>NC_133128.1:55810971-58360138 GCF_048418815.1 Hemitrygon akajei
GAAAGTCTGTAAGAGGTAAGTTTTCAGAGTGACAAGCTTATCACGTTCATGCTGCTCTTCTAGTACACTCAGCACTCTGGCAGCAGAGGAACTACTTAGTGATGCTATGATGTAGTAAAATTTGGTATTATACAAGGTGATTTCTCACAGCACAGACTGGGCTTTTGCCTGTGTAAATCACGCAGTAGCATGCTGCTTCCAAAGCTCTGGCCACTTCAAAATGACTGCATAGGTGGACATGAGTAACTCTGGAATCGTCTGAGAGCATTAGGGTCAGCAGCGTACAGTTTTGTGAATAAAACATCTGAGAACCACTTTCTGAGCTTAACAAAAGCTGCAACCCTTTACTTCTATTATGAACATGGCACTCGACGTCAGTAAAATGAAAGAGCTGATTGTGAACTTCAGGAAGGGTAAGATGAAGGAACACATACCAATCCTCATAGAGGGATCAGAAGTGGAGAGAGTGAGCTGCTTCAAGCTCCAGGGTGTCAAGATCCCTGAGGATCTAATCTGGTTCCAACATATCAAAGTAGTTATAAAGAAGGCAAGACAGCAACTATACTTTATTAGGAGTTTGAAGTGATTTGGCATGTCAACAAATACACTCAAAAACTTTTATAGTTGTACCATGGAGGACCTTCTGACAGGCTGCATCACTGTCTGGTATGGGGGGTGGGCTACTGCACAGGATTGAAAGAAGCTGCAGAGGGCCGTAAATTTAGTCAGCTCCATCTTGGGTGCCAGCTTACAAAGTACCTAGGACATCTTCAAGGAACGGTGTCTCAGAAAGGCAGCTTCCATTATTAAGAACCCGCAGCAGCCAGGGCATGTCCTTTTCTCATTGGTACCATCAGGTAGGAGGTACTGAAACTTAAAGGCACACACTCAGCGATTCAGGAACAGCTTTTTCTCCTATGCCATTCGATTCCTAAATGGGCATTGAATCTTTGGACACTACCTCACTTCTTGTTTTTTTAAAAAATATACAGCATTTCTGTTTTATTACTTTTTAAAATGTAGTCAATATGCATAATTGATTTACTTGTTTATTATTACTATAATTTTATTAATTTTTTTCTGTTTTATTATGTATTGTTGCTGCTAAGTTAACAAATTTCACATTACATGTTGGTGATAATAAACCTGATTCTGATTCTGAACAAACCAAAAGTTATCACCTTGCACTGACATCATTTTACCAGACACTACCTCTTAAAGTGAACACAACTGAATGTCAATGTTAATGAATTATGTAGAACAGTTCCCTTTATGAATAATATGTGTCATCTGTCACCCATTACATTACCATACAGTATGCCAATGTAAATTTATTACCTGGAAGAATGAAATCTCCACAAAATTCTTTCTACACAAGAATTTAAGCTTTGTATGGAGTTTTACAATTAACACACTGCCACACGGATAGACACGAATCATATGCAGCTTTAAGACTTGTCAAATAGATGATCTGGCACCCGAAAGGATCATGGTGGCCTGAGTTAGTGCCCAAATAGCTTTCCATTATCTGCACTATACTCATCTCAAGTTACTACAGAATGAATCTCTCAGGTCCAACATCCTGTGATCCAGCAGCTGATGATGCAACATGTTTGAGTTTGTAGTAAAACTCTGTAACTAAGTCTAACTAAGATTTAAAATTAACTAAGGTCTGTTCTCATCTGTAGCTAATTAACCTGCCCATGTAACTTTTGCAATCAAAGCTGATAATGATCTCGTCAAACAGCTTTTCTGACTTCTGGAAACGTCAGGGTGCAGGCAAATTTTGGAACCCTTTGTAAGCTGGGGAGTGTCTACACTTAAAAAGATCAGGTCAGCTCACAAGAGGATGATTGGAGACGATTTCTGTGCTCCAGGATTTTCTGTGTTCCTGCACTAATCCGATACCAAGTGTAGCTCAACCGGAGTTTCAACCTGTACTACAATCCTAATTAGGCATATTTATCCCTTAGATAGATTCAGGCTCAGGAAGTCCATTAATTTTCCACCACTAAAACTTGGCAGAGGTCATGTAGGACTTTGGCTACCATCTTTGCTGATGGTACATAAACGTGCAGGTTGTTGGCCACTGTATGTTCCCCTGGTCCCTGGACGAGTTGTGGAATCTGGGGCTGTGGATGAGAACATGGGGAAGATGAAAAATGGAGCTAATGAAGGATTACTGTAAAAGAGAGGTTAATGGTGACCGAGTGACTTGTTTCTGTGCTCTTTTGTTATGACTGACAGCAGCACATATAAGGAATGGACTCTGACACTATTTGCTAGTTGCAATGATTGAGACAGCTGCTGCCAGCAGGTGGTGAGAGAAAGGAACTAAAAGTTAAACCTCACATATTTCATCTTCACAAAGCTAACTACCACATATGTATGTATCTTCTTTCGTTTTGTGGGACAAGATTGTTTTAATGGTAAGATCATCCCCAAGTTACTTAAAATAGCTTTTCTAATACTTCTGTTTTCTTGTATCACATTATTCCAAAGTTTCAACCAACAAGGTGGTTTCTTCTAAGGAAGGTGGTAATGCCTGGTGCCTCCTGATGTGAGGTTATTCAGTCTGCTGTTCAACACTGAGTTTATCCATTTTGGATATTGGCCATGCCTAATTTCCCGAGGGAAGGAAGGGTGAGCTGTCCTCTAAAATCAATTCATTTAAAGGTATTATTGTAATGGTCAGAGTTCCAGAATGTTGTTGTGGTGATGACAACTGAACAGGATTGTATTTCCAAGTCTAACAGTGAGTGTTGTGTCAGTACAACAACATCAAATAAATAAAGGCATGCACTCGGAGATGAAGTTTACATGTATATTCACTTTGCAGAGAAAGCAACAAATCAATGATAATGCATAAGTTATCAGTCAATAATTAACGCCAAGGGGAGTCACTGCGCTAAAAGAAATAGATCCCTGCAGTTCAATTCCTCCCCTTCAGATTAATGTAACATAAAACTGTATATGTAACAAAATATTTAATTTCCCTTTAACAGACCATGTTTAAATAAACATGCTTTCACAATAGCAGAGTTTGCTTGATTTTTTTAAAATAACAGTCCATAACTAACTTCACTATACTAAAGATCCAGTCTTTTGGGAGGCACTTTGTTTCTTTCAGTGCTGTACCTCTGGACCTATAGAGTGGCATCAGGTTTGGCAGGTGTCTTGTCAAAGGCAACATGCTCTGTTGCAGGCGTCACATTGTTGTTAGTGACATGATTATCACTGAGTGGCTAGTCCGGTGGATGCAATGTGTCCATCTTGTTGGAAGCAGATGACCGAGGTGTGTCCCTTGGCTAAGTCTCTGCTCCACATAATGTCTCCATGCATGATCTCCAACATCCACTGTGTCCATCAGTGGTCCAGTTCTTGTAGCTATCCTATTGGGTGTCTACTTGTCTTCTCGGTAATCACTCGCTAGGACTTCCTCTCCAACCTTGAAGCTCCTTATTGATTTACTTAGCAACTGGCTGAACTCTTTATTCTACACTTCCCTCAGTGGATCTAGTTTCATGGGATCTCTGATACCTGTTCATGAACAGCGTTGCAGGTGTTTGATTTGTTGACGCATGACAGAGTTCCAAATGCAAAAAGCAAATTGTCCACCTTGTGTTAAAGAGTAATGTCCTCCTTGTCCACAGCTTTAATGGACTTCTGGAAAGTTTGGACAAACCTTTCAGGTAACCCATTCGTTGCTGGGTGGTGAGGAGCTGACTTGAAATATTCAATGGCATTTTTCTTCATGAACAGTTGGAATTCGCCTGAGGTGTATTTTGGTCTGGTGCCACTCAATATTTGTTTGGGCAAGCCATTCTGGAGAAGATAGTCCTCAGAGTGGAAACAGTCTTTTCTGATGTGCTCGACTTTATTGGCATGACCTCAGGCCACTTCTTTTTTTTTCCTCTATTTTTTTTCTTTTTTTCTTTTTTTTCCTCTATTTTTTTTCTCAGGCCACTTCTAATGAGCATTCATAGCAATCAGAAACATGGAGTTCATGAATGGCCCAGAAAAGACAACATGAATTATTTGTCATGGTGAAGATGGTCACCCATGTGTGTAAATGTGCCTGGGGGGGGGATGTATTTTGAACTTTGTGGCATCCCGAGCAGCTTTTAGTCAAGTTTTCAATTTGTCTGTCTATTCCTGGCCACTGCATTTAGCTCTGGGCAAGACTCTTAATCTTGACTGTACCCAGGTGTGCTTCATACAGATTCTCCAAAACTTTGATGCACAGTTTTAGAGGGAAGCACAACACGAGATCCAAACATCAAGGTTACTTGACATACAGACAATTGGTCTCATCTCACTGAGAAATCTGGAATCATAGGATTACCATGAGCTAGCTATCCTTGCATGGTGATGTCATAGACTTTTGACAATGTTGGGTCATTTCTTGTTTCTCTTTTCATTTCAGAATTTATTACTGGCAGCTGGTCCACCAATGCTGAGTGGAACACCTCTGCTGGGTCACAGTATGAAGATTTTTCTTCTTCAACTATCAACAGTAGAGGACGTGCAAACTGTCATTGTTGCTGTGTTGTTTGGTACCCTTGAACTTTAGCAATCTGTCACTAGCATAAACATTATCCGTAGATGTAGTGATGGAACTTCTTTACTACTCACAATAGACTAAGGGCCTCTTGGTAGATCTGTGTGTAGTTGCATTCTGCACTCACCAGTGATATCGAAGCAAATGCAATTGGACTTTCAGATCCATCTTTCATAGAGTGTTGCAAAACAGCACCAATGCCATAAGGGGATGGATTTCACTCCCATCTGATGGGCAGCGATGGGTCATAATGGGTGAGAAATTCATCTGATGTTAGTAGTCTTTGTGTTTCCTTGAAATTCCTTGAATTTCACATCTTTCTGACCACTCCCACTTTGCTTCTGTCTCTAACAGTATGTTCAATGGGTGAAGCACTGTTGCAATGTTTCGGAGAAACCAATGGTAGTAGTTTACAAGACCCAACTCTGCCCTGAGTTGTGACACATTTTCCAGTTTAGGTACCTGCAGCATTGCTTCAATCTTCTCTTGTGACTTAAATAGGCCATGCATGTCAACGCTATGTCCACAATATGAGATTTCATTCTTGAAAAATTCACATTTCTCTCTCTTTTCATGTAGCCCTTACTCACTCAGCCTGGTAAGCACTTTACCAAGGTTCTGCAGGCACTCTTCATTGTTCTTGCCAGTCACAATGATGTCGTCAAGGTCATATCGTGTTCCTGCGATATCTTGGAACACTTGGTCCATTGCTCTTTGTCAAGTTGCTGGAGTTGATGCAATGCCAAAGACAAGACAATTATACTGAAATAGTCCCTTGTGAGTGTTGATTGTGAGGCACATCCTTCTTGACTCTCAATCTAATCTCCATTTGTACATAGGCTTGTGACAAGTCAATCTTTGAAAAGCTCTCCCCGCCTGCCAAAGACACAAAAATGTCTTCAATTTGCAGTAGGGGATATTGCACAGTACGCAGCACAGGGCTGATGCTCACTTTGAAGTCCCTGCAAATGCGAACAGCTCTGGCCTTCCCTTTCCTGATCACCGGAAAATAGGCATTGCCCACTCCCTCCACTCAGCCTTGGAGATAATGCCAGAAGCCTCTAAACTCTGAACTTCAGCATCCACTTTAGGGCATAGTACATAAGGCAATGGATGTGCTTTATGGAATTTTGGTGTTGCTGCTTCATTCAGTTCAATTCTGGCCTTATGCCTTTGAGTTTACCAGTAATGTTCTCAAACACCTTCTCATGAGCTTTAAGCTGTTGTGACAGTCTCTGGTTAGTGCTACCATTTGGATTGCAGTTGCCTGTTGATGACACATTGAGAGCCTTGATTCTGTGCCAGTCGAGTTGGATTTTTCTCAACGATTCATATCCAAAAAGTGCTGGTCCTCCACTTTTCAACACACAAAACTCTAACTGCTGTTTTTTGTCTTCATTCATCACATTCACTTTCAGTTTGCCTATGGCAGACACTTCTTCACCTGTGCAGGTCTTTAGCATCACTAAGGTTTTTTCTAATGGTAGCTTAGAAAACAGCCTGTTGTAGTCATCCTCTGAAACTACAGACAAAGCTGACCCTGTATCCAGCTTCAACTTCAGCTTTGCACCAGACAGATCTGTTCTGACCCATATTATTTTGCTATCTGCTTCAGTTCTAGGCATGACAGCTCACCTACGTCAGACTCTGTGTTATCTGAGTCAGCTTCATATTCAGTCACTTTATGCATCTGTTTAGTTTTGTGTTTGAAACTTTTCACTCTGTGTGGTTTCTCTCTTTGGTTGTTCTTTTGTCGGACTTGCACACTTTCTCCATAAGGCCTTGTCTGTGACACTTTCTGCAAAGATTTTCTTTGAACCAACAGCTGTTTGCATCATGGGAGGATTGGCCACATCGATAACGTTTTTAGCTTTTTACACCATTCAGGGACCTTTTCTATGTTTCACATTCTAAACACTTTTTCTCTAGTTCTGACACATCCTTTGCTGCTGTCTTCATTGATATTGCAATACTCAGTGACCATTCTAAGGTTAGGTCTCTTTCTGACAGTAGCTTCTTTTGAGTGCTTTGACTATGCATGCCCCATACAAGTCTGCCCCTTAATGCGTCAAACAGTCCATCTCCTAATTCACAGTAGTGGGAAGGCTTAAGCAGTTCTGCAATGTTTCCTGAAATGCTTTCATCCTTTTGCTGGTTCATTTCATGAAATCTAAATCTTTCAGCTATTACTAGCGGTGATTTTGGGGGCACAAGTGGTTTTGTAAAATCTCAACAATTTTGCTGAATGTCTTGCTTGCTGGCTTTTCAGGAGCTACTGAGTTGCATAAGTTGCATGAGTTGCATAATGGGTACCTTTCAGCACCCATTAAGCTAAAATGTGTGGAAACTTTATTTTCCTCATCCACATCGTTAGCATTACAATAAATTTCAACCCTCTTGATTTACAATTCCTATTCCTCATTAGCACTATCAAATTTGTCAACTTTCCCAATTAAGCCCATGTCATGTCATTTTCACTTCTGTTTTGCTAGTTGTGCGTCTCTCACTGTGTAATGTGCTCTGTCACTCACGCATCCCTGTGCTAGCATTCGTGATTGCCTTCTCTGTACTGGTTCATTCTTTCCTCTTGCTGTCTCCCTCCATTCCTCCAAGTTCTGTCATCTCATAACTGTACTCATCGCCAATTTGTGGTATTTGTACAACTACATATCAAATACATAAAGACACGCACTTGGAGGAAAAGTTAACTTGTATATTCACTTTGTGGAAGGAGCACCAAATCACTGTGCATGGGTAAGTTATCAGTCAATAATCAGTGCTAAAGGGAGTCATTGTGCTAAAAGAAACAGATCCGTACACTACAGTTTGCATGAACTGCTATCAGTAAGCTCTTGATGGGTTATTAATTATTCAAAATCTCTGCTATATAATGTAGGGAAAACAGTTGCGTTATTTATTTCTACACTTAAGATACTGGGCAAAATCAGAACTCTGCACAATCTTCAGAGGGCGAAATGCACATTATTCTTAAAAACATGTCCTAACAGCAAATTCCTCCCAATGTTAATTAAAATAACTAATCTAATTCTCTTTTTTTTTATATCACCTCATTTCAAAATCTCAAATGTGATGGTTTTCACTCCCTGATACTCTCCAATGTGAGGATGCTCTGCATCGTTTATGATTTTAGAATTACTCATTTTTAATTTTCCAGTGCTTAATTTGCACTCTGAAAATTTCCATGTTCTTTGCAAAGCTTTGCAAACAATGCAGTGCTGTAATCATGAAAGCCTTGATAGCTGAAAGTTCAAATAGCTATGAATTAAATGGAGTTACAAATTAGTAGTTACAAATACTGTAGGTTCCAGTTTTACTCTTTCTTTTGTCCAGAAGTCAGAAAATAGGTCTGAGTATACACAATATCACTTGATATGGTAACCATATTTCCACAGCATTGAGGTGAATTTTAACTGTTTTTAGTAATGTCTCAGTGGTAAATGCAACTAGTTCCAATGGAGGTGGATCTGATTTCTTTCAAGCTTTATATAAAAAACACATATTGAACAAAGTTAACTATTTGCTTTTATCTTTACTAATTTGTCTTTGTAGCACTGAATGCTCTTATTGACCTTACAAGCTTTGCTAAGTTCTGGTCTTGCACCTTTAGCAATGCCAAACTATCAAATTGATTCAAAGCTGTTGTCAATCCTTTTGCAGTGAATCCCATTTCAGGTTTTGGTCTTTCAACTTCTTCTTCATTTTCCTGTCCTAGCTGCGTCTCCAGTTCCATAAGGTTTTTGCTTAGCCCTTCAACATGACATTCAAGTCAGTGAAATCATATCAAATCTCCACAAACTCCTAAACTGGTATGCCTTCTTCATGATTGCATCTATGTGTTGGGCTCTAGACAGATCTTTGAGATGTTGACACCCTTTCCACAATTAATTCCCTTTTGGTCTTGCTAATGTTGAGTGTGAGATTGTTGATATGAAACCACTCAATAAGCCAATATATCTCACTTCTGTATGCCTCCTCATTGCCATCCGGAATTATACCAACAATATTGGTGTAATCTACAAATGTATCAATGGCATTCTGATCTGTGCTTAGCCGCTCAGTCACGAGTGTAGAGATAGTAGAGCTGTGGGCTAAGCATGTATCCTTGAGATGCACCTATATTGATTGTCAACAAGGAGGAGATAATATCACTGATCTGTACTGACTGTGGTCTCCCTTTGAGGAAGTCAAGGATCCAGTTGCGGGTGAGGGTTGTGAGGTCCAGGTTTAGAAGGCTGGGGATTAATACTGAGGAAATGATAGCATTGAATGCCAAGCTGTAATTGATAAACAGCAATTTCTTTCATATGTCTTGCTGCTGCCTAGGTGCTTCAAAGCAAAATGGAGAGTCAATAAGAATGCATCCACTGCAGGCCTGTGATGCTGGTAGGTGAATTGCAGCGGGTCCAGATCCTTGCTTGTGGAGGAGTTAATTCTAGCCATAATTAACCTCCTAAAGCTCTTAATTATGGTGGATGTGAGAGTTACTGGTCACCAAGTCATTGAGGCAGCTCACTCTGCTCTTCCTAGGCACTGACATGATTTTTTTAAAGCAGGTGGGAACTTCACCCCACAGTGACAGGTTAAAGATGTCCTTGAACACTCCAGCCAGCTCATCAGCAGAAGTTTTAGTACCCACTCAGATACTGAACTCATTTGCAATATACTGATTTATGATCAGGCATACATTTTCCAATTTAATCCAGTCTTGTCTACGTTGAGCACTTTTTTGGTACAAAAACTCCCCATCCTAATTATCTTAACCAAAGCATTGGGAAGTGCACTCAACGCAGTTTGGTCACATACCAAGTGCTGGAGGATCAGTGGGTCAAGCAGCATCTATGGAGGAAAATGAACAGTTGACATTTCAGGCTGCGATCCTCTATCAGGTCTAATTTCAGTCCTGTAAAAAGTCTTGGCTTGAAATGTCAACTGATCATTTCCCTTGGTAGATCATGACTGACCCATTACGTTGTTCCTGCATATTGTGTGTCAACACAAATTTTTTCCCCTTGCACTTTAGTGTTATGCAAATTATCTCTGGCCAAATCACCATCAGTTTTTTAGTCTATTATCAAGCCACTTTACTGCTTTGTAATTTGTGAAGCCCACATCACAGGGAGGAAACCATATCACCCAGAGAATACCCATGCATTCTATGGGAGAAGATGTACAGAGTCCTTACAGATGGCATCGTGATTGAACTACGTATTCCAATGCCCCAAACTGTAATAGCGTTGTGCTACCATGGATGTAGATTCGTTTTCATGGTAATCTCCTTGGTTTTGTCAAACCCACATTGAATCTGGACATTTATCTTCTGTCAGATGTGCATGCAGCAACTGTACAAAAATAGATGTTACTGGTGGTGTTCCCCTCACTGAATGTGCCCTTATCACATAATTATATAACAGCTTAGAAAAGCTCCTGCCCTTTAATTTCCCTTCAGCATAAGCAATGCAAATGTCCTTCTTCAACATTCAAATATTTTTTCCACCAGGCCATTTGGATGACCTCCAAGGTATGATTTAGCAATGTGAGAACAAGTTGCAAATTTTCTGCAGCCAATACTATTGAATAGTGTCTCACTACCCATCCTCAGTTTTAGTGTTGCACCCAACCAGGATTCCAATGTAATTATCTTGTACCACAAACTTTGAATGGAAGCTTTTGAAGAAATAAAACTGACAAGCTTTCCTGGCAGAGTATTTATCTCAGGCACCAATAATCACATGCAAGTATGATTAGTGTAATATAAAGTCACAGATGAAAGCATATTAACTCATGGTCCTTTGGGTAATGGTGACATTTGCACCAGCTCTTGTAGATTTGACAGCATGGTTATATAATACGCTGGCATTTGTGGATCATGTTCTACCAAACAATATGTTCATGGGAATATTCTCTTCTCTATTAACTATGGTTTAGTTTATACAACACCATGATGGCCTTCATAGTGACCTTAACATCAATAATATGTTCTTTTTGGGTCATGAGGACTGCAAACCTTGTAAAGCAAAGTCCAAGGTAAGTGCAATAATAACTTCATGCAAATCTTGAGGTGTACTTGCAACATCTCTGCAAGATGCATTTTCTATGATCCATTTCATGGTTTGTTACTGAGATGTTTTTATTCACAAGTTTAGAGGAGTAAGTGTCTCGTAGCTTCAGTTTTACATGGTGTTACCATTTATGGGCACCGTCATTGTACTTGTAACATCAATGTGCTGCTTTGCAACTTTACCTTTGGTAAGATAAAGGCTCTCCATTTGTGATAACTATAATGCAAAAAGTTGACATTATGCAGAATTTTGGAAGAGTTTAATAACAAAGAAAATTATTAGAAAATCTTGTTAAAGCTCTGGAATTTCAATATCATTTGTAAATGTTGTCAGAATTTTCAATTGAACAGTGTAATTGAATGAAAATGCCCCAATATTTCTTCACTGAATTTGAGGTCAGAAATAATGAAGGTTATTGAAGCACTTCAGTCATCACACTGACTGAAGTGTTTGCACCAACTAGAATATCAATTCACGATTGTAAATGTTTACTTATGGTTGAAGCTGTGTTCTATGACAAGTTGCATACATAACAAATTTAACTAGAGGATCATAAGGACTGATGTTGACTTCTACATGGCCCAGTGAGTGATGTGCTAGATTTGCAGGATGATAAAAGTCCAAAAAAAGTTTTTGGATCTCTGAGTCCAAAAAAAAACAGTCAAGTTGAGGTTTGTATTCCATTATGATGCTCTTCAGCCTGACAGTATGAACATCGATTCCTCTACTTCCTGTAACCAACCTTGTTTGGTTACAGGAAGAAGAGAACCCTTTGCTTCTTCTACCTATCAAATCATTCCCATTTGACCCCCTCCCCTACCTTTCCCCTTTCACCTGGATTCACCAATGCTTCTCCACCTCCTCTCCTCACCCCACGCACCATTTTATTCTGCTTTTGCCCTCTTTCTGTACAGTCTCCTGAAAGGTCTCAGTCTGAAACGTCAATTGTTTATCCTCCTCCATAAATGCAGTCTAACCTGCTGAGTTCCTCCAGCATTTTTGTACAGGTAGTCCACGAGTTATGAACGTCCGACTTACGGACTACTCGTACTTATGAACTGAGGAAGGAGAACGCCGTCCACCATTTTAAGTCAGATCGCGACGCCATCCACCATTTTAAGTCATTGCCGTTGACACTGTGTTGAGTGTATAATTTTGTATTTGGCTTAAATTTTTCTTAGTAAGATTCACCCTGACCCTGCACCCCCCCCCCCCCCCCGTTCCAGTTGGCTGGTGGCGCAGTGAGATCAGTGCTGGGCTCGAGAACAGAGTTTTCCGAGTTCAATCTAGTGACAGACCGCTCCCATGCCAGGTTGATGTCGATCCAGTGACTCCCGTACCATCTGTACCAGGTTGATGTCGAGCTCGCAACTCAACCTCATAAAAGAAACACTGCCACCTCCAATTTACATTCCCACATATTGTGGAGGATCAAATACAGTACACAAACCCAGCACAGCCCCCGCTTGTCCCATTTAATCTGTCTCAGTGCGATGGACTTTCGGACCCGGGGAGTTCAGTGCAGTGGTCCTTAGGACCCAGTGGACCTCGGGAGCTGGTGCAGCTCGGGACCTGCCGCCCGCAGTGTTTCTGTTCCATTGATGGAAAGCGATTGCAATTGAAAATAAAGTGGAAATAATAAAGCATTTGGAAAGTTGAAACACAATTCGGTCATTGGAAAAGCACTAGGTTACAGTCAGTCAACGATCAGAACAATTTTAAAGGATAAAGGATAAAGTGAGAATAATGAAGCATGTGAAAGGCCCTGCCCCAATGAAAGCCACAATTATTACTAAGCAACCCAGTGGTTTAATTATTGGAATACATATGTTTCTTAAGTGTTTTATATGCACAGAAAGGTAAAATATATACTAAGACAAACATTTGACTAACTGATGCTAAATAATACCGGATGTACTTGTTCCAACTTACGTACAAATCTGACTTAAAGACAGACTCAGGAACGGAACTCGTACATAACCCGGGGACTGCCTGTATGTTCTATTCCAAAATCTGTTTGAGTTTCCACATGACTCACAGTTTCCTCTTAACAGAATGATTGGCCAGGAGAGCTTCAACCCCAATAAAGCACTCTTTTAACATTTGCTTCTCACAAAACTGCCAGTGATAATTCACTGTGAATGCTACTGAGTGAAAAGTTCCACCCTGATATTTTGTGTTGGTGTTCTCAGTGGAACACTTTGGCAAGTCTAACATGCCAAAAAGAAATGTTACAATGGGAGGTGAGGATCTTGTTACAACCGCTGTTACTAAAGGGATACTGATGAGCAAACCAGTGGGCCTAAAGTTAGACAATTCCCCTGGTTCTGATGAAGGACAATCCAGGGTATTGGAAGAAATAACAGACATCATTGCAGACACATTCATGTACCGAAGTTCTCGGGACTCTGGGCATGTCCTGGAAGATTGGAAAACAGCAAATGTCTGCCGCTGTTAAAAAAAATAGGTAAAAGGTATGTAACTATAGGCCAATTAATCAGGAAAACATCAATAGTCAGGAAAATGGTTTAAGCTATCATTAAGGAAGACATAGTGAGATGTCTGAATAGAAGTGGTTCCATTCAGTAGGAACAGTATAGATTCAGAATGGGCAGTCCTTGTTTGACAAACTTACTGGTTTTTTGAGGGTATAATGAGTGCAGTGGGTAGAAGGGAACAGGCAGATTTCCAGAGGTGTTTGTTAAGGTAGAGCAGAGAAAATCATATTCATAAGATATGGCTCCATGGAGTGTGTGGCAATTTTTTAGCATTGATTGAAGATTAATTAACCAATAGAAGGCAGAGATTTGGGATAAATGGGTGTATCCCTGGTTGGCAGTCAGTGGTGAGTGGAGTGTCACAGGGTTCAGAGCTAGGGCTACAACTGTTCACAATATATATCATTAGGGGACTGAGTGTAGTGTATCTTAGTTTGCTGATGTCACTAAATTGAGTGGAAAGCTAATTGTGCAGAGGATGTGAAAAGTCTGCAGAGAGATGTAGATAGCTTAAGTGAGTGGGCAAGGGTCTGATAGATGGAGTAAAATGTTGGGAAGGTTGTCCACTTCAGAAAGAAAAATAAAAGATCAGATTATGATTTAAGCAATGAAAGACTGCAGCACTCTTTTGTGGCAAAGGACTTGGGAGTGTCTGTGTGTGAATCACAAAAGGTTGGTTTGTAAACTTAATAGGTTATCAAGAAGGCAAATGGAATGTTGACCTTCATTGTTAGAGGGATTGAATTTAAGAGCAAAGAGGTTATGGTGCAACAGTACAGAGTATTAGTGAGCAGCACCTGGAATACTGTGTGCAGTTCTGGTCTCCTTACTGCAATATATTTGTTTTGGAGATGGTACAGAGGACGTTCACCAGGTTGAAACCAGAGATGAAGGGTTAGCCTATGAGGAGTGTCTGAGTTCTCTGTAATTCTATTTGCTAGAACGTGGAGAATGAGAAGGGATCATAGAGAAACATAAAAAATTTTGAAAGGCATAGATAAGGCAGCAAAGTTGTTTTCACATGGCAAGTGAGACTAGAACTATGGAGCATGGCCTCATGATCCATGGGAATAGATTTCAGATGGAGATGAAGAGAAACTTCTTTTCCCAGAGAGGAATGAGTCTGTGCAATTCTGTGCCCAGAGAAGCAGTGGACTCTACCTCATTAAATATACTTAAAGCACAGTTAGATAGATGTTTGCATAGTAGGAGAATGGGGAAAAGACAGGTAGGTGGAGCTGAATCCACCGTCATTCTTATTGAATGGCTCAGCAGGATCAATAGGTCAGATGGCCTACTCTTGTTCCTGTTTTCTATGTTTTTAAATTTTCTTTTTGATCCTATGTACAATAATAGCTACTGTATTTGTCTTTCTACAACAACGGCCTAATCCCTTAAGAATGACAATGATCCTACTAAATCAAGTGACTTGGACAGTTTAATAGCCCTTCTTAAAGATTTTCTTTGAAGTTGCTTTGATAAACATCCTTCAATGATCTATGTTCTTGGCTCTCACTCAAAATTAGTGAATTCACATTTTGTGGCAAGCTATCTCAAGCAGGTGTAATTTCGATCAGTTGTTTTGTCCACGTCTTGCCTTGCGGCAGAATATAAGTGTCCCATACACGTCGCACTCAGGTCTGGACTGAAATACGCATTAACTATGTCTTTCACCTTTATGTAGTTAACAGTTGTAGGTGATAATGTGTCATAGATATCCTGTAATTCTTCAGCAGCTCAATGGAACAGGAGCGCTTTTTCTCATTTATTTTAGAGTTATAGAGTTATACAGCTTGGAAACTCTGCCAAGCTGATTCTCTACATGAGCTAATCCCATTTGTCTGCATTTGGCCTATATTCATCAAATTCCTTCCTATCTATTTACCTGTCTGTGCCTTTTTAAAGGTTCTAAATACTGTATATTTTCCTCTATAGCTTCTTCTGACAGCTCATTCCATATATCCACTACCCTCTATGTGGGCTTCCTTTTAAATATTTCCCCTACCCTGAATGCATCCTTCCACCTTATCAACAACTCTCACGAATTGATATGCCTCTGTAAGGTCACTTGTCAGCCTCCTACACTCCATAAAAGGAAATCCAAGTCCAACCATCTTCTCCTTATTGCTCAAGGACTCTAGTCTTAGTATATATTCTCTGCCTTCTTTCTATCTTAATGACATCCTCCTTATTGCTGGTCAACCAGAAGTGTACAGAATGCTCCAAGTGCAGTCTCACCAATGACTTGTACAATTGCAATATGGCATCCTAACTCCTGTACTCAGGCCCTGATTGGTGAAGGCAAGCATGTCAAAAGCCTTCTTCACCACCTTGTCTACCCGTGTTACCACTTTCAGGGAACCACGTACCAGTATCCTTAGGTTTCTCTATACTACAGCACCCTTCAAGACCCTACTATTTACTATTTAAGTCCTGCTGTCTCCTTCTACCAAGGCAGTTTCATATTCAATTATCCTGCTGCGGCTTAACTTACCAAAGTGCAACACCTCACAATTGTCCAAGTTAAGCTCGATCTCCTATTCCTTAACCTATTTCTCCAGCTCATGTAGGTCCTACTGTAATCTCAGATAATATCCTTCACCAAATACAATTACAAATACATTGTTGTCACCAAACAATTGATACTAGAGCGTACAATCATCACAGTGATATTTGTTTCTGCACTTAGCGTTCCCTGAAGTACAAATTGAAGTAAATATAATAAAAATTTAAATTATAAATCATAATTAGAAAATAGAAAAGGGAAAGTAAGGTAGTGCAAGTCTGGTCCGGATATTTGGAAGGTATGGCCCAAAGTCGGGTCAGGATCTGTTCAGCAGTCTTATCACAGCTGGAAAGAAGCTGTTCCCAAATCTGGCCGTATGACTCTTCAAGCTCCTGAACCTTCTCCCGGAGGGAAGTGGGACAAACAGTGTGTTGGCTGGGTGGGTCTTGTCCTTGATTACCCTGGCAGCACTGCTCCAACAGCGTGCGGTGTAAAGTGAGTCCAAGGATGGAAGATTTTTTTTTGTGATGTGCTGGACTAGGTTCACAATCTTCTGCAGCTTCTTCCAGTCTTGGACAGGACAACTTCCACACCAGGTTGTGATGCACCCTAGAAGAATGCTTTCTATGGTGCACTTATAAAAATTAGTGAGGGTTTTAGGGGACAGGCCAAATTTCTTCAGCTTTCTCAGCAAGTAAAGGCGCTGGTGGGCCTTCTTGGCAGTGGACTCTGCTTGGTTAGACCAAGTCAGGTCATTTGTGATATTCACCCCGAGGAACTTAAAGCTTTTGACCTGTTCCACCTGCGCACCGCCAATGTAGATGGGGTCATGCGGTCCGCTACTCCTTCTGAAGTCAACAACCAATTCCTTTGTCTTGCTGACGTTGAGGGATAGGTTATTCCAGGTTCTTAATTTCCCCTCTGTACTCAAACTCATCATTACCCAAGATACGGCCTACAATTGTGGTGTCATCAGCAAACATATATTGAGTTCAATGGAAACTTGGCTACACAATCATGGGTGTACAGTGAGTACAGCAGGGGGCTGAGTACACAGCCTTGTGGGGCACCAGTGCTCAGAGTGATTGTAGAGGAGAGCTTGTCCCCTATCTTTACATCCTGGGTCCTGCCTGTGAGGAAGCTGAAGATCCAGCTGCAGATCTGAGTGCTGAGACCCAGGTTCCGGAGCTTAGGAATCAGTTTATTTGGAATGATGGTATTAAAGGCAGAGCTGTAGTCGATGAAAAGGAGCCTTACATATGCGTCTTTATTCTCCAGGTGTTCTAAGGAGGAATGTAGTGCCAGAGAGATGGCATCTGCTGTTGACCTGTTGCTCTGGTAGGCGAATTGCAAAGCATTGAGGTTGACCAGTAGGTTATGGTTGATGTGTGCCATAACCAATCGCTCAAAGCACTTCATTGCAATTGATGTTACAGCCACAGGTCGGTAGTGATTCAGGAATGCCACCTTGCTTTTCTTCAGCACCGGGATTATTGTTGCCTTCTTAAAACACGAGGGGATCTTAAACTGAAGCAGGGAGCAGCTGAAGATGTCAGCAAACACTCCAGCTAGCTCACTTGCACAGGCCTGGAGAACCTGTCCTGGGACGCCATCTGGGCCCATTGTCTTCCTTGGATTTATCTTCAGGAAGGCTCTTCTAACGTCTTCCTCGGTGACGATGAATCTTGATGCCACCAGGTCCGGTTCATCCAGAGGGGGCGGGACGCTCCTCTTCTGTTCGAATCTTGTGTAGAATACGTTAAGTTTGTCAGGAAGAGAAGCGCTACAGTTATTGATATTCCCAGCCTTTTCTTTGCACCCAGTGATCTCATTTAGGCCCTGCCATAGTCTACTGGCATCCCTCTGGTTAGCCTGGGCTTCCAACTTGGCTCGATATCCATCCACTATACTACCACTTATGGTGTTCATCTACAAACTTACAAACCATGTTAACAATATCAGCATTGGGGGGGGGCGTCACGTGATGACGTAGGGTCAAGACGTTGGGAATCCAGCTCCCTCATAAAAAGTAATGAAATAGGGTTTAAATGAAGAAGAGTTAACAAATATCTACTAGAAACTATTTATAAGTAACTCAGGATTATCTTTTGATATGGCTCCTAAACCGAAACAGAAGAAAGCTACTACTTCGAAGACTGCACAAATCGGCGGGGAAAAAGGCCTAACTGTATCGGCGAAGCCTCGGACTCAAGTTGGATCTCCTCCCAGCGAAGTGCATGGCACTTCTGATGATGCGGGACAGGAAGTTGCAGCAATGTCGGCGGTCTCTAAGAAGAAACGGCAAGAAAAATGCATGCGCGAAAGTATGCATGAACAGATATTAACAAAACTACAAATCCCAACTCCGGCTGGAAGTGAAACTGGAAGTGAATCGGAAGTGGAATCAGACTCTTTGGGAAATTCAGAGGAAGAAGAAGAGGAAAAGAAGGAAGAGATTAAAGGAGACATAAAAGATATACTGATATATATTATGAATGAATTAAAAGCTATAAGAAGGATGCAGAATAAACTCGATAATGTGGTGAAAAAACAAAAGAAGATGGATAATAAAGTTAAAGAGATGGAAGTAAAAGTGGAAGAAAACACTGAAAGAATAGATAAGATAGAAGACCATAATCTTGCCTGGACAATAGAAAGAAAACGGATGTTGGAAAAAATAGATGCGCTTGAAAACTCTAGTAGACGAAATAATATCAAAATTGCTGGTCTTATGGAAGGTACAGAGGGAGAAAATCCAATAAAATTCTTTCAAGAATGGATTCCAAAAATGTTGGAAATGAAAGAAGGAAGCCAAGTAATTGAAATTGAAAGAGCACACAGAGCTTTAAGACCAAGACCTCAACAAGATCAAAATCCAAGATCAATTTTGATAAAATGTTTAAGGTACCAAGATAAAGAAATGATCTTGAAGGCAGCTATTCAAGGTGCTAAAAAGAGAAATGGGCCATTGATAATAGGAGGGAAAAGAGTTTTTTTTTGTCCAGACATAAGTTACGTTCTTCTGAAGAGGCGGAAGGAATTTAATCCAGTGAAAAAATCTTTATGGGAAAAGGGCTATAAATTTTTATTGAGCTATCCAGCAAAATTGATCATTTTCCTGGATAACGAAGAAAGAAGATTTTTTGTTGACTACCGGAAAGCGGAGGAATTTGTACAAGAATTACCTGATGTCCACGAAGAAGTAAAGAATTATAGAAATGAAATGGACTAATGATGAAGACTGAAACAAGGTTGGACTTGACGGACATTTATTAAAAAAATAGTTGAGGAGTATTAATTGGGAGTAGAGACATTAATTATTTTCTTTTTTTTTCTTTACTAATATATTTTCTTTCTTTTTTGTGGGGGAGCAGGAAGAGTTCCTGATCGATGGCTGCGAGTTTCACGTGTACAATCATGGCGATTGCCATGACCTGTAAAATGGGGGGGGGGGGGGTAATGTTGTGTTCTTTTTATTCGCAACATTAGTGGGGGGGGTACTTTGTTTTTTTTCTTATATATTAGTTATCTTTCTTCTATTTTTCTTCTTTTTTGCCTGGATGGTTGGGGAGAAACTCATAGCAACATGGAGAATTTTAAAGATTTCCCAAGGTATTATGAATGATTAATTTACTTAATTTTTTAAGTTTTAATGTTAATGGAGTTAATGGACCTGTGAAAAGAAAAAGAGTTTTAACATATATTAAGAAAATGAAAGGAGATACAGCTTTTTTTATGAGAAACACATTTAACAGAAACAGAACATAAGAAATTAAAGAGGGATTGGGTTGGAAATGTCATTGCAGCTTCACTTAATTCAAAATCGAGAGGAGTTGCAATTTTGGTTAATAAATCTTTACCAATTAAAATACAAAATATAATAATTGATTCTGGGGGGAGATATGTGATTATACATTGTCAAATTTTTTCAGGATTATGGACTTTTATGAACATTTATGCACCAAATGAAAATGATACAAAATTCATACAAGAAGTTTTTTTGAACTTGGCTGATGCACATGATAAAATATTAATAGGTGGAGATTTTAATTTTTGTTTAGATCCAGTTTTGGATAGGTCAACTAAAATTGCTACAAAATCAAAAGTAATAAAACTAACTTTATCATTAATGAAAGATTTAAACCTGATTGATATATGGAGGAAAATTAATCCAAAAGAAAGAGATTATTCATTTTATTCAAATAGACATAAAACTTACTCAAGGATTGATTTTTTTATTATCAAAAAATATTCAAGATAGAGTGAAAAGTGTGGAATATAAAGCAAGAATACTGTCAGATCAATCCCCCTTGATAATGACAATGATAATGATGGATAAGCAGGAATCGATTTATAGATGGAGATTTAATTCAATTTTATTAAAACATCAAGATTTTTGTGATTTTATGAAAAAACAGATTCAATTTTTTTTTGATACAAATTTACGTTCAGTTGAGGATAAAATTGTATTATGGGAAGCGATGAAAGCATATTTAAGGGGTCAGATTATAAGTTATACATCTAAAATTAAGAAGGAATACATGGCAGAAATAGATCAATTGAAAAAAGATATCATAAAGTTAGAAAAAGAATCTCAAAGATATATGACAGAAGAAAAACGAAGACAACTTGTTAATAAAAAACTACAATATAATACACTCCAGACATATCATACAGAAAAAGTAATTATGAGAACTAAACAGAAATATTACGAATTAGGTGAAAGATCACATAAAATTCTTGCTTGGCAGTTGAAAACAGAACAGGCTTCTAAAACAATAAATGCAATTAGAACAAGAGTAAATAAGGTTACTTATAAACCTTTAGAAATTAATGAAACTTTAAAAAAATTTTATACTGAACTATATCAATCAGAATCGCAAAATAAGATTGCTGAGATAGATAAATTTTTATCACAAATAACCCTTCCAAAATTAAATTTGGAAGAACAGAAAGGATTAGATATGCCCTTTACATTAAAAGAGGTTGAAGAAGCTTTAGGATCACTTCAGAGTAATAAATCCCCAGGAGAAGATGGTTTTCCTCCTGAATTTTATAAAAAATTTAAAGATTTATTAATTCCTCCTTTTATGGAATTAATATACCAAGTGGAAAGAATGCATAAACTCCCACAATCTTTTTTAACAGCGATCATAACTGTATTGCCAAAAAAAGATAGAGATCCTTTAAAATCAACATCATATAGGCCTATTTATTTGTTGAATACAGATTATAAAATAATAGCAAAAAATTTATCTAATAGAATATCTAAATATTTACCAAAATTAATACATATGGATCAAACAGGTTTTATTAAAAACAGACAATCAATGGATAATATAACCCGGTTACTTAGTATAATTCATTTGGCACAAAAAAGAGAGGAAATGAGTGTGGCAGTTGCTTTGGATGCAGAAAAAGCATTTGATAGATTGGAATGAGATTTTTTATTTAAGGTATTGGAAAAATATGAGTTAGGAAAATCTTTTATACAATGGATTAAAACCTTAAATACTAATCCTCAAGCTAAAGTAGTTACAAATGGTCAGATTTCAACACCATTTTGCTTAACGAGGTCAACTAGACAAGGCTGCCCATTATCACCTGCTTTATTTGTATTGGCAATAGAACCATTAGCTGAATTAATTAGAACAGATTCAGACATTGGGGGCTTTAGAGTTAATCAAGAAGAATATAAGATTAATTTATTTGCTGATGATGTTTTGATTTATTTAACAAACCCATTGCAATCTTTGCAAAGATTATCTTTTAGATTGGAAGAATATGGGAAAGTATCAGGGTATAAAGTAAATTGGGATAAAAGTGAAATTTTACCCCTTACCAAAGAAAATTATAATCAATGTCGATTAGTAACTCAATTTCGATGGTCATAAAAAGGGATAAAATATTTAGGTATTAGAGTTAATAATGATGTAAAAAATTTATATAAACAAAATTATTTGCCATTATTTTAAAAAAAAGGAGGATCTTGATAAATGGATGATGTTACCAATAACATTAATAGGTAGAGTTAATGCTGTAAAAATGAATATATTTCCTAGATTGCAATATTTATTTCAAACTTTACCAATACAATTACCTCAGAAGTTTTTTCAAGAAGTGAATAGATATGTAAGGAAATTTCTTTGGAAAGGAAAGATGTCAAGAATATCATTGGAAAAATTGACATGTAAATTTGATTTAGGAGGGTTACAACTTCCAAATTTTAAGAATTATTATAAAGCAAATCAACTTAGATTTATTGCGTCTTTTTTTGATGAAGAAAAACCTGCATGGATTAGAATAGAATTAGATAAGATAGGAGAAAACATACCAGAAGATTTTATATATAAATGGGAATCCAAATGGATACGGGGAAAAAAAGAATCTCCTATATTAAGACACTTGATTGATTTATGGAATAAGGTAAATATGGACGATGAGATAAAGAAATCTTTATTAGCAAAAAGAACTTTAATTCAAAATAGGCTTATTCCTTTTACAATGGATAATAAACTTTTACATAATTGGTTCGAAAAGGGGATTAAATATATAGGTGATTGTTTTGAAGGAGGTATATTGATGTCGTTTGATCAATTAAAAAATAAATATAAAATATCAAATAACACTCTTTTCTGTTATTTTCAATTAAAGGCTTATTTACGAGAAAAGCTGGTTCAAACAATGTTGATGCCAAAATCTAGTGAAATAGAAATATTAATTCAAAAAGGAAAAATTAAAAAATTTACATCTTGTATGTATAATTTGATTCAAAAACAGACAATTAAATCAGGAATTCATAAATCAAGACAAAAATGGGAATCTGATTTGAATGTTAAAATTGATGGAAAAAACTGGTCAAGATTATGTTATGATAGTATGAGAAATACAATAAATGTTCGACTTAGATTAATACAATATAATTTTTTACATCAATTATAACACCACAGAAAATAAATAGATTAAATTCAAATATGTCTGACCAATGTTTTCGATGTAATCAAGAAATTGGTACTTTTTTACATTCTACTTGGTCTTGTTTTAAAATTCAACCATTTTGGATAAATCTAAGACTTTTATTGGAACAAATTACTGGAGTACAACTCCCACATAGTCCAGTATTATTTTTATTAGGAGACATTGAAGGGACAATACCAAAACTTAAACTGAATAAGTACCAGAAAAAATTTATAAAAATTGCATTGGCAGTAGCAATTTTTTTACTTTCTTTAGATAAGGGTTAAGGGGGGGGGGTTAAGGGGAGGGGGGAGGGTTAATATTATTTTTCTCACTATTTTATCATCACATTTATTCTTTGTAATTTTCAAAAAATTAATAAATAAATATTTTTTTTAACAACTATATCAGCATTCAGGTCATTATTACTGATAACAAATAACAGTGGATCCAGCACCAACCTTTATTGCACATCACTAGTAACAGGCCTCCAGTCCTCCACCAGCATCTGCTGTCTCCTTCTACCAAGACAATTTCATATCCAATTGTTTAGCCCACCTTGTATCCAATGTGATCTGACCTTCTAGACTAGCCTACTAAGTAATGTTGTGATCCCTGGTCATTGTCTGAAGTTCTTGCCTCAATGCTAGTGTAGATTTGGTTGTTTGAAGGTCTTATTGCTCTATGTATCCCCAAAGAGAACCTACCGGAGAGCTCTCCATGAAGTCAAATTGGTTAATTGACAGGGTTCTAATCATTCTTTCCCTACAAACTTAAAGCTTTCAATCTTGTCCATTAATCTTTCTCCTTCTCTTCAATATCTACAAAATTGGTGACAATGTTATCCTGTGCACTAATATAGGGAAACACTCTATGAAGTATCTCACTTTCAGCTTCAGCCTTTACACACTTCATTCCTTATAATTGTTTGAGTATCAACATCAATAGTTTTAGACACGTAGCAGACTCTGACATATAGTATAATCCATGGACTTCTTTTTTAACATTGCTTATCACATAAATGATAACTACAATGGCAGGATAATTAACACAATTTGAGTTAGTTTACTCCGGGGAAATCTTAAGGATAAGTTATTTTAAGGTAAACCATTAAGAGTAAATAGAATACATTATCTGTTTGACTTGGCTTTAGTGATTGGAACAGATTTGCTCACTTTATGAAATATATTTTAGAATACAGTGAAATGAGGTACTGAAATCCCACAGCACATTCACATTCATGAGTGAAATTACAAACCTGTCTGTGTGGCTCAGCCCATTGGCTCTGCCTGCTCCTGTCTCAGTGAACTCATGTCCTCATACATTGACTCCATTTTTTCCCCTTGGTTCAGTCCCTTCCCACCTATTGTGACGTTTGAAAGTTTGTGAACCCTGTAGAGTTGTCTCTATTTCTGCATAAATATGACCTAAGATGTGATCAGATCTTTATATAAGTCCTAACACTAGATAAAGAGAACCCATTTAAATAAATGACACAAAAAATTATACTTGTTCATTTACTTATTAAGAGACATGATCCAATATTATATGTATTTGTTGGAAAAAGAATGTGAACCTCTGGGGTAATGCCTTCTACAAAAAACTATTTGGAGTCAGGTGTTCTTATCAATAAGATGAGTTTAGAGGTGTGGGTTGTAGAGGTGCCCTGCCCTCTAAAAATGACATGAAAAGTCAGGTTACTGACAGAGACTACTCTTCTCAAGAAAGATCTGTTTATGTGCACCGTGCCTCAATCAAAACAACTTTCTGAGGGCCTTAAAAGAAGAATTGTAGAGATGCATCAAGCTGGAAAAGACTACAAAAACATTTCTAAAGAATTGAGTGTTCATCAGTCCACAGTAAGAGAAATTGTCTACAAATATAGGAAATTCAGTCCTGTTGCTACTCTCCCTAGGAGTGGGCATCCTGCAAAGATCACACCACGAGAACAATGTGCAATGCTGAAGAAGACAAAAAAGAACCCAAGGGTAACAGAATAAGGCCTGAAAAAAAATCTAGAATTTGCTAAAGTCTCTGTTTATGTGCCCACTATAAGAAAAACTCTGAACAAGAATGGTGTTCAGGATGGACACCAGGGAGGAAAACAGTGCTCTCCAAAAAAAAAAACATTGCTGTACGCCTCAGGTTTGCAAAAGACCACCTGGATGTTCTACAATCCTCTGGGACAATGTTCTGTGGACAGATTAGACAAAAGCTGAACTTTTTGGCAGAAATGCACATTGCTATGTTTGGAGGTAAAGGGGCACTGCACACCAACACCAAAACCTCATCCCATCAGTGAAACATGGTGGAAGAAGCATCATGGCTTGCGGCTGCTTTGCTGCCTCAGGGTCTGGACAGCCTTGCAATCGTTGAGGGAAGAATGAGTTCAAAATTGTATCAAGACATTTTCCAGGAGACTGTCGGGGTAGCAGTCTATCACCTGAACCTTAATAGAAGTTGGATAATGCAACTGAGAGACAAGAGTAAATCACAACAAAATGGCATAAAAAGAAGAAAATTTGTGTTTTGGAATAGCCGAATCAAAGTCCTGAACTTAATCCTATAGAAATGTTGTGAAAGGACCTGAAGCAGGCAGTTCATGCAAGAAAGCCCACCAACATCTCAGAGTTGAGGCAGTTTTTTTTTAAGGAGGAATGGCTTAAAATTCCTCCACGTCGATGTGCAGGACTGATCAATAGTTACCAGAAATGTTTGGTTGAAGTTATTGCTGTACAAGGGATTCACATCAGTTACTGAAAGCAAAGATTCACATACTTTTTCCAACAAATACATGTAATATTGGATCATTTTCTCAATACGTAAATGAACAGATATGTTTTTGTGTTCGTTATTTAATTGGCTTTTCTTTATTTTTTTTTAGGATTTACATGAAAATTTGATCACACTTCAGGTCATATTTATGCAGAAGTTGAGAAAATTCTACAGAATTCACAAACTTTCCAGCACCTCTGTATACAAGAAAATCTGCAAATGCTGGAAATCCAAAGCAACACACAAAATGCTGGAGGAACTCAGCAGATCGGGCAGCATCTATGGAGAACAGTGAACAGTCAAGATTCAAGGCTAAGACCGCTCTTCAAGACTGAGAGGGAAAGGGGGAGATTCCTGAATGAAAGGTTGGGGAAGGTAAAAGAGGCTGGCTGGAAGGTGATAGGTTAAGCTAGGTGTGTGAGAAAGGTCACGAGCTGGTGAGAAAGAATCTGATTAGAGAGGAGAGTGGACAATAGGAGAAAGGGAAGGACAAGGGTACCTGGGGGGAATAATTAGCAGGTGAGAAGAAGTAAAAGGTGACAGTACAGTAAGGAATTGGGGTGGGAGGGGAGAAGTTTTGTTCAGTGGAAGGGGAAATTGATATTCATTCCATCAGGTGTTGCAACTCCACCCAGAGGAAGGCCTCATCTTGGCACAAGAGGAGGCCATGGGTTGACATGTTAGAATGGGATTGGGAATCAGAATTAAAATGCTTGGCCACCAGGAAGTCCCACTTGTGACGACTGGTGCAGATGTGCTCCCACCTATATCCACAACCCTTCTCATGCTCTCCATCTCCTCACTAAACTTCAGTTCCCTGGACCTGACCACCTTACTTTCAACATGGATGCCCAGTCCCTATATCCTTCTATCCCCCATCAAGAAGGCCTTAAAGCTCTCTGCTTCTTTCTCTACCACCTATACCCTCCTCTGTCTGACAGGACTGGTCCTCACCCTGAATAATTTTTCTATTGTCTCCTCTCACTTTCTCCCAGATTCGAGGGGCAGCTATGGGCACCCGCATGGGCCCCAGCTGTGCCTGCCTCTTTGTTGGCTATATAGAACAATCCATGTTCCAAGTCTTCCCTGGAAATGCTCTCCAACTCTTTACACACTATATTGATGACTGCAGCTTCATGCACCCATGCTGAGCTTGACCATTTCATTAACTTTGCCTCCAACTTCCACCCTGCCCTTAGTTCACTTGGTCTATTTCTAACAATTCCCTCCCATCTCTCATTCTCTCTCCATCTCGGGAGACAAACTGTCAACCAACCTCTTTTATAAACCTACCAATTCCCAGGATTATACTGATGATATATCTTCCAACCCTGTCTCCTGTCTCCCTTTCTCAGTTCCTTTGTCTCTGCCACATCTGTTCCCAGGATGTGGCTTTCCTTTCCATGCTATCAGAGATGTCCTCCTTCTTCAAAGAATGGTGTTTCCCTTCCTCCACCACTGATGCTGCCCTTACCCGCATCTCCTGCATTTCCTAGACATCTGCGTTCACCCCATCTTCCTGCTGCCTTAACTTCCTCTTGTCTTTATTTACCACCCCATGAGCCTCTGCATCCAGCAGATCATTCTCCGCAACTTCCGCCATTTCCAGAGGAATCCTATCACCAGACATATCTTTACATTCCACCCCCCCTCCCTCCCCATTTTCCACAAGAATGGCTTCCTCTGTGATTCCCTTCCCCATTTGTCCCTCCCCACTTACCACTCTCCCGGCACTTATCCCTACAAGCAGCCAAAATGCTACATCTGCCATTCACCTCCTCCATCACCTCCATTTAGGCTCCAAACAGTCCTTCCAGGTGAAGCAATACTTCACCTGTAAATCTGTTGCGGTTGTCTATTGTGTCCAGTGCTCCCAATGCAGCCTCATCTACATTGGTGAGACTTATCGTAAATTGAAGAACTGCTTCATCAAGCACCTCCACACCATCCACCACAAATGGGACATCTCATGAGCAAAACATTTTAACTCACATTCTCGTGCCACAAAGAGGCCACTTTCAGGGTGGAGGAGCAACATCT
Organism: Hemitrygon akajei; assembly: GCF_048418815.1. Lineage (NCBI taxonomy): Eukaryota > Metazoa > Chordata > Chondrichthyes > Myliobatiformes > Dasyatidae > Hemitrygon > Hemitrygon akajei. Next base: position 55,838,389 of record NC_133128.1, read on the forward strand.
TATACTCCATCTGGGTAGCCTCCAACCTGATGGCATGATTATCAATTTCTCCTTCCAGTAAAAGAAATTCTCTCCACCTCCCCTCTTCTTCTATTCCCCACTCTGGCCTCTTACCTTTCTCGCCTGCCCGGGAGCTCCTCCTCCTTCCCTTTCTCCTAGGGTCCATTCTCCTCTACCATCAGATTGCTTCCTCTCCAGCCCTTTACCTTTCTTACCCACCTGGCCTCACCTATCACATTCTAGCTCTCCTCCTGCCCTCCCCTCATCTTTTTATTCTGGCATCTTCCAGTCCTGAAGAAGGGTCTCGCCCTGAATCGTCAAATATTTATTCATTTCCATAGATGCTGCCTGACCTGCTGAGCTCCTTCAGCAATTTGTGAGTGTTGTTTTGAAATTTCTCTGCTGCTTTTGTTTTAATGAAGGTATTAACTACTTCAAATTGAATAGGTTAATTCCTTCATTACATCACAGCCTTGAATGGAGGCTGCAGTGCACAGGATCGCAAGAGGCTGCCATGAGTTATAAACTCAGCCAACTCCATCACAGGTACAAGCCTCCCTTCCATCACGGATGTCTTCAGGAAGCGATTCCTCAACAAACTGGCATCCATCACGAAAGACCCTCATCATCTGGAACACACCCTCTTCTCATTACTACACTCTAGGAGGAGGTACTGGAGCTTGAAGATCCACTCAGCATCTTCCTCTCTGGCATCAGATTTCCTAAAGGTCCATGAACATAACCTCCATATTGCTTTTCTTGCACTATTCATCTATTTTTATCATTTATAGAGTTTTGCCTTTGCACTGTTCTGCTGCCTCAAAACAACACATTTCATGTCATATGTCAGGATTAATTCTAATTCTGAAAATAAGCGAGCAATGAATTTCATGAAATTAGATTTGGTCTCACTTGCCTGGGCACGTACTTGGGGTAAAATTACCGACAAATTTGTGTTCTCTGCATTTCCTATCAATGTTCCCAAACTGCTGTGATGTTCTGAAGAGCATCAAACTCCCACCAAACTGGCAGTTTAAGATAGATATCATAGTGTCTGACTTCACAACATTTGTAACACAGCCGAAGGAGGTTCACTTAATGGCTACATCACTTAATCCTATTCAGAAAGGTCTAAACCATGAAATATTGACTCTATTTCTATTCACACAGATGCAACCCAACCTGCTGAGTATTTCCTTCATATTTGGTTTTGTTTTAGATTTTCAGCAGCTGCAGGTTTTTCAGTTTTCATCGTTTTCCAACTTCTTAGTTACTTAGACTAAATAATTTTCTCTCTTCTTCACTTCCGATGCCTTTAACTTGAAACGCTACCTGCTTCATTTTCCATTAGTGCTGCCTGACACACTGTTTATGCAGCATTTTATATATTTTTTGTATTAATCTGAAAAGGAAGTTACATGTCACTTGTCTACAGGTTAACAAAGATATGAATAAAAAGTAATGTAAAAATAAAGTGTTAGACATGCTTATCCACAAAGTTATTCATGTAGAAAAGCAAAATAACAACTGTGTGTTAAGGAAAAGTGATAAAGAAAACAAAATACAAAGATATTCAACAAGTCAGGTCATATCTGGGGACAGAAAAATCAAGTTATATTTATTCTGAAAATTTTGGTTATTTTGCTTGTCTCAATAGATACTGCTGTATCTGTCCTGCTAGGTATTTCCAGTGATTTCTGCTTCTTATTTATTGCTGACAAAACAAGCTTTGAAGACAGAGAAATGGGGAAGGGAGGAGAAAATGAAAATATGGTGAGGGACAAGATAAAAACCAGGAGACATTGTATAACACTGGGACAATACTGTAAGATAACAGCAACCTAGATGAGGTACAAGTGCAGAATAATTGTCTACAAGATCCCAGAAGAATTGGAAGGAATACTACAAATCTGAAATAATCTGGTGACTCGTTAACCAATTTGGAGGAAGGATAGGGAAATAGCAGCCTAAAGCTTGAATAAGTATAAACTTGAGTAGATAAATTCAAAGTGCAATCAGAAATAGAGTGAAAGGATACATTGTATTAAGAATAAAAGCAGAAAGAATATGTCAAAAATAATTGTTTATACATTTTAAAACCTCAATAGTCTGAAGGAAGGAGATGCTTGTGCCAGAAAAATTTATTTGCAGTAATTAGCATGAACAACATCATATGAGGTTGAAATTAGATTTAAAAATATTCAATTCTGTGGCATGTTTTTCTCTCATATTATTCAGAGTATTTGAAAAGGGAGTTCAATAGTTGCTGTTTCATAAATCTAAAGGCAAAATGGTACACCTTAGCTACCATTTTCTCAATTTCACACATAATCCTCCACCACTCTTCCCTGTTTAAAAAAAACATTTATGAATGGCAATATTACCTCAGTATCTCACCATTGAAGCAGATGTCTTACAGTCTCCTGATCTGTTGTATAATTTTAAGTACATTCATCACCACATATCACGTAAGTGCAAAGCTGTATTTGTTTTTCATTATTTCTAAGCTTGGATAACAGGTGATTTTACAACTAAACCAATTCATAGACAAAATGGAATAAGGCATCTATTCCAGTAAGTATCATACAGCTTCCCCTTAGTGTATTTATAACTTCAGATGTTCAATTCAAGATACATTTGTGCTATAACTATAGTATTGCTGTAATGCAGAATTGATTCATACAAACACAGTTACTTAACATGCATTCAGTATATTAAAAAAAATCACTCACCACTGAGACTACAAACACACTGTAAATACAAACTTGCTTTGATCAAGTTCAAATAATCAGATAATTATAGCACTTCTATATGTCCTGCTTTTTCTTTGCAAACTAATTTTAAAATATCTGCTATCATTCTAGTGCATTTTGACATGATTGAAATTTAAATCTTCACTACCTACTGGCATTATGAATAGAATAAAAATATACAATAATGATCACCTTGGAAATGGTTGGTTAGAATTTACATTTTTCCCTGAGTCTTCTATATGCTGAAGCAAACAACTGGAAGTGAAATGGATGCATTCTTCCATTCCCTTGCCATTTAATAATGACAGATGATCTCATTTCCTGCATCCATACATTTAACATCAAGGTAGACTTCAACAGTCTTAATGCTGTTTTTTGTAGGTCTAGGCAGAGAAGGAATTTTAAGTTCTGCAATGGCTTACATGGACAGGTATCCAACTGCAGCTCGAATGTCAGGACAACCTTTTGGAAAAAGTAAGAATATATTTCTCAAGTGCACTACAGGTTTGCATAATCTGTACAGGATTATAGAGGAGAATAGGATGTTTGGTCTACCAGCAGATAGTGACAGATGGGTATCAAGAAGTGGCTTTGATTCACAGTGCCACCACCTCACATTTTACATCAGAGTGCCAAACAGCATTCAATGTCTTCTCTAAATTGAGATATTAGAACTCACACAAAATTTTGCTCAAGCCTCTGATATCATGTTACCATTTATTTGGTACCTTTTATGTATGTTGTGGAGTTCACCATACACCCTAAAGGGAGATGAATGAACTGCCTCTGCATAAAGATATGGTTTTATTTTTGCCTTCTCGCCTTTATATCCCGATACCATCTTGAAAATCTAGTCACAAGTACACTTCCAATAGAGTTAAAGAATAGAAAGCCTGTGACATGTTTTTACTGTGATGTGACATTGACAAAGATTAATTGGAGTCTTTGGATACAGGGGATTGATGTAAAGGTTAGGTCGTGCTTCAGGAACTTATTGATGATCGTCTGGAGGAGCAATCCTTGACAAATATGCTTCTGTTCTGACAGGCAACTAAATTGCGCTTTTTGTTTTTATATCCTCAGGGGGCTTCATCCTCCGTGGTAATCAGGTTTATGCAATGGGAGGTTGGGGTTCAATGTGTGGAGGAAGGGAATGGGTTAGTCAGCACTATTGATGCATTATAGCTATTGTGCTGCAAGGCATGATACAGCAGGAAACGAATGGAAAATAAGAATAAACTGAATGCAATGTTGAATTACAAACAAATTAAATACTGCATTGTTGAAGACCTCCAGTATTGAAGCCAATCTCAAAAAGAATATACTTTGTGATCTGCCCGTATCTGCAACTGATTTACATCCATTATCACTCCCTAATCAAATTGCTTAACTCAGGAGTCAGTGAGTGCTTCTTGCTTTGTGTATTAAGTTGTTTGAAGAAAAATGAATGAGGTTGCAGCCACACTTATCAATCCATGACTTCCTTACTCTTATATTCAATATCACAACCAGTGAAGATCAGCATTCCACACATTTGCTTTATCACTTTATCCACTCGTGTAGCCGTTTTCAGTGAACTATGGAGCTGGACTCCAAGACCCCCTCTGCACCACAATGGTCTTAAGAGGTCTATCATTTACTGTATACTTTTTCTTTTATTTGACCTCCTATACTGCATCACCTCATAGATGCCTAGGTTAAGTTCAATCTGCCACTCCTCATATCTGCAACTGATCGATATCCCACTGTATTCCTTGCGCGCTGCCTACTATTCTACCAATCGTTGTGTTCCCCCCGCCCAACATGCAAAAAGCACCAAGAAATTAATATAAACACAAAATCAAAAGAGTCCATATTCAGTTCAGCTCAGTGTTCATCATCTGCCGGCCTCCAACAGCATCGTATGAGAGAGAGATCATTCAAATGGTGGGACTTTCCCTTGGGAGCCATGGTCACACCCAGCCACTTTTCTCTTGCAGCAGAGAGCAAATGGCTGGTAGACGGCACTGAACACTCACTTTCCTCGATGTTTTCAATCTTCCTCGATGCATTAGTTGGCGAGATTGGCAAGAAATGAAGTCGATCATGTGATCCAGCCCTTTATCAAAGCTTCTTGGCCTCAAGGACGCTCACTTCCTGGAACCCTCTCAGAGGCAGCAAAGCACCAGGTTGCTCAATCGACTCGAAAACACACCATCACAGGCCCCAACAGATTTGAACAATCTTAATAATGGACTCTAACATCCTCCCAACCACCAAAGTCAGGCTAAATGCTCTATAATTTCCTTTCTTTTGCTTTCCTCAATTCTTAAAGAGCGGAGTAACATTTGAAATTTTCCTGTCCTACAGAACTGTTCCAGAATCTAGTGATTCTTGAAAGATCGAATTTTATCCTTACTTATGACTATATTAAAAAAATTTAAAACTGTGGTTACTATTCAAAAAGTGTTCACCTACTATCATGTATGTCACCTGGCCAGGCTTTTTCCTAAAACCAGGTCCAGCATTTTCTCCTCTAGTTGAACTCTCCACATACTGAAGAATTCCTTCCTGATCTATACCTTTTGATTTCAGGAGGTTCCAACCAATTGCAAGGATATTAAAGTTCCCTACTATGAAAATCCTTTTGTTCTATCACCTTTCTATAATCTACCTACATATCTGTCACCCCATCTCTTGGTGGCTAATGCATCAGCATAAGTACTGCTTCTTATTTCAGAGAATTAACAATTTGCCTCTATTGAACTTTCTCACCCTCATGTTTACATTGAACTTTCTTATCATTGTGTTTAAATTTCCTGATGACATCAACTTTTCCTACTTTGTTACCTGTTCCAGCCTACAACTAGCACATACTTTGATAAGGTTCCACACAGTGGACTGTTCTTGAAGTTTAGGTCATATGGAATCCAGGGAGTAATGAACAATTCGATGCACGATCATCTTGATGGTGAAAAACAAAGGATGATAATGGAAGGTTGACTCTCAAACTAGATGCCTGTGTCTAGTGGTCTGCCTTGGTTTGGTGCTGGGACCATTGTTGCTTGTCATCTATATCATGGATTTGGTGAACACAGATCATGATTAATAAAGTTGTAATTGAGACTAAAATAAGTGGTATAGTGGAAGATGAAGAAGGTTATCAAAAATTACAGGGAGATCTTGATCAGTTCAGTAAGTGGACCAAGGAATGTAAAATGGAGTTTAACTTGTGTAAGGTGTTGCACTTAGGACAATCAAACCCAGGTAGGACCTTCACAATGAATGGCAGAGTCCTGAGGAGTGTTGCAGAACAGAAGAAACTTGGAATGCAAATACATGGTTCACCAAAAATGGAGTCAGAGGTATACGGGGCTGTGAAAAAGGCTTTTGGTGCACTGTCCTTCATAAGGCAGGGCATTGAGTATGGGAAATCATGCTGCAGTTGTACAGGGCACTGGTGAGAAAGCACTTGGAGCATGGTATTCAGGTTTGGTTGCCCTGCTATAGGAAAGATATTAACAAACTGGAAAGACTGCATGAAAGATTTACAAGGACATCACCAGCACTTGCAGGGCACAGTTATTGGGAGAAGTTAGACAGGCTACTGCTTTATTGCTCAGAGCGCAAGAGAGAAAGAGGTGATCTTATAGAAATAAATAAAATTATGAGGAGAATAGATCAGATGAACGCACTCAGTCTTTTTCCCAGGGTTGGGAAATTAAGAACCACAGGGCGTAAGTTTGAAGTGAGAGGGGAAAGATTTAATAGGAACTTGAAATGCAACTTTCTTTATACAAAGAGTGGCATCTAAGTGGATTGAACTGCCAAAGGAAGTGGCTGAGGCAGATACAATAACAACTTTTAATGGACAGTTGAATTGGAAAGGCTTCGAAGGCTATGAGCCAAATGCTGGCAAATGGGACAAACTTGGACCAGGTATCTTAGTTGGCAGGGACTAGCTAAACCTGTAATCTTGCTGTGTAACTCTGCTGCCTAACACCTCATCACTGGCATCATTGTTTTAAGCCCTTATAAAATTCACTTCCAAACTTACTGGGCTAGATATTTTTCACATAGTTCAGAAACAATTGATAGACATAATTGATCTCCAACATCAATGCCAATTTTTCTTTGTGCAAGGTATAGTTCCAACCATGAGAGTGATTTCCTTTTGATGCCTATTGATTTCAGTATTACCTGAGCACCTTGGCACCACACATTGGTCAAATGTTGTGATAAATAGTCCAGCTCATCATATGTCTGGAATGTAGTTATTTTGACATATTTTACTAAATAAAATGGGGCAGCATGGTAGCATAATGTAACACTATTACAGTGCAAACAAACACTGATCGGGGTTCAATTCCCGTCACTGCCTGTAAAGAGTTTGTATGTTTGCTCTGCGATCACATGAACTTCCGCTGAGAGCTGCGATTTCCTCCCACATTCCAGTGACATACGGTCAGGGTTAGTGAGTTGTGGGCATGCTCTGTTGGCGTCAGAAACATAGTGATACCTGCAGGCCGCCCAGCACAGTCCTCTCTGATTCGATTTGATGCAACACATGCTTCGATGTTTTGATGTACAAATAACAAATAAGCCAATCTTTTACAGTATCTTTTTAAAAAGAGTCTTTGATTTTATCTGGACCAAAGAGACCTCAGTGAAACTCATTTGAGCTTTAGTGAGCAGATTATTGTGAATGTATCATCTGAGAGCACCATCAATAACATCTTGTACCATTCCATGAACATCGAGAGTCAACTGTGAGTTTAATCTATTCCATCTAATTCTTGCAGATAATTCATACCTGTAGATGTCAGTGTTGTAATTTTTCTAGAAGAGTAGCCAGAGGCACTGTTCACAAATGCAAGTCTTCAGTAATACACCTGTATATTGTGGTCTCAGAGTTAATCTTATTGGCTAAGGACCTGCATTTCTAAAGACCAGGGACATCAAAAGTAAACTGAGATGGATAACCCACTTCGCACTTCTGACTAAAAGTATGTTGCAATTGCTTTAGCCTCTCACATTTCAATGCTGAACCTTTGCATTATTGCAGATGGAAGTGTTCTTTTGTCATCCCTGCCTTGTTAGTTGAATAATAGCTGGATGCCTGCAAGGGACTGTGATATAACTTAAAAAGAATATGTCATGCTTTCTTAGACATGGAAGTTAGCGTTGTGTAGGGATAATCCTCTATTTTGTACTCATCTATTCAGTCAAGTGATAATTCTGATGATTATGTAGAAGCAACAGGAATTGACTGTTTGTCATACTCTGAGATATACCTTCATGTGAAGAGTTTTTTCTAACCACGAGAGTGAAGGAGGTAATTTGTCAGAGTATTACAGTGTGATGGTTCGGCAAAAAAGAATACAGTGATCATTGGGTCCTGATGCTCTTTGGTCACTGAGAATTCTTCTGAGCACAAGGTTCGCACAAATTCTTTCCAACCTCAACAACTGAGAGGCATCTCCCCAGTCAATCTTACCATGTGGATCAATTTGAATGAACATCGTGGGCTATAGTAATGGAACAAAAGAATAAAGCAGATCAGCCTGACGACCCCACACGGTGACAGAGTCACGTAACACCCTTACATTCTCCTAATGTCGAAATCTGGAATCTCACCTGCTGTGCTGCTGCCTACTTTGAGTCTTGTTCTTTTATAATATGTCATTTCAAATGTGTAATGGAACATGGAACACAGAAAGCCCTTCAGCCTACAACTCTGCACTAAACATGATGCTGCTGAATTAAACCAAATCCCTTCTACCTGTACGTGATTCATATCCCTCCATTTCCTGCATATTAATTTGTCTAATTTGTCTAACAGTCTCTTAAACAATGCTATTTTACTGGCTTAATACTTGCTACTAGCCTGGCAGCCCAGGCTCCCACCATTCTCTACATTTAAAAAAATTGCCCCGCACATCTCCTTTAAACGCTCGCCCCACATTCAAACTTTAAATGTATATCCTTTAGTACTTGACAAAAATCTGACTGTCTACCCTATCTATGCTTCTCATAATTTTATACATTTCGATCGGACTTCACCACAGCTTCTGACACTTCAGAGAAATCAACTCGAGTTTGTTCAGTCTTTCCTTATAGTGGATACCCTCTATCCAGGCAGCAGCTAGGTAAACCTCTTTTGTATGTTTTCCAAAGCCTCCACATCCTTGTAACCAAAATTGCACACTCCAAATATGACATAACCAAGTTTTACATAGCCGCAAAATGACTTCCGTATTCCTGTACTCAGTGCCATCACCAATATAGGTAAGCATACCGTACACCTTCTTTATCACCCCATCTACATATATGATCACTTCCACTGACCTATGGAATTGGACCCCAGAGATCACTCTATACATCAATGGCACTTTTAATTGTATACTTTCCCTTTACATTTGACCTCCCCCTATGAATTATGTTTGTCCTGGAAATAGTTAGCACAAAATTCAAATTTGTAGATAATTTTCATTCAAAATAAAGCCAGGATTTATTGTCAACTTAATAGCAAGGCCAACGGCATGCAACATTATTTCCTGTGAAGATTGAAAAATGATAGTAAATGTGCAGTTCTATGCAAAACTTGAAATATTACTTTCTGAACTGTTTCCCAAATTGTGGCACTTAAGCATCCAACTCACCATAGATGCAGGGTGACTTTTTTTTTGTACCAGGATGCATTCACATTTGTTTTTAAATAAATGGAACATGGAAATCATCCAGCTGGCCTAGATTTATACTCTAACCGTCCTTGATGACAACTATCATTATTGTGGGCAGACACCATTAAAGACCCTCACCATCAGGACATGCCCACTTCTCATTACTGCCATCAGGAACCTGAAGACCTATACTTAGTGTTTTAGAAACAGCATCTTCCCCTTCACTATCTGGATGGTCCATATGCACTATCTCGTTATTCTCTTTTATACTATTATTTATTGTAACTTACAGTAATGAATTAAAGAGAAAAGTTAAAGAAAAAAAATCGGCTATTCATTAGAAACACCTTGTCTGTATAATTTCCATGAACTTTATGCATGCTAAGTTGCAGTAGACGGTAAGTGAAGTGAAATAATCCACTACAGGCCTATTCAGAACAACGCACAAAGTGCATTAACTTATAGTAGTGAATTTTTGTTTTTCGTTGTATTACTGCCCAAAACAACAAATTTCACAACATATATCAATTATAATAAACCTGATTCTGACTGACATTTAAGTGACATGGAAGAGTACAAATTCATCAGCTCTGAGAAACCTTGCAGACAGCAAAAGGAGATTCGATCCTAGATTAGGAACTAGGATGTTTACAACTTTTGATTTCTCTAATGTGCATGAACATTTTAAAAAAAACTCAAAACTGAAGTAAGTTATTCAAGCTCATAGCTGCACATCACCAGGCCAGTAATAACGGCACCAACAATCCTACAAACTGGAACTCCCTCATTTAAATATAGGTTTTATTCTCAACTGTATGAGCATTTATAATTCCTACAAATCAATACTGACACTAAAAAAGGCTTTAAAATGTTATATTCTTTAATCTGTTAATTGTAATTGGTTTAGATAAGCAAGTTAAATTTACTTTAACTTTTCCCTGGCATCATTTTATATTGCTTTCCATCAATAGTTTGACATTGAGCTCACTACTCTGATTCAAGCTCGAAATCATACATTCTTCGCCTTGGTTGGTTAAGGGTTTTCCCTTTGTGCATTGTTCTGAATAGGCCTGTAGAGGATTATTTCACTTCACTTACCGTCTACTGCAATTTAGCATGCATAAAGTTCATGGAAATTATACAAACAAGGGTGTTTCTAATGAATAGCTGATGTTTTTTAAACTTATCTCTTTAATTCTGGCCTATTATTTCCATCTTTATTGGAAATTATTAATGTGCATAGTAAGGATGTATCTAACAAAATTAGCACTCAAAAGATGCATCATGCGTGTACATAAAATCAATATTGTGCTCACACGCCAGTATTATGATCCTAGAACCTTCTGCTCCAGTTATCATGATATTTCTCTTGAGTCAAAGCTTAGATGAACTATTCATGATAAATTCACTGCTTTATTCAGTATTAGGATGGAGCTTAATCTAAATACAGTTACATCTGGGAAAGCACTGCTCTGTGTTCCATTATTTAAAGGAAGGAGAAAGCCTTCAAAATGCCTTTAAATTTGAAGTAGTTTCCTATTGAAATTTTAAAAATTGCAATTTACTAGGAGTTCCTGGAACCCTTCCTCTTAGTTTAAATCACAGCTTTGGCTTTTTTTATATGATGCTGCTACATGAAGTAATGACTGGGATCTGAACTTCTCCTTTCCAAGCAGTAAACAATTATGTATATGACAGTGAAACCATTTTCACTGAAGTCTGCCATCGGAACAAAGGAGTGCAGTATTTTCAACTGGAAATCGCATTCTAGATTTTGCCTCTCTTCTAACTGTACTTTAAATGGGTAACAATAATCCTCTTGGTATACAGTAGTATTTGCATGAAAAGTAAAGACGTTTAATTGAGATAATAAAATAACAGAAATTGATAGAGAAAGAACATAGCAACAAGTCAATCAAATATCAGCAATAAATGTTGAATTGTTTGTAAATCCTTCTGGTAATAAATATCAGAATTTCTTTCTTCCCCAGTGATGCATAGATATAGATGGAAGCTTGCTGTGCTGCTGGGAGAATCAGTTGTTGTCCATGATTGTCATACTGCGTTTGGCACTGATTAAACTGACAACAGCACCCCACGTATGAGATCACAGGCATCTATATCATGTAAACTCAATTGATATTTGCCTCCTGTTGATTGATGAGGAATTGGCAGAGTCTGTTGCCAAAGCAACAAATCATCCACCCTGCACTAGAATGAGTTCATGCTGTTATGTGCTTTGACAAATACATGAACATCAGACACTGAGGTGTTTGTGTCTGGCACATGTAAATTCCTGAATAAACAATTTAACAACTGCTGTTTTTCATGTAGTAATATTTTACTAAGATTTCTCATTTTAATATGAATATTAGGATCTTGGTTCCTTCTTTTTTTGCTCTGTAACTAATAACTAGCAGTTACATAACATCAGCTTAAAGTAAATCTCTAACTGGTTTATTTACCAATCTTCCTATTGTAGCCAGTTTCACTTCTCCAGAGAATTAATGAAAATTTACAGTATGGAGAACAATCCACTTTAGGTCAGAAACAAACCATTTCTGATTGGCTCCTACAATATACTGAAAATCACCATCATGTTTTATTACAAATTTTCCTCCTCTGACATTAGGGGAAGTGACCAAGATTCCAGCCTGTCAATTCACAATATCCCACCCCAAAAGCTAGCCTTTGTTTAACACCTTGTGCAAAATCATTTTGGATCGTCCTGTGGCTTTTTTACTTATGTAATGGTTGTGTGTATAATTTAAAACCTCTTCTGACAACATCTTAAATATGCAGGTTAACCAGAAAAGAAATGATTTACTTATTGCAATGTTAATACTGTTTCTGGCATGATTTCATTTATCTCATCCCATAACATTTTGATTACAATTGAATGGTATAAAGACATAATTCATACTAAAACCTTTGGTAATAGCAAGTCATGATAGCAAAGAACAATGGCTCTTCTTGGCCTTCTCCCTCATAAACAATGAAAAGGGCTTGCCAAAAATTTCTGAGGAGATGGCATTTCTTTAGTAACCTATTATTGCAAATATAATGTGTACAAGTTTTGTTCATGCATAAGTATCGCATAGAATTGTACTTCAGTTCTGCACATAATAAAGATTACATGATCAGCCATTTCATGTATAAGCTATAATTACCATGTAAGTACCCTCCTCTCAGAGTTCATATGGTAGCTGGTTGGCAGATTACTAATTATCTATACAATCATTGGGCAACCAAGCGTGCATGAACCTTAAAAATGTCAATGCATGTAGGTTTCAAAAGAGGCTTCAGGAAAGAAGAACAGCTTCCCACGATGTTTCTGGTACCACCTCCTTGTTTTCCGCTTCACTACAGCTATGAAAATGTTGCACACCATGCACCCATAACAGGTGTTTTGTGTATGCTTAAAGATCCACGAACAAATTTCAAAGGTTATGCTATACTGTTTAACATTGCTAGCCTCTATGTGCTTCCAAATCATAAAACTATTTGGAGAAAACAGCTTATGTTCCTGCTGCTGAATTCTCGGTTTTATTAACTATTACTGAGTTTATTCCCAACCATGCAATCTCAGTAAGAAATTAGTGTCATTATTATTTTTGTGCTAAGATACCCATGAGGCTGCCATTGAAATGAAGACATCTGATATGTTTCCTTTGACCCTCACCAATGTTTAACAATTGACTACGGAAAGCATCCTATCTGATGGATCACAGCTCTGCTCTGTCCAGGACAGTAAGGAACTGCAGAGTGTTGTGGACACAGTTAAGCACCTCAGGGAAACAAGCATCCCCCTCCCTTGGAGTCTGTCTACACTACTCACAGCTTAGGTAAGGCAGCCTGTGTAATCAACAATCCCACCCACCTCTTCTCTCCCCACCACCCCATCTTCCACAACAATTGGGCAGATGATATAAAAGCCTGAAAGTGTGTACCACCAGGTCCAAGGACAGCTTTTATCCCACTGTTATAAGACCATTAGTTGGTTCCCTAGTACGATAAGATGGTCTCTTAACCTCCCAATCTATCTTATGACCTTGTACCTTATCGTTTACCTGTATTTCACATTTTCTGTAACTGTAAAACTTTATTCAACATTCTAAAATTGTTTTATTTTGTACTACTTCAGTACTATTTTAATAAATTAAACTCAATGAAGGATATGCAGTGATACAGTATGTATCACCGTATCCTGATAATTAAACATTGTGATTGCAACAATAATAAACCAATCTACCAGTGCCCACTGTCACCAAACTACAACTTCTCCAACAAACATACAGTTCAATAAGAATAGCACAAGTTGCAGTCCAAATTTCCTTTTTACTTCTGAAAATGAATGATAAAAGTACCCTAGGTAAATGTGAGCTACAAAAGAGAATCAGACTTAAAATGTTCATTTTATTGGTTAAAGGAAAGAGGTGATAGATTTAATAGTATCATATACAAAATGCTGTAGGAACGCAAATGGTCAGGCAACATCCATGGAAATGAATAAATAAAAGACATTTCAGACCGAGACCCTTCTTCAGGTGCATGAGGATAAGCTGTAAACAAGGTTATTCATCCATGAATGAATGATTGCAGTTAGAGGGTGAAAACATAGACATAATAATGTTGGAGGTGCAAAATATAGTTCAGGAAGACAAGACCAGCAGATTAGGCTGAACAAGTCTCTACTCCCAGAGAGAAAAAAGCAAGTTAAGCTAATATTACAGATACAGGCAGCAAAATCAAGATAACTGAATTCAGGGAATTCAGTGGAGATGTAAGTGAATGAATAATGCTGGAATCTGGAGCAAAAAGAGCTGCTGGAGGAACTCAGCGGGTCAGGCACTATCCAGCCTGTTTTGCAAGAACAATTCAGTATTGGGTCCTGAAGGTTGTAATGTGTGAGATGGAAAAATGAAGCATAGTTCCTCAACCTCGCATTGGAACTTACTCTGACCATACAGCAGTCTGACAGAGTGAAAGAGGAGTGAGGAATTAAAGAGTAAAATAACAGGAGGCTTAGGCTTGCTCCTTTGCACTGAATGCAGGTGCTCTACATAGCGATCGCACAATCCGCATTTGCTTTCTCCACTGCAGAGGAGACCACATTGTGAGAACTGAACGCAGTAAGTTAGATTGGAAGAAATGTAAGTGAATCACGGGTTCACCTGGGAAGATGATAGGAAGGGGGAAGGTGAAAGGACAAATGATCTCCCACTGAAGGTTCAGAGGGAAAATATTGTAAGGTGTTGTTGGTGGGAAGAGAAGAGCGGACCATGGAGACACAAAAGTTACATAAAATGCTGGCAAGAGAAGGGAAGAAGTATCTGGTAGTGGAGTCACTTTGAAAGTAGCAGAAATTGCAAAGAATATTGTGTTGAATGAAAATACCAGAAGTACTTTTTCCTTCAGGGTTTTTCTTCTTCCACTACTTATAGTATTTAAATTAATTTTTAATATATCTATTTCTTATAGTAATTTATAGATTTTTTGTTATGTATTGCACTGTGATGATGATGATGGCTGGTTCTTTGCTTGTGAAGATCAAGAAGGACAAAGAGTCCTCAGGAGCGATGGCACGGTCATTGGTGACTGTAGAGGCCAATTCTGGATCTCTTGACTCTGGAGCAGTAGGGACAGAGAACGGCTGAGATGTGGGCCCTTGGGTAGTAGCTAGAAGATCCTACCTGCATCTTCTATTCTCCTCAGCAGTCGCTGTTTTGGATTCCTCAAATTTCTTGGAAGCACCATGGATCAGCGTTCCCCAGCAGTCTCTGTCATAAGCCATCTGCTGCCATTCATTGAACTCGATAATTGTCTGAGAGAGCTGCTTCTTAAGTTTGTCTTGTATCTCTTGCATGGGGCACCACGATCTCTCTTGTCCTGAGGGAGTTCTCCGCAGCGCACCTGGTACCCTGGAGTTGTCCATGTGAGACATGTGGCTTGCCCACAAAACAACAAATTTCATGACACATGCCAATGACATCAAACCTGATTCTGATTCTGAGGGGTCAGACAATTTTTAATGCCATGGTTACCACCAAATTTTCTACCACAGAAATTAATTTTATTGACTTCTCTAACTTCCATTTATGCCCCTCATCCCCTTCTTACCCCATCCCTGATTTATTTATTTCCCCGCCCTTTTTTTCTCTCTCTATCCACACTCTTTGCCTGTTCTCCATCTCCCTCTGGTGCACCCCTCCCCTGTTCTTTCTCCCTAGGTCTCCAGTCCCATGATCCTTTCCCTTCTCCAGCTCTGTATCCCTTTTGCCAATCACCTTTCCAGCTCTTGGCTTCACCCCACCGAGTCCGGTCTTCTCCTATCATTTTGGAATTCCCCCACCCCTTCCTACTTTCAAATCTCTTACTATCTTTTCTTTCAGTTAGTCCTGACGAAGGGTCTCGGCCCGAAATGCCGACAGCGCTTCTCCCTATAGATGCTGCCTGGCCTGCTGCGTTCCACCAGCATTTTGTGTGTGTTGCTGCAATTAATTTTATTAGTCAGGATTCTAAATCTTGCAGAAATTAATTATTGATAGACACATTTAATGAATGAAGATGTTTCTTTTACCATTTTATCTTATTTTTATTTGATATTTTATCTTAATTTCATTTTGCATCTCAGTAGAGTCTTCAATCTTATTAGAGGAAGTGGCGCCCTGCTGTTTGCATCATCCATAAAGAGCTCCAATGGAAGGAATTTCAGGCATTAGACATCTGTAAAGTGACTTCTAGTAGTCGATGACTGCCTGTTTGTATCACTATGCATTAGTGATAGCAAAATCCATGCCAAGTTTAATGTACATCTGGCCTGGAAAACCTGGGAAATCTGCATAGTGCTAGAGGTAAATGAAATGGAAATTAGTTGAAAACTCAAGTTCCTACAATACAAACTCAGTTTTCTCAGGTGAACTGTCACTGCAACATTCTTAAATAATTAAAGATATTGCTTTTAGTTCACATACCTTTCACACTTGTTAGTAGCTCTTTCATCTTTTAATCTGAGGTATCACACCTCGAAAGTGCAACGATGTGTCAAAATCTTGATGGTTCAGGCACAATACATTACCAACCAACCATCCAATGTCAACAAAATTAAAAACAGAGTAATGAGTGTTTTGACAATATTCATACAGGTCGACCTTCACTAATCCGGCACCATTGGGACCTGAGGAGTGCCGGATTAGTGAAAATGTCGAATTACCAAAGGATCACATTAAGCAATAGCTAACTGCCCCATCATACCTTTAAAATATCATGTATATCAGTACAAGTATAATAATGAAACAGAAAATTAAATGAGTAGCAAGTGAAATTTTAATAAAGTAATATGCTGTACAGGCACAGATAAAATAAAGGGTACAGGTAAATGTACAGGAAGTAACTTATACAGGAAAGTTGAGCACTTCCGGTTCTAAAGTGAAACGTTTAATATACCTTCAGGCAAAGTTACATGTCTGCAAGTGTGGGGTTGTCAGGATCATCAACATCTTCATCTTGAAAAATGAGTGAAGCGTCAGGAACTGGTGCTGAAACTGGCACAACATTGTACACCTGCTCGGGTCTTAATTTTTCATCGGAGACTAACTTGGTGAACTTGTCAACAAACTCTGCTGCTGCTTCCTTGTCTGCTGAACATTTTTCACCACACACTGCACTTAACTGTAAGCCATGATGCAGCTTGAACCGATGAAGTTTGAACCGATGAAGCCAGCCTTCACTACAGTCACACTCATAATCTAGTCCTAGTTCTTCACCAAACACTTTTGCTTGTTCGTTCACCATATCTCCAAATAGTTCAACACCTCCACTTACACAAAGATTAAACCACATTTAAATAAATGCAGGAAAACAAGCAGGAATTGCCTGTCTGTGCTTACAAGAGCGCGCCAACATGTGAACAGATCTAGGGCAACCAAATCTATGTGCAGCAGATTGGTATGGTGGCCTGGGAAGTTTGAAATTACAGTTGCATGGAAAATTCGAGATCAGTGCCGGATTATCGAAGGAACCGGGTTACAGGTAGTCAGATTAGTGAAGGTCGACTGTATATTCAAAATCATTGATTTGTTGTTTCTAAAAATGGAGCAATAGAGTGCTTAAATCACTTCTAGGCTTCTTGCCCCCTCATTCTCCAAAATATAGTCTCATCTAGCACTGTAATATCCGTCCTCCCTTTCCACAAACTTTCTTTTCCTCAAAATTTGGTTTTTGATGCATTTTCTCAATGCTTTTGCCCTTCTGTTGACAAGTGCCAAGGCTCAAGCTTTTGAAAAGTAGATCCTAAATCCACACCACTTCCTTTTCTTTTCAAATTGCTGCAGTAAACCAAGACTCAGTATTTTCTTCCATGGTTATAATTCCACCAATAGCATTGAGTGACAACTTGTCAACATCAAAAAGTACCATATCCCTTTTCAATGTCCATCACATACAGTACAGCAGGCAAGAGCCATAGATGTCTTTATTCTCCAGCCCACATTTCAGCCATTGCCACACCAGTATCAGGGAGGGTAGAAGGCAGTTGAATTGTATTGGAACTCACTGCACACAGCCTTAAAGAACAACCATGAACTTTCTTTGGCCTAAAAAATTTACTTTGAACCTTATCTTTCTGGATTTGGTGTTTGTACTTTTGACTGTCTTGCCAACAGGCAACAGAAAGGACATTGACACTGGGACAATGGTGAGATCACAAAAGCTAGCACCTAAGAGAGGACTGAAGGTACATCCTACAATGAACATGACACTGTCCAGGGCAGCGCCATAATCATCTCTTATTTCTTGGTGAGCAGATTACCCAAGTGGCCGTGACAAACTACAAGCCCTTTGAATATTGATAGTCAAATTTGAGTGTCACATGTCGGCTAAGCTTCCCCTGTAGAGCATGCAGCTCCTGCATTTTCTCCCTTGGATCTTGTGGTGCTGGCTGTCAGACACTGTAATAGCTTTGTCTCAGATTCCTTGCCGGAAATAATAACCACTGAACTTCGACAAAGCCTGTGCAAAGATGGTGAAGAACTCATCCATGTCACACAGACTTCCTGAGACAGGCAAACTAATGACCATTTTAATATACATCCCCATCCTTCCACTGCAAACTGCACAGTCAGGCTGTTCATGTCAGCTCCTTCGACAGGTTCCACATACTGTCATTCCTCCTACCGACGTTGTAAGCCATTCATGCCTGGTAGATCATCTACTGATGTCTGCACTATACATAATGTCAGCCTTATGTTGTCCTTTGTTTTTCAGTCAGCTATAAGCACAAGTCATCAAATATGCAAACTGTTTACGTTTCAAAGATCACAAACTGTCATTGCACTACAATGAAGGAAAAACTTAGTTTCACGGAGGATTACATAGTCACCCCTTTATTTTAACTAGGCATTGCTCCATCTCCAGATTTGACCATTCAAGGGGTGGAAATGGAAAATAAGGCATATATAAAATTTAAAAGGCTGCTGGTAAGTAAATGAGGTTCACATAATGTGGTGCCAAGCATTCCAAAGGCTTTAGAAAGACACAAACAACATCACAACACATTAACAACTTTGAAGATGGATAATACAAGAATAATAATTTCATGGTGTAAAGCTACATTTGAAGGTACTGTGTGCAAATGAACAGGCAGACACCTGGTCTCTTGTTACAGATCTACTGAAGTGGAACTGATGATGCAATAAATAATAACAGAAAATATTCAACAGGTCAACTGCCCTGATGAAGAGTCTGCATTCTAGGGCTTGAAACTTTAACTCTGTTTCCTTTTCACAGATGCTAACTGACCTGCAATGTGCTTCTGGTATTCCATCTGCAGTTTATTTTAATTTTCATTAACTACCGATGCAGTTAATAGTTGTGTATCAATCCCATTCCACGGAACCTTGCCATTGGTTTTCATGATGAATGCCCAGAAGGAAGTGGAAGCAAGTTTTGAAAGATAGTTGGTGCAAGCGTCCTTTCTACGTGAAGCACTTCTCTGGATTTGCCAGTGAGGGAATCTGAACCCATCATACAACTTAATCTGCAATGGTCTGGAGGTGACATTCTTTTGAATTAGAACTCAGGTTTGCCGTAACTTCACAATTTCCATGTAAAGGTAACTAAGGGAAGTGGTAGGATGTGAGTGGTATGTTTTGTCCTCTCAGGGTGTTAGCTTCTCAAAAACACAGACCTTGACACAATCAGATTCAAAAGCAAATTTCAAAAGTGCATTAGAAATATAAATGAAAATCATAGTATGGTTCTCAAAAAGAAAGAGGTTAAGAGACTATTTTCTCTCGGACCTCATCAAGCGTGGAATCTCACTCTATGAAGACCAAGGAGAACACCATTATTCACGTCTGTGAAATGGGGTGAATCAGAAAAAAATCAAAATTGAATGAAAGTGTGGGATCTCCTTATGCTTATAATCCAGATTGTTATGTTCTATTACAACAGTGTACACAAGTAGCTATTTCCAGCATATAGGTGACCCATTGAGAGATTTGGAATGCTAGAGTAATTAACACCATAATTAAACTCCATTGATATGTGAAGTTATGGGACTTGCTAGCTGATGGAAAAAAGTTACTGACCATTCAAGCTGAGAATGAATATGTGATTAAGGAAACACTGGATAAAGCAATATGAGTAAAGGATGAATGGGAAGATGGGAAAAGGTACTTAGAACTATTTTTTCATATAACAAAGTTCAATGTTCAAAATACAAAGTACATTTTTTATCTAAGTTATACAACCTTGAGATTTGTCTCCTGACAGGCAGCGTTTAAACAAAGAAATCCAAAACAACCTATTAAAAAAGAAGTCTATAAAACACCCAATGTGCAGAGAGAAAAAAGAAACAGATGATGCAAATAATAAAGGCAAGCAAATGGCATTCAGAACTGAGGTCCACGAAAGAAAGTCCATCCACAGACACAAAGCCACAACCCTCAGTTCAGTGAAGAGCCAAGTAAATGTCATGGAGCAGAGGGCTGAATCAGTCCATCCCTTGCCTCGGGCCTCAACATCTTGACCTTTTCAATCTGACACAATGCTTAAATCACTCTCCAAACATTGGGTTCTGCTGCTTCGATATGCTCTGTGGCCTGGGCTCCACTGCCTCAATTCGGCTGTACCAGACCTTTTTAGTTCATCCCAGTGCTTAAATTGATCAAGCCTCAGTTCTTTCCCACTGCCTCTCCTCAGTTCTGCCACATCAAATCGCCGCCAAGTGTAAAGGGGAGCGGAGTTACAGGCTATTATTTGTGGTGATCATTTAACAGAAAAGTGTAGTTGACAAAGTATTTAGTTGTTTTCTTTGCTTCATTGGTTACCAGCCAGAAGTCAATAAAATTCACCAATGCCACTTAATGGGGATGCGGACTAAATAGGATGAAATAAGCCTTTCTTATGCATCAACATTCTTATTTGAGTATGTTTACTTCCTTAACAAACATAAAAGTCCAAGGAGCATTCAGCTCCTCAGTGATAGACAATAATTTCCTCACCTTGGTATACTTGCTCCTCCATTTCACAGATGTGGATAATGTTTCCTCCTTGGCCTTTGTTTTATTTTGCGGTGTACATTTGGATATGCACCGATGACTATATAAAACAAAAGCACTTATATTGAAATCTTCTTCAGGTTTCTCCCTATCTACTAGACAGGAATTCCTTCTCATTAGTACACAACAAATTCAAAAGTGCACTCCAAAAGTTCACAAAGTTCCCCTTTCTTGAACAATCAGTTTACTTGTGATTTGGCTGGACGCATCCACCTCCTCAACTACAATGTACAATAGGCATGACATGGCACTCTGTATTGTTTGATCTCTGTTTATTTTCTTATCCTTAGGGTTTGTCCAGGAGTCAGGAATGATAAGCAGTCTTACTTCCAAGATTTTAATTTATTTTAGAGTATAAACAAACTTACAAATACAAAGCAAACTGAATAAAGAGCTGAGAAATGAAAAAGAATAAAGAAGCAAAGAAAAGATGGCGTCTCTGAAAAATACATCACTTTTATAGATAAGAAATTCCTTAGATAGAAATAAACTAGCTAATAGGCTGTATAATTAAAACAATTATTTCTCATGGGTATTATGGTAATACTTAGCCAATTTAAATGTAAGAAAGGTGATAAACCGTTAATTTAGCTGCTATACTGCTTTCTGCCAGTGAGTGGGGATGAACCACCATATACTATGAAGAATACATGAGTTAGTTAAAAAGTATAAATCTTATAAAAAGCATTATTAAAAAAGCAATGATTTCCAACAGTCCACCCTTGCTGATGTACTTCTACCATTCTCTTTCCCAATAATAATCCCTGTATCTGTGTCCCATTGTGTTGTATTTGGGGAGATGGCAACACTCACTGCAGCTGTTCCTGCCATTAGGGTATGCTCATGCTTAAATGCAACTTCATGCTTCACATAATAAGATCTATCTATACACGACCATTCCAAAGTGGATATTGGGAAGAGTAGGGATTTATTCACACAAAATCCTTGAAGTGCAAGGCACTTACAAAAAACAATTAAAACCATAATAGAATGATTGATGAGCCGACAGAAGAGTACAGTTGAAAACTGTCTTAAGCCATAGGAAAGCAACATTACACCCATTTCTGGGTAACTTAGCACTGTCAAGAAATATTTTTAGTCTTTAAGTTTCTTATTTGTCCTGGCACTGTTCCGTTGGTATAGCACCCCCCACCCCCCGAATGACATCAGCTAGTAGTATAAAACCCAAACTTCATCCTGGATTTGATTCTTAACTGTTCAGGTCAGTGAATTGGCACTTCTTATGTACTTACAGGGTCATTAAATTTTATTAACTGGATTTCCCTTCTCAGCATGCTCCTACAAGGGCCCACACTCCAACTGCAGTCTTTGTCCTCACTGAGATCTGTGACTTTCTACAAGACTCATACTGATGCCTGGACTGCTTTGCCCATGGAGTTTAGAGTCAGAGTCATTCCCAGCTCCCTAGCTCATCATTTCCTTCACATCTCATAAATTGTTGTTTAAAGCTACAGAGTGGGATGGAGAGTCTGCAGAGCAGTAGATGGATAGGCTGCTCAAATTCTATATGCAGGAACAGAAGACATTGCCTGCTTTTCTTCAGAAGAAAGGTCATTAAACTGAAACAGGAAATCTGTTTCTCCTGCCACCAACACTGCCTGATATATATGTCAAGCATCCTCAGCGTTTTCTATTTTTACTTCAGCTTTCCAGCATTTATCTGCCTTTCAAATGTTTACCAGAAACATGCAACTGAAGATCGTGATCTTTTTAGAAATAACAACAAAATAGCACTATTAAAATGAAGGAAAATAACTTCTGGGTCATCGCTCTTTAATACACCCATTTTCAGCTTTAACAGGGGTTGATTGTCCAGTTGTGGACACTGTGCTTTAGTGTGCATGTGAAGGTCTTGGACAATATATGGTTAAGATTTACCAGGAAGGCTCCAGGAATAAGGGACATTATTTATCAAGATTATAGAAGCTAGGGATTGCTCTCCTTGATGTAGAGAAAATAAAGTTGAGATTTGGAGAAGTGTACAAATTCATGTTAGATAAATCAAACAAATACACAGCAACTGCACCTATTGGCAGCAGAATCGAGGACCAGTGAACATGTGCTTGAGATAAAATAGTAAAACAACCAAAGGAACAAAAAAATACACAAGGAAAAATTATTTCTTGCAGCAAATATTTGTATTCTGGAGTATACATTGTGAAAGAGAATAGATTCACTTACACCTTTCAAAGAAGGATTAAGAATGAATGTAAAGAAAAAATGCATGAATACAAAGGAAAAAGCAGGGAATAGGATTAAGTCAAGTCAAGTAAAGTTTATTGTCATTTAACTACATACACATATATAATGTATATAACCATATAATGTACGTATATGGAAATGAGACAATGTAGTACACACAACACTCGATAACTTATGAAGGTAAGAATAAAATCTACAGATGAATCACGCATAAATAACAAACTAAAGTACATTAATATTAAATATTGTAAGATGCAGAACAGACTAACCAGTGACACTTCGAATACGATGTGGCTGAGAGTTCAGAAGCCTGGGTGAAGAAACTGCTTCTCATACTGGCAGTTCTTGTTTTTATGCATCGTAGTCTCCTGCCTGATGGTAAAAAAGTCAAAGAGGATGCTGGATGGATGGTGGGATCCTTAATAATACTAACAGTCCTGCGTACGCAGCGCTCCTGATAAATGTCCCTGTTGGATAGTAGGGAGACCACTATGATCCTATCAGCTGTTCTCACAGACCTTTGTAGGGACTTCTGGTCTTCTGACCAAATGGAGATGCAACTTGTCAGGATGCTCTCAATGGCGCTTCTGTAAAACACAGTTAAGATGCAATGGGGGGAGAGGGGGAGCCTTGCTTGCCTCAATCTTCTTAGGAAATGGAGGCACTGTTGTACCTTCTTGTTCAGGGAGGTAATATTAAGGGACCGGGTGAGGCCATCCATAACATGAACTCCCAGGAACCTGGTTCACTTAACTCTCTGTACGGAGCAGCCCTGTATCTGCAGAGGGGGATGGTTCAGCTGCACCTTCCTGAAGTCCATGATGATTTCTTTGGTCTTCTCCAAGTTCAGACTTAGGTGGCTCTTCTCACACCAATCCACCAGTCACTTCCCTTCCTCTCTATACTCTCTCTCGGCATTGTTCTTCATAATGCCGTCCAATGTCATCCGCAAACTTGCCGTCACAGTTTGAGCTGCAACACAGTCGAGCATCAACAGTGTGAACAGCAGCGGGCTGAGCACACAGCTTTGGGGAGTGCCAGTGCTCAGCGTAATGGTATGAGTGATTTTGCTGCCCACACGGACTGACTGTGGCCTTATTGGTAAGAAGTCCAGTACCCAATTGCAAAGGGAAGTGTTGAGACCAGTGAGGACAGTTTTCCCACCAGTTTCTGGGGTATGATGGTGTTGGAAGCTGAACTGAAGTCTGTAAACAACAGTATGGCATATGTAACCCCATTTTCCAGGTGGGACAGGACAGAGCAGAGGGCAGAGGCTATTGCATCATCAGTGGATTAATTTAAGTGATAAGCAAACTGGAAAGGGTCCATTGTAGTTGGGAGAAAAGCTTTAATATGCTCCATGACCAGCCGCTCAAAGCATTTCATAATGATTAATGTTCATGCCAACAGATGATATTCATTTAGACAGATTACTGTTGCCTTCTTTGGCACTGGAATGATGGTTACCACCTTGAAAATTGAGGGGACAATGGATGGTTCCAGAAAAATGTTGAATATACCCATCAGTGCCTTCATCAGCTGGGCAGCACAGTCTTTTGTAACCCAACCTGCTATATTATCGGGCCCCGCTTTACATGGGTTAACTCTGGCCAGGGTCTTCCTCACCTCAGCTTCTAAGAGTCCAATGTGGCATCGAGGGACTGCTTAATCATTTCCAGCATCTGCAGATTCTTTGTTTGTGCTTAATAGGTATCTGGTATGTTAGAGTCTGATAGCAAAATCAACATGCTGGTGGAATTTAGGACTGTCTCTAGGTTTGCATAGTTAAAGTGGTTAAATGGAGCTGTTGAATCAAAACCCTACATGGGATCACTGTTCAAGGTGACCTCCTCTTGTGTTGTGATTCTGAGTTTATGACTTGAAATTGCAGACCCTAAGCCATTCTGACTCAAAATGCAATTTGGCATTCAGGGCCCTTGCATCTGCATGCTAACTGAAGAGAATCACCAGTCTTTTTAATATTTAGAGATTGGGATTGCAATCACAAATCCAAAAATGATGATACTTAGGGAAGAACCTACATTATAGATTAGTGTAAGTACAGATTCCGATTAATCGCAAATAAGTGGAACGGGGAAATTTAATATATTTAAAGCATTTTTAATCTGTTTCCCCATGCAACATTAATGTGTTCTCTGCTAAATCTCTGATATCCACCTTCATGATGACCAATGGGGATTTTGAGATTAGGTACAACAATATCTCTAAAATGCTTGCTTGTGAAGCATCTCTAAACAGATGGCAAAAATGTTAAATTGATGGTGAGAGTCAATATGTTATTTCCTGAATTAGCAACCTCTCAGATTTTCCAGAGAGTGCACTGTCTTTGTTAATATGAAGCGAACCTGAGATGTGCAGCTGGAATGGAGTTAAAAACTGAATGCAGAGTGGACCATATTGCATCACTTTCTTGCAGTTGAAAATAATCATGGAAAATCCAACCCCAAAATGGTGAGTTTTCAAAACCAACAGCTGGTTTTATTGAGATTTTACAGAAGGGTTTGCATTTTCTATTTTTTTTTTAACAGGGCAATATTTTTCCTTGAGTAATTCTGCTAATCAGGTAGAGTTAGCAACTTAGCACATCAAGGACACAGTTAAGAAATGTTAACTTGGTTTGAGGAATCCCCTTTATTATAACAATGAGATTAAAAATGACATAATACTGTTACGGATTCAAGCAACAATAAATATATGAGTGAGGCAGGGGTTTTTATAACAAATAACACGTTTATTAAACACTGAAAACAAACCCCCCAAAAGTAAACAAATCACTACCGTAATCGGAAATCAGCTGTTGTGCGGCAGCTTAAACAGTTCTTAAAGCAATGTTGCAAAAACAGTTCTTCAAAGTAGTATTGCAAAAGTTCAAAATGCTTACAGTCCAATTAAGGGAGAGACTTTTTAAGACGATTTAAATTCTCTTTCACGTCGTGTTATTGCGATTCCAAATCGAACTTTTCCCACGAAGAATTTAGAAAGATGAAGAGTGAAGCGGCTTAAAGGCACTGACCTTTCCTTTACAAAACTGTTCCCAATCCTTTCTGTTATTCACAGGGATTAACATGGGCACAGTCAACGAATTCCTTCCGAATGAGGATCAAACAAGGTCGAACCTGTTTCACCGTCGAAATCGATTCTCCTCGATCTTTTAACTCCCGAACTCCGATCTTCACTCTCCACTGATTCTCAACTAGCAGTAATATAAAGAAACTGCTGGCAATGACCTTTTAAACTTTAGGCATTAAATAAAACCCCATCTTTCAACCACACTGCGTCATGACATTAAATCACGCAGTGGCATGAAGTCAACATGGCAAATCCAGCCACGAACTGCCCCTCCTCACAGGGAGGGGTCCTCCTTTTATACCCTGTAAAAAAACCTGTCACATGACCTCTACTGGCGGGAAAATGACATCACTCCACCATCACAAGACCATTACCTCAAGTCCAGTACAGCTTCAACACCAGTCACGTGACAAGTACACCACTATCATGTGTCACGGGTACGTAATACATCCCTCCAAAAAAAACATTTTTGGTCTGTCAAGAACAAAAATTTTAACAATAATTTACAAGAAAAACAAGTGTATAGATTTTATAACATACACAATATACAATACAGTATCATCATATAACATCTTACAACTCACAATACAGTAGGAGTGTTACAATTGTAAAAAAAAATCACTCCATAAAAAAATTACATTGTACATTCAACATCGAGATAGACAATCAGCAACCACATTATCTTTACCTTTAATATGAGTTATCACAATATTGTACTCCTGTAACATCAAACTCAAATTTAATAATCTTCTGTTTCTGTTTTTCATCTTACTCAGAAAAACTAACGGATTATGATCAGTGTAAACAATAAGTGGTTTTTGAGTTGTACCAACATATACTTCAAAATATTCTAAAGCTAAAACAAGAGATAACAATTCCTTCTCTATTGTCGATTAGTTTCTTTGATGCTTATTAAATTTCTTAGAAAAGTAAGCTACTGGATGATCAACCTCATCACCCTCATTCCTTTGCATTAATACTGCTCCTGCAGCCTCATGACTAGCATCTACAGCTAATGAAAAAGGTTTTTCAAAGTCAGGTGCCTTAAGCACAGGTTGTTGACATATCATTGTTTTCAATTTTCCAAATGCTTCTTGACAAGGCACTGTCCACACAAACTTCACATTCTTCTGCAGAAGGTTAGTTAATGGAAGGGCAACATTAGCAAAATTCTTACAAAATTTTCGATAATATCCTACCATTCCCAAAAATCTGAGAGGTTTCTTCCCCGTTGGAGTGGGAATCTCTAAAATTGCCTGAACTTTTGCCTGAACAGGAGCTACCTTACCTTGACCCACAACATAACCAAGGTAAGTCACAGTGGCATGTCCAAATTTACTCTTAGCTAAATTAATAGTTAAGTTAGCTTTTGAAAGCCTTTCAAACAATTTCTCCACCGCAATAATGTGTGCTTCCCAAGTATCATTTCCTGTCAATAAATCATCAATATAAGCATCAGTATCTTTCAATCCCTGAATCACAGAGTTAATCATCCTCTGGAAAGTACCTGGGGCATTCTTCAACCCAAATGGAAGAACATTATATTCATATAACCCAGATGGAGTTACAAATGCAGAAATCTCTCTACCTCTGTCCGTTCATGGAACACATCAATACCCTTTCAATAAATCAATCTTTGTAAGGAGCTTTGCTTTTCCAACTTTATCCACACAATCATCTACTCTAGGAATTGGATATGCATCTGTTTTCGTTACAGCATTCACTTTCCTATAGTCCATACAAAACCTAATACTACCATCTGGTTTTGGCACCATAACACAGGGTGAACTCCAATTCGAGTTAGAAGGTCTAATGATATTATTCTCTAACATATATTTAATTTCTTTCTCAGCAAGTTTGCATTTTTCTATGTTCATCCTATATGGGTGTTGTTTAATAGGTTTGGCATCTCCAACATCTACATCATGTGAAGCTATAGTAGTCCTTCTCGGAACATCTGGAAACAAATCCTTATATTTAAAAATTAATTCCTTCATTTGCTGTTTCTGCTCTATCTGTAAATGTGCTAATTTCTCATCAATATTTTCCAGAATGGTTGAATTTGGTAACCTGACAGAAACAATGTTGGATTTAGAATGAAATTCAGATGAATCATCTATCATGTTCCTAGTTAAATCAAAATCATTCTCACTAACCACAACAGTCACAGTATCAGATTGTTTCTCAAAATATGGTTTTATCATATTTATATGGCAAAGTTGTGTGGGCCTTCTACGATCTGGAGTTTTTATCATGTAATCCACATCATTGATTTTAGACACAATTTCATAAGGACCATGAAATCTAGCTTGTAAAGGATTCATTTGCACTGGGAAAAGAACCAACACCTTATCTCCAGGCTTAAACATCCTCATCCTAGCTTCTTTATCATACCAAGTTTTCATTTTCTCCTGAGCCAATTTTAAATTTTCCTTGGCTAAGCTACAAGCTTTATGTAACCTGTCCTTAAATTTCAAAACATAGTCCAACAAGTTAGTGTGTATTTCCTTACTAATCCACTGTTCCTTTAATAAGGCTAAAGGTCCTCTAACTTATGCCCAAATACAAGTTCAAATGGACTGAAACCTAAAGATTCTTGTACCGATTCCCTTACTGCAAATAAAAGTAAGTTTATACCCTCATCCCAATCACTTTCATTTTCCACACAATATGTCCTAATCATATTCTTGAGGGTAGAATGAAACCTCTCCAAGGCACCTTGCGACTCTGGATGGTATGCAGACGAAGTGATTTGCTTAGCTCCCAATTTATAAACTATCTGTTGAAACAATCCAGACATAAAATTACTGCCTTGATCAGTTTGTATTTCCTTAGGTAATCCAAAATAAGTGAAGAATTTTATAAGAGCCTTTGTCACAGTTTTAGCTTTTATGTTCCTAAGTAGTACTGCCTCTGGAAACCTAGACGAAGTACACATGATAGTCAACAAGTACTGATAACCAGTTTTTGTCTTTGGCAATGGACCAACACAATCTATAATATCTTTAGAAAATGGTTCACCAAATGCTGGAATAGGTTGTAATGGAGCCACTGGTGTAACTTGATTTGGTTTACCCACAATTTGACAAGTATGGCACGTTTTACAAAACATTGCCACATCTTTTCTTAGACCAGGCCAGTAAAAATGTTTTAAAATCTTGTCCACAGTTTTCCTTACCCCTTGATGTCCACCTAAAGGCACACTATGAGCTAAAGTCAAAATCTCATTTCGATAAACTTTAGGGACAACTACCTGGTAAACAATATTCCATTCCTCACTTGCAGGAATTGTAGGTGATCTCCACTTCCTCATCAACACTCCTTTTTCCACGTAATATCCTACTGGCACCTTCTCAATTTCACTATCTAGTAGAGCTTGTTATCTTAATTTTATAATCTCAGGGTCTCTATTCTGCTCTGCTATCATCTCCTTCCGAGACAGAGATAAATCTTCATAGTCAGACTTACTCCAAGAATCTTGTTCAAACAACGAAGGTAAGAAAGTCTCTGACATATCCTCAAAACTCGAATCCTGAGTTGAACAGTCATGAGTAACAACCTCATTCTGCACATCAATCTTGTTAGCCATAGCTCTAGTCACAACACAGGAAGAACCTGTGTTAGAATTCATCTCTGGTTCCTCTGACTCCATTGTCAAATGCACTTCAGGAAAAACTTGTCCACCTGCCAAGTCATTACCTAACAATAAAGAAATACCCTTCACAGGTAAGCTATGCTGTAATCCTACTTTAACAAATCCTGTAACTAACCCTGACTTTAAATTTACTTTATGTAAATGTACAGGCATAAAATCACTCCCAACACCTCTTATATAATTTACCTCACCAGTATCAGACTCTTCATTAAACTTCAATACACTGTCTAACATCAGTGATTGAGAAGCTCCAGTATCCCTAAGGATTTTTATTGGCACCAGAGTAGATCCTTCTTTCAAGGATACAAACCCTTCAGTTATAAAATGATCATATCCCTTTCTAACTTGGTCAGACTCTAACAAAACCTCATTTGTGTTTATCAAACCCTGTAATTTTACAGGTGCTTCAAAAAGTTGCACACTGCTTCCTTCTCTTTCTTTTTCAATCTGAAACAGTTAGCTATTACATGGCCAGGTTTCTTGCAATAGTTACAAATAAGACCAAACTGTCTTTCCTTCACAGATTTTCCTTCCTCCTTACCTTCCTCATTAACTTCTGATTTAATTTCTGATTTACCTTGAGTCTCTGTATTATTTTTCCTCTTAAAAATTCTGCCCTGAGGAAATTTATTCTTATGGATTAAAACATACTCATCAGTTAATCTAGCACAGTCCTGCAATGTATCAGTATCCCTCTCATTTAAGTAGGTCCTTACTTCAACAGGGATGCTTCTTTTAAATTTCTCCAGTAAAATCAGCTTTTTCAATGTATTATAGTCCCCACTTACATTCTTAGAAGAAACCCATCTCTCAAAACACACAGCTTTATCATAGGCAAATTCCACATAAGTTTTTTCCACAGACTTCTTCAAACTTCTGAATCTTTCTCTATACGCTTCTGGGACCAATTCATATGATTTTAAAATATACTTTTTCACAATATCATAATCAAGTGCTTGCACAGCAGTTAAAGCTGTATAAACGTTGTGCTTTACCTTTAATTACACTCTGTAACAACACTGACTATTTATCTTTCGGCCACTCTGAAATCTGAGCAATCATTTCAAAATGTTGGAAATATCTTTCCACTTCTGTTTCACTAAATGGTGGGACTAGCAACAAACGGTTTTCAAGAACCAGAAGACTGATTCCAAGACCTTAATTCTGTCATCACTTTTTCAAATTCCCTTTTTTTCTGATCAGCTTCTAACCTATAACGCTCCAATTCTGCGTAACTTTGTTCCAATTTCATTTGTTCGATTTGCAACTGCATCTCTATATTACTTATTGGAAACAACTCTAAAATCTATTCATCAAAATCACCCGAATCCACATAGTGTGACGCCATTTTTGTCTGCATTAGAGCCTTTGATGTAGTCTTCAAAATACCTTTAAGTTGCAATCTACTAGCTATCTCAGACACCTCCGTTTTTTTCGCCTTCGCTAACAACTCTGCGTCTGGCGAAGCCAGAAACTCATCAATAGTCATTGTTGCTGAATACCACTCACAAACCAATCAAGCAAAAGAATCAAGTATTCCCCTTTTCCAAAACACCGATTCAAAATTTAACAAGCATTCAAACCCAAATGATCCATCCTGGACGAGCCCCCATATTTATGTTACGGATTCAAGCAACAATAAATATATGAGTGAGGCAGGGGTTTTTATAACAAATAACATGTTTATTAAACACTGAAAACAAACCCCCCAAAAGTAAACAAATCAATAATGTAACCGGAAATCAGCTGCTGTGCGGCAGCTTGAACAGTTCTTAAAGCAAGGAAGCTTAAACAGTTCTTAAAGCGATGTTGCAAAAACAGTTCTTCAAAGTAGTATTGCAAAAGTTCAAAATGCTTACAGTCCAATTAAGGGAGAGACTTTTTAAGACGATTTAAATTCTCTTTCACGTCGTGTTATTGCGATTCCAAATAGAACTTTTCCTACGAAGAACTTAGAAAGATGAAGAATGAAACGGCTTAAAGGCACTGACCTTTCCTTTACAAAACTGTTCCCAATCCTTTCTGTTATTCACAGGGATTAACATGGGTACAGTCAACGAATTCCTTCCGAATGAGGATCAAACAAGGTCGAACCTATTTCACCGTTGAAATCGATTCTCCTCAATCTTTTAACTCCCGAACTCCGATCTTCACTCTCCACTGATTCTCAACTAGCAGTATTATAAAGAAACTGCTGGCAATGACCTTTTAAACTTCAGCCATTAAATAAAACTCCATCTTTCAACCACACTGCATCATGACATTAAATCACGCAGTGGCATGAAGTCAACATGGCAAATCCAGCCACGAACTGCCCCTCCTCACAGAGAGGGGTCCTCCTTTTATACCCTGTAAAAAAAACCTGTCACATGACCTCTACTGGTGGGAAAATGACGTCACTCCACCATCACAAGACCATTACCTCAAATCCAGTACAGCTTCAACACCAGTCACGTGACAAGTACAGCACTGTCACGTGTCACGGGTACATAACAATACATTGACATTCATTCAAGCATAAATAATTGAATAAATGAAAAAAATGTGCTTTGAACTGAGACAGTGACTTCCCTTTTCCTAAAAACACTCCACATTCCTCTTCTCTCCCACCCACCATTCTACTCCCACTTCCTTCTTTATTGTGGATTTCCTCTGCCTTAATGTTTCAATGTCACCTGGTACAAAATTTCAATTTATTCAATTCCTGACAAGTGCATTGAAATAATAAAAGGCACCTGTTATTAATACAAGTCATTATTGGAGCAGTAATGGTAGCAGTAATAGTTCGCCTTCATAGACAGAATTTGTCTAATTTTGCTCTTTGCTGTATGGTAAACTCTCAGCAGATAGGCTGAGGTCAGTGATCACTGCGGAGAATATTGCACACCAAACTGAGATTACCATCCATTTAAATATCTGTTTTCTTCGTGGCTTACAGGACAGAATGGAGCCAATTGTCTATTGATGCTAGAATCTGGAGCAACAAGCAATGTACTGTAGGAACTCAACAGGTCAAGCAGCGTCTCAGAGAGGAAAGGAATTCTCAATGTATCGGTTCAAAATTACACATCAGAGTTTCATTCCTTTCCTCTCACAGATATTGTTTGTCTTGCTAAATTCCTCCAGGAGATTGTTTGCTGCAGGAGTTTAACAGGTTGGGTTGATCAGATCCAATTATTTGAATGTCCACGAGATGTGGTAATAGGTATACTAGCACAACAAAGTAACTTAAGCCACGTTCATTATCATAAAATAGATAGCACAAATAAACAACACAAAATTCTACATAGCAAGTCACAGAGATTTCTGGGCTTATGTTTCCTAGTCACTACTTGGTTGTTTTCAGGTGAACTCTGATTCTGACTCATGAAACTACCCCTTGGCCCCAGGCACCAATTGCGACTCCGGTCTGGGTGAAATTCCAATGAAGTAAGGAAAGGCACCCTTATAAATATTAGTTTCAAAAGTGCAGATTTATAAAGAGACTGACAAATCCTTTGTTCGCACCCAGACTTATCTACCTTCAGGTCTTTTAGTTTCTCAAGAACCTTCTCCTTAGTAATGGTAACTTCACACACTTCATGACCCCTGACACCTGGAAATTCCACCATACTGCTCCTGTCATCCACAGAGAAGAGTGATGCAATATACTTATTTAGTTCATCCACCATTTCTTGCCCCCATTACTACCTCTCCAGCATCATTTTCCAGTGGTCCGATATCCACTTTTGCCTCTCTTTTACTTTTTATGTATCTGAAGAAACTTTTGGTATCCTCTTTAATATTATTGACTAGCTTACTTTTGTATTCCACTTTTGCCTTCTTAATTACTTTTTAGTTGCCTTCTGTTGGTATTTGAAAGCTCCCAATCCTCTAACTTCCATTAAATTGTGTTCTATTATATGCCCTCTCTTTGGCTTTTATGTTTTTCTTTGATTCTCTTGTTAGGGAGGATTGACCTATCAGGGCACAGCAGCAGCAGGCAGTGTAGTGGCACTGTGATTTGCTCTGAGGCTGAGTAGGGAAGGATGAAGTCAGGCAGTGCGGTAGCAATCCTCGATAATTAGGGAGACAGACAGGAGATTCTGTGGCTGCAAAAGCAACACCAAGATGATGCATTGCCTCCCACTTGCTAGAGCCCAGGATGTATTGGAGCGGCTTCAGGATATTCTCAAGGGGGAGGTGAGCATTCAAAGGTTGTGATGTATATTAACACCAATGACATAGGCAGAAAGGGGAAGAGGTCCTATGCAGTGAGCATATAGAGTTAGGAAAGAGGCTAAAGAGAAGGACCTCCAAGGTAGTAATCTCCAGATTACTCCCAATGCCACAGGCTAGTGCAGGTAGGAATGGGATGACAGCACAGATGAATGAGTGGCTGAGGAGATGATGCTGGGGACAGGGTTTCAAGTTCTTGGAAAACTGGAACCATTTCTGGAGAATAGGTAACCCATACAAGAGGAACCAATGTCCTGGCTGAGAAGTTTGCTAATGCTACTCCAGAGGGTTTAAACTAGTTTTTCCAGGCCCTCGGACCCAGACCACCAGGCCAGTAAGTGAAGGATCGGGCAGGAAAGTATTGATAGGGAAAATTGATTTAACTGGTATGATGGGACAGATAGTTTGAAGTATGTGTGTGTTAATGCTAGGAATATTATGGGTAAAGGTGATTAACTTTAAGCATGGAATTACGTTTTTGTGACCAATACAGAGACTTGCTTGAGAGAGTGGCAGGAATGGGTGATTAATTTATCAGGTTTCAAAGTTTTAGAGAAGATAATGAAGGAGGTATAAGGGTGGTGGTGGTGGGGGGAGGACTTGCACTACTAGTCAGGGACAATATCATAGCTGCACTCAAGGGAGATATATTGGAGGGTTCAGACACTGAGACCATTTGGATAGATCTCAGGAATAAGAAGGATGCTATCGCAATGATGGGATTGTACTGCAGACACCCCCAATAGCCACCAAGACATTGAGGAATGTATACGTAAATAGGTTAATGAAATATGTAAAAATAATAACGTTTTTCTCATGGGAGATTTCAACTTTCCTAATATAAATTTTGACCTTCTTAGTGCAAAGTGTTTAGATGAGCAGAATTTATTAAATGTATCCAGGAGGGTTTCTTAAATCAATATTTAGATATTTCAGCGAAAGGATGGGCTCTACTGGACCTGGTTTTGGGTAATGAGCCTGTCCAGGTAATTGACCTTTCAGTGAGTGAGCAGTTAAGGAACAGTGACCACAACTTTATCGCTAACTTTCAGGATAGCTATAGATAAGGGTAGGTATGGTCCTTACAGGAGGGTTGTAGATTGGAGTAGGACAAATTACAAGGGCAGTAGGCAGGAACTAAGGAGAGTTAATTGGGAACACCTTTTTTCCTGGAAAGTCCACATTAGACTTGTGGAGGTTGTTTAAAGATGAACTGCACAGAGTACAGGAAAGGTATGTTCCTGTTAGAGGGTGGACATGGATAGAAAGATAAGAGAACCTTGGTTGTCCAGAGGGGTGATGAATTTAGTCTAGAAGAAAAAGGAAAAGTACGTAAAGTGTCAGAGGTTAGGATCAAACAAAGCATATGAGGAGTATAAAGAAGCCAGAAAAGAACTCAAAAAGGGAATTAGGAAAGCCAGGACGCCCCATAAAAAGTCTTTAGCAAGTAGGATTAAGATGAATTCCAAGGCATTCTATATATAGATCAAATAATAAGATTAGGGAGAAGGTGGGACCACACATTAAAGAGGGAGTATTTGCTTGAGAGCGAAGAATGTTTACCAAGAAGGAGGATATGGAAGACCAGGAGATCAGCGCTGAGTATCTGAATATGTTAGGGCATTTAGAGGTGAAGGAGGAAGAAGTGTTGGGCCTCCTAAGGAGTATTAAGGTGAATAAGTCCGCAGGACCTGATGAGACTTACCCCATGTTATTGAGGAAGGCAAGAGATGAGATTGCTGGAGCCTAGACCAGTATCATATGGTCCTTTCTAGGCACAGGTGAGGTCCGGAGGATTGGTGAGTGGCTAATGTTGAACCTCTACTTACGAAGGGAACAAGGGAAAATCCTGGAAACTAGAGACCAGTGAGTCTCACGTCAGTTGTAGGGAAATTGCTGGAGAAAATTCTCAGGAAAAGCATTTGGAAACCCATGGCCTCAGTAGGGAGAACCAGCATGACTTTGTGCAGGGCAAGTCATGTCATACCAATTTGATTGAGTTTCTTTGAAAAGGTGATGAGATGGATTACTGAAGGTAGGGCAGTGGATGCTGTCTAAATCCTTAACGGGAGGCTAATCCAGAAGATTAGAATGCATAGGGTCCACGGCAAATTGGCTGTTTAGATTCAGAACTGGATAGTGCATAGAAGACAGAAGGCAGTGGTCAAAGGGACTTATTTAAGCTGGGTTTGTAATTATTGGTGTTCCACAGGGATTTGTGCTGGGATCTCTCTTGTTCGTGATGTATATAAATGACCAGGATGAAAATGTAGATGGGTGGGTTAGTAAGCTTGTGGATGATACCAAGATTGGTGGAATTGTAGATAATGTAGAAGACTGGCAAGGAATACAGCACAATATAGAGCATTTGCAGGTATGGGTAGAGAAATGGCAGACAGAGTTCAACCCAGATAAATATGAGACGTTACACCTCGAAAAGATAAAGGCAAGGAGACAGTACACTGTTAAGAGCAAGGTCTCTAACAGTATTGCTGAGCAAAGAGATCTTGGGGTCTAAGGTCATAGTTCCATGAAAGTGGCTACATGCGTCAATAAAGTGCATAAGAAGGCTTATGGAATGCTTGTTTTTATTAATTGAAGCACTGAGTTCAAAAGTCAGGAGGTAATGTTGCAACTTTATAGAACTCTGGTTAGGCCACATCTGAAGTATAGCATACAGTTCTAGTCGCTACACTATAGGAAGGACATTGAGGTTTTGGAGAGCATGCAGAAGCAGTTTACCAGTATATTGTCTGGTTTAGAGGGCATGCGCTTCATGAGAAACTGGACAAGCTTGTATCGTTTTCTCTGGAGCAGCAGAGGCTCAGGGGACATCTGACAGAGGTTTATATGATATTGAGAGACATAGTTAGAGTAGGCAGGGAATATCTTTTTTCCCAAGGTAAAAATGTCTAACACCAGAGGACATGCATTGAAGGTGAGTGAGGGTAATTTTAGCATTTGAAAATTGTTTTTGAAATTAAAGGACTGATGATCCACAAATATCTGTCTTATATTTGGTGAACTCATTGTGACTGTTCTTAATTGATCACACTCACCCTGAATGAACTACCTTAGTTCTAGTAAAATATTGCAATATCTGCTCCTTACAGTTATAAACCATAGAGCTCTGTATTCATTTTTACATAGCTCTCAGCAAATGATGTGGTCTGACCACAAGACATACATGCAGCAATTTCCTGTTCCAGCAACTAGTCATTTGTTCTGCCATCTACAGAAACAAGCACAAATTCATTTTTGATAAAATGTTTTGGTTAATATTTATGAAGTTGTTGAAAGCTTATGCCATTTGTGTGCTATTTGCTCCTGGTAAGTACTATCCTACTATAAATCAAATTATTTATATTACAGTGAGAGCTTGAATAAGGAACAAATACACTGCAAATTTAGTTTTCTGGAATTTGGTCTTTGATGTAGCAATAATGTATGTTAAGCAATGACACAAAACTTATTAGAAAGCTTTTATAATATGACCTAATTTAGATTAAAGTTAATGCAGTTATGTGGTGGTAGATTAAGTTTTTAACCCTTAATTTTATTGCAGGTAAAACAAAATGATGTTGCTATTTCATGCTCTGATTGTTGTCACCAATAAGTGTTTTCTTACACGTATTTTAAAAATGTGATTGTTGATTGTACCAAGTGTTTATGTGATAAAAAGTTTATCAGAATAACTTAAACTGAAATGCTATTTTTAAAAAATGTTTTTAAGCACAAGATATTCCGTAAATGCTGGAAATCCAGAGTAACACATGCAAAATGCAGGAGGAACTCCAGCATATAGATGTGCTCAGTTCCTCCAGCCTTTTGTCTGTGTTGCTATCGTATTCTAAGTTGTGTCCTGGCCTGGACAATATGTGGCTTCAGGCCCACAATGGGATCAACACATTGAAACTACTGAGTAAACATCTGAGTTCAGGTGCCAACTTAGGCAATGACTCCTGTATACCCATTAACAAAAACCTACACCTCATCAAAATCAGGTTTAATGTTATGAAATTGTTATGAAATGTTATGAAATTTCATAACATATTGGCATATGTTATGAAATTTGTGTTTTGCAGCAGCAGTACAGCACCATGTATTAAAAAACTATAAGGTACAATATGATATACGGTGGATGTTGATTAATTTGGACTCTTTGGGAACAGTACATTTTGACCTAATTAAATGGCTGCCTCAATTAGCCAAAGTTTCATGGAAACAATTAAAAAGGTATATAAAAAAACAAACTACCATTGAACTGAGAGACAAATTACGTATTTAAGTGCAGAACAGATTAGAACACTATCAATACTACTACAGTATTGACGGAGGAGATCACATTCTTTTGATTGACAGTAAATGACCAAATCAGCTCAAGCAACTTGTGCACACAATGCTCTGCCTTCATAAAATGCTATCAAAGTTCAAAATTTAAAGTAAAGTACATATATATCACCATATACAACCCTGAGAATCATTGTCTTGTGGGCATACTCAATACATCTACCAAATAATAACCATAACAGAATTTGAGTGAAGTTATCCCCTTTGGTTCAAGAGCCTGATGGCTGAGGGTAATAACTGTTTCTGAACCTGGTGGTATGACTCCTGAGGCTCATGTATCTTCTTCCAGATGGCAGCAGTGAGAAGTGAGCATGTCCTGGGTGATGGGGGTCCCTGATGATGGATCCTGCTTTCCTGCAACAGCATTTCATGTAGATGTGCTCAATGGATGGGAGGGCTTTACCTGTGATGGACTAGGCTGTACCCAATACTTTTTGTAGGACTTCATGTTCAACAGCATTGGTATTTCCAATGCTGTGATGCAGCCAGTCCATATACTCTCCACCACACACCTATAGAAGTTTGTCAAAGTTTATGATGTCTGGTGAATCTCTGCAAACTCCTAAGGAAATAGAGGCGCTGCCATACCTTCTTCATAATTGCACTTAGATGCTGGGCCCAGGGCAGGTCATCTGAAATAATAACACCAAGGAATTTAAAGTTGCTGACTCTCTCCACCTCTGATCCTCCGATGAGGACTGGCTTATGGACCACTGGTTTCGTGCTCCTGGTCTGTAATCATTTCCTTGGTCTTGCTGACATTGAGTAAGAGGTTATTATGACAAAACTCAGCCAGATATTCAGTCTCCTGTATGTTGATTCATCACCAACTTTGATTCAGCCTATGACAGTGGTGTCATCAGCAAACTTGAATAAGGCATTGGACCTGTGCTTAACCACTTAGATATAAGTGAAAAGTGAGCAGAACAGGGGACTGAGCAAGCAGCCTGTTGGTGTACCTGTGCTGAGGAGGGAGATTGAAAACTTGGCTGACAGGTGTCATAACAACTGCCTCTCACTCATGTCAGCAAGACCAAGGAACTAACTGTAGACTTCAGGAGAGGGAAGCCAGAGATCCATGAGCTAGATCTCATCTGAGGATCAGAGGTGGAGGGAGTTAGCAACTTTAACTTCCTGGATGTTACTATTTCAGAGGATTTGTCCTAAATCCAGCACGTAAGTGCAATTGCAAAGAAAGCACAGCAGTACCTCTAATTCCTTAGGAGTCCGCAGAGATTTGACATGACATCTAAAACTTTTACAAACTTCTACAGATGTGTAATGGAGAGCATCACCGCCTGGAATGGAATACCTTTGAATGAAAAATCCTACAAAAGGTGGTGGATTTGGCCCAGGCCATCACAGGTAAAGCCCTGACAACCATTGAGAACATCTACGTGAAATGCTGTTGTAGGAAAGCAGCACCCATCATCAGGGACCCCTACCACCCAGGCTATGCTCTCTTCTTGCTGCTCCCATCTTGCTGCACACCACCAGGTTCAAGAATAGTTACTATCCCCCAACCATCAGGTTCTTGAATAAAAGTGGATAAATAACTTGCCCCATCATTGAGATGTTTCCCACAACCAATTATCTCACTTTAAGGACTCATTATCTTATTATCTCATGCTCTTGTTATTTATTGCTATTTATTTATATTTGCATTTGCACAGTTTTTTTTTCTTCTGCGCTCTGGTTGAAATTCCATTGATCCTGTTATAGTTACTATTCTACAGATTTGCTAAGTATTCCCACAGCAAAGTGAATCTCAGGGTTGTATACAGTGACATATATGTACTCTGACAATAAAATTTACTTTGAACTTTTATATCTTTTATTCCTTATTGGGGTTGCCCTACTCATAAGGGAGAATGTAACAGCAATACTCAGGGAACTCAAACTGGAGGGCTCATCCACAAAGGCAATTTGAGTGGAGTTTAGAAATTAGATATATGCCTTTCCAATATTTTTCCAAAAGAGGACAAGACCAGAATATATGTGTCAAGGAAGCTACCTCAGAATTTCATCTGTCACAGACAGGATTTATAAGGCAATAAAAATGAGCTAATTTATTCTTAGACATATGGACCCTATGAACCACCTTAAATTGTATCAAAG
Organism: Hemitrygon akajei; assembly: GCF_048418815.1. NCBI lineage: Eukaryota > Metazoa > Chordata > Chondrichthyes > Myliobatiformes > Dasyatidae > Hemitrygon > Hemitrygon akajei. The sequence continues at coordinate 55,879,019 of NC_133128.1, forward strand.
CATGTCTAGTACACATTGAAGAAGTGTTAACTAGTTGGAGAATTTTCTCCGATTTCTCTATAGGTAAAGATACATGAAGTTCTCTTTCCCATTCATTCTTAATTTTATCAGATGTACCTAGATGTATTTTCGTAATCAGATCACAAATAATTGCTATTAAATTCTTCTGATAGGGATTTAAACCTAATTTTTTTTCTGTAGTTTCTGTTTGATGTGATATCAGAAAGGCAGGTAAAATAACCTTCAAAAAGTTTCTAATCTGTAAATATATGAAAAAAAACGTGATCTAGGCAAATTATATTTATTAGACAACTGTTCAAAAGACATGAGACAGTTATCCATGAATAAATCACAAAAACATGTATTCCCTTCGTTTTCCATAAAAGAAAAGCTTTATTCAGTTCTGGATGGTTGGAAAGACATTTTTGATATTATTTCAGTAGTTTTGCATATTGATTACAACCTCATCCTGTTACTGCAATTTTTGATTACCAGTGATGGACTCTAGTCAATTCTCCCCTTCAGCTTGCCATTTAATTGCATTTGTTACATTAATAGCCAGAAAATCCATTTTATTTAAATGGAAAGATTCTAATCCCCCTGCTACATTTCAATCATTTTCCCAAACTATGACATGTTTAAACTTAGAAAAAATTAGGAGTGGCACTATCGACCCTTCAGTTAAATTTGAAGAAACTTGGAAGCCATTTATTCAACATTTTCATGTGATGTAAGCTGACCTTTTCTGAATCCTTCTCAATAACTTTTTGTTCATGTATAGAGGAGCAGAGTTAATGACAAATAATGATTTTAACCGATGAAACATGGCAGCCCAGCTTTTGTTTTGTTTTTATTTTGGGTTTTTTTAGTTTAGGGGGACTTCTTTTCTCTGTATAACATTTTTTCTTAATCTTTTTCATGTTCAGTTATTAAGAGATAGGGAGGCTTAGATTACACATGTTACTCAGAGCCTGGTTCCATATACGTTAACCGCTAGTAATGTAATCCCCATCTCTTTGTATCATTATCATTGTTATGTTTATCTATTCAAAATTTAATAAAAAAGATTGAGAAAGAAAGAAATTGTATATATGCAATTTTGCTGATGAGATTAAAAAATATTTCTTCCAATAGCCATCAAGAGGTGAAGGAAAAGGTATATAGATCAATTATGTAAAGGGGCAGAAACAAAAGGGCCATCACAGTCGTGAATTTTAATTCACTCAGTATTGATTGGAACATCTTTAATTTTAAAAAAAGAAAGATGAAAGTCGAGTTTATTGTCAGGTGCAATGAAAAATGTACTCGCATCAGCATCACAGGCACTGCATAAGATTACAGGAACATTTTCTTGTGGAGTGGAGTGTCAGATTTTAAAAATGAGCAGGGCCTGTCAGGACATTCCACAGAGCCTGAGATTACTTGGGTTATCAAGCAATTGGCAAGGGCCAAGATAAAGAAGCTAGGTGTAATCATGGCAGCCATTGTGGGACTGGGTCTGAATTAGAGTGGAGAACTGAGGCTTTGGTAAGGAGAGGTGGAGACTAGGTTGAGGATTTTGTCAAGTTTCTCTTTCTCTCTTTAATTGTGCCTATTCCCATGTCAGCAATGTGCTTCTTGTTCAAGATGTGGGAGATCTGGGGCCCTCCAATCTTCCTGATCGGTGAAAAGTGTATCTGAGTGGAGCTCCTTACAGACCATGTTAGGGAGCCGGGGCTGAACAGCTCTTGGCTCATACAGGAAATGCAGAGGTGATAGATAGGAACTACAGGGAAGCTGTCACATCTAAGTTCAGGAGGTAGATAGCTGGGTGATTGACAGAAGAGAGAAAGGAATTAGAGAGATGTTGCAGAGCACCCTCTGGCTGTACCACTCAACTGCAAGCATGCCAGCTTGGATGGAATAACACACGCCAAATACTGGAGGAACTCAGCAGGCCAGGCAGCATCTATGGAAAAGAGTAAACAGTTGATGTTTCAGGCTGAGACCCTTCGTCAGAACTGAAAGAAAAAGATGAGGTCAGAGTAAGAAGGTGAGGAGAAGGGAGGAAGAAATACAAGGTAAGTGAGACCGGGAGGGGGTGAGTGGTGAAGTAAAGAGCTGGGAAGTCGATTGGCGAAAGAGATAAAGGGCTGGAGAGGGGGAATCTGATAGGAGAGGACAGAAGGCTTGGAAGAAAGAGGAGGGAGGAGCACCAGAGAAATGTGATGGGCAGTTAAAGCGATAAGGTGAGAGAGGGAAATGTGAATGGGGAATGGCGAGGGAGGGGGGGGGGGATTACTAGAAGTTGGAGAAATCGATGTTCATGCCATTAGGTAGGAGGCTACCCCAATGGAATATTAGGTGTTGCTCCCCCAACCTGAGTGTGGCTTCATCATGGCAGTAGTGGACTGACATGACAGAATGGGAATGAGAAGTGGAATTAAAATGAGTTGCCACTGGGAGATCCCACTTGTTCTGGTGGAGGACTTCAATTCATGGACTCTTTCATCTCGCGAAGCACTCCTTGCATTAGGGTCTCCCCTTTGGATCGATCCTCCAGGCATCCTCCTGGATCCTCGCCTCTCCACAACTTCCACCAAAAGACAATGGACCCGACCATTGCCCATCATAAATCTCTTTCTACCCAGCTGTCTGTAGAACTTTTTCCCATCCCACCATCCTGATTGGCTGACACAACATTCCTAAGTTGAAAAACATGGCTCCTTATCTTTAGCTGAAACCAAAACATTCAATGAGCAGGACACACTGTTTTACAGAAAACTGCTAAAATGAAGCATCTAGAGCACAGCAGTAGAAATCTTAACTGCTGGGGAGTGCTTGAACTAGTTTGGCGGGGGGTATAAACCGGAGTGAAACGTCAGAGGATGGCGCAGTTGATGTAAAGATAGATGCAGCATGTACAGAGACTGTGATGAAGGATAGTCAGTGCTTATGGCATAATTGCTGTCAGGTAAATGGGTTGAAATGTGGTTACTTTAATGACAGAAGTATCAGAAACAAGGGTGATGGAATTAGAAACTGGATCAGTACATGAAACTATGATGTTATCACCATTCTAGAGACTTGGCTGTCACAAGCACAGGATTGACTTCGGATGCTCCTAAATTTGGATTTTTCAAAAGGGACAGGGAAGAAGGTGAAATAGGTGGCATTATTAATCAGGGATAGTATCACAACAGTAGAAAGGTAGGATGTCATGGAGGGATCATACACTGAGTCTGAGTGGAAGTCGGAAACAGAAAGAGAGCAATCACTCTATTGGGAATATTCTGTAGACAACCCCCCCCCCCCCCCACCAATAACAACTGAGGCACTGAAGAATGGATCATGGTCACGTAGTGGTTAGCACAATGCTTTACAGTACCAGCAACCTGGGTTCAACTCCCGCCATTGCCTGTCAGGGGCTTGTGCATTCTGCCCGTGACAATGAGCTTCCTCTGGGTGCTCTGGTTTCCTCCCACAGTCCAAAGACATAGCAATTATTAGGTTAATTGTTCATTGTGAATGGCTCGATGATTAGGCTAGGGTTAAATCAGTGGTTGCTGTGCAACATAGCTCAAAGTGTTGGAAGGGCCTATTCCATGCTGTATCTCAATAAATAAAAAAAGAGATCAAGAGGCAGATTTTGGAAAGGTGCAAAAGTAACAGGATTGTTATCATGGGGGACTTCAACATCCCTAATATTGATTGCCATCTGCTTAGTGCAAAAGGTTCAGATGGGGTAGAATTTAAGTGTCCAGGAAGGATTCCTGACACAATATGTAGACAGGCCAAGTAGACAAGAGGTCATACTGGGTCTCATACTGAGCAATGGGAAAATATTAAATTGCTGAAGGGCAAGTTATGATGCTATCAGATAGGAATTTTTAGCGTAAATTGGGAACAGATGTACATGGGGAAATACACATGGAAATCTGAAAGTTGTTTAGTGAGCACTTGTATGGCATTCTGGATAAGTTTGTCCCATAGAAGCAGGGAAAGGATGGTAGAATGGGGGAACCATGGTTGATAAGAGAAGTGGAATATCTGGTCAAGAAGCATACTTAAAGTTTAGGAAGCAAGGATCAGACAGGGCTCCTGAGAGTTACAAAGTAGTCAGGAAAGAGGTTAAGAATGAACTTAGGAGAGCTAGAAGGGGTCATGTGAAAGCCTAGGCGAGTAGCATTCCAATAAAAAACTTTCACAATAACAGTACTTAACTAACTTCATTGTTCTAAAGATTCAGTCTTTAGGGTGGCACTCTGTTTCTTTCAAGATGACGCCTCTGGAGCTGTGGAGAGGCATCTGGTTTGACAGGTGCCTTGTCAACAATAACATTTTCACCGTGCCTCTGGACCTGTGGAGTGGCATTAGGTTTGGCAGGTGTCTTGTTCAAGACAATGTTCTTGGTTGCCGGTGTCACGGTGCTGTCAGTGACATGATCATCACTGAGAGGTAACTCCGGTGGCTGTAATGAGTCCGTCTTGTTGGATGTGTTGAGGACTGGTTGAGCTTACTGGGGGATCAGCTATTCTGGACTGGGTGTTTTGCAATGAACCAGAATTGATCTGAGACATTAAGGTAAAAGAACCCTTAGGGGAAATTAATCCATGGAATTTGTTGCCATAGGCAGCTGTGAAGGCAGTCTTTATGTATATTTAACAGACAGACAGACAGACATACTTTATTGATCCCGAGGAAAATTGGATTTCGTTACAGCCGCACCAACCAAGAATAGTAAAGAAATATAGCAATATAAAACCATAAATAATTAAATAATATGTTAATCATGCCGTGGAAAGCAGAAGTTGATAGATTCTTGATTGCTAGGGCATGATGAGATATGGGGTGAAGGCAGATTACTGGGACTGAGGAAAACTGGATTAGCCATGATGAAATGGTGGAGCAGACTCGATGGAAAATGGCCTAATTCTGTTATTATATCTTATAGTCTTATGGTCTTTGTTACATCCTCATAAAATTCAATCAGGCTCATAAGGCATGACCTGCCCCTCAGAAAATCTTGTATGGTGGAGTTTAAGAGGGTCATAGATAAAGACATGGATATGAAGGGAATGGAGGGATATGGATGATAAACAGGAGAGCAGATTTTATATAAATTGACATCAAGGCCAAATGTCCTATCAAAGTGTGGGATTGTTGTGCATTCTACATTCAATGGCAATGTATAGTCAAGGCAATGTTATACTGCAGGGCAATGAAGTGATAGTGCAGTAGAAATCAATAGACAATAGGTGCAGAAGTAGACCATTCGGCCCTTCAAGCCTGCACTGCCATTTTGAGATCATGGCTGATCAATTACTATCAATACCCGGTTCCTGCCTTGTCCCCATATCCCTTGATTCCCCTATCCATAAGATACCTACCTAGCTCCTTCTTGAAAGCATCCAGAGAATTGGCCTCCACTACCTTCCGAGGCAGTGCATTCCAGACCCCCACAACTCTCTGGGAGAAGAAGTTTTTCCTTAACTCTGTCCTAAATGACCTACCCCTTATTCCCAAACCATGCCCTCTGGTACTGGACTCTCCCAGCATCTGGAACATATTTCCTGCCTCTATCTTGTCCAATCCCTTAATAATCTTATATGTTTCAATCAGATCCCCTCTCAGTCTCCTTAATTCCAGCGTGTACAAGCCCAGTCTCTCTAACCTCTCTGCGTAAGACAGTCCAGACATCCCAGGAATTAACCTTGTGAATCTACGCTGCACTTCCTCTACAGCCAGGATGTCCTTCCTTAACCCTGGAGACCTGATGCACCATCAATAACTCTCTCTGAGACGTAAAGGCGAGGTATCGGCTTTTATTGACTGGAAGAAGGAACAAGCAGTAGTTGACCACCATACTACATCCTGGAGACAGAGAGGCCAGGCTCAGACCTCAATCGCCTTTATCCAGGGGTCTGTGGGAGGAGCCACAGGAGCAGTCAGCAGGGGGCGTGTCCAGACAGGTATATGTAGTTCACCACAAGACCAAAACTGTACACAATACTCCAGGTGTGGTCTCACCAGGGCTCTGTACAAATGCAAGAGGATTTCCTTGCTCTTGTACTCAATTCCCTTTATAATAAAGGCCAACATTCCATTAGCCTTCTTCACTGCCTGCTGCACTTGCTCATTCACCTTCAGTGACTGATGAACAAGGACTCCTAGATCTCTTTGTATTTCTCCCTTACCCAACTCTACACCGTTCAGATAATAATCTGCCTTCCTGTTCTTACTCCCAAAGTGGATAACCTCACACTTATTCACATTAAACGCCATCTGCCAAGTATCTGCCCACTCACCCAGCCTATCCAAGTCACCCTGAATTCTCCTAACATCCTCATCATATGTCACACTGCCACCCAGCTTAGTATCATCAGCAAATTTGCTGATGTTATTTTCTATGCCTTCATCCAAATCGTTAACGTAAATAGTAAACAGCTGTGGTCCCAATACCGAGCCCTGTGGCACCCCACTAGTCACCACCTGCCATTCCGAGAAACACCCATTCACCGCTACCCTTTGCTTTCTATCTGCCAACCAGTTTTCTATCCATGTCAATGCCTTCCCCCCGATGCCCTGAGCTTTGATTTTACCCACCAATCTTCTATGTGGGACCTTAGCAAATGCCTTCTGAAAATCGAGGTACACTACATCCACTGGATCTCCCTTGTCTAACTTCCTGGTTACATCCTCAGAAAACTCCAGTAGATTAGTCAAGCATGATTTACCCTTGGTAAATCCATGCTGGCTCGGCCCAATCCTATCACTGCTATCTAGATATGCCACTATTTCATCCTTAATAATGGACTCTAGTATCTTTCCCACCACCGATGTCAGGCTGACAGGACGATAGTTCTCTGTTTTCTCCCTCCCTCCTTTCTTAAAAAGTGGGATAACATTAGCCATTCTCCAATCCTCAGGAACTGATCCTGAATCTAAGGAACATTGGAAAATGATTACCAATGCATCCGCAATTTCCAGGACCACCTCCTTTAGTACCGTAGGGTGCAGACCATCTGGACCTGGGGATTTGTCAGCCTTCAGTCCCATCAGTCTTCTCATCACCGTTTCCTTCCAAATGTCAATCTGTTTCATTTCCTCTGTTACCCTATGTCCTTGGCCCATCCATACATCTGGGAGATTGCTTGTGTCTTCCTTAGTGAAAACAGATCTAAAGTACTCATTAAATTCTTCTGCCATTTCTCTGTTTCCCATAACAATTTCACCCAATTCATTCTTCAAGGGCCCAACATTGTTATTAACTATCTTCTTTCTCTTCACATACCTAAAAATACTTTTGCTATCTTCCTTTATATTCCTGGCTAGCTTGCGTTCGCACCTCATTTTTTTCTCCCCGTATTGTCTTTTTAGTTAAGTTCTGTTGTTCCTTAAAAACTTCCCAATCATCTGTCCTCCCACTCACCTTAGCTCTGTCATATTTCCTTTTTTTTAATGCTATGCAACCTCTGACTTCCTTTGTCAACCACTGTGGCCCCTTTCCCCCCTTTGAATCCTTCCTTCTCTGGGGGATGAATTGATTTTGCACCTTGTGCATTATTCCCAAGAATACCTGCCATTGCTGTTCCACTGTCTTTTCTGCTAGGCTATCCGTCCAGTCAACTTTGGCCAGCTCCTCCCTCATGGCTCCATAGTTTCCCCTGTTCATCTGCAACACTGACACCTCCGAGCTGCCCTTATCCTTCTCAAATTGCAGATAAAAGCTTATCATATTGTGATCACTACCTCTTAATGGCTCCTTTACTGCGAGATCGCTTATCAAATCCTGTTCATTACATAACACTAAATCCAGAATAGTCTTGTCCCTGGTTGGCTCTCGTACAAGCTGTTCCAAGAATGCATCCCATAGGCACTCTACAAACTCCCTATCCTGTGGTCCAGCACCAACCTGATTCTCCCAGTTCACCTGCATGTTGAAATCCCCCATAACTACTGCGACATTACCTTTGCCACATGCCAATGTTAACTCCCTATTCAACTTGCACCCAATATCCATGCTACTGTTTGGTGGCCTGTAGACAACACCCATTTGGGTCCTTTTGCCCTTACTGTTCCTCAGTTCTATCCTCACAGACTCTACTTCTCCTGACCCTATGTCCCCCCTTGCAAAGGACTGAATCTCATTCCTCACCAGCAGGGCCACCCCACCCCCTCTGCCCACATTTCTGTCCCTACGATAGCACGTATACCCTTGTACATTCATTTCCCAGGTCTGATCTCCCTGCAGCCATGTCTCCGTTATCCCAACAACATCATACATGAGTCCTCCTTATCACTTGTTCTGCCCCACCTTCCTCTACTACACACTTAATATTCTGGAACTGTGTAGTCCCCACCTGTCCTTTATTCTTCCTCTCACTATCCTCTCTCACATTCTGGATCCCCGCCCCCTGCAAATTTAGTTTAAACCCCCCCCCCCCCCCCCCAAGAAGCACTAGCAAACTTCCCTGCAAGAATGTTAGTACCGCTCCAGTTCAGGTATAAACCATCCCTTTGGAACAGATCCCACCTTCCCTGGAACAAGGCCCAATTATCTACAAACCTGAAGCCCTCCCTCCTACACCATCCTCTCAGCCACGTATTAATCTTTATAATCCTCCTGTTCCTTGCCTCACTCGCACGTGGCACAGGTAGCAATCCTGAGATTGTTACCCTGGAGGTCCTGCTCTTCAGCTTCGCACCTAACTCCCTGAACTCCCTACGCAGGACCCCCTCACTCATCCTACCCACGTCATTGGTCCCTACATGGACCACAACATCTGGATTCTTGCCCTCCCTCTCGAGAATAACCTGCACCCGATCTGAGATGTCTCGGACCCCGGCATCAGGGAAGCAACATACCATCTGAGACTCCCGATCTTCCGCACAAAATCTCCTATCCGCCCCCCTGACTATAGAATCCTCTATCAATACCGCTCTCTTCTCTTCCCTCCTCGCCTTCCTAGTCAAGGGTCCAACCTCAGTGCCAGAGACAGGACCACTGCAGCTTGTTCCTGGTAGGTCATCCCCACCAACAGTATCCAAAACAGTGTACTTATTTTTGATGGGAACGGCCACAGGGGTGCTCTTCTCTCTCTGTCTGCTCCCCCTGCCTCTCTTGACTGTCACCCGTTTGCCTACCTCCTGTCTTTTCGGTGTGACTGCCTCCCGATAACTCTTATCTATCTCTGCCTCTGCCTCCCGAATGATCCGTAGTTCATCCAGCTCCTGCTCCAATTCCTTAACTCGGTCTGATAGGAGCTGCAGCTGGATGCACTTTTTGCAGGTGTGGTCATCAGGGACAACTGTGTTGACCCTGACCTCCCACATACTGCATACGGAGCACACCACTGCTCTAACTGTCTCCCCCATTACCTGATCCCAGATTAGTCAGAATAAATGAAAAGCAGGCTTCTTGTCGAAGTCCTCTTGCGCCGAAGCCCACTGAGCCAAAGCCCAGCACTCTGCTCCTGCGCACTCCGCTACCCGCACCGACGCTGCCCGCTCCTGAAAGTGGGCCGCTTTTTAAAGCCCGCACTCACCGCTGACGTCACCCGCGCTTGCGCAGCTTTACCTTCCTCCTCAGGTATTCTCCAGGTAGGTCCGAGGGTCTCGGCCTACCTACATGGCTGATACTCTGATCTCCAGTCGTATGTCGATCACGAGCACTCCTTACTCCCGCTCCGCTGCCCGCACCGACGCAATGAGAGTTACAGGAACACACAAAGATTGGTTTTCTAGGTGTGATCATTGTTGTGTCTGGGCAACAATATATCAATTAAATAAATACATACACACCGGAGATGGCTCTAACTGGTGCATTCTGACTGCAACGAGCGAGAGAGCGAGAGAACAATGCTCATGCATAGACACCAGATAAATGCAAATACACAGATTATATATAGCGCTAAGGGGAGCCATTGCTCTGCAAGAAATAGACCCATATATTACACTTCCTCCCCATTTAGATGAATGCAACATAAAATTGTATAAGTACAAAATGTTCAATTTCCCTTTCATGACCCATATTCCAATTAAAATGTATTCACAATAGCAATCAGAATCAGATTTATTATCACCAGCATGTGACATGAAATTTGTTAACTTACAGCAGCATTTCAATGTAAAACATAATCTAGCAGTGAACAAATAATAATAAATAATCAAGTGAATCAATAACGAATATTGAATAGATGTTAAAAAATGTGCAGAAACAGGAATACTGTATATTAAAAAAAGTGAGGTAATGTAGCGGTGAGTTGTAGCGGTGTGCTACACACAGCGCTGCAATAACGACACGGAGTCGGTGAGCTGCAGTTATAAAAGAGGCTTATTCAAACTTCGCGACCTCGCTTTAAAGCCTTCTTGTTCCCGCCTTCCCCGGGCGGGAATGCTGTAGGGGGTGCGTATTCACAGTCCTTTCCCGCGCGCGGGCTTTTCCCCTTGCTGGTGAAGCAGGCTTGGCGCCCTCTTTGGGACTGGCCTCAATGCCGGCGCGCGCCACTTTGTGAGCTGGTTCGAGTGCGCTGGGAAGTGGGTCGCCACATAACCCCCCCCCCCCAGAACCGGCGATACACCCCCCAATGTCCACAGTCTGGGTCGGACTCTGTTTGGGAGGTCTGCCTCTGCGCCGCGGTGCCTGAACCTCGACTGGCTGCACCACGTCCACATGGGCCGGTTTGAGTCGGTCCACCGTGAAAACCTCCTCTCTCCCCCCAATGTCCAGCACGAATGTGGACCCACTGTTTCTGATCACCGAAAACGGCCCCTCGTAGGGTCGCTGTAGCGGTGCCCGATGTCCACCCCGTCGTACAAAAACAAACTTACAGTTTAGCAGGTCTTTGGGTACGCAGGTCGGGTTCTGCCCATGCTGCGAATTGGGTATGGGGGCCAGGTTACCGAGCCTCTCACGTAGTCTGTCCAGGACTGCTGTGGGTTCTTCCTCTTGCCCCCTTGGGGCTGGTATGAACTCTCCCGGGACAACCAGGGGTGCACCGTACACCAACTTGGCCGACGAGGTGTGCAAATCCTCTTTGGGTGCCGTGCGAATTCTGAGCAGAACCCAGGGGAGCTCATCCACCCAGTTAGGTCCTCTCAGGCGGGCCATGAGAGCCGACTTCAGGTGACGGTGGAAACGCTCCACTAATCCGTTCGACTGTGGGTGGTAGGCAGTTGTGTGGTGCAGCTGTGTCCCCAAAAGGCTGGCCATAGCTGACCACAGGCTGGAGGTGAACTGGGCGCCTCTGTCGGAGGTAATGTGGGCCGGTACACCAAAGCGAGATACCCAGGTGGCAATCAGTGACCGGGCGCAAGATTCGGAGGTGGTGTTGGTGAGCGGGACCACCTCTGGCCATCTTGTGAACCGGTCCACGATATCCACATGAATGTGGTCGAAATGCTGGCGGGTGGGGTGGAACTGCTGTGGCAGAGCTTTGGTGTGCCGCTGCACCTTGGCTGTTTAGCAGTGCGTGCACGTTTTGGCCCATTCACTGACCTGCTTACGGAGTCTGTGCCAAACGAACCTCTTGGCTACCATCCGGACGGTTGTCCTGATGGAGGGGTGCGCTAAGTTGTGAATGGAGGTGAAAACATGTCGCCGCCAGGCTGCCGGGACGACGGGGCGTGGTTGGCCGGTGGTAAGGTCACAGAGTAGGGTCCTCTCACCTGGGCCTACGGGGAAGTCCTGGAGCTGCAAACTGGAGACTGCAGTCCTGTAACTAGGGATCTCCTCGTCTGCCTGCTGTGCCTCCGCCAGTGCTTCATAGTCTACCCCCTGGGACAGGGCACGGATGTTAGGGCGGGAGAGGGCGTCCGTCACGACATTGTCCTTCCCCGAGACATGCGGGACATCCGTCGTGTATTCAGAGATGTAGGACAGATGTCGCTGCCGGCGGGACGACCAGGGGTCAGATGCTTTCGTGAACGCAAAGGTAAGCGGATTGTGGTCCGTGAACGCGGTGAAGGGCCTACCTTCTAAGAAGTACCTGAAATGCCGGATTGCCAGGTATAGCGCCAACAGTTCCCTGTCGAAAGCGCTGTATTTGAGCTCGGGTGGTCGTAGGTGTTTGCTGAAAAACACCAGGGGTTGCCAGCGACCCTCGATGAGTTGTTCCAGCACTCCAGCAACTGCCGTGTTGGATGCGTCCACTGTGAGGGCGGTAGGGACGTCCATTCTGGGGTGCACTAGCATCGTGGCGTTTGCCAAGGCTTCTTTGGTTTCAATGAAAGTGGTGGTGGACTCCTCGTCCCAGGTAATGTCCTTGCCCTTACCCCACATCAGGGCGAATAGGCATGATTCAGGCAGCTGAAGGGAGGAAGCAGTGGTAGAAATTCACCATACCCACGAATTCCTGAAGGCCTTTGATTGTGTTGGGTTGGGGGAAATGGCGGACCACGTCTACCTTGGCGGGCAGAGGGGTTGCCCCGTCTTTAGTAATCCTGTGGCCCAGGAAGTCGATGATGTCGAGCCTGAACTGGCATTTGGCCGGGTTGATTGTCAGGCCGTATTCACTCAGTCGGGCGTAGAGTTGGCGGAGGTGGGACAGATGCTCCTGACGACTGTTGCTGGCTATGAGGATGTCATCCAAATAGATGAAAGCGAAGTCCAGGTCACGTCCCACCGCGTCCATTAACCGCTGAAATATCTATGCGGCATTCTTTAGGCCGAACGGCATGCGGAGGAACTCGAAAAGGCCGAAAGGGGTGATGAGTGCCGTTTTGGGGACGTCATCCGGATGCATCGGGATTTGATGGTATCCCCGGACGAGGTCCACCTTGGAGAAGATCCGTGCGTCGTGCAGGTTTGCTGCAAAATCCTGAATGTGCGGCACAGGGTAGCGGTCCGGTGTTGTAGCCTCGTTACCTGTTGCTTTGGGCACCATGTGCAGGGGGGAGGCCCATGGGCTGTCGGACCGCCATATGATCCCCAATTCCTCCATCCTCTTGAACTCCTCCTTCGCCAGTCGGAGCTTGTCCGGGGGAAGCCGCCGAGCACGGGCGTGGAGGGGTGGTCCCTGTATCGGGATGTGGTGCTGTATGCCATGTCTGGGCATGGCTGCCGTGAACTGCAGTGCCAGAACTGATGGGAAATCCGCCAGGACGCTGGTGAAGTCGTTGTCGGACAGCGTGATGGAGTCTAGGTGTGGGGCCGGCAACTGGGCTTCACCCAGGGAGAACGTTTGAAAGGTCTCGGCATGGACCAGTCTCTTCCTGGGCAGGTCGACCAGTAGGCTGTGAGCTCACAAAAAATCCGCGCCCAGGAGCAGTTGGGCTACCGCGGCCAGTGTGAAGTCCCACGTGAACCAGCTGGAGCCAAACTGTAGCCTCACCGTATGGATGCCGTAGGTCCTTACTGTGCTGCCGTTTGCGGCCCTCAGGGTGGGACCCGGTTCTCTGTTGCGGGTGTCGTAACTCGTCGGAGGTAAGACACTGATCTCGGCTCCGGTGTCGACCAAAAAGCGACATCCCAACTGCTTGTCCCAGACATACAGGAGGATATCCCAATGGCCAGCCGCCGTGGCCATCAGCGGCGGCTGGCCCTGGCGTTTCCCGGGAACTTGCAGGGCGGGCTACAGCGGCGGGCTTCTGCGCCCCACCGCTGGTGGTAGAAACACCATTGTTCGTTGGTCTCCTCACCCCTGCCTCTGGGGTTAGCGGGCTCTGTGGCCGGGCCTGGTCTGGTTTACTGCTGGGAGCATGGCCTGGTGATCTGTGCGACGGACGCCCCACTCTCCTTCTTGGCGTTCCACAGCACGTCCGCCCGGGCTGCCACCTTCCAGGGGTCGCTGAAATCCGCATCGGACAGCAGCAGGCGTATGTCCTCGGGCAGCTGCTCCAGGAATGCCTGCTCAAACATGAGACAGGGCTTGTGACCTCCGGCCAAGGACAGCATCTCGTTCATCAAAGCCGATGGTGGCCTGTCCCCCAAACCATCCAGGTGCAGTAAGCGGGCAGCTCGCTCGCACCGTGAGAGTCCGAAAGTCCTTATGAGCAAGGCTTTGAATTCTGTGTATTTGCTGTCCACTGGGGATGATTGTATGAACTCCTCAACCTGGGCGGCTATCTCCTGGTCGAGGGAGCTCACCACGTAGTAGTAATGTGTGGAATCCGAGGTTATCTGCCGAATGTGGAATTGGGCTTCTGCTTGCTGGAACCATAGGTGAGGTCGCAGCGTCCAGAAGCTTGGCAGTTTTAATGAAACTGCATGAACAGACGCGGTGTCGTTCATCTCCGGTCCAAATATCGTTTGGGCCGTCGGGGTCACCAATTGTAGCGGTGTGCTACACGCAGCGCTGCAATAACGACACGTAGTCGATGAGCTGCAGTTGCAAAAGAGGTTTATTCAAACTTCGCGGCCTCGCTTTAAAGCCTTCCTGATCCCGCCCTCCCCGGGCGGGAATGCTGTAGGGGGTGCGTATTCACAGTCCCGTCCCGCGCGCAGGCTTTTCCCCTTGCTGGTGAAGCAGGCTTGGCGCCCTCTTTGGGACCGGCCTCAAAGCCGGTGCACGCCGCTTTGTGAGCCGGTTCGAGTGCGCTGGGAAGTGGGTCGCCACAGTAATGTCTAAAGATTCAATGTCCATTTAGGAATTGGATGGCAGAGGGGAAGAAGCTGTTCCTGAATTGCTGAGTGTGTGTCTTCAGGCTTCTGTACCTCCTACTTGATGGTAACAGTGAGAAAAGGCCACGCCCTGGGTGTTGGAGGTCCTTAATAATAGACGCTGCCTTTCTGAGACACTGCTCCCTGAAGATGTCCTCAGTACTTTGTAGGCTGGTACCCAAGATGGAGCTGACTATTCTTACAGCCCTCTGCAGCTTCTTTCGGTCCTGTACAGGAGCCCCTCCATACCAGACAGTGATGCAGACTGTCAGAATGCTCTCCACAGTACAATTATAGAAGTTTTTGAGTGTATTTGACGATATGCCAAATCACTTCAAACTCCTAATAGGTATAGCCACTGTCTTGCCTTCTTTATAACTACATTGATATGTTGGGACCAAGTTAGATCCTCAGAGATCTTGACACCCAGGAACTTGAAGCTGCTCATTCTCTCCACTTCTGATCCCTCTATGAGGATTGGTATGTGTTCCTTCTTCTTACCCTTCCTGAAGTCCACAATCAGCTCTTTCATCTTATTGACATTGAGTGGCAGGTTGTTGCTGCGGCACCACTGCACTAGTTGGCATATCTCATTCCTGTACGCCCTCTCATCACCACCTGAGATTCTACCAACAATGGTTGAATCGTCAGCAAATTTATAGATGTTTTTGAGCTATGCCTAGCTGTGCTATGCCTACCCACACAGTCATGTGTATATAGAGGGTAGAGCAGTGGGCTAAGCACACACCCCTGAGGTGTGCCAGTATTGATCATCAGTGTGGAGGTAATGTTATCACCAATCCGCACATATTTTGCTCTTCTGATTAAGAAATCGAGGATCCAATTGCAGAGGGAGGTACAGAGGCCCAGGTTCTGCAACTTCTCAATCAGGATTGTGGGAAAGATGGTGTTAAATGCTGAGCTACAGTCAATGAACAGCATCCTGACGTAGGTATTTGTGTTGTCCAGGTGGTCTAAAGCCGTGTGGAAAGCCATTGAGATTGCATCAGCCATTGACTTATTGTGGCAATAGGCAAATTGCAATGGGTTCAGGTCCTTGATGAGGCAGTTCAGTCTAGTCATGATCAACCTCTGAAAGCATTTCATCACTATTGATATGAGTGCTACCAGGCGATACTCATTAAGGCAGCCCACATTATTTTTCTTAGGCACTGGTATAATTGTTGCCTTTTTGAAGCAAGTGGGAACTTCCACCCAAGGCAGTGAGAGGTTGAAAAGTGTGCATAGAAGGCATTGAGTTCATCTGGTAGTGAAGCATTGCTGCATTCATGCTATTGGGTTTCGCTTTGTAGAAAGTAATGTCTTGCACACCCTACCAGACTCGCTATGCATCCGATGTCATCTCCAACCTTGTTCAAAATTGTCTCTCCACCCATGAAATAGCCCTCTGCAAATCATACCTGGTTTTCTAGTTCAGGCCTGGGTTGCATGAGGTGAATGCCACAGATCTAGCCTTCAGCAGACAACATACCTCCTGGTTCATTAATGGCTTTTGGTTTGGGAATGTACAGTAAGTCTTTGTGGGAACACACTCATCCACATGGGTTTTAATGAAGTTGGTAACAACTGTAACATACTCATCCTGCTTTGAAGATAAATCTCTGAATACAGTCCAGTCCACCGATTCAAAGCAGTCCTGTAGGCACTCCTGTGCTTCCCTTGACCGAACCTTCTTGGTCCTCACTACTGGTGCTGCAGTCTTTAGTCTCTGCCTATACTCAGGGAGTAGAAGTACAGCCAGGTGATCAGACTTCCTGAGTGAGGGCATGGAATAGCACGGTAGGCATTCTTGATGGTGGTGTAGCAATGGTCCAGTGTGTTGTTTCTTCTGGCATTGAAAGTGATCTGTTGATGGTAGTTGCTTAGTGACTTTTTCAGACTGGCCTGGTTAAAATCTCCCAAAATGATGGTGAAGGCGTTAGGGTGCACTTTTTCATGGTTGTTGATCCCGTTGCTCAGATACCTAAAGCCTGCTTGACATTGGCCTGAGGTGGAATGTAAACTGCTACCAGAATGACCCCGGAGAACTCCCTTGGTAGGTAAAAAAGACGGCACTTGACTGCTAGATGCTCCAGGTCTGGTGAGCAGAATTGGGACAGCACTGATATATTTGTGCACCAAGAAGAGTTGATCATGAGGCGTACTCCTCCACCTCTATAGATCTATCTTGATGGTGTATAGTAAACCCATCGATCTGAATCGCTGCATCCAGTACAGAAGGGGTTAAGCAGTATTCCGTGAAACAAAGGACACACGTGGTTCCCAATGTCCCTCTGGTTCAGCACCCTAGCTCTGAGATCATCGATTTTATTCACCAGAGACTGCAAGTTTACCAGCAAGATAGTTGGTATAGAGAGTTTAAAACCCCATTTCCTTAAACGCACTTGTAACCCCGATCTACACCCGTGCATCCTCCGAAGTGTCCTCTGTGGGCACTTCCAACAAGAGTCAGCATTGTTTCCGTTGGTTTAAAGCAGTGATAGTTTGTCTAAATCATTAAGACATCTTTGTTGACTGTACTGATATTGGAAGCAGTTGTGCTTTTTAGCTGTATCAGGCTGAAATGGGAATATTTAATCATAACCATTGAGTGTACGGCTGCCACTTGAGTTGTGCCTAGGCAGCCCGGTAGTACCCACCCATAACTGACTTCACTGTTTTAAAGATTCAGTCTTTAGGGTGGCACTCTGTGCCTTTCAGGGTAACGCCTCTGTACCCGTGGAGTGGCATCTGGTTTGACAGGTGCTTTGTCAACGATAACGTTTTCACCGTGCCTCTGGACCTGCGGAGTGGCATTAGGTTTGGCAGGTGTCTTGGTCAAGACAATGTTCTCGGTTGCCGGTGTCACGGTGCTGTCAGTGACATGATCATCACTGGTGGCTGTAATGAGTCTGCCTTGTTGGATTCAATTGACTCAGGTGTGTTCTTCAGTTGAGCATCCAGTAAATGATCCACATGACGTCTCCATGTCTGATCTCCAACATCCACTGCGTACATCAGTGGTCCAGTTCTTTTAGTTATCCTACCAGGTGTCCACTTGTCTTCTTGGTAATCACGCACTAGGACTTCCTGTCCAGCCTCAAAGTTCCTTGCTGATTCACTTAGCAACTGGTTGAACTGTTCATTCTTCCCTGTAGGTCTGGTTTCAGGAGGTCATGCAAGATCTCAGATTGCTGCTCACGAACAGCATTGCAGTTGTTTGATTTGTCATCACATAAACAAAGTTTCAACACGCAAAAAGGAAATTGGCCAACTTATGCTATAGAGAAATGTCCTCCTTGTCCATTGCTTTAATGGACTCTTGAAGATTTGGATAAACCTTTCAGCTAACCCATTCATTGCTGAGGAGCGAAGAGATAACTTGAAAAGTATGATGCCATTTTTCATCATGAAGAATCAGAATTTTCTGACATGTATTGTGGTCCATTGTCACTCACAATTTGTTCTGATAAGCCTTTTCTAGTAGGATAGCCCTCAGGGTGGTGACAGACTTTGCTGAAGTGGTTGACGTCATTGGTATGACCTGTGGCCACTTTGAATGAGCATCCACCAAAATCAAGAAACATGGAGTCCATGAATAGCCCAGAAAAGTCAATATGTACTCTTTGCCACTGGTAATGAAAGTGACCCCATGATGTAACGGTGCCTGTGGGGGTGCATTTTGAACTTTTTAGCATCCTGAACAGCTTTCTTCAAGTCTTCAATCTGTTTATCTATTCCTGGCCACCACATGTAGCTCCAGGTGAGACTATTCATCTTGACTGGTGTCCTCCATGCAGATATGCTAACACTCTGGTGTGCAGATCAGAAGGATCCACAACACCAGATCCACACATCAGCATTCTTTGAGATACCAACAGTTGGCCTCTGCTTACTGAGAACTCTGGAAACATAGGGTTACCATAAGCTGGCCATCCTTGCTTGGAAATTTCATAGACTTTTGACAATGCTAGGTCATTCCTTGTTTCTCTTTGTATTTCAGAATTTGCTACATGCAACTTGTCCACCAATGCTATGTGGAATACTTCTGCTGGGTCACAGCATGAGGACTTCTTCAGTTGCCAACAGTGAAAGATGTGACAAGCCATCAGTGTTTGGTGCCATTGAACTCTATATCATGAGTGGTATTCTCAGAATAGAATAACCAGGTAGCAGTCATCACTGGAATTCCCTTTCTGGGATTAAAAATGTTCACAAGGGGCTGGTGATCTGTCATTAATGTAAACTTTTGCCCATAGAGTTTATGGTGGAATTTCTTTATTCCCCATACGAGAGTAAGGACCTCTCCGTCGATATGTATGTAGTTGCATTCTATGTGTAGTTGCGTTCTGCACCCAGCAATGATCTTGAAGCAAATACAATCAGACGTTCAGTTTCATCTTTCATAGTGTGAGACAAAACAGCTCCAATAACATAAGGGTTTGCATTGCACGCCATTCTGATGGGCAGTGAGGGGTCATAATGGCTGAGCAGTTCATCTGATGTTATTACTCTCTTTGTTTCCTTGAATGCTTTTTCACATCTTTCTGACCATTTCCACTTTGTTCCTATCTGCAACTGTGTGTTCAATGAGTACAGCACTACAGCAATGTTTGGGAAAAAACAGTGGTAGAAGTTTACAAGGCCCAAGTATGACCTAAGTTGTGACACAATTTCCAGTTTGGTTGGCTGTAGCACTGCTTCAAACTTCTCTTGTGAATTACATAAGCCATGCTTGCCAAAGACATGTCCACAATATGAGATTTCATTCTTGAAAAACATATTTCTCTCTCTTTGCGTGCAGACCATACTCACTCAGCCTGGTAAGCACTTTACCAGGGTCCTGGAGGTGCTCATTCACCATTTTTGCCAGTCACAATGATGTCATCAAAGTAACATTGTGTTCCTGGGATACCTTGGATCAATTGGTCCATTAGTCTTTGCCAAATTGCTGGAGCTGATGCGATATCAAAGACAAGACGAATGCACTGGAACAGTCCCTTGTGCATGTTGACTGTGAGGACTTCCTGCTTGACTCCTCAATCTCCACTTGTAGATAGGCTTGTGACAAGTCAATTTTCAAAAACCTCTCCCACCTGCCAAAGATGCAAAAATGTCTTTTATTCATGGCAAGGATACTGCACAGTACACAGCACAGGGCTGATGCTCACTTTGAAATCCCCACATCTGCAAACAACTCCACCCTTCCCTTTTGTGATCACCGGAAAATGGACATGGCCCAATTATTCCACTCCATGTTGGAGAGAATTCCAGATGCCTTCAAGCTCTTAAGTTCAGCATTCACTTTAGGATTGAGTGCATAAGGCACTGGACATGCTTTATGGAATATTTGTGCTGCTGTTTCATCCAGTTCAATTCTGGCCTTCATGCCTTTGAGTTTACCAACACCTTTCTCAAAAACCTACTCATTAGCATTAAGCAGCTGTGCCAGTCTCGGTTAGTGCCACCATTTGGGCTGCCATGGCCTGTTGATGCCACGCTGAGAGCTTTGATTGAGTGCCATTCTAGTTAGATTTTTCTCAACCACTCATATCTGAAAAGTACTGGCCCTCCACTTTTCAATATTTAAAGCACTAAGTGCTGAGTTTGGCCTCCATATGTCACATTCACCTTCAGTTTGCCCTTGGGAAAATTTTTTTGCCTGTGTATGCCTATAACGTCACAGAAATCTTCTCTAATGATATCTTAGAAGACCCTTTGTTGTAGTAAGCCTGTGAAATTATAAACAAAGTTGACCCTGTTTCCAGTTCCATTTTCAGTTTTACATCAGAAACATTTATTATGATCTATATGATTTTGTGATCTGCTTTAGTAATAATATGCAGTTCTAGGAAAGACAGCTCATTTTTGTCAGACTCCTGTATTGTCTGATTCTATTTTACATCCAGTTACTTTAAACATTTACTAATTATTGTGATTGAAACCTTTCACTCTGTGTTTTTGCCTCTTTGGTTGTGCTTTTCGTCTGCCTTGCACACACTGTCTATGTGACCTTGTCTGTGACATTTCCTGCAAACTTTTTCTTTGAACAACAGCCATTTGCATTATGGAAGGATTTACCACATTGATAAGATTTCTGGCACTCATTTCAGTTTGTGCACTCATTTCTGGAGTTCTGGTGCATTCTTTACAACAGTTTTTAACAAAATTGCAATATTCAGTACCTGTTCTAAGGTTAGGTCTTTTTCAGCAGTAGATTCTTTATAACTATGCTTTAACTATGCATGCCACATACAAGCATATCACTTAATGCACCAGAATGACCACCTCTAATGTCACAGTACTGTATGGTTCTGCAATGTATTCAGAAATGCTTTCATCCTTTGACTGTTTTTTGATGTAAAATCTAAATCTCTCAGCTATTACCAACAGTTTAGGGCTCAAGTGATTTTGTAAAATTGTAACAATTTCATCGAACATTTTGCTTGTTGGCTTTTTGAAGGTTACTAAATTGTGTAAGAGACTGTTTGTCCCAGGACTCATGAAGCTAAAGAGTGTTGGAGCTTCCTTTGCTCATCCAAGTCATTTGAACAATACAGTTCAGCCCTTTCGATATATGACACCCAGCCTTCATTCACACTATCAAATCCATCAACTTTCCCAGCTGAAGCTATCGTCACATTATTTTCACTTTAAATTTGCTAGTTGTATTTTCCACTGTGTACTATGCAGTGTACTTACACATCCTTTGTTAGCATCTGTAATAGCCTTCTCTCGACTGTTTGACTCTTTCCTGTTGCTGTCTGTCTCATAACAGTCAGTGCAGTTGGTGATATTCTCTGACTTCAGGTTCATATTCATTGCCAGTTTGTTGTGTCTGTGCAGCTACATATCAATTAAATAAAAACACGCACACGGGAGGTGGCTTTAACTAGCGTATTCACATTGCAGAGAGAGAGTGTGCAAGAGAACAATACACATGCATAGACAACAGATCATACGTAGTGCTAAGGGGAGTCATTGCTTAAAAGAAATAGTCCATACATTGCAACCACACTTCTTCTGAGCTAGTGCTAAGACAATATTGGGCAAACTGGTAGACAATTACTCCAGTAGGTGTTCCTTAAAACTGTTCAATACATTATAAAGCTACAGAAATTTATCCTCTTTCAACTGCACAAATTTCTGTAGAAATTCACCCTATTATTATTGATAAAATGTGACATTGATGGAAATGGGCCATTCATGCCAGAGGAGTTCATATGAGCCTCTGTTAAATAATAACAATCACCAGAGGTCAAGGCAATACACAGTTACTAAGGGAGATTTGCTGTCCATAAGTTCTGTAGCTCCTGAGGATTCAGTACATATTAAATTGAGTAAGTATAGAGAAATTAGAGGCCAAGATCAAATTCTCTTTGGCATTGTTATATTGAGGTTGATGAAGATCTGACTACTTTGCTAGAGGACCATTAACTTGTGCTTGGAAATTAAAAATTAAAGTTAATATTGTTATAAGAAGCACCCCTTGTAAAAATGATCGGAGAGGCACAGAAATAATCGGTATTTACCAACAAGTAACCTTTATTATCTCAACTAAAAAGCATGTGGGTTCACAAACTAACTACCTCTGTGCACCCCCATGAGAATTCCCCAACCCTCCATGAGCAGTCAATGAAGAGAAAAGGTATTACCCTGGAAAGGAGTCTATGCTGGCCAGGCATTGCTCGTGGTCCCATCTCCATGTGTCCGTGGTGTCCTCTTCATCTGCAATGGTTGGTCTCTGGTTGCTGGAGAATTATCGATGCCAGCATATTTAAAACGTCTTCTTTTATTTTCATTTCTTACCAATTCAAATATTGCATTCCAGTGTCATTGGCTGTAGGTGATGTGCCTGATCTATAATACCTTTTTATTCGCTCTGCTTCAGGTTAGCATCTATTTATTTCCCTCTTCCCAGCAAGTCAAGTCACTTTTATTGTCATTTCGACCATAACTGCTATGTACAGTACACAGTAAAAATGAGACAACGTTTTTCAGGACCATGGTGTTTACACGACACAGTGCAAAAACTAGACTGAACTATGTAAAAAAAAACAGAGAGAAAAAAAAACTACACTAGGCTACAGACCTACCCAGGACTGCATAAAGTGCACAAAACAGTGCAGGTATTACAATAAATAATAAACAATAGGGCAGTAATGTGTCAGTCCAGGCTCTGGGTATTGAGGAGTCTGATAGCTTGGGGGAAGAAACAAGTGACAATTGGTAATTTATGGCTCTTTGTTCCCAATCAGCCACCAGCTTGAATGACACAGACCAGCATGCACAAACCTCAATATCATATCCAACCAAAGAACATCTCACAATTAACTTCTCACATGGAAATCATCCCTAGTTCAGCAAATTATTTGAGGCATCATTGTGTCAACTTTAAAACATTAATCAAGCCAGGCAACAATTACAATAACAACGTATACTTAGCTTCAACCCTTAACATAGTAGAATATCCTTGGACACTTTACAAAACAAAAGTTTCGACATCTCCCCCATACATTCCTCAAAGACAGAAACGGGATAATGAAAGAGGGAAATGAGAGTTAACAAGGGCAGAACTATTTCATGTTCAACATTAAATTAGTACGAAGTTAAACATTGTATCCAAAACAGTTTAGGAAGTCATGACCGAGCTATAACGTGTTCTTTTAGCAATAATGACCACTTTGAACTGTTGACCTTATTAATTACAGTATATTCACATTGACCACAAATGTTAGAAGCCAATTTGCAAAGAATGACGAGCTAGTTTGTGGCTTTGCAGTCTAAAATAGATTGGTGTAAATGGTCATCTAAAAAGGATATGCAAGGTGATTAAAAATATTTTTAAAAAAGGTGGTTAGTCAATTTCTTTAAATTATATTCCAGTCAGAGCAGATCCATTAACAAAGTTCATACATTGGTGATCCAAGGAGAAAGATGAACTTCCACATGACCCCCTTGAGTCAGTAAACTGGTCCATGATCAAAGATTCAGTATTCAACAGACAGACAGACAGACATACTTTATTGATCCCAAGGGAAATTGGGTTTTGTTACAGTTGCACCAACCAAGAATAGTGGAGAAATATAGCAATATAAAACCATAAATAATTAAATAATAATAATAAAATTATGACAGGTGGAAATAAGTCCAGGACCAGCCTATTGGCACAGGGTGTCTGACACTTCGAGGGGGGAGTTTTAAAGTTTGATGGCCACAGGAAGGAATGACTTTCTATGACGCTCAGTGTTGCATCTCGGTGG
The DNA here is from genome assembly GCF_048418815.1 of Hemitrygon akajei. Taxonomy (NCBI): domain Eukaryota; kingdom Metazoa; phylum Chordata; class Chondrichthyes; order Myliobatiformes; family Dasyatidae; genus Hemitrygon; species Hemitrygon akajei. The sequence goes on from NC_133128.1 coordinate 55,902,863, forward strand.
AATGAGTCTCTGGCTGAACGTACTCCTGTGCCTAACCAGTACATTATGGATTGAATGGGAGACATTGTCCAAGATGGCATGCAACTTGGACAGCATCCTCTTTTCAGACACCACCGTCAGAGAGTCCAGTTCCACCCCCACAACATCACTGGCCTTACGAATGAGTTTGTTGATTCTGTTGGTGTCTGTTACCCTCAGCCTGCTGCCCCAGCACACAACAGCAAACATAATAGCGCTGGACACCACAGACTCATAGAACATCCTCAGCATTGTCCAGCAGATGTTAAAGGACCTCAGTCTCCTCAGGAAGTAGAAACGGCTCTGAACCTTCTTGTCGATAGCCTCAGTGTTCTTTGACCAGCCCAGTTTATTATCAATTCATATCCCCAGGTATTTGTATTCCTCCACCATGTCCACACTGACCCTTTGGATGGAAACAGGGGTCACCAGTGCCTTAGCCCTCCTCAGGTCCACCACCAGCTCCTTAGTCTTTTTCACATTAAGCTGCAGATGATTCTGCTCGCACCATGTGACAAAGTTTCCCACCATAGCCCTGTACTCAGCCTCATCTCCCTTGCTGATGCATCCAACTGATGTTGATGCATCATCAACTTCTGAAGATGGCAAGACTCTGTGCAGTAGTTGAAGTCTGAGGTGTAGATGGTTAAGAGAAAGGGAGACAGGACAGTCCCCTGTGGAGCCCCAGTGCTGCTGACCACTCTGTCTGACACACAGTGTTGCAAGCGCACGTAATGTGGTCTGCCAGTCAGGTAATCAATAATCCATGACACCAGGGAAGCATCCACCTGCATCACTGTCAGCTTCTCACGCAGCAGTGCAGGGCGGATGGTGTTGAATGCACTGGAGAAGTCAAAAAACATGACCCTCACAGTGCTCGCCGGCTTGTCTAGGTGGGTGTAGACACGGTTCAGCAGGTAGACGATGGCATCCTCAACTCATCAGCCTAAATAAGTACGTCATCACTGTCATCGACTTTATTAGCAAATATGTTGAGGACTGTGTACCAAAGAGGTCAATCTTGGTGTCCCCAAACCCCATTAATAAACCAGAAGATCCAATCACTTCTGAAGTCAAGGGCTATAGTGTTCAAATCCGGTGACCCTGACCTTTGCATGAAATCAAGATATGAACTCTAAGTGACATTCCAGTCCAAGATCGAGACCTAGACCAATCGTCAGTTGTGGCTGGGCTTACATGCTATAGAAGTCAGGAGGCATCGCTGACAACAGCACATCCCTACCTGATGAGGTGAATGGATTCTATGCATGGTTTGAACAGAAAGGGATTGGAATATCACCAACCACTCCAAAAGACTAATGCACCTGCACTCACAGCCACCACTGCAGACAGAAAATCAGTCTTCTGCTGGGTAAATTTGTAGAAAGCATCTGGCTCAGATGATGTCTATCGCTCTGTCCTTGGGCACTGCTCAGAGCAGCTGACAGGGTTTTTGCAAACATTTTTAATCTCTGCTTCAATCTAAGATTTCCACCAGCTTTAAGAAGAGCAATATCTTCCTTAATCTAAGATAAAGAAAGTAATGTGTCTTAATGATTACCACTTGGTGGCTCTGACTGTATGTCTTCAGGTACCTGTACCACCTTGATGTAGCAATGAGAAGGCGGCTATTTTGGTGATGGAGGACCTTAACGATGGAAGCCGCCTTTTTGAGACATCACCTTTTGAAGATGTCCTCAATGCTGCAGGGGCTCGCGCCTATCATGGCGCTGACTGAGTTTGCAATTATTTTCAGCTTTTTCCGATTCTGTGCAGGTCTCCCCCCCATTCCAGACAGTGATGCAACCAGTTAGAATGCTCTCCACGGTACAAGAGCAGAAACTTGTGAGAGTCTTTGGTGACATACTAAGTCTCCTCAAATTCCTAATATAGCCTCTGTCATGTCTTCTTTATAATTGTTGTATTATGTTGGATCCTCAGTGATGAAGGACCCCACGCACCCCTCATGCAAGCTCTTCTCCCTCCTGCCATCTAGGAAAAGACACTGAAGCATTCGGGCTCTCACGACCAGACTATGTAACAGTTTCTTCCCTCAATACCCAGAGCCTGGACTGACACTTTACTGCCCTATTGTTTATTATTTATTTTAATGCCTGCACGGTTTCATGCACTTTATGCAGTCCTGGGTAGGTCTGTAGTCTAGTGTAGTTTTTTTTTCTGTGTTGTTTTTATGTAGTTCAGTATAGTTTTTGTACTGTTTCATGTAGCACCATGGTCCTGAAAAACAATGTCTTGTTTTTACTGTGTACTGTACCAGCAGTTATGGTTGAAATGACAATAAAAAGTGACTTGACTTGACTTGATGCTGACACCTAGGAACTTGAAACTGTTTACTCTTTCCACTGCTGATCCCTGTTGTGAGTTCCCTCAACTTCCCTTTCCTGAAGTCCACAATGAATTCCTTGGTCTTACAAATGTTGAGTGCAATGTTCATGTTTCAAAACCACTCAACCAGCTGATCTATCTCACTCCTGTACACCTCCTCATAACCACCTGAAATTCTACCAACAATAGTTGTGTCATCAGAAAGTTTACAGATGATATTTGAGCTGTGCCGAGCCACACAGTTATGGGTGTGGAGAGAATGGAGAAGTGGACTAAGCATGTATCCTTGAGGTGCACCAGTGTTGATCGGCAGTGAGGAAATGTTATCTCCAACCTGCGTTGACTGTGATCTCACAATGAGGAAGTCAAGGATCCGGTTCAAGAGGAAGTACAGACACTCAGATTTTGCAGCTTGTGAACTAGAACTGAGGACAGGATGGTGTTGAACGCTGAGCTATAATCAATAAAGAGCAGCCTGATTAAGGTATTGCTGTAATCCAGGTGATCCAAGGCTGAGTGGACGGCCAGTGAGATTGCATCTGCTGTAGACTTGTTGTGGCTATAGTCAAATTGAAGTGGGTCCAGGTCCTTGCTTAAACAGATGTTGATTCTGGCCATGACAATCCTCTCAAAGCACTTCTTCACAGTAGATGATAGTGCAACTGAATGATAGTCATTAAGGCAGCTCACCCTGCTCTTCTTAGTGTGGTTTAAACTAGAGTGTCAGGGAGATGGGAACCAGAGTCCCAGAACAGTTAGTGGAGAGGTTGTGGAGGCAAATCTCAGACAAATTTTGGAAACAAAAGGTTGAGATGATGTCCTGAGCTGCATATATTTCAATGCAAGAAGTATCACAGGAAAGGTGGATAATAGTGCTGAAGATGAGGTAGCCTGTTTACCAAAAAAAAGGAAATGTGTAGTGAGCAGACGCTGTTGGTAGGGCAAAATTGCAGTCAACAGGATGAGTTACAATGTAAAAGACAGACAAAATTGAAAGGGGTGAAGGTATTTCATTTGAATGTGTGAAGCACAGTTGCAGATTGTTAGGTACGATGTTGTAGGCATCTCTGAATCATGGCTGAAAGAAGATTATAGCTGGAATACACATTTTATTGAAAGGACAGGCAGGAAGGCAGCAGGGATTGCCTTGCTCCTTTGATAAAAAATGAAATCAAGTCATTAGAAAGAGGTGACATAGCGGCAGAAGGTGTTGTATCATTGTGGATAGAGTTAAGGAACTGCAAGGGTATAAAGACCCAGATGGGAGTTAGAGACAGACCCCCAAACAGTACTAAGGATCTGGTCTACAAATTACAATGGGAGATAGAAAATGCATGCCAAAAGGGCAATGCTACAATAGTTATGGGGGACTTCGATATCAGATTCAGATTCAGTTTATTGTCATTTATAAACCACAAATACAATGCAGTTAAAAAATGATACAACTTTCTCCGGAATGATATCACGAAAAAGCACAAAACAGACCACACAAGAAAAACCACATAACGTTTGGTAATCCCTAATCCAGAGTCCGGAGAGGCTGCTGCGTATTGATATCGCGCTACCGTCTTAGCGCATCCCCGGAAAGGAACTACAAACCCATCAGACAAACCTAAAGCTACAAGACCTACACAAAACCACATAGTTACATATAGTTATAGTTAACATATAGTTTCAACAGTGCAGACAATACCATAATTGATAAAAGACTAACTGACAAAGACCACATAATTATAACACATAGTTTCAACAGTGCAAAACAATACCGTAATCTGATAAAGAGCAGTCCACGCATGGTTTAAAAGTAAGTCTCAAAGTCCCGACAGCCCATCATCTCAATCAGGTTGGTACTGCATTCCAGGAGGTGGCATTTCTAGAGTGCCTACGAGATGGCTTTTTCGAGCAGCTCATGAATGAGCCAGCTAGAAGATCAGCTATTTTGGATTGAGTGTTTGGCAATGAACCAGAATTGATTAGAGACTTAAGGTAAGAGAACACTTAGGGGCAAGTGGTCATCATATGATCAAATTCACCATGAAATTTGAGGAGAAACTGAAGTCAGATGTATCAGTATTACAATGTAGTAAAGGGGATTACAGAGGCATGAGATAGGAGTCGGCTAGAATTGATTGGAAAAAGAATACTAGCAGGGATGACAGCACAGCAGCAATGGCTGGAATTTCTAGAAGCAATTTAGAAGGCACAGGATATATACATCCCAAAGAAGAAGCATTCTAAAGGAAAGATGAAACAACCGCGACTAACAAGAGAATTCAAAGCCAAACTAAAAGCCAAAGAGATAGCATATAATAGAACAAAAATTAGTGGGAAGTTAGAGGATTGGGAAGCTTTTCGAAACCAATAGAAGGCAACTGAAAATGCAGAAGTTACAGATGGAATAGGAAAGTAAGCAAGTCAATAATATTAAAGGGGATAACAAAAGTTTCCTCAGTTACATAAAGTGTAAAAGAGAATTGAGAGTGGATAACAGACCACTGTAAGACATGCTGGAGAGGTAGTAATAGTGGACAATGAAATGGTGGATTAACTGAATAAATATTTTGTATCAGTCTTCACTCTGGAAGACACTAGCATTATGGTGGATGTTCCAGGTGTCAAGGGTCAGGAAATGTATGAAGTTAGTACTAGTAGAGAGAAAGTTCTTGAGAAACTGAAAGGTCTGAAGGTAGGTATGTTACATGGACCAGATGGTATACAACCCAGAGTTCTGAAAGCAGTTGCCAAAGAGATTGGGGAGGCATTAGTAATGATCCTTCAATAACCCCTAGATTCTGGAATGGTTGTGGAAGATTGGAAAATTGTAAATGTTAGTCCACTCTTCAATAGGGGATTGAGGCACAAGAAAGGGAACTATAGGCCAGTTAGTCATAGAAACATAGAAAATAGGTGCAGGAGTAGGCCATTCGGCCCTTTGAGCCTGCACTGCCATTCAGTATGATCATGGCTGATCATCCAATTCAGAACCCTGTACCTGCTTTCTCTCCATACCCCCTGATCCCTTTAGCCACAAGGGCCATATCAAACTTCCTCTTAAATATAGCCAATAAACTGGCCTCAACTGTTTCCTGTGGCAGAGAATTCCACAGATTCACCACTCTCTGTGTGAAGAAGTTTTTCCTCATCTCGGTCCTAAAAGGCTTCCCCTTTATCCTTAAACTGTGACCCCTCATTCTGGACTTCCCCAACATCGGAAACAATCTTCCTGCATCTAGCCTGTCCAATCCCTTTAGAATTTTATATGTTTCATTAAGATCCCCCCTCAATCTTTTAAATTCCAGTGAGTATAAGCCTAGTTGATCCAGTCTTTCTTCATATGAAAGTCCTGCCATCCCAGGAATCAATCTGGTGAACCTTCTTTGTATTCCCTCTATGGCAAGAATGTCTTTCCTCAGATTAGGGGACCAAAACTGCACACAATACTCTAGTTGCGGTCTCACCAAGGCCTTGTACAACTGCAGTAGAACCTCCCTGCTCCTGTACTCAAATCCTTTTGCTATGAATGCCAACATACCATTTGCCTTTTTCACCGCCTGCTGTACCTGCATGCCCACCTTCAATGACTGGTGAACAATGACACCCAGGTCTCGTTGCACCTCCCCTTTTCCTAATCGACCACCATTCAGATAATAATCTATTTTCCTGTTCTTGCAACCAAAGTGGATAACCTCACATTTATCCACATTAAATTGCATCTGCCATGAATTTGCCCACTCACCTAACCTATCTAAGTCACCCTGCATCCTCTTAGCATCCTCCTTACAGCTAACACCGCCGCCCAGCTTCATGTCATCCGCAAACTTGGAGATGCTGCATTTAATTCCCTCGTCTAAATCATTAATATATTTTGTAAACAACTGAGGTCCCAGCACTGAGCCTTGCGGTACCCTACTAGTCACGGCCTGCCATTCTGAAAAGGTCCCGTTTACTCCCACTCTTTGCTTCCTGTCTGCCAACCAATTCTCTATCCACATCAATACCATACCCCCAATACCGTATGCTTTAAGTTTGCACACTAATCTCCTGTGTGGAATCTTGTCAAAAGCCTTTTGAAAATCTAAATATACCACATCCACTGGCTCTCCCCTATCCACTCTACTAGTTACATCTTCAAAAAGTTCTATAAGGTTCATCAGATATGATTTTCCTTTCACAAATCCATGCTGACTTTGTCCAATGATTTCACCTCTTTCCAAATGTGCTGTTATCACATCTTTGATAACCGACTCTAGCATTTTCCCCACCACCAATGTCAGACTAACCGGTCTATAATTCCCCGGTTTCTCTCTCCCTCCTTTTTTAAAAAGTGGGGTTACATTAGCCACCCTCCAATCCTCAGGAACTAATCCAGAATCTAAGGAGTTTTGAAAAATTATCACTAATGCATCCATTATTTCTTGGGCTACTTCCTTAAGCACCTTAAGTCTGACTTAAGTGGTTGGGAAGAAGTTGTAGTTGATTACTAAGGATGAAGTCTCAGGGTATTTGGAGGCACATGATAAAATAGGTCACAGTTAGCATAGTTTCCTCAAGAGAAGATCTTGCCTCACAATTCTGTTGGAATTCTTTGAAGAAATAACAAGCAGGATAGATAAAGGAGAATCAATTGATGTTGTGTACTTGGATCTTCAGAAGACCTGTGACACGATGCCACACATAAGGCTCCTTAACAAGCTATGAGCCCATGTTGTTACAGGAAAGATTTTAACATGGATAAAGCAGTGGCTGATTGGCAGGAGACAAAGAGTGGGAATAAAGGGAGCCTTTTTTGGTTGGCTACTGGTGACTAGTGCTAGTGACTAGGGGTCTGTGTTGGGACCATATCTTTTATGTTAAATCAATGATTTGGATGATGGAAGGGTAAGACGAAGGAACACATACCAATCCTCATAGAGGGATCAGAAGTGGAGACAGTGAGCAGTTTCAAGTTCCTGGGTGTCAAGATCTCTGAAGATCAAACCTGGTTCCAACATATTGATGTAATTATAAAGAAGGCAAGACAACAGCTATACTTTATTAGGAGTTTGAAGAGATTTGGCATATCAACAAAAACATTCAAAAACTTCTATAGTTGTACTGTGGAGAGCATTCTGACAGGCTACATTACAGTCTGGTATGGAGGGGCTACTGCACAGGACAGAAAGAAACTGCAGAAGGTTGTAAATCTAGTCAGCTCCATCTTGGGCACTAGTCTACAAAGCACCCAGGACATCTTTAGGGAGCGGTGTCTCAGAAAGGCAGCATCCACTATTAAGGACCTCCAGCACCCAGGGCATGCCCTTTTCTCACTGTTACCATCAGGTAGGAGATACAGAAGCCTGAAGGCACACACTCAGTGATTCAGAAACAGCTTCTTCCCCTCTGCAATTCAATTCCTAAATGGCCATTGAAGCTTTCGATGCTTTTTTATAATATACAGTATTTCTGCTTTCACATGTTTTTTAAAGTCTGTTCAATATACGTAATTGATTTACTTGTTTACTTATTATTAATATTTTATTTTATTAAATTAATTATTTTTTTCTCTCTGCTAGACTATGTATTGCATTGAACTGCTGCTGCTAAGTTAACAAATTTCAGGTCACATGCTGTTGATAATAAACCTGATTCTGATTCTGATTCTGAAGTAATGGCTTTGTTGCAAAGTTTGTAGACAATATTAACATAGATGGAGAAGCAGGTAGTTTTGAGGAAGTGGAGAGGGTATAGAGAATGTGAACAGATTAGAAGAATGGGCAGATGGAATACAGTGTGTGGTCATGCACTTTGATAGAAGCAATGAAAGAGCTGACTGTTTTCAGAACGGAGAGTAAAGACAGAAAATAGAGGTGCAAACGGACTTGGGAGTCCTTCTGCAGGATTCCCTAAAGGTTAGTTTGCAGGTTGAGTCTGTGGTGAGGAAGTCAAATGCAAAATTATCATTAATTTCAAGAGGATTAGAATATAAAAACAAGGATGTAACACTGAGGCTTTATAAAGTACTGGTGAGGCCTAACTTGGAGTATAGTGAGCAGTTTTGGGCCCTTTGTCTTAAAAAGAATGTGCTGAAACTGGAGAGGGTTCAAAATAGGTTCAAGAACTTTATTCCAGGATTGAAAGGCTTGTGTGTGATGGATCTGGATCTGTATTCATTGGAATTCAGAAGAATGAGGGGTGACCTCATTGAAACCTATTGAATGGTGAAAGCCCTTAATAGAGTGGATGTTTCCAATGGTGGAAGAGCCTATGACCAGAGGACACAGCCTCAAAATAGCGGGGCGACCTTTTAGAACGGAGATAAAAAGGAATTTCTTTAGCCACAGAGTGGTGAATCTGTGGAATTATTTGCCACAGGCCACCAAGGAAGCTAAGTCTTTATCTATATTTAAGGCAAAGTCTGATAGGTTCTTGATTGTTCAGGGTATGAAGGGATATGTGATAAAGGGAGGAGATTGGGGCTGAGAGGAAAATTAGATCAGCCATAATGACATTGCAGAGCAGATTTGATGGGCCAAATGTCCTAATTCTGTTCCTATATTTTATGGTTTTATGGGATGATTGTCACCCTTTTGAAGCAGGTGGGAAACTATGACTACACCAGTAAGAGACTGAAGATGAATAAATAAAGAAATGTACTGGTCCCCTTGCACCAGTTGGTTGCATAAGTTTTCAGTGCCCTACCAGATACACCATCAGGACCTGACACCTTGTGAGTGTTCACCCTCATTAAAGATGTTCCAATGTCGGCCACCATACCACAGATTACAGGATCACCAGATACTAGGGTGATTTGCGGAGGTGTAGTCTCGTTCTGCCTTTTAAAGCACGCATAAAATACATATGGCTCATCTGGGATCGAAGCAACATAGCCATGTTAAGTTTTGACGTGTGGGAAGTAATGCCCTGCAAACCTTGCCAGAAGTGCATCTATCTCTAATCTTAATTGGAATTGTTTAATCATCCTTAAAACATCCTTCCATAGGTCATACCTGCACTTCTTGTATAGTTTTGGATCTATATAGTCTTGAATGCCACAGATCTATCCCTCAGCAGAATACGAACCTCCTGGTTCATCCATGGCTTTTGGTTTGGGTATGTTTGGTGGGTACTCAAAAGTACACATTCAACCACACCGGTCTTGATGAAGTTGGTGACAACTGTTGTGTATTCATTCAGATCCAAAGATGAATCCTGAATATTGTCCAGTCCACCAACTCAAAGGAGTCCTGTAAGCTCTCCTCCATGTCTCTCGACCATACCTTCCTGGTTCTCACAACAGGTGACGCGGTCATTAGTCTCTGCCAATACACCAAAATTACAAGTACAGCTTACTTCTACAGAATCAGAATTAAGAATTTAAAAGTTATAAATTAATCATCTTCCTTATGACCACGTGGGTTTCCTCCAGCTGCTCTGGTTTCCTCCCACAGTCCAAAGACATACTAGTTGACAGATTAATTGATCATTCAAAATTGTCTCGTGATTAGGCTAGGATTAAATCTGGGGATTGCTGCTTGGTGCAGTTCAAAGGTCTGGAAGGGCCTATTCCATGCTCTCTCCCAATAAAGAAATAAAACGATGTAGAGGTGTTGTTAGGCCAGAAGTCGAATGCAACGAGCAGCTGAGCTCTTTATGTTATGAAAGGGACAAAGAAACACTGAATAAAGTGCCAAAAGCATTTACAAGGCAGATAGTAGAACTGGAAAGTACAACCCTTAAGGACAATCTGAACATACTGGAATTCACCTTTAGGAAAGGAAATACTGAGGGAAACAACATAAGGTTTTCACGGTAATGAAAGGGAGGAGAAAAGCGCAACATTTCCTTTAAACAGTTGTGGTGGTCCATTTCAAAATCAGTTTAACTAGGAATCCAGCAAGATTGCCCTCATTTCTGAGTTTAGCACCTATCAAACAATTCATCATTTGGCCGTTTAGAATGGTTTTCAATTTCCTATCACATTTTCTGTGTGTAAATTTCTTCCAGATAACATCAATACATGTGTACTGTCTAAATTTCATTTCATAATGTGGTTTCCAACCTCACTATTTCCTCACAGATTAGCTGTTGCTAACCTCTCACTAAAATGTGGTGCAAATGAGCAACACTTAATTGCCTTGTTCGCCCTTGCCGAGAGCTATGACCTCTTGCAACCTCAAGAACTTTCACTGGAATTCAGAAGATTGAGAGGAGATCTTATAGAAACATATGAAATTATGAAAAGGATAGATAAGATAGAGGCAGGAAAGTTTTTTCCACTGGTAGGCGAGATAGAACTAGGGGACATAGCCTCAAGATTCAGGGGAGTAGATTTAGGACAGAGATGAGGAGAAACTGCTTTTGCTAGAGAGTGGTGAATTGGTGGAATTCTCTGCCCAATGAACCAGTGGAGGCTACCTTGGTAAATATATTTAAGACAAGGTTGGATAGATTTTTGCATAGTAGGGGAATTAAGGGCTATGGAGAAAAGGCAGGTTGGGGAGATGAGTCCATAACTAGATAGCCATGAACATATTGAATGGCGGAGCAGGCTTGATGGGCCAGATTGCCTACTCCTGCTCCTATTTCTTATGTTCTTACGTTCTCTTCAACATGTCAGTTCATAACTTGGTATTGTGCAGATTTTCTGCCTTCAAAAGTTACTGCTGGCTACTACTGTCCAATCGCTTCCATGTGACTATTTTTGCTTCTTCTTGCACTTTTTAATAAGATGGTTCAAATATGCTGTAAAAAATCCCTTAGGTAGAGATTAAGCTATTTACTGTTTTACATATGCAGCTGGCTCACCATAGAAGAGCAGCACCAATACACCTGGCATTTCTACTGCAATGCAAAAAAGATTCCCTCTCCATTAAAAATGAATTATGTTACGGCTCATGACCAGGAATAACTGCACGGGTTGAGATGCGGATTTCATGCTATGTTCCTTGGAAAAATACAGCAAGACTGAGATCCTGCACAGTTAATAAATCCCAACATGCACCTTTCTGAATATTCAGCTTTCTGCACTAGCACGCGTTTGTGAGGAGTGTGGAATTCTTGACAAGTACACAAAGGAAATGCTTACAGAATCTTTGGCATTTTGTTTTCATAAAATCCAAGTCCTTATCTATGTTATATTAGAACATAATGCATTTTAAATATCTGTTTTTATAATGTAACAAATTTATAATATCTTAATTCTCTTTCTTCTCCCTTTCCGGACCCTACTCTTCTCCTAGGTGTTCAAGCAAAGCAACTTGAAAGCAGGTCTGTAACTGCTGTGAAAGGTGGTTCTGCAGTACTACGGTGTTCCCCTTCCAATAAAGAACTCCGGCTGGTATTGGTTGAATGGGAGAAGTTCACAAACAGAACTAAACTTGGTGTGTACCATGTGTCTTCAAAGAATACAAGTCTCAATAATAAACGAATAAAATTGGAAGTTAATGGACAACATTCCACTATCACCATCAAAGACATTCTTATGTCAGACAAAGGCTGGTATTACTGCATATTCCATACCTTTCCAGATGGAAAACTAGAGGATCAAATATACTTGGATGTAAAAGGTAAAGATAAAGCATTTAAAAAATTCCAAATTTATAAATTCTTTGAACAACATAATTCTAAGCAGTATTTAAGATTTTAAGGTGATGGATGAAAAGGTTTAAGAATGTAAAGGATAATTTTTATAAGGATGAGAAATCCCAACTTATTTAAAAATGTTGTTCAAATATTCTCATCTATTGATAGCAGATGAAAGGACTTCTATAACATCATACAGTGCAACACCATTCTGTGCCATTTTCAACGTGGTGACACTGCTCAAATGATTAATGCAAGTTGCTGCATCATCCAGAATTTAAACTGGCAGCTGCAACAACAGCAGCCAGATGCTAAAGGTTCTTTTTTGCTTTTTTATCACATCTGCAAACATGTAATCAGATATCAAAAAAAGGTTGGAAATATGCAACATCAACAAAAATGCTGGAAATTCCCAACAGGTTAAGCAGCACACAAAAATACAACTGCAGATGCTGTGGATCAAAGAATACGTACACAACGCTGGAAGAACTCAGCAGGTCAGGCAGCATCCGTGAGAAAAGAGTAGCCAACGATTCGGGCCGAGACCCTTCATCAGGAATGGGGGCATTCAGCTTTCCTGATGAAGGGTCTCGGCCCGAAACTTTGGCTACTCTTTTCTCACGGATGCTGCCTGACCTGCTGAGTTCTTCCAGGTTAAGCAGCAATTGTGGATAGGGAAACAAAATTAATGCTCCAAGTTGAAGACATTTCAGACTTAATATTGATGACCTTTTGTTAAAGTCAATGAAATGTCATCAGCCTGAAATGCTCACTCTTTCTTATTCCACAGATGCCACCTGGCATGCTGAATATTTCCATTTTTTAAAGTTTTGTTCCTGTGAATAAATTAAGACCAGAATGTACCAGCCAACATATTTATACAACAGCATGCCCATAGTTGAATTGAAATGTTAACCAATTTTGAGACAACATACGAAAGAGAAGGGAGGGTATTTTGTGGGGAAGCACTTAACAATAATTACCAAAACGTTCTCAACTAATATAGCAGTCATTAATCTCAACATATTCCATTGCAGAAGGATGGACACTGCTTTGAGTAATTCTGGTGTGTACTCATGCCTTCGGGTTTCTTTGAATAACCCAAGATGCCCATATCATCAGCTAATCCAATGTGCCTGATGCAAGTAGTCATTTCCATGGGGATTTCTGGGTACTGCTTCCTCTTGAAATATAGCAAGAGCTTTCCTAGCTATTCTATTCCTTATCTTACCAGATAGACAAGAGTCAGGCAATTTGTCTTGGGAATGTTGCAAAGTTAAAGGTAGGAATCACCAAATGAAAGGATCAGTATTCTGATCAGATGGGCAAACATAATATAAGAGAGCTGCAGATCAGTCGTGATCTTGATGGATGATAGAATACACCTGAGATGTTGAATGGTCCAAGACTCTCTTGTTCCTAGCCGTGATCTTTTTTGTATATGGCTTAAATTATGAATTTCCACTGAACATAAGGTATCTGAGAAATGCATAGAATTGGATGTTTGATTTTTTTATGCAGCTTATCTGTGGTAGTACAATTCAGTGGATTATTTGAACATATATATTTATAAACCTTTTTGTTATTAACAGAGAGTGGCATTACTAGGAAAAGAAATTTATCAATATTCCTTCCAGGTAATAATGAAAACAAAACTTTTGTCAGTTATATTTGCTTTTTAAGTTTTATTAAATAATCCTTAGTCACTGTTATTTTAATATGGGAAAAATATAACATAGAATCTGTAAAACGTAGATATTTTGCTCAATATGTAAAAAAGTTACTATACATCTATGTAAATCAAGTTCTATTAAACCTTCTTTATTATTTTCACTGTGGAGGTTCAGTCCCTATACATCTCCATCCCCTACCAGGAAGGTTTCAAAGCTGTCCATTTCTTTCTGGACACGATCCAACCAGTTCTCCACCACCACTCTCCTCCGCCTAGTGGAACTTGTCCTCACTCTTAATAGATTTTCCTTTGGCTCCCCCCATTTCCTTCAAACAAAAGGTACCATGAGCATTTATATGGGTCCTATCTATGTCTGCCTGTTTGTCAGCTACTTGGAGCAGTCTATGTTCCAAGCCTACACTGGTGGCCATTCCCTACCTTTCCTATGCTACATCAATGACTGCACTGGTGCTGTTTCCTGCACCCATGTGGAATTCAACAACTTCATCCACTTTGCCTCTAACTTCCACCCTGCCCTCAGATTTTCCTGGTTTATTTCTGACACCTCCCTCCGCTTTCCTGATCTCTCTGTCTCTGGAGACAGCTTATTCAATGATGTCTATTACAAACTCACTGACTCTCCCAGCTACCTGTACTATACCTCCTCCCACCCTGTTACAAAGCGGCCAGTGAGTGAGTGGGCCAGTGAAGGAGTGAAGATTTGAGGCTTTGACTCAAGAGATTCTGGCAGTTTTGGCAGTTGGACTGTGCAATCAAGTCAATCAAGATTTGAATAACAACACACACAAAATGCTGGTAGAACACAGCAGGCTAGGCAGTATCTATAGGGGGAAGCACTGTCGACGTTTCGGGCCGAGACCCTTCGTCAGGACTAACCAAAAGGAAAGATAGTAAGAGATTTGAAAGTAGTGGGGGGAGGGGGAAATGTGAAATGATAGGAGAAGACCGGAGGGGGTGGGATGAAGCTAAGAGCTGGAAAGGTGATTGGCGAAAGTGATACAGAGCTGGAGAAGGGAAAGGATCATGGGACGGGAGGCCTCAGGAGAAAGAAAGGAGGGGGGGAGCACCAGAGGGAGATGGAGAACAGGCAAACAACTAAATATGTCAGGGATGGGGTAAGAAGGGGAGGAGGGGCATTAATGGAAGTTAGAGAAGTCAATGTTCATGCCATCAGGTTGGAGGCTACCCAGCCGGTATATAAGGTGTTGTTCCTCCAACCTGAGTTTGGATTCATTTTGACAATACAGGAGGCCATGGATAGACATATCAGAATGGGAATGGGACGTGGAATTAAAATGTGTGGCCACTGGGAGATCCTGCTTTTTCTGGCGGACCGAGCGTAGGTGTTCCGCGAAACGGTCTCCCAGTCTGCGTCGGGTCTCACCGATATGTAAAAGGCCACACCGGGAGCACCGGACGCAGTATACCACACCAGCCGACTCACAGGTGAAGTGTCGCCTCACCTGGAAGGACTGTCTGGGGCCCTGAATGGTGGTGAGGGAGGAAGTGTAAGGGCAGGTGTAGCACTTGTTCCGTTTACAAGGATAAGTGCCAGGAGGGAGATCGGTGGGAAGGGATGGGGGGGACGAGTGGACAAGGGAGTCGTGTAGGGAGCGATCCCTGTGAAAAGCAGAAAGAGGAGGGGAGGGAAAAATGTGTTTGGTAGTGAGATCCCGTTGGAGGTGGCGGAAGTTACGGAGAATTATATGTTGGACCTGGAGGCTGGTGGGGTGGTAGGTAAGGACAAGGGAAACCCTATCCCGAGTGGGGAGGCGGGTGGATGGGGTGAGGGCAGATGTGCGGGCAATGGGAGAGATGCGTTTGAGAGCAGAGTTGATGGCGGACAAAGGGAAGACCCTTTGTTTAAAAAAGGAAGATATCTCCTTCGTCCTGGAATGAAAAGCCTCATCCTGAGAGCAGATGCGGCAGAGACAGAGGAATTGTGAGAAGGGGATAGCCTTTTTGCAAGAGACAGGGTGGGAAGAGGAATAGTCCAGGTAGCTGTGAGAGTCTGTAGGCTTATAGTAGATATCAGTAGATAGGCCATCTCCAGGGATGGAGACAGAAAGATCAAGAAAGGGGAGGGAGGTCTTAGAAATGGAGCAGGTAAATTTGAGGGCAGGGTGAAAGTTGGAGGCAAAGTTAATGAAGTCAACAAGCTCAGCACACGTGCAAGAGGCAGCGCCAATGCAGTTGTCGATGTAGCGAAGGAAAAGAGAGGGACGGATATCCGTATAGACTTGGAACATGGACTGTTCCACAAAGCCAACAAAAAGGCAGGCATAACTGGGACCCATACAGGTGCCCATGGCTACACCCTTGGTTTGGAGGAAGTGGGAGGAGCCAAAGGAGAAATTATTGAGAGTAAGAACTAATTCCGCTAGACGGAGGAGAGTGGTGGTAGAGGGGAATTGGTTAGTTCTGGAATCCAAAAAAAAACAGAAGAGCTTCGAGACCATCGCGGTGGGGGATGGAGGTATATAGGGACTGGACGTCCATGGTGAAAATAAGACAGTGGGGGCTAAGGAACTTAAAATCATCGAAAAAATTCAAAGCATGAGAAGTGTCACGAACATAGGTGGGAAGAGATTGAACAGGGGGGTTAAGACAGTGTCAAGGTATGCAGAAATGAGTTCAGTGGGGCAGGAGCAAGCTGAGACAGTAGGTCTACCTGGACAGGCAGGTTTGTGGATCTTGGGTAGGAGGTAGACACAGGAAGTGCGGGGTGTGGGAACTATGAGGTTAGTGGCAGTGGATGGGAGATCCCCAGAGCTGATAAGGTTGGTGATGGTATAGGAGACAATGGCTTGTGCTCCTTAGTGTGGTCATAATCAAGGGGTATATAAGAGGAGGGATCAGAGAGTTGTCGCTGTGCCTCGGCCAGGTAGAGGTCAGTACACCAGACAACAACAGCTCCCCCCTTATCAGCAGGTTTTACAGTGAGGTTGGAATTGGTGCAGAGGGAGCGGAGAGCAGAGCGTTCAGAAGGAGTGAGCATGGAATTGGAACAAGGTGTGGTGAAGTCAAAATGGTTGATGTCCCGTCGGCAATTAGCAATAAAGAGATCCAGAGCAGGTAGAAGACCAGAGCGGGGGTCCATGAAGAGGAGGAGGGTTGAAGACGGGAGAAGGGGTCATCGGTGGGTGTAGGAGAGTCCTTGTCAAAGAAGTAAGCTCGGAGACGGAGACGGCGGAAGAAGAGTTCAGTGTCATGGCGTACGCAGAACTCACTGAGGTGTGGGCGAAGGGGGACAAAGGTGAGGCCCTTAATGAGGACAGAGCGCTCTGCCTCAGAGAGTTGAAGGTTGGAAGGAATGGTAAAGACCCGGCACGGATGAGAGATGGGATCGGGGGTGGGGGGGGGGGGAGAGGGAGGCTGGTGGTGTCGGTGGAGAGGGGAGTGTTGGGGTGAGAGGAAGATGGAGCCTCTGAGGGCCCAGGAGTTGACGATGGGATCTGAGGGAGAGGGGATTGCAGAGTGGTGGTGGGGGAAGGGGAGACGGGAGACACAATTGCAGCCTATGAAGACCCGGCCTGGAGTTCAAGGCTGGAGTTGCAGTCGGTGGTTGCGCAATCGCTTTGAAACTGTCCATGGTCGTTGGAAGCCGCATTGATATTGCTGGAGTCCGGAGTCTCAAAATCCCCTGGGTCGCTGGGGCAGCCGAGATCGACTCCCGGGGCCGGGGACGCGATACGAAGGCCATGCTCTGGGGTCTGAAACATCGACAGTGCTTTCCCCTGTAGATGCTGCCTAGCCTGCTGTGTTCTACCAGCATTTTGTGTGTGTTGTTTGAATTTCCAGCTCTGCAGATTTCCTCGTGTTTGCTCTTTAAATTCACTACTGCAAAGCCTCTGCCAGTGATGCCTACACTGAAGAAGTTTAAATCTTCTCTTCGGGAGTTCAGTGAAACCCTCTCTTGCTGCTCCCCATCTATAATTCCTTCGGCCCTTCAACTTTTCGATCTTATTTTGACCCAGACCCACTATTACAGCCATATATCCTTCCTTGGAATGTGTTTCCGACGCCAACTGACTCCAGTTGGCTTCAGGATCCGTTTTCAAGCTTCTCAATTTGGACCTTCAGAGGATCCCAGGTACTCACATTTAATTGACTCTGCCTCCCGTTTCTACCTCCTACCCAAGATCCACAAACCTGCCTGTCCAGGTAGACCTATAGTCTCAGCTTGCTCCTGCCCCACCGAACTCATTTCTGCATAACTTGACACTGTCTTATTCCCCCTTGTTCAATCTCTTCCCACCTATGTTCGTGACACTTCTCATGCTTTGAATTTTTTCGATGATTTTAAGTTCCCTGGCCCCCTCCGTCTTATTTTCACCATGGACGTCCAGTCCCTATATACCTCCATCCCCCACCGAGATGGCCTCGAAGCTCTTCGGTTTTTTTTTTGGATTCCAGACCTAACCAATTCCCCTCTACCACCATTCTCCTCCGTCTAGCGGAATTAGTTCTTACTCTCAATAATTTCTCCTTTGGCTCCTCCCACTTCCTCCAAACCAAGGGTGTAGCCATGGGCACCCGTATGGGTCCCAGTTATGCCTGCCTTTTTGTTGGCTTTGTGGAACAGTCCATGTTCCAAGTCTATACCGGTATCCATTCCCCTCTTTTCCTTCTCTACATCGACGACTGCATTGGCGCTGCCTCCTGCACGCATGCTGAGCTCGTCGACTTCATTAACTTTGCCTCCAACTTTCACCCTGCCCTCAAATTTACCTGCTCCATTTCTAACACCTCCCTCCCCTTTCTTGATCTTTCTGTCTCCATCTCTGGAGACGGCCTATCTACTGATATCTCCTATAAGCCTACAGACTCTCACAGCTACCTGGACTATCCCTCTTCCCACCCTGTCTCCTGCAAAAAGGTTATCCCCTTCTCACAATTCCTCCGTCTCCACCACATCTGCTCTCAGGATGAGGCTTTTCTTTCCAGGACGAAGGAGATGTCTTCCTTTTTTAAACAAAGGGGCTTCCCTTCGTCCGCCATCAACTCTGCTCTCAAATGCAACTCTCCCATTTCCCGCACATCTGCCCTCACCCCATCCACCCGCCACCCCACTCGGGATAGGGTTTCCCTTGTCCTTACCTACCACCCCACCAGCCTCCAGGTCCAACATATAATTCTCTGTAACTTCCGCCACCTCCAACGGGATCTCACTACCAAACACATTTTTCCTTCCCCCCCTCTTTCTGCTTTTCACAGGGATCGCTCCCTACACAACTCCCTTGTCCACTCGTCCCCCCCATCCCTTCCCACCGATCTCCCTCCTGGCATTTATCCTTGTAAACGGAACAAGTGCTACACCTGCCCTTACACTTCCTCCCTCACCACCATTCAGGGCCCCAGACAGTCCTTCCAGGTGAGGCGACACTTCGCCTGTGAGTCAGCTGGTGTGGTATACTGCGTCCGGTGCTCCCGGTGTGGCCTTTTACATATTGGTGAGACCCGACGCAGACTGGGAGACCGTTTCACAGAACACCTACGCTCGGTCCGCCAGAGAAAGCAGGATCTCCCAGTGGCCACACATTTTAATTCCATGTCCCATTCCCATTCTGATATGTCTATCCATGGCCTCCTGTATTGTCAAAATGAATCCAAACTCAGGTTGGAGGAACAGCACCTTATATACCAGCTGGGTAGCCTCCAACCTGATGGCATGAACATTGACTTCTCTAACTTCCATTAATGCCCCTCCTCCCTTCTTACCCCATCCCTGACATATTTAGTTGTTTGCCTGTTCTCCATCTCCCTCTGGTGCTCCCCCCCTCCTTTCTTTCTCCTGAGGCCTCCCGTCCCATGATCCTTTCCCTTCTCCAGCTCTGTATCACTTTCGCCAATCACCTTTCCAGCTCTTTGCTTCATCCCACCCCCTCCGGTCTTCTCCTATCATTTTGCATTTCCCCCTCCCCCCACTACTTTCAAATCTCTTACTATCTTTCCTTTCGGTTAGTCCTGACGAAGGGTCTCGGCCCGAAAAGTCGACAGTGCTTCCCCCTACAGATGCTGCCTAGCCTGCTGTGTTCTACCAGCATTTTGTGTGTGTTGTTGTTTGAATTTCCAGCATCTGCAGATTTCCTTGTGTTTGCAAGATTTAGACAATCAAGATTTGAATAGCTCAGACTCAGCAGAAAACAGCTGATTGGGCAATTGAGGTCAGGTGACCAAGCAGTTTGAAAAGCTCAAACAGATAAATAGCGGGTTACCTCAAGCAGAGTGGCCTGTGGAAAGCAGCCAGTGAAGGAGTGGAGATTTGAGGCTTTGACTCGAGAGGCTTCAATGGGAAGAGGCATAAGACGAGTTTGTTCCCAGTTAGTTTTTACAATGCCTCCTGAGATGGTGATGTGCCTCTCCTGTGAGATGTGGCAGTCTTGGGGGAACTCCCCTCTCCCACAGAGTCACATCTGCCAGAATTGCTTGCGGCTGGGTGGTCTGGAAGACTGTGTGAGGAATCTGGAGCAGCAGCTGGATGACCTTCGACTCATAAGGGAGAATGAGGCAGTCATAGATGAGAGCTACAGGGAGGTAGTCACACCTAGGCTGCAGGAAGCAGGTCATTGGGTGACAGTCCGAGGGGGGAAAGCGAAGGAGAGTAGACAGGTAGTGCAGAGCACCCCTGTAGCCGTTCCCCTGAATAATAAGTTTACCGTCCTGGATGCTGTTGGTGGGGACAACTGACCAGAAGTCGTGATACATGTTGGGACCAACGACATAGGCAGGAAGAGGGATGAGGTCCTGAAGTGTGAGTTTTGGTAACTAGGCAGAAGGCTGAAGAACAGGACCTCAAGGGTGACATTCTCAGGATTGCTGCCAGTGCTATGTGATAGTGATGGTAAGAATTGGAGGAGATGGCAGTTGAATGCGTGGCTGAGGAGTTGGTGCAGGGGACAGGGTTTTAGATTTTTGGACCATTGGGATCTCTTCTGGGGAAGGTGGGACCTGTACAGATTGGATGGGTTGCACCTGAACTCGAGGGGGAGCAATATCCTTACTGGTAGGTTTGCTAGCATGGTTCGGGAGGGTTTAAACTAACTTGCAAGGGGGATGCGACCCGGAGCGATAGAGCAGTGAAAGAAGTGCATGGAGTAAAGCCAGATCTAACATATAGAGAGGCTTTGAGGAAAGAGCAGCAGAATAAAGGGTATAAAGGTAGTAAGGTAGAAGGGCTAAAGTGTGTGTACTTCAATGCAAGAAGCATCAGGAACAAAGGTGATGAACTGAGAGCTTGGATTCATACTTGGAATTATGATGTAGTGGCCATTACAGAGACTTGGCTGGCACCAGGGCAGGAATGGATTCTCAATATTCCTGGATTTCAGTGCTTTAAAAGGGATAGAGAGGGGGGGAAAGGGGAGGAGGGGTGGCATTACTGGTCAGGGATACTATTACAGCTGCAGAAAGGGTGGGTAATGTAGCAGGATCCTCTTTTGAGTCAGTATGGGTGGAAGTCAGGAACAGGAAGGGAGCAGTTACTCTACTGTGGGTATTCTACAGACCCCCTGGTAGCAGCAAAGATACCGAGGAGCAGATTGGGAGGCAGATTTTGGAAAGCTGCAAAAATAACAGGGTTGTTATCATGGGTGACTTTAACTTCCCTAATATTGATTGGCACTTGATTAGTTCCAAGGGTTTAGATGGGGCAGAGTTTGTTAAGTGTGTCCAGGATGGATTCCTGTCACAGTATGTTGACAGGTCGACTAGGGGGAATGCCATACTAGATCTAGTATTAGGTAACGAACTGGGTCAGGTCACAGATCTGTCAGTGGGTGAGCATCTGGGGGACAGTGATCACCGCTCCCTGACCTTTAGCATTATCATGGAAAAGGATAGAATCAGAGAGGACAGGAAAATTTTTAATTGGGGAAGGGCAAATTATGAGGCTATAAGGCTGGAACTTCCGGGTGTTAACTGGGATGATGTTTTTGCAGGGAAATGTACTATGGACACGTGGTCGATGTTTAAGGATCTCTTGCAGGATGTTAGTGATAAATTTGTCCCGGTGAGGAAGATAAAGAATGGTAGGGTGAAGGAACCATGGGTGACAAGTGAAGTGGAAAATCTAGTCAGGTGGAAGAAGGCAGCATACATGAGGTTTAGGAAGCAAGGATCAGATGGGTCTATTGAGGAATATAGGGTAGCAAGAAAGGAGCTTAAGAAGGGGCTGAAAAGAACAAGAAGGGGGCATGAGAAGGCCTCGGCGAGTAGGGAAAAGGAAAACCCCAAGGCATTCTTCAATTATGTGAAGAACAAAAGGATGACAGGAGTGAAGTTAGGACCGATTAGAGATAAAAGTGGGAAGATGTGCCTGGAGGCTGTGGAAGTGAGCGAGGTCCTCAATGAATATTTCTCTTTGGTATTCACCACTGAGAGGGAACTTGATGACGGTGAGGACAATATGAGTGAGGTTGATGTTCTGGAGCATGTTGATATTAAGGGAGAGGAGGTGTTGGAGTTGTTAAAATACATTAGGATGGATAGGTCCCCGGGGCCTGATGGAATATTCCCCAGGCTGCTCCACGAGGCAAGGGAAGAGATTGCTGAGCCTCTGGCTAGGATCTTTATGTCCTCGTTGTCCACGGGAATGGTACCGGAGGATTGGAGGGAGGCGAATATTGTCCCCTTGTTCAAAAAAGGTAGTAGGGATAGTCCAGGTAATTATAGACCAGTGAGCCTTACGTCTGTGGTGGGAAAGCTGTTGGAAAAGATTCTTAGAGATAGGATCTATGGGCATTTAGAGAATCATGGTCTGATCAGGGACAGTCAGCATGGCTTTGTGAAGGGGAGATCGTGCCTAACAAGCCTGATTGAGTTCTTTGAGAAGGTGACCAGGCATATAGATGAGGGTAGTGTAGTGGATGTGATCTACATGGATTTTAGTAAGGCATTTGACAAGGTTCCACACGGTAGGCTTATTCAGAAAGTCAGAAGGCATGGGATCCAGAGAAGTTTGGCCAGGTGGATTCAGAATTGGCTTGCCTGCAGAAGGCAGAGGGTCGTGGTGGAGGGAGTACATTCAGATTGGAGGGTTGTGACTAGTCCACAAGGATCTGTTCTGGGACCTCTACTTTTTGTGATTTTTTTGTTAACGACCTGGATGAGGGGGTAGAAGGGTGGGTTGGCAAGTTTGCAGATGACACAAAGGTTAGTGGTGTTGTAGATAATGTAGAGGATTGTCAAAGATTGCAGAGAGACACTGATAGGATGCAGAAGTGGGCTGAGAAGTGGCAGATGGAGTTCAACCGGAGAAGTGTGAGGTGGTACACTTTGGAAGGACAAACTCCAAGGCAGAGTACAAAGTAAATGGCAGGATACTTGGTAGTGTGGAGGAGCAGAGGGATCTGTGGTACATGTCCTCAGATCCCTGAAAGTTGCCTCACAGGTAGAAAGGATAGGTAGAAAGCTTATGGGGTGTTAGCTTTCATAAGTCGAGGGATAGAGTTTAAGAGACGCGATTTAATGATGCAGCTCTATAAAACTCTAGTTAGGCCACACTTGGAGTACTGTGTCCAGTTCTGGTCGCCTCACTATAGGAAGGATGTGGAAGCATTGGAAAGGGTACAGGAGAGATTTACCAGGATGCTGCCTGGTTTAGAGAGTATGGATTATGATCAGAGATTAAGGGAGCTAGGGCTTTACTCTTTGGAGAGAAGGAGGATGAGAGGAGACATGATAGAGGTGTACAAGATATTAAGAGGAATAGACAGAGTGGACAGCCAGCGCCTCTTCCCCAGGGCACCACTGCTCAGTACAAGAGGACATGGCTTTAAGGTAAGGGGAGGGAAGTTCAAGGGGGATATTAGAGGAAGGTTTTTCACTCAGAGTGGTTGGTGCGTGGAATACACTGCCTGAGTCAGTGATGGAGGCAGATACACTAGTGAAATTTAAGCGACTACTAGACAGGTATATGGAGGAATTTAAGTTGGGGGTTATATGGGAGGCAGGGTTTGAGTGTCGGCACAACATTGTGGGCCAAAGTGCCCGTACTGTGCTGTACTGTTCTATGTTCTACTTGTAAAAAACCATTCCCTTCTCTCAATCCCTCCATCTCTGCCTCATCTGCTCTCAGAATGAGGCTTTTCATTCCAGAATGAAGGAGATATCCTCCTTCTTCAAAGAAAGGGGCTGCCCTCCAACATCAAAGCTGCCCTCAACCACACCTCTTCCATTTCATGCACCTCTGCTCTCAACCCATTCTCCCACGACCCTACCAGGGATAAGGTTCTTCTTGTCATCAACTACCACCCCACCAGCCTCCGCATCCTGCACATAATTCTCCACAACCTCCGCTGGGAGGTTCTCCAATGGGATCCGACCACTAAGCACAACTTCTGTTGGCCCCCAGTTTCCGCTTTCCAATCCCTATGCAAATCCCTTGTCCATTCATCCCTCCACACTGATCTCCTTCCTGGCATTTATTCTTACAAGTGGAACAAGAACTACAGCTGCCCCTACACCTCCCCCCTCACTACCATTCAGGGCCCCAAACAGTCCTTCCAGGTGAGGCATCATACTTCACCTGTGAGTCTCTTGGAGTCATATACTGTGTTCGGTGCTCCCGTTGTGGCTTCCTGTATATCGGTGAGACCTGACATAGACCAGGAGACCGCTTCTCCAAGCACATACACTCTGGCCACCCATTTTAACTCTACTTCCCATTCACATTCCAATATGTCTTTCCATGGCCTCCTCTACTGTTGCGATGAGGCCACACTTAGGTTGGAGTGACAACACTTTATATTCCATCTGGGTAGTCTCCAACCTGATGGCATGAATATTGATCGATTTCTCGAACTTTTCGTAACGTCCCACCACCCACCACCACCACCCCCCCATCTTTCACTAGTCCCCATCCTCTACCCTATCTCACCTTATCTCCTTACCTGCCTGTTGCCTCCCTCTGGCGCTCCCACCTTTTCTTTCTTCCATGGCCTTCTGTCCTCTATTAGATTTCCCCTTCTCCAGCCTTGTATCTCTTTCGCCAATCAATTTTCCAACTCTTTACTTCACCCCTTCCCCTCCCAGTTTCAACTATCACCTTGCACTTCTCCCTCCCCTCGCCCCACCTTTTAACTTTACTCCTCATCTGGTTTTCTCCAGTCCTGATGGAGGGTCTCAGTCCAAAACGTCGACTGTAGTCTTTTCCATAGATGCTGCCTAGCCTGCTGAATTCCTCCAGTATTTTGTATGTGTTCCTTCTTTATTAATTTCTGTTCTGTTATCATATTGGATAGTATACAGTATTTACCTTATCCTGTAAGCTTTTAATCATATTGCTATGCTTTAAGTATTTCATATAATCCATTTAATATAATTTGAGGTTTCATGAATGTATCATCATCTAATTTCAGATGGCTATTGATTTCAACATGAAAATTGAGCAGATGCTTTGTGGAGCAATTTTGATCTTAATGTGGATATAGAATTGAGAGCTCTATAGTGACTGGACTTATGTAATCAATAGCAAGATGTTTCATATTGTAACATTAATTTCAAGGGTTGGATAAGTATTGGATTAAAGAATCAGTTTACAGTAATGATGCATTGATACATGTTATCACTTCAACAGTTACAATTGGTGCAGTAGCAATTATGGTGGCTGCTCTGGTTATTTGGAAGTTGAGGAAACACTGTACAGTATCAGGTGAGTCCTATATAACCATGAAATATTTCTTTTCTACTTAACTCATTTTAATTTCCAAAGGGTCATAATTATTTGACAATGGTTTGCAATTCCAACATCATGTAACCACGAAGAGACTTGCTTCCTTTGGAACGAAAGGTTGAAAAATTGCCAAATGCCTTATTCCAACTTGCATATGGCTCCCCTACTCCTGAAGTAACAAGATCCAAAGTTCTATTGCCCCAAGGAATAGATGGACTTGCACGCACAGTTCACAGAAAAATAGAAATAATGATCCTTAAACAACAGAAACCATACACCCAAACTTTGAAGTAAAGGTACAAAGAGTTTGTATTGTAAGAAAATTAACACATCCTCCATCTTAGGAGTTTGTGCAGCTTTGACATGTCA
Organism: Hemitrygon akajei; assembly: GCF_048418815.1. NCBI lineage: Eukaryota > Metazoa > Chordata > Chondrichthyes > Myliobatiformes > Dasyatidae > Hemitrygon > Hemitrygon akajei. The sequence continues at coordinate 55,928,524 of NC_133128.1, forward strand.
TCTAAAACTTTGACAGGCTTCTGTAGATGCACAGTGGAGAGTATCCTGTCTGGATGCATTATGGCTTGATATGCAAAGTCCAATATCAATGAACAGAAAAACCTGCAAAAAGTGGTAGACACAGCCTAGTTCATCATAGGCAAAGCCCTTCCTACCATTTAACACATCTATAAGGACTGCTGCCATAATAAACCCACATCCATCATCAAAGACCCCCAACATACATGCCATGTTCTATTATCACTGCTGTCATTGGGAAGGAGGTACTGGAGCCTTAGGCCCCACATCACCTGGTTCAGGAGCTGTTATTACCCTTCAGCTATCAGGATTCCGAGGCAGCATCTCAATCTCAATCGTGAATGGATTCCGCAACCAATGGACTCACTTTCAAGAACTCTATAACTCATCTCCTTAGTATTAGTTATTTATTTTTATTATTTGTACAATTTGTATTCTTTTATATTTTGGTTCAGCCTTTTGTGTACATTTTCATTGATTTCTCTATAATACTATGAATGTTTGCAAGAAACTAAATCACAAGGAAGCATAGGGTGACATAGATGTACTTTAATAATAAATTTACTTTGAAGTTTGAACATTTAAATTATATTTGACGAAGATATTGAAATAGCAATAAATTGATATTTTGAAACAACTTCTCTGAATCTGTCAATATTATGATTCATTATTATGATTGGAATTTCAGACATTTGGTAAACCTAGAGCACTGTATGATGCCTTTCAATATCTGGCACACTTGAATAAAAATCAGAAATCCAAGCTTGAATAATAGCTGTTTGATTTCAATGGGCTTCTAAAAATTCTTTTCCATCATTTTAGCAGAAGCAGTAAAATAAAAACATTGAGAACTTTAGTTTCCATGCACTGCATCAGTGAAAAGGACAAACTGTGTCTTTTCCAAACACAAAAATAAAATGGCACAGTTTAGCTACTTCAGAAAAATAACATTATAATAACATTTATTTTGCCTAGCAGATTGCTCATTTTACCCCATCTATCCATCCCTTCCCCCAATTTCATTAACTCCAATAATTTCTGAAATAAGTCTGCTATATGACTCCTCTAGCATGTTCTGTTATCCTCTTGAGTAGGTATCGTGCATTTTTCAGCCTTGACATTGTAGGTTGTTTCACTATGGCAGTACACAAACTGATTTATCTTGTGGTCACCAGTCACATATACAAGGTCCAGTAAAGAGTGTGGATTCTTATTAAGAGGAAGAAATCTAATAAATTATTTTCTTCCAAGCCCCCTAACATGACTGCAAATGGAGTCCTGCTAAGAGGTAATGGCTGAGATCAACTAGCTTAACATAAACAAAGATACGCTTAAGGTCTTCTTGGTCTTTAGGCTTTGATTCACAATGGGCTCATTCATGTATTCAGCAATGAGAAGAGCTGCTGATGATATTTTCTACAGATTTGTTCTGCTGCAGTATTAGCAGCCTGGAAATGCAGCCTCATTTACAATTTACAATGAAATGCAGAGTGTTATCTTTTGTCTTTTTTTAAACCAGATGGGTCGAGCTCTGTGAGACATACTAATGTGTGAAACCTGCTGATGATTTGATTGCTTCCTCTTTCACTTTGTAAAAGCGTGTTTGGATTTTCACACTTGGCTTTCCACTGTCTGTCAAGAAAGATTCCCACTGTCAAAATTACTTTGTAGTTTGAAAACATAGAGCAAGCAGTCAACTGATCATAACTGATTTGTTTCACCTTATATCTAATACATCCCAATGTGCATTGAAAATTGGAAAATTACTTGGCTGCTCGAGTTAAAAAAAGCATAGTTTTAAGATGAAATGAAAACAATTGGTCGTAGTTATTTACCCAGAATTTTGGGGATTTTTGTGATGAAATCTATTCTTTCCATGTGGTAATTAGAACATTTACATTAGATGTGTAGGACATATTTCATTGGAAGTCCAGTTGGAATTAACATGACCATTAAATGAATCTCTGTGATCTTTTACAACCAATGGAAAAATAGAAGTAGTAAACTCTAGTAAAACTTCTCCTTTGGGAGTGTGGGATCATAGAACACTACATGTCATTGCTTGCATTTTGTAGCTGGGCAAATCAAACGGCCCTCGATGCTCCCATGGAAAATCAGAACTATTATTCCTTCCCAATCAAGCAAAGATTTATCACTGTCCTGAGAGCAGACAACAAGTATTCAGTTGCAACATCACCCAACAATTTGCTCTGTAGATATTTAACTTCCTAAAAAAAGAAAAAAATAAAGAAATACTAATCTAGCCATATGTTTATGTGTTCAAAATACAACCTATCCTCTTTCTGAAATTGGATAAATAAATAGTCTCCCAAGGGAATAAGCCAAATACTTTACAACTCCAGAATACACCAATCCAATGAAAATAGAGTCACTGGATAATTGCTAAAATTTAAACTTGAGATGATCCTTACAGACACAAATTGAACTATTTCTAAATCTTTCTTATTATTCACCATTTAAAGGGACAAAATTGACATCATGTTTCATATTTAGTCTTAGTCAAAGCATCACTCAAGAAGAAGGTGTAAAGTTTGATTTTATCCTAAATGGTTTTATTTACCTACCTAATAATTTGAAGAGTTTGTCAATAATTTGAAGGGCGTCTCCCTTCAATAGTAAGCTCCCTATTTTATTCTGCTGATTTAATAAACTATCAATTATTGTGAATATTAGTTACTAATCCTGTCCAAAAACAAAATCCTCCATTGGAGTATAGTTCATTCATCACCAAAACGAGATCCAGTTGAGGAAACTTCCTCTCCCATACAATCTGTGCAGAATAGTAATAGGATTCTCATCTCACCGACAATCAAAACTGGTACACTTAAGGGATGTGTGCTTAGTACACTACTTTAATCTTTCTATAACCGTGACTGTGTCACTAGGCATTGTTCAAAGGCCATCTATAAATTTGCGGATGATACAACCATTTTTGGTAGGAGCTCAGATGGTGAAAGAAAGCATACAGGAGCAAGGTATACCAGCTACTTAAGTGGTGTCACAATAATAACCTTGCATTCAATGTCAGAACAAAGTGCTGATAGAGCACTTCAGGAAGGGCAAGATGAGGGAACACAAACCAATCCTCACAGAGGGATCAAAAATGGAGAGAGTAAGCAATTTCAAGTTCTTGGGTATTGTTGTAATGTGAGTATTACTAAAAGTAAGTTAATACTAATCAGGAAGCTGTGGTAGCAAGAGGTGGGATCTGGGGTTGGCAGGGTCTTTACTTCCGCTCTTTTTACTCCCAGTATGCATTGTATATAGTTCCACCACCCATGCTGCACGAGGTACCTGAAAGCCTCTGTTTTGTAAATATCATTTGCTGTCCCAGATAAAGATGCTCTTTTGGCCATCAAGCTGTCGAGTGGTCTTTTTGTAAAGTGGAAGTTACTACAGGTATCTATATCACTGAAGATCTAACCTGGTCCCAACGTATCGATGCAGCTATAAAAAGGCAAGACAGTGGCTGTATTTCATCAGGAGTTTGAAATCTGGTTTGTCACCTAAAACACTCAAAAACATTCGACAGATGTACTGTGGAGAACATTCTAACTGGCTAAATCACAGTCTGGTATGGGGGGCTGCCACAGCATAGAACTGAAAGAAGCTACAGAAAGTTGTAAAATTAGTCAGCTCCATCATGGGTACTAGCCTCTGTAGTATTCAAGACATCTTCAAGGAGTGGTGTCTCAGAAAGGTGTTGTCCATCATCAGGGACCCCTCTACCCAGGACTCTTCTCATTGATTCAGGAACAGCTTCTTCCCCTCTGCCATCTGATTCCTAAATGGACATTGAACCCATGAACACTACCTCACTACTTCATTTTTCAATTTCTGTTTTATGCACTAATTATCCTAATTTAACTATTTAATATACATATATATTCTTACTGAAATTCAGTTTTTTTATGTATTATGTATTGCATTGCACAGCTGCTGCAAAGCTAATACATTTGAGGACATATGCTAGTGATGCTAAACCTGATTCTGATTCTAATTCCTAGAACTGGCACAGTTTCTAAACTCATCCACCAATAAACAGCTCATTTCCCTGACCTCTCTATGATACGTGTTTGGCTTTCAGTAAAGTCCTTGATATAGTTCATCAGAAATGCTTATTAATGAAAATAGAGTAGTAATATTTTACAGTTGTTTAATATTTCACTAACTATTACAACTTAGCAATGTACTTTCAACAATCTGCTTACCAGAATTAAATGCAAAGGCTTCATTAGCTGCTGAGCAGAGTCTATGAACTATGAAGTTATGATTTATCATTCACATTTGACTGTGATTGTACAAGTTTAAACATATGGAAATGTTTAAAAGACCATTAGATCATAAGAAAAAAGAGCAAAATTACACCATTTGGCCCATTGAGTCTGCTCCGCCATTTCATCATGGTCAATCCATTTTCCCTCTAAGCACCATTCTCCTGCCTTCTCTCTGTATCGCTTCATACCCTGACCAATCAAGAATCTATCAGCCTCTGCCTTAAAAGACCTAACGACTTGGCCTCCACAGCTACCTGTGCAACAAATTCCACAGATTCACCACTCTCTCTCTCTGAAGAAATTTCTCCTCATCTCTATTCTAAAAGGACACTCCTCTATTCTGTATCCTCTGGTCTTAGACTCCCCCACCAAAGGAAACATCCTCTCTACATCCACTCTATCGAAGTCTTTCAACTTTCGATAGGTTTCAATGAGGTCACCCCTCATCCTTCTGAATTCCAGTGAGTACAGGCCCAGAGCCATCAAATACCCTTCATATGACAAGCTATTCAATCAAACTGCTCACAATACTCCAAGTGAAACCTCACCAGTGCTTTATAAAACTTCAGAATTATATCCTTGCTTTTATATTCTAGTCCTCTTGAAATGAATGCTAATATTGCATTTGCCTTCCTCACCACTGACTCAACCTGCAAATTAACATTTAGAGAATCCTTCAGATGAATGCCCAAGTCCCCTTGCACCTCAGATTTTTGAATTTTCTCTCCATTTAGAAAATAGTCTACCTTTTTATTTCTTCTACCGAAGTGCATGACCATACTCTTCCCGACACTGTATTCTACTTGCCACTTCTTTTTCCATTTTCCTAATCTGTCTAAGTCTTTTAGTAGCTCCTCTACTTCTTCAAAACTACCTTCCCCATCACCTACCTTTGAATTGTCTGCAAACTTTGTCACAAAGCCATTCATTCCATCATCCAATCATTGACATACAATGTAAAAAGAAGCAGTCCCAACATCGACTCCTGGGAAACTCCACTAGTTACTGGCAGCCAACCAGAAAAGGCTCCATTTATTCTCATTCTTGGCCTCCTGACAATCAGCTATTGCTTTATCCATGTTAGTATCTTTCCTGTAATACAATGGGCTCATAGCTTGTTATGTGTTACCATTCATCATGTAGAATTTGCATGATAATCTACATAGATGAGGAAAATGTTACAAGGCTGGCACTCCAGGCATATAGCTTTAGCTTCAGACAGTTATAGACAATATTAAAATAACTGATTCCATAAGGTTGTCATAGCTGGGGGAATTAGTGGGGATAAGCTCCCACTATCTATTAAATGCTCCCAATGCATGCATCTGAAATAGCCTCTGACAACCAAATCCAGATCCTGGCCTTACATATCACTTAGCTACTAAGCCAGCAGAACAGTTTCTACTGACAGGAGAAAGGACAAAGGCAGGTTACTGACATCTTAAAACCACAGTTGGTAGCTCATTTATGAGAAGGAAAGCTCTGATCTCAAACTTCTCCTGCCTTACAGTCAGACCCCTCATGGGTTAGGCTTCAGGAGTAAACCCCAAGGATAAGTTGTACGCTCAGTTCAATACTGACTGGCAATTCCTGCGATGCCACTGCTGCCAAACTGTATTGATCCCTGCTGTTCCAGCTGTGTGGAGAGGAGGAGCCTGCTGCATAGGAACAGTTTGCTCTCCATATCGTACTGCCCTGGCATGCATATCATTTAGACAGTTGGGATACAATATCCATGGTCAACCCTGATCAATAGAGAGCCTTAAAATGATTTCTGCAGATATACACGTTTCAAATTCCATCAACAACACACACAAAATGCTAGTAGAACACAGCAGGCCAGGCAGCATCTATAGAGAGAAGCGATGTCGACGTTTCGGGCTGAGACCCTTCATCAGGACTAACCAAAAGGAAATATAGTAAGAGATTTGAAAGTAGAGGGGGAAATGCGAAATGATGGGAGAAGACCGGAGGGGGTGGGATGAAGCTAAGAGCTGGAAAGGTGATTGGCGAAAGTGATACAGAGCTGGAGAAGGGAAAGGATCATGGGATGGGAGGCCTTAGTTGAAAGAAAGGAGGGGGGGGGAGCACCAGAGGGAGATGGAGAACAGGCAAACAACTAAATATGTCAGGGATGGGGTAAGAAGGGAGGAGGGGCATTAACGGAAGTTAGAGAAGTCAATGTTCATGTCATCAGGTTGGAGGCTACCCAGCCGGTATATAAGGTGTTGTTCCTCCAACCTAAGTGTGGCTTCATCTTGACAGTAGAGGATGCCATGGATAGACATATCAGAATGGGAATGGGACATGGAATTAAAATGTGTGGCCACTGGGAGATCCTGCTTTTTCCGGCGGACCGAGCGTAGGTGTTCCATGAAACGGTCTCCCAGTCTGAGTCGGGTCTCGCCAATATATAAAAGACCATGGAACTTTCTGAGGTTAACAAACTTTGCACAATTTGTTTATGATGCCCACTGTAGTCTGCTTTAAAAGATTACATTTTGGGTCTAGTGATTTAGTTTGGAATGTCTCTTGCTGAGAATACTCTAGTGCTTCATATCGTAGATGATCTCTTTCATCAGTAGATTACCAATATATGTTGATGCTTTATCTCTCCACAGAAATAAATCAAAGGTCATATTTCCGTAAAAAAGTGAAGATAACATTCCAAACACTGTATGTATTACAACTTGCAATAGATACAACTGGACTTAATAAAATAGTTTCACTCAACAGGAAAGAGTGCATTCCATTTGGCATTACGTGTCCATGTTGTCAATATTTCATTTAAACTGCATGGCTCATTTCTCATTGATGAATAAGTCAGTTACTGGCCTGCCAATAGTGCAGTCTGATCAAGCCGAACCATACTTCATTCTGGTGTGAAATGTTGCTGAACTGGTGCACTAGAAAGTATAGAGAAGACTGACTAAAATCATCTGATAGTTTATCTGCCAGTAACATACAGATAACTCATTAGTTTGATCGAAGCAATGTGCACACAGGACCATCAACAGTCAGACATTATTTGTGTCTATTCTTTGTTTTAACCAATGGATTCTCTAAATACAGGTATTATGTTTCTCTCTCAACAGAGCATAATCAACGATTTCCTATCTATGAAAATGTGGAATACAAAAAATCATAAATACCAGCTCAAAGTAGGAGTCTTAAAGGCCATGCAAGTATTCGAGGGGTGGTAAATGACTTCTTTTCCTGGAGAACAACAACTACATGATGTTCCCTAGGGCTTGGCATTAAGATTTCTTCTACTTTTGACTTACGTTAATGACCCGGACTTCTGAAAACAGAGTTTCGTTACAATCTTTGGAGATGACACAAAACTTGGAAACTTAGTAAGCAGTGAATGGGTTAATAATAGCCTTCTGAGGGCTGGTGAAATGAATAATTATACAGCAGAAAAAATTAAAGCTGACTTGGTGAAGTAATTTACTTGGTAGGAAGAATGGGAAGTGCCCTTGTAAACTGATTGACATAGTAATACAGGGTATGTAGATACAAGGATACCTTTTTAATTTTATAAATAGACACAGATGAGTATAAACACAAGCAATCAACACTAAACTTTGTAAAAGATTGTTTGGGCCCCATTTATAGATTGTATCCTGTCCTAAACACCACACGAAAGGGAAGTTTAGAAGCCTTGGAGAGGATGCAAGAGAGATCTGTTCTGATGGAACTAGGGGTATGTTACTGCAGTGATGTGAACAGACCAGAGGAACTGCAATTGCCCTAAGCAAATTTGGTTTGGAATATAAAAAAATACTCAGGGGCCATTTGATGGGGTCATTTAAAAACATGGAAGATTTTAATGGAGTATGAAGAAAAATTGCTTTTCATTCTAGAAGGATGTGTAGCAAAGGCATAGATTTAAAAACACTCAGGGAAAGAATCAGAGCAGACATAGGTAAAATAGTCAGTGCACTGAAGTACCAATTGGATCTGGAAATAACCAGCTAAAAGAATGTGGAAGCAGAACTAATCTTACAGAAAAGGATGTACACTTCAAGGGGATAAGTACAGAGTTTTGGAGGGAGAACTTTTTCATATTGCTGACAGAGTCAGGATGAGGCAAATAGCCTCTTCCTCTGGTAAATCATTTTTGAGAGCAGAACTGAATCAATGAAGTCTGTATATTGTCAGCAGTATTATCTATACAAATTCATTTGTTATTAAAATATCAAATCACAAAGGATACCAGCAAAACAAAACAACAATGGGTAAAAAGCTGATTTAATGAGTGAGGGTTTTGAAGTAAGCGTCCAAATCCTTGATATACCCATTCACAAAGGGAAATTCTCTTGTCATAAATTACTTCTGAGAAATCTTTTATTGATTAGTTCAAAGAAGAAAACTTAGAACATCATGATGAAGTCACAGTCTAGTAAAGACTTCACGAGTGAATCTGCAGATGCTGGAAATAAATAAAAACACAAAATGCTGGCAGAATTCAGCAGGCCAGACAGCATCTATGGGAGGAAGTAGTGACGACGTTTTGGCCCGTAACGTCGTCACTACCTCCTCCCATAGATGCTGTCTGGCCTGCTGAGTTCTGCCAGCATTTTGTGTTTCTAGTAAAGACTTGCTGTGATCCTAAGGATACGCCTAGTTAATCTTTACTCAATTACTAACATCTGATTCAATTATATGCAGCACATCACTCTCATCACTTGTCTGCAATACTATTGTGACTGTAGTGCACTACGCATACCAATCTCAAATAAAAATATTTCGTATTTGTAATTTCATAGCTAATGAAGCCAACAATATTGTCCTAACATAGTTCTACTAGGGCCTCTGAACACTGAGCCCCAGAAAGCTCAGCTCTCCTGATTAAAGGACTTGAATAAAATAATTTGCTGACTCTTCCATGTATTTCTTGCTTGATACATGTAAACGCATAATGTTGTTCGGATATGCGGCACTCATAATGTTGTTATGTTGTTTGGATGAAAGATGAACGTCTGTTGAAACAGATCTTCCACTCCCAGCTTAAAGAAGGCGAACGTAAAAGAGGCGGACAACAGAAGAGATTCAAAGACATCTTAAAAGCCAACATGAAGAAATATAACATCAACGTCAACAATTGGGAAACCAATGCCAAGGACAGGAAACTCTGGCAAACCATCATCCGAGACGGAACAGCAACTTTCGAAGCCAACAGATGCACAGAATTAGAAGAAAGTGGAAAGAGAGGCAGCAACAACCAAAGCCCAATCTGCCATCTGGAACTACCTGTCCTGAATGCGGAAGAACTTTCAAAGCCAAGAATGGACTCATAAGCCACTTGAAAGTCCATAAATAGATCAATGGAATGAAGACCATTGATAGCCATGACAACAACGAATGGTCAAAGCAACAGTTTTAGGCTGCACATCATGAAATGAGCAACCAAGTATTACATTCTACCACTGGTGACCATGTAGTAAGTGGAGAGGAGTCATTCTATATTGGAGTGGAGCCAAAGAAGCAAAGATGGAAATAAAGTGACAGAGTGTTTCAGGCCAGAGTTTGGCAGCAGTTTGGCCCATAGATATTAAAAGGTGATATTAAAACTTACTGAACATTTTTTTTGTTCTTTACTGTAAAATTGGTAGGATATCAAGAGAGATGCCGAAGACAGGCTTCTACAGACATCATCATTTTTTTCTATTTGTTTGTGCCATTTCATCAGTATGTAAGAAACCTGTGTGTACAATTGTCACCAGTCACATGCAGGGCAGTAGGGACAAATTTTCTAAGTTACACACATTACATTACATTACATTACATTACATATGTACATGAGAATCCCAGTTCCACTCCACAAACTTGACATTTATTGCCAGTTCACGCTATGTCAGCATACCATGGCAAGAACACTTAAAGTGACATTTCGCAATGTGGAGGTCCACTTCAAGAATGGTGGGCTATGGGGGCTGGAATAATGTGTTCTGGAGAAAAATAGATTCAACTACTGTTTTGCATTGGATTTCCATTGGTATCTATCTTCTAATTTTGCAGTCTGTCTTCCCTTTGAGAAACTACAGCATATGATGCATTGGTACAGGCTTTCATAGCAATACCAGGCATTCAACTACAGGTATTGACCTGTCAGAATTTTACCTATGTGGTTCTGCAGAGATTTTTGGCAATAATTCTTTTGTATCTAGCCTCTTGGGAGGTGCAAGGAGGATCTTTATGAGAATGAACTTCTTTTTGAACCCTTCCCAAGGTCCTTTACCCTTAAACAGATATAGTCTCTTCACGTAGGCATCTGTGATAACTACACAGAAGCTGCCTACACAAATCTAGTGTCTGTTATAAACACAAGAAATTATGCAGGTGCTGGAAATCCAGAGCAGCATAGACACAATTCTGAATGAAATCAACAGGTCAGACAGCATCTATGAAAATAAATAAACAGTTGACATTTCAGGCCAAGATCATTCATCAGGACTAGAAATGAAGCAGGAAGGAGACAGAAGAAAGTGAATGGAGGGGAAGGAGTACTAGCTGGAAGATGAGAAGTGAAGCCAGGTGAGTGGGTGAGAAATTAAGAAGCAGAGAGGTGATAGGTGGAAAAGTTAAAGGTCTGGAGAAGAAGGAATCTAATAGGATAGGAGAGTGTATCATGGGAGAAAGGGAAGGGAGAGGGGCAGCAGGGGGAGGTGATAGGCAGGTGAGGAGAAGAGGAGAGATGAGAGAGGAACCAGAGTGGGGAACAGAAGAAGAGGGAAGGGGTTGATAATCACAACAGATGTACAGGTAAAGTGTTGCCTCACTTGGAAGGAGTGTTTGGGGCCCTGAATAGAGATGAGGGAGGAGGTGAATGTTCAGGTGTAGTACTTCTTCTGCTTCCGGGGTCATCTCCTGTACCTGCTTCTCCTGATGGAGCTTCCACTACCTTGGTGAGACCCAACATATATCGGGGGGACTGCTTTGTCAAGCGCCTTCACTTCATCCACCAGGATTTCCCAGTGGCCAACCATTTTAATTCCAATCCCCACTCTCATTTCAACATGTTGTTCCATAGCCTTCTCTATGGACATGATGAGGCCACTTTCAGGTTGAAGGAGAGGTACCTCATATTCCATCTGAGTAGCCTGATGGCATGAATATCAATTGCTCTAATTTCCAGTCTTTTTTCCTCTCCCCTTTTTTCCATTCTCCACTCGTGTTCCCCTCTCACCTCCCCTCTTCTCCTCATGGGCTTATCACATTCCCTGGTGCCTCTCCTCTTTCCCTTTAATCCAAGGTCCACACTTCTCTCCTATCAGATTCCTTCTGCTCCAGCTATTTACCTTTTCCATCTCTCACCTCCCTGCTTCTTACTTACTCTTGCACTCAACTGGCATCACCTGTCACCTTCTAGCTTGTACTTCGCCTCCCCACATTTATTCTGACCCCAGCCCCCTTCCTTTCCGGAGCTGATGAAGGGTCTCGACCTGAAATTCATTTCAATTTCTTGACTGTGTAATCACTATTAGATATACGCTATTACCAAACTGTGTCTGAACACCCAATATCACTCTGCTCGTCTGCTGGCTTCAAGGACTTTTCAAACATTTTCTGTTTTGCACTTTTTTTTTAACAACTGCACTGAAGAACAAACGTAGTAGTGGCTTAATTTAAATTGATTTCACTTCTTCTTTCAGTGTGGCATGACTAAGCTTGACATCACCCTCTGCATTAATTCACTAGTGATTGAATTGTGGTAATCATACACATGATACTTAGTCTGTAGAAGTCCGACTAGCTGTGAAAGAATAAAAGAAAAATAGACCGACATTACATCATAGGGTATTAGTAGAAGAACACTTAATGAAGGTATCAAACATCTCTTCCTGCTATTTTAACAGAGATATTAAACTATTTATCTCATTGCATAAATTAGCACCAATGATTTTCTCATAATCTTGCCATATTTTAAAATTAATGAAACTTAAAATAACTTAAAATGGCAAATTTGGGTGAGTGTTTAAGCTTGCAACTGTAAAGAAAATAGTGTTAGGACATAACTTGATATTGGAACTTGAATGAATAGCTGAAACAGGTCACCTTGCAAGCTGCTTATATTTAAAATATATCCACAGAGATACAAAGTTTTCTGTTATTTTCCTTTTCTGATGTTGTACCAAGCTTACAATTAAAACCGTAAAAAAAGTTCGGTAAGCTATGCTCACATTTTCACATCCAACATGAACTAAAAACATTGTCCTGTCCTTGCTGCCAAACTCTGGCCTGATCTGCTCTTTCCTTTTCACCTGTCTGCTCTGGCGGCACTCTATCATAGAGAGGCTGTTTCATCAAAATTAGGGACAATAATTTGGGAGGTTTCAGTTGGAAATTCTCAGTCTATACAAAATGTTTCCTTGGCTTTTCGTGTAATTCAGCAGCTTTTGTCTTTTGCCCAGCATCTAATTGACAAGAGAATATTTGCGGGGGTCAACAGAAATTTCTACAAATCAGGCGTCTGACCCAACGTGCGACCCCCTGAAAGGGAACTTTACGTCTATGAGCTTGTGAAGCCAAAGATTGCTCTTCAATCACATTGAAAGCTGCTCTCTGAGGTGCACAGGCTGCAAATCAAGACTTAAAGGAAGAAGAAATATAAATCAAGTTTAAATTACTGCACAAGGAGAAGGTAGATATTAGGTCACACTGGGGATTAAAGGTGAGGAAAAGAATTAATTATTTCTTAAGTTTCTCCTTTGATCAGTTGTAGATTTATTACACAAATGAGAATTGGCTGAACAAAGCAGCCTTGGAACATAATTGAAAAATAGCATAAAAAAGAACAAGAAGTCTTCTATATGCACACAGATAGTAAGCAGGCAGTAAATAATGGTTATGATGGTAATGAAGGGAGTCTGTTCTTCCTGTGAATGCTTCCTCTCCCTTCTCCCTGTGCATTAATGATAATGAAGGGGAGCCCACTGCAGAAAAAAAATGGAGACCTATTCATAGCAGAGGAACTAAATGTGTAAATAGCTTCATTCTTTATCAAGGTAAAGAGGAGACTCTGATGCAGAGAGGCTAAAAACCAGTGAAGGAGAAGCCAAGCTATATTGAAAGAAGACCAACCAGCAGATTTGGATGAAATACACTCTGGGTTGCTGAAGGAAGGACCCACAGAGAAATTGACCATGATTGTTGAAGCATCCTAAGAAGCAGGACTGGAAAATGCACAATTAATTCCCTTATTTAAAAAAAAGTAAAGATGAACCCAGAATTTACAAGGCATTCAGATTAACTTCACTGGTGAAGTTTTTGTTAGAAATAATAACATTAAGAAAAAAGGGTCACTTGACTAAGCATGAGTTAATTAATAGAAACCAATAAATCTAATTGTGTCATCAGTGAGAATGGATTGGGGCAATTTGAAGAAAATAGACTTCCAAAAAGCATTTGATAAATTAACACATTATTGATTTTAGACTAGAGTTGTAGCCCATGAAATATGAGGACTCATAGTGCAGCTTTTTTTCAGGAGGAAGTCAGAAAGTTCTGTAATTTGGACATCGATGATACCATTGCTTTATGTGACTTCTGTGTGTATTATGTGATTAGGGTTTACTGGAACATTTCCAAACTGTGCAAATGACATAAGGCTGGGGCATATAGTACGTACGCACATTTATTGTGAGGGTGATGGTCTGAACTAATGATCAAAGTCACACTTGAACTACCCCTCATGTTCCACTGGTGGAGCAGCTGACCACATTTCACTCAACATGTCTTCAGGACACATTAGGGTTAGTTTACCCATGGGATTATTTGGATTACTTGTCAGATTAAAGTAGGTCTGTGTGTCATCTTCCAAGAAGTGCACCAGGAGACAACAACCTTCATGTGTGATTCTGTTTAAACAAGCTCTCAAATTTAAAACCCTATGAATTAATGACATCAAAAGAGCAACAATACCTAACCATTGGGCTCCTGGTCCAAGCAGTAAAAACCCACAGGTCACTTGGCTAACTGAAGAAGTGTTCTTAACTTTAGGAGGACAGATACTGATTGAAGGAATCTGTAAAGAGATGGCAACTGAAACTTAAATGCAAAAGAATGAAGTGATGACATTTTCATAAGGAGAATAAGGAGAAGTAAGATTATAAAAGAGCTACAATTTGTAAGTAGTTTCAGGAATTGTATGACCTGACACATGTATCCATGAAGGTGACTGAGTGTAGTATGTGGATTCTGGGGCTTCATAAATAGAGATAGAGTGTACAAAAACAAGGAGGTTAAGATAAACGTTGAGATATGCATCTAGTTCTGGTTTCTGCACTTGAAGAAGAATGTGAAGGTCTTGGAGAGGATACAATGAAGATTCGATAAATTACATAGTTCCAGGGATGAAGGATTTGTCGCATAGATAGGCTGGAGAAGTTGTGATTGTTATCCTTCAGGACTGGGGTGTTCCATTTAATGAGACTAGACAGCATGGGAGGTGAGAAACTGTTTCTATTGATGGTATCAGATCTAAAGTAATTGACAAAAGTGAGCCAAATCTGACATGAAGGAGAATGTTTTCTTACACAGCGAGTGGTTAGCATTTAGAATGCACTGCCTAATAGTCTACTGGAGGCAGAATTAAACCTGGTTTGCAAAAGGGAATTGGATTAATGCTTGAGAAAAAAGTAATTGTAATGCTAAAGAGAAAGAACATATGAGTGGGAACTAGCCAAATTGCTCTTGCAGACTTAGGTGAATGATCTTCTCATTCATACAGATGATTCTATTATTCTAGGAAAATTACATCTTCTTTGTAATATTTCAGGATTAGAGATGGTCTACAACAGTTACTTACTGTTAAAATTTCACTTTCTAATTGTACTGGTCATAGTTTTGACTGCACTGTTCACTTTTCATTTACTAGTATTTTCACTGTCTGAATAATTAGCCTAAATTCATGCCAAACCAACGATCTTTGTGATCACCTTTCAAAAAGGACCAGAAGCATACACCCTGAAAGCAAACACTGGGAGTAATTTCTGGGTTTCGGCATGTGCTTGTTGTCATTTTAACTGAGAGTTGACAGTCTTCCCATTATCAGTACAACAAAATTCAGACTGCTAGTGCAATTATTTAAAAAGGAATAAGCATATTACATATAAATGTTTTCTTTTGTTCATCATTAATATTTCTCACTTTGTTCAGCGACTGATAAACTAGAAATGCATTTCAACACCCTGGCTAAAGGTTTTATCTAAAATATCAGACAAGATGTCATGTTCCACAAGAAAACAAATTTACTATAATAATGTCAGCACCTACTACTCTGGCACAGAATTTGCTTCTTTTCTTTGTATTTTGACAGCAATTTCTTCATTTTCTCCTTCAGACAGGCTGTCAGAATACTATGCCTTGTAAATTTCCAATCATACCTATGTGCCTAGGATGCTACCATCCCTATTAATACTCAATTTCCTTTCTCCACCCCCTCCCCTATTATTTGCTTTTTCTTCACTCCTCTTTCCCAACAATAGTGATTTCTCTCTATGATACTTCTCCATGGACACCAGCTGTTCTAATTAATCTCAACTAACCTATGAGGGTTTATGTGCAGACATAAATAATGCATCTCAATAGACAATAGATGATCGCATGCATGCCCTTATGCAACCCCAAACAAAAGCACATTTCAAAAGTAAGAACTGAATAATAGCCATCAGACAGGAAAACATTTCAGAAAGGCATTAGGCTAGACTTTACTGCTACATTATCAGCTGAAATCAGCTAACTCAGAGAGCAAGTCTGTTTATGAAAATATATTTGCACATGTATTGATTTTCTTGTTTAATTACATGCATCACAATAATTAAAGGCTAGATTTTACTGTGAGGTTAATGACGCTCGCTATTATTAATCCTTAACTGATACAGAAAACTCTGGCCTCAGGCAGATGCAGAGTTAAATACCACTATCCAAAGGTTCTATCCCAGTTGTGCTACTCCTGGGTTAACTTTGCAAAAATGACATTTTGCCATCCGCCTAGCTATCGAACTATGTAAGTGGCTTTGGAATTGATGTATTTACATTGAGGTTACATTGTAGTCACCACCGAATTGTTTTCTCTAGTTTAAAATTCTTTTAAAGTACACTTTAAGAAAATATTCATTGTTAGTTGCTGCAAATCATTCTAACACAACCACTAAAAGTTTGAAATCGTAATGCTTCATGTAGTAATTAAACTTTTCTGTTTTCTGTCTCTAGCCAACCTTTATTTTCCATGCTTTACTGTTCTTACTGGATTTGATTTAATGTTAGGCACAGCACAAATATGTAGGTTAAGAGGTTAGAAAAGATAATGAAAATATAAAAATGTTTAAAATGAGAGGAACATGGACTATCGATTGTTTTACCAAAATTAGAGAAGAGAATATCAGTGATTCGGTTGGACCATCTCCGTACATATCAAAGAAGTTATGGAAATAAAAGCAGTGGTACAATTTCATTTAAAGAAAAGCTATTTGAAAAGGGAATAATCCAACAGGTTGGTGGGCAGCTTGTGATTTTTTCTGTATTATATTTAAAAAGGCAGATGGACAAGTCCAGAGAACTAAAGAACAATTTATTTAACATTAGCAGCTGGAATGCTAATGGTGTCCTTCCTTGAAGATGAAACTGAAAAACATCAGAACTGGAAAAGGTAATGAAGAGTAGACAGCGTGGATTTCAAAAGAGGAGGTCATGCTTGGCCAGTCTTATTGATTTTTTATGAAGCAGCAACATAAAGCAGGCAAAGGAAAAAAGCAAGCAATGCACTAGGTTTAGATTTTCAGAAGGCCTTTGATAGATTCAACCTAAGGTTTGAGCATGTGGGGTCAAAACACTAGTGGAAAAATAGATTATTTTTTAAAAAGCTAGCTTCAAACCAAACAAGAAGTCCATGATTAAGTAGAGCTACTTTGGCAGATAAAAGCTGCCTCATGGACTGGTTGCCATTGGCATAAATAATCTATACTTGGGAATTAGA
This sequence comes from Hemitrygon akajei, assembly GCF_048418815.1. NCBI lineage: Eukaryota > Metazoa > Chordata > Chondrichthyes > Myliobatiformes > Dasyatidae > Hemitrygon > Hemitrygon akajei. The sequence goes on from NC_133128.1 coordinate 55,945,822, forward strand.
AGAATGGCTTCAAATGATACCATACTGTGGAAATTTATGAGAGGCTTCACAAACCTGCAGAATGTGCTTCAAACTGCAAAACAAGATTCAATAGATAATAGGAAGTTGATGAATTTTAGCAGGAAATCCAAGAGTCCTTGGAGAATAAGTGTCCAAACAGGGTGAAAAATCAAATAGCTATCAATACACATATCACCAGCCCATGAATTGGATTTATATAATTATAATTAAAAATGTGACTCTTCCCTCACTACCACTCAGGGCCCCAAACAGTCCTTCCAGGTGAAGTGACACTTCACCTGTGAGTCCGTTGGGGTTATGTACTGTGTTCGGTGCTCATGGTATGGCTTCCTGTATGTAGATTGGGAGACCGCTTCACCAAGCATCTATACTCTATCCGCCAGAACAAGCAGACATCATCAAGTTCGCCGATGACGCGACCGTGGTGGGTCTCATCAGCAAGAACGATGAGTCAGCATACAGAGAGGAGGTGCATCGGCTAACAGACTGGTGCAGAGCCAACAACCTGTCTCTGAATGTGAACAAAACAAAAGAGATGGTTGTTGACTTCAGGAGAGCACGGAGTGATCACTCTCCACTGAGCATTAATGGCTCCTCTGTTGAGATTGTTAAAAGCACCAAATTTCTTGGTGTTTACCTGATGGAGAATCTCAACTGGTCCCTCAACACCAGCTCCATAGCCAAGAAAGCCCAGCAGCGTCTCTACTTTCTGCGAAGGCTGAGAAAAGTCTAACTTCCACCCCCATCCTCACCACATTCTACAGAGGATGTATCAAGAGCATCCTGAGCAGCTGCATCACTCCCTGGTTCGGGAATTGCACCATCTCAGATTGCAAGACTCTGCAGCGGATAGTGAGGTCAGCTGTGAAGATCATCGAGGTCTCTCTTCCCGCCATTACAGACATTTACACCACACTCTGCATCCGCACAACTAACAGCATTGTGAAGGACCCCACGCACCCCTCATACAAACTCTTCTCCCTCCTGCCATCTGGCAAAAGGTACCGAAGCATTCCGGCTCTCACGACCAGACTGTGCAACAGTTTCTTCCCCCAAGCCATCAGACTCCTCAATACCCAGAATCTAGACTGACATCTACATCATTATATTGAAATTTGTCCTTGACTGTGCCTATTGTCTTATTTATTAATCATTTTATTTATTAATTAATTATTGTACTGCCCTGTTTTGTGCACTTTATGTAGTCCTGTGTAGGTCTTTAGTCTAATGTAGTTTTTGTGTTGTTTTACATAGTCTAGTGTAGCCTTGAGTTGTCTCACATAGTCTTTGTGTTGTTTCATGCAACACCATGGTCCTGGAGGAAGGTTGTTTCGTTTTTACTGTGTACTGTACCAGCAGTTTATGGTCGAAAAGACAATAAAAAAGTGACTTGACTTGACTTGATCTCCCAGTGGCCACCCATTTTAATTCCACTTCACATTCCCATTCCAATATGTCCATCCATGGCCTCCTCTAGTCACGATGAGGCCACACTCAGGTTGGAGGAACAACAGCTGATATTCCATCAGGGTAGCCTACAACCTAATGGCATGAACATCGATTTCTTGAACTTCTGGTAATGACCCCATGCCCTTCATTTCACTACTCCCCATCTCCTTTTCCCTCTCTCACCTTATCTCTTTGCTTGTCCATTGCCTCCCTCTGGTGTTCCTCCACCTTTTCTTTCTTCCATAGCCTTCTGTCCTCTCTTATTACATTCTCCCTTGTCCAGCCCTGTATCTCTTTCACCAATCAACTTCACAGCTCTTTACTTCATCCCTCCTCTTCCTGGTTTCACCTATCAGCTTGTGTTTCTCTCCTCCCTCCCCCATCTTTTAAATCTACTCCTCATCTTTTTTTCTACAGTTCTGCCAAAGGGTTTTGGCCCAAAATGTCAACTGTACTCTTTCTCATAGATGCTGCCTGGCCTGACGAATTCCTCCAGCATTTTGTGCGTGGCGTTTGGACCCAGATCCAATTCCCATTGTTGTGTGTAAAGGGTTTATACATTCTCCCCGTGACCACATGCGTTTCCTCTGGGTGTAGGTTAATTGGTATTGTAAATCGCCCTATGATTAGACTACCATTCAATCAGGACATTGCTGGGCAGTGTGACTCAAAAGACTGGAAGGGCCTATTCCACGCTGTGTCTAAATAAATAAATAAACAAACAAATAAATAAGATTAACACTGAGGAAGACTGAATAATATGCAAGAATTTATTAACAGATTTGCAAATTTGCCATTTCAATAGTCAATTAATTTCAATGCAAATATGTGAGTTGTAGTGTATTTTGGTAGGAAAATTACGAGGCTACATAATGCATTGAAAGTTAGAAACAAAGAGCCCAAGTGGGATGCAGGTGTAAATGGGTCTAGGGATACAGATCCACAGTCTTTAGAAGTGACAAAGGAATCAATGAAGCTATGGAAAGGGCAATTCTACACTTATACGAAAGCATTGAAATAATATGTGGAATCTTGATTAGGTGTCATTCAGAGAAATGTAAACAGTCTAGACCTACCTTTCACTAAATGATAAGCATACTCTAATTTACTGTCCTTTCTCAATTCTTCCATCAATTATTTCTTAATTATTCATTCTGATTGGTTAGGGAGGTGTGAATATTTTGCCCTATTTATTCCGTTCAGAAGTATCCCTTTCCCTCAGTCTGGTGATATCAGCTCTCACTTACAACTGTTTTAAGTTGGATGAGGCTGATAAAATAAGGACAGACAGTGTTAAATTGTCCTCACAGCTAAGCATGTCCTCATATTTGATTGTGAATATCTTGGGCTTTTGGACCTTGTATGGAATGTGCTATCATGCAATTGTTTCAATAAAATTTCTTCTTGAGCTATATATTTTCAGAACTCTTGAATTTAATAAGGATCCAAATGGATACAAAAGTGCATTTTTGGCCATCTAATGAATATTCCATGTAATCAATCCAGCATTTAAACTCTTTATAAATGTAGATAAATTAATAAAAAAGTTTAAAAATCAAACATTTGTTTTTTATCGCAAAAGCTTAGCCTATCTTCATATGTAAAGGTGATTAATAAAGACAAGCCTACCTCCTGTGGCATTGCCCACAACTTGCAAGGAAATATGTTTCTCAAGTGAGTGCTGCTGAGAAAAGCTCTGAGCTACAAAGCCCAAAACACTATGCAGCATAGATTGAGGACATTAATGCTGCAAAACCTGAAAGCTTTCCCTTCGCATGTTCTGCCATTGCAGAACAAGAGGAGAAAAATAAGTAGATCATTAACCACAGATTGCAGATACATAGATACTCTTGTGAATAAAGGTCCAAGCAGAGAGCACAAGTTGATAGGGTTCATCAAGGTGGGCAAGGTGGTTGCTTACTGGCCTTGATGGGGTTTACCTAGTGATTAGACTGAGAGGGTGGAACACCTTGACAGATATATGAAGGAATGGGTCTGTTGCCAGAACGCACAGAGTATCTGGAAGGAAAATTATACACATATAGATATGTATATATATATATATATATATATATATTACAAACCATGCTTTAAGTCCATGATTTTACTTCATGAAATTACTTAATAGAAATACAGTCACATTGCATTGCATATTAAAATTCCTGAGCAATGGTCTTTCAGATTGTGGTGAACTACATATACCTGTCTGGACACGCGCCCCCTGCTGACTGCTCCTGTGGCTCCTCCCACAGACCCCTGTATAAAGGCGATTGGAGGCACTGCTCCTCCGTCAGTCTCCAGGATGTTGAGTGATGGTCTCTTGCTGCTGACAGTGCTTTCTTCCAGCTAATAAAAGCCTATCTCGCCTCACGTCTCCGAGAGTTATTGATGGTGCATCACAGATTGACCCTGGTCTTTAGTTCTTTTTTCCACCCTCTTTGTGGTGAGGCTATTAAATATGCTTTTTGCAGTATTATCATCTCACCCTCATAGAACTCACAGAACATGCAGAACGCATGTAAAAGCTGGCAAGTTCAGCACATAACTGGATCTGCAGGCTCCCTATGTATTTGCCTAATAAGCAGGTATGGGCAGAGGAATATTTACTAAAGCATTAATATCAAGGAGCAACAAGATTATCCAGAACTCTGAATTTCAGCACAAAGTTTTTCAGGGCCTGATACATCATTCCAAGTGAACTGCAGTTACAGCCAAACAGAAAACAAAACAACACACACAAAATGCTGGTGGAATGCAACAAGCCAGGCAGCATCTATAGGAAGAAGCACAGTTGACGTTTCGGGCCAAGACCCTTCGTCAGGACTAACTGAAAGAAGTGATGGCAAGAGATTTGAAAGTGGGAGGAGGAGGGGGAAATCCAAAATGATAGGAGAAGACAGGAGGGGGAGGGATGAAGCAAAGAGCTGGAAAGTTGATTGGCAAAAGGAATACAAGGTTCCACCGCATCTGCTCTCAGGATGAGGCTTTTCATTCCAGGATAGAGGAGATGTCTTCCTTTTTTAAACAAAGGGTTCCCTTCCTCCACCATCAACTCTGCTCTCAAACGCATCTCTCCCATTTCACGCATATCTGCTCTCACCCCATCCTCCCACCACCCCTCTCAGGATAGGGTTCCCCTTGTCCTCACCTATCACCTCACCAGCCTCCGGGTCCAACATATAATTCTCCATAACTTCCGCCACCTCCAACGGGATCCCACCACCAAGCACATCTTTTCCTCCCACTCCCCTTTCTACTTTCCGCAGGGATCGCTCCCTACGTGACTCCCTTGTCCATTCGTCCCCCCCCCCCCCCCCCCGCCATCCCTTCCCACTGATCTCCCTCCTGACACTTATCCTTGCAAGCGGAACAAGTGCTACACCGGCTCTTACACTTCTTCCCTCACTACCATTCAGGGCCCCAGACAGTCCTTCCAGGTGAAGCAACACTTCACCTGTGAGTCGGCTGGTGTGGTATACTGCGTCCGGTGCTCCCGGTGCGGCCTTCCATATATTGGTGAGACCCGACGCAGACTGGGAGACCGTTTTGCTGAACACCTATGCTCTGTCCGCCAGAGAAAGCAAGATCTCCCAGTGGCCACACATTTTAATTCAATGTCCCATTCCCATTCCTTATTGATTTATGTATTTGTTTGTTTGTTTATTAGGTATATGGAGAGGAAAGGAATGGAGGGTTATGGGCTGAGTGTAGGAAGGTGGGACTAGGTGAGAGTAAGCGTTCGGCACGGACTAGAAGGGCCGAGATGGCCTGTTTCTGTGCTGTAATTGTTATATGTTACATGGTTATAAGGGGCCCAAAACTGCTCAAGCTACTCAAAGTGGGCCCTCACCAGTATAAGGTCTGAACATTACATCCCTGTTTTTATATTCAAGTCCTCCCGAAATGAATGCTAACATCACATTTGTCTTCCTCACCACAGACTCAACGTGGAAATTAATCTTTGGAGAATCCTGCACAAGGTCTCTCAACTCCCTCTGCACCTCAAATATTTGTATTCTCTTCATTTAGAAAATAGTCAACTCTTCCATTTCTTCTACCAAAGTGCATGACCATATATTACCCGACATTGTATTCCATCTGCCACTTCTTTTCCCATTTTCCTAATCTGCCTAAGTAATTCTGTACCATCTCTATCTCCTCAAAACGACCTATCCCGCCACTTACCTGCATTCATCTGCAAATTCAAGTTATTGACATATAATGTAAAAATAATTTGACCCTAGTCATCGACAGCCAGCCAGAAAAGGCTCACTTTATTCTTACGCTTTGCCTCCTGCCAGTCAGCCACTGTTTTATACATGCTAGAATCTTTTCTGTAATGCCGTGGGCTCATAGCTTGTTAAGCAGCTTCATGTATGGCACCCTGTCAAAGACCTTCTGAAAATCCAAGTACACAACACCAACTGATTCTCCTTTGTCTGCTTGTTATTTCATCAAAAAATTCCAACAGAATTATGAAACAAGATTTCCCTTGAAGAAACCATCCAGACAATGGCCTATTTTATCAAGTACCTCCAAGTACCCTGAAATCACACCTCTAGTACCCTGAAACCACACCTCTAAAATCTTCCCAACTACAGAAGTTTTACTAACTGGCTTATAATTTTCTTTCTGCTGCTTAATCCCATTTTGAAGAGTGGAGTGATATTTGTAATTTTCCAGTCTTCCAGAACCATTCCAGAATCTAGTGATTCTTGAAAGATCATTACTAATGCCACCACAATCTCTTTAACAACCTCTTTCAGAACAGTGTGGTGTACTCCATCTAGTCCAGGTGACTTATCTACCTTCAGACCTTTCAGATTTCCCAATAACCTTCTCTCTAGTAATGGCAACTTCACACGCTTCATGACCCCTAACTCATGGAACTTCCACCACACTGCTAGTGCCTTCCACAGTGAAGACTGATGCAAAATACTTACTCAGTTCATCCTCCATTTCCTTGTCCCCCACAACTACCTGTCCAGCATCGTTTTTCAACGGAACAATCTTCACTCTCACCTCTCTTTTACACTTTATGTATCTGAAGAAACTTTTGGAATCTTCTTTAATATTATTGGCTAGCTTATTTTTGTATTCCATCTTTAACTTCTTAATGACTTTTTTAGTTGACTTCTGTTGGTTTTTGAAAGCTTCCCAATCTCACTAAATTTTGTTCTATTATATACTCTCTCTTTGGCTTTTCTATTGGCTTTAACTTCTCTTGTTAGCCAAGGTTGTGTCACCTTGCCTTTAGAATACTTCATTCTCTTTGGGATGCTTATATCCTTCACCTTCCAAATTGTTTCCAGAAATTCCAGCCATTGGTGCTCTGCCATCATCCCTGCCAATGTTCTTTTCCAATCAATTCTGGCCAACTCCTGTCTCATGCCACTGTAATTCTTTTCACTCCTCTGTAATATTGATACATCTGCCTTTAGCTCTCTTTCTCTAATTTCAGGATGCATTTGAGTATATTATGATCATTTTCCCCTTAGCGTTCTTTTATCTTAAGGTCCCTAATCAATTCTGGTTCATTGCACAATACTCAACCCAGAATAGCTGATCCCCTAGTGGGATGAACCTTCAGCTGTTCTAAAAAGCCATCTCATAGGCATTCTAGAAATTCTCCCTCTTGGAATCCAGCACAACCTGATTTTCTCAATCCACCCGCATATTGAAATCTCCCATGACTATTGTAACATTGCTCTTTTGGTTGCCATGCATTTTTAATCTCTCTTTGTAATTTTATGGGGTCTCTATATAACTGTCATTATGGCTTTTTTACTCTTACAGTTCCTTGGCTCTATGCACAATGATTCACCTCCTTCCAACCCTATGTCACCTCTTTCCAATGATTTAATTTCAATTTTTACCAACAGAGTCATGTCACCCCCTCTCCCTCCAGTATATCCTTTTGATTCAATGTGTATGCTTAGAAATATAGCTCTAAACTAGAAGTTTCTTTCAGCCATGATTCAGTAATGCCTACAACACCATACATTCCAATCTATATCTGTGCTATGAGTTCATCTACCTTATTCCATATACTGTGTACTTTGAAATGGAACACCTTTAGAACTATGTTCACCCTTTTTGATTTTGTCTGCTTCTTGCATTGCAACTCATCCTGTTGTCTGCAATTTTGCACCTTATCAACAGCCTCTACTTGTTGTAGTCTCACTGCACATGTCTGTTTGTAAACCAACTGTCTCAACTTCAGCACTATCATTCCAGTTTCCATACCCCTGCCAAATTAACTTAAACACATTTGAACAACTCTGGTAATCTGCCCACTTATGTACAAGTCATACCTTCCCCAGAAGAGATCCCAATGATCCATTAATCTGAACTCCAGCTCCCTGCACTAGTCCATCAGCCATTCATTCACCTGCCAAATCATCGTATTCTTACCCTCACTGTCATGTGGCACAGGCAGTAATCCAGAGATTACTACCCTGGAGGTCACGTTCCTCAACTTTCTGCCTAGCTCCCTGAAATCTCCCCCCAGGACCTCCTCACCTTGTCTATGTATGTCATTGGTGCCAATATGTTCCAAGATTTCCAGCTGCTCACCCTTGCACTTGAGAATGCATGGACCCAATATGAGACACCCCTAATCCTGGCACCAGGGAGGCAAAATAAGATAACCTTGGATATTGACAGAGTTGATGAATTTAGTAAAGAAGAAAAAAGGAAATTAAGTTAAACTTGGAAAGCTGGAATCAAACTCAGCCCTTAAGGGTTATAAATATGCCAGAAAAAAACTCAAGAAGGGAATTAGAAAAACCAGGATGGGCCAGGAAAACTCCTTGGCATATAGGATTAAAGAGAATCTCAAGGCATTCTATACATATATCAAGATTAAGAGGGTAACTAGAGAAAGGGAAAGACCACTCAAGTATAAAGGGGGGGGGGGGGGGAGGAACATTTGCTTGGATGCTGAGGATGTGGGCGATGTCCTTAATGACTACTTTTAGAAAAAGGGTGTGCAGGATGGGGAGATCAGTGCTGAATATATTGAGCTAATGTTGTTCTATTACTCAAGAAGGGAACCAGAGATAATTTTAAAAACTATAGACCTGTAAGTCATATGTCAGTGGTAGGGAAGTTACTGGAGAGACTTCTTAGGAACAGGAATGCTGAGCATTTAGAAAACCATGGCCTAGTTAGGGGAAAGCCTGCATGGCTTTGTGCCAATGAGCTGTGACTTTCTAAAATGATTGAGTTGGATGATTGATAAAGATGGAACTGTGGATGTTCCCTACATGGATTTTAGTAAGGTGTTTGACAAGGTCCCCCATAGGATACTCACCCAGAAGATTAAGATGCATGGGATCCATAGTGAATTGGCCACTAGGATTCAGAACTGGCTTGCCCATTGAAGACAGAGGATATCGGTCAAAGGGACATATTCTAGCTGGAGGTCCTATAATTAAGGTGTTCTGTAAAGATCTGTATCTGCAGGGATCTGCACTAGGACCTACTATATTTGAACACCTACCATGCTCACATTTGAAAGAGAGAATATAACTACAGCTATAGTGATCCTTGCAGAAACTGCTGACCTTGTGATGTTTGTCTCAGAGGCTGATGTTAGGCTGTCTTTCAGGAGGATGAACACTTGAGAGGTGGGATGGCCTGGTGAGTTAAGGCTCTGAAAGCTTGTGCAAACCAACTGGTGGGGTATGCAAAGACATTTTCAATCTCTCATTGCTACAGTCAGGAGTTCCCATCTGCTTCAAAAGGGTAACAATTATACCAGTGACCAGAAAGAGCAGTGTGAGCTGTCTTAATGACTATCATCCAGTAGCACTCACGTCTATGGTAATGAAATGCTTTGAGAGGTTGGCCATGGCTAGAATCAACTGCTGTCTCAGTAAGGGCCTGGACCCACTTAAATTTGCCTATTGCCGCAATAGGTCTATGGCAGACACAAACTCAGTGGCTCTCCACTTGGCTTTGGATCATCTGTACGATACAAATACCTATGTTAGGATGCTGTTTATTGACTATAACTCAGAGTTTAGCACCATGATTCCTACAGTCCTGATCGAAAAGCTACAGAGCCTGGACCTTTTATACCTCCCTCTACAATGGGATCCTCAACTTCTTAACTGGAAGACCACAATCTGTGCAGATTGGAAATAACATGTCCACCTCACTGACAATCAATACTGGCACACCACAAGGATGTCTGCTTAGCCCACTGCTCTACTCTCTCTACACCCATGACTGTGTTGCTAGGCATAGCTCAAATGACAACTATATGTTTTCTGATGATACAACTATGATTGAAGTAAGTTGCAGAAGATTGTAAATTAGTCAGCACCATCATGGATATTAGCCTCCATAGTATCCAAGACATCATCAAGGAGTGATGCCTCAGGTCCATCAATAAAGACCCCCACCACCCAGGACATGCCCACTTCTCATTGTTACTGTTGGGATGGAGGTACAGAAGCCTAAAGGTGCACACTCAGTGATTCAGGAGCAGCTACTTCTTCTCTGTCATCCAAAGGTTCAAAAGAAGATTCTAACATTCAAAGGTTCATTTTATTGTCAAAGTAGGCATGTACGTTACAACTGATATTTGCCTTCTCCAAATAGCCAGGAAGATCATGGAAGTTGTTGAAAGAAAAGACATCCACTTCCACCCTGGCATGAAAAAGAGAAACAAAATTCACAAACCCCAAAATCTCCCACCACCTCCCCTGCAGAAAAAAACAGCAACAATGACATCAAATCTCTCACTCTCCCCCACAGGGAAATAAACAGCAATAATTGCAACAAATCCCAACCACTTCCCCTAAGTGGGCATAGAACCCATGAACACTACTTCACTACAGTTTCTTATTTCTGTTTTTGCACTACTTATTTTTAATTTAACTATTTAATATCCATGCTGCATAACTGCAGTAAATCAGTTTTTTTCTATAATCATGTATTGCATTGTACTCCCTCCACAAAGTTTTCAAATTTCATGACATTTGCTGGTGATATTAAACTTGATTGTGATTCAAATTCTGATATATATAAATGATCTAAACAAAAATGTAGATGGCTGGGTTAGTAAGGTTGCAGATGATTGGTGTTGTTGTGGATAACATAAAGGACTGGCAAAGAATACAAAGAAATTTTGATCATTTGCAGATATGGACAGAGAAATAGTAGATGGAACTTGACCTGGCCAAATGTGAAGTGTTGCAGCTTGTTAGGACAAATGTACAGAGACAGTACACTGTTAAGGGCAAGATCCTTAACAGTGTTGATGAGCAGAGGGTTTTGGGGTTCAAGTCTTAGCTCCCTGAAAATAGCTACACAAGTTGTTAAGGTGGTTAAGAAGTCATATGGCATATACCGGTACTTTTAATTAGTTGATGCATTGAGTTGAAAAGTTGGGAAGTTATGGTGCAGTTTATAAAACTCTAGCCAGTCCACTTCTGAGTATTGCATACTGGTCACACCATTATAGGAAGGATTTTGAGGCTTTGGACTGGAGATAGGTATAGGTGGTGGTGTGGCTCTCTTGGTAAGAGATGGAATTACATCTTTAGAAAGAGGTAGCATAGGGTCAGAGAATGTTGAATCTTTGTGGGTGGAGCTAAGAAAATGCATGGGTAAAATCATAGGAATCGAATATAGGCCTTCAAATAGTAGCCAATATGTGGGGTTGGGATTGCAAAAGGAGCTGGTAATGTGGCAAGTAATAAGGGTAATGTTGCAATTGTAATGGAGGAACTTCAATATGCAAGGGGATTGGGAGAATCAAGTTGGTGTTAGATCGCAGGAGAAGGAATTTGTTGTATGCCTATGAGATGGCTTTTTAGAGCAGCTTATGCTTGAGCCTATTTGAGGAAAGTCTATCTTAGATTGGGTGTTGTGTAATAAGCCAGACTGTATTAGGGAGTTTAATGTATAGGAACAACTAGGAGTCTGTGATCATAATATGATTGAATTCACACTGCAATTTGAGAGAGAGAAGCATATGTCACATGCATCAGTTTCATAATGGAATAATTACAGAGGCATGTGAATGGAGCTTTCCCAGGTGGATTGGAGGAGGAGACTGGCAGGGATGATGGCAGAACAGAGATGGCTGAAGTTTCTGAGATAGTTCACAAGGAGCAGGATAGACATGGCCACAGAAGAAGTAGCTTTCAAATGACAGGGGTAGGCAACCATGGCTGACAAGGGAAGCTAAGGACAGCATAGAAGTTAAGGAAAGGGCATATAAGTAGCAAAAATGAGTGGGAAGTTGAATGATTGGGAAGCTTTTAAAATCCAACAAAAGGCAACTAAAAAAATTATAACAAGGGAATGGAGGGATAGGGATGATAAACAGGAGAGCAGATTTTATATAAATTGACATCAAGGCCAAATGTCCTGTCAAAGTGTGGGATTGTTGTGCATTCTACATTCAATGGCAACGTATAGTCAAGGCAATGTTATACTGCAGGGCAATGAAGTGATAGTGCAGTAGAAGTCAATAGACAATAGACAATAGGTGCAGAAGTAGACCATTCGGCCCTTCGAGCCTGCACCGCCATTTTGAGATCATGGCTGATCAATTACTATCAATACCCGGTTCCTGCCTTGTCCCCATATCCCTTGATTCCCCTATCCATAAGATACCTATCTAGCTCCTTCTTGAAAGCATCCAGAGAATTGGCCTCCACTACCTTCCGAGGCAGTGCATTCCAGACCCCCACAACTCTCTGGGAGAAGAAGTTTTTCCTTAACTCTGTCCTAAATGACCTATCCCTTATTCCCAAACCATGCCCTCTGGTACTGGACTCTCCCAGCATCTGGAACATATTTCCTGCCTCTATCTTGTCCAATCCCTTAATAACCTTATATGTTTCAATCAGATCCCCTCTCAATCTCCTTAATTCCAGCGTGTACAAGCCCAGTCTCTCTAACCTCTCTGTGTAAGACAGTCCTGACATCCCAGGAATTAACCTTGTGAATCTACGCTGCACTTCCTCTACAGTCAAGATGTCCTTCCTTAACCCTGGAGACCAAAACTGTACACAATACTCCAGGTGTGGTCTCACCAGGGACCTGTACAAATGTAAGAGTATTTCCTTGCTTTTGTACTCAATTCTCTTTGTAATAAAGGACAAAATTCCATTAGCCTTCTTCACTGCCTGCTGCACTTGCTCATTCACCTTCAGTGACTGATGAACAAGGACTCCTAGATCTCTTTGTATTTCTCCCTTACCTAACTCTACACCATTCAGATAATAATCTGCCTTCCCGTACTTACTCCCAAAGTGGATAACCTCACACTTATTCACATTAAACATCATCTGCCAAGTATCTGCCCACTCACCCAGCCTATCCAAGTCACCCTGAATTCTCCTAACATCCTCATCACACGTCACACTGCCACCCAGCTTAGTATCATCAGCAAACTTGCTGATGTTATTCTCAATGCCTTCATCTAAATCGTTGACGTAAATCGTAAACAGCTGTGGTCCCAATACCGAGCCCTGTGGCACCCCACTAGTCACCACCTGCCATTCCGAGAAACACCCATTCACTGCTACCCTTTGCTTTCTATCTGCCAACCAGTTTTCTATCCATGTCAATGTCTTCCCCCCAATGCCATGAGCTTTGATTTTACCCACCAATCTCCTATGTGGGACCTTATCAAATGCCTTCTGAAAATCGAGGTACACTACATCCACTGGATCTCCCTTGTCTAACTTCCTGGTTACATCCTCGAAAAACTCCAATAGATTAGTCAAGCATGATTTACCCTTGGTAAATCCATGCTGGCTTGGCCCAATCCTATCACTGCTATCTAGATATGCCACTATTTCATCTTTCATAATGGGCTCTAGCATCTTCCCCACTACTGATGTTAGGCTGACAGGTCGATAGTTCTCTGTTTTCTCCCACCCTCCTTTCTTAAAAAGTGGGATAACATTAGCCATTCTCCAATCCTCAGGAACTGATCCTGAATCTAAGGAACATTGGAAAATGATTACCAATGCATCCGCAATTTCCAGGGCCACCTCCTTTAGTACTCTAGGGTGCAGACCATCTGGACCTGGGGATTTGTCAGCCTTCAGTCCCATCAGTCTTCTCATCACCGTTTCCTTCCAAATGTCAATCTGTTTCATTTCTCTGTTACCCTATGTCCTTGGCCCATCCATACATCTGGGAGGTTGCTTGTGTCTTCCTTAGTGAAAACAGATCTAAAGTACTCATTAAATTCTTCTGCCATTTCTCTGTTTCCCATAACAATTTCATCCAATTCATTCTTCAAGGGCCCAACATTGTTCTTAACTATCTTCTTTCTCTTCACATACCTAAAAAAGCTTTTGCTATCCTCCTTTATATTTCTGGCTAGCTTGCGTTCGTACCTCATTTTTTCTCCCCGTATTGCCTTTTTAGTTAAGTTCTGTTGTTCCTTAAAAATTTCCCAATCATCTGTCCTCCCACTCACCTTAGCTCTGTCATACTTCCTTTTTTTTAATGCTATGCCATCTCTGACTTCTTTTGTCAACCACTGTGGCCCCTTTCCCCCCTTTGAATCCTTCCTTCTCTGGGGGATGAACTGATTTTGCACCTTGTGCATTATTTCCAAGAATACCTGCCATTGTTGTTCCACTGTCTTTTCTGCTAGGATATCCATCCAGTTAACTTTGGCCAGCTCCTCCCTCATGGCTCCATAGTCTCCTTTGTTCAACTGCAACACTGACACCTCCGAGTTGCCCTTATCCTTCTCAAATTGCAGATAAAAACATCATATTATGATCACTACCTCCTAATGGCTCCTTTACTTCAAGATCACTTATCAAATCCTGTTCATTACATAACACTAAATCCAGAATTCTATGGCATTACAGGAATGATACTGGCTTGGATAGAGGAATGGCTGACAGGCAGGAGGCAGCGAGTGGGAATAAAGGGGGACTTTTCTAGTTGGCTGCCAGTTACTAGTGGTGTTCCTGAGGAGTCAGTATTGGGACTGCTACTTTTCAGATTGTTTGTCAATGTTTGGATAATGGAATTGAGGGCTTTGTGGCAAAGTTTGCAGATGATACAGATAGGTGGTGGGGTAGATAGGGCTGAGGAAGCAATGCAATTGCAGCAGGACTTAGACAAATTGCAAGAACGAGCAAAACATTGGCAGATGGAAAACAGTGTTCGTAATGTACGGTATTGCATTTTGGTAAAAAGGATCAATAGTGCGAACTATTATCTGAATGGGGAGAAGGTTCAAGCATCAGAGGTGCAGAGGGACAGAAGGTTAATTTACAGGTTGAGTCTGTGGAAAAGAAGGCAAATGCAATGTTGGCATTTATTTCAAGGGGAATAGAATATAAAAGCAATAGGATAATGCTGAGGCTTTATAACTCACTAGTCAAAGGTACATTTGATGTCAGAGAAATGTATACAATATACATCCTGAAATGTTTTTTCTTCACAAACATCCATGAAAACAGAGAGTGCCCACAAAGAATGAATGACAGTTAAATGTGTTATGCCCTCGGCCCCCTCCTTTGTGAGAATCGCAAGAGCCTTAGTCGAGGGGGGGTCAACTGACCCAAGAGAGAAAGAGACGTGCTGAATAGACACAGGAAAATGGGAGAGAGAGAGAGAGACGTGCAGAAGACCACGTTCTCCCAAGGAGCAGAATAAAGGCGACATTGACTATTGTCTCATGGAGACCACGTGAAAAGCCCTCGGGCAAAGTGGGCTGGTTGAGAGAAAGATCGCATTACCTGCAACCTGATTGACACCTGCGATCCCGTGAAGAAGTATAAAGGAGGGTCTGAGGGGGGGAATCCCTCAGACGCACCAAGGAAGCACGATACCGATTCCCGTGGGAGCGGGAAGCCATTTTGAAGGAAGCCACGTGCGTTAGATTCCAATTGTTGAATCTGTGGCTAGAACCAATGAAAGACTGCTTTTAACTAACAACGGGGAAGTCTGCCTTCCTGATTCCAAGGATTTGCTCTGCAAAGACAACGGGCAAGTGTTTATCCTTTCTAAATAATCTCTCTCTCTCTACAACGTGAAAACCCCAGCGGTTCCCAAAAGGGAAAAGCCTGCAAACTTCTGAGTGACTCTTTACATTTCAATTGGACTCAGTATTACCCCTAGACAACTATAGAGCTTATTTCTGATTGATTATTATTACACCGGTGTTTTAGATTGAGTTTTGACGATGTATATGATCTGAATGTTTTGTATTAACCATACGTTTGTGCCCTTTTTTGAATAAAACGTTTGAAAATAGTAGCATCCGACTCAGCTGATCCCGCTATCTTTGCTGGTAAGTTACCTGGTTACAGGGTTACGTAACAAATGTTAGAACCCCAAAGACCCCCCAGCTCCCCCCTCCCAAGTGTAAGCAGCAGCAAAGCAACAATACCCCCTCCCCTACCAGCAAAATAAAAGCATCAGCAGCCACCGCTGAGCTCTCAAGCGTACAACAAAGCAACAGCAAAGACACAGACCTGCAGTACCCCAAAGACTACTCGTTCACCCGGTATTCAATATACCACAGGCTCTCTCTCTCCCTAATAAGGGAGAAAGAGGTGTCTCCATTTCACAGCCAGAGGGGAAATATAACAAACTACTAGCTGGATTATGATGTTAAAAGTCCATTGCATTGCTTTTTCCGAGCTCTGTGCCCAAAGATCTCAGGTCTGTGGGCACACAGCCAGAGATTTTCCAACTCCCATGACACACTGATTCCCTACCGGAACACCGACCGTTGATCCGCCCATCTCCAGAGCCACGAGATCCTAACCTCCCAAGGCAAGCTAAGCTCTTAGGCCATGTCCTTGGCTAATCAAATAACAACCAGTCATGAAACCCTGACTTGGAGTATTGTCAACAGTTTTGGGCCCCATATCTCAGAAAGGATGCATTGTCATTGGAGAGAGTCCAGAAGAGGGTCATGAGGAGATTCTAGGAATGAAGGGGTTAACATATGAGGAGTACTTGGCAGCTTTGGGCCTGTACTCACTGGAATTTAGAAGAATGCGGGGGGTCTCAATGAAACCTACCAAATGTTGAAAGGACTGGATAGTGTGAATGTGGAGAGGATGTTTCCTATAGTGGGGGTATGCAGAACTAGGGGGCACAAACTTAAAATTGAGGGGCAACCTTTTAGTGCAGAGATAAAGAAGATATTTTTTAGCCAGAGAGTAGTGATTCTGTGGAATGCTCTGCCATAGACTATGGCGAGGGCCAAGTCTGTGGATATGTTTAAGGCAGAAGTTGATTGTTTCCTGATCGGTCAAGGCATCAAAGGTATGGTGAGAAGGCTGTTGTGTGGGGTTGAGTGAGATCTGAGATCAGCCATGATGGAATGGTGGAGCAGACTTGATGGGCTGAATGGCCTAATTCTACTCCCATGTCTTATGGTCTTTGGATATAGGGCATATTAACATATAGAGTAAGTTGTGAAGGGTAAGTTTTTTCTTACACAGAGAGAGGTTGATGCCTGGAAGCACTGCCTGGGGTGGTGGTAGAGGCAGAAACATTAGAGATGTCTGGATGGACAAATGAATGTAAGGACGTGGGCATTATGTAGGCAGAATAGATTACTTTAGTTAGCCATGTGATTACTAATTTAATTGGTTTTGCACCACATTGTGGGCAAATGCTGAACAGTGTTTGCTTATTGGTTATTGTAGCATAGTGAATTAGTAACAAAAGTCTAAACCAATGAGCCAGAGAAATCAGCTCATATCGTACCACAGCATTAGGTAATTTAAATTCAGGTAATTAAATTAATCAGGAATTAAAAATCTCATTTCAGTATTGTGATCATTACATTACCAGAATGTAGTAGAAACCCATCTGGCTGGCAAATGTCCATTGGGGAAGGAGATTTGCTATTCTTTCCAGTCTACAGACTCCAAACTCATCAATGTGATTGCTTCTTAACTGCCATTTCAGGCAGTTTGAGTGGTACAATAAAATGGAGACTGCACCAGTGATGCACACATCCTTTGAATGACTGATGGTCAGAATCTTGCCTTCATTTCATCATTAGTCCAAGAGGTGACATAGCACCACCAAGTCAATGCAAACCTTCCATTTACACTAACATTACACTAATACTATTTTGTTCTCAACAACTCCTTCCACATTCTAGCACTCATCTAATTAGTGGAGGCAATTTACTGTGGTTGCAAACCTCAAATCTTTGCGATGTGGAAACAAACTGAAACACCCAGGGGAAACCCAGGCTGTCTGTGCCAACTCCAAAAATCACTGGAGGTCGGAATTGATCCCAGGTCACTAGAGATCAGAGGCAACAGTTCTTGTGGCTGCACCGCTGTGTAGCCTTTTGTCCTAAACCAATTTTTAATTTAGCTATCTCATTCTTCTTAAATCAACAGTGAACTTTCTACAGTTGATATATCTGAATGACCTTCCACATCTTCTAAAACAGAGCAGTGTAACCAAGTGAAAATTATTCATGCCTGGATGCTTGCTTGTGACTACACTAGGTACATGAAGTGGGTTTTCACGGTCTGACCCTTGACACTGGCCTACACGTGACACTGACTTGGAAGCTGGGCTTTAATCATCTGGTGGCTTTTAAAGCTAGTAGTGAGTCTATGGGCTCAGGTAAACTGGGTTGGACATAGGTGGAGGTGTTAAGGTGAGAGCAACCAGAAGCAAGAGGATGCCCAATAACCATTATATATATTAACAATATATATCTACTAATTACTAAAACAATATCTGCTTAATCTGTTTTAAACGTGACAGATATATATTCCTGCTTCTGATGAAATGATGGTGTATAGTAAAATTGCCTTTTCTGTGAAAAACAACCATGGGCCATGAACTCCCATAGTCTAATCCAATCCAGGGGTTGGTATTTTGTAGCTTAAAATCCACGTAATGTCTAAAGGGGATGTTTTCCATCCAGCTTAATTTAATAGGCTGGCTTTGTATATCTGTGGATGGTTGCCACACTTCTACAGCAGCTTGCCTTGTTGAACAATATTGTCTTTCTCACTGACCAGAGCTTGATTTTGCATCTCACTCAGATCATGTGGGTGTCTATAGGTCTTCAGTGAATGCTAGTTGCTCACCATCTCTTAAAATAAAGATGGTGAAACACTGTAAAAGAAGAGAATCCATTCTAGTGGCTCTGTCACCCATTCTCTTCTCTTGTCCCATTTCATGATGCGCCCATCATCTCCTTCTCATTCACTGCCTTCTTCCCTTGATTCTGCTGTCCTCTCCTATTGGAGTCCTTATTCCTCAGTCCTTTAGAGTTTCCAACTATCAACTCTCATCTTCTCATAGCATACCCCCCTCTACTTCCCCACCATCCCGCTTTCCCCCTCACCTGGTATCACCTATCATCTGATCATCTGTCAGCTTGTCCTGTTTCCCCTCAACCCATTTTCTTTTTCTGGTGTTCGCCTCCTTTCTTCCCAGCTCTGATGAAGAATTGCAGCCCAGAATAATGACTATTCATTCCCCTCCATAGATGCTGCCTGACTTGCAGCGTTCCTCCAGTATTTAGTGTGTTGCTAAGAGCTAGAGAAGGAGCTTGTGAAGCAGGTGGAAACTGGAAACAGAAGTGATGACAGTGTGGCTCATCAAAACTCATCTGGAGTTTGAGAAGCAAATTTCACTGACTAGGCCTTCTGGAAAATCATTGAGCTCAGACAGTCAGCAGTTACGACCATAAGACATAGGAGCAGAATTAGGCCATTCTGCCCATCGAGTCTGCTCTACCATTCCATCATGGCTGATCCCGCATCCCACTCAACCCTATACACCTGTCTTCTCACCATATCCTTTGATGCCTTGACTGATCAGGAAACGATCAACTTCTGCCTTAAGTATACGCATAGACTTGGCCTCCACCGCAGTCTGTGACAAAGCATTTCACAGATTTATTACTCTCTGGCTAAAAATAATTTTTCCTTACCTCTGTTCTAAAGATTCGCCCCTCAATTTTGAGACTGTGCCCTTTAGTTCTGGATACCCCCACCATAGGAAACATCCTCTCCACATTCACCCTATCTAGTCCTTTCCAATTTTTATTCTTCAAGTAGTTACAGTTTGTTTATTCTGGTCCTAACTTTTGTTATTTAGTAATTCCTTTTATCACTCAGCTCTATCAACTCATTAGTTTATAAATCTTTCCTGTTTTCCACCCTATCACAATTAATTGCTCAGATGTGTTGCATGACCTCACATATCAACTCTTTTTCAGTCTTCACAGATGCTGCTTGATCTACTCAGTATTTCTGGCATTTAATATTTCATTTCTGATCAATAACATCTGTAGCATTATGCCCTTGAATTACTGCCAGTGTTGCAATCAATATCTAGCCTTCAGTCATTGTCACTCGAATAGTATCTCCAGGTTGTTATTACTTTGTTGTTTGTGGTAGGTCACTGTGCGCAAATTGTTTGTCATATTTACTACATTACAGGAGTGAACATATTTCAAAAAGTCCTTTATTGTGAATAAAGTTGCTTGAAATACAAGGAGTTATGATAAATATTATAAAAAATACAAGCTTTCCTACGGACATGGGGTTGGGGTAAAGGAGAATAACAAAAGAGAAACACAACAATGCCACAACTAATGTAACATCCACACTAGACCAGATAAATCCATAACCAAAGCTTTCGCTCTTCGTTTTGACCCTCCGTCCACACTGAAACAGTGCTTTCCTCCCCCAGAAACGGAACTTTTCTAAAACGCCCTCCAGAGTGTGTGAATTTGAAAACGCCGATTTGGCAGAGTAGTGTGGACGGGGTAACTGGAGAGTTTTAAAAACGCTGTCATGATGTGCCGGAACAGATGGTGGTGGCAGCGCAGCATTTCATTGTTTTCTTGAACGCAACCCCCACACAACCTGACAATTTCAGAACAGACAGCAATGAGACTGAAGCCAGAGGAGTTAGAAATGTACTCACCAAATACTTTGACCCATAACTTACTGAATAAATAAGTATACTCACTTTGCCCTGTTTTCTGTCCTTGCTCGTATGAAGGTGGTTTACCTATTTATGCAAGTACTTCTCTGACAATAGATGTTTAACAGCTTAATGTAATATTGTAACAGAGGTATTTTCAAAAACCTTTCGGATGAACGCCTATCGTTCTTAGGCGAAACCGGCTTTTTCAAAATTATCCGGTCTAGTGTGGACATAGCCTAAGTCAAACAGACTGTCCTTATCAACTGAACTAATTTAAAAATCAGGTCATGTCTTTAGTTCGCACTTCACAAAGTAATAGTGGGTATTAATGATAATCCATTTAAAACAAAGTACTTTAACGAGTTTCAAATTGATTTACTACCAAGCACAATCCTGGAAGTATAGCTTGTAATTCATCAAAGCTGTGATAAAAAAAAAGAGATTGCAGGTGCTGGAGATCTGGATCAATGCACTGAAAATGCTGGAGGAACTGAGCAGGTCACTTTTCATCAGGATGAAGGGTCTCAGCCCAAAGCATCAGCTGTCCATTCTTGACCCCCTGAGTCCCTCCAGCATTCTGTGTAACATAGAAACATAGAAAACCTACAATACAGGCCCTTCAGCCCACAAAGCTGTTCTGAACAGGTCCTTACCTTAGAAATTACCTAGGGTTACCAATAGCCCACATATTTTATTTGTACATACTTGTACATGTACATATTTTATTTTTAAAAGTATTTTGCTTCTAACTGTAACAGAATTTCAGTTATATTAAAATCCACTCCTGGTGTTTATGCTTTCATCTACCTTGATAATAGTGATGTGCAAGGTTACAGACCGAGCAAGTGCCAGATTCCATGCAACGTTTCTCATCAAAAACCCAATTCACATTGTATAAATTGGCTCAAATCAAAATCAAAATGGCATAAAATGAACACATGTTTACAAGTACAGGGAGAAAACAATTAACCTAAGGTCGAATATGGTAACAGAATATTTAAAATACAAGTTGGATCTGTTACTCAAAACAAATATTGCACAGACCA
The DNA here is from genome assembly GCF_048418815.1 of Hemitrygon akajei. Taxonomy (NCBI): domain Eukaryota; kingdom Metazoa; phylum Chordata; class Chondrichthyes; order Myliobatiformes; family Dasyatidae; genus Hemitrygon; species Hemitrygon akajei. Next base: position 55,967,274 of record NC_133128.1, read on the forward strand.
AATCATCAGCCAGCCAATCTTTTCTAAAAGAAAAAGAATGCATATCTTTCCTTTCTCTCGCAAGCAGTAATAATTTTTTTTGCTGCAGACTCGTCAGTCCTACTCTCAGACTGCATTGCTCCTATTTTTCCCCACACAGTAAGCCCAAGTGAAGTCTACTGTTTCAGTTTGTTAGTTTTTAAAAATAACCTGAACTTTCAGTGATCTGTTGCGTATTTAATATTTCAGTTGCATTTGAGTAATATTATAAATATTTTGTTTGATTAAGCATTCTTGTTCATTTAAATAATTTAGTACTGTACATATATACTGTGTGTATATGTATGTGTGTATATATATAGTACATATGTAAAAATAAGTGAAGTGAACTGTGGAACAGTCTTAGGCATGTATAAATAGCTAGTGTGCATATGACATTTGCACAGTACTGTTTTAATTTTATGTATTGCACTGTACTGTTGCTACAAAAGAAAAAAACACATTTCATGACATATGTGAGTGATGATAAACTTGATTTTGATATGGGTCTCTCTTGTGGACTGAGAGTGGAAAGGGGGCAAGGAGAGGAGATTTGTGGTTGAGAAAAGGGGAAGGGAGAGGGGAAGGAGCAGGAAGCACCAGAGAAAGACATTCTGTAATGATCAGAAAACCAATTGTTTGGAATCAAATGACCTTGCCTGGTGTCTCAGGGCTGGGTAAGGCTGCACCTGCACCAACCCTTTGCCCCTGGCACTCATCTGCCGCCTATCCCACACCCCTCCCATGACGCTCCACCCTCACTGTTCCAACACCTTTTGCTCCCGCCAGATTTACAAACTTGCTCTCCACTCCATGTTGACAAATATAGTACTGTGCACGAGTTTTAGGCATCCTAGCCATATATATCTACCTTAGACCTTTGCACAGTATGTTGCGATGCTGCCAGGTGATACGTGCTCTCCTCACTTAAAATAATAAAACTAAATTAAGACCCATTCTCTTGGGCTCCCATCTTTTATCTTGCAATTAGTTTAATGTTTTGGAGTTACAAAACATAACAGTCTCTCTGCTGTTATCCAACCAATTTTACAAAATGTGTTATGTAGGAAAGCTCCAAATGCCAGAGGCATAATTTAAAAACAAAGTGCTGGAAACATTCAAAAATGGGAACAACCATTGAGCTAAACTAAGTATTTCCAGCACTTTCAGTCTTTATTCCATACTTTAAAAAGTGTGTGTGTGTTACTTCCATTATAAATCAAGACATGTGCAGGAGTAGTCATGACGTGCATCTTCCCTCTGAACATAAGACACAGGAGCAGAATTAGCCCATTGAGTCTGTTCTGCCATTCCAGCATGGCGTTAGTGGTGGACCAGTCGATTCGAAGAGAGAGTGAGCTTCGCACAGGTCGGGGAGAAGTGCGCAGACGCAGTAGCTCGTCATTGCACAATGCCCTGAAATAAAAGAGAGACACTGTCTAGTGGAGTGGTCATCAGAGTAGTGTAAGTCAGAGTAGTAGGGCTTTAGCTCACAGGGGCTTCGGCGAGGATGGGGCTAAATGAGATAGGTTGCTTCCCCCACCCCCCAACAAGAATAGTGGGTGTAACTGCGAGGCCAGTTTTCTGTTCCTAGTGTCAATGTCTGGAAGAATTCTAGCCTCCCTGATGGCCACATCTGCACCAGGTGTATCGAGCTGCAGCTCCTTAGAAACCGAGTTAAGGAACTGGAGCTGCAAATCAATGACCATCAGCTTGTTAGAGAGAGTGAGGAGGTGATAGACAGGAGCTATCCCAGGGCTGCAGGAGACAGATAAGTGGGTGACTGTCAGGAGAGGGAAAAGAGGGCATCAGGTAGTGGAGAGCACCCCCGTGGCTGACCCCTTAACAGTAAGTACTCCATTCTGAAAGCTATTGGGGGGATGACCTACCTGGTGGAAGCAACAGAGTCAGGCCTCTGGCATTGAGTCTGGCCCTGTGGCTCAGAAGGGTAGGGAACAGAAAAGGATGGCAGCAGTAATAAGGGACTCTATAGTTAGGGGGACAGATAGGCGACTCTGTGAACACTAAAAAGATAAAAGGATGGTAGTTTGCCTCCCAGGTGCCAGGGTGATGATTCTGAGTATGTCCACAATATCCTGAAATGAGAGGGTAAGCAGCCAGAGGTCGTGGTACATATTGACATAGGTAGAAAATGGTGGAGGTCCTGAAAGCAGAATACAAGGAGTTAGGAAGGAAGTTGAGAAGCAGGACCTCAAAGGTAGTAATCTCGGGACTGTTGCCTGTGCCACGCGACAGTGAGTAAAGAAATAGAATGAGGTAAAGGATAAATGTGTGGCTGAAGCATTGAAGCAGGGGCTAGGGATTCAGATTTTTGAATCATTGGGACCTCTTCTGGGGCAGATGTGACCTCTACAAAAAGGACGGGTTGCACTTGAATCCGAGGGGACCAATATCCTGGCAGGGAGGTTTGCTAATGCTTTTGGGGAGGATGTAAAGTAGATCTGTGGGAGGGGGGTGGGAACTGAAGTGATGAGGCAGAGGATGGAGAGGTTGGAGCACAAGTAAAGATAGCTTGTAAGGAGTTTGTGAGGAAGGATAGGCAGATGTTAGAGCAAAGATGCACTCAGATGTGTTTATTTTAATGCAAGCAGCATCATTAACAAGGCAGATGAATTTAGAGCGTGGATCAATATGTGGAACTATGATGTTGTGGCCATTACAAAGACTTGGATGTCTCAGGAGTAGGAATGGCTGCTGGATGTGGCAGGCTTTACATTTTTCAAAAAAAACAGAGATGGAGACAAAAGAGGTGGGGGTGGCATTGCTAATCTGTCCCCCTAACTATAGAGTCCCCTATTACTGCTGTCATGCCTGCAGAAAAGGAGGAAGTCATGGAGGGTTGGTTTACTGAGTCAGTGTGGGTGAAAGTCAGAAACAGGAAAGGGGAAATAAATCTACTGGGTGCTTTTTATAGACCTTTCAATAGTAACAGAGAACAAAGAGCAGGTAGGAAGGCAGATTCTGGAATGATGCAATAATAATAGGTTTGTTGTGATGGGAGATTTTAACTTTCCTAATATTAATTGGCATCTCCTTAGTGCAGGGGGTTTAGATGGGTGGAGTTTGTTAGGTGTGTTCAGGAAGGTTTCCTGACACAATATGTAGATAAGTCAACTGAAGGAGAGGCTGCACTTGATCTCTTTCAATCAGCAGTGGGTTCGGGAGAAGTACCGGAAGATTGGAGGGTTGCAGATGTTTTTCCCTTGTTCCAGAAAGGAAGTATTGGTAACCCAGGAAATTATAGACCAGTGAGTCTTACTTCAGTGGTTGGTAGGTTGATGGAGAAGATTCTGAGAGGCAGGATTTATGAGCATTTGGAGAGACATAATCTGATTAGGGATAGTCAGCATGACTTTGTCAAGGCAGGTCTTGCCTTATGAGCCTGATTGAATTATTTGAGGATGTAACAAAACTCATTGATGAGGGTAGAGCAGTGGATGTAGCGTATATGGATTTCAGTAAGGCATTTGATAAGGTTCCCCTTGCAAGGCTCCTTTAGAAAGTAAGTAGGCATGGGATCCAAGGAGATTTTGTTTTGTGGATCCAGAATTGGCTTGCCCACAGAAGGCAAAGGGTGATTGTAGATGGTTCGTATTCTGCATGGAGGTCAGAGACCAGTGGTGTTCTATAGGAATCTGTTCTGGGTCCTCTCCTCTTTGTGACTTTTTTAAATGACTGGATGAAATAGAAAGATGGGTTAGTAAGTTTGCTGATGACACAAAAGTTGGGGGTGTTGTGGATAGTTTGGAGGGTTGTCAGAAGTTACAGCAGGACATTGATAGGATGCAGAGGGCTGAGAAGTGGCAGTTGGAGTTCAACCCAGATAAGTGTGAGGTAGTTCATTTTGGTAGGTCCAATTTGAAGACAGAATATAATATTAATGATAAGACTCTTAGCAGTGTAGAGGGTCTGAAGAGATCTTGGGGTCTGTGTCCACAGGACACTCAAAGCTGCTGCAAAGGTTGACAGTGTTGTTAAAAAGGCATATGGTGTGTTGTCATTCATCAACCGTGGGATTGAGTTCAAGAGCCGTGAGGTAATGTTAAAGCTATATAAGATCTTGGTCAGACCCCATTTGGAGTAGTGTGTTGAGTTCTGGTCACCTCACTACAGGAAGGATGCGGATACTGTGGAGAGTGCACAGAGGAGATTTACAAGGATGTTGCCTGGATTGGAGGGCATACCTTATGAGAATAGGTTGTGTGTAGGTGGCCTTTTCTCCTTTGAGCAAATGAGGATGAGAGATGACCTGATAGAGGTGTATAAGATGATGAGGGGCATTGATCATGTAGATAGCCAGAGGCTTTTTCTCAGGACTGAAATGGTTAACATGAGGGGGCATAGTTTTAAAATGCTTGGAAATAGGTAAAAAGGGGATGTCAGGGATACGTTTTTCACACAGAGAGTGGTGGGTGCGTAGAATGCACTGCTGGCGGTGGTGGTGGAAGTGGATACAATAGGTTTTTTAAGAGCCTCTGAAATAGGTACATGGAGCTTAGAAAAATGGAGGGCTATTCACGAGGGAAATTCTAGGCAGTTTCTAGAGTAGGTTACAAGGTCAGAACAACATTGTGGGCCGAAGGACCTGTAATGTGCTGTAGGTTTTATGTTCTACATTCTATCCCAGATCCCACTCAATCCCATACACGTGCCCTCTTGCCATAACCTTTGATGCTCTGACTAATCAGGAAATTGTCAACTTTCACTTTAAATATACCCCCGATCTTGGCCTACACAGCCGTCTGTGGCAGAACATTCCACAGATTCACTACACTCTGGCTAAATTCCTCCTTACCTCTGTTCTAAAGGGTCACTCCTCAATTTTGAGTCTGTGCTTTCTAGTTCTGGACACCCTCACCATGGGAAACATCTTCTCCACATCCACTTTACCCGGTCCTTTCAACATTCAGTAGGTTTCAATGAGATTCCTCCCCCCACCGCATTCTTCTAAATCCCTGTGAGTACAGGCCCAAAGCTGCCAAACACTCTTCATATGTTAACCACTTCATTTCCGGGATCATCTTCATGAGCCTCCTCTGGATTCTCTCCAATGACAATACATCCTTTCTGAAATAATGGGGTCCAAAACTGTTGACTATACTCCAAGTGCAGCCTGACTAGTGTCTTATATAGCCTCAGCATTATCTTCTTGTTTTTAAATTCTATTCCCCTTGAGATGAATGCCAACATTGTATTTGCCTTCTTTACCACAGACCAACCTGTAAATTAACTTCTTGGGACTCTTGCATGAGGACTCCAAAGTCCCTTTGCACCTCCGATGTTTGAATTTTCTCCCCATTTAGATACTAATCTGTACTTTTATTCCTTTTACCAAAATGCTTTATCATACACTTCCCAACCCTGTATTCCATCTGCCACTATTTTTGCCCTTTCTTCCAATTTGATTAGATCCATCTGCAGTTGCATTGTTTCGTCAGCACTACCTCCACCTATCTTCATATCATCTGCAAACTTTGCCACAAAGCCATCAATTCCGTTATCTACATCATTGACAAACACTGTGAAAAGAAGCAGTCCCAATACTGACCTCTGAGGAACACTTGTTACCGGCTGCCAACTAGAAAATCCCCATTTATTCCCACTTGCTGCCTTCTGCTTGTCAGCCATTCCTCTATTCATGCCAGGATCTTTCCAGTAATGCCATGGGATTTTATCTTGTTAAGCAGCCTCATGTGTGGCACCTTATCAAATGCCTTCTGAAAATCCAAGTAAGTGAATCCACTACCTCTCCTTTGTCCAACCTGCTTGTTACTTCCTTAAAGAACTCTAACAGATTTGTCGGGCATGATTTCCCTTCAGAGAAACCATGCTGACTTTGACTATTTTATCATTAGATCACAAGGAATGCATCTGCTATCTCTTCAGCAACCTCCTTCAGAACACTGGGATGTACTCCATCTGGTCCAGGTGTCTTATCCACCTTAAAACATTTGAGTTTGCCTAGCACTTTTTTCCCTTTGTAATAGCAATGGCACTCACTCCTACACCCTAGCACTCATGGACCTCTGGCACACTGCTGGTGTCTTCCATAGTGACAACTGATGCAAAGTACTTATTAAGTTCACCTGACATTTCTTTGTTCCCCCATTACTACCTCACTAGCATAATTTTCTAATGGTCCAATATCAACTCTCACCTCCCTTTTACTCTCTATATAACAGAACAAACTTTTAGTATCTTGCTTTACATTATTGGCTAGTTTGCCTTCTTATTTCGTCTTTTCCTTTCTTATGACTTCTTTAGTTGCTTTTTGTTGGATTTTAATAACTTCCCACTCACTTTTTGCTAAATTATCTGCCCTTTCCTCGGCTTTTATGCAGTTCTGAACTTCCCTTGTCAGACACTGTTGCCTGGCCCTGCCATTTGAGAATTACTTCCTCTGTGGGACATATCCATCCTATGCCTTGTGACCTATTCCCAGAAACTTCAGCCACCTCAGCTCTGCCTTCATCACCACCAGTATCTCCCTCCAATCCAGCTGGGCAATCTCCTCTCTCATTCCTCTGTAATTCCTTTTATTCCATTGTGATACTGATACATCTGACTTATGCTTTTTCCTCACAAATTGCAGTATGAATTCAATTATATTATGATCACTGCCTCCTAATGGTTCCTTAAGCTCCCTAATAAGATCTGGGTTATTACACAACACCCAATCTAAGATAGTCCTTCCTTGAGTAGGCTCAAGCATAAGCTGCTCTAAAAAGCCATCTCATAGGCATTCAACAAATTCCCTCTCTTGTGATCCAATACCAATCTTACATATTGAAGTCCCCCATTACAATTGTTGATGTTGCCCTTATTACATGCCCTTTCCAGCTCCTTTTGCAATCTCAACCCCATATTTTGGCTACTATTTGGAGGCCTATATAGGATTCCCATAATGTGTTTTCACCCTTGCAGTTTCTTAACTCCACCCACAAAGATTCAATGTTCTCTGACCCTTTGTCACCTCTTTCTAAAGATATAATTTAATCCCTTACCAACAGAGCCACACTACCGCCTATCACTTCCTGCTTATCCTTGCAATACAAAGTATATCATTTGATATTAAGCTCCCAACTATGACCTTTTCTCAGCCACAATTCAGTTATGCCCACAATGTCATATCAACCAATCTCTAATTGCACCATGAGTTCATCTACCTTATTCTGAATACTACATGCAGTTAACTCTTTGCACTGTCTGCATTTGTACACAATCATTGACTTGTCCTTCCCAACATTCATATTAAACCCATCATCTACTTGTAAACCTGCCAGCTCATTCTCAGTTCTATCATCCTGGTTTCCATATCCCTGGCATATTAGTTTAAACTACTCCCAACAGCTCTACTAAGACTGCCCACAAGGATATTGGTCTTCAGATTCAAATGCAACCCCTCCCTTTTGTAGAGGTCACACCTACACCAGAAGAGGTCCCAATGATCCAGAAATCTGAATCCCTACCTTCTGCTCCAATTCTTTAGCCAGACATTTATCTGCCACCTCATTCTATTCATACCCATACTCTCACAGGGCACAAGCAGTAATCCCGAGATGACTACTTTGAGGTCCTGTTTCTCAACTTCCTTCCTAACTCCCTATATTCTGTTTTCAGGACCTCCTCCCTTTTACTACTTACATCCCTGGTGCTAACGTGTACCACGACTTCTGGCTGCTCAACCTCCTTTTCACAATATTGTGGACATGTTCAGAAACATTGTGGACCCTGGCAGCTGGGAGGCAAACTACCATCCGTGTTTCTTTTTTGTGTCCACAGGCTCACCCATCTGTCCCCCTAACTATATAATACCTTATTACAGGTGCCATCCTTTTCAGTTCCCTACCCTTCTGAGCCACAGGGCCAGATTCTATGCCAGAGGCGCGGCCACTGTTGCTTCCCCTAGGGAGGTCGCTCCCCCCCCCCCCCCCACTCCAGCAGTACTCAAAATGGGTGGGAAGCTACAGAGAGTAGTGAACTCTGCCCAGTATATCACGCACATCTCATCTCTCTCCACCATTGTTAGTATCTACAGGAGGTGCTGCCTCAAGAAGGCAACATCCATCAAAGATCTCTAGCTGGGCCATGCCATCTTTTCACAACTACCATTGGGCAGGAGGTACAGAAGCCTAAATTCCCTCACCACCAGGTCAAAGAACAACCACTCCCCTTCAACTATTCAATTCATGGACCAACCAACCTCTAATCACTGCAGTTTAGCAACACCATAACCTCTTTGTACTAAAATGGACTTAGTTCTAATTGTGTTTTATTGTCAAAAATTGTAATAAATTTATGATTATTTTATGTATTTCTTATGAATGCTATATGCCTATGATGCTGCTGCATGTAAACTTCCCATTGCATCTGTACATACATGGACATTTAGATATGAAAATAAACATGACTTTGACATACAAGTCAATGAACCCAACCACTAGGCCACTTCCGGATTCTTAAACTCAAAATGTTAACAAACACTGACAGTTAAAACAATATTCTGTAAATGCATAGGCTTCTGATATAAAACTTTCTCTCCATCACAAGCTGCCAGGCTGATCATAAATGATATCACTCTGAGCCTTCTAATAAGTTAGATTTTACATATATTACAAAAAAGATTTTCTACACAATTTCCTCAAGTGTCTCCTATTATTCATGATGGTAATATTACACTAATGTTCTTTTGCTTCACTCAAATTAACATCCACAAAATTATCATGCACAGTTTATGAATGTGCCATCTTTTAAAGTTCCAAGAGATCTTGTCTGGCTTGTCCAATCATGATTTCAATCTTGCTACTTAATTGTTATTTGTAAAGTGCTTATATAGAAAACTTAAAAAGGAAGCCTGCAGCAGCACATTCCTTGTAACACAACAGCAGTGCAACAATTCATTTTGGTAATCCATAAAATAGAAATGCAACCATAAAGACTCTACTCATTACATTTCTTCATATTTTAACATAAAGGGACTTTTTGGACATAGCAATATGCCGCCTAAGTCTTTTACTTAGCTAACAAATTAATGATTGGATGAGTCAATCAGTGGGTCATGTCTCAAATAGAAATGACTTGGCATACAGGAAGGAAATCAAGTGTCCAGTGAAATGATGTCTACAACTTTCCCTTCAGCGTCAGCAAAACCACAAAGATCATTAATTTCAGGAATACAGTATAACAGGTAACATAATCAAAGACCCAACCCCTCTCTCATTGGACAGAAAATAGAAAAGTCTGAAAACATGTACCACCAGACTCAAGGACTGTTTCTATCATGACTTTATAACGCTACTGAATAGTCCTCTAGTAAGATGAACTCAAACTCACAATCTGCCTCTGTATGGCCTTACACCTTATTGTCTGCCTGCACTGCACTTTCCCGGTAACTGTAACACTTCATTCTGCATTCTGTTATTGTTTTACCTTGTGCTACCTTAATGCTCTGTTCTATGGATGATAAGAAAGACATGTTTTATTATTGGACCTCAATGCATGTAATAATAATAAATCAATTTACCAATTTTATGATTGCTCATGTCAGACTGATGCGGAAACTTCAAGAATGGCACTGATGCCAATATCCAAACATATTTACCTAAGTGGAAGCATTTCCACTGGTAGCTTAACAGATGTATCAACTTAGTATCTGCTTCTCTATTGAAATGCAATGAATGATGTGTAGATGTATTTGTACGGTAAATCAGAACTAAACACTGTGAAAGATTGTCATGTAATTTAATAAACAGAAATGTATTCCTTCATATTTTAATTGTAGTGGCAGACTTTTAAAGTATCAAAGTTAAATGGTTACACTCCTTTTTAACTTAACCTCTCTGTATTTCTTCTCCTAATCCATTATTAATCTCCTTATCCCTGACATGACATTGAATTATCCTATTCTATTTTACATTTACATCTCACACCCTATGTGCTTTATTTCACAATTCTCCATTTGGTTGGTTAAGTAAATCCACAGTTGCTTTCTCTGTTCCCTCAGGTCCCAGATGCCAGTGCTGTGTTGTTTATCATCTTGCACTTGCAACAATTTGTCATGCAAAAATGAAAATCTTGAATGTGCAAGAATGAATCCAAACTACATCAGATAACATTACACTCTATTATGGGTTCTGTTACACTAAAATTTGTGCCTTTTTATTCCTATATTTTAATAACTTCACTTAAAATCTGAAAAATAATAAAAAGGTACAATTTGGGAAATATACATTAAGAATCTCACAGCCTTACGTTTGTTAACTGTGCTAAAATCAATAGCCTGATATTTGGCTACCGCCTGAGTGAAAGCATTCAACAAATACTACAGTTCACCCTGCTCTTCTAATTTTGGCACAACAGGGAATATAAAATATATATTGTCTTTACAGCTATGCTGTTATTAAACAAGAATTTATGGGGCACATGTTACTGAAAATGCTGTGTGGAATATTTTTCCTGAAATATGGACACCAAAATAAGAAATTGCTACACATAAATCTTTTAAGTTTTGCGATGAGGCTGCTATTACACTGAAGTAGCCATTATGTATAATTGTCAGCACAAAACATCATCGGTAGATAAAATTAAACATATAAAGGGAAAACAATTCACACGCTCAATAAACAATATGCTTCCCTTGTTGCCATAGAAACTTACGTTCTATAGTGGAAATATTCCAAATCATGGAACCTGTAGCATTATCGTCTCCAGAGCTTCTGATTTCTTTCTGAGAGCAGGCAGAGCAATCCTTCCTCAATATTTTTTAACTCTCTTTTGTGGAAATATTTACAAATTACATTTGAATTCAGTTGACCAGATTATACTAAATTCTACCGGCAGCAACTAAAATGACTGGTGTTGTGAATTCAGTAGTAACCACTCCAGTTTGCTCTATCAATGAAAGAGGTGCTTGTGGAGTTAAGAATGTTAAGAAGTGTGCCATCTGTAGATAATGTATTCCTATGATTATATATTCAAGGTGAATATTTTAATGACATTTTCAAATTAGTGCACAATTGTTTATTTAAATATGTTAAAACATTCCGTCTATTTCTCAATTTCAATGCAGAGCAAAACAATTTGTCACAGATTTTGTAGATGCAGTGCTTGATTTTGCTACTGTTAATTTATATCTGTACATTTAACTGGAAATGGTTGATCAGCCAATTAACTTTTGCTTCATGTAATGAGTGGATTTTCACCAGAAATGTAAGAATTTCACTATATTTAAAAGTGCCTTCATTGAGAATAGTTTATCTTCAGGTAAAACTTTTTGGTGAACAATTGAAGTATATATTTTATATACATTTAAGGAGAACTATTAATTTGCTGATCCCAATTTATACAGAACAGATGCGTAAAGCAGCCAAGTGGGAATACCCCATGTCACCATGATATACCCAACAGGGGCTGATGACAGCTGATACTGGTGAATGAGAGGGAAAAAATAGTGCCGTACTAAATTATGCATTTAGATAACAGTTCTTGCAAACTCAATATATCCCATAGCACCTTACAGCTAGCTTTTGCAAATTTAGTCACTGTGATTGACAAAATGCTGTGAAGAGACTCAGAGCCTAGGAATTTGACTTGTAATGCACCTTATGTGTGAAGAATACAGTGTCCATTTGATAAAGGCTTGAGAAGTGGGGTGGCACACTGGTGCATCGAGTGGTGCTTTGGGCTTGGACCTCTGATGTTAGGATAGATAGATTAATTAGCTGCTGTAAATTACCCTGTGGGTGGCAGGGTGGAGATACATCTCTACCAAAGGAGATGTAAGGACATGGGAGCAGATGGTGGATGGTTGTAGCTGGTGCAAATCACATGTCCTGGTTATGCAAGCACTGACGCCAGGCAGGCAATCTCTGAAGTGTATTGATAACCGCTGGAGTCTTCAAAAGTCACTACCCAGAAGAAGGCAATGGCAAACCACTTCTGTAGAAAAAAATTGCCGGGAACAATCATGGTCTTGGCAAATTACCCGGACACAGCACATAATGATGATGATGATGATGAAATGACCCTAATATAGGTGAGTATGGAAGACTGATTAATCGCACAGCCCCATTAGAAGAGAATAGGTGACAGGGAGATAAGTAAGGGAAGGAGACAAATGTGAATATACCCTTCTTCTGCACCTCAAGAAAATAATGGAAGTTAAATAGTTAAATGAATCTAAAGGAACAAAATAAACTTGGTGCAGAGAACCAACATTAAACAACTCCATCAGCTCACTGATATTATATTATATTATATTAGTCCTGCCGAAGGGTTTCAGCCAAAAAATTGACTGTACTTTTTTCCATTGATATCTCCTGGCCTGTGAGTTACTCCAGCATTTTGTGTGTGTTGCTCGGATTTCCAGCATCTGCAGATTTTCTCTTGTTTATGTGAGATCTCCATTGGTTTTAAATATATATTACTATAACTTTTTAAATAAATAAAAATAAGAAATGCAACAGAAGCAAAACCTTAAGAATGGGCACCCAGACAGTTCTGCATGTCTGTATTAGACTTGAAGCACAGATTTGTCATAAGTTAGAAACTGTTGGATAGTTTTTCTTAGCATGCAGTCACATCTCAGAGGAACGGCTATTGTGGGGAAAGAAGGTGAGAGTGTAGCTGCTGGTCTTATTCTATAATAACCATATAACAATTACAGCACAGAAACAGGCCATCTCGGCTCTTCTAGTCCGTGCCGAATGCTTACTCTCACAAATAATAAACTAATAAACTTGGTACTTGAAAGAGTAAGAATGAAGATCACAAGGAAAATGACTGAGGTGTTCACAAATACTCAATTATGGTCAGCAGATGGTGGGAAGAGGGATCTAAGAACAGAGTAGAAGGGGTATTATTGGATGAAAAACGGACGTGGGAGCACGGAGGAACATCGGGAAATCTCCAGGAAGACCTTGTTTGTTGCTGCTGCTGCTGTGAGGTCCGGGTCTCTGCTGGGAAGAACAGGCCCCCAGTCCTCGGGGTCGTGTTGCTGATGGCTGTTGGCGGGGGCGTCTTAATACACTCGGCAGAGGATGGTGCTTGGAGAAGCTGTGCCGGAGAGGATGGTCGGAGGCTTGGAGGTTCGACGGACTAGGAGGAGCGCTTTAACTGTGTGCTGCATCTGCGAGGCTGGGTTCGACGGAGCTTTCATTGTGTGCTGCATCTGCGAGGCTGAGTCAGGCAGCGCCATGGAAGTCCACAGCGGGGGTATTCCCTTTGGCCGCCTGCGTGGGATGATGAGTCTATCGGGACCCTGGGGACTTGTGGAAACTGTGTGGTGGTTTCTTTTGAACTTATAGTCCTTTAACACCTTTGGACTATTTTTACTGTGCCCATGGTCTGTTTTTTTATCAATTATGCTATTGTTTGCACTGTTGTAACTATGTGGTTTTGTGCAGGTCTTGTAGCTTTAGTTTTTGGTCTTGTTTTGTCTGGTGGATTTGGAGCTCCTTTCTGGGCAACGCACTAAGATGGTAGCACGATATTAATATGCAGCAGCCTCTCCAGACTCTGGATTGTGGATTGCCAAACGTTACATGGATTTTCTGGTGTAGTCTGTTTTCTCATGTGCTTTTGTGATATCATTCTGGAGGAACATTGTCTCATTTTTTAACTGCATTGCATTTGTGGTTTCTAAATGACAATAAGCGGAATCTGAATCTGAATATGAATTAATCATAGATTGTTTAATAATTAGGTGAATAAAGTTCTCTTCACTTTCGGTCTTGAGTTCAGGAGAACACGTTGTTGATTTGGTGCAAGGTTAAAGGCTACTGGAGAGAAACATTAAAATGAAGTAGGAAGGATTTAATTGCCATAGGCCATGTTGGAAACAATGACAAAGGGACAAGATCCTAACTAGAGCATTTCAGAAACTTGGCAACAAACTAAGAAGCAGATCCTCATTAGTGTAAATCACCAACTGCTATACAAGCCATATGCTGGTTGGTAACTGGTTAGACAGATCAGAAATGTGAACACATTGCTGAATGACTGGTGTGAGGAGTGGCAGAAGTTATAAATGCCTACATGGAAGGTTACAAATGATTTTCTACTTAAAATAATAATTTCTCACGATTTATACCAATTATCAGATCATTGGAATTAAAAATACAAAAGCTGCAAACTCCACCAACACAAAGAAATTAATACAAAAGAAGAATGAAAAATACAAGTGCAGTACAGTATATGCACAAGGAGTTAAAAGAATCTTGAAAAGTCCTTGGGTAAACTATGATAAACATTTTCCATTGTTTTTCACCATTCACTTTGGTTCATTAGCAATGCTTGAATTACCAGGTTAAAAATTAATCAACGGTGATTAACAAAATCATTGGTCTGATTGGTTGATTGCACACGAGGTGATAGCAGATGTAGCTATATCTGAAAGGGGATCTGTGCTAAAGTATTGGTAGATAGGACGCATCTAATGAAGTAGAGAATATCAGCCAATGTTTACTCTACGATTTGATAGAGAGTGATCCTGAAGCTAAAAATTGCAATGAGCATGTACCTAATAAAATGGCCACTGACACTAGCCATCATTCCATCGTTAAAATCACTTAACTGACATTTCTTCCCTATTCTGATGTTTGGTCTGATTAACAACTGAACCTCTTGACCACATCTGCGAGCTTTTATGCATTAAGATCCTGCCACACGATTGGCTGATTAGATTATTAATGAGCAGGTCTACCTAATAAAGTGGCCACTGACTGTATATCTTAACTGGGATGGGTGACCAATCTTATTTAAATATTTGAAATAAAAGAAGACTATGATTTTTGGATTTCCATAATGTCTGAACAATAAACTCTTGATCAGCATCAAGCATGTGGTGTCAGGGAGTTGCTAGCAAGTTGACTACAAAATAGAAAACAAAGAACAGAGGTTAGAAGTGGCTATATGGAAAGTTATACAGGATCTGTTACTTACATCATGGTTTCTCACAATGATCAGAATAGAATAGAATAGGCAACCATTAGTCTCATGGATTTGCGCCTTGGAAGGTTTCCAGGGCGCAGGCCTGGGCAGGGTTGTATGGGAGACTGGCAGTTGCCCAAGCTGCAAGCCGTCCCCTCTCCATGCCACCGATGTTGTCCAAGGGAAGGGCACTAGGACCCATACAGCTTGGCACCGGGGTCATTGCCGAGCAATGTGTTGTTAAGTGCCTTGCTCAAGGACAAAACACGCTGCCTCAGCTGAGGCTTGAACCAGTGACCTTCAGATCACTAGACCGATGCCTTATCCACTAGGCCACATGCCAACACACACAATTATCAGATCACTGGAATTAAAAGTACTAAATCTAGAAACCCCACCAACACAAAGTAGTTAATATAAAAAAACAATCCAAAGTGTAGGAATTAATAAAGTTTTTTGAATGGGTACATCATTAAAAGACAAATTCCAAATTGGATATCAATACGAAGTGACGAATTTTGTAAAAAGGGACAAAAGTGCACAAACATCTTGTATAATATATTTCAGAAAGAAGAAAGCAACAAAAGAAAACTACAAGTACAGATGCACAAACTTCTAAAATTGGTGCTGTAAGTTAATGTTTATAACTCAAGGAAACCAAAGGCTGGAACTGATCTCAAAAAAGAACTAATCTTGGTTAGATGACAGGAAGTAATGTAAAAAATTCAGCTCAACCTCTTCTAAGAAGCACATTAATGAAATGGTGAAGGTTCACAAAGATAATAACAAGACCAAAAGTTACAATTATTACAAAAGATTAACAGTGTGGAGAAGAGAATACAGTGAGGTGGCCAAAAATGGGTCTTGAAAAGGTTTGATAGAGAAAATAGAGAAGATAGGGCACCCTGAAACTAGAATTCATAGAAATATAAGCTAGTTACTAACAAATTCAATAGAAATACAAAAGAAAATTGTCAGGAATGTGGAGATACACAGAGCAGCAACAATCATTCATGTAGTTAAGGGAAAACCAAATAAATGCGCAGGACTGATTAGAAATGGTAAAACTACAATAATTTGCGCTCACACTCAGTGATTCAGGAACAGCTTCCTCCCCTCTACCATCTGATTCCTAAATGGACATTGAACCATGAACACTATCTTGCTTTTATTATTTCTGTTTCTGCACCATTTTTAATTTAACTATTTAATTCACATATCTATACTTACTGTAAATGATATTTTCACTATATTATCATGTATTGGATTGTACTGCTACTGCTATGTTGACAAATTTCTCGACATATACCAGTGATATTAAACCTGACTCTGATCTGATTTGTCACCCTTAGTAATCTGGTGGTGCTGGTCAAGCAGATTTTCCAGAGTAACAGATGTTGCTCCTCCCAAATACACCTATCTACCCACATTCCTGACCTCATTTCAATGTTAAAAGTTTTGTACATGCAGCTCACAGGCCGAACCCCTGGATCTGGCAGCACATCCCAGTCAAAACCAATGAGTGAGCCAAATGCTGAACTATGAGTATTACTGAAAAATCAAATGCTGTATTATCAGAGTTTTATTGCAGAAGTAAATACAGCTAGGTGAATTAGAATCAGAGACACGTCATGTAGAACATACACAGTAACCCGGATTAGTTAGGCAAATGACTTGTATCAGTTCTGTAAATCAGTACAGGTGTATATTAAAGCCCATTTTGCCAGTTCAAAGAAACCTTAATCTATATTGTGTACGTCTTAGTGATCCCAGAAATCAATGACATTAAATACGTTTAGTGAGATGAGGCTCTTAGCGTACAATGGGAGTTCACTTTAAAATATTTGCTGTGCAATCTCACTAAAAAGAGTAGCGGTCTATGGTATAAATAGAATTATTATGGTGTAATAATAAGGAATGACATTTGGAAATAAAAATCACAATAATAAAATCCTTGTCTAATAGAAAGAAAACATGAGGGAGCACTAATGTTGGCATAGGAGTATTAAGTGTCTCAATTATTGGGTCATCTGCTTTGTGAAAAGTTATTGACTGGAGAATGATGTATTGTCAAGAAATGCAAATTGTAACTGAAACATTTGATATCTGCCTGCCACTCACCTTGAAATCCTTGAAATTAAAGTCTCAATTTTGCCACTGAACAAAGAATGGAAAATCCAGTCATCTCTAAACTGCAGTCACCAACATCAGCATGCCAGCAAAGGCATGTGACATGCTCCTCTGACATCATTTCCTCTGTTTCAGTGATAATTGACATGGCAACCCTCAATGATCATACCTGTAGGAGGAATGATAGATTACAGCAGAATATAAGCAGGTAGGATAAAATGGCAGGACATGTGGTATGTAAAGATGAATGTGGAGGAATGTAAGGGGGTGCATTTTAGTGGGAAGAATGAAGAGAGGAAATATAGAATGAAGGATGTGGTTTTATAAAATGGATGTAGGAGCAAAGACCTGAGGGTTCAGATGCAGGACAAGTTGAGGAAAAAAGGAAATTGCACATGCAAGATTTTGGAACAAAGACAGAACACTGGAAGAACTTGTTTTGTGCTGAGGAACTACAAGTATGATGTTAGATTAGAAATGTAAGAATTACATTCTTTAGGGAAGAGCTGGAAAAACATTAAGTGAGAGCTGGAGAAACTGAAGACCAGAAATAACTTGTTCAAAGGTTTATAGTTATACAACATGGAAACAGTCCCATTGGCTTAAATTGTCCATACCAACAAAAATGCCTACTTACACTAATCTCTTTTGCTTGAGTTTGGTCCATATGCCTCTAAACTATTCCTATCTGTGTACTTGTTCCAATGTCTTTTGACAGGACAGATATAGGGATGATGCTTTTCTGGATGATGTCTGTAACCAAGAATCACTCTCTAAAACAGATGCTACTGTGCAGGATTGAAATTTCTACAGACATAGTTGCCTCTTCCATTTCCTCTGGCAGCTCATTCCATATACCCACCACACTCTTTGTGAAAAACTTGCCCCTTGAGACCCTTTAAATCTTTCCTCTCTCAACATAAACCCATACTCCTCAGGCACAAAGTATGGGTTTATGTTGAGAGAGGAAAACTTTAAAGGGTCGAAAGCAATACAACATGGAAACAGGTCCTTCAGCCTATCATGTTTATGATACCCACCTAAGCTAGTCTCATTGGCCTGCCTGTGGCCCATGTCCCTCTAAACCATTCCTATCCACGTACTTATATGGTACTTTCATTCAAACACTTTCTGTGGCAGCTCATTCCATATCGGCATGAAGAAATTGCCCTTCATGTCCCATTTAAAACTTTCTGCTCTCACATTAAAATGGGGTTGGAAGTTACTATGATGAAGTGGGAACAAGTTCAAAAGCATTTAGAAATATTTGGTGAAGTTCAGTCTACAGAGTAGTTGTTCCCTGAAATCACTCTACCTCATAGAACAGTACAGCACTTCAAGCCCACGATATTATACCAACATCTTAAGTTACAGTAAGATCATGATAGTGGTTCCCAGCCTAGGGTCTAGAGGCTCCTTGCTTAACGGTATTGGTCCATCACAGAAAAAGGTTGGGAGAACCTGTAAATGCTTCCCTCTCACATAACCTTCCAATGACCTTTCATTCATGTGTCTAAGAGTCTCTTAAATGTCCCTAATGTATCTGCTTCTATCATCACCCCTTATAGCGTAATCCACACACCCAGCATTCTGTGTAAAAAAAAAAATTACCTCTGACACCTTTCCTATATTTCCCTCCAATTACCTTAAAATTATACCCTCTTGTTTTAACCATTACTGCCCTGAGAAAAAGGCTTTGGCTTTCTACTCTACCTGCGTGTCAGTACCTCCAGTTGAACTCTGTCTTTTTGTGTGTTTCCCCCTAGCTGTCAGTCTGTGGTTTTGTATTACCAGGTGCTCCTGTCCCCACTCCTGCTCTACTCCAGTCCCTGTATCACTGAGTACTCCATCTCTCACCTGTTTCTCATTATTACCTGTATTGCTGCTGCCCGTGTCTCATTGTGCTCCACCTATCAGCTGCCTGTCTATTTATTGCTCAGTGTATTTCAGTCCTGTGTTTTCACCTGCTTGTTGCCAGATTGTGCTAGTGAATTTTCTGGAGCCTTTCCCTCATTTGTATCTGTACTCTGTCCATCTGAATATCGACTCTGCCTGATTCTGGATTTCTCTGGATGTTTTGATCTCTGCCTGAACTTTGGCAGTGACTTAGTTTGCACCTTGGGATTTGTTACTCAATTAATATCACACTGTGTGCACAGTATCTTGACACTGTGCCTCTTATCATCTTGTACAACTATGTCTAGTCACCTTTCATCCTCCTCCACTCCAAAGAGCAAAGTCCTGGCTTGCTCAGCCCTTCCTCATAAGATGTGCTGTCTAATCTAGGTACTGGTAAATCTCCTCAACACCCTTATTAAAACTTCCACATCCTTACTATAATGAGGTGACCAGAGCTGAACACGATACTCCCAGTGTGGGCTATCCAAAATCTTATAGAGCTGCAACATTACCTCACAGCCCTTGAATTCAATTCCCTGATTAATGAAGGCCAATACACCATAAGCCTTCCGAGCCACTCTCTCAACTTGCACAGCAACTTTCAGGGATCTATGGATTTGGAACCCAAGATCATTCTATTCCTTCACACTGCTAATCCTGACAATAAACCTATACTCTGCCTTCAAGTTCATCTTTCCAAAGTGAATCACTTCACACTTTTCTGGATCGAACTCCACCTGCCACTTCTCAGCCCATCAGGGCCCCAGAATAGATTCCTGCAGAACACCACTGGTCACCAACCTCCAGACTAAATAGATTCTGTCTTCAACTACCCTTTGCCTTCTGTGGGCAAACTAATTCTGAATCCACACAGCAAAGTTTACCTGTATCCCATGCCTCCTGACTTTCTGAATGAGCCTACATGGGGAATATTGTTCAATACCTTACTAAAATCTATGTACACCACATTCACTGCTCTACCATCATCAAGTTGTTTTGTTACAATCTCAAAGAATTCAATCAGGCTCAAGAGGCATGAGTCAAAGGTGCAGAAATCTATTCCCATGCTTCCCTTAGTAACCTGGGGTATATCCCTTCCAGCCCTGGGGACCTAACTATCTTACTGTTTTACAAACATCCCAACACATACTCTTTCTTAACGTTGACATGTTCTGGCATATAAGCCTGTTCTACTCTGTCCTCTCATTTGTCAAGGTCCCTCTCGCTGGTGAATACTGATACTAATTATTCATTAAGGAACTCCCCTACCTCTTCTGACTCCAGGCACATTCCCTCTTTGATCCTAGATTGACCCTTCCCTCATTCTAGTCATCTTCCTTTTCTTCAAATACATGTAAAACATTTTGAGATTTTCCTTAAACCTCTTCACCAAGGCAATCTCATGTCCCCTTGTCCCATTCTAGCTCTCCTAAATCCCAGCTTTAGCCTCTTCTTGGCTACCATATAATTCTACAGTATCTGATCATTGATTTCTGAATCTTAAGTATGCTTCCTTCTTCCTCATGACTAGATTTTCCACATCTCTTGTCAACTATAACTCCCTACCACCCTTTCCCTGCTTCAATAGGCCAAGCCTATCAAAACTCCATGCCAGTGCTCCCTAAACCAATTTAAGTTTCCATTGTACATTTCCCTGAGTATATCTTTTCCCAATTTACACTCCTAAGTTCCTGCACTTTTCTTTGTTCCTCTCCACGCCTTGTGGTGCAGCGGGTGGCAAACTTGCTGTTTCTTTAGCATTTATCTGGTTTTTTTTACAAGGCCAAGTTGTTAGCTCAATGCTAAGTTCCTGCAAGATAGCATCACAACTTGCCCTTCCCTTATGAAATACCTTTCATGCCATCTGCCCTTATCCCTGTACAATGTGATAGTAAAGGTCCTGGAGTTGTGGTCACTGCCTTCAAAATACTTGCCTAACCATGTACTTTGCCTCTCCACATATTTGTTAGGAATCCTTCCTGGACATACTTAACAAATTCTGCCCCATCTTTGCACTAAGGAGATACCAAACAATGAAAGGGAAGCTTAAGACACTCATGACAACAACCCTGTTTTTCTGCACCTTTCAAATTGTACCTCCTGATCTGTTCCTCAGCATCTCTGTTGCTGATGGAGGATTTATTGAATACTCCCAATAAAGTGATTGCTTTCTTCCTGGTTCTGACTTCAACCCACATTAATTCAGGAGATGATCACTCCATAACGAAGGTGAGACAAGGGAACACATACCAATCATCATAGAGGGATCAGAAGTGAAAAGAGTGAGCATCTTCAAGTTCCTGGGTATCAAGATCTCTGAGGATCTAACCTGGTCTCAACATATCGATGTAGTTATAAAGAAGGCAAGCCAGTGGCTATCCTTTATTAGGAGTTTGAAGAGATTTGGCATGTCAACAAATACACTCAAAAACTTCTAGAGTTGTACTATGGAGAGCATTCTGACAGGCTATATCACTATCTGGTATGGAGGGGCTACTGCACAGGACTGAAAGAAGCTGCAGAAATTTGTAAATCTAGTCAGTTCCATCTTGGGTACTAGCCTACAAAGTACCCAGGACATCTTCAGGCAGCGGTGTCTCAGAAAGGCAACGTCCATTATTAAGGACTTCCAGCACCCAGGGCATGTCCTTTTCTCACTGTAGGAGGTCCAGAAGCCTGAAGGCACACACTCAGTGATTTAGGAACAGCTTCTTCCCCTCTGCCATCGGATTCCAAAATGGACATTGAAGCTTTAGACACTACCTCACTTTTTTAAAAAAATATACAGTATTTCTGTTTTTGTATTTTTAAAAATCTATTCCATATACATAATTGATTTACTTGTTTATTTATTATTATTTTTTATTTTTTTTTATTTTTTCCTGCTAGATTATGTGTTGCATTGAACTGTTGCTGCTAAGTTAACAAATTTCATGTCTCACGCCAGTGATAATAAACCTGATTCTGATTCTGATATCTTTCCTTTCTGTAGCTATGATACTATCCCTGATTAACAATGTTATTCCCCCCACATCTTTTACCTCCCTCCTTGTACCTTCTGAAAGATCTAAACTCTGCAACCTCCACCATCCATTCCAGCTTCGTGACAGCCAGGTCTCTTACAACAGCTGGCTATGACATCATAGTTCTGTGTACTGACCTATGCTCTAAGTTTTTCACCCTTGATTCCAATACTACTCCCATTATGAAAGACACATTTAAACCCATCCAATTGATTGACATGCCTAAAGAATTGCTCATCCTTCCTCATTGTCTCTCTACACATATGTCTATCTTTATACCAACTGCCCCTTTCTCTGCCCAATCACTCTGGTTCCCAACCCCCTACCAGATTAGTTTAAACCCTTCTGAATAGCTGTAGCAAATTGCCTCTCTCAATACCTATAAATTACTACCCTTGGGTCCTTCTTTTCAGTGCCCAACCTAGCTCTCCATATTCTCTCTTCAGGACATTATCTCCTTTATTATCTATTTCATTGGTAGCAATATGTAGTATGATTTCTGGCTGTTCACACCCCCCCCCCCCAAGAATGCCGTGGACCCTATCTGAGATGTCCCTGATCCTAGCACCAGGGAGGAAGCGTACTGTCTGGGAGTCTCTTTCACATCCACAGGAACACCTGTCTGCTCCCCTGTCACTATCGCTCTCCTTTTCTTCCCTTCTGAGCAACAGATCCAGCTAAGTTCCAGAGACCTTGTAGCTTGTCCCTCTCAGCAATAACCAAAGTAGTATATTTATTATTGAGGGGAATGGTCCCAGGGGTACTCTACACTGTCTGCCTATTCTCTTCCCTTCTCACTTCTGTGAGCTTCGCAGAACTTTTCCCTGCTATAAGATGCACTGAGACAGAGGCTTTGGGTCTACTCCAGGATTCAGGATCTATGGCTCAGTTTGATTCAGAACGCTGTTGTTTGCTTCCATTGTTTGCATGATCTGTATTTTTTCTCTTTATCTGCACATTGGGTGTTGGTTTTCTTTTTAAATTGGGTTACTTTGTTTCTCTTGCCTTGCGGCTGTATAAAAACCAGCAAGGTTGTATGATTTATACATACTTTGATAATAAATGTACCTTTGAAATAAAACCTTTGAATCTTTGGTCTGATGCCAGGAAATATAGAGGAAGCTTGACCCAAAACCAGAGCAGCAGAGGAGATTGGTGGTGGTTCAGGTCAGAGCTCAGCCAGTCAAGAGGCAGATCATGAAGGTAATCTTGGCTCAGTCCAAAGTATCCAGAGATGGCTGGAGCTTGAAGTGTAAGACACACTGGGACAGGAAGTTACGGCATATTGAGTTAGGGATCCATCAAAGTGCTCAGGTTCTGGAATGCGGGGCTTGGGGGGGGAGGTTGACTGTCCCAGGGTTGCAGTATCGAGACGGATAGTTGCAAGACTGTGGCAAGCAGATGGTCAGTGGTTTCCTGCTGCTTCTAGATCATATGCTCATATCAGCAGACAGCTTCCTTTAGACTCTGTTGGGTTAATCAAGGGTTTCTTCATACTGTCAGGAATGTGGAGGAGGTTGACCCAAAAGCAGAGCAGCAGAGAAGATTCAGCGCTAAGTGCTATCTTTAATATCACTCGTAGACTTTAATAGACCTCAAAAACAACCAGCCATAAGGGACGACATAACAAGAGAGAACAGATACTTAATATGGCAAGGCAACAAGGCAGCTGAAGGCTAGAAGCAACTGATTGGGGCTGGCAAGTTCAATGAATGTACAAGGATTGTGGATGAAAGCTGGAATTTAAAAAATGCTACAGGAGATGACTTGGAAACAAAAGGCAGGTGTTTCCTGTTAGCTGTGTGGAGAAAGGGAAGAGGCTGCATGTGCAGTCCTGACAGGATCACCCCTCCCGGCCCCCTACAGCCCAGGATGATCTGAAAGGGTCCAGTGCAACTCCTCAATGAGTGATTAATCCTAGCTGTAACTAGACCTCTCCCTCAGGGCATACCATTCCCAGTCAACCTGGTAATCCCTGACAATGTCAATACACTCCTCAGCAAACCATGTGCACTGGACCATCTTCCACTATCCTAAATTCTGGAGGTATAGGCTCAGATGAGTTGAGTGGTCCATGGACAATGGGCTTGAGGCAGCACACATGGAAGGTAGGTGTAACCCTGAGGGATGGTGGCAGCTGGAGATGGTAAGTGACAGGATTAAAGTGATGGGTAATCTTGGAGGGAGCAATGAACAGGGCAGGAGCTGGTGGGAGCCAGGGCACAGGGGCACGTGAACAGCCAGACATGGTCCCCTGGCTGGGTACCAACAGTGGTTAGCCTGGCAGCAGTAGATGCAGTTGGCAGCTAGAATGGTCCACCATGCCCTCTTCCAAGCATTCCAGCTTCGGAGAACCAGGGCCCTAGTGGACAGGACCTCCACTGTTGGCTCCTCTGGGGTGAACAATGGGGGTTGGTAGCTTGAAATACTTGGAAGGTTGACGTACAGCAGCTGGGGCAGAGGGGTGTGTAGAAGATACTTTTTCCATTTGGAAGAGTTAGAAGTGGCAAAGCATTGCATAAACTTCTCTATTTGCTGATTGGTTCTTTCTGATTGACCATTGGTCTGTGGATAATAACCAGAGGACAAACTCACAGAGGTGTAGAGGAGGGAGCAGAAGGCTCACCAGAAGTGAGAGATGAAATGTGGGCTCCAGTCTGACACAATGTCCTGAGGGAAGCAGTGGGGATAAACTACATGTTTGAGAAGCAAGTCCACCATCATTGCAGCTGACAGAAGTTTGGGGAAAGCAATGAAGTGTGCTGCCTTGGAGAATAGGTCCACCACTGTCATGATCACCATGGCCCCATCAGAAGGTGGTAAAAGCATGATGAAATCTATGGCATTATTGAGTCATGGGTGTTGAGGGACCAATAGGGATGCTTGTTAGAAGAACCGCACTGTGCACATTGAGGGCAGGCAGTGATGAACTGACATACACCTGTGATTATGGTGAGCCCCCAGAACCAGCGTAACAGAAAATTCAGAGACTGTTGTGCACCTGGATGGATGGAGAGAGCTGAGGAGTGGGGCCCAATGGAGTACCTCAGAGCAGATGGTCGCAGGCAAGTACATGTGGTTTTCAGGTGTGTTAGCCAGAACAGACTCATGCTATAGAGCTGGTGGATCTAGTTCCCAAGGTCCTACATGATCTGGGCGAGGATTTGAGAGGTTGGAATGATGGATTGAAGGTCGATTTCCATTTCAGTTGGGTCAAAATGTTGTGACAGGGCGTCTGCTTTAGTGTTCTCAATAGGATGGTGAAGTTGAACTGCTCAAAGAAGAGAACCCAACGAGTCTAATGCGGTTTGAGCTGGCTCATCTGCTGTATGAATATGAGGTTTTGGAGGTCAGTCCAAATCAGGAGGGGCTCAATGTTTCACCATCAGCCAATGTCTCTATTCTTCCAAGATCCATTTAATCATGGGTAACTCCATAACGATGATGCTGTATAGAGTTGAGCTTGTGTGAGAAGAAGACACAAGATTGTGTCTTCCCATCCAGTCCTCGCTGGGAGAGGATTTCCCTGGTACCAACATCAGATGCATCCACCTCTATCACAAAAGGCCTAGAGGTCTTTGGGTGGTTGAGAATGGGAGTGATGGTGGAGCATCTCTTGAACTCCTCGAAAGTGTGGACCATGACAATGGTTATCCATGTGGGAGATGAGAGGGGTGACGATTTTCCTGTATTCTCTGATGAAACAGAGGTAGAAGTTGTTGAAGCCCAAGAAGCACTGTAGCTGTTTAAGAGAGCACAATCAGAGCCATTCAACGATGACACACACTTTCCCTAGATACATGCTATGCCATAGAGTGAACTGGTATTTTTCTAATTTGCAGTCGGTTTTCGAGGAGATGCTCAAGGATGGATTGGACATGACAAACATGATTGGGATCCTTGAAGAAGATAAGGATGTCAAATGTAGAAAATCAAATACCTGTGGAGCATGTCTTAAAGGATCTCATGAATGAAGACTTGGAAAATCGCTGGACTGTTGGAAAGTCCAAAAGGCATAACCAAGTATTTGCAGTGACCAGTGGGTGTTATGAATGCTGTCTTCCACACATCCCCCAGAAGATACAGATCAAGTTGTATGTGTTCCGTATATCCAATTTGGTGAAGATCTGGGACCCATGAAGTGTTTCAAATGTGCCATCCAACAAGGGGAGAGAGTAATAGTTTTAAATAATGATTTTGTTGATCCCACAGGAGTCAATGCAGGAACAGAGACACCCATCTTTCTTTTTGACAAAGAAGAATCCTGCACCAGTGGGAACTGGATAGTCAAATGAAGCCATATTGTAGCATGTCAGCTTTGTAGTCATTTATGGCCTGGTCTGAGGAAAGGAGAGGGAGAACAGATAACCTCAGGGACGGGTGGTGCTTGTGCTTGGAAGGAGGTCAACCATGCAATTGCGTGTTCTATGAGGCAGCAGGGTGCCAGCCTACCTCTTGCTGAAAGCAATGGCTAAGTCATGGTATTCCTGTGTGAATTTGGTGAGGGTTTCCTCCATCTCCTCGGATTTTGGGGGTGAGGTCAACTGAGGTAGCAGGCACATGGTCTGGCCGGTTGATCCCGAACTCAGCACTGAACTGGATGATCATGCGAAATGAGGGTTGTAAGTGGAGAACCAGAGTAATCCAAGATGAGATTAGCATTGAGCGAGTCAATTGGGAGGAGCTGAATGCATTCACGGAGCTCTCTGATGATGATGATTGTTCTGACCATCCCAGACCCCAAACAAAGTCCATCACTAGCCATGATACAGAAGGGGTGAGAGATCGGATTGACGGGGAGTCCAAGCTGCACGCACAGTGTCCAGTTCAGAAAGTTGTATGATGTGCCAGAATCCACTGGAGCCTCCTGTGTACGTAAAGCTGTTGGGACATGGAGGAGAACAGAGAGGGAGAGAGGGAGAAACAATGATGATGGAATGAGGGGCTGGGGGAAGCTTACCAGACAGAATGACCCTCGTCTCTACCTGGTGGTGTTGTCTCTGGACTCAGTGGGCATTTGGTATGTGGGGGATCAGCTGCTCTACGATAAGCCAACAAGCTACTTCTTCAGCAATACTCATGCTCTCGGGGTTAAGGGGGCATAGGCTCTGGAGGAGATGATGGTGATGAGGCTTCACCATTTTCAAAAGGCTTTTGACAAAGTCCCACACAGGAGATTAGTGTGCAAACTTAAAGCACACGGTATTGGGGGTATGGTATTGATGTGGATAGAGAGGAAGCAAAGAGTG
This sequence comes from Hemitrygon akajei, assembly GCF_048418815.1. Taxonomy (NCBI): domain Eukaryota; kingdom Metazoa; phylum Chordata; class Chondrichthyes; order Myliobatiformes; family Dasyatidae; genus Hemitrygon; species Hemitrygon akajei. The sequence continues at coordinate 55,994,542 of NC_133128.1, forward strand.
GGAGTAAACGGGACCTTTTCAGAATGGCAGGCAGTGACTAGTGGGGTACCACAAGGCTCAGTGCTGGGACCCCAGTTGTTTACAATATATATTAATGATTTAGACGAGGGAATTAAATGCAGCATCTCCAAGTTTGTGGATGACACGAAGCTGGGCAGCGGTTTTAGCTGTGAGGAGGATGCTAAGAGGATGCAGGGTGACTTGGATAGGTTAGGTGAGTGGGCAAATTCATGGCAGATGCAATTTAATGTGGATAAATGTGAGATTATCCACTTTGGTTGCAAGAACAGGAAAACAGATTATTATCTGAATGGTGGCCGATTAGGAAAAGGAGAGATGCAACGAGACCTGGGTGTCATTGTACACCAGTCATTGAAGGTGGGCATGCAGGTACAGCAGGCGGTGAAAAAGGCAAATGGTATGTTGGCATTCATAGCAAAAGGATTTGAGTACAGGAGCAGGGAGGTTCTACTGCAGTTGTACAAGGCCTTGGTGAGACCGCACCTAGAGTATTGTGTGCAGTTTTGGTCCCCTAATCTGAGGAAAGACATTCTTGCCATAGAGGGAGTACAAAGAAGGTTCACCAGATTGATTCCTGGGATGGCAGGACTTTCATATGAAGAAAGACTGGATTGACTAGGCTTATACTCACTGGAATTTAGAAGATTGGGGGGGGATCTTATTGAAACGTATAATATTCTAAAGGGATTGGACAGGCTAGATGCAGGAAGTTTGTTTCCAATGTTGGGGAAGTCCAGAATGAGGGGTCACAGTTTAAGGATAAAGGGGAAACCTTTTAGGACTGAGATGAGGAAAAACTTCTTCACACAGAGAGTGGTGAATCTGTGGAATTCTCTGCCACAGGAAACAGTTGAGGCCGGTTCTTTGGCTATATTTAAGAGGAAGTTAGATATGGCCCTTGTGGCTAAAGGGATCGGGGGTATGGAGAGAAAGCAGGTACAGGGTTTTGAGTTGGGTGATCAGCCATGATCATACTGAATGGCGGTGCAGGCTTGAAGGGCCGAATGGCCTACTCCTGCACCTATTTTCTATGTTTCTATGTTTCTGCAGCCTAGATAGTTCTGGGAATGGAACTGAGACTCTGGCCATTGACCCAGAGGGTCATACCTTAAGACACTTATCAATTCGGAGGGTTAGAGTGATGAGGCTTTTGAGGCCGGTGGGCATCTTCCGGGTAGATAGCCTGCAAGCACTACAAGAGGCCATGATGGTAATGGGCCAGCAACTTCTGCACTCCAGCTGCCCTCCGCCATAAGGGTCCTGAATTCCACAGTGTAATCCAACACCAAGCACGTGCCTTGACTCAGGCAAAGTGTTTGATCCGCTGTCCTCTCCTTTTGTTTCATGAATGGTCGAAAGCCTATCTCAGCACTGAATTCCTCATATTTATTGCATATGGTGGTTTTATTGTCCCAGTTAGTGGTGGCAGCCCAGGTCAGAGTTCGCCCAATCAAGAGAGAGATGATGAAGGCAATCTTGGCTCAGTCCATAGAATAGAAAGGTGGCTGGATCTCAAAGTGCAAGATGCACTGGGACAGGAAGTTGCGGCATTAGATTGGGGATCTGTCAAAGTGTTCAGGCACTGGACTCCTGGGCTTAGAGAGAGGAGGCTGACTGCTTCTGGATTGCTGTGATGAGACAGAGAGTTGGAAGAGAGTGGAGTGCAGATGGCCAGTGGTTTCCTACTGCTTCTGGATCATGTGCCCATACTGGCTGACAACTTCCTTTAGATGAACATACTCTGCTGGGTCAATGAAGGGTTCATTCATCCTGTCAGGAAATGTAGAGGAGGTTTGATGCAAACACAGAGCAGCAGAGACAATTTAGCAATGAGCAATATCATTAATAATTGACTGCAACAATAACAAGCCACTAAGGGACATAAAAGGAGAGAGAAAAGATATTAAGCACCACAGGCAACAAGGTAATTGAAGGCTCAGAGCATCTTGAGTGAACAAGGATTGTGGATGAGAGCTGGGTTTAAATAGGCTGAAGAAGATGAGTTGATCAGTGGGAAGTGACTCCTAATAGCTGGTGGAGACTGGGACAAACATGCTTATGCAATCACCCTGCAGTTTACATGTGACTACCTACATGTACAGTATCTCCTGTTTATTAACTCCTCATTCTCCCGAATAAGACTTTCAGCTCCAGTTCCAGTTCCCTAACGTAGTCTGAAGGGACCTGCAACCAGATGTATTTCTCACTGATGTAGCAATCAGGGACATTGGAGGTCTCCCATGTTTCCCACATCTTGCAAGAGGAGCACACCACTGCTCTGGGATCCATTCTTGCTGCTCTAGTTAGGCATTAATAATGGAGGAAGCAGAAACCCCACCTTATCTCCACCTGTACTCCCTGAAGCCTCCAGAGTTAAAGCTCATGCCCATTCCCCTCTAATTCTGTCCCGCTCTCACAGAGGCTGCTCTGCATAAACCTAACTTCTTTTTATTGGCCATTGCCAATAGCCTAACAACCCAATTGGTTGATATTTTGGATGCACGATTATATGGCACACAATAGTTACAAAGTTCACTAACCGCCCTCTATCTAAACTGAGCCTGATAGCCTGAAGATGGCTTTTTAAAGACAATAGTATCTGGAACAACCATCAATCTGCTGGAGGAGTGGGTCTAAATGAATCTCATAGGGTAAAGGAATGGCCAGGGAATTCAAGCCAAAATCTGATGCACCACCTGTCTTGATGCAGTGTTTTAATTTGAAACATCAACTATTCCTTTCCTCCCACTGATGGTGCTAGCCCACTGGGCTCTTCCAGAAGATTGTGTGTTGCTCCAGAATCCAGTATCTGTATGGTCTTGTGGCTCCAGTATCTAGAACACTTTCCTCAAGGTTCAAGTACATCAAGTTTATTTATCATGTGTACTTCAAAATATTCAATGAAAAACCTTGTTTGCATTAACAACCAACACACGCAAGGGTGTGAAGGGGGCAGCCGGCAAGTGCAGCCGTATATTTCATCACCTACATACCATGCCTACAATGCTCAAAGTGACATAGAAAAGAGTAAAACAGAACACAAAAGCAACACAACAACGACAACAATACAAGGCCCCGTTCCCCCTCCCACCCATGCACGTATAGTGCTCTAATCCTAAGACAGTTCATATTCTTCGGACTCCAGTCTCTAGCAGACCCCGATTTGGACTCAAATTCAGACGTGGACACATAGACATTGGGCCTTCAATTACTCCAGTGGACTCAAAGATCCAGGGCTCCACCCAATGGGCCTCAATATCTGGACTTCTAACTTGATCCTTGGCATTAGTAGCGGAACATTCCAATCACTCAACAATGTGGTGGTGAAAGTAGGAATAGTAACAACATTTAAGAGGCATCTGGACAGGCACTCAATAGAGTAAGGTACTGGTACCAATGTAGACAAGTGGGATTCTTGTAGATAAGCATGATGATATGGTAGGCTGAAGGGACTGCACAACTCTATGACCCTGTGGCTTTAATTGGGAAGATAAATGATGTGTTAGACTTCATTATAAGAGGATTTAAATAAAAGAGTAAAGCTATCTTAAGGCAATTTTATAGGCCCTTAATGAGATGCTCCTGGAATACTGTGCTCAAGTCTGGTCTCTTGTTCTGAGGAAGGATTCAATTGTGATTGAGAGACTGCAGTGAAGGTTCACCAGGTTTGATTCTTAGGATGGACAAATTATTATGTGAGAAGATATTGAGCATAACATGTTTTTACTCTCTAGAGTTGAGAAAAATAGCAGGCAAATTCATCAAAGCATACAAAATTCCAACAGAGCATGACAAGGTCAGTGCAGGTATGATATTTTTTCTCTGGCTGTTGTGTCTAGAACCAGGGTTCAGTCTTAGAAGGGACCTGCTATACAGGACTGAAATTTCTTCAACCAGAATGTAATGAATTTTTGGCATTCTCTACCCAAAAGGCCTGAGTATATTCAAGTCAGAGATAGGAAGATTTTTTTAATATAATGGAGAATCAGGGGATATGAATTAGCAAGGAAAGAGCTGTTGATTTTATTGAAAGACAGAACAACCAGGTGGGGCTAAATGACTTTCTCCAGCTTTTATTTATCATATTTTTGTGTTTTTATGTTCTTGATGTAGTATACTTAAACTTCAAACTACCTTGTACAGAATATTAAGCAACAGTCAGTCAAATGTTATTTCTAGGCCAAAGTTTCTGATAGGGTCAGGAAACAATGATTACTAAGAGTTACTAAGCGAAGGCTGGTAGACAATCATAAACACAACTGACCAGAGGATATTTGCAAACTGCTTTGGGATATATTTTTTTTAAAGGACTAAATTAAAATAACTTCTGTGCCTCATAAACTTTATAAAACAAACTGTTGAATAAAAGACAAAGTTACAAGACTGCTGGATACAAAGAAAATACCAAGACAATCTTTCATTCATTGCCACATGAAAAGGCGTTCGTCATTATTATATATTAACTCCTAGATTTCTCAAAAGCAAAGTATGGTAATGTTTTAACATTAATATTATACACCTATAAGTAGAATGTTTTACAGATAAAATTGCCTTGAACTGGAATATTAAACACTGGTCTGTAGAATAAAACCTCATGTCAAAAACTGCACCATGCTCTACAAAAATGGACAGGAAACGAGGCATAATGTTCTTTGAGATACCCGAGTGGGTTGATAAATACAAAGACAGCTGGCCACAGGAAATTAGCAAACTGCTATAGGAAAATTCTTTAACCAATGGTTGAGTGAAAATAACTTTTCTCATCAACTGTATTGAACAAGTTACTTGGTAGAAAAGCCAAGCACTATAAAAATACCCCTCAGGGTGGATTTAGTATCTTGACTGGTTCCCAACATGGAACAGTTGATATTTTGAAAGTATATTATACAAAGCTATAATTTCCTGTTTTTGTCTGCCTTCCTTCTTGAGCTGATTTAACTTCACATCTGAACACTATTCTGTTACAAATTCCCATCCTAATCGCTCAATAAAACAAAACCATCTTAAGCTCTCAACAATGTAGTGCCCTTAGACTCTTTCAAAAGGCAAAAAAAAACCAAGGATAGAATGATAGTTTGTTCATTCATTACGTGCTGTGCCACATGGCATGGGCTGATCATGGGCTTTCCTTGACCATGATTGTTCTTGCCAAATATTTCTGCAGAAGTTGTCTGCAATTGCCTTCTCCTGAGCAGTGCCTTTAAAAGACTGTTGACCCCATCCATTATCAACACTCTTCAGAGGCTGTCTGCCTGGTGTCAGAAGTTGCACAACCAGGATTTGTGATATGCACCAGTTGCTCATACGACCATCCATTGCTTGCTCCCATGGCTTCACATGACCCTGCTAGGAGGGTTAAGCAGGTGCTACACCTTGCCCAAGGATGAACAACAGGCTAGCGAAGAAAAGGAGTACCTTATTCCTTTTTTGTTAAAGTGTATCTCCACCCCACCACTGTAGAAATACAGTATATATTTTAAAAATCCTTAACAGAAGATCCATTAAAAAGTCTAGCCCTTTACATGCTCAAATATATGGCATGGGTCTTATCAATTGTTAGCAAATATGAATAATTGGAACTTTCATTCCTAAAGTTTAGGAACCACTGCTATAAAACTTACCTGAGTAGCATTAGAAAGGCATTCTCATATACTGGGAAATCCCAGGAATTCTGCAGTAAAGCCTTCTGCCCATTGAAGGCCCAGCAAGCTTAAGACCTCAACATTTATGAACCTGAGCACAGGTCCAAACTTGCTGATGGATTCCTGAAAACAGTTTGCCAGTGCAGCCTGTCCCTGGGTCTGAGACTCCTCTATACTTACAGATCAGGCAATCCTTCCATTTCCCAATTTACAGAATGGAGAAGAAATATTCCAGTTCTAAATCATTTGTTCTCTCTTTTGTGACTGCCTCCCTCAGTCCATTATATGATACTTTCCAGTCCAGTCACTGGAAGTGCAACCCCTGTCTTTTCCACTTCTTCCATTTTAGTGTATTGCATTCAGTCTTCACAATGTGGTCTCCTTTACATTGAAGAAATCAGATCTAAATTGGTGATTGCCTTGTCGAAGGCATTCTCTCATACTCTTTTTCTCTTCTCCTGTAACAATCAGTTTTTAAAGTTATTGTTACTTTGGAAATTTGGGTCGTCACACTGTCACAATTACGAGTGTATGCTTTAAAGCATAATGTAATTAATCATTTCATTTCAAAGGTCTACAACACTATTAGAATTTTTTTTAAAATCAATGAATAGTTTATCTCACTCTATGGCTCATGTCATCTATACTATTCTTAATCTTGAAAACATTTCAATTGTATCAGAAAAGTAATTATCCCAGTTTTAAGTCCACTGCAAGCTGACTAGAAAATCCTTCAAAAAGGAAAATGAGTTACAGTCTGAAAATTAATCCCATGTTACACAAATTCACTGCTATTCAGGATATTAAGTTTTAAGATGCAGAAGTTTTAAAACCTGGGTAACTGTTGATTTGAAGATGGCCTCAATACATAAGAAGATGTTGCTCAAAGACAATAAATCATTAGACCTCTCTTTTCACTAACGTTAAGAGAAACAGAGAAAAAGAAGTTCTACTGGATGAAGGTTTGATAACCTTGAAGAAAATTTAGGGTGATTGGCAAAAGAGAAGATTCATAAAAGATGTAAAAATGATAATTAGCACAACTTAGAATGCACAACACAAACAGATGTTGAATGTAAATCCAATTAGAGCTTTCAAATGAAAATTGATTAAGAGGCTTAAAGAGAAAATAAAATAATGGGGTCATTGAGAAGGAGTTGAGAATGGATTGCTTTGCCACAACTAGAATAGACATAATGAGCAAAATGGGTATCCACTGTGCTGTAGTACTCCCCCATTCCATTAAAAAATGGCTCTATACTCCAGATAGATAGATACACGGCATTTGCAATATATTCATGTGTCTGGCTGCCTTTATCTGCTTCTATTTTTAAAATATCACCTCAAGTCTTGCCTGAGCAAGGACCTGGACGCGCTGCAATCCACCAACCGCCGCAGCAGGTCTATAGTGAACACAGTCTCACAGGCTCTCTACTCTGCTGTGGAGCACCTAGAAAACAGCAAAACAGATGTCCAGCTGCTGTTTATCAATTGCAGCTTGACCTTCAATACCATCATCCCCTCAGTATTAATCGCCAGCCTTCTAATATGTGCCTCTTTACCTCCCGCTGGAACTGGATCTTCTGCTTTTTCGTCAGAGGACCATGGTCAGGACAGATTGAAGATAACATCTCCTCCTCACTGACAGTCAACACTGGCGCACCTCAAGGATGTGTGCTTAGCCTGCTGCTTTACTCCCTCTACACTCGTGACTGTGTGGTTAAAAACAGTTCAAATGCCATCTATGAATCAACTGATGACACCACTGGAGTTGGCAGAATATTAGATGGCCACATAGTGTACAGATGTGAATGAGTTGGCTGGTTGAGTAATGTCCCAACAACAACCTTGCACTCAACATCAGTAAGACCAACAAATTGATTGTGGACTTCAGGAAAGAGATGTTGGGAGAGCACACACACACACTGGTCCTCACTGAGGGGTCAGTCGTGGAAAGGATGAGCAGCTTTCAGTTCCTGGATGTCTATATCTTGAAGGATCCATTCTAGGCCCAACATATTGAGACAGACATGAAGAAGCCATGCCAGCAGCTATACTCCATTAGGAGTTTGAGAGGAATTGGTATGTCACCAAGGACTCCTGCAAATTTCTGTAGATGTGTGATGGAGAGCACTCTGTCTGGTTGCATCACAGCCTCAGATAGAGGCTCCAATGCACCAGATTACAAGAGGCTGCAAAGGGTAGCCTGCAGTCTCTTGCAACCCTGTGCATTAGATTAGACTCAGACAGTCTCACCATGAGCTCAACCCTCTACGCCACTCAGGACATCTTCAAGAGGTAATGCTTTAAGAAGGCGTCATCCTGCATCAGAGCCCTCGCCGTCCTGGATATGATTTCTTCTTATTATTACCATCAGTAAGTAGGTACAGGAACTTGATGACCCACACTCTATGATTCAGAAACATCTTTCTCTCTGCCAACAGATTTTTGAACGGTCATGAATGCTGCCGTGATATTCCTTTTGTTTTGAATTATTTAGTTATTTTGCAATTTATAGTAATATTACATCTTTGCACTGCACTGCTTCCAGGAAACAACAATTTTCACCTAATGTAAGACACTGATAATAAATCTGATTCTGCTTCTAAGCAGCACTTTGATCAATTCAAATTTGGTAAGTTTACACCTATACAAGTATACATCATTGTGGAAATGCAATTGCAAATTGCAAGACAAAGTAACTCAGTGTGTTCGGCCTTATCAATTAGAAGAATTGCATTTTCATTGAACTTTTTACATCATAGAACATGGGACATGCTATTTAGCCTGTTCTGCATCCTCTCCAAAGTCTCGACATCCTTCCTATAATGGGATGACCAGACTGTATGCAATACTCCAGATACAGCCTAACTAGTGGTTTATAAAGCTGCAACATAACTTCCCAACTTTTACACTCAATTCCTTGACTAATAAAGGCTTTCTTAACCTGTGGCCTGCTGAGTTCCTCTAGCATTTTGCGTGTGTTGCTAACAACCTGTGTAGCCACTTTCAGGGAGCTATAAACTTGCATCCCAAGATCCCTCTGCTCATCAACACAGTTAACAATCTTGTTAACAATTTCACTGTACTCTCTCTTTACATTTGAACTACTAAGGTGCAACAAATCACATTTGGCAGGGTTAAACTCCAGCTGCCATTTCTCCACCCATATCTGCAAGTGATCTATGTCCCCTTGTATTTTTCGCCAGTTTTACACCTTTCACAACACCTCCAATCTTTGTATCATCTGCCAACTTACTAACCCACCCATCTGCATTTTTAGCCCAGTCTTTTATATACATCACAAAAGCAGAGGTCCCAGTACAGATCCCTACAGAACCACTAATCACAGACCTCCAGACAGAATATGTCCCTTCAGCCACTACCTTCTGTGGGCAAGCCAGTTCTGAATCTAAACAGCCAATTCACCATGGATCCCAGGCATCTTAATCTTCTAGGTGATTCTCCCATAAGGGACCTTGTCAAACGTCTCACTAAAATCCACATGGACAACATCCACAGCTCAACCTTCATCAATCGCCCTCAGAATTACTTCCAGTATCTCTCTCTCTCCCCCCCTTCCCTCCCTCCAGCCTGCCTGCCTGCCTGCAACGTACCTATCCTGTCCTCTGTGCAGTTTTCCATCCATGTATAGGATGCCCTGTGAGATTCAATCGGACAATGGCTCGCATTTTGCGGGAGTTAAAATCTAGGATTGGGCAGCAGTTCCTCGCACTTCATGTGTGTTTAAAGTCGCATTCTACAGGTGGCAGGACTGATTGAAAGCATGGATAGGTAGTTGAAGCAACGGATTAATCTATTGACCTCTACCTGTACCCTCTAGGGATGAGGGATGTGCTGAAGCAAGCAGTGGACCACCTAAACCCCTGGCCGATAAGTTAAGGTGGATCACTGATAACCTGTCATTTCACAGTGTCAGACCCGACAAAGCTCAAAGAAGTGGAGTTGGAAGAAGAATCAGGGGAGCTTTGGGTGTAGCAGCTACAGGGGCCACCGGGTTGGGGGGAGATTGTGGCATGCAGACTAGGAAATACGCAGTGAATAGCGTTCCTGGAGGGGATTGAGAATGACATGTCTGAATACCCAACAACTAACCCGGAGAGTGAGTGTGCGTCTCCTTGTGTTGCAGAACTGCAAAGTGGTGGCACTGGCAGCAGTTGGGATGACACTGACCTGCCATGGAAGATCTTATAACATGTTCCCGTGGATGGCGTATGAGTAGGTAAACAGGACCAACAAATCAGATTGTTGGATTTGTATGAGGACTCTGACCCACGCCACAGAAGGGATACCATTAATACCGATCCCTTTGATGGCTAAGAGGGCAATCACAGAGTCAGAAGGATTTTGCATAATAGCCTTTCCTTAGTATGGTTCCACCAGATTGTCCGGAGAGCTGATAACTATGACCTCAGTGATGGAGACACTGGCTAAAGAGGTGGCCGTAGCTCGCGTGGATGCGCCAACCTGAGAATCAGCCAAAATGATGTCTGTTCGAATGGTTGCCTTGAGGAATTAGATGGCCTTAGATTACCTTAGAGAAAGCTGCCCCTTGTGCTGTAATTGATCAAGAATGCTGCGCCTACGTTCCTGGCGAGTCAGGGAACATCACTCACCTGACTGATCCACATATGACAGTTGGTAAATAAGATTAAGAAAATCTGGGACCAGATCCATAGCTATTACACTCCAGGATGAACCTGGTGGCTTACGGTGGTGTTAGGAAATTGGTGGACAACTGTAAGACACTGAGTTGTGACAATTGGGCTTTTCATATTGAATATTGTAGTTTTATGTTTTATATGTAGTTTAGTGGGGCTTTCACAGAGGTTACACTAACCTGAGGACTGAATGGTATGCTGTCATGTCTTTCGAAGGATGGAATATAACATGAAGGGTTAACTTACCTGCCAGCTGAAAGCCACTTCTGCTGGCCATTTGCCGATTGGCCTGTTTAATGGATGCAACAGCTCTCTCCCATTTGCTGGTTTTCGCACCCCAGCACCAGCTTCTAGTTCCCGACACCCCAGAGGTATAAATATGAGAGGCTTGGCCTCTTTTTGCAAGGGGCTCCCCTTCAGACTGGGTCACGAGCAGGGCTGAAGGATCATTGGGGGAGTGTGCTGCAGGAAGGAGTGCCCACCCACATGCACACTTAGATAAATACCTGGTTGTTGAAAGTTTGGTGTTGTAGTTGTGTAACCTGGGACTTAATGAACTACCTGTTTGAGTTATTGACTGTTTCGTGTTATAGTTTTGTAACTTAGGGGGCTTAGATGAATACTTGTTTGACTTAGATGTTTCGTTGAGTGTTTCAATGTTTGTTTGCAAATAAATAGCTAATGTGCTTACTCATCGTCAGTGTCTTCTGTCCCACGAATTTCTAAATCAGTCTTCATGTAACACCGACTTTTCCCCAAAATCTTCCACAACAGAAATGTGCTTCATTTGATAGAGACCTAAAACCTGACCTTCTCCACTACTGAGACCAGCATTCCCTAAGCAGGCATGAGAGTTTTAATCACAGCACCTCTCTTTAAGGAAACCACTTAATCAGACCTTTGACTTTACTGACAAACCTTTGTGATCACAGTGCTTACAGTGAAGCTGTCTTTACAGTGTTGTTTTTCAAAGCAGACCCATCAAAACTGAATGGCTACTTCAAACAGTGTACAAAAAAGCTGGATGAACTCAGCAGGTCAGGCAGCATCAGTTGAAAGGAGCAGTCAACGTTTCTGGTCGAGACCCTTCGTCAGGACTGTCAACGTTTCGGGTCGAGACCCTTTGTCAGGACACCCAGGACGAACAGTGTATCCTCTTGAAAGTAAAGAAGTCATTATTTCTTCTGTGTACTGTATTCATTTTCACAATAGCTGTCCAAGGAATTCTTCCCCTCTCAGTGAAAAATGACATGGTTAGAAGGCTTTGTATAACTTGTTCCGTGTTCTCCTCCAAACACGGGTTAAAGTTTTCGGAAGAGTGATGAAATGTGAAGTCTACTTGAAGTGTAAAGATGGACTCACACAACAAATACTTGGCATACTATCCAGGTGATTGCATGACAAAGGGAGGTGGGATGATGATGGCCTATTATTCTCCCATTTATCACCACCCAGCCTAGGCCAGAAACCCAAGCAACGAGATTCTGAATCTTTCAGGGTGGTTCAGACGGATACTAATTCCCTTTCAGAGAGAGATCGTTAAGGATGAAGGGGACGACCACGCTCTCCGCTGAAACTTGGAAGGAGACTCTGAAGAGGAGACAACAAAAGACCCACAGAGCTGTTCTCTACTATACTCCGGTTGATCTTATGGGGTTCAGCTATACTGACTGAAGCTTGGATAGGAGTAAGTAAATCTGAATGGACAGGAAAGTCTTATTCCAATTAGATTCAGTTCTCCTTACTTTGCTGACAATATGGACTGCATTCGGATTAAAGATTTGTGATGTCTTTAGCTGTATGGTGATGGTCATGAAAAGAAGGGAACTGTACATCCAGGAATGATACTCATTCCACTTTATGCAGAGAAGCAGAGTCTGAAGGCAAGACTGAACACTACTGAGGAAGTTCTGCATGTTTTCAGATTACTGTTTCTTGTAAGCCCAGGGACTCTGTGATGCTTGCAGATTCATGCACCCTGTTAGCAGATGGTCTTCAAGTCATTCAAATGGATCAATTTAATATCAGACAGTTCATACAATATACAACCTGAAATTCTTACTCTTCACAGAAACATCCACACAACAAAAAACCCACAAGAATGAATGATAGTAACATCAGAACACCAAAGCCCCCTCCCCCTTCCCAGCACAAGCAGCAGCAGAAGAATCACCCCTCCCCCCTCCGCTCCCCCTACTTGCACCAGCAGAAGCACTGAACACCCCCACCCCCACCCCCCACTGTGCAAGCAAAAGCCCCCAAGGAGACCTTGGCCTTTGCTCAAGGAAAAGGAAGCAGCTGCTCGTTATTGAGTAGAGAGCATCAGTAACCTCCCAAATGCCAAGGTGGGAAATAGCTCAACTGTAGCTGTCACTACTTAGAGTAATCGGGAGACTAAGAATTTCAAGGTAACAATGAATACAGTCACCTGAATCAACACAGGTGAGTACAGTGAATAGTAAGGCACTAAGGTGTGCAATAGAACAGAGGGATCTGTGAATACAGATCCATAGTTCCTTGAAAGTGGTGTCTCATGCAGATGGGGTCATAAAGAAAACTTCTGGCACATTGGCCTTCATAAACCTGAATTGAGTATAGGAGTTGGGACGTTATGTAGAAGTTGTAAAAGATGTTGGTAAGGCCTAAGCTGGAGCATTGTGTATAGTTCTGGGTCACCTACCTACAAGAAAGATGTCAATAAGATAGAAAACAAGCAGAGAAAATTACAAGGACGTTGCTGTGACTTCAGGACCTGAGTTCTAGAATAAGGTTAAATAGGTTAGAGTTGTATTCCTTAAAATGTAGAAAATGGAGAGGAGATTTGATAGAGGTATACAAAATTATGAGGGATTTGGATAGGGTAAATGCTTTTTCCACTGAGGTTGGCTGAAACTTGAACTAGAAGTCCTTGGTTAAGGGTGAAAGAGGAAATATTTAAAGGGAACATGAGGGGAAACTTCTTCACTCAGACGGTGGTGTGATTGTGGAATGAGCTGCCAGCAGAAGTGGGGACGCAGGTTCATTTTCAGCACTTAAAAGAAATTTGGATAAGCCCATTGATGGGAGGGGTATGGTGGGTTATGGTTCACGTGTAGGGCAATGTGACTATGCAGAATAATAGCTTGGCATGGACTAGGTGGACCAGAGGGACTGTTTCTGTGCTCTAGCGGTCTATGACTCCAAGACTAAGCTCAGACATGGTCACTCGATGGAACAAAAGGGCTAATTCTGCTCCTATGTGTTATGGTCAGAGATCTCTGTAACTCCAGCATAGAATACCTGAGAAAGCTGGAACTTTTGTGCATGTTCTGTTCTGTTCCTGACTTTCGTACAGCTCTTACAGCACTCTCAGACGGATCAGCACAGAACCTTTCATGGCAGAGGAGATAAATCGAGGAATTTCAGCGCATCACACCCAAACTTATTGCATGGCCCTGCTGCAACAGCCTGATACACCAGTCAGAGTCCTTCGTAACAGATTGCAGAAGTGACAAGGCCAGAGTAATCCACTAAACAGCTCAGCTGCAGAGAATGGAGAACATTGAAAACAAGAATGAAGACCATGAAACCATGATCTATGTCCAGAATCATCAGACACAGTTACAAAATACAAGAACCAACTAGACTCTACAAAATGGGGAATGGTGATAATCATTTATGCTGGAAATGTAAAAATGAGGTGGGCACATATTTTCACATGATTTGGGAGTGTTCCATGGTTCGTCCATTTTGGTGTAAAGTTCTTGATTTGTTGGGGAATTGGTCGGGTCCTACACTGCCCTTGTGCCCACGGCTTTGTCTCCTGGGTGATAGGACTATGATACCTAATGTAAACAATGACAAATTTACTATTTTAAAGGTGGGTCTCATCACAGCTGCAAGAATTATATTGCAAAACTGGAAAAAACCCAGATGTCCCACTGTGAGGGAATGGACTGAGGAAATGGTTAAGATTTCATCATATGAACACGTTGGGAAGAATTAACAGTGAGGGAAAAGTGCAAGACGCGTGGGATCAATTTTGGTTGTATGTTAATTTAAACTTAAATTAGAAGATATTTTCCGTTTCTTAGTTTTATATGTTTTCCTGTCATGGGATGGCTGTGTAAATATACTGTACTGTATCTGCTCTATGATATGCTGTGCTGCTTTGTAAAATAAGAATAAATAATAATAAAAATTTGAATTACAAAAAAATACGAGAACAATTATTCAAGACCAACATGGAAGATATTTCTTTACCCAGAATGTAATTAATCTTTAAAATTCTCTACCAAGAAGATTGTGAAGACCCAGTCACTGAGTATATTGAAGACAGAGATTGATCAATTTTTTAATATTAAGAAACTGAGGGCTGGAGGTTCATACAGGAAACTGGTGGTAAGGTATAAGATCAGCCATGATGTTATTGAATGGTGAGCAGCTATAATGGTCTACATAACCTCAGTCTGTACCTATTGATAAATCAATACTAGGCTTTCTGGTCATAATTTTCTCCTTTCAATAATTTTAGCTAAGAAAGTCACAAGTATCTTTGATAATTGTGTTCCTAAAAATTATAAGCGTGATTAAAGACCTAAGGAAAGGCAAACCGTGTACTGATGATAGCTTCTCGACTGGAGCCGAAACATCTGCAAACATTTTGCCAAGCTCAATGACCTACCAAACTTCCAAGAAAGAAAACTTTTTAAAGAAAATTTTCACTTAAATATTCATTAAAATTTCCATTAAATACCCTTGAAATCTTATGGTAGACCCAAGTAAAAAATGAAAATATAAGCTACAGAAAAACTTTGCTTGACACAGAAACCAGTATCTACATTTTCCCTTTAGCTGACTATTATTTCACCTTTTGATATCTAACAATGTCGAAATCACATTTATGCAGCAATTTCACACACGATCATAAATGATTCATCAGTGAATTTCAATAATTACACTTTTGAATTATACTTGATCTATGGATATAATCAGCTCTCCAACCACAGCAGAAGTTTTGGGTGTTGGTATGGGGTTAGGAATTCAATAGTGCTGTAAAAGATGCAGGATTTGCAATACGTAATTGACCTTCCCCTGATTGAGCTGGTGTAGCTTGTGTAGAAAGCTTAGACACAAATTGCTAAGCTTTTGTGTCTTAGCAAAACATAATTCATAAATTCATAAATCAAAATAAATCAAGTTGTTGAGTACAGGAATTAGGATGTTATGTTGCTGTTGTCCAAGTACTAAATTTGGACTACTGTTGCAGTTCTGATCACCTACCTACAGGAAAACTATCATTAGAATTGAACGAGTACAGAAGTGCAGCTAGAGGTCATAGGTTAGGGGTGAAAGGTTAAATGTTTAAGGGGAACCTGAGGGGTATCTTCTTCACTCAGAGGGTGGCACGAGTGTGGAACGAGCTGGCAGAAGAAGTGATGAAAGTGGGTTTGATTTCAACATTTAAGAGAAATTTAGATAAGTACATAGACACAAGGGGTATTGAGGGCTTTGGTCCAGGTACTGATTGATGGGACTAGGTCAAGTAACAGTTTGGCACAGACTAGAAGGGCCAGAGAGCGTGGTTCTGTGCTCTAGCGTTTAATGACTGATTCTGAGCACCATTGCCATATATGTGGTGAGCAGCCAGTGCAAAAGCTGTTTTTTTCCACAAACACAGTCTGAAAAGTTTTTCTATTCTAGCGTAGATAGAAATACTACCACAAAATTAACAGACATAAGACAGAAAAGCAACCGTCTTTGACTGGTTGTAGATGCTAGATTAAAAGCAGCCCTGCAGTATATGTGGTTAGTCATTTGAAATGAATGTGATAACTCAGGCTAACTGTAAATGGTGGCCTTACAATACCTACAAGAACATTAACTGACTGCACCTACATTAAAGAGGCTATGAGCTGTGCTGGCACTGTGACACATTCCAGGAATTGGCTAAAAAAACTGTGGTTCCCTCCATGAGAAACAAATTTTCACAAGTTTCTGAATGCAGGTAGTGTGCTATGAGAAATGAACAAAATGCATGGCGGTATGAAGCCAACAAGCCAGGTTATCTGGGTGTTTGATTATCCAAAAATACTGGTCTTCACTATCCCAATAGTCCTCCCCTACATCTGAGTGTTGTCCTAAGAAACTGTTAGGAATTGCTTAGCATTGCAAACCATGTGTGGACATGGTATGTACAGTTCAACAGCAGAAAGCAGGTGATGAGAAGATTAAAGGATTTTATTACATCACTTAAAAATGTATTCCCTGTGTAATTATCAAAATTATATCAATCAACAGACACAGACATCAGCCAAATGGGAAACAGTGCCAGCAGGAAAGAGTACATGTGGAAATAATTGCTGGGTCAAAGAGACATTCTGCACCTTCTATTGGTTATGGCCGTGGGCTTTCGCCTTACAAATGGTACTTACCAATCACAATCGGTACAGGGACAACAGTCAACCCAGAGCCGCTGCAGTCCTGAAAGGTGAGCAGTTCCTTCACAAGAAAATGCTGGCAGATAGACAATGTACCTTTTGCTGGAATTCAAACAGGAGTCCCAGGGACTGCCTGCAGATGAATTTCAGAATCCTTTATTGTGGTTTTTGGTGGCAATGTTGAACAGCACCTATCCTCCAATGCATTACTGGATGATTGTCATTGGCATTCTAGTTTCCTTACCCTTATCATCTTTCTCTCTTCCTCACCTTGCTCTAGCCCTTCTTGTTGACAATGGCTTGAGCTGCCTTAGTGCTGAGTTATGAAGGATGACACAAATTATTAATCTTGAGATCCTCTATGGGCCTATCTATACAGTCAACAAAACCACTATTTCAAGACATCTTCTGCAGACTAAACATTGTTATGTGCAGCACAGCTGTTTTATGTCCAATTAACTGCAGTTCTATGACGTAGCCATGATACTAGTGTACAGCCTTCTCTACCAATCTTCCAGCTACTGATCTGGAATAATGGAGAAAAGCAGGAGGATAAAGTGGATTGCCAGTGGATGAAAGCATCAAGGCTGCTCCTTGTTTGACTGCCTGGTACTCTGAGGGATGTGAATGAACTAAACATTAATCAAATGGAGTCTATTGTGACTGATGATGGTGCCCATGTTCCAGTAAGTCACACTCGAGGTAATGTGGGTGCAATCTGTAGGTCCCCTAATTCATAGGGGAACTCCTTTCAGTCTCTCTCACATGGTGCCTGTTCCTCTATTCAAAAGAGTAAAAGATAAGCAGGGCTCCTGCAAATTGTTTTACTTATCCAGTACCAACAGTTGCTCAAAGAGGTATTGAAAGGATAATGAAAACATAAATGGAAAGGGATGAGAAAAGACAGCCTTTAAGGAGCAAGTGATAATGGCTTAATAACAATTAGGAATTAGACTTGGTATATGTGAAGGGTAAAAGACAAACACCAGGAGGAGTAACTTCTAGGATCCCTGCCCTTCCTTCTTCTCCTCCTTCTCATCTACCAAGAAACCGCAACACAACAGACACAATGGACAAAAATAAGAAGAATTATCAAAGATTTTGAAGTAACTATAGGGGAAATTAAGTTACACAAGAAGGACAAATCATTTTTTCTATTATCCCTTTCTATTCACTTCATGACAAATCAATAATAAGGGTTAAAACTTTAATGAGCAGAGATATGTTATAATATCAAAAGAGATATTAAAAAGTGTTTTATAATGATTGATTAATATCACATGAGATCAATTACCGTAAATTATTATTTAGACATGCAATAAGTTTGATAACATGCTAATTAAGTTTTAAAAGATTAACAGATAGAGAATGAACCAATGTAAATGTTTTGTTTGGGATACATTGAGCCGTCAGAGAAGCAAAGCTGTGGTTTCCTTTTAAAGAGCACTTCCTGCTATTACCATTGTTTTAAGCTGACTAAATCGGTCATTACTGTCAGAGGAATTCCGAGACAGTTTTCCCACGAAACATCATGATAAGAACAGTTATTGTCTGCTTGCTGATTGTGTCTGGTAAGTCTGTCATTCTAATTCTGGAAGTATTATTTAAATCGACAAAAGAATTATTTAGTACTAAACAAAAAACCAGTGAAGTGAAAACAGAAGAAAACAATTTGAATACAAGAAAATATCATGGACAGGAACTATCATGGAAACATGAGTTAAGTTGGTTTGAGTGCAAAAATTTATGTCCATGTGTTAGAATCAAAGGTGAAAATAACTGTCCAGTCCAGCAAGATGAACTGGTAAAACGTGGTGGAATTATTAAGTGCAGTGGATAAACAGGCCCTTTTGTGGTGTAACGTTTGGTGAGAAATTAAACTTACTTTCAGATCTGAAATATCAAATTCTTTTCAATTCACCTCATAACAAATTTACACTCTGTACTGAAAGACCAAACATTTAAAAGTAGCAAAATTAAAAATTATTTTAGAGACATTTAAAAACTGTTTTAAAAATGTTACTGAAGTATTATAGAATGAGATCAGTTTTCATAAATTATACTTTCAAACACCTTTTTGAACTATTATAAAATACCAGTTATACCTAACTGGAACATTTTGTTCAATTCTCAGCACTGAACACAGGACGGTTGTGAAATCTTAAAGATGGTGCTGAAAAGGCTATTAGAGATGAGAGACTTTGGTATGTGAATAGACTGGCAAAAATGGAATTGTTCTCTTTAAGCCAGTGAAGGTTCAGTGGAGATATGATTTAAGCATTAAAAATTATTGAAAGTCTAGGATAGAAGCTGTTCTTGGTGGATTTAAAATTTGAGAAGAATAATTTGAACAAAGTGGAAAAAGAACCCAAGGATCAGAGAAAAAAATATTTTCATGCAATGCCGAGAGGAATGGTGAATGGAGATTCCATCACTCATGGATTAGTTAAATATTTAATGGGAAATATTAAGTTGAAATGGGAATAAAAAGGAAGACATGAGAGAAAAGCTGTTGAGTGAGACTTTACTAGAGTGTTTTGAGAAAAGGCATATGGTTTTGGCAGGAGCAATGGCCTCATTCTATGCTGGAACGATTCTAATTTGTCTTATTTTTAGATGAATTTATCTAGTTTTTGTACATAAATCTGTCTTTGCAGCACAAAAGGGTTTGAAAAAGCATGTCACAGTGTTAATAATAAGACCTATAATGAGGTCATGGGCAACTCAACTCAAAAACTTTCTTCAGAATTTAAAGGCCAGAATACTTATGTAGATTTTGATTATCAGAAACTTGAGTAACTGTTAAACTAAGCAGCGCTTCTAAGGTGAACAGCACAAAATCAAACATTTCCCTTTTCCTTTGTAAGACAGAACACTTGCCTCACAACTGCGATAAAAACATTGGGAGCAATTTAAAATCTCTTGAATACAGTGACTTGAATGTAGAGATATAAAAAGGGGAAACTCTCCATTAGAACATGGACCCTCAGCCACATTTTGACTTTACAGATTCCCCTAATTTAGTAATGTGCTGATCATTCCCACAACAACAAAAAATATTTAATGAATGAACCTATGGACTCACTTTCAAGGACACCTCAGCTCATGTTTTCTGTAATATTTATTATTTATTTATTTGTCTATTTGTTTATTTATTTATTATCACTTGCTTGTTTGTTTATGTATTGCCTTTTTTGTATTTGCACTTTGTTTTCTTTTGCACACTGGTTGTTTGGTAGAGTTTGTGTGTAGTTTTTCATTGATTCAATTGTATTCGTTTGTTCTACTGAGAATCCCTGCATGAAAATGAACCTCATATTAGTATATGGCAATATATACTTACTTTGATAGCAATCTTACTTTGGACTTTGAACTTTTGAAGAAAACATTGAAATTGAATGGACAGTGCTGGCAAGATTTCATGGGGTCTTTCCAGAGGATTCATTCTATCCATCATGATTATAATGAACTCAACAAACTGCTATTGTAACTTGCTAGTTTAATGTGGATTACTTTAATGTAAAAGCTCAATGAATTATGTAATATTTACTGTAGATAACTGTGCTTAAACATCAGCTAAGGGTAGGCAACTGACTCTGGTCATAATATAATTTGGGCGGAATTATTTCAGCTGCCAATGGAATGAGTTTCAAAGGTAGAATACAAAGTGCGGACACTACTATAGAGGATAGTTTGCTACTAACTAGAGAGGAGTCCCAAGGCATATTTAAATATGTTATCAGGGATTTCTTCTGCTTTTAATTGAAATGAAAATTGTCTTCATGACTAAGTTGATATTACCTGATTTACAATATTTCTTCAACATCAAAACTACATTGGCTATATTGATCTTCAGATAAAACAGAGACACTTAAATCTATATAAATTATAATACTCATAGAACACCAAACAAAGCTTAAAACTTGGGCTGCACTAAACTCTTCTTTTGCTCTTCCTTTCTAGTTTTTGTTTAAAATAATTATACTAGAATTTCTTTAGAAAAAATGATGTATTGTATATCCTGGGAGTTAAAGGGAGAATCTGAAAACCGAGAAGAAATTAGTAAACACATTTTAGCTTGTCTTCCTTGATCAATGAATTGCATCAAAGAATTATGGATATTTGGAACTGTTTGAACAAAGGAGAAGTGTCTTCAGCCCATTGGTTCTCTGCCAGCTTCTTGTTGAGTAAGCCCGTAAGAACCATTGCTCCAATACTTTCCCATAGCCTTCAAATTATTCTCTTTCCATGCTCATCTCTTTACCTTTATAAAGCCCTTATTGGTTCTGCAAACAATGGATTCTAGAGTCCAACTAAATTCCCTGGAATAAGGTTTAATAATTTAATTCTAATTATGTTTTGTAAGAAGAATTGTACTGTGACCAAATATGTGGCTTGGATTTTCTGTTAAGTGGTATTGACTTAAGAAACTTGTCCACAAAGGACCAGGTGTGGATTTCCTCTTTTCTAGTCTGACTTCCTATAAGTTGCTAAATTGGTTCATTGGTGTCACTGGTGTTCATGGGTAGAGTTTTTCCAAACCATCAAGTATTTCATTGTAACAGTGCATTGTGGTAGCACAAGGCAAAACAATAACAGAATGCAGAATGAAGTGTTGCAGTTACAGAGGAAGTGCAGAGCAGGCAAGACGATAAGTTGTAAAGCCATGAAGAAGTAAATTCTGAGGTCGAGTCAATCTTTCTCTAGAAGATATTCATGACTGATTGATCACCCAATGAAAATAGAAAGAATTCCAAAAGCAAATCAGAGAATAACAATCAAAGAAGGGTAAATCTGAATAACCCCTGGAAAAGACTTAAAGATCAACCTACCAAGATCATATTGAATTATTAATTATTATTTGCACATTAAGTGGATCCATGTGTGCTGCTCATTGGCTGTGTGCCTCGGCCAGGGAAACAATTTTGTAATTGGCTAGAACCACAAGGATGAATTTCCTGAAACCAGCTGACCCTCTCAAGGTTAAGGCTGCACATCTGCACATGGTTGCAGCCCATGCTGGGAGGCATTCTGCATCTCATCCTGGGAGATATTGAAGAATAGCACAGTTCTGCAGAGAGTGGGTTCCATGCCTTTTAGACACCTGACTGGAGGCTTTGGAAGATGACAACCAAATGGGGACCATAGAAGGTCTACAGATGTACAGGATAGGGAGAATAACCCAGGGTTGTTTTTACCCTTAGGATTTGGATATAGTGTGGAAATATTTATTCAGCTCAACCACACCAGTTCTTCAAATTTCACCAGTTAACCCACTAGCTCAGACAGTCCTCATGACAGAAAATTCTCATTAATCACCATACCACATCATATCTATCAGTCCTAACATAATACCCAGGACATGCCCTCTTCTCATTGCTACCAGTAGGAAGGAGATACAGAAGCCTGAAGGCACACACTCACTGACTTAGAAACAGCTTCTTCTTTCCTGCCATCCGATCCCTAAATGGACATTAATCCCAGGAACACTAACACTACCTCACTGCTTATTTATTTCTGGTTTTCTTTTGCACTACTAATTTAAACTTAACTAATACATACATACATACATACATATATGCACATATACTTATTGTAATTGATTTTTTTCTCTATATTTATTTATCATGTATCTCATTGTACATGACTAATTGTCATTGTACATTGTCCCGCTTGGTGGCACAATAATATCAGCGCTGGACTCTGGAGCGAAGGTTCCCGAGTTTGAATCCAAGTCAGGTTGAGCATTATGATAGCAACTTGACCTCGTAAAAACAAGAATAGCTTGCTACAGAAACTCCATCATGACGGTGCCCCAGTAACTCCACTGCCGAGTTAAGGGCTATTCAAATCAAAAATCTCATTGTACTGTTGTTGTAAAGTTAACAAATTTCACAGCATTTGCTGGTGATATCAAATCTGATTCTGATACCCAGTGCAACACTAGCTTCATAATCTGCTCAATACATTACAACTCAAATCCTAACATTCAAATGCTTCAGATCACCCTCATTTACCAGTGCAGGTTTATGTACCGATCATAACACACGACCTGATATTAAAATATAACTGGCACGTTACCAAACTTAAGCATGCACACAAAATGCTGGAGGAACTCAGCAGGCCAGGCAACATCTATGGAAAAGAGTACAGTTGATGTTTCAGGCTGAGACACCTCATCAGGACTCGAGAAAAAAAGAGCTTCTTTGCTCCAGTCCCAATGAAGGGTCTCAGCCCAAAACGTTGACTGTACTCTTTTCCATAGATGCTGCCTGGCCTGCTGAGTGCCCCCTGCATTTTGTATGTGTTGCTTGGATTCCGTGCATCTGCGGATTTTCTCGTTTGACATTACCAAACCTGATATCTACCCGTTCCTCATTCTCGCAACTCACTTCCACTTCATTCCACAGTCAAAAGAGGCCAGCAGATTGTCAGTGTATACTGTACACTTCTGCTTCCTCTTCTCCATTCTAGCTTGCTCCTTCTGACAAGCAAGAGCTACATGTAACTAATGGTTGAAAAAAGCGAAAAGAAAGATATGCACACACTGTCAATCAAGTGATATTTATTCCACGCCAGCCATCACAATTCTGCACATAACTCCGAGGTAATTTTAGAGGTGTGATGTGGATATAGCGAGTTGCAGAACACAATATTCCTGCAGGGATTAAGAAGAGCACAGATGCCAGCTCCTCAAAATGCATGATTACCAAGTTCTGCTGCACTGAATTCTAATGATATCTTTGATCAGGCAGCCTACAGACAAACTCCGATGGGTATATGCAATGGAATGTGGAAGCGTACTGAAACAGCAGTAGCCTTGCACTCAGTATCAGTGAGGCCAAAGAGCTGATTGTGGTCTTTAGGGAGGGTAAGATGAGGGAACACAAACCAATCCTCATACAGGGATCAGAAGTGGAGAGAGTGAGCAATTTCAAGTTCCTGGGTGTCAAGATCTCTGAGGATCTAGCCTGGTCCCAACATATCCATGCAGCTATAAAGAGGGCAAGACAGCAGCTATATTTCATTAGGAGTTTGAAGTGCTTTGGTCTGTCAATTAAAACACTCGTAAACTTCTGGAGATGGTGGTTGCTACTGCACAGGGCCGAAAGAAGCTACAGAAGGTTGTAAAATTAGTCAGCTCCACCTTACTGGTCTCCATAGTACCCAACACATCTTTAAGGAACGGTGCCTCAGAAAGGTGGCGTCCATTATTAAAGACTCCAATCACACAGAGGATGTCTCCTTCTCACTGTTACCATCAGGTAGGAGATACAGAAGCCTGAAGACACACACTCAGTGATTCAGGAACAGCTTCTTCCCCTCTGCCATACGATTCCCAAATCAACATTGAACCCGTGAACTCTACCTCACTTTTTAAAAATATATATAATTTCTGTTTTTGAACTGTTTTTAATTTATTCAATATACATATACAAACTTACTGTAATTGATTTATTTATTTTTCTTTCTATATTATTATGTATGGCATTGTGCTTGCTGCTGCTAAATTAACAAATTTCACGACACATGCTGATGATAGTAAACCTGATTCTGATTCAGAAAAGTGTTAATTAACATGGAAAATTCTTAAAGTCATAGAGTCATACCGTAACACGGTATGGAAACAGGATCTTCAAGCCAACCCATCCATACTAACCATGGTACCAACCAAGCCAGGCATATTTGCCCACTGTTGGTCCGTATCCCTCTAAACTCCTCCCGTCCATGTACTTATCCAAAATCCATTTCAATGGTGTTATTCTATCCGTATCAATTTCTTCCTCTGGCAGATCATTTCATATTCCTGCCACTGTCTGTACAGAACTCTCCCTGTGATCGCATGGGTTTCCTCCGGGTGATCTGGTTTCCACCACAGTCCAAAGTCGTACCTGTTGGTAGGTTAATTGGCCATTGTAAATTGTCACATGATTAATCTAGGGTTGAATCAGAGCTTGCTGGGTGGCACAGCTCGAAGTGCCAGAAGGGCCTATAACACACTGTATCTCAATACATAAATATGGATATAAATATATATATGCAGCATATTCTGCGTGAAGTTGCCCCCTTAGGACACTTTTAAATCCTAAATTCTATGCTTCATGGTGTTTAATTCCTCCTCCCTTGGGGAAAATGACCATATGTGTTTATCATATTATGGCCATCATGATTTTATATCATTCTATAAGGCCACTACCATCTCCTACATTCCCAGGAATAAAGTCCTAGCCTGCCCAACCTCTCCCCTTAATTCAGGCCCTCAAGTTCTGCAGCAGCCTCATACAGTAAATCTTCTCTGCACTCTTTCCAGTTTAACGATGTCTTTCCTGGAAAAGGGTGACCATTTACAAAGTATGGAAATGTTTACCCAGTAAGTTGTATTGTTATCTCATGCATTAAAGTCCAAATCTATCACAGAAGAGCCAACTGCAACCCAGAAATACAGATAGCAGTACTAAAAGTTAAAGTCAGTGGTTCTTTGCTGCCTACCTTGGTGAAGACTGTATCAATGCATCCTGATGAGAAGTGGAACACAAAACAAACTGATTGAGAAGGTCAGCAGAACTGGATTGATATAAGGTTTCAACCTGAAACATTGACTACTTCTGTCTCCATGCATGCTGCCTAACCCGCTGAGTTTCTCTAGCACTTTCTTTTGTGCTCCAGATTATAGCACCTACAGCCTTCTTGTATTAACTGAGGAGAGTGGGCTCTCACCAGTGGCAACTTTAGGAATTCTCACCATGAACTCCATCTACACAATGCCAAGGGCTATTGTCCATTTCACATACTGCAAACTTTGAGCCATTTTGGTTGGCTGAAGGGCCTGTAATGTGCTGTAGATTTCTATGATTTTATGATTCTATGAGGGTCTCGGCCCAAAACGTCAACAGTGCTTCTCCTTATACATGCTGGCTGGCCTGCTGTGTCCCACCAGCATTTTGTGTGTGTTGTATGATTCTATCATTGCTTTGGTTTATCAGGTTTATATTATGGTTTGATTCCTTCCAATTTGATTAATTTATCCATATTTCAATTGCAAAGATTATGTTAATGCAACATTGAATACATGATTGTATTGTTAATTCCCTGATATGATTTTATTGACATCCTTCCTATAATTCCCCATTATTAGCTGAAGGATGTGCTATGCATTTTTGTAAATTTGCTAAAAACTTTTATTGTATAACAACTCTCATTACATTTTCTTTCACTTTTGAGAACGTACAGTTTAAGGAATCATACTAGTAATTTGCTTACTATAGAACGTACACTTTAAAAGCAAGTAAATTTGTGTAATTCATATCTCCATTTTGTTCATGTGATCAGTACACTAATGTTCGTTGAGTACTGTGTCAGCTCTACCAGAGTCAGCAGGTTGTGAACTTGAGTCCCAGGTTAATGGGCGTGTACAGAATCTTGCCTGAATTGATTTGGAAATAGTCCTACATTGCATTAGATCTGCTGTCCTTTGAATATGTTGTTCTGCAGGGCCAAACTGTGTTCTCTCAAGTAGACATAAAACTCTTTCGCAAGGTCTGATCACCTCAATTGTTAGTGGATCCTGTAAATTTATGATCATAACTGGGTGCCCTTGGAGGAGAAGGCTGTGGAGTCCGCCTGTGTACTTGAGACCTTCTGTGGCAGGATGAGTGGGATTAAATTGCATCTTTGAGTTTAAAAGAAAAATAAATCAGTTATTCAGAATATTGCAGTTCTGGCTATTCAGGAGAAAAAAGTAGCAAAAACAATGGTCTCAATAGGATTCACCCTGGAAAGACAAATCATTTAGAAACATAGAAACATAGAAAACCTACAGCACAATACAGGCCCTTCAGCCCACAATGCTGTGCCGAACATGTACTTACTTAGAAATTACCTAAGGTTACCCATAGCCCTCTATTTTTCTAAGCTCAATGTACCTATCCAGGAGTCTCTTAAAAGACCCTATTGTACCCACTTCCACCACCATCGCTGGCAGTGCATTCCACGCACCTACCATTCTCTGCGTAAAATCTTACGTCTGACATCCCCCTTTACGTGCTTCCAAGCACCTTTAAAATATGCCCCCTTGTATTAGACATTTCAGCCCTGGGTAAAAACCTCTGGCTATCCACACAATCAATGTCTCTCATCATCTTATACACCTCTATCAGGTCACTTCTCATCCTTTCTTTGTCACCCCAAGGAGAAACGGCCAAGTTCACTCAACCTATTCTCATAAGGCACACTCTTCAATCCAGGCAACATCCTTGTAAATCCCCTCTGTACTCTTTCTATAGTTACCACATCCTTCCTGTAGTGAGGTGACCAGAACTGAATACAGTATCCATGTGGGGTCTGACCGAGGTCTTATATAGCTGTGACATGACCTCACGGTTCTTGAACTTGGCTGATGAAGGCCAGCACACCATACACCTTCTTAACAACACTGTCAACTTGTGCAGCAGCTTTGACTGTCCTATGGACACGGACCCCAAGATCTCTCTGATTCTCCACACTGCCAAGAATCTTACCATTAATATTACATTCTGCCTTAAAATTTGACCTATCAAAATGAACCACTTCACTATTATCTGGGTTGAACTCCATCTGCTACTTCTCAGCCCAGTTCACCAGCAATTTTACTAAGCCACCCTTCCACTTCCTCATCCAATCATTCATAAAACTCACAAAGAGGAGAGGTCCCAGAACAGATCCCTGTAGAACAGCACTGGTCACCGTCCTCCATGCAGAATACCAACCGTCTACAACCATCCTTTGCCTTCTATGGGCAAGCCAATTCTGGAACCACACAGCAATGTCTCTTTGGATCCCATGCCTCACTACTTTCTGAATGAGCCTTGCATGGGGAACCTTATCAAATTCCTTACTGAAGTCCATATACACTACATCCACTGCTCTACCTTCATCAATGTGTTTTGTTACCTCCTTAAAGAATTCAGTTAGGCTCATAAGGCACAACCTGCCCTTGCCAAAGCCAATCTGACTATCCCTGATCAGGTTATGTCTCTCCAAATGCTCATAAATCCTGCCTCCTGGGATCTTCTCCAACAACTTGCCCATCACTGAAGTAAGACTCACTGGTCTATAATTTCTTGGGTTATCTCTACTCCCTTTCTTGAAAAAGGGAACAACATTTGCAACCTTCCAGTCCTCTGGCACTTCTCCCATCCCTATTGATGATGCAAAAGTCATCACCAGAGGCTCAGCAATCCCCTCTCTTGCTTCCCAATGTAGCCTGCGGTATATCCCGTCCGGTCCCAAAGATTTAATACTTTTCAACAACTCCAAGACATCCTCTTTCTTAATGTCTATACACTCAAGCATTTCAGTCCGCTGTAAGTCATCCCCACAAATGCCAAGGTGTTTTTCACTGGTGAATACTGAAGCAAAGTATTCATTAGTACCTTTACTACCTCCTCCAGCTCCATGCACAGGTTTCCACTATTGCTCCTGGTTAGTCCTATTCTCACACGGCTCAGCATCTTGCTCTTCACATATTTGTAGAATGCCTTGGGGTTTTCCTTAATCCTACTTGTCAAGGCCTTCTCATGGCCTTTTCTTGCTCTCCTAATTTCATTCCTGAGCTCTAACATTACCTAGTTTCTTGAACCTTTTGTAAGCTTTTCTTTTCTTCTTAACTAGATTTTCTACATCCTTTGCACACTGTGGTTCTTTTACCCTACCATCCTTTCCATGCCTCAATGGAAAATGCCTATGCAGAATGCCATGCAAATGTTCCTTGAACATTTGCCACATTTCTGCCATGCATTTCCATGAGAACATCTGTTCCCCGTTTATGTTCCCAAGTTCCTACCTAATAACACCAGATTTCGCCCTACCCTACCCTACACCTGACCAGGTTCATTTCCCAATACCAGATCAAGTACAGCCTCTCCTCTTGTAGGCTTATCTACATACTGTGTCAGGAAACCTTCCTGTACATACCTGTCAAACTCCACCTATCTAAATCCCTTGCTCTAAGGAGATGCCAGTCAATATTAGGAAAGTTAAAATCACCTACCACAACAACCGATTATTATTGCACCATTCTACAATCTACTTCCCTATCTGCTCCTCAATGTCTCTGTTACTATTGGGGGGTGGGGGGTTCTATAAAACACACCCAGTAGAGCTATTGCCCCCTTCCTGTTTCTGACTTCCATGCACACTGACTCAGTGGACAATCCCTTCATGACTTCCTTCTTTTCTGCAGCTGTGATACTATCCCCGATTAGCAATGCCACTCCCCCAGCTCTTTTGCCTCCCTCCATGTCCCCTTTGTAACATCTAAAGCCTGGCACATTCAGCAGCCATTCTTGCCCCTGAGACATCAAAGGCTCTGTAAAGGCCACAACGTCACACTCTCTAAGTTCATCCGCCTCGTTTATGATACTCCTTGCATTAAAATAAACAGATATCAACCCATCTGGCCAAGTGCATCTTTTCTCTATCATCTGCCTATCCTTCCTCACAAACTCCCTACAAGCTGTCACTACTTGTGCGCCAACTGCCCCATCCTCTATCTCTTCACTGCGGTTCCCACTCCTGTTCAAATCTAGTTTAAACCCTACCCAATAAGATTAGCAAACTTCCCTCCTAGGATATTGGTTCCCCTCCAGTTCAGGTGCAACCCATCCCACTTGTACAGGTCACTCCTTCCTCAGAAAAGGTTCCAAAGATCAAAGAACTTGAAACCCTTCCCCCAGCACCATCTCCTCAGCCACTCATTCATCTGCGCTGTCTTCCTGTTCTAACCTTCCCCAGCTCGTGGCACCAAGAATAATCTGGAGATTAGCACCCTAGAGGTCCTGCTCTTCAACCTCCTTCCTAACTCCCTAAACTTACTGTGCAGGATCTCTACCCCTCTCCTGCCTATGTCATTGATACTAACATGTACCATGACCTCTGGCTGCTCACCCTACCCTTCAAGAATATTCTGTAACCACTCAGAGACATCCTGGAACGTAGCACCCGGGAGCCAACACACTATCCTGTTGGCTCTTTTGCTGCCGCAATATCGCTGATCTATCTCCCTAACTGTCGAGTCCGCTATGATGATTGCTCCGCCTGACTTCTCCCTACCCTTCGGAGGCTCAGAGCCGACCACAGTGCTATTGGTCTGGTTGCTGCAGCCTTGCCCAAATAGGTCATCCCCCTCAGCAGTATCCAAAGGGGTATACCTGTGGCTGAGGGGAATGGCCACGGGGGGACCCGCACTGACATTTTTTCTCCCTTATCTCTCTCAGTGTTCACCCATCCACATAACAGAATGAGATAAAAATGTAAAAGCAAAATGAAAAGAATGCCAGTACTGAGAGTATGTGCCAATATTATATGGACAAATTAATCCTATTTGAGTAAAAACTCAATCTAATGATTAGAATAAATACTATATGGAAAAAGACTTCTATAAGTCATGTACTTTTATGTATGGTTTTAATGTCATGTATTGATGTCTGTTTACTCTTATCTGTTCAATTATATTATAGGCATTTGGCTTGATATAAAATTCTAAGTAGGCCTACTGGATTAGCATTTCATGAAATCATGTCCTGTCCTTACACAACAGAAATATTACATTACTTGTAAATTGAAAGAATAAAACTGGGATACGGGAAATCTCAGTGGTATGAGCTATTATGCAGATATCTCTTTTGTATGCCATTTGGGATTATGTTTCAATTCAGTTCAATAATATTCCCTTCTGAATTGAGGATGAATCTGTGCTTTCATTCTCTGTCACTTCTCTTTGTGTCTGTGAATATGGAATTGCTCCTTGGCAGTGGGACACAACAGACTGTGAGTGAATCAGCAGCCCTTTTGCACCATCGCTGATATTACTTGTCACAGAAGAGTCAATTGGACATGGTGTAATGTGGATTGTTCCTCTCCATGAACTTGTTTTATGATGCTGGAAATGTCTACATTATTTCATTGCCTCTTAAATATAATTTTATATGGTCTCCCTAACGTCTACTTAAAGTAAATGGGAGATCAAGAAATTAGCTTGATGGAACTGTAAGTTAGAGAATCTTTAGCCTGAATATAATTTAAGTAGTAATTATTTTCACACAGTTAATTGCATTTTAAAAAACTGCAAAGCAATTTTACTGATGCTATGTGTAATTGAAGCATTTAACAAAAGGATAGACTTTTGATCGTGCTGGAAGGCAGTACCATGGGGCAGACAGAGTCTGACTATGCTCTGCACAAAGATTAAAGCAGCCTTACCTGTTCCTATCCTTTCATAGCCTGCCATTCATTTCAACTGAGATGATAAAAAGAAAATTGGCTGCAAATGTTCAGATTTATTTGTGGCAAGGAAAGTGTGACTTTTTCCTTTTCTGGCAACAATGTAAATTGCTGCAAATTCAAGCTTGCTGTAGGTACCATCTTTGATTTAGTGCTATCAAATATACTGGCAATTAGTCAAGCATCTTCATTTTGCAGGATTATAACTATGCTTTTCTGTAGTTGTGGTTTTGTGTTCTGCCCAGAATAACCTGAGTTGTCTGATTTATGGCAAAAACTATCCTGTTCCCTATCTCAATTTTCATACTGTAAATTTATTTCACAATTTCCTAGAAATGTAATCTGAATATGCTGCAGAGTAAATAGGGAAAACTGGAACAGTCAAACCAATAATACAACCCACCTGCATCCAAAGTACTAATTATGCCAACTAATTAAAATTATATTCTGTAGATCAATATTGGCATAGCATGTGTCATAGAATTCTAAATTTCAAAAGCTCTTACTTTACTAAACTTTTTGGCACAGTCAGAATATTTTTGTAATTACAGATTTTTAAACAATCTTTTCTGAAGATGACAACAACAATTCCAACTACAAAAACAAATCAGGAAAAAATAAAATCTTCTTTCATGTATTTCTAGGCAAGGATTACTACTCAATTTTATGTTTAACAATTTGCAAAACGATTGTTTCCTCTCTCCCACCTCCACCTCTTTTGGTTGGTTGAAATACATGTGAATCCATAAAAGATTTAGAAATGCACGGGTATCCAAGGTAACCAACTTAGAAGCATTAGGCCACATGAAGAGATGAGTGAGGGACCTGATGCTGAAGTCAATCAGTAGCTGAGTAGAGCTTTCTAGTTTTGATTATAGTATCCTATCATAATTTACTCTTAGGATCTCAAAAACATGGTAGTACCTAACAGAGCCTGTTTTCCCTTTCTGCCAGCTCTAAGATCCCAAAGTCAGGGCTTCTTATTGCTACTTATTGTCGTGGATTTAAATGTTTAATGGTGAACTCATCCCTCACTGTTTACATGTGAACACGCTTGCAGATAAACACTTGGGCACC
Organism: Hemitrygon akajei; assembly: GCF_048418815.1. Lineage (NCBI taxonomy): Eukaryota > Metazoa > Chordata > Chondrichthyes > Myliobatiformes > Dasyatidae > Hemitrygon > Hemitrygon akajei. The sequence goes on from NC_133128.1 coordinate 56,026,642, forward strand.
ATACTTAAGCACTAATTGTTGGTGCCATGGTTTTCAATACACTGAGATTCTGGGTTCTCCATGAAATCCAGTGGAAGAGCTCCATCTGGTTGAGATCCCATAGGACGTGATGGAAAATGTCTTGATTTCAATGAGGAATGTAGGACCATGGGAAGGAAAAATAAGATGCTAGTTTTGTAACTATGTTTGGCTTTTTAGAGTCATAGGATCTTAGAACCCTTAAGCATAGAAGCATGTCCTTCAGCCCATCTAGTCCAAGCTGAACTATTAATCTCTCTAGTCCCATCAGCCTGCAACTCCAAAACCCTCCCATCCATGCATCTAGAAAAATTCCTCTTAAATGTTGAAATTGAACCCCAATCCACCGCTTCTACTGGCAGCGCATTCCACACCCTCACCGCCCTCCGACTGAAGAAGTTCCCCCTCATGTTCCCCTTAAACATTTCACCTTTCATCCTTAACTCATGACCTCTAGTTCTAGTAATGTTTTCTTCTACTGTTTCAGTTCTCTTATGGTGTCTTAAATTGATTTTTAATGTTTAATACTTAGAATAAATTATGTCATGTTTAGTTTTGTAGCCTGGGGAAAATTACACACGCGGGCCAACAGATACTTTCTCAGGTCTCAAATTCCTTTATATGTTTTAGATGTTTTAATGCAGGAAGAGGGTATCAAAATAAAAACGACAACATAAATTAAAATAAAACACAGTTCCTGCTGTTACAATCTCTGCTTAATTTCAGTCCACACCCTTGTATGTATGCAGTATGAAAGTAAATAAAACATAATATACAAAACCAATACAGTTGTAGTAATTCTAAGAAACAATACAAACAACATTAGAATCCCACCAACCCTGGACCATATATACAACATCAAAATTATGAATAAATACATCTTAGCTTAATTCACTTTGGCATACACACTACCAAACACATATAGGCTAGACCCTGAAACGAGTTCTCCTCACTCACGCTACGTAAACAGAGATCAACATATTCACATTACTCTGTTACATTCACATTTGGTCATGAGAGAATAAAGAAAGACAAAATTAAACTTGTATAATATATTGCCTTGGAGTTTAAATTACTAAGAAGAGTAACCTACTAGGCCAATTGTGAACTACACAACCACACTATTCCAGCGCTGGTCAATTTACTTGCAAAAATCTAAAACATGACAAATTACTGAAACTCCAGATTTACAAACAAGTATAAATGAATTTACATGGATATTATCAGATATTATTCACCTTTCCTCACCAAACCTGGGAAAAGCATTCCAATGTCGTTCTCTCTCAAACATGGCAACTCTTCGTTCTACTCCACCCATGCAAAATGACATCACCATTTTCTCTTAAATGCAAGGGCAGTATTTTAGCATTACCAGGGTGAATGCATAAGTGCACTTTAAGAATAAAAAATGATATTTAATGATCACCTGGTTACATTCTCCCCTGAGTACAGGTCAGTGTCCTTGATTACTCACTCACTGCAAAGGTACTTTTAACCTCTAACAGCTTCTCTGAATATAACTGAACTTAGACTGGCCAGTCCTTGTGACACTGCTGCAGGACTTATGGAGGCCACATATAGGACTCACAGTTTGTGATGTGGGCTTGAGTGTTGTCCAGTATTTACTCTTTTACTCCTGCTGCAACAGGAAGACTACCAACATTAGACCCTGCACCAGCTGCCGTAGGCCCTATAGTCTCAGTCCCAGAAGGTTTGTTGTCTAGGCTGGGGTCAAGATTCTGTATGTGATGTCTGACACATCTTCTCCCAATAGCACTCCATTCTCTGAATCTTCACAATCTGATTCACGTCCCAGGGGAAGGCTGGCCTGAATTACAGGAGTTTGCAGTCTCCTTAGAGGAACTGGGGTGGGAACATTCTCACAGGGCCTGATGTCTACGCTGTTCACCCTCTTGATACACCCTCCTCCAAAGGTTCCACCATGTATGTGTTGTCTAGTACCTCTACCACCCTGTAGACAGCTGATTTCCAAGCATGCTGGATCCTATTACAACCTACTGGCCTGTTCCTGAGGTAAACCAAAGCATTTACATCAATCTTAGGACAATGAATTGTATCCTCTCGTAAGGCAATGTGTTCTGCAGCCTTCTGTTCAGAGTATTCTTTTGCTGTGGCATGAGTATCACTCAGTTGTTTCTGTTGTATGTCTAACTATTCATATTTTCCATCCGCAAACTGTTCTCACCCCAGCAACGCATCCACTGATAAGTGGGGATTAACACTGAACAGTAAGTATTAAGGGGAATATCTGGAGGTTATGTGAGGCATCACATCATACACTTACACTAACTTGGGTAGATGCTCTGTCCTTTCTGGAGGCAATGCACACAACAAGTCATGCATCATCCTGTTGAAACGCTCACACTGAGCATTGGCAATCTCTCAGGAACACCGTACTTCATGAAACATTCCCTCAAGAGCACCTTTGCTGTGGTATTCACCTTTTGATCCTGAGTTGGGAATGCTTGGGTGAATTTTGTAAAAATGTCTATGACTACTAAGACATTCTCAGGCCCATCAGCTGCTGGCTCAAGCACAGTGAAATCTACAGCAACAACTTAGAGCAGACTAGAAGCAAGAAAGGATTTCAAGGGGGTCGGGGGGGGGGGGGGGACAGATCTTAGAGTGTAGCATTTTAGTTAAAACACAATGCGGACAATTCTTGATCCACTGTGCCACATCCTCGTGCATGCCAACACAAAAACATCTGCAGTGTACATTCTATGCCTCGATGGCCCATAGAGTCATGTACATACCCTAACACTTTACTCCTCAAGCTAGTAGGTACCAGAAGCTGATAACACTCCCCGTGCTTCTCATCCTCATCTACACGATACAGTAACTCTTTTTGATTCCTAATACTGGCCTAATGCTTTAACAGAGACAAAACCGGTTTCGGCAGAGCTCTACGTTCCTTACATTCAGCTTTCATTTTCTGTCCCCTACTTTTCTGAAGGCACTTAACACAAGGTCTTGCTGCTGAAAAGTGTGGAACTCCCCAGTAGAATAACCCAGGAAGGTTGCAGTGTTTCCTTGAATCAGATCACTTACATCACTAGTACCAGCTTCAAGAGCTTGCATTTGCTTAACCTTACACCTTTTACGACCAGCTGTAACCAGTACTACGTCAAGAGTATTGCTGCGATTGATCAGGCTACAGATTGCCACAGACCTGTCAAACTCAGCATCCTCTGAGACAGGTTCAGGCTGCCCTGCAAATGGCTGTCTAGAGAGAGCATCAGCCATGGTATTGCTCCGACCTGGACGATATTGAACACCAGGGTCAAACGCTGACAGCTGTGAGATCCATCGCTGCTCAATTGCTCCCAATTTGGCAGTTTTCAAGTAGGATAACGGATTATTATCAGTTATTATGGTGAATTTGGAAACCAATAAGTAAGTACGAAACTTATGTACTATAGCCCGCTTAAGTACAAGCAGCTGTAATTTCATGCTGCTATAATTCTTATCATTCTTTTCAGCATTTCCCAATCATCAGCTTGCATATGCAGTAACCTTTTTTGCCTCTCCCTGTTGCTGGGATAAAACAGCCCCTAGTCCACGACAGCTTGCATCGGTCTCCACTATGAAATCAGCGAAGCTGAGGATAGGTGAACTGCTCAGTTTTTCTTTGAGAAATTCAAAGGCAGTTTGACATTTTTCTGTCCAAGACTGTTTTAACAGTTTTACTAGGACTCACTGCACTGGGACATAAATTGACTATATCATGCAGCAGACCTGCAAACTTTGAGAATCCCTGAATGAACCGTCTATAATAATTAAAAAAGCTTAGAAATGATCTTAAGTCTTTGGTTGTAGAGGGTACTGGCCATTGCTAAACAGCTGAGACCTTCTCAGGATCTGTGCCTATCCCTTTGGCTGATATCTGGTGTCCTGAGAACTTAACCTCTGATTACAGAAAATGACATTTTTCTAATTTCCCCTCAGACCAACCTCCTTGAGGCGCTTAAACACAGTGTCAAGCCTCTCCAAGTGTTACTGGAAAGTCTGTGAATACACCAGAATATCATCCAGATACACCAGCATAACTTGGAAGACTAAATCATTCATGGCTGCCTACGTGAGTCTTTGAAAAGTCGCCAGCTCATTGCAGACCCCAAACGGCATGCAAAGATATTCATATAGACCAAACAGGGTCGAAAAAGCTGTCTTATGCCTATCACGCCCCTCTACCCCCACTTTGTGATAACCACTCGCAAGGTCTATCGTTGAGAAAACTGCGCTCCCTGCAGAACATCAAAACTCTCATCAATAACGGCAGCGGGAACACTTCCTTTTTAGTTTTAAGATTCAGTCTCCGATAATCTACACACAGTCTGATGCTGCCATCAGCCAACGCCACAGGTGAGGCATACGCACTATTGCTCTCCTGAATCACATCCTTCTTCAACAACTTTGAGAAGGAGTCTTGCACTTCACTCTACTGATTTGGCAGAACACAACGGTATGTCTGTGAAATGGGCTCATCATCAATTAAATTAATTTCATGCTTGACCTTGTCAGTGAACCCAAGGTCTTCATTTTCAGCTGCGAAGATATCCAGGTAGTTAGCCAGTAAAGCTCTTAGCTGAGCTTGTTGTTCTTCAGTACCACCAATATCAAGTTTGCCTAGAATTGACTTTAACTTGGGGTTACTACCCTTCTCCTTTTAACACCAACTCTCACTTGTTCAATGCCAGCTGAGATCAGCTGAAATCTTACAGTACCTTGCTGATCACTATCTATGCATTCTGCCTTTGATAGTATACCCAGCCAGGTCCTAGGTGAGAGCCATACATCCTCTTGAGAGAGGTTTAAAACCTGTACTTGTACCGTATGACTACAAGAGTCAACAAACATGGGAATAACGACAAGTGGATCAAGTAATATCTTATGGTCAGTCCCAACATCTCCAGTGGCCTTCCTAGCCACAATGGTAACTACAGATTCAGCAGGTATGTGCTCAGTATCTTTTCCCGATACTCGGACCAGGGCTTTCTTTTCACATCCAATCAGAATCCAACTTTCCTTCCAGGGTCATGTCGAATTCCGTGTAGACAAGTTGACTACATTGGCCTACAATGCATGGGACAGGTTGTTCAGTGTTAACAGGATCTCTGAGTACAAGAAAGCTGCAATTTGGTATCTTCATGCCCATCGCTTTAATCTCTACCACTAGATACTCAAGATAAGGAATAGCAAGACTGTTAGCAGCTGTTAACCTAAGCCAGCCAGCAGTGGACAACATATCCTCATCCTCTCCATTCAAGTGTTCTCAAAGGAACTGCTCAGTCATGGTGTTCACTTGACTACCTGTGTCTAACAGACAATAGACAGTGACACCTGATATCTTAAGATCAGCGGCAAGACATGTTCCTATGGCATGTTGCAGCAACTGGTCAAAGAATGGCTGTACGTTATCTGAGGTTTCCCCAAGTTGCCTGACTCATAACAACCTGAGGGCTAGAGGATTCTGGTCTACATCCCTTGCATTTTGCTTCTGTGGGCAATTCTTGGCCACATGCTCTCCTACCTGACCTTTGAAACATATTAGCTGCCCATCCTTTGTGAACCTAGGTTGTAACTTAGGTCAACTGCTAGTGGCATGTGCAACACCTCTCTGTATGGCAAGATATTTCACTGCTTGAGTGAACTCACTAATGGTTTTGCCCTGCTTTGCGACTACCTTAAGGACACCGTGTACAGTGACAGGCTTAGATTACTGAGCTTTGAGAGATGAGCACTGTGCCTGACTACTGCTACACTTTGACTTTACACTCTTTGCATTTCCTGAGGACTCTTCTAAAAACCACAGACGAGCCTCCTCTTGCATTGCTATTATTGAGCACTGCATACGTCTGTCAAGCTTCCTTCTAAGGAAAGGATCTCTGAGGCCGTCTATAAATTGATCTCTGAGTGCCACCCTCTTATTGGCCACAGCATCAGGGGAATACTTCAGTAGCAAGTGAAGAGTATGGGCTAGGGCATGTGAAAACTCTCTTGTTTATGTTCTCGAGAACTCTCTCACGCTGTTTGCAACTATAGAAGCTATACAGCAGCTGGGGTGTACTACCATTGTCACTAAAAGCTTCCCTGAAATAGGTGAACAAGTCATCAGCCATCACTGTGTATACATGCTCTTCTAGAGCTTCACCCCTGAGCAGTAACATAACAAAATCGTACTGATTTCTACACAAAGCAGCCGTTCGACTTCATCAACAGACCTCCCATCTTTCTCAACTTCCCCTGTAGCCACGGCTTCCTCATACCTTCTACACAACTCTCTAATTTGTTCGTTCAAATCAGGTTCAGTTTGCTCATCTCTGGATGTAACATTTTGAAAACTCAAGTCTTTAAAGTCTCTACAAGAAGCCTGGAAAAGGGGTTGCTGACGTCTCTTGCAGAAAACAGGATGACTTCATGCTGCAGTTCCTCTGGATCACTATCACAGTTCTACGTCCTGGAGACAGTCCCAATGTCCCAATCCAGTCTCAGGGCTCTACCACAGTCTCCGCGCATTAACAAGCTCTCCTTCCATCCCACAGGAGCGGCTGTCTTGATCTTCACTGCTACCATATAATGCATTATATATTGTACTGCATACAAAAATCAAAAACCCTCTAAACTGGCTTGGAATTACCCCACTCCTGGTACTAAATTTTGTAGCTTGGGGAAAATTACACACGCAGGACAACAAATACATTTTCGGATCTCAAATTCCTTTATCAGTTTTAGATGTTTTAATATGGAAAAGGGATATCAAAATAAAAATGACAACATAAATTTCAAAAAAACATAGTTCACACTCTTACAATCTCTGCTTAATTTCAGTCCACACCCTTGTACGTATGCAGTATGAAAGTAAATAAAACATAATATACAAAACCAATACAGTTGTGGCAATTCTAAGAAACAATACAAACAACATTAGAATTCCACCACCCGGTACTTTATACACAACATCAAAAATATGAATAAATATATCTCATCTTAACTAAGACTCACTTTGGCACACACGTGCTTAACTTCCAAACACATAAAGGCCAGACCTTAAAACGAGGTCTCCTCACTCATGCTACGTGAACAGAGATCAACATATTCACATTACTCTGTTACATTCACATTCGGTCATAAGACAATAAAGTAAGACAAAAATAAACTCGTATAATATATTGCCTTGGAGTTTAAATTACTAAGAAGTCTAACTTACTAGGCCAATGAGGAACTTGGCATAAGCAGGCTATTCCAGCACTGATCAATTTATTCACGAAGATCTAAAGCATCCACGTGTAAAACATTTCAAATTACCGATATACTAGATTTACAAACAAATATAAATGAATTTACATGGATATTATCAGATATTATTCACCTCTCCTCACCATACCTGCAAAAAGCATTCTCTCTAGAACATGGCAACTCTTCGTTCTACTCCACCCATGCAAAATGACCTCACCATTTTCTCTTAAATGCACAGGCAGCTAGTTTAGCATTACCAGGGTGAATACATCAGAATCAGTTTATTATCACTGACGTGTTGTGAAATTTGTTAACTTAGCAGCAACAGTTCAATGCTACACATAATATAGAAGAAAAAATAATAATAAATAAATAAATTACAGTATAGGTGTATTGAATAGATTAAAAATCCTGCAAAAATCAGAAAATAATTTATATTAAAAGAGTGAGGTAATGTTCTTTGGTTCAATGTCCATCTAGGAATCAGATGACAGAGAAGAAGAAGCTGGTCCTGAGTCTCTGAGTGTGTGCCTTCCAGCTTCTGTACCTCCTACCTGATGGTAACAGTGAGAAAAGGGCATGCCCTGGGTGCTGGAGGTCCTTAATAATGGACACTGCCTTTCTGAGACACTGCTCCTTGAAGATGTCCTGGGTACCTTGTAGGCTAGTACTTAAGATGGAGCCAACTAAATGCCTCCCCACCATACCAGACAGTGATGCAGCCTGTCAGAATGCTCTCCACAGTACATTTATAGAAGTTTTTGAGTTTATTTGTTGACATGCCAAATATCTTTACACTCCTAATGAAGTGTAGTCACTGTCTTGCCTTCTTTATAACTGCATCAATATGTTGGGACCAGGTAAGGTCCTCAGAGATCTTGACACCCAGGAACTTGAAACTGCTCACCCTCTCCACTTCTGATCCTTCTTACCCTTCAGGAAGTCCACAATAAGCTTCTTAGTCTTACTGGCATTGAGTACAAGGTTGTTGCTGCGACACCACTCCAATAGTTGGCGTATCTTGCGCCTGTGTGCCCTCTCATCTCTATCTGAGAATCTACTAACAATGGTTGTATCATCAGCAAATTTGTAGATGGTATTTGAGCTATGCCTAGCCACATAGTCATGGGTATAGACAGAGTAGAGCAGTGAGCTAAGCACACACCACTGAGGTGCACCAGTGTTGATCATCAGCAAGGAGGAGATATTATCACCAATCCACATAGATTGTGGTCTTCCGGTTAGTAAGACAAGCATCCAATTGCAGAGAGAGGTACAGTGACCCAGGTTCTGTAACTTCTCAGTCAGGATTGTGGGAATGATGGTGTTAAATGCTGAGCTATAGTCAATGAACAGCATCCTGAAATAGGTGTTAGTATTGTCCAGATGATCTAAGGTTGTGTGAGGAGCCATTGAGATTGTCTCTGCCATTGACCTGTTGTGGTGATAGGCAAATTGCAATGGATCCAGGTCGTTGCTGAGACAGCAGTTTAGTCCAGTCATGACCGACCTCTCAAAGTATTTCATCACTGTAGATGTGAGTTCTACCGGGCAATAGTCATTAAGGCAGCTCACATTGTTCTTCTTAAGCACTGGTATAATTGTTGCCATTTTGAGGCAAGTGGGAACTTCTGCCCATAGCAGTGAGAGTGCACATTAAAAATAAAAAATGATATTCAACAGTCACCTGGTTACATTAGCATTTTATGAATGTTTTGAAATGTCAGAAGCATTTTAAGATCCTGACAGCTTTGATGGAGACAGAAGTGACTATGTATGCCGAAACCTGGATTAAAAAAAACAAAAGACTGGATGAACTCAATGAGTCAAGCAGTATCTGTGAAGGCATACAGATAGTCTCAGTATAGGGTGCTGTCCTGAAGCTTCGACATCCTTTTACCTCCAGATGCTGAGTTCTTCCAACATGCCATTGTTTGCTGTCAGCTTTGGTAATTGGGAAAGAAGAAGTAAGGATGAAGGTGTGTAACTATAGAACTATAGAATTGCTCCAGGCGATGCTGCTTGACTCTGGGTCCCTGAGCCCTTCCCATTGGCTTCAAGCAGTGAGCAGCACACCTGTGACTGCAAAACACAGACCATTTTATCTTCTCCCCAAATATTTAAAACCCAGTAATTTCCTGGATTATGCAAACCTTGGCTTGTCATTTGTATTTATTAGTAATTAAAATCTGAATAATTGTCACAGTTAATCAAAAATAGAACAAATTATTCATTATGCACCTCTGAATACATATATGTGCATACATAAAGTCATAACAGGCATGCATCTGTGTCACATATACATATAGCTATTTAATTTTATGCTTGTTGAGATGACCACAGTTCTATTTTTGTGTGTGTTACTGTGTGCTGTCTGCAATATCCTCTTGAAATGCTCATTTGCAATTCTTCATGGCACATAATACACTTATGCCAACAAATAAATAAAGCACGGGGAATGAGGCATCAAAGCATAACAAGGCTTAAATTGTCTCAACAATGAAGTCAAAACAAAGAAAATCAGATTTGCTTCATTCCATTATGGTAGATGTTGATTGGTTCCTAAAAGGCACCATTTAAAAAAACCCTATGTAGCAAATGACATAGCCCTTTGCTACATCCACGACTGTGTGCTTCACCAAACTATTCACCGTATGTCTGTATAATTACCTATCCAGGTAAAGCCATATTTAAATTTAGAACTGCTGCATTGTCTGTATATTTCAAAACCTAGTGAAATATTTGTCTTCTCAGATGTTTCAGATGGACAGAAACATAAAAACATAGGTATTGTTGCACAGAAAGACCTCACACCACCTGGGTAGTTAGACAATATAATTATTATGGATTGATGACAAATCGCCAGGGACAATCTCAGTCTAAGAATGTGCAATAGGAAACTAATAATGGAGAGAAACTAGAATTGGAATTAGAATCAATAAAAAGTACTTTAAATTGTAACCAACAAATACAGAAAGAAAGAAAGAAATTAAATAATTGGTGCAAAAGAGGATTAGGAAGGAAATGTTCCTGGTTCATAAACTATTTAGAAATCTGATGGCTGGGTAGAATTAACCTGTTCCTTACATATTGACCGTGGATCTTCAGGGTACTATACCTCCTCTCCAACTGAAGTAATTAGATGAAGGGTTGGGATGGATGCCACCTCCTTGAAGCACTGCCTTTTGAAGATGTCCTCAATGGTGGGGAAGGATTTGGCATTGATTGGCATAGCTGAGTCCATGCCCCTCCATACCCTCTATCAGACCTGTGAATTGGAGGCAATTTGCTGGGCAAAGATGCAACCTGTCAGAATGCTCTCCACCATACATCTGTAGAAATTTGGGAGAGTCATTGGTGACTTACCAAATCTCTGCAAACTCCTAATGAAATATAGCTGTGTGCATGCATTCCCATCAATGTGCTGTGCTCAGGATAGAACCCATGAGTCACAGAGTCATAGTTGTAATACAGCACAGAAACAGATCTTTCATTCTAACGATCCCATGCTGACTACAGCATTCTTCCTGTCAGACTTAGTTGCCTGCATATGGCCCATCACAATAAAATCCCCTCCCCTCCATGTTCCTATCCAAATGCCTCATCAATGTTCCAATTGTACTTGCCTCGAACCCTTCCTCTGGCAGCTCATTCCAGGGGCTTTCTACCCTCTGTGGTAAGAAGTTACCTGTCAGATCTCTTTTAAATCTTTCCCCCCTTATCTTGTATCTGTTACCCCTAGTAATGAACTACCCAACTTTGAGGCAAAAAGTACTATGACCATCCATATTATCAATACCCATCATGACATTTAAAAACTTCTCATTCCCTTTCATTCTCCTACACTAGGAATAACAATGCAAGATGGCCTACCTCTCCTTATAAATTATGCTCCATAATCTAGGTAACATCCTCGTAAATTTCCTTTGCACCCTCTCCAGCCTTATTGTGCTTTTCCTATAACAGGGTAACCAATTCTGTACTTAATACTCCAAGTGCAGCCTCACCAGCAACTTACTTAACTGGAATATATTGCCCCTGCTCTTAAACTTGCTGCCCTGACTGATGAAAGTCAGCATGCTCCACCACCTGGTCTATTCGTGTGGCCACTTTCAGTGAGCGCTAAGATCCTCTATTCCACAGTACAAGTCAATGCCCTCTCATTCACGGGTTTGACTGCCCAAAATGTGTCACCTTACACTTACCTAAGATGAAGTCTATTCAGCATTTTTAAGCCTATCTTGCTAACTGATCAAGATCTCTTGCAATTCATTGTAACCTGCTTCACTATCAACAAGATCCCCTAATTTAATATCATCAGCAAACTTGCTAATAATGCTATTTACATTCATATCCAGATTCTAGATAAATAATGAATAACAGACCCCTGGGACGCTTACACATCACTGACCCCTGGAACACTCAACTAGCCACAGGCCTCCATTTGGAGATGTCTCAAAACAAAACTTGGGTTTCTTTCAATTCTTCTTGAGTGACCAAATTGGCATCAAAAGACACAATTACTAGAATAGTTCAACCTTCAATCGTCTCCTTCTGCTTATCATTGAGCCCATTCTGAATCCAACTTGCTAGCTCCCCCAGAATTTAATGTGAACTAATCTTTCAGAGCAGCCTTCCATGTGGGGTCTTATCAAAGGCCGTACTGAAGCTGGTATAGACAACGACCACTGTCCTACTTTCATCTATCCTCTTAGTTACTGCTGTGTATTTAATATTTGAGTGATATTATAAATCTGTTGTCGATAAGCATTTTTTATTTGTTTAAATAATTAATTACGGGTTTTTAAAAAAAAAGTGAATTGCATACGTCATGACCCTACCACGGGATAAGTGCCCATGCCTTGCTTAAAGTAAGGAACAAACTAAGACTCACATCTCTAGGCTCTCTTGTGTTCCTTTGAATTAGTTTAATATTTTAGAGTTTCAAAACATAACAATTACCTCTTCAAAAAAACTCCAAAAGATTTGTCAGACATGACCTCCCATGCACAAAACCATACTTATTACTCCTGAGAAGTCTTGACTATCCGAGTGATGGCAAATCTTGTCCCTCAGAATTCCCTCCAGTAACCTCCCTACAACTGAAGTCAGATTCAGTAACCTGTTGTTCCTTGGCCTGTCCATGCTACACTTCTTGAAGAGTGAAATGACATTAGCCATCCTCCCATCTTCTGGAACTTCACAAATGGTTAACAGCAAAGCAAAGGCCTCCATGATTTAGATTCATTAGAAATTATTCCAGGATTGAATGGCTTGGCATATGAAGACTGTGTTATGGCTCTGGGACTATATTCACTGGAATTCAAAAGAATGAGGGGTGACCTCATTGAAGCCTATCAAAAGGTGAAACACCTTGAATGAGTGGATGTGGAGAGGATGCTTCCTATGATGGGAGTATCTAAGACCAGAGGACACAGCCTCAGAATAGATGGGCATCCTTTTAGAATGGAGATGAGGAAGAATCTGTGGAATGTGTTGCCACAGGCTGCTGTGGAGACCATGCCTTTATGTATATTAAGGCAGAGGTGGACGGATTCTTGATTGGTCAGGACATGATGGGATATGGGAGCAAGGAAGGAGATTGGAACTGAGAGGGAAAGTGATTCAGCCATGATGAAATGGTGCAGCAGACTCAATGGGCTAAATGGCCTAGTTTTGCTGGTATACCTTATGGTCTTATAACTTCTTTCCTGGCCTCCCATAGTTAGTGAAGGGGGTACACTTGATCATGGTATACATGGCTGGGGATTTGCCCTCCTTAATGTGCTTCAAGGCTGCATATGATCCAAGACTCACTACTTATGAACTTCCAAGATACTTTGACATCCACAATATTTTCCTTAGTAAATATCGAGGAGAAATAGACATTAAAAATCTCAGCAACCACCTGCAGTTCCACATATAGGTGGCCATGAAGGTCTTTAAGAGGACCTAGCCTCTCGCTCATAGAAACATAGAAAACCTACAGCACAATACAGGCCCTTCAGCCCACAAAGCTGTGCCGAACATGTCCCTACCTTAGAACTACCTAGGCTTTACCCATAGCCCTCTATTTTTCTAAACTCCATGTAGCCATCCAGGAATGTCTTAAAAGACCCTATCGTTTCCACCTCCACCACTGCCGCTGGCAGCCCATTCCATGCACTCACCACTCTCTATGTAAAAAACTTACCCCTGATATCTCCTCTGTACCTACTTCCAAGCACCTTAAAACTATGCCCTCTTGTGCTAGCCATTTCAGCCCTGGGGAAAAGCCTCTGACTATCCACACAATCAATGCCTCTCATTTTCTTGTACACCTCTATCAGGTCACCTCTCATCCTCCGTCACTCCAAGGAGAATAGGCTGAGTTCACTCAACCTATTCTCATAAGGCATGGTCCCCAATCCAGACAATATCCTTGCTCATCATCCTTTTACTGTCAACATAACTGAAGAACCACATAGGATTATCTTTAACTCTACTAACTTAAAGCAGTGAATTAACCTTTAGCCTAATAGTGAAGAGCTCTGAGAAACATAGATCTAGCACAAATACTGAAGATACTCAAATCACACAGTAGGTCAGGCAGCATCTGTTAAAAGAGAAACAAAATTAATGTTTCAAGTCAAAGATTTTTTTTTTTTGCAGCATAGATCTAACATCTGTTTTGGCCATACAGACCTTTCTTGCCCATGAAAGTACTGTCAGAGATAAAGAAAACAGTAACTGCATTTAAAGAGCAAACACGAGGAAATCAGCAGATGCTGGAAATTCAAACAACACACACAAAATGCTGGTGGAACACAGCAGGCCAGAACCTTCGTCCTGACGAAGGGTCTCGGCCGGAAACGTCGACAGCGCTTCTCCCTATAGATGCTGCCTGGCCTGCTGTGTTCCACCAGCATTTTGTGTGAGTAACTGCATTTATCTACCATTAACAACTGCCTATATTTAATAGATTTCAGAGATCAGAAGATTATGAGAAATATAATGTTGGCACTTATATTTAGAAATTTAGTCCGTTTTCAGTTAGGAGTTATTGTACTGAATTAATATTTTAATAATTAATCTAACTTCATTGTATTTGAAATTGCTGTTTTGAAAACATATGCATGCAATGGAAGCAAAATATAAAATGATATCCATGCCACAAGTAGAAAAAATCACAAATATTATATGAACATGAATAACAACCAGATAGAGCAACTCTATCATAAGCTGATGGCTGTAAAAATATATTTAAATAGGGACACACTGGCATTCATCTGCAGCAAGTGCTAGCTGTAACCATAGCAACTCACACCTATCAACAGCCTGTGAGCTTTTCGTGGCATCAGTATCAAAGACAAAACATATTGGTATCACACAGCTGGCACAGAGCAACAATAAAGCTCTGCTGGCTCTGAGTGCCCATTAGTATTCTGTCTGTCATTACGACAACCATCGGATGAAATGACAACACTCTGTGGAACTAAATAATCACACAAAACATCAACTGTAAGAAAAAAATAAGTTTATTTAACATCTATGAATCTTAAACACGGTGTGTAGAATGCATTTCTGGGAACCATTGGCCTCAATTTTTTGACTGAGGTATTTGCTGTAATGACTGGTTACCTGCCCCTTAAATCTGCTCGTACCTAAAATGGGGTCTCCCTCAGACTTTCACGAGGAAGCTAGCTTCAATTTAATCAGCAAGATGCTGCACTGTGTCTTGCCAATTGACAATCTCACTGAAATCCTTTGACAACCAGTTAATTCACTCCCTCAGGTTAAGCTGCTTGTCAGAAGCTGTCAAAGATAAGAATGGTTGTGACATGTATGAGATTCACAAACAGTCAAATATATTTGACAACTATTAAAAATTAAATGCATAACTAAAATGTTCACGGTAATATTAAACATTTCATAGATTAAAATACTTGCAGAATTAAAAACAATTAAATGGACATAAATTCAGTCAATTAAATTAAAAATTGAAGCTTTCCTGTAACTTGCCTGATCCCCTCGTAGCCATTGCTCTCCTCTAAAATGAACGGAGTTCCAGAATTTTCTTCTAATCTTAGTGTCTTAGATTCACTTCTGCAAATGATGGAAAGCCACAGGAGTTCTCAGGACTGCATGAGAATGATGATAGTGATCAGCTATACTAAAGTTCACGTGCACATCCTCACACTCACTTTTACACAAGTTCTAGATTTCCAGGCAGAGCTCAATAGTTTAATAGTTCCATCTAATATCGGAGAATATATACAATATACAACCTGAAATTCTTACTCTCTGCAAACATCCTCAAAACAGAAGAAGAAAAAAAAAACTGGTCTGAATGACAATAAAACGTAAGAGCCCCAAAGCCCCCTGTGCTCCCTGTCCCATGCACAAGCAACAGTAGCAGCATCAACCCTCGCCCCATAAAACATCAGCATTCCCAACACCCACCATGCAAGCAAAAGCAAAGCCCCGCCCTCCAAGAGAGATCATGGTCCACATAAAGTACATCAAAAACTAACTGTTCACTCCAACCTTTCAACATCCCACAGGCTCTGTCTCTCACAAACAAAGAAGAGACAGGTATCTCTCCTTCCACAGCGACGGGGACAGAACAGTCACTATTTCGAAGTTACAGTCAGTTTGAAGTGTTGCTTTTTTTAAATTTTGAGTTCCCTGACTCAAGAATCGGCAAATCGATTACTGAGTGCAGAGGTCTCTAACAGCCACTCTCGCTGTCTTCAACGTCCTGGCTCCCACTACACTTCTGTACGTGACACAGGCAAGAATTCGTGTCCAAAGATTTTTAGCGGAAAGCTCAGTTTCACATTTTTATGTTCATAAAGGACACTTGAATTACAAACCCAAGATTCTATAACAGTGAATTTAGTAGCAAGCCTCATGACTCATCAATGACTCTTCCAGCAGCAGCTTGACAGGTCAATTCAGAGCAGTAGAAACACCATTGGACAGGCATCCAGTGTTCCTATGTGTTTGATTTCTAGAAGGATGGAACATGACTTCCATTCACCCTATTGCAAATACTCATTCTTAATGCTAAAAGGTGTATTGCACTTCAGTGAAAAAGGTGTACCCTGTGAGGTGCATCTCAAAAGGATAAATATGAGACCCATTAGTTATGTCAAAGCCAGGAAATAATGCAGTGAATGAAAAAGAAAGTGACAACATGTTTAGGTTGGACTCCTTTCACAAGTGCCCTCCACCCCCATGGCGAGAGTTTCAGCCAGCAATGGGCAGGTAAAAACAAACCACCAAAAGTGGCACTTGCACCAGCTGCTCTCCAACCATTGCAGATCACTCAAAGGCACCACAAATCCCACACTCAGAGTTCATTGGCACTTATTCCATTAAGATTCCCCAGGTAGATTTCAAATATCTTTGGCTCACACCCAGGCATTCTTCCTGTATTGTGGAACATAAGACTATACGATAATTTTGGGAGAAACCTCAGTTCACAAATTAAAAAGCTTTTACAATGCTGTTACTGCAACGGTGCTGACGGTAATCCAAAGTAATCCCTGCTCCTTCAAGGCCAATTGAAAAAAAACTTTAAAGTTCTGGGCACAGGAATTTAGGATCATTGCAATACCACCACCTGGCATTAAGAGTGAGATGACTGCAACAAGGAGAATGTGTTTCTTTCCTTCTGGAAGTGAAATTCAAAGATCTGAAATGCACAGTCCTTCAGGAGGCAATGGTGGTGCCAGTTGTCTGAGGACAGGAACTAAGGATCCAAAGATATTCTGAGAGAAGAGGGAGAGGAAAGGCACTGCACAGGAAGATGACTCTGCAGCCAGTCCTCCAGCAATTCTCCCGTGTCAGTGTTGCTGAGGAGAAAAGTGTGAACCAATTCTTACACAAATAAAAGTTTAAACAACATAACACATACTAAGTTTCTTGTTGCTATTCTTCTCCAGTAAGGATTAATCATGTTATGCTTCATGACCAGGAATAACTTTGCACAGGTTGAGATGCGGATTTCATGCTATGTTCCTTGAAAAATGCAGCAAGACTGAGATCCTGCACAGTTAATAAATCCCAGCATGCATCTTTCCAAATATCAGCTTTCTGCACTCGCACATGTTTGTGAGGAGCGCAGAATTCTTGACAATTACACAGAGGAAATGCTTACAGAATTTTTTGCATTTTGTTTCATAAAACCTAAGTCTTTATTTATGTTATATTAGTACATAATGCATTTTAATTATCTGTATTTATATTGTAACAAATTTATAATATCTTAATACTCTTTCTTCTCCCTTTCCGGACCCTACTCTTCTCCTAGGTGTTCAAGCAAAGCAACTTGAATGCAGGTCTGTAACTGCTGTGAAAGGTAGTTCTGCAGTACTACGGTGTTCCTGTTCCAATAAAGAACTCCAGCTGGTATTGGTTGAATGGGAGAAGTTCGCAAACAGAACTAAACTTGGTGTGTACCATGTGTCTTCAAAGAATACAACTCTCAATAATAAACGAATAAAATTGGAAGTTAATGGACAACATTCCACTATCACCATCAAAGACGTTCTTATGTCAGACAAAGGCTGGTATGACTGCATATTCCATACCTTTCCATATGGAAAACTAAAAGGCCGATTATTCTTGGATGTAAAAGGTAAAGCTACATTTTAAAATGTAGCTGTATGATAGAAACTAATGCATTACTTTAGCTTATTAAGATAAATTAATGAACTGGAAGTCTTATGACTAGGTTTTGTTTGGGTGATTAGTTTAGTCACAATAAATTTTTAGAACTAGGCAAGTTGGTTAGACCTGCAAATGATTTTACTTTGTACCTTTCTGCTTCTCTTGTGTGCCCTCTGTGGTTTTCGTCTTTGGGTGCTAGAAACAAACAAGCTTCAGCATCACCATTCTGCAGTTACAACTGCTGTTGACTCACTGAAGGCTGGCAGTCCACCAGTCAAGCAAAATCTGAAACCCACAGAGTCCCTCAGGGGGAATGCTAGTCCTCAAGCACTAATTCTCATGATTCAGCTTTGCTGAGAAGCGAAGAATGAAACACACTCACTCCACCGAGGAGGTCATCAGCTGGAAACTAAAATAGTTTCATATAGACACCACAGTTTGTGTCAACAAAAACGTTTTATGCCATTGAACTTTTTCAAGTAGCAGCAAAGACAATCTACACCCTAGCTTGCACCACTGATTTGCAGACATCACTGAGACCTAACAAGCCAGAGGAATTGACATATCACCTTTCTCATGGCCTAAACAAAGAATGATTAGCTACCACTGGACTTCACTAATACTGCAGTTGATACAGCCATTTAATATGCCATGGACTTCGTCCATATTGATTTGAATTCACACTATCACCAGCCTGGCAAGCTCTCAGTGGAAAGGAGCACCACCCATTAGAAGTGAAGCTTGTCCACAACCAGAGGTAACATGTCACACAGATCTGGTGGCACTAGATCTGTAGTTGCAGATCCTGCTGTTTTGCTGTAAAAATGCTGGAAATAAACAAATGTCATTCGCTTACAAGGGCACTGAATGCTGAAGAAGCTTCTTCATGTTGCCCACTCTAGGTATCTTTAATAATTTGGCAGCGTTGATAATGTAGGAGAAGATTTACCACAGGATATTATATCGCCTACCTACTCCTTATGAACAGGTACAACAATGAACCAACTGGTGTCAGCTTCAGTAAAATCTCGTGTCCACAGTTACGCAAATTAAATGCACTTTCAGATTACTTTTATATCAAATGGTTAATTAAGTCTCTTAAGATCTGAGAGCTCATCACCAACAGAGTAGAATGAATCATTCATACTTGCAGCTCACAGCTAGTTTCTGTGTAACACCACTACTAAACATATGCACAGAGGGAAACGTGTAGCTTATGCTCCCCAATTGCATATTTTACTGTTGGATTGCTGTTCTCTCCCTTGGGAGTCACACATCTCTGGCCGCAACCACAATAACGGAATTAAAGATGTTTTTTCTGTACTTCTATAGATGAGGCAGAAATTAATACAAATTAGTCTCTCATCTCAATGAAAGATTCAAGATTCAAGAACGTTTAGTATCTTTTCCAGTACACAAGTGTAAAGGAGAACAAAATAAATGTTACTCCGGATCTGATGCAGTAAGCAAAAACACAAGAAATATAAATTAGCATAAATTAGCTTACATACATAGATTGTATGCCCGTAAGGTGATGCTAGGCAGAGGATTGTCTGCGCATAAGGTGCCTGACAGAAAATGATAAAGTAGTGGTGGTGGGGGGTTGATCAGTCTTACTGCATGGGGAAAATAATTGTTATTGAGTCTCGTGGTCCTAGCATGGATACTACATAGCTTCCCCCAACAGGAGTAGAGCAAACAGTCCATGAGCAGGGTGGTTGGGATCCTTCATGAAGGTACTGGCCTTTTCCCGTCACCTTTCTGTATATATGTCCATGATGGTGGGTAGTAAGCTTGACTGTCTGCAAAATCATCTGTTCTACCCAACATCTTGCATCTCCATGAAATTTAAAAAGATATATTCAGTAAACTATTTCTCACTATCCTCTCCAATTTCAAATCAAATTTTCACATACACATCCCAGTCAAATACTTTGCAAAGGTCATTAAGACTCAACAGTGTGAACTGCTTTAGTGTTTTTGGCACACTGTATTTAATTTGCATTGAAGGCACTGGAAGAGAAACATTGGTGGAGGTTATTTCTCATGCTGGTGAGTTTTCATAATCTTGTCTCCAGCTGATAAGTTTTGTAACTCCAGAAAATAATCAAAGGAAACACATGGCAGCCTGGAATACTTGTGCACTTAGTTTTCTTTCCTTCTCTTTAGTAAGGCGCGCACATTAAAGTATCTATCTATCATATGACATGGTGGCGTAATGAGGTATGCCATTCACATACTGCTTACATATAGCCATGATAAATTATTTAAACAAAGAATGCTAAATCAAACAATATATTTACAATATTACTGGAATGTTAATTAGTCTACACTCTGCCCTGCTTAGTTATGAACTCCAACTCAATATAGAATGCATTGACAACAAATTTCATGACATACGCATATGCCAGTGATATTAAACCTGATTCTGATTTCTGATCTCAACTCAAGTACATAACATATTGCTCCTACTGTCCACCTGAAATTATTAACCTGCTCAGTTGAGGAAAAACACCAGAGACACGAAATTACCTCTGAAACGGTTTTTATTCAGAGAGGAGTTCGCAGCCCCACGCACTTCGGGCGTAAAGTAGCCAACTCCCAATTTGTCAGTTTACAAAGGTCATACTTATACCCAAGAGCAGGGTACTACATTCACAAATATGGTTACCGATTCAAATTCATCAATTGATTGGCTATTGCATAGCCTAGCACGCGAAATACTCGGAATAAGCATAGACACAAGCGTAATACTTGGAATGGATATGGACCCAAGCAAAACACTCAAAATAGGTTATAGCTCAAAATACTTTGCCAAACGCATTGTCTTGTGGTCGCAGGTTCCCTTTTCTTTGTGGTTGCCGCTCGCTGTCTGGAATCTTATTTTAGCTACTTCCCCAATAATGTATCCTTCCCCTGGTTCTGTCTACATATTTTGCTACACTTACCCCTCGCCCATCCCTTCTACACGTACCCCTTACCCTCTTCACATTCTCACTACCATGTAGACATCCACAGCATAGTAAATTTTAAATTGTGCCATCAGGCCTAAAGATTTCATCGCTGTGGAGGATTTCTTACTCTTATGGGACAATGTCTTTCCTGACAAAGGGGTCATTCTGCTGGGGCAATGCAGACTATTCCCAGGGATGGAGAAGCACAGCTCCTGGCATCTTTTGGATGTACTGGCATCTCAAACAGTGTCTGGCAAGCTGCTTGATCTGCTTATCTATTCACAGCCACTATAAAAGGCTTTGAGTCAATGCTTTTATTTTGACCATGTCTTGATGACCAGCATGTAGGTCCTCCAACACTTTAGCTCTCAGCTTGGATGGTACAGCGACTCTCAATCCCCGCATATGGCAAGTTCATCCTGGCACCGGTAAAAATGGGGAACTGGAATTTCTGCTGCACATTCCAGCCATTTTGAGTGTCCATGTCCACCTGAGACAGTGTGGGGTATTTTCTGATTTCCTTTTGGATCGTCTCTGCCATAATAGGGAGACTTTTGATTTGTATTAGGGACAATATGTCAAGGGGAGTGTCCTCTTTTGCAAATTTTTCAGAAATTTCCAAGGGTAAACAGGACACTCCATGAGCATTTCCATGATTAGTCATCCTCTTGAATTCGATCTTGTAGATGTGTCCTCCAAGAAGCAGAGCACATCTCTGCAATCGTGCTGCTGCTGTTCGTGGAACACACTTCTGTGGATTGAAAATGGATACTAGTGGTTGATGATCAGTAATGAGGGTAAACTGTCTTTGATACCCCAAGCCAGACTCAAGGCCTCTCTGTCAATCTGTATAATTTTTCACTGCATCAGAAGGGAAACGTGATGCAAAGGTTATAGGGCGTTCATTTCCATCATTCGTAACATGAGAGAAGACTGCACCTAGACCACAAGGCGAGGTATCACAGGCAAGCTTCACTGGATGATGTGAACAATAATGTGTGAGCACAGTGTCTGGCATCTCTATTTCTTTTATCTTTTAAAAGCCACCTCACACCACTTTGCCCATTGCCATCTCTTCACGATCTGTGGCAATAAGTTCAAGGGATGGAGCACAGTAGCCAGATTTGGCTGGAACCTGTTATAGTAATTGCCAAACCATAAAGCAACCACAAATGTGACACATGCTTTGCCCTTGGGGAATCCTCCATTGCTTGAATTTTCTCAGCACACTTGCATAATCTTTGTGCGTCAATAGTGTGACCATAATAAGTAGCAACGCACACAAAATGCTGGTGGAACACAGCAGGCCAGGCAGCATCTATAAGGAGAAGCACTGTCGACGTTTCAGGCAGAGACCCTTCGTCAGTGCTTCTCCCTATAGGTGCTGCCTGGCCTGCTGTGTTCCACCAGCATTTTGTGTGTGTTGCTTTAATTTCCAGCATCTGCAGATTTCCTCGTGTTTGATAATAAATAGCACTTGGCTTAAAGAATTCATACTTGTTGCATCATGTTCTGAGTCCATAATCTTCTAATCTTCAGATTTTGGAGATGTCCCTCATCATTCTCACTGGTAACAATAATTTCATCTCAGTAACACTGAGTGCATGGGCACCCTTGCAGCACCTGGCCCATGGCTTTCTACTCCAAAAAATAAGCCTATTGTAGTGATAAAGTCCTTGTGAGTGTTTATGGGGAGAAACACTTTGGACTCTTCTTCCATCTCCATCTGTAGGTAGGCCTCAGTTAGGTCCACCTTGCTGGAGTGTTTCCCTACAGAAAGGTTTGCAAGATATCTTCTATTATGGTCAAAAGGTATTGTTCTGCTTTCAGTATGATGTTGACCTTAAAATCACCACAAACTCATTCTTCTTGGGTACTCGGACCGCTGGATTTGCCCATGGGCTCCACTCAACCTTTGAAAGAATTCCTTGAGTCACAATGCGATCTAGCTCACTGGCAGCTTTATCAGGGATGGTATAAGGAACCGGACGAACTTTGTAAAACTTGGGTGTGGCATTTTCATTTAACACTATTTTACCTTTAATATGTTTGAATTTTCCAATGCCCTGTTTGAATACTGCTGTGGCATCAGTCACTGCCTTTCTCAATTCACTTTTCAGTTGACTCTATTGCAGGGGATGTGGTATGCAAATTGTGGATGGATCGCCAATCGAGTTGTAGTTGTCTCAGCCAATCATGGTTCAACAATGCTGGCCCTCCTGTTTTTATCGCACTCAAGCACACTTCAGCATGTTGGTTGTTGTATGTCACTGTTATGAATGTCATTCCCACAGAAGTTATATTTTCTCCATTATAAGTTGTTAGTTGGCTATCTGCAGGCTTTAGTTCAGTATCTTTGAAATGCCATTCAAACTCACTTTGTGGAATGACTGAAACAGACAAGCCGGTGTACAATTCCAATTTAATTAATTTGCTGTTCACGTTTGCTGTAAGCCATCTTGCTTGTCCGTTGTTCGTTTTCACATGCTCAGTCCTGTGACACTCTCATCACTATCTAATTTCTCATCAGCAGAATGCAGATCAGTACTCTTCTTGAAATAGCAGCTTGACTTTTTAAAAATCTTTTTCCCTTCCCTGTGTTGTCCATTTATTTTTGTCTACCCAACATGCTCTTCTTATATGTCATACTTCGTTGCATTTTCTGCAAGTTTCACCTTGGAACCTGCTTTGGTCTGGTGTATGTGAGCCTCTTCCACAATGGTACACAACCTATTCAGCCAGGCAGGTTTCTGCTTAAACATGGTCACTTTCATTCCTGACTGCACCTCAATTGCATCTCTGCTGCTAGTTCCATTGATTCAGTGATTTCAACTGTAAGTTGAGCTTCATATAGAAGCTGTTTTTGAATGCTTTCTTGTAAGATTTCACAGACTAAATGATCTCTCAATGTATCATTAAGCTCACTGTTGAACTGACAGTGCTCATATAATTCCTTCAATTCAGCCACATATGCTGAAATGGACTCCCCTCCCTTTTGATTCTGCTTATGAAACCTAAAGCATTCCTCAATCAACAGTGGTTTCAGTTCTAAATGTTCCTGCATTCCATTCACGATATCAGTAAAGCTTATTTCGGATGGATTGGTTAGAGCAGTCAAACTTCCAAGCAAACTGTATGCTTTTCAACCTACTGCATTCACCACACCAGCGTTTGTTTCTTATCGGTTATTCCAATTGTTTGATAATATTGCTCAGTTCTTTCAGTATACATCATCTAGTTATCTGTTGTGCAATCAAACGTGTCTATCTTTCTGAGAAGCGGCCTGTCTTTGTTTACTGAAGTATTATTTGATAATATTTGCTCTCTGGATATGTTTAATGTTATGGTGAACTTTCCCTTGGAAGAAGATAATGTGCTCCAAACACCAGACAAAAGTTTGATAGAGATATGAGCTCAAATATTGTCCAAGTAAAGCAAGTAGTTTTATGATAATGGATGTAATTACAGTTGTAAAGTATGTAGAATAGTTAAAGTGGCAGTTGCCAAACAAGCAGTGCTCTTTGCTGGAGTGCAGTGTGCAAAGTCAATGTGGAACCATTGTTTTAAAAAATGGCAAAGTTGGTGATACTGTTCAACAAGGGTTAAAAGTTCAGCAAGAAGGAAGGAGTGCAAGAGGAGCCAGAATGAGTTATCATGTTAAATCCTTACTCTTACTACCAGCTGCGTCTAAAATCATAGGAAACAAGCTGATGCCCAATGGCTTTTCAGATGTCATGAGTTACTTTGTTGGGATTTCCATCCAGAATTCTGGACACCCTGAATTTGATTTTTTTGAAGAAGCAATTCGAGTTTCAAAATTTCTGTATGATCCCATGCCTTGGCTTGGATAGTTTCCTAACTCTATATATAGTCTCTATCATATGTAATTGAGTATTGAGCTACATTTACCAGGAAATATTGTTACTGCTCATGTAGTGAAATAACTGACTATTGTCCTTCAATTAAGTCTTAGACAAAGAGACTGACCTGATATCTAATGCTCCACAGATGTTCCCATATAGATCAGCTGTTTCACCAGCTTTACACAACTTGACACAAGTTCTCTAATGGCCAAGCAACCTGCAAGTGTAATTCTATTTCGGTTCACAGGGAAACACAATACTTTTTGGACAATACAATTTTCTTCAAGGAAACTCACAACCCTGGTTCAAATCTGTTTTGTACAGTCTCTCTGGATGAGGTTCACTTGTTTCCACTTCAGTTCTGCCAGTTTTGAGGTGACTAATCAGGCCAGAGGGAACCACTGATTCTTCCACAAATGGGGATGGAAAGGAAGGGAAAAAAAACAGATAGGGCTGGTATGAGGGAAGTTTGTAAGCGAGGAACACTCCAGCCATTTATGGAGGGCTTTGGTGTAGTCCTAATGAATCGCCTTATGGTTAAAGAAAACAGATAAAAATTAGCTTTCTTTGTTACTTGTACATCAAAACATTGAAAAATACAATGAAATGTGTCATTTGTGTCATTGGAGTGAGAGGATATGCTGGGGGTAAGTATCATCATGCTTCCAGCCCCAACATGGCATGCTCACAACCTATTAACCCTAACCCTAACCAAATGTCTTTGGAAAGTAGGAGGAAACCTGAGAAGGTGGAGGAAATGTACCTGCTCATGGGGAGAATGTACAAATTCCTTATATACACTTACAGACAGCTGTGGGAATTGAACCCCCCCCCCCATCTGATCGTTGGTGTTGCAATAATATCAAGCTAACCAACAAGTTGGCATGCCAGCCTTTAAGGTATCAAAACGTTACTTGGAGCAGTCAAAGACCAAAGGTTCCTCATAGACGGTACGATTGTTACAGATCTTCAAAGAAATTTTGAACATATCCATGAATCTTTTTCTATATCTGCCTGGTAAATATGCAGCTCAGTACTCAAATGGCACATGATAGATACTAGAATTTAAAAATTGAAGTTAATATATTCCACACAGTCATTGGCACATTCCACATCCTGATATTGCTGCTGGATAATTAAATTTTTCACATTGCCTTGTAACAAAATGTGCAGCATTCCGGGACATTAATGAAACACTGATGATTTCTAATGTTGCTGCTTGGATATCCTGTGCTCCTACTTGGAAAGAGTAGAGAACCTGATAAACATGAACCAGGGATGGAATGGATGATCGAACACTGGAATTTAACTAATTGCACCTCTTGACAACTCTCCGCAGATACCATTATCTGATGACAATTTTAGAAACAGTAAATAATACAAGGCCTGGATTCAGAATACAGTAAACCACAAGAGGAGAGATACAGTTTGTATCTCTCTTGTATGAATGAGGGGGATCTCACAAAAACCAATCTTATATTGAAAAACCTAGATAAAGTAGACGTAGAAATGATGTTTCCTGTAAAAGTGAGTTTAGGACCAAAAGGCACAGCCTATGAATAGAGGAACATCCGTTTAAAACAGAGATGAGGAGGAATTTCTTTAGCCAGAGGGTGGTGAATCTTTAGAATTCATTGCCACAGATGGCTGTGGAGGCCAAGTCATTGACTATATATAAAGCAAAAGTTAATATGTTCCTGATTAGTCAGGATATCAAAGGATGAAAAGAAAGGAGAATGTAGTTGAAAGGGATAATAAATCAGCCATGATGGAATGGCAGAGTGGAGTGAATGGGCCGTGGACTAATTCTACTCCTATGTCTTAACGTCTTATGTTCTATGGTCTAATTTAGTAACATTCTGGTGAACTGTCATGCATAGCAGACAGCTACTAATGCAGGGGAAGCACAGGTGGGTTTTGGGGATTGTAACTGCTAAGTTAGTACATTTATGATAAGTAGTACAGATCAGGAAGCTGCATTTTTGGTGTTGTGATGAGAATAGCAAGTATACAAAAAACATAGGTCTTTGTTTTGAGATTAAATTATTTTGCAAGTGCTGAAGACAGCATCATGGAGCTCATAATGCTCTGGTTGTGACTCTTACTGGCTTTAGAATTACTGATAAAACAGCCCATCAGGCTCTGCAAAAAGTCTCTTGCAAGGAGCTGTCCATTCAGACTCACTGGTTTGCCCTTTCTGTACTTCTCTACAATTTCCTCTCTTTCCTCTGCACTTTCAGACGGTGCATTCCTAACAAGTGGCTCATTGCATTTGCTATTACAATACTTTATATGATCCTATTTTCACCTAGATCAATATTCCATAACTAAGATTATGGTTATTTCTTTGATATTTGTAATGTTTCCGAAAGATTGGAGAAGAGTCAGTTTTCTTTTTGTTTAAGTAAAAAGATATCCATTTAAATTTGTGCAACACGCACAAAATGCTGGTGGAACGCAACAGACCAGGCAGCATCTATAGGAGGAAGTAAAGTCGACATCTCAAGCCAAGACCCTTTGTCAAGACTAACTGAAAGAAGAGATAGTAAGAGATTTGAAAGTGGGAGGGGGTGGGGGAGATCTGGCCTGCTGTGTCCCACCAGCATTTTGTGTGTGTTGCTTGAATTTCCAGCATCTGCAGATTTTCTTGTGTTTGCATTTAAATTTGTGTTTTAGATCCTATTCAGCTGAGAGGGTAACATTTTAAAATTTAATATTATTAATGAAATCACAACATATTTGGACTTTTATTAACATAACCATAAGGGTAGATACAAAGCTTTTTCTAATACCAGAGCAGCCAGCTTGTATCACTCAAAACTGGGTCAAACGACATCAGTTACAAGCAACACTAGCCACATCTCTAAGTACAGCTAGTCATAGAATCAGAGAGCACTACAGCACAGGAGCAGCCCCTTGACACATCCAGTCCTTGCTGAACTATAATCATGCCTAGTCCCTATGACCTGCACCCTAGACCATAGCCCTCCATTCCCCTCCCATCCATGTACTTACCCAAAATTCTTTTAAATGTTGAAATCAAGTTCATCTTCTATCACTGCCACTGGCAGTGTTTTCCATACTCTCACCACACTCTGAGTGAAGAAGTTCCCCGTTTCATTGTCCCCTTAAATGTTTCACCTTTCACCTTTCATGGGTTAACCATGACCTCTAATTCTAGTCTCTCCCAACCTCAGTGGAAAAAGCTTGCTTGCACTTACCCTATTTATCCATACTGTATAATTTTGTATACTGTACCTCTGTCATATCTCCCCTCATTCTCCTGCTCTCCAGGGACTAATGCTTTAACCTATGAATTTACAAGTACTGTATTATTCCACTAACGAGAAATAAATATAGGTACAAGATAAAACTTAGGTCTCCTGGCCACTAAAACAATTATTTGCTCTAATGTCACCTGAGCTAGGAACCTTAACATAAGTTATATCTTAGACTGCCAAACAAACAACTGCTGGAGGAGCTCTGTAGGTCAAGCCAGCATCTGTGGAGTCAATCTATGGATGATGTTTCTGGTCATGACCCTGCACTGGGATCTTCATTCTGCGTTCCAGCTTCCGGCATCTGCTGTCCCTTATGTCTCCTTACTTTTCAGACTGCTTTTACCATTAATTGGAAAGTGATCTCTTCCCAATCTGATTTTCTTTTTCCACTGGACATATTTGCATTTATAGAGAATTAAAACTAATATATTTTTAATGTACTTTAGTCAGTCAGAGTAGTTAATAGCACTGACGAAATGTGATAGCAATATGGTATTGGCAAAAATGTGAGTTTGTGAAGCAGTCATTCAAGTTTACAATTACAATTACTCACTGGTCTGTGTTAGTAGTGGGATATTATTAACAAGACAGCAATTTGTACTTGGCATTACATATTTCAGCCCTGGTTTTCACTGGACACATTTAGACAATATAGGCACCTTATGTGTTGAAAACAAAAGTGTAGAAATGTAACATTACCCCAGAATTTAATTCAGTCTTCATTTTCTATTTTACACACCATAATCAAACATTTTATACAGCTGTTGCAAGATAGCAACCTAACGAAAGAAAATCTGAATGTGCTTTCTGTAACCTTGCGAGTTTGTCTGAGTTTCCATCCACCATTTCCACAACAGCAGCCAAGGCCCTCCTTTCAAAAATGGAAGTATATTCAACTAGCAGCTTTATAGTTATTATACAACACAGAAATATTATGGAAATTGTTTCTGAGATGCTTATTCATTTTAAGATTAGTGGTGCACTTCTTAGAAGCCTATCCACCCCCACTGTCAGTGGCATTTACCATGCCGATGGAATCAAATTTCAGATGCTGTGACAAATGTGCAGCTGCTGCTGCATATCTGGCATGCTGGCTGGGGATACATTTCTCTCTAGATAATATCTTCTGTGTCAGAATTTCAAGCCACATCCTTTGTATTACATCAAGAAGCATCATTTTTTATCAGCAGTCTGAAAAGGTCAACTATGACAAATCTATATTAAATCAATATCCTTACCCAATTTAAATAGGTGTAAAATAGGACTTTGGTATGAAAAAAAGGTCAGTGACATGCTACAGAATTTTAACAAGATTAAAGCTTTCCCTCAGCCCTTCCAACATCCAATAACCAAGCTATTGCTGCTCTTGCGAACAGTGGAATGCTCATGCAGTGTGTGTTGTTCCACTGTTGCCAGTGCCGATCCTGTATGGACTATTTATGGCTTGCAGTCTGAAACTGAAGGGAAATAAGAAAACGAGTTCTGTTCCTCACTTCCTTGTGCATGCCGGTTTTCAAGGTAACTTCAATCAGAATAAGTTTCAAGAAAAGCTCCAATCAGTGCGCTGGACATTTTGAAATTCATTTTCAAGAAACACACTGCAGCATTTTCTGCCTAACTTTGCTTTATCACCATTATGGAAAATTTGGTGGTTGTTCTAATTTGTTAATAAGTCACAAATGGTATTTTCTCCATTACAGAAGGACATAGCCAGTTGAATGCAGAAAATCAAAGTACTTGCCAATATCCCTGCAGCAATTCAGGCAAGTTCATTAATTGCCTGGTTTATCCTTTTCAATGTTAGTCCATTGGGCGACCTTGTGGATGTCATTTTTCACAGTAAGAATTAATTTGTGTAATGTGTTTTTGGTGGCTGGCCAGTTTCTCTTTGAAGTGTTAACATATATAAGATTTCAGAAGTAAACAAAATCACTGGCCCAGATTTGGTTTAGTTAATGGTGATTGCTTTTATTAAATTGCAAAACATTCTGTAACAACGGAGAGAAAAAGAATTATGTGTGAGATGTTGTGGACCATCAGATCCAATAGAAATATATTCCACAACAATATCTAACCTCGTGCCCCAGTTTAACTCTACCACTACAATCAAGTTAGAGGATCAAGCCTGATTTACCAAGTAGATCAGAAGGACATTCATGAAGCAACACTGGGTGCATTTAAAACTGAGGGGCCAACCTGATGAAGCTCAACAGATGGATCCTTAAAAGTAGTTGAATTAAGTGACGTCTACAACTGACAGGACAGGTCAAGGCTCTAAAGACGATAAGAATTAAGAGTATACTGGAAGAACCTTCGAAAAAATTGATCCAAGCATGAGCAAAGAGCTGAATTCCAGAGGAAAGATAAGAGTGACTCGTCATGGAGCCCTGGTAAGCCAGTGGATGACAGATGCCAACTCCAATGATTGGAGTCATACCTGACACTGAGAATATTGATTGGGGATATTAGAGTTCAATGTTTGAAGTTCCCAGGGTATCACTGTGGAAGTTTGTCAGGCAATGTCCCAGACCCAAACAGCCTCAGTGGTTTTTGAAAGACCTTCCACTCATCCAGAGATCAAGGTTGGGATAGTCACAGATTGCATTTGTAAGTCTCCAGTCTGTGCCTGACCTGTAAATTTTGGTAATTTATTATTTTGAATTTAGCTAACAGAGTCTGGTGCAGTGGCATAACACAATAAACAGCTGTGAGATCAGGGTTTAATGTAAAGAGTTTGTACAAGCTCTCCATGACCGCAAGGGATTCCTCTGGCTGCTTGTTACCTCCTACATTCCAAAAGATTAGGGTGAGTTTTGGGTATGCTACGTTTGTGCCGGAAGAATGGCAACACTTGTGGCTGTCCAGCACAATCCTTGCTAATTTGTTTTGACACAAACAGTGCATTTCACTGCGACAAATGAAGCTGATCTTTATCTTTAAAAATAATATTTGTTAAATAGTTAACATAACCTCACTATCTTTTTACCAATTTGATTCCAGAAATGGGAAGTTAGGAGATGAAAACAGTGCTCAGAAGAACTGATTGTGATGTGGTAGAGACATATGAAATATTTACAGGGCTTGACAGCAGAGATATAGGGGTGATGGATTGCAAACTGGGATGATTAGAACCAGGAATTATGGTTCTAAAATAAGGACCTCTGCCACTCAGGATTGAAATGTAAAGAAATATCTTCACCCATAGGGTAGTGGACTTGAATTCTCCATTCAACAGGATTATTGGGGCTCATGGGAGAGATTGAAAATATTTGTAATTTACAGGGATAAAGAGCTATGGGGTTTAAAGTAGGAATGTAATGCTGAAGTATTGGTACATATGGGATCTGACTGAACTGTGAAGAAGCTATGAGGGTGGAATGGCTGCCCCCGCTTTTAATTTTTATATGATTAACTTGTCAGTTTCATTAATAGCCACTCCAGCCTTGACTGTGGGGAGGGCTCATCCAGGCCAGAGCATTTGGCACACTTTGAAACTGGAGGGACCCAATTAACCAAATAGGAGTTGACTTTATGGGCAAAGATTCTGCTGAAAGATCCTTCCAATTTAAACATGAATCAAATAGATAAGATTGTCAAGTGTAGGTGGCTCATTGCTCTCAGGAAATTCCTGATCAATGATCTAATTGTCTACTGTTTCTCATACTTGACCATATTAGTAGGTACCTCCTGGACGTAATAAACAGGCTAGGGACTGTGTCATGTCCTCTGTCGCTTAGCCTATCCAAATCAAGGTTCTTTCTACATGTTGTGCATTGAGAGATGCTCTTCTGCACACCACTGATGTAATTTGAGTTACTGTCACCTTCTTATCAGCTTGAACGAGTCTGATCACTCTCCGTGATAGTAATCACAGAGAGTAATAGAGCACAGAAACAGGCTGTTTGGCCCAATTGTTCCATCCTGGGCTTCACCCTTGACCTCTCTTCTTAGGCACTTTAGCCCACAGATCTGCTTCTCACTGGATCTTTTTATGTTTCTCATGACATCCTCTGTAAACCCTGGAGACCTGTGTGTGAAAATCCCAGGAGATTAACAGTTTCTGAGTTACTCAAACCACCCCATCTGGCATCAACCATCATTCCATGGTTAAAATCACTTAGATCGCATTCTGATGTTGTGTCTGAGCAATAACTGAACTTCTTGCCCACACCTGCATGCTTTTATGCATTACACTGCTGCCACATAATTGGCTGATGAGATATTTGCATTAACATGCAGGTGTACAGCTGTATCTAATAAAGTGGCACTGAGTGTATAATCACTGTTTTATAAGGAATCACAGAGACTGCAGATGCTGGAATCTGGAGTAAAAAAACACAAACAACTCGAGGAACTCAATAGATCAGGCAGCATTGGAATTGGTTTATTATTGTCACATGTGGGAGACACCGTGAATAGCTTTCTTGCTTAGAACTTCATACAGGTCAGATCATTAAACAGTGCACTGAGGAAGAACAAGGCAAATTAATAACCATGCAGAATAAAGTGTAACAGCTACAGAGAGAGTGTAGTGCAGGTAAACAAGATGATGCAAGGTCATCACAAGGTAGATTGTGTGGTTAAGAGTCCAGTTCATCATGCTGCAGACAGACAGTCAAAGTTTTGAGTTGAGACCTTTTATCTAGACTGAACAGTCAACAGTTCAGGTTGAGACTCTTCACTTGAACTTGACATGTTGAGATTAAGATTCTCAAACCAAAATGTGAATTGT
The DNA here is from genome assembly GCF_048418815.1 of Hemitrygon akajei. Lineage (NCBI taxonomy): Eukaryota > Metazoa > Chordata > Chondrichthyes > Myliobatiformes > Dasyatidae > Hemitrygon > Hemitrygon akajei. Next base: position 56,059,406 of record NC_133128.1, read on the forward strand.
CCATTTCATTTCTTAGATGTTGCCTGACCCATTTTTTCACTGTTTAATTGTTAGTGGTGAGGTTTTTTTTGTAAATTCATTCAAAGGGTGGGGGCTTCATTACTGAGCCAGCATTGAATTATCCATTTCTTAATTGCCCTCAAGAAGGTGACAGTGAGCTACTTTCTTGAATTCCTATAGTCCTTGAGATCTGGGTATACTACCACACTGTTAGAGAGGGATTTTGGCCCAGTGCTGTTAGTGATATATTTCTAAGTCAAGATGGTGTGTGGCTTGGAGGGCAATCTCCATTTGGTGCTATTCCCAGCTTTTGCATGCTTTTTCTTCTACTTGCTAGCTATAGGTTTGGAAGATGCTTTCCAACAAGCCTTACTGAGTTGCTACCATGTAGTCTGTAAATGGTACAAACAGCTGCTACTGTGCTAATTACTCTGCTACTGGTATAGTGATGTAATCGGGTACCTATCAAGCCAGTCCCTATGTACAGAATGTTATCAAGCTTTGTGAATGTTGGCGAAGCTGCACTTATCCAGGCAAGTGGAGAATATTCCATCACGCTCATGAATTGAGCTTTGTAGATTGTGGAAAGACTTTAGGGAGCTAGAAGATGAATTGTAGGGTCCCTAGCTGCTAACTTGTTGTTGTATGTGCACATGGCTTCTCCTGTTCAATTTCTGGTCAGTAGTAACCAGAAATTGATAGTGATAGTTATTCCATTGAATGTCAGAGGATGATATCTGGAATTTCATCATTGCCTGGCACTACTGTGACATGAATGTTACTTGCCATGTATCAGCTTTGACCTGAATTTTGTCCCTGCTGCATTTAGATGTGACTTCCTTCATTATCTGAGGAATCACAAATGCTGCTGAACATTGTGAAATCATTAGCGAACATCCCTGTCTGACTTCACTTCTAACAGAACAAAACTGATAAAGCAGGTGAAGATGGTAGAGCTAAGTACATTACAGTGAGAAACTCCTGCAGAGATGTTCTGTAGCTAAGATGGTTGACCTCCAACCACCACAACTATCTCCCTTTATGTTAAGTATGATTCCAATCAATGGAAGTATACTACTGCCATCAAACACCCTGCCCCATATTGCCCACCAATTCTCATTGACTGCAGTTTAGAAACATAGAAACATAAAAAACCTACAGCACAATACAGGCCCTTCGGCCCACAAAGTTGTGCTGAACACATCCCTACCTTAGAAATTACTAGGGTTACCCATAGCACTCTATTTTTCTAAATTCCACGTACTTATCCAAAAGTCTCTTAAAAAACCCTATCATATCTGCCTCCACCACCGTTGCCAGCAGTCCATTCCACGCACTCACCACTCTGCATAAAAAACTTACCCCTGACATCTCCTCTGTACCTACTCCCCAGCACCTTAAACCTGTGTCGTCTTGTGGCAATCATTTCAGCCCTGGGAAAAAGCCTCTAACTATCGACACAATCAATGCCTCTCATCATCTTATATACCTCTATCAGGTCACCTCTCATCCTCCGTCGCTCCAAGGAGAAAAGGCTGAGTTCACTCAACCTGTTTTCATAAGTTTTGCCAAGACTCCTTAGTGCAATATTCAATCAAGTGTTGCCTTGCCTTTAAGGGTAATTATTCTCACTTCACTTCTGGAGTTCTGCTCTTTTGTCTATGTTTGGACCAAGGTGGAAGCAGGATCAGGAGATTTGTTAGAAGCCTAACTGAGCTTCTGTGGGCAGGTATGTTTCTGTTGTATGGATACTATATAAAACAGTGCACATTTCAGTTCCTGGGAGACTTAGTCTACTTTTGCAAAATTTTTCTCAGCCATTTATATTCATTAATAGCTATTGGGGTTAGTACAAATTAGAACTGAGCTCCTTAATGATTGTTTAATAAGAACTGACAAAAAATGTTAATGATTGTCGAAAATGGTCTTCTGCTGTGCAAGTAAATTAATAAGATTGGATTCCTTCAGAAAAGGGAGGCATTCTATGAAATAGGAACAGGATGTGGCTACACCACATGGTTCCTCTGCTTTTTAAAGCAGAAGATATGAATAACTGAAGGCACGTATTGCACACACTCCTTTCTGAATGATATCAATTCCCATTCGCTAGAATGCTCCTCAGTATAAGCGGGTTTAGGAATTAGCAACTGCTCAGGAAAAAGCAGAAGTTTTAATGAACACAGATCCTGGTACAACTGATCTTGAGTTCTGTTGGTGGAGCTCAGCATTGGGAATAGAGGTACAGCAGAGATGATCCTCATCAACTTTGCCTCAGCTGTCTGACCACCCAGTAGCAATATCTTTCCTTTCAACTGGATGAGGGCTTGCTGACCCTGGAAAAATTTGAAGCCCTTGATTATTTTACCTTAAGTTTTACATTGTTTATATTTAAGATATCATTACTTAAGTTTGATTGTAATTTAAAAAAAATTTTTAAATCTATTTTAACAGTTTTCAGTGGCCCTGTCTATTGGTGATAGTTAATAGTTAATAGCAAGTCTTTTACTGTGATGAGTTGACAGAGACTCAGGTGGTATTCTTATGGAAAGGCATTCATTTGCTGAGATCTATTCTTCACTCAAAGTTCACCGCCAGTGAGAACGTATCAAACAGGAGCAATAGGAGACGATTTGGCCACTCGAGGCTAAGACTAAGGCTGATATTCTCCATCACACTTATATTCCTGCACTAAACCATATCCCATGATTGCAGGATAAATATATTTGGGCTGGCACTGCAGGTGATGACTCCAGGCAGTGGTTGGGTTCCGGACGAAATGGCCTTTTATAGAGATTTTATAATGGACTGCACGTAAGAGATGGAAACTGCAAAATAAAAATGTATTTTTGACATATCACAGAGAGAGATATATACTTTACTCAAGCTCAACAAAAGAAATGCTCTCAAATGTATGCAGTAAAAGCAAAATAGTGAAGTGTATGCCTCCAATAATTCAAGGAAAGGCGACAGATGTAGTCATTTTCGCCCCTCACACCTGCCCACTATTCAATAAGATCATGGCTGATTGTTTGCCTCAGCACAACTTCTCTGCATCAACTACTTAATATTCAAAAATCTGTCCATCTTTGATCTGAATATACTCACAATCTCGTGGATAGAGAATTCCAAAGAGGTGAAATCCATCACATGAAGACATTTCTTCTCGTCTCTGCCTGAATAACCACCCTCTTACTTTGAATCTGTGATGCTTATATCAAGCCCTGGGACTGAATTTTAGTTTAATTTGCAAAGTTGCATTTTACATTGGAATAATTTACAGATAATTACTTGCATCATAATAAAAATGGTACACATGATGACTACTAATGATAATATCATAATCATCTACTTTACAATTAAGAAGAGTTAATATTACTGGTGAGGCTGGCTCAGGATCTTTGCACTGAGATTTTCCTTAACGACAACATGGGGACAACGTACAATCCAAATCCAGACACCAAATTTCCTTCTGGAGCAGCCACTCTTTGTTGTAATTGGCTAAGTTCAATAATGTTAAACAATAAATACACAATGTTTTCACTCCTGACACCACCATTTACACTACTGTTATTTTGCAATCCCAACACAACAACCTGCAACGAAAATCTTTGCATTCTACTTCTCACGAACTCTGCCCTTAATAATTAATTATGGCATAACAATTGTTATTTTGAACAAGACTCTTGGAGGACAGGCTTATCCTTGTGCAGTTCCATCTCTTTTCTGTAGCCTTGAAAATAAGAAATAAATGGTTTATACATATTGATATTTCATCTATACTGCAGCTGGATAAATCCTGGGAATATGAACTGTAAAACACACTGTACAGGGACAACTATTCATTAAGTAAAAATAAAACAAAAATAAAAACTATACAAGACATACAAATAACTTGAATGTTTTAAAGAATGAAACAAATGCTACCACTACAGTGGAACTACAACTATTAGGACATAACCCTTTAAAAGGTACAATATTCAGTTGTGGCATCTAAGTACAGGTAAGCTATTTCCTATTTTGGGGATAAATATAGTTGCTGATTGGAAGTTACTTATAAATTCTTAGTTGTACCTGTGTGTGAATAAGTTAACTTTTAGGTTAAAAGGAGGCAGTAAGCAACAAATGGTTTTCTTTCCCTATTGGCCTTTATCAATAAAGTTATTTCCTCAGTGATAAGTTCTCTACCAGTTCAGCTGAGATTTGTTTCTGCATTGCAAATAGAATATTATAATCAGTTCAATATGTAACAGATACTTTATTTGTAACACATTCAAGGTGATAAATACATTAAATTTATGTTTTGCAGGAAAATAAATAAATGAATATGTACTACATTAGTTTGTGTTACTTTGACAATGTTAGTTTTTTTTGCAAATCCCACAGTATTTGAGCCATATATCATTTAAGTACAATAATCTAGGATGTTCAGAAAATAAGCTATTTATATCTAAATGCAAAAACAATTAATGATATGATATGCAAATCCGAAATAAGTTAATTTGATGCATATTTCTAATGACCAAATAAATGTTTTATGTCTTCCCAGATAAAGAAATGCCCTCTAATCAGGCTGCATATATTATCCCAGGTGTAGTTATAGCAGTAATCGCCATTGGAATCCTAATTTTATTGTTATACTTTGTTCACGTAAGTAATAACAATTTACTAATTTGCATGTATATTTGAGGATAAAGGCTACACCAAATCAGAAATTTAATAAACATTTCCTAATTGCTACACAGACCTTCTACATTTTGCCCTAATTGAATTGCAACCACTCATCTGTGTTTTCTTCTGCTTCCAATTATTTTTATACTGGTTTTTCATAAGCTCATTTAAAAATTCAAATGGGGTTTGACCAAAAGTCTATTTCTTTTCTTTTCCATTCTAGTTTTCTTGAAATAGAGGCCCTTAACTTCATGTTTCAGCATTTTTAACTTCCAATTCAATATTTTAATCATTATTGAACTTCCAAATTCATCTGCAAACTTTGATAAATGAATCTTTCTTCATCCAAATGAACATTAAGGAGATGTGGCCCCAGAGCAGATCCTAGGAAGCATCATTTGTCATACTTTTTAATGAGAGAATACACCTTTCATTTTCACTCAGTTCCAGTTTACCAACCAGGTTTTAGACTACAAGATTACCTCCAATCATTTATATATTTGGTAATAATCTATTTTACAGAACCTCTTTATTTGCCTGTTGGAAATCCAGAGACATCACCTTTTCCATAGCAATGATCCTAAAATATCTTCCATTTAGCTTGATTTTCCTGAACCTTCACCTTTCTACTATCACAACCTAGGCTGATTTTTTCATCAGATCCTAACTGTCTGGTTGCTCAGTTGCTCTACCCGGATAACACCAATAGTCTTATCCCCACAGTTGGTCCTGGGGGCTTCTAGCTTCCATCATTCTGAAATAACTGGGAAACATTTGCAAGATTAAAACCACACATCACAGTTCAGGATTCAAGAATACTTTAGAAGATAATTACAGAAAACTATCAATTCAGTTTATATGGGACAATTGGCTCTCAAAAACAAAATTTCTCCATGCAAGTGAGCATGGAGAGGATGTGAGAGTAACCGTAGATGAGGTAAGTGAGTGACTGCAGGTAGGGTATATGTGGGACTGGGAGTGCAAGTTTTGTGAGGGGCAGCAAGTGAGTGTGTGATGAGTGAAGGAGGACATAAAGTTACCACAGGCAGGGTGTGAGGAGGCTGCAGATGGCCACGTGAGAAGTAAATCATAAACACAAGAGATTCTGCAGAAGGAGGAAATACAGTGACCTTGAAGGATCTTGGCCCAAAATGTTGACTGTTTATTCCTTTCTATAGATGCTGCTTGACCTGTTGAGTTCCTCCAGTATTTTGTGTGTGTTATGTGGAAGGGGAGTCAGATCTCTGAAGAGTAGTGGAAATCTTGACCTGACCTTGGATGTTGTGTGAGGGAGTGACTGTGAATTGATCTGGGAGCTATACCTGATGATATAGGGAATCCTTCTGGAATGACTACAGGTGTTACAGGAGAATCTCTGGACTAGGTGGGTAAATTGAGGTGATGGTGGCAGGAGGTCAAGGTCAGTAACCTCAAAAGGAATATGATGCCAGAGGGCTTAGGAATTGCAGGGTATTCAATGTTGTAAAATCTTCCACATTTCTTTAATCTGCTGGATTTAGCCAGGGTGGGAAACTTTGCCATCATATATTAGAAACAGTAACAAAATGATTGAACCATGTTGATTCTTTGAAAGATTTCAGTGACTGGCTTGTCTTCTGAGTGCTCAATATTAAACCACATCTGATCGCACTTTCATTAATACCAATATTGGATGTTACTTGAGATGAATTGGGTTCCTGTTCCAGCTTTTTAATGGTTTATCTTTTCGCACGATCTCACTTGCCTATTTGGAGTTAATTTATCTCCACGAAGCATATTGCAATGGCACACTCCACATGGTCTAATAACCTTTACCAATATTTATCTTCTATAAGTTTCTTCCCATAGATTCCAACCATTCCAGCATATTTTTTTCACCAATCCCGTATTTATTTATCTCAAATGCTTCTTTGTCATTAGCTTCACTTACTCCTTTTGGCTGTGAGATGCATATTCTACACATTCCTTGAGGAAATAACCATTGTAAGATTTATTAGTGGCCAATTTGTAAATATGATCTTGAGTTCAAGGCTCCATTGTAAGTGTAAACATTTTCCCTATGCTTACCCTATCAAACCCTTTCATTTTTATTGAAATCTGATATCAGGTAATCCACATTTCCAGCAAAAGGAAGCCCACCTTAAAAGTATATCCTTTCAATTCTGTGAATCTTCTTTTTTGTAGCGGAAGAAGAAGTCTGGAATTCATCTACCAAACCGAATCAATGTAATACTGCAAAATGCATCCAGCACTGATAACGTGGACACAGCAAGACAACCAAACAAGCCACCAACACCCAACTCTGATTCTGAGGACCTAACCAATGACTACTTTAGTGTTGTTTTAAGATCATCAGTTTAAGATTTCAGTGGCTAAATTTGTATACTTGTTTTTGTGTTAAAACTGTCAACAGATATGTCTTCAAAATGTTTTCTGTTTTGCAGTATTATTTGTGATAACTTAACTGCACCACTTTTGCAGTTAAAAATAAGTCTGTTTTGAAATGTTCCATTACCCATGAAGGTATTACTAGCTAATTTCCAAAATTACCCAGTGATGTAGATGTTCAACTAGCAGGAATTATTTGCAATAAATTAACCTGTACTGATAAAGAAAATGTAAGCAAAAGTATTAAAGAATATATTTCATTCCTATTGTGTTATTTGAGTAAATGTACAAGTTATTTGTCAGAACTATTATAAAGTATTACTTTATTGATTTATTCTAAAAAAAAAAGGTGCTTTTAATCAGTTCAATAGTTTTTAGTTTTTTTCCTTGTTTGAATATAGTAAGGTGAATTTCCATAAGACATAAGAACAGAATTAGCCCACTTGGCCCATTGAGTCTGCTCCACCATTCAATCATGGTTGACCCTGTTTTTTTTTCTCCTCCTCAACCCCATTTCCTGGCCTTCTCCCATAAGCTTTAATGCCATGTCCAATCACGAACCTATCAATCTTTGCCTTAAATAAACCCAACAGCCTGGCCTCCACGGCTGCACATTGGCAACAAATTCCACAAATTCACTACCCTCTGGCTGAAGAAATTTCTCCATATCTCTGTTTTTGAATGGATGACCCTCTATCTTGAGGCTGTGCCCTCTTGTCCTAGACTCCCACCACGGGAAACATCCTTTCCACATCTACTCTGTCTAGGCCTTTCAACATTCATAAGGTTTCAAAGAGATCCCCCCCATCCTTATAAATTCCAGCAAGTACAGACCCAGAGACATCTAATGTCCCTCATATGATAACCCTTTCATTCCTGGAATCATCCTTGTGAAACTCCTCAGGACCCTCTCCAATGCCAGCATACCTCCGCTAAGATGAGGAGCTCAAAACTGTTCACAATATTCAAGGTGCAGCCTCACCAGTTGCTTATAAAGCCTCAGAATCACATCCCTGCTCTTGTATTCTAGACCTCTTGAAATGAATGCTAACATTGTATTTGCCTTCCTCACCACTGACCAAACTTGCAAATTAACCTTTAGGGTGTTCTGCACAAGAACTCGCAAGTCCCTTTACATCTCAGATGTTTGGATTTTCTCCCTGTTTAGAAAAGAGTCCGCACATTTATTTCCACTACCAAAGTGCATGACTATGCATTTTCCAATACTATATTTCATTTGCCACTTTCTTGCACTGTCTAAGTCCTTCTGCATCCTACCTGTTTCCTAAACTCTACCTGCCCCTCCACCAATCTTTGTATCATCTGAAAACGTGGTAACAAAGCCATCTATTTCATCATCTAAATCATTGATATACAGCATAAAAAGAACTGGTCCCAACACCAACCCCTGTGGAACACCTCTACTCACTGGCAGCCAACCAGAAAAGGATCCTTTTATTCCCACTCGCTGCCTTCTTCCAATCAGCCAATGCTCTAACCATGTTAGCGTAGAAAGGGGGAAGTGAGAGGAGGGGGAGGGAGGGATGTGCTCAGTGGTGGGATCCTGTTGGACATGACAGAAGTTATGGAGAATTATGTGCTGGACGCAGAGGCTGGCAGGTGGTAGGTGAGGACAAGAGGAACCATATCCCTGGTGGGGTGGCGGGAGGATGGGGTGAGGGTAGATGTGCATAAAATGAAAGAGATGCAGTTGAGGGTAGCATTGACGGTGGATGGTTTCATTTATCCCCTTGTATTTTTCCCTCCCCTTCCCCCACCATCCTACTGACTCCTCATCTTTTTTCTCCAGTCCTGATGCAGGGCCTTGGCCCGAGACATTGACTGCACTCATTTCCAGAGGAGCTGCCTGGCCTGCTGAGTTCCTCCTGCATTGTGTGTGTGAGGCTGGCTGTACTTTATTTATTATTATCTACATGTTAAACTGTTCTAATCCTCACATTTTATTGCTGAGAAACAATAAAAAATGAATCTATGCACAGCATTCTAGTTATAATAAATTATCATTAAAAAAATGGAAATTTTTCCATAATGGGATACAAAAATATTTCAGGACTGATAGACAGTTTACGCCGACAAACTTAAATGCCAAATTTGATACTTAAATAAAGAGATACAATAATTACATAATCAGTTTCATTGAAATATAAAATATGACAGCTTGTTCTGTTCCACTTTCTTAAACCTACATTCAAATTAACTACCCCTCTGGGGTCCTTAGATAATCTACCTGTTGGAAATGGAGTCACTTCTCAACACCAATGATAGTGTTGTTTACTGATTCAATTTTCTATTTGATTTAACTTTCATCTGAATTTGCTGTTTGAATCTCCTGGAAGAGGTTAGATCACATTTCAATTTATTAATGCTTCACTTCTTGTCATTGGAGTCAGAATATTTTCTTAAAAATGCTTGATCTGTTAGCATGCTTTAATCAAAAGATAACTGGCAACATTGTTAGTCATTTGCTAAATCGACATTCTGTATTAAATAATTCTGGTTATTTTGGATGATTAAAGGTAATTCTGCTGTTATTTCTATTTTTCTGCTTTTTAAAAAGAGGGGTAATTACTGAACAAATGAAGAGGGCTTTCTTGCTCAGTGACTTCTTCACAGGGCTGAGATAGAAGTGGTCTTCATAGTTCCAGCCACTCAGATTAAACACAATGATACATGTCAGAGATCTATAAATTAGTAATAGCAAAAATATCAGAATTTACCAGGTAATGCAAAAGCTGTGCACAAGTGAAGAGTCTAGTATTTCTTAAAAAGTTGCTTGCCATTTTCATGATTGCTAATCTGTCTTGCCACTATGATGATGATGATGTCTAAAGCAAGAGGAGAATGGACATCTCACTGATTGAGGTTTCAGGTATGCTCTATAAACATACAAGAACCGGAAGTAAATTGAAGTAAAAGAAGGCTCCTGGGTTCTCAAATCTGTCCACCATTCAATGGGATCATGGCAAACTCCTGACAAGGAACTATTCTATAAACCTCCATTTTAAACAATCAGCCCCTTATCTTGGAACTAAGACCCTTCATTCAAGACTCACAGACTAGTGAAAACTTTTCATCATCTGCCCTATCATACCCACTAAGAATCCTGTATATTTCAGTCAGATCATCTCTCATTCTTCCAAACCACAAAGAACACAGATCCAAACTGGAGAAACATGAGAGAGCAGATGCTGGTACCTGGAGTGAACAACAAGCTGTTGAGAAGGAAGGAGCTCCCCCAGCAGCTTGTTTTTTGCTACTGACCTAACCTAGCTTGTCTCTCTCAATAGACAGGGAGGTGGATATGAGAATTTACCATTTTGATTGCTGAGCAGAACCAAGGCTACAGTTCATATAACATGCTAAAGCTGAATATATTTATTTCTTTCCTTGAATTTAAAGGTGGTGTCCAAGACAGAATACACAGTTGCTCCACTGTGCCACCTCACCCACCCTGGACAGCTCACCAGCCAAATATATGAAGCAGAGATGGACTGGGTGAGACAGTCCTTGGCAAATTTGTCACTCTTCCCAGAATTAAACCACTGATGGAATGACAGAACTAAGATTTGTTCCAGAAAGTTCTTTCACCAAGGGAACAGATCACCTAACAAATAAATGATGTTCTCCATGCTGTAATCCCCTTTCTATTCAAAGGATGACAATTGTGTTATGAATCAGAACATTGCTTCTCCCATCAGATTATACGCACCACTCTCATTGTCGCAAACAGATACTCATCAGCTTTGTCTCCACATCTCTGGGCATCACTCTCCACCATTTAAAAAAAGGTCTTGATGGATGGTCTTGGCCTGAACTACCAACTGCCAATTTCCCTCCATAGATGCTGCCTAACCTGCAGAGATCCTCCAGCATTCTGTGTGTATTGCTTAAGATTCCTAGCATCTGTAGAATCCCTTGTTTAAGCCTGCTTGAAGCTTTGTTGAAATGCATCTGGCTAATAAGCAAAGTGTAGTATAATAGTGACTTGCAAACCACTATTTCAGTCACAGGCATTTTAGAGGTAATGAAGCCGTATAACAGTTTGTGCAATATTGAGGGAACCGGGTTGAGAGCTAAAGAAAGCTTTGAGTTTAAAGGTGTGAAGACAAAAACCAGCAGCACACAGCAGGTAAAGCAATAAAATCTAAGCTATTACACTGCATGCCTGAATAAACCCACATGAATAACTATCAGGGTGCTGCTAAATGCTTCTTTCAACAAGGTGTAATGAGAGAGCAGGGTCCTTTGGCACGTAAGGGCTTGGATTTCATCTTTTGACCTATTTCAAACTTTAAACAAACCAAAAATATTCCTGATGGCAAACCACCTGAAAAAACAGTGTATGCATTGTGAAACACTGCTACTCCAGCTTACACTGGGAAGTTAGTCCACCTTTTCATCTCTTATTCAGCAGTTGGTCTTCATAACATTAAACAGATGGGGTTGTTTTAATAAAACCTTATTTATATTAATGGAGACAAACTGTAGAGAAACCAACTAAGTGAGAAAACACAGAGAACATTTGCAGAGTTCATACCTGAAGAAGCACAAATGAATATATGATATTAAATAAACAGCCTGCATTCCACATGTGAGAATATGGTTATTAGATAATTTATCCACAATAGTCAATATGAGCATTGTATAGTGTATTTAATCAGTACACATACTCCCATGATGTATTGCATTTCAGAATGCCAGAATAATATTCATATCTATGATAGCTTTCCCCTCTCACTCTGAAGGGCAACAGGAAACATGATCAGCATCAGTATTCCTACTAATCATGAGTTATGCATTCACTATACTTATTTTGTTGACATACACAGCTTTGCTTTCCTGGATAAAAGTTACATTTAATCAAGTAACTTACCTAAATTAATAATTCAGAAAAATGGGTATTTATTTGGAAAGAAATATAAAACAATATTTCTTAGCGTGCTCCTCTGCACATACTTGACAAAACCTGCTTGGAATTTATTAAATATTGAAGATTCACACAAATTAGATTCAGTTCAGCTAAAATGTATTTCTTTGATTCTGTACTTTAAATAACCAAGTATGAATTCTTAATTGTTTTATCTCATGAAGAATGTAGAAGTCAGAGTGAATTACCATGTTTTATGAAGTACCCTTCCACTGGCTGCAGTTTTACTCAAATGGAGATTCCAGAAATGTCAGGCATGATTGCTTGCAGTTATCCAAGTTATCCAAAATAACTGGAATTTTAACCAAAAAATGCACTTTGAAGCACAACACATTGATATAAATTTGTTCTGTGACAGCTATTAATAATGTTTTACTCTATATAAATTGGAGATTTTTTCAACTTGCCAGAATTATAAAACTAGACATGTAAAATAGATAGGGAAAACCATATCTGCAGGCATTTTCCTTTAAACAATATTCGTGAATGAAAAAAATGCCTAGAAATTTGATTACACAGTTAGTGGATTTTATGAATCGCAGAATAAAATGGATTGCTGAGTCTAATCAGGACTTTATAATAAATATACAACATACAGCAGTAGAGTACATGTCCTTTGGCCCACAATGATGGGTCGTCCCTTTGCCTACTACAAGATCAGTTTAAACCTTCTCTCCCACGTAGTGCTCCATTTTTCTTACATCTATGTGTCTATCTAAAGACTCTGAAATGCCCCTAATTTATTTGTCTTTAGCACATGCCTGGCAGCGCATTCCACACACCTACTGCTCTCTGTGTAAAGATCTTGCATCTGACATTCCCCCAAACCCATTCTTTCCTCCCAATACCTTAAAATTAGGCCCTGTTGTTTTAGCCATTTCCACCCTGGGAAAACATCTCTGGCTGTCCACATGATCTATGCTTCTTATCATCTCATACAACTCTATCAAGTCACCTCTCATCCTCCTCTCTCCAAAGAGAAAAACCCTCGTTCACTCATCCTGTCCTCATAAGACATACTTTCTAATCCAGGTGCCATCCTGATAAATCTCCTTGCATCCTCTCTACATTGAACCTTTGGATCAAGCTCTCCCATGTGTGCAATGTAACCATGCACAAGTCCACTTGGAAGCTGTGGTGGGCAAGCCATGCTTAACGACATTACTGCTGTTGCACTGCACCATAGAATGCAACAATGCAACAAAACAGCTCACAAACAGAAAAATATCCTGACTGAAGCAAGCATGCCTTCTTCTACATGACCTTAAAAAAACGTACTTCAACTACATGTCTGCTGGTATGCAGTACCTAAAACTTCCAAGGATTCAGCTTCGATTCTGCTATGGACCAGATTTCCCATCTCTCCCTTGCTCTCCATCCAATGCCTCATGGCCACAAACTCTAATACAGTTAGCAGAAGAGTTGTCCATCCTGGCAGTCATCATTATAATTCGCCGACTCCAGCCAATACTATTATCTACTTTATAACCTCCAGTGGAGTGCAAGCTGAATCACATTATGTAGTTTGACAATCATGTGTACCCAACTATGTAAAACACTGTTATTGTATACAAAATCTTAAGCAACATACAGTTACTAGTGTAATATAGGAATAGGACAGCCAATCTGCAAGTTCCCACAAACATTACTCCAACCATGTTAATTGTGCTTCAATTAAAATTGTCTGGATAAATGGACATATCTCCTCTGCACTTCTTAAAATAATACCATGAGCTTTTTTACACTCACCTGGACAGCAGATGTGTTAGTTGACAATGTAGCAACTTCTCAGTACTTCACGGGAGTGCCAGCCTAGATTTTCTGCACAAGTCTCTCCACTGGGGATTTAATATGAAAGGATTTAAATCAAGAAGTGTTGCTGCCATTATGGAGTCACATCTGTCACACTCTATCTCAGAACTGATAATACTCGCAAGTAAAGTCAGTAAGGATTCACAATCTTTTGATAGGTAACCAAGTGCCCAACTAGCCTGCACTCCAACACCACAGGTTTGATTAATTTATGTTGCAGAATAATTAAAGGTATAGTGAGTTGTGCAAATACTGTCTACAGCTAAAATTGTCGCATTACTCTCAGATTGCACTTTGATATATAAAGTGAGTTCGTGTTGGCAGTTATAGAGGATTATTTCTATGGTGCTCAATTTATCACATTGAAAATAAATCCTTTTTGATTTAATCGTTCCAATGAGTGCTTGTACAGGAGCACATAACTGGTTCTTTCTAACCAAACTTTGCCTTCGGTCCCCAATATCAGCATATCCCATCAAACTCTAATCCCAACATGAACCTCTTACAGGGAACAGTTCCCCGGGGTCCCTTTGGTTCTGTGCCTTCAGCTCTCAGTCCTGATGTTGCTCCTGCTGCTTCTGAGTGGGTTCTCACCTTATGTGCTGAAAGGAATCAGGGGTTAAAATGACCTTATTCTTGAGAATTATGAAGAAGTTAAAAAAAAAGAACTCAAGAAGGGAATTAGGAAAGTCATGAGGGGCTATGAAATGTCTTTGGATTTTAGTAAGGCGTTTGATGAGGTCCTTCATGGCAGGCTCACAAGAAGATGACAATGCATGGCATCCATAGTGAATTAGCTGCTTAGATTCAGAACAGGCTTGCTCATCGAAGACAGGGGGTAGTGGTTGAAGGGACTATTCCAGATTGAATTCTGTGATTAGTGGTGTACTGCAGAAGTATGTACTGGGACCACTGCTGTTTGTAATGTATATAAATGACCTGGATGAAAACATAGATGGGTGGATTAGTAATTTACAAATGATTAGTGGTATTGTGGATAGCATAAAAGACTGGCAAAGAACGTAACTGTTCTATATCAGTTGCTGATATAGGCGGAGAAACAACAGATGGAGCTTAACCCAGATGGAGTGGAGTTTTGCACCTTGGTAGGGTCAATGTAAACAGACAGTACACTGTAACAGTGTTGATGAGCAGAGGGTTCTTGGGGTCCAAGTTCATAGCTCCCCGATAGGGCGCACAGGTGATAGTGTGGTGATTGAAGGCATATGGCATGCTTGTCTTTATTAGTTGAGGCAGTAACTTCAAAAGTCAGGAAGTTATTTTGCAGCTTTATATAACTCTAGTTAGGCCCCATCTAGAATATTGTACACAGTTCTGATCGCCCCATTATAAGAAAAATGTTGAGGCTTTGGAGAGGGTGCAGAAGAGATTTACCAGGATACTGCCTGGATTAGAGGGCATGTGCCATAATGAGAGGCTGGACAAACTTGCGATTGTATTCTCTGGAGCTGCAGAAACTGAGGGCAGATTAGGCATACGTTTCTCAGAGTATGAAAGGCATAGATAGAGCAGGCAGACAGTATCTTTTTTCTAGTGTTGAAAGTGCTGCACTATTCCATGTTCTATTTTCTAACATACCCCATGTTAAAGTGGATCCCAAATCATATAAAATATGTAGCAGTCAGTATCTGAGGACAGAAAAAACTGGTTATAGGTTCTGACTGAAACATTAATATGGCACATTAGGCAGATATAATCAGGTTTACATACAAAGGAAAATTAGTATATTCTTTATATTTATAACATGAGGGGAATTTTACACATAAATATATTGAAGGAGAACTAATCAGGAGTGAGGAATCAAAGTGAAGAAATCTCTGGGATGTAAATGGAGCAGCTGAGCCACAATTCTCACAGCTCAAATGGGTGTTTTGCCTGGTGAGAGAATGTAATGAACTAGTATTTCCAGGTCAAGGCAGAAAGACCTGGCAACCAAGGGCTGGCATACCCTCTCTCCCGTCTCCTTCGTGTGCTGCATAGAACCCTTTGCCGAAGCCATCAGGAGGGATGAGGGTTTAAGAGGGGTGACGCTGCCAGGCAGTGGAGGGAGCCAGGTCAAAACCTCCCTGTACATGGACGACGTTACTGTCTTCTGCTCTGATCGGAGGTCAGTTCGCAGGCTGATCAGCATCTGCGAACAGTTCGAGCAGGCATCGGGGGCCAGGGTCAACCACACGAAGAGCGAAGCCATGCTCTTCGGCAACTGGCCCGACCAATCCAGTGTCCCCTTCATCATCAGGTCTGATCACGTGAAGGTGTTGGGGATCTGGTTCGGAAGGGCCGAGGCGTACAACAGGAACTGGCAGGAGCAGACTGCCAAGGTCAAAAGGAAACTGTGACTGTGGGGAGGGCGCTCCCTATCGATAGCGGGAAAGAACCTGGTCATCAGGTGTGAGGTGCTCTCAGGGCTGCTGTACTTGGCGCAGGTGTGGCCAGTCCCCCGCTCCTTCAGCTCGGAAATCACCCGAGCCGTCTTCAGATTCGTCTGGAGATCCAAGATGGAGCGGGTCAGACAGACCACCATGCACAAGTCCCTGGACAATGGGGGCAAAAACATCCCCAATGTCGCCCTCACCCTGATGGCCAGCTTTGTGTGTGGCTGCATCAGGTTGTGTGTGGATCCCAGGTACGTGGGCACCAAGTACCATTATGTGCCCAGGTTCTACCTGTCGCCCTGGCTACAAAGGATGGGTCTGGCCCCTTTCCCGCACAACACCCCTGTCAGCTTACCTGTTCTTCGTAGAGAAGTTCTTTCAGGTCACCGCCTTTGACCACAGGGCCATCAGGCAGTGGTCAGCACGTAAGGTCCTGCAGGCACTGCAGGAGAAGGACGAGATAGACACAGTGGGGTGGTTCCCTGAGCAGACCGTCCAGTTCATCTGGCAAAATGCCTCATCGCCAGACCTCACCAACAGGCACCAAAACCTCGCCTGGCTGGCGGTGAGAGGGGCCCTCCCAGTCTGATCCCCCCCACCCCCCCGTACTCCCGGAACATCGTCTCCACACCCCTGTGCCCACGGGAGGACTGCAGTGAGGAGGAGTTGGTGACCCACCTCTTTGCACACTGTGGGTTCGCGGAGAAGGTGTGGAGGAGGATGGAAGGGACAGTGTTGAGGTTCACCCCCAGCAGCTGCGTAACAGAGGACTCTCTGATCTACTGGCTGTTCCCAGGGATGCACACGGAGACCAATATCTGGTGCTGCTGGCAGATCATCAACTCGGTGCAAGACGCTCTTCAGTCAGCCCGAAACTTGATGGTCTACCAGCACACGGAGATGTTATCGTGGGGGAATGCTGTCGACTGGCACATTCTCGGCTGCAGGAGTACGTGCTGAGGGACACACTCAAACTTGGTGCAGACACCGCAAGGGCCCAGTGGGGAGGGACCACAGTCTAGGGTTCTTCTCCAACAGGAGTTGAGGGGTAGGGGGGTGGGGTGTATACCCCTGAACAACTGTATGTAAATATGGAATAACAGAGTGCCACCTGGGTGGCAAAAGTGTGGGAATGTAAAGACTGTAATGGAAACATTTGTAAAGGACTGAGAGTCATTGAATGGTTTATTGTACATAATTTTATCTTTGAATAAAGTATATTTTGTTTAATAAAATAAACTGACAGCACAGAACCACATATTGAACCAGACTGATCCATTTTGTAATTGATGATTCCATTTGGGTTTGTCACCCATGTTTAACAAGGCTTCTACTTATGCATCTGTGCCTTGCAGTTTTGAAGTTGGAAATAGTTAGATGGGTAGATAGATACTTTAATGATCCCAAAGGAAATTAGTGTCACAGTAGCATCACAAGTGCACAGATATAAAAATATATAAATTTTAGAAGAGAAGAAAGAAAGAACAAAAAATAAGTTATCTCAAATAGTCTAAGAGGAGGGGTCATCATTTCCCTGGCTATAGGTTGACTCATTTTACAGCCTAATGGCCAAGGGCAAGAATGTGATGGAGATCAGATGCATTTTGCATCTGACCTCACAGGCAATAGTGCCATCCACCCTCATTAAAAAGCTAAGTTTGGGTCAACTTTATTTTTCTTTATTTCACTAAATATTGTGCTTAAAATTATTTTATAGTAAGTTTATACTAAATAAATTCATTTTTGTGCATTTTAATCAAACTATAAGACAATAATTTATTTTAATAACTTGTTTAAACCCTTTTGAGTTGCATGTAGGTAATACACACTGGAAAGTCAATTTCTGGTAAGAAAGGGGCCTTAGGAATGTTGATGTAGAGAAGACTTTGAGGTACTGGTCCAGAGCTCCCTGAAATAGCTACATACGACAAGGCTGAAAAACGACAAGATTGCAATAAAGGGATTTGCATGCTTGCCGAAGCACTGAGTATGAGTCAGGACATAAAGTTGCAGTTGTACAAAACATTGGGTGGACTACACTTCAAATATGGTGAATAGCTCAGGTCGCCACACTACTGGAAGAATGATGGTAGTGATAAAGAGAGTGCAGACGAGACTCTCCAATGGTTCCTGAAATAGACGGCTATATTACAAGGAAAGATTGGATAGTCTGTATTTGTTGTCACTGGAACATAAGAGTCTAAGAGGTGACTTTATGGAGGTTTATATAATTATGATGAACAGAGGTAGGATGGATAGAAACTTTTACCCAAGACATGGGGGGTCTAGAAGTGGACTGACAGGTTTAAGATGAGGAAAGACAAACTTAACAGAGATGTGAGGAGTATATGGAATGACTTGCTAGGGAAGACAGTGAAGGTAGATACATTAAGGGAAACTTTTTAAGAAACATTGGGACAGGTACTTGGATAGGAAAAGTGCAGAGGGCGAAAGGCCAAATGCGTGAAAATGGATTACAGTACATAGATAACATGGTCGACATGGACATAGTACGCCAAGAGGGCCCATTTGTGTTCTGTATGTTTCCATTATTGAGTTCACGTCATGCCCTCTATTGAATTGTGTCATGAGGTTACTTATGCCTACCTAAAGAGACACACAATGACTTATCTCAGAAAGTGCAGTATTGCCTCTGTAACTCAATAATGTGCCATGCAGATTATCTTGAAACATTGCAGGGAAACTCTGAACTTGTCTCAAGAGTATGATTTCTATCATATAAGCAGAACATATGGGACACCCTCATAATAGGTGCTGTACAATACAAATCCAGGAAAATCCATCAACAATTGCTGCTTTGGCTTCAAACGCTTTCTCCAAACCCAAGGTGTAGCCATGGGCACCTTCATGGGCCCAGTTATGTTTGCCTTTTTGTCAGCTGTGTGGAACAGTCCATGCTGCAAGCCTACACTGATAATACTCAACTCTTTCTATGCTACATTGATAATTACATTGGTGCTAATTCAGTACCCACATAGAGCTCATTAATTTCATCAGCTCTGCCTACAACATTAATCCTTTCCTCAAATTTATTTGGTCCATCTCTGAGGGATCTCTCTACTTTCTAGGTCTCTGTCTCCATGATTGGAGACCGACGACCTACAGAAATGTTTTATAAACCTACTGACTCTCACATTTACCTTGACAATACCTTTTCCACCCATCCACTTGTGAAAATGCTATTCCCGTTTCTCAGTTCTTCCATTTCCACTGCATCTCTTCTCAGGACCATTAGAGAATATCTGCGATATCCTTCATAGAAACATAAAAACACAGCAACATAGAAAACCTACAGCACAATATAGGCCCTTCGGCCCACAATGCTGTGCCAAACATTTACTTACTTTAGAAATTACCTAGGGTTACCTCTGTTTCTCTAAGCTCCATGTACCCATCCAAAAGTCTCTTAAAAGACCCTATTGTCACCGCCTTCACCATCATTGCCGGCAGCCCATTCTATGCACTCATCACTCTCTGCGTAAAAAACTTACCCCTGACATGGTACCTACTTCCAAGCACCTTAAAACTGTGCCCTCTCGTGTTAGCCATTTCAGCCCTGGGAAAAAGCCTCTGACTATCCACACGATCAATGCCTCTCATCATCTTACACACCTCTATCAGGTCACTTCTCATCTTCTGTCGCTCCAAGGAAAAAAGGCCAAGTTCACTCAACCTATTCATATAAAGCATGCTCCCCAATACAGGCAACATCCTTGTAAATCTCCTCTGCACCCTTTCTATAGTTTCCACATCTTTCCTTAGTGAGGTAACCAGAACTGAGCACAGTACTCCAAGTGGGGTCTGACCAGGGTTCTCTATAGCTGTAACATTACCACTTGGCTCTTGAACCCAGTCCCACAGTTGATGAAGACCAATACACCGTAGGCCTTGTTAACCACACAGTCAACCTGTGCAGCAGCTTTGAGTGTCCTATGGACTCGGACCCCAAGATCCTCTGAATCTCCACACTGCCAGGAGTCTTACCATTAATACTATATTCTGCCATCATATTTGACCTACCAAAATGAACCACTTCACACTTATCTGGGTTGAACTTCATCTGCCATTTCTCACCCCAGTTTGGTATGCTATCAATGTCCCGCTGTAACCTCCGACAGCCCTCCACACCATCCACAACAGCGCCAACCTTTGTGTCATCAGCAAATTTACTAACTCATCCCTCCACTTCCTCATCCAGGTCATTTATAAAAATCACGAAGAGTAAGGGTCCCAGAACAGATTCCTGACGCACAACACTGGTCACCAACCTCCATGCAGAATATAACCCGTCTACAACCACTCTTTGCCTTCTGTGGGCAAGCCAGTTCTGCATTCACATGGGTTCCCTTGGACCCCATGCCTCCTTACATTCCCAATTAGCCTTGCACGGGGTACCTTATCAAATACATTGCTGAAATCCATATACACTACATCTAGTGCTTACCTTCATCAATGTGTTTAGTCACATTCTCAGAAAATTCAATCAGGCTCGTAAGGCACAACCTGCCTTTGACAAAGCTCTGCTGACCATTCCTAATCATATTATGCCTCTCCAAATGTTCATAAATCCTGCCTCTCAGGATCTTCTCCATCAACTTATCAACCACTGAAGTGAGACTCACTGGTCTATAATTTCCTGTGCTATCTCTACTCCCTTTCTTGAATACGGGAACAACATCTACAACCCTCCAATCCTCGGGAACCTCTCCCACCCCCATTGATGATGCAAACATCATTGCCAGAGGCTCAGCAATCTCTTCCCTTACCTTCCATAGTAGCCTGGGGTATATCTTGTCTGGTCTCAGTGACTTATCCAGCTTGATGCTTTCCAAAAGCTCCAGCACATTCTTTTTCTTAATGTCTATATGCTCAAGCTTTTCAGTCCACTGTAAGTCATCCTTACAATCGCCAAGGTCCTTTTCCGTAGCGAATATTGAAGCAAAGTATTCATTAAGTACCTCCTTCCCTGAGAACATCTGTTCCCAATTTATGTTTCCAAGCTCCTGCCTGATAGCCTCATATTTCCCCTTACTCCAATTAAATGCTTTCTTAACTTGTCTGCTCCTATCCCTCTCCAATGCTATGGTAAAGGAGACAGAATTGTGATGACCATCTCCAAAATGTTCTCCTACTGAGAGACCTGACAACTGACCAGGTTGCTTTCCCAACATTAGATCAAGTACAGCCTCTCCTCTTGTAGGCTTATCTACATATTGTATCAGGAAACCTTCCTGAACACACCTAACAAACTCTACCCCATCTAATCCCCTTGCTCTAGGGAGATGCCAATCAATATTGGGGAAATCTCTCATCATGTCAACCTTGTTTCATCTTCAAAGAATGGGTTTTCCTTCCCTCTACCATCAATCTTGCCCTCACTCATATCTCTTCAAGTTCTGCACATATGCCTTCATCCTAATTGCCCTTATCCATACCTACCACCCATATCCAGCACATCATTCTCAGTAACTTCTGCAATATACACATGTTCCTACCACTAAGCCCATCTTTTTCACCTCTCCTGCACTCTGCAGGGATTGATCTCCATGTGACTCCCTTGTCCACTCCTCCCTCCCCACTCATCTCCGACCCAGCACTTAACCCTGCAAGTGGGGCAAGTGCTATATCTGCCCCAGACCTCCACCCTCACCACAATTCTGAGCCCCAAACAGTCCTTCCAGGTGTGCATCTTCACTCTGTCCACCCACGAAAGGTAGGATTTTCCACTGGCTACTCATTTCAATTCAACTTACCATTCCCATTCTGACATAGAACATAGAACATAAAACATAGAACAATATGGCACAGATGCTTCAATAGACAATAT
The DNA here is from genome assembly GCF_048418815.1 of Hemitrygon akajei. Taxonomy (NCBI): domain Eukaryota; kingdom Metazoa; phylum Chordata; class Chondrichthyes; order Myliobatiformes; family Dasyatidae; genus Hemitrygon; species Hemitrygon akajei. The sequence continues at coordinate 56,081,466 of NC_133128.1, forward strand.
TGTGCCAATCTTTTAACCAAAAAACAATCAAACCCTTCCCTTCTTGACAGCACTCCATTTTTTGTATCATCTATGTGCCTTTCTAAGAGTTTCTTAAATGTCCCTAATGTATTTGCCTCTACCAGGACAGGGTGTTCTGCATGCTCACCGCTCTCTGTATAAAAACTTACTTCTGACATCTCCACTTTTACCTTTTATGCACGATTCAACATTTTATGAGTGGTATAGAAAGGGCATTAGGCATTTTGAAGATCTTTTCATTGATAATCATTTCGTATCTTTTCAACAACTCTCTGCTGAGGTTAATCTACCTAAATGCCCATTTCTTTAGGTATCTCCAAATCAGACACTTCATTAATCCTTTATTACCCAACTTTCCTGAGATGCCTGAGAAAAATGCTGTGTACTTGTTTCTTTCTATTAATCCACTGGGTAAGGGCTTAATATCTTTAATTTGTGATAAATTAGTGCCTTTACAGCGCATCCCCTTTGATAAAAATAGAATGGCTTGGGAGCATGACTTAAGTATTTCCTTATCTGATGTGGTCTGGGACTCAATTCTCAAGTCAGTTAACTCAACTTCTCTTTGTGCTTGCCACTGTCTTACAGTTTAAGATTGTACATAGGGCTCACATGTCCAAGTCTAAATTGTCCTGATTTTACTCTAACATTAGCCCTGTTTGTGACAAGTGCAAAAGTGGCGAGGCTTCTCTTATTCATATGTACTGGACCTGTCCTAGTCTAGAGAAATTTTGGAGAGATGTTTTCCTAACCTTATCCCATATTCTGAATTGCCACTTAGAACCTAACCTTCTGATTGCTCTTTTTGGTTCCTTGGCTGAGACAGATATACATTTGAGTCTGACTAAACGTCGAACATTATCTTTTGCTTCTCTTCTGGCTAGACGTTTAATTCTTCTTAGGTGGAGAGATGTTGCCCCACCCACGCATGCTCAATGGCTCAATGATATTATGTCCTGTTTAGAACTTGAAAAAATTCACTACTCACTTCTTAATTCGGACATAAAGTTTCATAAGGTGTGGGGACCTTTTCTGGAATATTTTCATAACTTTTCCTTAGATTAAGTTTTTTTTCAGTCCCTTACTTTCAGCTTTTTTTTTTCTTGGTAGTAGGCATTATTATCTTTTGTTATTATTTTCATGTACAGGTTTGGGGGTTTGAATGTTCTGATTTATATTTCCTACATTTTGCTGTGGTTGGTCTGGAGTTTTTTTTCTCTTGTGGGGGTGGGTGGGTACTAACTTTACACGACTTTAGTTTGGGTGCTTTTTTTAATCATTATTTTGTATCATATTATCATTGTATGTTTATTTTGCACCATATTAATCTCTTATTTTGGTCTTGGGGTTTTTTTTGTTGTAGTGTTGTAGAAATGCATTAAAAAAATCAATTAAAAAAAAGGATGAAGTGCCGCTTCTGTGCTTTCTTTGCAATTGCACTTACTTGCTGGGCCCAGGCCAGATCTTCTAAAATAATACCACCAAGGAATTTAAAGTTTCTGACACTCTCCACCTCTGACCCTCCAATGAAGACTCGCCCATGGACTTCTGGTTTCCTCCTTCTAAAGTCAATGATCTCCTTGATCTTGCTGACATTATGTAAGAGGTTGTTGTAATGGCACCACTCCGCCTGATTTTCAATCTCCCACCAATACACTGATTTATCACCACTTTAGATTCAGCTTATGGCTGTGGCGACATCAGCAAACTTGAATATAACATTGGAGCTGTGCTCAGCTACACAGTTGTAAATGTAAAGTGAGTAGAGCAGGGGGCCAAGCACACAGTCTTGTGATACTCCCATGGTGATGAAGATTGTGGAGGAGATGTTGTTGTAAATCCAAACTGACTGGTGTCTGTAAGTGAGGAAATTGAGGATCCAATTCCACAAGGAGGTATTGAGGCCACGGTCTTGGAGCTTATTGCTTGTTTTGAGGGAATGATGGCTTGAATGCTGAGCTATAGTCAATGAAAAGCCTCCTGATGTTTGGACCTTTGCTGTTCAGATGTTCCAGGGTTGGGTGAAGAGTCAAAGAAATGACATCTGTTGCTCCGGTAGGCAATTTGGAGCGGATCCAGTTGCCTCTCAGGCAGGACTTCCCTCACCAATCTCTCAAAACACTTCACCACTGTGGAAGCAAGTGCTACTGGATGATAGTCATTGACACGGGTCTCTTTTTTAGGCACCAGCCTGCTTGAAGCAGGTGGGTATCTCAGACTGACGAAGTAAAAGTTTAAAGATCTTAGTGAACACTCCAGCTAGTTAATGAGCACAGGTCCTTAGTACCTGACCAGGTACCCCATTGGGACCAGATGCTTTTCGTAGGTTCACCTTCCTGAAGGCTGCTCACAGATCAGCTTCAGAGACTGATATCATTAGATTATCAGGGGCTATGGCAGTTCATGATGGTTTCTTCATGTTTTTACAATCAAAGTACAGAAGGCATTTATCTCATCTGAAAGCCAAGCTCTGCTGTCATCCATGTCACCTGATATAACTTTATAAGAGGTGAGCCCTGCAACAACTGTTGAGCATCCTTCATTGATTCAAGTTTAATCAGGAATTGCCATTTAGCTGAGGCAGATGTCTTTCCTGATATCACACCTGGGCCTCTTGTAACTTTTTTGGTCATCAGACTTGAATGCCTCTGATCTGGCCCTCAGCAGATTGAGGATCTCATGGTTCATCCAGGGTTTCTGGTTGTGGAAAACTCTGTGATTTTGTGGGTCCCACTCATCTAGAACTGCTTTAATAAAGTCTGTGACAACCAAGTTGCATCCATTCAGAGCCACAGAGGAGTCCTTGAGCATGGCCCAGACAACTGACTTGTAACAATCCTGTAGCTGCTTCTCTCCTCTTGTGACCATCGCGTTGTCGTCCTAATCTCCGGAGTTTTACTGTTTAGCCCCTGCTTGTATTCAGGTAGAAGGACAGCCAAGTGATCCGATTTACCGAATTGCGAGCTGGGCATGGAACGGTAGGCATTCCTTATCTTAGTATAACAGTAGTTCAGTATGTTGGGACCTCTGGTGCTACGCATTGTATGCTGATAGTAACTGGGCAGGGTTTTCTTCAAATAAGCATGGTTGAAATCTCCAACTATGACTTGAAATATATCAGTATGGACTCTATCTTGTTTGGAGATAGCATCATGCAGTATCTTAAGTGTTTGATTATGGTTGGCTGCTGGTGGTATGCAAACTGCAGTCAGGATTATGAAGGGGACTCCCTTGGTAAATAGAATGGACAGCATTTGACCATTAGGCATTCAAGGTCAGGGTAACACGAATTTGACAAAATTGCCACATTGGAGCTCCACCAAGAGTTCATCATGAAACACACACCTCCACCTTTTGCCTTTTCTGAATCAGCAGTTCGATCTATATGGTAAATTGAGAAAACTTTTGGCTTGATTGCTGTATCTGGCATGTCCGGAAAAGGTTGCATCTCACTCAGACATTGAACAATCACTTGCTTCTCTCTGATACAACAATCTTGCCCTCGGGTCCTCAATTTTGTTCTCAAGTGACTACACATTTGCTAACAAGATGTTGGGTGGAGAGGGCCTCATCCCCGTGCTTTTAAGCCTAGCATAGAATCACCTTCCCCTCCCCCACCTTGTTTCCGGTTATGGTGATGAACCTTCATCCACTGCAAGCTGCCATACCTGCTTCTTCTGCTGAGTTCTTCAGAAGATCATGAAATCTGTGGAGTATTCAGTTGCTTTAAATGGGCATTGCTTATAGTGAAAGTACGTGCTGCAGATTGCAGTGAGGGTAATTCCAAAGGGGCATATTTAAGAAGTATTGTCCATGGTCCTCAGAACTCAAATATCACCGTGGTTCACAAGCTCATCTTGCCAACCAATTCTGAATCCTCACAGCCTTGTTTCCCTGGATGTTGTGCCCCCTGACTTTCTCAATGAGTCTACCATGGGAACCCTTATCAAACACCCTACTAAAACCATATACACCACATCTACCACTCCTTCTTCATTACTGTGCTGTGTCACTTCCTGTCAGGAGGGGCCGGTTGCGGTAGGACTCAAGTGCAGACCAATGAATGTTCTTTTACCAGGATTTTATTAGCGGCCACAGGGGCACCAGTCTTTCAACACCAGGAGGCAGGCACGAAGCCGGAATGGCAGGCGGAGGTCTTACCCGGGAAAGGCTGTCTGGCGAGGGCAGACGATTACGGGTGCTTCAGGCAAGAATCAGGTTCCAAACAGGCAGAATCCAGAAACACAGAATTCAACAATTTCCGTTGGCAGTAGTCACTATAGCAGGCTGGAACGACTCATTTCAGGACTGGGACGAACAGGCAGAGAGTGTGAGTCGAGGCAGGATTTAAATGGACCGGGTAATAAGCGAGAACAGAAACAGGTGGGTGCTATTGAGGAGATAAGTGGGGAATTGGCGAGAGTCCAATTAGGGAAGAGGCTGGTTCAAAGCCCACATGGCCAGGTGAAAGAAGGTAGAATTTAAGGTCTGTCGTGGTCTAGAGCTATCAGCAGAGCCCCTTTGACCCAGTGTTCAGGCCGGATCCTTAACAGTAACCCCCTCCCCACGGGCGTCTCCAGACGCCCTTCTTGCCGGTACGGGATGGTTCCTATGAAAGTCCCTGATGAGAGAGAGATCCAGGATATCCTGAGCGGGAACCCAGCACCTTTCCTCGGGGTCATAGCCCACCCAATCCACGAGATATTGCCGTCCACGGCCCCTGCGTCGAACGTCCAGTAATCGGCGCACAATGAAGGCCTCTGAGCCAGCGATGAGACGGGGAGGAGGAGGGGGATTAGGGGCCGAACAGAGGGGGTGACAGACGAAGGGCTTAATCCTTGACACATGGAAGGTAGGGTGAATCCTGCGAAGGGTAGGGGGTAGATCCACACGCACCGCCGAAGGGCTGATCACCTTAGTGATAGGGAAATGTCCAATGTATCGTGGCGCCAGCTTGCGGGAGTCCACCTTTAAGGGGATATCCTGCGAGGATAACCACACTTTCTGACCCTGGCGGTAATGTGGGGCCTCGATGCGGTGACGGTCTGCTTGCTGCTTCATTCTGGCTGTAGACTGAAGCAGCGCCTCTCGGGCTCGCCTCCGGGTCCGTGAACACCTCTGGACAAACGCTTCGGCTGAGGGAAAGCCCACTTCCTCCTCCTGAGGTGCGAATAAGGGCCAAGACAGCACTGGAACGGTGACAGACCTGATGAAACAGAAGGCAAGGAATTGATGGCGTACTCAACCCAGGGAAGTTGCCGACTCCAAGAGGAAGACTCCCGAGACGTCACACAATGGAGCATCACCTCCATCTGCTGATTAGCCCACTCGGTCTGGCCATTACTCTGTGGCTGAAACCCAGATGAGAGGTTAACCTTGATCCCGAGTAGTTTGCAAAAGGCTCTCCAAAAGTGGGAGGTAAATTGTGAACCTCTGTCAGACACCACTTCAACGGGAAGACCGTGAATACGGAAAACACGCTGCGTCACCAGGTCGGCAGTCTCCTTGGCCGAGGGCAGCCTGGGAATGGACACTAAGTGGACCGATTTGGAAAAACGATCCACTATGGTAAGAATGGTGGTGTTACCGTCAGCCGGGGGGAGACCGGTGACAAAGTCCAGTGCAATGTGTGACCAAGGTCTTCTAGGAACAGGTAGGGGTTGCAGGAGACCAGTGGGTGGTTGGCTGGAGGTCTTGTTCTGTGCACAGACTGGGCAGGCAGAAATGAAGCTCTTGACATCCTTCCTCAGGGATGGCCACCAAAATCTTTGTCTGATGAAGGCCGTCGTGCGTCTGATGCCAGGGTGACATGCCAGTCTGGAGGTGTGTCCCCACTGGAGAACCTGGGAGCGGACAGACTGGGGAACATATAATAGGTTAGCAGGACACGCATCAGGAACAGACTCACCCTGTTGGGCTGACCGGACCACAGATTCAATCTCCCACTGTGCTGCAGTGACCAGACATTGCTTGGGGAGAACGGTCGTAACCTCGGGCGCCTCGTCGGTTGTGGGAAACTGCCTGGAAAGCACGTCAGGCTTGCAGTTCTTAGAGCCAGGACGGTAGGTCAGGGGAAATCTAAAACGGGCAAAAAACAGGGACCACCGAGCCTGGCGAGAATTGAGGCGTTTGGCGGAACGGATATATTCCAGGTTCTTGTGATCCGTCCAGACTAGAAAAGGGGTAGTCGTTCCCTCAAGCCAATGCCGCCATTCCTCAAGAGCAAGTTTAACCGCCAACAACTCTCGATCGCCGATGTCATAGTTGCATTCTGTGGGCGAAAATTTGTGGGAGAAAAAGGCACACGGGTTTACTTTGTCGTCCTCTGCTGAACGCTGTGACAGGATGGCTCCAACTCCTACATCAGAGGCATCCGTCTCTACTATAAACTGCCTGGTTGGATCGGCCTGACGGAGGATAGGGGCCCTGGTGAAACGAGTCTTCAGATCCGAAAAGGCTTTCGCAGCCACTGGATTCCAGGCGAACTTTGACTTGGAGGAGGTTAGGGCAGTCAGCGGGGCAGCCAGGATCCTGAAGTTTCGGATAAATTGGCGATAGAAATTGGCAAACCCAAGAAAGCGTTGGACCCCCCGTCCAGAGGCGGGTTGCGGCCACTCTTCTACTGCCTTGATCTTCTGAGGGTTCATCTGGATCTTTCCAGCGCTGATCACATATCCCAGGAACGAAGCTGAACTCCAGTGAAATTCACACTTCAACGGCTTCACAAATAACTGGTTCTCCAGGAGTCGTTGGAGTACCCGGCGGACGTGCTGGATGTGTTCAGAGAGGGACCTAGAAAATATCAGAATGTCATCCAGGTATACGAATACAAATTGGTTCAGCATGTCTCGGAGGACGTCATTTACCAGAGACTGGAACACAGCAGGACCATTGGAAAGTCCGAAAGGCATCACCAAATATTCATAGTGCCCAGAGGGCGTATTGAACGCAGTCTTCCACTCTATGTGGACCAAATGGTAAGTGTTACGGAGGTTGAGCTTGGAAGAGATAGACGCACCCTGGAGCAATTCAAATGCAGATGACATAAGCGGAAGAGGATAGCGGTTCTTAATGGTGACCTCATTGAGACCTCTATAGTCCACGCAAGGGCGCAGGGACACGTCCTTCTTGGCGACAAAGAAGAGCCCTGCGCCTGCTGGGGAGGAAGAAGGACGGATAATTCCTGCAGCCAGGGACTCCTAGATATACTTGTCCATTGCTGCCCTTTCAGGTGGAGACAGGGAATACAGACGGCCCCTAGGTGGTGAGGTTCCCGGAAGGAGATCAATAGAACAATCATAGGGACGATGTGGGGGTAAGGTGGTGGCCCGAGACTTGCTGAATACCAGCTTTAGGTCCCGATATTCTGGGGGTACAGAGGACAGGTCGGGAAACTCTTCTGTAGGCAGAGGAGCCGGACTTGGAGTAGAATGAGCAACACCTAGACAATGATTTAGGCAGAAGGGACTCCAGCTTTACACTCTGTTATTTGACCTATCGATGTGTGGACCGTGCAGAGCTAGCTATGGGTGACCTAACACAACTTCAGCTTTGGGGAAATCTATTACATGAAAAATAATACTCTCCTGGTGATTCCCAGAAATGAGGAGACTCACCAGAGCTGTAGAGTGGGCAATCAAGGCCATTTTCACCCCGGTTAGGCCGCTGGCCTCCAGGGGTTGCTTTAGACCGGAGAGTGGCATCCCGAGTTTGGCCACCAAACTGGAACTGATAAAGTTTCCCTCAGCCCCGGAGTCGATGAAGACTGAGACAGTATGTCTCCTCCCTTCAGCCAGTATAAAAGCGGGTAGCAGGGTCCGAGTGATGGGGGAAATCGGGAAAAGGAAACATTGTTCGTCCGTAGTCCCCTCTTTACGAACGAGCGTTGTCTTTTACAGGGCAACTAGATACATAGTGATCAGCCTGACCACAACACAGACAAGAGTTGGTCTGGAGTCTCCTCCTTCGCTCCGAAGGAGACAGACAGGCACGATCAATCTGCATGGGATCAATCTGGATGGGGGTGACTGAGGATTCGGAGAAGGAAACGTGGGTGTGGGCGGGAAGAACGACAGACGTCCCCTGGTGGTTCTTCGGGAACCCCAGATCTCACGCTCCCGCTGACGCTGTTTTATGCGGCTATCAATTTTAATGGCCAAATCGACCAGCTCTTGGAAGCCGGTAGGCAGGTCGCGGGTGGCTAGCTCATCCTTAACCTCCTCGCTCAATCCATAGAGGAACACGCCAGATTGGGCTTCCGAACCCCAGTGGGCAGTGGGTAGCGTGCGGAACTCAATGGCGTAGTCCGAAACAGAGCGGTTACCCTGACGAATCCGCAACATTTCCCTCGCTGCTTCTCGCCCCTGCTGGGAGCGGCCAAAGACTCTTCTCATCTCCGCACAAAAGTCTTCAAACGTGTGGCAAAACGGGGCTCTGCTGTCCCACACGGCCGTACCCCACTCTCTTGCTCTTCCCGACAGCAACGTGATCACATAAGCGATACGGGATCGATCAGTGGGAAAGGTAGCGGGCTGCAGCTCAAAAATCAACGAGCATTGGGACAGGAAGGATCTGCAGATGCCTGGGTCGCCATTGTAAGTTTCGGGTGGAGGTAAACGGGGCTCTCGGGCTGGTAGGGTTGGAGCCTGTGGGGCTGATGTTGCCGCAACAGGAGGGTTAGGTCTCAGCGCTAGCTGAATCTGCTGTAGCTGGGAGGCCATACTGCTCAGAGAGGCGGAGAAGGCTTCCATCGACTGGGTGACAGAGGCAAACTGCGCTTCGTGTCTCCCTAATAACACTCCCTGTCGGAAAGGGCCTCACGTACCTGATTGGGGTCTGCTGAGTCCATATGGTCTGTTCGTTCTGTCAGGAGGGGCCGGTTTCGGTAGGACTCAAGTGCAGACCAATGAATGTTCTTTTACCAGGATTTTATTAGCGGCCACAGGGGCAACAGTCTTTCAACACCAGGAGGCAGGCACGAAGCCGGAATGGCAGGCGGAGGTCTTACCCGGGAAAGGCTGTCCGGCGAGGGCAGACGATTACGGGTGCTTCAGGGCAAGAATCAGCTTCCAAACAGGCAGAATCCGGAAACACAGAGTTCAACAATTTCCGTTGGCGGTAGTCACTATAGCAGGCTGGAACGACTCAGTTCAGGACTGGGATGAACAGGCAGAGAGTGAGAGTCGAGGCAGGGTTTAAATGGACCGGGTAATATGCGAGAACAAAAACAGGTGGGTGCTATTGAGGAGATAAGTGGGGAATTGGCGAGAGTCCAATTAGGGAAGGGGCTGGTTCAAAGCCCACATGGCCAGGTGAAAGAAGGTAGAATTTAAGGGCTGTCGTGGTCCAGAGCTATCAGCAGAGCCCCTTTGACCCAGTGTTCAGGCCGGATCCTTAACACTTCCTCAAGGAATGGTGGTCCATGGCCTCCTCTACTGCCATGCTGAGGCACACTCAAGTTGGATGAGCAACACCTCATATTAACATCAATTTCTCTAATTTCCAATCATTTCTTCTCCTCCCCCTTTCTTCCTTTTTTTCCATTTCCCACTGTGGCTCCCTTCTCACACCTCCTCTTCTCTTCACCTACCTATCAAATCCTTCTGGTTCCCCTCCTCCTTCCCTTTCTCCCATGATCCACTCCCATCAGATTTCTGTTCCTTCACCACTTACCTTTTGTACCTATCGTTCCCCAGCTTCTCACTCTGTCCACTTTCCCCCATCCACCCACCTTTCCTGTCACCTGGCTTCTCCTTTCACATCCCTGCTTTCATTCCACTCCCCCCCCCCCTCTTATTCTAGCTTCCTCTCCCATCCTGATGAAGAGTCTTGGTGTGAAATGTCAGCTGTTTATTCCTCTGCATAGATGCTGCCTGACTTGCTGAGTTCCTCCAGCATTTTGTGTACGTTGCTCTAGGTTTCCAATGTCTTTAGAATGTCTTGTTTTTAGTTTGTATAAGGTTTCTTTGTACTTTAAAAAGACTGGTTTGAAGAAAGTACTATGAAACACTGGCATTGTTACTAGTAATTTTTCTCCATAAAGGCAAGTTCATCTTTTTAAAATAATGATTGAATTTCTAAACCAAAACCCTGGCAAGCTCCACTGGCACAGAATTTGGTGGGTTTTGCCAGTAGTTCCCCAGATGTCAGTACCATTAAGTCCTGACTTTGCTAGACAAGCTTGTCCAGAGATTTTCTAGTTGTTCTCTGTTTTAGAATAAACCATCTATGATGGGAAAGCTGCTCTCAGACCTCCACAGATCCATGTATTTCACTGGAGATGATACAGCTATGAGAAAATAAGCTAACAATATCCTAAATCTTAATTATTTGTGTTTGAGTAACATCTTCAATTACTGAAGTGATTTTATATTTTTAGTTGCTCATGTCACATTTATTTTTTACTTTTGAAATGTCAGGGACATTCAGAAGCATTGAAAAACTTTACAGCATTGGTAGATAGCAAAGCTGGTAGTGTGATTTTGCCATCCAAATATTTCCAGAGAAACTGTATGAACAAGCTGGTTCTGGTTTGCCTACAGGTCTCAGTTATTTGGCATGAGCCACTGCCATACATAAGGCCTCATCATTCATCTCCTGGGTAATCTCGACCGGATGTGGATAACTAGGCAATCAGTAGGGTTAACTGGCCCATCTCTACAAAAATCAGGCCAGTGTAATCAATAAGTCACTGAAGGGAACTAATTAATCCAGAATTAATTAATTCTGTTGTAATCCTGGCTGTTGCTATTGTGTAGAACTGGGAACCACCTCTGGTATCAACATATGCCCAGGTAAATATGGAAATGCAGCTTTCCTTCAATATCTTGTTGGCAAATGTGCAGTCACTGGAGAATAAAACTGAGAATCTGAGGGCAAGACTGCTGGATCAGAGGCAGACGAAAGTCATCTCAACTGTATGCTTTATTGAAACTTGCCAGATGCAGCAGTCAGACCAGAGGATTCATGATGTACAGAGTGGATGAAACTGCGGACTCGGGTAAAGTGTAGGGTTTTATGATTAAGTCGCATTTCTGCTCTAACATGGCAGTTCTGTCAAACTCATGCTCCCCGACTTAGAACACCTAACGGTCAAATGCCGTACATTCTATTTCCCTCGGGAGTTCTCCTGTGTAATCCTGTGTATATACCACCAGCAAATGACTATAATCAAGCACTCGCGATGCTGCCTGATGCCATCTGCAAACAAGAACAGCCCATCCCAATGTTTTTTAAGTTATAGTTGGAGACTTCAACCATGTTTGTTTGAAGAAATACCTGCCCAGTTATTACCTGCTTACAACCTGCAGCACCAGAGGTCCCAACACACTAGACCATTGCTATTCTAAGATAAGGAATGCCTACCGTTCCTTGCCAGACTGCACTTTGGTAAATCAGATCACTTGGCTGTCCTCCTCTGATCTGCATACAGGCAGAAGTTGAAAAGCAAGGCTCGAGAGATTAGGACAACTAGGAGGTGGTGGTGAGAGGCAGAGGAGTGTTTACAGGATTGCTTTGAGTCAGTGGACAGGGCCATGTTCAAGCACTCACCAAGAAATCTGAATGAATACACCATGGTTGTAGCAGACTTCATTACATCAGATGAGTGTGCTCCCATTAAATCATTCAGTCTTCCTCAATCATTGGCTCGAGATGAACCTTACATCCGAAATCTGCTGAGGGCCAGATCAGAGGGCTTCAAATTTGGAGACCAAGAAAGCTGCAGAGGTGCAGGTATGATTTCCAGAAAGCCATCTCACGGGTGAAGTGGAAATTCCAGACCAAAATGGAATCAACGAGGGATGCTCGACAGCAGAGGCAGGGGTTGAATGCTGTGACCTCCTACAAAGTTAAAACAAGCAACATGGAGATAGCAAGGCTTCATTTCCAGATGAGCTCAATGCCTTTTATGCTCACTTTGACTGTCACAACATGGAGAAACTATCACGAACCCCCACATTCCCCATGATCCTGTGATCTCAGTCACTGCAGCTGACATACGGGCTGCTTTCAGGACTGTGAATCCATGGGAAACACTTGGATTGGATGGAATACTTGACCACATACTGAACACCTGTACTGACCAACCAAGGGTGTGTTCACTGAGATCATCAACCTCTCGCTTTGGCAGTGTGTGGTACCCACCTGCTTCAATCAGGCTTCAGATATAACAGTGCCCAAGAAGAGTGTGGTGAACTGCCTTAATGACTATCACCCAGTTATTTCCACAGTGATGCAGTGTTTTGAAAGGTTGGTGATGAAACACATCAGCTCCTTCCTGAAAGGCAAGTTGGATCCACTCCAGTTTGTCTACTGGAGCAACGGGTCCACTGCAGATGCCATCTCACTGGCTCTTCATTCAATCCTCAAACATCCAAACAGCAAAGATACATACATCAGGATGCTCTTTACTGACTAGAGCTCAGCATTCAAGATTCAAAAACTTTATTGTTATTCTAACCGTACATCAGCTCTGCAGGGCAAAATGAGACAGCGTTTCCCAGGAGCAGTGCAATCATAACATAACAAACGCAACACTAAATAATAAACATAACGGTAAATAGTAAAACACAACAGCCACATGTCAGTTAAAAACAAGTTATAAGTGTCCAGTGCAAGTTAAAAGTGTCCAAAGCAGAGTCAGGTAGAGCAGCTATTTAGCAGTCTGACTGCCTGTGGGAGGAAGCTGTTTAGTAGCCTTGTGGTTTTAGTTTTGTTGCTCCTGTAACGTTTACCTGATGGCAGAAGAACAAACAGTTCATGGAGAGGGTGTGAGGGGTCTTTAATGATGTACCGTGTCTTCTGGAGGCATCGACTCTGAAAGAGGTCTTGGACAGAAGGTAGGGAGACCCCAATAACCTTCTCTGCTCCCCTAACCACCCTCTGCAAGGCTTTTTTGTCGGCAGCACTGCAGCTGGAGTACCAGGTTGTGATGCAAAAGGTCAGCACACTCTCAACCACGCCTCTGTAGAAATATGATCATCCCCTCAAAACTAATCAATAAGCTCCAAGGCCTTGGCCTCTATACCTGCCTGTGCAATTGGATCCTGGATTTCCTTAACTTGTAGGCCCCAGTCAGTTTGGATTGGCAACATCTCCTCCATGATCTCCATCAGCAAAGGTGCACCACAAGGTTGTGTGTTTAGCCTGCTGCTCTACTCACTTTACACCTATGACTGTATGGCTAAGCACAGCTCCAGTGCGATATTCAAGTTTGCAGATGACACCACTGCTGTGGGCTGAATCAAAGGTGGTGATGAATCACCATAGAGGAGAGAGACAGAAAATTTGGCTGAGTGACATGACCCCTCACTCATGTCAGTAAGACAAGGAGCTGATTATAGACTTCAGGAGAGGGAAACCAGAGATCCATGAGCCAGTCAGAGGATCTAAGGCAGAGAAGGTTAACAGCTTTAAATTCCTGGGTGTTACTATTTCAGAGGATCTGTCCTGGACCCAGCATGCAAGTGCAATTGTGATGAAAGCACGGCAGTGCCTCTACTTCCTTAGGACTCTGTGGAGATTCGGCGTGACGTTTAACTATAGACATGTAGTGGGGAGTACAGTGCATCATGGGTAAAACCTTCCCTACCATTTAGCACATCTACATAAAATGCTGTCATAGGAAATCATCATCCATCAGCAGAGATCCCCACCACCCAGGTCACGTTCTCTTCTTGCTGCCATCATCAGGTGGAAGATACAAGAACTTCAGGACTCACACCACCAGGATCAAGAACAGCTATTACCCCTCAACCATTAGGTTTTTGAAAAAAAAGGGAATAAGTACACTCGCTTGCCCCATATTTAAAATGTTCCCACAGCCAATAATCTCACTTTATCTCATCATCATATGTTCTCGTTATTTACTGCTGTTGATTTATTTATTTTTGCATTTGCACAGTTTGTTGTCTTCCGCACTCTGGTTGACCTTTCATTGACCCTGTATAGATTTGCTGAATATGTCCAGAAGAAAACGAATCTCAGGGTTGTATATGGTGACATATATGCACTTCGACAATAAAATTTATTTTGAACTTTGAACTACTTTGAACTTTGACATCAGCAAAACAAGAGCTGTTCTTTGACTTCAGGAAGTGGGGTGGTGCACATGCTCCTATCTGCCAAAGCCTCTACTTCCTCAGGAGGCAAAAGAAATTTGGAATGTGCCCGTTGACCCTTACCAGTTATTATCAAGGCACCAAAGAAAGCATCCTGTCTGGATGCAACACAGCTTGGTATGGTAACCGCTCTATGTGCAACCTGAAAAACCCGCAGTGAGTTGTGAACACAGCTCAGCACCTCACAGAAACCAGCTTCTCCTCCAAGAACTTTGTCTATACTTCTCATTGCCTTGGTAAAGTGGTCTGCATAAAGATCCACCCACCTTGGAATTCTCTCTTCACTATTTTTACGTCAGGTAGGAGATACAAAAGCCTGAAATCATGCATCGCCAGGCTCAAGGACACTTTCTACCCTGCTGTTATCAGACTCTTGAACGAAGCTCTTATATGATAAATTGGACTCTTGACCTCACAATCTCCCTTGTTGTGATCTGTGCTTCATTGCTTACCTGCACTGCATTTACTCTGCACATTATTCTGCATTGTTATTGTTTTAGCTTCTACTAATTTAATGCAAGATACGCTTTTCATTGTCTCTCAGTACATGACAAAATAAACCAATTCTAATTCTCTTAAGGTCTTTGCTGTCCGGAAGGATGAGCTTCACATTCATATTGTTTTTTTTATTGTTTATTTATTGCTAAAAAGACTTTATTTTATTGTTAAAAAGACTATTGTTAAAATTTATTGTTAAAAAGACTATTAATATGTCATATTGTTGAAACATCATACCAAACTGACAAACTTTGAATTTTTTGAAGTAGATTACAGAAATGCAGTAATGTAAGGCCAATTGAAAATACAGATGTGTAGCCCCATAATAGTAAACTGAGTAAGGTCAGAGAAAATGAACTCATGAGGCAGGTAACAGAATGGCAACAGGACAGAAAACTGAGAGGGGGAGCAAAGGGTACCTACGTGCAGCTGACAAAGGTGGGTGTTTAAGTTCTACAACGATTATCACTCATCAGAGATGGTGTGAGCAATCTGGAGAGGAATCAATACAGAAGGGTTTCGATGCCAATCCAGGCAACAAGCCAATTTGATGGGATTGAGAACATTTTCGGGTGGGGTGGTTCAGGCGCATCCAGGTGCCGTCCTAGAACATGGCACTACTCAGTGCTTGGACAATTTAAACTCTGGCACAGATAGACTGGAAACCCGAGTGTTGGGTATGGAGGCAAAGATTTCACTCACTCTCCCGCAAAGGTTCACTCCTTTCTCCACAGTGCTGATGCTGTGAACTGAGCTGGTTGCTGTATGTTTCTGCCCTGCTGGTATGAAAACTGGGGATGAGGCTTGGCTTGGGCCTATTCTGGCTGCTCCGGGAGCAGATCTGGGACTCAGTCTGGTTTGGGATGCTGTTGGCTTGCTTCTATTGTTTGCATGCTGTGTTTTTTTGTGTCTCTCTTTCTCTGCACAGTGTTTTTTAAAAAATTAGGTTATTTGAGTTTTTGCTTTGCGGCTGCCTATAAGCAGACAAGTTTCAATGTGTATAATTTACGCATTCTTTGTTAATAAATATGCTTTGATTAGTGCCAGGACCACTGCTGTTCACAATTTGGATTCCAAAATTAAACAAAGACCTAAATTTGTGGATGATTTTACGGAGGAATCGAGGGGGACAGTTTCAGTATTGAAAAGGATACATCAAATTACGGAGGATGTTAGTAAATCTTCAGAATGGCCATATAATTGGCAAATGCAGTTCATACATCGAAGGGTACATAATAGGGGCCAGGAAAATAGATGGGTTGACGATTGCTTGTAATATGTAATAGAGGTGGGAAAATGGAATGATGACTAAAGTCACTCTAGCTGTATCATAGGTCAGCAGGGCCATCAAGAAATGCTGGAGAGTTAAAACTGAAAAGCAGGAAAGTTATACTATGCCTGCATTGCAAGTTGGTTGGACTGGCACTCAAGTACTGACATAGTACTCTTTGTTATACTGCGAAGGGAGGGCAAAGGTTTAGCGAAAATTTGCAAGATTACCAGAAATGCAGAGTAGCACATCAGAAATGGGATATTTTGTTAAACAATAAGCTGATACTTCATTTCTAGTTCAGTCTCCTAACCTATACTTTTGGCTTTTGAATAACATTCCCTGATTTTAACTCTTCCTTCACCATCTATGAAAATTCTTCAATTTGAATGGATTATGCTAGGTTAACTGAACAAGAACTTGTTAGCCAGAGTATTCCTTGAGTGGGGGGGGGGGGGGTGGTATGTGAAGTTACTTTGGAAGGAAAGCAGATTATTGTTTTAAATGGAAAGAAACTTTAGAGAAGTGCTATACACTGGGATGTGGGAGTCCTTGCACATAAAGCACAATCATCATAGCAGGCACATACTGTATGGCAAGAAGGGAATGGGGAGGGTGGTAGGGAGAAGTTTACAGTATAAGACATAGGAGTAGAATTAGGCCATTTGGCCTATTGAGTCAGCTCTGCCATTCCATCGTGGCTGATTTATTATCCCTCTCAACCCTATTCTCCTGTCTTCTCCCCATAACCTTTGACACCTTTACTAATCCAAGAACCGATCAACATCCACTTTAATTATACCCAATGACTTGCTCTCTTTAGTCATCAATGGCAATGAATTCCACAGATACACCACCACCTGGCTAAAGAAATTCCTCCTCATCTCTGTACTAAAGAGATATCCTTCTATTCTAAGGCTGTGCCCTCTGGTCCTAGACTCCCCAGTATAGAACACATCCTCTCCACGTCCATAGGTGCCAATGAGATTTTCTCCCCCCCCCCCCCCCCCCCCCCACCACCCTCATTCTTCTGAAGTCCAGTCAGTACAGGCCTGGAGTCATCAGATGCTCCTAATACATTAACCCCTTCATTCCCAGGATAATTCTTATGAACTTCCTCTGGATGTTCTCCAATGCCAGCACATCATTTCTTAGATATGGGCCCAAAACTGTTCACCATATTCCAAGCATGGTCTGACCAATGCCTTATAAAGCCTCAGCATTACATCCCTGCATCTTAAAAATTACTAAGTCTTGTTACAATAGCACAAGGTTGGTGTACAAGGATAGGAAACTCAGAAGTATGAGTTTCTTGAACAAATTGCCAAAATTAATCAGAAACTTTAATTTTTTTAAGCGTTGATTCTGATTTGATAGAAAGTAACTTGAATTTCAGGTAAGTGAGAGATGAAAGGAGGTCAAGAGGTGCAGGCACAAGAGTATTTTTCAGAATTGGTGCTAAATTATATAATAGGGGACTCCATGAAATTAACATACTGATTTAATAAGATCTAATTAGCCCAAATTACAGTGCTGTGACTCTTGAGTTCTAAATACTGTGTATAAGTACCAATGCATACACTATATATCAAAAATATAGCCTCATGACTTCTGATTTACTTATTTTTGGAAATAACATCTTTTAATGAATCTAAATAATTCTTTATAATACTTTACTGAAGAGTCGCTTTGATAGTCATTAGGGAGAAGTACTTACAGTGCATATATACAATAATGAAACTGAACCTTCATTTGATACTGTCCAATCAAGGCTACCCTTTAAAGAGTTTTCTAGTCAGCTGTTCTGATGAAATGAAATATTAAAAGGCTGTTACAAATAGGCACACATGAAAGAAAAGAGCTAAGAATAAAATTAGGGGAAAAGGTAGGAAGAAGAACATTGGCTCAACAAAAATGATTAATGAAAACACAAGGTGACAATGTTATCATGTTAATAAAGCACTTCATCTGGGTAAAATGGAGAATATTGATTTTCTGGCTCAAGATATGTATAGACAAAATATAAGGATGTAAATTAAGTTTGCTAAAAAGTTTAAAGTATGCATGGATGCAAGTAACTTGTGAATATGAGAAGGCACTGAAAATAAACAGAGGAAGATATCCTATATCATACTTAACAAGTAAAAGACTGGCAGATTTCAAGAGCTGATTTTACAAGTAGGTGTTGCACTTAGTTTAGATGCAAACTGATGATGTCAAAGGAGGAGAAGTCATTATTTCACTCTAAACCAGAAAAGAATCTATTTGAAGCAGTGAGGAGGATGTCGCATTGTGTCTTTGAGGTACTTATAAATAATTAATACAAAAAAGAATGCAATTTAAGTTTTCTAACTGGACATCAAAAAGTCTAATTTTCATTGGAGCAAGTAGAGAAATAAACCGCTCCAGGTCAGTCGACTGGGCCGTGTTCAAGGAATCATTAGAAGACCTGAATGAATATGCCACAGTGTTTACAGACTTTATAAAGACACTCTTGGTTGAGTGTGTACCCACAATATCATTCAGAGTCTTCCTCAGACAGAAGCCCTGAATGAACCAAGAGATTTGAAACCTGATGAGGGCTAGATCGGTGGGACACAGGACTGGCACTCCAGTGCAGTACAAATCCAGGTCTAACAGCCAAAAGGCCATCTCACTTGCAAGGTGGCTATTCTGGACTAAAACATGAATCACAAAGGGATTTGAAATTTGAAAAGAATAAGGTCATAGGATAGCAGAGGTGGTTAGTCTAGTTGATTATTGCTTGGTACTTAAATAGTATGATTTTTAACTTGTTGCATGCACTCAGCACTGTTTCAATGCCCAGTCTTAAAACGTAAACAGGGAAGAGTAGGGAAGGATATATAAATGAGTTTAATTAATTGCAAAAGTTATGTACAAAAAGCAAAGAATGACCCTGAAATGTTTAAGAAAAAAGTAATAAAAAAGTGATGTTTAATTCCTTTCAAAACTTTAAATTAAAATCTTAAGCATGAGATTCCACATTTGAAAATCTAATTTTCAGTTGCACAGAGGTTGCGTGCTACTAATTATCAAACCATACTGATAATATTTCACTTCGGCTTGGGTTGTCTTATTTTGTGAGTACCTCATGGGCAACTACTACTTCGCCAGTTTCCACCTTTCTCGAATGTTACAATATAAAAGTCCTTACTCCATTTTTCACTTGCACTCACATCTCAATAGATATCACTGAAAGTCCATCAACAAAACAAAACTTACTGGTACGCTTCCTTGTATAGCAGGGGTAAGTTTCTACACTGCTTATATAAAGAGAGCAATGGAGCCAAGAAATACTGAAAGAGTGATGTGTCTAACTTGATGGCAATGTCTCTCCACTCAATTAGCTTCTGATCTATTGCTTGATCTATTGATCTATAGACTGGGAGTGGAATTGCCTTGGATTACAAGTACTCACAACTAAAACTGAATGGGTTTAAACACTGTTCTCCTGTCCGCATGCCTTTCTCTGAAAGTGGCAATCCAATTTTGGCCCTCTGCTGGAAGATAAGTGTTTTGTCACCACTGATAATAGGCCACCATCAATGAGAACATTTAAAAACAATTGAATTTATTTAGTTATCAAACCGATTAATGTTCTAAATATTGATTGAGCAAGAGGTTACTTTACACTTAATACTTTTAAATCCTTTTCATGTTGTATTTTAGGTAATGTGGCAGTTCATTAGATTGAGTAAAATCCAACAAGCAGCAACAAATATGGCCAATGGAGACATCAGTGATGGGTAGGAAACATATTAAACTCTCTTCAGTTCAGCAGGCCTTTCGAATCTTTTACATTCACCCATAGACAGATCGGTCATAGGTTTTACTGTTTAGCAGGCTTCTGTTTGAGTCCACAGAAGAGAATTCTGGATTGGGTGTTGTATTGTGAACCAGTTTGATTAGGGAGCTCAAGATGAAGGAACCTATAGTAGACAATGATCATAATATGATAGAATTCACCATGCAATTTGCAAGGGAGAAGTTTCAAATCGGATGTATCAGTATTTCAGAGGAACATAGGGAATTACAGAGGCATGAAAGGGGAGCTGGCCAAATTTTGAATGGAGGGGGACACTAGTAGAGATGACAACAGAGCCGCGATAGCCAGAGTTTTTGGGAGCAATTTGGAAGGTGTAGGATAGAATCATCCCAAAGAAGAAATATTCTAAAGGAGGATGAGACAACCGTGGCTGACAAGGGAAGTCAAGACAGTGGAAAAGGAAAAGAGAGTGCATATAATATAGCAAAAATAGTGGGAAGCTCAAGGATTGAGAAGTACTTAAAAACCAACAGAATGCAACTAAAAAAGTAATAAGGAAGGAGAGAAAAGATTAAATATGAAGGTAAGCTAGCTCATAATAAAAAAAAAGATACCCAAAAATGTTTCAGATATATGAAGAATAAAAGAGAGGTAACAGTGGATATCAGACTGCTGGAAAATGACATTGGAGAGGTAGTAATAGGGGACAAAGAAATGGCAGACAAAGTCATTAAGTATTTTATGTCAGTCTTCACTGTGGAAGCTACCACAGTATGCCAGAAATTGGAAAGTGTCAGGGCAACAGAAGTGAGTGTAGTCACTATTACTAAAGACAATAGACAATAGACAGTAGGTGCAGGAGTAGGCCAGTCGGCCCTTCTAGCCAGCACCGCCATTCACTGTGATCATGGCTGATCATACACAATCAGTACCCCATTCTGCCCTCTCCCCATATCCCTTGACCCCGCTATCTATAAGAGCTCTATCTAACTCTCTCTTGAATGCATCCAGAGACTTGGCCTCCACTGCCTTCTGGGGCAGAGCATTCCACATATCCACCACTCTCTGGGTGAAAAAGTTTTTCCACATCTCTGTTCTAAATGGCCCTACCCTTCATTCTTAAACTGTGGCCTCTAGTTCTGGACTCACCCATCAGCGGGAACATGCTTCCTGCCTCCAGTGTGTCCAATCCCTTAATAATCTTATATGTTTCAATCAGATCCCCTCTCATCCTTCTAAATTCCAGTGTATACAAGCCCAGTCACTCCAATCTTTCAACATATGACAGTCCCACCATTCCAGGAATTAACCTTGTGAACCTACGCTGCACTCCCTCAAGAATGTCCTTCCTCAAATTTGGAGACCAAAACTGCACACAATACTCCAGGTGGGGTCTCACCAGGGCCCTGTACAGCTGCAGAAGGACCTCTTTACTCCTATACTCAATTCCTCTTGTTATAAAAGCCAGCATGCCATTAGCTTTCTTCACTGCCTGCTGTACCTGCATGCTTGCTTTCATTGACTGGTGTACAAGAACACCTAGATCTCGTTGTACTTCCCTTTTCCTAACGACTCCATTTAGATAGTAATCTGCCTTCCTGTTCCTGCCACCAAAGTGGATAACCTCACATTTATCCACATTAAACTGCATCTGCCATACATTTGCCCACTCACCCAACCTGTCCAAGTCACACTGCATTCTCATAACATCCTCCTGACATTTCACACTGCCACCCAGCTTTGTGTCATCAGCAAATTTGCTAATGTTACTTTTAATCCCTTCATCTAAATCATTAATGTATATTGTAAACAGCTGCGGTCCCAGCACCGAACCTTGCGGTACCCCACTGGTCACAGCCTGCCATTCCGAAAGGGACCCGTTAATCACTACTCTTTGTTTCCTGTCAGCCAGCCAATTTTCAATCCATGTCAGTACTCTGCCCCCAATACCATGTGCCCTAATTTTGCCCACTAATCTCCTATGTGGGACTTTATCAAAAGCTTTCTGGAAGTCCAGGTACACTACATCCACTGGCTCTCCCTTGTCCATTTTCATAGAAAATATGAAAAGAGAATATGATTGGGAAGCTGAAAGTAATAAATCACCTGGATTAGATAGACTACACACCAGGGCTCTGAAAGGGTCTCTGAAAAGACTGTGGAGACATTAGTAGTGATCTTTAAAGTACCATTAGATTCTGGAATGGTTCCAGAGGACTGAAAAATTGCAAATATCATTCCACTCTTTAAGAAGGGAGGAAGGCAAAAGATAGGAAATTATAAGCTTGTTAGCTTGACTTCAGTGGTTGGTTAAAGAGTGGATTGGGTCTGCGCGCCACCGATCTTCACTATAAACCTACACAGCGCAGATGGGAATAGAAGTCCTACAGCGATACAGAAGGGGCGAAATGACAGATGTACCTGATACTAGAAGTCACAGTGCCAACTCTACAGGTAGATGCCTCAGACCCATGGACTGTCGATCTGTTGACCTGGGGGCAACAACAGCATAAGGCAGCCCTCTTCAGGGATAGCACTGCTTGCTCTGGATGGAGACGGACCTAGAAAAGGTAGTCCAAAAAAAGCTTGCCTCGCCACCACCTGGCTGGTTGTCTATGACCAATGGGCATCTTACCTTAGCGGTAAGAAAAAGGAAAATAAATTAAAGAAGTCAACATATCTCAAACTATGCACAGTACAAGACTCTGTAGAAGGTGACCAACCCCAAAGAAGCTCAGTGCTTGTGGTACAAGAACTAGCTTGGCAAGGATCATCCTGGAGCTCTGCACAGAATTAGGCCTGGTTATAACAAATACACTGTTCAAAAATGCCAGGTTCAAGACGGCCTGGAGACACCCTTGATCCAAGCATTGGCACCTCCTAGACTACATCTTGGTGCGCCAAAAGGATGAGTTGGATGTTCTACACACCAGGGTCATGCTGAGCACAGACTGTTATATGGATCACGTTTTGGTCAGGGTGAAAATCAGACTGGCTATCAAGCCAGCAATAAGACTCCGGGTGGATAAGCTCTTTGGCCTCTGAGATGTGTTCCAGATCAAGCTAAGGGAGAAACTGGACAGCAGAGGCACCCCAAGGGCAGACTCTGACACAGGAAAGAAATGGGAGCTCCTGAAGACTGCCATCTAAGATGCGGCTGTCGAGGTAGTTGGGCATTCCTCATGGAGAAACTGGTTTGATGAAAACAACATTGAAATCCAGAACCTGCTCCAGATGAACCGCTCCTCCCATCAAGTGGTGCTGTCTAGACGCGACGACCAAGCAGCCAGAGCTGCATGCAGCACCCTCCAAGCCAAACTGAGACAGATGCAAAATGATTGGTGGACTACCCTAGCAGAATGAACACAGCACTCTGCAAACACCGGTAACACTTGAGCCTTCTACGAATTGCTGCTGTCTGAAGTGCAGATTCAAGCCTTTCTACACTCAGCCAACGGCTCCCGCCTGCGGACAGACAAGGAAGCCATCATGAGGTGATGGACAGAGCACTAAGAGAGCCTTTTCGGGGATAATCGTCAAGTACAAGAAGCATCCATTGAAATGATCCCCCAGCATGAGGTCAGGCTTAAGCTTGATGGCCGTCAACTCTGAACGAGGTCAGCGTTGCTATTTGCAAACTAAAATGCCATAAGCCCCTGGCATTGATGGCATCCCAACGGAAGTGTACAAAATGGGCAGTGACATTCTCCTGAGCAAACCTACAAACCCGTTCACACTCTGTTGGAAGAAATGTTTCAGTCCCAAATGACCTACGCAACACTGTAATCATCTCCCAGTAAAAGGAGATAGGGGAGAGATCGGATTGCTCAAACTACGAGGAGTTACCCTGCTGTCCACCACCGGGAGAATCCTAACCAGTAATTCTCTTGGACAGAACCATCCCTGCCATTGCAGAAGGTAACCTTGCAGAGAGTCATTGTGGAGTTCAGAGCGAACAGAAGCACATCATAAATGGTACATGATCTTCATTGTACACCAGATACAGGAGACGTGTCACGAACAGAACATGGGACGTTACACGGCGTTCATTGATCTGACCAAAGCCTTTGACACAGTCAGCTGCAACGGTCTCCAGAAGATTCTGTTGAAGCTCGACTGTCCCCCAAAATTCCTCATCATCCTGCAGCAGCTCCATGAAGGCCAAAGATGTCAGATTAAACACAATGGTGACCTGTCCCATTCCTCATCAGTACTAGTGTGAAACAAAGCTGTTTTGGCACCAGCACTCTTTGCCATCTTTTTCAGCATGATGCTACGAGAAGCAAAATATACCTCCCTTGGAGAGCATCTATATTCGGTTCCACACTGACGGAAATATCTTCAACCTCTGCCACTTTCTCACCCAAACAAAAATCATGCAAGAGCCCATTCTCAAGCTATTATATATGGATAATTGTACTTTTCTCACGCACACAGAGGCTGCAGTCACTCAGTTCGCCAAGGTTGTAAGGGCTTTTGGGTTAACGGTCAGTCTGAAGAAAACAATGATCCTCCATCAGAAGCCCCTTCATGGCACTTACAACCCACCTTGATTCACCATTGATGGCCACGTTGAGCAGTTCACCACCTGGGCAACGCCATCTCCAACGATGTTACAGTAGTAAGTGACATTGACTATCGACTTGCCAGAGCTAAAAGGGCCCTCAAACATCTCCAGAAACGTGTGTGGAAGAACCACCAGCAGCATCTGTCCACAAAAATCCAGGTGTACAGGGGCTGCTGTTGTCACCACACAGCTATCCGGCTCCGAAGCCTGGGGTCTTGTATCACAAGCAAATCCGGTTGCTCGAGCGCTTCTGTCAGTGCTGCCTCTGCTCCATCATGGGTATCAGCTGGCAGGATCATGCCTCCAATGGCGAGGTCCTGGAGAAGGTTCAACTTCTAAGCATTGAAGCCACTTTGTTGCTCAAGCAGCTACACTGGCCAGGCCATGTGTCTTGCATGGACAACTCCAGTTACTGAAACCACTACTCTACGGAAAACTCTCTCAGGCAAGAGAGATCATGGTGCCCCATGCAAGAGGTACAAAGACCAACTTAAGCAGCAGCACTCTCAGACAAATATCAAGGTCAATGAGTGGCAGCAGTGACAGAGACTGCTGGGGAATGCTGATCCATGGAGCAGCCAAGAAAGAATCCAGAAGAGTGACTGCCGAAGAGAAGAAGAGATGCAGGAAGGATCCTACTACTCTAGCGCCCACATCCCAGCTATTCCTGTGTAAGACCCTGGGAAAGGTTTCACTGCTAATGTAATGGTCTTTCTGTAGAAGCAGTGTTTGGGTTATGGCTAGAGATAACGGGTGCTTTAGAATGTGAGCCGTTCAATGACAGGAGGGTGCTTTTGTGCCGTGTGCCTGACACCAGGGTGATCTAGGTCTTTTGTTCGGCAGGAGATGGAGAGAGAAGATGCTGGAGCAAAGTCATGACCCAACAAAGGCTGTGGAGATCAAAGGAGGATTGGCGAAGGGGAAACTGTGAGCTCCAACTTGTGCACATTAGACTGTTCCATTAAATTGGGCCCTTTTCTTTTTTTGCTTTTTCTTCACTAACCCTTTAGTCAAATTAAGAATTACAAAGATAAATTGCTTAATTGTATGCAGTGTGCTGTCTATTATTTCATGGTACTGATTTGTTACAGGGTAGCACATCACGCAGCATCCACACAAACGGGGGGCTTTCAGGGTGGACTCTCATCTCAATCTCACCTGTTTGGCAGGGCCCGAGATCGTCTTCCCTGGACTTACGCAGCCGACAGAACCTGAAGGTCACAATTGTGGGGGTATCGTCCAGGATTGATTTCATTGGATGCCGTGTGATTGCCCTGAGCACTGATCCAGTGGGTTGTGTGATTAAGTCTGTGCTAAACTTTTGTCCAGTAAAGTGATTATGATATGTGGGTCTGGATGCTGCTGGGGTTGAGGGGTGATGTGAATCCATGGGGTTACTGGTAACAAATGTATGTGTGTTAGTGGGGTAGATATTTGTACTCCTGATGAATTGTTAATTCAACTTTTAGGTACTTTTAAAGCTGTAGGAAAAGTTACAATTGTGGGATGGAGGTTTGATATAATGGTGGGCACAGACTTTGTTTTAGTTCAGACTAGCACTGACTTAACAGCAGTGCCCCAGGAAAGGTGTGCCCCGATGCGTTCCCTCTAGTAGTGGCAAGGAAGAAGAACAGGAAGGTATGAATGTGTGTGGACTATAGGACTCTGAACAGGTGTACTGTCCCTGACCAGCATACAATCCCAAGGAGCGAAGACATGCTGGCCTGTCTGAATGGTGTGAAGTGGTTCAGTGTGCTGGACTTGAGAAGTGGATATTATCAGATCCCCATGAATGAGGCCGACAAAGAGAAGACGGCATTTGCATGTCCATTGGGATTCTTCCAGTTCAAAAGGATGCCCCAGGGTATAGCAGGAGCCCCTGCAACCTTCCAGCATGTCATGGAGAAAATGGTGGGGGATATGAATTTGCTTGAGGTATTAGTGTACCTGGATGACCTCATAGTTTTTGGTCAACCTTGGAGGAACATGAAGCGAGGCTACTGAAGGTGCTGGGCTGACTGAAAGCCGAAGGATTAAAACTTTCCCTGGACAAGTGCCAGTTCTGTAAGACATCTGCCAGCTATGTTGGGCACATAGTCTCATGGGATGGAGTAGCTATGGATCCGTTTAAGATAGAGGTGGTGACCACATGGCCAAGGCCCCAGACTGTTCCTTGGGTTCTGTGGGTACTATTGGAGGTTTGTGAAGGGCCATGCGAAAGTGAGTCACGCTTTATATCAGCTTCTGTGTGGTTAGCCTCCCTTGGGGAAGAAAGGGAGTAGGAAAAAAGGAAAGGAGGGTAAAGAGTATCTTAGCCCTTCGGAGCCTTGTGGAGCGAGGTGGGATGCGAAATGTGAAGAAGCCTTTGAATCGCTGAAGGAGACGCTGACACAGGTACCTGTGCTGGTTTTTGCGGACCCCCAATTGCCGTATGTACTGCACATGGATGCCAGCAGAGAGGGCTTAGGGGATATCTTGTAGCAGGATCAGGGCATCGGGTTGAGACCCATAGCGCTTGTCAGCCAGAGCCTGTTGTCCTCTGAGAAAAACTATCCCTTGCACAGGTTGGAGTTCTTGGCATTGAAATAGGCTGTGATGGATAAGTTGAGTGACTAATTCTATGGTGCCAAGTTTGAGGTGAGAACGGACAACAGTCCCCTATCCTATATCCTAACCTTGGCGAAATTGGATGCCACAGTCCATCGGTGGTTGGTGGCATTGTCTGCCTATGATTTCAGCTTGAAGTACCGGCTGGGAAGTAGGAACAGTGAATTGAATGCTTTGTCCAAACATGTGCATGAAGGGCTGGACAGGGACAAAGAGTGGGAGAACATTCCTTCCCTGGGAGTGGAAAGTCATATGCCAGTTTGCCATCATGGGGAAGGAAGATGGAAGGCAAGGGCAGGATTGAGTAGTAGATCAACTGGGAGCTTCTGATGATGCCATTCCCCAAGTTTACTGTAACCTGACTGCTCTGAAGACAAACCAGTTACCGGAATTGAGTCCTGGGGAAGTGGCAGCTGCTCAGCAAGATGACCTGGGCATTGTTACCATTTGGTCAGTGGTCAAAAAGGGAGACATGGCCCAAGCGGAGAAGACGAAACATGCTGGGTGCCTCCATTACTGAGAGAATGGCCTAGATTTAAGTCGAGGAACCAGATCCTATACCAGGTCACGTCACTTCCAGACCGACCTCAGCATTGCCAGCTGATTCTGTCTGAAAAGAATTGGAGGATTGTGTTGAAGTCACTTCATGATGATTCTGGACATTTGCAGGTTGAAAAGACCTATAGATTGCTGAGAGATTGGTTCTACTGACCCCAAATGAAGCTGGAGGTTGAAGAATATCGCAAGCCATGCATTTAATGCACACGGAGGAAGACTGCCTATGCGAGCAGCTTCATTGTCCCACGAGCAGGGTGTGGGGCCCCTTGACTTGGTGTGTATGGATTTCCTGTCAATAGAACCAGATGCCAGCAACAAGGCAAATGTCTTAGTCATGATGGATCACTACACCAGATATGCGCAAGCTTTCCCTGCCAAGGATCAGAGCGCATCCACAGTGGCCAAAGTGTTATGGGAGATATATTTATTTTATTATGGGCTCCCCAGGCAGATACATACTGGGCATGCTTGGAGTCGGGAAGTTGAGGACTATGCCTTATCACTTGCAGGGTGATCTCCAGCCCGAGAGGTTGAATTGAACCTTGCTAGACATGCTCGGAATCTTGGAAATCAGCAAGAAGAACAAGTGGAGTCAGCATATTGGACATCTGGTCCACTGCTACAACTGTACACGAAATGAAGCTACTGGCTACTCGCCATATTATCTGATGTTTGGGCACAAGGCGAGGTTGCCCATCAACCTTAGTTTTGGGACCTATGAGGAAGACCGACCACCGAAGACTTATTTGAAGTATGGGTCTGATATGAGAAGGGAGCTGAAAAAGGCCTGTGAATTGGATAAGGTCGTGGCTGCTAAGCAGAATCAAGGAAATAGGAGGAGGTATGATCAAAAGGTTAGGTTCTCCCAACTCATGCCAGGAGATCAAGTCCTCATAAGGAATTTGGGGCTACCTGGGAAGCGTAAGTTGGCTGGCCACTGGACAACTACATTCTATGTAGTGGAGAGTCAGATGCCAAATATACCAGCTTTCCAGATGAAACCAGAAGATGGGAATGGGCCTGTCAAGATTCTCTATCAGAACTACCTTCTGCCTCTGGGACAAGAGGTGCAGGTTGACCCAGAGCCCAACCTGGAGCCTACACCTAGTAAGAGGACACTGCAGTGACACAGGGCGACTGAACGACCAATGGCAGGAAAGATTAGACCGGCCCTGCCCCTGAACGGGATACTGACTCGGAGGATGAGGAAATGGGGGTGTGGTGTATGCTGCCTTTTGCTAACTGCCCACTGATTGAGGAAGAGATTCCCAATTCATCCCACACTGAGTCAGGTGAAATTGGGGGGTGTTATCTGTGGACAGACTGGGCTCAACAGGACCCTGCAAGGGATGAAGTGGGGCTTATCCAAGTAACAGAGGGGTCCGAGTTGCAGTAGGTCACAAGTGATAGACTGGGGGAGGCCTCGCCATTTAGACCAGAAATATCCCAAGGTGTATCTGAACCTGAAGAAGTAGATAAGCGGGTAAGGAGGTCTCAAAGAATCAGGAGACCACCGGATATGCTAGCCTATTTAGCACCGGGGGAACAGAGTGTGGCATCTATCACCTTGTCAGCTCCCTTCTCATATCAGACCCATACTTCAAATAAGTCTTCAGTGGTCGGTCTTCCTCATAGGTCCCAAAACTAAGGTTGATGGGCAACCTCGCCTTGTGCCCAAACATCAGATAATATGGCGAGTAGCCAGTAGCTTCATTTCGTGTACAGTTGTAGCAGTGGACCAGATGTCCAATATGCTGACTCCACTTGTTCTTCTTGCTGATTTCCAAGGTTCCGAGCATGTCTAGCAAGGTTCAATTCAACCTCTCGGGCTGGAGTCAGTACCTTTTACACCTGGGTTGGACTTTGTGTTCTGTATGAAGGACTAGCAAATTATCTCAATGTCATGAGGACAAGACTGAATTTAGTGGGGGGGGGGGGGAAGAGTGTAACACCCTGGAAAAGGTATCACTCCTAATGTAATGGTCATTCTGTAGAAGCAGTGTTTGGGTTATGGTTAGAGATGACGGGTGCTTTGGAATGTGAGCCATCCAGTGATGGGAGGGTGCTTTCATGCCATGTGCCTGACACCAGGGCAAGTAAAATTGCCACCAATACCCTGCACAAGTGTCAGTAAGTTAGGTCCTTTTGTACACACATACTAAATTCATAAGTAGTGAAGTTGCTGAAGGCTGCTTGCCAGCTTATTTTCAACTACACTCCAAAATGGATTTCGTATGAGTCCAAATTTGTGGAGTTTCCCTATCACACAGCGAGGAACTGACTTGAATAACATGCAGCAGAAAATGATCGTGAACGCTTAAGGTTTTAGCAATTGTAGTTGATCTAAATGGTTTTAAATTTTTTTTTAATTCTTTAATAATTTCAACTTCTTAAATTTGAATATTTTGTAGCATTGTTTTTGACAGATTTAGCAGTGGACTCAGCAAATTGGATAGTGGGTCGAGTTTGTTTGAGAGATCCCCTGTCGGATAGTTAGAACTTCTTTGCTGTTCTTTAATTCAGATTTCCATTGGGTGGAACAGAAGTTGCTATACTAGACATCCTGTTAGGTAAATTCTCTACCTTCATTTCTTAGATCTCTGGCTTGACATCCCTTTACTTGTTAACTAGTTGACTAGTTAAAAAAACGTAAAGTGCATATTATTAAAGACCAGTTATTGAAGGCCATAATTTCAGGCAAAAGAAAGCAAAAGTAATTAGAATATGTATTTGCTGCTTTTAAAGATATCTAAGCTAAATAAACCAAGATTTTAAATAAACCCCAATATTCTCTATGGTTAGTGACTATGCAATTGGTCAGCAATTACATTATGACTTAAATGGTATTTCTTTGTTTTCAGTAGATAGGCTACCAGTGCCAATTTTATATAGATTCACTTCTTGTGTGCTTAGTAGCAAATTTTACTAACTATTAGCACAAACAAATATGCAAGTAAACAATATACTTGAAAACATTAAGCTAAATAAATTTACTTATAAGTTGACATATTCCATAAGTTAATGAAAAAAAAGATCTGGCAGGATGTGCAAAATTAATTAATGTGCGTGTTATATCAACTCATTAGTTTTCAGAACTTGTGACCTTAAGAGGTTCCAACATAATTTAAATTACATTCAATTCACAATACGTGCGATCTAAATATATTCTGCGTTAGTGAATATAGATTAGATTTATGCTGAACCTGAAAGAGCATCACTATTCCTACAATTGCTTAGCAATGGAGATTTGTTAAAGTAGTCTGGTAGACCTTCACACATAATTAGAAAGACTTAAAACTCATGTAATCCCATCAACTAGAAGCTTCCAGAAATCCTTCCTAATAAGACATTGCCAAGTTAACTGGCAGCTCAAGTAACTGGCACCGGGACCAGATGAGATATATCCAGGCTACTGTAGGAAGCAAGGGAGAAGATTACTGAGCTTCTTGTGATGATCTTTGCATCAATAGGGACGGGAGAAGTACCGGAGGATTGGAGGGTTGCAAATGTTGTTCCCTTGTTCAAGAAAGGGAGTAGAGATAACCCAGGAAATTATAGACCAGTGAGTTGTTGGAGAGGCAGGATTTATGAGGATTTGGAGAGACATAATCTGATTAGGGATAGTCAGCATGGCTTTGTCAAGGGCAGATTTTGCCTTATGAGCCTGATTGAATTCTTTGAGGAAGTAACAAAACACATTGATGTAGGTAGAGCAGTGGACATAGTGTATATGGATTTCGGTAAGGCTCCTTCAGAAAGTAAGGAGACATGGAATCCAAGGAGACCTTGCTTCGTGGATCCAGAATTGGCTTGCCCACAGAAGGCAAAGGGTGGTTGTAGATGGTTTGTATTCTGCATGGAGATCGGTGACCAGTGGTGTTCTGCAGGGATATGTTCTGGGACCCCTCCTCTTTGTGAGTTTTATAATTGACCTGGATGAAGAAGCAGAAGGGTGGATTAGTAAGTTTGCTGATGACACAAAGGTTGGGGGGTGTTCTGGATAGTCTGTAGAGTTGTCAGAGGTTACAGCAGGACATCAATAGGATCCTGAACGGGGCTAAGAAGTGGCAGATGGTCTTCAACCCAGATGAGTGTGAAGTGTGAAGACAATTTGAAGACAGAATATAATTTAAATGTTAAGATTCTTGCCAGTGTGAAGTATCTGGGAGATCTTAGGGTTCGTGTCTATAGGACACTGAAAGCAGCTGTGCAGATTGACAATGTTGTTAAGAAGGCATATGTTATTTTGCCATTCATCAACTGTGGGACTGGGTTCAAGAGCCGTGAGGTGTATACGATGATGAGGGGCATTGATCCTGTGGAGAGCCATAGGCATTTCCCCAGAGCTGAAATGGCTAATACGAGGGTCCATAGTTCTAAGGGGGCAAAGTACCCAGGATATCTTCAGAGAGCGGTGTCTCAGAAAGGCGGTGTCCATTATTAAGGACCTCCAGCACCCAGGGCATGTCCTTTTCTCACTGTTACAATCAGGTAGGAGGTACAGAAGCCTGAAGGCACATACTCAGTGATTCAGGAACAACTTCTTCCCTTCAGCCATCCGATTCTGAAATGGACATTGAATCCTTGGACACTAACTCACTTTTTTTCAAATATACAGTATTTCTGTTTTTTTGCATGTGTTTTAAAATCTATTCAATATGTGCATACTGTAATTGATTTACTTGTTTATTATTATTATTATTATTATTATGTTTATTATTTTTTTTCTATTCTATATTATGTATTGCTTTGAACTGCTGCTGCTAAGTTAACAAATTTCACATTACATGCTGGTGATAATAAAACTGATTCTGAGGTGCTTGTAAGTAGATACCGAGGGGATGTCAGGGTAAGTTTTTCCACACAGAGAATGGTGGGTGCATGGAATGAACTGCTGGAGGTGGTGGTGGAAGCGGATACAGTAGGGTATTTTAAAAGCCTCTTAGATAGGTACATGGAGCTTAGAAAAATAGATGGCTATGTACTGGGGAAATTCTAGGCAGTCTCTAGAGTAGGTTACATGGTCGGCATAACATTGTGGGCTGAAGGGCCTGTAATGTGCTGTAAATTTCCATGTTCTATGTTCAAGTAGCCAGTCAGTGTCCAATGGCAAAGTGATTGCAAATTATTTAGTTCTTATTAGGACAGGTATTAGGACAGATTAAAGCTGGAACAGATGATTAATTGAATGTTGTTAGGAACCAGTGTTCTGATCCTTCAAGTAAGTAATAGGATGTACCTGGTAAATTCTATGTGAAAACCTGGAGCAGTACACAGATTGAAGAACTAATTGACATGCTGTACTGCTGATATACATTCAGCAGCAGCAGGTGTCACCAGCGTGATCAGATTTTCAGCCATTTGCAAATTAGTGATTGATTTCAATAATTGTTTTCTGAATTGTACAATAAATTGTTGATTTACAGAGTTCTTTAAAGTTGTTCGTCTTCAGATGCTGAAAACATCTAAATTTAATAGTTTCTCCCAGACGTGTGTCATATAGGCATTTCCCGAGAAGAGTGAGGCAGAATGAACAGAGGGCTCGCAAACCAGGGTAAGGTGCAAAGGAAAGTGAAGGAAGACATCGCCAAGCAGGCATATCCTGAAACTCTACTGGATTTTCAAGAAAAATAAGCAAGAAAGATTAATATGCTGAAAAGAGGATTTCACCTCCACTTTGCAGAATAGCAGCCTTCCCTAGTGTGAGGTACACTTTGCTTCAAGGTCATCAGATATATTGCATGAAATAGATTTTTACTCAGTGTCCAACTGGTACATGCCCATACACAAGGCAAGCTGCAGGTCATGGTAGCATAGCAGTTAGTATAATGATATACAATGTCAACAATCATAGTTCAATTCTTATCATTGTCCTGTAAGGAGTTTGTACGTTCTCCTGTGATTGTTAGCGTATCCTCCCACTGAGGGGAGAAGTACCAGAGGATTGGAGGGTTGCAAATGTTGTTCCCTTGTTCATGAAAGGGAGAAAGGATAGCCCGGGAAATTAGACCAGTGAGTCTTACTTCAGTGGTGCGCAAATTGTTGGAGAAGATCCTGAGAGGCAGGATTTATGAGCATTTAGAGACATAATCTGGTTAGTGATAGTCAGCCTGGCTTTGTCAAGGGCAGGTCATGCCTTACAAGCCTAATTGAATTATCTGAGAATGTAACAAAACACATTGATGAAGGTAGAGCGGTGGATGTAATGTATATGGATTTCAGCAAGGCATTTTATAAGACTCCCCATGCAAGACTCATTCAGAAAGTAAGGAGGCATGAAATCCAAGGAGATCTTGCTTTGTGGATCCAGAATTGGCTTGCCCATTGAAGGTGGTTGTAGATGGTCATATTTGCAATGAGGTCAGAAACCAATGGTGTTTCTCAGGGATATAGTATGAACATTGTTGCTTTGAAATCCTTTTGCAAAGCAGACCAACATGATCACTGGCCTTCCTCACTGATGCAGAACTTGTATGTATACTTTTTCAGTTATTTAAGCAGGAAACTCATGTTTCTTTGAACACCAACATAATTCAAAATGTCACCATTTTAAAAAAGCTTTAAAGGTCTTTTTTTACCACAGCAGATGACCTCTTATTTTTTCTCAACGTTATGTTCCACGTGTCATGTACGTGCCTTTTAATTTACATGGGTTTTATCCTCCGTAGACCCTGCATCCTCCTTATCAAAATTGCTTTAAAACAGCCATGTATTTCTCTTCTGCATTTCCTTAGTCGGTTTCTCAGCATCTTTTGTTAGAAATACTGTTTCTGTTGACTGCCATTCTTGTGGCAGAAGAAGTGGTTGATAGCTGCAGATTATTAGTAGTCACAGAAGACAAAGAATATTGACAGAAGGGTATTTTTCTGGGTGGTCTGTAAACGGCAAATGTTTTGCAAAGATTAGTACGGGGACCTCTTGCGCTAGTATGAACATGGTTCTATGATCTTTTGCACTGAAGTCTCATTGTACACTGTCTTTTTCTTGACTAACTTGACTACACCTGTAAAAGGTGCATCCAGCTGCGGCTCCTGACAAACCAAGTTAGGGAACTGGAGCTGGATGAACTTCAGATCATTTGTGAAGCAAAGGCAGAAGTAGACAGGAGTTTCAGGGAGATAGTCACCCCTAAAAGTCAGGAGGCAGGTAGCTGGGTAACAGTCAGGAGAGGGAAAGGGAATAGACAGGAAGAGCAGAGCATCTCTGTGGCCGTTTCCATCAACAATAAGTATACCGTTTTGGATACTGACGATGGGGACGACCTAACAGGGACAAGTTGTAGTGGTTGCGTCTCTGGCACCGAGACTGGACCAGCTCAGAAAGGAAGGAAGGGAAAAGAGGAGAGCAGTAGTGATAGAGGATTCAATAGTTAGGGGAACAAAAAAGAGGTTCTGTGGGAGAGATGGAGAATCTCGGATGGTCTGTTGCCTCCCTGGTGCCAGGGTCCGTGATATCTTGGATCGAGTTCTCAGTATTCTCAGGATGAAGGGTGAGCAGTCCATGTAGGGACCAATGACATGGATAGGGTCCTGCAAAGAGAGTTGAGGAAGTTAGGTGCAAAGTTGAAGGACAGGACCTCCAGGGTTGTAATCTCAGGATTGCTCCCCATGCCATGTGCTAGTGAGGCTAGAAATAGTAAGATAATGCAGCTAAATACGTGGCTATGGAGATGGTGCAGGACAGAAGGGCATCATGTTTCTGGACAATTGGGTTTTGTTCCAGGGAAGGTGGGACCTGTTCCGGCAGGACAGTTTGCACCCGAACTGGAAGGGGACTAACATCCTTGCAACACACACAAAATGCTGGTGGAACGCAGCAGGCCAGGCAGCATCTATAGGAAGAAGTACAGTTGACGTTTCGGGCCATCAGGATGAATGGTTTCGGCCCGAAACGTCAACTGTACTTCTTCCTATAGATGCTGCCTGGCCTGCTGTGTTCCGCCATCATTTTGGGTGTACTGCTTAAATTTCCAGCATCTGCAGATTTCCTCCTGTTTGCGCTAACATCCTTGCGGGTAGGTTAGCTAGTGCTGCTCTGGGGGGTTTAAACTTGATTTGCAGGGGGAGGGAAACCAGAGTGTTATAGCAGATGGTGAGGTGGAGGAGGATAAAGGTCATGTGAGGACTGCTTGTGTGGACAGAAATCAAAGGTTTGTATGTGATAGAAATGTTCTCAAGTGCCAAACTGAAGAGACTGGGGAAGAGGCATCTGGCTCTCAAATAGAGAAAGATAGGAGACTGCATGTGAGGGAGGATAGGAGGGTGATAGAGAAGGGATGCGCTCAGACTGAACATTTGAGATGTATCTATTTTAACGCAAGGAGTGTTGTGAGCAAAGCGGATGAGCTTAGAGCATGAATCGGTACTTGGAGATATGATGTGGTGGCCATTACAGAGACTTGGATGGCTCAGGGACAGGAATGGTTACTTCAAGTGCTGGGTTTTAGATGTTTCAGAAAGGACAGGGAGGGAGGCAAAAGAGGTGGGGGCGTGGCACTGTTGATCAGAGATAGTGTCACGGCTGCAGAAAAGGTGGACACCATGGAGGGATTGTCTACGAAGTCTCTGTGGGTGGAGATTAGGAACAGGAAGGGGTCAATAACTTTACTGGGTGTTTTTTATAGGCCGCCCAATAGTAACAGGGATATCGAGGAGCAGATAGGGAAACAGATCCTGGAAAGGTGTAATAATAATAGAGTTGTCGTGAAAGGAGATTTTAATTTCCCAAATATCGATTGGATCTCCCTAGAGCAAGGGGTTTAGATGGGGTGGAGTTTGTTAGGTGTGTTCAGGAAGGTTTCTTGACACAATATGTAGATAAGCCTACAAGAGGAGAGGCTGTACTTGATTTGGTATTGGGAAATGAACCTGGTCAGGTGTCAGGTCTCTCAGTGGGAGGGCACTTTGGAGATAGTGATCATAATTCTATCTCCTTTACCATAGCATTGGGGAGAGAGATAGGAACAGACAAGTTAGAAAAGCGTTTAATTGGAGTAAGGGGAATTATGAGGCTATCAGGCAGGAAATTGGAAGCAATTGGAAACAGATGTTCTCAAGGAACAGTACGGAAGAAATGTGGCAAATGTTCAGGGAACATTAGTGTGAAGTTATGCATAGGTGCGTTCCATTGAGACAGGGATGTTACGGTAGGGTGCAAGAACCGTGGTGTATAAATCTGGTCAAGAAGAAAAGAAAAGCTTACAAAAGGTTCAGAGAACTAGGTGATGTTAGAGATCTATAAGATTATAAGGCTACTAGGAAGGAGCTTAAGAAGGAAATTAGGAGAGCCAGAAGGGGCCATGAGAAGGCCTTGGTGGGCAGGATTAAGGAAAACCCCAAGGCATTCTACAAGTATGTGAAGCACAGGAGGATAAGACGTGAAAGAATAGGACCTATCAAATGTGACAGTGGGAAAGTGTGTATGGAACCGGAGGAAATAGCAGAGGTACTTAATGAATACTTTTCAGTATTCACTATGGAAAAGGCTCTTGGTGATAATAGTGACAACTTGCAGCAGACTGAAAAGCCTAAGCATGTAGATATTAAGAAAGAGGATGTGGAAAGCATCAAGTTGGATAAGTCGCTGAACCCAGATGAGATGTGCCCCAGGCTACTGTAGGAGGTGAGGGAGTAGATTGCTGAGCCTCTGGTGATGATCTTTGCATCATCAATGGGGACGGGAGAGGTTCCAGAGGTTGGAGGGTTGCAAATGTTGTTCCTTTATTCAAGAAAGGGAGTAGAGATAGGCCATGAAATAATAGACCAGTGAGTCTTACCTCAGTGAGTTGATGGAGAAGATCCTGAGAGGTAGGATTTATGAACATTTGGAGAGGTATAATATGATTAGGAATAGTCAGCACAGCTTTGTCAAGGGCAGGTTGTGCCTTATGAGCCTGATTTTAATTTTTTGAGGATGCGACTAAACATATTGATGAAGAAAGAGCAGAAGATGTAGTGCATGTGGATTTCAGCAAAGCATTTGATAAGGTACCCCATGCAAGGCTTATTGAGAAAGTAAGGAGGCATGGGATCCAAGGGGACATTGCTTTGTGGATCCAGAACTGGCTTGCCCACAGAAGGCAAAGAGTGGTTATAGGCAGGTCATATTCTGCATGGAGGTCGGTCACCAGTGGAGTGCCTCAGGAATCTGTTCTGGGACCCTTACTCTTCGTGATTTTTATAAATGACCTGGATGAGGAAGTGGACGGATGGGTTAGCAAGTTTGCTGATGACACTAAGGTTGGAGGTGTTGTGGATAGTGTGGAGGGCTGTCAGAGGTTACAACAGGACATTGACAGGATGCAAAACTGGGCTGAGAAGTGGCAGATGGAGTTCAACCCAGGTCAGTGTGAAGTGGCTCATTTGTCAAATATGATAGCAGAATATAGTATTAATGGTAAGACTCTTGGCAGTGTGGAGGATCAGAGGGATCTTGGGGTCCGAGTCCATAGGACACTCAAAGCTGCTGTGCAGGTTGACTCAGTGGTTAAGAAGGCGTACGGTGTGTTGGCCTTCATAATTGAACTTAGGAGCCGAGAGGTAATGCTGCAGCTATATAGGACCTTGGTCAGATCCCACTTGGAGTACTGTCTCAGTTTTGGTTGCCTCACTACAGGAAGGATGTGGAAGCCATAGTAAGGGTGCAGAGGAGATTTAGAAGTATGTTGCCCGGATTGGGGAAAATGTCTTATGAGGATAGGTTGATTGAACTCGGCCTTTTCTCCTTGGAGCGATAGAGGATGAGAGGTGATCTGATAGAGATGTACAAGATGTTGAGAGGCATTGATTGTGTGGATAGTCAGAGGCTTTTTCCCAGGGCTGAAATGGTTGCCACAAGAGGACACAGGTTTAAGGTGCTGGGAAGTAGGTACAGAGGAGATGTCAGGGATAAGTTTTTTACTCAGAGAGTGGTGAGTGCATGGAATGGGCTGCTGGCAAAGGTGGTGGAGGCGGATACAATAGGATCTTTTAAGAGACTTTTGGATAGGTACATGGAGCTTAGAAAAATAGAGGGCTAAAGATCAGCCTAGTAATTTATAGGGTAGGGCCATGTTCGGCACAACCTTGTGGGCCGAAAGGCCTGTATTGTGCTGTAGGTTTTCTATGTTTCTATGACTTATATAATTTATGTTTTGTGTGTTATCTGAATCTACATAGCTGTCATGGTGCTGCAAGCACAGTTTTCATTGTACCTGCATCTCTTTAACTTCTGTATATGACAATAAACTCGATTTGACTTCTGGTCACCACACTAAACAAATGATGTGTGGCTTTGGAAGGGTGCATGAGATGTATTGGCTGCAAGAAGAGGTGGACAAACTTGTATTGTTTTCTCTGGAGTGTCAGAGGCAGATGTGTGACCTGATTGAAGAACATAAAATTATGAAAGCCATAGATATGGCAGGTAGTTTTCTTGACAGGGTAGAAGAGATAAGTACAAGAGTGCACAGATTTAAGGTGAGAGGGAGAAAGTTTAAAGTAGATTTGTAAGGAATGCACTGGAATGAGAGATGGTGGAAGCAGATACAATAACAACATTTGAAGCATTTAGATAGATACATGATCAGAGGGAGAAGAGGGATACAAACCATGTGCCGGTAGATAGGAATAGATTAGAGTTGGAATCAGGTCAGTGGAGATATAGTCAGTTGAAAAACATGTGCATGTGCTGTACTTGTTCTATGCTCTATGAAACCTACAGATTGCTTTGGGCAATAACCCAGAGTAGCTCTGGGCACTGAAATCCAGTTTTGAAATGAACCTTTACAAGTTTGCAGCAATTTGAACTAGATGGTTAATAAGCAGCTGCGAGGATACTGGCAGAATGCCAATGATTGGATCATACCATTGTGACAGGACAACACTACCATTTGTTCAATGCAGGGCCTTTGTAAAGCTGTAATCCGTTGGGGCATAGCTTGATGGCTTGCTGTGATATTTCTATAGTGTTGGTTACTACACCAAAGTGCTCATGAGAATCCTTTGCAGCTGAAATGATAGGGAACATCACCCTCTGAATGAACAGGGTTATATTTTTTCCCCTCTGCCTGAGTGGAAGCCACATGGTCTTCTGAAGATTAGTTCTATGTATCTACATTTTTGTCCATATCTATATTGGGTTGGATGTGGTAAGGATAACTGCACATTAATCTTATGAAATTTAGCCGCCTAAAGTTCTGTGATTAATCCCAGAAATTGACTGCAGTAAGGTGATCTGAAACTTAAAATATGGAAAATCTTCACAGCTGTAAAAAGAAGTCATGAATATGATTATTAAAACACATTTATGTTCATTATTATTTCCATAAAGTAACCAAAAAACTTTAAAAACAGTAAGTACACTTTTTCAGTACGGGAAAGTACTAGAGATTTTATTCCTTCATGTTCAAACTTCACTACAGCGTGAACTTTACAATAACTTGGAAAGTGAAACTTACAAAAAAGTGCTGGTAACATTAAAAAAAGAAATCTTCATCCCCAGAATGTCAATTATTCTTTCACACGAACAAATTTAAGGCTTAATACTTCAGTATAAAGTAAGTATGCAGATAAAACTTCACAGTATTCAAATGTCACAATAACATAATGAAGCATACAGCTAGTTAACAATACACATGTCACAGGTAATACATGAGAAATACAGTCTAATAAATGGCAAGTTAGGATACTGTTGCTTTAATAAATCTGGCAGGATTTAAAGCACTTGAAAATTGTACTTGAATTTATACCAACATACTGTACTATAGTAAATGGGAGTAAAGTTGGAGATCACTTCAAAAATGCTAGGCTGTTTCTTCAACAGTCAACTGAAAAGGCCAGAAAGCTACCCCGTAAGTATAACACCTCAATGTCACGGCATCTAGTTTTGAACCCCCTTTTTGTTGGGGTACTTTGATAAACTGAAATTTAATTTAAAACTTTGAGATCAGACATATTTCTGTTGAGGATAATTTTAAATTTCCTGATTAAATCAAAGAAACATTGGAAATAAAAAATTATTTTCTCTTCAGTGAAGGTCTCTTCCCAAAGTTTAATTTTTTTGATTTTTTTTTCAATGAATTCCCCTTCATGCTTTAAAATTCACACTTGTCATGGGGAAGTATAAGTCATTCAACTTTATCAAGAACCTGGAGTAGATTTGTAACTTTCTCAATTGAGCCTTAATACAAATTAACAAATCTCTTAATATTAGATAAAGGGTTCATACACAAGGCAAAAATGGCAGGACGTTAGACATGGGAAAATGGGTACGTGTTCCATACCACAGGTAAGGTGCAGAACAGAAACAGTAAACTGTTGACCTCTACAAAACTGGTCAACAAGCATAAGGTGCTTCACAATCTAACTGTTTGGAAATATAACAAGCCAACATTTCTAAAGTGATCCCTTACACCAAGACAAGTTTATTCAACTGTTTGAAAAACCCAAAACGCTAGTTTTCACCTGTTGTACCAAGATGGCTCAACCGTGGCAAGTGAACATTAAAATGAACATTGCCAGTTTAACTAATCTCCTTCAGCACAGACCACTGCACATTTGTACTGACAAAAAGAGCCTCATTTCTAATACATAGTAGCAGCACTTATACTGGAAATATTTAATAAGCACCTTGACAGGAGATCTTTGAAAAATGTTTGCCTACCATGTGAAACACAGCTTCGAGTTAAACCAGCAAGGTTTTGTCTCAAATTTAGCACTGTCTATTAAGATGATAACTGACAGTGGGAGAAAATGGACGTCTTTGGATCAATTATTAGCACTCAGTATCATTAAACTAATCAGAAGGGTTATCTAGATCTGTAATAAAATTCTTCTTCATTCAACATCTTATACAACCGAGAAATGAAAGACCAAAATACAAATGCTAGATACCGTATACATAAGGAATGTTCATGTTTCTCAAAGAAATTTTTCAAAATTACCATACAAAAATAAGAAACACCATTCCTATGCAGCATACAGTTCCCAGCTTGGACATCTTGTACTTAAGTCAGAGCTCAAAATTGTACTGGTGCAAAAATTATGCTTCAATGGAGTAGATGTTATAGGATTGTGAAGCATTGAATCAGGTAAATCACACATTTACTTAATAGTTTACCAGTACTATATCCACCTTTGAACAACATCAGGATATGTATTTTAAAGCCAAATTCTCTATGTTCTCCATTGTTTCTAAAAGTTATATATGTAAATACATGAGAAGATGGCTTGAAAGGGACACATTCTGATGTAACCTCAATACTAAAGTGCTAAGATTCAAACCAAAGCTGTGTTATTTCAGGTATTAATCTAAAATAGCCAATTAAATTAGGTACATATTCAACCAGTGAACAAGAAACATGTGCAAAGAATGTGAAAATTACAATTTTTGTACTACTTTACTTTTGGCCAAGTAAGTAGATTGACTAGTGCATAAAGCGCAATGCCTGTAAAATTTTGTGCTAATTAATTTCTACAGACATATGTTTATTAGAAAGAGCAATATGACAATGAGTATAGAGCAGGCACACTAATGAATACCTAAGAATATAACTTTATATGATGCCAATGTAATTTTTAAACTCTGTTAGCCCAGAGAGCTCCCAAATACACTTGCACAACCATGCTTTTTCATGGTGTTGTGTGTTCGGAATGAGTAGCAGCAAGTGTATACCAAAGGCAACATGGATGTTCTACCATAGAAATTCAGAAGTAAAATGCACTTAATTCATTCAATAGAATTATGTCAACAAAATAGGTTCAGCCTGTTATATCACACTATCAAACAAGGCAATATTTATATTTATTAAAAAGTGTACTAATGTGAAAAAGTATAAACTATAACTTTGGACATTGAAATCACAGTGGAATCTAAATTCATATAGACTTATTTATAAAGTTGCAAATGCAACAAAGATCTACAATTCAGTGCTTATAATGATATTTTCACAAGTCTGAATGTTGTTTGTTGGAAGAAGGCTGGGCTCTAGAACAAGACAAACCTTATTTGGAATGGTTTAAAAGCTCCTATTCTGATTTTCACCATTCAAATGTCAATATAATAGAAACAAAAACAGAAGGCACATAGACTTAATGTTATAGAAGTGGAAAGGCATATGTGCAACACTGAATAATCAAGGAAGAACAATAAGCTTGCACCAAAACTTCTACAGAAATATAGGCACCTGCTTTGTATCTCAAAGAACATAGCTTCAACTAGAATAGAGATTTTTCTATTCATTATGGTGCACTATCATCTGCATTTTATTATGAGATTAAATAGTTTATAAAATGGTATAATATTTATTAGGTGTGCAATTGCATTTATGATTAGCAATGTCACTTTTTAAGGATTTCTTTCATTGCTTGTTTATCTTTCAGACAAGGAAAGCCAAGGAAAATCCCTATAACAGTTCAGACCAGAAACTTGTAAAAATCTGAAATAGAACACTTTCCACTAACAAGGAGCTTTAGAATTCCTAAACAGGTGTTCATTAAATATCTCCAGTTTGTCTCTTTCATTGCTCTGCCAAGTTCTCAAATCTATAATTTTAAATTCAAGGACAAAGGCAGTGAAAAAAGGACAGCTCGAGACAGTGCTGCTGTTTGCATCACAAAAAAATAGCCCCACGTTACAAAAGACTCACAATCCAGTGTGTTTGACAAATCAAAAACGCCCTTAAAAACCCCTAATTAGTCATCAGAGGAACAGCAGTAAATACAAACTGTTGTAACAATAAACAGACAAAACCAATTGAACACACATCAATAATTAGTTTCAAAACAGGCTACTGCAGCATTCTTAAGGGCAGACTTTGTTTTCATTTAATTCCTTCACCAAAACAGTCTTATACCAATAAATGTATCATTTTAAAAATATAAAATAGTACAACAACAAAAAATATTTTCCTACCATTCAAAAGGATTATTCTCCACAAAACATAGAAAAATGCTGTCTAGAGCTTCTTTTTTTTAAGTATAGGGCACATACATGTTTTTGCATAAAATATGGAAGATGCAAAACCATCCTAGTGTTTATAATTAGGAATAAAAAAAACATTCAGCAAGCAATCAAAATCATTGTACATCACCTTCTATTAAAGGGGATGTCAAACTTGTCCAGTGCTTTCCATAAACAAAACAAAAACTATACACAATCTGTGATAAATTTTCATCTTAAATGGAGATAAACTGCTTACAAAAATAAAAA
Source organism: Hemitrygon akajei (assembly GCF_048418815.1). Classification (NCBI taxonomy): domain Eukaryota; kingdom Metazoa; phylum Chordata; class Chondrichthyes; order Myliobatiformes; family Dasyatidae; genus Hemitrygon; species Hemitrygon akajei. Next base: position 56,125,082 of record NC_133128.1, read on the forward strand.
TAGCAGATTATAAAAAAAGAAACATTAGCTGCAAGAAAAAGAGTAAGAATATAATATAAAAGTCAAGAAATGGTTTTACCCACTAATCTACAAGACTCTGTGAGCAACCAAACCTCATCTTCCTTCATATTTTTGCAACTGCAGTCTCATTTTTTTTTACTTTTTAAAAAATTTATTATGGTCTCAGGACATTTTTTTTAAAGTTACTAAATGCTTTTCCCATCAGGAGTTTTAAAATAAATTAAATGGAATACGATTGGGTAAATATTGTAAAATTAAAGTCTTTTTTTTTGGTCTACAGTAGTCACATTAAAACAAATATTAAATAATTATCATTACAACAGTGTTGGGCTAGTAATGTAGAAAAGGTGCACAACAGTAAAGTGTATGAATCTGATATTTTGTACCTAGGAAAAATGCCCAACTGCCTGTTCTTCCAACATAATGGTTGGCTGTTGCTTAAGTGTCTTAAGGCAGATTCTACTTTTGAAACAAATCAGATTTTGGCAAAGGCTGGAAAAGACATCTGCATTTTCAGTCATTATGACATAATTACTTGGAAATTTTTGATTTTGTGATAAATCCATTGAAGTGCCAGATGAGAATATGTTTGATAAATCAATGCCTCCAGTTTGAATAAGATTTAATGTAGGGCCATGTAAGATACAACTAGAGTTTGCAAAAATATTGAACATTGGTAAATGAAAACCAAAAGAACTCTATTATATATATCACAGAGTGGGTTAATGAGATAACTTACTTCAAAAAGTGAAATCTCTCCAGTAATTATCTTTCAATTTGAAGAGGAACACTGCACCAAAAATACAACATATGCTATTATCTGAAGGTTACTTGGTCCTGGGAAAGGGTTCCAAGTTGAACTAGATCTTTGATCCACTCATTAGGAACTTCCTTTAATGGTCCAAAGATGCAATTATGTTACTGGTTGCTATAATGGTGGAAATTCAGTGACTAACAATTTAAGTAGAAAATGAAATCCAAGGGAAGGTTTTGTATATGGTTACAATGGAGAATATGCTTTTGTCAGCCTATTCATCAAAGGCGATTTCACTTCTCCCAGGTGCAAAGTTATGATGTCAAAGTCTTAGAAAATAAGTGGGGAAAATTTTTTTTTTGACAAGTCTGAATGAAATAGCTGTATTTAGGTGGAAGGAAGACGTGTTTAATTTACTAACTCCAATTAGTCAACAAAGCTGATAATAAAACCAAAAATGCAGATGTCAAGGCATAATAAATTCAGTAGATTTGTCACAAATGTTAACCGATTCAAATTTTTGGGTTAGTGTTCATTTACAGGGAAAGAAAAGTGCTGAATTAGTGTCATGTCAAATATGTTACCAGCTAGTATCCTGTACTAGTGTTCCCACCAGTGGGTTCCATTTTACATTTGGTGACTACTTTGAACATTGACTGGATGTGACACTAACACTGGTTTGGTTCTATTCACATGCAATAAATCCCTTCCCACCTCAAAAAAGGTTTATTTTTAGCCCTTACGTGTGCAAATGTTTTGAGTGTGAATGCTGGTCAGTAGTGGAAATCATTCATGCAGTGCAGTTATCTCAGTGCATAACACCACCATTAACTTGCACACTAGGGTTGTGCTGACTTTCCAAGACAGCAACAATATAGTGTATTTGAGTAGTAAGACATAGTCTTATCACTTGGACACTTTTTAAAAAATAATTCATATTGGCATCCAGAGAATAGGGTCATTATTAATTTGCAACTTGAGTAAAATTGTGAAACACAACAGGAGTGTACTACTGCCTATGCTGACTGGGTTATATTTGTTTCTCTATACAGTATGAATCTTAAAACCGGAAGAGATTCATTAAAACTAGTAAATTGCAACACTACAGTTAACCTGTTAGTTCTTTCTGTTTTTTCAAGCGACCTAAGGTTCCAGATGTTACAATTTTAAAAAAAGACATACTGTTATTCTGGGCTAAACCAAGAAATAGAGACTGATTGATTTCCTTGGTATGACTCTTTACAATCCAATTCTGAAATTCATTCATTACACTCTAGTTTTGATGGAAAAATATAGTTTAAGAATTTCAACTCAAATTGTTAGTTTAATAACAGTAAAAAGGCTGGAAAAAGCTTTGTTTCCTGCTCCTCCTAAAAAAACTGTACCCTAGAAAATCATACTAAAAAATTCCAAAAGAAGCAAAGAATCACAATGGAAACATGACTTAAAAGCTGAAAGAATGCACAACCGCATAGGTGTACAGATTAAATGAAAACTCTTACAATACAAAGTACTGGATCATTACCAAAGTTGTTTTCTACTGACCCATATCTTTTATTTACATATTAAAAAATGGTGGCTAGTTGGCGAAATCCAGCATCAGTGGACCACTCCACTGGTACAGCCCAACTGCACACTTTAAGCTGTTTTATCTTCTGTATGCAACCCACTTGCTGTTGAGCACTGGAAAGAGGCAATTCTACCAACTGTTTAATCAAATTTAATGCTGTATAGGCCTTTTTTTATTCCTGCAATTATTCCTGTTATCATGCAATTAAACTATTTCATCCTGTTGTATGATAAATAAAGCAGGCCATGTGAAGCAGGAAGTGATCACACAGACATGTAAGTGAAGCACTGTGTAGCAATGCTCAAATTTTGTTACAAGGCATAAACTATGATCATACTATCACCTATTTTTTTAAACCTTGGGAACAGAGCTCAGCGGTGTTCACCAGTTACTCTTTCCATCTTGACATCCAGTTCTTGCATTAGTTCAAATGCTATTTTTGCCTCATACAGTCTTGATAAATGTGGGCCATCACTATATACTAGAATAATCGAAAGGCTTCCTTAAATATGCTATAATCATCTGAAAAATACACATTGAACATCATCTTTCTATTCCAAGGAGACAACAGCCCACCCATATTTTCACTTTGCCTCTTTCAGAATTGTGAGCTGCAGATGGAAGCAGTTATAAAGCTGCAGTGTGACAAAATTTTAAATGGATGGCACCAATGTTATATTTAAACTGCATTTTAAACAGAACTCTTGCTATTTAAATATTATTGCTCAATCACATATAGTATATAATTCAAGAAAAAGTGCACATTCTAAAGGGATGATGTAGAACTATTCATCACACTGGATGTGTTTTTGATGAATTACCTTAAATTCATTCTTAAAGGGTTATTGGAAAACCTTTGGGCTATAAGCTCACAAATGGTACTGCCTTTTGATAGCTTGTTTATTGAACATTCTATTTTACTTAAATGATGAATGGTTTCTTTAGCTCTTGGATTACATACATCCTGCGTAATCTGTTCTCTGTTCTGATCCTACAATTCAACAACTCAAACTATTTAGCAAATCGCCTTTTCAATAATAAATGTACTGCTGCCTTTTGTAGATGTTGGCAGATTGATAATTATGCATACACTTTTGAAATAAGTAGAATTGGAGCTTCTAAATTCTCAACTGATTGTGCAAGTGCACATTTCTATCTACCTGAATATATAAAACCACAAAATACTCAAAATGTTAACATAGGTTCCTTACAGGAATAATGGCCTTTACAGTTATTTCTTTCTTACAACTTTATGTCAATATACTGTATCTAATTTCAAGAAGAAAAATTATAACATGATCCTGTGTTCCACTTTGATTGGTTCAATTTACCACATGGGCATGGGTTGTACCATAACTTACCACTGATTACTATTAAGGAATTAGAAATAGAGTAGTGTAAAGCTCATGAAACATGAATCTATTAGCTCTCTTTACAATCGTATCTTTTAAATAGTTTGTCAGTCTAATCATTGGCTTGAAGCAGCAATCCAGTACTTAAAAAGATCATTAATTTGCAATGGGGTGGGTGAGCCAGGAAGGGATTATTTTTTCATTTACACCTTTTCAAAGAAAATTGATAGTGCTTCAAGCTATTGACCAGCATCAAGGGACTATCAATTTTATTCATTAGTCTTTTTTGATGGTGGCTAAGGGATGATGACTCAAGCTGAAACCATGTTTGTATTTAACAGTAATTAGAAAGTCATGATCTCACAGTGTCTGGTATTATGTTCATTAACTTCAATTGTTAGAAACTTTGACCTGGAGGCCACTCATTTCCATCCTCTGGCCTGAGAGCAATAACCAGAGAAATTAACTTTTTATCAAGTAGATACCAGTTGATACTCCAAAAGAGTAAGCATACATTTATTAATATCTCTCAGAAGGTAACTAATTAAAATATGCTTTGTCTACAAACCTATGGTTTTAACTGTTAATCATACATGTTACCTTTTACTCCAACACTGTATATTGCAGTGCAACAATACTATATTCTTATTTACATGGGAAAGAATAATAAGAGATGGCATAAGCCAAATACAACTTTAAATCTTAAAGTTGTATGTAGTTTTTTTGTTTTGTCTTTAATACTAGGACTAAAATATTATTTTCAACGTCTTCAAAATAAGGTTTGCAATTCAACTTGCAATTATTTTCTTTGGTTATTAATAGTGATATTCAGTGTGCATAATTAAATTTATATAAAACAAAAAACTTCCAGCAGATTTATTCAGTATAACTCAATCCATGCTAATCCATGGAGATGCTATCTTGAAATTTAATCTTAATCAATAATACTTACAATATAAATGATATTTGAAATAGCGAGCTTCTGCAGGAACACTTTGAAGTTAACTTCTGACAATGGACAACTGAGATGATTGGAACTGAGGGAACAATCCAAAAGTGACTCTTTAAAAACTGCATTTGGGCATCTTTTTAATTATTTTCTCCTTTTGTTTAAAGAAAACTGCTCTGTTTTTGTTCAATATTTCCCGATATTTTCAGCTGATACAAGAAAGTTTTAAATGCAATTTTGAATAACTGTTGTTCCTCAGCAGGGCAAACTTCTACTTCAATGGTCCCCATATCAATTATGCATTCTTTAAAGATAACCCAGTTTGAAAATTTATGTTTATTTGAAATAAATTCTGCTGACATCATTCATGAGGTTGTGGAATATGTCCAATTTCTCCTGCAGAAAATAGGGTTTAATAAGTTTTGCATTTTATTTTTTTAAAATCATTCATGTTATTTAAAGGCACTGATCCACACTATCTATGTGTCATACTATATTAGTAACACAAACACATTTTTTTAACAAAAAAAGGATGATAAAGAAAGATAAGATTCTAAACTGCAAGTTCTTACATGGTCAAGTTAACTTCTAGAGTAAACAATGCAAAGTTATATGTACAACCCAGAACTAGAGAGGAAAAATATATCTTGCATCATTAATGGAATAAAAAATATGGAAAATATGCATGAAAATAGGTGAAGGACAGGGTAACCAATTGATCATGTACACTAAAATGCATAGTTTTTAATATTTTCATTGCCTCCAAGATTCAGAATGTTACGTCTCAAAAAAATGAAAACTAAAATACCAAAGGTATTTTAGACTGTGCTACACATGCATAGTGGGTTGTACATTCAGAAAATTAATTTCTATGTTTCACAATTTCTGAACTGTTGAACTTCAGTAATCTAATACTGTCATGTTAGTACACATTCCTATGTCTGACATTAGGTTCATTGAATATAAAGGACAAAAGTTGAAGAAACCAAGAGTCACTGTGAATGCAGCAGGCTGGTGATACGCAAGTGATTCAAAATGATTGCATTAAATATTGCAAGGCAGATCTATTCTGTAATAAAATGTAAATGTGTACTATGTATAAACAAATACTGCATCGCAAAGTTAAGCTTGGTTAAATACTCCTTCCACAGGACACTATTCCAGTAAAACAGCTAATATCATACAAGAGGCTTCCACTTGTTGCAGAAAATACCTAGCTTAAAGCCACCCTTACTTTCATATTTGCACCTTAAAATCCCAAGATCTAAACCAGTACTCCATAATGTTAAACCAACAAAACTTCTAAGACCCATTTGCCTCTCAAAGATTAACAATATTGTTGCCATATTTTTGGAGTTCAATTGTCAGTCAGTCAAAATAGTGAAAAGTCAATTAAAAGTACCGAGAGAAATGTTTTCAAAAATCAAAAAAAAGGCCAAGCTGTTTACTATTAGTCTCTGATTAGTTATTCAAGCTTAACATCAGCATGCATTTTAAAAGAAAAAGCATAGTACTTTTCTGTTATATTGTAGCCACCAATTGTCATATTTTATCTATATTTAAATGAATCAATAACATTTAAAAATTCATTGTTAAATAGATAAAATATTTTAGAGAAATTTTATGAAAAAGTTAAACATTGATCACCAGAGTAAAAACTATAAAGTGTGCATTATTTTTGTATGTGAAGGAAAGATATGTTGCATAAAGTTTAAGTTTTGCAGCCATCAGTACTACTTTTATTTCCTACTGAATTAGGTAAAACAATCTAATGACTTATTTTACGAAAAGTTCAAATAACATCATCTCTGCAACTGCCTGTAAAAACTGAAAACAACATGGAACTAAACTGGTAATGGTAGGGGATATCTTTAACCTAGAATGGACCACCAATTATTTAATTCAGCTCACATGCAATTGCAAATTCAATAATTCTCCACCTCCACAAACAATTTTACTTAATGAGCTTATTACAATGTTGAAATATAAGAAACAAATTTGAAAAATACCTTGATTGGCATAAGTTGTTTTGAAATGTGGTAAATGGTAACATAATTTTGAGAAAGTAATTTCTATGAGCAAATTAAAGGAAGCAAAAAACAAAAATCTGCAACCAAAATGTAAAATTAAATATATTTTAGGAGACAAGCAATGACTGGATTCACTTAAGGATTGTGTCCACTTATTACCTAATCTGCGGAAATAAATGAATAAATACAATTTTATGTGATAAAATTGTGAATATTTATTTATAAACTAGGTAAGTGGTTCAAAATATTAATCACACTGTACTACAGATCTCAAACTAGATCTGTAACACTCTAGTATATATGAAGCAGGATAGAGATAGAAAACAAATTTGTATGATGATAAGCAATTCCACTGTGCAAATGAGGTACTCCAATATGTACCCACAAATAAGAATTAGCAGATAACATCAACACAGTACATACCAGTGTAGCATACTGGAACCAAATACTAGAGTGGTTCAAAGAACATGCACAGTGCACACATGCTTTTTGTATAAAATGAAAAATCTATGATCAGGTGGATATAAGCGTGAGTCGTTTACAAATATGGTTCCAAAACATCCTAAAAAGAATAGAGCCTATGCATCATGTGAGACTTTGTTAACAGCAGGATTTAAAAACAGGGTCATGATGTACATCTTGGCCAATGGGCTCTATAAAATGTCTTCATGTGGGAATGACTTAAAAGCTAATATCTGCTGTATAATGTTTATTTCTAGCTAAAATTGTGCATACGTGGAGTTTCAAGTATTTTTAATAAGTTTTGTAAAAATACATTAAACATTTAAACTTCATTACTTCTTTGCAATGTTTTTATTCTAAGTTTATGGGCAAGGGAATTAAACAAGATATCAGAAAAAGTAGTTCATTTGATCAAGACACACTTCCTCAATATTATTCATACTGCACAAATTAAGCCATTCTAAACTTTCTATTCATTATAATGACTGACTGATGTAGGTGCAATGTAAAACATGCACCATGGAACTCTAATTATGCCTATGGCAACAGGAAATTAATCAAAATATTTTAAAATTGATCAGAATAATCACCATTGACAGTCTGAAAATAAAATAAGAGACAAAATAGGAGCAGCAATCAAAATGACAGCATGTCAAACAGACATTGATTATATGTTAATTTTGAATGTTATCAACCACACATTGTGGGGGGGATAAAACTTCCTTCAATTCAGCTCATCTTACAACCTTAACAGTCTTCTGAATATTAGTGGCAGTGTACTCAAAAATTCCAAAAAGCCTTGCTTCTGCTCAAATACTGTAGTAAAAAATGCACATCCATGTAGTAAATTTTTACTGGAACCATCTGCAATTAGAAAAAAACTCACTGCGCTTTTTCTCATTGAAATAACATTGAGTTGCTGGCACATCTGTGAAATAAATTCTTGTACCTAACTGCAGTTGCACGGATGCTGCATTATATATTAAACCTTTTAATTTTCTAAATGAAACCCATCTGTGTAACTGACCTGTCCACAGCAGGTAAATAATAAATAACTGCCAGTGTCATTACAACCACTATACATACAATGTTATCTTCGGTAAAAGGCAAATTTTGTGACCATCAAAACACAGAAATGTCAATACATACCAAGTATTGTACTTGAAAAGATGTTGCATACCACAGTTTACCGGATTTAATGCTGTGTAATGATCTCAAAGAAAATTCCACCTTAGATAATGCAACACTGGATTAGATCTGTAGAGATAGTAGGCCTTTGTAGTGTTCAACACGCTAGCAATAAACAAGAGCTGAATGAGAGGAAAAAAATCTTGAGGCCTGTAGTGGTCATCCAGCCAGTGGAGCACACACAATAACAGGCATTAAGGCCACCATCCTGAAGAATTCTTGAACATCTTGCTGCTGATAATAATATGCCAGCGCTTTTTGTTTTAAAAATGTGTTTTTGTTTAAAATTAATTCCAACTTTGTTCTCAAAGAAGTTTCTTAACCATCAGAAACGTGCATTCTCATATGATCATTGAATTGTTCGATTTGGTCGAACTTGGCTGGGCAAACAGAACAGACATATGTAGTCACCTCAGAGCAGCCAGTGCCATGGAGTGCCATGTGCCTCTCCAGCAGGGTCTTGTGGGAGAACTTCTTTTTGCAGACGTAGCACTCGTAGGACTTCTCACCACGGTGAAGTCGCATGTGGACGTTGAGGGAGCTCTTTTGGGTGAAACGCTTGTTGCAGATACTACACTGATAGGCTCTCACGCCAGTGTGTGTCACCATGTGTTTAATCAGATAATCCTTCAGAGAAAATGATCGCCAACAAATGCTGCACTGATGTGGCTTCTCCCCTATAGAACATTCATCAGTTAAAGACAAGAAACATTAATGATTTCCAAGGTTTAAAATAGCATGGTTTCTCAATTTGATTTGCATCACTGAAATGTAGGGACTAATATCTGTTTAAGTCACATTAATTGATAACAAATTTTAGTGTACAATCACAAAACAGCACTTATAATTTAGCCACTCTTAGCACTGCTATAATTTTACAAGCTGCTATGCTGGAGTAAAGGGGAAATAAGACTGCATAAATTTATCAACTAGAAATCCATAAATACTATGGAAATCAAACTTGTCCATCATTTGCAGTTGCTAATTTGTCAAAGTGCTCACTGTGGCATGTTTCAAAGTGCCTTTCCAGAAACATTTAAAATAAGTTTGAAAGGTTGTTGCTTAAAAAAAAAACAAAATTAAAAACATTATTTGCTGTTCAAAAACATTCCAATTATATCCGTGAAAACAAACTGAATTAACATTTGCATTAATAAACTAAAGGATTCACCATTTACAAAAAACATGGCTAACCCAACTGTAATCTTAACTCCATACTTGCATCTACCCAAAATAATCTTTCACTCCTTTGCCACCAAATATCCACCTATTTCTGGTTGTAAACACATTCAGCCTCTGCTCCCACTGCACTTCAGGAGTTTTGAAATTTTCCAACTCAGTGCCATCTTAGGTGGACAAATACTAAATTTTAAACGAATCCAGAGGCTTAGATTCCCCAAAAAAGGGGTAAAATACGTCTTCACATTGACCCTCTCAAACTATTCAAGATATTCTATATTTCAATTACAAACCCCATTTCCAGAAAAGTTGGGATATTTTCCAAAATGCAATAAAAACAAAAATCTGTGATATGTTAATTCACGTGAACCTTTATTTAACTGACAAAAGTACAAAGAAAAGATTTTTAATAGCTTTACTGACCAACTTAATTGTATTTTGTAAATATACACAAATTTAGAATTTGATGGCTGCAACACACTCAACAAAAGTTGGGACAGAGGCATGTTTACCATTGTGTTACATCACCTTTCCTTTTAATAACACTTTTTAATCATTTTGGAACTGAGGATACTAATTGTAGTAGATTTGCAATTGGAAATTTTGTCCATTCTTGCTTAATATAAGACTTCAGTTGCTCAACAGTCCGTGGTCTCTGTTGTCTGATTCTCCTCTTCATGATGCGCCATATATTTTCAATAGGAGATAGATCTGGACTGGCAGCAAGCCAGTCAAGCACACACACTCTGTGTCTACAAAGCCATGCTGTTGTAGCCCGTGCAGAATGTGGTCTGGCATTGTCCTGCTGAAATAATCATGGACGTCCCGGGAAGAGATGTCACTTTGATGGCAACATATCTCTCTCTAAAATCCTAATATACGCCTCAGAGTCAATGGTGCCTTCACATACATGCAACTCACCCATGCCGTGGGCACTGATGCACACCCATACCATCACAGATGCTGGCTTTTGCACCTTTCGCTGATAACAATCAGGATGGTCGTTTTCATCTTTGGCACGGAGAACTCGACACCCGTTTTTTCCGAAAACTAGCTGAAATGTGGACTCATCTGACCACAGCACACGGTTCCACAGTCCTTCGGTCCATCTGAGATGAGCTCGGGCCCAGAGAACTCGCCGGCGTTTCTGCATAGAGTTGATGTATGGCTTCCTCCTTGCGTAATACAGTTTCAAGTTGCATTTCTGGATGCAGTGACGGACTGTGTTAAGTGACAATGGTTTTCCAAAGTACTCCCGAGCCCAGGTGGCTCTAATTGTCACAGTAGCATGACGGTTTCTTAGGCAGTGCCGCCTGAGGGCTCGAAGATCATGCGCATTCAACAGTACTTTCCGACCTTGCCCTTTACGCACTGAGATGTCTCTGAATTCTCTGTATCTTTTCACAATATTATGTACTGTAGATATTGAAAGACCTAAATTCTCTGCAATCTTGAGTTGGGAAATGTTCCTTTTGAACTGACTAACAATTCTCTCACAAATTTTGGCACAAAGGGGTACGCCACGACCCATCCTTGCTTGCAAAGACTGAGCCTTTGATGGACGCTACTTTTATACCCAGTCATGATACCTCACCTGCTACCAATTAGCCTGCTTAATGTGAAGTCTTCCAAACCAGTGTTACTTGAATATTCTGTGCACTTTTCAATCTTATTTTAACCCTGTCCCAACTTTTGTTGAGTGCGTTGCAGCCATCAAATTCTAAATTTGTGTATATTTACAAAATACAATTAAGTTGGTCAGTAAAACTATTGAAAATCTTTTTTGTACTTTTGTCAGTTAAATCAAGGTTCACATGAATTAACATATCACATTTTTTTAAAATTGCATTTTGGAAAATACCCCAACTTTTCTGGAAATGGGGTTTGTAAATCCTCTGTCATGTTTCTAAATTCTACCAGATCCAGTCCTAGTCTGTTAAATTATTTCCTCATGAGGCAACTTGTCTATTTCAGATATTAGTTCAATAAACCTTATGAGAAGTTCCAACAATGTATTAACATTTTCCTAAAAAGAAGTAAACATGGTACAGAATACTCCAGAATTGGTCACCAATGCCTCACTTTCCTAGCAATAAATAATATTTTGTTTTCCTAATTATTTGCTATACTTGAATACTGGGGCTTTGCAAATTACAAGCTAAGACTCCCAGATTCCTTTCCTCTCAGAGCTCTGCCATCTCTCACCATTTATGTGACATGTTTTCTCATTTTTTGCAGCCAAAATAGTCTAATTTCCCATTTTTCCTATTTTTTCCCAACTCAGTTACAATATATATGTTTGTTGCTTTATGTTCTTTTTGTAGCCTACTTTCCTATTCAATTTTGTGCCATCAGCAACCAAAGCTTTAGTGGCTTTAAGTTATTTACACAAACTGAAAAAAGTTGATGCATGAGTACTGTTCATGCTGAGTGCCAATCTTTGTGCTTTATTATTTGTTTCCTGTTAGCCAACCGATCATCTCTGCCTACCAATATGTTACGTCGTATCATGTGCTTTTATCTTTAACCATTATCTTTGATATGGCACCTTAACCACATCAGATGTCACTTCCTTAAAGAACTCCCAACAAATATGACTTGTTTGATAATCACATTGACTTTGTTCAAATATCCTGATTATTTTTCTGTGTTCTATTTTAATGTCTTTGATATAGGTTTTCACATTTTGCATCAAATGATAATGAGAAACTAAGTGGGAAATCTTATTTTAAAATAACATTACATTTATTATTTTCTAATGAAATTTCTTGAATCTAGGGAATTCTGGAAGTAGAAAATTAAGTTGCATGAGATAGGTAGCTAGCTGGGTGACTGTCAGAAGGGAAAAGTAAGTATAGGGGTAAGTAAGTACTCCTGCAGCCTTTCCCCTCAATAACATCTACACCACTTTGGACACGTTTGGGAGTAGGGAGCCTATTAGGTCTTGCATCTGAGATGGCTCTTTGGCTTAGAGGGGAAGTGGGAAGGAAGAAGAGGAGAACAGTAGTGATAAGGCTTTTAATAGTTCGGGAAACAGAGTGGAGATTCGGTGACCATGAAAGAGACTCCTGGAAGCTATGCTGCCTCCCAGGTGCCAGGGACATTTCACATCAGGTCCACAGCATTCTTAAGGAGAAATGTGAACAACTGAAAGTTGTGGTACATATTGGTACCAATGATATAGGTAGGAAAAGGGATGAGGTCCTGAAGACTGAATACAGGGAGCTAGGCATGAAGCTGAAAAGCAGGTCCACAAGATCATAATCTATGGATTGCTGCTTGTGCTGTGTGCCAGTGAGGGTAAGAATAGTATGATTTGGCTGATGAATGTGTGCTTGTAGAACTGGTGCGGGGTTTAAAATTTCAGGATTATTAGACTCTCTTTTGGGGAAGGTATGACCTGGACAAAAATGACAGGTTATACCTGAACTTCAGTGGGTCAATATCCTTGCAGGCAGGTGTGCTACAGCTGTTACGGAGAGCTTAAACTAGGTTGGCAGGATGGATAGGAACCAGAGTGATTGCTCAAAGGATGGAGCAGTTGCTGGAAATGTAGATGCATAGTGTTGAAAGACAGTGAGGAACGATGAGCAGTTGTTAGGGCATAATTGTAGTCATTTGGATGGATTGAAATGTGTTTATTTAATTCAAGAAATGATCAGGAACAAGGGTGATAAACTTACAGCATGGAACTATGATGTTGTGGCATTACAGAGACTTAACTGTTACAAGGGCAGGAATAGCTGCTGGATGTTCTAGGCTTTAGATGGTTCAAAAGGGAAAAGGAGGGAGGTAAACGAGGTGGGGAACAGCATTGCTACTCAGGGATAGTATCGCAGCTGCAGAAAGGGAGAGCGTTGGGGAGGGATCATCTACCGAGTCAGTAAGTCAGAAACAGGAAGGGAGCACTCTACTGGTAGTATTGCACAGACTTCCTGCCCCTCCACCATAGCAACAGAGACACCGAGGAGCCGAACAGGAGTCAGATTTTGAAAAGGTGCAAAAATAACAGGGTTATCGTCATGGGTAACTTCAACATCCCTAATTTTGATGGGCAAGTCAGTACAAAATACAAACGTATGTAGACAGGCAGATTAGAGGAGAGGCCATACCAGATCTAGTACTAGGCAATGAATCTGGTCAGGTGACAGGTCTCTTGGTGGCTGAGCACTTTGGAGTCAATGACCACAACTCCCTGACCTTTACCATAGCCTTGATCAGGGACAGGAGCAGATAGTATGGAGAACTTATTAATTAGGGAAGGGAGAATTATGCTGCAATTATACAGGAACAAGAGCATAAATTGGGAAGAGATGTACTCAGAGAAATGTACAATGGAAAAGTGGAGGGTGTTTAGGGAGCACTTGCATGGGGTTCTGAATAGGTTTGTGCCATTGAGTCAGGAAAAGGATGATACAGTGAAGGAATTGTGGTTGAGAAGAGATGTGGAACATCTAGTTAAGAAGAAGAATGAAATGTACTTAAGGTTTAGGATGCAACAATAAACAGGGTTCTGGAGAGTTATAAGGCAGCCAGGAAGGAGCTTAAGAAGGGACTAAGAAGAGCTAGAAGGTAACATGTAAAAACCTTGGTGAGCATGCTTAAGGAAAACCCCAAGGCCTTCTTAACAGATGCAAGGAACAGGATGACTAGAGTGAGGGTAGGATGATCAGGGATAAAAAAAGGAAACGTGCCTGGAATGGGAGGAAGTAGAGGAGATGTGAATGAATGCTTTGCTTTAGTATTCACCACTGAAAAGGTCCTTAATGAATATGAAGACAGTGTCAAAGAGACCTCTATGCTGTAACATGTTGATGTTAAGAGGATACAAAAGAGCTTTTGATAAACATTAGAATTAATAAGTTCTCAGGGTTGGATGGGATATACCCCAGGTTACTACAGAAAACAGGAGATTGCTGTACCTTTGTCGATAATCTTTGTGTTCTCAGTGGCCACAGTAGTACCACCAGAGATTGGAAGGTGGCAAGTAATATTTCCTTATTGAAGAAAGGTAACAGAGATAATCCTGAGAATTATAGACCAGAGAGTCTTATGTCAGTGGTGGGCAAGCTATTGGAGAGGATTATTAGAGACAAGATTTATGAGTATTTGGGAAGCATAGGCAAATTAAGGATAGTCAGCATGGCTTTGTGATGGGCAGGTCATGCCTCACCAGATTGATCAAATTCTTTGATGAAGTAACAAATTGATGAAGGTGGAGCAGTGGATGTGGTGCATATGGATATTTTAGTAAGGTGTTTGATAAGGTTCCCAATAATAGGCTCATTCAGCAACTCAGGAGGCAGAGGTTCCCAATAAAATTAGCTTGCCTCAGAAAGCGAAGGGTGGTAGCAGATGAGGTGTATTCTGCCTGTAGGTTGGTGACCGGTGGTGTTCCACAGGGATATAGTCTGGAACCTGCTCTTGGTGATTTTTATAAATGACTTGGATGAGGAACTGGGAAGGAGATCAGTAAGTTTTCAGAACTCATGAAGGTTGGCGGTGTTGCAAACAGTACAGAAGGTTGTTGTAGGTTACAACGAGACACTGACAAGATGCCGAAGTGAGAAGTGGCATATGGAGCTCAATCTGGAAAAGTAATATACTTTGTATGGTCAAACTTAAAAGCAGAATAAAGGCTTAATAACAGAATTTTTTGCACATGGAGGAATAGAATGATCCATGCTCATTGATCTCTTAAAGCTGCCGAGCAAGTTGACAGGGTGGTTAAAAAGGGATGTGGTGAGATGGCCCTCATTAGTTGGGGGATTGAGTTCAAAAGCTGTGAGGCAATATTGCAGTTTTGTGCAACTCTGATTAGACTACACTTGGAGTATTTCAGTTCTGGTTACATCATTATAGGAAGGATGTGGAAGCTTTAGAGAGGATGCAAAGAAGATTTACCAGAATGCTGCCTAGATTAAACAGCATGTCTTAACAGGATATGTTTAGTGAGCTAGGGGTTTTACCTTTGGAGTGAAGGAGAATGACAGCTATCAACTTTTTCTCAGGGAGGAAATGACTACTACAACAGGGCATAATTTTAATGTGATTAGAGGAAAGCATGGGGGGAGATGTCAGAGGTAGGTCGTTTTTTTATAACACAGTGAGTGTGTGACGAGTACATGGAACACGCTACCAGGGGTGGTGGATAGAGGGCATTTAAGAGATTCTTATAAAGGCAGATGGATGAAAGAAAAATGGAAAACTATTCAGGAGAAAAGGGTTATTATTAGAATTTGTAGGACAAAACTTTTCTTTCCTGCAGGTCTCTGGCCTTTGAAAACATCAAAGACAATTAAGTTCCTTATCTTGTCCCTTATACACTATTTCTTAGCATACTATATCAGCATCCTGTAAAACAGTGGTTTCCAATCTGGGGTCCACAGACCCCTCAGTTAATGGGAGGGATTCATGGCGTAAAAATGATTCGGAATCTTTGCTCTAAAACAGTAAGCGAAGTTTCAGGGAATACAACTCTAAAAATATTCAGTAACTGTAGTTGGCATTACTTTACACCTCATCCTTGTGCCATTATACATGTTGCATGATCTTTAAACTCTTTCACCACCCAATAAGTGAAGCAGATATTCCTGATGGTTGGAGGGAATGTATTCACATCTTAGGGACCTGGAATTGTATTTAAGTCCTATGACAACTGAGTCCATGAGTATTTTTGATTAGCTTAACTGAATGCTCAATGGAACATCTAGCCACCTGATCTATAATAACTAAATGTAGGAGTGTCCTTTCAGAGTTTGTTAACCTGAAAGCTTAATGGCATGCAACCGACATTGGCTGAAGCCATTCTAAAAGCGTTCTGAGGGTAATCAAGAACATCTAATGCTTCCACAGCAGCAATTTGAAATGATACCACAGTGATAAAGTTTTGCACAGTGGATGCCGGTGACACAAGACCATTTTTACTTCATGGTTAAGTAGACCAATTCCATACTTAATACAATTACCTTCTTCCCCAATGATGTGCTGCAGACAACTCTTCCTTAGAATTCACCATTTATCAGCAGCATTTGGGAGATCTCAATACCAGTATCAAACAGTTGTTTCACATTCCCTGCTGTATCTTCATGTGGTATGTGACTTGTTTTTGGTAACTCATTCCATTTTGATAGAAGTTGCCAAATTTAGAACATGCTATGGAGTTACATCATGAAGTGTTTGTAATAACATGGCCTTCTAATAGTATGTTATTGAGATCCAGTTGTGTTATTTTATTTGGCATGAGTGTATATGCAGTTAATGACCTTGAACATCTACATTCTGAATGTGTACTTTGTTCCTAATTACATCGTACACGTGCAGGCTGACCTTTATGTTCATATTTGATGTTGAATATGATCACAAGTGTCTTCCCTCAATGTATATTTGTTTTCTTATTCAACATCATCCTGCCTTAAGGAGTGAAAGTAAGACATCAACATCAGGTGAAAGAGTTTCATGTAGTGTGAACATGCTCAGGACATTGTTGTAATGTGGCTTTAGAAACATAGAAAATAGGTGCAGGAGTAGGCCATTCGGCCCTTCGAGCCTGCACTGCCATTCAGTATGATCATGGCTGATCATCCAACTCAGAACCCTGTACCTGCTTTCTCTCCATACCCCCTGATCCCTTTAGCCACAAGGGCCACATCTAACTTCCTCTTAAATATAGCCAATGAACCGGCCTCAACTGTTTCCTGTGGCAGACACCACTCTCTGTGTGAAGAAGTTTTTCCTCATCTCAGTCCTAAAAGGCTTCCCTTTTATCCTTAAACTGTGACCCCTCGTTCTAGACTTCCCCAACATCGGAAACAATCTTCCTGCATCTAGCCTGTCCAATTCCTTTAGAATTTTATACGTTTCAATAAGATCCCCCCTCAATCTTCTAAATTCCAGTGAGTATAAGCCTAGTCAATCCAGTCTTTCTTCATATGAAAGTCCTGCCATCCCCGGAATCAATCTGGTGAACCTTCTCTGTACTCCCTCTATGGCAAGAATGTCTTTCCTCAGATTAGGGGACCAAAACTGCAAACAATATTCTAGGTGCAGTCTCACCAAGGCCTTGTACGACTGCAGTAGAACCTCCCTGCTCCTGTACTCAAATCCTTTTGCTATGAATGCCAACATACCATTTGTCTTTTTCACCACCTGCTGTACCTGCATGCCCACCTTCAATGACTGGTGTACAATGACACCCAGGTCTCGTTGCATCTCCCCTTTTCCTAATTGGCCACCGTTCAGATAATAATCTGTTTTCCTGTTCTTGCAACCAAAGTGGATAACCTCACAATTATCCACATTAAACTGCATCTGCCATGAATTTGCCCACTCACCTAACCTATCCAAGTCACCCTGCATCCTTTTAGCATCCTCCTCACAGCTAACACTGCCGCCCAGCTTTGTGTCATCCGCAAACTTGGAGATGCTGCATTTAATTCCCTCGTCTAAATCATTAATATATATTGTAAACAGCTGGGGTCCCAGCACTGAGCCTTGCAGTACCCCACTAGTTACTGCCTGCCATTCTGAAAAGGTCCCGTTTACTCCCACTCTTTGCTTCCTGTCTACCAACCAACTCTCTATCCACATCAATACCATACCCCCAATACCGTGTGCTTTAAGTTTGCACACTAATCTCCTGTGTGGGACCTTGTCAAAAGCCTTTTGAAAATCTAAATATACCACATCCACTGGCTCTCCCCTATCCACTCTACTAGTTACATCTTCAAAAAATTCTATAAGATTCGTCAGACATGATTTTCCTTTCACAAATCCATGCTGACTTTGTCCGATGATTTCACCTCTTTCCAAATGTGCTGTTATCACATCTTTGATAACCGACTCTAGCATTTTCCCCACCACCGATGTCAGACTAACCGGTCTATAATTCCCCGGTTTCTCTCTCCCTCCTTTTTTAAAAAGTGGGGTTACATTAGCCACCCTCCAATCCTCAGGAACTAATCCAGAATCTAAGGAGTTTTGAAAAATTATCACTAATGCATCCACTATTTCTTGGGCTACTTCCTTAAGCACTCTGGGATGCAGACCATCTGGCCCTGGGGATTTATCTGCCTTTAATCCCTTCAATTTACCTAACACCACTTCCCTACTAACATGTATTTCCCTCAGTTCCTCCATCTCACTAGACCCTCAGTCCCTTACTATTTCCGGAAGATTATTTATGTCCTCCTTAGTGAAGACAGAACCAAAGTACTTATTCAATTGGTCTGCCATGTCTTTGTTCCCTATGATCAATTAACCTGTTTCTGACTGTAAAGGACCTACATTTGTCTTGACCAATCTTTTTCTTTTCACGCATCTATAAAAGCTTTTACAGTCAGTTTTTATGTTCCCTGCCAGCTTTCTCTCATAATCTTTTTCCCCTTTCCTAATTAAGCCCTTTGTTCTCCTCTGCTGGTCTCTGAATTTCTCCCAGTCCTCAGGTGTGCCACTTTTTTTTTGCTAATTTATATGTTTCTTCTTTGGACTTGATACTATCCCTAATTTCCTTTGTCAGCCATGGGTGCACTACCTTCCCTGGTTTATTCTTTTGCCAAACTGGGATGAACAATTGTTGTAGTTCATCCACGCGATCTTTAAATGCTTGCCATTGCATATCCACCGTCAACCCTTTAAGTATCATTTGCCAGTCTATCTTAGCTAATTCACGTCTCATACCTTCAAAGTTACCCTTCTTTAAGTTCAGAACCTTTGTTTCTGAGTTAACTATGTCACTCTCCATCTTAATGAAGAATTCCACCATATTATGGTCACTCTTACCCAAGGGGCCTCGCACGACAAGTTTGCTAACAAACCCTTCCTCCTTGCTCAATAACCAATCTAGAATGGCCTGCTCTCTAGTTGGTTCCTCGACATGTTGGTTCAGAAAACCATCCCGCATACATTCCAAGAAATCCTCTTCCTCAGCACCCTTACCAATTTGGTTCACCCAATCTATATGTAGATTGAAGTCACCCATTATAACTACTGTTCCTTTATTGCATGCATTTCTAATTTCCTGTTTAATGCCATCCCCAACCTCACTACTACTGTTAGGTGGCCTGTACACAACTCCCACCAGCGTTTTCTGCCCCTTAGTGTTATGCAGCTCTACCCATATCGATTCCACATCCTCCAGGCTAATGTCCTTCCTTTCTATTGCGTTAATCTCTTCTCTAACCAGCAATGCTACCCCACCTCCTTTTCTTTCCTGTCTATTCCTCCTGAATATTGAATATCCCTGGATGTTGAGCTCCCATCCTTGGTCACCCTGGAGCCATGTCTCTGTGATCCCAACTATATCATATTCATTAATAATTATCTGCACATTCAATTCATCCACCTTGTTACGAATGCTCCTCGCATTGACACACACAGCCTTCAGGCTTGTTTTTACAACACCCTTAGTCCTTATACAATTATGTTGAAAAGTGGCTCTTTTTGCTTTTTGCCCTGGATTTGCCTGCCTGCCACTTTTACTTTTCACCTTACTACTTTTTGCTTCTACCCTCATTTTACACCCCTCTGTCTCTCTGCACTTGTTCCCATCCCCTGCCACATTAGTTTAAAGCCTCCTGAACAGCAGTAGCAAACATTCCTCCTAGGACATTGGTTCCAGTCCAGCCCAGGTGCAGACCGTCCTGTTTATACTGGTCCCACCTCCCCCAGAACTGGTTCCAATGCCCCAGAAATTTGAAACCCTCCCCCTTGCACAATTTTTCAAGCCACGTATTCATCTGAAATATCCTCCTATTTCTACTCTGACTAGCACGTGGCACTGGTAGTAATCCAGAGATTATTACCTTTGTGGTCGTACTTTTTAGTTTATCTCCTAACTCCCTAAATTCACCTTGTAGGAACCTCATCCTGTTTTTTACCTATATCGTTGGTACCTATGTGCACCATGACCACTGGCTGTTCACCCTCCCATTCCAGAATGTCCTGCAGCCGCTCAGAGACATCCTTGACCCTTGCACCAGGGAGGCAACATACCATCCTGGAGTCTCATTTCCGGCCGCAGAAACGCCTATCTATTCCCCTTACAATTGAATCTCCTATCACTATAGCTCTCCCACTCCTTTTCCTTCCCCCCTGTGCCTCAGAGCTACCCATGGTGCAATGAACTTGGCTGCTGCTGCTTTCCCCTGATGAGACATCTCCTCCAACAGTATATCTGTTTAGGAGGGAGATGACCTCAGGGGACTCCTGCACTACCTGCCTACAGCTACACTGTCTAGTGGCCACCCCTTCCCTTTCTGCCTGTGTAGCCTTTACTTGCGGTGTGGCCAACTCACTGAACGTGCTATTCACGACTTTCTCAGCATCGCGGATGCTCCAGTATGAATCCAATCACAGCTCCAGACTCTCAATGCAGTTTGCCAGAAGCTGCAGTTGGACACACTTCCTGCACACATAGTCGTCAGGGACACTGGAAGTATCCCTGATTTCCCACATGCTGCAGGATGAACAAACCACGGGGCCGATCTCAGCTGCCATGACCTACCCAATACTTGCCTCAACTTTTGAAACTTTCTCCTTTGAAAGGAACTTACCCGGCCTTACCTCACTAAGTGAAAATCTAAATATACCACATCCACTGGCTCTCCCCTATCCACTCTACTAGTTACATCTTCAAAAAATTCTATAAGATTCGTCAGACATGATTTTCCTTTCACAAATCCATGCTGACTTTATCCGATGATTTCACCTCTTTCCAAATGTGCTGTTATCACATCTTTGATAACCGACTCTAGCATTTTCCCCACCACCGATATCAGATTAACCGGTCTATAATTCCCCAGTTTCTCTCTCCTTCCTTTTTTAAAAAGTGGGGTTACATTAGCCACCCTCCAATCCTCAGGAACTAATCCAGAAACTAAGGAGTTTTGAAAAATTATCACTAATGCATCCACTATTTCTTGGGCTACTTCCTTAAGCACTCTGGGATGCAGACCATCTGGCCCTGGGGATTTAACTGTCTTTAATCCCTTCAATTTACCTAACACCACTTCCCTACTAACATGTATTTCCCTCAGTTCCTCCATCTCACTAGACCCTCGGTCCCCTACTATTTCCGGAAGATTATTTATGTCCTCCTTAGTGAAGACAGAACCAAAGTAGTTATTCAATTGGTCTGCTTTAGTGGGTAGTGTCTTTCTAAACAAGTACCTCAAATAAAAGTAATTGTGATGAGGCTTTTTCAAAAATTCCAGGATTGGCATTGGGTACAGAAGATAGCACTCCCTGTATTTTGTGTTGGAAGTCTTCGAATGGGTTGGATTATATTGGAGTTTTCATCAAAGATTGGGCAACTTCAATCTTATGGTACTTAACAGTACATTGTTCAAAATCTTTATTCAAATTTCATATTTCTCATATTTTTCTTATGATACAGAGGACAGCCATTTAGCCACCACTCAGTGCCCCAAACTGTTACATGACTCCTTGTAGCTTGTCCTTTCTTGCATCGACTCTCCACTCCCCTGCCCAGGTTTAACTGACACTAGAGGTAATTTACTGTATTAACCCAGAATTTCATAGGATTTGTGATGTGTTAGGACATCAGATCATCCAGGGAAAACACAGGTACAAACGCCACAAAAATAGTTCACTAAAATGATTCCAGGATTGAATGGCTTGTCATATGAAGAGTGTTTGATGGCTCTGGGCCTGTATTCTGAATGCTATTGAATAATGAGGGGTGAACTCATTGAAACCTATTGAATGGTGAAAGGCCTTGATAGAATGGATGTGGAGAGGATGTTTCCTATGGTGGGAGAGTCTAGGAGCAGAGGACACAGTCTTAGAATAGAGGGGCACCCTGTTAGAACAGAGATGAGGAGGAATTTCTTTATCCAGAGAGTGGTAAATCTGTGGAATTCTTCACCACAGGCAGCTGTGGGGACCAAGTACTTATGTATATTTAAGGCAAAGATTGATACATTCTTGATTGGTCAGGTCATGAAGGGATAAGGAGAGAAGGCAGGAGACTGGGGCCGAGAGGAAAATTGGATCGGCTATGATGAAATGGCGAAGCAGACTCGATGGACCAAATGGCCTAATTCTGCTTCTATATCTTATGGTCTACAAAGTCAGCAACCTAGGTCAGGGATGCGGCACTACTGCACTGCAACATCACTCTATCGTTAAAGATCCAGTAATTAACTCTTCTCAGCAGCTTGATTATTGTAAGAATATTATTATGCATATAACAATTAGAACAATGGCCACCAACACTAGATAGCTTCAAGAATCTCTTTCATCTGCACACATCCTGCAGGTTCTGGACATGGACTTTACCAAATGAACGACTGATTACCATCCATGGAGAACTTTGTACTTTTAGGATTGGAGCCTACTGTTATATTTCTGGATCTACAGATTGAACTTATCATTTTGGTTTACAGCTAATGAATTAACATGCACACACAGACCAGTTTATATCTACCACAAACCATTTTTTTGTCATCAGCCCAATGAGATACAGCAAACCACAGTGATGAATGTGGAATCCATTCACAGCATTCTGATTTACTGATATATATATAATTAAAATAATTGTAACATATGTGGACATAAGTGAACGTGGAATCCATTCATAGTATTCTGATTTACTGATATATATAATTAAATTAATTGTAACATATGTGGACATATGAATACATTTTCTTGCAGATATCGTCTCAAGACTTAAATCAGGAAAAAACTGATTTAATTTTATGACATACAAGCAGGACTACATATCACTTAATGAAGCACAAGGGATGAGGGTGGTCAAGGTGGTACAGGGTGATGGAAAAGGATTCACTAACTTGTCAGCAGCACTGCAAGAATAATATGTGAGTCAGAATACCACTTGTCATCATTCCACATTCAAGCTTATGTACTCATTAGCTGTGGTCTGTGATTTACCATTAAGTACATATTTGAATATCTGTAAAGGATAGATTAATTGTTTCAAACATTAGCCCCACACTCCCATATGGTGGCAGGTATACTTCCAGCTTGTGTTGAGACCATTGTGGGATTGGATTTCTAAATCATTATCTCAGATCTTGTTTTCAACACAGATGGTAATGTACATCACGGAAGCTTGCAGAAGGAACCAATTATTCCTGATCAACTAATTAACTGTGAAAAATCTAAATTAGGGTCTTAGTGCCTGTTAAAGGCCAAGATAGACATCTCATTAATGAGACAGATACTGGGCCAACTCTTCAAAATCCTTCAAGATTAGCTGTCAACAAAAGTTAAATTTATGATTCTTTTTCCGCCGCCAACAGCAATTTCATCTGGAGTTAGAGGAATGTAATTGAAATAACCTCAATGAGCTGCTGCAGTGCTGCTTGCAGATCGCATATGTTGGAACGTGCTTCATCTCTTCTCTTTCCTGGTTATCAAGTCTGGCAATGGGGTCGTTGATCAAGTGGACTTTGCTATCCTGAACATTTTCAAATAATTCAAGGGAAACTGAATAGCTTGACTATGAAGGAGAAGTGAAATCTACAGGATTGCTAACAGAGGACCAAAATGGACCCAGTGAACTAAATGTTTACATTCTGTGCCAAAGTAATTGTGATTCTGGCATATGCGATATTTTTGCAATGATCAAGCTAGGTGAAAAGCATCCAACCACATACTTAATAAAGCTTCTAGAGGAAAGACATAATTTTGATTGATTAAGTAGTTTCAGAGGGTGCAAATATTTGCCTGCATCTCACTGTCACTATTTTGATAAAGTTATAGCATTAAAGTTCTGGTTAATACTATGATCTAGGAAGGATTAATGGTCAAATCTGGACAATGGTCTAAGTCAAGTCATGGTGTTTTGACTTACTCTTATTCAAATTGCTGATTACCTATTAATTATGAGGCATGAATGTTGTTTTGTTACTCCCAAGTCTGGTTGTTATTCTCTAACTGCAGTCTGTCATTAGAGTCACAAAGTCATTGAGTCATGCAGTATGGAAACAGACCTTTGGCCCAACTGATCCATGTGGACGACGACTTCCAATGAGTTAGCTGTACTTGCCTGTGTTTGGTCTAAATGCATTTAAACCTTTCATATCCATGTATCAATGCCTTTTATGTATTTCATTGCTGGAAGAATGATGAATAGAATTGAAAAAAAGAGAAAATCTGCAGATGCTGGTAATCCAAGCAACACACACAAAATACTGGAGGAACTCAGCAAGCCAGGCAGCATCTATGGAAAACAGTACAGTTGACACTTTGGGTCGAGAGCCTTCAGCAGGATTGGAGAAAAAAAGATGATGAGTCAGAATTGGAAGGTAGGGGCAGGGTAGGAAGAAACACAAGGTGATAGGTGAAACAGGAAGGGGGAGGAGTGAAGTAAAGAGCTGGGAAGTTGATTGGTGAAAGAAATACAGTGCTGGAGAAGGGGGAATCTAATAGGAGAGGACATAAGGCCATGGAGGAAAGAAAAAGGGGAGGAGTACCAAAGGGAGGTGATGGGCAGGAAAAGAGATAAGGTGAGAGGGAAAGGGGGATGGGGAATAGAGAAGGGAGGGACCATTACCAGAAATTCAAGAGAAGTTCGTGCTATCAGGTTAGAGGCTAATCATACGGTATATAAGGTGCTGCTCCTCTAACCTGAGTGTAGCCTCATTTCAACAGTAGAGGAGGCCATGGATGAACACATTGGAATGGGATAGGAAATGGAATTAATATAGGTGGCCACTGGGAAATCCCACTTTTTCCGACAGACAAAGCATAGATGCTTGGTGAAGCAGTCTCCAAATCTACATTGGGTCTCACCAATATACAAACGTACAATAGGCCACACCTGGAGATCCACCAGTGTATCCACTGCTTTCTATTATAATCCCATTGACTCTCACAGCTACATGGGCTATACTTCTTCCCACCGTTACTTGTAAAAATGCCATACCCTTCTCTCAATTCCTCTGTCTCCGCCACATCTACTCTCAGGATGAGGCTTTTCATTCCAGAATGAGGGAGATGTCCTCCTTCATAAGATAAAGGGCTTCCCTTCCTCCAACATCAACTCTGCCCTCACCCCATCCTCTCACCACCACACCAGGGATACAGTTCCTTGTCCTCACTCATCACCCCACCAGCCTCCACGTCCAGCACATAATTCTCTTTATCTTCCGCCACCTTCAATGGGATCCCACCACCAAACACGTTTTCCTCCCCCCCACCCCTCCCCTAATTTCTGCATTCCACAGGGATCACTCCCTACATGATTCCCTTGTCCATTCATCCCTCCCCACTAGTCTCCCCACTGGTACTTATCCTTGCAAGTGCAACAAGTGCTACACCTCCTCCCTCACTACCGTTCATAGCCCCAAACAGTCTTTCTACGTGAGACGACATTTCACCTACGAGTATATTTGGGTCATCTATTGCATCCGGTGCCCCCGCTGTGCCCTCTTGTATATGGGTGAGTGCCGACGTAGACTGGGAGACCACTTAGCCAAGCACCTTTGCTCTATCCGCCAGAAAAAGTAGGATCTCGCAATTGCCACCCATTTTAATTCCACTTCCCACTCCCATTCTGACATGTCCATCCATGTCCTCCTTCACTGTTGCAAAGAGCCCACACTCAGGTTGGAGGAGTAACGCCTTATATTCTGTCTGAGTAGCCTCCAACCAGCTGGCATGTACGTTGATTTCTTGAACTTCTGGTAATGCTCCCCCTTCCTTCTCTATTCACCATCCGTTTACCCTCTCTCACCTTATCTCCTTGCCTGCTCATCGCCTCCCCCTTTTTTGTTCTTTCATGGCCTTCTGTCCTCTTGTAATAGATTCCCCCTTCTCCAGCCATGTATCTTTTTCATTAATCAACCTCCCAGCTCTTTACTTCAGCCCTCCCCCTCCCAGTTTCATCTATCACCTTGTGTTTCTTCCTCCCCTCCCCCCACCTTCTAACTCTGGCTCCTCAACGTTTTTTTCTCCAGACCTGCTGAAGGGTCACAGTCCGAAACATTGACTGTACTCTTTTCCATAGATGCTGCCTAGCCTGCTGAATTCCTTCATAATTTTGTGAATGGAATTTAAATCCTGGAGTCTTTCCATGATGAGAAATGAAGCAAGTAAGATCAAGATATTTCCTGCAATAGTGTCTTGAATGACTTTAGGATTGTGATAACTGCCTTTTGTAAAGCATAATAATAGCCCTTTTTAACCACTACGGAGTCTTTCTGTTATACTGCCCACTAAAGTGCTAAGGTGTTTTGGCACCATGTGATGGAATTGAGCTTTGATTTTGAGGGAGTCTACTCTAACTTCCACCACTCTGTCATTCAGCTTCAGTGGCCACATCATTGAAATGTGCAATGGCTTAATGAACCTTCCCAGTGAATCCTGCTCCCTTGTTCCCAACGGGTGCAAAATTTGACAGCAGCTGATGCCCATGATACATTGTGAAAGACCAGTTTTAGAACAGTACATGACATCCTTTTATTAAATTAGCTGTATGTGAATTTTGTGATGCTCAGTTCTACCAAAGCTATCATGGATGGATCAAAAACTCATAGCAATAACTAAATGCTAGTCAATTGAATGCAGTACAAAGATATTCAGTTCCAGCCAAGTTAATGTTGGCAATAAAATGAAGTTGCCTCCTTTGAGTATAGATACTTGAACAAAGCTGTTCAACAGTTTGAAAAAAGCATTGCAGGACACTGCAAATTCTGAAGCCTGCCATAGGCCATTTTTGTACTTATTTTACATACATACTCTCTGTATTCAGATCCTTCTGTCATACCTGTGGTACTTCACATTTTTAAAATATACAATCGGCAGTCTGCCTACTTCAAGGAATGTACCTTTGAGGTAGAGACATTCTGATCTTGAGTGCAGCTCCCCATTCCCCTACGTTGTTGTCTATATACTTCCTGTCAAACAAAAATCCAGCTGCCTCACCTGAACATGCCTCTTATACCCACCACACTATTGCCCTCAAACATTGCATTTTGCTAGGTACAATATTCATATTTGCCATATTCAGCATAATCTTGCCCCTTATGCAAATAGGTCAGATTGTTCTTCTGCTCCCTATTGTTTCAAGAATTGCTGCAGTCAAAAACTTTGCAGAATATCACTCCATTCATTATTTACTGATAATACACCCCGTATAAAATAAGAGCATCAAGCTTGCAAGAAGGCAAGTTTATACTTTCTTGTGGCGGGACACTATTATCATATAAACTGCCTGACTTTCAGATTTGCATAATAAAAATTAGAAAATGCTATTTTGAAACAAAAAAATCCCTCTAAGTATTGTAAAAACTGAAATACGAGAATGAAATCTCTCTGTAATAATTTGCCCTTCTAATTATACAACTTTAACTATATAACCAACATCAGGAAAATATTTTGCTTTTAAAAAAATGTAATGCTGCTGCTAAATGAAATCACTTACCAGTATGGACAAACATATGTTTCACATAGTTCTGCTTTGCAGTGAAGGTTTTATTACAAAGAGTGCATTCATAAGGTTTTTTTTCAGTCTGTCCACTTGTACTCTGCATTGTTGACTGAGATTGTTGTGGGTGCAACTGTGTGGTAAAGGTTGTAACGTTAGGTTGCGGAATTGTTATAAATTGTGTTTGTTGGCTTGACAGTGGTTGTGGCAACGTGAACTGAAACAGCTTGCCACTTGTAGTGTTCTGAGTGGTGAAAAGTGTGGGTATATATGTACTCCCAGCAGTGCCAATAACAGGAGTAGTGCTAGTTAAGGTCAGTGGCATTCTCACATTGGTGGCTTGGGTATCTGATTGCCTCAAATAAAGCTGAGTTGTAGCCTGGGACTGTGAGACTGAAATCAAAGAGCTCATTTGAGCTTGCTGTAATTCTTTTTCACTTGCAATGTTTTCATCACTGTTTTGAGGACCTCTAGTATCCATTTCTGTAGTGCAAGTCCTTTCTGGAGATGGAGGATTCACATTGACAAGCTGTTGGCTGTCTTCAGCAGGAAGCTCATTCTGCTCAGCTGGTCTGAAATCTGACTGTCCTCCTCTGCTCATGCCAGCAATGAACTGCTGATCGATTGGATCAGTTTCAGTCCCATTGGAAGAGCTAACACCAGAGTCAAAACTTTCTCCTTTTGGTTCACTCTCAGTACCTTCAGCATGGTCAGTGTCTTCATTGCACTCTTCAGATTCATTTTGTTCTGAAGTATTCCTTTTCTGTTTTCCATAATAATCATAATCATACTCATCTTCAGTCTCCTGTTTGATATGAACATTGCCCACAATGGTCTGGATGCGAACTGGCCGTGGTTGCTTGCGGCAGTGTGTGGTTTCTGGGGTGGAAAGATATCTTTCCATCTGCTGTGTCCTCTCTTGGATTCTGGTTATCCATGCTGGATCAGTTACATTTTCTTCTCTCTGCAGGACCAGTTGTGTGCTATGATGGCTGACCACCGGTGCACCATAAAGCGATCTCTCGCCAGTGCCATTTTGTACTGGCATTCCAGAGCAGGCATAAAGGGAGGAATATATTCTTTCAACATTACGCTGGGAGTGAGCTTGTACATATCCAGATTCAGTATCACTACTCTGCCCTGATGAACCAGATTCTGGTGTTCCTCGTGGTGTTACTTGGTTTGAGTCCCTTATTGTAGGGTATCCGCTGCTTGCAACTGTTTGAGAGACAATACGAGTGCATTCATCAATGACGGTCTTGATTTGCAATATGCTGGCTGCAGTCAGGATTTGTAAGGCCTCACTCTGGGACACGCGGAGCACCCCGCTGTACATGAAATCAATCAACTTTTGAACAGACTGCACTGAGACTACAGATGGAATTTCAATGTCACTGTACCCCAAAAGCAGCTTGTCTTGGAAGAAGGGGCTCCCAGCGGCCAATACGCAGCGATGAGCTCTAAGCATGCTTCCGTGGATACGGACGGTCACATCGCAGAAATGTCCCCTGTTTCGCTGCTCATTCAGTGTTTCGAGCACAGAGTTGCTGAAGTTGTGAAGGTTGATACTATGGATGCGCTCTGTCATTCCCTTCCCATTGATGTTACCTGGTTTTGAACAGAACATACATACAATTATTACTTCAGAAAGATTATCAAGTGAACTTCAGGAATCTAAGACAACATGTTACTTTGAAATAAAAGTACCAAAAATGTAAATACTAAACAAAAATTGACACAACTATATTGAAAACATTGAACACATTAATGAACATTTGTTATTAAACTCTGATAATAAAACTATGGAAATGCATAACTCAGAGTAAGAAATAAAAACAATAGAAATTGAAAGGATCTGATATAGAATCATAGAATATTAGACCACATAAATAGGCCCTTTAGCCCATATAGTCCATGCCCAACTGTTATTCTGCCTAGTCCTATCAACCTGCAGCACCTGGATCAGATATCCATATACTTCTCATCTATGTACTTATCCAAACTTTTCTTAAAATGTAATCAAACCCACATCCACTACTTCTGCTGGCAGCTTGTTCCACACTGGCACCTCCCTAAGTGTAGAGGTTCTGCCTCAGTTTACCCTAAAATATTTCATCTTTCACCCTTAACTATAACCTTTAGTTCTAGTCTCACCCAAACTTTGTGAAAAAAGTCTGCTTTCATTTAATCTATTTACATCCCTCATAATTTTGTACACCTCTATCAAATCTCTCCTTATTCTTCTATATTTGAGAGAATAAATTCCTAACCTATTCCACCTTTCCTAAAAGCTCAGATCCTCAACTCTCAGCAACATTCTTGTAAATTTTCTCTGTACTTAGTCTTACTGATAACTTTCCTGTAGGTAAGTGACCAGAACTCCACACAACAATCCAAAATGGTCCTCTCCAATGTATTATACAACTTCAATATAACATCCCAATTACTAAATACTCAGATTCACGAAGGCCAATGTGCCAAAAGCTCTTTTAACGAACCTACCAACCTGTGACACCACTTTTAAGGAATTATAGATCTGTATTCCCAGATCCCTTTGCATTACTGCATTCATTACCCTACTATTCACTCTGGAAGTCATATCCTGGTCTGTCTTCCCAAAGTGTAACAGCTCACATTTATCTGCATTTAAATTCCAACTGCAATTTTACAGCCCATTTTTCCAGTTGCCCAGATCACACCGCAAGCTTTGACAGCCTTCATCACTGTCCACTACATCCCCAATCTTGGAGATAGCCCCTAATTTGCTGTTCCAGTTTACCACATCATTAATACATATGACAGACAATGGACCGAGCACTGATCTCTGTGATGCAAGTCTCCAATCAGTGAGGCAATCATCTATTACCACTCTCTGGTTTCTCACACTAAACCAATGTCTAATCCAATTTATATCCTCATCCTGAATGCCAAGTGCCTTATCATTCTTGACCAAAGCAATGGGAACTTGATAAAGGCCTTGCTAAAGTCAATGTAGACCACGTTCACTGTCTTTCCTTCATCAACCTCCCTGGTAACTCCCTCAAAAATCTCTAAGTTTTTCTAAAGTCTTTAAGACACAACCTACATGCACAAAGCCATGTTTCCTACCCTTAATCAGGTCATGTCTATCCAATACTTATTCTGTATATCCTGTCCCTTAGAATAACTTCCAATAACTTACCCACCACTGAGGTCAGGCTCACCAGCCTATAATTTCTCAGCTTACCCTTCAAGCTTTTCTTGAACTATGGAACAACATTAGCTATCTTCTAGTCCTCCAGCACGTCACACATGGACATTTTAACTATCTCTGCCAGGGCCCGTGCCATTTTTACACTAGCCTCCCATAAGGTCCATAGGCAGGTCAGGCCCTGTGGACTTATCCACACTAATTTGCCTGAAATTAGCAAGTACCTCCTCTTCTGTAATCCAGACATAGTCCATGATTTCACTACTGTTTTGTCTTAGTTCCACAGACTCTGCTTCCATCTCCCATTTACATATAGATACAAATAAAATCCAATTAAGATCTTTTCCTTCTCTTTCAGCTCTATGGATAGATAACCATGCGGATCTTCAAGAGGACTAATTTTGTCCCTTGCTATCCTTTTGCTCTTAAAGTATCTGTGGAAATCCTTAGGATTCTCCTTCTATTGTTCATTTTATATGCAAGCAGAACATTGATGCTGTTGTTCACATATTCTAGAACCATGTTATTCTTATTAATCAACTGAGAAGCCTTTGAAGATTTTTGAGCCAAAATCCATAAATTATTTTTTCAACTATTTTATATTTAGTGTTTATTTATACCTAGGGGAGAATAATGATCATTCTCCATGTAAACCTTTTGAGGCAAAAACACTATTAATGACTTCTATAATTAAAACACAACTTTGTTTAATTTTTGAAAATGAGCTGTATAATCATACACAATTATTAAAATTATTTTGATTTTATCTGCATATCTAAAAAGGGCATCAGGCCATTTTCCACATTATACGTCATGTATACTCATGCTTTGCAACAAAGACAAATGCAATAGAAAGCTACTGCAGTAAAATTTAGCAAAATCAGGAGTAAAATAAACCTGACAGATAATTGTGAAAAATGATAGCTTGATAACATTTTCATAAAGATTTATAACATTAGCATTCGCTATTGATTATTTTGTATAAAACACACACTGAGAACATTTATCAATCTGACTTCCTTCCCTCTCACTAAGTAATGTTAGAGATCAAACATTCAATAATAAGTGAACTTTTAACAATAATAAAAAATGTAGTTTAGAGTCGAACCATTTCTCTGGCACTGAAAATTTCTGTAATGGTTTAAGTTATTGGAGATCTTAAAAATATTTTCCCTCAGTGCATCAATCTCCATATTAACACATTATGAAATTTAAAAATGACTGGAAATTATTGCACACTTGACTGCTGGAATTAACATTCTAGAATGCTAGATTTCTTTTTAAACCGCATGATGAAATGTATTACAAGGGCAGAAGTCTCACCACTGCAGATGTAAGTGGCCACCATCTTGAAAATCTCCTTGTGTGAAGAAAGAAATTCATGGGCCATCTTGTCTCATGTAATTGAACATATTACTGTAATGCTGCATCAAGCTAAGATGTCTGGCTGTATACAAAGACAAAAAAAAGGAGTTTATATAATTTACAGATCTACTTTCTGTGACACAATTCTGTACAGCAGCCTTTACTGATTTCACTATATATCTTGTATTCTGAAAGAAGATATCTGCAAGGTTACAAAGCAACAACCTCATTCTTGCTAGCATAGATCACATTCAGTTAAACAGCCCAGGAATTTTATTTTTCACTGCCATGATGGAGATTCTTAAAATGGTGGTCAAAAGGACTAAGTACATTACATGCCTAATACTAAGTAAAGCAGTGAGCATTTTTTATAAGCATATTTTTTATAAGAACAAAATCAAAGTTGTCCCTTTATAGATACTGCTGTTAAAATATTATACATGACTAATAATAGCTAATCATTGAGGTTCTGTAGTTCAGAAAAAACTGTCAAAGTACTTTTAATGTTCTGATTATGTAATATTGATTGACATAAACAATTTGAAAAAATATTGGTCCATTTCTTCATGCTCAGAATAAATCAAACATCACAATTATTAACCTGAAGTTCTGATCAGGATCTAGTACTGGGAATTCGCAAAATTTTCTTGTCAGCTTTGATTTTTCACTTATTCTGAGAAAAATATGATTTCACTGAACTACAATTTTAAATTCAAATATTTTAAAAAGTGTGTTAGTGTAATATATTAATTGATTTAATTAAGGACCATTCACATGAACAGTACCAGTGTAACAAAATCATTCCTAATTAGCACTAATTGATGACTTAAAGTACATTTATGCTGCAGGAACACAGCCACTGTTGATGGATAGGTCTTCATATATCAATGATATGAATTCTAAATTAAGCTGTTTTGTGGTGTTAAGTAAGAGCATCTTTGAATGCTTTACATTTTGATCAATGACATAGGAATAGCCGAGCATCTCAGCCATTGTGGAGCAATTAGCATTCTTTCCCCAGAAACGCATGGATCATCAGTCTGGATTGTGTGCTGAAATACTGTTTTCAAACTTCTGCTTTAAAGATGGAGGTGTACCAATGATTAACAAAGATTTATTCTCTAATAGCGATTATACAAAAGACAAGTTGCAACATATTTTTCTCTAGACAAAGCTTGGGAAGTAACAAGTTAAAATACTTGCAACCAGGGACAAACCAACCGTTACGTAAATCTTCCAGTTACTCATGCAAATGCCAGCACCAATAAGCTTTCTTTATTAAAAGATGGGCAAACGGACCTGATTTAAATCCATTGTTTTCTACAGCAACACCAAGTTCCCTGTAGATAGACACTCACTCTCTGTACCTTTCAGTAGTGAGGAAGTGGTGGTGGCTTCATGATAGAAGGCTCCAATAGAACAGTCATACTGTGATTACCCGGCGACATTCAGAGTTTAGTTATGCTGGAATGCCAGATTTTCTAGTATATTGGATGCAACTCATATTCATGCCCACTTTTAACACTCTAATTAAGGTATTAATTATTAGTATAATATTGGTTTCAGTCAATTGGGTGAGTTTAATTCAAGCTTGGAATCGGCCCTGATGAGTATAGACAGCGTATGTGAGCAGGGCCGCAGTGAGTTTAAAAGAAGTGTGGGAATAATGGGGCTGCAGTCATTTTGAAAGGAGCATCATGATCGGGCTCTGCTGAATTTTACGGAGATGTTGAAACAGGAAACTGTTGAGTTTAAAAAGAGCACAGAAAGCATTACCTGTAAGCCAGATGCTGAACCAGTAAGAGATTTAGATCAATTGCTGGCAACTTATCATAGTTTTGCTGTATATTTTAAAACTTTTACTTTTTCAGTACACTCCTTACACATTCTTGTAGCCTTTGAATGGTGCACAAGTATGCATACTTCATTTACATAACCTGTGGCACATCCTTAAATAATGATACAATAATGCAAAATATTTACAGCATTCTTACTTTCACCAACAATATCAGAACTACTTCCAGCTGGCAAACAGGAAGTGATAGAGGTGACCAGCACTAACGCATTTAATGGAAAACACGAGGGAAAAATAAATCAGTGGAATTTTTGGATGATGGTTGGAGCCTCAAGACCAGCATCATGGCGTGTTACTGTGCAATACTATTTAAGGCCACCACTTCAAAAAGCTTTTCTGAAAGCATTAATTATGATTTAATCAATGAAAGCTTAAGACTCAATGTAATTATTACTTCTACCATTCGTTCTCCTTTCTGTGTAAATTATTATTCATTATTGTTCTTTCTTTTCTCAAATATTGATCAAATTTAAATGCAAGTATTTAAAAAATAATTTGGTGGTGAAAATAACAATTACTTAAATATACATACAGTCAGAACAGAAGGTGTAAAGTATCCGTTTCGCTGAATTTTCACCTGGACGACTATAGGCTTCTGTCTGGGAAGACAAGTCCTGAAACAGTGTCTGTTCGCACGACTCTCATTCTTCAATGATTGCAATTACTCCGCAGTTCCTTCATTACTCAGTTGATCTTCACTTTTGCTGAAAGAATAAAACAGATGGAAACTAAAGTTACATCTTTGACTCAGTTCTCCTCAGACACAATCAACTGCAGCAAATTGAAACAAAGCTGGGCAACAAATAAATTGCCCATGTGTTGTTGTATTTAGAATACTCTTTATAGGGACTATGGTATATGGATTTAGCTGCCTCACCAACTACTGGATAATCTGACCAACTATAATTTTCTGTTGACATCAGTATTTTTCTTAATTCAGAAATTTTCTGATGCGACACAATAAAAATGGAAGATGACTTAACCAAACTATCCTAACTTTTAATATATTCAGGGGAAAGCTAAATATTAATATTAGCTATATTTAACTTCAGGCTCTGGGATTAACGGAATGACAGAAGTGTTAAAGTATGTCTGGAGGTGGGCTGAGATGTGTTCCAGCAGCCAAGACAAGGGCTGCACCTGGCAAGTCCAAGGCATCCACCAGACATTATGGAACAGAATATCCAGGACAAGCTGAAGTACAGATCAGCAGCCTTTGATGCCAGATTTCTCAAGAAAAACAAACCAGGAACTAATCAACATGAGAAATTCTGCAGATGCTAGAAAACCAAAACGAGGCACACAAAATATTGGAGAAGCTCATCAGGTCAGGCAGCATCTGAGGAAATGAACAAACAGTCGACGTTTTTGGCCAAAACCCTTCTTAAGGACTGGAGAGTAACAGGAAGACACAGAATAAAAAGTTGAGAAGGTTAAGGAGGATAGCTAGAAAGTGCTGGGTGAAGCCAGGTAGGTCTGGAAAATTAAAGGGCTAAGGAGGAAGGAATCTGATAGTTGTGGACCATAGGAGAAAGAGGAGGAGGAGGAGAAGGCCCAGGGGGAGTGAGAGGCAGGTGAGACGAGATAAGAAGCCAGAATGGGGAAAAGGGATGGGGGAGGGAAGGATAAATTTGATATTCATGCCATCAGGTTGGAGGTTATTCAGATAGAACATAAGATGTTGCTCCTCCATTCTGAAGATGGCTTCATCATGGCACAAGAGGAGGCCACGGACTGACATGTTGGAACAGGAATGGGAATTGGAATTAAAATTGGAACTGGGAAGTTCTGCTTTTGGCAGGTGGAGCAAAGGTACTCAACCAAGTGGTCCCTACTTTACAATGAGCCTCACCAATGCAGAGGAGGTTGCATCAAGAACACTGGACACAACAGACGATCCCAGAGATTTGCAGGTGAAATGTTGCCTCACTTCAGGAACTACACTCAAAACCAGGAACTACTTCCAAAATCTTTGAATCTACATTATTGTATTAAAGTACAAACAGCACACTGCTTTGTGTGAATTGCACTACATGATAATCAAGTCAATCTGCCCAGTTTCACGGATAAAGAAATGTAATGATCAATTAGAAGACTAAAGACTAGCGCCGGTGGTAAGGACCAAGAAGGTTTGGACAAGGGAGGCACAGAAGCACTTACAGGACTGTTTTGAGTCAGTTGGCTTGACAATATACAGGGATTTGACTTTTGAGTCTGAATAAATATGCCACAGTTGTCACCAACTTCATTAAAAGCTGTGTGGATGTGTGTGTGCCTTCAAGTACATACCAGCATACCCAAATCAAATGCTTCTGCTGAAGGCTAGATCTATGGTGTTTAAGACCGGTGATCTCGAACTATACAAGAAGTCCAGATACGACCTACGGAAGGCTATCTTAAAAGTGAAAAGAACAATTCTGATTCAGGCTAGAGATTGAATCAAATGCACATCAACTCTGGCAGGATTTGCAGGCCATTACTTCCTATAAAGTGAAACCTAACATCATGAATGGCAATGATGTTTCACTTCCAGATGAGCTCAATGCTTTTTATGCACACTTTGAAAGGGACATAAAACTACATCTATGTAAATCCTTGTGGCATCTGGTGACTTTGTAATATGTCTCGGAGGCCAACTTCCAAACATCTTTCAAGAGGTGAACCCGCACAAGGTGTCAGGCCTTGATGGTAAAAACATATTGTGCCAACCAACTGATGGGAGTGTTCAAGGGCATTTTCCATCTGTCAATGTTGCAGTTGGAGCTTCCAACCTGCTTCAAAAGAGTGACAATCATACCAGTGCCCAAGAAGACTATCACTCAGTGACACTTATATCTGCTGCAATAAAGTGCTTTGAGAGGTTGGTCAACAGTAGAATCAATTCCTGCCTAAGCAAGGACATGGACCTGCTACAATTAATCACCACAATAGGTCTACAATGGATGCAATCTTACTGGCTCTCCACTCAGTCTTGGGTCACCTAGACAATAGCAATACTTAGCTGTTTATTGACTACAGCTCCATCCCCTAATCCCACTCCTTATCCTAATGACAGTCCGCAATGGAAAGCACCCTAATCAACTCTGTGCTAAGGCCCCATTAACACTGAGCATCCAAACACTCCATAACCAAAGACTCCACTGACTCACAAGCCGTTTCACTCCCACACATACACAATTCTAATCCTCTGGCCTAATTGACCCCTACCTTGCAAACATATGCATATGACAAGACCTAGCACCCCTCCTACTTTTAATAAAATAAGGGATTAATAAAGATGGATTAAGAACCAGGTTAATGAATGCATGGTCTATTCCAAAGAGGCAAAGTCTAGTGTCACTGAATTGCTAGTAATGAGATCGACAAACACAATAGGGCTAATTTTCCCTCTGTCCAACACAACACAATCAAAAGCTCCAAAATCTGGGCCTCTGTACCTTCGTCTGAAACTGGATCCTTGACTTCATCACCGCGAGTACACAGTCTATGAGGATTGGAAATAACATCTCTTCCTTGCTGACAATCGACATTGGTGCACTTCAAAGATGCGTGCTTAGCCAACTGCTCTACTCTCTACATTCGCTAATGACACAGCTATTGCTGGCAGAATTTCAGAAGATGACCATAAGATATGGGTATAGAATTAGGCCATTCTGCACACTGAGACTGCTCAGCATTCCATCATGGCTCAAGCGGAAGCAAACAGGAGAGAGTTAGATCTGCTTGTTGGATGGCATCGCAGCAATAACCTTGCACTGAATGTCAGTCAGACCAAGGAACTGACTGTTGTTTAGGAAGGGGAAGTCAAAGGAACACACACCAGTCCTCATCAAAAGATCAGAAGTGGAAAAGGTGAGCAATTTCAACTTTTTGGGTATCAACATCTCTGAGGATCTATCCTGGACTGAACATATTGATGCAATTGCAAAGAAGGCACAACCGTGGTTATATTTCATTAGGATTAGAATTGGCATGCCATTAAAGGCACTCACAAATTTCTATAGATGTACCATGGAGAGCATTCTAACTGGTTGCATCACCATTTGGTATGGAGGGGCCACTGCACAGGATCGGAAAAAGCTGCAGAAAATTGCACTCAGCCAGCTCCATCATGGACACTAGCTTCCCCAGCACCCACAAGAGCTTCAAAAGTGTTGACTCAAAAAGGTGGCATCCATCGTTAAAAATTCCCATCACCCAGGTCATGCTACAATCAAGAAGGTAGTACAGGAAGACGCATACTCAACGTTTCAGGAAAGATTCTTCCTCTCCGCTGTCAGATTTCTAAATGGGCATTGAACCCATGAACACTACCTCCGTATCTCCCCCCTCTCCTTTGCAATATTTATTTTTTATTTTTTTTATTTTATATATATACTTATTGTAATTTATAATTTTTATTACTATGTATTGCAATGTACTGCTGCTGCAAAATTTCATGTCATAGGCTGGCGATATTAAATGTGACTCTGATTTCTGTGTATTTATCCCTTGGAAACATCTAACCCATTCATGCAATC
Source organism: Hemitrygon akajei (assembly GCF_048418815.1). NCBI lineage: Eukaryota > Metazoa > Chordata > Chondrichthyes > Myliobatiformes > Dasyatidae > Hemitrygon > Hemitrygon akajei. Next base: position 56,163,929 of record NC_133128.1, read on the forward strand.
TAGTTAGAAGTATATAACATTTGCAAAACCTGTCTCTTTCACTAAAATAAATTGTGAACATTTAAGAAAGGAAGCAGGACTGCTGTTGGATTTACTGAGCCTATGCAGGTTCCTTGACGAAAATCTACTTAGATTTCCCCCACTTCCTTCCATCCCCCTTATGAGATCCAGATGAGAAATACTTACAATGTTCAAATTTCTCCTGTATTTATTTCCTACTTTTCCTCCCCCAATTTACCTATTATTTTTAAACTATGCTCCTTGTCTTCAAATTATGCACAGCACCCTGCGCAAAATCATCACCACCCTATACACCTAACACCTACACAGGATTTCCATTCATAAAAATACTGAGATAAAATCCTGTTTGAAAAAGGACCTAGAGTGCTGAATGAACCTAATGAACTTCATCCCAATGTACATCATTTTCAGAAGGAAGATGAAACTGACACAAAATAATAAAAACACATTACTAGGGAATTCCTGTGAAGTCTATTTGGTCAATTTAACTATATAGGTCACTATGAAAATAATAATCAATCTTGATTTCAAAGTCTATTCTAAAAGCAATGATTTCAGAAAAGTGTCTGCGGGCATATACCATAGACATAGTTAGAAAAAAGATGATCTAATTTCTTGCTTATGAACGTTAACCAGTAAATAGTTTGAAACCATAGAACATAGTCTGTCTTAAATGGGATCAAATTAAACCCATTAACCAACCACTAGATTCCATCAAATCTATATCAACTATCAGGATAAAATTCAAGCAGGAGAAAAAAAATAAATTTCTTTTACTGAACCACTTACTTTCCCATTTCCTAAGAAATAAAAAGATGTAACAGTACGATGATTGAATGTAGACTTCACAAGCTTTGTTTATGTTACAATATCTCTTTGTGACAGATTTTAATAAAAGATCCTCCACTGCAAAAGGAATTTTGCATTTGTTATTGGATACTCAAGAGACATTTCATGTGGCTGGGATGGTGATGACATAGAGTGGCATGCAAAAATTTGGGCACCCCGGTCAAAATTTCTGTTACTGTAAATAGTTAAGTGAGTAGAAGATGAACTGATCTCCAAAAGTCATAAAGTTAAAGATGAAACATTCTTTTTAACATTTTAAGCAAGATTAGTGTATTATTTTTGTTTTGTACAATTTTAGAGTGAAAAAAAGAAAAGGAACACCATGCAAACGTTTGGGCACCCCAAGAGATTTGAACTCTCAGATAACTTTTACCAAGGTCTCAGACCTTAATTAGCTTGTTAGGGCTATGGCTTGTTCACAATCATCGTTAGGAAAGGTCAGGTGATGCAAATTTCAAAGTTTTATAAATAATACAACTCCTCAAACCTTGTCCCAACAATCAGCAGCCATGGGCTCCTCTAAGCAGCTTCCTAGCACTCTGAAAATTAAAATAAATTAAGCCAACAAAGCAGGAAAAGGCTATAAGAAGATAGCAAAGCGTTTTCAGGTAGCTGTTTCCTCAGTTCGTAATATAATTAAGAAATAGCAGTTAACAGCAACATTGGAGGTCAAGTTGAGGTCTGGAAGACCAAGAAAACTTTCCACTGTGCAGCGACACCTGCACAAATATGATCTTCATCGAAGAGTCATCAGAAGAAAACCTTTCCTGCATCCTCACCACAAAATTCAATGTCAGATGTTTGCAAAGGAACATCTAAACAAGCCTGATGCATTTTGGAAACAAGTCCTGTGGACTGATGAAGTTAAAATAGAACTTTTTGACCGCAATGAGCAAAGGTATGTTTGGAGAAGAAAGGGTGCAGACTCTCATGAAAAGAACACCTCTCCAACTGTTAAGCACAGGGGTGGATTGACCATGCTTTGGGCTTGTGTTGCAGCCAGTGACTCGAGGAACATTTCACTGGTAGAGGGAGGAATGAAATCAACTAAATAGCAGCAAATTCTGGAAGTAAACATCACACCTTCTGTAAAAAGGCAGAAGATGAAAAGAGGATGGCTTCTACAACAGAATAATGATCCTGAACACACCTCAAAATCCACAATGGATTACCTCAAGAGGTCCAAGCTGAAGGTTTTGCCATGGCCCTCACAGTCCCCCAACCTAAACATCATCAAAAATCTGTGGATAGACCTCAAAAGAGCAGTGCATGCAAGATGGCCCAAGATTCTCACAGAATTAGAAGCCTTTTGCAAGGAAGAATGGGGAAAATCCCTCAAACAAGAATTGAAAGACCCTTAGCTGGCTACAGAAAGCATTTACGAGCTGTGATACTTGCCAAAGGGGGTGTTTGGGCACTCTGACCATGCAGAGTGCCCAAGCTTTTGCTTCGGGCCTTTTTCCTTTTTTGTTATTTTGAAACTGTAAAAGATGGAAAAAAAGTAATCTTGCTTAAAATTTCACAGAAATGTGTCATCTTTAACTTTATGCCTTTTGGAAATCAGGTCATTTTTTACTCGCTTAGCTATTCACAGTAACAGAAATTTTGAACCAGGGGTGCCCAAACTTTCATGCCACTGTAGCTTTGCTACCTCCATATGTAAATTTATAGGTGAGATCTTTCTTTTTGGCCTAAAGCATTCTGGAAAAGAGATCAGTCCTTGGACAGAAGCAGGGCCTCATCAACATAAAGGTGAAGAAACTTCCTGAAAGCTTTGACAGCTTGGAAAGTTCTTTGCCAGTTTTGCAGTCAGGAGTTGCAAATATTTCAGAAATCACCACTGGCACATATTATCTGCAGAATATACTGTGTACAAAATCTGCTGCAGTTGTCTATATAAGCAATTCCAGCAGCACCTTCCAAACCAGCAAACTCTACCACCAAAGATAAAGGCAACAAGCACACAAGAACCATTACCTGCAGTGTCCCTTCAATACAAGCGCCACCTGAACTTGGAAATAAGTCTCATAGCTGTTAGGTCTAAATCCTGGAACTCATTTCTGAAAAAGCAGTATGACGGTACTTTCACTAGGAGGACTGCAGCAGTTTAAGAAGACAGTTCATCCTCACCTTATCAAGGTTATTTCAGGATGGGAAATAAATGCTGGTCTTTGCAGCAATCCCAGATCCAGAAAATGAATTTAAAAATATGACATTTAGAAACCTATAGAAATGATCAAAATGAAATTAAGAATTGAGTGCTTAAAGAATAAGTTATCAACACTTCTTAAAAACATAAAGTTAAACAGAATTATGTTCTAAAAATGGGGTGTAGCTCCTATGCTTGGGGATGGTAAAAAAAAGCCATAAAAATATAGGCTTTGCTCATCTAAGTAGTTAACTGAATTGCAAGATGCGAGATACTTAAAATATCACAGCAAATATCCAAGATCTGATTTCCACAGAATCTCATTTTGTGCTTACAATCTGACTACGACAGATGATAATAAATGGTAAACTTAATGCTGGTGGAGATAAAAATACACTAATCATTCCTGAAAGTTTATATCATCATGACCTGTCCCTTTTGTAACAGCAATCACACAGTATCAGCTGCACTGCGGATTGACTTGATATGAAAAGGGCACAATCTCAACAGAACATTTTAGTGAAATTTCTTAGTTATTTTCAAACAGATTCAAGATGATCAATAATTTTCACTTACATCATTATAAACCTTTGGATGGAAAATGTTCTCATATAAGATCAATGAGTAATCATACTCTCTCTCATCTTTCTAAGTGACAACCAGAATATAATTGGCCATACTTTTGATGGATGCTTTTCAATGCGTATGGAATGAAGAAACAGAACATCCTCAAATCTCCAGTTACATACAGTGGCATGCAAAAGTTTGGGCACCCTGGTCAAAATTTCTGTTACAGTGAATAGTTAAATGAGTAGAAGATGAACTGATCTCCAAAAGTCATAAAGTTAAAGATGAAACATTATTTTCAACATTTTAAGCAAGATTAGTGTATTATTTTTGTTTTGTACAATTTTAGAGTGGGGAAAAAAAGGAAAGGAACACCATACAAAGGTTTGGGCACCCCAAGAGATTTGAGCTCTCAGATAATTTTTACCAAGCTCCCAGGCCTTAAATAGCATGTTAGGGCTATGTCTTGTTCACAATCATCATTGGGAAAGGCAGGTGATGCAAATTTCAAAGCTTTATAAATACCCTGACTCCTCAAACCTTGTCCCAACAATCAGCAGCCATGGGCTCCTCTAAGCAGCTGCCTAGCACTCTGAAAATTAAAATAAATGAGATGCCCACAAAGCAGGAGAAGGCTATAAGAAGATAGCAAAGCGCTTTCAGTTAGCCACTTCCTCAGTTCATAATGTAATTAAGAAATGGCAGGTAACAGGAACGGTGCAGATCAAGTTGAGATCTGAAAGACCAAGAAAACTTTCCAAGAGAACTGCTCGTAGGATTGCTGAAAAGGCAAATCAAAACCCCCGTTTGACTGCAAAGGACCTTCAGGAAGATTTAGCAGACTCTGGAGTGGTGGTGCACTGTTCTACTGTGCAACGACGCCTGCACAAATATGACCTTTTTGGAAGAGTCATCAAAAGAAAACCTTTCCTGCGTCTTCACTACAAAATTCAGTGTCAGAAGTTTGCAAAGGACTATCTAAAGAAGCCTGATGCATTTTGGAAACAAGTCCTATGGACTGATGAAGTTAAAATAGAACTTTTTGGCCACAATGAACGAAGAAAAAAGGGTGCAGAATTTCATGAAAAGAGCACCTTCCCAACTGTTAAGCATGGGGGTGAATCGATCATGCTTTGTGCTTGTGTTGCAGCCAGTAGCATGGGGAACATACCACTGGTAGAGGGAAGAATAAATTCAATTAAATACCAGCAAATTCTGGAAGCAAACATCACACTGTCCATAAAAAAGCTGAAGACGAAAAGAGGATGGCTTCTACAATAGGATAATGGTCCTAAACACACCTCAAAATCCACAATGGACTATTGCAAGAGGTCCAAGCTGAAGGTTTTGCCATGGCCCTCACAGTTCCCCGACCTAAACATCATCGAAAATCTGTGGATAGACCTCAAAAGAGCAGTGCATGCAAGACGGCTCAAGATTCTCACAGAACTAGAAGCCTTTTGCAAGGAAGAAAGGGCGAAAATCCCCCAAACAAGAATTGAAAGACTCTTAGCTGGCTACAGAAAGCGTTTACAAGCTGTGTTACTTGCCAAAGGGGGTGTTACTAAGTACTAAACATGCAGGGTGCCTAAACTTTTGCTTCGGGCCCTTTTCCTTTTTTGTTATTTTGAAATTGTGAAAGATTGAAATAAAAAAGTAATCTTGCTTAAAATATTAAAGAAATGTGTCATCTTTATCTTTATGCCTTTTGGAAATCAGGTCATCTTTTACTTGCTTAGCTATTCACAGTAACAGAAATTTTGACCGGGGTGCCCAAACCTTTGCATCCCACAGTATCCTTTGTAGGGACGGCATATGCTCTTGTTCTCAAATACAAATCGCGGTCTGTTTTGTTGATATCTTGTGACCTACACAATTTGCATGCTGGTGCTGTCAACACTCTAAAATGGCTGGCATTATACATTGTGACCTTAAGTAGCTGACAAAGTACAATATTTGTATTATCCAGCAGATGGCACTGCAATAAACTATCAACTAACATACACTGAATGGCATAATAAAATGTTCAATACAGATTCTTCTTTATATACATATATAGTACCAATTGCATTGCAGAAAGTCAACCATCTATCGACTCATTCTGAGAAAGCAGCTGTAACATTATTCTCATTCAATTATTTTGTAGATTTGCACATTTCAAAGTACTGGGGTTCTTTGAGATGCCTGAAAGGCAAAATGAGGCACAAATAAATGTAAATCCTTTTATTCTCCCTTGTCCATTTTGCAAATCAATGAAACGTCTTATTGTGTACAGTTCTGGTCACCGACTTATATGAAAGATGTCAACAAAATAGAGAGAGTACAGAGGAGATTTACTAGAATGTTACCTGGGTTTCAGCACCCAAGTTACAGAGAAAGGTTGAACAAGTTAGGTCTTTATTCTTTAGAGCATAGAAGGTTGAGGGGGGACTTGATAGAGGTATTTAAAATTATGAGGGGGATAGATAGAGTTGATGTGGATATGCTTTTTCCATTGAGAGTACGGGAGATTCAAACAAGAGGACATGAGTTGATAGTTAAGGGGCAAACGTTTAGGGGTAACACAAGGGGGAACTTCTTTACTCAGAGAGTGGTAGCTGTGTGGAACAAGCTTCCAGTAGAAGTAGTAGAGGTAGGTTCGATATTGTCATTTAAAACAAAATTGGATAGGTACGTGGACAGGAAAGGATGGGAGGGTTATGTGCTGAGTGCAGGTAGGTGGGACTAGGTGAGAGTAAGTGTTCGGCACAGACTAGAAGGGCTGAGATGGCCTGTTTCTGTGCTGTAATTGTTATATGGTTATAAGGTTATCTACAATGGGAAAAGTACAGTCAGACTCAGCATGATAGAAAGCAGCTGTCCAAGCGCCCAATCCTGGCATTTGGGAGCAGGGGGAGGGAAATTGGGGGTGGGGGGTGGGGAAAAAGCAGATGTGGACATAACAGCAGATACTATTTCACCTCAGCCAGGTACATACTGCTCCTAAGGAAACAATCCCAATTCCTGCAAAAGCACCATAGCGTTTTTTCTCAGAATCACATAAAGGTTCTTTACTTTCCACTCAATTTCTGCCATTTCTTGCATTGCACCTCTCCACTTCTTAAATAGATCTTGATTTCCCTCTTTATGCCTACTTTTGTCATTCTATTATCACTTCTGTCATCTTCAGTTCAATACCATTCTCTACTTTCCTCCCCACCCTATTCCCCTGGCTTTGTTCCTCCTTAGAAACTTCATTTGTAACTCAGTTCTGACAGAAGATCAATGTGCTGAAACATTAATCCCACCTTCCTCCCTTTCTATACACTATTTTACCTGCCCACTTCATTCATTTTATTTGTTTTTACAATGGGGTGAGGTCAATTTATCAAGATTTATTCATTTGCATGTGCCGATCATAAACTAAAATCAACATGGATAGGTAGTTATATACTATAATCTATTTGTTTTACTATTTCTGGAGTAAATGGTGAAAACTGTATTTTGTACCTTGAAAATACCTCATTAGAAATAAATCTTAACAGCTATATTTTAAATGTGAGATCTAGTCACACACAAAAATAAGATCCTAATAGACTATTGCTGTGCAATTGCAATGAACTTAAAAAGTTTCTACACGAAAATTCAGAGATTATTATTACATACTTCATGCATGTGTACTTAAATAAATCTAATATTTTCTAGCAATTTGTTTTCAAATATTCAATTAATCAACATATTAATTCCACTGGAGGTCACCAAAATCCAAGACTAGGTTGCCATTCCCCTGATGCTGTAGCTAGCCTGGAATAACATTTTGCTCACCAAAAGCTCAGATCGCTAGATTTTTGTAAGTACCAAAAAGAATCAGATATGGCTTTCAGTTAGCAATGTATGTATATACATAGATAGATTAATTGCCCAAGAAATTGCAAAATAGGAATTAAGGCAAACCTAGTATTGGAGGAAGATAAGATGGATAAGGTGGATGACAGTCCGGTTCACAAGCAGATCAGGAAAAGAGAAAGGGAATGGACTGTATGCTACAGAATTCAGCGCTTTAGTGTGGTGAATAGTAGGATATGGGATTAGGATGTGACAAAGTAAGAACAAAGTTCTTACTTTGTTTACTACACGTATGGCGAAAACTGCTTACTATACATATGGCGAAAAAAGACTAGCAAGTTCATATTCCATTCATCCTTCTCTAAGACAATATATGGTACTCACGTTGTCAGATTTGATTATATGACATTAAAACCATAAGATCCAGGAGCAGAATTAAGCCATTTTGGCCCATCCAGACTGTTCCGTCATTTCCTCATGGCTGATCTATTTCCCTCTCAGCCCCAATATCCTGCCGCCTTCTCATAATCTTTCATGCCCTGAATGATCAAGAATCTATCAACCTCTGCCTTAAATATACCCAATGACTTGGTCTCTACACCTGCTTATGGCAATAAATTTCACAGATTGATCACTGAAAGAAATTCTTCCTCATCTCTGTTCTAAATGAATGTCCTTCTATACTGAGGCTGCGCTCTTGTACTAGATTTCTTCCCATAAGAAACATCCTCGCTACATCCACTCTATTGATGTCTTTCATCATTCGATAGGTTTTAATGAGACTCTCACTCATTCTTCTGAATTCCAGGGAGTCCAAGTCTGGAGCCATATGGTAACTCTTTCATTTCTGAAATTATTCTCATGAGGCGGCAGAGCGGGGTAATGATGGCGCTAAACGGCAACTCCTTTGCTTGCATCTTCGGAAACGGATCTATTTCCATCTTTAATATCTTTATTTTTCCTTTTCAGGGTTCTTTTGAAGACCCTGACCTGGAGTTACATGCTGACTTCGTTTCTTTGCAGGAATGGAACTGCTTTTGGGTTTTATAACAGGCTGTTGTTCGGCATGCCAAGGGCTCGGTCTAAGAATCCGGCTCGGATTTGGAAGCCTAGGATCTCGGGGCACTGGAGATGGGCGGATCAAGTGTCGGTGTCATGGCAGGAGACCCGTGTGTCGTTGGGAGAGTCAAAATATCTATGACTGTGTGCCCGAAGACCCAAGAACTTTGAGATCTTCAGGCACAGAGCTCAAAAAAAGCAACGTAACGGACTTTTAACATCATAAACCAGCGAGTTGTTTGTTATGTCTCCCTGCTCACTGGGAAAACCGAGACACCTCTTTCTCCCTCATAAGGGAGAGAAAGAGCCTGTGCTACTGGATGAAATGCAAAGTCTTTGGGGTAACTGCAAATCTGTGTCACGCTTGAGTGCTCAGTGGAGGGTACCGATGCTTTTTTTTGACGGTGGGGGGAAGGGGGGGTTTGTTGTTTGCTGCCACTTACGTGCAGGAGGGAGGGGAGCTGTGGAGGACTTTGGGGTTCTAACATTTAACTGTCATTCATTCTTTGGGGCACTTTGCTGTTTCCGTGGATGGTTGTGAAGAAAAAGCATTTCAGGATGTATATTGTATACATTTCTCTGGCATTAAGTTAGACTTTTGAACTTTTGAATCTTAGAATCTCCTCTGAGCCCTCTCCAATGTCAGCATGTCCTTTTAAGGGGCACAAAACTGCTCACAATACTCCAAGTGAGGCCTTATCGATGTTTATAAAGCCCCAACATTTCATCTTTGCTTTTATATTCAGTCCCCTCGAAGTAAATGCTAACATCATTTTTGCTTCCTCACTACCGACTCAACCTGCAAATTAACCTTTAGGAAATCCTGCATGAGGACCCCCAAGTCCCTTTGCACCTTAGATTTTTGAATTTTCTCTCCAGTTAAAACATACACTTCTCGGTACTGTATTCCACCTGCCACTTCTTTGCCCATTCTCCCACTCTGTCCAAGTCCTTCTGCAGACTCCCTGTTTCCTCAACACTACCTGCCCCTCCACCTATCTTTGTATCATCTGTAAACATGACCACAAAGCAATCAATTCTGTCATCCAGATCATTGACATATAACATGAAAAGCAGTCCCAAGCCAACCCTCGTGGAACACCAGCAGTCATCCAGAAAAGGCTCCCTTTATTCCCACTCTTTGCCTCCTGCCATGGATCTATCCATACATATCTTTTCTGTAATACCATGGCCTCTTAACTTGTTAAACAGCCTCATGTACGTCATCTCAAAGGTCTTCTGAAAATCCAAATACACAACATTCACTGCTTCTCTTTTGTCTACCCTGCCAGTTATTTCTTCAAAGAAATCCAACAGACTAGTCAGGCAAGATGTTCCCTTAAGGAAACCATGCTGACTTCAGCCTATTATCATCTTTCTCCAAGTACCCCAAAACCACATCTTTAGCAATTGACTTCAACATCTTGCTGACTACTGAGGTCAGACTAACTGGCCTATAATTTCCTTTCTTCTGACTCTCTCCTTTCCTGAAGAGTGGATTGACATTTGCAATTTCCAGTCTTCTGGAACCATGCCAGAACCTATTGATTCTTTAAAGATCATTACTAATGCCTCCACAATCTCTTCAGCTACCTCCTTTAGAACCCTGTGGTGTAGGCTATCTGGTCCAGGTGATTTAGCTATCTTCAGACCTTTCAGTTTCCCAAATACCTTCTCCCTAGTGATGGCAACTTCACTCACTTCTGCCCCTTGACACTATCAAACTTCCAACATACTGTTAGTGTTTTCAACAGTGAAGACTGATGCAAAAAACGTATTCAGTTCATCTGCCATTTCCTTGCCCCATTGCTAACTCTCCAGCATCATTTTCAAGTGGCCTGATACCTACTCTCGCCTCTCTATTACTCTTCATATATCTGAAGAAACTTTTGATATTCTCTGTAATATTATTGGCTATCTTACCATAGTCCATTTTTTCCCTCTTTATGACTTTATAGTTGCCTTCTTAGCCACGACACAGTGATGTCCACAACGTCATACCTGCTAATCTCTAACTGTGCTACAAGTTCATCTACCTTATTCAGTATACTGCATGCATTAAAGAATAACACTTTCAGTCCTGTATACATCAACCTTTTCATTTCTCCCCCTTTTACACTGGAAATCATACCGCTGACTGCAATTTTGCCCTATCATTAGCCTGTCCTTGCTGGCAGTCTCACTACACACTCTCGCTCTTTGTAAACCAACTGCTCCATCCCTCAGCCTTATCATTCCGGTTCCCATTTCCTTGCCAAATTAATTTAAACCCTCCCAAGTTGTATATGAATTGGATAAACAACCAGAATGATGGAAACATAATGGACTTCCAGTTAGATGGTGGTGTGCTTGGATGCAGCGGCTACTCCAGATCCAATCAAAGGTGTAATCATTCGTCCTTTACGTCTTTTTTACAATCACAAGACACTGCTGAATACCAAGAACATTATTACAGGTCCACTCCATCAACTAGTTGCTCGATAGTGATGAAGCTGGACTTATTGTGTACTGTCGTTGCGTTGTTAAACCTGATTCTGATTCTAATACTAAATGTTGCAAATGAACCTGGATCTCCCACTTCAACTGGCAAGTTTAATTTTAAATCTGCTTCAATTACTCTGTCAGGTACTGCATTCAAAAATCACAAAAAAGTCTAGAAAAAGTCAAAACATTTCATGTTGCTCCTGCCAATCACCTTAAGCCCACATACATTGGAAACAAGTACCTCATTTACCCTTACAAACTATTCATGACTTGGAACACTTATGTTTTTAAACAACTCCATCAATCTGTCTTCGACTTTCTTAGCTTGAACAAACTGCTTTTTCTCCAGCAGCTCCAAATAAATTAATTCCCTGGTACTTTCTAGTAATCTTTATTACAAACAATACTGTAAGGTTTTCACATTCTTACTAAGTTGTCGTTCCTATGACTTAACTCAAATGTTCTGTGTGTAAGGTTTCAGCAAAACTAACTTAACTTTGTGCAATTTTTCTATTCTAATAAACTAGAATTTCATTGTTTAACTTTAGGCATACAGATGATTTATTCCTTTTGTAGTAAACTCTTCTTTCAAAAAAAAGTATTATTGCCCTTCAGTATGAATTGAAGTAAATTTTTTATTAACAAATTTAAATTGTTAATCATTTCATTAAAACTACTCCTTAGAAAATATGGAATTTACCATAGGTTGTTGAATCTATAGCTTCACTGGCCAACTGATTTTAAATTGAAGTGCTCCTAACACACAAGAGACCTGACACAAGTTTGGGCATACTAAATTTAATATAAAACCGTTCTGGTTACCTAATTAACAAGACTGCCCAGTTTCCCCTGACACCTTCAAAAGATTTATGTGCAAACCTGTACTTGATCTCACCCTTTAACACTGTACAATTTAGCTCAGAAACTCATTTTCTATGCTCTGTGCCTTTATACACATGCAGAGCATCAGATGCAATACAGTTTATATGGCAACTGCTCTGTCTGTGAATGCAGAAGGAACTGCAGAGTTGTGAATGTAGCTCAGCACATCATGAAAACCAGCCTCCCATCCTCTGCACTTCTCATTGCCTTGAAGCCAGCCAAATCAAAATCCCCCAGCCTCCTTGGACATTTTCTCATCTGCCCTCTCCTATCGGGTAGATGATACAAAAGCCTGAAAGCACATACAGGCAGGCTCAAGGATAGCCTCGATCTCACTGTTATAAAACTACTGATTAGTCCTATAAAATGATCATTCAAGATAGTTTATTGCCATTTGTCATTAAGGAGAACAAAATGAGGGCTGCTCCAGATCCAATGCAGCATTTAAAAAAATAATAAATATGAATACACAAGGTTAGCTTATATACTTAGTGTACATAAAGTGATGCTAGGACCAGGTGTATTTGTATAAGGTGATTCTGACAATGGTGGTGAGTAGTGCTGCGGGGTGGGTTAATTGGTGGAGGTGTTGATCAGCATGACGTCTCGGGGGACGTAACTGTTTTTGAGTCTGGTGGTCCTGGTGTGGATGCAGTGTAGTCTCTTCTCTGATGGGAGTGGGACAAACAGGTTGGGTGGGATCCTTCATTTAATTGCTGGCCTTTTTCCACCCTTCTTCTGGGCAGTGTCTTTACAAGATGGGTAGTCCCAGCCATTATCAAGACTGTTCAGAGATTGTCTGCCTGGAAGACAGTGGTCGTATAATTATGATATACTTGTGATATACACCAGCTGTTCATAAGACCATCCACCACCTGCTCCCATGGCTTTACATGGCCCTGAGCGAGGAGCTAAGCCAGTGCTACACCTTGCCCAAGGGTGACCAGCAAGCTAGCAGAGGGAAGCAGCGCCTTACACCTCCTTCATTAGAAATGTATCTCTACACCACCCACGTGTACCTCATTACAGAAAGAATAAACCATATATGCCCTTAAAGGTTAAAGAAGGGCAAAAATATAGACTAAAACAAGATGGCTAACAAATTATCATGAAAAGATACATACTCTAAAGCAGTTGTCTAGTATAACATTTTCATACCTTTATGAATGTTTCCTGCTGTCCATCTTTCACTATTGTCTTGCACTCAATTTCTTTATCAGTCCATCTTAATGTCAGAAAACATGGATCAAAGAACTAGCTACAAACTGTTGCAGCATACTCTCACCATGAAGTTACAGCTATTGAAAGACCGTGGGTAACAGTTTTATACACCTTTAACATTGAAAATGACTATCACAGCACCACCTACAGGCAACAACATATCATGAGGGCCAACACACACCAACTGGCCTGATTTAAAAATATGCAAGATAAATTACCTCCAGAATTTGCAAAGTTGCCCTTGTATTGAACAATTTGGTCACTAGCTCCAAAAATTTGTCTCGTACTGTCCAAAATTACTTTTCAGTTACCATTGAATGACACATAACCTACAGTTTGAAGAAAGATTTAAAAACGATTTATTAACAACATAAGTAAATGTGTTCAGTTAATTGCCTTAATGTATTTTAACACCCTCAGCTGGGCTTCTTCTCAGCTCAAAAACATTAAAATGAACATTTTACTCTATTACAAGCAAAAAATGAATTTAGTAATATCTGGATTTTAAGCATTCACAATTCAAATAATTTTCCACAATGCAATCTATTCATGAATAGCCATTTGAGCAGTAACCTCTACTCTTTCGTCTGGCACATTGTATTTGTATAATCCTGCAAATACGTCACTGAAACTGCTGCATAAAGTTGACGAACTCATAAACAGTAACTAAAAAGCAAACAAAAACTACAGATACTGGAAACTTGAAATAAAACTGCAACATACAGTGGATTCCAGTTAATTGGACCATCAGTTATTCGGGACAGCCACTTATTTTGGGACAAAGAACAAAAAATAAATTGAGAAAATAGCTAGGATTCCCTTTGTTTATTTGGGACCTTATGCCACTTAATTGGGGCAGGAGACAATTGCTCAACAGCTTCTAACTAGCGTCAGTGATTGCACTGCATGGCCATTAGACACTAGACTGTCCTAAGAGCAGTCAGTTTTTAAGTAGTGTCAGTTGCGTGTGTTTCTGTTTATGTCACTGATAGTTGACAAAAAATAAGCAGCAAGACAATTTAGAACTGTTCTACTCACCATGATTCCAAGCATTCAGGCTTGGGAGATGCCAGAAAAAACTGGCAATGAAAATGAAACAATCTCACTTAGGTATTACGAAGAATTTTGAAAGTACTGGTTATCATCCTGAATGTTATAATGAAAATGAAGATTTGGAAGATGCAGTCGTCTAAAGGATTATATGAAGGTAGATTATTATCTACACTAGGTGTCTGTGAAGATTTTATTCATTTGCAGTCAATCAAAAGAACACAGCAGATGAATTCCTCTGTCGGTGACTATTAGGAACTAATATACAGTTCTCTGGTACTGCAAAGGCATTGACAGTGTTCTAATTTGTCTGTTTTTCATTTAAATACATAAATTGTTATTCAGTTAAACTGTAGTTTGTCTTTTTCATACCTTTTAACTATTTCATGAAACTTTCACTAATTGGGGCAACCACTTAATTAGGCCAAAATGTACTTGTCCTGATGTCTTCCAGTTAACTGGAATCCACTGCATTTGAGATACTCAACTTGTCAGGCAGCATCTGTGGATAAAATTGAGTTATTGTTTCTGGTCAATTTCCTTTTGTCAGAATTGATGAAAGCTTATAATTTCTAATGGTGGTAACCTGCATTTCTGCTTGACTGACTGCTTCTAGCAGGAGGAAGGAATAGAAAGGGAACTGCTGAATAGAAAAATAATAGAATGGGTAAGCTATGATTAGTTGGACTAGAGGAAGAAGAGGAGGTTAATCCAAGTAAATTTATTATCAAAGTATGTATATGTCTCCATATACAACTGTGAGATTCATTTTCCTGTGGGCATACACTGTAAATACAAGAAACACAGTAGAATCAATGAAAGAACATCTCCAACAGGACAAATAACTAATGTACAAAAGACAACAAACTGTGCAAATACAAAAAGAAGAAGAAATGAAATAATAATAACAGATAAACAAGGAACTAACTAATATCCTTGAAAATGAACCCATGGGTTGTGGGATCAAATGAAGTGAGTGAAGTTATCCCCTTTGGTTCAAGAGCCTGATGGTTGAAGGATAATAACTGTTCCTGAAGTTTTTTCCCTACTGCGGTCACTTTGCTGAACAGTTAACTGCCGGTTAACTGTCGGCTAACTATTACTTGGATTGCACTACCTGTATGTATAATCTATATTTTCATTTATATTTATCATTATTATTATTATGAGCAGAGAGACAACATCTGCCAGAAGTAAATTCCTTGTATGTGTATAGGTACTTGGCGATTAAAGTCTGATTCTGATAATAACAGATAAACAAGGAACTAACTAATATCCTTGAAAATGAACCCATGGGTTGTGGGATCAAATGAAGTGAGTGAAGTTATCCCCTTTGGTTCAAGAGCCTGATGGTTGAAGGATAATAACTGTTCCTGAAGTTTTTTCCCTACTGCGGTCACTTTGCTGAACAGTTAACTGCCGGTTAACTGTCGGCTAACTATTACTTGGATTGCACTACCTGTATGTATAATCTATATTTTCATTTATATTTATCATTATTATTATTATGAGCAGAGAGACAACATCTGCCGGAAGTAAATTCCTTGTATGTGCATAGGTACTTGGCGATTAAAGTCTGATTCTGATTCTGATAATAACAGATAAACAAGGAACTAACTAATATCCTTGAAAATGAACCCATGGGTTGTGGGATCAAATGAAGTGAGTGAAGTTATCCCCTTTGGTTCAAGAGCCTGATGGTTGAAGGATAATAACTGTTCCTGAAGTTTTTTCACTACTGCGGTCACTTTGCTGAACAGTTAACTGCCGGTTAACTGTCGGCTAACTATTACTTGGATTGCACTACCTGTATGTATAATCTATATTTTCATTTATATTTATCATTATTATTATTATGAGCAGAGAGACAACATCTGCCGGAAGTAAATTCCTTGTATGTGCATAGGTACTTGGCGATTAAAGTCTGATTCTGATTCTGATAATAACAGATAAACAAGGAACTAACTAATATCCTTGAAAATGAACCCATGGGTTGTGGGATCAAATGAAGTGAGTGAAGTTATCCCCTTTGGTTCAACAGCCTGATGGTTGAAGGATAATAACTGTTCCTGAACTTGGTGGTGTGAGGCTCCTGTACCTTCTTCCCAATGGCAGTAGCAAGAAGAGAGCATGGCCTTGATGATGGATGTTGCCTCCTTGCAACAGTGTTCCATGTAGATGTACTCAATGATGGGGTGGGCTTAACCCATGATGGACTGGGCTGTATCCACTACTTTTTGTAGGCTCTTCCACTCAAGAGCATTGGCATTTCCATTCCAGGCTGTGATGCAACCAGGCAATACACTCTCCATCACACATCTAAAGAAGTGTGTCAATGTTTTAGATTGCTTTGTTCGTAATGCCACTTACGTGCTGGACCCTGGACAGATCCCCTGAAAAGACAGCACTGAGGAATTTAAAGTTGCTGATCCTCTCCACCTCCAATCCTTCATTAAGGACAGGCTCATGGACCTCCTTGGTCTTGCTGACATTCAGAGAGAGGTTGTTGTCGTGGCACCCCTCAGCCAGAACTTGAGTTTCACTCCTATGTGCTGAATCACCACCACCTTTGATTTGTCCAACTACAGTAGTGTCATCATCAAACTTAAATATGGCATTGGAGCTCTGCTTAGCCTCATAAACTTAGGTATGAAGCAAGAAGAGCAGAGAGCTAAGCACATTCTTGTGCTAGACCTGTGCTGATGAAGATTGTGGAGGAATTGTTGCCAATTCAAATTGACTGGGGTCTTCAATTGAGGGAAATCGAGGATCAAGTTACACAAGGAATTATTGAGACGAAGGTCTTGAAGTTTATTGATTAGTTTTGAGGGGATGATAGTACTGAATGCCATGCTGTAGTCAATAAAGAACATCCCGGTCATGTATCTTTGCTGTGCAGATATTCCAGGGTTGAGTGAACAGTCAATGAAATGGCATCCTCTGTTGACCTGTTGTGATGGTAGGCAAATTGGTGCAGATGCAAGTTGCTTCTCAGGCAGGAATTGATATGATTCATCACCAGTCTCTCAGAGCACTTCATCACAGTGGATCTAAGTTCTTCTGGATGATATTCATTGAGGTAGGTTACACGTTCTTCATAAGCACCAGTATAACTGAAGCCTGCTTCAAGCAGGTGGGTACCTCAGACTGCTGAAGCAAGATGTCCTTCAGCTTGCTCCTCTACTGAACTAGATTATGAGCTTTTTGTGCTGTTCGGTCAGATTATGACAAACCTTCACCTCCACTTCATTGGCTCAATTAGCCCTCAACAAGAGATTGGTCACAACTGTGAAATGGTTATATGAACTACAATTAACTGTCATATAGTGTGGGAGTGTTCCACAGAGAGATTGCATTTTGTGTAAAGAAGATTTTTCTGACTTCTAACCTGAATATCATGGCATTTGCCCTGAGGTTGTGTGCTCCCTTAGTTCTCGATTATTGAGCAGAAGAAAAATTTTACTTCTATTTACTCTATCAATTTGCTTCAAATCCAAAAGCAGTTCAATCAAACTAATTTCTTAATCATATATATGATCTAATGTAATATTTCTTCCAAATGTCCCAAAAAAACCTCAAATGAAGTAGCAAAACTTTTCTTCTAAAGCCAATAACTTATTTCTGCAATAATATTCCAAAGTAATAAGCACAAATGGGTTCCATTCTTCAGGTAATTTTGTTGGAATGTTGTCATCTCTAATAAGCCCCTCCATTATCCCAACCACTCCTATGTTGGATCTACAAATGAAGTGCTCTCAGAGGTTCTGGCATAATCTACTGCAACAATCAATTTCATCAATACTACTCTTATTTTCACTAAATGAATAAATGCCTCTCAGATCTCCACAACCTTCTCATCAATGCCCTAAAATTTAAATGTTCTTTGCAACAATCACAGATCCTAGTACTGCTCAAATATTTTTAGAACCTGCTTTTCTTTAACTTATAAGGATGTAAACACCCTATGCAGAGATGACAGAAGCAACAAATATTATAGATATTTAAGGAGCATTTTTGATGGAATTAGTAGCTCATCAAATTCAAGCAAGTTGTTATTAATCTTTCTCTTCAAATTATTCCCTTTCATCTGTGCTATACTATGCTACACAGTGAGATGTAAATCTGTATGGTCTCTGTTTTCATGAAAAGCCTTCCAATTGAAGCACTTAGTCTATATATTTTGTAGTCAGTGATGAATTAATGACACTCACTGTTTATTATAGCATCAAGCCCTCTGTAGACTTTTCTACTGAAAACTAAATGTGCTCTAACTTAATAAAAGGCATTCTTAGTTAGCACCCTATCAACTAGTGCAACCCACATTCAGGGAGTTATGGCCCTGGACCTAAAGATCTTGCCTATTTACATTTGACCTCCATAAGTGCATCACCTCACCTTTGGCCAGATTTAAGTCCACCTGCCATTTCTCTACCTATACCTGCAACTGACCTATATTCCACAGTATCCTTTGGTAATCTTCTACATTACCCCCAACAGCACCAATCTTTGCATTATCTATTAATTTACTAACTCACCCATCTACCTTTTTATCCATTCATACACTTATATGTATCACAAACAGCAGAGGTCCTGTGGAATACCACAAGTCACAGACCTCCAGCCAGAATAAATTTTATCAACCACTATACTCTGTCTTCAATTGGTAAGCCAATTGCAAATCCAAAACGCCCAAATTCACTTTGTGTCCCATGCATCTTAATAGAAAATTGGTCTTTTCTCTGTGAAGCTTTAAATGTTCACATAACAGAAATATGGAGCTACACAAACCAGGATTAACATATGTAAATTAGGCACCATTTCCTCAAATATATAGTACAAATGCCTTAGTTTAAATCAGATTAAAGGAGAGAAATAAGCCCATAACATTTTTAGAGAAAAAAATATATTTGTGCTACACAAATTACTAGTGTAATTCCCCATTCTACTCGGATGCAATATATCTTGTTTTGCAAATAGAAGATTGACTAACAGGAAAGAGAATAGGCACATATGTCTTCTGGTTGACAAAAATACTGATTGGTGTATCACAGGCATTGTTGATGGAGCGTTAACATTTCGCAACTTATATAAATGACTTGGATGAAGGCACCAAACATATTGTTGTTAAGTTGTTGATGAAACAAAGATAGACAGAAACTAAAGTGTGAAAAATGGCATAAGGAGGCTACAATAAGGATAGGAATATGTAACTTGACGAAGATGCAGCAAATAATGTTATATGTGAAATTGTCCATTTTGGCAAAAACAAAAACAAGTTGATATCCTACAGTCTGATCACTAAAAGCAAAGGGAAGCTAAGAGAATGTTATCATTTCTTGCTAGGACAATTCAAGATTATACTCTAGTTACATAGACACATGGTGATACAACACCTAGAATACTCCCTATTGATTTATTTACTGAGATACAGCAAGGAATAGGCTCTTTCGGCTTTGGAGCCAGATCACTCAGCAACCCCCGATTTAGAAACATAGAAAACCTACAGCACAATACAGGCCCTTCAGCCCTACCTTAGAAATTACTAGGCTTACCCATAGCCCTCTATTTTTCTAAGCTCCATATACCTATCCAAAAGTCTCTTAAAAGACCCTATCATTTCCACCTCCACCACTATTGCCGGCAGCCCATTCTACGCACTCACCACTCTCTGAGTAAAAAAACTTACCCCTGACATCTCCTCTGTCTCTACTCCCCAGCACCTTAAACCTGTGTCTTCTTGTGGCAACCATTTCAGCCCTGGGAAAAAGCCTCTGACTATCCACATGATCAATGCCTCTCATTATTTTATACACCTCTATCAGGTTACCTCTCATCCTCTGTTGCTCCAAGGAGAAAAGGTCAAGTTCACTCAACCTGTTTTCATAAGGCATGCTCCCCAATCCAGGCAACATCCTTGTAAATCTCCTCTGCACCCTTTCTATGGCTTCCACATCCTTCCTATAGTGAGGCCACCAGAACTGAGCACAGTACTCCAAGTGGGGTCTGACCAGGGTCCTATATAGCTGCAACATTACCTCTCTGCTCCTAAATTCAATTCCACGATTAATGAAGACCAGTACACCATATGCCTTCTTAACCACAGAGTCCACCTGCGCAGCTGCTTTGAGTGTCCTATGGACTCGGACCCTAAGATCCCTCTGATCCTCCACACTGCCAAGAGTCTTACCATTAATACTATGTCCAGCCATCATATTTGACCTACCAAAATGAACCAGCTCACACTTATCTGGGTTGAACTCCACTTGCCACTTCTCAGCCCAGTTTTGCATCCTGTCAATGTCCTGTCGCAACCTCTGACAGCCCTCCACACTATCCACAACACCTGCAACCTTTGTGTCATCAGCAAACTTACTAACCCATCCCTCCACTTTCTCATCCAGGTCATTTATAAAAATCACGAAGAGTAAGGGTCCCAGAACAGATCCCTGAGGCGCACCACTGGTCACCAACCTCTATGCAGAATATGACCCATCTACAACCATTCTTTGCCTTCTGTGGGCAAGCCAGTTCTGGATCCACAAAGCAATGTCCCCTTGGATCCCATGTCTCCTTACTTTCTCAATAAGCCTTGCATGGGGTACCTTATCAAATGCCTTACTGAAATCCATATACACAACGTCTTCTGCTCTACCTTCATCAATGTGTTTAGTCACATGCTCAAAACAGTCAATCAAGCTCATAAGGCACAACCTGCCTTTGACAAAGCCACGCTGCCTATTCCTAATCATATTATGCCTCTCCAAATGTTCATAAATCCTGCCTCTCAGGATCTTCTCCATTAATATACCACTGAAGTATGACTCACTGGCCTATAATTTCTTGGGCTATCTCTACTCCCTTTCTTGAATAAAGGAACAACATTCGCAACCCTCCATTGCCAGAGGCTCAGCAATCTCCTCCCTCGCCTCCCACAGTAGCCTGGAGTACATCTCATCCAGTCCCGGCGACTTTGATGCTTTCCAAAAGCTCCAGCACATCTTCTTTCTTAACATCTGCATGTTCAAGCTTTTCAGTCTGTTGCAAGTCAGCACTATAATCACCAAGATCCTTTTCCATAGTGAATACTGAAGTAAAGTATTCATTAATTATCTCTGCTATTTCCTCCGGTTCCATACACACTTTCCCACTGTCACACTTGATAGGTCCTATTCTTTCATGTCTTATCCTCTTGCTCTTCACATACTTGTAGAATGCCTTGGGGTTTTCCTTAATCCTGCCTGCCAAGGCCTTCTCATGACCCCTTCTTGCTCTCCTAATTTCCCTTTTAAGCTCCTTCCTGTTAAGCCTTATAATCTTCTAGATCTCTAACATTTCCTAACTCTCTGAACTTTTTGTAAGCTTTTCTTCTCTGCTTGACTAGATTTCCTACAGCCTTTGTACACCACGGTTCTTGTAGCTTACCATAACTTCCCTGCCTCATTGGAACGTACCTATGCAGAACTCCACACAAATATCTCCTGAACATTTGCCACATTTCTTCCATTCTGTTCCCAATTTAATCTTCCAAGTTCCTGCCCGATAGCCTCATAATTCCCTTTACTCTAATTAAACGCTTAACCCTAGCGTAGTCACAGGAAAATTTAGAAGACCAATTAACCTACCAACCGGTACATCTTTGGACTGTGGGAGGTAACCAAAGCACCCGAAGGAAACCCACACGGTCACGGGAAGAATGGAGAAACTCCTTACAGACGGTGGTGGGAATTGAACCCAGGTCACTGGTATGGTAAAGCATACTGTCAACCATTACGCTATCGTGCTGTGCATAGGAGGATGTTTATGTATTGGGTACATTGCAGAGAAAGTTTGATGCTAATAATCTGAATCTGAATCTGATGTCTCATGAGGGAAAATTGGGTGGAATAGGTTTGTACCTGTTGGAGTTTAGAAGAGTAAGAGATGGCTTAATTGAAATACAAAATCCTGAAGAAATTTTACAGGGTAGATGGAGAGAGTATGTTTCATTTTGTTAAAGAGTCTAATACTGTTTTTTTTTAAAAAAGGTGTCATTTATTTGAGCTAGAATTTTTTCTCTCAAGAGAACTGTGACTCTTTGAAATCTTTTAAATAAATGTGACAAGAGCCTGAAATATACCTGAAGAGAGTTTAGTGTTAAAACAACAACAGATCTCTCCCCTTTCCACCCCATGATAAAAATACCAAATGGAAAGTAAGGTCCAGTTAATTGAGGATACAGTACCACATGAACTCACCATTCAGCAGTGGGACATGGGGCTACCATTTAAAACCAAGATTAAAAACTAAGAAAAACACAAAATGCTGGCAGAACTCAGCAGGCCAGACAGCATCTATGGGAGGAGGTAGTGACGACGTCTTGGGCCGAAACCCTTGCCCAAAATGTTGTCACTACCTCCTCCCATAGATGCTGTCTGGCCTGCTGAGTTCTGTCAGCATTTTGTGTTTTTATTTATTTCCAGCATCTGCAGATTCACTCGTGTTGCCTTAAAAACTAAGATTTCAACTTTTATAATGCTTTGAAATGAAAAAAATTAAAATCATGCCCTGAGAATAGTACTACAGTGTTTTGAAAAAATGTTCAGCCCCAACCTGTCAACAACTTACTAAACATTAAAACCAAAATTGCAAGGCTGAATATGAATTCATTCCCCTTTGTAATTACTATGTTAACTTTTCTCAGGTGCAATATACTTCCTTACCAACTCACCTAATTTGTTGATGTAGAAAATTGGAGGATCACTTGTTTTCAATGTATTCATAAGAATAAATACCTCTTCTCTTTGCAAGATCCATCAGTATGGTAGACTTTTGACAGACAAAAGATCATTAAACAAAAGACAAGGAAATGATAATAGAGAAGCACAAATCTGGTGAAGGGTACAAGGCCATCTCAAAGGTACGGAACATACCTCGGAACTCAGTGCAATCCATCATGAAAAGTGGAAAAAATATGAAACCATAGCCACACAACCTAGGTCAGGCCACCCCTCTAAACTTAGTCATTGGAGAAGAATGGCACTTGTAAGAAAGGCTCCTGTGATGCCAACAGTGGCTGCAACAGTTCATAGTTCCACAATCTCTGAGGGCTTGCACAAAGAAGGGTATTTATGGAAGAGTGGTTAGGAAGAAGCCATGGCTAAAAAAAAAAAAGTCTATCCTTGCCCAATTAGGCTTTGCAAAGCATCACTTAGAAGATACTGTAAAGATATGGAAGAAACAGAGAGGCGGAGGAATTTCTTTAGCCAAAGAGTGGTGAATTTGTGGAATTTGTTGCCATATGCAGCTGTAGAGGCTAGGTCATTAGGTGTATTTAAGGCAGAGATTGATATTTTCTTGATTGGATATGGCATCAAAGGTTATGGGGAGAAGGTTGAGAACTGGGATTGAGGAGGAGAAAAATAAAAGATCAGCGATGATTGAATGACAGAGCAGACTCGATGGGCCAGGTGGCCTAATTCTGCTTCTATGTCTTATGGTCTAAGGTCTTGTGGTTGGATGAGAGTAAAGTACAACTTCTTGGCCTTAACACAAAGTGGCACATGTGGTGTAAATCTAATACTGCACATCAGCCAGGTAACACAATTGCTACTGTAAAATATGGTTGAAGTAGTATCAGCCACTGAAATCTGGTCAGTATTGATGGGAAGATAAATGCTAATAAATACAGAGAGATCCTGGTCTCTGCCCAAAGGTTTAAGGTGGGGAAGGAGTTTGTCTTTCAGCAGGACAACAAAAGTGGAAAAAATATGAAACTGCCAGCAAAACTCAAAGCAAACTGCCAGAACAACCATGGAGTGACTTCAAATGAAGTAAGTTGATGTCCTTGAGTGGCCCAGAGTCTTGATTTTAACCCAAACATCTCCGGCAAGACCTCAAGACTGCTGTCTACCGCTACACCCCAACTAACCCAGCATAGTTTGTGCAATTTTGCAAGGAGGCATGGGCAAATCTTACTCCATCACGTTGTGCAAAGCTGGTATAGACTTTTCCAACAAGACCACTGGCTGTAATAGCTGCGAGAGGTGATTCAATGAAGTACTGAGCAAAGGGGGATGAATACTTTTGAACTGCTGACATTTTAGTTTTTGATTTTTTTTTGGTTTTTCATGCTTTACAATTTTTCCTGTTATTTCAGGTCAGCCGTGGAATAAAATGAGTATGCAATCCACACATAAAAATTCCCAGTTAAATTAATTAAAATCTCTGGTTGTAATACTCATTTATGTGAACAAAGGGTTGGGGGCTGAATAATTTTTCAAGGCACTGTATATCTTAATTCTTTACTAAACATGAAAATTAAGCTAATTTTATGGTTGAAATATTTGTGGACATTTACAGAAAAGAATTTTGAACTATTATTTCATCTTCCAGGTAAAGCTTCTGCTGTGAGCTGTACAGAGGCTGTTTTGTGCTCCTTTTAATAAGCAGCTCATTAAAGAGTAATATCTATATTTGTGCATTATTAAAAGAAACTAAATATAGCAACAGAATTATATTAACCTGTAATTTAGAAAGGATTTTTGAAATTACTGTACAACTAAGCTCAGAACATGTTACTGAACAAAGAGAACAAAATACACTGAATAGGTGATACGAATAACTGAACTATTCGTGATGACCTGTCATAATAATCCATCACAAGTCATCCTCACTGCTTTACAAGCCAAGAGCAGGTAGGGTCCCAGACCATAGACTGTCTGACTGAATACATCTCATGAATATTCTGCTGCTAGCAACTGAAGAGATCATTTCCTAATGCAAAAGGACTACTCAGCCACCACCTACTCCAACTTGCTTTGTCTTCGATGCTAATTCAAGTGCACACAGAGAAGTCATAATTTGAGAAAATGTCAGCGACAGTCTGGACTTGGAGTTGGGAAAGTGGTGATTAGAACCAGGTGATGAACAACAGGGCAAGTTAAAGACAGGGAATAGGTATCAAGGATGATACAGATTTTAGAAATAGGAGTGGGGTACAAATGGGATGGGCTGGAGAGAACAACATTTTCCGAAGAGTCTGCAGTAGGAGTTATGGGACCCAATGAAGAAAACAAAATCAAGAAAGTTGTTGTGATACAATGGTTAAGCAACCCAATGTTCTACAAAAACAATCCAAAACCCCAAATTTAAATTCCACTATGGGTACCGTAGAAGTTAAATTTAGTTAGTGATCTCGAATGTAACCACAAGTCTCATCATTAGCAATGATGCTCATGAAACTACTGGATTGCTTCAAAAACTCATTTGGTCCTATTGTATCATTCAGGGAAGGAAATTTGCCATCCTTAACTGCTCTAGGCTTTATGTGACTTCAGATTCACGGAAATGAGGATGCATCTGTACCAGAAGGATGTTCTGTTCAGGGACAATTGGGGAGGGTTAATAAATATATCTTAGTCAGTGATGCCAATGTCCCAGAAATAAACAAATAAAATAGGAGAATGAAAATTCTGACTAGAGGGTGCACACAACTAGGCAATTAACATGAATGAGATAAATATTTGTTTGAGGAGATTAAATGGATATGAAAAAAGGAGTTAACAATAAGCCACACCTTGAAACCCAAGGCTAAGTGGGTTGCACTTGCAGGATTTTTTGAGATTTACAAATATTAGCATTGAGCTGATTCTAGGGCAATGAGTCCTGTGTGAAGGTCACTGGGCATTTGACTTACTCGCTATAAACCCCTCTCCCCATCTACCACTTCACTTTGCCACTCTTACTGATTCCTATTTGAGCCTCATTGTGTGGAACGGTCCCTTAATTCACTAACAACCACTCAAATGCAAAAGGTGCAAGGTTTGAAAGGTAAAGCTACAGATAACATGTTGCAAAAAACTACCAGATCAAACTTTGAAGAATGGTTTCAATCATAGTTGACTATCTTAAGAACAGATATTGACTTTTGTTATAAACACTGGAAAGATATTGCTGAATCCTGAATACTAAAACACTATTCAGGCAGCTGAAACAGGATATTTATTCTTTCCTACTGGTATAGAAGATCGTGTGTGAAGCCTTCAGGTTTTCAAATAAACAGATCATCACCTTTCTCAATTTCAGGTCAAGATTGAGTGAAGGTTTTGAATATACGGCACTGTGAAATACGTACAAACAATGTTGTAAATATATAGTACACTACAACACAGAAACTCAACCCATCCGGTCTGTACTAAACTGTTAATTCTACCAAAACCCATCGACCTGCATTAAGACCAAAGACCCACTTGACAAGAGATTTAGCATATTTAACTTTTTATAGCAACCAGCTGATAAACAAAAATGTAATCAACCATCACAAAAGTAAGACAGAAGTCAAAAATCATTGGATCACAAAGCTGCACAGAATTGTAAACAGAGCTAGTGCCATCATGGGCACAATGATCCCCATCTTCAAGGACATCTTCAGGTGGTTGTTTCTCAAGGAAGTGGTGTTCATCACTAAAGGACCTCACAATCTTGGACAAGCTGTTCTCTCATTATTACCATCAGGGAGGAAGGCACAGGAGCCTCTAGCCCCAAACTCAATGATTCAGAAACAGCTTCTTCCCCACTGCCATCATATTTCTCAATAGTCCATTAACCCAGAAGCACTATCTTGTTATTCATTGCTTGCATTATTTATTTATTTTGTAATTTATAGTAATTTTATCTTTTGTACTGTAATGCTGTCACAAAAAAAGCCTATTTCACATCATATAAGAAAGGACGGACTTCCTGGAAGTACTGTTTTGGGCCCTGAATGGTGGTGAGGGAGGAGACGTAGCACTTGTCACGCTTGCAGGAATAAGTACGTGAAAGAGATCAGTGGGGAGGGATAAATGGACAAGGGAGTCACGTAGAGAGCTATTTCTGAAGAAAGTTAAGATGTGTGTAGTGGTAGAATCCACAAGTTATGGAGAATAATGTGCTGGATACAGAGGCCAAGTAGAGAGGTGTGGTATGTCAGGACAAGGGGAAATCTATCTCTATTATGGTGGTAGAAGGATGGGGTGAGGGCAGATACATAAAAAATGGAGGACATCTCAGATGTTCTCAAATGAAAGCCTCATCCTGAGGACAGAAGCTTTAGAGACAGAAAAAATGAGAAAAGAATATAGCTTTCTTCCAAGTGTCAGGGTGGGAAGAGGGTGAGTCAAGGTAGCTGTGAGAGTCAGTATGTTTGTAAAAGATAATCAGTTGATAGCAATCTCCTCACCAATGGAGACAGAGAGAACAAGAAAGGTGTCATAAACTGACCAAGCAAATTTGAGGGCAAGGTGGAAGTTGGAAGTAAAATTGATGAAACTAATGGCATGGGTGCAGGAAGCAGCATCAATGTAGTGTATAAACAGATGGAGTACGTTACCAGTGTAGGCTTGGAACTCGGACTGTACTATGTAGCCGATGAAAAGGCAGGCCTATGCCATACCTTGGGATTGGAGAAAATAGGAGGAGCCAAAAGAGGAATGGTTGAGGGTGAGAAACAGTTCTGCCAGATGGAGAAAGAGGGTGCAGGCGGAAAGGATCTTGTTAAGTCTGTTGCCCAGTGAGGAGAGCTTTAAAGCCTTCCTGATCTGGGGGGGGGTTACATCAATAAATGATTTGTCCAACATTTTACTTGCTTGAGCACAGTGATATCTAAATGCAGTGCTTTAATCCTTAAAGGAATTCTGCAAGGAACAAAGAAATAATTTCAGCGAAATAACAGTTCCAACTACTCTCCTGAAGCTTTGTGCCAAAGCAAAAAAATAGCTTCCTCGATCTCTCTGACTCAACTGCTGTAGATAATGTAGACAAAAGAAATCAAAGAGTTAATGCTCCATGATTTACATATAAATCAAAAACAAAATGATGAGAAACTTTTAGAAGACTTAACTCATATTTTTTTGAGATTATCAACTGGATACATTTAAAATTAATGATGGAAATTTGAAATTGTATCAGATAATGTTGGAAACATTCACATTTGCATCACCTTTGGAGAAACAGTATTATTGGACATGGATACTGCTGGCTAAAACTGGCTGTTTTGATCTTGAGCAGTTTGTGTTTCAGCCAGTCTCTACCTGCTATAACGTGTCTTTGAATGCAAAAGACCAAATAACTGAACAACAGATGAAGAGTCTCTGTAACTACACATTATCAATGATGGGATGCAGTCTTGGTCGGATTCTCCGTTATAACCCTGAGAAAAATCACCATTCAAATATAGTTGAAAATTGCAGGCCTTGTTGACTGCAAAATTAATTGCAGACATTTAAAAAGTTTAAATCCTTGACAGCCAAAGAAAATGACAGACTACCCCCAGTTATACTTAAGAGATGTTACAGGGCCTCTGCACCAGTCACCTGGGGGCTATTCACAAACTGGACTTCACCTTACCACTTGAGGTCAGTAATGTTAGCCTTTTACATCTGGCCTAGAAAAGCAGAGTACGTGGAAACCACACTCAGAGGCTCGGAAGAATATAGCCCTGTTCAAATGCATCAAAAGTTTGAAATGTTCAAATACACATTCTGATCTATAGTGTTGCTTACGTTTCTCTTTTGACAGATGTTGTCAGCTATTTCCAGCATTTTCTGTACTTATAAACTAGAAATGAAATAAACTCTAAAGCAATTACATTTGTTATAAGAGAAACAGATGTGTTTTCAGATAACAACAGAATTAGTCATAGAACAGTACAGCACAGAAACTGGCCCTTTGGCCCATCTACTCTATGTCAAAATATTCAACTGCCTTGTCCCATTGACCCGTATGTGCACCATAGCCCTCCAACCAAACTAAATTTCTCATAAATGTTGCTATCGAACCTGCATCCACCACTTCCGCTGGTAGCTCATTCCACATTCTCACCACTCTCTGAATGAAGTTCCCCCCTTAACCCATAACTTCTAGTTCTAGTCTCACCCAACCTCAGAGGAAAAAGCCTGCTTGCATTTACCCTATCTATACCCCTCATAATTTTGTACACCTCTATCAAATTACCTCTCATTCTTCTATGTTCTAGGGAATAAAGTACTAATCTATTTAATATTTCCCTATAACTTAGATTTTCAAGTCCTGGCAACATCCTTGTAAATTTTCTCTGCTCTCTTCCAATATAATCGATATCTTTCCTGTAGGTAGGTGACCAGACCTGCATACAATACTGCAAATTAGGCCTCACCAATGTTTTATACATCCCAACTCCTGTACTCAATACTTTGATTTATGGAGGTAAATGTGCCTAAAGCTCTCTTTACAACTGTGTCTACTTGCAATGTCACATTCAAGGAATTATGAATCTATATTCTCAGAACCCTCCTGGTTCACCACACTCCTCAGTGTCCTACCACTCACCTTACAAGTCCTGCCCTGGTTTGTCCTTTCAAAGTGTCTTGTCTGCATTAAATTCCATCTGCCTTTTGTAGCCCATTTTTTCAGCTAGTCCAGATCCCACTGCAAGCTTTGATACCCTTCCGCCCAGTCAACTACACCCCCAATTTTGGTGTCATCCTCAAATTTGCTAGTCCAGTTATCATTATCATTCAGACTGCTGATAAGTAAAATATTAAACAGAACCTGAGGGAGAATATTTTTCCTCAGAGGATGGTGTGTATGTGGAGCCAGCAGAAATGGTGGATGTGAATTGCATTACAACACTCAAAGAGGAGTTTGGGTAAGTGCATGGATGACCGGGGTGTGGGGGCGTGGGGGTGCTATGGTCCAAGTGTGGGTCGATGGGACTAGGCAGAGTAACAATTTGGCACAGCAAGATGGGCTGAAAGGCCTGTTTCTCTGCTGTAGTGCTCCATTACTCTACATTACTTCTTTGGAATGCATTGGTTTAATAAAATTTGCTCTGATTATTTTTGGTACATCTATAATTTATAGAATATCCCTGCTATATATAATCTTGTACAACTAATGAAACATTCTCATTTTATGCAGAAAACTAATTGAGTAAGGCAGATTTAAATGAACTAGGGCTTTGCTATGCCCTTGCTTTTGCTAATGATGCTTTTGGTACTGTGTAAAAAAGTGTCATGGAAAGTCAAAGCACAAAAGGTGGCTATTCAGGTTCTCAGTCTGAAACAGAAGACATATTTCATTGTTCTGATTTTAATCCACAACTACAAATTCTTCATATTGAGCACTCGGGAACAGTGCCCCACTTCCTGCACTCCTTGGGATCCCATTTCCCAAGCGCCCTTGAAACTCATCCGGGTCCTGTTTGCTGCACTCACTTTAAACTTTAAGTTCACTGCAGCATTTATTATGTTCTTGAATAAAAGGTGCACTAGACTATTAATTAAAAATAACATCCAATAGAATTATAGAACACCACAGCACAGAAACAGCCATTGCCCATCTAGACCATGACAATCAATTTGCCTAGTCTCATTGATCTGTACTCAGACCATTGCCCTCTATACTACTCCCCGAAAACAAGCCAGTCTTGCATCATCAAGTCCCAGGCATGCTGGATTAATAGAGTTCTACTGTAACACTTTTCAAAGAGATTTTAGACATTCCCTTTAGTATTCCAGATCTTGGCAAATTTCCTCCTTTATCAATAATTTAAACTCTAGTACTTATTTCTCTGAATGTTGATTCTGTTACTGGAGGGATCAGCATTTCTCTATCTATTCTCTCTAAAAAAAATAGAAAAACATACGTTCAAGGTTACCTTCTTTCATTTACTTTTGTACACATTTGATAAAACTAGCCTAACCACGTCACAGAGTACTCTTTTAAATCAATTTCTAAAATGCAACAGAGTAACTTACAGCAAATAGTCTGCGATGAACTTTATCCTTTACACATGGTAGTCCAATCTCATAAATAATACCGGGCACTTCTACTGCTGTACACTGAGGAAAGAGAACGGTATGTTAATATGCATATAATTCAATTATTTACTTTTATTGTATATTACACTATCACTGAGGAAGAAACAAAAAAACAATGTTCTCGCCAGAATTCAAAGTCCACAGTAATTATTTCCTATAAATGATCAAGTCTTTTAAGCATGCACATTCTGTTCACATTTAATGGGATTTGTTAAGTTATATGCGTTAGCTGTTTATGAATATCATAGGCAGATACCATATTAAATGTCAATCCTGAATTATCTCTGGAAAAAATGGTCCCTTCTTGAAATGCTGCAATCACAGTGTTAAAAAATGTTCTCATCAGTTTGGTTATTTCCAGGATTTAGATCCAATGACAGTGAAAACTGGTCATATGCTGTTGAAGAGTTATATTCATGGGATTTGGCCATTGTTAACGTAGAATTTACTACCCATCCCTAACTGACAGTGAATTTGCTCGGAGGCTTACATGGAGGCAAGAGTCACAAGTAAGACAGACTGATGAGATCTTGATATCTGATAGAGTGAGCCCATCATAATGGAGTGCATCCAATAGATTTATTACAGAAAGTTTATGATGAAGAGATCAAAACAATCTTCCAGAGAATGAATACCCTCATTCCTGATAATATGACGTCTGAAATTCACATTAGACTCTGACTCTTCTGATAGGCTTGATCTGGCTGGGCCAGGCCTGTTATTCAGGGCTTTGAATCACTAAGGCTGGAAGCAGAGGTTAGATTTTGTTGGCCCACTACACCTTTACACCAAGAGCATAGCAGCAATGAGGCCTCAGCAGTATGCCCCGGAACACTCTAAATAAATGTCCACCCCAATACTTGGCTTGTGTACAGACCATACATGCGAGCCAGTGTTTTGGAGACAAGCAGGGTAGATTTGATGGTTGGTACAGGCACTTTTGCCTTGTGTGGTCTTGGTTTGTGGCTATGTTTCCACCTTGTGAACTATTTGAGTTATGAACAGTTCACAGGAATGGAAGGACAACATTAACTGCAGAAGACCTGTAGGCTTTGACAGAAGGGAAGGCAAAGAGTGAGGTTCTGGCTTCTATCAAAACTTTCAAGGATTCCAGAAGTTTTCAAAAATACCTCTGACACTGAATTATTAAAAAAATTACACTAACATGAAAGGTAAAAAGGACATTTATTACCTTGCATTTTGTACCTTAATCTGCAAAGGCCAAGAATCCTTATTAGAATGGAAGGCCCTAATAATGACTGGTAGGGAAACATACCTTGGCAGATGTGACGTAATCTGTCACTCAGTGGGACTAGGTTCAGCTGTGCATCTGGGTAATTCCAATGAATTCTTAATGAATTTTCAACTAGTAAGGTTCATTCCATTATCTATTCCCATGCCACCATTGTTTACAGTGGTTAGTGTCAAATGTATAGCAAATATAATTGCCAAAGAATTTAGCTGCTTAGTTTAAAATAAACAAGGAGTTAAATCAACTGCAGTTTCTTGATAACACATACAAAATGCTGGAGGAATTCAGCAGGCAAGGCAGCATCTATGGAAAAAAAGTACGGTCGACATTTTGGGCCAAAACCCTTCAGCAGGACTGGAGAAAAAAGTCTCCAGACTTGCCAAAGGGTTTTGGCCCAAAATGTCGACTGTATTTTTTTTTACATAGATGCTGCCTGGCCTGATGAGTTCCTCCAGCCTTTTGTGTGTGTTGCTTGGATTTCCAGCATCTGCAGATTTTCTCTTGTTTGCAGTTCCTTTACAATTGTTTTCAGGAATTCAGATTTTCTATTAAATTTGATAAGGAAAGCACTCAAAAGTTCATTGTTTATTGGGATGTTGGCTTTCAGAAAAGCTCATGGTTCAAGGAAAACCTGTATTTGGTCAGCTGCAATAATGATGAACTACTTATTTAAGCAGACTACTAACAGCCTACTCTTATCACCTTCTATTTAGATTTACTTCTAATGAATTTTATACCTCCTTAATCTGAAGTACTAATAGCAAGGCTCCAATTTAGCTAGGGCACTAATAAGTTAAAATAATATCAAATTAAAGCAGAATGGGAAAATTGAAATTAAAAAACATTGAAAATGTTAAGGCAGTTATGAGATGCTGGCATCAAATACAGAAGTCGAGAGGTTGTGCTCCAACTTTATAAACTTCAGTCAGACCCTAGCTGGAGTGCTGTGTACAGTTCTGTGATATTACTGGAGAGGCTGTGGAGGAGATTCATCAGGATGTTTCCTGGAACCGTTCAATTCTGAGGAAGGATTAGGTAAGCATTGTCTGTTCCCCATGAAGTGGAAGGGGTTGGGAGGGGACATGGTTGAGGCATATAAAATTGAGGGGTATAGATAGGATGAACAGTAAAAAGTTCAAAGTTTGAAGTAAATTTATTGCCAAAATACATACAATGTACTACCCTGAGAATAAATTTCTTGTGGGCATTCACAGGAAATACAAAGAAACACAATAGAATCAATGAAAACCCACATACAGTAAATTACGAAGAAGAAACAAAACAAAATAATAATAAGCAATGAATATTGAGAACAGGAGTTGTAGAATCCTTAAAAGTGAGTCCATGGGTTGTGGGATCAGTACAGTGTTTGGGTAAGTTAAGTTACCCTCTCTGATTCAAGAGACTGAAGGGTGAGAGGTAACAACTATCTTGAACCTGGTGGTGTGGGTCTTGAGGCTCCAAAACCTCCTTCCTGATGACAGCAGCGAGAAGTACACATTTCCTGGATGGTGGTAAGGAACTTTTCCCATATTAGAGGTAGGTAAAACTAAAGGACATAGATCGTGGTTCAGGGGAAGAAATTTAAGAAATTGAGAGGTACCAAGAGATTGTTGAGGTGATTCACTGAGAGCACTCAAGGAGTACCTTGATGAGCACTTGAATCACCTAGACAAGAGAAGCTTATTGTGCAAGTGCTGGGGGATGGGATTAATGCTCACTGGCTGACACAGCTGTCTTGGGCCAAGTGGCCTGTTTATATGCTGTACAATTCTATGACTTTGAAAGAAAGAGTTTCCTTAGTATTTGCTTTCTTTATTTCTTAATAAGTTAATGTAAAGTTTAAAAATATTTTTGTGCCAGGCATGCATCCAACTCAAATATTATAACATGTACAATGCAACTTAAAATGGTAATAACAACTAAAGCGTGATGTACACATAATAGTACGAGTTATATTTTACACCCTTAAATAACTGCTAAAATATTTTCAGTTTTAGGAAAAACAACTCATGGGAAGAAAGGAGTTTACATGTTTCACTTCCCTATTATGGCAGAACATAGGAGGCACATTAACAACACAATGCAAGTTTGCTGGCTTTGTAAACCGTATAAGGATTAATGGAACTATTGCTGTGTTTTTTGTCAATTAGGTCATTTCTATACATTACATCGACAACAACACTAACAGTTACAAAGTACATTGGGTCATTTTCTTTATCGATTTTTATGATTCCACTGATGACTTTGATTCCTTTTGCATATCTATGTTAGGAATTCAGAATGGAATTTTTATTTGTTTGCTTTGTGCTACAAAAATAAAAACACTTTGGAAATCTCAGTATTAAAGAAATTAG
Source organism: Hemitrygon akajei (assembly GCF_048418815.1). Taxonomy (NCBI): domain Eukaryota; kingdom Metazoa; phylum Chordata; class Chondrichthyes; order Myliobatiformes; family Dasyatidae; genus Hemitrygon; species Hemitrygon akajei. The sequence continues at coordinate 56,198,462 of NC_133128.1, forward strand.
CATGAGTAAAATAAAAGTTATTAACAAAACTGAAAGCTGCTAAGTTCCTGGATCCAATTGCCTATATTCTAAGAGTTTAAGAAGCATAGAACTGAGAACACCACAGTACAGGCCCTTCAGTTCACAATGTTGTGCCAGCCAACCTTTGAACCTCCTAAAAGTAACCTAGCCCTTCCCTCCTCCATCAACCTCCATTGTTGCATCATCTACGTGCCTATCCAGGAGTTTCTTAAATATCTCTAATATATCTGTGCCTGCCAGGGCAGGTTGCTCCCCATACTCAGCACTCTCTGTGTAAAAAATCATCCCTAACGTCCCTGCTATATGAGGGGTGATTGATAAGTTTGTGGCCTAAGGTAGAAGGTGTCAATTTTAGAAAACCTAGTACATTTATTTTTCAACATAGTCCCCTCCTACATTTACACACTTAGTCCAGCAGTCGTGGAGCATACGGATCCCTTCTTTGTAGAAGTCAGCATCTTGGACCTCTAGAAGTGGTCCACAGCAGGGGTGATTGATAAGTTCATGGCCTAAGGTGGAAAGAGATGAGTTATTAACTTCAAACTTTCTGCATAATCACTTAAAGAGTTGAACTCGACGTGCATATAACGAGAGCTGTATAACTCATCTCGTTCTACCTTAGGCCACAAACTTATCAATCACCCCTGCTGTGCGTGATAAAACAAAGATAACATACAGGTGCTAATGACACCGACTTCTACAAAGAAGAATCCGTATGCTTCACAACCGCTGGACTAAGTGTGTAAAAGTAGGAAGGGACTATATTGAAAAATAAATGTGTTAGGTTTTCTAAATTTGACTCCTTCTAACTTGGGCCATGAACTTATCAATCAGCCCTCGTACTTTTCTGCAATCCAATTAAACTAATGCCCTTCATATTAGTCATTTATGCCCTGGTTATCTACTCAATCCATGCCTCTTATCATCTTGCACACCTCTATCATGTCACATCTTCTCCTTTGCCCCAAACAGAAAATTCCTACCTCACTCAACCTATCCTCATAAGACATTTCATTCCCTAAGTCCAGGCATCATCCTGTTTAATCACCTCTATACCTCTCTAAAGCTTCCCTACCCTTTCTATAATGAGGTGATCAGAACTGAACGCAAGGTTCAACAGTGGCCTAACCAGGGTTTTATAGAGCTGGAATATTGCCTTGCAGCTCTTGAACTCAAACTCTCAACTAATGAAGGCCAACCCTATTAACTTGTGCAGCAACTTTGAGGGATCTATGGACATGGACCCCAAGATCCCTCTGTCACTCCACACTGCCAAGAACTCTGCCATTAATCTTCTATTCTGTCTTCATATTCAATCCTCCAGTGAATCATCTTACATTTCTCTGGCTTCCAGTTTAAGATGGCATTGTTGAAGGCAAGCAAATACTTATTGGTGGTTAACAAAACAAGGAATTCAACTAAATACATTAATAATAACACTCCTGTAAAAAATTGTGGTAAGCGATCACCACAAACAATGGAGAGGCTAGCAAAGTCAAGGCTGAGTTGAGATCGAAGTGTGCAGGTGTGAGGTTAAGTTGGGGTGAGGCACAGGCATATTCAAAGCAAAGTTGAGGTGAGGTCAAGGCATATTCAAGACAAAGTTGAGGTGAGCTCGAGGCATATTCAAGGCGAGTGCAGCGAAGTCAGAGTGGAGGAGAAGCAGATGCTAGGCCCATCCATCTAAACCAAGAGTGAGGTTTGACTGATCTAAGCACTGGGCCTATTTAGAAAGGTCGGGTACAGGCCAAAATATGGTGGCAGGGTACAGGCCCAGAGCATATCGATGCGACAGGGCCCAGGTCTTAGAGCAAGGAATGACCTAATGTTTGGACAATTTAAATACCAGGCCAGATGGATTGAAAAGAATGGGTGTTGGGACCAGAGGTGAAGATCGGGCCAGTTCTGCTCACTGCTCAGTAATGTTTGCTCCACTGTATGCTGCACAGAGGCTGAAGCTGTGGGTCTGCTCTGGGCTTCATGTCTATGGGCTCCACAATGTTTACTCTGCTATATGCTGAACTGAGGCTAAGGCTGTGACCTGCACGTCTGAGGACTCATTTTCATTTTAAATGTTAGTTGCTTACTTTTATTGTTTACATAATTTTTAAAAATCACTCAGCACATTAGATGTTTGTCGGTCTTTTATGGGTTATTTTGGGTTTCTTTGTTTTGTGGCTGCCTGTAAGGAGACAAATCTCAAAGATGCATAATGTAGACATTGATTATAAATGTTCTTTGAACTCCATCTGCCATTTCTTAGCCCAGCTCTGCACCCTGTCAATGACCCATTGCAACCTTCACCAACTTCAGTGTCATTTGCAAACTTACTAGATGAATTAATCATCCAAGTCACTTATAAAAATCACAAAAACAGGTTGTCAGAACAGATTCTGACCTCCAGGCAGAATTCGCTCCATCTACTACCACCCTCTGCCTTCTGTGGGCAAGCCAATTCTGTAACCACACAGCCAGGTTGCCTTAGATTCCATGCCTCCTGACTTTCTGAATGAGTATACCAAGCACCTTAATCAAATCCATATCCAATGCTTTACCTTCATCAATGTGCTTTGTCACATCCTCAAAGAATTCAATCAGGCTTGTGAGGCATGACTTGTCCCTCACAAAGCTATGTTTGAATATCCCTAATCAGACTAAGTTTCTCCAAAAGCTTGTAAGTCCTGCCTCTAAGAACTTTCTCCAATAATTTGACCAGCATGGAAGTAAGACACACTGGTCTATAATTCCCATGGTTAGACCGACTCCTTTTCTTGAGCCAAGAAATAACATTTGCCACTCTCCAATCATCTGGTTCTCCTCCTGTGGCCAGTGAGGATGCAAAGATCATTGCCAACATCACAGCAATCTCCTCCCTCACTTTCCATAACATGGGATAAATTCTGTCCAGCCCCATGGACTTACCTATGCTAATGATTTTCAAAGTTTCAGCACATCCGCTTCATGTCAATTATAATTAACATGATTAAGGATGCATTGTTTATCTTTCAATGTAATGTATCGAGGAAGTGACAAAGAAAAAGAACTGAATAATGTATTTCACAAACTTAATGCCCTTAAATATTGAAAAGTAATTCAAATAACAATCAAACCAACCAAATGTGCACCAGTATGCTGTGCCAGTTCCCAAAGGATGGGATTAATCATAAAAATGAAAGACTGAATTGATTCCCAGAAATAGATAAGTGGAGACTCATGGTATCAACTTGCCATTGTTTAGTTTCAACTTGTTTTATCCCATTAACTTAGCTCTTAAAGAAGTTGCCACATTTGACAGTATATTACCAATATTTTTAACTTGAATCAATTCTATGCAACTATACAAAGGAGTCAAAAGTATTATTCTAAATATCTGTTTACATCTAAAGGTAGTTCCCAGGAAATACAACTTCACTTCCAGGGATCATGATACATTTTTAATCATTTCTGTCCTAACCTCTTCATGGTAACATAGACTAGCAAAGTAGATACTAATGCATTTTTTGCAAAAAGTACAATTTAGAGTCTCAAGGCAGCAATAATAAACCATTTCAGCCAATGGATGCAAACATTTTAAAAATCAACAAAAAAACAGACATTTTTTAAATCTCAGAACGTCATCTCTGCATTTGGAGAACACAGTAAAATATATATGCTATTTTTCAGTTGAAGTTTCAACCAGAAATAATCACCGGCTTTCAGATTTTATTCTCTCATTCAATCTTGTCTGTTACAATAGTTGCTTGATGAAATATGGTGAACTGATCTATCTGGATATTATAGAAAAAAGACCGTTTACAATTATTTGTTATATTGTTGCTTTAAAAAGCAGAGGTAAATTAATGAATTCTTCCTAAAACATTTATCTCATATGAAAGAAACAAATATTACAGAATTAATGCACACCTATCATCAGCACTAATACTGAAGTGCATTATCGAGGGGTGCTGGATTGTCAGGGGTGCTGCCTTTTGAAATGATTTTAACTGTGGCCTCATCTTTTGGGAACATTAAATAAAAAATCCCATAGCACTGTTTAAAGAAAAACACAGAGTACTCCCAGTGTCCCAGCCAACATGCCACCTCACTCAAATCCTCTAAAAGAACAGTTTAACTTGTCATTTATTTTATTGTTTTTTATTTTTAGAGTTTTCAGAATCCAGACAAACAATTCAGAAATAACCCAATGGTTGTAAAGTGACTAGATATCTGAGAAAGTGGCAGTTCTTTCAATAGTAGGAAATAATGATACTCATCACTGACTGCAATTGATGTCTGCTTCACAACATTACCTTGTTAGTAACGATATGAATATCTGTGTTTGAGCGAGTGAGCAGGTCAACCCATTATCAAAATCTTTAACGTATGGAACAACATAAAAGAACAAAAACATATCTAAATCTAAATGCCATTCTCAAAGATGTTTAACTTCAATCAGAGAGGAAAGAGAAAAGCATGCAGTCAAACGGGGGTTTTGATGTGCCTTTCTAGCAATCCAACGAGCAGTTCTCTTGGAAAGTTTTCTTGGTCTTCCAGACCTCAACTTGACCTCCACCATTCCTGTTAACTGCCATTTCTTAATTACATTACAAACTGAGGAAGCGGCTAGCTGAAAACGCTTTGCTATCTTCTTATTGCCCTCTCCTGCTTTGTGGGCATCATTTATTTTAATTTTCAGAGTGCTAGGCAACTGTTTAGAGGAGCCCATGGCTGCTGATTGTTGGGACAAGGGTTTGAGGAGTCAGGGTATTTATAAAGCTTTGAAATTTGCATCACCTGGCCTTTCCTAACGATAACTGTGAACAAGCCATAGCCCTAACAAGCTAGTTAATGTCAGACCTTAATTAACTAACTTGGTAAAAGTTATCTGAGAGCTCAAATCACTTGGGGTGCCCAAACTTTTGCATGGTGCTCCTTTCCTTTTTTTCACTCTAAAATTGTACAAAACAAAAATAATACACTAATCTTGCTTAAAATATTGAAAAGAATGTTTCAGCTTTAACTTTATGATTTTTGGCGATCAGTTCATCTTCTACTCACTTAACTATTCACAGCAACAGAAATTTTGACCAAGGGTGCCCAAACTTTTGCATGCCACTGCACATTCATTAAATCAAATGAAGGGACAGAAATGTCTGCAGTTTGCAATAATTTCCCTTCAAAACTTTGTATTTTAATATTTGCCTTTTATTGTTAGAATATTATGTCGGTACACTTCTGGAGACCTCCAACCACACTCCTAATGATTTATTTTCTTCCCGTTATCCAAAACATTGGCTACAAGAACAGAATTGCCTCTTATACACTAATATGATTTATATGCTGGATTTTCATTGTCTTAAATAACTCACTGGCTTATAGTACTCTGTAGTGAGCCCCAATAAACAAAAACGAATCTAGCAAAATACCACACGGAGCTGACATTTAAAAAACAGCGCTAATAAGAGGAATGCTCCAGGAGGGATCGTTAAAAAAAACTTGCTAATTGAAACAAACAGATCAGAGCCAAATGTGTATTCATCACCAGTTATTGCAGCATTAGCTATTAATGCAGAAGAATAAATGCAATCTTTTTACATATCTATTCAAATATTAACTGTCACCTTATTTAAATTTCTTTTAAGAAATGTTCAAATGAAAAGTAGTTGGAAGTAAGCTTGTTTTACAAGACTTCCATGCAGTACAATCTTGTACAGTACCAAGTGTACAAAGTGATAGAACATTAACACAGTCACAAATATATATAAAAAATACAGAGCTTACTTCCTTTGTGTAATGGAGTTATCAAAAGTGTTGCATAACCCAGGGTCTTAATGACAGATATAGTTCAATCTCCTTGTTAACAGTATCATCACAAACAGAAGTTCAAGTTGAAAAAATACACCGTTTGAGGTCTCAAAACTCCAAAGGTACATAGCGATATGGAAGTTTTATTTGACTCACCAGATATTTAAGAGATATTGCATCTTAATAGTACAGTGAAATGACACCCTGATTCTCTGTCCCACTTCTATCCCCTCTGTTGTTGTTCCTTTACATGCCATGTGGCGCATCGGGTGGCTTTTCTGTTGTTTCAATAACATTTGATTGTTTTTTTACAAGGCTGAGTTGTGAGCTCAACGCTCAACCCAGCACAGACTGAAAGTGTGCAAGGGGCTGGCTGGATCTGAACTCAGGACCATTCACCCGGAAGTCTGGTGTTGATGCCACTACACCCCTGGCCGACTACATCTCCTCTATTGTGTCCAACTATTCAACAAGGATGGTTAAACAAAACTGGGAATGTGTGAGAGGGGCTCCTTCTCAATAAATGGTATCAATACAGGCACTGTAGGACGAAGACAAGATAGATTCTGTAGGGTGGTTTTGTGAGCACACCTCATGACCAGAACTCACCAACATGTACCAAGGTTTGTTTGGCTGGTGGTGCAAAGGGCCCATCCTGTCAGATTTTTTCTGTATGGTCTGAACCTCATTCCCAGTGCCTGCTGCCCTCAGAATGGACATGACAAGAATGAGACTGTTGCCCACGTCTTTGCAGACTGTGCATTTGTAGTCCAGAGAAGAAAGCAAGGTGCCTTTCAGTGGTTCATCCCAAGAAGCTGTGTAATAGAGGTGCAAATCAAGCTCTGATTGAAGATCATCAAATAGGTGTAGGATGCTCTTTAGTCTGCCTGCAAATTGCTGCTCTTCTAGTACAATGGAACCTGTAAGGGAACGGTGCTGAATGGCACATTGTAGACAGCAAGAGTATGCATTGAGGGATGTGCTGAAGCTCAGTGGGACCAGAGTCTAGGGTCCTTTTACCACTCTACATTAAAGGGCTAGTCTAGTGTAGAGGCGTCTCCAACACTTGAAAATTGTATCAGCACAGGAGGCCAAAAAGGATGCATATAGATGCAATCAGAATGAAAGAGTACCATGGATCTTTACCTGTTTAGGTTTGGCTTGTCATTCAATACTCTTAAACAGATGTATTGCTTAAAGTATCCTGATTGGTTGCATCCTATTCTGGTATGGCAGCTCGAATGTGAAGTTGCAGGGAGTACTAGACTCTGCCCAGCACATCACAGACACATCCTTCCCCACCACTGGTAGTACCCACAGGAGGCACTACCTCAAGAAAGAAACATCTATCTTCGAAGATCCCCACCATACGGCCATGCTGTCTGAAAGAAGCCTTAAGTCCCACATTACTGGGATCAAGAACAGCTACTTCCCTTTAACCATTCAGATCTTAAACTAACTGGCAAAACATTATCACTACAGTTTAGCCACACTATAACCTCTTGGCACTAAAATGGACATTTATTGTTTTAATTGTGCATTCTTGTAAAAATAGCTTAATTTGTGTTTGATTAATGTATTTTCTGTGATACTGCTTATGTCATGCCTGCACATGTGTTGCTATTTAAAGTAAATTTAACTTTGAGCAACAAAGGTGCTATGCGCCCAAAAAGTGTGGAACCAATAACATGGAATGTACAGACTGAATGACACTATGAATGTGAAGAGTTTCACACTTCACATGATAAAATAAAGAGATTCTGCAGATGTTGGAAATTCAGAGCAACATACACAACTGGTGGAGAAACTCACCAGATCAGGCAGTATCTATGAAAACGAATAAAGTCAATGTTTTGAGCCGAAACCCTTCTTCATCAAGACATACTGTTCACATACTCTGGTTTTTGCACTTGCATATATTTCCACAAATACATCTTACTTACTTACTTAATTGTCACCAAACAATTAATACTAGAGCATACAATCATCACAGTGATATTTGTTTCTGCGCTTAATTTTGAAATAAAATATATTTAAGACAGATACATTTCTAAATTTCAACCCAACAGTATACCAGTTTTATGCAGCATACAAGATATAGTTTTGATGTTAAGAAAAAGCGAAGCCTCAGATATTGTTATTTTTTTCATTGAAACCAGAAACCAAATTGTGACAATCAAACATGCAGTTAAACATGGAAGTTGGGACACTGCTTCCAGTCTCTGTTCCTCTCAGGTTAAATGAACCTGGCTGATACAAATGGCATTCCAGTAAATCCAACTACAAGACATTAGCATACTTAGCTCAGATACACATGAACCTCAACAAAATAAGTTTGTTTGTCTATTTCGATCTAAATAGTCTTTTAAAAGCAACATAAACCTTGACTGTTAGCAACAAAATTTCTAGAAATAGAACATACTTTTTACAAGTCATCTTTCAACTGTCAGAAGTAAAAGGAACCTTGTTTTGGTCTCTTATCTTAAACCAACCCAACTTTCTGTTGTTTAATTCACATATCCTACCTGATTTGATATTCAGTCCAATACTCTATTTGGTTCGGGTTTGCATTGCTTATCGAGGATATTTTTATCTGTTCAATTAAGAAGATCCACAGTTGCCTGCTTTAGTTAACACTGGTCCCGGACACTAAAGAAAGTACAATGCTTTTTAGATGTTTGGCTGGCAATAACTTGCTTTTGGTACAGATAAACATAACACATCTGTTGTACTTTGTTAATACTATTGTCTAGTGATTCAGTTTCTATCAATAATTCACACAACAATGCACATCATCATAAAGGAAAGACTATCACTTCAGTCCTGCCCATTTGTGTGTGGATACAAGCAATAGTGTAGAGAAGGCACACTTCTAAGAAGGCAGGAAGACTTGCAGGCATCTACCAAAGAATGCCGCGTGAATAGCAGAGCTCATCAATGCCAAGTTGCTGAGCATGCTGAGACACTGCTGCAAGAAAGGAACCCGCTGACCTCTCTGGCAGCCTGACTGTCACATCATACAAACTACCTGATGTCACTTAAGCCAATCAACTATAGTATACAGTACATTCTAGACTAGGATGCTGCGTTTGCAAATAAGGCCTTCAGAGTAGCTTTGAGGTTATCTAACAACACTGACCGAAGCTCACAAACTTTCCACCTGTCAACCAATACTTTACTTTATTGTCACCAAACAATTGATAATAGAGCGTACAATCATCACAGCGATATTTGATTCTGCACTTCGCGCTCCCTGAAGTACAAATCGAAGTAAATATAATAAAGATTTAAATTATAAATCATAATTAGAAAATAGAAAAGGGAAAGTAAGGTAGTGCAAGTCAGGTCTGGATATTTGGAAGGTATGGCCCAGATCTGGGTCAGGATCTGTTCAGCAGTCTTATCACAGTTGGAAAGAAGCTGTTCCCAGATCTGGCCGTACTAATCTTCAAGCTCCTGAACCTTCTCCCAGAGGGAAGAGGGACGAAAAGTGTGTTGGCTGGGTGGGTCGTGTTCTTGATTATCCAGGCCAAATTTCTTCAGCTTTCTCAGCAAGTAAAGGTGCTGGTGGGCCTTCGTTACAGTGGACTCTGCTTGTTTAGACCAAGTCAGGTCATTTGTGATATTCACCCCGAGGAACTTAAAGCTTTTGACCTGTTCCACCTGCGCACCACCGATATAGACGGGGTCGTGTGGTCCGCTACTCTTTCTGAAGTCAACAACCAATTCCTTCGTCTTGCTGACGTTGAGGATACGTTATTGTCTTTGCACCATGCCACCAAGTTCTTAATTTCCTCTCTGTGCTCAGACTCATCATTACCCAAGATACGCCCTACAATTGTGGTGTCATCAGCAAACTTATATATTGAGTTCGATGGAAACTTGGCTAAACAATCATGGGTGTCCAGTGAGTACAGCAGGGGGCTGAGTACACAGCCTTGTTGGGCACCAGTGCTCAGAGTGATTATAGAGGAGAGCTTGTCCCCTATTTCTACAGCCTGGGTCCTGTCTGTGAGGAAGTTGAAGATCCAGCTTCAGATCTGAGTGCTAAGACCCAGGTTCTGGAGCTTAGGAATCAGTTTATTTGGAATGATGGTATTAAAGGCAGAGCTGTAGTCGATGAAAAGGAGCCTTACATATGCATCTTTATTCTCCAGGTGTTCTAAGGAGGAATGTAGTGCCAGAGAGATGGCATCTGCTGTTGACCTGTTGCTCCGGTAGGTGAACTGCAAAGCGTCGAGGTTGACAGGTAGGTTAATGGTTGATGTATGCCATAACCAATGGCTCGAAGTACTTCATAGCAATTGATATCAGACCCACAGGTCGGTAGTCATTCAGGCATGCCACCTTGCTTTTCTTCAGCACCGGGATTATTGTTGCCTTCTTAAAACATGAGGAGATTTTAGACTGAAGCAGGAAGCAGTTGAAGATGTCAGCAAACAGTCCAGCTAGCTCGCTTGCACAGGCCCAGAGAACCTGTCTCGGGACGCCATCTGGGCCCGTCGCCTTCCTTGGATTTATCTTCAGGAAGGCTCTTCTAACGTCTTCCTCGGTGATGATGAATCTCCATGCCACCAGGTCCGGTTCATCCGGAGGGGGCGGGACGCTCCTCTTCTGTTCGAATCTTGCGTAGAATACGTTAAGTTTGTCAGGAAGAGAAGCGCTACAGTTATTGATACTCCCAGCCTCTTCTTTGCGTCCAGTGATCTCATTTAGACCCTGCCATAGTCTACTGGCATCCCTCTGGTTAGCCTAGGCTTCCAACTTGGCTCGCTATTGCCTCTTGGCACTCTTAATGGCTTTCTGGAGTTCACGCCTGGATTCTGTGTAGCGACTAGTATCCCCGGACCTAAAAGCTGCAGCTCTAGCCTTCAAAAGGGACTGGACCTCATAATTCATCCAAGGTTTCTGGTTAGGGAATACCCCTATCATCTTGCGAGACACACAGTCCTCTGTGCATTTTCAGATAAAATCCATGACAGCTGAGGCATACTCATCGAAGTTAGATGCCAAGTCCTTGAATACTAACCAGTCCACTGATTCAAAGCAGTCACAGAGGACCTCATCCGTTTCCTCTGTCCAACGCGACACCACTTTTGACACCGTGACCTCCCGCTTCAGTTTCTGTTTATAAGCCAGGAGGAGGAGTACAGCCTGATGGTCCGATTTTCTGAAGTGAGGTCATTGGACGGAATGGTAGGCATCCTTGACTGCTGTGTAGCGGTGGTCAAGTATATTTGGGCCTCTAGTGGAGCAGGAGGCATGTTGGTATAACCTTGGCAGCGCTTTTCTGAGGTTGGCCTGGTTAAAGTCCCCGGCTGTAATGAGCAAAGCCTCCGGATACTGGTCTCAAGTTCACTGATGTTGGCATACAGTGTATTCACAGCACACTCCACGTCCGCCTGGGGGGAAATGTAGACCGCTGTCAGTATGACCAAGGTGAATTCCCATGGCAGATAATAGGAACGACACTTCACCAACAGATGTTCCAAGTCCGGACTGCAGGAGCTTGTCAATGCCACTGTGTTCGAGCACCACGAAGTGTTGATCAGTAGGCAGACACCACTTCCCTTAGTCTTGCCCGAAGACACCATGCAGTCCATCCGATGGATCAAAAATCCCTCTGGTTGGATGGCACAGTTGGGGGTGGCAGGTGAGAGCCAGGTCTCTGTGAAATAGAATACACAGCAGTTCTGCATCTCCCTGCAGTAGGTGAGTCTCCCTTTAAGATCATCCACCTTGTTCTCTATGGCTTCCACACTAGCTAGTAGGATGGTGGGCAGAGGGACCTTAAAGCACCTCCGCTTTCATCTGACCAGCAGCCCAGCTCTTTTCCCACGCTTCCTTGGTAAATAGTGCATCTTTCCAGGTTTCCATCGATACAGTGTGTTGTTGGCAGCTCTGAGGTTGGTGGACGCATCCCGCGGGGATCGGTCGGCGGGTTGTGTCGTCGGGCACTCCAGGTCAGACTGAGTGATGGGGGAGGCTCTGCTGCCATTTCTAACTGCCAAGGACCCCGGCTGTCAATCGGGCTGGGTCCCAAAGCCGACACTTAATCCCGGAGGGCCGGGCTGCCAGCTGAAACAATGTCCGTGAACTGAGTCATGGTTGTGGAGGCCTCTGCTCCAGCCGAGACCTGGGCTTGATTTCTGAGGTTGGTGGCGGAGACCTCACTTCCAATAGCCACTGAACTAGGTTATTGATCATGTTCTGTGTTATAGTGGATTCCAGTTAATTGAGTCTTTGGTTAATCTTATTTGGGACAACTCTTAAAATACAAAAACTAATAAAATAGTCAGATTGGCTTTAATTACTTAAGCTGCTTAACTGGTGCTGAACAGATTCTGACTAGCTTGCAGTTGCATGGTTGTTAGACACAACACTGTACTTCAAACATTCAAACATTGTGTCAGTTGCATGTGTTTGTGTTCAAAAAGCACTTTTTTTTTGTCACACATAGCTAGTGAGAAATACGCAGTAAGACAATTCAGAAATGTTTTGTTCACTGTGGTTTCAAGCATTCAGGTCTGCGTATGCCAAAAATGGCCAGGAGTAAAAATGAAATGATTTCACCACCTCAACAAGTAAGGAACTACGAAGAATTTAAAGGTACTGACAATCATCATGAATGTTACAATGAAAATGAAGATTTGGTGGTTGCAATTGTCAACAGCATTGTATGAAGGCAGTCCATTATCTGCACTAGGTGACTGTACTGATTTTGTTCATTTATAGTCAAAAGAATATGGTGTTGATGAATTCTTCTGTTGATAATTATTAGGAACTAATACAGTTTTATATTACGGTGGCCTGCAATCAGCACAAGAGGTCATTGGCTGGTAGCACAGTATGATGTTTGGGACGATTCAGCAGGCTGGAATTATAACGATTCATTAAGCATTTGGCAGGGGTAAACGAAAATAAGCAAGATGTAAGCAGAGCAGCATTATGTGAGTGGTTATTGTCAGAGTGGCCAGGCTTTGGCTCAACAAGGTTAGGGGAGAACAGGCTTGGGCAAGCAGAGGCAGAGGTTCCAATACGTTTTCTCTTTCTTTTAGTACACAGCTAATGCACTGAGAATGGGTCCAGAGTTAGTGGTATGTTCCTTATGTGAGATGTGGGAACTACGGGAGATCTCCACTCTCCCTGATAGCTACATCTGCATGAAGTACACCGAGCTGCGGCTGAATGACCTTTGGCTCATACAGGAATGTATAAGGAGGTGATAGATAGGAGCTACAGCCAGGTAGTCACCCCCAAGTTGCAGGAGGCAGATACTTGGCTGACTGTCAGTCAGGTGTACCCCTGTGGCTGTTCCCCTCAACAATAAGTACACTGCCTTGTATATTGTTGGGAGAATAACCTACAGGGGAAGCTGCAGTGACATGATCTCTGGCATTGAGCCTGTCTCTAAGGGTCAGAAGGGAAGGTGCTAGGGTAGGCTAGGGGGAGAGAGAAGAGGAGGAATGTAGTACCGGTAGGGGATTCAATCATTAGAAGAATTTATGGATATAAAAGACACCCGGATAATACAGTGGCTTAAGATAGGTGACATTGCCTCAAGATTCAGGGGAGATGAGGAGAAACTGTTTTTCCCAGAGAGTGGTGAATCTGTGGAATTCTCTGCCCAGGGAAGCAGTTGAGGCTTCTTCACTAAATATATTTAAGATACAGTTAGATAGATTTTTACATAGTCAGGGAATTAAGGGATATGGGGAAAAGGCAGGTAGATGGAGCTGAGTTTATGGACAGATCAGCCATGATTTTATTGAATGGCGGGGCAGACTCGATGGGCCAGATGGCCTACTCCTGCTCCTATTTCTTATGTTCTTAATACGTTGCCTCCCAGATGCCAGGATCAGGGATGTCTCAGATCGGGTTCATGACATTCTAAAGGGGGAGGGAGGGTGGACAGCTGGAAGTCATTGTACGCATTGGTATCAATGACACAGGTAGGAAATGAGAGGAGGTCCTGAAGAGAGAATATAGAGAGTTAGACAGAAAGCTCAAAAGCAGGACTTCTAGGGTAGTAGTCTCGAGATGGCTGTCTGTGCCACATGCACAGGTAAATACGTGTCAAAAAAATTGGTGCAGGTTGCAGTTTCAGATTTCAGGATTGTTAGAATCTTTTCTCGGGAAGTTATGACCTGTACAAAAATGACAGTTACACATAAACCTTAGAGAGACCAATATCCTTGCAGACAGGTTTGCTAGAGCTGTTGGGGAATCAGCTAATTTGACGGTCGGGGGGGGGGGGGGGGCGGTGGGAACCACAGTGATAGGATTGAGGATTAGGCAGTTGGTATGCAACTAGATGCAGTGTGTAGTGAGACTGGGAGGAAGGACAGGCAGATGATAAGACAAAATTGCAATTAGTGGGCTGAGTTAAAGTGTAACAGGGAGCCAAAATTGAAACGGGTGATGAATACAGGACTGATGGTGTTATATTTAACTCTTCACAGTATACAGAGTAAGGTAAATGATCTTGTAATGTAATTAGAGATAGGCAGGTATGATGCTGTGGGCATTGTTGCGTCATGGTGAAGGAACATCATAGTTGGGAACATAACATCCAAGGATACACACTGCATCAAAAGGACAGGCAGGCAGGCAGAGGGTTTGGGTGACTCTTTTGGCAAAAATTCAAATCAAATCCTTAGAAAGAAGTGACATAGAATTGAAAGATTTAGAATCCTTGTGGGTAGAGTTAAGAAACTAGAAGGGTAAAAAGACCCTAATAGGAGTTATATACAGACTTCTGAACAGAGGCAGGATGTGGGCCAATAGGAAATTGAAAAGGGATATAAAAAGGGCAGTGTTGTGATAGTCATGGGGGATTTCAATATGCAGGAAGTGGGAAAAATCAGAGAGGAAATTTGTGGAATGCACTTCAGCAGCTCTGATTGAGTCCACTAGGGATTGACAATTCTGCATTGGGTGTTATGTAATGACCCAGATTTCATTAGGAAACTTAAGGTAAAGGAATCCTTAGATGACAGCGATCATAATATGATAGAATTCACCTTGCAATTTCAGAAGAGAATATAAAATCAGATGTATCAGTATTACAATGGAGTAAAGTGAATTAGAGGCATAAGAGAGGAGCTGGCCAAAGTTGTTTGGAAGGGAACACTGGCAGGGATGAGGGCAGAACAGCCATGGCTGGTGTTTCAAGAGCAATTCTGAAGGTGCAGTAAAAATACATCCCTAAGTCAAAGAGGTATTCTAAAAGGAGGATAAGGCAATCGTGGCTGACAAGAAAAGTCAAAGGCAGCATAAAAGTTCAAAGGAAAATTCATTATCAGGGTGAATACATGTCACCACATACAACCCTGAGATTCTTTTTTCTGAGGGCATATTTATCAAGTCTATAAAAAAGTAACTATAAACAGGCTCAATGAATAACAAACTGTGTAAATACAAATATAAATAAATAGAAAGCATGAAGTAACAAGATAAAGTCCTTAAAATGAGACCATTAGTCATGGGAATACCAGAAATAGAATGTCTGTAGTTATCCACTTTTGTTCAAGAACCTTATGGTTGTGAGATAGTAACCGCTCTTGAACTGATAATGTGAGTCCTGAGGCGCTTGTACATTCTACCTGATGGCAGCAGCGAGAAAAGAGCATGGACTGGGTGGTGAGGATCTTTGATGATGGTTGCTGCTTTTCTATGACATTTCATGTAGATGTGCTTAATGGTTGGGTGGGTTTTACTCATGTTGTACTGGGCGGAACCTACTATGTTCTGTAGGATTTTCCACTGAAAGGCATTGGTGTTCCCAAAACAGCCATAATGTAGCCAGTCAGAACATTTTCCACCACACATCTATAGAAGTTTGCCAAGGTTTTTTGAGACTTCTGAGGAAGTTGAGGTGCTGATGTGCTTTCTTTGCAATTATATTTATATGATGGGTCCAGGACAGGTCCAGCAATACAGAAGGCATAGTGGGAAGGTAGACAATTGGAAGACTTTTGAAAACTAACAGAAGGCAACTAAAACAAGCCAGAAAGAGAGAAAAGATTAAAAATGAAGGAAAGTTAGTCAATAATATAAAAGAGGATACAAAAAGCATGTTTAGGTATATGTTCAGAGTAAAAGAGAGACAAGAGTCTATATCAAGCACTGGAAAATTACAATGGAGAGGTAGTAATGGGGGAACAAAAAAAAAGATGAATGTATTAAATATTTTGTGGCAACCTTCACTGTGGAAGATACTAACAGAATGTCAGAAATGTGAGTGTGTCTGGGGCAGAAATATGTGAAGTTGCCGCTATTATGAAGAAGGTGCTTGGGAAGCTGAAAAGTCTGAAGGTAGATAAGACACCTGGACCAGATAGACTACACCCCAAGGTTATGAAAGAGGCACTGAAGAGATTATGAAGGTACTGATAATGATCTTTCAAGAATAAATAGATTTTGGAATGGTTCTGGAGGACTGGAAATTTGCAAATGTCACTCCATTCTTTAAGAAGGAAGGGGCGCAGAAGAAAGGAAATTATAGGCTGACCTCAGTGGTTGGGAAGATGTTGGAGTCCATTATTAAGGATGAGGTTTCAGGGTACTTGGAGGCACATGACAAAATAGGCCAGCATCAGCATGGTTTCCTTTTGGGGAAATCTTGCCTGATAAATCTGTTAGAATTATTTGAGGAAATAACAGGCAGGATAGACAAAGGAGAGTCAGTGGATGTTGCTTAATGAGCACATGAGGCTGCTTAACAAGATAAGAGCCCATGGTATTACAGGAGAGATACTAGCATGGATAGAAGATTCGCTGACTGGCAGGAGGCAACTAATGAAAATTAAGGAGGCCTTTTTGGTTGGTTGCCTATGGCTAGTGGAGTGTCCACAGGGGGTAGGTGTTGAGACTGCTTCTTTTCATGTTAGATACCAATGATGTGAATAAAGGAATTGATAGCTTTGTGACCAAGCTTGTAGATGATATAAAGATAAGTAGAAGGGCGGGTAGTGTTAAGGAAGCAGTGTATCTTTGGAAGGACCATGACTGTGTGGCTAGGCATAGCTCAAATACAATCTATAAATTTGGTGATGATACAACCATTGTTGGTAGAATCTCAGATGGAGACAAAAGGGTATACAGGAGTGAGACATACTAACTAGTGGTGTTGCAGCAACAACTTTGCACTCAATGTCAGTACGGCAAAAGAGCTGATTGTGGAATTAAGGAAGGGTAAGACAAAGGAACACATACTAAATCGCATTGAGGGATCAGAAGTGGAGAGAGTCTGCAGTTTCAAGTTCCTGGGTGTCCTGAGGATCTAACCTGGTCCCAACA
This sequence comes from Hemitrygon akajei, assembly GCF_048418815.1. Taxonomy (NCBI): domain Eukaryota; kingdom Metazoa; phylum Chordata; class Chondrichthyes; order Myliobatiformes; family Dasyatidae; genus Hemitrygon; species Hemitrygon akajei. The sequence goes on from NC_133128.1 coordinate 56,215,568, forward strand.
TATCAACACAGCTATAAGGAAGGCAAGACAGTGACTATACTTCATTAGGAGTTTGAAGAAATTTGGTACATCAACAAAAATCCTGACAGGCTGCATCACTGTCTGGTATGGTGGGGGGGGGGGGGGGAGGCAGTGAGGAAGGGGGCTACTGCACAGGACTAAAAGAAGCTGCAGAGGGTCATAAATTTAGTCAGCTCCATCTTGGGTACTAGCCTACAAAGTACCTAGGATGTCTTCAAGAAGCGGTGTCTCAGAAAGGTAGCATCCATTATTAAGGACCCCCAGCACCCAGGGCATGCCCTTTTCTCACTGTTACCATCAGGTAGGAGGTATAGAAGCCTGAAGGCACACATCCAGTGATTCAAGAACAGCTTCCTCCTCTCTGCCATCCGATTCTTAAATTGACATTGAATCCATGAACACTACCTCACTTTTTTAATATATACCATTTCTGTTTTAATCTGTCAATATATATACTGTAATTAGTTTACTTATTTATTTTTTCCTTCTGTATTATGTATTGCATTGAACTGCTGCTGCTAAGTTAACAAATTTGATGACACATGCCAGCAATAATAAACCTGATTTTGATTCTTATTCCAAAAGATTGGGAGAATGGACAAAGAAATGGCAGGTGTAAGAAAATATAGTGTAGGTAAGTGCATGATTCTGCACTTTAGAGGAAATAAAGGTGAGAACTATTCTCTAAATAGGGAGAAGATTTTAAATAAATCAGAGGTGCAGAGGAACTTGAGAGTTTTCATGCAGGATTCTCTAAAAGTTAACTTGTACGTTGAATCCATGGTAAAGAAGGCAAATGCAATTATTTCAAGAAAACTAGAATACAAACGCAAGGATGTAATGCTGAGGCTTTATGAGGCATTGGACAGACGACACTTGGAGTACTATAAACAGCTTTGGTTCCCTTATAGAAGAGGAGATGTGCTGGCATTAGGGAGGGTCCAGAGGAGGTTCATGAATGAAAGGGGTAACATCTGAGGAGTAATTGATGGATCTGGGCCTGCACTCACTGGAGTTTAGAAGAATGGGAGGGGGAAAATCTCATTGAAAGCTAATGAATATTAAAAGGCCTAAATATCATGGATGTGGAGAGGATGTTTCCTAGAGTGGGAATCCAGGACCAGAGGGCACATCCTCAGAATAGAGGAACCTCCATTTAGAACAGAGATGATGAAAATTTCTTTAGTCACTGGGTGGTGAATCTGTGGAAGTCATTGTTACAGATGACTATGCAGGGCAAGTCATTGGGTATATTTAAGGCAGAAGATGATCGGTTCTGGATTAATCAGGATGTCAAAGGTTACATGGAAAAGGCAGGATAATGACGTTGAGAGGTATAATAAATCCGTCATGATGGAATGGTGGAGCTGACTCGACAGGTTGAATGGCCTTTTCTGCTCCTATGTCTTGTGGTTTTACTGCAATAGTATTAATAGTGCCCTAATTTGTTCTGTATTTCACTTAAAAGCATAATTTGTTATTCAGTTTGTCTATACATTTTTATCTATCTCCATAACACTAGCTAATTGGAACAGCTGCTTAATTGTGTTAAAATGTACTAGCCCTGAGGTGTCCTAATTAACCGGAATCCACTGAATATGGCTCTTATTATGGCCATGCATTGCATCTGGTCACTAATTCTGGTTGACAGGTATAACAGAAAAGAGGTGGATGACTTCTTTGGATTTCGGACAATGTAATCTATGGTACCATTAATTACACTAATTCTACATTAATCCCAGTGTTATTCTTCACAGATTCTTATCAACTTCCCTTGGCTTCACCCAAACACTTTACAGTACCCAATTAACCTGCCAATCGTGACTTGAAAGGAGTCACAGCAGAAACATTTAACGATGTTGACTGTGCACCTCGCCCTCAAAAGCAAACCATCCTTATCCACAGTCAGACTGATGAAAACAGCACATCAGTGCAAGATCTGGTAAACCTCTGTACAAACTTCTTAGTGATGTGTCAAAAATACCTCAAATTCAATCTGCAGACAGGAATAGTGAAATTTGAAAATAATCTCTATATGATCTCTTAACAATAGCACAATTATGTGGTGTTCAGAGATGGAGAGCAGGAATCCTAAATTTATATACAGGATTTAAGAGCTTGGAATTCTACCAGCAGGCCCTCCTGCAGCCAATGTGATTTTCTTTAGCTACGTTATGGACAGTGCATTCACATCAGCGTTAGAATATGATCCTTATTTTGGGAGAGGCTGTTTTAATAGATGGCTAAATATCTCAAGCATGGGAAAGGTAATGTGAATAAATTCCCAGGCCCATTGGCTTAATTTTAATGTGTCAATGGCTATGAGCATTGTGGAAGGCTAGTGAAACCTTGGAGCACTTGGTCAAACAAAACATTTGTTGCACTTTGGTTGCTGCAGGTTTTTTTTCTGCAAATGTTATTTGCAACAGCAATACAAGTTATTGCAAATCATCACTGATCACAGCAAGAATTGGGAATACTGAAATAACATTCAAAGTGACCATTTAATTAGCCATATCAGCCTATCCTTATAACTAGACCACTTGGAAGCTGTGAAAGTAATATTAACCACATATCTACCAACAGCTTATGAAAAGTAATCCTCTCATGTAAACCAATTGCTTTTCAAGCCATGTACTGCCACAATAGAGTTATCAGTATGACAATATTAATAATTTAAAATATTATTGTCAAAACATAAACCTGAACTTACAAAGAAATCTAATCAAAATTTTACATAGTAAATTTAAAATCCTTTTTTTTATAATTAAACTTGATTTTAATTTTATTTTTTCCATATTATTTTCACCCTATTCTATGGTTAAATTCTAAACCAATTCTAAACTTAAAGCTGTTTGATGTAGATCTCCAAGTTTCAAATTCTATCCCAAAAGTGGGAACATTTTCCAAAGAAACCGCTTACATTCATTGAAATCACTTCTTTCAGCCAGATGAAAAGCTAAACTAAAATCAACATGGACATGACAGAAAGTACCAGCTCAACTCATTGACGCACAAATATTCATCAAATCAGAAAGTGATTGCCAAATGACAACTTGGCAGCAACTCCCAGAGCCCAACAATAGCTAAGTAAGCAAGCTGGTCTGTGGCACTATAAGCATTACACATTATCGGGTTTAAAAATATTTTCTAATTTCATAAGTGTTGAAAGTTTAAAAGATCTGCAATGGCCCTACTTTCACAAGGGACCTTCAGGTCATTCAATTTCAAAAGGAACTGCATTGAAAAAAATACTGTTTAAATTAGGAAGTAATATATAAATGTCTAAAGGACAAAAGCACTGAACACAATTAATTACAAATTACGTCTTAACAGGAAAATTAAAGGGACCTATTACAGAAATAGTCTTATGTGTCTGCTTGTCTATAAATCTATCTTGAAAATAAATGTCCTTTTAGATTTAATATTTCTTCACATTTTCAAAAAGAACAATTTAAAAAGTCAATGACCAACTCATTATGCAATCACATATTAATACTTAATGGATCTAGGACACACAGCAAGTGTGATCAGCTTGACTTTTTGGATGGTGTGATCCCAAATTGCTTTGCTCTGGCTGAGAGTGGATTAGCTCAAATTTTGGGGTGCTCTTCCTTCATCTAAAAGATTCCACTGCATTCCCAGGAAGGTCATACACCCAGTTAATAACACTTCCAAGGGAGGTCCTAGTGGCTTTCTCTTTGCCACTCTCCCATAAAAATGAGACTGGTGACGCACCATGGCAACAGTTGTTGTATGTGCAGTCTCTCCCATCTCAATCACTGAAGCTTGTAACCACTCTTGGTGACCTCCCTTACTAGTTCCCTTTTTGCATGGTCAGGATGGCCCGCTCTGGGCAGACTTACAGCTGTGCCATATTATTTCCATTTCTTGATGGTGGACTTAACTGTACTCCACTGGATATTCAGTAAATTGGAAATTTTTTTGTATCCATCTCCCGACTTGTGCTTTTCAATAACCTTTTTGCAGAGTTGCTAGAAGGGTTCTCTTGTTCTTCATGGTGTAGTCTTTGCCAGGATACTGACTCACCAGCATTTGGACCTTCTAGATACAGGTGTATTTTTACTACAGTCAATTGAAATACCTCGACTGCACACAGGTCTCCAAAACAGATCTCCATTTAACTAATTGTATGACTTCTAAGACCGATTGGCTGCACCAGTGATGATTTGACGTGTCATATTAATGGGGGTGGGGGGTGGGGGAGTGAATACTTATGCACTCAATTATTTTGTTTTATATTTGTAATTAATTTAGATCACTGTAGAGATCTGTTTTTATGTTGACACAAAAGAGTCTTTTTCTGTTGAACAGTGTCAAAAAAGCCAAATTAAATCCACTGTGATTCAATGTTGTAAAACAATAAAGCATGAAAACTTTCGGGGGGTGGGGTGGGTGATTACTTTTTATAAGCACTGTATATACTCACTCTGAAAATTGCTATAATGTTAATATATGTATACACAAAATATCACTAGGTTTTTGTATCTCCTACTGTACTGGAAGGCACAATGCAGAACAGCCATCTCTAATACACTTACAAGACATACAGTCCAACTTAATACACCAAATCCGAAAGAATGCTCCTGATCATTGTGGCCCCTTATAGCAAGGCTAGCATGTAACACAAAGTTTCTGAAGGCACTTAAGCCACAGTCACATGTCATTAAAGAATACTTATGGTGCTAAATTGTTAAACTTAAAATATTTAGAAGATAAAATGTGCAAAACATTAATTAAAATATTTTGAGCAAAGCTGGGTAAGAAACTGTCAGAAACTCTTGCTCCACTATCGCTTTACATGGAGAGTCCAACATCAGATTGCAGAAGCAAAGGTAGCAATGAGAAGTTTACAATTTACAAATATACATGATGTCCCTCAGAAATAGCCTGGATCGTCAATCTGACACAAAAAAAAGTTGTGCATCATAGACATGGATCTAAAAGAGTCAAGCAAGATAAATAGAAACATCATCTCATAAATTGTATAAGTGCACTTTCTTTGTAAAGCTCGAGAGATTAGGATAGCAAAGAGATGGTTGTGGAGCACCTATTGAATTGCTTTGAATCAGTGGCCTGGGCCATGTTCAACGACTCATCTATGGATCAGAATGAAGACACCATGGTTGTCACAGACTTCATAAAAATATTGTAGACGAGCGTGTCTCCACAAAACCATTTTCCCCAATCAGAAGCTATGGATGAACCATGAGATGCACATCTGCTGAGGATCAGATCAGAGGTGGTCAAGTCTGGTGACCAAGAATGTTACAAGAGATCCAGGTATGATCTCTGCACAGCTATCTCATGGGCATAGAGGCAATTTCGGACTAAACTTGAATCACTGAAGGATACTCAACAGTTATGGTAGGGGTTGAATGTTATAAAATCTTATAAAGTAAAATGAAGAAACAAAGGCAACAACAGGCCTTTGCTTCTAAATGAACTCAATGTCTTCTAAACTCACTTTGACCATTAAAGAATGCAAGAACCATCACAAACTCCAACAGCCCCTGAAGATCCTATGATTTGTCTCTTCCAATATTTTTATTAATATATACAAGAATATATAACAAATAGAGAGTATATATATATAAAAAATTACTAACAGAATACAGACAATAGAAAAATTGAACTGTATAGGACTAAGTAACATACGTGTATATAGTACTCCGGTAATGATTACTAATACTGCAAATTTATAAAGCATATTCATTAGGAATTTTATATATATCTAAAAAAATCTAGCCCCTACCAAGAAAGCCAATGGGTAAGAACAAGGAAAAAAATATTTTTTAAAAAAGTGTCGCTGAGTTGTTAACAAAGAATAACATAATTAATAACATCTATGTAGGAAAAAAAAACCTTCACAAGTTAGAGTAGTAGTTCATAAAAGAACCCCATGTCATATAAAAGTACTGTACTGAATTAGAAATAGAACACCAAATCTTCTCCAAACTAAGATGAGTCATAATGTCTTCTAACCACTGCATATGAGTAGGAGAGACTGCTTCTTTCCATTTAAGCAAAATCGGTCTTCTCGCCCTAAGTGAGATAAAAGCTAGAACATACAAGTCTGAGGGAGTTAAAGTTATATCCTGAGTTCCGAGAATACCAAAGAGAGCAGTGAGAGGATTAGGTTCAAAGTTAGTGTTAAAAAGTTGAGAAAAAGTAGAAAATACATCTTTCCAAAATTTTTCTAAGCTGGGACATAACCAAAACATATGAATTCACAAAGCATTGGCTGAATTACATTTGTCACAAGTTGGAGAAATATCAGATTAAAAACAGGATAATTTCTCTTTGGACAAATAGGCTCTATGTACCACTTTAAATTGTACCAAAGAATGGCGAGCGCAAAAAGATGACTTATTCACTAATTTCAAAATGGCATTCCAATCTTCATCAGAGATTTGCATATTCAGATCATGCTCCCAAGCTTGCCTAATATTATGTAAAGAAAGCTGTTTAAACATAAGCAGTTTATTATAAATATTAGAGACTGATCCATCAAAAAAAGGTTTCAAATTTAAAATATCATCTAAGAGATTCTTATCTGAACTTGAAGGAAAGGTAGCCAATTGAGAATGCAGAAAATCTCTAATTTGAAGGTAACCATAAAAATGAGTTTGGGGTAAACCAAATTTGATGGACAACTGCTCAAATGATGCTAATTTCCCATCAACAAATAAATCCAAAAATTGTCGAATACCCAATCTATTCCATTCTATAAAAACTTTATCAGTAGTAGAGGGTAGAAAAAAATAATTACAAAGAATGAGACTAGAAAGGGAAAAATGAGACAAACCAAAAAAACTTCCTAAATTGCGACCAGATTCTCAAAGCATGTTTAAGAACTGGGTTATCAGTAATTTTACTGAAGGGTAAAGGAAGAGAAGATCCAATAAGAGAAATAATTGAGGCACTTTTAACCGATTGAGCTTCTAGTAAAGTCCATGTTGGACAGTCGTCCCTCTTAATATAATATGACCAGAATGTGATATTCCTTATATTAGTTGCCCAGTAATAGAATCTGAAATTAGGTAAAGCTAGACCACCATCTTTATTTTTCCTTTGAAGAAAGACTTTGTTCAGCCGGGGTTGTTTATTATTCCATATGTAAGAAGACAGAATTGAGTCCAAAGTGTCGAAAAAACTCTTCCGAATAAAAATAAGCAATGCTTGGAAAAGATATAAGAATTTAGGTAACACATTCATTTTAATAGAATTAATACGGCCTAACAAGGATAAAGAAAGAGGAGACCATTTACTAAATAGCCTTTTAAGGTAACTCAGTAGTGGAATAAAATTAGCTTTATACAAATGTTTAAAATTTTTAGTAATAGTTATTCCAAGATTAGCAAACTGATTAGTCATAATTTTAAATGGAAGATTGGTGTTTATTGGTTAAAGGAAATAATTCGCTTTTATATAAATTCAACTTATAACCTGAGAATCGACTAAATTGAGAAAATAAAGAAAGAGTGGAAGCTATGGAGTCATTCATATTGGAAATAAAAAGTAAAATATTGTCTGCATATAAAGAAATTTTATGAATAGTATTACCTCAGGTGATATCTGTAATATCCTTGGAATTACGGAGTGCTATGACTAGAGGTTCTAGAGCCAAAGCAAACAACAGAGGACTCTATGATTTGTCTTAGGGCAACATGACAGCAACCTTCATGAGGGTGAACCCACCAAAAGCATATGGCCCAGATTGGAAACAAGAGAAAATCTGCAGATGCTGAAAATCCAAGCAACACAGACACAATACTGGAGGAACTCAGCAGGCCAGGCACGATATATATGGAAAAGAGCACAGTCGACGTTTTGGGCCGAGACCCTTCAGCAGATGTGATTGACTCTTCACTGAACCCTGGAACAGCTGGGCAGCAAAGATTCATATTTTAGGATGTTGTTTATGACTACTGCTCAGCATTCAATATCGCCATCCCCTCAAACTAACCAATAAGCTTCAAGTCCTTAGCCTAAATACTTCCCTGTGCAATTGTATTCTCGATTTTTTCACATGCAGACCCCTGTGAGTTCCGATTAGCAAATTCTCCTCCACAATCTCCATTAGCGCGAGTTCACCACAAGGCTATGTGTTTCATACCCTGCTCTACGCACTTATGATTGTGTGGCTAAGCATAGTTCCAAAGCCACTTTCAAGTTTGCTGTCTTAGGCCGAATCAAAGGCGGCGACGAATCAGCATACAAGAAGAGATTGAAAATCTGGGTGAATGGTACCAGAATAATAGATGTGGAGAGGCTCTACATCCTTAAGAGTTTGCAAAAACTCGACATGACAGCTGAAACTTTGGCAAACTTCTATAGGTAGAGAGTATATTGACTGGCTGCATCACAGCTTGGTATGGAAACATCAATTCGCTTGAACGAAAGATCCTACAAAAAGTAGCGGACATGGCCTCGTCCATTACGGGTAAAGCTCTCCCCACCACTGAGCACATCTACACAGAAACTTGTGAATGGAAAGTAGCATCCATCACCAGGGACACACAACACCTAGGTCATGCTCTCTTCTTGCTGCTGCCATCAGGAAGGAGATACAGGAGCCTCAGGACTCACATCACCAGTTTCAGGAACAGTTATTACCCCTCAATCATCATGGTCTTGAACCAAAGGAGATAACTTCACTCTACTTCACTTGCCCCATCACTGAATTTTTCCCACAACTTACAGACTTTTCATCTCATGTTCTCAATATATATTGCTTATTTATTATTATAATTTCTTTCTTTTGTATTCACACAGTTTGTTGTCCTTTGCACACTGGTTGAATCCCAAGTTGTTGCAGTCTTTCATTGATTCCATTATGGATTAATTGAGTATGCCTGCAAGAAAGTTAATCTCAGGGTTGCATATGGTGACATACATGTACTTTGATAATAAATTTACTTTGATGATTAATTATGTCATCAAACTCAGCAGATCCTCTAAATTCATCAGAATCCAAATTTAAGCATTTCAATTCCTATATATAAAAGGTCAGTCATATGTAATCAAACTCTGTATTTTAATAGCAAACCACAGCTGCAACATTATAAAAAATAACAAATATATAATTGAAATACCAGAAGCTGGTGAACAAGGAATTCACAACAATGCAGTGAATGACATTTTGCAACTCAAGAAGTTGTATTTTTATCTCATATATGAGCAAATCAAGCAATTCAAACAAAATTACAAGATTATTTTTACCATTATGCTTTATTGCAGCATAATCGCAACTTTGTTCCAGTGAATTGAAATCAAGTACAGAAAAGGCAACAGCTATTTTCTTTATTTTGCATGATAAAATTCACCTGCACCTTTGAACAAACTAAATATTATACATTTTTTGGCATGAAGTTATGTAAACTTTGCTGAAATTTAGTATTCCTCTGCAAACGTTTACATGTTAAACTATGCGGAACCATAAAATTATATCCACTCTCATTCTCAGTAAAGTCAAATCAAACCATCATTTTATATGAAAAAAAGTCACTTTAGTTTTGACTTGCACACCTTTTGCATAATTGCCAAAGGTATGTATTGCTCTGTAATATTATTTTGAAAAATTTGGGAAAGCAACATATTGAAAAATTGTTTTAATACAGTTTACATATTTTCAGAAAGGTTACTAAATTAATCACGTCATAATGAGTCAAACATTTCTGCTATACTCAGGATGACATTTAAAACTCATTGTGCTTTAATAAGCAATTCCCCAAGCTAAATGCATCATAAAATTATGAATTTGGTAGAGATATATTGCTTGTCCTTTAATAACAGAATATGAAACTGGTAATCAATGATTTGATTTTTGAAAAGCTGAAATGAACTCTTGTTGAAGTCTGAAGCTAGCTGAAGTTGGATTTATCTATTAGTTAATGCTTTGTGGCTATCAAATACATATAAAATGGACACATCCCTAGGGGAGTTAAAAAGGTTTGACTTAAATCTATCCAGGCCTTGATGAAAATAATGACACTTATCTGGTGGACATTTTGAAAATCTAGTCTATTCACATTATTGGTCTAGATGTGCAGTTTGAAAAGATAGTAATACTCTTTCTTCCCAGAAACTAACAGGCACTTCATTTCCCTTTAGCAAAATCCTTTTAAAACAAATGAAGCGCTTCTGTATAAACAAGTTCAAGTTATAAAGTCATATGACATTCAATACTGCAAGAAGCTGAGCCAAGAGCCAACTAGTTTGGTTAAGATGAAAGACCCAGTGTACCTCTGTTCAAAGAGCTTTTTATGTATGTACGTTGTACGCAGGTCACCACAGAAAGAATTCAATACAGTCAGCTATCGGCTTACATCATGGCTGTGCAGCAGATCCATACACTGCTTTGCACTGATCACTGGAACAAATGTTAAATACTTCTGTCTTTCCAGCCTGGCAACAATCCATGCATTACCCAGTACTAGGCTTCAAAAATTAAGCATCTGCGTATTTACAGTACATAATTATTAAATTTTAATAAAAGCGGATACTTTTATTCTCAACGTAGCCACCTGCTAGACACACTCAGGTGAACTCCTAGTTTGATCACAAAGACATTACAAACCACCCCCACAGCCATTTCAATTTTAGTTACAACATACCACATGTTTAGCTGGCGTCTACCTGCTGTGCATATTAATAAGCCAAGTGTTGGTTTCCGAGACAAGGGCCATTTCCCTCAAATTCATCAAATCCAGCTGTAGATCTTTTGTTGATTTTCCTCCCTTGCTTCTGAGAGAATATTCCTGAAAAATGGCTTCAGTGCTCCTTGGGACTGGTATTGATCCCCATCCCCCTTCTCTTTTTTCCATGTGCTGCTCTCTACTCTATCAATACTCCCAAGAGGTATTGGGTCAGTCTGCAGTTTCAAAACCAGACACAATGCACATCAGTGTACCATGCTGTAATCTACACACAGTCCACGTAATACTGAATCAAGAGCGACACCGCAAGTCAGGTTAATCATCCTCAGTTTAATTAGCTGTGTAGCAGAGAAACAATCAAATCTCAAGGATTTTTCAGTGACCCTCCAAGTAAAAAATTAAACTCTGTGCTGGCTGAGCTATTGAAGATGACTGTGGCAAAAAAAAATCAAACTAATAATACCAAATACAGCATAAATTTGTCAGTACAGATTTCAGACAAGTAATTAAAAATTTAATAAAAGTAAAATATAAAAGTTGCTCAAACAATATAGTATTGAAGTCAGACACAGATGAAGCTTCAGTTTTTTTAAAGTTGAAACTTTTGGGCAAATCCTGTAATAGTTTTAAGTGGATAAATCTGTCACTAATAATATTAAGGTATAAATCCATCTCATGTATCAAGATGCAAAGTTTTCATTCATAATCTGGCTATGTTTCAACAAAACATTGTTCTGTGGACATAAAATATTATATGTATTTAGAATGCTTGTAGTATAGAACTACCAGGAGCAAAACAGTTTTAAAAATACTGCCATGAAAATTCATCACACAGAAGACTGAATTTTAAATATTCTTTGCTCAATCTGAAATAAATGTTCTTGTAATAAACCAAAATATAACTATGATTTTGTTACTTCTTATTTTTACTGTAGCTGTCAAACCTCTACTTAAACAGGCAACCCTTGATAGTGTGGTACTAGTTCATTAAAGACCTATATTAAATCTTCCCTTCCTGGGCAAGACTCTTGAGGAAGTTACTTTCAACCAACTCAACAACTTTCTGAATGAGAACACTATTTTAGAAAACTTTCAGTCAAATTTTAGAGCAAACCATAGCATGGAAATTGCCATCACCAAAATTGTCAGCAATATTAGGCTCAGCACTGATATCAACAGAGGCTCAGTTCTAATTATTTTAGATCCAAGTGCTGCCTTCGGCACAGTTGACTGCAACATTCTCCCAAATTGGCTTGAGAACTTGGTTGGCTTCTCTAGAACTGCCCCTAATTGATTTTGTTCATATATCTGAGAGAGAATTTTCTTTGTCTGTCTTAGAAACCAATTTTCTAAGGGATACAATGCACCTTTTGGTGTTACTCAGGGAAAATGCCTTAGTTCCCTACTCCTTTCCTTATACTTGTTCACCTTAGGAAACACCAATAGAGAGCATAAACTTGATTTCCACAGTTGTGCAGATGACACACAATTGTGTATCTCTCAATTCAGCCTGATGATAACACCCTGTCTTCTCTGACTCATGGTGTGGCTGCAATAAACAAATGGACGAGCAATCTAACTTCCTGAAACTAAGTGAAGATAAAACTGAAATACTTCTGGTTGGTCCCAAAGCCAAAAGAGATAAACTTTTTGATAAAAACAATACACATAAAATGCTGGAGAAACTCAGCAGGCATGGCAACACCGAAGGAAAGGAGTACAGTCGACATTTTGGGCCGAGACCCTTCAGCAGGACTGGAGCTTGGCTCCGCTCGTAAAATCAGAAGTAACTAACCTAGATGCTATCCTTGATTCAGATTTGAATAATAAATCCCACCTAAAGAAAGTGACCAGAGCAGCATTTCTACACTTTAGAAATATTGCAAAGGAACATTTGTTTCTGTCAAATAATGATGCTGAAAAACTAATTCACACCTCTATATTGGAAAGACTAGATTATGGCAATGCATTTTTTCTGGGCTACCAGAGAAATCTATTGACAAACTTCAAATCATTTGGAATGCTGCTACTAGACCTTTAAGCAAAACCAGGATGAGAGAACATCACCTCTGTACTAGCTATTCCTCATTGGTTTCCTGTATTTTTTAGAATTGATTTTAAAGTTCCCTTACTTGTTTTAATGCTCCTAATGGTCTTGGAACAAAGTACATCACAGAATCATTTTCATTTTATAATCCTGCTTGAGCTCCCAGGTCTTCCACCAGTCTTTTAAATTTAAACAATCTCCCTCAAAAGATTAATTGGCAAGTCTGCTTTTTTGAACTATGCTCCTAAGTGTGGAATTCAATACCTCAGGGATGTCTCAGATTCAGTTGGCACTTTTAAACGTCAGCTCAAAACTTATTTATTTAATCTTACTTTTAGAACATAGAAAACTACAGCACATTACAGGCCCTTCGGCCCACAACCCTGTGCCAACCATGTAACCTACTCTAGAAACTGTGTAGAATCACCTACTGCATAACCCTCTACTTTTCTAAGCTCCATGTACCTATCCAAGAATCTCTTAAAAGACCCTATTGTATCCACCACCACTGTTGTCGGCACTGCATCACTCTGTGTGAAAAACTTACCTCTGGTATTCCCCTTGTACCTACTTCCAAGCACCTTAAAACTATGCCCTCTCATGTTAGCCATTTCAGCCCTGGGAAAAAGCCTCTGGATATCCACATGATCAATGCCTCTCATCAGGAGGGTGATGAAGGGTTTCGGCCCGAAACGTCGTCACTGCCTCCTCCCATAGATGCTGTCTGGCCTGCTGAGTTCTGCCAGCATTTTGTGTTTTAACAATGCTCCAAGTGTGGTCTGACCAAGGTCTTATATAGCTGTAGCATCTTTGTGCCTTTTATTTTCATGTATGTACTGTTATCCCAATATAAACCACTTCGAACTACATCTGCGTGAAAAGTGCTCTATGGTTATTAATTATTACTAGTATAAAAGTTCTTGTAACAGAAATGCTTGTGAACAATCTGTTTTTGATTGGCTTGTACTCATGTTGCTGATATGAGGACAACTCCCTGCATTTGCTGATTTGTTTTGGTAAGCAACCTCACTGAAGTTCTCACTCCTCCTCTCGTCTTCTATCCTGTATAGAGGAATCACAAACCTACTGTACCTGAGAAAATTGCTATTTTTTCCTCAAGGAACAAGATTAACAATCTTTGCAGTTTACACCATCCTGTAGTCAAAATTTGAAATCAACCAGCTTGTGATCCCACTGTGAACTGGCAAACAAAACATTCTAATAAATAGTCCTAATTTTTACTCAATCTCTTTACTTTTAAAACTTTAATCAGTATCAAAGAAAAACAACACCAACATTGTCTTTCCTCCCAAATCAAGGTCAGAAGTCTACCGGAGATAGATTACTTTTAATATTTAACTTGAATTCATCTACAGTAGTGAAAGGCTCAGAAAGATTAGGAATGTGCACATGGATATAGATTATGAGGCAAATATCTATAGTAATTACTTAGTAGAGACAAATGACAAACAAAATTTTTAAAAAATATCATCATACTTCTGATATTAACATTCTTTTTTTTGCAAATGAGATGAATGGCATCCATTTGATCTTGGTAAATTTGAAACACTGGAATGTGTCTTCTGATACACAAAATGTTGTTCAAGTGATCTGTTTGAATTTAATCTGAGATATCAGCAGTCGCTTAAAAAGGACATACCAAACAAAAGACCTAGAACACCATGTGTTGTACGTATTTTCTTAAGCAATTGCCTCAACATCAAGAAATTATTCTGGGGGTAAAACTGGAAAACACTTTAAAAACAGCGATTGGGAATACCATGCATGATTTGTCAATGCTTACTGTTTCCAATGCAGGTAGCACATGAATTTCATTCTTATCCACTAATTTAAATGACAACCATTTGCAATTTCCTGAATTATGATGTCAAAAGCCAGTTAGGACTGCTTAAAGAAAGCTAAGACAACATAAAGCCAGTTTATACCATCTAAAGGAGATGTGATGACATGCATTCTAGAACATATATTGGGAGATCATAGCCCAGAACATGCAGTTGTCTGCAGTTCCCAGCATTCACTACACATCTACAAACATTACAAGTGTCACAGATTCTTCTGATGGGAATGTTGAACAGAATTTGTAGATCTTCAGTGGCAAAACTTTGTAAGGATAATCTGAATTTGAGAATAGCAAGCAAGGGATTGAACAGCAAATCTGATTAGTAGTTTTTTATTTAACACCAAAATTAAAAATATAGTGGACATGAAATTGATGGTTCAAGGTTACACCAGGATCATTTGGGAAAGTAAGCAAAGGAACAGCAGATAACATTTAACTCAGACAAGTACAAAGTTAAACCAAAACTGGGCATATAGAGTAACTGACATGGTCCTAGGCAGACAGAATGGGCTCAGTTGGGAGATTTTGGTTAGCCTGGAGAAGTGGTCTGAATACTAGTTTGTTTTTTGCTCTCAGGCCTCAACACTTTAATTTGGCCTGCAATCCACCCCAGCAATAGCCTTACCTGCAGTCTCAAGAGTCAAGTTTGCTGAATCCTTCAGATTGTAAAATTGCTTGTTTATTTAGACAGTTCAGAAATACATGTCTTAAAAGGAAAATACAGGCTGCAGATTGCAGTGATCATAATCCAGAAGTTGTGTATTTAGTAGTTTTGTGAGCTGCCCACGAAACATTGCTGCATATCACCAACATCATTTTGCCTCATTTAACCTTTCATTCCCGGTATCTAGACCTTGGATCTATTGATTCATTTAAATTATTTAGAGATGCGTGTGGAACGGGCCTTTTGGTGTAACCCCAGCAGTATAATTTAAAACTTCTTACAGAACTCTGACACTCTGAGCTGTAATAGCATGGTGTAATAACAGTGGAAACTGCAAGCAGTTTCAGACTCTTGGGAGTGCTTATCTCGTACAAACTCTCATGGTCCCAGCACCCATCCTACACAATTAAGAAAGTTCATCAACACCTTTACCTGCTGAGAAGGTTGAAGAGAGCTGGACTATACACATCAACACTCACGATCTACAAATGCGCAGTAGAAAGCATACTGATATACTGTATCACCACATGGCATGGAAACTGCACCGCAGCAGACAGGAAGGCTCTACAACGGGTAGCCAAAACAAACCAACACATTATTGGCACCAGCCTACCCACCATCAAGGGCATATATACAGAAAGGTGCCACAAAATGGCCAGCAATAGCATGACAAATCCCACCCACCCTGCTCACTAAAAAATCTTGAATCCTATGGTGACTTGTATCAAAAGGAATGAATAGCCTTCCCAGTGTTGCATGCCAAATATCTCTAGATTAAAGCAAAACAATGCATAGATGTCTTGGAAGAGAAAGCAGCAATGTACTTCCTTACATAAAAAATGGATGGCATATTGATATGTGGCCTGCAAGGAGCCCACATATTGATATACATTAATGACTGGTCACTTTGACAGTTACTGGTATTCTAGCTCTTGCCTGCCTTGTGGCTACAGTTAAGATTGTAGAAGTTGATATTTTACATCGAAGACATTCCTATATGGGACTTTGAGCAAATCCAGTTTCTTGTTGAGTCTGCTTATTTCTCCATTAGTTCTCCCTCGTCTTACAGCTTTCTATGCTTTGGACTCTGATTATTTTCACAGTTATATTGTTCTTCAAGGAGAATGGCTACACATCAAAGAATCATACAGCAATGCAACATGAAGCTGGACCCCTTGCCCAACCAGTCCTTGCTGACCACATCATCTACTTAACTTGTCCCGATTTCCTGTGTTCAGCCCTTATCCCTCTAAGTCTCATCCCACTATTTACCAGTCCAAGTGCTTTTTCAATTGTACTAAGAATCCATGTTTTCAAACACTTTATGTGCATGTATTAAAGTCAAGACACCCACCACATTAAAGGATCATTGCAAAAATCAGAAGAAATTAAATCAGTAACAATCATTTTAAATTATACTGCTGGGGTTGCAGCTGAATTCACATTCATCTGTGTAAGATTAAGCAAAGGTGTTCAGCAGAGCTCCACAACAAGCAGTGCTGTTATTCGTGTTGTAGGCTGACTGGCATCATGACCTGCTTGTTTTGCATACTTCTGAAGGGCATTAGCTGTGCACACACTCACGCCTTCAGCAACATGGCATCTGGTGCAATTCACACCACAAATGTGTGCGGATGCCACACATCACAGTCAAACACACGTGCTACAAAACTTGATTTTACACCTGCCATGTTGAAATAAATATTTTAGTCACTATAAACCTGTGTTTAAACATTTAGCCTCCTAATCAAAAATTAACATCACTTTTGAAGCAAACATGCATACAAGAGCCATTTGAGCTGCAGGCAACAGATGGTTAAGAATTGAATTTGGAGCATAGCCCACATTTTGAGGACCAAACAATTCAGAACTAAGAAAGTAACTGCTAAAAATATTGTATGTCTTAGAGACTGAAAGCAGATTAGATTCATTACCAACTTGTGCATTAATTAAAATGCTTTTTCAGTGGGCTATTGTCAGACAGGGCCCCAAAATTCACTATTTGTAAGTTAACACGACCATAGAAGCAAAAGATTAGCAGTCAGCCATATATAATTGAATTTATCTGTAAATTACTTACACTGTGTTGAAAAAAAATATGAACACAATGTTACTGTGGGAACACACATCCATGATGACTTTTTAAAAAAAATATTACAGCCACAAATATGTGTGGATGATCAACATTTCCAGAAGAGCCCTACTGGAGTCCATCTGTAAACATCAAGGACTTCACTTGGTTGCAATTAGATCTGCAAGTCTCTCACATGGCAAATGTCACTCAAGGAAAAGCAGCTGCAAGGCCATGATGTCTCAGGTGAGCGAAAAGGACAAAGGAAGATATGGAGTAGGTGGTGGGAGGAGGGTGAATCAGGTCAGCCTGATTTTAAGGTTACAATATAAAAATGAAAGTATTTTAACCCTTTATGCTTTATGTAGGATTGGACAATCTGCCCCTTATTTAATCTCCCCACCCCATTCAAATCTATGGAAAGAATACAAAACTTTTCCCTATTAAAGGCTACGCTATATGGTGTGTTCTCCTGATTAGTGGGTCAATGATGAAACCACCAGTAGTGAGATTCTGGTATGCCTGTCAAGATGATATTAGAAGAACTTTCATGATTGGATAGGATATTTTCTACAGAAGTGGCAACATATGTGAACCTTTAAATATAAAGTCGTGGTTTTAACTCCCAAATGATTATTAGCTGGCAGTAACTGAATTCTTACCTGGCAACACTGTATGCAGACATTTCTAGCCTCATGTGGAAAGTGTATCTAGGACTTCCTATGCTACTGACAGACTGTTTTAGCAAGATAAATTTCAATAGTACTTGCAGTATGTCATTTTTCTGACATACACAGATTCCAGTAGAATACTTGAAAATAATTAACAACTGACTTATACCTTTTCTATATTATGAGATGATCTAGATAGAATGGTTACCACATAGAGATTCTTAACAAAGGCTCAAGTTAAAAGAAGAAATGCAAAACCAATACATTTAGTATTGCTTTTGTGTTAATGAACACTACTTTTCTTCTGCATTGAAGATTCCTTTCTCCAGTACATCATAGTACAGATGACTTTTATTTGGAACCCTATGAACATGTATTTTTTATCCATTTAAAATAGTTTTAATAATCAGATCATAATTGAGGAAGTAAAGAAATGTAGCAATGAAAGCAAAACAAATCAATCCTCAGTACTTTACCACTTTTCATATCATTTTCTCTGTTACACTTGCTTAAAGAGAATGCTCCTCTCTTCTTCCCTCATTTTCCATCTCCTTCAATCCTCCACATGCAACATGTTCCAGCACTGAGTGGCATTCTCCTGCATTGGACCAGATCAGGTGACTAATGGTGGTAGTCTCAGGTTAGCAGGCAAAGGGCAGTACTGCACGCTTAAAGTTGAGGGTAAGAGTTTATCAGAGTGAAGTGGGAGAGACGGAGCTCAAACAGCATCCCTGTTGAAGTTCTGAAATCTTGAGAACTTCAGCCAGAATTTCACAGTCTCATCTCTCAAGCCTACGACAATAACATATAAAATGCCGGTAGAACACAGCAGGCTAGGCAGCATCTATAGGGAGAAGCGCTGTCGACGTTTCGGGCCAAGACCCTTCGTCAGGACTAACCGAAAGGAAAGATAGTAAGAGATTTGAAAGTAGTGGGGGGAGGGGGAAATGCGAAATGATAGAGAAGACCGGAGGGGGTGGGATGAAGCTAAGAGCTAGAAAGGTGATTGGCGAAAGTGATACAGAGCTGGAGAAGGGAAAGGATGAACATTGACTTCTCTAACTTCTGTTAATGCCCCTCCTCCCCTTCTTACCCCATCTGACATATTTAGTTGTTTGCCTGTTCTCCATCTCCCTCTGGTGCTCCCACCCCCTTTCTTTCTCCTGAGGCCTCCTGTCCCATGATCCTTTCCGTTCTCCAGCTCTGTATCACTTTCGCCAATCACCTTTCCAGCTCTTAGCTTCATCCCACCCCCTCCGGTCTTCTCCTATCACTTTGCATTTCCCTCTCCCCCCACTACTTTCAAATCTCTTACTATCTTTCCTTTCGGTTAGTCCTGACGAAGGGTCTCGGCCCGAAACGTCGACAGCACTTCTCCCTATAGATGCTGCCTGGCCTGCTGTGTTCTACCGGCATTTTGTGTGTGTTGTTGTTTGAATTTCCAGCATCTGCAGATTTCCTCGTGTTTGGACAATAACATATTGTGGGATAGCAAAAGCGCCATAAATCAATATAATCTAATTATGGATACCAAAGGGAAAAGCACCTCCAGGATCCTCTGCAACCTTTCTCCCAGACCCTGAAAAACTGACCCAGTACGGATTCTGTACATATACGCATGATCTCTCTAGGAAACAGCTCCAGAGAACATGCAGGGAACAGTTTTGTCTATATTACAACACCTTTTTTGTCCACACAGAAGTCTCAACTCTGTTAATCAAGAGGGACTATAGAGAATCTTCTCTTCAAGTTTAGCTGCTGCATAAATTTGTCGACACTTTACATGTATGCTTGCTTAATGTTAGTGTTAAGTATGTGTTATCTGAGACAATGATCAATAATGGAATGATGTCAAGAGAACAACTTTTCAGATTCAGATCTACTTATCCCTTGTACATTGAAATGTTTGTGTTAACAGCCAACACACTTAAGGATATGCTGGAGGCAGCCCGCAAGTGTTGCCATACATTTAGGATGCCCACACTGTTCAGCAGAACAGAAGCAGCAACAACAACAAAACAATAACATACACTAGACAAGCTTCCAACCCTAGGACCGGCTGTCTCTGGACCTCACTCTCAGACTCACACATATTGGGCCTCCAACCTCCACTCCCTGGCCCAGATATTGGGCTTCTGATTTCCGGACAAGCTGATCCAGGGGCTTCAACCTTCAGGCATCTATCTCTGGTCTCACCACCTTTGGTCTTCGATCTCCAGATGAGTCAACCTTTGGAATTTGACCTTCGGCCTGACCTTCAAATCTTGCCACCTTCTGGCTACTGACTCCAGGATGTGCTGATCATAGGTTAACTTTCAGGCAACTCACACAGACTTCCAACCCAAGGGGTAAGGGGTCATTTGCCCATGTGTCTCCAATATCTCCGTATTGGAGACACGGACCTCCAATCTGGGATTCAACAACCTGAGGATCACTGGTCTCCTTAGTACCTGCTAACCCGATTGCTGATCTTCAACTGCAGAATGCTCAGATCTTGTTTGCTATTATTTGCAACCACATGCACAATAATATTACTTAACCTGCATTCGGGAGAGTCGGAAATGAGGAACCCTTCTCTCAAAGTTAGCAAAACAAAGGAGCTGGTCTTTAACTTCAGGAATCACATCCATTCCAAATCATTGTGGTGATGTGGTGCTGGTTGAGAGCACACCCAACACCTCTACATCCACATGAGGTGAAGGAAATTTGATATGTCTCTGATGACTTTCACCAATTTCCATTGATCCACCACAGAAAATATCACAGTTGAATATTGTGACTGCTCTGCTGAAGCCAACAAGAAATTGCAAACAGCTATGAATCAGTCTATCACACAAACCAACACCCTCCTCCCCCCCCCCCCCCCAGCACCCCGGACTCTGTCTACATTTTCTGCTGCCTCAGGAAAGTAGCAAGCTTAATCAAGGACAGACACCTCCATTGTGCAAGCAGAGAGATTAGTTTAGTTGACCATTTGATGACTAATTTAATGAGTTCTGCACAACACTATGGACTGAAGGGCTTGTTCAAGGTTCAATGTTTTAAGAGGTTACTGTGAAAACAAGAAGAGATTCAATAAAGCTCTCAAAAAAGTTCCACGAAAAAAAAATTAAATTTGCAACAGCTGATTGGAACCTTAGGACATAACCATTCATAAAATGGAGATCTGAGCATTTCCCAAAAGGACACAGAAGTCTAACAGAGTGAAAGCTTCACACCACCTCACAAACTGCCCAGTTGTTAAACAGCTCCTGCCCCACCGACTTCATTAGCCTCTTCACTAGTCAAAGAAGTGGTATCCTTGATCCTGAGGGACTGTATTAGAAGAACAGAAGAGTCCCTATAGAGTGAAGCCCTGGTAATAAATGTACTGTGAGGAAGGACAGACAGATGATAGGGAAAAATTGCAGTCAGTGTAATGTGTTGAAGTGCAACATGGGGGCAAAATCGAAAAGGGTGATAAATACAGCTCTGAAGGTGTTATATTTGAATGCATGCAGTGTACAGAATAAGGTACTGTAGTGTAGTTAGTGATTGGCAGGTATGATGTTATGGGCATCACTGAGCTGTGGCTAAAAGAAAATCAGAATTGGGAGTTTAATATCCAAGAATACAGATTGTTTCCAATGGACAAGCAGGTAAGCAGAGGGGGTGGGTGGCTCTGGTTGTATAAAAAAGAAATCAAATCCTTAGGAAGAGGTGACATGGGATTGGAAGGTGTAGAATCCTTGTGGGTAGAGTAAAGAAACTGCTAGGGTAAAAAGACCCTGATGGAAGTTACAGTACATATAGGCCTCCAAACAGTGGCCAGGATGTGGGATACAAATTACAATGCAAAATAGAAGTGGCATGTAAAAAGGGCAATGTTACAATAGTTATGGGGGATTTCAATATGCAGGTAAATTGGGAATATCAGGCTGGTGCTGGATCCAAAAAGAGGGGATTTGTAGAATCCCCATGATGCTGAAATACATCCCAGGATGCACTGGGCACATGATCAGTAATGTAACCTAGGATTATCAGTTGTTTCGGGTCTTTCAAAGTCAGACACTCTTGCCCAGGAGACCAAGACAGGGTTCATTGGGCCCTGGCTTGTATCCCAACAGCACTAGCCCACAGGTCACACCTCTTGATCCATAACCATCTGGAGGCTCACTCAGCAACCTCTGTGACAGTCCTGATGGCTCTTTTTTTTGTAGCCACCGTAATGCCAAGAAGCAAGTACTGTAGGTTTCGCACAGTACAATCTCTACGCCCCACCTCTATAGGCTTGCAATGTGCCCTCCACCACTGAATCTGGCACTGCTCTACCAACTCCCGGTATTTAGTTTTCTTACATTTCTCAAACTGATCTTCCCAAGGAATTGCCAGTTCTACCATGATCACCTGCTTCAAGATTTCTGACAGAATGACCATGTTGTGCCACAGGGAAGATGATGCTATGAAGTTAGGGAACTTGCTTGCCAATTTCGATGTTCAGTTGCCAGCCACATGCACTACAAGGCGGCTTTTTAGGGCAGCTAGTGGTTTAGCAAACTAAGAGAAAGGTAATTCTGGATTTGGTGCTGTGTAATAATTGATAGAATTCACACAGCAATTTGAGAGGGAGAAGCTAATGTCAGATGTATCAGTATTACAGTGGATTAAAAGGAATTACAAAAGTATGAGAGAGAAGCTGCCAAAATTGTACACCAGCAGAGATGATGGCAATGGATGGAGTTTCTCGGGGCAAATTTGGAAGGTGCAGGATATACACACCCAAAGATGAAGAAGTAGTCTAAAAGGAGGATGAGGCAACCACGGCTGACACGGGAAGTCAAACACAGCATAATAGGAAGAGAGAAGGCATATAATATGGCAAAAATTAATGGGAAGTTTATAAAAACCAACAGAAAGCAACTGAAGAGGAAAGATTAAATATGAAGGAAAGCTAGCCAATAAAATAAAAGAGGATACCAAATGTTTTTCAGATATAGTGTATAAAGAGTAACAAGAGAGGCAGGTGTGGATATTGGTCCGGTGGAAAATGATCCTGGGGAGGTAGCAATGGGAGACAATAATGGATGAACTTAACATATATTTTGCATCAGTCTTCACTATGGAAGGCTCTAACAGTAGGCCAGAAATCTGAGAGATTCAGGGGGGTAGAAGTGTGTGTAGTTGCTATTACGAAGGAGAAGGTGCTTGGAAATCCAAATGATCTGAAGGGAGATGAGTCAGCTGGATCAGACACATCACAGTGTTCTGAAGAAGGTAGCTAAACAGATTGTGGAGGCACAGGTAATAATCTTTGAGGAATCATTAGATTCTGGAATGGTTCCAGGGGACTGGAAAATTGTGAATGTCAGTCCACTTTATAAGAAGTGAGGGAGGCAGAAGAAGTTAGCCTGACTTCAGTGGTTGGGAAGATGTTGGAGTCAATTATTAAGGATAAAGTTTCAGGGTACTTGGAGACACATGATGAAATGGGTTAAAGTCAGCTTTAACATCAGTTAAGGAGAAATCCTGACTGATAAATCTGCTGGAATTCTTTAAGGAAAAAGCAGGTAGGATAGACAAAGAGGAGTCAGTGGATGTTGTTTATGTTGATGTTCAGAAGGCCTTTGACAAGGTGCTACACGAGGCCACTTAACTAGAGCCCATGGTATTACAAGAACGATACCAGCATGGATAAAAGATTGGCTGACCGGCAGGAGGAAAAGAGTGGGAATAAAGGGGATCTTTTCTGGTTGGCTGCTGGTGACTAATGGTATTCCGCAGTTGGGGCCGCTTCTTTTCAGGTTATACGTAAACAATTTGATTGACAGAATTCATGGCTTTGTGGCCAGTTTGTAGGTGATACATAGGTGGAGGGGCAGGTAGTGTTGAGGAAGCAGATATGAACAGATTGGGAGAATGGGCAGATGTAAAAGAGTTTACTGAAGTATATGTTCATGCACTTTGGTAGAATGAATAAAGGCATAAACTATTTTCAAAAATGGAGAAAATTCAATAATCAGAGACAGACAGACATACTTTATTGATCCCGAGGGAAATTGGGTTTCGTTACAGTCGCACCAACCAAGAATAGTGTAGAAATATAGCAACATAAAACCATAAATAATTAAACAATAATAAGTAAATTATGCCAAGTGGAAATAAGTCCAGGACCAGCCTATTGGCTCAGGGTGTCTGACACTCCAAGGGAGGAGTTGTAAAGTTTGATGGCCACAGGCAGGAATGACTTCCTATGACGCTCAGTGTGCATCTCGGTGGAATGAGTCTCTGGCTGAATGTACTCCTGTGCCTAACCAGTACATTATGGAGTGGATGGGAGACATTGTCCAAGATGGCATGCAACTTGGACAGCATCCTCTTTTCAGACACCACCGTCAGAGTCCAGTTCCACCCCCACAACATCACTGGCCTTACAAATGAGTTTGTTGATTCTGTTGATGTCTGCTACCCTCAGCCTGATGCCCCAGCACACAACAGCAAACATAATAGCACGGGCCACCACAGACACGTAGAATATCCTCAGCATCGTCCGGCAGATGTTAAAGGACCTCAGTCTCCTCAGGAAGTAGAGACGGTTCTGACCCTTCTTGTAGACAGCCTCAGTATTCTTTGACCAGTCCAGTTTATTGTCAATTTGTATCCCCAGGTATCTGTAATCCTCCACCATGTCCACAGTGACCCCTTGGATGGAAACAGGGGTCACCGGTGCTTTAGCCCTCCTCTGGTCCACCACCAACTCCTTAGTCTTTTTCACATTAAGCTGCAGATGATTCTGCTCACACCATATGACAAAGTTTCCCACTGTAGCCCTGTACTCAGCCTCATCTCCCTTGCTGATGCATCCAACTATGGCAGAATCATCAGAAAACTTCTGAAGAGTTCTGAAGTCTTCAGGTGCAAAAGGATTTGGGAGACCTTGTATAGGATTCCCTAAAGGTTAGCTTGCAGGTTGAATTGTTAGTTAAGGAAGGCAAATGCAATGTTACCATTCATTTTGAGGGGAGTATAAGAGCAAGGATATAATGTTGAGGCTTTGAAAGAATTGGTCAGACCACACGGAGTATTGCAAGCAGCTTTTGGCTTCTTATCTAAGAAAAAATGTGCTGGCACTCTAGTGGGTCTGTCGGAGGTTCAGGAGAATAATTTCTGGAATGAAATGGTTAACATATGAGGAGTATTTACTGGCTCTGGGAGTGTACTGGAGTTTGAAAGAATGAGAGGGGATCTCATTGAAACCTATCAGATATTGCAAGGACAATATCATGCATGTGGTGAGGATGTTTCCAGAGGGCACAGCTCAGAATCAAGAGACGTTCATTTAGAACAGAGATAAGGCGGAATTTCTTTGGTTAGAGGGTAGTGAATCTATGGAATTCGTTGCCACAGATAACTGTGGAGGCCAAGTCAATGAGTGTATTTAAAGCGGAGGTTGTTAGGTTTTTGATTAGTCAGGGTTTCAAAGGTTGGGGGGTGAAGGCAGGAGAATGGGATTGACAGGGGTAATATATCAGCCATGATGGAATGGAGAATCAGTTTCAATGGGCTGAATGGCCTAGTTCTGCTCCTACGTCTTATGGTCATATGGAAAGAATGCAATCAATCTCTTTGTGAAGCTCTATAAAGTTGTTTTAAATGGCCACATTAACCAGAGATAACAAGCATTAAAAATACTGATGCAGGATGCACTACCATTCAGTTATTTTAAAAAACACTTAATTCCTGCAGCAAACTATAGCAATGATTATGACAGCATGATTTTTACATTAAACAAGCCCACAGCCTTTTGTAAGAACCAAAACTACAAAATTATTTTTGAAGGCTTGATTTTTCCACCCCCCCCCCAGCCCCCCCAGTGCTGTGATAAGTCTCTGTCAATGCCAGCTGGTTTCCATCTGTTTACCACATGGGTGCTGCTTAAACTAGTTTGCCAACAAACTACAATATATTTTATGTTAGTTACCTCCACGTAATTGATAAACATCTCAAAACATAAATGCAAGTGAAATGATTTTTTTCAATTAAACAATTTTTTGGAAGTTCCTTTGGAAACTATATAAAGGAAATGGTGGAAACAGGCAACTTTAAATCATTTTCAAGAGGTCTGGAGCATGTTTTACAACTTACTATTTAAGTTTCACAATCACTATTATGCTCAACTGAGCTAATAATTTATCATAAACCTAAGCAAATTTCCAACACAGGAGGATATATGAGCCATCAGGTTCAAAATCAAACCTGATTTAATCCCACCATCTTGCACTAAGTGTGCAGTCCTGCAGATCTCAGCTCTTCAGTTCACACCCAGGATCTGTTTAAGTGCCCTAATGTACTCTCTCACTTTCTGAAAGCTCCTTATTCCTGCCACACTTCACATTACTTTTTTTCCCCTCACTCCTCCTCTAATTCTTCTACCAATAACTCTAAAGCTAAGCTACTTGGCTTTTTCACCCAATCTTGAAGGAAATAGGTCATTCTTATTTACCGCAGTTGGGCCCTTCTATTTTATACACTCTACTTACCGTTCTCCTCAACCTCCTTCATTCTGAATTAAATAACTGTGTTAGTCAAATATTCTCTCTTAGATAAAATTTCTAATCCTGTGAATGTCCTCTCCACCTTCCCCATTGCAATTTAATGGACAGAACTGTACACAGTACTCAACCTATAGTCCAAGTAGTATTTTTGCATACAGAAGAATGGAAGATGCCTGGTACAGAGGCAGTGACGTAAATGGATATGATCACAGGCTTCAGATGGTTTTTAGATAGAGGGATGAATATGCAAGAAATGGAGGGATAGGGACAATGTGCAGCCAGAAAAGCTTTAGTTTAATTTGGCATCATGATGACAAGGATATTGTGGACCAATGGGCCTGCTTCTGTGTTGTACTGTTCTCTGCTCTATTTTCTCTATCACCAATATCTTCCAGCAGTACAAAACGTATCGCTCCCAATCAACCACTTGGCCAATTTTTGTACTATTTGGAAACTTGTTTATTATGCAACTTATATTTATGCTTAAATCACTTATACTAGGTAGTGAGTACCAAGCCTGTGGAACTACACTGGTAACACCCTGTCAATGATAAACACTGTGAGACACTACTCTTTACCTTCTATCACTTAGCTAACTTTGAAACCAATTTGCTACTCTCTCTCGGATCTGGACTGTCACTTTTTTTGAATTGGTTGCTGGGAACCAAGGCAAAAATCCATACAGATTACAACAATGCATAGTCTCATCAACCCTCGTCACCTCCTCAAAATATTTAATCACTTTAGTCAAATACTAACAATCTTCACTTAACAAATCCATGTTTGTGATTAATCCATACTTATCTCACTGAAGATTTATACAAGGGATCCTAATAATATTCCACTGACCGAAGTTCAAATGCTGGCTCGTACTTATTCCAGGTATCTCTTTTGTACTGACCATGATAAAAATCAGAATACATTCAGTTAACAAGCATTTTAGAATAAAATTTCCTAAAAATAATTATGTGGGAAATCCTTGTTTACCATCTTTCCTTCCTCATCACATTATCTTTTCACTATACTCAAGCACATTTATTCCCATTATTCAACAGATTGATGCAGGTATTAATCACATGCAGGTATTAAGTCTAAAAAAATACTGACAGATGAAAAAATGATTAAGTGATAGAACAGCTTTTATGCTAAATGAGATAATTCTCATGAAGGTTAATTTGGGAAGATGCAATTGCTTTGGCTAGCTGATTTGGTATACTGACCTACAGGAATCTACAAAGCTTTTGACAAAAAACATTTTTAAAAAAAGAGTTTCTTGGAGGATGATAAATGTCAAGAAGAAAATATACAACTGACTTTTTGCTTCATTTGAATTTCCTGCTTCATGTTCCAATGGCTCTACAGCTCATGTTCTCAGTACTATTTGTATGTTTTTAATTTGCAGTTTGTCTTCTTGTGCATATTGACTGTTTGTCAGTCTTTATATACAGTTTTTCATTAATTCTATTGTATTTTTTATTTTTCCTATAAGTGCCCGCAAGAAAATGAGTCTCAGAGTAATAAATAGCAACATATATGTACTACTTTTATAAATTTACTTTGATTTTGATATTAGATTATTCTGATGTACCTAGGAACGTATGCATATAGCACAGTGGTTCCCAACCTTTTCTATGCCCCACACCCCTAGGAAATGTTTGATTAATGTTCGCACCCCCTACAAAAGTAATATCACATTTGAAGATGAAGAAGTCTAATTTCTAATTTTTGAACCACAAATTGAACCACATACAATACTGCGGGTGAACAAATTAAACTTAAAAAAAATAAGCTTTTAACTCAGAGCATAAAATGCAAATATAAATTGAGCAATTAGATTCTAATTTATTCAGAAAAACTTGTAAACAGTAAATTGATGAGACTCCTCAACTCTGAGGTGTAACTCCCAGTTAACACTGATGAGAATCCTCAATGCTGACTCGGGCAGCGGGAGACTGGAGTGTGCTTGGGACAAACGTTACTACCACTTCTCAAGGCACAATGGCAGCTGGCTGAGTGATGACTCGTGACTCGTCACTCAAGCACACAAGCCACTCGGGCACCCCAGGTTGGGAACCTCTGATATAGCAGAAGGCATTGTTAAAGAAAACTGTAGACAAAGGCATCAAAAGAGGAAGTAAAACATTTTCTCTGTGTAATCTATGCTTTGGTATATTCCAATTAAACAGGTAACCTAGCCTATCCAATTTTAACAAAGCCTGGGATTCTAGATTGCTTTTATACATTTGAGCTATCGTACCACAATAACTTCTCCCTAATGACTGATTTTGTAACATGCTTACAAAAATCCTTGTGTCTAGCCTTCCAAGTAATTTTATAGGACATGAGAAGCTCCATTTCCCTGGTAACAGTTGTAAAAATTATTCAAATGTACTTGTTATAAAGTATTATTAAGTACTTTTCTGACCAGCGTGCCTTATGATTAAAGTATCTCAAAATAGTTTGATAGGTTGACAGTATTAAACCGTGGTTTTGAGCATAAGATGAAGGAGCAGAATTAAGCTTTTCAGATTGAGTCTGCTCCACCATTCCATCATGCCTGATTTATTATCCCTCTCAACCCCATTCTCCTGTCTCCTCTCCGTAACCTTTGACTCCCTGACTAATCAATAATCTATCAACCTCCACTTAAAATACTCAATGACTTGGCCTCCACAGATGTCTGTGGCAATGAATTCCACAGATTCACTACCTTCTGGTCTTAGATTCACCCACTATAGGAAACTTTCTCCCCAGATCCTCTCTATCTAGGCCAGGGGTGGCCAACCTTCTACATTCCATGCGTCAATTTATTCACGCACGAGTTCAGATGCGCCATACAACTCCTGTATCCCCATTTAATTCTTGTAAAAATGTTAATATAGACATACTTAGCATTTTTACATGATATATGGATTTAATATAAAACAAAATAAACATTACTTACCTTAATGAGACTTCTAACAAATGTATTTAGTCCTCTTTTGATTTCTCCCTTTTTCTTAATCACATATTCTTTCCATAACTCAGACCCAAGCACTAGCTTCAGTTTTCCTTCTATTTCAGTCTGATGTTGTGTTTTGTAGTGTCTATTAAGATCATGTCTTCTATTATGTGAGAAAGTGTTTTCACAAACAATGCACAATGGTTTTCCTGACGGACCCACTAACAGGGGTGTCAAACTCATTTTAGGTCACGGGCCAGATTGAGCAAAATGCAGCTTCATGCGGGCCGGATCAGTCGGACGCGTGCGAATGCAGCTTTCGTTGCCTCCGTTTTTTCAGCCTGCTCTCATGTGTCTCAGTCTCTGCTATAACTACAAAGTGTTTCACTTTACAAATTCCGTTTCTTATGAAGAAGACTGCCGAGCAAGACTGCCGAATAAACACTAAAAACCCTGAAAACCTGGTACCTGAATAAACTCAGCATTAGCCATATCATACGCCATAGGCGCTTCGATTACTGGGGCCAGCTTTAATAGTAATTAGATATTATCTCGCGGGCCAAAGATAATTCCACCGCGGGCCGGATTTGGCCCGATGGCCTTGAGTTTGACATATATGCACTATAAATAAGAACTCATTTTCCCACTGTTCATTGAATTCATGCTTACTATCACTTTCTGCTTTTCTTTTGCACTGTGATGGGTAACTGAATGTAAAAACAAGGCTTAATTTTTGAAAATGTACAAAACTGCAAATGTTCACAAAGGACGAACAAAGCACAACTCTATAGCGCACGAATGTCAATTGTAAACTGACTGGCAAAAACCTGCGACGCATCGCTGGTGCAGACGTCTGGTGCTTCAGGATCAAACAAATATCAAACATGTATTGAACAGTTATGGAACGACTGCAGAACAAAAGTCCTTCTTTCCTAGTTTGACTCATTGAAATTTTTTTTTAAATTGTAAACAGATTAATGTGAAAGAAGATAACATCCGCCAAAAGATGTGCACAAAATAATAAAGTTGCTAAAGATAATTGCTAAGTTTTAGATTTATTCTCAGTAAAACCCATTTCTAGCTCTAAGCTACTTGAATTCCTGTTATAGATTTTTTTTCTACAATTCAATTTTTGGTTAATACTTTTTGCATGAGTAGGCTTACTTTTTTTAATTATTATTATCACTGGGGTACAATGCACCACTTTTGGCACATGCACCATAGGTTGGCCATCCCTGATCTAGGCCTTTCAATATTCGATAGGTTTCAATGAGCACACCCCTCATTCTTCTGAACTCCAGTGAGTACAGTCCCAGAGCCATCAAACGTTCCTCATATGTTAATCCATAATCATTCTTGACCCTCTCGAATACCAAAACATCTTTTTTTCCCCCAGGTAGGGTGTCCAAAACAACTCACAGTACTCAAAATATGGTCTGACCAATGCCTTATAAAGCTTCAGCATTACATACTTGCTTTTACATTCTAACCCTTTAGAAATGAACACTAACATTGCATTTTCCTTCTTTACCACTGACTCAACTTGTAAGTTAACCTTTAGGGAATCCTCCATAAGGACTCCCAAGTCCCTTTGCATCTCTAATTTTTGAATTTTCTCCCCATTTAGAAAATAGTCTAACAATCTCTAAATGTTAATTGGCAATGTTTCCTCTAATTTGTTTTACAGCTGCACGGATCAACCATGGCTCTGAGCAGGATTTTTTTTAAACACAGCCTGAAAACAGCATGGCAATTTAAAATGAAAATTGAAAAATCACCAACTTTTGATTTTATTTATCACCAGTATCTTGATATGTAAAAATAGCACCAACTTTTATTTTTGATGTGAAGATGATAGTTCAATATCTTTGAGCTGCATAAGCCATTCTACCTTAAATATTGTACAAACTTTGTTGATTGTTACAATTTGTAATTTGAAGCAATGTAAATAAGCTCTAAAATGCTTCAAAGTTAGAAAATTTGTGGATTATATTTATTAACACATATTAATTACTGGGTATTTCATGATTATATTTACCTAAATTTCAAAATTATACCAGCATAATTTCAAAATATTATTATATAATAAAAAATTGTGCTGCACAGCAACAAAAGCTATGTTCGCGGAAGCATTTCAGCTACTGCGGGACCACACACACAACTTAGAGGGAGCAGTGTCAAAGGTAATATTATAAAACACAACAAATATATTAATCTGGTAAACTTAGAAAAAGGCTTGCCTGTTGATGTAGTCACTGGTACATCTTTATACTAGATTAAACACTGCTTATCAACCAGCACCAGTTTGGTATTCCAAAACACCACTATTATAAAATAATGAACACTAAGGAAGCTATGAAGCTCATTGCATTCAAGCCAACTCTTTAGACCAGCTACTTAACTAATCCACTTCTCTGGCCTTTCACGATAGCTTTGAGTTTTCTCCTCTCCAAATAAATATCAAAGTCAAATTTATTGCCACATGCACAAGTACATGTATACCCAGGTGCAATGAAAAGCAACTTTCAAAAGAAAAATCACAAATTAAACTTATGCAAGTTACGCAAGTTTTTAAAATATGTACAAATTGTTAAAAAAAATCAATTTTAATGCAAAGTGATGAAAATGGCCATCATGTTGTTATACTACAGTGTTTAAGCTTGCATGATTGTTTCAAGTATTCAATTCATATTACTCACTACATGTAAACCATTTTGTTCAAATACTTAAGGGTCTACAAAGCACTACAAGGGATCTGCAGTGGAGGCAGCAAAAGGAGGTGGATAAATACAGCATATTGCAAAAGGTGGGAGAATGGGACTATTTGTATTGCTCTTATGCAAGTACCATGCACTTCATGTACTGAATAGCTACCATTGTATACTAACTTGCAAATTCCTTGGAATATTACTACTGATTTTGCTTTCATCATTACTTCAGATGGAACATTCCAGAAATTACAATAAACTGTTTAAAAAGAAACCTGTTCATTGCATTTTTTGCCAATTAACTGATAATTACTCCTGGAAATGTACCACTGAAAAGTATTCTAGATTTTGAGTATTCGATTAAATTTCATCAGAAACGTTTATATTCTAATGACGTAAGCTAAAACTTTTCTACAAAGACTCTCATAGAAGGACTAATCCAGTAAAAACTCTTAGCACTTCTTCAAGGCTTTGCCATCTTTCCAGAATTCCTTCGGGAAGTCTGATCACCTAGCTGTACTCTACTCCCTGAGTATAGGCACAGACTGAAGACTGCAGCACCAGTAGAGAGGACCAAGAAGGTATGGACAAAGGAAGCACAGGAGTGCTTACAGGACTGCTTTGAACCAGTGGTCTAGATTGTATTCAGGCATGTTTCTTCTAACCTGGATGAGTATGCTGCAGTTGTTACCAACTTCATTAAAACCTATGTGGATGAGTGTGTGCCTACAAAAGACTTGCTGTACATTCCCAAACCAACAGCCGTAGATGACCAGGAGGTACATTATCTACTGTAGATCTGTGGCATTCAAGGCTGGCAATCCAGGTCTGTACTAGAAAACCAGGTATGACTTGTGGAGAGCTATTTTTAGGGCGAAGAGACAATTTCCAACGAGATTGGAGGGAACATCATATGTACAATAACTCTGGCAGGGTCTGTAGGTTACTTCCTACAAAGCGAAACCCAAAAGCATAAATGGTAGCAATGCTTCACTACCAGAAGAAGGCAATGCCTTCTATGCCGGCTTTGATATGGAGAGTATATCTACAGCTGTGAAGAACCCTGTTGCACCTAGTGACCCTGTGATCTCTGTCTCGGCGGCCGATATTAGGCTGTATTTAGAGAGAGTGAATCCTCGCAAGGCCGAAGGTCCTGACATAGAGTATCTGGTAAGGCTCTGAAAACTTGCGCCAACTGGCTGGCAGGAGTATTCAAGGACATTTTTAACCACTCACTGCTACAGACGGAAGTTCTCACTTGCTTCAAAAAGGCAACAATTATACTAGTGCCTAAGAAGAATGTCAGCTGCCTTAATTACTATAGCCCAGTAGCACTCATACCTACAGTAATGATATGCTTTGAGAGATTGGTCATGCCTAGATTGAATCCTGTCTCAGCAAGTCCTGGACTCATTGCAATTTGCCTTTCACCACAATAGGTCAACGGCAGACACAATCGCAGTGGCTCTCACACGGCCTTAGACCACCTGGACAATACAAACACCTATGTCAGGATGCTGTTCATTGACTATAGCTCAGTATTTAACACCATCATTCCCACAATCCTGATTGAAAAGTTACAGAACCTGGACCTCTGTACCTCCCTCTGCAACTGGATCCTCAACTTCCTAACCAGAAGACCACAATCTGTGCAGATTAGTGATAACATCTGCTCGCTGACGATCAACAGCGGTGCACCTCAGGGGTGTATGCTTAGCCCACTGCTCTACTTTCTCTATACCCACAATTGTGCGGCTAGGCATAGCTCCAATACCATCTATAAATCTGTTGATGATACAACCATTGTTGGTAGAATCTCAGATGGAGACAAGAGGGCATATAAGAGTGAGATATACCAACTAGTGGAGTGGTGTTGCAGCAACAAACTTGCACTGAATGTCAGTAAGATGAAAGAGCTGACTGTGGACTTCAGGAAGGTTAAGACAAAGGAACACATACCAATCCCCATAGAGGGATCAGAAATGGGGAGAGTGAGCAGTTTCAAGTTCTTGGGTGTCAAGACCTTTGAGGATCTAACCTGGCCCCAACATATCGATGAAGCTATAAAGGCAAGACAGTGACTATACTTTGTTAGAAGAGATTTGGTATGTCAATAAAAACACTCAAAAACTTCTATAGATGTACCGTGGGGAGCACTCTGACAGACTGGTATGTGGGTGTGGGGGGCTACAGCACAAGACCAAAAGAAATTGCAGAGGGTCATAAATTTAGTCAGCTCCATCTTGGGTACTAGCCTACAAAGTACCCTGGACATCTTCAAGGAGAGGTGTCCCAGAAAGGCAGTATCCATTATTAAGGACCCCCACCACCCAGGGCATGCTCTTTTCTCATTGTTACCGTCAGGTAGGAGATACAAAGCTGAAGGCACACACTCAGCGATTCAGGAACAGCTTCTTCCCCTCTGCCATCCGATTCCTAAATGGACATTGAACCCATGACCATGACCTCACTTTTTAAATATATATAATTTATTTTTGCATGATTTTTAATCTATTCAATATACATATAGTGTAACTGATTTACTTATTTATTTATATTTTATTACGTATTGCACTGAACTGCTGCTGCTAAGTTAACAAATTTCACGACACATGGTGGTGATAATAAACCCAATTCTGATTCTGAATTAAACACAGCACGCCACTTAAGTTCAGACTAGGTTTCATTTGGGGTTTAGCACAACTTTATTGCTTTTGTTCTCAATTCCTCAATATATTTTCAACAACACACTAAACTTTCCCTGTCACATTCAAAGGTGTATATACCCAATGCTATTTTCTATTTTGCCCTTTTCCCTCACAGATTTCCCTTTACCTGCAACACACACAAAATGCTGAAGAAACTCAGGAAGTCAGGCAGCATCAATGGAAAGGAATAAATGAGTCTATCTTATGGACTGAGATCCTTTATCAGCACAGTCCTGTCCTGATGAAGGGTCTCAGCCTAAAAGGTCAACTGTTTATTGCCTCCCATAGATGTTGCCCGACTTGGTGAGCTCCTCTAGCACTTTGTATGTGTGTTGCTCAAGATTTCAAGCATCTACAGAATTGAATGTCCCCTTTTCCTGCACTTTAAAATTGTACCAGTCATATTGTCTGTCATTATCCTTCTTATTAATGTTTCAAATCATACAAGAAGGGCCAGAGTCACCTCTACTTCCTGAGGAGACTAAGATCCTTTTGAGAATGCAGCCCTCTCCTTCACATGTTCTACCAGTCTGTTGTCGCCTGTACAGTCTTCTATGCAGTGGTGTGCTGGGGCAATGGCATCAACATGGGTAAAGCCAGCAGGCTCAATAAATTGATTAGAAAGGCTGGCTGTTATAGCAGTTAAACTGGACATACTGGAGGCTGTAGTAGAACAAAATACCCTCCCGAAAATCCCGGCAATTCTGGACAATGTTTCTCACCCTGTGCGTGCCACCTTGGCTGAACAGAGGAGCACTTTCAGTAAAAGACTAAGACAAATGCCCTGCTCCAAAGAGTGCTATATGAGGTCATTCTTACCCTTGGCCATTAGCCTCTATAATTAGTCAACTTATAGCTAGGGAAGTAATAACCTCCAATCCCTCCCCCCCACCCCCCCCCCCACCCCCCGTTAGACTGTCATTAACCTCTGTTTAAGCTCTCTTTACCACACCATGCTACCATGGACACCCTGTGCATACTACAATCACTTCTTATCTGGACAGTGTGAATGTGCACCCATTACTGTATAAAATTATGGAAATTCTTGCACTATCTTATCGGTATGAACTGGTAAATCTTGTAATCTTTGACTTGTAAATCTAACCTTGTACATCTTATTTTTAAGGTAACTTTTTTATTTTTTCTTACTTCTCTTCTAATATTTGTACATTTGTGCACTCGGAATGCTACTGTGACACTGTAATTTTCTTTGGGATCAATAAAGTATCTATTCTTTTTATTAAGCATTATTGCCAAGTATTTGCCTGTTCTACCTCCTTTATTTGTTATCCTTTCTGATGCTTACTGAAAATTTTATGCATTCAGAAAACTTTAAAATTATGTCTTGTACTTAGATACACAGATTAGTAATATATCAATAACAGTAGTGGACCCACAATATTACTCTTCCTTGAGCAGGAAGAATTATCTGTTATTATCTGTTAGATAAAAATTCAGACAAAAGGTTTAGCATGCCCAACACTACACCCATCCCCATAGAGGGTGGGAAGTCAGAGATGAATTCCATAGTTTTATCAGGCATTAATACATGGAATCACATTATTTCAGTCACCATTGGAAATACATGCCAATGTTCTCCTTCCAAGTCAGAGGTGACAAGGCCAGTTGTGGCAGTTCTATCACTAAGTTATTTCTGCTCGAGGTGATGACTTAGCAGAAACTGCTAAAGGAATCTGGAAACCTCTGATTAACTAACATTTATAAAATGAACCACTGGGAAATTTGTTCACTTCATTGTGCAATGTTAATTTTAACAATACTCATCATTATTGAAAATGTTCATCAATACCGAAATGAAAGCTGCTGCTTAATTTAGTCATGGCACTTTGTTCAACAGTATTACAGCAATTTCTAGAGGCAACTATAGTCCCCTGCAATATTCAGTTTCCAAATCCTGGTAGCACTCTGATCAATTAACACGAAACACCAGTAACAGTCCATTTGAAAATATCACTCCCTAACTGTTGTAACAACATAGTAACAAGTTAGGGGAAAAGAAAATAAGAAATTACAGTATGCCACTACATTGTAAAGAATATTACTAGAACTGTTCAGAGTTCAAGCTTCACTTCTGTAGTTGATGACATCATCTCCAGCTGCTTTGTTACATTCTCCAGAGTTTTATTACAAAGGTCCTCTTCAAAGCTGCTTTAGTTAACACAAGCATACTAGGACATTGACTCAGATTTGTCGACTCAAAATCATTAATCACCTAGTTATCATACAAAAATTGATTGCATTGAATCAGCAGATTGATATGTAACCATAGCATTGATATAAAGAACTTCAGCAGATAATATCAAGTGGCATAGTATTTCAGAAATCACCATGTTTCTGGCCTTGGTTAATAATCTCAATTGGTGGGCATTTATTTACACATTTACTTACCGGTAGTCTATTTTACACCAATTGTAACAGCAGCAATTCAAGTTATTTTTTAGATATTTGCCGAAACCGAAATTATGTGGACATTGGGAAGCTAGCAGGCTAAAGTAATTTGGGTCTGCGGCATTTGTTGATTGGC
Source organism: Hemitrygon akajei (assembly GCF_048418815.1). Classification (NCBI taxonomy): domain Eukaryota; kingdom Metazoa; phylum Chordata; class Chondrichthyes; order Myliobatiformes; family Dasyatidae; genus Hemitrygon; species Hemitrygon akajei. The sequence goes on from NC_133128.1 coordinate 56,253,018, forward strand.
AGCTACTACAAATCATTGGTCTCATTGCCAACTTGGTGAAATGAAAAGCAAGAAAAGGCAACCCTATGGAGTCAACATAAAGGTGACACAATCAGAAAATATGCAATAGGCACACAAAATGTATTAATGTTACTACCAACAGTCCAAATGCATAAAAAAAGGAAGGATAGCAATGTGTGGGGACTCTGCAGAAACAATACAAAATAAAACCCATTTAAATGTTTTTCTATGGACTTAATTATATAAATATAGTTTAATATTTGTGCTGTTGTCTATAGAGCATTAATGTCCATATAACAGTGAAGCTTTACCTACAGAGATACAAATAAATCAAGCAGATGCTGATGTTGTTACAAAGAAGTCACAGATATAAATGTCCACATTTTTATAAGAAAGGAGACAAAGTGGTGCAGCAGTTAATGCTCATACCACACAGCTCCAACAATCCAGGTTTGATGCTAATCTTAATAGTGGCTCTGTGAAGTCTGCCTGTGACCAATGGATTTTCTTTGGTGCTCCAATTTCCTCCCACATTCCAAAGTCAAGCTGGTAGGTTACTTGGCCACTGTAATTTACCACTGGTGTAGGAGGTTGGCAGAAGAATAAGGAGATAGTTGGTGGGTATGTGAAGGTAAATAAACTGCTGGGAAACAAGAGGGGAAGCTGATTGGTTAGTTCCACGAACTGGCATAGATTCAATGGGCAGTAATATGGGCATAGTGGTTTGCTGATGAAATTTAATCCAGATAGGTGAAAGCTAATGCACTTTGGGAGGTCAAATTCTGTTGATATAGGAAGTATATGGCAAGCACCTTAAGAGTTTGGTTAACTGACAGACTTTAGGATACATGTCTAAAAATGTCATGAAAGTGATTCCAGAATTGAATGGTTTGTCATATGAAGAGCATTTGGTGGGTGGCTCTTCACTAGAATTCAGAAGAATGAGGGGTAATTGCATTGAAACCTATTGAATGGTGAAAGGCCTTGATAGAGCGGATGTGGAGAGAATGTTTATTATGGTGGGAGAGTCTACAACCAGAGGACACAGCCTCAGAATAGAGGTGGTCCTTTTACAACAGATGAGGAGAAATTTCTTTAGCCAGAGAGTGGTGAATCTGTGGAATTCATTACCACAGGCAGATGTGGCTGCCAAGTCTTTATGTATATTTAAGGTAGAGATTGATAGATTTTTGATTGGTCAGGCCATGAAATAATACATGGAGAAGACAGGATATTGGAGCTGAGAGGAAAATTGGATCAGCCATGACAAAATGGCAGAGCAGGCTCGATGGACCAAATAGTTTAATTCTGCTCCTATATCTTACGGTCTTATGTCCATAATTCCCCGGAAGTAGCAACATAGTTACAAGTAGTAAAAAAGCCACTTGGTATCCTTGCCTTCATAAGTCAAGGTATTCAGTCTAAGACTTGCTGCAGCCATACAAAACATTGGTTAGACAGCATTTGGAACATTGTGTACACTTCTGGTTGCCACACTACAGAAGGGATTTTGAAGCATTGGAAGACTGCAGAATAGATTCACCAGGCTTTTGTCTGGAATGAGGGACTGCAGTTATAAGCAGAAGTTGGACGAGTTGGGTTTATTCTCATAGGAACACGATGCCGATTGTGTGATCTTGTAGAGTTTTACAAAGTTATGAGGGACAAAGATCGTGTATTCGTTCACAATATTACTTGATGCATATTTACATCAAAGATTAGTCAAATCAATTTACTTGCTTTAATTAGTCTTAATAGTTTACAGTCACTAGAGTTTTAAAATTAAAGAAAATACCAAGCCGAATTCCATTACCACAATACTACCAACACGTTTAATGTCCCACCAGGGGCCTTAACACTCTAAACCACTGACATACAACCAAAGACGCCTACCAAGCTATTTCTCACCCATATATTGATAAATTAGACCACCAGGCTGAGCCACTACTCCTGTATACAAACAGAAATTGAGAAAGGAAAATCCAAAACAGAAAATTGAACGGTGCTAGTCTGAGGAAAGAGATGAGATTCTATATGACTACTATGAATCCATTGATATGTCCATGTTCAAAGACTCTGTTGCCACCCTAGGTGAGCATGTCATTACCATCACAGGCTTTATTACCAAGTGTGTTGAGGACTGTGTACCAAAGAGAAAAAAAATTCAGGTGTTTCCAAACCAGAAACCATGGAGGAACCGGTAGATCCACTATCTTCTGAAGTTTAGGTATGCAGCATTCAAATCAGGTGACTCTGACCTTTCTATATATAAAAAAAGAAAATTTTAACCCTCTTCTGTTTCAGGGTGTGGCTCCCCCCTGCTTGAAGAAGACCACTATCATCCCGGTACCCAAGAATAACAAGGTAATGTATTTTAATGGCAAACATCCAGTGGCTATTAATTTGAATTGCATGAACAGGCTGATTATGGCATGCATTTACTCCAGTTTTACAGATAGTCTCTTGAAAGGACCTCTCATATGATAAGATCGACTTGGCCTCACAAACTGCCTCGTTATCATCTTTCACTTTATTGTTCACCTGCACTGCACTTTTCCAGTAGATTTTACTCTTTATTCTACGTTGTTATTGTTTTACCTTATCCTAGGCTCAATGCACTGTACAATGATTGATCTGTATAAACAGTATGCAAAACAAGTTTTTCACTGCATCTTCGTACATGTGACAATAATAAACCAATAACCAATACCAGTCTTGGATGGTCAGTCCAAGTGTACACGTGTTTTATCTTGATTGCAGCACTTCAGATTTTCCTGCTGCCTTTTATTGAGTAAGAACCAATATATTCAGTAGCTGCAAACAGAAAAGAATTCAATCAAACCTCTGTTTGACAAATTCAATCTAACTGCACATCACTGACACGCCGTTTGTTCTGCCTCCACATTATCATCTCATTTCAAAGTCCTGTCACTTATCTCCATTTCTCTTGTTACTTTTGTGTTTACAATATCATAATCTGGTTTCAGTGCCCTGTCACTATTTCACACCTTTTTTCCACACACTGTTGCAGATGACTTCTCAACACTACACTTAAAAATCAGGCAATATATTCTAATTTTCTCCAATGACCACAAGCTATCTTATATTAAAATGTGCATTATAAATGAAATACAAGTTATACATTGGATCAAATTAGTAACTTTTTTATTACAATATAATTTTTTTTTCTGATTGAAAACTAGAGGGGAATTGAAAATGAGAGGGCACAGGTTTAAAGGTAGAAAGGGGAGAAATTTCAAGGAGATTGAAGGGGCAAGTTTTACCAAAAACAGGTGTGAATATTTGGAAAGAAGTTGCCAGAGAAGCTGGTGGAGGCAGATAGCATTATGTTAGAAGGGGATTTGGACAGGTATTTGGATAGGAAAGAAGAATAGGGACATAGCCTCATGCAGGCAGCTGGGATTCATGTAGATAACGTGATTGCCATGGACGTGGAGGATCCATTTCTATGCGTATGTTTCAATAATTCTATAAAGAACACAATCTGTAAATTCACTGATAACACAAACACAAATCCATGCAGTAATGCAAATCTCCTTCATGCCAATTAACCAAAAAAGTGTCTCACCTCTGAAGCTGACATTCTTCAGAAATTGTTTACAATTTACTATTTCCTGGATAGTGAATGGTGTTTTACGACAACAAAAAATCCTTTTTTGTGGTTTACAAAGTTGCCACTGGTTTATTTCTTCTTTGCTTCCATGTATAAAGTGTTGATGTTGACCTCACTTCAGTTTTGTATTTCTTGGATAAAGATTCCTGGAAAAGGCTACGAAGTCCTGGCAATTTTAATGTTGAATCCATGTTTCTCTGGCTTTCTTTTTTCTGCCCTTTTCCTTTCTAATGTCCTACCTATCTTCTTGAGGGCATCTGTTGGTCAGGGTCAAACCCAACTGTCTACATGATGCGCAAGCCAAGGCAGTTCGATATGGAAAGCAAGTTGTTACCCACGTAGAAGGTTTCCCCTTTCCACACAGCAGATGAATCCAAAGGAACAGCAGAGATTGATTCAGTTTGGCAGTAGCACCATCACAGGAGTTGCTGTCAGCGTTGAACTCAACAAAGGACAGCCTTAGGGACTCCAGCTCTGGATTTTCCCTAGGGCATATATGTCAAACTCAAGGCCCGCGGGCCAAATCCGGCCCGCGGTGAAATTATCTTTGGCCTGCGAGATAATATCTAATTACTATTAAAGCTGGCCCCAGTAATCGAAGCGCCTATGGCATATGATATGGCTAATGCTGAGTTTATTCAGGTACCAGGTTTTCAGGGTTTTTAGTGTTTATTCGGCAGTCTTCTTCATAAGAAACGAAATTTGTAAAGTGAAACACTTTGTAGTTATAGCAGAGACTGAGACACATGAGAGCAGGGTGAAAAAACAGAGGCAACGAAAGCTGCGTTCGCACGCATCTGACTGATCCGGCCTGCATGAAGCTGCATTTTGCTCAATCCGGCCCGTGACCTAAAATGAGTTTGACTCCCCTGCCCTAGGGGTTTACTCCCGAAGCCTACCCCATGAGTGGGTTTAGCTGCCAGGCAGCAGAAGCTTGAGATCAGAGTTTTCCTTCCCCATGTATGTTCTTATTTCCTTATTAATTATATTCTCACTAGATATATTTGCTTCAGAATCAGAATAAGAATCAAGTTTATTATCACCAGCATGTGATGTGAAATTTGTTAACTTAGCAGCAGCAGTTCAATGCAATACATAATATAGAAGAGAAATAAAACAATAATAATTAAACAAGTAAATCAATTACAGTATACATATATTGAATAGATTTTTTAAGGAAGCGCAAAAAATAAAAATACTGTATATTTTAAAAAAATGAGGTAGTGTCCAAGGATTCAATGTCCATTTAGGAATCAGATGGCAGAGGGGAAGAAGCTGTTTCTGAATTGCTGAGTGTGTGCCTTCAAGCTTCTGTACCTCCTACCTGATGGTAACAGTGAGAAAAGGGCATGCCCTAGGTGCTGGAGATCCTTAATAAGTTACGCTGCCTTTCTGAGACACTGCTCTCTGAAGATGTCCTGGGTACTTTGTAGGCTAGTACCCAAGATAGAATTGACCAGATTTACAACCCTCTGCAGCTCCTTTCGGTCCTATGCAGTAACACGCACCCCCCACCCCCCCCAATACCAGACAGTGATGCAGCCTGTCAGAATGCTCTCCACAGTACAACTATAAAAGTTTTTGAGTGCATTTGTTGACATGCCAAATCTCTTCAAACTCCTAATGAAGCACAGCCCCTGTCTTGCCTTCTTTATAATTACATCGATATGTTGGGACCAGGTTAGATCCTCAGAGATCTTGACACCTAGGAACTTGAAACTGCTTACTTTCTCCACTTCTGATCCCTCTATGAGGATTGGTATGTGTTCCTTCATCTTACCCTTCCTGAAGTCCATACTCAGCTCTTTTGTCTTACTGATATTCAGTGTCAGGGTGCTGCTGCGACACCACTCCACTAGTTGGCATACATCACTCCTGTACACCCTCTCATCACCACCTGAGATCTGAGATTCTACCAACAATGGTTGTATCATCAGAAAATGTATAGATGGTTATTTGAGCTTTGCCTAGCCATATAGTCATGTGTATATAGAGTAGAGCAGTAGGCTAAGCATACACCCCTGAGGTGTACCGGTGTTGGCTGTCAGCGAGGAGGATATGTTATCAGCAATTCGCACAGGTTGAATTCAATTGACTTTATTTCTGACATCCTTCACATACATGAGTAAAAATCTTTATGTTACGTCTCCATTTAAATGTGCCATGTGCAATCATAGTAATTTATTATAATTTATAAAAATAGAACAGTCAATGTAATATAGAGCACACTCAAATCAGCGTGAGTTCATCAGTCTGATGGCCTGGTGGAAGAAGCTGTCCCAGAGCCTGTTGGTCCTGGTTTTTATGCTGAGGTATTGTTTCCTGGATGATAGCAGCTGGAATAGATTGTGCTTGGGATGACTTGGATCCTGAATGATCCTATAAGTCCTTTTTACCCACCTGTCCTTGTAAATGTCCTGACTCATGGAAAGTTCACAACAACAGATGCTGGGCTGTCTGCACCACTCTCTGCAGAGTACTGCGATTAAGGAAGGTACAGTTCCCATACCAGGCAGTGACACAGCCAGTCAGGATGCTCTCAATTGTGGTCTTCCAGTTAGGAAGTTGAGGATCTAATTGCAGAGGGAAGTACAGAGGCCCAGGTTTCCCACCTTATTTATATGTACTGAGCCAAGATGCTGGTGGTTGGCTATTTTAGTGAATTATAATGTTCCACAAACAATCCTAGACTGGTACTGAAGAAATCCAGCTATCATTTAAATGACATGCCTGCTACAGATTTACGTTTCTTAAATGAAGTGAACACTTCTCTCCAACATCACCTTCCTTGACAATCTTTTACCTTCCTTAAATTGTAGTTGCAAGCAGCATAAATGATAGACTGAAGAATCTCACAATTCATGAGAAAAAACATGAAGGACTGCAATTTAGTTTATTTAATTACCAGAACCCAGTATGAATTCAGGTTGTTCCCTTTCCTTAATCATCCTGTTCCTACACACAAGGTACTGCAAATGCCAGAAGTGTAGAGCATTACACACAACGTGCTGGAGGAGCTCAGTAGGTCAGGCAGCATCTATGGATGAATAAACAGTCAATGTTTTGGACCTTCATCAGGACTGAAAAGCAAAGGGAAGAAGTCAGAATAAGAAGGATGAGGGAAGGGAGTGAAATAAAGAGCTGGGAAGTTGGTGGGTAAAAGAGATAAAGAGCTGGAGGAGGAGCACCAGAGGGAGGAGATGGGCACATAAGATATGAGAGAAAAATAAGAATGGAGAATGGTGGAGAGGGAGTAATAGAAGTTCAAAAAAAAATCAGTGCTCATGCATCAGGTTGGAAGCTACCTAGAGGGAATATAAGGTGTTGCTCCTCCAATCTATGTGTGTCCTTATCATGGCAGTAAAGGAGACCACAGACTGACATGTCGGAATGGGAATGGGAAGTAGAATCGAAATGGGTGGCCACCGGAATATCCCGTTCTTTTGTGGCAGGTGCTCAACGAAGCGGTCTCCCAATCTACACCGTGTCTCACCAATACACTGGAAGCACTGGATATAGTAGATGACCCCAACAGACTTGCAGGTGTTGCCTCATCTGGAAGGACTGTTTGGGGCACTGAATGGTAGTGAGGGGGGGAGGCATAGGGGCAGTTGTTCTGCTTGCAAGGATAAGTATTGGGAGGGAGATTAGTGGGGAAGCATGAGTAGACAAGGGAGTCATATAGGGACCGTTCTCTCCGGAAAGCGGAAAGTGGGGGGAGGGAAAGATGCGCTTGGTAATCCTGTTCATAGAAACATAGAAAATAGGTGCAGGAGTAGGCCATTTGGCCCTTCGAGCCTGCACCGCCATTCAGTATGATCATGGCTGATCATCCAACTCAGAACCCTGTGCCTGCTTTGTCTCCATACCCCCTTTAGCCACAAGGGCCATATCTAACTTCCTCTTAAATATAGCCAATGAACCAGCCTCAACTGTTTCCTGTGGCAGAGAATTCCACAGATTCACCACTCTCTGTGTGAAGAAGTTTTTCCTCATCTCGGTCCTAAAAGGCTTCCCCTTTATCCTTAAACTGTGAACCCTCGTTCTGGACTTCCCCAACATCGGGAACAATCTTCCTGCATCTACCCTGTCCAATCGCCTTAGAATTTTATACGTTTCAATAAGATCCCCCCTCAATCTTTTAAATTCCAGTGAGTATAAGCCTAGTTGATCCAGTCTTTCTTCATATGAAAGTCCTGCCATCCCAGGAATCAATCTGGTGAACCTTCTCTGTACTCCCTCTATGGCAAGAATGTCTTTCCTCAGATTAGGGGACCAAAACTGCACACAATATTCTAGGTGCGGTCTCACCAAGGCCTTGTACAACTGCAGTAGAACCTCCCTGCTCCTGTACTCAAATCCTTTTGCTATGAATGCCAACATACCATTTGCTTTTTTCACCACCTGCTGTACCTGCATGCCCACCTTCAATGACTGGTGTACAATGACACCCAGGTCTCGTTGCATCTCCCCTTTTCCTAATCGGCCACCGTTCAGATAATAATCTGTTTTCCTGTTCTTGCAACCAAAGTGGATAACCTCACATTTATCCACATTAAATTGCATCTGTCATGAATTTGCCCACTCACCTAACCTATCCAAGTCACCCTGCATCCTCTTAGCATCCTCCTCATAGCTAACACCGCCGCCCAGCTTCGTGTCATCCGCAAACTTGGAGATGCTGCATTTAATTCCCTCGTCTAAATCATTAATATATATTGTAAACAACTGGGGTCCCAGCACTGAGAATTGCGGTACCCCACTAGTTACTGCCTGCCATTCTGAAAAGGTCCGTTTACTCCCACTCTTTGCTTCCTGTCTGTCAACCAATTCTCTATCCACATCAATACCATACCCCCAATAGCGTGTGCTTTAAGTTTGCACACTAATCTCCTGTGTGGGACCTTGTCAAAAGCCTTTTGAAAATCTAAATATACCACATCCACTGGCTCTCCCCTATCCACTCTACTAGTTACATCTTCAAAAAATTCTAAAAGATTCGGCTGACATGATTTTCCTTTCACAAATCCATGCTGACTTTGCCCGATGATTTCACCTCTTTCCAAATGTGCTGTTATCACATCTTTGATAACCGACTCTAGCATTTTCCCCACCACCGATGTTCCTGCTAGTTAGTTTCACACTGCAAAAAGCAACACAGATACCTTTCAAAGTGCAGAATCTACAGTTGCAAAATTACTTCCCTTTTCTATGTCCACTGTGTTTCAGGAAAGCTATCAGGCACATGGGTCCAGGCAAAATTTCGTATTACACTACCTGCCCAAAATTGCACAGTTTTTGCTGACACTTCTGTGCCATAAACATCAATACTTACATTGGTTTCATTTGATATGCATGGAGAGCTTTGCAACGGTTGCATTGAACTACATTGGTACTGGTTGGTAAATGCTAAAAATTCCAAAGACTAGCCTGGATTAGCCATTTGAAATTTGCACGAGTAACAGTACCACAAATCTAAGTTCCAAGTGGAAGTCTGAGACTCCAGCGATATGAAGATTTGGTCTGTGTATATAAATTGTTCATAAACAAAAAAAGTACTCAATCAAACCACAGGATTACTTGTTCTCCAGAGGCAATAGAAATACCAATGAGTTATTTGATTACTTTAATTTATATAAAGCTTAATAATATGAAATTAAATTCCAAACCAAACATCTATTGTCTTTTTTTTCTGCAACACTTTAATATAGGTTTAAATTACTTTAACTTTAATAACCATTATCTGCACATTATAAAACAACAATTCAAAATGAGAAGTATGCTTGCAGTTTCACAAATAAGCCCCAGGTGCCTTATTTAGATTTTAGAAATTTGGTGACTGTCTGGACAGGTCACACCCTTAAGTACAGGACAATAATAGTCACACCTGAAGAAGTCAGATGTTTTCATCCAATTGCTTGTTTTTTTTCTCCTTTCAGGGTTCTTTTAATGACCCTGACCTGGATCATGTCGTTACACGCTGCCCAGTTCTTTGTGGGAATGGGACCTGCTCTCGGGATTTCACGACTCGCCATTATTTGACATGCCGAGGGCGCGGCCTAAGAGCTCCGTTCACCTTCGGAGGGCTGAGATCTCGTGGCTCTGGAGGCGGGCGGATCAAAGGTCGGTGTTCCAGCAGATGGGTGTGTTGTGGGAGTCGGAAGATCTATGGCTGTGTGCCCAGAAACCTAAGACCTTTGGGCATAGAGCTCTCAGAAAAAGCAACGCAACAGACTTTTAACATCATAAACCAGTGAGTTTTTTGTTGTGTCTCCCCTCTCGCTGTGAAACGGAGACACCCCTTTCTCCTTTATTAGAGAGAGAGAGAGAGCGAGCCTGTGGTATGTCGAATACCGGCTGAACGAGTAGTCTTTGGGGTACTGCAAACCTGTCTTTGCTGTTGCTTTGCTGCACGCTTGAGTGCTCAGTGGTGGGTGCCAATGCTTTTTCTCACTGGTGGGGGAGGGGTGATTGTTGCTTACTGCCGCTTATGCGCATGAGGGAGGGGTGCTCGGGGGCATTTTGGGGTTCTAATATTTAACTGTCATTCATTCTTTGGGGGCACTCCTCTGTTTTCATGGATGGTTGTGAAGAAAAAGGCACTTCAGGATGTATATTGTACACATTTATCTGATGTTAAATGTACCTTTGAAAGTCAACTCAATGCATCCAAGTTTAAGTTAACAATATTACTGCACAATTGAAAACAACACAATGCTAAGATTTAGTGATGCATGAAACAAATATACTCAGTTATAGGATCACACACAAATGGAAAAATCAGTGTCATCATCTCTAGCTGCATTATTCACAAGGTGTTCAGAAAGGATAAAGACAGAAAAAAGAGATGCTGAATAAGGAAGGTTAAAAATGTCAGAAAGAATGTGAAGATCTTAAGGGCTCGTTCCTATGCTGTGTGACTTTTCGGTGAACTTGAAAAATTAAGGGCAGAATTTGGTTACCGTTAAACAATAGAAAATCATTATAGTATCCTACTGGTCAAAAGCAAAACTGTAGATAGATGTGCAAGGACTATACACTGCTGATATAGTAGTTCAACTGCCCCAAAATTGATTATTACATTGCTATACCAAAGGACAATGGCTGAGAGCTATAATTGGGTTTCAGGAAAATTAGCCATATTCAGAAATGTGAAAATGAGAAAAGTTAAAATTAAGTTGCTGAGAGACACACGAGATCATGCAAACATGAGATAGAAATTAAAGTTAAAAACAAATTCTGCATGACTAATTAATTTTATTACAAAGTAGATGAAGGGAAAATGGCAGAAGATATAAAATATAACTCACGTTCTTATTTTCATATTCAAGCACAAAGTAAAAATTTGCAGATGACACTTGAGTAAGTCCCACATAAGAGAATAATTAGCAAAACAGAAACAAATGAAATTAAAATGTCAGTGACAACATAGACAGAAAACAGGCTTTGAAAAAAATTAAATTTCGGGCCCGAAACATCGTCACTACCTCCTCCCATAGATGCTGTCTGGCCTGCTGAGTTCTGCCAGCATTTTGTGTTTTTATTTATTTCCAGCATCTGCAGATTCACTCGTGTTGCCTTTGAAAAAAATTGCTCAGATCTGGGTTGGTATACTTTAATGATCTGAGGTTAGTGTTGGGATCACTACTATTTGTTGACATATAGTAATGTCAGAAATATAAGTGTAGGATAAAATTTGAAGTTTTGCAGGTTACAAGAAAACATGACAGAGATGGTCGATATAAGGAGAATGTGAGAGGATGTAGACAGATTGATTGAACTGACATCGGAACAGTGAGCTGTTGGTCTCCGTTCTAGTTGTTGCAGGAGCGACCTCTCTCCCTCGCTGGGAGAGAGAGTCTCTCAAAGTGCCAGTTTGTGGACTGTAGTTTTGATGGACTCTGGATTAAGGACCGCTTGGGGCTTCTACTATTGCTTGCATGGTGGGGCGTCAGTGCATCTACTAGCGTGGTTGAGGGGTAGGGGGAGTTGATGCTTTTGGTGCTGCTTGTGTGAAGGGGGAAGGGGAGGGCTTTGGGGCTTCAACGTTTTGATCATTCATTCTATAGGGGTTCTTGTTTCATTGATGTCTGTGAAGAGTACAAATTTCAAGTTGTATACTGTATACATACTCTGATATTAGTGAATCTTTGAAAATATAATATAAAAGGTGTACGAGGGATGATTGATAAGTTCGTGGCCTAAGGTAGGAGTCAATTTTAGAAAACCTAGCACATTTATTTTTCAACATGGTCCCCTCCTACATTTACACACTTAGTCCAGCGACTGTGAAGCATACAGATTTTGGACCTCCATAGTATCCACAGCAGGGGTTATTGATAAGTTCGTGGCCTAAGGTAGAAGGAGATGAGTTATACAGCTCTCATTACATGCACATGCAGTTCAACTCTGAGTGATTATGCAGAAAGTTCCAAGTTAATAACGCATCAGGGTGATTGATAAGTTAGTGGCCTAAGATAGGAGGAGGTGAGTTACTAAATTCAAACTTTCTGCATAATCACTCAAAGAGTTGAACTGCATGTGCATGTAACAAGAGCTGTATAACTCAACTCCTTCTACCTTAGGCCACGAACTTATCAATCACCCATCTGTGGACACTTTCTGGAGGTCCAAGATCTGTATGCTCCATGACCACTGGACTAAGTGTGTAAATGTAGGAGGGGACTATGTTGAAAAACATATGTAGGAGGGGACTCTATGCTAGGTTTCCTAAAATTTTCTAAAATTGACTCCATCTACCTTAGGCCATGAACATATCAATCACCCCTCATATTTGGCAGAACTAGAACAAAATAAATAACAGTGCTAAAGGACATGTCCAACAGAATGTCAGCGAAGTATGAGGAGGTGGAGATGGTGTCAGAGAGGGGATATTAGAGAGAAATTGGTACGGGAGAGGGAAAGGAAGCTAATGGGAATAATGGGAGAATGAACTGGGTTAGGGTTGGATCAGTGTAAAAATCAATGCTTGATGATTGGTGTGAATGTAATAAACCAAAGAACTGCACCATATTCCTGCACTGTATTTATCAGCTGTAATATACACCCGCAGGTCAGGCTGTGCTTGAGAGCAAATAAAAATGAGCCAATATGACAGACTGACAGCAAAATAGGCCAGTTTTGATAGACAAAAATGAGTTGCATTAATTTGTAGAAGTTAACATCTAAGGGATTTTACACTGCGCCCTTACAGAAAATGAGGCACTGCTCTTCAAACTTATGTAAGGGAATATTATTACAGTGTAGTGTGGAAATGGGGTTATAGAGTTATAGAGCACTACAGCACAGGAGCATATCCTTTGACCCATCTAGTTAATGTCAAGCTGTTATTCTAACTAGCCTTATTGATCTGTACCTGGATCAAAGCCTTCCATACCCGTCCCATCCATGTACTTCTGCAAATGTCTTTTATGTTGCAATCAAACTTACATCCACCACTTCCGCTGGCAACTTGTTCCACACTCACATCACCGTCTGAGAAAAGAAGTACCCCTTCCGGTTCCCCTAAAATATTTCACCTTTCAGTTTCATCTAACCTCAGTAGAAAAAAAGCATGCTTGCATTTACTCTATCTATCCACATCATTATTATGTAAATCTCTATCATTCTCCTAACTTGAGGGAATAGAGACCTAATTTATTCAACCTTTCCCTATAACTCAGGTCCTGGAAACATTATTGTAAATGTTCTCTTTACACTTTCAATCTCATCTTTCCTGTAGGTAATGTAGGTGACCAGAACTGCACATGATTTGGCCTTACCAATGTCTTACAGAACTCCAACATAACATCCCAAATTCTCTATTCAACGTTCTGATTTATGAAAGCCAATGTATAAAGAGTTCTTTATATGAACTTATCTGCCTATGATGCCTCTTCCAAGGAACTACGGATCTGTATTCTCAGATCCCTTTGTTCTACCACATACTTTGGTGCCCTCCTATTCACACAGAACGTCCTGCCTGGTTTGTCTTCCCAAAGTGCACTTGTCAGCATTAAATTCTATCTGCCATTTTCGGCCCACTGTTCTATCTTGTCCAGATCCTTCTGCAAGCTACGATAGCCCTTCTTGGTCTCCACTACTCCTCCAATATTGGAGTCATTCAAGATTGAGGGTGTTGTCAACAGCAAGGAAGCTGTAGCAGGATATGGACCAGCTGGGTAGAGAGTAAAAGTCTCCAACAATACTGAACTTTGCATTGCCTCTGTGAACTAAATGCCAGTGCTCTGTGTTTGGTTCCTCCAGTGTGAGAGAGGCCAAATTGTGAATATTGATAGCAGTACACCAGATATTTTAGAGCTGGCTCTAGGCCTCTCTGCAATATTATTACAGGAATTACATTCTAACTGAATCATCCAAAATCGTTGAATAGAAAAATAAGACAATCAGCTCATCCGCTTGTCTCAACTGTGATCATTTTTGTTGATGTTGAGATGAAAGAATGTGGGTTTAAAATCTATTTCACAAAATCAGCAAATAACTAAGACTGACAGACTGCTGTATTACTTGGAGGTATATGGTTTCAGATAAGCCATTGAAGTACAACTTTCACCTATCACACACTAACCCCTTGAGCAGCAGCAGAGGTTGAAAAAATCCCTTGGCAGTTTTCAAAGTGGCATGGCATCTCCCTGGTGTAATAATCAATATTTCTCTCAACCAACACCATCAAAACACATTAGCTGGTTTCTTGTTTGTGAGATTTTATTGTGCATAAATGCCTAAAAATAGAATGAAACTTTAAAAAGGATCTTAAGTGCTTTAGTTTTCCCCATGGATGTTAAAGATGTGATAAAAACAATTTTCTTTTCTTCTACAACCATTACTGTATCGCGATACTCTGTTCTTTGTTTGGTTCAACATTCATGCTTTTATGGTTATGAAAAAAAGCAGTTTTAAGATACAGTTAATTGCAATTCTTATTTTCCCTTCATTATAATAGAGAATATAAATGAAAACACGCTAATTTTAATCAAGGTGATTTAACATAGAACTGGACAGGTCATTCAGCCCACGATGCTATGCATTTCTCGATGCCAATTTATACTAAATGTCCTCTACCTGTGTCTTATCCAAATCCCTTCATGTTCATGTGTCTATCTGAAACTCCACCAAACTGCTTGCTTCTATGTCTATCCCTGGTAATTCCAGACATCGACCACTTTCTACATAAAAAAAATTTGCTCAGCATATCCCCTTTAAAACTTCCACCACACCACCCGCACCCCTCAAACCTTAAAGGCATATCCTCTGGTGTTTGAGATTTCTACCTTGGTGGAAAAGTTCTTATTATCTGTCTTATCTTTGCTTCTCAAAATCATAAAACCCTCTAATAATCTCATCTCAGCTTTGGACACTAAAGAGTACAAGCCAACTTTGTCCAACCTTTTGGTATTGTTCATATCCTCTAATTCAGACGGCATCCTGGTTAAACCCTTCTGCATCCTGTCAGTCTCCACATCTTTACTATAACAGAGCTTTGACAAGTGGCCAATCTGGACATCTAAAGTTTGGAGAAGAGGGAAACTTCTATCAGGTCCACTGCCTGGAGAAAAAAGGCAGGAGCAGTTCACGGCAGCATTACAGAGCTTCAACCAGTGGCCAATTGGCATTTGAGAGTAATTAGTAAGAGCAAATTAAAGGAAGGCAGGGGCAAGCGCAGCGGCCGTCATCTGAGGGAACATAGCCAGAGTGGTGATCTTAAGGTTTTACCTGCTTGAGGCTTCAGCAAAGAGAGGCTTCACTCGGAAGTTTTTTTCCTTCTCTTCTTTTTATCTGCTCAGCTAGGTATAGACAACAGGCAGGATAGTGCAATGCTCCTCTTGCGGGATGTGGAAAGGCAAGAAGACCTCCAGTATCTCTGACCACTAACACTGCGAGAAGTGCATCCAGCTGCAGTTTCTAACAAACCACATTGAGGAGCTGGAGCTGGATGAACTGTGAATCGTCTGGGATGCTGAAGGGGTGATACAATAGGACATAGAGGGGTAGTTACACCCAAGGTGTAGGACACAGGAAACTGGGTGACAGTTGGGAAGGGGAAAGAAGTTAAGGAACCAGTGCAAAGTACCTCTGTGGCCATCCCCCTTAACAACAGGTATATAACTTTGGATACTGCTGGGGGTTGACTAACAGAGGAAAGTCACAGTGGTCGGGTCTCTGGCACTGACTCTGCCTCTGTGACTCAGACGGGAAGGGGGAAGAAGAGGCATACTGCGGTGATATGGAATTTATTAGTTAGGGGAACAGACAGGTGGCTCTGTGTGCGAGAATGAGATTTCCAGATGGTAAGTTGTCTCCCGGACCTTGGTCTGGGATATCTTGGATCAGGTCCTCAGCATTCTTAAGTGTGAGAGTGAACAGTCAGAAATTATAGAACACAGAATAGTACAGCACAGTACAGGCCCTTCAGTTCACAACGTTGTGCCGACTCTTAAACCCTGCCTCCCATTTATCCCCCCACCTTAAATTTCTCCATATACCTGTCCATGGTCCATGTAGGTGCCAATAACATGGGTAGGATGAGTGACGAGGTTTTGTATAGGGAGTTCAGGGAGAAAGGTGCCAAATTAAAGGGCAGGACCTCCAGGGTTGTGATCTCAGGATTGCTACCCATGCCACTTGCTAGAGAGGCTAGAACTAGGAAGATTGTACAGTTTAATACATGGCTAAGGAGTTGGTGTAGTAGGTAGGCCAGAGCATTTTTGGATCATTGGACTCTCTTCCACGGAATGTGGGACCTGTACAGAAGGGACAGATTGCATCTGAACTCGAGGGGGATTAACATCCTAGAAGGAAGGTTTGTTACTGCTGCACGGCACAGTTTAAACTAGAGTTGCAGGGGGATGGAAACCAGAGTGCCAAAACACTTACTGAAGAGGTTGTGCAGGCAGATCTCAGACAAAGTTAGGAATCAAAAGTTTGAGCATGGTGCAACAAAATCTAAAAGTGTGAATACAAGACTGAAGGTGTTGTATCTGTATGCATGCAGTGTACAAAATGAGGTAGATGAACTTGCAGCATAATTGCAAATTGACAGGTACGATGTTGTAGGATCTCAGAATCATGGCTAAAAGATTACAGCTGGGAGTTTAACATCTAAGGATACACAAAGTATTGAAAGAATAGGCAGGAAGGCAGAGAGACTGGTGCTGCTCTGTTGGTAAAAAATGAAATAAAATCATTAGAAAGAGGTGAGAGGGTCTGAAACTGTTGAATTATTGTGGATAGACCTCGGAAATTGCAAGGGTAAAAAGACCCTGATGGGAGTTGTATACAGACCCCCTAAAAGTACTAAGGATGTTGCCTACAAATTATAACGGGAGAATGAAAATGCATGCCAAAAGGATAATGTTACAATGATCATGGGGAACTTCAACATGCAGGAAGATTGGGAAAATCAGGCTGATGCTGATTTCCAGGAGGGTGAATTTCCAGAGTGCCTATGAGATGGCTTTTTAGAGCAGCTTGTGGTTGAGCTCACTAGAGGATCAGCTATTCTGAATTTGGGGTTGTGCAATGAACCAGAACTAATTAGAGGACTTAAGGTTAAATAACCTTAAAGTGATCATAATATCGTCTAATTCACTAAGAAATTCGAGAAGGAGAAGCTATAGTCAGATATATCAGCATTACAGTGGGCATAAAGGGAATTACAGAGGCCTGAGAGAGTTGTTGGTCAGAATTGAATGGAAAAGAACATAGTCAGGGATGACAGCAGAGCAGCAATAGCTGGCCAATACAAACAAAACGCCCAGTACAATCTGATTAAAATTTAAATAGCTGCAGCATGACTTTTTTGCTCTTACACTCAACACCCTTACTGATGAAGGCAAGCATACTCCTTTACCATCTTATCTACCTGCACAGACACTTTCAGTGAACCAATACCTGGACCACAAGATCTATTTTTACCTCAGTTCTATTTAGGGGCTTACAATTAACTGTATACTTTGTCTTTCCATTTGATTTTCCAAAGTGAAACACCTCACACATGCCACTTCTCTACCCATGTTTGTTATTGATCTATATCCTGCTGCATTCGTTGTTTGACATTTACCTTGTCCAGAGCTCCACCAGTCTTGGTGTCATAAGACTATTAGAAGAATGAGAAGGATTTCATTGTAACCTATTGAATATTGTAAGACTTGGAGAGTGGATGTGAGCAGGATGTTCCTATAGTGGGTGAATCTAGAACCTGAGGGTACAGCCTCAGAATAGAGGGACATCCATTTATATATAAAATGGTGCTGGAAAAAGGCCAGCAATATCATGAAGGATCATACCCACCCTGCTCATGGACTGTTAGGGAACACCCAACTCCTATTAGGAAAAAGGCTACACAGCATCCAGACCAGGACTATCAAACTCAAAAACAGTTGCTTCCTCCAAACCATCAGGCTGATCAGCACTTTCACCCATTAACCCACCCCAACACATTCCCACTACCGTGACTTTATCACTTCCCATTGGAGTCAGCAAATATACAGACACTCCTATACCTAACATAACTTTATGGACATACAATTATGTGTATAAGCTATTTTAATATATTTATATTTATTGTGGCTTTATCTTAATGTGTTTTTTTGTCCTGCATCGGATCTGAAGTATCAATTATTTCCTTTACACTTGTGCACTGGAAATAAAATAAAACAATATTGAATCCTTCTGCATTTCAAGTAACTGCCCAATGGAATCCCACTCATCAGAGATTTCATATACCATTACAATCAGTAGGTCCAAGTTCTGATCAACAGTTCCAGCACTACTTTATCACTTCCTGTCAAAGTAACCTTCTGTTTAGATGAGTGTACATGAGGACAACTGAAGGGTAATTGTCTTTCTTCAACATCTTTTTTTAAGATTGTAAGATACTGCTGGACATTAAGAACTTCCAAGTTCTGCAGGTGTACCCCCATGAGCGAGTTGCTTGTTGGTGGAGGAGCTGGAATTGGTGCAGACCACAATGCTGCCTGCTAGAGAGGAGTCAGAGAAGGTGTACAAAGGTGATGCGTTAACAGTGAGTGATTGTCCTCTTTATTTTTCTGATGTTCGCAAGACACAGTTGGACATCGGTAATGTAAAATGTTGCCAAGTCCAATTTGGTTTATTGGTGGGAGTGGCAGCAGGGGAGCTGCATGGCATGGGTTCCAGTGAGGAACAGGTCTCATGCCACGTCGTGGCCTGTTTGCAGTTGCCCAGGAGAGAGGCAGCGGAATTGCAGCCCTGAGATGGTGTGGCCCTGTTTCCTTGCTGGCATCAGTGTTGCTTTCCAGAGTTTGCTCAGTGGAAGGTGAACTTGACTGAGTTTGTCTGCAGAATGCTGTGGGTTTGCCCTTGCAGACACTATTCATTGACTCAGGGATTTGTTCTTCCCCCCCCCCCCCCCCCACCCCACCTCACCCCCGTGACTGTATGTTTACTTGCTATCTTATAGGTGAGATATGAGGCTTGTGCTGTGTGAGACTGTGGGTACAGTGCTTTGCACCTTGGAACCGGAGTTTTATTTGGTTGTATTCATGGGTATTCATGTATGTTTGAATAACAATTAAACTTGAAATACTCTGTACCTCGTGTCACTTTATGTACAGTACATACAATCAGTCTAAATAAAAAAGCTAATCTTATGTATTTATATTTGTGTTTTTCTTACTGTATCATTTATCCTTACGGTGTTGCTTTATGCCTCATTGGATCCGGAGTAACAACGATTTCATTCTCCTCTACATTTGTGTACTGATGAATGACAAACATCTTTGAATTAACTTTGTTTTATACCTTGTACCTCCAACCCATTTTCTCCCTTTCCCATTCCATTATTCTCTATTTCTTGAGATGTCCCAGATGGATTTAGAGTTTAACAAATGAACTGTTTCCTTTAAATTAAAGAGCACTGCTTACAGGATTAGAAGTGTTCAATCACTTCCCGAGCCTCCCAACCCAATAACCCAAGACAAAAATGCTGTTCCATATTTGTAGTCTAGTGATTCCCTCAATCCCACAAATTTCTTTAAAACCGCCCTATTCCCAATATGAGCTGAAATATCAAATAAACGTTCCCAATAATGCTCTCTCCACAATAAAATGGGGCTAGCTCATCATAACAGACTGTACTGATTATACAGCTGTTGCAGCTTTAGCTGATGATTGAATTATTGATTTGTTCCAGCAAAACAAATA
The DNA here is from genome assembly GCF_048418815.1 of Hemitrygon akajei. Classification (NCBI taxonomy): domain Eukaryota; kingdom Metazoa; phylum Chordata; class Chondrichthyes; order Myliobatiformes; family Dasyatidae; genus Hemitrygon; species Hemitrygon akajei. Next base: position 56,272,855 of record NC_133128.1, read on the forward strand.
ACTAGTGTTTTCCTTATGCAATGCCAAAATGTAGGCGGCACAGCTGCATCAATAAATTCATACTTTGAACTTTTTTTCCCAAATTCTGAGGGATGATCAAAATCAGACAGGTGCAAAAATATGGTTCAGAAGTGTACAGCCAAAATGTAAATGCCCCCCACTACTACCATGGCTTAAAACAGTGCTCCCGATACTGTTATTGAGCGAATGTATAACTTTCTGGTGAACCTGACCCAAATGTAATCTGCTTCACTAATCATGCTTTCAACAATCAGCATATCCTACTGTGTATTCCTAAACTCTAGAACTCTTCATAGTACTCCTCAATCCAAAGCACCATAGTGTGATACACACAAGCCTTCCAATGATATCACATCTTCCAAGATCTTTTTCCCCCATGGGGTTGGGGAGAGTTATTGGAATTACAGTGTTTTAGTTTGCTGGTATGTGCATAATGTGATAACAAGGCAGACTGTAGGTTAGGTTGGAAAGGCTTGAATCATCACCTTGGTTTTTGACAGTTCATCACCCCTTCTAACACATCATTTTAATGATCAAAGATTTCCCTAAAAGACATGAAAGCACTTTTATTTTATGATCCTAAGTCCTAGTCCACCAATGACATCAATTCAAGAAGCCCCTTGAGATTCTATACTAAATGGATTCTTAAGTGCTCAGCAACCAAATCATGTCATTTAAGATTCTACTACTTAGCCTTCCAGGAAAGGCTTCTCATTTTCCTCCCTAGAGCACTGCTGGACACAAGACATCACCATACTGTTGCCCTCCGTATTACTAACCCAACCCAATCATTTAAACCTCCACGCAGTCTCAAAAAGTTATATTCCTTCCTTAATAATCATTCAGATAAAGAAGTTCCTGCAATGAGATGCAAGACTAACAACAAATCAGTTGGAGTAGGAATAGGAATAGGCTGCAGCAATACTCTTATTAATTTGCCGAAGATCCATATGAATCAGTAATGGGATTGTTGTGCGGGGCATTGCTGCAATAAGAGAATTTTAGCTTGTGCTTTATGTGCTTTATGAGACAATGAGGCAACAAGTTAAGTTGGAAAGGACAGTGCCAGACTTTCAGAGTTCAATATTAAAGTTAAAAAAAAACTGGAATCAAACATTTACTGCTTTGTTGGCACAGTTCTTAAGCACACGCTGTAACGTAGCTCACTCATTTAAATGGAGCTGTTTTAGTTTGTGAGGAACAGAATTAAATTGGTTATGACTCATTTTTCTGAAGATCTTCAACATTAACTAACATTGTTTTTGTACAGAAATTAAAACCATACTTCCATCAACTAATGTGCAAAATCTGAATCAAATTCTTAGACCTACAAAGAAACTATTTGTATTATTTATGATTTACCTTGCTCATCCTATCTCAAAGAAAAAGTTCATTAAAACACACTATTTAATATAATCAAATGCTTCTGCGCAGTTCATGAATTGCATTGGATTTATAGTTTGTCTTTGGCAGTGAAAATAAATTCCTGGAACTTAAGAAGTGTCTAGCTTTCTCTGTTTTTTGTTGCATTATAGATCTCCATCAGTAATATCAGGCCACACAAAGAAGAGGTGAGGTGAGAAATGCGATGTTACAAAATGATTTAATACCAAATGTTTTATTTATTAATGGATAAAGCTTATAACACATATCAGAAATATAATTTTACAGAAAAAGTCCCAGCACCATGACTGCTTTATTATCCTGTTACATAAAGGTTAAATTCATATCACATTAATCTCTCAGTAGCTTTTAAGAAATTACTGCCCTCCACTTTAACGCTGCCCTACCACAGCTATATTAAAGCCAGATGGATTCCACACAAGCAAGATTTGAGCATAGTTGTGTCATCAGGTAGCAACAGTTGAAGTTCTTCATCAAATTTATACTGACTCATTTTAATTGTTCATTAAGAATCTACTTTTTAAATTAAACTACTGAACCTCCAAGATTAAACTACCCCTGCATCAATGAAATTGAATACAATAGCCATTAGCATCACCTTTGAAAGACGTGATAACTCCTGTCTTCATCCAAGCAAACCAGAAATTCAATAAAATGAATAAAATGAGTTGCAAGAAAAAAGTTTGCAAACCTTTTGCAGTTACCTGGTTTTCTGCATTAATTACTCATAAAATGTGGCATGATCTTCATCTAAGTCACAATAATAAACACAGTCTACCTACACTAGTAATAAACAAACCATTCTACTTTTCATGTCTTTATTGAACACATTGTTTAATCATTCACAATCCAGGTTGGTAAAAGCATGTGAACCTTTGTATTTAGTTACTGGTATAACCTCTTTTAACAGCAACCTCCACCATAAATTTTCTGTAGCTGTTCATCAGACTTGCACAATGGAAAGATCATGTCACAGCATCTCAATTGGGTTAAGATCAAAACTCTGCATTGTTTTACGAGTAATTCATGTAGAAAACCAGATAATTGCAAGGATTGACAAGTTTTTTTTTAAACTGTAGATCAGTACACAAAAGAACAGCCTTTCAACCCATCATGTCTGTACCAGCCATGATACAAACTTAACAAATGCAATCTGCCTACACATGCAGTTGCATCACTGCCTGGTTCAGAAATTGCACCGTCTCGGATCGCAAGACCCTGCAGCGGATAGTCAGGTCAGCTGAGAAGATCATCGGGGTCTCTCTTCCCGCCATCATGGACATTTACACTACACGCTGCATCCACAAAGCAAACAACATTATGAAGGACCCCACACACTCCTCATACAAACTCTTCTCCCTCCTGCCGTCTGGGAAAAGGCACCGAAGCATTCGGGCTCTCACGACCAGACTATGTAATAGTTTCTTCCCCCAAACTATCAGACTCCTCAACACCCAGAGCCTAGACTGACACCTTATTGCCCTATTGTCCTGTTTATTATTTATTGTAATGCCTGCACTGTTTTGTGCACTTTATGCAGTCCTGGTCTGTAGTCCAGTGTAGTTGTTTTTTTTTTCTCTCTGTGGTGTTTCTTACGTAGTTCAGTCTAGTTTTTGTACTGTGTCATGTAACACCATGGTCCTGAAAAACATTGCCTCATTTATACTATGTATTGTACATAGCAGTTATGGTTGAAATGACAATAGAAGTGACTTGACTTGAATTGATATGGTCTGTATAAAAAAAAGTCTCGCAAATCCTCTTTGAAATTTTCCCCTCTCACCTTAACCTATGTCCTGACATTTGTATTTGACATTTCTACCATGTAGTAAAAGACTCAGCATTTACTTCATCTATAGTGCTGCTAGAAAGTTTGCAAACTTCATAGAATTTTCTCTACTTCTGCATAAATATGACCTAAAATGTGATCAGATCTTCATGCAACTCCTAAAACTAGATAGAGAAATCAATTAAACAAACACAAAAAACATTATATTTATTCATTGAGAAAAATGACCCAATATTACATGCATTTGTTGGAAAAATTATGTGAACCTCTCGGGTAATGCCTTTTACTGAAGCTTTTACTGAGTGCCTATAAAAAGTATTCACCAACAACAGCCCCCCCCCCCCCCCCGGAAGTTTTCATGTTTTATACAGCACTGAATTACAGTGGATTTAATTTGGCTTTTTTTGACACTGATCAATAAAAAAAACTTTCATGTCAAAGTGAAAGCAGATCTCCACAAAGTGATCTAAATAAATTACAAATATAAAACAAAAAATAATTGATTGCATAAGTATGCACCCCCTTCAAGTCAGTATTTAGCAGATGCATCTTTGGCAGTAATTACAGACTAGAGGCTGTGTGGATAGCTCTCTATCAGCTTTGCACATCTGGACAATGCAATTTTTTCTCATTCTTCTTTACAAAACTACTCAAGCTCTATCAGATAGAATGGAGATAGTGAGTGAACAGCCCTTTTCAAGTACAGCCACAAATTCTCAATTGGATTGAGGTCTGGACTCTGACTTGGCCACTCCAGGACATTAACTTTGTTGTTTTGAAACCATTCTACTGTATCTTTGGCTTTGTACTTGGGGTCATTGGCTTGCTGGAAAACAAATATTCTCCCAAGTTGCAGTCAGCAAGAGGTTTTCCTCCAAGATTTCCCTGTACTGTATTTTGCTGCATTGATTTTGCCCTCTACCTTCACAAGCTTTCCAGGATCTGCTGCAGTGAAGCATCTCCACAGCATGATGCAGCCACCACCATGCTTCACGGTAGGGATGGTATGCTTTTGATGATGTGTAGTGTTTCACTTACGTCAGACATAGCATTTAGGCTACATCCACACTAGAGGGGATATTTTGAAAACGCCGGTTTCGCATAAAAACGATAGGCGTCCACACTATGCGTTTTTAAAAATACCTCTGTCCACATTGAAATGGAGATTTTGGCAAATCTCCTCCTACTGCACATGTGCAGGACACATCTACCGAAAACAAGCGACATGTTTGGTGTCGAATTTTGCTGTGAAAGTGCGTGTTTGTGCAGTTACAGACTAGAAAAACTTAAACGACGGGCAGCTGTTGGCTCTCGCGCAGCAGGACTTAAAAGTAAAAAAAAACAAATACTGGAGCGTACAGAGGCAACCGACAGGGAGTCCATGGAAAGTATGACCCGGCTGACGACCAACATTGAAAAACCGACTAACTCTGTTGCATTAATAAAGCACCTTGTTAAATGTGTAAAACATGTCTGCATCAGTGTTATCTTGTATTTCCATACAATGTTACATTAGGCTGTTACACATCTATTGTCCGAGAAGTACTTGCATAAATAGGTAAACCGCTTTCATACAAGCAAGGACAGAAAACAAGGCAAAGTGAGTATACTTATTTATTCAGTAAGTTATGGGTCAAAGTCTTTGGCGAGTACATTTCTAACTCTTCTGGCTTCAGTCTCGTTGCCCTCTGTTCTGAAATTGTTAGGGTGAGTTCAGGAAAACAATGAAATGGCACGCTGCCGTATGACAGCGTTTTCAGATTTCTCCGGTTACTCTATCCACACTGATCTGCCTGAGTGGTGTTTTCAAAATTACACACTTTGGAGCGCGTTTCTGAAAAGCTCCGGTTTCGGGGGACGAAAATGCTGTTTTAGTGTGGACGGAGGGTAAAAACGAAGAGAAAAAGCTTTGGTTATGGATTTATCCAGTGTAGTGTGGACGTACCCTTAGTCTGATGTCCAAATAGCTCAATTTTGGTTTCATCAGACCATAGAACCTTCTTCCAGCTGACTTCAGAGTCTCCCACATGCCTTCTGGCAAACTCGAGCTGAGATTTCATGTGAATTTTTCTCAACAGTGGCTTTCTCCTTGCCACTCAAAGCTGCTGCTGGTGAAGCACCCAAGCAAAAGTTGTTGTATGCCCAGTCTCTCCCATCTCAGCCACTGAGCTTGTAACTTCTCCAGAATTGTCATTGGTCTATCACTAGTCCTCAAAAACCGAGTGAACATGCAAGAAGAGGACTAGTGACAGTAGAAAGATTTATACCTGTACCATACATTTTCCATTTCTTGATGATTGACTTAACTGTACTCCAAGGGATATTCAGTGACTTGGAAATGTTCTTGTATCCATCTCCTGACTTGTGCTTTTCAATAAACTTTTCTCAGAGTTGCTTGGAGTGTTCTTCTGTCTTCATGGTGTAGTTTTTGCTAGGACACTGACTCACCAGCAGATGGACCTTGCAGATACACATGCATTTTTACTACAATCAACTGAAACACCTTGAATACGCACGTCTCCATTTAACTAATTATGTGACTTCAAAAACCAATTGGCTGCAGCAGTGATGATTTGTTGTGTCATATTAAAGGGGTGTGAATACTTATGTAATCAATTATTTTGTGTTTTACAATTTAAATTTAGATCACTTGGAAGAGGTTTGTTTTTACTTTGACATCAAAGAGTCTTTTTCTGTTGATCAGTGTCAAGAAAAGCCAAATGACATCCACTGTGATTCAATGTAGTAAAACAATAAAACATGAAAACTTCCAAAGGGTTGGGGGGGGGGGGGGTGAATACTTTTTTTTAGGCACTGTATTTGGAGTCAGGTGTTCCAATCAATGAGATGAGATTGGAAGTGTGGCCTGTAGAGGCCTGTGTTTTTAAAAAAGACACACCAAGTCAGGTTACTAACAGACTTCTCAAGAAAGATCTGTTTATGTGCACCATGCCTCAATCAAAACAATTTTCAGAGGACTGTGAAGCATGGTGGAAGGAACATCATGGTTTGTGGCTGTCTTGCTGCCTCAGAGCCTGGACAGCCTTGCAATTATTGAGGGAACAATCAATTGAAAATTGTATTTAGATCTTTTACAGGAGAATGTCAGGATAGCAGTCTGTCAAGAAGTGGAACAATGCAACAACACAATCATCAGTTAATAACTCATCAGGAGTGACTGATAAGTTTGTGGCCTAAGGTAGAAGGAGATGAGATATTAACTTCAAACTTTCTGCATAATCACTCAAAGAGTTGAACTGCATGTGCAGGTAACGAGAGCTGTACAAGTCATTCCTTCTACCTTAGGCCACAAACTTATCAATCACCCCTGCTGTGGACATTTTCTGGAGGTCGAAGATCCATATGCTCCACGACCACTGGACTAAGTGTGTAAATGTAGGAGGGGATTATGTTGAAAAATAAATATGCTAGGTTTTTAAAAAATTGACTGCTTCTACCTTAGGTCACAAACTTATCAATCATCCCTCGCATTGTGTTCAGCAGGGTTCTGTTCAGAGCCCCCTCCTCTTTGTGATTATTATAAATAACTTGGATGAAGAACTAGAAGGGTGTGTAGTAAGTTTGCTGATGACACAAAGGTTGGGCTGTTGTGGTTGTCAGTGGTTACAGCAGGACATCAATAGGATGCTGAACTGGGCTGAGAAGTGGCTATAGTATTAATGGTAAGACTCTTGGCAGTGTGATGGACCAGAAAGATCTTAGGAGCCGTGTCCACAGGACGCGCAAAGCTGCTGTGCAAGTTGACAGCACTGTTAAGAAGGTGTGTAGTGTGTCAGCCTTTATCAACCACAGGATTGAGTTTGAGAGCCTTGAGGTAATGTTACAACTATACAAGACCTTGGTCAGACCCCACTTGGACTACTGTATTCAGTTCTGGTCATCTCACTACAGGAAAGATGTGCATACTATAGAAAGAGTGCAGAGGAAATTTATAAGGACGTTGCCTGGATTGGAGAGCATGCCTTATGAAAAAAAGTTGAGTGAACTTGGTGACAGAGGATGGAAGGAGATCTGATAGAGGTGTATTAGATGATGAGAGGCATTGATCATGTGGATAACCAGTGGATTTTTCCCCAGGGCTGAAATGGCTAATATGAGGGGGCACAGTTTTAAGGTGCTTGGAAGTAGGTAGAGAGGGGATATCAGGGGTAAGTTTTTCCACACAGAGTATGGTGTGTGCGTGGAATGTACTGCCAGCATTGGTGGTTGAGGTGTATACAATAGGGTCTTTTAAGAGACCCTTAGATAGGTACACTATGCTTAGAAAAATAGAGGGCTATGTAGTAGGGTGCTTCTAGGAAGTTTCTAGACTAAGTTACATGATCGGCACAACATTGTGGATTGAAGGGCCTGTAATGTGCTGTAGATTCCTATATTCTACTGTTATGAATGTGCCACAACTCTGAGGGGCCGAAGGGTACAAAGTAGCCCCCTCCTTTTTGAGAATCGCAAGATCGCTATTAATTCAGGTCTGGGACCCAGGAAATGAGAGAGAGACACGCAAAATCCACAAGGGTTTGGAATGTGTCCTGGCCCCCAGAAAGGCGGAACCATTGATAACGACTATTGTGTATTGAGTACTGTACTATTCATTGAAGCCCTCAGGGAATGACCAGAGTGGGCTGGTTGAGGGATTGCATCATCCCAACATGACTGACATCTGAGACCCCGTGAGTGAGGATAAAAGGGGTCTGGGGAACAACCCCTTTAGACGCACCAGGAGAAACGCTAGAAATCCCGTGACAGCGTTTAATAGCAACAGCCGGTGGGGGGCTCGTGTGCGTCCTTTCCCTTTGCCGGGATTAGGGCCTTACCACGGAAGAACGGCTTTAGCTAAAGGAGAAACCAACACCAACGGAATTTCGAAGGATCGACATCATAAAAAGGAAAAGCTGGCAAGTTTCTAAAATCTGTCTCTCTCCAACCAAAAAGCTGCAGCCTGAATGAACTGAGTGACTTTTATTTTTCCATCAGACAATACATTATCCCCTAGACAAAGATAGAGCTATTTCTTATTGATTATTATTATACCCGCACTTTTAGATTTAGTATTGACGACGTATATTATCTGTATGTTTGCATTGATATTATTTTTGTGTATTTTTATCAATAAATACTGTTAAAAATAGTACCATCAGACTTCAACGGACCTCTCTATCTTTGCTGGTAAGTGACCCAGTTACGGGGTTCGTAACACTACAATCTATAAATTTTTTAAAAAACAGAATGGTTTAAGGAATGGCTGAGTCAAAGTCCTGACCTTAATCCTATAGAAATGTTATTGAAGGACCTGAAGTTCATGCAAGGAAGCCTCGCAACATCCCAGAGCTGAAGCAGATTTTTTTAAAGGAGGAATGGCCTAAAATTCCTCCAAGTCAATGTGCAGGATTGATCAACAGTTACCAGAAATGTTTGGTTGAAATTACTGCTGTAGAAGGGTGGGTGTCAAACCAATTACTGAAAGCAAAGAGTCACAGACTTCTTCCAACAAATATACATAACATTGGGTAATTTTTCTCAGTAAATAAATGAACAAGCATCATGTTTTCTGTGTTATTTATTGAATTGGTTTCTCTTTATCTAGCTTTATGACTTAAGATCTGATCACATTTTAGGTCATATTTATGCAGAAATAGTGAAAATTCACAGGGTTCACAAACTTTTGAGCACCACTATATGCTTTATTATGGTATAATAAATGAGAATTTTTGATCATTATTAAATCTGATCCCATTAATCAGATTATCTAATATTTCATTCTTTATTTATTAAAATTTTCAAACTACAAAATTAGTTATTAAATAAACTGATGCATCTGTTTTCATTACTTTTACTTGCTTTAGAATTGATATGGTATGTTTAAACTGGAAGCAATCAGCATTCAGTCTTGTATTTTAACATGCCTATTTCTTGACTTGAAGGAGGTTTGCTGTTATTCCTCATGAGAGAAATGATTCTAATAAAGCACAAAGTATGATTCACTAAATCACATCAGTTCCGTGGAAAAGGTTTGACAATATGGTTGCAAGCCATCATACAGTTCGACTATTTGATTATATAAGATATTTCCTTACTAGGAACAAACTACTTACATTCTAAACTAACACACAACTTAAAGGGAGCACATTTGGAAATTAACTTTCAAGTATTAGGGAGTTCAATGATAATATGAGCAAAGAATGAGAACTTCATCTTTAAAAGTTGTGCATCAGATAAAGAGCAAGGGTATATTTGGACAGTTGTTATTGCAATTACCGTAGATTCCAGACTACAGAGCGCACCTGATTAAAAGCCGCTGGCTCTAATTTTAGAAAGAAAATCAATTTTTTACTTGTACAGGCCGCACCGGATTTTAGGCCGCACCGGATTTTAGGCCGCACCGGATTTTCGGCCGCAAGTGTCCCACGTTGTAATATGAGATATTTACACAGAAAGATATTACACGTGAGGATTTTTTAACTTTTAATTAAATCCATATGGTAACATAAACAAATACATATTGCAAATGCTTTTTTTCGAACCGTGCCTGTAACGCGGCTACTTTTAAATATACGTTGCGTATACTTTTTTACTGAACAACATTCCAATATCTCCTAACGACTGGTAAAAAATATATATACTGCAGCCTACCAGGAAAAGTTATTGATCGCCTTTAACTTAAAAGCAGCGTTTTCGCTCCGCCGCTCGCCCCCGCCGTCCCGTTTATCGCAAACGGCATTTTTCCCACAAGATGCGGCGAAACCGGGTGTGACGTCATAGCATCCCGCGATGTAGTACAGAAAACAAATATAGTTAAAACAGTTCTAACTTTAACTAGAAAATGAATTACTAAGCGAAAATATTATAAACTAAATAACTGCCATAAAGGCAGCACAATGCTTTTCTTCGAGTGTTTTCCATGTTGATGAGGGTGAGTACAAATGACTGATTTACAATAATTTAATTGTGAAAGTGCACTTGATTTATCGTACAATTTCATTGGACCTCTGTGAACTACTCATCAATTTTATTGGTCTACTGTTACGAGGCAAAATGTTTTTGGCGGCATGAAAAAAATCATGTATTAGCCGCTCCGTATTAAAGGCCGCAGAGTTCAAAGCTGTTCAAAATGTGGGAAAAAAGTAGCGGCTTAAAATCCGGAATCTACGGTAGTTATGCATCTTTATTTCCTTATCATAAGTTTATCTGAAGTTAACCATCTGAAAGTCACCTTGTTTGATAATTTCAAAACATCTGGTGTACATACAAAGTCTTCCAGCCTCACCCTAAACTCAAAAAGTAAGAAGTCATTATTCATATTAATGTAATACCCTGATTTAAGAACAAGCTTTATTTTATTAATAGTTATGCTGTTGGGTATTTTATTTTCAGCAGGTTTTCTCAAAATGCAGTAAGTGCTCCTTTAATTACATTATACAATCGAGTATTTAATTTTTGCTGTTGATAATTTTAAAAAATCAGTTAATTAAGTAAGGCTTGCTGAATTAGCCAATAGGATTTGTGTCAGGAATATTTTACAGAAAGCATAGGATCGAGGAAGGAGAAAGAAGGAGAATGGAAATGGACAGCAAACGTAACAGAAGAACCTAATTTAATGCTCACAGAACCCATTTGGAAGGACAGATACCGCTATGGAGAACCCTCATGCAGACAATGGTCTCACGGAGAATGTGCAAATAACTTTTAGTGAGTTAGTTGTTTTTCCCTTGGAAGTTTTGTGAATACTTGTTTCCTGGGACGGGGTTTGCACGGGTTTGCAGCGCAAAACCAATTCAGTATCACGAATAAACAAAGTGAAACAAACTGGATTGATTACGCAACAATAAGCTCCAACAATTACAAGCACATTACAGACTAGTATTTGTATCTCCAGTTCAGGAGCAAACCAAGGAAGTGTCCAAGCAGTCTGAAACTCTAGCAGCTAAGCCAAGGGGCTCCAGTTGCCAGATGGATCATTTCTTTATTTTGTATTATATAGTACAGTCAGCCCTCCTTATCCGTGGGGGATTGGTTCCGAGACCCCCCCCGCGGATACCAAAAAACTCGGATGCTCAAGTCCCTTATTTAACCTGGCTCAGTGCAGTGGTCTTTAGGACCCAGCAGAACCCCAGACTTTATTTAACATGCTCAGTGCTGTGGTCATTAGGACCTGGCAGTGCAGCTCTGAATCCACGGTGTTTCTGTTCACAAAAATAATCACAATCACAATTGAAAATAAGGTGGAAGTAAGAAAGCGATCGGAACGCGGTGAAACGCCATTGGTCATTGGAAAAGCGTTAGGCTACAGTTGGTCAACGATCGGAACAATTTTAATGGAGCATTTGAAAGATATTGCCCCGATGAAAGCTACAATTATTACTAAGCAATGCAGTGGTTTAATTATTAAAATACATATGTTTAAGTGCTTTATATGCATAGAAAGGTAAAATATGTACTATATACTAAGAAAAACGTTTGACTAATTGACGCTAAATAATACCGGATGTACCTGTTCCGACTTCAAATGCGACTTAAAGACGGACTCAGGAATGGAGCTCATTCATAACCCAGGGACTGCCTGTACTTCAAAGTCATTTCTAGATTACTTATAATACCTAATACAATGTAAATCCTATGTAAATAGTTGTTATACTGTATTGTTTATGGAATAATGACAAGAAAAAATAGTCTGTACATGCTCGAACAACGAGTGCTGGAGAGAGAACTTCCGGATTTTCCTGATCCGCAGTTGGTTGAATCCACACATGTGGAACCCGCGGATAAGGAGGGCCGACTGTATTACTGTGTTTGTTATAGGTTAAATACTTTGGCAATATGATTTTAATCTAAGATTATACTGGTGTGAGTTAAAGTATTGCTTCCAGCCAAATGGTAAATTTGCATGAGGTGTCAGTGTTCAAACAAATAATTGCCTTCATTTTCCCTTAGGCTCATTCAGACTTTTATGATTGTGCATACCCTAATCATATTTACCTTAGACGTGTTTATTTATTGGAAATTACCTTTTCATTGTTACTCACATGTATTGTCAAGGTATATTGCTGTTAGGTTGAATACACAGTATTAGCTAACTCATTAAGAGCCTACGGTGAGTGAGTTACATAAAAACACAAAATCAATAGTAAACTTAACTAGACAATTCAGGATGTCCATGCTCCATTTTATAAGCATTTGCTCTTTAAAAATCATTTTAGCCATTAAATTTAGACTGATCAGACAAAAGTGTCTTTAGAGCTCCAGAGATTTAAGTATATAAATAATAAAAATCAAAAGGTGCACTAGAAGTCAAAAGCAAAGCTATTCAATAAGAATTGCCTTTATGCATGAGTATGTCCAATAACTGTTAAATGCTATGTAAATTTTCTAAAAGTATTCTGTTCATTCTTTATAACTTCAGTGGGGGAAGAAAGGGTATTAGCCTGATGAATGGTGTTAATGAATATTTCATTACTCTATGATTTCTACAGCTCTTAAAATTTATGTCAGATGAACCAGAAAATCTCTACCATATATCATTCATGAATATTGTGCCTCAACATTTCGCCCAACTCACAATGACACATCACAGCATTTAGAATAATGTCAAAACCATGGAAAGTAAAAAACCAAACACATTTTTCCCTCCCCCCCACTTCTGCTTTTCGCAGGGATCGCTCCCTATGCGACTCCCTTGTCCACTCATCCCCCCCATCCCTTCCCACCAATCTCCCTCCTGGCACTTATCCTTGTAAACGGAACAAGTGCTACACCTGCCCTTACACTTCCTCCCTCACCACCATTCAGGGCCCCAGACAGTCCTTCCAGGTGAGGCGACACGTCACCTGTGAGTCGGCTGGTGTGGTATACTGCATCCGGTGCTCCCGGTGTGGCCTTTTATATATTGGTGAGACCCGACACAGACTGGGAGACCATTTCGCTGAACACCTATGCTCGGTCCGCCAGAAAAAGCAGGATCTCCCAGTGGCCACACATTTTAATTCCACGTCCCATTCCCATTCTGATATGTCTATCCATGGCCTCCTGTATTGTCAAAATGAATCCAAACTCAGGTTGGAGGAACAACACCTTATATACCGGCTGGGTAGCCTCCAACCTGATGGCATGAGCATTGTTTTCTCTAACTTCCGTTAATGCCCCTCCTCCCCTTCTTACCCCATCCCTGACATATTTAGTTGTTTGCCTGTTCTCCATCTCCCTCTGGTGCTCCCCCCCACCTTTCTTTCTCCTGAGGCCTCCTGTCCCATGATCCTTTCCCTTCTCCAGCTCTGTATCACTTTCGCCAATCACCTTTCCAGCTCTTAGCTTCATCCCACCCCCTCCGGTCTTCTCCTATCATTTTGCATTTCCCCCTCCCCCCACTACTTTCAAATCTCTTACTATCTTTCCTTTCAGTTAGTCCTGACGAAGGGTCTCGGCCCGAAACGTCGACAGCGCTTCTCCCTATAGATGCTGCCTAGCATGCTGTGTTCTACCAGCATTTCGTGAGTGTTGATAAGTAAAAAAACTATATTTGTTTAGAAGGTGGAAAACCAACAAGACTCAATGTTATCACTCATTGTAAATATTGGACAACGATCTCTTGAAGCTTAAGTGTAGTTCAGCCTTATGTGCATAGAAACAGATATCAAAGGGACAAATGAGAATTTCAGGAGATAAGTTTGGGTAAGATTCCATAAACTCCTAAAATGTTTTTAAATGAATATCCTGATTTTCCCAATAAAATGATCATAGCTCAATTTTCCCTGTCTTCTACTCATAAATGAAAAACTCAACTTTAAAAGAAAATTGAAAAATCAACTGCTAAGCAACTTCTGCGTCGAAGAGGGTAAAGGTACAGGTAGTGTTAGACTGTATTTACAGTAATCTTAAGTACAAAAAGCACTCCACGAACTTCTCTTGTGAATTTGCAAATCAAGTGAATTTTCATAGTTTAAGTACTTTACTTATGAGTCTTTTGTTTTTAACAATAGTTAAGAACACGGAGAAAATGTATAATCCAAGGACAAGGACATTTAACATTCATGTGCAATTTGAGTTGCTAACTCTTTTAAAAAGACTGTTCTTTCAAGAATGGCATTTGTCTTTGTCAGAAATTTTATTTCAATCTGAAACTGGGATAACTGAATGGTCTGTAATTAATAAATACTGTCAGATCTCTGTGTGTTGTATTTTCTCTTTGCCTCAATCTCAAAAGCTTTAAAATGAAGATTGTGTATGCTAGTTGGCTTTATTACTGGCGATTACATCACTTTAGTTTTGCACCAAAATCAGCTTCTCATGCTCTAAATTCCTTTATCTTTCGACACTATTTTTCAAATTGTGACTAGATTTTCAAATGGAATGAATAGCTTGATTGAACTATCTGATTTCCCAGTGGAGGAATGCCAGAAAAATGCATGTGAGGTGATACCTAAACATTTGTTCAAGAATGCAAACCTTTTTTCTTGTTCTGATCAGTGAAAAGCAATGAGAGATTTGGCTCTACAGAAAGTTTCAGGACTACCACCACAGCTGTCCCTGAGTCTAGTAGTACATTTTTCAGGATATTGCATTTTCTGCTCAATCGTAAGGTGAGAAGAGAGAAAATCCAGGGTGGGTGAGGTTATTGACTATACTGGCTGCTTTACCAAAACATCAATGTCCAGGTAAGGGAGGCTGGGTTCCATGATCTGCTGAGCTGTGTCCACAACTCTGCAGATTCTTGCAGTCCCAGCCAGAGCACTGCCATGATACATCTGGATAGGATGCTTTTGATGAAGCATCAACAAAAATTGGTGAGGGTCAAAGGGGCCATGCTCAAATTCTTTAGTCTCCCAAGGACAGACTATTGCTGATGTTCACTCCTAGGAACTTGAAGCTCTCAGACCTAAACCTCAGAATTATTGATGCAAACAGGAGCATGTATGCACCCCTCCCCACCAAAATCAATGACCAGATCGTTTGTTTTGTTGACACTGAGGGAAAGATTATTGTCATAATCACGTCACTAGGCTATCTATCTCCTTCCTGTTTTCCTTCTCACCATTATTCGAGAATAGGGAGTAGAGTAGGGGACAGGACAAAGCTTTGTTAAGCACCAATGTTAAGGATACTTCTGGAGGGAATATTGATATATTTACAAAGAAGGCACCACAGTCACTATATTTCATTAGGAGTTTTAGAGGACTTGAAATATCACTAACAACACACACAAATTTCTATAAATGTACCGTGGAGAGCATTTTAACTGGTTGCATTATCGTCTGATAGGGAGGGGCCACTGCACAGGATCTGAAAAGGCTGCAGAAAGTTGTAAACTCAGCCAGCTCCATCATGGGTACTAGCCTCTCCAGCGTTGAGGACAACTTCAAAAGATGATGCCTCAAAAAGGCAACATCCATCATTAAGGACCACCATCACCAAAGATATGCTCTCTTCTCATCACTACTATCAGGAGGTACAGGAGGCTGAAGACATACACTCAATATTTCAATACCCTCAACACAGGTTTCCCCCCCCCCCCCCCAGGGATGTGTCCTGAGTCCCCGTCTCTACTCCTTTACACCCAGTACTGTCCTGGCACACACAGCTCCAATTTGCTGATCAAATTTGCAGATGACATGGCATTGATCAGTCTTATTTCTTGTGGTGACAAAACAGCCTACAGAGGAGAGGTTAACACCCTGACACAGTGTGCCAAAATAACAACCTCTCCCTCAGTGTCCAGAAAACAAAAGAGTTGATCATGGATAACAGGAGGAACAGAGACAGGCTCACCCCTATCAACATCAATGGGACTGCAGTTGAGAGGGTGAATAGTTTCAAGTTCCTCAGTATACACAGCACTAAAGATCTCATCTGGACCATACATACCAACTGTGTGAAGCACGCTAGCATCTCTTCTACCTCAGGAGACTGAAGAAGCTCGGTATGAGCCCCGAATCCTCAAGACTTTCTCTACAGGAGCACACTGAGAGCATACTGACTGGCTGTATCACTGCCTGGTACAGGAACTGCACCAACCTTGATCACTGGGCACTGCAGACAGTGGTACAGACAGCCCAACTGTGAACTTCCCTCCACTGAGGATATTTACAGCAACAAGTGTGTAAAGGTGGCTTGGGAGATTAAACTGTTTCAGCTGCTTCCGTCTGGCAAAACGTACCACAGCATTAAAGTCAGGACCAACAGGCTAAGGGATAGCTTCTTCTACAAGCCATTAGACTTGTAAATTCACATGTCTGTACATTGCAATAGTCATAATGCAAAGATTTTTACTCTCTCAAGTTGTGGGACAGATGTAAGAACTAAATCAATTCAAATTCATGAACACTTCCTCGCTAGTTTTTTCCCTCTTTTTGCTTAATTTATTTAATTTTTATTATATACTTATTGCAATTGTTTTTTTATTATTCTGTATTGTAATTTATTGCTGCTGGAAAACAGCAAATTTCACGAGATATACCAATGATATTAAACCTGATTCCACCTACCCTTACTGATGGTAGTCTGTTGGTCAGGAAGCCAAAAATCCAGTTGCAAAGGGAAATGTTGAGTCTGAGAGATTCGAGATGGGTTTATTTCGAATTATGGTATTGAAGGTGGAGCTCTAGTCAATAAACAATAGTCTAACATAGCTGTCTTTACTGCTTGGATACTCTAGAGATGAGTGTAGGGCCAAGGGAGATGTCAAATGTTGCAGACTTGTATCTGTGGTGTTATGAAGGATGAACAACTCTGATGGGTAGAAGGGTGCAGAGTGGGCCATTGCCCCCCCCCCCCGTTTTGGAGAATGGCAAATCGCTACTATTTCGATGCTGCTAACAAGGAAGTAAGAGAGACAAGAGGAAATTTGCCAGGGCAGTTGTTATTGATAACAGCTCATGAAAGAGAATGAGAGAGAGACACAGCTAAGAGGTACACAAGGTGGAACGTCTCCTACTGACAAAAGAGGAGACTTACTGCTATTGTCTTTTGGAGAAGGATTGTTTACTTGGTACTGTTCTATTCATTGAAATCCCTCAGGGGACAGCCAGAGTGGGCTGGTTTGATGGGTTAAGTCATTCAAACCTGATTGACACCAGAGACCTCGTGAGTGGGGATAAAATTGAGGTCTGGGGTGACACCCCTCAGACACACCAGGAGAAACGCTAGTGAGCAGCAGAAACCCACGAAACAGTGTGGGACATCGGAGACCGAACGAAGGGTCGGTAAATTTTAACTCACAGTGTTTATAGCGAGACCAGTGGGGGCTTGTGTGTGTGTCCACCCTTGCCTGGCTGACGAGTCCACCACAGAAGAACGGTCTAGCTAAAAGACGGAGGGGTCACACTTGAATGGCCACAACAACGACACATCGATGGATCGAAATCGTAAAGGAAGGTTGGCAAAGACCATAGCTGTCACTGTTTGCGCGCTCTCTTTCTCTCGTCTCTCTCTCTCTCTCCAACAATTGCAACACATCGACCGACAACTACCGCAGCCTGCATGAACTGAACTGAACTTTATATTTCCATCTGACAATTCATTATCCCCTAGACAACGATAGAGCTTGTTTTATTATTGATTATTATTATACCCGCACTTTTAGGTTTAGTATTGCTAACGTATATTATCTGTATATTTGCATTGATATTGTTTTGTATATTTTTACAAATAAATACTGTTGAAAATAGCATCACCAAACTCCAACGGACACTTCTATCTTTGCTGGTAAGACACCCAGTTACAGGGTATGTAACAGTGATAAGTGAATTTCAGAGGGTCGAGGGTGTATGGGAAGTTGCCAGCTTTTAAGCATTGCATGTTACATAGATAAGTTTAAGCTAAACTTTGGAAATGCACATAAGTAAATAATTATGGTAGATGTTAATGCTGTGCTAAGGATTTGTGGTATTTTAGTTACCTAGTGACAGCTTGACTTTTTAGACAAAAAATGTCCAAAATGATATTGAAAAATATTCCAGTGCAATTGCCAATGTACTAAAAGTTCAGCCAATGTACTCAAAATTGTAAACTTTTATAAGATCACTATTCCAGCAAAGTGAAACATACTAAGGATAAAACTAAAAGAATAAAAGTATACAAAACCAAAACTACAGCTATCAAAATAAACCAAATGCCAAGGTTGATGTTCTGATTATAAATATATGCGGGAACTGCCATTATAAAATGGCTGCAGAGATCATCCATATTGTTGCACAGAAATCAGATGCAAGAGACTCTGCAAATGCTGGAAATCTTGAGCAACACACACAAAATGCTGGAGAAATTAAGTCAGGCAGCATCCACTGAGAGGAATAAACATTTAGTCTTCATCAAGACTCAGTATGAAAGTAAAGTAATTGGGATAATCCTGGGAATTATAGTCTTACATCAGTAGTGGGCAAACTACTGCAGAGGATTCTTAGAGACAGTATTCAAGAGCATTTGGTGAAGCAGTCTGATTCGGAATAGTCAACATGGCTTTGAGAGGGGAAATTTGTGCCTCACAAACTTAAATGAATTATTTAAGGAAGTGGCAAAACATGGCTGAGCAGTAGATGTGGAGTATATGGTTTTTAGTAAGGCATTTTACAAGGCTTTTTATGGTAGGCTCTTTCAAAAGGTCAGGAGGTATTGGATCCAGGAATCTTGGCTGTTTGGATTTAGAATTGGCTTGTTCATAGAGGGCAGAGGGTGGTAGCAGATGGAGCATATTCTGCCTGGAGGTCAGTAACCAGTGGTGTTCCACCGGGATCTGTTCTGAGACCCCAGCTCTTTGTATTTCTTATAAATGACTTGAATGAGGAAGTGGAAGGGTGTGTTAATTTGCAGATGAAAAGGTTTGGTGGCGGTGTGGCTTGTGTAGAAAGTTGTAGGTTACAACGGGATATTGATGGGCTGCACTGTAGGGCTGACAAATGGCAGAAGGAGTTCAATCTGGAAAAGTATAAAGTGATTCACTTTGGAAGGATAAACAGAGATAGCATACAGGTTAAATGGCAGAATTCTTAATAGTGTAGAGGTACAGAGGGATCTTGGAATCGATCTCCATTGATCCTTCAGAGTTGCTGCACAAGCTGGTAGGGCCGTTAAGAAGGCATATGGTGTGTCATTAGTCAAGAGATTGAGTTCAGGATCCAGAGGTAATGTTACAGCTCTATTCAGTCAAGATGGCACCTGCATACAATGCTCCTTTGGTTGACATCTTCTAGGGTAGTCATGAAACCAATTTTTTTACTTCCTTTTTTTACATGTTTCTTAACTTGAATGTGAGTCTGGAACTGTTGGGAGTCTGTGTTTTGCTGTTTGGAGATCGTTTCGGTGCTTCAGTATTCTGCAGTCTCAGAATCAGTCTGCAGAATCAGAGGATTCTGGGAGGTAGAGAATGAACCTTGTGGTGAGAAGGCTACAGGATGGTGCATGATGCTGATAAAAGCTTACACTGTTCACTGATTAAAGGGCAATTGAAACATCAAGGCAAGTACAGAAGTTTGGACATTGTTAGGGTGTTCCAGCACTCTGCAGTCTCATAGTGGGCAGGCTGCAGGATGGGGTGCAAGCCAATGTTTGGCTCCATTTTGCCAATTAAAGCTCCCATTGCTCACTGCTTAAAGCGGTAAAGGAGATTGAAGCCTCGAATCAAGTGCAGAGGGTGAGCACTGGCTGCCTGGGTGCTCTGTACTAGAGAGGGTGAGAGCCTGCTGCTGTATCCAGACAGCGTGCCCAAATTTTTTCTGTTTTGGATGCGGACTTTACTACCGTATATTTTACAGCTTTATATTTTTTATATACTGCTTGTTTGATCAATCTTCACGGTTTTTTTGTGGGGAGGGGGATTTTAAGGATTGACGTGTCTGATCCACTTTTGTTCATTTTTTTTGTGCAGGAGGAGGGATTTGGGAGTCCATGTGCTTGATCCATTTTGCTCAGTTGTGATGGAGAGGAGATTTGGGGGTTGATGTGCCTGTTCTGTTTTTGTTTTGCAGGAAGGTAGGATTCGGGGGGTTGATGATCAAACTGCCTTTCTTTTCTTTCTTGGTTTCATGACTACCCGGAGAACTGAAGAATTTCAGAGTTGTATACTTTGATAATAAATGAACCTTTGAACCAATAAAACACAGGCAATAAAACACTACACGTGAAGTATTGTAGTCAGTTCTGATTGCCTAATTATAGAAAGAATGTGGAAGCTTTAGCGAGGGCGCAGAGGAGATTTACCAGGATGCTACCTGTATCTATGTCTCCAGGTTAACCATGCTAGGGCTTTTCTCTGTGAAGAGAGGAGGATGAGGGGTGACTTGATAGAGGTGTAAAAGATGATACGAGGCACAGAGTGGACTGCCAGAGATCTTTGCCCAGGGAGGAAATGGGTAATATGAGGGGGCATAACTTTAACGGTAGTTGGAGGAAAGTATAGTGTGGGGACAGCATAAGTAGCTTTTTAAAAAAATATACACAGAGGGCAGTAGCTGCATAGAATGCACTGTCAGGTGTGGTGGTAGAAGCAGGTACATTATGGGCATTTAAAAGACTTGAATAGCCTTCTATTTTTCCCTCATCCATGTGTCTAAGTGGGAGGGAAGGGTATGATCAATCTTGGAGTAGGTTAAAAGGTCGGTACTGTGGTGTACTGTTCTATTTACTATGCTCTTCCAGCATTTTGTATGCATTGCACAGAAATTATTATGATACCTTGAATATAATTGAATACATTCAATCCAAATTAAGAAATTCCAATTTAAATTATCTAATTTAGTTAGGAATGTGTAGTGATTGTTAGGTGGGTAAAATCCTTCAGGAATTATTGGAATGGCAGCCATCACTACAAGGTAGAGCTAGTCTTCAGTGTAGGTCAAGGATAGCTCTCTGAAAGTATACCATTTTCTGCAGAGGGTTATCTCAGCATGGTCGTAAAAGGCTGGTATTTTGGGTGTCTGAATTCCCAAAGATATTTGAAAATGCAGAACTACTCTTGGTATTGTAAACATAGTTTCACTGTAAATGTGCAATTTAACAGAGCCATTTGCTCACAGTCATAATTTTAAACTTCAATATGACAAGAACCTCTGCATATTTTAATACTTTTTGGAATTCAGAAACCTAAAGCAGACTTCTTTTACCTTATTTTCATGGTGCGTACAGAATACAAGTGCTCAAAGTGCTTTAAATCCAGTGAGATTCTCCAGAGGTCATACCAGGAGAGATTATTTCTAGACCCCTTCCACTACTGCACATGGCGGGCTGGGTCAGATAGGGAAGCCCCTTGAAGTGGTGTAGCACCCAGGGATCCACATAAGTAGGGATGGAGCTTTTTTTTTAAAAGGTAAAGATTACTAAATACATTGTCTACAAATGTCAAGGTTTTTCGTTGTTTATTTCTTGTGTATAAAAGTTCATTTTGAAATTTTAAAAACTTCTTCAGAATTAGGTTTATTATCAATATGTAATGAAATTTGGTTTTTTTTGTGATAGCAATATACTGCAATACAAAAAAAACCTATAAATTACCAAAATATATACAAATAAGTAAAATAGTACAAAAAGAGAGTAAAATAGTGAGGGAGCATTCATAAACTTCTCATAAATCTGATAGCAGCGGGGAAGATGTCGCTACTAAAATAGTAAGCATGCACAAATGTTCTACCTCTTGTACCTCATTAATGGTAAAAATGAGAAGAGGGCATGTCCTGAATGGCAAAGGACCTTTGTGATGGATGGTACATTCTTTTTTAGATGTCCTTGGTAATGGGGAGACTAGTACTCATAATGAAGTTGACCGACTTTACAACCCTGCTTTTTGGACCCTGTGACTTGGCCCCTCAATAACAGACAGTGATGCAATCAGTCAGAATGCTCTCTATCGAACATCTGTAGAAATCTGGTAGTGTCTTTGGTAACATACCAAATCTCCTCAAACTCCTAATGAAATATAGCCACTATTATACCTTCTTTGAAATTGTCTCAATCTGTTGAGCCCAGGATAGATCTTCAGAGATATTGACACCTTGGAACTAGAAGCTATTTGTCCTTTGATGAGAAATGCTGAGTATGCTCTCAATTCCCTTTTCAGAAGTCCATAAATGATTTATTGGTCTCACTGCAAGGTTCTGATTACAACACCACTGAACCAGCTGATCTACCTCACTCCTTTATGCTTCCTCATCACCATCTGAGAATCTGCCAACTGGACGAATGTGTCACCAACAAATATATACAAGCTGTTTAAGCTATGCCTAGCCACGCCATCTTGAGTTTAGAGAAAATAAAGCACGGCTAAGCATGCATCCTTGAAGTCTAACTGTGTTGAATGGCAGCAAAATGTTATTTCTGATCTGCATTGACTGTGCTTTCCCAATGATGAAGTCAAGGATCCAGTTGCAGAGATACAGTATAGAGGCCTTGGGTTTGATCATATTGGTATCAATTCTTTGTTGGACCTGTCTGTGCTCCAAATCTTCATTAACTTTTCCCCTAAACTGTCCAGTGTAGTTTTAACAAAATTAAACATGTATCATAATCCCAAATTATCATTAAAGATCAAGGTTTCCAGATAACAATACACTATTAGTATCCATGTCCTGATTCATGCAAAATAACTATAATTACACAAGATGAAATGACAATTCATATTCATTCTCTTCAACAGAGAGAACGTAATCAATCTGAAAAAGAATTCATATTGTAATGTATATAAAATGTCAAATAGCACATCAAAATCATACCACTTTGGCACATATTCATAACTTTAAAGGTACTCACTTTAAGCTTCTTATACCTACCTATGCAATACTTGACAAATTTAAATCACAGGTCTTCGCTCTCTGTGATAATATGGATCAACCATACAATTCAAATCATGCTCATGCACCGATATTGTAGGAACCATTCTTTCTGCTGATTCAAATGAAAACTAGAACATAATTTGATCACTGTGCTTCTCTCCTTCTCCCCTCCCCTCACCCTACTTTTTTCCTCTAACTCCAAATGTAGTTTCATATACCCACAAAGTCTATAGTATCCTGCTTAATCTATTAACATATTGTTTTTAATGCTGCCTCCTAGAGATAAAAAGCAAGAACCAACAATAACGTTCAATACTTTTATTAGGTGTATTTAGGGCAATTGTTGTATTTCCACTGGTATTTCAGTTTACATTTACCCAATCAATCAAATCAGGAATGCTCATTGCCTGAGTGGTTTAATTTGCTTCTTGAGTTAATCAGCTGAGTTAACAAAATCCCTTGAAAGATCAAAGAAATGCTAAAAAATTAATCTGGACAGCCTTAAAATGCTTCCTAATGAACATGAATCATCAGCTAAAACTGTCTTTAATTTCACAGCATTATGTAAAGTTATAAATAAAACCATTGGATGCAGAGGAGATTTACAAGAATGTTGCCTGGATTGGGGAGCATGCCTTATGAGAATAGATTGAGTGAACTTGGCCTTTTCTCCTTGGAGCGACGGAGGATGAGGGGTGACCTGATAGAGGTGTATAAGATGATGAGAGGCATTGATTGTGTGGATAGTCAGAGGCTTTCCCCAGGGCTGAAATGGTTGCCACGAGAGGATACAGGTTTAAGGTGCTGGGGAGTAGGGACAGAGGAGATGTCAAGAGGTAAGGTTATAACTCAGAGAGTGGTGAGTGCATGGAATGTGCTGCCAGCAACAGTGGTGGAGGCGGATACGATAGGGTCTTTTAGGAGACTTTTAGATAGGTACACGGAGCTTAGTAAAATAGAGGGCTATAGGTAAGCCTAGTAACTTCTAAGGTAGGGACATGTTCGGCCCACTGCCGAAGGGCCTGTATTGTGCTGTAGGTTTCTACGTTTCTATGGTAAATAATGGCACTATAGTCAGATGGAGCTAGTTAGACATTCTGCTGAACAGGTCTGCCAGGTGAGATGATTGTATTACACCTAATCTTGGAGTACTTGATTTTATCAGGTAACAACATGCTATTGTAGGCAGATTAAAAGAGAAACAATATCAGTGTCTCCCACTGAAAATCATCTACAATGATTTTTTTTTAAAATTGCTTAACATCAATAAAGTTACAGGCTAGATTTGTACTCCGTGGCAGAGGATGGTATTTCTTGCTAACATCAAGAAAATACTTCCACATTGATAATTTCTATGAGGATAACCACTTTTCTGGTACTTTTTGCCTTTGGAAAGTACCAGATATGATATCTTGCCTTTCCAAGATATCATGACTAGCATACAGAAGTTATCAAACTAGCTCAATATTGTAGAGTTCTCATAAGCAGAAAACAGATCGTAATTGGCTTCACAAACACTACGCGGAATGTCAATTAAAAAGTGGAATACACACACCTAACTCAGTATTTCTGAAAAAGCTCATGTTAAAATGATTAATTTTTTAAAAACAATTTTATGTCAGGAAACTACAATTGACATTTATTATAGACATTACTCTGGACGAGGGTTAGTTTAAGAAATAATTCAGTAAATAACAGGTTCCACTACTCATACAATGAAATTTTCCATGCAATGTTATTGAGGCTATCATTAAGACACAACAGTTATATCACACAAAACATTCATGATATATGACCTAAAACAAAATAATGTATGTTTATATTGGCTTTCTGGAAGGTTTGATTTGAAAAGATTCCTCCTTCTAGTTCCACCTAAAGTAGTGGTCACCAACCTTTTTAAGCCCTAGATCCCCTACCTCGGCCTTAGTAAAAGGCAAGATTGACCCCACATCAATTAGTTACACGCATGCGCACCAGGGCAGAAAAGACCGGAAGTAAAACATCGCAACCCAGAAGTAGAAATAATATATAAACACTGGGGTACCCACCCTTTTTTTTTGCACTGCGGACCGGTTTAATATTGATAATATTCTTGTGGACCAGCCGACGGGGGTGGGGGGGGGGGGGTGTTAAACACGACTGGAATACAGCGATACTCGAAGCAGGTTCCTTATGTCCAGTCTATTCTAGCTTTCGCAGCTCTCGGCTTCTGTCCCGCTTGCTCGCCTTTTTTCCACTGAGAAAACTCAGCTGGTTTGTCTTTATGTGCTGGGTGCTTGGACTCAGGGTACTGAAGCAGTTTTGAGACATTGCCTCATTAGACAGCCTCCGGGGCCCAACTCAGCCTCCCGCCCGCCCACTACCAGACGCCTTGGCCAGGTATGGCTGGTCGTGGGTGGGGTGAGAGGCCCGCCCGCCCCCCCTTGTAGGATCTATCGGCCGACAAATGTTTGTTTCAGTAGATCGCAGCGCGATAGCTGCTCTGATACTTAAGAAATGCTGAGTCCGAATTAGGTCGTCTGCGAATATTTTAGCACCGGGTTCCCCACGAACATTTGGTGTGTTAAACATGTTTAGAGGCGGCGCTCCAGGCCAGTAGCGACGGCACTTCCCGCCAGCCGCCCGAGGCCAACCGATGATCCCTGGCGCGAGGGTATCACTGCGTTTAGTCGCCTGAAGACTTCGTGTGGGTTCAAGTTCAAAAGTGGGCTGACAGGGAATGAGGAAAAGTGCAGCTGACTCAAATTGTTTCCTCACGGCCCGGTGGTTGGGCACCAGTGAATTATACTGTGTAGTGCGGGAGAGCTATACGCATGCACACTGGACAGAAAGAACGGGACTAAAACCCCGCAACCCGGAAACAATCTCTCAACAGTATTTGTGTATTTATTTTTCTTTTTTTTTCAGGATCAACTGAGAAAGTCTCAAAGATCGACTAGTCGATCGCGATCGACGGGTTGGCGACCACTAACCTAAAGTATACTCAGCAGGCACAATCTTATCTATTAAAATTAGTTTTACTCAAGAGGATCAGAAAGTGAATGTTGTCATTTGCAAAGATCCCTGCTTTGACAACAGTAAGACATCCAATTTTTCCAGAAAAGAGTATAAATAGGGCAACAGAGATCTGAAAGTGTTTATGCACTATAATGGCCAAACTTTTGAATTTATGATAAACACACCAAAACATGGTAGAGGGGAAGAGGAGAGGGGGGTAGGAGGTAGAGGGTACTCACGCCCAGGACTTATGCACAGTATTACATTTGTCAACATGGAGTGAAGCGCAAGTTTGTAAATCTGGCGGGAGCAAAGGATATTGGGAATGGCAAAATTGAAACGCTACATGAGTAATGGACAGGTGGCAGAGAAGGAGTGGGGTGGCACGGGTGCAGACACACTCAACCTGGGACACCAAGCAAGATCATTTGATTCCCAACAATTGGTTTATTGATCATTACAGAATGTGTCTCTGGTGCTCCCTCCCCTCTCCTTACTCCTTTTGCCATCCATGATTCCCCTCTCCCTGCCCCCTTCCAGTCCACAATCGAGACTCATATCATTATCAGGGTTATCATCACTCTCAGAAGAAAATCTGCAGACGCTGGAAATCCAAGCAACACACACATGAAACACTGGGGGAACTCAGCAGGCCAGGCAGCACCTATGGTAAAGAATATAGTCAACGTTGCAGGCCAAAACCCTTCAGCCGGACTGGAGAAAAAAAGTTGAGAAGCAGATTTAGAAGATGGGAGGAGGGGAGAGAGTAACATGAGGTGATAGGTGAAACTGGGAGTGGGAGGGATGAAGTAAAGGCCCGGGATGTTGATTGAAGAAGATACAGGGCTGGAGAAGGAATAGTCTGACAGAAGAGGACAGAAGGCCATGGATGAAAGAAATGTGGGGAGGAGCACAAGAAGAAGGTGATGGGCAGTCGAGGAGATAAGGTGATAGAGAGAGAAAAGGGGATGGGGACTCTTTTCCATAGATGCTGCCTGGCCTGCTGAGCTCCTCTAGCATTCTATGTGTGTTGCTTCTCATCACTCACGTGACATGAATTTTTTTTTTGTGGCAGCAGTACAGCGCAATACTTAAAATTACTACAGTACCGTGCAAACGTCTTAGGCATCCTAGCTATATATGCATTTCTAAGACTTTTGCACAGTACTGTATATACATAGGGGCTTGAGGCATGATCAATAAAATTAAGTCAATGCTGTCAGTTGCAGATATTTGCAATTCAAAACAGACTAGATAAATTAAAGTACACAACCTTGAATATGCTAACATATTAAGAAAGGCCTCAAGAGAGTCTATAGTATTATTATTCTTTCAAGAAAGATTTTGTTTTGATGGAAGGTGCAGAATAATATACTGAAAATGGATTAAAATATGAACTACTGAATTGACCTTTTATTAAAAAAAATCTAAACATAATATTATACAATCTGCTTCCCCATTCAAATTATAAACAAGAGTTGCTAGTCATGCATCCAATAGTTTGCACATATAATGTTAAATTTATTTTCTGGCAGGATTTGAATTTATGATATTGCAACTAAAGTGACTGGAACAGAAATTAAGCAGCAAGTACTAAACCAAATTGTTCATGGGAAAAGTCCTACCTCAACACAAACACTACAGTACCACTCCAGATTTCTGCTTGCAGCTGTGAAAGCAGGGCAGATATCTAGTGGCATGTATAAATGCAATTTGTTGGAGTTCGAAACAGTGTGAAAGAGTGAAATATTCACAGATGAGGTCAGCTCAAACAAATGCTGTACCGAGCTACTGCTGCGTGGTTAGAAAGGAGTTCTAAACCATAGGTTGGACCAAAACTGATGCTCTGACCAAGAAGTTCTGGTCAGAGGTTAATAATTAAGTAAAAAGCAAAGTTATATAGTACTCTGAATTAGAATCAAGTGAAAAACTCAAGAGGTCAGAAATTAACCTACGTACCACTGTGCATATCACTGCTCGTCTCATCAAGCCTACTCTATCACTCCAATAAAGTTTCAACGGCATCCTTTAATACCTTTGCACATTCTATCTCACCTTTGCCCCTTTTCTATCCACTAACTTCCACAGTTTGCTATTCTACACTCATCGTTATGTTCAGGCACACTTTCAGTGCACTGATTATGCATTTTTAATATGGTTGACTGTTATCCTCATTGAATGTATTGGCCCTATCACAATATAGGCCTGAAATATACAATGGAAGAAAATAGACAACATAGGAGAAGTGAAGCTGTCTATCATGGATTATGCTGCTGACACCTTCACAGATAAAGCCAAGAAAATAAGCTGTACATACTGAAGCCATTGGAAAAGTAGGTGGTTCCAATATTGCTACCACTATTTTGTGATTTACATCCTAATAAAGTCTATGTACTGTTAACAAAAATAGTGAGTGAAATGTAATCATCATTTTCAATGTCCTACCTAGATGGCATAAAGAACATATCATCCCTATCCCCATGCCCTGCATGATACTGCTTCAGTGCAACTGACTTCTTCTGGCGATTGCCAAACACTGAATGCAGATATACACATTCACCACAGTCCTTAAGAGTCCACATGAAGGGTCGAAAAGTTGTCCATACTTCCAAAGCTCCAAGTGCCAGTAATGAAAATAACTTCAGTGAGATTGATTAATTGAACCTTTGAGCTGAAGAGATGAGTACAACAATTATTTGGCTCATGGTGCTGGTAGAACATTCCATTATTGTTCCCTACAGTCCTGTATTTTTCCTACTTTATTTATCCAGTGCCCTTTAGCTACTTCCACCATACTTTCATGCAAAACAATTCAACTCAGTGACATTAAGCTCAATTGATACACTGGTAAAATGTTTACACAGCTGGACCAGTGAATCAAGGAAGTTGGAAAATTCTTGTTCAAATCTCTACGTGGAATTTAAATTCAGTTAAATATAGAATGAAACAGATAACACATAGCAGCAAAGGGGACAATGATTATTACAAAATTGTTTTTTTTAAACTCATGCAGTTCGCTGCTGTTCTTTTGGGGCAAAAGGTTTGTCACCCTTATCAGATCTGGTCTGCATTGTTCCTGGAAAGAAAATCACATAGATTAAAAACACCCAGGATACTTATGTATTAAAAATATCAGAAAAAAGAAAAAAAACACCCAGAAGTAAATGAACCACCCATTGGCAGAGGACATGATAGAAAGCATACCCATGTATGAGGTGACTCGGCAAAGTTTTCCTCAATCATGATGTGCAAAAGTTGTGAAAGAAAAAAATCTAGAATTAGTCAAATTTGCAGAATTAAACTTTTTTGGCAACATCCAAAATTCTTTCATCACTATCTCGACCATAACAGGACATCAGAGGCAATGATGCTTGTATACAGGCAGAGCAGACTCTAGAAATCTTCACTAACAACCAAAGTTCAAAGTAAATGTTGTTATCAGAGTATGCACATGTCACCACAGTGAACACTGAGGTTCATTTTCTTGCGGGCATACTCAGCAAATCTATAAAATAGTAAATATAACAGGATTAATGAATGATTAAGTAGAGTGCAGGAGAGAATAAACTGTGCAAATGCAAATATAAATAAATAGCAATAAATAACAAGAACATGAAATAACAAGATAAAGAGTCTTTAAAGTGAGATGCACACAAAAATGCTGGTGGAACGCAGCAGGCCGGGCAGCATTTATAGGGAGAAGCGCTGTCGACATTTTGGGCTGAGACCTTTCGTCAGGACTAACTGAAAGGAAAGATAGTAAGAGATTTGAAAGTAGGAAGGGGAGGGGAAAATGCGAAATGATAGGAGAAGACCGGAGGGGGTGGGGTGAAGTTGACAGCCAGACAGGTGATTGGCAAAAGGGATACAGAGCTAGAGAAGGGAAAGGATCATGGGACGGGAGGCGTAGGGAGAAAGAAAGGGGGAGGGGAGCACCAGAGGGAGATGGAGAACAGGCAGAGTGATGGGCAGAGAGAGAGAAAAAAAACTAAATATATCAGGGATGGGGTAAGAAGGGGAGAAGGGGCATTAACGGAAGTTAGAGAAGTCAATGTTCATGGCATCAGGTTGGAGGTTACCCAGCCGGTATATAAGGTGTTGTTCCTCCAACCTGAGTGTGGCTTCATCCTAACTGTAGAGGAGGCCATGGATAGACATACCAGAATGGGAATGGGACGTGGAATTAAAATGTGTGGCCACTGGGAGATCCTGCTTTCTCTGGCGGACAGAGCATAGGTGTTCAGTGAAATGGTCTCCCAGTCTGCGTCGGTTCTCACCAATATATAAAAGGCCACACCAGGAGCACCGGACGCAGTATACCACACCAGCCAACTCACAGGTGAAGTATCGCCTCTCCTGGAAGGACTGGCTGGGGCCCTGAATGGTGGTGAGGGAGGAAGTGTAAGGACAGGTGTAGCACTTGTTCCGCTTGCAAGCCATACTCAGGTTGGAGGAACAACACCTTATATACCGGCTGGGTAGCCTCCAACCTGATGGCATGAACATTGACTTCTCTAACTTCCGTTAATGCCCCTCCCCTTCTCACCCCATCCCTGATATATTTCACTTTCTGTTTTTTCTCTCTCTGCCCATCACTCTGCCTGTTCTCCATCTCCCTCTGGTGTTCCCCTCCCCCTTTCTTTCTCCCTAGGCCTCCCGTCCCATGATCCTTTCCCTTCTCTAGCTCTGAATCCCTTTTGCCAATCACCTGTCTGGCTCTCAGCTTCACCCCACCCCCTCCGGTCTTCTATCATTTTTCATTTTCCCCTCCCCTCCTACTTTCAAATCTCTTACTATCTTTCCTTTCAGTTAGTCCTGATGAAGGGTCTTGGCCCGAAACGTCGACAGCGCTTCTCCCTATAGATGCTGCCTGGTCTGCTGCATTCCACCAGCATTTTGTGTGTGTTGCTTGAATTTCCAGCATCTGCAGATTTCCTCGTATTTGCCTTTAAAGTGAGATACTAGTATTGAACTAGCACCCGTCTCAGAGAACTGAAATGCTACATTTATCCAGTTATGTTATATGGCTCAGAATGTTGGACAATATCTAGTAACATGAGGAAACAAATTGAAGCAGCAGAGATGTGTTTTTTGAGGAGGATGCAAAGAATATCATGGATGAAATGAATATCTAACAAGGATGTCATGAACAGAGAAACACAAAAAAAGAAATAATGTATGAGATCATGAAAAGGCAACGTAACTTCACTGGACATGTGATAAGGAAAGAGGAGTTAGAATGTAAGATAATTATGGGAAAGATTTAAGGGAAAAAAGCAAGAGGAAGGCAAAGACAAATGATGATGGAGACAGCAGCCAAAGAACAGCAAATACCAATGAATTGATCCACTTGACCCGAAACAGGGGTGTGTGGGCCATGGCAGTCAAAGCTCAAACTGGACATGGCACCTGAAGTTGATGACGACTAGTTGTGGAAACATCTCAATGGATGGGCAAGTGAGTGTAGTTATCCCCTTTTGTTCATGAGCCTGATGGTTGAGGGGTAGCTACTGTCCTTGAATCTAGTGTTCTGAGTCCTGAGGCACTTGTACTTTCTTACTGATGACAGCAGTGGGAAAAAAAAGCATGGCCTGGGTGTTGGCGATCCCTGATGATGCATGTTGCTTTCCTACAACAGTGTTTCACGTAGACAAACTCAATAGTTGGGAGGACTTTACCCACGATGTAATGGGCCAAGTCCATTACCTTCTGTCGGATTTTCCATTAAAAGGCAATGGTGTTTTCATGCCAGGCTGTGATGCAGCCAGTCTACTACACCTCTATAGTTTTTGATGTTACGCTGAATCTCCAGAGACTACAAAGGAAGTAGAGAGGTTATCATGTTTTCTTTGCAATTGCATTTACATGCTGGATCCAGGACAAGTCCGCTGAAATAGTAACACCCACGGATTTAAAGTTGCTGACCCTCTCCACCTCTGATGACGACTGGCTCATACACTTCTGGTTTCCCTCTCCTGAAGTCATTTCCTTTGTTTTGCTGACATTGAGTGAGAAGATATTGCTATGACAGCACTCAGCCAGATTTTCACTCTCCCTCCTGTATGCTGATTCATCACTATCTCTGATATGGCCCACAACAGTTGTGTCATCGGCAAACTTGTATATGGCGCTGGTATAACACTCAGTCCAATCCAATGAAGATATCAAAAAAATCGAAAAGAAAACATATTACTACAAGCCATCCCCAGTCAGTGAATACACATTCTACCATGTCGACCACCTCATGGAAGTTCCATCATAGGTAATGAGAGCACATCTAGCTATGGTAGACTATTAAATAGCTAATCTAACTACATCTGTATGAACTGCATCGAGCTACATCTCTT
Organism: Hemitrygon akajei; assembly: GCF_048418815.1. Classification (NCBI taxonomy): domain Eukaryota; kingdom Metazoa; phylum Chordata; class Chondrichthyes; order Myliobatiformes; family Dasyatidae; genus Hemitrygon; species Hemitrygon akajei. Next base: position 56,305,179 of record NC_133128.1, read on the forward strand.
TAGAGAATGTATTAAGGAACTAGAGCTGGAATTGGATGATCTTCAACTCACATGGGAGAATCAGGATGTGATAAATAGAACATACAGGAAGGTTGTAATCCTTAGTTGCAGGAAGTGGGTCCCTGGATGATTGTCAGGAGAGAGAAAGGGAACAGTCAGCCAGACAGTGCAGAGTACCCCTATGGCCAATCCACTCAATAATGATACCATTTTTGGATACTTTTGGGGGGGGGGGGGGGGGGGGGAGGGGGAAATTGCCCTACCAGAGGGAAGCTACAGTGACCAGGTCTCTAGCACTAGGCCTGGCTCTGTGGCTCAGAAGAGGGGTAGAATTTGCCTCCCCGCCTAAATTACTATACTCTAGTGGCACTAACATCAACCGTTATGAAATGCTTTGAGCAGCTCGACATGGAGCGCATTATAGTCCTGCTCCTGGCTACAATGGTCCCCTTACAATTTGCTTATCAGTCAGCTCTATCCACTGACAATGCAATAGCCTCTGCCATCCACTCTGTCCTGTTCCACCTGGAAAACGGGGTCTCACATGCCTGGCTACTGTTTATGGACTTCAGTTTGGCACTTAACACTATCATATCCCAGAAACCAGTTACGAACTCACCTCCTTCTGTAACTGGATCCTGAACTTCTTAACAGAAAGGCCACAGTCAGTCTGTGTGCGCAGTAACGTCTCTAGTCCAATTATGCTGAGAACTGACGCTCCCCAGGGCTACGTGCTCAGCCTGCTGCTGCACACACTGTTGATGTACGACTGTATTGCAGGATCCAGCTCTGTTTGTGGATGACACAACAGTGGCTGAGGACACCATGACGTTGAATCAGAGTACAGAGAGGAAGTGGAGTGGCTGGTGGACTGTTGTGAAAGGAACAACCCAAGTCTGAACGTGGAGAAGACCAAGGAAATCATTGTGTACTTCAGAAGGTGCAGATAACCATCTCCCTCAGAGTACATGGCCCCTCATAGAGAGAGCTAAGTGCACCAAGTTCCTAACCTGGTCCCTCAACATCATCTCCGTGAGCAATAAAGCACAGAAGCACCTCCACTTCCCAAAGAGGTTGAGGCAAGCAAGGCTCCCTCCCCCCCAACCCCAGTCATAACCGAATGTTACAGGAGCACCATCCAGAGTGTTCTGACAAGTTACATCTCCATCTATTATGGAAGAGGCCGAGCTTTAGACTTGAAGCCCCTACAAAGGACTGTGAGAACGGCTGAGAGGATCATAGGGGCCTATCATTCATAAGGGATATTTATCAGGAGCACTGCGTACGCAGGGCCCTTTGCATTATTAAGGATCCCACCCACCCAGCCTGCATCCTCTTTGACTTTCAACCACTAGGCAGGAGGCTCCAATAGGATAGGAAACAGTTTCTTCCCTCAGGCCATTATGCTTCTGATTTCACTGCTGCATCACCGGTTAATCTTTTTTGTACCTGACAATGCACTTATCTGAAACACTTTACTTTATTTATGCATAATCCTTCTGTAGATTTTATCATGACTTACATAGAACATTGAAATTTACAGCAAAGTACAGGTCCTTCAGCCCACAATGTTGTACCATGTAACCTACTCTAAAAATTGCCTAGAATTTCCCTAGCACATAGGCCTCTATTTTTTGAAACTGTATGTACCTATCTAAGAGGCTCTTAAAAGACCCTATTGTGTCCACTTCCACCACCGCCACTGGCAGTGCATTCCACACACCCACCACTCTGTGTGCAAAAAACTTACCCCTGACATCCCCTCGGTACCTATTTCCCAGCACCTTAAAACTATGCCCCCTCGTGTTAGCCATTTCAGCTCTGGGAAAAAGCCTCTGGCTATCACAATCAATGCCCCCTCATTATCCTAAGTTATTGTGTGTTATACATGCATTATGTATACCATCATGTTTTACATCCTGGTTCGGAGTAACGTTGTCTCATTTAATGGTAGAATGAAATGACAATAAACTTTACTTGAGTGCAGTAGGGGATTCCACAGTTAAAGGAAAGCAGATTCTGTGGATATGAAAGAGACATACAGACGGTATGCTTCTTAACAAGTGCCAGGATCAGGGATATCTCAGATTGGAGTCCATGGCATTCTAAAAAGGTGAACAGGCAGAAGTCATGGTACATATTGATATCAATGACATAGGTAGGAAAAGGGAGGAGTCCTGAAGAGAGAATATAGGGACTAAGCACAATGTTGAAATGCAGGACTTCCAGGATAGCAATCTTTGGATTACTGCCTGTCTCATGAACCACTGAGGGGAAGAATAGGGTAATTTGGCAGATGAATGCATGGCTGAGGAATTTGTGCAGGGGGCATAGTTTTATATTTCTGCATCAGTGGGATCTCCTCTGGGGAAGGTGTGACCTGTACAAAAAGGACAAGTTACACTAGAACCTAAGAGAAACCAATATCCATGTGGGCAGGAATGCTGTTGAGGAGAGTTTAATTTGGCAGGTGGATGGGAACCAGAGCGATAGGGCTGAAGATGCTGCAGTTGGTATACAAATAGATTCAGCGTGTAGTGAGACTATGTGGAAGGATAGGCAGATGATGAGTAACAGGGGCAAAATTCAATAAGGGTGATGAATACAGAACTGAAGGTGTCATATTTCAATGCATGCAGTTTATGGAATAAGGTAGATGATCTTGTAGCACAGTTAGAAATTGGCTGGTGTGATGAGTGCATTTACAATTCACGACTGAAAGATTATATTGGGACCTAATCATTCAATGATACACACCGAATCAAAAGGACAGGCAGGTAGGCAGAGGGGGTGGGGTGGCTAATTGGTAAAAAGTTAAATCAAATTCTTAGATACAGGTGATATAGGACTTGAAGGTGTAGAGAATCCTTGTGGGTAAAGTTAAAAAAACTGCAAATGTAAAAAGCTCCTGATGGGAATTACTACATATACAGGCCCCTGAACAGAAGCCAGGGTGTGGGCCATAAATTACAAAGGAAAGGTAGAAAAGGCATGTAAAAAGGGCAATGTTGCAATCATCATGGGAGATTTCAATATGCAGGTAGATTGGGATAATCCAGCTGTTGATGGATCCCAAGAAAGGGAATCTGTAAAATGCCTACAAGTTGGATTTTTTAAGCAGCTTATGGTTGAGTCCGCTAGGGGAATGGCAGTCCTGGATTGGGGTTGTGTAATGACCCAGATTTGATTAGGAAGATTAAGGTAAAGGAACCCTTAGGAGGCAGTGATCATAATATGATAGAATTTACCCTGCAGTTTGAGAGGGAAAAGAAAAATCAGCTTTACAGTGGAGAAAAGAGAATTACATAGACATGAGAAGGGAGCTGGCCAAAGTCAACTGGAAGGGGACACCAGCAAGGATCACAAAAGAACAGCAACAGGTTCAGTTTTTGAGAAAGGCAATTAGTAAGGCATATGATAGCTAAAACCCAAATACGTAGTAGTATTTTAAAAGGGAGGTTGAGGCAACCATGAGTGACGAGGGAAATCAAAGACAACATAAAAGCAGAAGAGGAAGCATATAATACAGGGAAAAATAGTGGTAAGGTAGGATTGGGAAGCTTTTAAAAACTAACATTGGGCAACTAAAAGTGTCATAAAGAGAGAACATATGAAATGTGAAGGTAAGCCAGCCAATGATATAAAAGAGGATACAAAAATTTTATATCAGCTTTATAATGAGTAAAAGAGAGATAAGAGTGAATATCAGACCACTGGAAAATGATGTTGGAGAGGTAGTAATGGGGGGGACAAAGAAACAAAAGAGGGACTTACTAAGTATTTTGCATCAATCTTTGCTGTGGAACACATAAACAGAATGCCAAAAAAGTGAGAGTGTCAGAGGATAGAAATGAGTATTGTTGCTACTATTAAGGAGAAGACACATGGGAAACTGAAAAGTTAAAAGGTAAACAAGTCACCTGGATCAGATGGGTTACACCCCAGCGTTCTGAAGAGATGGCTGAATTGGTTGTTTAGTAATGACCTCTCAAGAATTTTGGAATGGTTTCTGGAGCCTGGAAAATTACAAACATCACTTTACTCTCAGAAAGGAGGGAGGCAGACAGACAGGCCAGTTAGCCTGACTTCAGTGGTTGGAATGAAATTGGACTCTATTATTAGGGATGAGGTTTTGGGATACTTGGAGGTATATGATAAAACAGGCCAAAGACAATATGGTTTTCTAAAGGGAAATCTTGCCTGACTACTTAAGTCTTGCCTGTTATTTCCTCAAAGAATTCAACAGATTTGCCTGAAAAATTTGTTGGAATTCTTTGAGGAAACAACAGGCAGAATAGAGAGTCAGTGGATGTTCTTTATTTGGAATTTCAGAAGGCCTTTTATAAGGTGCCACACTTGAGGCTGTTTAACAAAACTCCATGATATTATAGGAAAAGTAACAGCATAGATACATGATCTGCTGGCTGGCATGAGGTAAAGAATGGAAATAAAAAGGGTCTTCTCTGGTTGACTGCTGGTGACTAATGGTATGCTGCTGGAGTCGATGTTGGGACATTCCTTTTCATGTTGTATGTCAAAGATTTAGATGACAGAATTGATTGCTTTGAAGTCAGGGGCGTATCTACGGAAAATAGCACCTATGGCAAGCACTCAAATTGCGCCCCTGTCCAAACATCTGACACCCATCTTTTAGATAACTTTACCATACCTTTCTACACTCAGCACAGGAAGATCACAGAGTCTGCCTTGACCCATGGAGGCTCTCAGATACTAAAGTATTAGTTTTCACTTGCTGAATGATCTCTCAGCTGGCGATGGAAACTGCAATGGTTAGCATTATCTGAATAGCAATGTGAAGATTGGGGAAGACGCTCTCATCTCCATACTGAACAATAAATTCAAGAAGCTCTTCAGGTCTTGATATTTTCATGTTGACCCACCTTGATAGCAACATTCTGCAATCTAAAATTTCTTCATATAGCTGCTGTCCATCAACATCAGATCTGTACAATTCGCCCAAATTTACATACTTCTTCTTTAGGTCGTTTACTGTCAACGCCGTAACACAGTCCCTTGACATCGAGAAGGAACCCAAACTTGGCGTCAATGTCATGCATAAGAGCGAAACTTTAATCCATTTCTCTGTGAAGACGGTCGAGTGTTCCCTTCATGACTCTTTCCATTTTCTCCTTAGCTGTTAACCCAGCGTCTCTGGACTTCTCATTAGCCATTCATTTCTTTCATCTTTGACGTCTTTCAACTTCAATATTCCGGTCTTGACAGAGACCAACTCCTTCGAGTCACTCACTGATCAACACTTCTCTTTCATCATAAAAATGATCTTGGAGGGCTTTCAAATCCAGGGCAGCATCGTGGAAGTTCATGCTAGGACCCTGCAGCCTCTTTTGAATAAGGTCAATGCGAATAAGTACTTTGTTCCAACATCCTAGCAAAATCAGAAAATCGTAACTCAACATGCGGTTGTACAGCTGCCTTGCGTCACTTCTTGTTTCACTGGTCTCATTTTCATTGTCTATCATGTCCTGAAGAACTTGAAGCATCTCCTCAAGGTACTTGTTGACGGGGTATACTGCTTCTGTCCTTTGCACTCCACCTGGTTTTGGACTCCAACTTAACAACCACAGGCACACTGTTTTTGAGTTTTTCCCAGCACTGTGTTGAACGAGAGAAAAACACTTAGAGAGCTTCGATGGTTCCAAAAAACGTGACCATCATTGTATCCTGCTTGGCTGCATGTACACCCACCAAGTTCAGTGAGTGATTGTTGTAATTCACAAACACTGCCAGGTTGTTCTTCTTACTTATTCTTTGATGAACACCACTTCTGTGTCCAGCTATCACAGCAGCGTTGTCACAGCACTGTGACTGACAATCTTGTAGCTCCATTTCGTCCTTCTGTAGCTGTTTCAATATATCTTCAACCAACCTCTCAGCATCCCTCTGGCTTATCTGGATAAGACCAAGGAAGGACTCTCTAACACAGACTGTTTTCCTCTCAAAATCAACTTCCACATACCTCACTACTTCTGACATCTGCTCATGGTGTGCCTGATGAGGAGTCGAGTCGAACATAAAACCACAATACTTGGCTTTATGAATGCTTCTCAGTAAACGGCGAACAGTAGATGCCATCGTGGGGATGAATTTGTTCTGGACACCCAGTGAACGGTAAGACGTGGGTCCAGGATGTCTTTCCAAATGAGTGAGGTGTTCTTTTATGACAAGGTCAAAGATGGCCAGTAGTTTCAGTAAGCCAAGGAAATTTCCCCCATAGGAGTCATCATCTAGCTGAAGTGACTCCATGTCCTCGCAAAGCCAGGTTCTAAGTCACAAGGAATTTTATGTAGTGAAGGATTCTCGTCATCACGCCACTTATGTTTTCCCTTTTCAATCTGTGACTGAAATACCCCGTCAATAACTCCTCTGTTTCCAGCTAAATTTCTTTCCATTTCTTTCCACTGTGTGAAGCATTCCCAATGATTCTCGGCATTTTCATGAACACTAATCCTTCCACTGGTTGAATCCACTTTCCTGCTCCAATGAGGATTGATGGTTTGACCGGGAATAGAGAAGACAACAAATACAAAATGCAGACTTTTTAAGAAGGGGAATAGAACAGCCATAAGTGAGTCACTTCCTCACCACGACCATTTCACAATTTCCTCTTGAACCAGGCTTTGTTCATTGTGCGGTTATTTGTTGGTAGGAAAGGCCCCTCACTGATCTGGCCCCTCACTTTGAACCCAGCTTTATTATTTCTGTTCTCAACGCGTCAGGCAGAATTGCTTTTCCAGTATCCTTGTCAAACTTCAGAAGTCCAGTGTCATGCTGTTCAATCATTTCTGGTATGACAGTTCGAGGCTCTTTGACACCATCCAGTTCACTAGGTTCAGTGTCTTCAGGTTCAATCTCCTTAGGTACAATCTCATCAATAAACTCAACATCACCATCACCACCATCGTCTTCCCCTCCTGTCATGTCCACGTTCTCTGTGGCAGTCTCACTCTTAATCTCATCAGGCTCGGATTTATCTGACTTGACTACCTCCTCGGCTTGTGATTCATTTGTACTTGATCCACTTTCGGATTCTAACAAACTTGTAGCAGGTGCAAGCGACTCCATGGAACGTGTCAAACTACTTGTTCTGGGTTTTTCAAAGAAGGGCATGAAGAACTTGCTCGACTTCCTGGCTTCCTCCGCCTCCAACTTTCGTCTCTTCCGTCCTTCAGCTCCACTTTCCTTCTTCTTCATGAAGAAACATTTCATGGTCTTCTTACACAATGTTCTGAAATAAGGCCATCCTAGTGCTTCTTGCCCATGATAATCAAAGACAGATCATACATCTGAAGAAAGTTCCTTTTTCACTATTCGCAGTATTGAGAACTGATTTTGGCCCCTTGTCTAAGAAAGGATGTGGTAACACTGGAGAGGACCCAGAGGAGGTTCACAAGAATAATCTCAGGAATGAAAGGGTTAACATATGAGGAGCGTCTTAAGGCTCTGAGCCAGTTCTCGCTGGAGTTTAGAAGACTGAGGGGTTCTACATGCGGGACTTCCTAGTGGCCAAACATTTTAATTCTGATTCTCATTTACTTCCGACATGAAAATCCACGGCCTCCTTTTAGGGTGGAGGAGCAACACCTTGTATTCCATTTGGCAAAAATATCAATTGCTCTTTCTGGTGAACAAGATCTACCCCTCACCTTCCTCTATTCCCCACTCTGACCTTTCACTTCTTCTCACCTGCCTATTACTTTGCCCAGGATCTAATTGAAACCTATCGAATATTGAAAAGTCTGGATACAGTGAATGTGGAGAGATGTTTCTTCCAGTGGGTGAGTCTAGGACCATAGAGCACAGCCTTAGAATTGAGGGACACCCATTTAGAACAGAGAAGAGAAAATGTTTTAGCCAGTGGGTGGTGAATCTGTTGAATTCACTGCCACAGATGGCTATGCAGGCCAGTCATTGGGTATATTTAAGGCAGACGTGATGTAATCAAGGACCTATCACAGGTTCCCTGGGAGAATGCTAGAGAACAGAGTTAACAGAGATAATAAATCATCCATGATTGAATGGTGAAGCAGATTCTACTCCTAGGTCTCATGGACTATGGTCAAAAACAACATTCCACCATTATCCTCTGCTATATACTAAGCCAATTTTCGATCCAGTTTGGCAGTTCATCCAATCATCTGGTATCTAACTTGTCACCAGCAAACCTTTAGGAATCTCTGGCAGGGCCTCAGCAATCATTTCAATTGCCTCCCACAAAAAAATGGTACAACTTTCTAAGGCCCTGGGGGATTTATCTGCCTTCTGTGTCTGAAGACATCTAATACATCATCTGGAGTTTCACTACCTCCCTCCCTGAATTTTTAAAACTACAATGTCCTACTCGTGTGAATACTGGGAAGTATTAATTTCAGACCTCACCTACATCTACCAGTTCCTTGCATAGATTGCCCTTTTGGTCCCTACTGAACACTACATTCTCCCCCACCCCCACTCTATAAATCTACCTAGATTTTCAAGTGGCTTATCTTGTCATAATACCTAACTAGAGTTGAACTAGTGTTTACAAAATTTCAGCACAACCTATTTCCTTTGATGTTTTTTGTTCAGTTATACAACAGTAAAAGGGTCATTCAGTTCATAGAATCTATGCTGAGTCCCTGTGGAACAACTTTATCAATCTATGCCTTTTCTTATTTTCTGTAACCCTGTAACTTATTCCCTCTCAAATGCCCACATCAATTCCCCTTTGATATTTTTGCCACTTGTCTTATGGGTTACTTTACAATTGCCCATTAACTAATCAGTACATCCTTAGCATGTGGGAGAAAACACAGGGGAGAGACGAGAAGGAAGAAAGTTCAAAGTCCACACAAGTAGGTTAGGACAGAACTCAGGTTGTTAAGAGTCAAAGCATTAACCATGTCATCCATCGTGGCCTGCAGGGCACTCCTAAATCATCTCAGCTGAATGTGCTTACTACTCCTCTACTCATAACCTCTTTCAACTTAATCCTCAAAGCCAGCTCCAAACTGGCAAAACTCCTCAGATTCTTCCTGAGATAAATTGAAAACCTTGCCCTCCAAGATACTATTACAACCAGTGAAGCTACACCCTCAGGCTTGTCTGCTGTGGAAATGTTTGGAAGACATGTGAATAAATCTGACATTCATAAACCATCAAAAGTTAATCATAACTACAACTAAAATTCTTTAGTGCTGATTCAGATCAAAAGTCAGATTCATCAAGAAAACAGTTGCACACCCCTGCCATAAAGCCAAATATTCCATTAAAATCTAAAGCAAGAATCTTTTCTCATATAACAACTGCGGTCAAGTAAATATTTCTGCTAGTGTTCCAGATAATTTGAAAGTGCCACACAGGGCACAATTTTAAAATCAAAGTACAAAATGCTGAATGTAAAAAAAAAATCAGTAAAACAATAAATAAGGTGGAATGCTCAATTAAGAAGGCCTCGGACATGAAAACACAGAAAAGGGAGAATGAGAATTAATGGATCAAGACTGAAAGAGACCACAGGCAGCAATCAGAAAGTTATCAATGATTCTATTCATTCATAACAGGAGTACAATAATAAATGCAGACAATAGTTTCCAATAAGGCAAACATAATGTGGCAACAGCTGTAGAGTTCAAGTTGCAAGTCCCATAGTCCAGCTACTGTCTGCAACAGTGGTAACTGCAACTGTCCTAAAAGAGATAAGCAGACAAGAACTGAGCTTTTTTATTCCCACCCCCACTCTCAGGAAAAAAGACTGAGTTCAATTTAATTCAATACATTGTAATTTGTAATTTAAATTAATTGCGTTAATTGGTTTTAATTTAAACATAATTGTTTATATTTTTCTGTGTTTTGAATTTCATAGGCACAATTTTCTTCACTTAAACATGAAAAAGTTACATTGACAACACAAATTTCACTAAATGTTCATTTTTTTCATTACATAATCAAACTGCCATAGAAAATATGCTTACAAAACCAGCAGCAATGAGCAAAACAAAGTAGTTTACAGTAGCAGTGATAAATAATGTGGCAGTTTTAGCAAAATCTTCAAACCTTAAGAAGCCACATACAATTCAACAGAAAAGTGAAACTGCATTGCATGAGAAGCAAATGTCTAATTTATCTGTTAATCAAATATTCACATATAAATTAGGACTATTTAAATTAATTTTAATCTTAAATTTAAAAGAAATGAATTCAGTTTAAATCTGACCACAGTTAATATCTTTTGTCAAGAATTGCTGACCTTTGCAGTTTTCCCTCTTTTCCTATTTCTTTAACCTCCTTGATTATGCACTCCTTGTATTCTATCCAGTGATCTATTGGGGTTAACACAAAGCTAAGTACAGGGATCTTACGACACATTTGTTCTCATAACAACTCTTGATGCTACAATCAACATTGTTGCATGTTTATGTAAAGTTTAATCTTTGTACTCTAAATGTTTTTTATATTGAAGTAAGAATAATTCTATGCAGGAAGTTGTCACCGTTCTTTCCCTAGAAGTTATGAGTATTTATGACTTGCTGCTCCACTGCAAAGTCTCTTCGAGGTATGCTTACCCTAAAGTTGTTTAAGTCTTCTCTTCTCACCACAGTTCAGCGAGACCCTTTCTGTTTGCTTACCCTGTGATCTCTACTGCTCTCTGACTCTTTGACCATGTGCTCACCTTGACTTGCTAACAAAGCCACATATCCTACCTGGGAACATGTCTCTGCCACCATTCATTGCCACCAACCTCATAGTTCCCATACCCAACACTACTCATTTCTACCTCCCTCACAAGTTCTACAAACCTTAGCTTTACTCTCTACCCCCACGAATGTGTGGCTCGGCACAGCTCAAATGTGATCTATAAATTTGCCATCATCACAACTAGCGCTCGCAGAATTGCAGATGGTGAAGAGGAGGCCTACAGGATTGAGATGGATGAGCTGGTTGCATGATGTCACAATAGTCTTACACTCAATGTCAGTAAGACCAAAGAACTGATTGTGAATTTCAGAAAGGGGAAGGCAAGGAAACACACACCACTCTTCATTGACAGATCAACAATGGAAAGGGTGAGCAGTTTCGCGTTCCTGGGTGTTAACATCTTTGAAGATCTATTTTGTGCCAAACACATTGATGCAATTACACTGAAGGCACAGCAATGGCTATATTTCATTAGGAGATTGAAGAGAATTGGTACGTCACCAAAGACGTTCGCAATTTTTTGAAGATGTACCGTGAAGAGCATTACTGCCTGGTGTGGAGGGGCCACTGCACAGGATTCGGAAAAGCTGCAGAAATTTGTATACTCAACCAGTTCCATCATGGGCACTAGCCTCCCCAGCACAGGATACCTTCAAAAGACAATGTTTCATCAAGATGCCAGCCATCATTAATGACCCCCCCCCCCCCCAACCACCACCCAGGACATGCCCTCTTCTCATTGCTACTGTCAAGGAGGAAATCAGGGAGCATGAAGACACACACTCAACATTTCAGCTTCTTCCCCTCCACCATCAGATTTTTGAATGGATAATGAATCCATAAACACTACCTCACTATTTGTTTTCACTTTTTGCACAACTTATTTAATTTTTTACTATATATAATGCAATTTATTGTTTTATTATTCTGTATTGTAATGTATTGCTACCACAAAACAAGCAAATTTCATGCCAGTGATATTAAACCTGATTCTGATGAAGGGTTTCTGCCTGAAACCTTGACTGTTTACTGTCCTCCATAGATTCTGCCTGACTTTCTGAGTTCCTTCAACATTTCATGCATGTTGCTCAAGATTTCCAACATCTGGAGACTCTCATGTTTAAAAAACATTCTTGCCTTCTAAAAGAAGAAAATTGAAGAAAGTCCTCTTACAGACATTCAGCATCACCTGTCATGAACTTAAGTTTGAAGAGATAGCAAAATGATACCCTCAATGATACACAGGGAAAGAAACGGAGAAATGCTAGTTTATTGCAATAATATTCCATCATTGAATGATTAAATCACATTTTAAGTTACTATCTTGAATTTATTCAATCATTTTGTTCCAAGGCATATTATTTCCAATTAAGTTTAAAATCAAGTTTAATTATCATTCAACCATACATGAATACAGCTGAAAGAAACAACTCCTTCCTCAGGGACCAAGATGCACAACACACACTGCACAATCCAGCATATATGCCAAGTCTGAGAGACAAGTTCCGCAAACTGATAGCACAGTCCACAGATGAACGCATACACTTACGCAATCCAGGTTGTCATTCCACTGATCGAACACTGGAGGGCAGCATAGACAGCAGAAGCCAGCCCTCAACTGAGTATGGATGCCGCATCTCACTGCCCCCAGCGTTTCCTTGCCTGGTCTGCAGCAGCAGACAAGCCTGCAGCTTGAGGCCTAGTCCCTGTTACAACTGAGCTCAGGCAACTCTCCCACCGTCTGTTGCGCCAACAAACAAAGGAAATGGGTCTGTGGCATCTTGTCTTACCAATGTCTAATAGGGTCTTGCAATTGCAAGAAAAATGCCCAAGACAATTGTCTGCCATTACACTCCACGTCGCCTTCGTGCACCAACTCCAATGCCTTTGAAGCCTTCCTGTAGCAGACAGCAACGCAGTTAGCACTAAGTCCAACTCCTCCGCCAACAATGGGTTAGACCTGCAGTACCCACAGTTCTTAAAATCCAACATTGTCTTGCAATCGTAAAAAAAGACATTTTTTTAAAAATGGCACACCGCCATCTTTACCGGAAGTTTCATCACAACTGCAATTAAGGTGTTTGGGGGGGGGGGGGGGGGGCTTCAAAATTTAACTTAATAATAACAAATCAAGTTAACATATATAAATCACATTGCTTCGGAGTATCAATTTACCACAATTCACCACATTAGCCTTTATCTTTTCTTTTGGAGTCCACACACATTTTTTAGATACTATGCAAATAGGAGCATTCCAGTGACCCAACAAACATGGAACATTTCAAACTATTAATACAAAACCATATTAACTAACATTTTACATACCTATGAAGTATGTGTACAAAAACATTTAATCTATAAGAGAATGCTTTCAAGGAGGTACAGTACATGCTAGTTAATAGAAACCCAGTTAATGAGAACACTTGGTTAAAGTGAATATTTGCTCAGCCAATATTTAACTCCTGACCTGCCATAGATGAGTTAGAATGAAATGTATGAATAATTCAGACTTGAGGGTTTATACTGTTGATACTGTTCCCAAGTTTGATGTAATCAATGCAGGCTTAAGAGTCTAAAGATGTATAGGTAGAAAAAGGAACTGATTTTAATCAATCTAAAGGAATTTTTTTTTTAAAAAGGCACTCCAACCTCCAAAATGGTTGCTGAAATTTATTTCCTGCATCACCAGGTTAATTATAGCAATTTTTTTTTTTTAAATTTAGCTTAAAAATAAAGAAGAAGACATTGGAGTTACTGGAAGAAAGAATAAGCAGAAACAAACATTGTTGCTACATGAACAAACTGCATTAATATGAATGATTCAACATTAATAAACCAGACTGATACTTTGTATATGCGAGTTCCTGTAAAGGAGGACAACTGAACTGGAGCAACTGTTACAGGGGAAGAAACAAGTAGTTTTATTCACCCTCTATTTATTACAATCCTATTTCTGACATTACAGCAGCTTAATGGACGTTACATGATTCATTATCAGATTAGCACACAGAACTAAACTGAACAAAAACAAATGCCAAACTTTCATTTGTATGTTGGTAATCAAGCATTACTGCCCTTTGTGATTAAAAAACAGGTACAGTTTTCAATAAAAATGGACAACTGTAACAGAAAGGAAATATCTGTATCACTTATCAGTATGCAATAGACTCAGCAAACAGCTAAGCCCCATGAACTTTAATATTAAAGAAAATAAAATGCTGGAAGTTTGCTTTACATAGAAAGTTACTTTGCAAGAGGAGCAGTACACATACAAACCTTAAGGTGCACCTGATCTACAAGTTTCCAATAAACTTGATCACCTCGCTAAACTTGAAACTAGTACAATAGCAGTCAAATCTCAAAAACCGCATAAGCGAACTTTCAGAATTCGTGAATAGCCACATTGGAACATTATCAATACCTATGAAGGATGTGTTGTGGACAAGGAAAAGAAATACAGAATGATATGCCACTTGGAAGGCAGATAGTATGTTAGGCTGTTTAGGTAGCTTAACATATAACTAATACTCACCAAGTTTCCACTAGCCTAATTCACACCACACTGACCAAACCAGCACAAAAGGAATTTCAAGCACAAGTTGAGTTTTCATAATCTGGAAAACAGCCTTTGACCACACAATATAGCCAGATCAAATAAATCACTTTGGCAAGTGTCCATTTGAGCCCATTTACAGATCTTAGAGAAATTTTTAAAATTATTTATAAAATACAAGGTCAGTTTTTGTACAGTTACTAAAAATCAGTTACTGTATGAAAATGTATGAAAATGTAACTAGAAAATGTGCAGTATTTTATTTCCAGCAGTATTCAGTTATTTAAAACAATTTTATTCACTAGGGATGTAACAGCAGAGTGTGGTAAATCAGATATTAGCTGCTCTAATACATCTGCTATAAGGGAAAGGGAGGAGAAGCTGAGGGATAAAAAGTGGAAAGCAAAAGATGAAGTAGGGAGGAAAAAGAATAAAAGGGGAAGGAGTTTAGGAGAAAGCAGAGTAGAAAGGACTGGTTACTCAACGTTTCTAGGTTTAGTTATTTTAGCAGTGACAGAACAGGGCAAGGCACGACTGAGAAGGGAGAATGTCATAGCAGCACTTGGAGGACATACTGGAGGGCACATCCACAAAGGCAAATTAGGTGAAGCTCAGAAATGAGATAAATATAATTAAGTGAATGGGAGTATACTATAGGCCTCCCAATAGGGGAGAAACAAATATGGCAAGGTGTAGAATCAATGGGGCTGTCATTGTGAGATATTTCACTTTCCTTAATACAAGAGGCTTAGATGGGGCTGAATTTCTTCAGTGATCCAGGAAGAGTTCTTTAAACAGTACAAAAATAGTCCATACTGGATCTAGTTTTGTGAAATGAGCCAGACCAGATGACAGACCTGATAGTAGATGAACATATTGGGAATAGTGACAACTCATTACATTTTCTTTTTACAATATTTTTTATTCAGAGGAAAAAAAAAGATTTACAGAGTGCAACACATAGATACATCTCAACATAACTTGTGTACATTCATATATTGTAATAAAATTGATCAAAATGTTATAGCATAACACATAAAGGTATACCAATCTGTAATCAAAAATTTAAAGATAGGTCATACATCATAAAAGAATTTTTTTATATATTAAAAAAAAGTCAACCCCCTACCAACTACCAAAGAAAAAAGCTGATGGGTGACAATGGATAATTAGAAAAAAAACCATATTCATTCACTTAAGAATAGAGGATAAAAATATACATAAAAGTCTGTGCACTGTTAAACTTTATAAATTGGAAAAGTAATTTAGGAAAGGTCCCCAAATATCATAAAAAAGATTGTTCTGAATTTAAGACTGAGCAGCGGATCTTTTCTAAATTTAAATACGACATAATATCACGTAGCCATTGAAGATGTGTAGGAGGAGTAGACTCCTTCCATTTAAGCAAGATTGCTCTTCTTGCTAAAAGAGAGGTAAAAACTAAAACCTGTAGGTTAGGAGTATTTAAAGTTATATCTTCATTTGCAATAATACCAAACAAGGTAGTAAGGGGATTTGGGTCAAATTGGACCCTAAAAAGTTGTGAGAAGGTATGAAATACTTCTCGCCAAAACTTTTCAATTGTAGGGCAAAACCAAAACATATGAATTAAAGAGGCATCAGCAGAGTTGCATTTATTACAAAGTGGAGAAACATTCGGGTAAAAACTGGAGAGCTTCTGTTTAGAAATGTAAGCTCTATGAACCACTTTAAATTGTAGAAGAGAATGACGAGCACAGAAAGATGATTTATTAACCCGTTTAAGAATTTTATTCCATCTATCATCAGAAATCTGACAATTTAGATCATCCTCCCAAGCTTTTTTTATTTTAGCTAAAAAGTCTTGTCTAGAATCAATCAACAAGTTATAGATACCGGTAATAGAACCATTAACAAAAGGTTTTAAATTTAAAAGATCGTCCAGTAAATTTTTATCAGGACCTATAGGAAAAGTAGCTAATTGGAAACGTAGAAAATCTCCAATTTGAAGGTATCTGACTCTTCTTCAGATGATACCTATATGAACGCTTTTTTCAGTAATATCAACATTCCTACATTGTCTGCTGATAGTCTAACACAGTTAGATCAGCCTATTTCCAATGAAGAAGTGGCTGAGGCTATACGTGCTTTACATTCTGGTAAGACCCCAGGACCTGATGGCTTTCCTGGGGAGTTTTATAAAACTTTCACTACGTTACTTACACCTTATTTATCCTCTGTTTTATCAGAGTCCTTTAAATCAGGTAAACTCCCTCAATCTTTTTATGAAGCTTTTATTTCTTTTATTCTTAAAGAAAAATCCAGCTGAATGTTCTTCATACAGACCGATTTCTTTATTAAATGTTGATGCAAAAATTTTAGACAAAATCTTAGCTCGAAGACTTGAAAATATTCTACCATCTATTATATCACATGACCAGACAGGATTTATTAAAAATCGTTACTCACATTTTAGTATATGTCAGTTATTGAATGTGATATATTCTCCATCCAAAAAAAATCAGAGCAGAAAAAGCCTTTGATAGGATTGAGTGGAATTATCTTTTTAAGACCTTAGAAAAGTTTAATTTTGGGCCTAATTTTATTTGTTGGGTTAAATTAATCTACTTGTCTCCTACCGCTCAGGTTATTACTAATTCCCAAATTTCTAAGCCCTTTAAATTACAGCGGGGAACTAGACAAGGATGTTCTCTTAGTCCTTTACCTTTTGCTTTAGCTATAGAACCCTTAGCAATAGCACTTCGAGAAGTTAAGGACATTTCTGGTATACTAAGGGAAGGTATGTCTCATAAAATTTCATTATACGCTGATGATATTTTACTTTTTATCTCTAACACTGAAACTTCTTTACCTTTGGTTCTTTCTTTAATCTCCCAGTTTAGTTCTTTTTCAGGATGTAAGCTGAACCTACATAAAAGTGAGCTAGTTCCTTTAAATGACCTAATGTCATCAAATGCCAAATTTCCGTTCAAAGTTGTTACAAGTCAATTTACATATTTAGGTGGAACAATTACTAAAAACTTCAAGAATTTATTCAAAGAAAACTTAAACCCCTTATTGAATTATGTGAAAAAGACACTTTCTAAATGGTCCCCTCTTTCTTTATCCCTAATTGGCCAAATTAATTCGATTAAAATGAAGATTCTTCCTAAATTTTTATATCTTTTTCAGGCCTTACCTATTTTTATTCCTTTCTTTCTTTTTAAATCTTTTTATTAATTTTTAAACAAACATAAATGAAACATGAATACAAAGTGTTTGAGAGTACATAATTGATAGTTTAAGTAGACATTCAAATATATAATAATCAATTTATATAGTCTCCCAAACTCATAGTATTTATGAACAAAAGAAACAAAAAGAAAAAAAAACAAAAAAAGAGAAGAAAAAAAAGACTAACCAACATGGGCTGTTGCATAATGTTTTTTTTCCTCTTTTTAAAAAAAATATGGAACGCTTCACGAATTTGCGTGTCATCCTTGCGCAGGGGCCATGCTAATCTTCTCTGTATCGTTCCAATTTTAGTATATGTGCTGCCGAAGCGAGCATGGCCGTTGCATAATGTTAAATACATACAGTTGTGCCAATAACTCTGAACCTCCATCCAAATAATTAAGGATAATAAAAGTAAGGTTTAGGAAAAGACAATTTAACTCATATGAAAATGTTCAATAAATGGTCTCCAAGTTTCTTCAAATTTAACTGAAGGATCAAAAACAACACTTCTAATTTTTTCTAAACTCAAACAAGAGATAGTTTGAGAAAACCACTGAAATATAGTTGGAGGATTAATTTCTTTCCAATTCAATAAAATAGATCTTCTAGCCATTAATGTAACAAATGCAATCATTCGTCGAGATGAAGAGGATAAACGACTATTATCCACCATTGGTAAACCAAAAATTGCCGTAAAAGGATGCAGTTGGAAATTGATATTCAGAACTCTTGAAATAATACTGAAAATATCTTTCCAGTAATTTTGCAAACAAGGGCAAGACCAAAACATATGGGTCAATGAGGCAACATCAGAATGACATCTGTCACAGGTTGGATTAACATGAGAATAAAATCGAGCAAGTTTATCCTTAGACATATGAGCTCTATGTACAACCTTCAATTGTATTAGGACATGTTTAGCACAAATAGAGGACAAATTGATTAATAGTAAAATTTTCTCCCACTGCTCAGTGGATATAAGACAATGAAGTTCTTCTTCCCATTTCTTCTTAATTTTTTCTGATACATCTGGCTGTATTTTCATGATTATATTATAAATGACAGCTACTAAACCCTTTTGACAAGGATTCAGAGCTAAAATTCTTTCTGTAATGTCCAATGGACATAGTTTCGGAAAAGACTGTAACTCATTATACAAAAAATTTCTAACTTGCAAATATCTAAAAAAAAATGGGTTTTAGGTAAATTATATTTATTAGATAGCTGTTCAAAGGACATAACGCTATCATCCAAAAACAAATCACGAAAACATGTTATACCTTTTGTTTTCCATAAAAGAAAAGCTTGATCCATAAAAGAGGGCCGAAAGAAATAGTTAGATATTATAGGGCATGATAAAATAAACTTATTCAAACCAAAAAATTTACGAAATTGAAACCAAATTTGCAATGTGTATTTGACTATAGGATTAGTTATTTGTTTATTCAATTTAGATAAAGAAAAAGGAAGTGAAAATCCTAAGATTGAAAACAATGAAAAGTCTTGTACAGATTTACATTCCAAATTTACCCATTGTGGGCAAGCAGCTGAAGTCAATTCTTGTGTCCAAAATATTAAATATCGTATATTAACTGCCCAATAGTAAAATCTCAACCGCCCTCCGTCTTAGGTTTCTGTAAATGTTTTTTGCCTAGTCTAGGATTTTTATTCTGCCACAGATAAAAAGATATTTTGGAGTCAATAATATCAAAAAAAGATTTAGGAATAAAAATTGGTAATGCTTGAAATAAATATAAGAATTTGGGTAATACCATCATCTAATAGCATTAATTCTACCAACCAATGACAAAGATAGTGGAGACCACCTGATAGCAAGTTGCTTAATTTGGTCAATTAACAGTAAAAAGTTAGCTTTAAATAAATCTTTATGTTTTTTAGTAATTTTAATAAGTAAAATAATCTGTAACAACTTTAAATGGTAAATGTTTATAAATTGGAACTTGCATATTTAATGGAAATAATTCGCTCTTATTAAAATTCAATTTATAACCAGAAAAGTTACTGAACTGAGCAAGCAAGGACGAAAGAGCAGGAATAGATCTTTCAGGGTCAGATATGTATAGTAACAAATCATCAGCATATAATGATAACATATCATTTTTATTCCTAAGACGTACTTTGATTCTTTAGATTCAATTTTAACCTCTTATATTTGGAATAATAAACAAGCTCGTTTAAGTAAAGTTTACTTACAAAGAAATAAAGAGATGGGTGGACTAGCCCTACCCAATTTTAGGCTGCCAATATAAGGAATATTACTTTCTGGTCCTATTATATTTATCGCATAGATTGCCCATCATGGGTCTCCTTAGAAGTTAATTCTGTAAAAAATTCCTCTATTGTCTCTCTTCTTGGATCATACTCTTCTCTTTCAGCAAATAAAACAACAGATAACATAATTGTTAAAACAAACTTTAAGGATCTGGTCTCAATTTAGAAAATTTTTTGGTTTAGCGATTTTTCATTATCATCTCCCATTCTCCTTAATTATATTTTTTATCCCTTCCATGACTGATAAAGTCTTTAAAGACTGGGATGAATCAGGTATTATGTGTTTTTGGGACCTGTTTATCTCAGGACCTCTTGCTTCTTTTGACCAATTGTCAAATAAATTTGCACTCCCAAAATCACATTTTTACAGATACCTTCAAACTCATTACGTTTTAATATAGTTATTAGTAAGGATAAAAATCTGACCCTGCGGGAAGGTTCTAAATTGGAGGAAGGAAAATTACAAAAAGACAAGACAGGAGCTAAGGGTTATTGATTAGGAGCAGCTGCTGTCAAACAAGTCCATGACTAGCGTATGGGAGTTGTTTAAAGACCAGCTAAAAAGAGTTCAGCATTGGTATGTTCTGTAAGGAGTGACACCAAGGATGAGAAGGTGAGAAATCTTGGATGATCGGAGAGGTCCTAAATTTAATCATGAATAAAAAGAAAATATACATTGTTTAGGGAACTAAAATCAGACTGGGCTCTTATGAAAAACAAGGATAGAAGAAGAGTGCTCAATCAGGCAATCAGGAGTGCCAAATGAGGTCATGAAATGTCCTTAACAAACAGTCTCAAAGCATTTTTTATTTTTATTGAGCAAGAGAGTATAACTGAGGAGACAAGAGATTCTGAAAATCTTGAGTAACACACAATGCTAGAGAATTCAAGAAATCAGGGAGCACCTATGGATGGAAATAAGCAGTCGACATTTCAGGCCGAGATTCTCCATCAGCACTGGAAAGAAAAGAGGAAGAAGCCAGAATAAGAATGTGAGAATAAGGGGAAAGAGTTCCTCAAATATTTTGTGTGGTGTTGCTCGTAACTAAGGTAGAACCACTCAGGGATAAAGGAGAGAATTCATGTCTGGAGTCAGAACAAATGGCTGAGATACTAAATGACTTTCTTTTGTCAGTATTGACTATTGCAGGGCTTTCTGAAAAACATTAAGGTGGGTAAAGGCTTTACTGTCAATTTTAAAGTGAATTTCACCAACTGGTGAGGTCCCAGAGGACTGCAGAGTAGCAAATGATGTGCCTTTCACTGTTCAAGAAGGGAAATGAGGACAATCCAGTTAAGTATAGGCCAGTAAACCTCACATTAGTAGTAGGGAAACTATTGGAGAGGACCCAGAGGGATAGGGTTTATGCACATCTGGAAAGACATGGCTGCTTTAGGGACGGATGATCAGCATGGCTTAATGCAGGCAGGTCATGCCTTATAATCTTGATAGAGTTCT
Source organism: Hemitrygon akajei (assembly GCF_048418815.1). Lineage (NCBI taxonomy): Eukaryota > Metazoa > Chordata > Chondrichthyes > Myliobatiformes > Dasyatidae > Hemitrygon > Hemitrygon akajei. The sequence continues at coordinate 56,326,415 of NC_133128.1, forward strand.
TTGAGATGTAAAAGATGTTTAATGAAGGTGCAGTAGTGAAATCACAAACAAGATAAAATCTGCAGATGATGGAAATCAAAGTAATACACAAAATGCTTGAGAAACACAGCAAGTCAGGCACCATCTATGGAAAAGAGTGAACAACCGATGTTTCGGGTTGAAACCCTTCATCAAGTCAGTGGATGTTATTTACATTGAAGTTAAGAATGCATTCGACAAATTCCCTCATGGTAAATAAATTCATAAGATAAAGATGCATGGTACCCAGGGCAGAGCTAGCATGCACATAGAAGACAAATATTAGGGGTGGCTGTTACTCTGGCTGAAGGTCTGTAACCAGTAGTGTTTCTCAAGGATTGATGCTAAGACCTGTTGTTGTTTGCGATATAGAACGATAGAACACTACAGCACAGAACAGGCCCTTCAGCCCTTCATGTTGTGCTGACACATATAATCTTTAAAAGAAAAAGTACTAAACACACACTACCCCATAATCCTCCATTTTCCTTTTATCCATGTGCCTGTCCAAAAGGCTCTTAAATACCCCTAATGTTTTAGCCTCTACCACCATCCCTAGAAAGTCATTCCAGGCACTCACAACCCTCTGTGTAAAAAACTTACCCCTGATGTCTCCCCTAAACTTCCCTCCCTTAATTTTGTACATAAATGTATGTATCAATGATTTGGTTGAAAATATAGATGGGTGGATTAGCCTGTCTGTGGATGACACCATGATTGGAGGAGTTGTTGACAGTATAAAGGACAGTTACAGATTTAGCAAAGAAGCGACAGATGGAACTTTATCCAAGAAAGTAGAGGCCCTGACCAAATACAACTTCAGACCATGAGGGGCAAGAGAATAAATTGTGGAAGCTTTTATTGAGATAATTACTACATCGTTCTCACTTTCACACCAACACATGTTGTGCTGATCTATAATCACCATTTAACTAATTGCAATGGATGTAGACTGTAATTGGTAATTAAATACTGGACATGTATAAAGTGTTAAAGTTCATCAGTAGCTGAAGAAAACTACTAGACTATAATTTATGCACTCATGTCTGGTATATTCTTCACTCTCCCATTACAATCAAGCCAGAATATCAACTCAGCTTTAACAAGGGGAGCAGAAGGCATTTCAGAACAGCATAAATACAGCTTTAAGATGAAATGACCATAGAGAAACTGCAACATAGGACAGTAAATATGCTAAACTGCAAAAAATTATGTATTAAGCAGTTCTAGGTGATTCCATAACCAAGAAATCAGATCAAAGATCTGCAATCCAGCCACAGTTACACATAAATGATAGTACAAAAGTTTATAGAAAAAAGTGCTGGTTGCAAGAATATCCCTATTCCTCAACAATGACAAAACCCAGCATGAATGCTAAAGTGATTTGCAACCATATTCAGCCTCAAGTACCAAGCAGATAATCTACAGAATTACATCAACAGAGAAGCTACCTTTATCCAGGTCAATACAACCCACATCAGGAAATGACTGATAGCACTGTATACAATCATACAACTGGACAACATCTGGTTATGAGTGCCTGCACTCCAAACCAGTGAGCAACATAGGCATCTACTTTAAGGTATGGAAAATAGGCTCAGTATGTCTTAATGAGACAGCAGCATGGCAATGGAGGGTATTGTTGACAGCACCTTTAAAATGGTACCAGTAACCAGTTCACAAATACTCTATTTCAGAATCTGAGTTCTGTTAAGACTATTTGGAGATCATAACTGCCTTGGTCCAAACATGATAACAAAAACTGAGTTGAATGAAGTGATATCCTTAACCAGTAGGATCAAAGATTTCAAATGAAACTGAGTCCAGTAGGCAGCAGGGAAAATCATTTCCCCGCATGGAGCCATACCTGGCAGAAGGCAAGTTGGTTATGGTTGCTGGAGGATATTCATCATAACTGCAGGAAATCGGCACAGGAATTATTCGTGTGGCAGTATTCTAGGGTCATCCATTTTTAACTCCTTTTTCAATAATGCTCCTTCTATCATAAATGCTGGGTGTGAGGATATTTGGCAACGACTACACAATGTTAAATTCTAATTACAAATCCACAACAAATGAAGCAGTCAATGCCTGCATGCCATTTGTGCCACACAAGTCCCAGGCTTTGTCATCTCCCAAAAGAGAAGTGTGGAACAGCTAATCTTCAACATTCAATGGAATTACTATCTCATCAAAATCATGGTGGTCACTACTGACCTCAAACTAAAACGAACCAATCATATAAATACAATAGGTGCATGGTAAGTTTAGAGCAGAGTATTCTGCCATGAATGACTCACTCCTGAAATCACAAAGCCTTACCACTATCAAAATAGCATGGGTCAGAAGCATGATGGAACACGGTCCATTTTCACCTAATATACTTAAGAAACCTGGAATTTCCCACAGAAATTTTTTCAGACAATAAACTATGTGAACAAATACCGATCTTGACGCTGATGCCTACATCCCCAAAAATAAATGAAAAAGTGCAATACTGAAGACAAGCAAATAATTTTTCAATGCAAGTTAATTCATCTGATTTACCTTGAATATTTTAAATAGAGTATGAGTGCTCCAATTAACTCTTAAAGAATTCTAAATTATTGGAGATGAGCAGAAAGGAATGTTTGCACTTATTTTACAACTTTCATGACCCTTCACAGCTCTCACTGTATCTTACAGCCAAGATATTAAGGCAGCATAGTGTTTTCAATACTCTAATATATAAAACTACTGTTGATGCAACTACAAACATACATATTAAGAAATGTAGATCTCAAATGGCATTGCATAAAATAACACACATTTTCCCAAGCGTAATGAATATTTTAAAGGGATCATTGATTTAGGAAAATCAAATAAGTAGTATTTTCACAACATACAATTCTGGAAATAGTGGCATTTTCAGGTTCAAATTATATTATGTGCCCATTTTTCTGAAAATTATAAAGTTGCAAAGAAATGTAGTGTATTTTTGGTAAAACAGTCAGAAACATTGCAAGATGATGTAGAAAACACACACAAAATGCTGGAGGATCTCAGCAGGCCAGGCAGCAACTATAGAAAATAAGTACAGTTGATGTTTCGGGCAAAACCCAAAACGTCGACTATACTTTTCTTCCATAGATGCTACCTAGCCTGATGAGTTCCTCCAGTATTTTGTGAGTGTTGCTAGGAGTTTCAGCATCTCTTGTTTGAGAGATGATGTAGAAATGCAGTTGTACATGACTGTGGGAATTATTTTGATGTTGAGACTTATGGTCTGGAGTCACTGGGAAGTTATGTGAAAGCAGTGTCATTAAAGGGCTACTGGAAGAGAAATCAGGAATATATAATGAAGAAGAGGGTGGAGCTTAGGAGGGTTAATGACACCTAACGGCGACTCCTTTGCTTGCATCTTCAAAAATAGCTCTATTTCCATCTTTAATATTTCTATTTTTCCCTTTCAGGCTTCTTTTGAAGACCCTGATCTGGAGTTACACACTGACTTCAGGTCTTTGCGGGACTGGGACCTGCTCTCAGGGTTCGATAAAAGGCCATTGCTTAGCATGCCAAAGCTCGGCCTAAGAGTCAGGCTCTCATTTGGAAGCCTAGGATCTCGGGGCTCTGGAGACAGGTGGATCGAGGGTCGGTGTGACGACAGGAGATCCATGTGTCGTCGGGGGAGTCTGGATATCTGCTGAATGCCTGGAGAACCGGGATCTTTGCGATCTTCAGGCGGTACAGAGCTAGAAAAAAGTGACGTAATGGAATTTTAACATTGTAAACCAGAGATGTTTGTTATGTCTCCCAGCTCACTGTGAAAATGGAGTCACCTCTTTCTCCCTCATGAGGGAGGGAGAGAGAAAACCTGTGGTATGTCGAATACCAGGTGAAACACGAAGTCTCTAGGGTAACTGCAAGTCTGTGTCTTTGCTATTGTTTTACACATGCTTCAGTGCTTGGTGGCGGTGCTGATGCCTTTTTTGCTGGTGGGGGGAGGGGGAATTGTTACTCACTGTCACTTACGCACAGGGAGAGAAGCTTTGGGATGGGGAGGCACTTTAGGGTTCTAACATTTAACTGGCATTCATTCTTCAGGGCACTCCTCTGGTTTGGTGGATGGTTTCAAAGAAAAAGCATTTCAGGATGCATACTGTATACATTTCTCGGTAATTAAATCGCACCTTTGAAGAAATATACAGCAGCCAATACAAACAACAGTACTGGATTATTTTATTATGTGACTAAAATGTATACAAAATAATACTTACTGCATCAAATGTATCTTCTAGCAATGCTATATTCTCTTTAATGCTATTCCACCTTATATTCAACGTTATCATCACATAATCTGTAAGAGAATTGTTAGATTATATTTTAAATATTTCCCCATTTTTAATTATATTATGTTCTCAAATCACATTGTTCAACTTCATTTATTCATGTTCGATTAGTGGGTGCAGAGATTTCTAAATTTTAAAAAGTCATCAGATTCACAACTTTACAGCAAAGTGTGAACATGTTTGTCATACCAAATGCAAAAGTTCAAAGAGATCCATCACAACCTAATCAAGGACAACCAGTGATGTGCAATAAATGAGCTTTGCTAGCAAATCCCACTTTGAGGAAAAAAACTGTTGACACAATTAATATAAGCCCTCTTGCATAAAACTACAGAAAGATAGAATTAAAATTCTGTAGCAAATCTATGAATTGACCTGCAGATAATCTATGAATCTAACTGCTAATAATTTTAATGCAGTTCTTTAATGATTCTCTAGATAGACCACATCATATTGCTAACATTGCAAGAAGATGAGAAACATTGCTTTCTCAAACAAGAGAATCAAAACATACAACATAATTACTGGAAGAACTTTCCAGGTGGTTTTGGAATATTAAAGGGGTCAGATTCCTGGTGAAATAATTGCATAATTACAGCTCAGATAATGAAGCTGTTATTAACCAGTCCAATATAAACACAAAGCAGTATATTGCAATAATTTAAAAAAACTATAAATTACAAATAAGTATGTATGAAAAAATGAAATTAAGTGAGTAGTGCAAAAAGAGAGGGAAAAGTATTGAGGTAGTGTTCATGGATATATTGTCCATTCAGAAATCTGATGGCAGAGAAGATGAAACTATTCCTGAACTGTTGAGCCTGTCTTTAGCTTCGGTACCTCCTCCTTGATGGTAGCAATGAAAAGAGGGCATGTCATGGGTGATATGGCTCTTTAATGATGAATGCCACCTTTATGCAACATCGCTTTTCAAAAGTATCCTTGATTCTGGGAGGGCTAGTGCTCACGATGGAGCTGGCTGAGTTTACAACTTTCTGCAGCTTTTCCAATCCTGTGTAGTGGCCCCTCCATACCAGACAGTGATGCAACCAGTTAGAAAGCTCTCCATGGCATATCAGTAAAAAATAAGCATCTTTGGTGACATACCAAGTCTCTTCAAACTTGTAATAAAATACAGCCATTGCTATGCTTCATTTGTAATTGCATCAATATGTTGGGCCCAGGATAGATCTGCAGAGATGTTGACATCCAGGAACTTGAACTTGCTCACCCTTTCCAATGCTGATCCCTCAAAAATGGGTGGGATGTGTTCCCTTGACTTACCCTTCCTGAAGTCCACAATTAATTCCTTGGTCTTACTGACGTTGACTGCAAGGACTGCAAGGTTATTGCTGCAACACCACTTAACCAACTAATCTATCTTGCTTCTATACACCTCCTTGTCACCATCTGAAATTCTGCCAGCAATAGTTGTGTCAGAAAATTTATAGATGGTGTTTGAGCTGTGCCTAGCCACACAGTCGTATGTGTAGACAGAGTAGAACAGTGAGCTAAGCACACATTCTTGCGATGCACCAGTGTCAAATGTCAACGAGGACTCGATGTCAAATCCTATCTGCACAGACTGTGGTCTCCCAGTGAGAAAGGCAAAGATTCAGTTGTAGTGAGATGTCCAGAGGCCTAGGTTTTGGAGTTTCTTAATTAGATTGAGGACATGATTGAGTTTTCCCTTTACTGTGCCTATTGTTTTGTTTATTAATTATTGTACTGTCTTGCACTGTTTTGTTCAATTTATGTAGTCCCGTGTAGGTCTGTAGTCTAATGTAGTTTTGTGTTGTTTCATGTAGCCTAGTGTAGTTTTGTGTTGTTTCATGTAGCACCATGGTCCTGGAAGAACATTGTTTCATTTTTACTGTGTACTGTACCAGCAGTTATGGTTGAAATGACAATAAAAGCAATTTGACTTGACGAGTTTAACAAAAGTTATTTGAAATGTAGATACCTTAATTCACATTTCTAAATACTCAATATAAAACTACTGGAAAATAATTTTAATGAAGATCAAAATCTTGCTCTAAGAAAGAACTGGAATTCGATTGTAAACAAGGTGGGACCTGATTGGATGAGGTCTAACCAATCAGGAGGCACGGAATACAGGGGTATAAGTACCACCGGGACTAGATATGCCCAGGCATCATCCCTGATGAAGATGGCAGTGTTTGCCATTGAAACATCGGTTAAAATCGATACCTGTACCTTGCTGGAAGTCTGTGAAGAATTTATTTGTACTCAATCTGCCAGTTCTATCTGAGTTTTCTATAGTAGAACTACAGAACAAAGACCTTTATGATTCCCTGAAGAAAGTTATATCAGTATTTTAATGTGCACAAAGCCAAACTTTTGCTGTAGCAATTCAAGTGCTCTTGTTTATTTGGCAATGTCAATTGAAGTCTAGACAAGCAACTCTTACAGTGAAAAGATGCCATATGTTAGTTATACTGCATGCTCTCTTTAAAAACATGTTTTAATTCAAAGTTAATCAACACATCAGTGCTCAGCTAGACTCAATTAAGCATTAGTAACCTGTACATGTTAACTTATTATAGAGAAATTACAGCACAGGAATGAGCCACTTCGGTCTAACTTAATGTCGTGTTAAAATTTTAAAAATTCTAAAACACCACAGGTGTGATTGCAGCGTCATCTTTTCTTACATGCATTAAATTCAGTAGTACAAGCTAGCCGAATTAACTTTCATCTAGGGATTGTGGGAATTTTATTACGTTGAGTGATTCTTGAAACTATAGTCTTGTATAACTCAGATCTCAGGATGGCACACAAGCATGATTAGCTGAGGTGCTACCTCAATCTCAATAACTCCGATTCAATTCTGGACTCCAGTGCTGTCTCCATGGAGTTTGCATGTTCATCCTATGACCAGGTGTGTTTCCTTTTGCCTGCTACACTTTCCTCCCAACATCCTGAAGTTGTTCAGGCAGTCAGGGTAATTTGTATATTGCCCCTAGTGTGTAGAATAGATCAAAGGAAAGTATTGCAGGGAGAAAGATATGGGTTCTGGTGGGAATGTGGTCAGAATAGGTTAGAGGAGATTAAGAGTAAATCAGGGTACTTGATCAATGAAATGTAGGGTCTTGTTAAAGTGCACATTCAAAAAGTGCATTGCCCGTCCCTCATCAATCCTCTAGGCCATCTCTCCAAAAAAAAGCTCTCAATTAAATTTGTGAAACATAACTTCCCATGCGCAAAGCAATGCCAATCATGACTAATCAGTCTGTCTTTCTAAATGTGAATGAGTTTTGCCTAACTGAATTCTTCCTTAATTTTCTCACTACTTTCTAGAGATGCATAAAACCATGAGGGGCAATAAAAAGACTGATTGTGCAGTCTTTAACACCCCCCACCCCCGGCCAAGGAAGAAGAATCAAAACCTGGAAGCATTAGTTTAAGGTGAGAGGGTGAGAGGGGAAGGATCTGAAAGGGATCAGATTCACACAGGGTAATGTGTATTTAGGGAAAAAAACTGCTAGAGGACATGGTTGATGTAGGTATAACAATAACAATGTTTAAGAGGTAGTTGGACAAGAACACAGATATGAAAAGTTTAGATGGGCATCTTGGTCAGCATGGATAAGTTGGGCCGAATAGCCTGTTTCCATGTTATATTACTCTAAGACTTTATGACCACTGATGCAAGGCTCACCTACTTATCATTATCTGGTGTATTCTTATCATTTTTAAATAAAGGTACCATGTTAGCTATCTCCCAAGTCAGCCCCTCTCTTGCCTGTGGCAAATAAAATTACAAAACCCAATGCCAGAACCCAGTCTCCTCCTCCCTTGCTTACAAAACATGCTAGGGTACACTAGGTTATGGTCCAGGAATTTATCGTTCATGCACCACATGACCATCAATATCACCTGATTTGTAATTTCAATATTTTTTCAGGACATCAGTCCTTTCTTCCTTGAATTCCTAATTCTATGACTTTCTCCCTAGTAAAACGATTGATAAGTAATATTTATTTTAGACTAATGCACATCCCTTAGCTTTACACATTGATGGCCACAGAATTCCTTAAGGGGACCTATTCTCTCCATATTGCACCTATCTCTCTTAATGTACCTAAAGGTTTTTTTTCCAAGATTCTCTTTACTTTATCTGCCAAGGATAACTTATATCTCTTTTTGCCCTCCTGGTTCTTTAAGTGTATTCCAAAATCCCTTATACTCAAGGGATTTGCTTGATCCCAGCTGCCTATATCTGACACATGCCTCCTCCTTTTACTTGACCAGATTTTCACCATCCCTCATCAGCCTAATTCTGGCAGTCTTGCCCTTCACTCTAATTGGAACATGTTGGCATTGTGCTCTCCCTTGTTATGCTTTGTAACTCCAGAAAATACTTGAAAGAAAAATACAGAGGCCCAGATGTTTGAAACTTAAGTTATTTTCGTTAGTGAGGTGCACGTACAGTGGCATGCAAAAGTTTGGGCACCCCTGGTCAAAATCTCTGTTACTGTGAATAAATAGCTAAGCGAGTAAAAGATTACCTGATTTCCAAAAGGTATCAAGTTCAAGATGACACATTTCTTTAATATTTTAAGCAAGATTACTTTTTATTTCCATCTTTTACAGTTTCAAAGTAACAAAAATGGAAAAGGGCCTGAAGCAAATGTTTGGGCACCCTGCATGGTCAGTACTTAGTAACACCTCCTTTGGCAAGTATCACAGCTTGTAATGCTTTCTGTAGCCAGCTAAGAGTCATTCAATTCCTGTTTGGGGGATTTTAGCCCATTCTTCCTTGCAAAATGATTCTAGTTTGTGAAATTCTTGGGCTGTCTTGCATGCACTGCTCTTTTGAGATGTGTTTAGGTTGGGGGACTCTGAGGGCCATGGCAAAACCTTCAGCTTGCACCTCTTGAGGTAGTCTGTTCTGGATTTTGAGGTGTGTTTAGGATCATTATCCTGTCGTAGAAACCATCCTCTTTTCATCTTCAGCTTTTTTTTTTACAGACAGTGTGATGTTTGCTTCCAGAATTTGTTGGTATTTAATTGAATTAATTCTTTGCTCTACCAGTGAAATGTTCCACATGCCACTGGCTGCAACACAAGCCCAAAGCATGAAAAATCCAGCCCCGTGCTTAACAGTTGGAGAGGTGTTCTTTTCATGAAATTCTGCACCCCTTTTTCTCCAAACATACCTTTGCTCATTGCGGCCAAAAAGTTCTATTTTAACTTCATCAGTCCACAGGACTTGTTTTCAAAATGCATCAGGCTTGTTTAGATACTTCCTTTGCAAACTTCTGATGCTGAATTTTGTGGTGAGGATGCAGGAAAGGTTTTCTTCTGATGACTCTTCCATGAAGATCATATTTGTGCAGGTGTCGCTACACAGTAGAACAGTGCACCACCACTCCAGAGTCTGCTAAATCTTCCTGAAGGTCTTTTGCAATCAAACGGGGATTTTGATTTGCCTTTCTAGCAATCCTACGAGCAATTCTCTCGGAAAGTTTTCTTGGTCTTCCAGACCTCAACCCTCAGACCTCCACCGTTCCTGTTAAATGCCATTTCTTAATTACATTACGAACTGAGGAAACGGCTACCTGAAAATGCTTTGCTATCTTCTTATAGCCTTCTCTTGCTTTGTGAGCATCATTTATTTTAATTTTCAGAGTGCTAAGCAGCTGCTTAGAGGAGCCCATGGCTGCTGATTGTTGGAAACAAGGTTTGATGAGTCAGGGCATTTTTTTAAGCTTTGAAATTTGCATCACCTAGCCTTTCCTAATGATGACTGTGAACAAGCCATAGCCCTAATAAGATAATTAAGCCCTGAGAACTAGGTAAAAGTTATCTGAGAGCTCAAATCTCTTGGGGTGCCCAAACTTTTGCATGGTGCTCCTTTCTTTTTTTCACTCCAAAATCGTACAAAACAAAAATAATACACTGATCAATGCTTCAAGATCTCAGCCTCAATACCTTCCTTGATTTCCTCATTTGCGGACCAGTGACAGTTCGGATTGGCAGCAACATCTCTTCCAGAATAACAATCAGCATAGGTGCACCACAAGGCTGCATGCTTAGCACTCTGCTCTACTTGCTTTCTACTTATCAATTGGGAAGCTAAGCACAGCTCCAATGGCATTTTCAAGTTTTAATTCAGATTTCAATTTTTTTTAATTCCAAACGTTCTAATTCCCATTCACATTCTGACATGTTGGCCCATGGCCTCCTCTTGTACCACAATGAGGCCACCCTCAGGATGGAGGAGCAACACCTTATACTCCAGACCTTATATTTGGGTAGCTTCCAACATAATGGCATAAATATTGATTTCTCCTTCCAGGGGGAAAAAAATCCCTCTCCCTCACCCCAGCCTCTTAACCTCTTCTCACCTGCCTATCTCCTCCCCCTGATGCCCCTCCTCCTTCCCTTTTTCCTATGGTCCACTCTCCACTCCTACCAGATTCCTTCGTTTCCAGCACTTTACCTTTCCCATCCACCTGGCTTTATCTATCACTTTGTAGCTATTCTCCTTCCCCTTGCCCACATTTTTATTCTGGTGTTTTCCCCCTTCCTTTCCAATCCCGAAGAAGTCTCAGCCCAAAACGTTGACTCTTTGATCCTTTTGTGCGTGTTACCCCAGATTTCAATTTGCTGATGACACCACTGTCTTTGGCTGAATATAAGGTGGTGACAACTCAGCATGTAAGAGGGAGATTGAAAGTATGCTGAAGGGTGCCACAATGACCTCTCATTCAATGTCAGCAAGAGCAAAGAGCTGGTTATTGTGTTCAGCTGGAGGAAACCAAAGGTTCACGAGTCAGTCCTCCTTGCGAGTCAGAAGTGGAGAGGATCAGCAACTTTAAATTCCTTGGTGTTATCATTTCAGAGGATCTGCCCTAGGTCCAGCACATAAATGCCATCACAAAATAAAGCATAGAAGTGCCTCTATTGTTTTTAGACTTTGCAAAGATTCACAACGTCATCGACTAACTTCTACAAATGTGTAATAGAGATTACATTGACTAGCTGCATCATGGCCTGGTATGGAAACACCAAAAGCCAAGAATGGAAAATCCTACAAAAGGTAGTGAATGCAGTCTAGTCCATCATGAGTACAGCCTTCCTCATCATTGAGCACATTAACATGGAGCACTATCGCAGGAAAACAGCATCCATCATCAGAGACCCCACCCTCCAGTCATGCTCTCTTCTCACTGCTGCGATCAGGATGGAGGGATAGAAGCCGCAGGTCCCTCAAATATCAGGCTGTTGAACCAGAGGGGATAATTTCACTCAACTTTACTCACCCCATCATTGAACTGTTCCCACAATCTATGGACTCACTTTCAAGGACTCTGTCTCATGTTCTCTATATTTATTGCTTATTTCTTTATTATTATTATTTCTTTTTTTTGCTTTCTTGTTGGCTTTTACACGTTGGTTGTGGTCTTTCATTGATTCTATTGTGTTTCTTCTAATTACTATGAATGCCTGGAAGAAAATTAATCTTAAGAGTTTTATATGGTGACATACAAGTACTTTGATAATAAATTTACTTTGAACTTTGATGTCCATGTTGGGCAATTTCCAACCCCAAATGTCACAAGCAACTGCATGGTGTTGAATTCTTGCACTTCTGAACATATTACATAATTCTGACATTTATTCAATCAGCAGTAAGTCCAAGCATACAACTACCAAAATCATAGTTGTGTATATAACTTTGCCCCTCAACATTTTACTGACACACACATAAAGTTTATGCAGAAATGCTAATGTACACAATATCTGTGTCTCAAAGTTTTTGTTTGATTCAACAAGAAATTATGGAACGTACTCAATGCACACTACTAACATGAGCTGATAATGAGCTACAGCTCAGCTAAAAATATTTGTGTAGGAAAGTACACATGATTTCTTTAATTGCAGCTTGGTTATTCTAAAATAAAACTGTTGATAAAATTTGTGATTCTACTTGTGATCACTGGCAAAGCACAACTAAAGTGCAACATACTGGACCTGTCCGAAGTTCCTCCTAATCACATGTTGAACTATAGCATTGGCTAACACAGTTCTTGTTTTCTACCCTTCCTATCAGAAAGCAAACTTGCTGTGGAAAGTAAACTGAACTAAAATACTAAAAATACTTCCAATGTGTTCATGGCTCAGGGATGATAATAATTCAACTCAAATATGAATCTTGTGACAGACAGTTTCAAAAAGTGGTGATGACATTATAATTTAAAGTTTTCAGATGTTCTACAGTGGTACTAGAAAGTTTGTTAAACCTGTAGAACATTCTCTACTTCTGCATAAATATGACCTAAAATGTGATCAGATCTTCATGCAAGACCTAAAACTAGATAAAGAGAACCCAATTAAATAACACAAGAAAAACATTATACTTGTTCATTTATTTATTGAGAAAAATGATCCAATATTACATGTATTTGTTGGAAAAAGTATGTGAACCTTTGCTTTCAGTAACTGGTGTGACCCCCTTGTACAGCAATAACTTCAATCAAATGTTTCTGGTAACTGTTGATCAGTCCTGCACATCGGCTTGGAGGAATTTTAGGCCAATCCTCCTTACAAAAACTGCTTCAATTCTGATATGCTGGTGGACTTCCTTACATGGACTGCTTGCTTCAGGTCTTTCCACAACATTTCTATACGATGATGGTCAGGACTTTGACTCAGCTGTTTGAAAACACAACCTTTTTTCTTTTTAAGCAATCCTACTGTTGATTTACTCTTGTCTTTTGGATCATTGTCTTGTTTCATTATCCAACTTATATTAAGCTTCTGGAGACAGACTGCTACCCTGACATTCTCCTGTAAAACATTTTGATACAATTTTGAATTCATTGTTCCCTCAACAATTGCAAGCTGTTCAGGCCCTGAGACAGCAAAGCGCCACCAAACCATGATGCTCCTTCCACTCTGTTGGGATGAGGTTTTGGTGTGCAGTACTCTCTTTCCTCTAAGCACACCAATATACATTTCTGTCAAAAAGTTTAACATTTGTCTTATCTGTCCACAGAGCATTGTCCTAGAAGTATTGTAGAACATCCAGGGAGTCTTTGCAAACTTGAGATGTGCAGCAATATAGTTTTTGGAGAGCAGTGGTTTCCTCTGTGGTGTCCGTCCATCAACACCATTCTTGTTCAGTGCTTTTCTCATAGTTGACACATGAACAGAGACTTTAGCAAGTTCTAGAGATTTCTGCAGGTCTTTTGTTGTTACCATCGGGTTCTTTTTCACTTCCTTCAGCATTGTACATTGTGCTCTTGGTGTGATCTTTGCAGGATGTCCACTCCTAGCGAGAGTAGCAACAGTACTGAGTTTCCTCCATTTGTAGACCATTTCTCTAACTGTGGACTGATGAATACTCAGGTCTTTAGAAATAATTTTGTAGCCTTTTCTAGCTTATGCACATCTGCAATTCTTCTTCTAAGGTCCTCTGAAAGTTGTTTTGATCGTGACATGGTGCACATAAAGAGATATTTCTTGAGAAGAGCAGGCTGTCAGTAACCTGACTTAGTGTGTTTTTCATAGGGCAGAGCACCTCTACAACCCAAACATCTAATCTCATTTCATTGATTGGAACACCTGAACTCCAAATAGCTTTTGTAGAAGGCACTGAGGTTCACATACTTTTTCCAAAAAATACATATTGGATCATTTTTCTCAATAAGTAAATAAATGAACAAGTGTTCAGATAGACTTTCTGAACATCGGAAAGATGGCACTTACTCACTAAGTGCCGTCTTTCCTACACTGGAAACCCCTGCTTGTGCGATCCATGAGATACTCATCTCTTACACTACCACTACCTCAAAAGAAGTGCTGGATAAGAAGAGAGAAGGATCAGAGTCCTGGTGAGGTTGATACGGCATGCAAATTGGCCATCGCTCCCTAGCATACTCCTGGTTGACGTTCAGTCCCTGGACAACAAGCTTTGTGAACTGAGAGCCAGAATCTCCTATCAGTGGGAAACAAAGGAAGGCAAAGTCTTGTGCTTCGTGGAGACCTGGCTGACAGAGGAGATACTGGATCATGCCATCGAGCCCTCTGGGTTCTACCTGTTCTTAACAGACAGGCCGAAAAACCTCTCTCAGAATAGGAGGAGGGGTATGCTTCATGGTCAACAATGCTTGGTGCAACCCCTAGAATGTGCCTGCACTCAAATCCTTTTATTCCTTAGACCTGGATTACCTGGTGCTGCTGTGCAGACCCTACTGGCTGCCGAGAGAGTTTGGAGCTGTTATCATCACAGTGGTGTATATTCCACCACAGGCTGATACTGACCTGGCTCTCAAGGAATTGTACAAGACTATCAACCTGCTGGAGACTGCACACCCAGAGACTGCCTTCATTGGCGCCGGTGACTTTAAACTACTGTTGCTGACAAAAGTCTCTCCGAAGTTTTGTCAGCACATCCAGGTGAGCACTCATGGAGATAAGATACTTGACCACTGTTACACTCCCTTTTGCAACACTTACAAAGCTCTCCTTCTCCCAGTTTTTGTTAAATCAGATCACTTTTTGATGATGATTTTGCTGATGTACAGGCAGAAGCTGAAACAAGAGGTGGCCATAGTTAAAACCGTCCACTGTTGGTCCGACCAATTGGCCTCCATGTTGCAGGACTGCTTCGATGATGTCGACTGGAATGTCTTCCATGATGAGGATGTCTCCAAGTTCACTGATGGAGTCACATGCTTCATCCAGAAGTGCACTGACGATGTTGTCCTGCAGAAGTTGGTCAGAGTCTTCCCGAACCAGAAACCTGCATCAATAGTTCTGTGCAAGCAGCACTTACCACGTGACATAGAGCTTACGTTGCCAGTGATCAGCTAGAGCTCAAGAAAAGCAGCTACGATCTGCGCAAAGCTATCAAGGCTGCGAAACAAAACAACGACAAGATTGAGTCAAGATTCACAATGAATAGCACACGTGACTTGTGGCGAGGGCTACACACCATTGCATACTTCAAAGCCAAATGTTGTGGTAGAGCAAACCACTTCAGACACATCTAATCTCAAAGCAGTGAAGGCTAAATCACAACTTGCATAAAACATTTAGAAAATGTTCAATTTTTAAAACAGGTTAAAGATTTAACTTGTACTTCTGTTACTCACATCCCCTACCTGAGATCACAAGTTTATGTACACAGCTAATAACACATATCCATTTCATAAAATTCTGAAAACCATAAATCTTTACAATACATGTGGTAGGTATTTGATTGTATCTGCACTAAGCTTTTGCTGGAAATATTCCAAAGTAATTTTTCTTTCTCCCCCCACAAACCATAACCTTACTGTTTATCAAATGTAAGACAAATAAAGAAGCATTCTGCTTCAGCTGTTACCTCATCAACAAAATTACTCAAACATGCTTACTTAAATCATTTTCTTCCAACTACTTTTCCTCATTTTTTAACCCTCCAAAAAATCTCCTGTTCATTGTTAACATCTATCATTTAAAAGAACTAATTCTTCACTTTCACTGTTAGTTATCAAACTACTCTAGTTCACTTTCATCCAAACACAATTGTAACTTTAATTGCTTAAAGGAAGCCCTTTCTTTATTTGCCATCACTATATCTCATTTTCACTTTTGTTTAGTCCATAGTACATTACCTCAAATTTACTTTAAAAATGTATCTATACTATGTCTATTCATTCTGCTAATCAAACCATGTAGCAGTGAACCTCTACAGTTTTTTTTAACCATCTAGGAAGGTGAACACAGAAGAAGTCATTAAACATCTCAGCACTGCTAGCAAGGATTTCCACACCTCTCCAGCACTATAATATTAAACCATATCCACCTTTCACATCAGTATTTAGTCCACAGTCACTAAGCCACATTTTTTTATAAACTAATATTTGACAGGAATGAATATTTGATCTATGAACTAATAATTTTAAGTGCTAAAGGGCTAATACAAATAAAGGTCTCATTTTTCATAGTATCTACAAAATAAGCTAATCAATCTGAAAGACAATTCAGTTTCCAGGCCAAAAGGAAGTGCTAATTTCAAGATCAGAAATTGTTCTTTATAAAGTTATCTGATTTTTTTCAGATTATAATTCACCATTTATTTTATAAGACAACCCAATCTATTCACAGTTCTCACAGCTGGGAAAGGGTTTCAGCAAATCCATTCTCTCAAGAAAGAAATAATAATAACCATTTTAAAAGTAATGAAGAGAGTATTACTTATGGAAACATCCATTTAAAAAAGCAAACAATATTTGTAAAGTTTCCATTTAAAAAGTTCACTCTGGTACTTGTTATGGTTGTCCTTACAGCTTTGATGGTACATTATAAAGATTATGATTGAGGAAATGGCTAACAAAATCATCACAAACTATCATCAGTCAAAAATTTACTTTAAAACCATTAGAAGATATTAGAATAGCTGACTGAATGCTATGGCAACAGGTTTAATAAGCATCCTTGAGTACAGTGGATGATGAAAAGAAAATTTAGGGGCTTGAGCCTGGAGTGCTGAATATATGACAATGAATGATGAAACTTAGATACTTAAGTGATAGATGTAGGGAGCCATAAGCCCATGAAATAATTAAGACATGATAAACCTATATATGAGATGTAACACTGGCCAATTAGGTAAAAGGATTTGATGCAAATTAGATGTTTACAACAAAGTTTTGTTTAAACTGCAATCTACAGATGATGAAGAACGCAAGTTTGCAAGTAGAGTGTAGAACAGTTGAATCCAGAGATAATAAATGTATGTCCCAGGAGCAGATCAGATGTAGAGTTGGGCAAGTACAGTAATAAGAAAATAAAATTTTGTTCAGTACCAGAGTGTATGGGATCATAACTTTATCTCATTGCTGCTTTTAATCAATTTCTTATAGCTTCTTATTTCCACATGTATATAAGTGTTCATTTTTTGATTAATATGCTAATATAGATTATTAACCACTGTTATTTAGCTGCACTTTATGAATTTTGGATGTGTATCGCAGCAAAAGCTGAATTATTTCCATTCATTTTTGTTTATATGGTGAACCGTTTGAATTTCAGCTTGAAATAATGTAGACCTTTCAATACAATTCCCTTTGAAGTTTATTCTCTAAAAAATCAGGTTTAGTTTTAAAGAGCCTAAAACCCAATCTTCATTTGCAGGGCAAAGACATAGAAGACCGCAGATGTTGGAATCAGGATCCAAAACTGAATACTGGAGAAACTCACTCAGCAGCATCTGTGGAGGTAGGCAGACGGATGTTTGATGTTTTGGAATAGATTAGATCAAATCTTCTTGTTTAAACCATTAGCATTTACCATTATTAGCATTTATAATCATTACATTTATTTCTGAATACACAGTAAATGAACAAATCATGAAGATGCTGTCATACATACAGAACACTATATTGTTCTTTCACAAGGTGCATTGTTTAGCAGCCTTCCCCATGTAATCTAGAGAACTGAGAGTTGATGAGAGCTATTCTCACTGCAAGTTGCCTTTGAAAGATTAATGAGGTATAAATGAAATTCCAGCCATTATAATTACAAAGTTATAACTTGTTTTTACTCAACCCTGAGGCCGGAAAATCTTTCAATGAATGTGAACTGCAGTTTCTTGTGGTGTATTTTAAATATATCATTTTTTAAAAATTATATATTTTATAGGAACACACATCTGAGTGTTGGAAATTGGGAGACCACTTCACTGAACACCTACGTACGCTCCATCCGGCAGAAAAAGCGGTTATCCCAGTGGCCACCTATTCTAATTCCACTTCCCATTCCAGCATGTCAGTCCATGGCCTCCTCTACTGTTGAGGCCACACTCAGGTTGGAGCAGCAACACCTTATATTCTACCTGAGGGCATGAACATCAATTCCTCAAACTTCCAGTAGTCCCCCCCACCCTTTGTTATTTCCCATCCCCTTTTCCCTCTTTCACCTTCTCTCTTTGCCTGCCCGTCACCTCCCTCTGGTGCTCTTCCCCCTTTTTCTTTCTTTCATGGCCTTTATCTTCTCCCATTAAATTCCTCTTTCTCCAGCCCTGTACCTCTTTCATCAATCAACTTCACAGCTCTTTAATTTACCCCTCCCCCAGTTTCACTTACCACCTTGTGTTTCTTCCTCCCCTACCCCTAACTTCTAACTTTGACTCATCTTTTTTTCTCCAGTCCTGTTGAAGGGTCTCAACCCAAAATGTCAACTATTTACTCTTTTCATTAGATGCTGCCTGGTCTGCTGAGCTCCTCCAGCATTTTGTGTGTGTTACTTGGATTTCCAGCATCTGCAGATTTTCTCTAGTTTGTGATGTATTATAGGAAGTTTTTTTTTTAAGCTTTTACTGAAATTGTCAGTTTTTCCCATTTTGCATTGTAAAATGCTTAAATATTAGTTAAAAATATGCAGTTTACTTACTAAATTGAAATCAATGAAGATTCTTACAGGTTTTATATGATAATATCCGGCCACTGGAACCTAGTAATCCTTTGAATTGACACTCAACAGCAACTGCAGAAGGAAATGGAGAAGAGTCTGAAAGTTGGTGAATAGCCTACTCTAATGCCTACACAAGACTCTGAATCCAAATCCAGCTTGATGGAAATTATATCACAGTCCTTAGAGAATTCTGGTTACATCTGGCTGTTACTCAAAGCTAAATATATTAGGCCATAACATTTTTCAAGGATTGGGAAAGGGCAAGGGAAAATAAGATAAAAAGCATGTAACAGCAAGAAGAACATTACTAAGATTGAACAAGACTACATAAATGTAATTATAGGATTATACAGAATGCAAGTGCCTGATAGCAATGACGTAAACATGGAGAGAAAAATCAGTTCAACATATTGTTCTCATGCTGGCTTTAAAGAGTTGATTTTCTTATTCCACATCTCAACATAACCCTATTGTTATTTCTTCACTCTTAATACCTATCCAGCTTTTATTAAATTATTTATCTAATTAGCTGAACTAGATTTCAGGTCAAGTGCATAAGACCCCAACCACAAATTATAAGAAGAGTCCCCATCGCCACCTTAAAACCTCAAGTTATGTGCATTCAACTATTGCAATTTTACTTTTGAAATGTTACCCCAGTCTATTTGTTAAGCTGATGGCTTAAAACATACATTAACTATCAAAACCTCTTCTATATTGATCTGAACAACTTAATGTGCTATTTTTCAGAGTTTTTTAAATTTTTGATTTGTTTTTTATCTTTACTTTTTTGTTCCCACATATTGCTTATCGTCTTTACAACTTTATACACTTTTCCTAAATCTTCCTTATTTTCCATTTTCTTTACCTATTATTTTACACTGTTCATTCTAGCTTCTGTACAGTCCTTTCTGAAGTCCCAAATTATTCCTGTGTGGAAAACTTTTAAGCAAAATATGTACAAATAATTGAAACAATATTAATAACTAATCACAGATGTAATTTCAGATGTTCCCATTTTAACATTTTGAAACAAAGTAATTATTTTAACAACTGTGCAGTATTCCAAATAGTACTAATTTGTTTCAACTGAAATAGTAACAAAACTTTATTATAAAAGTGACTGTGAAAGAGCACAAATTGCTCAGCAGAGTTAACATTAATGTTACAGACTGAAAACAGTGAGAACTACTAAATATCATATGATAGTCTACACCACTAACAGTGGAACAACCCTGGCTTGAACTGTTTGAATTTGTAAAATTAAGTTAAAGGTATTCTGACGTATGCCAAAAAAAAAGGTACAGCAATTTTCTAAGAAATATGTCCATTTTCCCAGCAATATCAATTCAATAACTGAAATATTATCAGAATAAATCAAACTTCTCAAAACTTGGAATAAAAGCCAGCCTGTGCTAATTAAACATGAGAATCATGGCTGATTCAATGGAAATATATGCCCTGCACTTGACAGATGCTCAAACTTAAGCGTTCACAGAACTTATATCTGCCAGAAGTAAACAAATTTCTGAACATCTTCCCACCATTTTATCACTGTTATTTAAGTAGATACATTATAGAACTTTCACCCACACATTTTCTCCAAATCCATTTCCAGTAAGCATCATCTCAGAATTTCAATTATTACATGCCCCTTTCCTCCATGAAACTATCTCTGGCATTCCTCTCCTCTCTACATTACACTAAGCTAATTGTATTACTAAAACAAAATATAAGGTTATGAGATAAATGGGTGAAATAATGAAAAGCTTGTATAAATTTGATAGATTTTGACGTTATGAGAATTATTCTAGGGAAAGGCTATATAACACTTTTTTTTATATTCATTCAAGGGATATTGTCTTCACAGGCTGAGCTACCATTTAGTTGCCTAATCCAGGTTGCTATTTTCCTGTGCACCACCAAATTCAGAAACAGTTATTATCCTTTGACCATCAGGCTCCTGAACTGGTGTGGATAGCTTTAATCACCACTATTCTGAACAGATTTTATGACCTAGAGACTACTTATTACAATTCATTTCAATAGTCTTATTTCTTATTTGCACAGCTCGTCTTCCTTTGCTTATGGGCTGTTCATCAGTCTTTGACTTCTTATGTAGTTTTCCGTAAATTCTATTTTGTACTTTTCTTTTTCCTATAAATGCCTGCAAGAAAATATATCTCAAGGTAGGATATAGTGTACATACATGTACTTTGATAATAAATTTACTTTGAGCTTTGAACTTTACTGCAGTTCTTGAGATGTGGGTAGAGCCACAATACTGTTAAGGAGAAAGTTTCAGGATTTTGATCCAGAAGGTAGAGCATCATTTCAATGCTTCATATTTATCTTTTTAAGGTTTAAATAAAACTTCAGATTTTTAAAGAAATCTGCATGATGATCTGGAGTGAAACAGATTGCAACATCTCTGGAAGAAACTAGTTTGATGAACTAAATAATTTAACCTGTTCACATGTTAATACAGTCCTTTAAAATTCATATTCTTTGCTTAAAATTATTCACTCTGAAGACTGAAGCAGCAATCAAGGTGTTACAGTCAGCTGCTTCAATGTATTCTTTTTAGAATTAGAAAAATGGCTAGGGTTTCCATTTCTGGTCTCTAATAAATGTGTAATATAAATCTAGGCAGTTAGCTTGGCTCTGGTTACTCCACTAAAATGATAAACAGCCTGCTCAAATTTATCATCAATGTTCGTATCGGATAAATTTATGTCAAAAGCACAAATTCTTAAATTGCAAAGAATGTATTATTTACATATCACTTACATATATTCATTCAGTCAACCAAAAGATTATCCTTTTTGTTGACAGATAAATTCGAAGTCTGAACATAGAACAGTACCGGCCCTTTGGCCCTCAATTTTGAACTGAATGTTTTACCTACTCCAAGATCAATCTAACCCTTCCCTCCCACGTAGCTCTTGATTTTCTTCCATCCATGCGCCTACCTAAAAGTCTCTTAAAAGTCACTAATGTATCTGCCTCTATCACTCCTGGCATAGTAGTTCTTACACTTAGCACTAAAGAAAACCCTCTGATATCCCCTTAAAATAATGACCTCAAAAAGTAGCCATTACCTCCTCTGGGAAAAAGGCACTGACAATCCACTCTATCAATCCCTCTTTATCTTATGCACTCAAGTCATCTCTCATCCTCCTTCACTCCAAAGCTCTTCCTCAGAAGACATGCTCTCTAATCCAGGCAGCATCCTGGTAAATCTGCACCCTCTCAAAACTTGCTATATTGAGGTGACCAGAAATGAACAATACTCCAAATAAGCAGAGTGGATTAAATAGTCTTAGAGCTGCAGCATTATTACATCACAGCTTTTGAACTAAATTCCTTGATTAACAAAGGCCAACAAACCATACACCTTGTGCGGCAACTTTAATGGATCTACGTACTTGGACCCCAAGATTCTCATTCCTCCACATCGCTAAGAATCCTGTCATTAATCTTTTGACTGTTTTCAAGCTCAATCTTCAAAAGTATTTCATTTCAAACTTCTCTGGATTTAAATCCATCTACCACTTTTCTGGCCAGCTCTATACCCTATCTGTGCCCTGTTGTAACCTGCAGCAACCTTCTACAATATCCACACCACCACCAACCTTTGTGTCATCTGCAAAGTGAAAATGAGCCTCATAGACCAGGAAGCTGTTTATTGACTTCAGTTTGGCATCCAATATGAACAGCCCTCAAAAACTAGAGGGTAAACTGTCCTTGATGCGTCTCAACACCCATTTCTCTAACTGGATCTTGGACTTCTTGACTGACAAATCACAGTCAGTCTGTGCTGGCAGCTCCATCACACTAAGCACCAGCACCTTCCAGGGCTGTGTACTCTGCCCACTGCTGAGGCACGACTGCACTATTATATCGAGCTCAAAACGAATCACGTTCGCTGATGATACAACAAAGGGTGGCCTCGTCAACTATGATGACACAGCGCACAGAGAGGAGTCTCAACGTGGACAAGATCAGAGATGATGGAGGACTTTAGGAAGCTGCAGGCTGACCACTACTCACTGTACATTAATAGCCCCTCCATGAAGAAGGTTAGGAACACTAAATTTCTGGGAGTGCACATAATGGACACTCTTGCTTCCTAGTCATTATTTCCTGAGGAGATTGAGGTAAGCAAGAGTGTTACCTTGCTTACCATCTTAAGGTGGTTAAGCTCCACCTTAACCATCTCCTATTCTAACCAGTTTTTACAGGAGCGCGATTAAAAGTATCTTCACCAGCTACATCACTGTCTGGTACAGGAAATGCAAGAGATCTGACCACCAAACCCTACAAAGGATTGTGAGGACAGCTGAAAGGATCATGAGGTTCTCCCTTCTACCCATCTGAGATATTTATCAGGAGCACTGGATACACAGGGCCCTTAGCGTTGTTAAGGATTCCTGATCGTGTAACTGGCTGGACTTTGAAAACCTATACCAACCAACTGGCATAAGTGTTCAAGGTCAACTTCAATTTCCCATTGCTGCAGTCGGAGGTTCTACCTGCTTCAAAAGGGTGGCAACTATACCAGTGTCCAGGAGCAGGGAGAACTGCCTCAATGACTACCACCCAGTGGTACTCACATCTACTGTGATGAAGTGTTTTGAGAGGTTGATCATAGCCAGAATCAACTTTGGCCGAAACAAAGACCTGACTGACTGCAATTTGCCCATCACCACATTAGGTCTACAGAGAATACTATCTTACCTGCTCTCCACTCGGCCTTGGACAACCTGAAATATAGTATAGCAATACAGATGTCAGGCTGCTGTTTATCAATTAAAGCTGAGTGTTCAACACCATCATTCCCTCAATACTAATCAACCAGCACCAAAGCCTGCGCCTCTGTACCTCCTTCTGCAACTGTATCCTTGACTTCCTCACTGGAAGACCAGTCAGTGCAGATTGGAAGAAAACATTTCCTCCTTGTAGACAGTAAACACTGGAGCACCACAAGAGGGGGTGCTTAGCCCACTGCTCTACTCTCTCTGCACCCATTACTGTGTGGCTAAGCACAGCTCAAACACCATCTATAAATTTGCTGATGACACACTATTGTTGGCAGAATTTCAGATGGTGATGAGGAGGGTGACAGAGCGAGATAGATAAGCTGATAAAGTGGAGTCAAAACAAACTTGCACTCAACATCAGTAAGACCAAGTAATTCATTGTGGACTTCAGGAAGGGGAAGTCGAAGTAGTACACATCTGCCCTCATTGACATATCAGCAGTGGAAAGGGTGAGCAGTTTCAAGTTCTCCGGTGTCAATATCTCTGAAAATCTATCCTGGGCCCAACGTATTGACGCAACTACAAAGGCAGCACCACAATGGTTGTATTTCATTCGAGGTTTGAGGAGCCTTGGCATGTCACCAAAGATTCTAGCAAATTTCTACCGATGTACAGTGGAGAGCATTCTAACCGGTTGCACCACCATCTGGTATGAAGGGGCCATTGCACAGAATCAGAAAAAGCTACAAAAAGCTGCAAACTCAGCTAGCTCCATCATGGGCAGTAGCCTTCCCAGTAATGAGGGCATAGTCAAAAGGTGATCCTTCAAAAAGCTAGAATCCATCATGAAGGGCCCCCATTTCTCATTGCTACTGTCAAGGAGGGGGTACAGGAACCTGAACAGACACACTCAATGCTTTAGGAACAGTTTCTTCCCCTCTGCCATTAGATTTCTGAACAATCTACAAACCCATGCACACTACCACTATTTTTACACACTTTTTGCATGACTTTTTCAATTATATATTTGTCTCTTACTGTAATATAAATTTTTTATTATGTAATCCTGCCGTAAAACAACAGATTTCATGACATAAGCCAATGATACCTGATTCTGATTCTCATTCATCTGTCCCACAATCTCTTTGATTTCCTATCATCGGGCAGGAGGTACCGCAGCAGTAGGACAGGCCGTGAGACATCCCTGCCACCACCCACATCTCAACGCTCATCAAGTGCCAGTAGCATTATACAATTTACTTTTTAAAAAGCAAACATGAGGAAATCTGCAGATGCTGGAAATTCAAGCAACACACACAAAATGCTGGTGAAACACAGCAGGCCAGGCAGCATCTATAGGGAGAAGCACTGTCGACGTTTCGGGCCGAGACCCTTCGTCAGGACACGAGTGAGGTTGGAATTGGAATACGGTGTAAAGAAGTCGAGATGGTTGATGTCCTGTTGGCAATTGGCAATAAAAAGATCCAGAGCAGGCAGAAGAGCAGAGCAGGGTGTCCATGAAGAGCAGGAGGGTTGAAGATGGGAGAAGGGGTCATCGGTGAGGGTAGGAGAGTTCTTGCCAAACAAGTAAGCTTGGAGACGGAGCTGGCGGAAGAAGAGTTCAGCGTCATGGCGTACATGGAACTCGCTGAGGTGTGGGCGAAGGGGGACAAAGGTGAGGCCCTTACTGAGGACAGAGCGCTCTGCCTCAGCGAGTTGAAGTTCAGAGGGAATGGTAAAGACCCGGCACGGATGAGAGATGGGATCAGAGGGGGGAGGGAGGCTGGTGGTGTCGGTGGAGAGGGGAGGGTTGGGGTGAGAGGAAGATGGAGCCTCTGAGGGCCCAGGAGCTGACGATGGGATCTGAGGGAGAGGGGATTGCAGAGTAGAGGTGGAGGAAAGGGAGATGGGAGTCACAATCGCTACACGTTAAGGCTCGGCCTGGAGTCGGAGTCAGTGGTCACGCAACCGCTTTGAAGCTGTCCATAGTTGTTGGAACACACATTGATGGTGCTGGAGTCCGGGTTGTGAATATGCCCTGGGTTGCTGGGGCAGCCGAGATCGACGGCCGGGCCCGGGACCGCGATATGAAGTCCATGCCTGCTAGTGGTTCAGCCAGCAGTCTCTGGGGCCTGCAGATGGAAGATCATGCGATCCTTGCAGGACGTGATAAAGTCAAAGAAACGTCACCCTCAGAGCTTGATGGGAGAAACAACGGGAGGCAGAGTCAATTAAATGTGAGTACCTGGGATCCTCAGAAGGTCCAAATTGAGAAGCTTGAAAACGGATCCTGAAGTCAACTGGAGTCAGTTGGCAGCGGAGACACGTTCCAAGGAAGGATATATGGCTGTAATAGCGGGTCTGGGTCCTGACGAAGGGTCTTGGCCTGAAACGTCAACAGTGCTTCTCCCTATAGATGTTGCCTGGCCTGCTGCGTTCCACCAGCATTTTGTCTGTGTTGCTTGAATTTACTTTTTAACTTGTGTTGTGAATGTACCTTATGCTAAATGTCAGTTTTCTGATATACATATAGCTATTCATTAATTTATTTGTGGTAATATTACTTTATGCGTTGTGAGTTATATGTACTGTGCTGTGTACTTTGGTCTGGAGGAACATCATTTTGCTTGGCAGTATAAATGTACATGACTGAATGACAATAAACTTGAATTTGAACCTCACTAACCCACTTTTCCACTTCCTCATCTAAGTCACTTATAAAAATCACAAAGAGCAAGGGTCCCAAAACAGTGAAACACTACTAGACATGAACTTCCAGACAGAATGCACTCCATCTATTACCACCCTCTGCCTTCTGTGGGTATGAGGATTCTGAATCCAAAGTTCAAAGTAATATTTATTATTTAAGTACATATATGTCACCATATACTATCCTGAGATTTATTTTCAAATTTTCAGCTAAGTCTCCATGTACCATTCCTCCCAGTTTTCTGAATGAGCCTACCATGGGAAGACTGGTGAAAACCATATTAAAATCTACATGCACCATATCCACCACTCTACCATCATCAGTTTCTTGGTTACCTGCTCAAAGTCAATCAGGCCCAAGAGGCACAATCTGCCACTCATATAGCCATGCTGACTATTCCTAATCAGACAATGCTTTTCTAAATTCACATAAATCTCATCTCTAAGTATCCTCTCCAATATTTTGCCACCAATGGTGTAAACCTCACTGGTCTGTAATTCCCGGGATTAGCCAGATTACGTTTCTTGAATAAACAATTAACATTTGTTATCCTTCAATCTTCTGGCCAGTGAGGATGCACAGATCATTGCCAAAAGCACAGACATCTTATCCTTTGCTTCCTGGATATACCTGGGGTATATCTTTAAGATAAGGGGAGGAAAGTTCAAGGGGGATATTAGAGGAAGGTTTTTTACTCAGAGAGTAGTTGGTGCGTGGAATGCACTGCCTGAGTCAGTGGTGGAGGCAGATACACTAGTGAAATTTAAGAGACTACTAGACAGGTATATGGACGAATTTAAGGTGGAGGGTTATATGGGAGGCAGTGTTTAAGGGTCAGTACAACATTGTGGGCCGAAGGGCCTGTACTGTGCTGTATTGTTCTATGTTCTATGTTGTTCTATATCCTGTCTGGTCCTGGGGATATATTTGATATGTTCCAGCAAAGTAAACTCTTCTATGCTGTCTTCCTAAATGGCAAGGTCCCTCTCACTGGTGAACACTGAGGCAAAGTATTCATTAAGGATCTCCCCTATCACATCCAATTCGACGCTTTCTTCTTTTATCCTTGATTGCTCCTACCCTCATTCCAACCATCCTCCAGTTCTTCATGTACATGTAGAACACCTTTTGGAGTTTTCCTTAATTCTACTCACCAGGCATTTTCATATCCCTTTCTAAATCACCCATGTCCCTTGTTAAACTCCTTCCTGGCTACCTTATAAATCTCAAGAGCCCTGTCAGGTCACTGCTTCCTAAACCTTAAGTATGCTTCCTTCTTCCTCATGATTAGATAGTCCACATGTTGTCAACCATAGTTCATTTACAATTCAGCAATTCGTTTTAATGTACTTAACCAACAACATTCAAATGAATTATTCTCAAACAAAAGGACCAAAGAGCAGAAAAGAAATCTAATATTAACATTAAGAATTAAACAAGATATGCATTTGCTGCCAGCCCAAAAAAATTACATTATGTTTTGTTACTTCCCAAATTACGCTTGGGGACCAATTATGTGCAGGCAATAACTGCACAGCTGCCCCGCCCATTTCTTTCATGCTGAACTGCCAATCCCAAGCAGTAGAAATCACCAAATCTGCCGTGATGCAATTTGGAAATAAGTGCTTCATAGGTTCAGAGTCAAAACCATCACCCCTAGGCAAGAATTCAGCAGGAAAAAGGATTCAATAATCACCCGAAAACCAAGAAAAAGTACACCTTTTTATTTATCCCATCAACAGCATTCACAATCCTTACTTGCCACTCTCAACTACTCCCTCCCTTACTTCATATCCAATATAGCTATTTCAGCACATTAAAAGCTTCCTATTCATTTCAAACATATTTACTTCTCTCCACACAGGCTCATTCTTTCTTGTATAACAAGCCAATCAAATATCCAAGGTCATGCTCAAACAATGAACCAGCACAAAATGTAACTAAAATATTAAGACCAACCAATTTTGAAGAGCAATTGCATTAAAACTCTCCTTGCTCAACCCAAGTCATTCATTTTACACAACAGCATTGGATGTAAAGGATTCTGCAGTTATCCTTGGTATGCTGGCCAAAATCCATCCGTGGACTAACATGTGTTATCTAATCATTAACAGATTGCTATTGTGTGCAAAATTTGCTGTTTTTACACATCAAACATTTGCCCACTGAGTCCAAAAACCTTTCAAACATTTAAAGCTAAATGAAATTTAAAAATATGCAAAAATCATAATTTCTTAATCCTTCAGTTCATATTAAACTAACATTTCTAAGGATCTTGGCTTCAAAATACCTTTCAGTTTGCAGTCAGATTATTATTACTGCATTGCTATTTTTAACTGTAAATTCTGATATTCCCAAAGTACCAATAATTTTAATAAAAGTACAAGATAATTTTAATTAATGTAAACATAGGTACATAATTTATTGGAAGTGATAGAAAGAGCTGAGAAAGTATTTACAAAATCATATACAATCTAGGGGCTATATAGAGGCTGAGTATACAAGGGCAAAAAATAATGAACCATTTAAAGAGCACCATCTGGAATACTATGAGCAGTCTGAGTCTATTTGAGAAAAGGTGTGAGCAGAAGATATGCTGAGCTGCTGCTGAGACCTCCGTCGGTCAGTTGATCATGGATATTGCATCCTAGCTGTCTAGGTACGCAAGCCTGGGCAGTACTATTTGGACAGTGAGCTATTGCTCATATAGCAAGCTCCCCCCTCCACACATCTGATGAACCCAAAGGAACAGCAGAGACCAATAAAGTTTGGTACCAGCAGTGTCGCAGGAGTTGCCAGTCAACATTGAACTCAATGTAGGACTGCCTGAGGGACGCCAGCTCCAGATTTTTCCTTCAGCGATTTACTCCTGAAGCCTTCCACATGAATGGGTACAGCCACAAGGTAGCGGAGGCTTGAGGTCAGAAGTTTCCTTTTCCTAGATGAGCTGTCAACCATGGCTGACGAGCCCCATCTGCCCGATGCAACTTGTTTAAAGGCACCAGTAACCCACCTTTGCCCTTTCTCCTGTCAACAGATCCCGTTCCGCCAGGCTTAGTAGGTAAGCCACACCTGAAGGCCAGGAGCTGGACTTGGTTATCAGATGCTGTAAGCGCACGACATTGGAAGATTTTAATAGGTAGTGGGAGCTTGTCCCCATCATCACCCAATGATACGCACCAAATGATTTAATAGATGTAATACGTTAGCATATCTTTAGACTGGAAAAGATAATTGCTCTCCTTGGATCAGAGTAGATTTCAAGGAGTTCTGATAGAGATACTTAAAATTGTGTATGATTGAGACAGACTAGATACAGCAAAATTGTTTCCATTGCAATATAGGTTAAGAACCTGGAAAAAGAATGACGGCGATTGTTAAAAAGAACCAAAAGTAGCTTCTGAGAGTATGGAATTCACTGCTAATGCAATGCTGAATGCAAATTCAACTGTAACATTTAAGAAGGGAGTAGCAAAAGGATATACAGACTCTGGGGAGGTGGTGGGGTTAGACTATATGGATTGATCTTTATCGGAGAGTGTATAGATTTAACAAGCTAAATTGCCTTCTTTTACATTGAAACCAATTTTATCTGAAAACACCATACTGCAAACCACAAATGTGCTTGGTATGAAAGCCAACAATTAAATAATGCAGTTCTGAGCAAATAATGGAATACAGAACTTTATGTCATCCACTTGCACAACTGTGAACTTTATGTCTACTGGCAGGTTAACTTGTTATAGGGTAAATTGACCCTAACATTTACTGAAGTTACTGCAGCTTATTTTGAAGTACTTCATGTACTGTGGATTAAAATAAGAACATTATGCTCCTGTTACTTGCCAAAAGTGTGTAAAAATTATTAATTTAACAATTTTAATAGATTTTAACCCACCCCACAATAAACATGATGAATCTCTTGAGTCTCTAATATGTGGTTTTTAAGAAAATTTAAGCAATGGTTCTTAAACTTTATTTACTTTGATTTTTTTAAAAGATTTCTTTCCAGACCATCATTATTTAACCTTAAAAATTAACCGAAATGAACCTTTTAAATCTCAACAAGTGTAAAGTGTGATTGTTTTTGTTGGCTTTGTGGAAGTCCATGTTCCAAGCCTATATGGGTAACAGTCCTCCTCATCTCCTTTGCTACATCGACGACTGCATTGGCACTGCCTCCTGCACGCATGCTGAGCTCATTGACTTCATTAACTTCACCTTCAACTTTCACCCTGCCCTCAAATTTACCTGGTCCATTTCCAACACCTCCCTCCCCTTTCTTGATCTTTCTGTCTCCATCTCAGGAGACGGCTTATCTACTGATATCTACTATAAGCCTACAGACTCTCACAGCTACGTGGACTATTTCTCTTCCCACCCTGTTTCTTGCAAAAATGCTATCCCCTTCTCGCAATTCCTCCCTCTCCACTGCATCTGCTCTCAGGATGAGGCTTTTCATTCCAGGACGAAGGAGATGTCTTCTTTTTTTTAAACAAAGGGACTTCCCTTCTTCCACCATCAACTCTGCTTTCAAACGCATCCCTCCCATTTCCCGCACATCTGCCCTCACCCCATCCGCCCGCCACCCCACTAGGGATAGGGTTCCTCTTGTCCTCACCTACCACCTCACCAACCTCTGTGTCCAACATATCATTCTCTGTAACTTCCGCCGCCTCCAATGGGATCCCACTACCAAGCACATCTTCCCCTCCCCCCTCTTTCTGCTTTCCGCAGGGATCACTCCCTACGTGACTCCCTTGTCCATTCGTCCCCCCCATCCTTTCCCACCAATCACTCTCCTGGCACTTATCCTTGTAAGTGGAACAAGTGCTACACCTGCCCTTACACTTCCTCCCTCAACACCATTCAGGGCCCCAGACAGTCCTTCCAGGTGAGGCGACACTTCACCTGTGAGTTGGCTGGTGTGGTATTCTGCGTCTGGTGCTCCCGGTGTGGCCTTTTATATATTGGTGAGACCCGACACAGACTGGGAGACTGTTTCGCTGAACACCAACGCTCTGTCCACCAGAGAAAGCAGGATCTCCCAGTGGCCAACATTTTAATTCCACGTCTCATTCCCATTCTGATGTGTCTATCCATGGCCTCCTCTACTAAGATGAAGCCACACTCAGGTTGGAGGAACAACACCTTATATACCGGCTGGGTAGCCTCCAACCTGATGGCATGAACATTGACTTCTCTAACTTCCATTAATGCCCCTCCTCCCTTTCTTACTCCATCCCTGATATATTTAGATTTTTCCCCCCTTTTTTTTCTCTCTCTGCCCATCACTGGGCCTGTTCTCCCTCTGGTGCTCTTCTCCCCTTTCTTTCTCCCTAGGCCTCCCGTCCCATGATCCTTTCCCTTCTCCAGCTCTGAATGCCTTTTGCCAATCATCTTTCCGGCTCTCAGCTTCACCCCCTCTGGTCTTCTCCTATCATTTCGCATTTCCCCCTCCTACTTTCAAATCTCTTACTATATTTCCTTTCAGTTAGTCCTGATGAAGGGTCTCGGCCCAAAACGTCGACAGTGCTTCTCCCTATAGAAGCTGCCTGATCTGCTCAGTTCCACCAGCATTTTGTGTGTGCTGCTTGTCTGTATTGATAGTGGCCTTTTAAATTATTTCTCCATTTTATTTTTGAACCAAAGTTCAGAAAAACCTACCCTCATTTTGAACTTATTCTAAAACATTATTGAACAATGATAACAAAATTGATAAATATGTAAAAGGAGATCTGTGACCTGACACAATTTCTTAATTAAAAACAAAATTTTTAATCAAAAAAATAGTTATTTGATTATGTTTTTGAGGCAGATTGGCTACAAACTCTTCACTCATAATGGCACTACAACTACTCTCTAACGACAGATTATACAAGATAAACCATTCCTAATGTGGGCATTCAGAATAGAAATGCTTTATTTGCCTTCAGACTGAATACTTAGTCTAAAAGTGTATTTACAGATATACTTTTATTAACTCTAAATGCATATTTAAGAAAGGTTATCAAAGATTAAATGTTTAACTTTGGACATTTTGATTTTGAATGTACAAATTCTGCATTTAATGCTCACCAGCTACTGAGAAAGAACTTCACTCCTTCACACATTTCATTACTCCAAAGCATCCAAGAGAGTCTTAAAAAAAGAACTTGAGTGTGTTCACTGTTACAGTATAAACAAATCTGACAGCTACATAGTATGGCTCGCAACTAGCAATGATATACATTAGAGAATAGTTTAATTTAGTGACAGTGGTTGAAGGATTAAAAAAAATCAGAAGTCCTCAAAATTCCAGAGGGAAACACATTTAATTTTCATTGAAAAGTGAAATGAATTCAGTACCCAAAAGCTAAATAATGCTTTTCTTTAATTTTGCATTGATGTATCAAGATGATTTGTGTACTCAGTTTTGAAGTGGGGGGGGGGTGTGGGTGGGAAAGATTCAATCCACAAACTTCTGATTGAGAATTGAGCAATTATTATTCTGATAGCAATCATCCAGGATTTAGAAAACAAATTTTGAGCACCTGCTGAAGACACAAGGCTACAAGAAGAGACCTGCTTAGCTTGTATTCTGTTACTCCAAGGAATTCCTCCACCAGCTGCCTAATGGATTTACATTGCAAATACTTGGAAGATGTGAATTTTTCCAGACTTTTAAAAGTTCAAGTTCTTAACTGGATGTGGAAGTTCCTTTGGTAGCAGATTTGTTCCTTTATCCTTTGCCTTCAGCCTACTTAAAAAACTCAGCTGCTGATAGTCTCAGTTTAATCAACATACCACAGTGGGAAAGATATCTGCTTCTTTCACAGTAAGATGTAGTTACACGACAGCTGACAAGTCCTTTTATATAAGAAATAGAGACATAGCAATTTATGCAATTTTCAAAGAAGAAACTTCTGAATTCTGCATGAAACTGAGTTTAAAATTTTCAACTACAGTCATTGCAATTATCAATGATTAAATACCTCACCCAAACCAGAGAAAATGATGCAACTATTTTATTTATGCAGCAGTCAGAACACTTGATTTTGTGTTGAATCATCCCTTTGGTTTCATTTTTAATGGGTTCTGTGGCCACAATCTTAAGGATTCTTCGTAATAGCACATCCAGTTTACAACAGCCTAGGCATGACCCATATTTCTGGAAACTGGCAGCGATTGTGTTAATGCTGGAAAAATAAATTATACATAATTCCTTCATCAGCACACAGGAAAACAAACAATTTCATCCTGTATTGAAATTTAATTCCAATTTATCTCCTAGATACTCTAAAGTTTTATCTACTCCCAAAAGCAGAAACCAATAGATCACTCATGCAAACATATTTTTACACCAGTGCTTTTAAATAACCAAATACAAAATGGAAGAATCAAACCTTGACCTCACCACCCAGAGTTTTAACTTACTTTTCACTTTTTAGCTAAAACCTCACTATTATAAACAGCTGGGTGGTTTATTATTCTTGTAAAATAGGTAAGTACTGTAAACCAAGCGCATCCAAAATTTTGCACGACTTTCAAGTAAAATAAGTCACAGGCCATTAAAGATTCTACCAGAGAGTTACTGTGTATATGAAAACACAAGAGGCGTCATGAGTACTGGTGGGGGCAATAGTGTTTATGATAAATACTTAATATTTTTTCTCATGCAGTTTTCTCAATAGCATTCAGCAGTGACTGCATCAGGGAGCAGAAGTGACAAGACTTAATGCACAGTAGATATTTTTTTAAACTGGAAATCTGAAACCAAAACAGAAAACACTAGAAATATCCAGTAAGTCAAGAAGCATCTCTGGAAAGAGAAAGTGTTAATATTTCAAGTCAAAAACTTCATCAGAATTCTACCTATGCTACAACTTCCTACCAATGTCATCAGACACAACTCACAACTGATCCAAAACAAAATGGACCCATCATATTAAAATAACTGAGACCAGAAGCTGGGTATCATGCAGTGATCAACTTCCTGACCTCTCAAACCTTTCACAATATCTGTAAAGCACAAATCAATAGTACAATTCAATAGTCTCTACCTGCCCAGATGATTGCAGCTCCAACAGCAGCTAAGCAGCTTTAACATTATCTAGCACAAAACAGCTTAATTAACACACCCTCTACCACTTAATCCCACCACACTCACCTTGAACACTACCGGCAGCAGATGGACAAGTATAATCACCTATGAGTTTGTTACCTAACATCTAGACTTAGCATTACTTCTTAGACCTCAATTCTAAATATTACAACTCACTGTCCAAAACTATTGAGCAGATACATTTCAGAGATTTCAATAGTTTATGTTGGCTAATCACCAGTTTCACAAAAGCAATTAGAGATGAGTAATAAAAACTGGCTTTGTTACGTTTACATGCATCCCAAAAATAGTAGAAATGAATGTTTCTTTATTTTTTTCTATCAATGTTTCCTGCTTTAAGCAATAGCTAATGAAGACATTTGAAACCAAAACCTTAAAATTTATCTGTCTTCTCTATTTTCCATATCTAAGATTGAAAAAAACAAAAATGAACCTAAAACATTATACAACAGGGGAAGACAGCCAACAGTCCACTCAATTAATAGGTCTGTCTGTTGGAAATTCTAGAAGATTATCAAGGGTTATGGCTACTGAATTTAAGCCCAGCTTCACAAACTTTTAGAAGTGGTTCATTTTGGTAGGTCAAATATGATGGCAGAATATAGTATTAATGGTAAGACTCTTGGCAGTGTGGAGGATCAGAGGGATCTTGGGGTCCGAGTCCACAGGACGTTCAAAGCAGATGCACAGGTTGACACTGTGATTAGGAAGGCATACGGTGTATTGGCCTTCATTAATCGTGGAATTGAATTCAGGAGCCGAGAGGTAATGTTGCAGCTATATAGGACCCTGGTCAGATCCCACTTGAGTTCTATGCTCAGCTCTGGTTGCCCCACTAGAGGAAGGATGTGGAAGCCATACAAAGGGTGCAGAAGAGATTTACAAAGATGTTGCCTGGATTGGGGAGAATGCCTCATGAAAGCAGGTTGAATGAACTCGGCCTTTTCTCCTTGGAGCGACGGAGAATGAGAGGTGACCTGATAGAGGTGTATAAGATGATGAGAGGCATTGATCATGTGGATAATCCCCAGGGCTGAAATGATTGCCACAAGAGGACACAGGTTTAAGGTGCTGGGGAGTAGGTACAGAGGTGATGTCAGGGGTAAGTTTTTTACTCAGAGAGTGGTGAGTGCGTGGAATGGGTTGCCAGCAATGGCGGTGGGGGCGGATATGATAGGGTCTTTTAAGAGACTTTTGGATAGGTACATGGAGCTTAGAAAAATAAAGGGCTATGGGGAAGTCTAGTAATTTCTAAGGTAGGGACATGTTCAGCACAACTTTGTGGGCCGAAGGGCCTGTATTGTGCTGTAGTCTTTCTATATTTCTATGTTTCCACTTGAAGATCGTTGGGATCTATGTGAATAGTGCTATGTTTATCAAAACAAATATTTATTGTTGGAAAGTGGGAAGATTTCTGCAATGTTTGCCAGAGTTGAAGGTTATGTTGATACCTATGCAGCCAAAGTAATCTGACCCAAAAGACAGAAATCTTGTTCTCCTTAAATTAATAAAATGAGTGAACTTCCCAAATAGAATTTACACTCTAGCGGCATATGGGATTTTAAGTACACCTTAACAACTAATTTATTGTTGAATCACATGTTTCAGATACATTTCATGTAAACCAAAGAGTAAACAGAACACAATTTATGGGCTAACATCTCACACAGAAAATTCTGCTGATCCCCCACAATGTTTCACATGCAAACCACCCTCTAACATATCAAAGGTACTTGAATTCCACAGCTTTCTGCTGCACATTTGAAATGGACCATCTACCATACCAGATGCATTCCCAAACAGGGCAAGATTGAAGAGATTATTCACAATTTAAGTTATTTCTAAAGGTTAACCAAATAAATAAGTCAGGCAATTTCCTCTGAAACATTCCTAGATTCTGAGATGAAGCTTTTTTAAAAAAAGAAAACTTGAATCAAAACTTATTGCTTACAGGTAGCATTTGCAAGAAATATGCAATGAGAGAGGCATGATTTACTACCATTAATCACAGCAAGGTAAATAAAACTACAGAGTATATTTTAGAACTACGTTTAAGAACAAGCACATGCTATGAAGTCCATTTAATCAAACAAAAATGACTGGCTGAACAGTAACAGTCTTTGTAACCAAACAAAAATGATGGCTAATGCATACAATTATGCATCATTTAGATTTGATTATTTTATATAAAACTCATTTTTGAACAATATTAGCAAATCTATCAACTTTTTTCCCTTCAAAGTACTAATACTGCAGAGACATGCTGCAAGGTTACAACATGGCCTCCATCTTCAGTATCGCAGTTTGGTGGCAATAAAAGAAAAATAAAACTCAATGTCATTATTCACTGCCTCAAAGACCTGGTAATGATTAAAGATCAGTGTCTAAACCAGTGTATTGCTGCTATCCTCAGGTATACATGTACCTTTTCCAAAGTATATTGTTGCAAGAGATTTTGGGAGGATGCAGGTCTATCAACCTGCTGTCCGTTAAACTTCTGCATATAAAGCAACTTAGAGAAAGCCTTCGGTTAAGATTGAAGATTTTTTTTTAAAGATTAGATTTATTTTTCACATGTATATTGAAATAATGAAACATACAGTGAAATGTATTGCTTGCATCAACAAACAACACAGCCTAAAGACATGCATGGGGGAGACTACAAGTGTACATCAATGTAGTATGCCCACAACTTAGCGGACCCTCACCTGTATGTCTATGGAATGAAGAGAGGAAACTGGAGCACCCAGAGGAAATGTACACAGATACAGGGAGAACTTACAAATTCTTTGTAAGCGGGAATTGAACCCCAGCCTTCCAGATGCTGGCGCTGTACAGCGTTACGCTAACCACTATGCTACTGTGCTGTCCTCAATAAATATTTTCCTGATTTCAAATCAAAAGCCCTCCTCAAACTACTACCACACTTCTATAGGTTGTAAGCCTCTGACAGTATCTATGACCCACCACTCCACAACACCTCAACCAAGGCAATTCAATTAAATCTTTATGGGCTCTCTTGCTAGAATGTTTTCTGAGAAATTATCCTTGCTTCGCTGCAGCAGTTTTGGAGTCAGCACACACCTTAGCTACATTCTCTGGATCAAGCTGTATAATCAATATGCTTTGGCACAGATTAGTTGCCATCTGCCACTGTCTCAATCAAACTTTACAGCTTTGGCTTGGTTCTGGCTAATTATCTAAACTTCCTCTTCCACAAAGTTGTATTTGCTTTGTTAGCCCTTAAAAAATGTTCAGCTTTCCAAAATGGACAATCATGCATGACTTCCCTTGCACTCCCAATCAGATCATTCCTCATAAGACTTTTGTTTCTCCTTGGCTACTTGAGCTGGCGATGCCAACCGTCAGCTTACAAAGGTGGGAATAAGACCATCAGACAATAAGACATAGGAGCACAATTAAGCCATTCAGCCCATCAAGTCTGCTCTGCTATTCCATCATGGCTGATCCCAGATCTTCTCAACCTCATACAGCTGCCTTCTCGCCATATCTTTTGATGCCCTGACCAGCCAGGAAACTATCAGCTTCCACCTTCAATATACCCACAGACTCATATCTCTCTGGTTAAAAAAAAAATTCTCCTTACCTCCATTCTAAAAGGTCGCCCCTCAGTTATGAGGCTGTGCCCTCTAGATCTGGATACCACCACTACAGGAAACATTCTCTCCACATCCACCCTATCTAGTCCTTTCAACATTTAGTGGGTTTTATTGAGTTCCTTCGCATTCTTCTAAATTCCAGTGAGTGCAGGCCCAAAGCTCCTCATATGTTAACCCTTTCATTCCCAAAATCATCCTTCTGAACCTCCTCTGGACTCTCTCCAATGACAACACATGCTTTCTGAGATATGGGTCCAAAACCATTGGCAATACTCCAAGTGCGGCCTGACTAGTATCCTATAAGGCCTCAGCATAGCTCTTTATTTTTATATATTAATCCCCTTGAAATAAATACCAACATTCCATTTGCTTTCTTTACCACAAACTCAAGCTGTAATTTAACCTTTTGGGAGTCACGCACAAAGACTCCCAAGTCCCTCTGCACCTCTGATGTTTGAACCTTCTCCCCATTCAGATAATAGCACATATTATTTTTCTCTTTACCAAAATTCATTATCCTACATTTCCCAACACTGTATTCAATATGCCACTTTTTTGCCCATTCTTCCTTATGAATGCAGAGCAGCACGTATCGGCCAGACAGGATGGTGGAAACCTACATCAGGGAGCACAGGTGTGTCCATGTGGGTTACCTAGAGAAACTGCATATAACAGAACATTGTATTCACAATGGCTATTGGATTGAATTCTACTGCAGAAAACTACTGTGCTGTGCCAAGGGCCTGGTGAAGAAAGCCACTGAAATAAAACTAGAGGAAAAGACTTTTAACAAAGACAAAGGTCTCACTCTAAGGAAGAACTGAAATTCAATTCTAAACAAGATGAGACAGCGGAAAATGATTGGATGAGGGCTAACCAGTCAGGCGAGAAAGGTGACAGGGGTATAAATAACACTGGACTAGACATGCCGAGGCATCATCCCTGATAAAGATGGCAGAGTTTGTCATCAAAATGTCAGTTAAAATTGATGCCTGTACCCAGCTGGAAGCCCAAGAACAGCTTATTTGTGGATATAGGCTTATTATTCACTTGCAATTGCTGAATGCTTTGCAATAATTGGCTCAAATATTAAATCTTGAATGAATAGTTGAATGAAGAATGAATAGTTCCCATATTATCACTTTAATGCGCATTCACATTTCAACTGTCTGATATTCTAACATTTGAAACATTAAATCCACGCTCCTAAAACTATTTCAAAACAATCCTAGAGGTTGATGAATGTGCTCTGTAATATTAACTATGTCTTTAGAAACAAAACACTGAGGCTTGCCAGTAAGCTCAAAGACTGAGACATTTTCCTATAGTTATTTTTTTAATTTAAAAAAAATGGATGGATTAATCAATTGGCCATTTTGGAATCATAAAGTGAGGGTAGAGTGCTACACTGTTCTGATCTACAACTTTCATAATATTCAACTTTCTCTAAAATGCTATACTCAGAAATCAGCTCAAATAATTTATACATCTCAGTTAGGTCTTTATTCTTTAGAGCATAGAAGGTTGCGGGGGGACTTGATAGAGGTATTTAAAATAATGAGAGGGATAGATCGAGTTGACATGGATAGGCTTTTTCCATTGAGAGTAGGGGAGATACAAACAAGAGGATATGATTTGAGAGTTGGGGGCAAAAGTTTAAGGGTCACACGAGGGGGAACTTCTTTACTCAGACAGTGGTAGCTGTGTGGAACGAGCTTCCAGCAGAAGTGGTAGAGGCAGGTTCGGTATTGTCATTTAAAGAAAAATTGGATAGGTACATGGATAGGAAAGGAATAGACGGTTATGGGCTGAGTGCGGGCCAGTGGGACTAGGTGAGTGTAAACGTTGGAACTGACTAGAAGGGCTGAGGTGGCTTCCGTGCTGTAATTGTTATATGGTTATCTCACAAAATAGATTTACTTCGAGACACATCTTTGGCCAGTCCTTTGTTGCTAGTTGTCCTTTGGGTATTTCTTGCATTTCATAGTTTCTATTGCCAACAGATTGGCTCATTATTTTGCAAATCCACTGGTTATTTACTTTGTCTTTACCAAGATCCCTCCCTTCTCTCCTCCAAATAATAGATATTTGACTCACTTAATATAAAAATGAGCTGTGTCAATGACTTAACATGAAAAAAACATGAGAACTATTGATTCCAATTCAATTGAATGGTTATAGGAACTTGTGTTGGGAAACTTACCAAACATTTAAATTGATATGTCGCATTTTACACAAAGGCTTGAAGAGTCTCTTGTATGACACACCAGCTAAGCACTTTGATTTGATTATTCTAAATCAAAAATCAAATCAGAATGTTAATCAGTAAATTTGAGATTCATCACCTAAAGGAATACATTCAAATTATTCAATTGTTAAAAGTACTGCATTAGCACACAGTTGGAAAGGCCTTGCTACCAGGAACATACATTTCAATAAAGCAAAGCTACAAATTTGCATTTTCTTCTAAAAATGTTTTAGAAAACACACTAGTATAAGAGTACTACAAATCATTTACGGAACATACCACTTAAACTCCTTATTAACAAACTGTACAATACACTCTGCAGCAGACTCATGGGATATCAGAAATAATAAAGCCCTTCTCAATCTTGGAATTAGTTGGCAGATCATCAAACTGTGCCATCACAAATTGAAGTGATTGGCGAAAACAGATTTCAAACTGAAAAGGAAGGTACAATTCATAAATAGGGAAGTTAAGCTCTTTGAAAGGGCGGGGAGGCCTTAACTGATATTGGTACACCGTAGAGCAAAGAAGAATAAGCTTCAGTCAATGTTTTTTCAGCTTAGATATACACACAGTAGCCACTTTATTTGGTACCTCCTGCACCTAATATAGTGGCCGCTGGGTGCATGCTCATGGTCTTTAACTGCCATAACCCATCCACTTCAAGGTTCGATGTTTCATGTGTTCAGAGATGCACACCACTATTGCAACAATAGTCATTTCAGTTACTGTCATCTTCCTGTCAACTTGAACCAGTTTGGACATTCCCCTCATTAACAAGGCATTTTCACCCACAGAACTGCATTTTTTTTTTGTTTTTCACACCATTCTCTGTAAACTCCAAAAATCCCAGGAGATCAGCAGCTTCTGAGATACTCAGGCTACGTCCACACTAGACCAGATAAATCCGTAACTGAAGCTTTTTCTCTTCGTTTTGACCCTCCATCCACACTGAAACGACGTTTTCCTCCCCCGAAAACGGAGATTTTCAGAAACGCTCTCCAGAGTGAATAAATCTGAAAACACCTAATATCTGGCATAGTGTGTTCGGGGTAACTGGCTATTTTTAAAACCGCTTTCATGACGTGCTGGAACAAATGTTGGCGGCAGTGCGGCATTTCATTGTTTTCTTGAATGCAACCTCCAACACCACAACAATATCTGACAATAGATGTGTAACAGCCTAATGTAACGTTGTATGGAAATACAAGATAACACTGATGAAGACATGTTTTATACATTTAACAAGGTGCTTTATTAATGTATTGCTTGTGCAAACATTCAATAGATGCAATTGTCACTTTTGCCCAGTTACTCATTTTATTGCACATGTTAAACACAGCAAAATAATACAAAGACATGGCAAAAGTAAAGGCAAACAAATGACGTAACAGCAAATTTCACTTCTGCTCAGTAACAAGCCTTACTGCATTTAGTTGTAGCTGTCGTCCCTTTCATCAGTGAAGAGACTATGGCTGTAGGAAATGTTTCTGGACAAACACGCACCAAGTCTTTCGTTTGGCAATTTTCTTTTAAGTTTTTCTAGTCTTTAACTGGTCAAACGTGCACGAAGTATACCATTTCCTCTTCGCTTGTTTTCTGTGTGTCCTGTGCATGCCGAGTAGGAGGAGATTCGCCCAATATCCATTTTAATGTGGACAGAGGTATTTCTAAAAATGCCTAGTGTGGACATCTGTCATTTTTATGTGAAACCGGCGTTTTCAAAATTATCCGATCTAGTGTGGACATAGCCTCATACCACCCCATATGACACTACTGCACGATCAATGTCACTAAAATTACATTTCTTCCTTACTCGGATGTTCTGTCTGAACAACTGAATCTCCTGACCATGTCTTCATGCCTTTGTCCAATGAGTTGATTCAACATAATTAAATAATTATATATTTGCATTAACAAGGTGTACAGGTGTACCTAAAGTGGCCACTGGGTGTTTGTATGTCACAAGAGAAGCTGATAAGGCTGTTCAAGAAAACTGGAGAGTGGCCTTTGGCTTTATAGATTACAAGGAAGTTGGATCTTACTTCTTATAAGTCACTGGTTAGAACCCATCTTAAATATTTTATCCCTTTTTAGAATAACAGTTAAGGTTGGAAGGAGTAAAGAGGAGGTTGACCTGAACTGTCCTATAGAAATAGGGATCTGAATTACATGGAAAATGAAGAAAATAGATTGTTCCCTCTATTGCA
Organism: Hemitrygon akajei; assembly: GCF_048418815.1. NCBI lineage: Eukaryota > Metazoa > Chordata > Chondrichthyes > Myliobatiformes > Dasyatidae > Hemitrygon > Hemitrygon akajei. The sequence goes on from NC_133128.1 coordinate 56,368,849, forward strand.
GAGAAGGATAATTTGTGTTAAAAACAATCACAAAGTATTTGATAGAGTAAACAAGACAGAACTGGTTCTTCCAGTGACATAAACAAAGGTACCAAAAGATAAAGATTTAAGATTAACAATTAAAAAGTGGATTTTTTTCCTATGTAGCAAGTTGTCATGAAGTGAAATTTATTACCCAAAAAAGATGCAAAAAAGAATGAGATACATCTTTGAAATGAAACATTACCTGGTCTGCAGGAAATAGACACTTTTCTAAGAAAATACAGGACCAATGAAGCTGCTGCCAGCATTAGAGGACCTAAGTTTTAGTGAGAGGTTGGTCAAGATAGGTCTTTGTTCCTTGGAGTGTAGGAAAATAAGGAATAACCTTATAGAGCTTATAAAATCATAAGAGGCAAAGATAAGGTGAATAAGGTAGCAATCTTTTACCTAGGGTAGAGGTGTCCAAAACTAGGAGGCACAGATTTAAGGTGAGAGAGAAAGATTTAAAAGGGACCTGAGGGACAACTTTTTCCAGGCAGAGGGTAATGAGTGCCTGGAACAAGCTGCCAGAGGAAGTGGTTGAGGCAGGTACAATAATCTAATTTATTATGGACAGGTACATACAGAGGCAGAGTTTAGAGAGATCTGAGTCAAAATACAAGAAATTAGGACTAGAAGGGTGGACAGCATAGACGTTGAGCCAAAGGACTTCCCTCTATGCTGTATTGCCCATATGCCACACATGAGGCTGCTTACCAAGTTAAGACCCCATGGTATAACAGGAAAGATACTAACATGGTTAGAGCTTTGGCTGATTGGCAGGAGACAACGAGTGGGAATAAACGGATCCTTTTCTGGTTGGCTGCAATGATGAGTGGTGTTCCGTAAGGATCGGTGTTGGGACCACTTGTTTTTATGCTGTATATAAATGACTTAGATGATTTAGATGGCTTTGTTGCCAAGATTGCAGATGATATGAAGATTGGTGGAGGGGTAGGTAGTGTTGAGGAAATAGGTAGGATGCAGAATAAGTTAGACAGATTAGAGAATGGACAAGAAAGTGGCACATGAAATACAATGTTGGAAAATGCATGGTCATGCACTTTGGTAGTAGAAGTAAATGTGTGGACTATTTTTTAAATGGGAAGAAAATCCAGCTATCTAGAAGCAGAGGGACTTGGGAGTCCTTGTACAGAACACCCTGAAGATCAACTTGCAGGTTGAGTCGGTAGTGAGGAAGGGGAATGCCATGTTAGCATTTCAACAGGTCTAGAATACAAGAATAAGGATGGGATGCTGAGGCTTTATAAGGCACTGGTGAGGCCTCACCTTGAGAATTGTGAACAGTTTTGTGTCCTCATCCTAGAAAAGATGTGCTGGCATTGGAGAGAGTCCAGAGGAGGTTCACAAGGATGATTCCAGGAATGAAAGGGTCATCACACGAGGAATGCTTGATGACTCTGGGTCTGTACTCACTGGAATTCAGTGGGATAAAGGGGGGATCTCATTGAAACCTTTTGAATGTTGAAAGGCCTAGACAGAGTAGATGTGGAAAGGATGTTTCCCATGGTGGGAGAGTCTAGGACAGGAGGGCACAGCCTCAGGATAGAAGGCACCCTTTCAAAACAGAGATGTGGAGAATTTACTTTAGCCAAAGGGTGCTGAATTTGTGGAATTTGTTGCCACATGCACCTGTGAAGGCCAGGTTGTTGGGTGTATTTAAGGCAGAGATTGATGGGTTCTTGATTGGACATGGTATCAAAGTTTACAGGGAAAAGGCCGGGAACTGGGATTGAGGAGGAGTTAAAAAAAATCAATCATGATTGAATGGCAGAGCAGACTCGATGGGCCAGATGGCCTAATTCTACTCCTATGTCTTATGGTCCTAGCAGTAATGGAACCATCAGTTCTGTCCTTTGCTATATTGCACATAAACCTTCAGGCTAAATGAAAAATGTGCATATTTCCTCTTAATTTCCTTTTCATTGAATTTATCACTGCCAATTTTTTAGATTTATTGCTTGTAATCAATTTTCCTTGTGACACACCTAGTTGTACTGCCAGTCAGGTCAATTCCACTTCCTATTCTTCAACACTTCCTCTTGTAGACCTAAACTTCACAGAACTAATGATGGGAAATATAAGGAAAGGGAGAATTTTACTACTGTACATTAGTATCTTACTAGTACCTCAATATATTAGTGTCTACTTCTCCTGCTGGCTCCAAGCTGTTCAACCTAAGCTGCTAATCATCAGTGACGGCAGGAGCAGCATGCCCAAATATTGTTGGAAGCACTTCTTGTAACTTCTCTCTCTTTTCTTACTAAAACATGCAAATTATATTCTTTTACAGATATTACCACTAAATAGTTAAAAATTCCTTCAAGTCTTTAACAACGTTTCCTCATTATCTTTCATAGCCCAATCATTCATACCTGTGAACTCTCACACATTAGGTGCGAGGCTCACACATTCCATGACCCACTCACACATGCATTTAAATCTCACACTGGCGCTAAACAGGTTTAAAATAAGATACTTAGCAGCCCAAGGAACTAATGCAATAATCTCATACTTCGCTAACTGTCGCAGCTTCATTTTATTCATTCGGTTTAGGGGCAAACACCACCTCAACAATAATTTATATTTTTATATTATTGAATCCATAATTTGTTACAATTTTATCATTTAAAAGCACAATCATTATATTGATTTACAGTCTGCGCTGTGCAGGGACAAATATTCCCAGGGTTGTCACTTCAAGTTTTTCAAGAGACTGGGTCTCTAAAGCCCTTTACAAATGGAAGTGAGAAATACTTATCTTCTCCCAAATTATGAACAATTAATAAAACTGGGAATGCACAGCTGTTAAAATATTCAACTTTCTGAGCAACGATACATACTGTAGCCAATCAATCACACGTACACACCTTTTACATCGAAGTGGCTAAATAATCAGCAAAATAAAATATATCCAGCTGTCATATTCACAATTTTACAATGGCTTAATCACAACAACAGAGAGCTAATAAAGAGCCATTATAAGTAGTTCAGATGCTAAAGAGCAAAGACATTCCTTTGTGGTAGAGAATAGCAAGTACAGCATGCAATGTGCAGCATTACCTTGTTTAATAATAAACAGAAGACACATTAGCATCTGTATCCACAAGAAATTCTTTATAGGGCTATAGATGTCTCTTGAAGTATTTACCGTAGATTCCGGACTACAGAGCGCACCTGATTAAAAGCCGCTGGCTCTAATTTTAGAAATAAAATCAATTTTTTACTTGTACAGGCCGCACCGGATTTTAGGCCGCACCGGATTTTCGGCCGCAGGTGTCCCATGTTGTAATATGAGATATTTACACAGAAAGATATTACACGTGAGGATTTTTTAACTTTTAATTAAATCCATATGGTAACAAACAAATATATATTGCAAATGCTTTTTTTCGAACCGTGCCTGTAATACGGCTACTTTTAAATATACATACGTATCGGTAACACAAATTACGTTGCATATACTTTTTTACTGAACAGCACGAACAACATTCCAATATCTCCTAGCGACTGGTAAAAATATATATACTGCAGCCTACCAGGAAAAGTTATTGATCGCCTTTAACTTAAAAGCAGCGTTTTCGCTCGGGTCTGATGTGCTCGGGTCTGATGTGCTTTTCTTCGAGTGTTTTCCATGTTGATGAGGGTGAGTACAAATGACTGATTTACAATAATTTAATTGTGAAAGTGCGCTTGATTTATCGTACAATTTCATTGGACCTCTGTGAACTACTCATCAATTTTATTGGTCTACTGTTATGAGGCAAAATGTTTACGAGGCGGCATGAAAAAAAACCATGTATTAGCCGCTCTGGATTAAAGGCCGCAGAGTTCAAAGCTGTTCAAAATGTGGGGGAAAAGTAGCGGCTTATAATCCGGAATCTACGGTAGTTCAATTTATTGGAGTTCTGGAGACTTAAGTCAAACCATCACTGTTATTTAATAATAAATATGGAAAACAGGGTCATAACACACATCAGTTCACACAGCTCAAAGATGAATGCTACTTGAATTGAGTTTGGAAGCAGGCTAGGTCTATGTTAGAAGATGCTCTAACATACAAACATGCTCCAAAGTTGGTTGTAGCATTGGTAAGCACTTTAAATAATATGTAGTAAACAAATTAGTAACTGCACAGAAAGAACAACATTGAGATGGAAGGCTTTAAATGACAATGGTAGTGTCAATAGGTGACTGTTTTTGCACTTATATACCATGATGGGAACTTATTTTGGACATTGATAAGAAACTCAGAGCCTTCTCATCTTCAAGCTTGTTCTCTAACCTAGGCTAGAAAAGATTTACTCTCAAGTTGAATATATAATCCTGTATATCATTTAATACTTCAGATTATTTCCTTTTAATAAGCTTACTAACTGTAGTTCTCAAGAAGTGGGTCTCTAAAGCACTTTACAAATGAAAGTGAGAAATACTCATCTTCCCCCAAAATTATGAACATTTAATAAAACTGGGACATCCCAGTGCAAACTCAACCATTAGAGTAATGCAACATTTCAATTATGTTCCTATAAGCTTGCAAATACATAGTGCTTGAGTCAGATGAAACTAAGTTACCAAGGCCTCTATGAACAAAGAATTTGAATTCCTCAAATACTTAAGATAATTTCTTTGCATTTGTACAAGAGATTCTTTGAGCAAATTTAGCACAGAAAAAATGCAGTTTTACAGTTTTGATTTTCCCAGTGTAATACAAGATTAAATAGTTACTAGCTACATTCTTTTAAGTTTATCTTGAACGCTCAACAAACAAAATGGAAAGTAAAAATTTGAAATAACTGATCCATTATTAAAATTTGTAAATAAAAACTGCAGATTTAAGTATTAATTTCAATAATGCCAAGTACTAATGCATAACCATTGTTTAAAGGGAAGAAAAACATGTAGATTAAGTTTATGCAATTCCCTAAGTGGAGTGTGAAGCTTTGGGTTTTATTTCCTAATTGTTATGAATGTACCACAGCTCTGAGGGGCTGAAGGGTGCGGGGGTAGCCCCCTCCTTTGTGAGAATCGCAAGATCACGATTGAGTCAATTCAGGAGACACAGGAAATGAGAGAAAGACATGCAGAATCCACAAAAGGGTTAGAATGTGTCCTGGCCTCCAAAAGGCGGACCCATTGATACCAGCTATTGTCTCTTGGAGACGGACTTATGTATTGCATCCTGGACGATGACAATCAAAGCCCCAGGCGATGAACCAAGGAGGAGGTTGGTGGAGGGATTGCATCATCCCCAACCTGATTGACACCTGAGACCCTGTGAGTCAGGATAAAAAGAGGGTCTGTGGGAACAGCCCCTCAGACGCACTAGAAGAAACGCTAGCAATCCCGTAATAGCGAAAGCCGGTGAAAGGCCACGTGCGTCTGCTTCCATTTGCCCGGAATCGGTGACCTTTGCCACGGAAAAACAGTTTTTAGCTAACAACGGGGAACTCAATTCTCAACGACTCTCGAAGGATTGACATCATAAACAGAATGGACAAGTTTTAACCCGTCTCTCTCTCTCTCTCCAACAATTGCCACACAGGGTCCCCAACTTCGGCAGCCTGTATGAACTGAACGACCTATATATTTCCATCGGACAATTCATTATCCCCTAGACAATGATACAGCTTATTTCTTATTGATTATTATTATACCCGCGCTTTTAGATTTAGTATTGACGACGTATATTATCTGTGTGTTTGCATTGATATTATTTTTGTGTATTTCTATCAATAAATACTGTTAAAAATAGTACCATCAGACTTCAACAGACCTCTCTATCTTTGCTGGTAAGTGACCCAGTTACGGGGTACGTAACATAATAAATAGATATTCTACATTGAAAAAAAAGGTTACCAGCATGCTGAAAAAAGATCCACAATTCACAGCAACCTCCTGGATTGTACAAGTAGTCAGCAAAAATCTCAAGATTTATTTTTCTTAAGTAGATAATGGTTTTCAAGCTTTCCATTATACTTCCCAGAGAAATGTACCTTTGGAAGCAGGCAGCAACAAAGCAAATCATGAAAGCCCAGATAAAGAATGTTTGATTTGCTTTCTGTATCTTTGCTATACAACAAACGTGTTGTTTATTTCCATGCAATAGACCATGAAACACTTCTTCAGCACATCCCTACTTCAGCACCCACTAATCCCCTGCAGTACTGCATTTGTGATCTTTCCAACTCAGATAAGACACTTGATTTTTACATTAACTAGACAAAACTCAAATGTGCAGAAATATTAAAAGACAATTAATATATACCAACCAGTAATAAAACTATCAACAAACTCAAAAGCCTCCACAATCACAAACTAGCAGTGAGGAATTAGGGTAAAAACCTAGTTCACAGATTTTGAAAATAACTGAATTAATAGATTAATGGATGAACTAAATTCAGATTAGATGACCTGAAGTACAGAGCATGTGGAGGATGACAAGACTGGTGAAGATTAAATTATTGTGGAAGTACAAGGCCATGTAAAGATTTGAAACCATGGATGGAAGTCTCAAGAAAATTAGACAGAACCCCAGCATAAATTGTGGAAGAAACACATTACCTTCAAAAGTAAGAAAAATTACTTACTCGCCTTCCAACAAAGCATCTCCTGTCCCACCCAAAGCATAAATCTGCAGAACCTACAATAACTTACTAAGACATAAACAAAACCAAAATTATTGCTGACACAGTGGGTCAGGCAGAATCCCATAGGAGAGAAACAGATTTGACATTTAAAGCTTATGGCATTCAATATGAAACAGCTTGTTTTAAGAGAGTACTGGGCATAAGAGCTGGGGGACAATTGCCATTTCCTAACTAGGTGTGATCAGCAAAAAAAAATTCCAGTGATAGCCTTGATTTAGAGAAGGTACAAGCTTAATCATCCAAGAAAAGTCATCAACTTGGAACATTAAGGCAGTTTCACCACATGTATGGCATGACATGCAAAATAGCTCAAACTTTCTTTTAAGTTCAGATTTCCAGAATTTGCAGCTATTTTGTTTTGCAACCCTTTCAGTCACCTCAGAATATATAGAAAGTCATCCTCGATCCTTCAATATTCAAATTAAATTTATCGACGAACATATTTGTCACTCTATACAACACTGAAACTAATTTTCTTGTAGGCATACTCAATAAATCCATAGAATAATAACTATAACAGAATCAATGAAAGACCACAAAAAACTGTGTGTTCAACCAGTTATAGACCGTACAGATATAAAAAGAAATAATAAATGAATAAATAATTATAAAACACAAGATGAAGAGTACTTGAAAGTAAATTCATAGGTTATGGGAACATTTCACTGATGGAGCAAGTGAAGTGGAGTGAAGTTATCCCCTTTGGTTCAAGAGCCTGCAGACGTGCACAATGTTCTGAAGGCTTTACTGTGATCAACTAGACCATATTCATGACTTTTTGTAGGATTTTCCATTCAAGGGCATTGGTGTTTCCAAACTAGGCTGTGATGCAGCCAGTCAATATACTCACCACTACATACAATGCATATAAAAAGTACTCAGCCCTCTCAAAAGTTTTCATGTTTTATTGTTTTACAACATTGAATCACAGTGGATTTAATTTGGTGCTTCTTTTTACAGTGATCAACAGAAAAAACTCTTCTGTGTCAAAGTGAACATATCTCTACAAAGTGATCTAAATTAATTACAAATATAAAACACAATAATTGATTGCCTAAGTATTCACCAACATCCCCCCCCCCCCCCTTTAATAGGACACACCAAATCATCACCGGTGCAGCCAATTGGTTTTAGAAGTCACATAATTAGTTGAATGGAGATCTGTTTTTGGAGACTTGTGTGCAGTCAAGGTGTTTCAACTGACTGGAGTAAAAATACAGCTGCATCTGAAAGATCCAACTACTGGTGAGCCAGTATCCTAGCAAAAACTACACTGTGAATACAAAAGAACACTTCAAGCAAGTCCATGAAAATGTTACTGAAAAATCCAAGAAAATTTCCAAATCACTGAGTGCAGTTAAGTCAATCATCAAGAAATGGAATGAATCTGGCACCACTATAAATCTGCTTCGAGCAGGCCATCTTCAAAAACTGAGTGACCGTGCAAGAAGAGGACCAGTGAAGGAGGCCACCGAGAGACCTATGACAATTCTGGAGGAGTTACAAGATTCAGTGGCTGAGGTGGAAAAGACTGCGCATAAAACCTAATTCGGGTGCTTCACCAATCACAGCTTTATCAAACAGTGGCATAAAGAAAGCCACTGTTGAAAAAACTCACATGAATGCTCGGCTAGAATTTGCCAGAAAGCATGTGGGAGACTCCGAAGTCAGCTGGAAGGTTCTATTGTCTGATGACACCAAAATTGAGCTTTTTAGTCACAGACTAAATGCTATGATTGGCATAAGCCAAGCACCGCATATCATCAAAAACACACCATGAAGCACAATAGTGGCTGCATCACGCTGTGGGGATGCTTCACCGCAGCAGGCCCCGGAAGGCTTGTGAAAGTAGAGGATAAAATGAATGCAGCAAAATACAGGGAAATCGTGATGGAAAATCTGATGCAGTCTGTAAGAGAACTGCAACTTGGGAGATTTGTTTTCCAGCAAGACAATGACCCCAAGTACAAAGCCTAAGCTACACAGGAATGGCTTAAAAAACAAAATTAATGTCCTGGAGTGGCCAGGTTACAAGTCCAGATCTCAATCCAATTGAGAATTTGTGGCTGGACTTGGAAAAAGGCTGTTCACTCACGATCCCAATGCAATCTGACAAGAGCATGAGCAGTTTTGTAAAGAAAATGGGGAAAACTTGCTGTGTCTAGGTGTGCAAAGCTGATAGATCTATCCACACAGACTCAAGGCTATAATTGCTGCCAAAGGTGCATCTATTAAATACTGACTAGAAGGGGTGAGTAATTATGCAATTATTTTGTGTTTAATAATAATAACTTTAGAACAAATTGTAGAAACTTGTTTTCACTTTGACACACAAGAGCCTTTTCTGTACATCAGTATCAAAAATGCAAAATTAAATACACTGTGATTCAATGTTGTAAAACAATAAAACATGAAAACTTCTGGGGGGTGGTGGTGAATACTTTTTACAGGCATTGTATCTATACAAGCTCATCAATGTTTTAGATGTCATGCTAAATCTCTGCAAAATCCTCAGGAAATAGAATCATTGCTGTGCTTTCTTCATAATTACCCTAACAGGCTGGGCCCAGGACAGGTCCTATGAATTAACAACACTGAAGATTTTAAAGCTGCTGACTTGCTCTACCTGTGATCTTCCATTGAGGACTGGCTAATGGACTTCTGGTTTCCTTCTCCTGAAGTCAGCAATCAGCTCCTTGGTCTTGTTGACATTGAGTGTGAGGTTGTTGTGTCAACAACAGCATCATCAGCATAGTTGAATATGGACTTGGAAGTGTGCTTAGCTACACAGTGAATAGAGCAGGGTCTAAGCTCACAGCCTCATGGTCTACTGTACTGATAGAGATTTTGGAGGAGATGTTGTTGCCAATCCAAACTGACTGGAGTCTGCAAGTGAGGAAATTGAAGATCCAATTACATAAGGAGGTATTGAAGCCAAGGTCTTAAGAGTTTGTTGTTTAGTTTTGAGGGGGATGATGTTATTGAATGCTGAGCTGTAGTCAATAAAGAGCATCCTGATGTATGCATCTTTGCCGTCCAGATGTTCCAGGGTTGAGTGAAGAGCCAATGAGATGGCGTCTGCTGCGAACCTGTTGCTCTAGTAGGCAAATTAGAGTGGATATAAGTCAGTTCTCGGGCCTGAGTTGATGCATTTCTTCACCAACCTCTCAAAACACTTCATCACTGTGGATACAAGTGCTACAGAAAGATATTCATTAAGGCAGATCACCATGTTCTTCTGAGGCAAAGATATAATTGAAGTCTGCTTGAAGCACGTGGGTACCTCAGCCTGCCAAAGCAAAAGGTTAAAAATCTTAGTGAATACTCCAGCCAATTGATCAGCACAGATCTTTAGTATGTGGCCAGGTAACACATCTGCGCCAGATGCTTTTCATAGGTTCACCCTCATGAAGGCTGCTAGTACAACAGCCACTGAGACTAAAATCATGGGATCATCACGGGCTATGGCAACTCATGAAGGCTCCTCCATGTATTGACGGTCAGACAGAGCACAGAAGGCATTCAGCTCATCTGGAAGAAGAGCCCTGCTGTCACCGACATTTCTTGATTTAACTTTATAAGAGGTGACAGTATTCAAGCCCTGCCACAACTGTCCAGCATCCTTCGTTGATTCAGGTTTACTCCGGTATTGTCACTTTACCAGTGAAATGGCTTTCCAGAGATCATACCCAGACCTCTTGTAACTTTCTTGGTCACCAAATTTGAATGCCTCTGATCTGAATTTCATGAGATCCACAATCTGCTGGTTCATCTGGGGCTTCTGATTGGGAAAGACTCAATGATTTTGTGGGACACACTTATCTACAACTGTTTTAATAAAGTCCATGACAACCATGGTGTATTCATTCAGATCCACAGATGAGTCCTTGAACACAGCCCAGTCCACTAACTCAAGGCAATGCCATAGCTGCTCCTCTGCCTCACACAGAGCTCTTTGCTGTCCTAATCTCTGGAGCATTGCTCCATATGCAGGTATGAGAAGGACAGCCAAATAATCCAATTTACCAAAATGTGTGCTGGGTTTGGAACAGTAGGGATTCCTTACCTTAGTATAACAGTGGTCTAGTGTGACCTCTGGAGCTACAGGTTAATTACTGATGGTAAGTGGGCTGAGTTTCCTTCAAACAAGCCTGGTTGAAGTTCCCACCTGTGACTTGAAATGCGTCAAGGTGGACTGTTTCTTTTTTGGAGATGGTATTGTGCAATATTATTTATTTCCAAGATGGCGGCGCGACGCAGCTTGCAGCGGCCACTCCGGAGCTGATTATCTGTTATTTGTGAAGCGGGGTGCCGTGCGCAATCATAATCAATTGAAAACGGACGTGGGAACACGGAGGAACATCGGGAAATCTCCAGGAAGACCTTCTTCGTTGCTGCTGCTGCTGTGAGGTCCGGGACTCTGCTGGGAAGAACAGGCCCCCAGTCCTCAGGGTCGCGTTGCTGATGACCGTTGGTGGGGCCGTCTTAATACGCTCGACAGAGGATGGTGCTTGGAGAAACTGTGCCAGGGGGATGGTCGTCAGCTCGGAGGTTCGACGGACTCGGAGTCCGCTGTGGTCAGGTCGCTTTCAGTGTGTGCTGCGTCTGCGAAACTGGGATTGTCGGGAGTTTTCGTTGTCTGCTGCATCTGCGAGGCTGGGTCCGGCGGCGCCGTGGAAGTCCATAGTGGGGGTATTCCCTTCTGCCGCCGGTGTGGGATGGCGAGTCTGGGGACCCTGGAAATTGTGGTGATTTCTTTTGAACTTATAGTCCTTTAACATCTTTGGACTATTTTTACTGTGCCCATAGTCTGTTTTTTTTTAATCAATAATATTGTTTGCACTGTTGTAACTATATGTTGTAACTACCGTAGATTCCGTACTACAGAGCGCACCTGATTAAAAGCCGCAGGCTCTAATTTTAGAAAGAAAATCAATTTTGTACTTGTACAAGCCGCACCGGATTTTAAACCACAGGTGTCCCACGTTGTAATATGAGATATTTACACAGAAAGACATTACACGTGAGGATTTTTTAACTTTTAATTAAATCCGTATGGTAACATAAACAAATACATATTGCAAATGCTTTTTTTAACTTTTAAAAGTAACACGGTTACTTTTAAATATACATACGTATCGGTAACACACAAATTACGTTGCGTATACTTTTTTACTGAACAGTGCACGAACAACATTCCAATATCTCCTAACGACTGGTAAAAAAAATATATACTGCAGCCTACCAGGAAAAGTTATTGATCGCCTTTAACTTAAAAGCAGCGTTTTCGCTCGGGTCTAATGCACTCGCCCCCACCTTCCCGTTTATCGCAAACCGGCATTTTCCCACAAGACGCGGCGAAACCGGATGTGACGCCATAGCATCCCGGGATGTATTTAACTAGAAAATACTAACAAATGAATTACTAAGCGAAAATATTATAAACTAAATAACTGCCATAAAGGCAGCACAATGCTCTTCTTCGAGTGTTTTCCATGTTGATGAGGGTGAGTACAAATGACTGATTTACAATAATTTAATTGTGAAAGTGCGCTTGATTTATCGTACAATTTCATTGGACCTCTGTGAACTACTCATCAATTTTATTGGTCTATTGTTACGAGGCAAAATGTTTTTGGCGGCATGAAAAAAACCATGCATTAGCCGCACCGTAGTAAAAGCCGCAGTGTTCAAAGCTGTTCAAAGCGTGGGAAAAAAGTAGTGGCTTATAATCCGGCATCTACGGTATGTGGTTTTGTGCAGGTCTTGTAGCTTTAGTTTTTGGTCTTGTTTGTCTGGTGGATTTGGAGCTCCTTTCCAGGGAACGTGCTAAGACGGTAGCGCGATATTAATACGCAGCAGCCTCTCCGGACTCTGGATTGGGGATTGCCAAACGTTATGTGGATTTTCTAGTGTAGTCTGTTTTGTCATATGCTTTTGTGATATCATTCTGGAGGAACGTTGTCTCATTTTTTAACTGCATTGCATTTGTGGTTTCTAAATGACAATAAACTGGATCTGATTCTGAATCTGATATCTCAAACACTTGATTATAGTTGGCTGTGAGTGGCATAAAAACTGCAGTCAGGATTATGAAGGAGAACTCCCTAAGTAAATAGAATGGATGGCATTTGACCACTATATAGTCCAGTTCAGGGGAACACAGTTTGACATAACTGCCCCATTGGAGCACCACTGAGAGTTTATCACAAAATACATACCTCCTCCTTTTGGCTTTTCCAAATCAGCAGTTCAGTCCACACAGAAAATAGAGAAGCCTTCTGGTTTGAACGCTGCATCTGATGTGCCTGGAGCAAACCAAGTCTCACTCTAACATAGAACACAACAGTCCCTCACTTCCCTCCAATAAGGCAATCTTGCCCTTAAGTCCTCAATTTTGTTCTCCAGCAACTGCAGATTTACTGACAAAATGCTGGGTACAGAGGACCTCATCACTCTGTGTTTTAGACTGGTGTACCAACAGAAAGGAGAGCAAATGAGTTGAGGCAAGGGATGAATTATATCAACCCTCTTCAAAAATCAGCATAGGATTAAATTTAACATCAAAATTACACGCAGGCTTTCAGACAACTCGCAGGAATGGAGATGTCATTGGCCAGGAAATTAAGTTTGTTGACAAGACAAATCAATGTATTTTGTCTAGAAAGTACTAAGTAACGGGACTGGAAGCAGAATTAAGACTTTGAAAAGTAACTCTATACACAGTCGGCACTCCTTATCTGCGAGGGATTGGTTCTGGGACACCACGCGGATACCAAAAAATGCGGATGCTCAAGTCCCTTATTCAACCTGTCTCAATGCAGTGGACCTTGGGACCCAGCAGAACCCCAGACTTTATTTAACAAGTCTCAGTGCGGTGGACATTAGGACCCGGCGGTGCAACTCTGAATCCGCAGTGTTTCTGTTCACGAAAATAATCATGATCACAATTGAAAATAAAGTGGAAATAATAAAGCGATCAGAAAGAGGTGAAACGTCATTGGAAAAGTGTTAGGCTATGTCAGAACGATGAATGATTGGTGAACGATCAGAACAATATTTAAGGATAAAGTGAGAAAGGCCCTGCCCCGAAGAAAGCTACAATTATTACTAAGCAACGCAGTGGTTTAATTATTGGGTTTTGGGTTTTTGATCCTCCCGGTATTGAAACATACATTCTTAAGCGTTTTATATACATAGAAAGGTAAAATATATACTATATACTAAGACAAATGTTTGACTAACTGACACTAAATTATACCAGATGTACCTGTTCTGACTTACATAGTAAGAGAACTTCCGATTTTTTTCAATCCCAATCCACGGTAACCCACGCACATCCTCCCGTATACTTTAAATCATCTCTAGATTACTTATTAATACCTAATACAATGTAAATGCTATGTAAAATAGTTGTTATACTGCATTGTTTAGAGAATGATGACAAGAAAAGAGTCTGTACATGCTCGAACAAGTGCTGGAAATGCAGTTCCGGGTTTTCTTGAATCGCGGTTGGTTGAATTCGCGCATACGGAACTCGCGGATAAGGAGGACTGACTGTACTTTCATACTGACAGAAAGAATATGATTTTAATTGCTATTTCAAACAGCTGATATAGGTACAAATGGATTCCCCAATGGTTTCCTCCAGTTTTCAAATCATTCATAGGGCAAGAATTCAAAAACAGCAATTAAATAAATATCAGAAAAAAATCCAGGGAATTTTTTTAAATTTAAATTGCACAACTTTGCTCCTCCCTCAGAGGAATGATGTAAAGAAAACATTCGGTCTGAGTCTACTGGCCAGGTTCTGTGTGAGACAGGCAACAAGTAACATGATGCATTGGGATAAAAACTGTTGCAATTCTGATTAATCTTTACCTAACTTAGTCTGAATTTAATTTTATACAAAGCCACATGTTCCTGCAGTCTACTTCACAGTATAACTGTATAGCATAACTCAATTTCTGAAGCAAACAAAATTTTTAAAAACAGCTTTCTGTCCCATTATCTCTGTATATACACACACACATCACCAACCGTATGCATTCTTCCCATTATTAAATATTTGCATAAAGATACAGCACTTTTGCATTAATTACATAAAATAACTTAAAAAAACACATAGCTAACTTTTCATTTCTGTGCATTCCATTTACTTGGCAACATTTAATTAATCATGCACAATGCATGTCCATTGCTCCTAATGAACATATTACCCACAAATTCACTAATTTCATCTTGTACTGATGCTTATCAGTTACCATTGAGATTGGTAGCCTACAATTTCATTGTCTACCCATTCTATTTTTAGAAAGAGCATTTAACATTTACTACCCTGAAGTTCATTGATATATTCTGTTTTTAATGTTTTGTTTAATTCTTTGAGATAACTGAGCCAGTTAAATTTTTGTCTTTATTTACAAAAACTCATTGTTTTTCTTTCATGATGATGAGTAAGCAACAGATGAATTTGAACTAATAACTGATTGCTTAGCACAAGAGTATGCTATACAGTAGATTTCAGTTAATTGGGACACATAGGGACTTGCACATTTTGGCCCAATTAAGCAGCAGTCAAAGTTTCATGGAAAGAGTTTATGAAATACAGAACAATTAAAACACTATCAATACTATTACAGTACTATAGTTATCAGACAAATTAATCCAGAGAACACTGCCACATTCTTCTGATTGACTGTATATGAACAAAATCAGCACAGACATCTAGTGGAGATAATGGACTGCCTTCATACAATACTATCAATGGTTGCATCTGCACATCTTCATTTTCATATTCAAGATTATAGTTGATACCTTCAAATTCTTCATAGATCCTAACTTGTTAGAGTTGTGAAGTAATTTCATTTTTATATTGGCCATTTTGGGCATCTCCAAGTTTGAATGCTTAAAACTGCAATAAAATAGTTCTGAATTCTCTTACTTTTTCTTTCTCACCAACTATCAGAGACAAAAATCGCTGCTTTTTCAACACAAGCACACGCAAACAATGCTATATAAAAATGTTTGCTCTAAGCGGTATTGTGTCAAACAGCCCCACAAGTGCACTCAACTGATGCTGGAAACCATTTAGCAACAGTCTCCTGTCCCATTTACTCAGTATAGCATTCCAAACAAATTAAGGAAATCCCAGTTCTGTCTCAATTAGTTTTTGTTCTTTAAGAGTTGGTCCAAATAAGCAGCTGCCCCAATTAACCAATGGCCTAATTAACAGGAATCCACTGTATTTCAATTAATTCCAACCCAAGGAATTATTCAGTAATTATTGGCTACCCTTAGTCTTAAATTTCATTTTCTATAACGAGAAACAAAATGCTTAAAAATCCAAGTCATTTGGCCAGTTTCTGGCAATTAATGACTTGCTTTCTTTATGGTGCCAGACATTCTTTGATTATCCTCACACAAGTTCTTGCTATTTCCTGTTTTGTTGCCTCATCATCACCCTTCACATTCCCACTCAGCCTTCCACTCCTCTGGCTCACCACCCACTCAGACTGCAATAGTTTAATTGAAGAGAAATTCAGACCTTTTATTTATGAATAACTGCTAAATTTCAAAGAAACATCTTTGAAATTTAACACAATTTAACATTAAACATGGAAAACATTTTATTACAATTATGTTCCAAACAGTCAGGTGAATTAGAAGAATTTTAACTCCATTTTAAATTTCATTTCTTACAATATCAACAGTCCTGCTTTTTTTTTACATTGAGTACAAACATTATTCATAGAAACATACACCACCCACTGATGTAGAAAAATTGGAATAAGATTATACTGTGTAAACTGTTTCAATACAAAATCTACAAGATATGCAATTCTTAGTGCTTTGGTTACTGTTGAAGAGTGGGAAGAGCAACGTACAAGGGGAAGCCACAGCAGTGAGGCCTCTGACACAGAGTCTGGCTCTGTGGCTCAGAAAGGAAAGAGCAAGGAGTGTGGCAGTGATAGGGGATTCACTGGTTATGGGAAAAGACAGGAGACTCGGGGCAAGAATGAGACTCCCAGATGCCTCTTAGGTACCAGCATCAGTGTATTCTCAGATCGAGTCCATAGCATTCTTAAGGGCGAGAGCGAATAGCCAAAAGCTGTAATACATATTTGTACCAACAACATACCTAGAAAACCAGATAATGCCCTGGAGAGTACATTTAGGGAGTTACAAAGGAAGCTAAAAAGCAGGATTTCAAGTATAGCAATTTCTAGATTGATGCCTATGCCATGCACCACTAAGGGTAAAAACTGAAAGATATGCCAAATGAATAAATGTTGAAGATGTAGTTCAGGGACAGGATTTTAGATTTGTGTATCATTAGGATTTCTTCTGGGGAAGATGTGACCTGCACAAAAGGGAGGAGAAGAGGAAGTGTGAGGGGCTGTGTGAGAGAGGTTTGCACAAGAGAGTGCACGAGTGTCAAAGTGGAACCAAGAGAACTTCATTCTCCTGACATGATGTTTTATATTTGTTCAATACAAAGATAATAAAACATGATTAACTGCAGTTTTAATTGTCATATTATCTACTTAACTTTAAGATTTGGAATACAGCTGGGCAGATATACATAATTACAAATATGCAATTTACAGAGACCTGGCTGTCGCAAGGGCATGATTGGCCACTGATGTTCCAGGGTTTAGATGTTTCAAAAGGTTAGAGAGAAAGGTAATGGGGTTGGGGTTTTAGCATTGCTAATCAAAGATAGTACCACAGCTGCAGAAAGGAAGAATATCATGGAGGATTCATCTACTGTGGTAGTGTCAATAGTTACCCGAACTCTCTATTATGAGTATTTTACAAGCCTTCCAATCACAACTGGGACACTGAGGGGCAGGAAAGTAGGCAGATTTTAGAAAGGCGCACAAATAACAGAATTAATGTCATGAAGGACTTCAACTTCTGTAATATTGGTTGTCACCTCACTGGTGTAAAGGAAGGATCCCTGACACAGTATGTTGACAGGCTGACTAGGGAGGTCATTTTAGATCTCATCCTCACCAATAAAATGAATTAGATGACAGACCACTTAATGGGAGAGAACTTTTAAGATAATAACCGCAACTCTCAAAGATAGGAGCAGATGATTTGCAGGAAAAACTTAAATGGCAGAGGGCTAATTACTGTAGTATTGGGCATGAAATTGGGAGCGCAAATTGGAAATGTGTTCTTAGGAAATACACAGTAGAAAAGTGGAAGCTGTTTAAGGAGGTGCATAGGGTCCTGGATAGATTTGTTCCACGGAGATGGGGTAAGGATGGTAGTGTGAAGGAACCATGATGGATATGAGAGGTAGAATATTTGGTCAAGAGAAAGAAGGAAGCATACTTAAGGTTTAGGAAGCAAAAATTTGACAGGGCTCTTGAGAATTATAGGGTACTCAGGAAGGAGTTTAAGAGTGCTAAAAGGGGGACACGAGAAGACCTTGAGTAAGATTAAGGAAAACCCCAAAAGCATTCTACACATATGTAAAAACAGAAGGATGATTAGAGTAAGGGTAGGACCCATGCAGGGATTAAGGCAGAAGTGTGCCTGGAGTTGGAGGTACGGGAGGTTCTTAATCAATACTTTGTTTCAGTGTTCACCAGTGAGGAGACTTTTATGAATGTGAGATCAATGTATAACAGACTAATGTGTTGGATCATGTTGAGGGAGTGTTGTAGCTTCTGAAAAATGCTAGGATAGATAAAACCCCAGGGCTGATGAATCCAAGCCAGATTACTAGAGGAAGCTATAAGAGATTGTTGAGGCATTGATGAGGATCTTTGAATTGTTTCTGGCCACAGGAGTAGTACCAGAGGAATGGAGAACAATAAACATTGCTCCATTGTTCAGAAAGGATTATAGGAATACTCCTGGGAATTATAGAGCAGAGAGTCTTATGTCAGTGGTGGGAAAACTAATGGAGAGGATTTTTAGGGAAATTATTTATGAGCATTTGGAGAAGCATTAGGGGTAGTCAGCGCCACACAGAGAACCAGATGTTTGTTTTTTGAAGAGGCGACAATACAAATTGATGAAAGTAGAGCAAGAAATTTTCACATGGCCTAAAAACTGTGTGGCATTTTGTATTATTGTATAAAAGAAAATTCCAGCTGTGCAGCCACTACCTGCAGACATAGGCAGCCCTGCTGATTCTAAGGGAATATACACAAAATGCTAGAGGGATTCAACAGGCCAAATGGTCAGGCAGCATCTATAGAGAGGAATAACAAGCGATATTTCAGCCGATACCTTTCATCAGATTCTGCTGAATATCCCGATAGAACCTTAACTTTACCAGCCAGATTCATCTCATACCCTCTCTTTGCCCTCCTAAAAGTATTCTTAATCTTTTTATAGACATCAAAGATTCAAATACATATTTTATATGTATTATATTGTATGTACATATATAAAACCATACATAGAAATGAGACAACTTTTCTCCAAACCAGGGTGAAAAGCACAGCAGTACACATAAGGTATGATAGCTTATGAAGTATAAAATTTACAGATGAATCACACATAAATAACATGCTAATGTGCATTAATATTAAATATTGTAAGGTGCAGAACTGATTAACCAGTGACACTTCAATACAATGCAGCAGGGAGTTCAGAAGCTTAATGGGCTGGGGAAGAAACTTCCTTATTCTGACAGTACTTGCTTTTATGCATTGTAGTCACCTGCCTGATAGCAGAAAGTCAAAGCGAATGCTGATGGATGGGTGGGATCCGTACATAGCACTCTGATAAATGTCCGTGGTGAATGATAGGGAGACCCCCATGATCCTCTCAGCTGTTCTCTCAGTCCTTTGTAGGGATTTCTGGTCCGATGTTCAACTGCTCCAATACCACATGGAGATGTGCCCAGTAATGTTTCCCTGAGCTCCTAAACCCAATGTATGCTTTCTCCTTTTCCTTGATCACAGCTCAATATCTCTCATCAGCCAGGGTTCCCTAAACATGCCATGTTTATCCTTTACCCTAACAGGAACATGCTGCCCTGGACCCTTGATATTCTCACTCTTTAAAACATCCTATTTGCCATTCATTCCCTTCCCTTCAAACAAGTTCTCCTGATCAACCTCTACTGGATCTTCCTAATCCCCACAAAATTAGCCATGCTCCAGTTTAGGAGATGGTCACTAAAGCCCAAGTGTTTCCTGACTGCTACCTCATTTGCTTGCCCTGCTTCATTCCCTAAGAGGAAGTCTAATACTGCAACCTCTTGTGTACGGCCCTCTATATATTGATTTGCGAAACTAATGGGCACATTTCACAAATTCCACCCTGCCCAGGCCCTTGACACTTTGGGTGACCGGGTCACTACCAGGTAAATTAAAATCTCCTACTGATACAATTCAATTATTCTTATAACTATAAGCAATTTCTCTACACGCCTGTGCCTCAAGTTCCTGCTGACTATTGGGAGAGTCTGTAATACAGACCCACTAGACTAACACTCCATTTCTTGTCTCAAAATTCTACCCATATGGCTTCCCTCCATGATTCTTCAAGGACATTTCCTCGAAGAAATGCTGCTACATCCTTACTTG
Organism: Hemitrygon akajei; assembly: GCF_048418815.1. Classification (NCBI taxonomy): domain Eukaryota; kingdom Metazoa; phylum Chordata; class Chondrichthyes; order Myliobatiformes; family Dasyatidae; genus Hemitrygon; species Hemitrygon akajei. Next base: position 56,389,100 of record NC_133128.1, read on the forward strand.
TCAAAAAGGCAATGCTCTTCCTTACTCTACCCCATCACACCAGTGGCATCCATATACCGGAGCCTTGAGCTGCCAGACCTGAGAAACGTTGCAGCCGTGTTTCTGTTATGCCTATAACATTCCAGCCTCCAGAGCCAATCCACATTCCGAGTTCACCTGTTCTCTCTGTTAATCCTCTTGCAGTGAAATGAATGCAGTTTAACCAAATTTCTCAGGGGTACATCTACAGAGCCAGTGTTCTGTTCTGGGTGTCAAGTGTGGAATTTCCAGGAGACTCCCAGCCCCCCAGTGGCCACATCTGTGCCAGGTGCATTGAGATGCAGCTCCTTACAGACACTGTTGAGGAACTGGAGACTGTTAGGAAAGTGATAGACAGGGGCTACAGGGAGGTTGTCATGTCGAGGATACAGGAGACAGATAAATGGGTGACTGTCAGGAGAGGAAAGGGGGAACGTCAGATAGTGGAGAGCACCCCTGTGGCCATCCCACTCAACAACGAGTACTCCATTTTGAGTACGGTTGGGGGGGGGGGGGGGGGGGAAGGTTAGGTAGGGAGATGACCTGCCTGGCGGAAGCAACAGCAGTCATGCCTCTGGCACTGAGTCTGACCCTGTGGTTCCGAAGGGTAGGGAGCTAAAGAAGATGGCAGCAGTCATAGGGGACTCTATAGTCAGGGGTACAAATAGGGATTCTGTGGACGCAAAAAGGAAACACAGATAGTAGTTTCCCTCCCAGGTGCCAGGGTCCAAGATGTTTCTGGACATTTCCTCAATATCCTGAAAAGGGAGGGTGAGCAGCCAGAAGTCGTGGTACATATTGGTACCAATGACATAGGAAGCAAAAAGGAGGAGGTCCCGAAAAAAAGAGTACAGGGAGTTCAGAAGGAAGCTGAGAAGCAGGACCTCAAGAGTAGTAATCTCAGGATTGCTGCCTGTGCCAAGCAACAGTGAGGATAGGACTAGAATGGGGTGGCAGATAAATGTGTGGCTGAAGAATTGGAGCAGGGGCAGGAGTTCAGATTTCTGGATAAGTGGAACCCCTTTTGGGGCAGGTGGGACCTGTACAAAAGGGACAGGTTGAATTTGAATCCAAGGGGTACCAATATTCTTCAGGCAGATTTACTAGAGTTGTTGGGAGCGGTTTAAACTAATATGGCTGGGGGATGGGAATCAGGATGATAGAGCTGAGAACAAGCCAGCAGGTTTACAAGTAAATGATGGATGTAACATGAATGTAAGGAAGGACAAGCCAATGACTGACTACAAATGCAGACAGTGCAAAGAGTTACACTGTACCACAGAGACAAAATTCAAAAGTTTTGGGCCTGTACTCACTGGAATTTAGAAGAACATGGGGGGATCTCATTGAAACCTACCGAATGTTGAAAGGACTAGAATAGGTGGATGTGGGGAGGATCTTTCCTGTGGTGGGGCTATCCAGAACTAGACGGCAAGGCCTCAAAATTTAGGGACAACACGACCCTTTAGAACAGAGGCAAGTCCACTGCACTGAGGTTAAATAAGGGACTTGAGCATCCGCGTTTTTTGGTATCCGCGGGGGGTCCCAGAACCAATCCCCCACGGATAAGGAGGGCCGACTATATTTATTGACATTTTTATTATTTGCACAATTTGTCATCTTTTGCACATTGACTGCTTGTCATTCTTTGTCTTTTATAGTTTTTCCATAAATTCTTTATTTTCCTGTAAATGCCTGCAGAAAATAATCTCAAAGACTCAAGATAGTACAAGTCACCATACACATACTTCAATAATAAATTTCCTTCAAACATTTTTTTTAATCCCTTTCCCTGCCTTTGGTCAGCCTCTGGCCATCCCGACTACAAACGTGTTCTCACTGGCAACTGATTTATTCCATGATTTGCAGAGGCCCAAACCCCTGCAAATCTAATTTCAAAACTCCCATTGTAGCACTAGCAAATTTCCCTGCAAGGATATTGATCCCTCTCTCTGCCAGAAAAGGTAATAGAGCAAGAAACAACTTGAGCAAAATTTAAAAAGTGTCCTCCTTTCATTGGATGAACTACAAAGAGACAGCACTATGCCATTGACTGAGCTGTGCCTCTCAGTTCCAGTGACCCAGAGTTAATACCGATCTCCAGCAATGTCTTTGTGGACTTTGAACATATTCCAGGTACACCATTTCTCAAAGGTGTGCAGGGAGGTAGGTTAGTTGGCCAATGAAGGTTGCCCCTAGATAAGTGGTAGAATCAGGAGGTGAACCAATTGGAGTGTGGGGAAAACAAAATTAAATCAACGAGCACTTACTGTAAAATGGTTAGTTGAGACAGCAAAGAGCCCAAGGGCCTGTTTCATTGCTGTATGACTCTATAACTACAGAAGGTAAAGAACATACATTTTTTAAAAGCTGAACAAATCCTTTCTTCTAAATTTAAAGTTTTCCAAACCCTCTCCAAAATGAAAATCAAGAACTTTTTCTCTTCCACACAAAAAACAGCAAAACCACTAGATTTTCCATCAGTTTTCCCAAACCCTGCCTGCAATAATGACTCATGCTTTCCACACTGTTTACATTTTACACAGATGCTGTCCCTGTCATTCAGCTTCCCAAAATTAAAAATCTCCTCCCATCAATTTGTCCTTTCCAGATACAAGATTTTGCAAACAAGTCACAGCCTATAAAGTGTGGGACTAGAGCTTGATATGCATTTTGTACAGCTTAAGTATAAAATTTGATAGCTACAAGTTGGAAAAAAGCCACTAGGCCACAGAGTATGTTACTCAGGTTAACACTTTTTAATATAGCCTAATAATTATACTTTATAGTAAAAGGTGAATATTAAAGCTTCAAAAGGTTATACCAGTTCATTCCTCATGACTTTTGTAACTCTGTTCTCTAAATCTCTGCTCTTTCATTGGAAGTTATTTCCACTTAAAATAATAACAATTGCTTTTGTTAAGTGAAATACAGTAGGCCCTCCTTATCCACGGGGGATTGGTTCCGGGACCCCTCGCAGATACCAAAAAACACGGATGCTCAAGTCCCTTATTCAACTTGTCTCAATGCAGTGGACCTGAGGACCCAGCGGAACCCCAGACCTTATTTAACCTGGCTCCGTGCGGTGGACATTAGGACCCGGCGTCGGAGCTCTGAATCCGCAGTGTTTCTGTTCACGAAAATAAGCATGATCACGATTGAAAATAAAGTGGAAATAATAAAGTGATCGGAAAGAGGTGAAATGCCATTGGTCATTGTAAAAGCGTTAAGGCTACGTTGGTCAACGATCAGAACAATTTTAAAGGATAAAGGGAGAAAGGCCCTGCCCCGATGAAAGCTACAATTATTACTAAGCAACGCAGTGGTTTTATTATTGGGTTTTGGGGTTTTGAGTTTTTGATCCTCCACATCAACCTGGCATGAATGGAGAGCGCACTCGATAGCGGTCTGTCACTGGATCGAACTCGGGAACTTCTGTTCCTGAGCCCAGCACTGAAACATACGTTCTTAAGTATTTTATATGCATAGAAAGGTAAGATATAATACTATATACTAAGACAAACATTTGACTAACTGAAGTTAAATAATACCAGATGTACCTGTTCCGGACTTACTTAGTAAGAGAACTTCTGATTTTTTTTTTATCCCGATCCACGATAACCCAAGCACATCCTCACGTATACTTTAAATCATCTCCAGATTACTTATAATACCTAATACAATGTAAATGTCATGTAAAATAGTTGTTATACTGCATTGTTTAGGGAATAATGCCAGGAAAAAACAGTCTGTACATGCTTGAACAACAAGTGCTATAAGTGCACTTCCGGGTTTTCTCGATTTGCAGTTGGTTGAATTCATGGATGAGGAACTCGCGGTTAAGGAGTGCTGACTGCATACCTTTTTGCTAATTATGCATCTAACATTTCATCAAATCATGGAATTACTAAAAATCTCTTACCATTTTCTTCAAGATAGCAGATTTAATAAAACACCATAAACACAAGAGCTTCTGTAGATGCTGATAAATCTTGAGCAACAGACACAAGATGCTAGAGGAACTCAGCAAGTCCGGCAGTATTTATAAGAGCATAAGATATAGGAACAGAATGAGGCCATTTGGCCCATCAAATTTGCTCCGCCATTTAAACATGCTGATCCAATTTCCTGCCTTTTTTCCATATACCTTCATGCCCTGACAAATCATGTATCTATCAATCTCTGCCTCAAACATACAAAGGCTTGGCCTCCACAGCTGCCTGTGACAAAGAATTCCATAGATTCACCACTCTCTGGCTAAAGAAATTTCTCATCTCCGGTTTAATAGGATGCCCCTCTATTCTAAGGCTGTCCCCTCTGGTCTTAGAATTTCCCATCATAGGAAACATCTTCTCCACATCCACTCTGTCAAGGTCTTTCACCATTCGATAGGTTTCAATGAGGTCACCCCCATTCTTCGGAATTCCAGTCAGTACAGGCCCAGAGCCATCAAACACTGTTCATATGACAAGTCATTCAAACAACAACACACACAAAATGCTGGTAGAACACAGCAGGCTAGGCAGCATCTATAGGGAGAAGTGATGTCGACGTTTTGGGCCAAGACCCTTCGTCAGGACTAACCGAAAGGAAAGATAGTAAGAGATTTGAAAGTAGAGGGGTGAGGGGGAAATGTGAAATGATAGGAGTAGACCGGAGGGGGTGGGATGAAGCTAAGAGCTGGAAAGGTGATTGGCAAAAGTGATACAGAGCTGGAGAAGGGAAAGGATCATGGGATGGGAGGCCTCAGGAGAAAGAAAGGAGGGGGGGGAGCACCAGAGGGAGATGGAGAACAGGCAAACAACTAAATATGTCAGGGATGGGGTAAGAAGGGGAGGAGGGGCATTAACGGAAGTTAGAGAAGTCAATGTTCATGCCATCAGGTTGGAGGCTACCCAGCTGGTATATAAGGTGTTGTTCCTCCAACCTGAGTTTGGATTCATTTTGACAATACAGGAGGCCATGGATAGACATATCAGAATGGGAATGGGACGTGGAATTAAAATGTGTGGCCACTGGGAGATCCTGCTTTTTCTGGCGGACCGAGCGTAGGTGTTCCACGAAACGGTCTCCCAGTCTGCGTCTAGTCTCGCCAATATATAAAAGGCCACACCGGGAGCACCGGACGCAGTATACCACACCAGCCGACTCACAGGTGAAGTGTCGCCTCACCTGGAAGGACTGTCTGGGGCCCTGAATGGTGGTGAGGGAGGAAGTGTAAGGGCAGGTGTAGCACTTGTTCCGTTTACAAGGATAAGTGCCAGGAGGGAGATCGGTGGGAAAGGATGGGGGGGACGAGTGGACAAGGGAGTCGCGTAGGGAGCGATCCCTGTGAAAAGGAGAAAGGGGGGGGGGAGGGAAAAATGTGTTTGGTAGTGGGATCCCATTGGAGGTGGCGGAAGTTACGGAGAATTATATGTTGGACCTGGAGGCTAGTGAGGTGGTAGGTAAGGACAAGGGGAACCCTATCCCGAGTGGGGTGGCGGGTGGATGGGGTGAGGGCAGATGTGCGGGAAATGGGAGAGATGCGTTTGAGAGCAGAGTTGATGGTGGACGCAGGGAATCCCCTTTGCTTAAAAAAGGAAGACATCTCCTTCGTCCTGGAAAGAAAAGCCTCATCCTGAGAGCAGATGCGGCGGAGACGGAGGAATTGTGAGAAGGGGATAGCCTTTTTGCAAGAGACAGGGTGGGAAGAGGAATAGTCCAGGTAGCTGTGAGAGTCTGTAGGTTTATAGTAGATATCAGTAGATAGGCCGTCTCCAGAGAGTCCCAAGCCATTCAATCCTGGAATCATTTTTGTGAACCTCCTTTGAACCCTCTCCAGTTTCAACACATCCTAAGAGAAGGGGCCCAAACATGCTTACAATACTCCAAATGAGTCCTCACCAGTGTTTTATAAAATCTCAAATTCCCATCCTTCCTTTTATATTCAAGTACTCTTGAAATCAATGCCAACATTGCATTTGCCTTCCTCACCACAAACTCAACCTGCAAATGAACATTTAGGAAATCCTGCAAAAGTACTCCCAAGACCCATTGAACCTCTGTTCTTTTTCGTATTTTCTCTCCATTTAGAAAATAGTCAACCCTTTCATTTCCTCTACCAAAGTACATGACCATACACTTCCCGACACCATATTCCATCTACCATTTCTTTGCCCATTCTTCTAATCTGTCCAAGTCCTTCTGCAGCCTCTCTACTTCCTCAAAACTACCTGCTCCTCCATCTATCTTTATCTCATCTGCAAACTTTGCAACAAAGCTATCAATTCCATCATCCAATTGTTTGACATATAATGCAAAAAGAATTGGTCACAACACAGAGCCGTACAAAACATCACCTGTCACCAGCAGCCAGCCAGAAAAGGCTCACTTTACTCACACTCTTTGCCTCATGTCAATCAGCCACTGCTTTATCCATGCTAGAATCTTTCCTGTAATACCACAGGGTCGTAGCTTGTTAAGCAACCTCACCTTATCAAAGGCCTTCTGAAAATTCAAGTACACAACATCAACTGATTTTCCTTTGTCTGTCCTCTTTGTAATCTTTTCAAAGAATTGAAACAGATCTATCTGGCAAGATTTTCACTTGAGGAAACCATTGTGACTACAACTTATTTTATCATGTGCCTCCATGTACCCTAAGATTTCACCCTTAATAATCAACTCCAACATCTTCCCAACCACTGAGGTCAGACTAACTGGCCTATAGTTTCCTTTCTTGAAGAGTGGAGCGACATTTGCAATTTTCCATTTTTCTGGAACAATTCCAGAATCTAGTGATTCTTGAAAGATCATTAATAATACCTCCACAATCTCTCCAGCCACCTTCTTCAGAACTCTGGGGTGTGTAGAATCTGGTCCAAGTGACTTATCTACTTACAGACCCTTCAGTTTTCTAAGAACCTTCTCTTTAGTTATGGTAACTTCAAACAATTCATACTGCGACACTTGGAATTTCCACCATACTGCTAGTGTCTTCCACAGTGAGATTGAAGCAAAATACTTTTTCAGTCCATCCACTATTTTGTTGTCCCTCATTACTACCTCTCCAGTATCGTTTTCCAGTGGTCTGATATCCACTCTCGCCTTTCTTTGATACTTTATATATCTGAACTAACATTTGGTACCCTCTCCTCTTTAATGTTATTGGCTAGCTTACTTTAATGTTCCACCTTTACCTTCTGAATGACTTTTTTTTAGTTGCCTTCTGTTGGTTTTTAAAAGCTTCACAATCCTCTTAACTTCCCATTAATTTTTGCTTGTTATATGCCCTCGTTGTCTTTGACTTTCTATGAGCCACTGTTTTGTCATCTTTCCTTTACAATACTTCTTCCTCTTTGGGATGTATATCCTGTGCCTTCCAAGTTGCTTCCAGAAATTCCAGCTATTGCCACTTTGTCATCTGTGCCAGTGTTCTTTTCCAATCAATTCTGGCCAGCTCCTCTCTCATGCCTCTAATTCCCTTTACTCCACTAAAATATTGATACATCTGACTTTAGCTTTTGCTCTAACCTGATTTTCCCAGTCTACCTGCAATCAATATAGAGAGGGGTATAAATAGTCAGTGTTTTTGGCTGAGAACTTTCCTTCACAATTTTGTGTGTGTTTAACATTCCTCATCAAGGTGTGTGTAGAAAACAGAAACATAGAAAACCTACAGCACAATGCAGGCTTTTCGGCCCACAATGCTGTGCCGAACATGTACATACTTTAGAAATTACCCATAGCCCTCTATTTTTCTAAGCTCCATGTACCCATCAAAGAGTCTCTTAGAAGACTCTATTGTATCTGCCTCCACCACCGTCGCCAGCAGCCCATTCCACGCACTCACCACGCCTTTGACAAGCTGAGGCTGCTTAACAAGCTATGACCCCATGGTATTACAGGAAAGATCCTAGCATGGATAAAGCAGTGGCTGATTGGCACAAGGCAAAGAATGTGAATAAAGGGAGCCTTTTCTGGCTGGCTGCCAGTGACAAACGTAAAAAAAAAACTTACCCCTGACATCTCCTCTGTACCTACTTCCAAGCACCTTAAAACTGTGCCACCTCGTGTTAGCCATTTCAGCCCTGGGAAAAACCCTCTGACTATCCACACGATCAATGCCTCTTATCATCTTATACACCTCTATCAGGTCACCTCTCATCCTCCGTTGTCCAAGGAAAAAAGGCCTAGTTCACAAAACCATTAAATGTTAAAAAGATGAACTAAAAGTCAACTGCCTGTTATCAGCCAATTATTTTTTAAAAAGTCCTAATTTTAATTCTCATGTTCAATTCAAAACGATGGGGAAATAAACATAAAACTTTTGGGAAATACTTAGCATAGGACAATTTCTTCCTATCAACTATGCAAACTTTACAAAAATGAGGAAATAAGCAATGCTTAAAACGATTGAGCATTTGTTAGATTCCCTGTCAATTTCAGGATGAATCTAAACAAATAATCCCCAAAATGGGCGATATTGCCCCTCTGGGGGTGATGGGAGCTTTTAATGGACTGGGGCGCTGCTCAATAGCATAAGGTGCAGGTGAGAGATTACAGGCTTTATGTAAGAAATTAATTACTTTGAACTGATTAAACACACACACGCAAGGTTTCCAATCACCATTGAGGCATGACAGGATTTTTTTCTTTGTGGAGAGATTGGGCTAAATTGAGTAATGACATAAGCAGGACCACGTAGTGAGCAACAAATCCACCAGCCAAACTTGTGCCAGCAGAAACTGGATGGGTTGGTGTTACTGTAACCAGAGAAGTTGGTGAGATTCTAAACTAGCCCAGGAACAGGACAGAGAGGCACAATAAGAGAGTGAACATAGGGAAGGGCAATAGTCACATATTAAAGGTATTTTTTTTGTCATTAAAGCACTCAAAGAAAGGGGACTACAGAGAGGGTTAAACAGCTAGGGGCTTTAGAGCAAGGTGCCATGACGGTTTGCATGTTTAATACCATAATTTCAATGCTCATTGCTAAATCTGGATAGCCCCATACAAATAGAGAAGAACTAATTCTGCCAGCAGTAAGGGACATTCTGTATACAGTTCTGCAAAATCACCAAACCAATAATTAAAGCGATTCTGCTCAGCGACAACTCTGTTCAAAGACGAATAGATGAAATGTCTGAGAACAAGGAAAATGCATTGTGCAAGAGAATTTGTTCTGCAGTTGTACGAGTCAACTTTGTCAGGCATTGAATTTTTGTTTCTTGGTTATGGTTGCTTCATAACAGATGAAAGCATGGTTCAAAAGTTGTTATTTGCAAGAGGACTAGAAACATACGAATACAGATCAATATTCTGAGGTGTTGAGTAATTTTTCCAAAGACGACAGTCTGCTCACCAATATTCTTGCTCATGCAACTGATGGGCACCGTCAATGACAGGACATTGACTTCTTGAGAAAAAACTGTATCTAACATGTTTACCATTCACTGAGTAATTCACAGGCAACATCTTGTCACAATAAACCCAAGTGATCAGCTGTAGAAATCATTACTGTTATCACAGCAGTAAATAAAATCAAGCATCATGCTCTCAATGCTCAATTATATTGAGAGCTTTGTATTAAAAATAATGAACAGTTTGAACACTTACTGTTGTATACGAAGTCAGATGGCTTTCAAAAGGAAGTTGCCTGAGACACTTTCATATGCTTTTCGAACTCTGATAAAATTCTTTGAAGACTTGACTGCTTCATTTAGTAATCAACTCAAGAATATTAGGCAAGACATTGCTGGACAAGAAATTTTTTCAGAAGTGTTGCTTACTCAGAATTTTTTTTTTGTTTATGATAGACTGCTTGAAGATGAACACAAATATAATTTCAGACTACTTGTATCACGTAAGAATTTGGAGAAACAACAAATTAACTTTTATTGAATATAATGTGTTTAATTGCATATTGGTGCTGTTGCTTGCAATAGTTCAACTAAGTTAAAAATATTTTGTTAATGATTTTCATTTTGTACTCAGTGTCTGAGGCTTCTCGCTTAAGTGTCCAACAATAATTTGCCAGCATTGATGGATTCCAGTTTCCCTGGTATCTTTTCTAGATGACCACAATGTCCTGGTGAAACCTTTCACCATGCTCGTCACTAACAGCACCAAGATTTGCATGGAAGAACTCTAAATGGGAATGCAGAAAATGAATTTTTAGTGACATGTTGCATTTCATGGTTTTATGTTTGAAGTGTGCTTTCAACCAGCTGCATGTAGTTTGATGCTCTGTAGATGCCGAGAAAAATTTCAACAACTTCCTTGAATGTCTTCCATGTGATTTTGTCCTGTCCCACTAGAAATTCTTCAAAATGCCTGTCATTGATGACCTGTTTGATTTGTGGACCAACAAAAATGCTTTCTTTAATCTTGGCATCAGTTATTCTGGGAAGCATCTGTCTTAAATATCAAAATCCTTCATAGAAATTTTTGTGTCTGGTGATAGCAAAGTCCTGAACCCAATAATTATTACTAAAACCTGTCCTGCCATCCAGCAGCCATGCCGTCCAAGCACGCCTGGACAAGATAGGAAACTTTCCAGCTTACATTGTAGGCAACATTTTAATTGACTTGAATTATGAATTGAAATAATAAACATAAGTTTATTTTTAAAAATGGTGCGTGATAGGGAAATTTCATGGTGATTTTCATGATCAGTAGCCCAAAATTCATAAGATACACCTAAAGGTATTCAGGAAGCAAAATTTTGGTCCAGTGTTACTTAGCAGAATTATTTACAAAGTCCAATGACATCAATCTTCAATTGCAAGGAAATGATATAAATCTTATCAAGCTCAAATCAGTTGGTCCCACATTTCTGTCCAAGTTAACCCTATTTAAGTGCAACATTGGTCATTGCAATCTCTTCCAATTTCCAAGCCTCTCTGAGTTGGAAGAGGAAGGATTACCAGATGTTGAACTTCAAGTATTCTGTGTCCACCTGGGTGAGCTGCATAAAGTCATGTCAGAGAGATTTCAGGATCTTCTCTTGATCCAAATTCCAGATTGGGTAAGAAATCCATTTCTGAACACTTGTAATGAGGAATTAACAGGAAGGATGGAAGAGCTGAACAAGCTACAAAATGACTAAGCTAAAGCCCAGGTTCAAAAAAATTATATCAAGATTTTTGGTTACAGAAAGAAATCTCTGAACACTACCCTGTACTGTGGAAAAAGGTTAAGATGTTCTTTATTGCCTTTCTAACATCACATTTATTAAAGAACAGTTTCAGTGCAGTAACCCAACTTCTACCAATATGAAACATGGACTGCAAATTATTGAACGTAGGAATCTGAGACTACTGATTCAGTCTGATGTCGAGAAGCTGATATCACTGCACCAAGCCCATCCATCTCACCGAAAGGTGAACGAGCAATGTAGTGAATAGCTGTACTAATATACACTCAAATTGTTGAAAATTGTTTTTACTATAATTAAATAATTTTATTTTCAGCTTTAAATAGATTTGATTTTTTTGCAATTATTCATCACTACTTTGAATTTGCAGTTCCTATTTTCTTTCAATGTGCATTGTAAATCAGAATTATTTATAGTTTTTTATAAAATGGCCAGAAAGAGAGAGAGGACATTGAGGATGTGGTCTGGGTGTCAAGGGAGTGATAACCCAAAAACGTTTGCAAATCACATGGACAGACATTCAGTCAAGATAAACCAATACATGAGGGTGATTGATAAGTTTGTGGCCCAAGGTAGACGATGAGTTACTAACTTCAAACTTTCGGCATAATCACTCAGAGTCGACTGCATGTGCATGTAATGACAGCTGTATAACTCATCTCCTTCTACCTTAGGCCACAAACTTATCAATCACCCCTCATACCACACAATCATAATCAGATTTAATATCACTGCCATGTCATGAAATTTGTTATTTTTAAGGCAGTAGTACATAGCAATACACATTAATAAAAATCTAAATTACAATTAAGTATCTATGAAACTTTGTTTTAAATAATCAGCACAAAAAACAAAGGAAAACAGTGATGAGGTGTTCATAATCCATTCAGAAAACAGATGACAGAGGGGTAGAAGCTGGTTCTGAAGCATTGAGTGTGTATTTTCAGGTTCCTGTACCTCCTCACTGACGGTAACAATGAGAAGAGGGCATGCTCTGGGTGATGGGTGTCCTTAATGATGGATGCCACCTTTTTGAGGCATCACCTTTTGAATGTGTCCTTTATGCTGGGGAAGCTAGTGCCCATGATGGAGTTAGCTGAGTTTACAACTTCCCACAGCATATTCTAGTCCTGTGCAGTGGACCCTCCACACCAGATGGTGATGCAACCAGTTAGGGGTCAAAGCTAAAACATGGCACAAGAGGGCAACCTCTCTCAGCTCATCAGTGAAACAGTTATATTCTTCCTGTTATAATGTCTCTATTTTCCTTTTCAAGGTGGCAGGGGTCCTATCAGGATCTTTAATCTACAGCTGCATTCAAAAACGGTGGGTCTGTACAACGGCGTGTTTACGTTCTGGGAACCCGTCAATCGACCACCTTTTGGTACATCCAGCCACAGCCCGAAGTCAGGCATCTTTGTGGCCTTCTGCAGCCCATGGACACTGTTATGAATGTACCACAGCTCTGAGGGGCCGAAGGGTGCGGGACCAGCCCCCTCCTTCAGGAGAATCGCAAGATCGCTATTAATTCAGGTCTTGGACCCAGGAAATGAGAGACAATGCAATGGATTTGACCATTGTTCTTAGAGGCACCTGTGTGAATTGCAACTCTATAGTACGTGCCAGCTATCAGGGACATGGACACCCTCGGGCAATGTGGTGTGGGGATGGTATCACCCTACCTTGATTGACATTTACAAATCTGCCAGCCATGATAAAACGGAGACTGCAGGAGGCAGTACTCCAGCGACGCACCAGACGGAGACACCATCGCTCATCGCTCCCGTAAGAACGGGAAGCTGCTCGGATGCCACGTGTGATTTGGATCCCCTAGCTAGAGAATCGAGTGGCTAATAACCCCGAAAAGGATTCCAAACTGACAACGAGGAACTCCCGTTCCCAATTTCACGCTTTGAGTCCAGAAGGCTGGCAAGTTTATTTTCTCTCTCCAACCCGTGAACACCCAGCGGTCCCTCAAACGGCAAAAAGCCTCCATGAACTGGCGAGACTTTTATATTTCCATCGGACAATAGTTTAACCCCTAGACAACGATAGAGCTTATTTCTTATTGATTATTACTATCCCTGCTCTTCAGATTGAGTATTGACGACGTATGTTATCTGAATGTTTGTATTAACCTTACTTTTGTGCCCCTTTATAAATAAAAACGTTTAAAAATGGTACCATCAGACTTCAGTGGACCTCTCTATCTTTGCTGGTAAGTGACCCAGTTATGGGGTTCATAACAACACAAATTTGCCGATATCGCAAACTGAAGCACAGTGGAAGGTGGAACATCAAAGACAGTGAGAGTGGCTGTCGGAGGGCTCTGTACTCAGGACCAATTTTTTTTTCCTCTTACTCACACACACACACAAAATGGTGAAGGAGAGCTTGCTGCCAATTTTCAAGTTGAGGAACTCGAAATAAAAAGCAACACTCCAAATCTAAATTGTCCCAATTTTACTCTAACACAAGTCCTGTTTGTGACAAGTGCAAAAGTGGTGAGGTTTCTCTTATTCATATGTACTGGAGCTGCCCTAGTCTAGAGAAATTTTGGAGAGATGTTTTCCTAACCTTATCCCATATTCTGAATTGCCACTTAGAACCTAACCCTCTGATTGCTCTTTTTGGTTCCTTGGCTGAGACAGATCTGAGTCAGACTAAACGTCGAACATTATCTTTTGCTTCTCTTCTGGCTAGACGTTTAATCCTTCTTAGGTGAGGAGATGTTGCCCCACCCACGCATGCTCAATGGCTCAATGATATTATGTCCTGTTTAGACCTTGAAAAAATTCACTACTCACTTCTTAATTCGGACATAAAGTTTCATAAGGTGTGGGGACCTTTTCTGGAATATTTTCATAACTTTTCCTTAGATTAAGTTTTTTTTCAGTCCCTTACTTTCAGTTTTTTTTCTTGGTAGTAGGCATCATTATCTTTTGCTATTATTTTCATGTACAGTTTTGGGGGTTTGAATGTTCTGATTTATATTTCCTACATTTTGCTGTGATTGGTCTGGAGGTTTTTTTCTTGCGGGGGTGGGTACTAACTTTACACTACTTTAGTATGGGTGCTTTTTTATCATTATTTTGAATCACATTATCATTGGGTGGTTATCTTGCACTGTATTAATCTCTTATTTTGGTCTTGGGTTTTTTTGCTGTAGTGTTGTAGAAATGCATAAAAAAATCAATAAAAAAATAAAAAGCAACACTTCTGACTGTAACAACAAAATACCGTAGATTCCGGATTTTAAGCCGCTACTTTTTTCCCACATTTTGAACAGCTTTGAACTTTGCGGCCAATAATCCGATGCGGCTAATGCAAGGTTTTTTTCATGCCGCCTCGTAAACATTTTGCCTCGTAACAGTAGACCAATAAAATTGATGAGTAGTTCACAGAGGTCCAATGAAATTGTACGATAAATCAAGCGCACTTTCACAATTAAATTATTGTAAATCAGTCATTTGTACTCACCCTCATCAACATGGAAAACACTCGAAGCATTGTGCTACCTACCCTCTTAGTTTAAACTATATTTGTTTTCTGTACTACATCGCGGGATGCTATGACGACACACCCGGTTTCGCGGCGTCTTGTGGGAAAATGCCGTTTGCGATGAAACGGAAAGGAGGGGGTCGAGCGGCGGAGCGGCTTTGGATCTGAGCGAAATCTGCTTTTAAATGCCGTTTGCGATGAAACGGAAAGGAGGGGGGGAGCGGATTCCGCGAGCGGCTTTGGATCCGAGCGAACTCTGCTTTTAAGTTAAAGGTATCAATAACTTTTCCTGGTAGGCTGCAGTATATATATTTTTTACCAGTCGTTAGGAGATATTGGAATGTTGTTCAGTAAAGAAGTATACGCAACGTATATTTAAAAGTAGCCGCGTACGGGCACGGTTCGAAAAAAAGCATTTGCAATATGTATTTGTTTTTGTTACCATATGGATTTAATTAAAAGTTAAAAAAATCCTCACGTGTAATATCTTTCTGTGTAAATATCTCATATTACAACGTGGGACACCTGCGGCCGAAAATCCGGTGCGGCCTAAAATCCGGTGCGGCCTTTACATTTAAAAAAATGAT
Source organism: Hemitrygon akajei (assembly GCF_048418815.1). Classification (NCBI taxonomy): domain Eukaryota; kingdom Metazoa; phylum Chordata; class Chondrichthyes; order Myliobatiformes; family Dasyatidae; genus Hemitrygon; species Hemitrygon akajei. The sequence continues at coordinate 56,404,346 of NC_133128.1, forward strand.
TTTATTTCTAAAATTAGTGCCAGCGGCTAAAAATCAGGTGCGCTCTGTAGTCCGGAATCTACGGTAGTGATTGTTTGTCTCCCCTCTCACTGTGGAAGAGTGATATCTGTCTCTCCATTGTTAAAAAGGAAGCCTGTGGGATGTCAAAACGTTGGAATGAACAGTTAGTTTTTGATGTACTGTGGACCATGGTCTCTCTTTGGGGGCTTTGTTGTTGCTGGCATGGTGGGTGTTGGGAGGTGGGAATGCAGATGCCTTATGATGGAATAAATGGGGGGGGAAGAGATGATTTTGCTGCTGCTTCTGCATGGCAGGGTGGGCAGGGGTCTCTGGGATTCATAAGTTTTTTCTGTCATTCATTCGTTAGGGGTTTTCTTCTGTTTCAAGGATATTTGCAGAGAGTAAAATTTTCAGGTTGTATAGTGTATACGTTCTCTGACATTAAATGGAACTATTGAATGCTGTACACAGTACAAGCTGATGAAATTTGCATGTCTTTGAGGGGATATTCCAAATCTGCTCAAACTCCTACTGAAATATATCCGCTGTCATGCCTTCTTTGTATTTGCAAACATGTTTGACCAAGGATAGGATTTCAAATATGTCAACGCTCAGGAACTTTCAACTGTTCACTCTTTCCACTGCTGATCCCTCAATGAAAACTGCTATGTGTTCCCTTGACTTCCCCTTCCTGAAGTTCACAATCAACTCCATGGTCTACAGGATGTCAGGCAGTCCTCAGGTTTTTACAGAGGAGGATTTGTAACACATCTTGTAGGTTAGAAATTAACAGTATCAGTGTGGGAGCAGATCACAGAAACAACAGTGATTGTAAAATGAGCAATCACAGGAATAGTGGCCAACAGCTGACCTCACTTAAGAGCCAGCTTTGCTCAGCTCAATCCAATGCCTGATTGTTGTAGCTCATGGGAGTGAAGAAAATGCCATTTCCACCTGACAAAAGGTGCTCCATCCAGCCAGGAAATCCATCCCACCATACTCATTTTTATATATGGGGTATCCATCAGTTAGAAACATTAAAACCTTACAGCACAATACAGGCCTTTCAGCCCACAAAGTTGTGCCGAACATGTCCCTATCTTAGAAATTACTAGGCTTATCCATAGCCCTCTACTTTACTAAGCTCCATGTACCTATCTAAAAGTCTCTTAAAAGACCCCATCGTATCTGCCTCCACCACCATTGCCTGCAGCCCATCCCATGCACTCACCACTCTGAGTAAAAAACTTACCCCTGACATCTCCTCTGTACCCACTCCCCAGCACCTTAAACCTCTGTCCTCTTGTGGCAACCATTTCAGCCCTTGGAAAAAGCCTTTGACTATCCACATGATCAATGCCTCTCATCATCTTATACAGCTCTATCAGGTCACCTCTCATCCTCCGTCACTCCAAGGAGAAAAGGTCAAGTTTACTCAACCTATTCTCATAAGGCATGCTCCCCAATCCAGGCAACATCCTTGTAAATCTCCTCTGCACCCTTTCTATAGCATCCACATCCTTCCTGTAGTGAGGCGACCAGAACTAAGCACAATACTCCAAGTGGGATCTGACCTGGGTCCTATATAGCTGCAACATTACCTCTCAGCTCCTAAATTCAATTCTATGATTGATGAAGGCCAATACACTGTACACCTTCTTAACCACTGAGTCAACCTGCGCAGCTGCTTTGACTGTCCTATGGACTCCGACCAAGATCCCTCTGATCTTCCACACTGCCAAGAGTCTTACCATTAATATTATATTCTGCCAGTATCTTTGATCTACGAAAATGAACCACTTCACACTTATCTGGGTTGAACTCCATCTGCCACTTCTCAGCCCAGTTTTGCATCCTATCAATGTCCCGCTGTAACCTCTGACAGCCCTCCATACTATCCACAACACCTCTAATCTTTGTGTCATCAGCAAACTTACTAACCCACCCCTCCACTTCCTCATCCAGGTCATTTACAAAAATCATGAAGAGTAAGGGTCCCAGAACGGATCCCTGAGGCACCCCACTGGTGACTGACCTCCAGACAGAATATGACGCATCTACAACCACTCTTTGCCTTCTGTGGGCAAGCCAGTTCCAGATCCACAAAGCAATGTCCCCTTGGATCCCATGCCTCCTTACTTTCTCAATAAGCCTTGCATGGGGTACCTTATCAAATGCCTTGCTAAAATCCATATATGCTACATCTACTGCTCTTCCTTCATCAATATGTTTGGTCACATCCTTAAAAATTCAATCAGGCTCGTAAGGCACAACCTGCCCTTGACAAAGCCATGCTGAGTACTCCTAATCATATTATACCTCTCCAAAGAATCATAAATCCTACCTCTCAGGATCTTCTCCATCAACTTACCAACCACTGAAGTAAGACTCACTGGTCTATAATTTCCTAGGCTATCTCTACTCCCTTTCTTAAATAAAGGAACAACATCCGCAACCCTCCAATCCTCCAGAAACTCTCCCATCGCCATTAATGATGCAAACAGCTCTTCTGGGCAGCTTATGGAGTAAGAAGCTGGTTGGCTCTTCTCTATCCTTTTACAAACTACTTTCCACTGTTACTTTCGTTTAAACTTTGAAGATTCACTACTTATAGTGAAGGATTTTGGATTTAATTACGATGGCTGGAACCCAAACTGGAAAGGAATTAAGACGTAGCAAAATTGTTTCTAAAACTGAACAAACCAAATTTACAAGGGAGGTAGAAGAAACCTATACTCCTGAAAAAATGTTTTATTGATACAAGATACTAATACAAAAATTGGAATGGTGGATTTTAAAATCGATAAACTGACAAATGCTAATGAAAAGCTTGAAAAATCTGTATCTGCCGTCCAAGAATCTTTGAGGAATCTGGAATCTCAATATCAAATGCTTAAGATGGATACTAATAAAATCGGAAAACAAGAGACAATACATCCAGTGATTAAGGGGCAGGAGTTAAAGTTTTCTACTATGGAAAAGAAAATTGCTGAGGCTTCGTCGGAACTATCAAGAATTAAGAAGAAAATAATCGATCTGCAATGTAGAAGCCGAAGGATGAATTTACATACACTGGGTTTGCCTAAAAATATGGAAACTGGTGAGCCAGTAAAGTTTTTCACAAGTATGTTATACAGTCGGGTCCTCCTTATCTGCGGGTTCCACATGTGTGGATTCAACCAACCGCGGATCGGGAAAACCCGGAAGTTCTCTCTCCAGCACTCGTTGTTTGAGCATGTGCAGACTACTTTTTCTTGTCATTATTCCCTAAACAATACAGTATAACAACTATTTACATAGAATTTACATTGTATTAGGTATTATAAGTAATCTAGAGATGATTTAAAAGTACAGTCAGTCCCTGGGTTATGAATGAGTTCTGTTCCTGAGTCCGTCTTTAAGTCGGATTTCAAGTCAGAACAGGTACATCCAGTATTATTTAGTGTCAGTTAGTAAAACATTTTTCTTAATATATAGTATATATTTTATTATGCATATAAAACACTTAAGAAACATACGTATTTCAATAATTAAACCACTGGGTTGCTTAGTAATAATTGTAGCTTTCATTGGGGCAGGGCCTTTCACATGCTCCAATGAAATTGTTCCGATCGTTGACCAACTGTAGCCTAACGCTTTTCCAATGACCAATGGCGTTTCACCTCTTACCGATCGCTTTATTACTTCCACGTTATTTTCAATCGTGATCATTTTCGTGAACAGAAACACTGCGGATTCAGAACTGCGCCATATCAAAAGTCCACTGCACTGAGACAGGTTAAATAAAGTCCAGGGTTCCGCTGGGTCCTAAAGACCACCTCACTGAGACAGGTTAAATAAGGGACTTGAGCATCCACGATTTTTGGTATCCGCAGGGGTTTCCAGAACCAATCACCCACGGATAAGGAGGGCCAACTGTACTCACTTTTTAGTGAGATACTTGAAACCTCTCTGCTAATAGACAGGGTGCATCGAATACCCCACAACAAGCCATCGGTTGAGATGAAACCATGAGCGGTAATTCTGTGCTTACATTATTTTGCTACCAAAGAAGCAATTCTTTGAGATGCCGGGAAGCGGGGGAAGTTAACTTACAATGGTGTGGAGTGTCCTATAGTTGAAGATTTTGCCCCTAAAGTTTATGCAGAAAGAATTAAATATCGAGAAGTGATGGTAGAACTCTATAGGAAAAATCAGGTCGTCCTAAATGATTTGATTCTCCTGAGGAAGCTACGAAGTTTCTCAACGACTTTAAGTCGGTCATGTAAGCAACTTTTCCAGTGCCGTTCTGCAAGCAACTCCAACATTTAATCCTTAGCTGACAATCGTGTGTAGTTGAATCATTTAAAGACTAATCTATGTTCTATGCATAGTCATCGCTTTGATTCTTGTATTTTTTTTTCCTTTTTTAAAGATTTGTATGAATTTAACATAAGTCGCAACATATTTTTTTCTTTCTGATCGAATCCATTCTATTCCTCCCTGCGGGTTCTGCTTGTCTCGGCGCATGAATTCTTTTTATAAATCCTTAAATTAAAATCTTAGCATGGATGTTAATAAAATTAATATAATTTCCTGGAATCTGAATGGCTTGAATCAACCTATTAAGCGTAGAAAGGTCTTTAAGAAATTGAGAACATTTCAAGCCGATACTATTCTTGCGAAAGAGACCCACATCCGTAGGGAAGATGAAAATCATTTTATTTTTAATTTTGAACGGGTTCTCAATATCACTCTTCATAAATTTCAAAAAATAGTTATTTCAAAAAAATAGAGATTTTTTATTAATTTTAAAGTCTCTTTTGTACATTTTAATACTGTCACTGATTCAACTGGAAGATACGTAATTGTTACTGGTTTGTTATGTGGTCAAAAGGTGACATTGATATGTGTGTATGCACCTAATGTAGATAGTCCTGAATTTAAGAGGTTATTTTCTGCACTGCTGAATTTAAATGAATAAGTTGATTATGGGCGGTGACTTTAATTGCTGTCTCAATCCCTCGACTGATAGGTCATCAACCAATCCGTGCCTTCCTAATAATGCTGCGTCCTGCTTGAATTACTTTTTACTAGAATATGGTGTGCTAGATATTTGGAGATTTCTACATCATAAAGACGAAGATTTTTCCTTTTTTTCCCACATGTATTTCATAAATATTCAAGAACTGATTATTTTTTGTTAGATACGCGATTGGTATCCTTTGTTGCTGATTGTGCATATGATGTTATTGCGCTGTCGGATCATGCGCCTATGAAACTCACACTGAAGCTTTCTGATAACTCACGGAAGGCAGCTCAGTGGAGATTCAATGCTCCACGATTCAACTTTTTTAAGTTTTATAAAAGAGCAAATCTTTTTATTTTTTGAATTAAATACAACTGAGGGTATGTCAAAGTTGGTTATTTGGGATAGGATGAAATCTTTTCTTAGGGGACATATAATTTCATATACAGCAGCTTTAAGAAAAGTGGAGCTTTTAGTGATTATTAACAGGATTAAAGAAATAGATAAAGTTTATTCAGTATTATCTACTGAAGATTTATACAAGGGTGAAACTTCAAATGGAGCATGACTTGCTATTTATTGACTTATCCCACTGAGCAGCAACTTTTCAAAATGAAGTCTATTTTATATACGTGGGGATAAATCAGGTAAACTGTTAACTGCTCAACTCAAAGCAACTATGGCTAGGAGGCAGATTTTGAAAGTACAAGGATCTGATAGAACGGAAACATCCAACAGTCTGGAAACTAATAAGGTTTTTTTGGACTTTTACTTTAATCTTTATAAATCTGATTTTTCAGACAACGCCACTTCTATGAATGAATTTCTACAAAGATTGAATATACCCCAAATTTCTACCCAAGATATGAATACTTTAGATGCACCCATTAATCAAGAGGAAATAGTAAGAGTTATATCTTCCTTTCAATCAGGTAAAGCTCTGAGACTGGATAGATTTACGGTAGAATTTTTAAAGACATTTACAAATATTCTTACACCTCGTCTATGCCAAATTTTAACTGAATCTATATTTTCTGGAACCCTCCCGAAAACTTATTATGAGGCATCAACTTCATTAATTCCTAAAAAAGGAAAAGATTTATTTGAATGTGCCTCTTACAGACCAATTTCTTTATTAAATGTTGATTCCAAAATTCTTTCTAAGATTTTGGCTAACAGGCTTGAGACATTTTACCTAAGGTTATTTCTAACGATCAAACTGGATTTATTAAGAATAGATATTTATATTTTAAGATTCAGAGATCACTGAGTATCATTAATTCCTCTCCATCTAAAGAATTTGAATGTGTTGTTTCTCGATGCAGAAAAAGTCTTTGACAGGGTAGAATGGCCCTATTTATTTGAGGTTTTAGAAAGATTTAACTTTGGTCTATACTTTATATCTTGGATTAAATTGATTTATCAAGCCCCTTTGGCGGCAGTTATAACTAATAATCAAAAATCTTATTTTAAGTTATATAGAGGTACCCGGCAGGGTTGCCCTCTCAGTCCGCTGCAATTTAATTTAGCTCTAGAACCTCTCGCTATTGCTCTTCAGAACTCCAATAAGGTTTTAGGTATTAAGAGAGGAGATAAAGTGCATAAGGTTTCGTTGTATGCAGATGGCTTGTTAGTTTATATTTCAGATCCTAAGAAATCGATTTCTGCTTTGCTAGCTATATTTTCTGAATTTAGTAGTTCTTCTGGATATAAATTAAAGTGAGTTATTTCCTATTAACAATTATTTTGATCAATATGATCAATTTCCTTTTCGTATTCCTAAAAATAACATTTATCTCAGTATTAAAATTACCAAAAATTTTAACGACCTGTATAAATATAACATTCTTCCATTAATTGTGTATACGCAGCAAGTAATTTCAAAATGGTCTCCTATGACATTATCATTAATTGGCCGTATTAATGCTATTAAAATGACAGTATTACCAAAGTTTTTATATGTATTCCAAGCAATCCCCTCTTTTATTCCTAAGCTGTTTTTTTGATAGAATAGACTCTAAAATTTTCATTTTTCCTTTGGAATAATAAAAATCCTAGATTGAGTAAAACTTTTATTGCAGAAATTAAAAAAGTATGGTGGTACGGCTTTGCCAAACTTTAGATTTTACTACTGGGCAATTAACATTCGTTAAATCGCTTTCTGGATTCATTTTTCCAATATATGTGATTGTCCCTTATGGGTGGATTTGGAGAAAAACTCGGTGAAGGGGTATTCTTTGGCCTCTTTATTGGGAGCTCTTCTTCCTTTTTTGCTAAGTTCGGTAGGCGAGACTTTAATCCTATTATTAAACATACATTAAGAATCTGGTTACAATTTCGTAGATCCTTTGATTTTAATAACTTTGTTCTTTCTAGTAAAATCCATCTTAATTATTTTTTTAAACCAATTTTTGATCAGACCTTTTTAATTTGGAAAACCAAAGGATTAGTAACTTTTTTAGATTTGTTCTTGGGTAATTTCTCTAATGTCTTTCACTCAGTTAGTGGATAAATATGACCTACTAATGTACACTTCTCTAGATATTTACAAATTAGGAATTTTCTAAGTAATTTACTGCCAAATTTTCTTTGGCTTATTCACCCAATATTACTGATACTTTTTTTTCAGGTCAAACCATTTCAAAAAGGACTGATAGCTATAATACATAAATGGTTACTGAACTTGCGTATGTTATCTAATAATAAAATTAAAGCTGCGTGGGAACTTGAGTTTTGAGAGTCACTTTCAGATAATCAATGGGATAAAATTTTTCATTTGGTAAATACCTCCTCTATTTGTACCCGTCACTCCTTGATACATTTCAAGGTAGTGCATCGGGCGCATATGTCAAAGGACAAATTAGCCTGTATTTTTTCTAATATTAATCCTATTTGTAATAGATGTAATATTGAGTTGGCTATTTTAACACATATGTTCTGGTCTTGTATCAAGTTAGATAATTTTTGGAATTAAGTCTTCAAAACTTTGTCAAAGGTTCTGAATGTTGATCTACAACCAAAATTTACTTACAGCAATTTTTGGGATCATTCCTTCGGAAGCAGGAGATATTCCTGCTTCCACTCAACGGATGATAGCTTTTACAACTATATTGGCTAGGAGAGCCATTTTGCTTAAATGGAAGGATTCTGAACCACCTACTGTTATTCATTGGCTTACCTCCATTATGTCCTGTTTACGTTTAGAGAAAATAAGTCAGACATTTGATACATTTTCTAAATTTGAGGAAACTTGGCGACGTTTTATTCAATATTTTCATATGCTCTGACTTATGGCCCTTCCAGATACCTTTTTGAAGTTTTGGATTTGATCAGAAATATTTTCCTTGTTTTTTTGGCTTTCACTCTCAGTTTGAGCTGCCCAGTTCTTTTTTCTTTTTTGTGGGTTTTGGGTTTTTTTCCCTGTTTATGTCAATTATAAAAGTTTCTTTATCTTTTTTTCTTTTTATGGATAAGAGAAGTATCAATTACCTTTCTCTTTACTATATATTATTTGATTAATACAAACCCCATTTCCAGAAAAGTTGGGATATTTTCCAAAATGCAATAAAAACAAAATATCTGTGATATGTTAATTCATGTGAACCTTTATTTAACTGACAAAAGTACAAAGAAAAGATTTTCAATAGGTTTACAGACCAACTTAATTGTATTTTGTAACTATACACAAATTTAGAATTTGATGGCTGCATCACACTCAACAAAAGTTGGGACAGAGTTAAAATAAGATTGAAAAGTGCACAGAATATTCAAGTAACAGCGGTTTGGAAGACTCCACATTAAGCAGGCTAATTGGTAGCAGGTGAGATATCATGACTGGGTATAAAAGTAGCGTCCATCAAAGGCTCAGTATTTGCAAGCAAGGATGGGTCGTGGCTCACCCCTTTGTGCCAAAATTCGTGACAGAATTGTTAGTCAGTTCAAAAGGAACAGTTCTCAACGCAAGATTGCAGAGAATTTAGGTCTTTCAACATCTACAGTACATAATATTGTGAAAAGATTCAGAGAATTCAGAGACATCTCAGTGCATAAAGGGCAAGGTCGGAAACCACTGTTGAATGCGCGTGATCTTCGAGCCCTCAGGTGGCACTGCCTCAGAAACCGTCATGCTACTATGACAATTATAGCTACCTGGGCTCAGGAGTACTTTGGAAAACCATTATCACTTAACACAGTCCGTCGCTGCATCCGGAAATGCAACTTGAAACTGTATTATGCAAGGAGGAAGCCATACATCAACTCTATGCAGAAACGCCGGCGAGTTCTCTGGGCCCGAGCTCATCTCAGATGGACCGAAAGACTGTGGAACCATGTACTGTGGTCAGATGAGTCCACATTTCAGCTAGTTTTCTTAAAAAATGGGCGTCGAGTTCTCCATGCCAAAGATGAAAATGACCATCCTGATTGTTATCAGCGAAAGTTACAAAAGCCAGCATCTGTGATGGTATTGGGGTGCATCAGTGCCCACGGCATGGGTGAGTTGCATGTATGTGAAGGTACCATTCACTCTGAGGCGTATATTAGGATTTTAGAGAGACATATGTTGCCATCAAGGCAACGTTTCTTCCCGGGACGTCCATGCTTATTTCAGCAGGACAATGCCAGACCACATTCTGCATGGGCTACAGCAGTGTGGCTTTGTAGACACAGAGTGCGTGTGCTTGACTGGCCTGCTGCCAGTCCAGATCTGTCTCCTATTGAAAATGTATGGCGCATCATGAAGAGGACAATCAGACAACAGAGACCACAGACTGTTGAGCAGCTGAAGTCTGATATCAAGCAAGAATGGACAAAATTCCCAATTACAAATCTACTACAATTAGTATCCTCAGTTCCAAAACGATTAAAAAGTGTTATTAAAAGGAAAGGTGATCTAAACATGCCTCTGCCCCAACTTTTGTTGAGTGTGTTGCAGCCATCAAATTCTAAATTTGTGTATATTTACAAAATACACAATCAGTAAAGCTATTGAAAATCTTTTCTTTGTACTTTTGTCAGTTAAAGGTTCACGTGAATTAACATATCACAGATTTTTGTTTTTATTGCATTTTGGAAAATATCCCAACATTTCAGGAAATGGGGCTTGTACTTTGTTTGATCTTGATAATGTTCATTTTTCCTTTTATTCGAACTGTTATTGATATAGATATTTGTGATAATTCTCCTCTTGTATAATAAAATGATTGATAAAGAAAGAAAAAAAAAGATGATGCAAACAAAGATCATCGCCGGAGGCTCAGCAATCTTCTCCTTCGCCTCCCAGTGGCCTGGGTACATCTCATCCGGTCCCGGCGACTTACCCAACTTGATGCTTTCCAAAAGCTCCAGCACATCCTCTTTCTTAATATCCACATGCTCAAGCTTTTCAGTCTGCTGTAAGTCATCAGTACAATCACCAAGATCCTTTTCCATAGTGAATATTGAAGTATTCATTAAGTACCTCTGCTATTTCCTCTGGTTTCAAACACACTTTCCCCACTGTCACACTTGATAGGTCCTATTCTTTCATATCTTGTCCTCTTGCTCTTCACATACTTGTAGAATGCCTTGGGGTTTTCCTTAATCCTGCCTGTCAAGGCCTTCTCATGGCCCCTTCTGGCTCTCCTAGTTTCCTTCTTAAGCTCCTTCCAGTTAGCCTTATAATCTTCTAGATCTCTAACAGTACCTAGTTCTCTGAACCTTTTGTAAGCTTTTCTTTTCTTCGACTAGATTTATTACAGCCTTTGTACACCACGGTTTCTGTACCCTACCATAACTTCCCTGTCTCATTGGAACGTACCTACACAGAACTCCACACAAATATCCCCTGAACATTTGCCACATTTCTTCCATACTTTTCCTTGAGAACATATGTTTCCAACTTAAGCCTCCAATTTCCTGCCTGATAGCTTCACTCCAATTAAACCCCTTACTCCAATTAAACGCTTTTCTAACTTGTCTGTTCCTATCTCTCCCCAATGCTATTGTAAAGGAGACAGAATTATGATCACTATCTCCAAAATGCTCTCCCTCTGAGAGATCTGACACCAGACCAGGTTCATTTCCCAATACCAAATCAAGCACAGCCTCTCCTCTTGTAAACTTATCTACAGATTGTGTCAAGAAACCTTCCTGAACACACCTAACTAATTCCACCCCATCTAAACCCCTTGCTCTAGGGAGATCCAATCGATATTTGGGAAATTAAAATTTCCTATCACGACAACTCTGTTATTGTAACACCTTTCCAGGATCTGTTTCCCTATCTGCTCCTGTTACTATTGGACAGCCTATAAAATACACCCAGTGAAGTTACTGACCACTTCCTGTTCCTAACCTCCACCCACAGAGACTCCGTAGACAATCCCTCCATGGTGTCCACCTTTTCTGCTGCCGTGACACTATCTCTTATCAATAGTGCTATGCCCCCACCTCTTTTGCTTCCCTCCCTGTCCTTTCTGAAGTGTCTAAAGCCCAGCACTTGAAGTAACCATTCCTGTCCCTGAGCCATCCAAGTCTCTGTGCTGGCCATCACATCATATCTCCAAGTACTGATCCACACTCTAAGCTCATCCGCTTTGTTAACAACACTCCTTGCATTTAAATAGACACATCTTAAACCTTTGGTCTGAGTGCGTCTCTCCTCTATCACCTGCCTATCCTCCCTCTCGCACTGTCTACAAGCTTTCTCTATTTGTGAGCCAACCTCCTCTTCCCCAGTCTCTTCAGTTTAGTTCCCACCCCCCTAACAATTCTAGTTAAAACTCTCCCCAGTAGCCTTAGCAAACCTCCCTGTCAGGATATTTGTCCCCCTGGGATTCAAGTGCAACCCGTCTTTTTTGTACACGTCACACCTGCCCCAAAAGAGGTCCCAATGATCCAGAATTCTGAATCCCAGCCCCAATCGCTCAGCCATGCATTTATCCTCCACCTCACTCTATTCCTATTCTCACTGCCGCGTGGCACAGACAGTAATCCCGAGATTACTACATTTGAGGTCCTGCTTCTCAACTTCCTTCCTAATTCCCTGTTCTCTTTTTCCAGGGACCTCTTCCCTTTTCCTACCTATGTCATTGGTACCAATATATACCACGACCTCTGGCTGTTCTCCCTCTCACCGGAGGATATCTTGGACGCAATCCAAAACATCCAGGACCCTGGGACCTGGGAAGCAAGCTACCATCCGAGTTTCTTTTTGCATCCACAGAATCGCTTGTCTGACCCCCTAACTATAGAGTCCCCTATCAATACTGCCTTCCACTTCCCTTCCCTACTGTTCTGAGCCGGAATATGGAACTTACGGTTCAGAAGTTCCATATTCTGCCCGGACTTCAGAATAATTCCAGCATTTTTGATTTCTTTTTGCATCAGTTGTGCATTACTGCTTTTAATGTTATAATAGTTGTTACTAATTTTAATTTTAAAGGTAATTCAGTGTGTCCAGCCTATAGCAGTTCACTGAAAACCCTTTCAATTCACTTGCACTTACTTCAAAAATTTTCACCCACTTAAACTATGATGGATTTATCATAGAAGTATCTAAATTAATCTTTGATGTTTTAGCAATCTACACTTACTAAGAGCAGACTACTTTCTAACTGCCATTATCTTCTCATTTGCTAGAATTCAATGCAATGTAAAATTGGTAGACTGACAATGTTTCAAATCAAGATTCTTTTATAAGTCAAATGTGGTTTATTTATTTGGTCCAGGTTTTTCTTGCACAATAATCTTTAGGAACGGTCATTTTCATTCAAATATTCTAACACAATTGGCTCATGCAACAATGGCATTTCTCACATGATTACCAGTAATTCACCAGAATACAACTCTATTCATGCAATTAGCAAATAAAACTTGTCTTTTCTCTTGACAGCATATACTTAGCTATACTAACTTATTTTCTCTTTTTTTTAAAAAAAATCACATTACTTGATCAATTGTTTTATCATACAAATATCATTAAGAAACCTTGGAGGGGTTTTAATTATTTTTGTCAATGCTTCTATTGTCTAGTTTCTCATTTGCAGTACCTCCTGATATCATTTTCTTATATTAAAGTCAGTGCATGAATACAAGATGCTGTAGTAAAATTAACTTCGGATTACATCAGAACTTTGCTTTACGCTGCACTGACAATAACTAAATTTTGGTAGTAACCACTTCATTTTTTTTTAAACCAGTGAAACAACATTTAGGCAAATATATGCAAACTTAAACAAAAATACCACAAGGTGAACAACAGCTTGATTTAAATATACTTCAGTAAATTCAACATTACAAATATTTTGCATACAGTTATAAGAAAGTTTGTGAACCCTTTGTAATTACTCGGCTTTCTTGCAATAGTTACTCATAAAATGTGGTATGATCTTCATCTACGCACAATAATAGACAAACAAAATTTGCCTAAATTAATAACACAAACAATTGTACTTTCCATGTCTTTATTGAACACGTTGTTTAATCATTCACAGTCTAGGCTAGAAAATATATGTGAACCCTTGTATTTAATAACTGGTAGAACCTCCTTTAGCAGCAATAACCTCCACTAAACGTTTCCTGTTGCTGCTGATCAGACTTTCACAATAGTGAGGAGGAATTTTAGACCATTTCTCCAAACGAAACTGTTTCAGCTCATCAATATTTCTGGGATACCTTGCATGATCAAACCTCTTCAGGTCATGCAGCAGCACTTCAATTGGATTAAGTCCAGACTCTGACCCGGCTATTCCAAATCATGATTTATTTTTTTCTTTTCAAACCATTCTGTTGTTAATTTACTCTTGTGTTTTAGATCATTGCCTTGTTGCATCAACCAATTTCTATTTATCTTCAGGAGATGGACTGTTACTCTGACATTCTCCTGTAAAATATCTTGAAACAATTTTGAATTCATTGTCCCTCAACGATTACAAGCTGTCCAGGCCCTGAGGCAGCAGAGCAACCCCAAACCATGATACTGTACTCCTTCCAGCATACTTCACAGTTGGGATGAGGTTTTGGTGTTGGTATAGGTTACCCTTTTTTCTCCAAACAAGGTGGTGTGTATTTCCACCAAAAAGTTCAAGTTTTGTTTCATCTGTCCACAGAATTTTGTCCCAGAAACATTGTGGAGCATCCAGGTGGTCTTTTGCCAACTTGAGACATATAGCAATGTTTATTTTTTGGGGGTAGCAGTGGTTTCCTTCCATTAACACCATTCTTGTTCAGTGCCTTTTTCATAGTTGACACATGATCAGAGACTTTAGCAAGTTCTAAAGATTTCTGCAGGTCTTTTGCTGTTACCCTTGGGTTCTTTTTCACTCCCTTCAGCATTGTACATTGTGCTCCTGGTGATTCTCTGCCGGATGCCCACTCAGAGGGAGAGTAGCAACAGTAATGAATTTCCTTTGAATTGTAGACAATTAGATGTCAGTGAGATTGCTGCCATGAACAAAGGGGGAAAAAAGATGCTGCGTTCCACTAGCATTCTGTGTGTGTTGGATGAACAGGAATTGCATTTGAATTGTAGACAATTTCTCTTACTGTAGACAATTTCTCTTACAGTATACTGATGAACACTCAGGTCTTTAGAAATGCTTTTATAGCCTTTTCTAGCTTCATGCATCTCTACAATTCTTCTAAGGTCCTCTGAAAGTTGCTTTGATCAAGGCATGGTGCACATAAAGAGATCCTTCATGAGATGGGCAGGCTCCATCAGTAATCTTAGTGTCTTTTTTTTAAAATATTTTGGGCAAGGCACCTCTACAACCCGCACCTACAAGTAGCTTTTGTAGAAGGCATTACCCGAGGGGTTCACAAACTTTTTTGAACCTAGACTGCGATTGGTTAAATGGTATACTCAATATTGACGAGAAGTAGCACAATTGTTTGTGTTAATAGTTTAGGCAGAATGTATTTGTCTATTATTGTGACTTAGATGAAGATCATACCACATTTTATGAGAAATTAGTGCAAAAAACCAGGTAGTTGCAAAGGATTCATAAACTTTTTCTTGCAACTGTATACATTATAGAAATTTTACACTGGGGTAGTTTAGTCTAACAGATTGCCATTCACCAAATGGTTTACAATTACAATATACCGGGAGATAACTTAGCCCATCACTTCCATCCAAAGTTTTTGCTGCATCAGAGTTAGTACACATCTTAAGCTGAAAACTCTTGTTGGGTCAAATAAAACTGCTCTAATACACTGATTTATGAAAATAGCAAGACTTAAACTTACTTATCATGGCTGGCATGGTTAAACATATTCAAGATTTTGTAGGAGGTGGAAAGGGATAGTAACTTTAAATTCCTTGGCATTATCATTTCAAAGGATCTGTCCTGGGACTAGCACCTAAGAGATATTACAAAAAAGGCACAGCAGAGCCTCTACTTTTAGAAATTTGAGCACATTCATTATGTCATCTAAAACTTTGATAAATTTCTGTAGGAACACAATAGAGAGCACCTTGACTGGTTGCATCACAGCCTGGTATGGAAACACAAATGCCCAAGAACCTAAAAGTCTACCAAAAGTAGTGGATATAGCCCAGGCCATCACAGAAAAAGTCCTCCCCACCATTGAACATATCTACAAGGAGCAATGCCACAAGAAAGCAGCAACCATCATCAACGATGCCCACCATCCAGACAACACTTTCTTCTCATGACTGCCATCAGGAAGGAGGTACTGAAGCCTTAGATGCCACACCACCAAATTCAGGAACGGTTATTATTGTTCAACCACAAGGGTCCTGAACCAGTATGGATAACTTTGCTTACCTCAACACTGAATTGTTTCCAAAACCTATGGACTCACATTCAAGGACTCTACAAGCTCATGTTCTCAGGAAGGATCCGTAAAAGGGAACACAAGGGTTGGTCTAGTTTGGTCCTGAATGCCTGCGAGCGATAACATGGGATTGATTCTGAGGTCTGATTATTGCCCAGAAATATTCTCTATTATTCTCACCACAGATGTTGATCAGTCTATTTCCCACATTTTCTCTGTTTTTTTCCACTAGATTTCCAAGTCTTTATTTTTGCTCTTTGCTTACACATTCATTAACACTTTAAAATTGTAGCAAAGCATCAATGCCTCGATTTCTACTACAGTGCTCCTGCCAGATTAGAGTTCTGAAGCTTTGGGCTTCAAATGCAATTCCTGTTCATCCAACACACACAGAATGCTAGTGGAACGCAGCATCTTTTTTCCCCCTTTATTCATGGCAGCAATCTCACTGACATCTAAAGCTTAAAAGCACGAGCATGGAATTATTGTTTCTGTGTAACAAGAATCTCTTGTTTTCAAACCATGACTGCAAATACAGTTTCATTTTCAAATTGATATGTTTAAGATGTTTGAATAATATTTACTCTTTAGTACATCACGACTTGTAGTGAGTAGGTTAAAGGGGAAATTGCTGATTGGATTTACATTCAGCAAAGCATTTAAACTCACAAAAATATCTGCCTGATATTTTAAATTATTACCCATAGTTTTAAAAATACTAACTTTTTAAAATGAATTTATACAGTAAAACAGCAAAATCTTTTACAGAAATCTTTTATAAAATCTTTTTTAGAGCTACTGGACAGAAGATCAAACGTGTATTTCAGACAGGACTTGAAATGGAGGAAAAGACAATCAGTACAGTTTAAAAATAATCATAAAAAGCAAAAGTGGGAGAGAAGATATTACAGCAAAGAATGGATGTTATATTCACACTAATTGTTCAAAAAGTATCAAGAGACAGTTTGGAGCATTCCACTTGGAATCCAGTATAAGAAACTGGATAAGGCAAGTATAAGGCAATGCTTTGGAGATCATAGACAATTAGAATGGGCAAGAGAGTCATTCTAAAATAAAGGTGTTTCGTAAGAAACTTGTTCAAAAAACATTTGAGAAATGAAACTCTGGGAAGCAGCAAAAATTGTATATGCATATGAGCTTCAAAAGAAACAAACCTGAGGCAGAGACAAACCAAAGCAACTGAGGTGGAGTAGATAGCCTGGGTAACAGATTAGACTGAGTTTGAAACCAAAAAGTAAAAGTACAATTTATCAGAGTACATACATGACACCACATACAACCACGAGATTCATTTTCTTATGGGCATACTCAGCAAATCTATCGAACAGCAACTGTAAACCAGATCAATGAAAGAGCAAGAGCATAGATGATAACAAACTGTGAAAATGCAATTAAATTACAGTGCCTATAAAAAGTATTCACCTCCAACCCCACCCCCCAACTCTGTTTTTTCATGTTTTATTGTTTTACAACATTGAATCAGTGGATTTAATTTGGCTTTTTTGACACTGGTCAACAGAAAAAACTTGTGTGTCAAAGTGAAAACAAATTTCTACAAATTGGTCTAAATTTATTAAAATTATTAAACATAAAATAACTGATTGCATAATTACTCATTCCCTTCAAGTCACTATTTCGTAGATGAAGTTTGGCAATAATTACAGGCTTGAGTCTGTGTGGTTAGGTGTCAAATCAGCTTTGCACATCTTGACACAGCAATTTTTCCACATTTTTCTTGATAAAACTGCTCAAGGCCTGTCAGATCATATGGGGATTGCAAGCGAACAGCCCTTTTCAAGTCCAGTCACAAATTCTCAATTGGATTGAGGTCTGGACTCTGACTTGGTCACTCCTGGACATTAACTTTGTTCTTTTTAAGCCATTCTGCTGGAGCTTTGGCTTTATGCTTGGGGTCATTGTCTAGCTGGAAAACAAATCTTCTCCCAAGTCGCAGTTCTCTTTCAGATTGCAACAGGTTTTCCTCCATGATTTCCCTGCATTTTGGTGCATTCATCCCCACAGCATGATGCAACCACCACCATGCTTCATGGTAGTGATAGTGTGTTTTTGGCTCATGCCAAACATAGTGTTTAGTCTGATGGCAAAAAAGCTTAATTTTGGTTTAATCCCACGATAGAACCTTCTTCCAACTAACATCAGAGTCTCCCACAAGCCTTTTGGCAAACACTAGATGATATTTCATGAGAGATTTTCTCAACAGTGCCACTCTTCCATAAAACTGTGACTGGTGAAGCACCTGGGCAACAGTTGTTATATGCTCAGTCTCTCCCATCTCAGCCACTGAAGCTTATTACTCCTTCCCTAGTCCCTTACTTGCATGGACACTCAATGTTTGTGGACAACCTGTTCTAGGCAGATTTACAGCTGTGCCATATTCTTTCCATTTCTTGATGATAGACTTAACTGTATTCCAAGGGGTATTCAGTGACTTGGAAATTTCCTTGTATCCATCTCCTGACTTGTGCTTTTCAAAAACCTTTTCGTGGAGTTGCTTACAGTGTTCTTTTGCATTCACGGTGCAGTTTTTGCTAGGATACGGACCTTCCAGATTAAGATGTATTTTCACAACAATTGAAGCACCTTTACTGCACACAGGTGATCTCCAGTTAACTAATTATGTGAATTCGAAAGCCAATTTGCTGCATCAGTGATGATTTGGTTATCAAAGGGGACGAATACTTATGCAATCAATTATTTTATGTTTTATATTTGTAATTAATTTAGATGCTTTGTAGAGATCTGTTTTCACCTTGACACAAAAGAGTTTTTTTCTCGATCATTACCAAAAAAAAGTCAAATTAAATCTTCTGTGATTCAACGTTGCAAAACAATAGACATGAAAACTTCAGGGGGGGAGGGGGAGGGTGAATACCTTTTATAGGCACTGTAAATAAATAGCAATAAATGACGAGAGATTGAAATAACAGATAAAGTGTCCCTAAAGTGAGATCATTGGTTGTGGAAACACCAGAAATAAAATGAGTGTAGTTACCCTCTTTTGTTCAAGAGCCTGATGGTTGAAGGGTAGTAACTGTTCTTGAACCTGGAGGTGCAAACCCTGAGGCTCCTGTATCTTCTACCTGATGGGAACAGCGAGAAAACAGCATGGCCTGGGTAGTGAGGAACTTTGATGGATGCTGCTTTTCTACAACATTTCACCTAGGTGAGCTCAATGGTTGGGAAGACTTTACCATGATGTACTGGGCTGAGTCCACAATGCAGCCAGTCAATACACCTTCCAGCACACATTTATAGAAGTTTGTCAAGGTTTTCGATGGGATGCCAAATTTCCACAGGCTCATAAGGAAGTGGAGATGCTGCCATGCCTTTCTTTGCAATTACATTTATATGGGGCCAGAACTGGTCCTTAGCAATAGTAGAACAGATGTCATATAGCATGAGGAAAAAAAACATGCAACAATAAGGTTTTTTAGAAAAGCATAGAAAACCTACTGCAAATTACAGGCCCTTCAGCCCATGATGCCATGCTGATCATATACTTATTTTAGAAATTACCTAGGGTTATCCACAGCCCTCTTTTTCTAAGCTCCGTGTACCTATCCAGGAGTCTCTTAAAAGACCCCATCATACCTGCCTCCACCACCATCACCGGCAGCCCATTCCACGCAGTCACCACCCTCTGCATAAAAACACTTGCACCAGACATCTCCTCTGTACCTACTGCCAAGCAGCTTAAAACTTTGCCCTCTCATGTTAGCTATTTCAGACCTAGGAAAAAGCCTGACTATCCACATGATCAATGCCTCTCATCCTCCGTTGTTCCAAGGAGAAAAGCCCAAGTTTACTCAACCTATTCCCATAGGGCATGCTCCCCAATCCAGGTAACATCATTGTAAATCTCCTCTGCATCCTTTCTATAGTTTCCACAGCCTTCCTCTAGTGAGGTGACCAGAACTGAGCACAGTATTCCAGGCGGGGTCTGAGCAGGGTCCTATAAAGCTGTAACATTACCTCTCAGCTCTTAAACTCAATCCTATGGTTGATAAAGGCCTCTGCACCATATGCCTTCTTAACCACGCTGTCAACCTTCACAGCAGGTTTGAGTGTCCAATGGACTCGGACTCCAAGATCCCTCTGATCCTTCAAACCTCCAAGAGTCTTAACATTAATGCTATATTCTGCCATCATATTTGACCTACCAAAATTAACCACCTCACACTCACCTGGGTTGCCACTGTCACTTCTCAGCCCAGATTTGCATCCTACTGGTGTCCCGCTATAACCTCTAACAGGCCTCCACACTATCAACACACCCCCAACCTTTGTGTCATCAGCAAATTTACTAACCCATCCCTCCACTTCCTCATCCAGGTCATTCATAAAAATCACAAAAAGGGATCCCAAAACAGATCCGTGAGGCACACCACTGGTCACTGACCTCCATGCGGAATATGATCCATCTACAACCACTCTTTGCCATCTGTGGGCAAGCCAATTCTGGATCCACAAAGTAAGGCCCCCTTTGGATCCCATGCCTCCTTACTTTCTCAATAAACCTTACATGGGGTACCTTATCAAATGCCTTGCTGAAATCTATATACACTACATCTACTGCACTGCCTTCAATGTGTTTAGGCACATCCTCAAAAAATTCAATCAAACTCATAAGGCACGACCTGCCTTGACAACGCCATGCTGACTATTCCTAATCATATTATACTTCTCCAAATGTTCATAAATCCTGCCTCTCAGGATCTTCCCCATCAAGTTACCAACTACTGAAGTAAGACTCACTGGTCTATAATTTCCTGGACTATCTCTATTCCCTTTCTTGAATAAGGGACTACATCGGCAACCCTGCAATCCTCCAGAACCTCCCCCCTCCTATTGATGATGCAGACATCATTGCCAGAGGCTCAGCAATCTTCTCCCTCATCTCCCACAGTAGCCTGGGGTATATCTTGTCTGGTCCTGGTGACCTATCCAACTTGATGCTTTCCAGAAGCTCCAGCGCATCCTCTTTCTTAATGTCCATATGCTCAAGATTTTCAGTCTGCTGTAAGTCATCCCTACAATGCCAAGGTCCTTTTCCAAAATGAATACTTTGCTTCAGTATTCACTAAGTACCTCCACTATCTCCTCCTGTTCCATACACACTTTTCCACTCTCACACTTGATTGGTTCTATTCTGTCACGTCTTATCCTCTTGCTCTTCACATACTTGTAGAATGCCTTGGGGTTGTCCTTCCTGTTCGCCAAGGCCTTCTCATCGCCCCTTCTGGCTCTCCTAATTTTATTCTTAAGCTCCTTCCTACTAGCCTTATAATCTTCTAGATCTCTATCATTACATAGTTTTTTGAAGCTTTCATACACTTTTCTTCTTGACTAAATTTTCAACAGCCTTTGTACACCATAGTTCCTGTACCCTACCATCCTTTCTGTGTCTCATTGGAACGTACCTATGCAGAATGTCACGCAAATATCCCCTGAACATTTGTCACATTTCTGCTGTACATTTCCCTGAGAACATCTGTTCCCAGTTTATACTTTCAAGTTCCTGCCTAATAGCTTCATATTTCTCCTTACTCTAATTAAACGTTTTCTTAACTTGTCTATTCCTACCCCTCTCCAATGCTATGATAAAGGAAATGGAATTGTGATTGCTATCTCCAAAATGCTCTCCCACTGAGAGACCTGACACCTGACCAGGTTCATTTCCCAATACTAGATCAAGTACAGCCACTCCTCTTGTAGGCTTATCTACATATTGTGTCAGGAAACCTTCTTGAACACAACTAACAAACTCCACCCCATCTACCCTCCTTGCTCTAGGAAGATGTTTGAGAAATTAGAATCTCCCACTAGTACAACCCTGTTATTATTACACCTTTCTAGAATTTGTCTCCCTATCTGCTCCTTGATGACCCTGTTGCAATTGGGAGGTCTATAAAAAACACCCAATAGAGTTATTGACCCCTTCCTGTTCCTAACTTCCACCCACAAAGACTCAGTAGATAATCCCTCCATGACTTCCTCCTATTCTGCAGCCGTGACATTATCTCTGACCAGCAGTGCCACACCCCCACCTCTTTTGCCTCCCTCCATCCTTTCTGAAACCTCTAAAGCCTGGCACTCTAAGTAACCATTCCTGACCTTGAGCCATCCAAGTCTCTGTAATCTCTTGTCTTGTCCATACTACACCAACTGCAGCCACTGGGCTATAAACGTGCAGGAGTAGTGTGTGGTTAAGTGCCTTGCTCAAGGACACACACACTGCCTCAGCTGAGGCTCGAACTAACGACCCCCAGATCACCAGCCCAAAGCCTT
Organism: Hemitrygon akajei; assembly: GCF_048418815.1. Lineage (NCBI taxonomy): Eukaryota > Metazoa > Chordata > Chondrichthyes > Myliobatiformes > Dasyatidae > Hemitrygon > Hemitrygon akajei. The sequence continues at coordinate 56,426,463 of NC_133128.1, forward strand.
AACCACTTGGCCATGCTCCAACACATCATAGCTCCAAGTACTGTTCCACGCTCTAAGCTCACCGGCTTTGTTCATGATGCTTCTTGCATTAAAAGACACATCTCAAACCAACAGTCCGAGCGCATCCCTTCTCTATCACCTACCTATTCTCTCTCACACTGCCTGCAACCTTTCTCTATTTGTGAGCCAACCGCCCCTTCCTCCATCTCTTCAGTTTGGATTCTACCCCCCAGAAATTTAGTTGAAACTCTCCCCAATAGCCTTAGCAAGCCTCCCTGCCAGGATATTGGTTCCCCTTGGAATCAAGTGCAACCTGTCCATTTTGTACACGTCACACCTGCCCCAAAAGAGGTCCAAATGATCCAGGAATCTGAATCCCTGCCCCCTGCTCCAATCCCTCAGCCACACATTTATCCTCCACCTCATTCTATTTCCTATACTCACTGCCATGTGGCACAACCAGTAATCCTGAGATTACTACCTTTGAGGTCCTGCTTCTCAGCTTCTTTCTTAACTCCCTGTCGTCTGCTTTCAGGACCTCCTCCCTTTTCCTACCCATGTCGTTGGTACGAATATGTACCATGATCTCTGGCTATTCACCTTCCCACTTCAGGATATCATGGATGTGATCAGAAACATCCCAGACCCTGGCACCTGGGAGGCAAACTATCAAACATGTTTCTTTCCTGTGTCCATAGAATCGCCTGTATGACCCCCTACTATAGAGTCCCCTATCACCACTGCCCTCCACTTCCTTTCCCTACCCTTCTGAGCTACAGGGCCATACTCTGTGCCAAAGCCACTGCAACTATTGCTTCCCAGGTAGGTCGCCCCCACCGCCCCAACAATACTCAAACAGGAGTACTTATTTTTAAGGGGGACAGCCACTGGTTTATTCTCTACTATCTGACTCTTGCCCTTCCCTCTCCTGACTGTTTCCCACTTATCTGTCTCCTGAGGCCTGGTATGACTACTTGCCTATAGCTCCTCTCCACCACCTGCTCACTTTCCCTGACCAGACAAAGGTCATCGAGTAGAAATCAAAGCAGGAAATTGCCAAACAGGAAGGGAACCATAAAATACCAGGAAGATACATCAAGTAGATTGAGGGTAGAGTGAGTATACAATATAATCCCTGAGACTGAGCATGATGATCAAAGAACAGTACAGTACAGGAAAAGCCCCTCTTTTACCCATGATGTCTATTCTGAAAATGATGCCAATTTAAATTTAACATCTTGCACATGGTTTATATCCCTCTACTCCCTGCCTGATATCACCTGACATTCAAGCAATAAGTTTTAAGTCAAATGGATTTGTACAAGTTGAGGTGATTTAAAATACAATATTGAGAGATAACTATTTTATAGAAATGTTAAGAGCATATTGATGGATGATGTAATTAAAGCTGCAGGTGCCTACATATGGATTTAGAAGACAGTATCAATACTGTCATTTCCAGTATTGTTTTTATTTTGCATGCTTCTAAACAGTATCAGTGGGGTCACAACTTCAAACAGAACAGAACACAACCCTCTTTCCATTTTTACAGATGTACAACACAGATTAAAAAAATAAAATTTAGAGTTGGTCCAATAATAATAATGGTAATGAGGAATTTGGTATAAAAGTCATGACATCACGTGCAGCTGCGCAAAACATTGACTAGACTCACTTAGAGTATTATGTACAGCTCTGGCTGCCACACTACAGGAAGAATATGGTAATAATAGACTGGAAGAAATTGAATAAGGCATCGTCTTGAATGGAAGTTATTGTCATAAGGAGGTTCAATAGGCTTTATATTTTTCCTCACTGGTACAATGGAGGTTTATAGAATAGGATAGTTAGTCAGAATCTTTTTCCCACTGCAAGTCCAGAACTACAGGGCAGAAGTTTCAGGTCAAAAGAGAGAAATTTTAAAGGTTTGAGTTTTTCACACAGAGGATGGTGGGTAAATAGAATAAGGTGCCATAAGAAGTGGAGGCAGATACAACTAAACATATTTACAAGGTACATGGACAAGTACTCATCCGCATATAGGAAGGACATTGAAAATGTGGCTGAGTGGTGCCACAATAACAACTCTTACTCAATGTCAGCAAGACTAAGGAACTGATTATTGACTTCAGAAAGAGGAAAATGACATCCATGAGCCAGTCTTTATCAGGGGAATCAGAGGAGGAGAGGGTCAGCATCTTCAAATTCTTCTTGGTTATCATTTCAGAGACCAGCATGCAAGTGCTATTACGAAGAAAGCTCAGCAGTGCCTCTATTTCCTTCAGAGTTTGCGAAAATTCGGAAGAACATCAAAAACTCTGACAAGTTTCAACAGAAATTGACTGAATATTGACTGACATTTCCACAGAAAATTTTCTGGCTGCATCACAGCCTGCTATGGAAACACCAATGGTCTTGATGGAAATTCCTACAAAAGTAGTGGATATGACCCAGTCCATTACAGGTAAAGCCTTCAACTCACCACCAAGAACATCTAAAGCCCTCACCATTGAGAACATCTACAGAGGGTTGTCGCATGAAAGCAGCATCCTGCATCAGGGACCCCCACCCACCCAGGTCATGCTCTCTACTTGCTGTTGCCAACAGAAAAGTACAAGAGCCCCACGACTCACACCACCAAGTTCAGGAACAGCTGTTGCCCCTCAACCATCAGACTTTTGAATCAAAGGAGATAATGTCACTTACCCCCCCCCCCCAACACGGAAACGTTCCAACAACCTATGAACTCACTTTCAAGGACTCTTCATCTCATGTTCTCAATTATATATATATATATATATCTATCTCTGTGTGTGTGTGTGTGTGTGTGTGTGTGTGTGTGTGTGTGTGTGTGTGTGTGTGTGTGTGTGTGTGTGTGTGTGTGTATGTATATATATACATATATATATGTGTGTGTGTGTGTATATACATATACATATACATATACATATATTTGCAGTTCATCAACGTTTGCACATTAGTTGCATCCCCAGTTGGTATGGTCTTTCATTGATTCTATTGTGGTCATTTGATTTGTTGATCATGCCCGTAAGAAAGCGAATCCTAGGGTTGTATGTGGTTAAGTATATGTACTTTGAACTCAGATGGTATATACAAGTAAGTGGGATTAGAATAGACAGGTAACACAGTCAGTATGGATGAGATGGGTAAAAAGGCCCCAGTTCATTGATGTACATTACAGTGATTCTATGAGAAGTGTTTTTTGTCATTTAGTTTACAGGTCAAATTCCAGACTTCACACAACCTAATTTGGTTGAGTTTGGAAATGAATCAGCCATAGCATGTAAATAGAAAACTAGGAATTTAACTACCCTACCAGTGAAATCAACGTCATTCAACTGTGGCAGCAGCAAGAAAACCAGATACATGCTTTTGAATAAAGGATTTTTTTAATCCAAGTTATCCTTTACCTTAAGAGGGTAATAATTGAAAGTTGCCTTGGTTAGGGATTCTACAAACAGGGAGCGGAAGATAGTAAGATGAGAACTACTTTTATCCAAAGGACATCGATCTTTGGAATTCTCTTCCATGGAGTGTGCTGGATGCTTAGTTGTCAAATAAAATCAAGATGAAAACAAGAGTGCTGGAACCAAAGAATCGATGGATGTGCAGTTTAAATTTTTGGAACTGAGACAAGACAGAAGATAAAATACACAACCTCATTTTTTGTCTAACAAAATGTAGCCATGATATTTGGTAACTGATATAAATTTATCTTTAAAATACTATTGACCGAGAATATCACAAGAACTTAAAAATGACAAATTTTGTGCTTGCTTACTTTGTAGTAACTTAAAATGTTTACCAATGGCTTAGATGGGAGACTAGAATCCACTGACAAAATCTGAATACACGTAATTGACACATATCCGTCTGACAGTTTCATGTATTTATGTTAAAATGGCTTTTCTGCTAACAATACAACTTTTCAGTGCAAATAATATGCCACTTTTAAAGAGCAATGATTTGATAAAAGCATATAATTTTCAAATCATTCCACGGTGATTGCAATATCTCTGAATTAAAAGAGTAGAATAGTTCAATGCTTCATTAAAACAACTAATGCTGCAATCAGAATTTTTGTCAAAACAAATGCATATGTGACACAGATCAGCTGACTTCCAATGGCAGCAGTGAACAAAACTTGAAAACTGGTTGCACTTAGTTGCTAATATGAGTGATTTCTATATCATTGCTTCTATGCTACTGTTGTTGGATAAGTGATAAAAATCTTCAAAGAGCCAAATGGCCTACTTCTGTTCCCATTTCTGATCTCTTATGATTGGGCACTCTGCCAGTTTCTAATTCTGCATTTTAGGCAAAAAACCCAGCGATTTCAATTGAACACCCAAGTCCACTGGAAGCTCAGCAGCACAGCAGACATAGAGCTGGATTCACACACAGTGTAAACAACTGGACAGCAGTGCTAGTTTGCAGCTTTTCTGATAAAATCAGATATGTGCCAGCAGTCATGAACACAGCTACCAGTAGTACCTTAGAGAATCTAACTCATAACAAAAGCAGCATGTATGCTGCACAAAATAACACACTAAGTTCTTAGTTGGTTTTAAGTTACCTACTCTATTCTTTCATCAATCCTACTAAACTAAGGTGAATGGGTGCGAGGAATCAATGCACTTTGTGAGCATTCACAATATCTAATTCAACAATCGCAGATATCTTTGAAGTTACAAACTAATTTTGAAGCTGATATACATTTTCAAATTGATGACACTGCCAATATTCAACAAAAACTTACATTTACACCTCTAAGGTAATGAAACATCCCCTTGACAACAGGAACTTGCATTTAAACAACATCTTCAAAGAACATTATCTAAACAAAGCTTTGGCATCTTCCTACAGTGTTATCAGGTCATAACCAAAGGTTTGGGCAAAGATGTCCAAGCTTAAGTGTATTTTTTTTAAAAGGGTGACAGGAAGCTTATAGAAGTATTTTAACAAGTAAATTCCTTAGCTTAGTTGATAATGGTCAGATAATTAAAAAATCATAGTAGTAAAGAGACAGAGAAAGCATCTAGGGTGGGATGGGACTGCACTAATATCAAGAAATTACTGACAAAACTGGAGGCAGAGAATTCCATAAGATTCAATAATACCCCACTTGTAGACTCTAATTGGTTGCACCTCACATCAAATTCATCCAGTACACACAGAACATCTGCACCCAGTATAATTACTGACATTTGACATTCAGTGACATTAGCATTCACGACAGACAGACAGACATACTTTATTGATCCCGAGGGAAACTGGGTTTTGTTACAGCCGCACCAACCAAGAATAGTGAAGAAATATAGCAATATAAAACCATAAATAATTAATTAATAAGTTAATCATGCCAAGTGGAAATAAGTCCAGGACCAGCCTATTGGCACAGGGTGCCTGACACTCCAAAGGAGGAGTTGTAAAGTTTGATGGCCACAGGTAGGAATGACTTCCTATGATGCTCAGTGTTACATCTCGGTGGAATGAGTCTCTGGCTGAATGTACTCCTGTGCCAAACCAGTACATTATGGAGTGGATGGGAGTCATTGTCCAAGATAGCATGCAACTTGGACAGCATCCTCTTTTCAGACACCACCGTCAGAGAGTCCAGTTCCACCCCCACAACATCACTGGCCTTACGAATAAGTTTGTTGATTCTGTTGGTGCTGTTGCCTCAGCACCCAACAGCAAACATGATAGCACTGGCCACCACAGCCTCGTAGAACATCCTCAGCATCGTCCAGCAGATGGTAAAGGACCTCAGTCTCCTCAGGAAATAGAGATGGCTCTGACCCTTCTTGTAGACAGCCTCAGTGTTCTTTGACCAGTCCAGTTTATTGTCAATTCATGTCCCCAGGTATTTGTAATCCTCCACCATGTCCACACTGACCCCTTGGATGGAAACGGGGTCACCGGTGCCTTAGCCCTCCTCAGGTCCACCACCAGCTCACACTCTGGTGCTCCTCCACCCTTTTTCTTTCTTCCTTGGCTTTCTGTCTCTTTCATCAATCAGCTTCCCAGCTCTTTAATTCATTGCTCCCCCTCTAAGTTTCACCTATCACCTGGTGTTTTTCTCCACTCCACCCCACTTTTAATCTCCTCCTCAGCTTTTTTTCTCCAGTCCTGCCGAAGGGTTTCAGCTCAAAACATTAACTGTACTTCCCCCCACCCCCCATAGATGAGGTCAATCAGCTCTTTGGTTTTGGTGATGTTGAGTGAGAAGTAGTTGTTGCAGCACGATCCAAACAGCTTTTCAATCTCCCTCCTATATGCTGACACGTCACCATCTTTGATTTTGCCAAAAACAGTGGTGTCATGACCACATCTTTTAACACTGGAGCTGTACTTAGCCTTTCACTTAGATCCTGAACATAGTGGTGTGCGACCCAAGGCACTTGTATCTTCTTCCTGATGGCAGCAGAGAAGAGAGCATGGCCTGTAATTGTGGAGGAGATGAAATTGCCAACCCATACTGACAGAGTTCTGCAAGCAAGGAAATTGAGTATCCAGTTGCACAAGAAGGAATTGAGGCCTAAAATTTTGGAGGGGATGATGGTATTGAATGCTTAACTGTTATCGATAAAGAGCATTCTGATGCAATCATCATTGCTCTCTAGATTTTCCAGAGCTAAGCAAAGAGCCAGTTAAGTGGCATCTCCAGTTCACCTGCTTAGCATATTGGAACAGATCCAAGTCACTCCTCAGGTAGGAGTCAATATGCTCCATTACCAAGCTCTCAAAACACCATCACAGTGGTTGCAAGTTCTACTGGACGAGACAGTAGAGACAGGTTGCAAAGAGTTAGTGAGAAAGGATAGGCAGATGGTTGAGCAAAAATGCACTCAGACTGATAGTTTGAGATTTGTCTATTTTAATGCAAGGAATATCATAAAGACGACGGATGAACTTGGAGCGTGGATCAATATGTGGAACTACGACGTTGTGGCCCTTACAGAGATTTGGATGCCTCAGGGGCAGGAATGCCTGCTGAGTGTGCCAAGCTTTAGATGCTTCAAAAAGGACAGGGAGGGAGGCAAAAGAGGTGGGGATGTAGCATTATTAATCAGGGATAGTATCGCTGCTGCAGAAAAGGAGGAAGTCATGCAGGAATTATCTACTGAGTCAGTGTGAGTAGAAGACAGAAACAGGAAGGGGACAATAACGCTACTGGGTGTTATTTATGTACTCTTCCCCCCCCCCCCCCCCCAATAGTAACAAGGTCATTGAGGAGCAGATAAGGAGGCAGATTCTGGAACAGTGCAATAGAGCTGTTGTGATAGGAGATTTTAACTTTCCTAATATTGACTGGCATCTCCTTAAGAGCAAGGGGTTTAGTTGGGTTGGAGTTAGTTAAGTGTATTCAGGAAGGTTTCCTGACACAATATGCAGGCAAGACAACTACAGGAGAGGTTGTACTTAATCTGGTGTAGGTAAATGAATCTGGGCAGGTATCAGATCTCTCAGTGGGACAGCATTTTGGAAGTAGTGATCACACGTTTATCTTCTTTACCATACTGCTAGAGAGGGATAAGAGCAGACAATCTGGGAAAACAATTAATTGTGGCGGGGGAAATCTGATGCTATTAGGCAGGAACTTGGGAGCATAAATTCAGAGTAGATGTTCTCAGGGAAACGCACTGCAGAAATGCGACAAATGTTCAGAGAACATTTGCACAGAGTTCTGCATTGGGATGTTCCGTTGAGGCAGGGAAAGGATGGTAGGGTAAAAGAACCATGGTGTACAAAGGATGTAGAAAATTGAGGAAAGAAAAGCTTACAAAAGGCTCAAGAAACTAGGTACTGATAGAGTTCTAGAAAATTACAAGATTGCCAGGAAGGATCTTAAGAATGAAATTGGAGAGCAAGAAGGGGCCATGAGAAGGTCTTGCCAAGAAGGATTAAGAAAAACACCAAGGCATCCTAGAAGTATGTGAAGAGCAAGAGGATGAGCCATGTGTGAATAGGACCAATCCGCTGCAATAGTGGGAAAGTGCATGGAGTTGGAAGAGGTAGTGGAAATACTTAGTGAATACTTCGCTTCAGTATTCATCATGGAAAGGGACCTTAGCATTTGTGGGGATGACTTACAGCAGATTAAAATGCTTGAGCATATAGACATTAAGAAAGACGATGTGTTGGAGCTTTTGAAAAGCACTAAGTTAGACATAGCTGCTGGGACAGGACAAGATGTACCCTAGGCTACCGTGGGTAGTGAGGGAGGAGATTGCTGAGCCTCTAGTGATGATCTTTGCATCATCAATAGGGACGGGGAAAGTACCAGAGGATTGGAGGGCTGCAAATGTTGTTCCCTTGTTCAAGAAAGGGAATACAGACCCAGTGAGTCTTACTTCAGTGGTGCGCAAGTTGTTGAAGATCCTGATAGGCAGGATTTATGAGTATCTGGAAAGACAATCTGATTAGGGATAGTCAGCGTGGCTTTGTCAAGGGTAGGTTGTACCTTAGGAGCCTGACTGAATTATTTGAAGATTTGATGAAGATAGAGCAGTGGATATGGTGTATATGGATTTCAGCAAGGCATTTGATAAGGTTCCCCATGCAAGGTTTATTCAGAAAACAAGGGAGGCATAGGATCCAAGAAGATCTTGCTTTATGGATCTAGAATTGGCTTGCCCAAAGAAGGCAAAGGGTGGTTGTAGATGGTTTGTATTCTGCATGGAGGTCAGTGACCAGTGGTTTCCCTTCCTCTTTGTGATTTTTATAAATGAACTGGATGAAGTAGAAGTGTGGATTAGTAAGTTTGCTGATGACAAAAGGTTGGGAGTGCTTTGGATAGTCTGGAGAGTTGTCAGAGGTTACAGCAGGACATCCATAGGATGCAGAACCGAGCTAAGAATTGGCAGATGGAGTTCAACCCAGATAACTGTGAGAAGTGGTTCATTTTGGCAGGTCAAATTTGAAGACAGAATATAGTATTAATGGTAAGACTCTCGGCAGAGTGGAGGATCAGGGAGATGTTGAGGTCCGTGTCCACAGGACACTCAAAACTGCTGCACGGTGTTGTTAAGAAGGCGTATGGTGGGTTGGCCTTCATCAACCATGGGATTGTGTTCAAGAGCCTTGAGGTAATGTTACAACTATACAAGACCTTAGTCAGACCCCACTTGGAGTAGTGTGTTCAGTTCTGGTCACCTCACTACAGGAAGGATGTGGATACTATAGAAAGAGTGCAAGGATGTTGCCTGGATTGGAGAGTGTGCCTTATGAGAATAGGTTGAGTGAACTTGGCCTTTTCTCCTTGGGGTGACAGCAAATGAGAGGTGGCTTGACTGATGTGTATAAGATGACGAGAGGCATTGATCATGTGGCGAGCCAGAGGCTTTTTCCCAAGGCTGAAATGGTTAAAGCGAGGGAGCATAATTTTAAGGTGCTTCAAAGTAGGTGCTGAGGGGATGTCAGGAGTAAGCTTTTCACACAGAGAGTGGTGGTGCGTGGAAAGCACTGCTGGCGACAGTGGTTGAAGCATATACAATATGGTCTTTTAACTCTTAGATAGGTACATGGAGCTTAGAAAAATAGAGTGCAATGTGATAGGGCAATTCTAGGCAGCTTCCGGAGTAGGTTACATGGTCACCAAACATTGTGGGCCAAAAGGCCTGTAATGTGCTGTAAATTTGAGGCAGGTTACCATGTTCTTTTGGGCACCAGTATGATTCAAGGCCTACTTGAAGCAGGTGGGTACCTGAGATTGCTGAAGATGGAGGTTAAACTTGTCTGTAAACCTTCCAGTTGATCAGCACAGGTCTCAGCCAGATGTATCTGTGGTTTTACCCTCCTAAAGGATGCTCTCACGTTGACCTCAAAAAATGAAGTCACAGCGTTATCAAGTAGGTTGTAGGAATTTGTGAAGACGTCTTCATGTTTTGTTGGTTTAAGTGAACATACAAAGCACTGAGCTCTTCCAGGAGCAAAGCATTGTTGTCACATACATACTGTATGTTGCTTGGTTTTGCTTTGTAGGTGATAACATTCAACGTCTGCCAGAGCTGTCGAGTATCCATTGCCATTTTTCATGTGAGATATAAAACGGAGGTCACACCAGGAGCTCAAGTACTTTCCTGGGTCGCCAGACCTGAATGTCACCAATCTAGACGTCAGAAGATTACGGATTGCTTGGATCATTCAGGACTTCTGGTTGGGGAATACTCTGAATGATTTTGTGGGGACACACTCTTCCACGTGTCTTTGATAAGTCCATGACAACCACGGTGTATTCATAAGGATTTCTGATGAGCTTTTGAACATGGACCATTCCACCGACTTGAAGCAACCCCATAGCCGTTCCATTGTCTTCAATGGCCTCTTCTTTGTTGTCCTTACCTCTGGTGCCTTGCTCTTCAGCACTGTGGGGTCTCCATTAAATTGAAGACCATTCTAACTTTAAAACATTTCTGTTCAACAATGACATTAAGACTAAATCATGAAACTCTTAACCCATTAACACTAAGAACATGTTCATCAGGAATGCAGACTTCAAGAAGCTAGAATGGTACAGATGGGAAATGAATGTTGGCCTTGCTAACCATGGAGCACCCTGAAAACTTAATCAAAACATGAGCATCAAACTTACTTTCACTGACTTGACATGTCATTTGCTTTGTGGCAGCAGAACAAAGATATAAAATTACTATACATTAGAAAAAAAAATTGGAAGAGGGATACCAAGGTTCATGTACTGTTCATAAATTTTACACGTAGGATGGAAGGGGAGCAAAGCTTAAGCTACAGATAGAATTGAAAACAAGAATATGACCTTTAAAATGAAGGAATGGCCAAACAGAGGCTTAGATAGATAGATACTTTATTCATCCCCATGGGGAAATTCAACATTTTTTCCAATGTCCCATACACTTATTGCAGCAAAACTAATTACATACAATACTTAACTCAGTAAAAATATGATATGCATCTAAAATCACCCTCTCAAAAAGCATTAATAATAGCTTTTAAAAAGTTCTTAAGTAGTTTACTTAAATACATTGAGTCCTAACCCCGGCACTTTAACATATCTTACTCCTGGCGGTTGAATTGTAAAGCCGAATGGCATTGGGGAGTATTGATCTCTTCATCCTGTCTGAGGAGCATTGCATCGATAGCAACCTGTCGCTGAAACTGCTTCTCTGTCTCTGGATGGTGCTATGTAGAGGATGTTCAGGGTTTTCCATAATTGACCGTAGCCTACTCAGCGCCCTTCGCTCTGCTACCGATGTTATACTCTCCAGTACTTTGCCCACGACAGAGCCCGCCTTCCTTACCAGCTTATTAAGACGTGAGGCGTCCCTCTTCTTAATGCTGCCTCCCCAACACGCCACCACAAAGAAGAGGGCTCTCTCCACAACTGACCTATAGAACATCTTCGGCATCTCACTACAAACATTGAATGACGCCAACCTTCTAAGGAAGTACAGTCGACTCTGTGCCTTCCTGCACAAGGCATCTGTGTTGGCAGTCTAGTCTAGCTTCTCGTCTAACTGTACTCCCAGATACTTGTAGGTCTTAACCTGCTCCACACATTCTCCATTAATGATCACTGGCTTATATAGTTACAAGAAAAGCTTATGAACCCTTTCAATTATCTTTTTTTTCTCTTGCATTGATTATTCATAAAATGTGGTCTGATCTTCATCCAAGACAATAATAAACAAGCACAATATACTTAAACTAATAAAACACAAACAATTGTACTACTTCTCATCAAAACTGAGTACAACAGTTAAACAATCACAGACTGGGTTCAAGAAAATATGTGAACCTCTGGGGTAATGCCTTCTGCAAAAGCTATTTAGAGTACCAATTATTGAGATGAGATTAGATGTGCTGGTTGTAGAAGAGCCCTGCCGTTTAAAAAAGACAAACCAAAATCAGGTTACTGACAGAGCCTGCGCTTCCCAAGAAAGATCTCTTTATGTGCACCTTGTCTCAGTCAAAATTTGTCAGAGGATCTTAGAAGAATAATTGTAGAGATACATCAAGCTGGAAAAGGATACAAAAGTATTTCTGAAGACATTGTCACAGTAACAGAATTTGTCTACAAATGGAGAAAATTCAGTACTGATGCTACTCTCCCTAGGAGTGGGCATCCTGCAAAGATCACACCAAGAGCACAATGTGCAAAGCTGAGGGAGGTGAAAATGAACTCAAGGGTAATAGTAAAAGACCTTCAGAATACTCTAGAACATGCTAAAGTCTCTGTTCATGTATCCACTATAAGAAAAACACTAAACAAGAATGGTGTCCATGGAACGACCTCAGAGGAAAGCACTGCTCCCCAACAAAAAAACATTGCTGCACATCTCAAGTTTCTGAAAGATCACCTGAATGTTCCACAATGCCTCTGTGTTCAATGTTCTGTGCTCAGATGAGACAAAAGTTGAACATTTTAGTAGAAATGCACACCATCTTGTTTGGAGAAAAAAAAAGGGTACTGCATACCAACACCAAAACCTCATCCTAACTGTGAAGCATTGCAGAAGGAGCATCAGGGTTTGGAGCTGCTTTGCTGCCTCAGAGCCTGGATAGCTTGCAGTCATTGGGGGAACCATGAGTTCAAAATTGTATCAACACATTTTACAGGGGAATGCCAGCGTAGCAGTCCATCACCTGAAGCTTAATAGAAGCTGGATGATGCAACAAAATAATGATCCAAAACATAGGACTAAATCAACAATAGAACGGTTTAAAAAGGAAGAAAATTTGTGTTTTGGAATGGCCATGTCAGAGTGCAGACCTTAACACAATTGAGATGCTGTGGCATGACCTGATGAGGGCTTTTCATGCAAGGTATCCCAGAAATATTGATGAACTGAAATAGTCTTGTCTGGAGCAATGGTCTAAAATATCTCCTCGCTGTTGTACAAGTCTGTTCAACAGCTACAGGAAACAGCTGTTGGAGGTTATTGCTGCTAAAGGAGGTTCTGCCAGTTATTAAATACAAGGGTTCACATACTTTTTCCAGCCTAGACTGTGAATGATTAAACAATGTGTTCAATAAAAACATGAAAAGTACGAATGTCAATGTGTTACTTTAACTATGTAATAGATGGGCAGAAACAAAGCAAATTATGAAATAAGCAACAAAGTTCTCAATGAACCAACATTGATATGGCCCTCACGTATATCCCATTCATTTCCTGGACATCTACACTCACACCACCTTCCCGCCGCCTTAAGAATGATAGAGTTCCTCGTCCTTACCTACCACTCAGGAGCCTCTGCATCCAACACATTATTCTCTGCAACAACTGGCATCTCCAAGAGGATCCTACCAGCAAACATATTTTACCTAGCTCTTCCCCACCCCAATTTTCCACTTTCTACAAGGATTGCTCCCTCCTTGATCCCCTTGTCCATTTGCCCCTCTCCACTAATATCCCTCCCTGCACTTACCTTGCAAGCAGCCAAAGTGCTACACCTGCCCATTTACCTCATCCCTCACCTCCATTCAGGACCCCAAACAGTCCTACCAGGTGAGGCAACATTTCACCTGCAAATCTGCTGGGGTTGTTAATTGTAGCCGGTGCTCCTGGTGCGGCCTCCTCTACACTGGTGAGATCCATTGTAAATTGAAGGACCGCTTCGTCAAGTGTCTCCGCTCTATCCACCAAAAGTGGAACTTTCCAGTGGCCGAACATTTTAATTCCAGTTCCCATTCCAATATGTAAGTCCATGGCTTCCTCATGTGCCACAAGGAGGCCACCCTCAGGATGGAGGAGCAACACCTAATATTCCATCTGGATAGCCTCCAACTTGATGGCATGAATATCTCCTTCTGGCAAAAAAAAATTCCCTCACCTCTTCTTCTATTCCCCACTCCAGCTTCCTACTTCTTCTCAAATGCCTCCACCTCCCCCTGGTGCCCCTCCTTCTTGAACAGGCCACTGTCCTCTCTTATCAGATTCCTTCCTCTCCAGCTCTTTACCTTTCCAACCCACCTGGCTTCACCCATTACCTTGCTATCCATCTGCCCCTTCCTCCAACATCTTATTCTGCCGTCTTCCCCTTTCCTTTCCAGTCCTGAAGAAGGGTCTCAGCCTGAAATATTGACTGTTTATCCCTTTTAATAGATGATGCCTAACATGCTGAGTTCCTCCAAGTAGGAGTGTCTGTATATTTCCAGCATCTGTACAATCTCAGCTTTATGTTATCCTTTACCTCCTTCCTGATAACAAAAGTGAAAAGAGACCATGACTTGGGTGGTGGAGTCCTTGATGATGGATCCTGCTTTTCTACAACAGCGCGCCACATAGATGTGCTCAATAGTGGGGAGGGTTTTACCCATGATGTGCTTTTCTGTACAAAGGTATTGGTATTTCCATACAAAGCTGTGATGCATTCAGTCAGTATACTCTCCACCATGCATCTTTTGAAGTTTGTCAAAGTTTTAAATGTCATGCCGAATCTTCGCAAACTTCTAAGAAAGTAAAGGCAAAGCCGTGTCTTCTTAGTAATGGCACTTGCATGCTAGACCCAGAACAGTTGCTCTGAAATGATAACGCCAAGGAATTTAAAGTTGCTGACCCTCTCCAACTCTTGATTCCTTGATGAGGACTGGCTCATGGACCTCCAATTTCCTCCTTTGGCAATCAACAGTCAGCTTTTTGGTTTTACTGACATTGAGAGAGGGGTTTTTGTGGCACCAGTCAGATTTTTAATCTCCCTCCTATGTGCTGTTTTGTCTCCACCTTTGATATGGCCAACAACAATGACTTTCATCAAAATTAAATATGGCATTGGACCTGCGCTTAGCCTCACAATGAGTAGAGCATCAGGCTAGGCACTCAATCTTGTGGTGCATCTGTGATGATGGTGATTGTGGAGGCAATGACATTGCCAATTCGAACTTTCTAGGGACTGCAAGTGGGGATTCGAGGATACGGTTGCACAAGGAGGTATTGTAGCCTAGGTCTTGGAGCTTATTGACTAGCTCTGAGGGGATGATAGTAATGAATGCATATCATCTAGTTGTATGCCTCTTCACTGGTCCAGATGTTTCAGGGTTGAGTGAAATGGCATCTGCTGTTGACCTGTTGGCAAATTAGTGTGGAACCAAGTTGCTCCTCAGGCAGAAGTTGATATATTTCATCACCAACCTCCCAAAGCACTTCATTACAGTGGATGTAAGTGCTACTGGACAATAGTCATTGAGGCAGGTTACCATGTTCATAAAGGCAAGGAGGAACAACATTGTAACAGCTAACAATTACAAAACATGGGTATTAGCATTTTAAAAAACCCTCAAATGATAGGGAAAAATAGTGGACTGGATATGCAAACAAAACAAAATCAGCTGTGTTTGAAATGCAACCATAGATAAAAATCATCTGGATCAGCTTTGGATAATTTGCTGATAAGAATGGTGACAGTGCATAGCATATAACAAAAATCAAGGTTTCTGGTCTCCTCATATTTAGTTGTAGCTAAATACAGGAGACTGTTCATCTAAATATTAGATATCACTCTAACATTGTCATAAACATTTAGCTGAATACCTCAGAGGGGTGTTAAGATGAAGATCTCATTAATATTAATGTATATGTGGAAGTTTTAATATGTCTAGAGATGCTATCAAACGGACAGGACAAAACCGGAAAGGGGCAAGGAAAGATCTTGCAGAACTCCAAAAGATACAGAGCAAAAACTGAACTGTGGAACAACTCAGTAAATAACCAGCATCTATAAAGGCAAAGGGATAGTCAATGTTTCAGGTCAAATCTCTGTACCGATACCCTTGATGCAAAATGTTGACTTTCTTTGCTCACACAAATCCTGGTTGATTTGCGAAGTTTGGCTTTTGGTTCAACTTCCAGCATCTGCTGTCTTTTGCGTCTCGAAAGGCATAGGGAAGGAACAGGGTAGAGAAACTAATGCCATTAACATTTTGACAGTTTTTAAGGTAGGTCACTATATTTTAACTTTTGCAAACACAGCAAGATTGTCAATGAGAATGGAGTAAGCTATCTTATAAGTGATAATGTAAAAGACAACTTTCTAGAGAATTTCAAAGTTTGTCCAGGATGCAAAACTAGGCTGAGAAGTGGCAGATGGAGTTCAAACCAGATAAGTGTGAAGTGATCCATTTTGGTAGGTCAAATATGATGGCAGAATAGTATTAATGGTAAGACTCTTGGCAATGTGATGGATCAGAGGGATCATGGGGCCCGACTCCATAGGACACTCAAAGCAGCTTTGCAGGTTGACTCTGTGGTTAAGAAGGCGTACGGTGTATTGGCCTTCATCAATCATGGAATTGTATTTAGGAGCCGAGAGGTCATGTTGCAGCTACAGTATAAGTTATTCTGATATTCAGCACTTCTGTCCATGTTTGGATTTAGGGTTTAATGAGATCCAGGAAAAAGTGCTACAGATTATGAAGGCGTGACACCTCCATTATTAGCCAGACTAGTACCATTATTAGCCAAACTGGTTCAATCTTACTTTTTCTTTTGTAGTTTGTAAAATTTTCCACTTTGCTGGATTGATGCCAGTGTTAAAGGTATATTCAAACAGCTCGGCAAGTACACAGTTAGTTTAGGAACATATTTTCAGTATTCCATGAGCATTTTAGCAGGGAGAAAAGAGTCAGGAGAAAATAAAAATGGCACTTTCAGTTGATTTTGGTTTCAAAAGCTTCATACTTGTTCTTTGCACTCAAATATCGGCTCTGCCATCAAGGACGAGGTTGATCATTAAAATTTCTCTATTATTAATGCAATTGTTTAACAGCTTCTACAACGGATGATGAAAGGACTGAAACCTCTGATATGATCAATGGACTGATTGTATATTGCTTCCACCATTTATTATCAATGTTAAACTGTATTCACTTTTACCAGCTTGAAAACTTATTTTCAATACACCTTGCCCATAAATCTGTACCCTCTTTACTGAATTAGGGTTGGTCCCCTTGCTTAATGACAGATTAAGGAATATACCATGCCAGAATATGATTGATTGTGGTGTAAAAGATTTTGCTCCAGATGGATCATTGCATTTGAGTGCTCAGTTTTTTCTGTTCATGAGTCTATTATGAATTTAACCTGTTTAACACAGTGACAGTTTTGAAGAGAATTGCTTTCACAAAATCTGTATATTCGTTTGAAGGCACTAATATCAATGAATATAGCTACTGATTGAAAGTATCTGCAAGGATGAAAGTATTATGTACTATTTTCCTCATTTCCCCTTACAAGCCTAAATGTCATTTGTGTCTTAAGCCAATAAGTCCCTCTTCACAATATATCCAATGCCCATGGTATCCTCAATGCACCATTCAAGCACCATTCAACATGAATGAGTACTGATTCATTAGTTGATGGTGACAGTAATAAAACAGTAGTTCCCTTGCATACTATTGATCAGCGCTATTCTATTTTTAAGGTCAACTGTCAAAGCAGAGGGTCTGACAGCCTCTTGCACCTGACCCTACAACTATGGGCTGCTATTTCCAGGTCTGCCCAGATGGTGGAAAGATAAATGAAAAGTCTGGTAGAATGACTAAGAAAAAAAATTGCTATTTTGTGAATATAGAAACAAGAAAAAAAAAATCTGCAGATGCTGGAAATCCAAGCAAAACACACAAAATGTGGGAGGAACTCAGCAGGCCAGGCAGCATCAATGGGAAAAAGTATACTCGATATTTTGGGCCAAGACCCTGAGGCAGCAGAGATTAAGGTGATAAGGTGGAAACGGCTGACTTTGGATGACCTGTCATTTTTTACTTCACAGTACCTCAAAGTAACTAAGTAGCTTGCTGAACCATTTCAGAAAGCAGTTCAGTCATTGTCTTTGGTCTGCAATCACATTGGGTAGGTTGGGTGAATATGGCAGATTTCCTATCTTAAATGACATAAATGAATCAGATGAGGATTTAATGAACACAACATAGAATCAAAGCATGGAAGCATGCCATTCAGCCCAACTCATCCGTGCTGACTAGTAGCTGGTATTCCATATTAATCCATTGCATGGCACATTGTCCAAAGCCTTTTGACTTTGAGCCTAAACAATTCAAATGATCACCTGGATAGTTCTTAAATGCTGTCAGTGATCCAGGTTCAACCACTCTCTAAGACAGTGTGTCACAACTACTTACCACTTACTGGGCAGAGGCCCCCTCATATACTCTCCAAATTTCTTGCCTTTTACCCAAATCTACAACTGTCTGCTCCGGGGAAAGTTTTTCTGCAGATTATCCTACTCATACCCCCTCAAATTTTATATACTTCCATCACATCTACTCTTAACTGCCTCCATTCCCCAGAGAACAGACCTCATTTTTCCAGTCTCTCCTCACAAATGAACCACCACATCCCAGGCAACATCCTGTTGAATCACGTCTGATTTGCACCTTATTCATCACCATCACATCATTCCTGTAGCAAGGGGACAAAACCTGCATGTAGTACATCAGCTAGATCTGACCAAGGTTTCATAAAGGTGGACCATAACAGCCCTATTTCAATGCCTCCAAGAGCCTAGATGATACCAGACTGTTATCCCATGTGTTCTTAATTATCCATATTTAAATTCCTCAGTTGAAAGAAAGACCTTGAACTCATAGCAATATCTCTGGGTTACTTGTAAAGCAAGATAACCAACTTGCATTGTATAATATCTCTTCTGACAGCATTTAACAAAAAAAGCCAGGAGTAAGCATGCGTTAAGGTCCAGCCATATAAGATTTTAAAATCAGTAAACATCAATAAAACTGCATTGCCAGATCAACAAAGAAAAGTCATTAATAATCAGAATTCATTCAAAAAAAAAATTGACCATTAGGAAAAGCTTTTAAAATGGAGCAGATAGCCTGAGGAAGTTACATTTGCATGTTCCATATTTACTTCAGTAACATAACTGCCAAAATGAACACATTGATTTAAAGCATGTAAGATTTATATTATTGATTTATGCATTTACTTTACATTTTGACAAGTGAATCTATAAAGCTTTTAATAACATACCGTCATGATAAATTATCAGCCCCCATACTTGTAATTTTCCACAAACCCAAAGATTAAACAAAAATAGAAGCACATGCCTAAAAATTATCAGATTTTATCAATTCAGTCAAGGTTAACAACTGCACACCAGAAAACAGTCTTTTTAAAGAGTGAAGTAAAATCCCATTAAAATAGGATTAATTCTCCAGAAAAAAAATTATCTCCCACAGAACAAGCAATATATACAAAACCAGCGACTTATAGAAGTATAGCTTTCATGTATGAATGGCAAGTCATTAACCCAATCATCGCCACTTCAACTGACAGAAATATCAACCACTAATCACCTTTAAGTTCCAATGGGTGCAAGACTACAAAAAAACTGATTATTCACCTCAAATCACATTTTAATTACTTTTCTGAAAGTCCTTCATTGTTCACAAGTTTATCCAGTTGTACATGAAATCTTCCCTGAAATAGATTTATTCCTACATGAACCTACTTCTCTGATAGTGACAAGTGATCCCTTTTGTCCATTGCATTCACACGGAAATTCATTAGATATAATTACAGTACAGCAAACTAAACTGTATCAGCACACTCTTGTTTGGGTGTTTTCTCCAACAATGAAAATATGGAGTCCAGCTGCATCACAATGCACAAAATTTGTAAGTAAGTACTTAAAGAAAAGTACTGGTATCTAATGCTGCTACAACTATCCAGGTTATGGGATAGGGATGTCACAGGATATGAAGCAAGACTAGGGGTATATAATGCATTGCTACATAAATGGCTTACTGAAATGTTTCAAAAGGCAAAAATATTAGAAGGATTTTTGGATATTAGAAGGAAATATTAGAACCCCATTTCAAAGACATTTGTAAACCAAATGGGGTTTCTACAGTAATTCAGCAGTTTTAATGCAATCACTATTGATGCTTATACTTAAATTCCAGATTATTGAAGTTAAAATATGTTGCTCCAAAGGTGAAATTATGACCATTACATCCTGATCAATAATAGTCTAGGCCTCTAGCCCAGTATCTTAAACAGTGGGCTACAACTTTACATAAAAATTAAACTGCAAGCCCAGAATGAATTTAACAGTGAACTGTCTAACCTCTAACTTGTCCTAGCAGTTGTGTTTTTTTTATTGGATAATCTGGAAATTTGGACTGAAGCAAGGCTTGATCCAATAAAGGGGTGGTAGCTTTGACCAACTTGGTATTGAGGTCTGATATGTGAGTAATGCCAATGCAACAGTTCTCTCATTTTTTATTACTGAGTATTAAAGTCACAGGCATTATTCATGCTGTAGTCTGTACATTATCCAGATTTACCAACAGCTGGCAGGAACAAAGCTAAACACAGTGAATCAAACAGCTTCATTCCAGAACTTTGACAAAGATACATCAACTGAGGACACTTTTCTGAACAAATTCTGTGCCAACATCCTAGGGCTATAATTGCCAGCTTCAAACAACTACTGTCAAATATCTTCTCATCAGTTATTGCCTCAGCTGCTTAAGAACTTTATCTTCAACCTTGATCATAGACCATCCCGACATCAAGAGAGGTTAAATTAAGCAGCTCAGTGCAACATGTCCAAATTAAGACCATGGTGGAAGTAAGTAGGCATGTAGCTTTGGCAGAACCAGAACAAAGTGCCTAATCATGTTATTGACAAACAGGCTTTACCTAATAGCATCACTGATAGCACCTATAAAAATAATCATGAAGATGCAACATAGTACATTAATTGACTAGATTATCCTGTCTAAAGGAGATATCAAGATTGCTGGATACTCTAACTCTTGATGGATATTAAGATTCATAGATGGCATGGAAGAGTATAGTTATACAAGACCCCTCGCTGATATACATTAAAGCAGGATACCGTCTAGGTATTTGCTGTGACAATAGCATCTCTGGATGTAAATTAATGTGCAATGAATTGAATGGAAACAGACACCTACAAAAGGCAGTGACAGAGTAGGCTCACCCACTCAACACTTTAAATTCACTTCAAAATAATTCTTCTCAATCATTTGAAGTAAATCTTTTTGGTTCCTTTGCCCTCATGCTGAGTTTCACACTGGTTGAGAATGGGAAAATTCTCAGAACTGCCTCGTCCTATTAGTTACTCAATTAATTGGGGCTATAATATTGTTCCCCACTGATATTTGAGTGGCTTCTTAAATTTTGTTCTCAAGACAGCTCTTCTGGTGCTCATTACTGCAAGTGACCGCATAGCAATTTCATAAAATTAGGACTAGTTCAGCAGCTGTTGTTACTGCCACATTTTACTGCACTCTCACTTAAATTAAGAATTGTTCCCCATTTTTGATGGTATTTATAGATATATTTATAGGGCTAACTACACTAATATAAATTTCTATTGTGGCCAACATCACTTCTGACTAGTTTTGGTTGCTAAAACAAGTCATGGATGTATCCCAATTAATAAAACGGTACTATTACACCATACAATGGCTAACATTGAATGTAGGATCTTTTTTATTCATAAGGATTGTACTGTGATCATTCTTACCAATACTATGATGAACTGGCACTTTTAAACACATTGGATCAATCTTCTTACTGATGGTCCAAGACACTCCTGGTGGTCATTAAACCAGATTCAAGAACACATTATGCACCTTTACTTTCCCTAAAGTTTCTCTGAAGTGATGCTCAGATTGGAGGATTACAAATTGTTTAAAATTAAATGACAGTCAGCAAAACAGTGCCCCTCCATGTAACTTCATCGATGACTCAGGATCAATTCCCCAAAATGACAGCACTGCATCACCACATCTGGAAATTATCCTGTTAACGCAAGGAAAATAAAGGAACACCCATGGAGAAGAATGGGATGTCAGCTGATACTCAGGACTGCGCAAGACAATAGGAAATGGTATTCCTATTTCATCTGCCAATCATTTTAATGTTAAAAATAATTTAACATGGTCCTTTTTACTGAGATTCTCTGTTTAATCCCAAAATGATGCCCCAGTAAAACGAATTCTCATTTTATAAGGTAGTATAGGAACAGAAAACGATTCAACTTCAATGCTACATCTTCTATGTTTATTTATAATTGATGAGATCAATTCTACTCAATTCTATTTAGTACCTTTCTTTATATTGCAAAAAAAACATCAATGTTGAAAACTCAATTAATACAAGATTCACTCTGATATTGGGAAGGGAGGAGGCATTTCAGATAGTTTAGTGAGGAAAGGCAGTTCACTCCTAACTGATCCAATTTTAACTTTAAAATCCTCCGTCATAAATAAGCTTCTTGGCCATTTGCCATATTGGACTCTTTACTGCATTGATGACATAACCCCTATATTTTCTAAAATAAAGTAGAAAATAAATCTAGTTTATGCCATCTTCACTCATGATTTAATCCTTTAAGCCCATGTTTGTTCTCATTGTTCTAAAGCAGCGACAGGAAGGTCTTTTCAGGTACAAAATTAAACTTATCAGAAGCAGTCATTTCATAGCTGAACTGAGCCCGAGGATGTAGGGCTTCTATAGGATTCGATCACTAGAAAGCCCATTCCAGCATGTTCATGTGGCCCATACATCTACAGGCAGTCCCCGGGTTACAAACGAGTTCCGTTCCTGAGTTTGTCTTTAAGTCGGATTTGTACATAAATTGGAACAAGTACATCCGGTATTATTTAGCGTCAGTTGGTCAAAGGTTTGTCTTAGTATATAGTATATATTTTACCTTTCAATGCATATAAAACACTTAAGAAACATATGCATTCCAATAATTAAACCACTGTGTTGCTTAGTAATAATTGTAGCTTTCATCGGGGCAGGGCCTTTCACATGCTCCATTATTCTCACTTTATCCTTTATAATTGTTCCGATCTTTGACCGACTGTAGCCTAACGTTTTTCCAATGACTGATGGCGTTTCACCTCTTTCCAAATGCTTTATTATTTCCACTTTATTTTCAATCGCGATCACTTCCCATCAACGGAACAGAAACACTGCGGGCCCTGAGCTCCGCCAGGTCCTAAGTACCACCACACTGAATTCCCCAGGTCCAAAAATCCACCGCACTGAGACAGGTTAAATGGGACAAGTGGGGGCTGTGCTGGGTTTGGGTATTTGATCCTCCACAATATTCCACATGGGAATTTAAATTGGAGGTGGCAGTGTTTTTTTTTAAACAAGGACAAGTTGCGAGTTCAACATCAACCCGGCACGGATGGAGAGCATGCTCAGAAGCAGTCTGTCACTGGATCGAACTCAGGAACCTCTGTTCTCGAGCCTGGCACTGATCTCACTGCGCCACCAGCCAACTGGAAAATGGGAGGGGCAGTGGGGTCAGAGTGAATCTTACTAAGAATAATTTAAGCCATATACAAAGTTACACACAAGTGTCAACGGCAACGACTTATAATGGTGGATAACGTCGCGATCCGACTTAGAATGGCAGACAGCGTTCTCCTTCCTCAGTTCGTAAGTACGAGTTGTTCATAAGTTGGACATTCATAACTTGGGGACTACCTGTACTTGTTTTACATAACACAGCAGATGCTTGTACATCTCCAAGTTGAAAAGGCTGGTCCCCAAGAAAAAAGCTGATGCCTTGAAACACTCCCCATAAAGCTCATTGGCTTTCCATTCTGATATCCCAATTATGAAGTATTTTCATTCCAGTGCCACACAGATTATATATTCACACAGAGTGAATTAGCACAGGCCAACCTAACCCAAGTCTTATTTCAAAGCCCACACCATCCTGCCACATAGTCAAATTCCATCAGACTCTGTTTGAATATACTGTACAGTCGGCCTCCTTATCTGTGGATTCTGTATGCGCGGATTCAACCAACCGTGGATCAGGAAAACCCGGAAGTTCTCTCTCCAGCACTCGTTGCTTGACCATGTACAGACTATTTTTCTTGTCATTATTCCATCAACAATACAGTATAACAACTATTTACATAGCATTTACATTGTATTAGGTATTATAAGTAATCTAGAAATGACTAAAAGTACAGGCAGTCCCCAGGTTATGTATGAGTTCCATTCCTGAGTCCGTCTTTAAGTGGGATTTGAAGTTGGAACAGGTACATCCGGTATTATTTAGCGTCAGTTAGTCAAACATTTTTCTTAGTATATAGTACATATTTTACCTTTCTATACATATAAAACACTTGGGAAACATACGTATTTCAATAATTTAACCACTGTGTTGCTTAGTAATAATTGTAGCTTTCATCGGGGCAGGGTCTTTCACATTCTCCATTAAAATTGTTCCGACCATTGACCGACTGTAGCCTAACGCTTTTCCAATGACCGATGGTGTTTCACCTCTTTCTGATCACGTTAATACTTCCACCTTATTTTCGATTGCGATCGTGATTATTTTCATGAACAGAAATGCTGCGGATTCAGAGCTGCGCCGCCAGGTCCTAATGTCCACCGCATGGTGACATGTTAAATAAAGTCCGGGGCTCCGCTGGGTCCTAAAGACCACCGCACTGATACATGTTAAATAAGGGACTTGAACATCCACGAATTTTGGTATCCGTGGGGGGTCCCGGAACCAATCCCCCGAGGATAAGGAGGGCCGAATGTATAGTCTTTTCAGTGGTGGACTAAAAATGAGCTTGGACAATATGAAAGTACATGTTCAGAGGCACAAAGTGAACACTGAAGCACCAACTATGCAAGTGGAAAGCAAGAACAAATGGATGATACACAAATGACTGACAGTGACATGAGTGTAAGCAAAGTGTAATTCAATTGGTGCCATTTAGATCCCCATTACCTTGAAAGTTATAATCTGAAACTTGATCAAATCATCCATATGAGTAATATAATTACACAGAGCTCGACACTCAAAACATGACCAACCCACAGAAAAATAAAAATAGAGGAACTCAACAGGTCAGGCAGTATCTGCAGATGCACCACTCCTCCCCACATAGGTGCTGCCTGACCTGCCCAGTTCCTCCAAGTAGATTGCCTTCCAACATTTGTAGTCTTTTATCTCCATGACTGAAACTCCGGATTAACAAGGCTAGTTCTGATTTTTAAAAGGTTCAAGTTAGAGGACTTGCTAGTAATTAATATTTGACTGCTGCCCTTGTACCCTACATTGGCCACAGAGGCTGCTATCTTCCGTGTGTGCGGCAGCAACTTACCAAGTGGCTTTAATTGAAAGGGAAGGAATAAAGCTTCAGCTAACTTCTACCCCCATTGATTGCCAAAATGACTGCCATTCTTTTATTGACCATAGATAACCATGGAATAATTCATTATTCTCCTGAGCATTTGGGTTGTTGAGACTAAGATGGCACATCATTACCCTCCACAGCAGTTAAGGATCGTTAATTGGCAGGAGCCACTTCTCAAACACAAAACTCTGCTCATGAAATTCTGAAAAATGGATGAAGATCAAGACCATAAAACAACTACAATGCTCAGTCTTTGAAGGCAACAATTAACTTTAGCCTCCTATACATTTGAGTCATGGACTACATTCAGCAGCATCTCAAAAGACCTCAAAACTGTGAGGTGATACCTTGAAAGCACTCCCTGTAAAATCTCCACATCTATGGATAGAACAACTGGCCAAAGTCTGTGTTCACTCCTAGGCCAACATGCACGGCATTGACATCATTATACTGCTGACTCCTTTACCACATAATTCACAAACCTGATTAGATTCATGAAACAGATATACTATTACAATCTCTCTGAAAAATCATCAGCCAATGGTTCAATTCTTATGGACTCTGAAAAAATCTGTAACAATTCCATCATGAGAACTCAGCCCTCAGAGCAGAGGAGAAACCTGGAGAAACAAGTTCATTCATTCACAAAACACAACAGCCGAGTGTAAACGGCAGGGGAAGCACACCAACCAAACTTCCAACCCTTCTGGAGAATCAGAAGAACACAAGACGAGCATTCATTCAGAACAGTGTAATTTTGTAGATGGTTAAAGCAGAAGGGCTATGGAATTTAGGATTCATTTAACAAGACATCTGAAATTACTGACTCAGCCAAGTACACAGATAGCAGACTCGGTTGCTATCAAGTTTATAGTAACTCAGACAACTGAATTGCTATCACCTTTGCCTGGTTAAGATTGTATGTACATCTATAATTCATTGACAGTTCATGACGAATTGGGATAGCAAAAATTTAGTTCAGCAAATGGAAAAACATTAAGTGGCAATAAATGGAAACATGATTGATTACTTTGTACACAGTGAAGGCCACTATAATATAAAGATGGGAAGGAAATGGGAAAGTGGATACTCTATATACAAAATGAGCTTGGGATTCTATGGAAGGAATGCAAGAGATTAGTAATAATGGCAGTTGAGCCAGTGAAAGCAAGTAGTCTCATGGACAAGACCAAAGAGATGATTGTGAACTTAAGGTGCAGGCAGACTACTCCTCTCTACACATAGAGAGAGAGTCAGGAGCACCAAGTTTCTGGGAGCGCACATAACTTATGATCTCATCTGGTCCTTCAACACCACCTACTTCGCCAAGAAAGCACAGCAGTGACTCCACTTACTGAAGAGATTGAGCCCAGTAAAGTTCCCCCTCCCTGAACTTTAACCAATTTGATTAAAAAAGAGTGCCATCGAGAGTGTCCTGACCAGCTGCATCACCGTCTAGTATGGGAATTGCAAGGCATCTGACTGCAAGTCACTACAAAGGATTGCGAGGACTGCTGGGAGGATCATCTGGGTTTCTTTTCCGTCCATCAGAGATATTTATTAGGAGTCCTGCATACGCAGGGCCCTGAGCTTGACCAATAAACCCTTCCATCCGTCCGACAATCTCTTTGACACCCCCCCAAACCCTGCCATCAGGCAGGAGGTACTATAGCATTACCAATTGGGGTGTCAAGGAAGGGTAGCAACTCTGGTGGGGGAACATGTCGTGTCCTTTTCAGGCAGTTTGTCCACCTTTGGTCCACCTGGCACTCAGCCCTCAACTGTGGCTCCACGTAGCTGTTTGCATGCAACAGCAGCCACACTCCGAGCAACGGTTTTGACAAGCCGGCTAAACCAAGTGAGAATAGCCAACAGGTCTCAAGCCCTTGGTGAGATAGGGAGCTGTCTATCCCAGCATGTGAAGTCAGACTCCGGTGGATTGAGCGGACGAGACCAAGGGAAGGTCCAGCAGTCAAGAAGGCAGTCTCTGCAAGCATCGTGGAACGTGTAGAGCACAACAAGACACAGAAGATGTCCTGGTCATCCACTGTGCCTAGTCCCATCTCCAGCTGGCTCAACTCTTGTCTTGCCACTGGATACAGATGGGAATTGGGAAGAGAGAGTGAGGCTGATGCTGCGCAACTCTCCCTCACTTAAATCCAAATCAAGCACTAGTCTCAACACCATTATAATAAGCCGCTTGATGGCATAGTGGCATCAGTGCTGGACTTCGGGGCAAAATGTCTCAAGTTTGAATCCGGTCGGCTCCCGTGTACGTTCTCCATCCGTGCTGGGTTTTAGCTTCGAGCTAGCATCTCGACCTCGTAAAAATTACTAATGGTGTCGAGGTCTTCATCGATGACAATGGACGAACCTTACTGTGGCATTAGGACAGGAACTGTTAGGATGGGAACAGCTTCTTCCCCCCTGCCATAAGACTATTGAACTCCCTGATACCATCCAAGTCTGATTACATACAAATCATCAATAGCATTACACTGTTTATTTTTTAAACTTGTATCCTAAATGTACCTTATTATCTGTTGGAATTATTTCTGGTAATATTACTTTGCCGTATGGCTTTCTCTGTCTGTTTCTTCACCCCCACCTCCCCGTGTATATTCGCACTAGAGCTTGCAGTCAGATGTCTTGCAATTCCCATACGAGATGGTGATGCAGCTGGTCAGGGCACTCTCAATGGCGCTCCTCTAAAAATTGGTTAGAATGGGAGGAGAGGGGTACCCTCACTCACTTACTCACCTCAAATCTCCTCAGGAAATGGAGATGCTGCTGTGCTTTGACTAAAGAGGTGGCGTGAGGGACCAGATGAGACCATCTCTTATGTGTACTCCCAGAAATTTGGAGCACTTCACTCTGTCCACAGAGGAGACGTGTATGTGCAGTGAAGAGTGGTCAGCCTGCACCTTCCTCAAGTCCTCATCATCTTTATGGCTTTGTCCATATTGAGACTCAAGTTGTGCTCACACCATTCTACCTGCCACTCTATCTAATCTCTGTATGCTGTCTCGTCATCATTGCTGATGAGGCCAACCACAATTGTGTCATCAGTGAACTTGAACTGGATCTAGCAGTGTACAGAGAGGTGTTGAGACCCAATGAGGACAGCTTATGCTCCAGCTTCTGAGATGATCATATTAAACAGAGCTGAAGTCAATAAACAGTACCCTGGCATATGAGGCACTATTTTCCAGGTGAGACTGGATGGAGTAGAGTGCAGAAGCTATGGCATCATCTGTGGACCAATTTGAGTAATAAGTGAACTCAAAAGGGTCCAATGCAGCAGGAAGATGATATTTAATGTGATCCATAACCAGCCATTCAAAGTACTTCATTATTGTTGAGGTCAATGCCATTGGACAGTGGTCGATGAAGCAGATCGTCTCCCTCTTGATTTCTAATTCGAATAACGTTTTTTAGCCCTCAGAGTGGACAAATAAATTGAGTTCTCCTTTACCGTAAACCACCAGTGCCAAATGCTTACACTGCAGTATTAATTCTGGTTGGTCTGCAAAAGACTTAAAAGTTGTCTATGTCTCATGCATTGCACTAATCGTAAAGCTAAAACTGAACTGCCAAGTAACTATCTTTAAACCAAATTTAACTCCAAATTTAAGTGGTATAGGTAGGTAGGGATTTGTGGAATGAAATATAGTATTAGTAGAATAATATACATTGAAATCTAAAGGGAAATAGAAAATAATGGGGAAAGGATTGATTAAAAATCAACAAAACAGTTTTGAGGCACATTTCCAACAATTGTTGGTTAATTGTTTATTTCGGGAAATGTTACTGTGATAAAGATATCTTGTCATTGATCTGGTCCTATCAGGAAGCTTCTGATATGTTAAGAACTACATTTTCATGATAACAAGTTTATAAACAGTAACTGAATGTACAATTTCCTCCCAATCTAAAATTGGTAATTAACATTTTTTCCTCCAAGTGAACTGCAAATATTCATGTTAAGAAGTGAGTATTTATTAAATAAAATTTTGAATCTTCATTTACATCAACTTCCAAGATGTTAATGAAAGTGTTTTGAGCAGATTTTTTTGGGAAAATGTTTATATATCCACAATAAATAAAGCTATCCAAAATAAGAATGCAGTGAAAATCCTACTTGAAGTATAATTCATAAACAATAAACATGAGTTCAGCAAAAATTGTTAGGCATTATGAATTTCACACACCATTCGGCTCGAATAAACATTTGAATCAAGATATTTTCTGTAAGACATTCTGCAGATGCTGTAAATCTTCAGCAACTCTCACAAAATGCTGGCAGAACTCAGCAACTCAGGCACATGTATGTAAGGGAATAAACAATCAACTTCTTAGGCTGAGACCCTTCATCAGGTCTGGAAAGGAAGAGGGTGGAAACCAGAATAAGGCTGGGGGGGAGAAGGAAGAAGACGGGAAGTAGTAGAAACTGGCAGGTGATTGGTGCTCCACAAAGCATTTGTATCAGATCTCATCTCCATTGCACATTTGTCCGTCCCCATTGATTTCCCTCCTGGTACCCATCCTTATAATCTTAACAAGTACTACACATGCCCCTACACCTCTCCCTCACCATGATTCATAACCACAAACAGGCCATCCAGGTGAAGCAACACTTTATCTGCAAGTCTATTAAGGTCATCTATTGTATTAGCACTTCCAGTGCGGCCTGATCTATATTGGTGAGACCTAACACAGATTGGGGGACCACATTTTTGAGCACCATCACTCTGTACCCTGCAAAATTAAAAAACAAGCTGACTTGGTTGCTACCCATTTCAATTTGACTTCCCATTCCCATTTTGACATGTCTGTCCATGAACTCCTCTACTGCCACGATGAGGCCAAACCCAGGTGGGATGAGCAACATCTCATATTCTGTCTGGGCCCCCTCCAACTTCCAGTAAATTCACCTTATTCCCTCCTCTCTTTTTCCATTCCCGATTCTGATTATCCTCTCACCTTTCTCTTCTTCTCAGTTTCCCTTATTTCTCCTTCGTCTATGGTCCACAGTTCTCTCCTATTGGATTCCTTCTTCTCAGCCCTCTAACCTCTTCCAGCCATTATTCCATCTCAGCTTTTACTTCATTCCTTGTCACCTGGTCTTATCTGTCTCCTACCAGCTTGCACTCCTCCCCTACCGAACCTTCTCATTCTGGTTTCTGCCCTCTTTATTTCCAGTTCTGATTAAGGGTCTCAGCCTGAAATGCTGACTGTTTATTCCTTTCTGTTGATGCTGCCTGACTTGCAGCATTCCTCCAAGTTATTTTCTGTAGCAAGGTGCAGCATATATTAAAAAAAGTTCATCTTACAATGAAAGCAAAAAATGACATTAAAAAGTATGAAGGTATGCTGATTTTGGCTCAAGTTTTCCCAAATTGCTTTTGCTTAAATCTGTGGAACCCGTAAAGGCACATGATGCCCAGCATTTAAAAGTCAATTATTTACACACAAGAGACTGAGGGCCTCCAGTGGTAAAACTTGGTAGTAAAATAATTGAAACAGATTTAAACCAGAGAAAAAATATGTCCCAAGGTTAGCAATGCAATTCACAAGGGTCTAATCAGAAAACACAAGGGCACTCTGTTAAATTTCTGTGCTGAAAGCAGTCATGCAGAATATCATTATCATACCTGCAATATCATCCTTCCCAATAAAAGATTCTAGGAAGTTACACAACAGAAAGTAAAAATGTGGCAAATAATCCACAAATGAAGATAACATAATTGAAATTTGGCCATAGTTCCACAAAAACACAGGATTCTTTCCTCTAATTAAACACATATTCCTATAATAAAACTGCAGGAAATTTCCTTCATTCACCCTTTTAACAAAAGTTCTTAGCAGAATAATGGAATGTTTTAATTGCTTATTTTGTAGGGTTTGCATTGCTTATATTATATGAATTAGGTTCATATAACTGAACTGAAGATTATCTAATAATTGCCCTTAGCAACCAGGTGATTGGTTTTGGCCTTACGTTTTTGATGTGTTTGTAATTTTGGACAGAGCTCCAGCAAGTTATTTGTCACCTTTTAAGAGTTCCCTGAGAATGAAATGATATTCTCTATGCCCTACAATGTATATTTTGAAACTAGCAATATTAAAAAAAATTCTAATTTCTTCTGTTTACATTCCAAAACATAAGGAATTTGGGAGGTATCTCCAAGTCCTCACAGCATTAAAAATAATTACCAGAGTATATTAGCCAACTTTGCATTTCCATCAGAACAGTAAATTACGCTGCTCAAATTCAACAACATACAGAAATGCTGAATAAAGACTTGTCTAAGCAAGACAACATATTTCATGGCAACAGCAATTAAATTCTATTAGTTTCTTAAATGGAAATAGTAGAAATTTCACACATTATTTACATTTTCTTCTGGATCAAGGTTAAGCTGATGCTCTTCACAAATATTTATTTTTGTATAAATATTATGTACTTCATCAGCCTGTTGGAAAACCTTGTGTTCTAGAAATCAAAGGAAATAAGCACGGAATTTTACCCTTAACAGCTTGTAAAGCTAAGGGTTGTAGCAATTTGTTAATTTTCAGATTGTAAGACTGGAATACACATGGCTATAAAAAAAAGCATGCAATTGAAAAAGCTGTATTTTACTGATAGCAAAGCTAGAAGGTACTTCTAATAATAGCATCGCTTTAAATTCATTAAAAATTGTTTAACACTCAAACAAAAGAAAATTATATTGGATCATTTTGCAGTTAAATTCCCAATGGAAACTCTCCTTCAAATCCCTTTCATCCATTTCAATATTCCAACCAGCAGCAGATTAAACTTCAAGATAAGGATTTCTTTTAACATACTAATACTGGTAAAGATAATAATCTTTTGCTAAAATTAATAAAAATTATCTACAGACCAGAAACTGGATCTGGAATAACCATATTTACTTAGAGCCCAGTTTTTGTTACAAATATTGATTTACGATTTACATCAATTTTAGATTTTCATGAAATCCATTAAGAATGAAAACTAGAGCATACTTTATTTTAAATCAACAGTAACTCACTACCCTCAAATTCTAAACTGAATGTGCATTGCAAACTGTGAGATTTGGCTCTGTGACAGCACTCTAAAACTCAATTTTCAGGTCTCAAAAGTTAAGACACACAGCAGAATGTTGAGCACAAATCGAGACTCCACAACACTGCACACTTTGAGTGGATATCAAACCAAGAACCCATTGTTTTCCAAGATTAAACACAAACAAAAAAATTAGGTTATTTCAAGATCAAAGGCATTTTCCCAATGCTCTGTCAAACATACTTAACCTAACTATCAGTAAAAGAAATGAATTGGTCATTTAATTATTTCCCGTTCATGGGAACTTAATTATACACACTGACTGTTTTCCCACATTGTAACAATAAATACACTTTTCAAATAATTCAGGACCATAGTCTTGGGACATCGAGGGCAAGAAGCAATATGCAAATTTATTACTTAATACTAGTCTTTTAAACTTAAAATAGAGAACACATCTTTTAATGAAAGTTCGCTTGGCTAAAAGGCTGAATTATTAAACTGTTCTATTTGAAATGTATTTAAAATATAAAAATATTCTCAACAATCCATGTTTCAATTATATAGTGACTACCTGACTGCAATTAAAACAATAAATTTGAATCAGCTTGTAAAAAATTGACCTTAAAAACTAAGTTTAAATTATTGAAATAGAAGACTAAAATCTGCATTAACACCTTCATACATAAAAAAATCAATTATCAAACATTTTATGTGGCACATTACACCCTTAAAGGTTAGTATACAGATGACCCTCCTCATGCATTGTCCAAGCACCATATTGCCACATTCTATGCAACTACACACTATCATAAAATTCTGGATTTGCAGATTTCATTTATGCAATTATTGGGCATAGATGATTTCAAGGAACAGATTCTCTGAACTAAAATATATAGCTTTCATTCACTACTTAATTCACTAGCTATTAAATCCACTTGCAAAGATAGTTGGCTCAACTTATCAAAGGGGCAAACTTTACTTTGTCAAACCTTTTGAAATGTTCAAAACATTCAGTTTATAATAAGTATCTGGTTATTTAAATAAGTTCAGAGAGAAACATAATAAATAGTATATTTCCCAATCACCTGAACCTGAAGGTTTTAAACAAGAATCTATTTACAACTAGAATCAATTCACAAGTACAGTCACAATTACCATCTATTCCATTGTACTAGAATAGAACATCTGTAAAGAAGCGTCTGGGGAAGCATGAGAGGCATCAGTAATTATTATGAACTACAACGGCTTAATAGTTGAGCAGTATTTCCTTCTTTTTCCTGCCTTAATCTTAAACACAAAAAACCCAGGTAATAGGGTGTGTCTAAATCACTACAGCTCAATTATCTTTTCCAGTAGTGATAATTTTTATTTATTGAAATAAGATGCAAGATCAAACCAATTTCAAATTCAGAAGATGTCATTCTATGTAAAAGTAAATTTTTGTTCTTAATGGGAAAATGAGCTCCTTGGGAAAAGTTTTTAAATTAAATATGCACTCTTGCCATTTGAAGTCAATTTTGTTTCTAAAAACCCAAAATTTTGTAACAATCTACTGAATTGATATTGTAGTCAAATGAAATTAACTCACAGATGAATGCCAAAATCCAACTGTCAAACAATCCATATTTTAAAACTGATGCTTCAGTAAAGTAGTTGAATTGTTATATCATCTGTTTTTAAACATGAACTTTTAGCTTATTAAATGGTATTACATAAAATACCACACTGAAGTTTTTCCATATACACCAAATGGATCTGCTTCTACATATAATGTTGCTTCCAACACCAGGTTGCACCATTATGCCAATACAGGCAGTGGGAAAAAGAAGCATCCTAAACTGAATGCAGGTGCTTGTTAGCAGCAAAGTAGTAAGAGTTGAAACTGGAGATAATAGGAATCAATTTTTTTTAATGAAAGAAGGATTTCTTAGGTACATATTATTGCAAGTCTCAAAACCATATTAGCTGAGAATCGTTTATATACTATATTCTATACATTGTCAAGGGCTCAAAAAACAACAAAGTAAAATAAATTTGCATATTTTAATGTTAGATTTGTTCCTGTAGTCCACTCCCAAATTACTTCCTTGAATAAACTCTACAAGAGCACTTATTGAAAGAGTATTCCATTGCAGCAGACAACTTCACCACCAATGAAATGAAAATCAAACACAATATACTAACATGGGCCATAGCTTGTTTTTAAACTTGATGTGTTATAGTTTTTGTGCTATATTGCATAACAAATTTCAATATTCCCCTCATTAGCAATCCTACCAGGTTATCCAATATTTTACATAAAATATTATATACACACAAAATACAAATATTCTCAGTGAAGTAAAGCCACTAATAATGTAAAACAAAGCACTTTTAAGTTCAGTCTCCTTATAACCCAAAACAGCAATCCCTTAAACAACTGATACACATTGGAAAAAGTCCACGAAATAGACAATATCTAGAACTTAGTAATTAACAACTGCTTTTGCTGATTAAAGTATGCACCACAGACAGAACAAAATAACAAGCAACCTTGAATTCTTCCAGAACATTCAGAGTAAGCTCTCACACATATTGTTCCATGGCGATACCTAAAAATAATTCTACAAAACAGATGATGAAATATGGTGCCATTTTAATTGCTTTCTTTAAAAATATAACAACCCCTGTACAAATAATAAAATGCAGAAACACAAGTAAAAATGCTAATGGACAGCAACTGGTTATTTTAATTAAGGAAATGGAATAATTTACAAGTTTTCACTGGGCAATTAAGTATTATCCGTTTTACATCAACACCTAATAATTGATTTACAAAAAATTCTACTGTGATGGCTTACCGTTTTTTTATATCAAGTAATTTTAAGAATTACTTGCGACAGCTTCTTGCAAATATACAAGCTGATTAAGTGAGAAAAGAAAGACTATTTGCTAAACCCGAATTTGAAAATAACCTAGAGGGGAAAAGATAGCCAACACAATACTGTACAGTGCAAAAGGAAGCCCCAAAACAAATCAGCTGAAAGAGAATTGGCCTGAAGTAATTAACAAACAAAAACAAAACCTCCCTTCCAGCACAAGCACCAAACACCCCGCACCCACCCATCTCACAACTCCTTTACACAACTGACCACCCCTTCCTTCTCATTAAATTAATTCAGAGTCGACAACCGAAGAGACTATGGAAAAAAAACTATTTGCATCTTCAGCAACTGGGCCTGGTAATGCACTTCAAGACTTTTACTAAACTATTAACATTTTCACTCAAAGAAATATTCTGTCATAGACGAAAAGCAATAATTTGTTTTCAAATTTTAAAAAAAACTTGATACTGCGATTGTCAAACGAACAAAGGAATTTAAAATTGCCACCTAGACCTGATTTTACAAAATGTTCGCCCCTGCACCCCCACACCTACAGATATCAATTATCACCTTTTCCCTGAGGGCGTTATGGGGGGGGGGCGGATGAAGAATGGAGGAAAAGGCTACTCGACACAGATACCGGATTAATACAGCCTTCAAAAGCCCATAATTTACTGAAGCGACCATCAGAAGTCTCAAATTAATCCAAAATTTCACTTGGTCATGACAATCAAAGCGGACAATACATAAGTGTCTAAATTATTTGCTCTTATTACTTACAATTTTTAAAGTCACGTACCTCACTTGCTCAAGCACAAACATATATTTCCCGAAATAAAACACATTTCCAAAGTAGACACTTTGAATACTGTATCCATCTTCTGTATACACAAAAGACAACCTAACATGATAACCAGACATCCCGCCCCAACACTACACTGATTGGTATAACATTGCACCCACGGTCTCGATACTAGATTGCTAAATAATCCTGCCGACTAGATTGATTGGATTCAGATCCTCTAAATTTCCATTATGTAACTCCGCACGCCTCGATTGACCCAAGCCGCCGTCAATCACAAACACCGGTATATCAATCATTTTCAACAGGGAGGGAAGCACACAGACACGTTGTCTTCATTGTCTTACAATCATGTCAATCATTACGTCTGAGCAGTTGACTGGTCCTGACACCTGTCAATCACCTATAACTGTCTATGCATGTACTAGTCGCGTCGGCAACGAAGCCAGCCCGTGCACACTATTGGCCATCTGCCACGTCGATCGCCTATCGCAGTGAGGCTATTGGACACCTGCCACTTCTATCAGGCAGGCTACAAAGATCATTCGTTGCACGCTACGTCAATCAGACTGCAGTCGGACCGTGTTTTTCTGATAGCAAGCTAGGTTGACGCCATCCGCCCGTCCGTCGTCTATTTAGTTTCTACGCATTTCGTGTTTTGTGTAATGTCTTTCACCCCCCCCCCAATCTCCCGACGGCTCCCAAAGCGGCAGGTGACAGATCATAAATAAAGCGGCTTGAAATCCTCTGGCCTACTCACTCAGTTCCAGCCGAGGTGAGGAAAAAGGCCTCAATCACACTCGGACAGAACAAAGCCAAAACAGGTACACTGAGCCCCAAGTGGAAAAACACTCCTCAAAAGTTAAACCCCAGAATCATCGACAGCCCTTCGACAGTTCCGTTACCTATTAATTAACGCAACACTGTGGCCATAACGTAAAACTAAAATAGCAATGGTCATCGGGAAAATGCAACTGTTTTATGTGAGCTTCAGAGTTCAGTAATGTTTATTTACTTCCACAACCCCCCCCCCCCCCAGGAGTGCTGGTGTTCAGAGATAACTGGGGGAGGTGGGGGGGGGGGGGGAGTGAGGCGGCTAGGGATGGAGGCAGAGTGTCTGCTGCCTCCGCCCGGGGACGTTCATCACTCACACTCAGTGAGACAGATGAACCGCCCGTCGCTGCCACAGTCCGGATTAACTCACAGGCGCGTCGGCGACCCCGCTTTACCCACCTCCCTCCCAACTCGCAGCCCGCGGAGGGGGAGCGGGCGAGGTGCCGGCAGGAGTGGCGCTTGCGGCCCGCGGTCTTCCCGGGCCGTTCAGTTTGAAGGCTCGGACGCGCGCCGGCAGCAGATGCAAACTTACCGTTTGTTGTGAAGCGCGAGACAGCGGGTCAGCACACTGCGGTGACGTCATTCAACCTGTTCGGCCATGACGTCACGCGGCGCCGCGGCTTCGAACCGAAAGAAACGCTTTCCCGTGTCATTCGTTGTAAAAGCTGAAACTGAGTGATTCCGGGGTTCTTTTTACAAATTTCAGGCTAGTTTTGTTCGGTAGGGAGTCTTTTATTTTCCGACATTGTATATTTTGTCGTGTTAAAAATCGTCCAGATGTTTGCCATATTTTTAACCAAGTGGCTGTAAAGTAATAATGCAAATTGACATCATGTTCATGCATTGCAAACTTTGGTTGCAAGGGAAAGCTTGGGAGAATAATTTTTAGAGAGGGTTCCCGAGTATCACTTTGTACTAAAGGGGTTTAAAACAATATTAAACAGTCCTGAAGAAGGATCTGGCCCGAAACATCGACTGTTTGTTCTTTTCCATGAATGCCGCCTGATCTCTTTAGTTTCTCCAGCACTTTGTGTATGTTGCTTTGGAATTCCAGCATCAGCAGAATTTCTCGTGTTTACAGTAATATTGCAGAAGGAGGATTTTGACTCGCAGTTATCTGTAAAACCAAATGATTTTGATCTGTTTAAGATAGACAGATACTTTATTGATTCGAAAGGAAATTACAGTGTCACAGTAGCATTACAAGCGCCCAGATATACAAATATTAGAAGATAAGTAAGAAAGAATAAAAAATAAGTTATCTCAACCACTCTAACAGGAGGGGGTGGGTCATCACTTCCCCTGCTACAGGTTGACTCCTTATAGAGCCTAATGGCCGAGGGTAAGAATGACCTCATATAACGCTCTTTGGAGCAGCGCAGTTGTCTTAGTCTATTACTAAAAATGCGCCTTTGTTCAGCTAAGGTGGCATATAGAGGGTGAGAAACATTGTCCAGAATTGCTAGGATTTTCTGTAGGGTCCTTTGTTCTACCACAGCCTCCAGTGTGTCCAGTTTGACTCTTATAACAGAGCCAGCCTTTCTAGTCAATTTATTGAGCCTGTTGGCATCACCCGCGTTGATGCTATTGCCCCAGCACACCACCGCATAGAAGATTGTACTGGCTATGTACAGTTTAACGGTTTTGTAAAGCAAACCGCAGCTCCTCCACTGGATGTCGTCAACGAGGGCAATAACGCTTCAACTATTCTGAGTGTATCAGGACTTAACTGTTATAAAAAATATTGTTATAACGATCTGTCACGAAGCATATTTTTAAAAAGGTAGAAACCTGAAGCGTTTCGCACATTGCAAACATTTAAAATGTTTCATTGTATCTGAGCTTGCCATA
Organism: Hemitrygon akajei; assembly: GCF_048418815.1. Lineage (NCBI taxonomy): Eukaryota > Metazoa > Chordata > Chondrichthyes > Myliobatiformes > Dasyatidae > Hemitrygon > Hemitrygon akajei. Next base: position 56,465,084 of record NC_133128.1, read on the forward strand.
CTTGTAAAACATAATTTTCCATATCACTGGTGAAGTTAGTCAAAACAAAATTCCACTTGTGGATATCTTAAAATATTATATAACAGTAATAAAATAACCGAATTCTTAATATTTTGTTATTAAATCAGTTAAATTAATCACATTCACTGACATAGTATATACTTGAATGTTTTCTTTTAAATATTAACGTGTATATATAATTATGTTACCTATCCAACTATGTGCAATTTTAGATCAAAATCATTTCCTCTGAGAATCCAGTAATAAATGTCAAATTTGTGGAGAATGAACCATCACAGTTGGATTCAGTTTCAGGTATGCAAGGTTATACCTTTGACAGAAAAGTTTATGCCAGATTTTATTTACTAAACCATGCATTTCATGGGAGATATTTTAAAAATTCCATGTTGATTATCTCTGATGATAACAAATGCCACCAAAATAGCTAACTTACTGTGCCCTGTGTGCTTGATGTGGGATGATTGCATACTATTTTAACATTTGTGGCACATTTACCAGAAATGTATCATTTAAGTCGACTTGTTTACTGAGAAAATAAGTCAGTATATATTAAGTTACAGTAACTGATATGCAAGTCTCAAAGCTGATCTGTTTATCAAATGTTTTTAGTTACATGGCTGCCATATTGAATTTCTGAACAAGGGACAAGGTCGCTTATTTTTAATATGGAGTCCATGACAGCAAGTGACAAACTTCATGAATAAATGAGCAGCCTTTTGTGTGCAAGAAACATTTCCACTCTTTTCAGATTTCTGCCAACACAGAGCCGGATCAGAGTAAAATGTGTTGGAAAGAAAGTTCATTCAATTATAATTTAGCATTTAATTTTGAATAAGTAGGGTATTAGAAAATAATTAAGTTAATTTACAATTTTCTTGATCTAGCATTAGTGTTTGCTTCTAGAACAACTAAGATGTGGAAGCTATGGTTTTCACAGTTTTGCAAGTTCCTGTTTTGTTTTCTCCACCTTTATATTTCAGCACACAATTTCTCAAGTGCCATGAGAAATGGAAAGTGTAACCTACTCCTAGGTTTAATTCAGGAGGAAATCAAAAGAGTTCCCTAATTTCTGATAATTTTGCTTACAAGTTTGATCCCAATAGGTCAAAGAAATAGAAAGGAGAGTTCTGTGTATTCGAGAAATTGAATCATATGGAAGGGATAGATGTAGAAATACAGCACAAGAGCAGGGCTTTTGACCCACCATATGTACTCTAACCATGATGCCAATCTACACTAATCCCATGTCCTTGAACATGGTCTGTATCCACCTATTCCCTGCCTGTCTAAATACCTCTTAAACGTTGCAGTCATATCTACTTCAACATCTTCCCTGGCAGTGTGTTCCAGTTGGCTGCCACTCACCGTGTAAAACAAAAATGCCTCTCCAAATGAACCTATGCCATTTCTATTTAACATTTCCATTCTGAGTAAAAGACTCTGACTATCTACTCATTGCTTCTCATAATTTTATATACTTCTGTCAGGTCACCCCTCAACTTCCAGAAAGGTGGTTCAACAGTTACAATGACATTGTTTACCTCAATATTTTGGGTTGACAGTGCTTCCTTTGAATTACATATCTAGAGCGGCAGACCTGTCTGAAAGTTCACAAAGTAATATTCACAAACCTTTGTCACAAGGTAATTCATGCAATAAGTCTAAAAACTTCTTGGGGCAAAAATCCCAGGCACCCAAATTAATAATCATGAGAAAGCCTGCAGATGCAGGAAATCCAAAGCAACACACACAAAATGCTGGAGGAACTCAACAGGTCAAGCATCATCCATGGAAATAATTAAACAGTTGACATTTAAATAGAGGGCTATGGGTAATCCTAGGTAATTTGTTCGGCACAGCTTTGTGGGCTGAAGGGCCTGTATTGTGTTGTAGGTGTTCTATGTTTCAGGCTGAGACCCTTCTTCAGGACTGAGAAGGAAGGGGGAAGATGCCAGAAAAAAAGGTGTGGGGACAGGAATGAGACTAGATGGAAGGTGATAGGTGAAGCCAGGTATGTAGGTAGGAAAGGTAAAAGATTGGAGAAGAAGAAACCTGATAAGATAGGAGAGTGGACCATAGGAAAAAGGGAAGAACAAGGGATATGGGGGAAGAGATAGACGAGTGAGAGAGGTAAAAGGCCAGAGTGGGGAATTGAGGAAGAGGGGAGGGGAAGGGACAAAATACCGGAAGAAGAAATTGATATTCATGCCATCAGGTTTGAAGCTTCCCAGATGGAATATCAGGTGTTGCTCCTCCACCTTGAGAGTGGCTTCATCTTGGCAAAAGGGGAGGCCATGGCCCGACATGTCGGAACAGGAATGGGAATTGGAATTAGAATTAGAATGCTTGGCCATCGAGAAGCTCTGCTTTTGGCAGATGGAGTGGAGGTGCTTGATGAAGTGGTCCCCTAATTTTCAACGTGTCTCAACAAGGCCACATTGGGAGTTCCAGACACAATAGATGACCCCAACAGATTCACAGGTGAGGTGTTTAAATTTATGTTGTCAGTGCTGTCTTTGAGTACACAAATAAGTGCACAAAAACTGATGGAATATTCCCCAGGCTGCTCCATGAGGCGAGGGGAGAGATTGCTGAGCCTCTGGCTAGGATCTTTATGTCCTCATTGTCCACAGGAATGGTACCCGGAGGATTGGAGGGAGGCGAATGTTGTCCCCTTGTTCAAAAAAGGAAGTAGGGATAGTCTGGGTAATTATAGACCAATGAGCCTTATGTCTGTGATGGGAAAGCTGTTGGAAAAGATTCTTAGAGATAGGATCTATGGGCATTTAGAGAATCATGTCTGATCAGGGACAGTCAGCATGACTTTGTGAAGGGCAGATCATGTCTAACAAGCCTGTTAGAGTTCTTTGAAGAGGTGACCAGGCACATAGATGAGGGTAGTGCAGTGGATGTGATCTACGTGGATTTTAATAAGGCATTTGATAAGGTTCCACACGGTAGGCTTATTCAGAAAGTCAGGAGGCATGGGATCCAGGGAAGTTTGGCCAGATAGATTCAGAATTGGCTTGCCTGCAGAAAGCAGAGGGTCGTGGTGGAGAGAGTACATTCGGATTGGAGGGTTGTGACTAGTGGTGTCTCACAAGGATCGGTTCTGGGACCTCTACTTTTCATGATTTTTATTAACAACCTGGATGTGGGGGTAGAAGGGTGGGTTGGCAAGCTTGCATACGACACAAAGGTTGGTGGTGTTGTGGATAGTGTAGAGGATTGTCGAAGATTGCAGAGAGACATTGATAGGATGCAGAAGTGGGCTGAGAAGTGGCAGATGGAGTTCAAACCAGAGAAGTGTGAGGTGGTACACTTTGGAAAGACAAACTCCAAGGCAGAGTACAAAGTAAATAACAGGATACTTGGTAGTGTGGAGGAGCAGAGGGATCTGTGGGTACATGTCCACAGATCCCTGAAAATTGCCTCACAGATAGATAGGGTAGTTAAGAAAGCTTATGGGGTGTTAGCTTTCATAAGTAAAGGGATAGAGTTTAAGAGTCACGAGGTAATGATGCAGCTCTATAAAGCTCTGGTTAGGCCACACTTGGAGTACTGTGTTCAGTTTTGGTTGCCTCACTATAGGAAGGATGTGGAAGCATTGGAAAGGGTACAGAGGAGATTTACCAGGATGCTGCCTGGTTTGCATTATGATCAGAGATTAAGGGAGCTAGGGCTTTACTCTTTGGAGAGAAGGAGGATGAGAGGAGACATGATAGAGGTATACAAGATATTAAGATGAGTAGATAGAGTGGACAACCAGCACCTCTTCCCCAGGGCACCACTGCTCAATACAAGAAGACATGGCTTTAAGGTAAGGGGTGGGAAGTTCAAGGGGGATATTAGAGGATGGATTTTTACTCAGAGAGTGGTTGGTGCATGGAATGCACTACCTGAGTCTGTGGTGGAGGCAGATACACTAGTGAAATTTAAGAGACTACTAGACAGGTATATGGAGGAATTTAAGGTGGGGGGATATATGGGATGCAGGGTTTAAGGGTCGGCACAACATTGTGGGCCGAAGGGCCTGTACTATGCTGTACTATTCTATGTTCTGTGTAAAACTATTGATTGCCTATGCCTGTGACTATATTTGATATGCTAAGTGCAATATCCTTCTGGTCTGCCAGCTTGGACTCAAGTCACAAAGGTGCAAACAACTTAGCCATATTTTCCCTGATTTGATGCAATGCAATTAACACAACCCCATTGTTTTACATTTGACTCTTGCACATATAATCTCTTAGTCTGTGGAGCAGCCTCTGCTTTTAACTTCAATTTGCTGCTTGCACTTTATAGGAAAATTGAAGGCTAATTGCAAGCTTCCTAAAATTACTTACATTTACAGTAAGAACTGAAGCCTGTGGTTCTTGTTTGAATTAACATCTGCTATATTCACATAACTCCAGAATACTCATAACAACGAAAACTGAGTTCGTATTTCATTTTGATAGTTTTCCATGAGCACTGATGAAAGGTCACCAGCTTGAAACAATAACTTTTCTCTCCTTAGATGCTGCATAGTTCGCTGAGTACCTTCAGTATTTTCAATTTCATTTTGGGTTTTTAAAACCATCAATATTATACTAGATCTCCCATATGGGATCCAATATCAGTTGATACAGACAGTTTGATTATGAAAACTCTGCCTTATAGAATTGAATTATAAGACTGTAGCATAAGTGATTGAACTTTTTGACATTACATGATATAATTGCTGGTGAGAACGTTAATTTCCAAGATAAAGTTTAATCTATAATTTAGAATTTTGTTTAAATTTTGTCATAAATCCTGCGATGGATGTTTTTTTTGGAAACACCAGATGGATGAGAAGATGTGGAATTCAATTACAGGATTAGTGTCACCCCATTCACCACATGGACATTCAGTTATACTGTATAGGTGATTGAAGGGATATCAAAAGGGTACGTATTATGATTGCAACTCTCTGTTCACATTAAGAGTACACGCCAGTGTGAACTGAATGGGCCAAACACCAGAAAGTTAGAAATACTGCTATCATGTTTGTAATTCTGTAGCATACAGAGTCAAAGAAAAATCTTACACTCAAGATATTAAGGTATCTTTTATCTTTAATGATGCAGAAATAACAGCAGTGTATATCCTATATTGCTTGCTTTTGCTTAAAATGAAAGCAATGGGAGAATATCACTACATCTGTGTGAATCACCACAGCATCTGGCAACCCTGTGATCTATCTTGGAGACCAATGTCCGAGCCTCCTTCAAAAGAGTGAAGCCATGCAAGGCATCAAGGCCTGATGGTATATCACACTGGGTACTGAAAACATTTACCAACAACTGCCTGAAGTATTTGAGGACATCTACAACTTCTCACTGCTGTACCTGAACTGCTTCATTCCAGTGCCCAAGAAAAGATGGTTGTGCTACCTTAATGGCTATCACCCGGTAGCACTTGCATCCATATAATGAAGTGTTTTTTTGAGCTGGTTATTTCTGGAATTACCTCCTGACTGGCCAAGGACTTGTACCCACTGTAATTTGCTTACTGCCGCAGCAGTGGATGCAATTTCACTGGCTCTCCACTCTTATTTTAGAACACATAGACAACAGGTTTCAATAGGTCCATTACTGTCAGAAAAATATATACAATATACATCCTGAAATTCTTTTCCTTCGCAAACATCCATAAAAACAGAGAAGTGCCCCAAAGAATGAATGACAGTTAAATGTTAGAACCCCAAAGCCCCCCAGCTCCCCCTCCCACACACAAGCAGCAGCAAGGCAATAAACCCCCCCCCCCACCAGCAAAAAAGCATCAGCACACCCAATGAGTGCTCAGGCATGCAGCAAACCATCAATAAAGACACAGATTTGCAGTTCCCCAAAGACTACCACAGGCTCTCCCTCTCCGTAATAAGGGAAAAAGAGGTGTCCCCGTTTCACAGCGAGAGGGACATACATTAGCCCACTGTTTGTTGATTACAGCTCAACACCATCATTCTCTCAGTATTAATAACCAAACACTAAAATGTGGACCTCTGCAGCTGGGTCGTCGAATTCCTTTTTGGGAGATTACATTCAGTGCAAAAAGGTAATGACATCCCTTTCTCATTGACTATCAACACTGATGCACACTCTGCCTGATGGATGTGTGCTTAGCCCACTGCCATACTCTCTGTCTTTACTCATGACTGGGTGGCCAAACACAGCTCAAATGCTAAATATAAATTTGCCAATTTGGATAGGTATATGGACAGGAAAGGAATGGAGGGTTATGGGCTGAGTGCAGGGTCGGTGGGACTAGGTGAGAGTCAGCATTCGGCACGGACTAGAAGGGCCGAGATGGCCTGTTTCTGTGCTGTAATTGTTATATGGTTAATTACAACACTGTTGCTGGTAGAATCACAGATGGCAATAAATAGGTTTGTGGGAGTGAGATAGGCTGACTGGTTGAGTGGTGTCACAGCAACAACATCACACTCAATGTCACCAAGGATAAGGAATTAATTGTGAACTTCAGGAAAGGGAAGTTGGGAGTATGCACATCAGTCTTCATTAAGGGGTCAGTAGTGGGAAGGATGAGTAGCTTCAGGGGGTGGAATGCTATACAGCAGCAGCTTTAAGATCGGGTTCAGTTCCCACCGCTGTCTATAAGGAGTTGGTACATTCTCCCCATGACCATGTGAGTTTTCTCTCACATTCCAAAGATGTACAGTTAAGATTAATGAGTTGTGGACATGCTATTTTGGTGCCAGAAACATGGTGACATTTACACAATCCTCTCCGATTTGATTTGACACAAGCAGTGAATTTCACTGTATGTTTTGATATACAGGCAACAAATAAAGCTAGTCTTTAATCTTTAAAATATTATCTTTAGTTCCTGGGCATCAACATCCCAAAGGATCTGTCCTAGGCTCAATAGATCAATATAATCATGAAGAAGGCATGCCAGCAGTCAACATATTTGGTTTGTCACTAAAAACTCTTACATTGGTTGTCAGAATTCATGGCTTTGTGGCCAGGTATGTGGATGATACAAAGATAATGGAGAGGCAGGTAGTGTTGCAGAAGTAGGGTGTTAGCAGAAGGACATGGACAGATTAGGAGAATGGGCAGAGAAGTGAAAGATAGAATACACTGTAGGGAAATGCGTGTTCATGCACATTAGTAGAAGGAATAAAGATGTAGATTATTTTCTAAATGGAAAGCAAGTTCAGAAATCAGGGGTGCAATGGGACCTGGGAGTCCGATTCCCTAAAGGTTAACTTGCAAGCTGAGTCAATGGTAAAGAAGGCAAATCCAGTGTTAGCATTCTTTTCGAGAGGACAAGAGTATAAAAGCAATGATAAAATGCTGAGGATTTATAAGGCATTGGTCAGATTGCACAGAGTATTATCATCAGTTTTGGGTCCTTTATCTAAGAAAGGAGATAGTGGCATTGGAGAGGATCCAGAGGTGGTTAATAAGAATGATTCTGGGAATGAAAGGGTTAATGTGTTAAGTGCGAGTGATGCCTCTGGGCCTATATGCAATGGAGTTTAGAAGAATTGGTGGGGTGGGGAACTCATTAAAACCTATTGAATATTGAAAGGCCTAGATAGAGTGGATGTGGAGAGGATGTTGCCTATAGTGGGGGAATTTAAAACCCAAAGATACAGCCTCAGAATAGAGGGAATGTCTTTATAGAATAGAGGAAACTGATACAGGACTTTGTGATATGGTGCAACTCAAACTACCTGCGTCTCAATATCACCAAGACCAAGGAGATGGTGGTGGACTTTAGGAGATCTAGGCCTCATATGGAGCCAGTGATCATTAATGGAGAATGTGTGGAGCAGGTTAAGACCTACAAGTATCTGGGAGTACAGTTAGACGAGAAGCTAGACTGGACTGCCAACACAGATGCCTTGTGCAGGAAGGCACAGAGTCGACTGTACTTCCTTAGAAGGTTGGCGTCATTCAATGTCTGTAGTGAGATGCTGAAGATGTTCTATAGGTCAGTTGTGGAGAGCGCCCTCTTCTTTGTGGTGGCGTGTTGGGGAGGAAGCATTAAGAAGAGGGACGCCTCATGTCTTAATAAGCTGGTAAGGAAGGCGGGCTCTGTCGTGGGCAAAGTACTGGAGAGTTTAACATCGGTAGCTGAGCGAAGGGCGCTGAGTAGGCTACGGTCAATTATGGAAAACTCTGAACATCCTCTACATAGCACCATCCAGAGACAGAGAAGCAGTTTCAGCGACAGGTTACTATCGATGCAATGCTCCTCAGACAGGATGAAGAGGTCAATACTCCCCAATGCCATTAGGCTTTACAATTCAACCGCCAGGACTTAAGAACTTTTTAAAAGCTATTATTAATGCTTTTTGAGATAGTGATTTAGATGCATATCATATTTTTTACTGAGTTAAGTATTGTATGTAATTAGTTTTGCTACAACAAGTGTATGGGACATTGGAAAAAAAGTTGAATTTCCCCATGGGGATGAATAAAGTATCTATCTATCTATCTATCTATCTTTAGCCAGAGGATGAAGAATCTGTGGAATTAATTGCCACAGCCATCTCTGAAGACCATGACATTGAGTATATTTAAAGTGGGGATTGACAGGTTCTTGATTAGTAAGGATGTCAAAGATTATGGGGAGAAGGCAGGAGAATGGGGTTGAGACAGATAATAAATCAGCCATGATGGAATGATGGAGCTGACTCAGTGAGCTGATTGCCCTAATTCTGCTCCTATATCTAATAGTCTTATATTTCTTATATAAGCTTTCTGATTAGTTGCATCACAGCTTGGTTTGGAGGAGTAACACCTCATATTCCATCTAGGTCACCTCCAGATTGATGACATGAACATAGTTTTATCCTTCCAATAAATATATGTATTTCTTTCTTTTCCCCTCTTCCTTCCTTCTTCTATTCCCCACTCTAGCTTTTTACCTCTTCTCCTCAACTGCTTATCATGTACCACTGGTGCACCTCCCTCTTCCCTGACTCTCCTTTCCTATCAGATTCCTTCTCCACCCTTTTACCTTTCCCACCCTCCTGCCTTTGTCTATCACCATCTTGCTTGTTGCCCATTCCCCATCCCCCCAACTTTTTATTCTGGAATCTTCCTTCCTTCTTTTCCAGTCTGTTGCCTGACACGCCAACTATTTATTTCCATAGATACTGCCTGACCTGCTAAGTTTCTCCTGCGTTTTGTGTGTGTTGGTATAGAGGCTGCAATGCACAGGATTGCAAGAGGCTGAAGAGGCCAACTACAACATGGGCACAACCCTCTCCACTCTTGGACATCTTCAAGAGCAGTTCCGCAAGAAGGTGGCATCCATCATTTATTACCCTCACCATGTCCTCTTCTCAATACTGTCATCAGGGAGGAGATATAGGAGATTGAAGACTGACAGTCAACAATTTCAGAACAGCTTCTTTCTCTCCATCATCTGAACCCATGAGCACAATCTCATTATTCCCTTTATTGCACCATTTCTTTATTTTTGTAAGTTATACATTTTTTATGACTACACTTTTTTTTGCTGCCACTAAACAACAAATTTCACATCAGTGATAATAAATCAGATTCTGATTAGGATGACTGTCCATCTGACTGAGTATCCAGAAAACAATAAAATATACTGTATATCTGGCATCAAAAGTCTAATTTTTAAAATATAGATACATTTCCTTCTTAGTAGCAGAGGTATTATTTCTTACGATGAATTTCCAAGGAAACCATATGAAGCATTGAGAAAGAAAGCATGATCTTTACTCATATACTGTCCTTTACAGTTTTCAACCTAGCAAGAGATAGCAAGCATCATGCAAAGGAACATAATTATTGTAAACTATTAATGGGGAGTTCATTTCTTTAAAACATATAATTGCAAGTATGTTCTATAGGAGATGATATGTCTATTTGAGGAACAGAGGACAATGAGCAGTTGACAAAACAGCTCATTTACCGGCTGTTTTTTTTAAATATATGTTCTCTTTTTTGCAAGCATGAAGATACATAGCACATTTTAGTGTTGTGTATAGCACATCAACCTATGTGTAACTATGATCAAAGAATGTCAACAGGATCACATACTTATGTAATTATTTAATGTAATTGCTTGTGGTTGTATCTGCATGGTTGACTGAAACCTCAAAAAGTACAGGTAATGGATTACCACAAACCATAAATCATCAGAGCTCAGTAATATGCAGTATTTCAATGTTACTTTTAGTACATTATTTCAGAAAATATTTGAATTGAAGATGTGGAATACTGGCAAATTAATGCTTTTAGATTATTTAGATTCTTATTCCTTAATGTGTGTTTTTTTAAATCTTCCTAGTTCGCCTTTTGGGGGCCTCATCTGTAACTTTTTTTTCTCTTTTCTTATTTCAAATATCTTCACATTAAATATTTGTTTCAGTTTTAAGCCATCTCATCTTTGTTAAACACATTTGAGTTTAAAGGTTGCCAGTGGAGCTGGTTTCCTGTGAGGTATTGTCAGATTAATAATTTCAACAGGCAATTATTTTAACTTCCATAATTGTAGAACATGTGGATGTCTGCCACACAATGGATACCAAACACTATTTGATGCTGGCTTTGATTAGTTGAATTAGTAATTGGACATGTTTATTCAGCCTATGATACCCATTATTTAACAGAATTGTTCTAGACATATTTCCATTTGTAATATCAAGTGTACTGGCTGTTAAGACCACCATGTCCATGCTGACCATCAAGTACCTATTGGACCAATTTCCATTTTCTAATACAGTCGGCCCTCCTTATCCGTGGGTTCCGCATATGCGGATTCAACCAACCGCCGATTGGGAAAACCCGGAAGTTCCCTCTCCAGCACTCGTTGTTTGAGCATGTACCGACTATTTTTTCTTGTCATTATTCCCTAAACAATACAGTATAACAACTATTTACATAGCATTTACATTGTATTAGGTATTATAAGTAATCTAGAGATGACTTAAAAGTACAGGCAGTCCCCAGGTTATGAATGAGTTTCATTCCTGAGTCCGTCTTTAAGTCGGATTTGGAGTCGGAACAGGTACATCCGGTATTATTTAGCGTCAGTTAGTCAAATGTTTTTCTTAGTATATAGTACATATTTTACCCTCCTATGCATATAAAACACTTAAGAAACATACGTATTTCAATAATTAAACCACTGCGTTGCTTAGTAATAATTGTAGCTTTCATCGGGACAAGGCCTTTCACATGCTCCATTAAAACTGTTCTGATCGTTGACCGACTAGCCTAATGCTTTTCCAGTGACCGATGGTGTTTCACCTCTTTCCGATCGCTTTATTACCTCCACCTTATTTTCAATCATGATCGTGATTATTTTTGTGAACAGAAGCACTGCGGATTCAGAGCTGCACCACCGGGTCCTAATGTCTGCCGCACTGAGACATGTTAAATAAAGTCCGGGGTTCCGCTGGGTCCTAAAGACCACTGTATTGAGCAGGTTAAATAAGGGACTTCAGCATCCGCGTTTTTTGGTGTCCACGGGAGGTCTTGGAACCAATTCCCCGCGGATAAGGAGGGCCGACTGTAGTTGGTCCATAATCTTCTAATCACTAGTGATTCAAGTTTTCATCTTGATGAATGTTGGAGAGATAGGAGTGAAATTTCTGATTGAGAGTGGTATCACTGAGCTGAGGACAACGACAAATTGGAGAAGATGGGGTAAGATAATCTGAATCAGTTAGACATCAGTAAAGGTGAGTGTTAAGTGGGTTAGAGGTTGCTAACTAAGTTTGAAATCTTTGTAGTCTGGGGTTAAGGTGAGGGTCAAAGTCCAAGAAGCAATTATGGCTGATGATTGAGTGAGTGCAGATGCTGTGTTGAGTGGAGGCATTTAATGTTTTGAGGTGTGAATTTCTAAGCCAGTGGGTGACAGTTGGTGAGGTAAGATGTGTTTACTGAGTTGAAGGTTGGGGTGCAAGCTTTACTCGTTGTGAAAATGTTTGCTGTGATGATTGAGGGCAATCATTCAGTGGGAGTCACCATACTGTGAGCCTGTGATTGGGAAGTAGGCTGTGAGAATAGGTCCAAAGAATGACATATCAGTTGATAGTGGAGCAGTAAATCATACATCTGTTATGAACTTGGGAAGAAAATTAAAGTTGGCTCCGTATAGGGTGATATGAAGAAATGAAAGTAAATAAATCAAAAGTAACCTGCCTGAATTATATTTCCATTGCCAGACTGGGACTTGCTCAGAGTGGCCCCTTTAAGCTGCACTTCTGCAGCTGTACTATTACAACTGAGGACCTTTGGAACCATTTGCACAATTTTCTCTGGACTTCACTCTAAACGTCACCAACACAAGCACAATTTACAATCCATCAAAGCTACATCACAGAAGACTCATCAAGGTTATTATTGCTCAATGTAAGGGCTCAGTTGATCCCATTTCTATGCCCCACCCCTATAGGCCTGCACTATTTTCTTTTGCCAGTTTACCTAGTACCCTTTTAAACACTGACAATCTGTCTGCACTACAACCCTGATAGTGCATTCTACTTTTTTATATGAGAAGGTTTTATTTTCCTATCACTTTTGATTCTTTTGCCATTCATCTTAATTACAACGCCCTCTGCCAGTGGGAACAATTTATGAATATTCTATCTCATTCCTAACAGTTTTAAATATCTCTATCAGATTCCTTCTCCAACTGCATTCCAAGGAGAGTAATCCTAGTTTCTACGTTGTATCTACATAACCAAATACCTTAGTTCTAATAAGTCAATTCTACGCCCAGTCTTTACATCTTTTCTAAAGTCTGGTACCCAGAAATGGAACACAACACCTCACTTGGTGCCAATCCATTGTCATATTTGATTTTCCTTGATCTCTTTTCTGCCTCTTTTAATAATTATGCATGTATAAACCTATCAATTTTCCATATAGAATTATGCCCTTAAATTTATCCTTGGTACTTTTTAGTGGTAAAATCTATTCACCTGCCATGTATATCCAATCTATCAGCTTATCAAGAGCCAGAAGTGCCTGACCAAATTTTCAAATTTCCACAGTTTGACCTGGAAATCATGATAATCATGCACTGGTCCAGAGAAACATTGATTTTCATATGCATACTACTGATTAAAATCTTCTCCAGGCAGTGGGATTTCCTAGCACACATGTGTGTAATGGATTCCACTTAATTGGGACACATTGGGACCAGAACATTTTGGTCCAATTAGATGAAATTTTTGAAAATAGATAAAAATGTATTTAAAAACTACCTTTTAATGAATAACAAATTATGTATTTAAATGAATTACAGAATAAATTAGAACAATACCAGAACTACTACAGTACAAAACACTGTGTATTAGTTTTTAATCGTTTTCAATGGAGCAGTTCATTCAGAGTAAGTTGTCATGTTCTTTTGATTGATTGTAAATGAACAAAATCAGTGCAGATAGTGGACTGCCTTCAAACAGTGCTTTCAATGATTGATTCTTCCAAATTTTCATTTTAATTTTAACATTCAAGGTGATTGTCAATACCTTCAAATTATTCGTAGTTCCTAACTTGTTGAAGTAGTGAAATTGTTTCATTTACACTCCTAGTCTTTTCTGGCATCTGTAAGCTTGAATGCTTGAAACCACAGTGAGCAAAACAGTTCTGAATATTCTTACTGCTTATTACTTGCCAACTATTAGTGACAAAAATCACGACATTTTGAACACAAACACACAAATGATGCAATTTTAAAACTATTCACTCTAAGCATGGTGTGGTGTCTATCAGCCATACAAGGTCCATGCGACTGACACGAATTAACAAATGTTCAGCAACAGTCATCTACCCTAACTAATCAGGATAGTGTCTCAAATAAACAAAGGTAATTTTGGTTATTTTCTCAATTTGTTTTTGTACGTTAAGAGTTGTCCCAAATAAGCAGCTGCCCAGATTAACCGATGGCCCAATTAACTGGAATCCACTGTATCCACAAAGTTTAGTTCTGAAGAACTTCTTTTAATTTATGGGAAACAGAACTCATTTCTTTGATGATTGACATAAAGGAAAATATTCTTGAATTTACTAAATTTCAAGGAAGTTCAGTGGACACATGAAAGTACAAGAATTGCACAATACTAAATATTTTCTGAAATGCAAGCAGTGATCTTTGGGACCTTTTGGAACCGAATGCTTAGGTGTTAAGTTGCTTCAAGTTGTCTGGTACTTTTATATCCCTATACTGTAAATACAATACTTTGCAATCAATACAAATGCTACATAATCTGAATTACTTTATTTGCTGAATCACTTTCAGCTGGAATAAGTGATCCTGAGTTTTATTGACCTACTTTACATGCTGTATCTTTTCAGCTATATTAATTAATAAATATGTGATAGTTATTCAATGAAAGGCTTGAGGGTATCATAACTTTGTAATGTGATGGCTCATTTTACTTAATCTTTTTTTCCATTGGAGAGGGTAAAATGTACCAGATGAAGTCATTTTCATTTGCCAGCCATGTTCTCCCATTTAAAGAAAAAGACAATCCAGCTTTTCCATGTCTTTTGTGATTTTACAAGCAAGATCCTTGTGAGTCAGGTTGATACTGGATCCCAAGAAAGGGAGTTTAGAGGATGGCTTTTTAAAGCTGCTTATGGTTGAGCCCACTAGGGGAAAGACAATCCTGAATGTTATGTAATGATCCAGATTGGATTTCAGAGCTTAAGATAAAGGAACCCTTAGAAGACAGTAATCATAGTATGATAGAATTCACCCTGGTGTTTAAGAGAAAGAAGATAAAGTCAGATGTATCAGTATTACAGTGGAGGAAAGGGAATTACAGAGGCATGAGAGAAGAGCTGACCAAAGTTGATTGGAAGGGGACACTAGCAGGAATGATGGCAGAACAGAAGTGGCTGGATTTTCTGAGGAATTCAGAAGGTGTAGAATAGATACATCCCAAAGATGAAGAAGTATTTTAAAGGGAGAATGAGGCAACTGTGGTTGACAAAGATAGCATAAAAGCATAATAGAATGTATTTAATGCAGAAAAAATTAACGGGAACTTGGCGGATTGGGAAGCTTTGAAAAAACAACAGAAGGCAACAAAAACGCCATGAAGAGAGAAAAGATGAAATATGAAAATAAGCTAACCAATAGTATAAAAGAGGATACCAGAAGTTTTTTCAGATATATAAAGATTAAAAATGAGGCAAGAGTGGATATCAGGCGCTGGAGAGATAGTAATGGGGGGGGGGGGTTAGACAAGGAAATGGTAGACAAAATTAATAAGTATTTTGCATCAGTCTTCACCGTGGAAGACACCAGCAGTATGCCAGAAATTTGCGAGCATCAGGAGGTAGAAGTGTGAGTATAGTTGCTATTGCTAAGCAGAAGGTGCTTGGGAAACTGAAAGGTCTGAAGCGAGGTAAGTCACCTGGACTAGACGAACTGAATCCTAGGGTACTGAAAAAGATAGCTGAAGAGATTGTGAAGGCATTAGTAAAGATCTTTCAAATATCACTGGATTCTGGAATGATTCCAAAGGACTGCAAAATTACAAATGCCACTCCACTCCTTAAGAAGGGAGGGAAGCAGTAGAAAGGAAACGATAGGTTGTGGCGACCCACTTACTGCACAGGTGAACCGGCTCATAAATAGCCAGTGCGCGGGGGGAGACTTTGGTAAGGCACCTCTGATGTCATTTCCGCCCGGAGAGGGCAGGCGCTAGGAATTAAATGCCAGCACCGCGAGGTTTGAATAAACTAGTCTTGAAATGACTTACAGACTGTGTTGTTGTCTCTAGCTCTGTATCCAGTACATCGCTACATTGGTGACCCCAACGGTCCAAATGGGATTTGGACCAAAGATGACCGGCTCTTCATCTGTTCACGCAGTTTCGCTAAAACTGCTGACTTTCTGGACGCTGCGAACACGCGTGTGGTTTAGCCAAGCAGAAGCCCAGTTCCAGATTCGGCAGATATCTTCTGATTCCACACGTTACTACCACGTGGTGAGCACCCTTGACCAGGAGACGGCCGCCCAGGTTGCGGATTTCATACAGTCGCCCCTGGATGAAGGCAAATATGAAGCATTCAAAGCGCTGCTCATTGGGACCTTTGGCCTCTCTCGGTGTGAGCAGGGTGCCCGCATGCTTCACCTGGACGGTTTGGGAGGCAGACTGCCGTCAGCATTGATAAGTGTTGGAGTATAAAAGTATAAATTTTGCTGTGTAACCAAAACTATGTAGTCAGTTTTGAAACTTGCTATTTGCTATGCATGTACCCAATTCAGTAGGACAATGAAATCCTAAGAATGTAGAAGACAATAGTGTGTTAATGAGAGGTAGCTAAGAGATGTAGATTAGAACATGATTAAGTCAATGGGTAGAAACAATAGTGGCAGGATGTACGTGTGATACGCAACTATAGACTGATTGCATATGCTAATGCAACTGGACCAGGAGATTGCTATAAAGAATGCTGTGTCCGGGGATCGGTGGGCAATCAGCGACTAGCTCAATGACTGTCTCAGCTTTGATTTGCAAATTAAAGTTTAACCCTTCTTGAAGAATCTTCTGCGTCTCCTGGTCATTTGTGGGGCACGAGAAACCACGACATGAGCAAGATGCTGGCCCTGGCTGACGGATACAAGCCCTGCCTCATGTTTGAGCAGGCGTTCCTGGAGCAACTGCCCGAGGACATACATCTGCTGCTGGCTGACACAGATTTCAGCGACCCCAGGAAGGTGGCGGCCCGGGCAGACATGCTGTGGAAAGCCAAGAGGGAGAGCGTGGCGTCCATCGGTCAGATTACCAAGGCACGCGCCCAACAGCAGACCAGACCAGGCCCGGCAGGGGGGCACACACAACACGGAGGCAGGAGTGAGGAGGCCAGTGAACAGTGGTGTTTCTACCACCAGCGGTGGGGCACAGAAGCCCGCCGTTGTCGCCCACCCTGCAAGGGCCAGGGCCAGGGCCAGCTGCCGCTAATGACTGTGGCGGCTGGCCACCAGGACAGGCTCTTGTACGTCTGGGACAAACAGTCGGGACGCCGCTTCTTGGTCGACACCGGAGCGGAAATCAGCGTCTTGTCCCTGACGGGATACGACACCCGCAGCAGGAAGCCAGGACCTACCCTGAGGGCCTCAAACGGCAGCATGATACGGACCTACGGCACCCACACAGTGCAGCTGCAGTTCGGCGCCAGCCGGTTCACGTAGGGTTTCACACTGGCCGCCGTGGCCCAACCACTCCTGGGGGCGGACTTCTTGCGAGCTCACAGCCTGCTGGTCGACTTGCAAGGGAAAAGACTGGTACATGCCGAGACTTTCCAGACGTTCTCCCTGGGTGAAGCCAAGTTGCCGGCCCCACACCTGGACTCCATCACGCTGTCGGACAACGAATTCACCAGAATCCTGGCGGACTTTCCATCGATTCTGGCACCGCAGTTCATGGCAGCCATGCCAGACACGGGGTTCAGCACCACATCCCGACCAAGGGACCACCCCTCCATGCCCACGCACAAAGGCTCCCCCCCGGAAAAGCTCCGCCTGGCGAAGGTCCGACAGCCCATGGGCCTCCCCCCTGCACATGGTGCCCAAAGCAGCTGGGGGTTGGAGGCCATGCGGCGACTGCCGCAGACTGAACGAGGCTTCCACTCCAGACCGCTATCCCATGCCGCACATACAGGACTTTGCAGCAAACCTGCACGGGGCAAGAATCTTTTCCAAAGTAGACCTCGTCCGGGCGTACCATCAAATCCCGGTGCACCCTGAAGACATCCCCAAAACTGCTCTCATCACCCCGTTCGGCCTGTTCGAGTTCCTCCGAATGCTGTTCAGCCTGAAGAATGCTGCACAGACGTTCCAGCGGCTAATGGATGCGGTGGGACGTGACCTGGACTTTGTGTTCATCTATTTGGACGACATCCTTATAGCCAGCAGTAGTTGTCAGAAGCATCTGTCCCACCTCCGCCAGCTCTACTCCCGCCTGCGTGATTTCGGCCTCACGATCAACCCGGCCAAATGCCAGTTTGGTCTCGATACCATCGACTTCCTGGGCCACAGGATTACCAAAGACGGGGCAACACTTCTGCCCGCCAAGGTAGACGCGATCCGCCACTTTGCCCGGCCCAACACAATCAAAGGCCTGCAGGAGTTCGTTGGTATGGTGAACTTCTACCACCGTTTCCTCCCCTCAGCAGCCCGTATCATGCGCCCTTTGTACACCCTGATGTCGGGTAAAGGCAAGGTCATTACTTGGAACGAGGAGGCCGCGGCTGCTTTCGTTAAAGCCAAGGAAGCCTTGGCAGATACCGCGATGCTGGTGCACCCCAGAACGGACGTTCCGACTGCCCTCACAGTGGACGCGTCGGACACAGCAGTCGGTGGGGTGCTGGAGCAACTCATCGAGGGGCACTGGCAACCCCTGGCGTTCTTCAGCAAGCACCTACGACCACCCGAACTCAAGTACAGTGCTTTAGACCGGGAGCTGTTGGCACTGTATCTGGCAATCTGGCATTTCAGGTACTTCTTAGAAGGCAGGCCGTTCACCGCGTTCACGGACCACAAACCGTTGACCTTCGCGTTCATGAAGGTGTCCGATCCCTGGTCGGCTCGCCAGCAGCGACATCTGTCCTACATATCCGAGTACATGGCGGACATCCAGCATGTCTCGGGGAAGGACAACGTCATGGTAGACCAGCTGTCCAGTCCCTGTCCCTGGGGGTGGACTATGCAGCACTGGTGGAGGCGCAGCAGGCAGACGACGAGATGCCCAGCTACAGGACCGCAGTCTCGGGTTTGCAGCTGCAGGACTTTCTTGTAGGCCCAGGTGAGAGGGCTGTGCGACGTGGCTACTGGCCAACCTCACCCCATCATCCCGGCAGTCTGGAGGCGCCGAGTTTTCAACTCCATAAACGGTTTGTCGCACCCATTTATCAGGACAACCGTCCGGATGGTCTCCAGCAAGTTCGCGTGGCACGGACTTTGCAAGCAGGTCAGTGAATGGGCCAGAACATGCGCACAGTGCCAAACAGCCAAGGTGCAGTGGCACACTAAAGCCCCGACGCAGCAGTTCGAACCCACCCACCGGAGATTCGACCACATTCATGTGGATATCGTGGGCCCCTACCAGTGTCCCAAAGAGCGCAGTACTCCTAACTATGGTAGACCGGTTCACGAGGTGGCCAGAGACGGTCCCACTCACCGACATATCTGCCGATTCCTGCGCCTGAGCACTGATTGCAACCTGGGTAGCACGCTTTGGGGTACCGGCCCACATTACCTCCGACAGAGGCGCCCAGTTCACCTCCAGCCTGTGGTCGGCTGTGGCCAGGCTGTTGGGAACGCAGCTACACCACACTACTGCCTACCACCCACAGTCGAACGGACTGGTGGAACGCTTCCACCGTCACTTGAAGTCAGCTCTCATGGCCCGCCTGAGAGGACCTAACTGGATGGACGAGCTTCCTCGGGTCCTGCTTGGAATTCGTACAGCGCCCAAAGAGGATCTGCACGCCTCATCGGCCGAGTTGGTGTACGGCGCACCCCTGGCCGTTCCGGGAGAGTTCATACCAGCCCCAAGGGGACAAGAGGAAGAACCCGCAGCAGTCCTGGACAGACTACGCGAAAGGCTCAGCAACCTGGCCCCCGTGCCGATTTCACAGCACAGACAGACCCCAACCCACGTACCCAAAGACCTGCAGAACTGTAAGTTTGTGTTTGTACGAAGGGGCGGACACAGGGCACCGCTACAGCGGCCGTACGAGGGGCCGTTCAAGGTGATCAACAACAACGGGTCCATGTACGTTCTGGACATTGGGGGGAGCCTAACTTTGGCAAGGTGCTGGGGTCCATTATTAATTCTGAGATTTCAGGATACTGTAGGCACATGATAAAATAGATCAAAGTCAGCATGGTTTCCTTCAGGGGAAATCTTGCCTGATAAAAATCTGTTGGAATTCTTTGAGGAAATAACAAGCAGAATAGACAAACGAGAATCAGTGAATTTTCAGAAGGCCTTTGATAAGGTGCTGTACATGAGGCTGTTTTAACAAGATAAGAGCCCATGTTATTACAGGAATGGGTATGTCGACTCAGGCCTTGGAAGCTGGCGTTGGGCACTATGACAGACTCTCCACTCCTCCCTCTCCCTCATCAGTATGTTCAGTTCATCTACATTAGCCGCGCTGCTATCTTCTAGGAGCGTGTTGACCATAGTCTTGGGAGGGTGCCCAGGATTCATCCTCCTATGTTTGGGCTCCCATGTGATGACTAGGCTGGCAGGTAGCTCAGGGTGTCATAGACAGTGCCCCGCTAGTTGCAGTCTTCTCTCCTCAATTTTAGTAGTGAGCATCAGTAGGTCATCATAGAGCTCAATGTTCATCATGTGCTGTTGCCAACTTACGTCAAGAGCCATCTGGAGAATTTGTGTATAGCAATCATCTAGTGACTTTTGCATGGTCTTGGTGAATGTCCATGTCTCGCATCTGTATGTGAGAATGAACTCTATGACTGCTATGAAGATCCTCTCTTTGAGCCCTCTGGTCAGGTTCGAACTCCAGATTTCCTTCATGTGTTCATAGCCCTCCATGCTAGCACCTTCTGTATCTTTATGTCCTTCTCTGAACTCATCATTCTTGACCCGAGATACTTGAAGTCTAAGACTTTCTTAATGGTATCATTCTTTACGGTCTTGAGAGTACCTTTGTCACAGTTGAACGCCATGTACTCTGCCTTTTTAGCGTTTAGGTGAAGTCCAACTTTATTGCACTCAATTTCCACTTTTGTCAGTAGCTGCTGTGCTTCCTCCATCTGGTCAGAGAGCAGGGCTATGTCATCTGTAAAACTGAGATCTGTGAGCGTAACTGGACTGACCCTTTTGGTTCGTCCTGGTTTTATGGTAAAGCCAAGCTTGTCATGATCTTTGGTAGCTTGACATAGAACGTGATCAAGGACAATTATAAAGATGTAGGGTTCCAGAGTGTCTCCTTGCAGCACACCAGCTAGGAGATCGAACACTGCTGTTTCTCCATCTGGTGATACAACTTTCGCCATGGTCTCGGTATAGCTGGACTCCATTGCTCTCAGTAGATGGTCTGGCACTCCGTAAGCTTTCAGGATCTTCAGCATTTTACCTCGGTGAATGGAGTCAAAAGCTTTGTGAAAATCAGTGAAAGTAAGCATGGCTGGTAAGTTGTTCTTCTTGACTTCCTCAATGATTCTACGGAGAGCAAATATTTGCATTACTGTTGTGTGCTTCTGCTGAAAACCGTTCTGACTGAATCTTCGCTTAGGGTCAATGGCGGTGCAAATCCTGTTCAAGATCATACGATTGTATAGCTTTGCTAAGATGCAGGTCAAGCTGATACCGCGGTAGTTATGTCTTCGTGAGTGATTCAGACTTGGGGACAGGGATAATGTTTGAGAGTGACCATTGTTCTGGTTTGTCACCTTTCATCAGTGCTGTATTACATATGTCCAGCAAGATGTCGTCCAGGTAGCAGTTCTTCAGGACATCTGGTGGTATCCCATCTGGTCCAGCACACCTGCCCCGTTTGTGTGCATATTTGGCCTTCTTCAGTTCCTCAATGGTGAATGGGCCATCATCGATGTCGACTTGTGTTAGTATCGTGGGTATGTCCTCTTCTTCTTCTTCCGTGATCGTTGGAGGGCTTCCCAGCAGGTTCTTGAAGTGGGTAAACCATGTCTGGACACAGTCCTCTGCTGTTTTACCACTTATTTGACCTGATGGGGACTTCTCCGTCTGCTGATCTCGTTGACTAGGCACCATGCTTCTCCATGCTGCTTGTCTTCATTAGCAGCCTCTACCCTTCTAATCCTCTCAGCTAATTCCTCTTCCTTCAATCAGTCATAGCTGGCAAAGAGATTCGTCTTTGCTGTCTTGAACTTGTCTCTTAGCTCTTCTGTTTTGCTCCTAAGTTTGGCATGACTCCTGCTGCTACGACGCCAGGATGTTTCGAGATCCGGCTCTTTTTGATTTGCTTCACAGTAGGAAGACTCTTTGTTGCATCTGTGTGTGCATCTATGAGCCATTGATAGTGGTCAGTGGCAGTCTCTTCCTCCTCCCACTCCAGTGGGCTGAAGCAATTTCTCACTTCCACAGTGTACTGGGCTTGAAGAATAGGTTGCGAGGAGAATGCCCTCCAGTCTATCTTCTCCTTGGGATCTGTGGCTCTGGGTTTCCGCAGGCTCAGTCTCACTTGCATTGACACTACTGTGTGGTCAGAACTGACCGAGCTGAAGGTGCTGTAGGCTTCTGTGTTGATCACACAATTACGCCATTTTGTTCTTACGAGGATGTAGTTGAGATGTTTCCTGTTGAGGGAGGCTCTGCTTTCATATGTCCACCATTTAGCAGCTCACTTCTTGAATTGTGTAAGGCATTATGATGACAGACAACCCAACAAACCCTATACTTCCAGAGCTGGGAGTGCTCAGGAACTCTGCGGGCGCCCAGACCCTGGCCTAGACAGGCAGTGTGAAGACGCAACCTCAAACTCCACAGGGAAGGTTGAATCTGCCAAGTGAACTGCGCCTCTTTTGCACTGTAAGGTTAAAATGATCATCTCAACCTTCAACGCAAACACCATCCATCTTCTGCCTGGATGCATAGAGTTGGCATCACAGGCAAACAGATACGAGATCTCCATCCTAGGGATCCAAGAACACCGTCATGTACACCCAGACGAACAGATAAGATTCACAGATGAGACCAAATGCCGAATACTATCCTTTGCCTCTCTCCTGGCGAGACGCTTGATCCTCCTTAGATGGAGAGATATTGCCCCACCCACTCATGCGCAATGGCTTAACGACATTATGGCCTGCTTGGACCTCGAAAAAATTCATTATTCAGTTCTCAATTCGGATTTAAAGTTCCATAAGATCTGGGGGCCTTTTATCGAGTACTTTCATAACCTTCCCCTTGACTAGGGTTTTTTTTTTCTTTTCAGTCCCTTGCTTTCAGCTCCCTTTTTTTTCTGGTAGTAGGCATTATTATCCTCTGTTGCTAAGTGTATTTACAGTCTGGGAGTTTGACTGTCCGGACTTATACTCTCTATACTGTGTGGTGGTTGGTCTGGAATTGTTTTTTTTTCTTGTGTTGTGGGGTTTGGGGAGGACACTAAGCTCACTTGTCTTTAATTTAGGTGCTTTTTTGTTAAATTCTCTTCCTGTGTAGCATATTGTTATTGTATGCTTAACCTTGCTCTGTATTAATGCTCCTCATTGGGATTTGGGGTTTTTAATTTTGTAAAATGTTTTGAAAAACTAATAAAAAAATTTAAAAAAAAGATTCACAGATGTAGAGGGGATGCACCTCATCACCTCATCCGCATGGAGAAAGCCGACGATGATGTTAGCACAAGGCGGAGTAGGGCTGGTGTTGACCCGCAAGACGAAGAAGGCACTGAGGGGTATAGTCTCAGTCAGTGACAGAATACTTACCTCGGAATTCGACGGAAACCTGGCGACTTCTGTCGTCATCTGTTAAGGCTGATTTATACTTGTGCGTATGGGATACACCGTAGCCCTGATTTTCACTTCTGCGTAGGCTCTACACCATAGCGAGTATGCATTGGTGTGCGCATAAATGCTAGTTGGCGGTGGGGTTTCTATGCCACTGTGTTGAGTTTCTTCGTGAGAGACGTGGACGAGGAAATGCATTTCAAAATTTTCGCATGTCGACAGGTAGATTTGACGATTTGGTTAATCTATGTCGCACCAGTATACAGACATGGCGGAGTAGGAGAAAATGCAATGCTACCAAGCAGACCAATCAGCCTGTGTCGCCGCGACGTGTGAGTTACTTTTTTGGGGAGGTGCACATCACCCTACAGCGTAGGGTACGGCGTAGGTACAGTGTAGGGTACGCAGTACCTATGGCGTACATGTGATGCAGAAGTATAAATCAGGCTTTACTCCCCACGGATTCAACCAAACCCGGCACTCGTTGTTTGAGCATGTACAGACTATTTTTTATTGTAATTATTCCCTAAACAATACAGTATACCAACTATTTACATAGCATTTACATTGTAATAGATATTATAAGTAATCTAGAGATGATTTAAAAGTACAGGCAGTCCCCGGGTGATGAAGGAGTTCCATTCCTGAGTCCGTCTTTAAAACGGATTTGAAGTCGGAACAGGGACATCAAGTATTATTTAACATCAGTTAGTCAAACGTTTGTCTTAGTATATAATATATATTTTACCTTCCTATGCATATAAAACACTTATGAAGCCTATGTATTTCAATAATCAAATCACTCCATTGATTAGCAATAGTAGCTTTCACATTATCCATTAAAATTGTTCCGATCATTGACCGACTGTAACCTAACGCTTTTCCAATGACCGATGGAGTTTCACCTCTTTCCGATCGCTTTATTACTTCCATTTTATTTTCAATCATGATTGTGATTATTTGCGTGAACAGAAACACTGCGGATTCAGAGCTGTGCTGGGTCCTAAAGACCACCACACTGAGACAGGTTAAATAAGGTCTGGGGTTCCGCTGGGTCCTAAGGTCCACCGCATTTAGACAGGTTAAATAAGGGACTTGAGCATCCATGTTTTTTGGTATCCGCGGAGGGTCCCGGAACCAATCCCTCGCAGATAAGGAGGACCGACTGTATTTCCTAGTTTTCATCCACAGCATGAGAACAGTGCTAATGGAGTTGATACATTCTACGGCTTTTTTGACTGTTACCAAGGAGTATGTGTGGGTTGTTTTCTTAAGCATACTTACTCAATTTCTAATTTAAATTTTATCATTAAAAATGTACACCTTTTAAGTGTTAAATGTACATATTTGCATATTTTCTAAAAGTCAAGTTAATTGCACTAATCAACAAGGCACAAATGTTTTTTAGAAACTTTATATTTCCTACTCACCAAGTTTATTTCCTGCATTAAGTTCTGCCAAAAATTTTGACAAGATTTAGATAAAGAAAATATATTATTTAGGAACATGGCAGGGAAAATATCTGATGGACCAATTAATTTACTAAATGTTTTTTAAACAGCCTTTTCCTCAAATTAACTTTTATTTTCAATCTAAAATAAGTTTTTTAAATGAAATAAGAACAAATAATTGCTTGGTTTGTATTAACATGACTAAATTTACCCATTAAGCTGTATTATTTTTAATAACCATATTTCAATTAAAAACCCTAATTTGCTACATTACAACAGTTTCCTGCATTGCATCAATAATTGCATTTCAAAATTAATTCGCTGACTTGGAAGGGCCTTGCAGTATCTTAAGATTGCTTAAGTTCTGTATAAATGCAAGTTAGTTCATTTTTGTTATCCCTCAAGGCTGGCTTTGGACTTCATACATTTGTTCAAAGCTCTGTGACTGTCAGTCGAAAACAGATCTTGCTACATGAGTATGCACATTTTGCCAAAATAAATGACAGCATTTATTCTAAATGAGTGTTCCTTGGTTGTTTTTGGAATAAACTGGAGACAAGCTGAATTTCAAAATACTTGAACAGACAAATTTTACAGAAAACAAAGTTGAAGAATAGAGTAGGAAAGAATACTAATACTAATACTAATCAGTATTGATTGTGCAAATGTTGTATTTTGTTCTACATTAAAGCTTTGTACTTCACAAAATTATAAACAGAATAATTTTAGAGTATCCTGAGGCTTAGATTTTTCATTGAGCAGCAAAGGATCTATGTTACCACTGCCTAGCAGAAAACTGATTACAAAGATATAGAGATCTCTTGGTTGTGTTAGGCCAGGAATTGTTGGGAAGTTGGAAGCCATATTTCAAGGGGGCTGGGGTTGGGGAATGCTAATATAAATGCTACAGCGCAAGAGCCAACTTTAAAACAACTTCTAAATGTGACTTACAAGCAGTAATCATTTTTAAAATTACAAGGTACAGCTGTACAAACAAGCACAGCTCTCTGTTGAAGGCTCACAGTGGTAAGTCTCTGGACATAAAAGGCCAAACAAAGATTGGTTGCTTGTAATTTGATGTATTTGTTAAATTTTGGGATGGAACAAAGATTTCATGAGCATGAGGCTTCTGGTATGGATATGCTATATGTATAGTTGCCACCTGGAGACAGCTGAGATGAAAGGACTGTTAATTGGATTTCAGGCAGACATCTGAACTTTAAGCCATGACACATTGATGAGATCAGGATAAAAGAGATCAGTGTACTAGGAAAAATGTGAAATTTATCAAATAGCCATTAATATGAGAAAACAATAGAAGAAAAGTCTAGACATGAGAAACTCCTTAGAATAAGACATCTTGAAGTTATGATATTTAAAACACTGAACATAGGTTGGAGGATGTAGGGACCCTGTGTCTTCAACTCGCCCATGGAAGGCTTCATCCTGGCTATGCTGCCACCTAGGCACACTGAATATGGACACAGGCATGTCTGAGGACATCCAATACCTAACATGTATTGCCATTTTTCTAAAAAACAGTATGAAACTGAATAAAGCCTTATTACATCTATCACACTGGACTCCAATTGCCCTTTCAACTAAGGCAGGTTGAAGGGGATCCCTTGTTGTCCATATGTCATTTAGATGGCAAAATAGACAGTAACTGAAAAGAGTTCTCACAACAGCAAACCAGAAAAGTAAAATAACTTATTTAAAATAACAAATACAATATTTTGTTAAATGACAAATGAGGCAGCATGTCTTATAAAGCCCTACTTTTAAAAATCCATAACATGCTTTTTGGACCGTATTTTTAATGCCATGACACAGTACGTTTACTTAGACTTTAATACAGTGCATCATTTTGTGGATTGATTGGTTTGTAAACAGCTTAGTTTCTTGTTGATATTCATGGAGAAGGCTGTAAAACCACACAGCTTATGAAAGAGGGTTGAATTGCTGAGAATGATTCCCAATTTTCCTGTTCAAAAGCATAAGCCCAGAAATATAGTTGCTGTCAGTTTTGTAGTGCAGTGACAGAGAATGGTAATAGTTTTGCTGTCAATACGAACTTAAAATCTAGGCCATTTATTCTTCCCAGTGGAGAAATAAACTTTATCTTTGTCCAGTGCAAGTAATATGGTTGAAATTAATCCACTAAAATTAGCAGAAAGCAGATGATAACAAATGAGACAGGCCATCTTACATTATGAATAATTTAGTTACCCATTGAATTTATATCTACTGTGCAAAGGTTGAGATACCTGTAGTTGGCTACATATTAACAATTGAGCCAACATCGAATAGTTATCAAAAAACAAATATAGTAGAGGGAATTTATAGCCATTATTTTACATTTGCTTTCTCAAACAACATTTTTAATGACAAGTTTGTTACTGAGCATATTTCATGCTTCAGCCATCTTCTCTGATGCCACCTTTGGTGAATTTCCCATCAACATCTTGAGGCATATTAATACACAGAAGTTTAGCGAAACATATGCTTTAAGTATATGACTGTAGGAGCATGACAAAAAATAGAGTATTTGGTACCTCACCCCTCAAAGCCTTTCTACTACTTACAAGGGGAAAAAAAACAGGAATATCATGGAATGTTTCCCTGGAAGAATATAATTATAAAATATATTTCAAGTTCAATGGCTTCTAAAACAATAGACGTTATGGCCTTTGCCAATCAGCTCAGAATGTACCACAGCTCCACAGTGGCTTTCACTATTGTATCATGCAAATTAAATAATACAATAACTGCCAACCTTAATTCAACCACAACTCTGAACTTGAAATAAGCAAGATAGAGGAGAAAATTGTTGCATATTACTTCTATTCTTAAGATCTTAGTCCCCATTTATACAAAATTACAGTATGAATATATACTGCAGTGGTTTCATTGTACCTTGATCAAAATTCTCAGAGATCAAGGATTGGATAACAAATGAGGTCTCATGTTCCTCCCCTATATTCTGAGAAATATAATAAGCAAGAAAGTAGCCTTAAAGAAGCACAACAGAATCGTGCAGCTGGTAGAGTCATTACCTCACAGCATCAGAGACCCACGTTCAATCCTGACCTTGGGTAATATCCATGTGGAGTTTGCACATTGGCTTTGTGACTGTAATTGTTTCATTTAGGAGTTCTAGTTTCTTTTCACTTCGGTTGGTGGGTTAATTGGCCACTGTAAATTTCCCTAATAACTGGGTGGGTGGTAAAATTAATGGGGTGGGGGAGGGGGAACATAAGCTGATGAAAATGTTGGAAGAATAAAAACTGGATTAATGTAGGATTTGTATAAATGGGTTACTGATGGTTAGTATAGCTTCAGTAAGTTCTAAGACCTTTTTCAATGCTGGATATTTCTATGACTCATTGGAAAGCATTCTTCTCAGAATGATGGTAAGAAATCAAGGATAAGTCTCTAGAAAATAAGAGAAAATAGAAACTTGCAAGGCTAAGTTAGATAATGACAGTACATTAAAGGTTATATAATATGTTATGGCATGAACAAGTTAGATGGAAGGGCCCATTGTCTGTGCTGTACAATCCTGTGACTCAATGAAGGAAAAATGTTTCTTCATATGATTACAAGATGATTTGCCTGAGTATGACCAGTATGCTGAATGAGGTAAGATTGTAATACTGTGTGAAAAGCAGTAATATTATACTCTGCTTTGGATATCATTGTGGAAATGGATGTTTAGGAGGTCTTAAATTGGAAGAGCACTTGCCACTGACCTCAAAGAAATGTGCCCACAAAATTTCAGTGGGTTCTGTCTTATTGAATTCTCTTTATAAATACCAGTTGCTCCCTGATGTCTACTTAAAGGTTATGTGGTATCCACCAAGAGAAATATCTTCATGCTGTCTGAACAACTAATCAGATTGAAAAATATTACAATAAATAATTTATAACATTTTATCTTTACTGTTTTTAAGCATTTTACTGAGAGCAAAATAACAATGTCCTGATAAGAATTAGGATACTGAAAAAATATAAATTAAAATAAAGAAACATTTATTTTGAAGCTATTGTATTTTGAATTGAGTTAATTATTCTGAATTGATCAGAATAGACTGCTGTTGTGTTCTTTATACGTACCATGGGTTACTAAGAACAAGCTGTATTCTGGAAGAACATAACTAGAACTTTTATTTAACAGCAAACAGCAAACACGTTTTAACATACAAGCTCCTAGATCATTCTGTCAGTTCTGCGCATGCTCCGAACTCTGTCTAATCACGTTCTGACACGTGACACGAGATATCACAACATCTTCCTTTCCTGAAAAAGAAAAACAATTAGCAACATTAACCAAAACAAATGCATAACTTAACATGTCTCTATCAGTCACTCTGGGGGTTTACAAACATGAGTAGACCTTCTAAGTGGTTCACACAGTTCTTGTGTTTCATTGTTATTTTCAAGTTTTGTCTGGTCTGCATCAGTTAATGGAAGCTCTGAAGTTGGCTCTTACTTCAGGTCTTTGAGAAGAAATCGGAATTCATTCATTAATTGTGTAATCTCTTTTTTTATGCTGAGACTTCATCATCTCAATAAAACCTGAATTCCTTCACTTGTGCTTTCACTTCTTCAATTGGATCCTGATTCTAGTCACTCTTTGGCTGCAGATCAGTATTGTACTATACCGGCAAGCTTGGTTTTGTTGGCAATGCTTTGTCAGATGCTGGTAACAAAGGGATGGGTCTGGGATTTTTCTTTATGACTTCTTTTACTTTTGCCACGTTGGAATCAAATTCTGTTCTCTCTCGCTCTTTCATCAAGTCACTGTATTCTGAATCTGTGTCACTGTCCAGGACTAAGACTCTTTTCACCAAATTCAGTTTCTCACAGGCAGATAGACCCAATATTGACTGTACATTTTTTGGCACGACCACAAGTGAAAGCATGTGCACACGATTTTTGTGTGATACTTTCACCACACATGTTCCTTTAACTGGACTGTCTGCACCTGAATACCCAGTCACTTTTATATTTGTCTGATGTAACTTTGGTCTTGGCTTTAATGCATTAAACTCAGATTCTGCAAGAACCTTTACTTGTGCTCCAGTATCAAGTTTAAACAGATTATTTTTGTTCACTTGCAATGGAATAGTCCAGTCATTCTTACTTTGTTTGCTTTCACAAAGCATATCTACGTAACACTCCTCACATTCATTTTCAAGCACTGCATTTACGTGTTTTATTTCCTTTCTACTTCAGCATCAGTGTGAAAAATAATTACTCTTACTACAGTGGTTGCACATTTTTCCATACACTAGATACTTTTCAGGTCGGTGCTCCCGCCCACAGTGATCACAAAGTTTTTTTCTTTCAAATGAAGTCTTGCTCTCTGTAGGTTTCGTAGTTGCTTCATTATTTTTTTCTAACATGTTCATGGTTATTCACAGCGTATACGCTGCAGTTCTCAATAAAAACCTCTTTAGCCTTCGACTTTACGGTTTCAAAGCTTTGCAGAGAATCGAAGCTTTTTCCAAATTTATGTCTCGTTCTCTTAAGAGTCTTTCTCTCAGAGCATTATCCAGAATGCCACAAACAATTCTGTCTTTAACAAGAGAGTCTGCCAGCTCTGGAAACTCACATGTTTTACTGTGATTTCTCAATTCCATAACAAATTGATCAATCGTTTGACCAGCTTTCTGCTTGCATGTAAAGAATTTGTACCGTTCATACGTCACATTGCTCTTCAGTATACAAAATGCTTCAAACTTGTTGATTATCACTTTTAGATTCAAATTATCTCCATTCTCAAAAGTAAAATGGTTATATACCTCAACTGCATCGTCCCCAGTCACGTGGAGTACAATTGCAGCTTTAGTTTTCTCCATTTTATTATTTGCTCCGATCGCTGATAAATAAATTTCAAAACGCTGTTTAAATCTTTTCCAGTCTTCATCTACATTTCCAGTCAGCTGAAGCACCGATGGGGGTTGCAATACTTCTATTCCTAAAGCTGTGAGCAAACAACGAAAAAATTTGCGATCTTTTTTTTCCAATTATCTTCGTTTCTCCCGTGTTAGCGAAACAAATTATTCTTCCAGACCAACTTCTGACACCATGTTGTGTTCTTTATACGTACCATATTCTGGAAGAAATGTTTTTCCAGAATATGGTAAATATAAAGAACATAACTAAACCCATTACTTAACAGCAAACAGCAACCACATTTTAACATACAAGCTTCTGGATCATTCTGTCTATTTTGCGCATGCTCTGAACTCTGTCTAATCACATTCTGACATGTGACACGAGACATCATAACTGCAATAAAATTTGTTTTCTGGGCCTCTGAACTTGTTCAGTGCTAACTATGGTTTTGTATGTTGACTTTAAATCTCTGTTCAACGTTTTTTAACAATATGCAATATTTTAACATTTTTATGATGATAACATCACATCAGACATTAAAGTTCACAGCATATTACTGGTTTTGTTTTGATTTAATTGCAGAACATTTTTGCACACTTCCAAAAGGGTGCAACATCACCGAAAGTAGTGTCTGGACTTTTATGTTTACTTGTGAATATGTAAATTTTAGAAGTTGCTGAGAGTGTCACAGTGTGACAACAGCCAATGCTGACAGCTCCCTCATCCCTGCTGTACAGGGAAAATAAAATTAAGAAGTGTGGAGTAGTAGAGAGAGGCTTTATGTGATTCATCAGAACAGCCCAGAAAGTCTCTGTGACTGTTCTACCCAAGCACACTTTACCCCGTTTATATACTTTTAATATACACACAGGATCAAACAAAAAAATATTTTTGTCTGTGCAATCATTTCCCCATGTCTTTACACCAGAGGAGTTAATTTAATCAATGTCTCTGCTCTTTCTCCTTGATGATATGAATTGGTCCTGCCCACCTCTCATCCTGCCTTTGGTATTACAACATTATTTGTCTCATCAGATTAATTTTACAATTTTTCATCAAATATTCAACAATAGTTTTCAAAGATTTTTCAGATTTAATTAGCAGAAGTTTTTGGAAGCCTCCGTTGCTTTTGCCAGAACAATACGCTACAAGGTGCAGCTATAACCAAGGACAAATAACAATCACTTCTGTTTCTGCTTTTAACTCTCAAGTCTAACTATTAGTTTTGCTTATTCCTACTTTTCCTCATTCCCTTCTACAATTCCCCCCTCCAAGCCCTTGGCCGACAAGCCAAGGAGGCCCATGAGCTTTAACTGTACAGTAGATCCCCTGCCAACAGTATTCAGTGATTGTTTAAGTTCTCCTTCCTCTGTCACTTCTTCATCCTCCTTCTTAATATATAAATTGTTATGGCCACAATAGTCAATATCACAAACTGAATTAGGATGACAATATGTGAAATTATATGATTCCATGGATGGACCAAGCCCCAGTTTCACACCTTGCTGCAAATGGATGATTCCATGAGGTCTTCATTAGCTTTGTTTTATGTTCAGCAATGCCTGTAATATGTTCTGTCCATCTGTAGACAACTTTGCTTGCCTCCTGGACAACCTTGGTGCAGTTTGCAGTGAAATGTGGATTAGGTAGTAGTGTGGTCAAAACATTGTAGTAGTTCCCCTTGACAGACGGTAAGCTTTACTTTAATCAGATTATTGGATTGTGACTTTAGCAGTTTATGATCGATGATGACCATGCATTAGGGTTAGGATTAACCAAAACCCTAATCCTGATGACTAGGTTGGCAGAGATATCGCTTAAAGCCCACATTTTCTCCCTCAGATCACATCATATTTGCCCCTTACGATATCCCTAATGTGACAATATATTGAGTGTCTCCCACTAGAACATATTTTAATAAGATTTTGTTATTTATGATCAAAATAGTCAATGAGGTGCAATTCTATATTGTAAAATCACATTCTGTTATTCTTCCTGATGAAGGGTCTCGGCCTGAAACATCCACAGTGCTTCTTCCTATAGATGCTGCCTGGCCTGCTGTGTTCCACTAGCATTTTGTGTGTGTTGCTTGAATTTCCAGCATCTGCAGATTTCCTCGTGACTTCTGTTATTCTTTATTGAGTTATTTCTGCAGGACATACCCAGTAGCACTGCATCAAATTTTGCTAATTCTAGCTTCTTATTCCATTCTTCACTGCAGTTATAATTTCTATATCATTTCCTTTTTAGATAATCTAGATCAGGGATTCCTAACCTTTTTTTATGCCATAGACCCCTACCATTAACTGAGGGGTCCCCTGATCTAGATCTTTAAATTGAAAGAGAGAGAGATAGTTGATGCACACAATTGGTTTTGAAAATATTGTGAAATAATGCATTTGGCCATGTCACAAAAAGGAAGTACAGCTTAAATTGTAAGATATTATTTAATTCATGCTGCAGAAGGACCTTGTGTGGATATGTGTTTTTTTTGTGAAGCAAATAAATTGAATACAAAAAATGTCAAGCTGGAACTTTGTATCTGAGGTAATGTAAGAATGATGTTTTATCATCTAATGAAATGTAAAATCAGGAAACAATAAGGTTGTTTTGTAATGTAACTTGATGCCTCAACAGATTTTAATAGTCAGGCCTCATTTGAATACCTGCAGTCATTTGGTAGGATATTTCAGAAAGAAAGCTGCAAGGTTATTGGGCAACAATTAAAAAGGTGCTGAGTACGTTGCCAGCAGTGTGCAGTCCAGGACTTCATGCATGACCGTGTCAAATTTGGGAGGGCACGGGGTGAGGAGTGGTAATGTGTGACAGATGTGACAGTGTTCCAAGACTCAGAGGGAGGACTCATTTGGCCCTAGTGGGTATCTGAGTCAGGAGTGGGTTAAAGTTGCATTTGTTTTCTATGTGTGCAATTTCCATATATTATTTTTAACAAGGCTCCTGTTGAATCCTAGAAGAGACCTCATTTATTGCTTATCAAAATGATTTTAAATTTGCAAACTAATGGATCAGAGCAGGAAGTCAAACTATTTTAATTGTTCAACAACTTGCTTCCTCAATAGTAGGGAAGAATGACCCCTGATAAATGGAAAAGTCGGTAGGTAACATCGAATTTGTGCTAGAGGTTTATTTAGGCCATAGTTGAAATGTTGTGCTCAGTTTTGGCTTCATTGTTGATGGAGAAATATACAGCAAAAGCATATTGAAGTTGCTAGCATTGAGGGTTATTGTTATTTGGAAAAAGTTGAACATTCAACATCTTTTTGACTGGAATTCAGAAAATTAAGTAGTACCATGAACAAATTAATCAATATTATGAACATGCTAGCAGGGTTACAGATGCATTATTTCTTCTGCTTTGCAAGGCAATGATAAATTTAAAATAAACATACAAAGAATTAAAGAGAATATTTAGGAAACAGGTATTGCATAGGTTCTTTGCCTAATATTCATGGGATCTATAATAATTTGTTGAAGAAATTGGATTGTAGTAAAAGAGAAATGTGACAATTATTATGATTCATTGGGAGCATGTATTGAAACTAGATTTTTATTTTGTGAGATCACAGGCATAAATTTGATGTGGCAAATAACATTCTGGTTTGAAGGATTAGAGTGTGATTGGTGCTCTGGATAATCTACAAAAATAAATCAATACAATCGGAGGATGAGGAAAGAAAAATAGCAGAGGAAACAAATTCCTCTGTATTTTACTGTAGTAGCACTTACTGTAAAGCATATTGAAATAGAGCTCTTAAGATTTAACTCTTAGCAGTATTCACAACAGTTGTTTCTCAGAATAGAATTGTAGCAGGAAGCATATTTAGAATAATGTATTCACCCTCCCCCCCCCCCCCCCGGAAGTTTTCATGCTTCATTGTTTTACAACATTGAATCAGAGTGGATTTAATTTGGCTTTTTTGACACTTATCAACAGGAAATGACCCTTTCGCGTAAAGGGACTCTACGAAGTGATCAACATTAATCACAAATATAAAACACAAAATAATTGATTGCATAAGTATTCAGCCACTTCAAGTCAGTATTTAGTAGATGCACCTTTGGTAGCAAATAGAGCCCTTAGTCTGTGTGGATCGCTCTCTAACAGATCTGTACAACCTGACTGAAAATTTTCCCCATTTTCTTTACAAAACTGCTCAAGCTCTGTTAGATTGCAGAGGAATGATGAGTGAACAGCCCTTTTGAAGTCCAGCCACAAATTCTCAATTGGATTGAGGGTTGGACTCTGACTTGGCCACTCCAGGACATAAACTTTGTTGTTTTTAAGCCATTCCTGTGTGGCTTTGGCTTTATGCTTGGGGTCGTTGTCTTGCTGGAAAACAAATTTTCTCCCCAAGTTGCAGTTCTCTTGCAGACTGAATCAGGTCTTCCTCCAGGGTTTTCCTGTATTTTGCTGCATTCATGTTACCCTCTACCTTCACAAGCCTTCCAGGGCCTACTGCAGTGAAGTGCCCCACAGCATGATACAACCACCACCATGCTTCATGGTAGGGCTGGTGGGTTTTTGATGATCTGCAGTGTTTGGCTAAAGCTAAACATAGTCTTTAGTCTGGTCCAAAAAAGCTCAATTTTGGTTTCATCAGACCATAGAACCTTTCTTCCATCTGACTTCAGAGTCTCCCACATGCCTTCTGGCAAACTCTAGCTGGGATTTCATGTGAGTTTTTTTAAACGGTGGTTTTCTCTTGCCACTCTCCCATAAAGCTGTGACTGGTGAAGCACCTGGACAACAGTTGTTGTATGTGCATTCTCTCCCACCTCAGTCACTGAAGCTTGTAACTCTTCCAGAGTTGTCATGGGTCTCTAGGTAACCTCCGAACTAGTTGACTTCTTGCACGGTCACTGAGTTTTTGAGGACAGCCTGCTCTAGGCAGATTTACAGCTGTCCACAGGTCTCCAAATTAAACCAATTGGCTGCACCAGTGATGATTGGGGTGGGGGGGGGGGGGTGGTGAATACATATGCAATCAATTGTTTTGTGTTTTATGTTTGTAATTAATTTAGATCAATTTATAGAGGTCTGTTTTCACTTTGACACAAATGGGTTTTTTTCTGTTGACCAGTGTCAGACAGCCAAATTAAATTCACTGTGATTCGGTGTTGTAAAACAATAAAACATGAACACTTTCAAGGGGGTGAATACTTTTTATAGGCACCGTATATCTGAGAATGATGACTAGATTATAATCTAATCAAGGAACACAAATGGCTTTATTTAAAGATTAGACTGAAGCCTCTAATTCATTCTCATGTGGTGTATTTACATTCCAGATGATTTTTAAGTGTTGGTTTTCAGTCTTTATGCCAGTAGTGGGAAATGCTATAGACAGCATTTGACAGCATGCTTTTTGTTTGTATAGAACATCAGTTTTTTAATGGTAATGGTAAGCAAAAGTGATAATGGTAAAATGACAAACTGAGATGAAAGTGGCTTTTTCCCAACCGAAATGCACTTTCAGTTTCCCCTTTGAAAAATAACTGAAACCAAGTTACAAAATAGGCAATCATTTGATATAATATAATTTATCATTCTGTCTTGGCACTCAATAAAAAAAAAATCACCCCAATTTACATGAGGTCTCTCAAATCCTTGCAAGCATGCACAGTCCTTGGAAACTTGCAATGATGTTTAATTGATTCTGCTGGTATAGCTGGATCCATGGATGGAGTCTGCTTCAAGTACCGTGTTTAATAAATGACAGCAGTGTTTTAAATTACTGCAAAAGATTATGGAAATTCAACTTGTGCTGAACAAATTTTACATAATTTTGAGATAATTTATGTGAGTTACACCAACTTCTATGCAAATTGCACAGAATAAACCTACTGCAACTGAGCAGAACTTCTGTCTATAAATAGAATTGCCATCATTCAGCTATGTAATACAAACTATTGTTAACCTTTTATTTCTGGCAAGTTATTAAAGATTTTTGTAATTTATAAATTATAGCCATTATTATCTATCTGTAATGCAACGTGGAGTTCTGTGAAAAACTTTATTGGGACGTTCACAAATAGAGTTCAAACTTCATTCCTCCTCCAGTGTGAGTGCAATTTACACTTGAATGATTAGAAACAGAATGATTTATAAATGAAACGTAAAGGGATAGTGTTAGTTGAAATCAGAGTTGACAAAAGGAAACAAAATCTTGGGAAATGTTTAAAAAAGTGGAGACATCTCAATTTATTTGCATACCTTGTTGAGATTGGGGAAGAGTAAGTAGAATAAAAAGTGAATGAAATATGAGACCAAAGTAAATGGAAGGAGAAAGCAGAACTGTTGGCAGATAACAAAGATCCCAACCCTCGAATATCTGTTCTGTGGCTGATAAAGTGGTAACCATGCCAAATAAGTTGCTGGGAGCAGGATGACCCTTCCCATCATTCCAGAGAACTTCTTGCATAGAAGCATGAATGAAACAATGTAAATCTAAACTTTCAATAAGCATTGTGGTAACTGAAAATGCTTGTCTCTACTAGGTGGAAATGCATATAGTCTCACAATAGTAGAAATAGCTCTGCAGGTGCTTTCTGACCCCAAATTACCAGGCTTATGCACCAGGATCTGAGAATATTGTTAGCGAAATGTGGTGTGTAAGGTCAATCAAGTTATCCATGATATTGATGACACCATTTTTGAATGGTATTGAAAGAATAACATTTGATGATTTAAGTTGATTTTGATAAAAAGCAAAGCATACAACTTGTATGTAACTAATAAAGCATATGGTTAAAAAGTTATTTGCAAATGTTTTGTTCACCTCATTTTCATGAATCCAACAAACATTTAAAATCAAAAGACTCATCTGGAAAACCTGTCATAAAAAACCACATCACCCAGGAACAGTACCAGCACATACCCATAATATGTGACTCTGCTCCAAGGGTTGGAAAAGCCCATTCCTTGCTGTATCTCATCAACTAAATAAATTTCATTATATCAGTTATTTGTTCAAAAATAGACCTGCAATTACCTCTGAGACTGTCAAACAAATTAAGGCATTTTTAAGTTACATATTGGTCACTAAATAAAAAATTCTCAATAATATATGATGGCAATAATACGTGAACATTGGTAGAGATGGTTTAAGATATTTACACAATATTGCTGTATGCAAAATATTTATGAGATGGAAAAATTTGCCCTGAAGAATGGGGAAACACATAGTACAGTACAGAAGAATCAGAGGCCCTCAATTGGTCAAGGTCAATAATGGGTATTGCATCCTACCTGCCTACGTTGCCAGTATGCAAGCCAGGCCAGTACAATACGGAGAGCATGCTGTTACCCATGCAGCAGCCTCCCCCCTCTCCACGCAGTTGATAAATTCAAAGGAACAGCAGAAACTGTTACAGTTTAGCACTAGCGAATTAACAGGAGTTGCCAGTCAGGGTTTAGCTCAACATAGCTGCCTTAGGGACTCCAGATCCAGACTATAAAGTTTACTCCAGAAGCCTTCCCCATGAATGGGTATAGCCACAAGGCAGTGGAGGTTTGAGATCAGAGTTTTCCTTCTCCTAGGTGAGCTATCAACCATGGTTGAATAGTCACTTCTGCCCAAAGTGACTGATTTTAAGGCACCAGTAACCTGTTTTTGCCCCTTCTCCTGTCAGTAGAAATGGCTCTGCTGAGCTTAATGGCAAAGCCACATTGTAAAGGCCAGGAGCTGGAAGTACCTTGGTCATCAGAAGCTATTTGAGACAAGTTCCACTGGAAGCATTTAATAGGTACTAGGAGCTCACCCCCACTATCCCCCCCGCCCCCCCCCCCCCAACTGGTTATGGCAACTTCTTTAAGGAATTGAGGAACTGCTAAAGTAGAATTATTATTTACCAACTAACCTACAAGACACTGTCTTTCTCATGTTGAACATGTAGATTCTCTCCGGTTTCCTTCCACATTCCATAATGTGCAGTTTCATTGACCACTACAGTGTTGAAATGAGTTGGAGAAAGGATGCACTCTGCTACACTGCCCCTTTGCACCACTGTGTTGCCAAAAACACAACATTTTTCTATTCACTGAAACTGCTGCCATTGAGAATAATGATATTTAAAGATGTTTCTTTTCCCTTTAGTTCCTTACTTATTTGTTCTGATTCATTATCTAAGAAATCCTTAGCTTTGCCTTTCCTTCCAATGCTTCAGGTCTCCCACTTTGGAATGATGGAGTAACCTACATGTACTAAAGATCCTAGGTGATACTGTTGGAAGTTGGTCCCTTAGAGTTACCCTTGATGGTAACTTTACAAGCAGTTTTGCCACTCATTTCTTCCAGTGGGAGGTACAGATAGTAATGGAAGAAAATACCCATTCATCTTGGAATTTCTTGCCATTGCATCTCTTGGCCTCTTCCACCAAATCTTGTGGTGGCTATATTTACTACTAAGTCTCTTTATAAGAATGTAATGTCCTAAACACACTTGCTAGGTCCTGCAGAAATGGGCAAGTTGAGATCAAGATAAGTGAGGTGGTCACTGAATGTCACTCATCATAGATCCACATGCAAGCAGCAACTATAAGATGGTCTTTACATGACCTTGAACTAGAAAGGATGATGAGTGGAGAAAAAGTATTTTTGACAATTCCACCCATGTTTTGTGTGGCCTCCCTCGGTCGTGGTCGACCATGGGTACTGCACCTCTGGTAGTCACTGGGAGTGGCTTCTTCAGGGTGCAAGCCAGGACAGAGTCGATATGGAGATCTGTCTGTTGCCCATGCAGTGGGACCCCCATCTCCATGCTGATGCCAGGTCCAAAGGAATGACAAGCGTTGATACAGTTTGGTGCCAGCAGCATTGCAAGAGTTGCCGTGCCGGTGCTGGATACAGCAGTCTGTCGCCTTTGGGAGTCCAACTCCGGATTTTTCTTCAGGGTTTTCTCCCAAAGCCTTTCCCATGAGTGGGTATAGCTGCAAGGCAGCGGAGGTTTGAAATTGGAGTTTTCCCTCTCCTAGATGAGCTACCACCCATGGTTAATGAGCCCCATCTGCCCAGAGCAACTGGTTTTAAGGCGCCAGTGGCCCACCTTTGCCCCTTCTCCTGTCAGTGAGAACAGCTCCGCTGGGCATAGGAACTATGCCAGACATAAAGGCCAGGAGTTGGACTTGGTTGTCAGAGGCTGTTTAAGATTCACGCCATGAAGAGCATTTGTTTAGCACTGGGAGCTCGACCCCACTACCACCCTTCAGCTATGACTACCCTTGCAGCCACCACCAATGCTTGAGCAGGCCTTTTTAGGAACAACTCTTGCTCACTTTAATGGAAAGGAACTAGAAAATGAACTAACCTGAGCTATCTTATCACACTTATTTGGTTAGTCATCTCCAGTGAGGTTAAAACCAATTTTTCTTACAACCTGTATTGTGTGTATCTAATGATATCACTCAAAAGGTGAAAGGCCAAACACAAGACAGCAATTGTGGCCAAATATAGTAAAGCCACACAACAGAATGAAAGGTCTCCCTAATGTGAAGACAGAACATTGTCCCCATAGGTATTCTAGTGTTCAATTTTACCAATATTATCATAGATAATCACATCTGTAATAGGTCACTTTTTAAGGATGAGGCCAACAGATTTTTGCTTTACCCATTTTTTTCCCCTGAGAGTTGTGATTTAGGACTCAGGAAGCAGACAGTGGTGCTATTATTATGCCATTCTCAGTATGTGCATTTAAATTTGTCAATCTATATTCTGTTGCCTTATGTGATTCTTCCAAATAATGCACACTGTTAAGGAAAACTAGCGACCAGTGGTGTAGTAGCATCCACACTGGACTTTGAGGTGAGTGGTCCTGGGTGTCCTTTCCACTGAGGCCAGGGGAGAAAAAAACCAGAGGTCATGGGTTAAGGGTGAAGGGGGAAAAGTTTAAAGGGAACACTGGGGGGGGGGGCTTCTACACGCAGAGAGTGGTGGGAGTGTAGAATGAGCTGCCAGATGAAGTGGTGAATGCGGGCTCACTTTTGACATTTAAGGAAACCTTTGACAGGTACATGGATGAGAGGGGTTTGGAGGGATATGGCCTGGGTGCAGGTCAGTGGGACTAGGCAGAAAAATGGTGTGGCACAGCCAAGAAGGGCCAAAAGGCCTGTTTCTGTGCTGTAATGTTCTATGGTTCTGTGATTCTATGGGTTCGAATCCGGCCGGCTCTTTGCATGCTTTCTATCTGTGCTGGGTTGAGCATTGAGCTAGCAACTCAGCCTCTACAAAACAGACAAATGCTAAAGAAAAGTAATTGCCACCTGATGTGCTACAAAGGCACGAAGAGGAACAACAACATTAAGGTAAACTGAACCTTTTGCTGAAGGACACTGTTAGTAATAATAAATTTGTGATTTTATGCACATACTTGACCTGATTCAATGAGACTTTATTGTTAATGCTGAGGACTCCCATGGACACTCCCTCCTCCAGTTTTCTTTCATATTCAAACCTCCAGTAACCTGTCATAATTAGTTTATGAACTGGTAGATTTTAGATTTCTTAATTTTCATGTGAATTTAGTTTCTAGTTTTTAATTAGATACAATCAAGTCTAAAAGCATGTGACCTATCTATTTGATCAGTTACTTGGTCAAATAAATGAGACTTTTTTTTTCTCTATTGAAAATACTTCCGTACAAAAATAGAACGTAAGTGTTGCATTTTCTGTTTGACTTTTAATTATGCCAATTACCTTTTGTTTTAAACATATACCCTTATTTGGTAGTTTTGACTGCACTGCCATGAGCTTATGGAATGCTCTGCAATTTGTAAAATGTTTTATAGGTTAAGGATTTGATAGAGTGAATTTCAAGTTATTTTTAACATTTTCTATCTAAAGCATCACATTTCCAGCTGCAAATTATGAAACAGTTTTGGCTTCATTTAAAGCAGGTTCATACTGGCTACCTCAGTATTCATATCATATTCATATCAAGCATTGGGCAAAAAATAAGTATAATTTTTGGGTGGGTTCCTTTTTGTTCTACCACTGGGTTTTTACAAAAAAGTGGATAGCTTAAATTACTTTGGTACTTCATTTTTGTTTTGAAAGTTGCTCTCCTTTTTGTCGATGAAGTCAGCAAATAATATTTAAGTTTTGATGCTGCTCCAAATATTTTACTGACTCTTGAGTTCAGCATGTATAAAGACCCTATGGGAGATGGAAAGTGTGAATTAAACTGTCAAGATGACAATATTCAAGATATACTTGGCATTGACATCAAGTATTCCATGCAATATAACTGAAATGGATAAAATGTGTTAACAAGGCTATCCCGGAAACACTGAGGACCCCATTACCTCTTTTGCAGGGGATATGTTTTCTGTCCTGCATTAATTTCCAAGGTCAATTCTGTCCAGATACAAGATATAAAATGACTGAAAGGACACCCCAGTTCCTACTATTATTTGCTTTCTTCTGTAAGGAAGGAATGGATGTTGAATATTTGTTACTGAGGGAAGGTGGCAGAACACACCAGAAACTGCTAGAGTTGGCCTAAAAGTACAGATTGATTGGGTGTTGGGAGTAATATATGTGACAGGACTCAAAGATACATGCCATTTTTTTTCATGTTTCCTGATATCCTGAAATGCAGTGCTGAAAAAGGAGAACAGGACCACATTCCTAATCAACTTAGTTACAATCTCCTGTAACGTCTTCTTGATGTTACTGGTTGATTCTTCCTACCATCAGCAAATAAAATGATGTCTTCACAGGCTCTTTCAGCCCACATTTTGATATCAGGGAATTACAAAACTTAAGAAGCCTTGGTATGTTCA
This sequence comes from Hemitrygon akajei, assembly GCF_048418815.1. NCBI lineage: Eukaryota > Metazoa > Chordata > Chondrichthyes > Myliobatiformes > Dasyatidae > Hemitrygon > Hemitrygon akajei. The sequence continues at coordinate 56,507,731 of NC_133128.1, forward strand.
TTCAGCATTTTGCTTTAAAATGTTATGCGGATGCTTCTTGGACCTGTAGTGTGTCATGTTTGGAATTAGCCTTCGAAGTTGGAACCCAAATTGGATTTTGTGCAATGCCCTAAATACCCGTTCAGACCAGCTGCTGAAGAAACCTGTAAGTTGTACTTTCTTGCAAAAGCATTTTAAACCTACTCCGAACAAAGGCATTGCAAAAGAAAGAGAAAAAAATTGGTCTGCTGCCTACTTTGATCCTGACAAGATGCTAAGTTAAAATTGTATCCGAAACAGACTTATCACTGTAAGTCATGTTGGACAAAACTGTTTTAGTAACTGAAGTTGATCATTAAAAGGCACTGATAAAACAATGAACAACTTTGTTGGGTGTCAGATTGCACAAATGTATGAAATAGATCTTTTATATTGGTCATTCCTACTTCATGATCTATATTAGTGAAATAAAGAAAGAACACAAAATTATATTCCATACACGGAAGATAACATGGAGCACAATAATACTGATGCCACAGATATTGAAACATTTAAAGCAAACATTGCAATCTCATAGTTCTAAAATATAAATGGGAAATTAAAAATTGCTACATGACTTTCCAAAAAGCAATATTAGGTGATTTGATAAACACAAGTGAAAAAACATGTTCTGAGATCATGGTGTATGGATAGTATGGGGCCACTTGGACACATTACAGTAAAATGATCTAATACAGCTTTCTTGGAGTAATAGTAGGGAAAACAACATGGAAAATAGTCAGAATTCCAGGAAGCCTACAGTATGCGACCTAATGTTCTGCCAATGCGTAGTATAATGTTATATAAATTGGATAAAGGCCAAAGTAAAGTTGGCAATTTATGTAAGTTTATAATTCTAAAGAAAGCTATGTGAGGAGAGCAAAAGCTGGTCATGATATGAAATAGATAAACTTTGTTATTTAAGGGATTGGATCCAAGGCAATATGTTTTTAAATGAGTTGATATACTGTATTTTTAACCAGGTGCAAAATAAAATTAATTACATAAGAATATTGTGGTTAGAAAAGGTTATACTGTGCATTCTAAATAAGTAAAACAGCATTATTTTCTAAAAATGAAGTAAATTTTTGAATGAAATTATTTTTGGTTGCTTAAATTCTGACCAATCTGAACCCGTCCTGAGCTTAAGAGCATATACTTTTGTACACATGTGGACTCAAGCATTGCTCCATTGAGGCCCTGTTAGGTAGCCATACTCTACAGTGTAAGCTAATTCCCAATGGCCACTTCTCAGCCTTTTGACTAAATCAAATATGCTATTGAGGTGGATCTGTAAGGACACCTACATTGAGGACAGAAAAGAAACTCAACGTGATCAAGGGGCTGATAAGAGGTTAATCTGCAGAAGCAGGAGTGGATCCTCATGCTGATTGGGAATTAACACCCCTTTCCAGCAACTAACACCAAATTTAGAATGACTACATCTAATCACATGTCGGCTGGAGGGCCTGGCCTGTCAGGATGACAGCAAAGGATTTCAGTGAGGAACAGCGCCTCAGCAGGGACTTCTTCAATAATAAGGTCCTGCTCAGATGCTGCAAGTTTGAGGTGTAGGACATCTATTGTGTCCAAGTAATAGCTTTTTCTACGTCACATTCAAGAATGCGGTGAGGTAGCAGAAGTTCCTGCAGGATTTTCAGGAGAAGGGCAATGAGGCGCCACTGTGGCTGTTAAAGGCACAGCCACTTCTCACCATCCTCACCCAGGAGGAGCCTGTGAACACTGTGCTCATGTTCAACCCATATGTACCCAAGGTAGACATCCTTACCTCCCTTACCCATTGCATTTAGAAAACTCTAAACATCAAAGAAGTGTTCGAGATGTGGACAAGCAAGCACCAGGTGAAGGTCAGGGTGAGGGTGGATTTGAATGGCTCTATCATCTACCCTCCATCAGAGGGAAGTGCAGCTATATAGTATATGGCAGTCAACCCAAGCTGTGCCAAAACTACCGCAAGTCTGCTCATGTCATGGCCCAATGTAGTGCAGTGATCTGCAAGAACTTCAGACAAGATGGCTACTAGACAAAGGACTACCAGGAAAGCAAATGCTGCAAACTGCGTAGAGCCAACCATCTCTGTAAAGCCTGCCCAAAATGAGCTGGCACTTATGCACAGGCAATAAGAGGGGAGCTGGATAATACCCATTCTTCTTGTCACTCTGCCTTTCCCTCCTCCATGTCTTGTGGAGGGGCCTGTGGTTTTCCACAAGGTGAAGAGGAGTCCATGGATGAGGAGAAGGCAGACGGACAAGAAGAATGGTGGGTGGTGAAGATGAAGACGTCTCAGAAGGCATTATCCAAGAAACAATGGTCTGCCAAAAAAAATTTTTAAACCGGAAGAAAAGGGCAGGGCAGCAAACAGATGCAAGCAACCTCTCCTCATCAGAGGATACAGCAAATGTGGGAAACCAGCAATACAGTGTCTAGTCAACACCAGCTCCAGGAAACCAGGTGTTGTAGAGAGCTCTCTGGCCCCCAACTCTAGGAGACCAGAAGCCATCACCTCCAGCTCAGGGAGTCCAGAAACAGATCAGTGTCCGGCATACTCCAGCTCAGAGTGGTAGAGGGTGCAGGTCGACCATTTCAGGATTTGGAAGAGGACCAGTGGCCAACCTTCCCCCAGGCACACCACCAGCATTGCCACAGCCTAGGAAAGTTCTCTCCCGTTCATGTTCTGAACCCCTTTACGGATGAAGAACCTCTTGATGTTCTTCTTGATCACTTACTACTACTAAACAGGGGAATCAAAGAGAGGCTTGAAGATTCTCCAACCTATGTAGTCTCTCTCTAGTTCCTTAATATTTTCTGGGGTAGAGATTTTTGTACATCACATCTGCATTGAGGAGGCACCCCCTCTGATTTCTCTGACACAACCTCTCTGACTTGAGTGATTGAGAACTTGTTTCCCTCTAGCAGAATTCCCAGGCTGTGTAAACTCCAGGCAAAGTTGCAACAGCATCTCCTTTTCCAGTCAAAGAGGGTGGATATGAAGGAAGAGTTACGAGATGTGATAGGTTGGCAAGCCCAGCACTTTGCCACCAAATCCTCCAAGATGATTTTCTGATTCAGAATAAGCACCATGGAGCAGGATGAGACATGCTCACATTTCTTCTTCTAAAAATGTCATAGGTGGAGCTCTGTTTTCCACAGCCATAAGGAAAAGAGCAGCTCAGTAGCATCCTCACAGATGGACATATTGAAGATCTCTAGATCTTTCTATGCCAGTCTGTATGAGAGAAAAATCACAGACACCTCAGCCTCTTAGAACTTCCTATCATCTATCACAGAGTTGTTAGTAACAACAGCAAGTGGGAGAGTCTGGAGTGGCCACTGACTGGCTCCATCTCTTCTTTCCACTCGAATAAAACTCCTGGTAGCAATGGCTTACCAGCTGAGTTGTACTTTACTCTGTGGGACTGAGCACGCCAAGACCTTTTGTAAGTGCTAGCTAGCAGCATGTTAAACTCCATGAGGAAGGGCATCATTACCCTCATTGACAAGCAGAAGGGGGAGAGGGATGACGTCAAGAATTAGAGCCTCATTTTACTGTTGAGTGTAGACTGTAAGATCCTGTCCAAGGCCATCGCCAACAAGGTAAAGACTGTTCTGGGAAAGGTGATCCACCTGGACCCAACCTGTGCTGTACCTGGCAGGAAGATCTTTGACAGCCTTGTGCTGCTCAGGGCACCATCGCCTATGTGCAGGACAGGAAGATGGATGCCTGCCTGGTCAGCCTGGACTAGGAAAAAGCCTTTAACAGGATATTACACACAGACATGATGGACGTACTCTCCAAATGGACTTTGGGGAGGGAATCGGGAATTAGCTCCAACTGCTCTACTCAGATATCTGTAGTACAGTCCAAATCAATGGGTGGAAACAGACAGCTTTCCCCATCAAATCCATTCTCGTGCAGGGGTGCCCTTTCTCCCCTGTCTTGTTTGTAAGTTGTACAGAACCCTTTGCTGAAATCATCAGGAAGGACAAGAGCGTAAGAGGGATGACGCTACCAAACAGTGGACTGACCCAAATGAAAACCTCCCTGTACACGGACAATGTCACCATTTTCTGTTCAGATCCAAGCTCAGTTCACAGATTGATCAGCACCTGTGACCAGTTTGAGTTGACATCAGGGGCCAGAGTTAACTGCATGATGTGTAAGCCCATGCTCTTCAGCAACTGTCCTAACCAATCCAGTGTTCCCTTCACCATCGGGTTCGGGGATCTGATTTGGAGGGACCAAGGCATGCAACAAGAATTGGCTGGAGTGGACTGGGTAAGTAAAGCAGGAATTGGGACTGTGGGAAGGGAGCTCCCTATTGATAACTGGGAAGAACCTGGCCATCAGTGGCACCAGTGTGGTCCATCCCCCACTCCTCCAGCTTGGGAATCACCCGAGCTGTCTTCAGGCACATCCTGGGATCCAAGCTGGAGTGGGTCAGACAGGTCAAAATGCACAAATCCCTGGACAATGGGGCAAAAGCCTAGCCCTCAGTCTGATAACTACTTTTGTGTATGTGGCTGTATCAGGTAGTGTATGGAAACTAAGTACTTGGGCACCAAGTACCACTGTGTGCCAAGGTTCTATCTGCCCCAGTGTTGCAAAGAATGGATCTAGTCCTGTTGCCACACAACTTCTCATTCAGCTGGATATTGTCGCACTACCTGTCCTTCGTGGAAAAGTTCTTCCGATACTATGCCTTTGACCACAAGTCCATCAGGCAGTAGTCAACACGAAATGCACCACAGACACTGCAGAAGGACACAATAGACACAGTTGGGTGGTTTCCTGAGCAGACTGTCCAGACCATGTGGCAGAATGCCTTACTGTCAGGCCTCGCCAACAGGCACCAAGACCTTTCCTGGCTGGCAGTGAGAGGGGCCCTCTTAGTCAGATCTCCTCTGTATAACCAGAGCATCACTTCCACAGTACGCTACCCATGGGATACTGTTGTGGGGAAGAGACAGTAGCTCACCTCTTTGCAGACTGTGGGTTTGCAAAGAGGGTGTGGGAAAAAAAATGAAAGGGTCTGTGTCACAGTCATTCTTGAGCAGCTGCGTGGCAAAGGATTCTCTGATCTACGGGCTATTCCCAGGGACACACACGGGGACGAACATAAAGTGCTGCTGGCAGATCATCAGTTCAGTGAAAGACACTCATTGGTCTATCTGAAACTTGTTGGTCTGCCAGCACCTCGAGATGTCCATAGGAGAATGCTGCCGACTGCCTCATTCCAGGCTGCAGGGGTACATGCTGAGGACAGTGCAGCCACCACAAGGGCTCAGTGGGGAAGGATCACAGTGTAGTGTTCTTCTACTGGAGATGGAGGGATCGGGTTGGGGAGGAACCCCCTGTTATTATTGTAGCAGTATACAACCCCAGAGAGGCAGCATTGCTATTGATATGTATGAATGCAGCAGAAGAATGGAAAACATTGACTATGAACATAAAGGATCAAAAGGCATTGAGCAGTTTATTCATGTAAATAATTTTTATTCTGAATAAAGTTTATTTTGTTAAAAAAAACTCCACAGTGACAACTATGTAGACCTCACTGGGGAACTTATCTTTAGCAACTTTACTGGGAATACAATATATTCATACAAGATAAGTCTTTGTTTTTGTCTTAGCCTGTTTCTAACAATCAGTGCGATGAGTTGTAGATGCAGCTTAGCACCTCACAGGAATGAGCCTCCCCTCTATGGATCTGTCTGTACTTCTCGCTACCCCAGTAAAGCAGAGCATAGTTAAAGACCGCAACTGCTCCGGACATTTTCTTCTTCTCTATCCCATAAGGCAGAAGGTACAAATGCCTGAAAGCACATACCACAAGGCTCGAGAACAGCTTCTATTTAACTGCTATCAAACTCTTAAATGGGCCTCTTGAATGATAAAATGGACTCTTGGCCTTGTAATCTACCTCGTTATGATCTTGCTCTTTATTGTTTAACTGCACTTTTTTGGTAGCTGTTACACTTCATTCTGCATCATTATTGATTTACCTTCCAGCTCAATGATTTGTAATGATTTGATCTGTATAAACATGACCAGCTTTTTACTGCACATGTGATGATAATATTAAACCAATTCCAATACCGTTTATTTATAAAGCAGGCTTGCTCTAACCTAAGCCAGAGAACTTAATGTTTTTTTTGCAACACCACCTCGCAGCACGTAGCTGGTTCTGTAGAGTTCAGGGCATGTTTCCTGATTCCACTTCATTGTTTATCCTTTGCTTTACAATGTTAAATACATGTTAACTGACTAGCTGTTGCAAATTTAACTATCTTTAACCAAACATAATGCCATGAAAAAGTAAAGTAAAATTTAAAATGTAACCATGCACAATGCATATTAGAACACAAAGAAACATAGGAATGCCACCAGCTACAAGCCGCAAGCCATACTGACTTGTTGCTGAGTCAAAATCCTAGCACTCCTACCCTAACAGCATTATGGGTATATTTAACCCACAAGGATTGCAGTGGGTCAACAAGTCAACTCATCACCATCTTCTAAAGGACAATTACAGATGGGCTATTACTTGCTGGCTTAGCCTGTGAAGCCACATCCCTTGAATGAATTTAAAAAGCCTGTAAGTTCGATTACTGTGGAAAACAGATGTACAGGGGACAAGAGGTTAGCTTTATCCACCTGTACATGTTGTTTATGCAGTCAGATTCCTCTTTGTTGGAGATCACATGCCATTATGTGTCACAAATGCTACTTGCTCCCTATGGCTGACTGCCATCCAGGTGTAGATCAATGTAGGCATGGTCGGCTTCATTTAATGAGATGGGAGTGTGAAGGAGCATTGTGTAATTAACAAACATTACTGTTTCTGACCTTATTATGGAAGGAATGAAATTCATACAACAGCAGAAGATGTTTGAAGTTATAGTAAATTTCAGAAAAATAAATAAGCATTTTAGTTTGATGTTAATGATATAAGCATATATTTAAAGAACTTTAATAAATTATTATTTTATATCCTCAAGTCAGAAAGTAATCAAGATATGAATGTGCCTGACACTTCATAATGCAGGTATCAAAGCTTTTGAGCTTGTTGGGCAATTAATAGTCAGAATAAAAGACCAATAAATTGTTGGTAGACCAGTTATTAGCCATATGAGCATAATGATGTCAAATGATATGCAATATGCTAAACTATCACTTGTTCAAAATGCACACAAAACTTACAAGAGCACCAAAGCAAGTCATGACCACAAGCCTAAGGCCTAATTTCTTGTAAGTTGAATGCCAACACCATATCTAGCTCACTTTTAGACAATAGAAAATAGGTGCAGGAGTAGGCCATTTGGCCCTTCGAGCCAGCACTGCCATTCACTGTGATCATGGCTGATCATCCACAATCAGTACCCTGCTCCTGCCTTCTCCCCATATTCTTTAACTCTGCTATCTTTAAGAGCTCTATCTAACCCTCTCTTGAAAGCATCCAGAGAATTAGCCTGCACTGCCTTCTGAGGCAGAGCATTCCACAGATCCACAACTCTCTGGGTGAACAAGTTCTTCCTCAACTCCTTTCTAAATGGCCTACCCCTTATTCGTAAACTGTGGCCCCTGGTTCTGGACTCCCCCAACATCGGGAACATGTTTCCTGCCTCTAGCATGTCCAATCCCTTAATAATCTTATGTTTCAATCAGATCCCCTCTCGTCCTTCTAAATTCCAGTGTATACAAGCCCAGTTGTTCCAACCTTTCAACGTATGACAGTCCTGCCATCCCAGAAATTAACCTCGTGAACCTATGCTGCACTCCCTCAATAGCAAGAATGTCCTTCCTCAAATTTGGAGACCAGAACTGCATACAATACTCCAGGTGTGGTCTCAACAGGGCCCTGTACAACTGCAGAAGGACCTCTTTGTTCCTCTACTCAACTCCTGTTGTTATGAAGGTCAACATGCCATTAGCTTTCTTCACTGCCTGCTGTACCTGCATGCTTACTTTCAGTGACTGGTGAACAAGGACACCTAGATTTTAGAGTCTAAGGGACATTGTTCCTTCTCGTTTCATTATAACCGACATCTCCAAGGCTTCCTCTCATACTGCCATTGTCCTAAGTAATCATACCCAGACACCAGCCCAGCATTTCCGGTCATATGCCTGCCCAAAAAATGCTCCTAATCATCAGCCAACCATTTTCCCTTCACACTGGGATGCTCTCTCTGACTACTCCATCTCCCCACAGACAGTTCCTTCCCCAGTTCATTTCTGCTATCAAGTGACAAGGTTTGTCAGAAGGAAAAACTTTTTAACAGTGTACAATGCCTCAGAGTGTATTTGCATTGGAATTTCAGAAGCTAATCGAAAAGTTGTCATTGGTGAAAATTTGGGTAACCCTGTTTTATGAGGTAACAGATCAAATTTGCCACAAATGAGTGCCCTAGTTATGTTAAATGTAAGCTTAGAGCAATTTGGAAGGGCTCCTTGTGCTATTATTGTAAACAGAATGGAACTACTCAGTTGTTACACTTACCCAGCAGCAACTAATTTAATTATGTTTATGACTTAGCAGCTGTACCACATTAGTTGCAGACATGTAAACACTACATTTGCTTACTGTGAACTAAATGCTGTGTAAAACCTCCCACCTCCTGCGTGAATATTTGAAATTTGCTCTGCGCCACAACCTACTCTAAGTTTGTTTGCAAAAGCCCCTCATGTTGTTGAATTAAACTAATATAATCAAAGTATTAAGGTAGTTGAGCAATCCAGTTTCTTGCTAAGTGGTTTTGCTGAAGAGGTGTAAAGTTAATTTTATCTTTTACGTTTTACTGTACAATTCAATAGTTTCTACAAATTGGACTATAATAAAGTTACAGGTCTGTTTTGAGTATTTTTTTCCTATCAAGTCTCAAAAGTGCAGACATATAAAATAGCTTACATTTTGTTGTAACAATAGCAATCAGACAAGTAACAGAATCTGTTAAGTGTATCCAGGAAGTTTCTTCAATTAATATGTGAACGGGTCAATGGAAGGAGGGGTTACACTGGATCTGGTGTTGGGTAATGAGCCTAGCAATGTGACTGACCTTTCAGTGGGTGATCAGTTAGAAAACAGTGACCACAACTCCTCAATTTTCAGGATAGCTATTGATAAGGATAGGTATGGTCCTTGTGGGAGAGTTTTAAATTGGAGTAGAGCAAATTATGAAGGCACTGGGCAAAAACTAAGAAGTGTTAATTGGGGAGACCATTTCTCTGGCAAGTCCACATTAGATGTGGAGAATGTTTAAAGATCAGTTGCACAGAGTACAGGACAGTTATGTCCTGATAGAAGGAAGGATAGGGATGGAAAGTTAAGTGAACATTGGATGTCCAGAGAGGTGATGAATTTAGTCAAGAGGAAAACAGAAAAGTATGTAAAACTTTCGAAGTTAGGATCAAACAAACCACATGAGGAGTGTAAAAAAGCCAGAAAAGAACTAAAGAAGGAAATTAGGAGAGCCCATGAAAAGTCCTTGGCAAGTACGATTATACATACATCAAGAGTAAGAGGATAACTAGGGAGAGGGTGGGAGCACTCAAGGATGAAGGGGGGAACATTTTTGTTGATGCAGAGAATGTGAATGAGGTACATAATGAGTACTTTGTTTCAATATTTATCAAGGAAAATATATGGAGGACCAGGAGATCAGTGCTGAATGTATAAATATGTTAGGGTGTTTATAGGTCAAGGAGGAGGAAGTGTTGGGCCTCCAAATAAGTATTAAGGTGGATAAGTCCCCAGGGCCTGATGCGATTTACCCCAGGTCATTGAAGGAGAGAAGTGATGACATTGCTGGGTCCTTGACCAGTATATTTGTGTCCTCTCTAGACACTGGCAAGGTCCTGGAGGACTGGCAAGTTGCTAATGTACCTCTGTTTAAGAAGGGAACAAGGGAAAATCCTGGGAACTATGAACTGGTGAGTCTCACATCAGCTGTAGGGAAGTTACTGGAGAAAACTTTTAGGGATAGAATATATGAGCATTTAGATACCCGCAGCCTAGTCAGGGAGAGCCAGCATGACAGATCGGCCTTACTGTGGTAAACCATGTATATCTGTCTGGACACGCCCCTCTGCTGACTGCTCCTGTGGCTCCTCCCACAGACCCCAGGATAAAGGTGATTGTGTCTCTGCTCCTCCCACAGTCCAGGGCAATCATCCGGCATGGACCTGCTCCGTTTTACTGCTAATAAAAGCCTTTCAGTATTTACTCTACTTCCAGTCTTTTGGAGTTATTGATAGTGCATCAATTTTATTAGCTGTAATTTTAAAGCATGGAGCGCGCTTTGAGACCCAACAAATTGAACATCGACCCGTGAACACCTGAGGCTTGCAACGCTTTCGAACTCTGGCTAGCCTGCTTCGAATCATACCTGGAGGAGATTGAAGTGACCGAGTCCGCCGGGAAGTGCAGCGTTCTCCTCTCCAGGGTCAGTCCACGAGTCTACTCGATGATTAGAGACCAGCTGAGTTACGACAGCGCGATGAGCGTCCTCAGAAGACAGTACCTGCAGCCAGTAAATACCGTCTATGCAAGACATCGCTTAGCGACGCGGCGGCAGCAGGCAGGAGAGTCGAGCAATGAGTTTGTCTGGGCCCCACAGACACTTGTGTGGGCCTGCGATTGCCGGGGGCTGACGGTCAAACAGCATGTGGAGCTCCTGGTAAGAGACGCCTTCATCACAGGGATCAGGTCAGTGTACGTGCGCCAGCGGCTGCTGGAACATGCCGATCTTACCTTACATTCGGCGATTGAGCTGGCCGACACACTGGCGGCCACTCTGCACAACTCTGATGCTCTCCAGGCGTGCGATCTCCCTACAGCCTCGTGGACACCACAGACCCCGCAATCCGCCGGCGAATTGACCACGGCTGCTGCCAGTCGCAAGTCCGCGAAGTGTTACTTCTGCGGACTCAAGAAGCACCCCTGAAAACGCTGCCCGGCCTGAGAAGCTACCTGTTCCAGCTGCGGAAAGAAGGGCCACTTTGCCAAGGACTGTAAGTCCAAACTGCGAGCGGGATCGAGCAGCGCCGCGTGTGAGGCATGGGGGTCGCCACCTTGGCCGTCGCCATCTTGCCTGCCCACCACCGCGTGCGAGGCATGAGGGTTGCCATCTTGCCTGCCACCTACGACGACCCACGGGGTGCTTACAGGGCATTCCACCACGCCGGATAAAGACAGTGATTCAACTCTGGCCTCCGTGACCCTCGACCTAAGCACTCCACACCAGCTCACAAGGTCAATGATGGACATCCTGGTGGAGGGGCACAGGACGAGCTGCCTGTTTGACACGGGCAGCACAGAGAGTTTTATCCACCCGGACACAGTGCAACGCAGCGGACTCGTGACACAGCCGGTAAGCCAAAGGGTCACTATGGCTTCTTGGTCGCATACAACGGACATCTGGTGGGGTTGTGTAGCGACACTAGTGGTGCAGGGCACCGAATATCGAGACTTTACATTACTGGTCATGCCTCAACTGTGTGCCCCTGTGCTATTGGGGCTCGACTTCCAGAGCCACCTGAAAAGCGTGACAATGGAGTATGATGGGCCCCTCCCACCAATCACTGTCAGAAATCCCCAGTTCTGTGGGAATTCGTCACATCCCCCGCTACTGACCACACACACACACCGACCTGCACATCCCACCCAACACCATGCCAACAGCCGCGCTACAGACACCACTTGCGGCCTCTCCACCCTCAAGATCCCTCCCCCACCGCTGTTCGCCAACCTGACCCCCAGCTGTAAACCTGTGGCAACTAAAAGCAGGAGGTACAGCGCGGGGAACAGGGCCTTCATTAAGTCGGAGGTGCAGCGGCTGCTCAGGGGAAGGGATCATTGAGGCAAGCACAAGTCCTTGGAGGGCCCAGGTGGTCGTTGTTCGGACCGGGCAGAAAAATAGGATGGTCGTGGATTATAGCCAGACCATCAATAGGTTCATGCAGCTTGACGCGTACCCCTTACCCCGCATCGCGGATATGGTCAATCAGCTAGCTCAGTACAAGGTGTACTTAACCATAGACCTAAAATCCGCTTACCATCAGCTCCCCATCCGCCCGGAGGACTGCCCTTGCTCGGCCTTCGAGGTGGACGGCAGGCTTTATCACTTCCTGCGCGTCCCCTTTGGTGTCACGAATGGTTTATCTGTCTTCCAGAGGGAAATGGACCGGATGGTGGACCAGTGTCAACTGAAGGCCACGTTCCCATATCTGGATAACATCAACATCTGCGGTCACGACCGGCAGGATCACAACACCAACCTCCAAAAAATTTTCCAAGCGGCCAAAGATTTTAACCTTACCTATAACAGGGACAAGTGTGTGTTCGGAACCACCCGTCTTGCTATCCTTGGGTGTGTTGTGGAGAACGGAGTCATTGGCTCTGACCCTGACCGTATGCACCCCCTGTTGGAACTCCCTCTTCCCAACATGCTCAGAGCCCTCAAACGGTGCCTGGGCTGCTTTTCCTATTACGTCCAATGGGTCCCTCACTATGCAGACAAGGCCCGCCCCCTGGTCAAGTCCACCGCATTTCCCCTCTCAGCCAAGGCCCGTGTGGCCTTCAGCCACATTAAAGGGGACATTGCCAAAGCAGCAATGCATGCAGTGGACGAGACCATTCCCTTCCAAGTGGAATGTGACGCCTCCGACTTCGCGCTGGCTGCTACCCTCAACCAGGCGGGCAGACCGGTGGCGTTCTTCTCCTGTACCCTCACGGCCCTGAAATTCAGCACTCCGCGGTGGAGAAAGAAGCCCAGGCCATAGTGGAAGCTATTAGGCACTGGAGACACCATCTCGCCGGCAAAAAGTTCACCCTGCTGACAGTGGCAACCGACAGCGGGGCAAAATCAAAAATGATAAAATTTTGAGGTGGAGAATGAACCCTCCACCTACAACTATGACATCATGTACAGGCCTGGGAAGCTCAATGAGCCCTCCGATGCCCTGTCCTGGGGAATGTGTGCCAGCGCGCAGATCGACCGGCTATACACCCTCCATGCAGATCTTTGCCACCTGGGGGTCACCTGGCTTTTCCACTTCGTGAAAGCCTGGAACCTGTCTTACTCCCTTGAGGAGATCAGGACGATGACCAGGGATTGCCAAGTCTACGCAGAGTGCAAACCGCACTTCTACCGACCCGAAAAGGCACAACTAATCAAGGCCACCCACCCCTTTGAGCAACTGAGTGTCGATTTTAAGGGCCCCCTTCCCTCCACCGACCGCAATGTGTACTTTCTTAACGTAATCGATGAATACTCGTGGTTCCCCTTTGCCTTCCCCTCCCCCGATACCACTGCCACGTCCGTCATAAAAGCCCTGCGCCAGCTCTTCACTCTGTTCGGATATCCCTGCTATATCCACAGTGACAGAGGGTCCTCGTTTATGAGTGACGAGCTGCACCAATATCTGCTGGCTAGGGGTATTGCAAGTAGTAAGACCACGAGCTATAATCCCCAGGGGAATGGACAGGTGGAGAGGGAGAATGCCACAGTGTGGAAGGCCACACTCTTAGCCCTTAGGTCAAAGGGACTGCCGGTCTCTCGCTGGCAGGAGGTTCTCCCCGAGGCACTCCACTCTATCCGCTCCCTGTTATGTACGTCCACCAATGCCACCCCTCATGAGCGACTCTTTTCTTTTCCCAGGAAGTCGACCACCGGGACCACCCTACTGGCTTGGCTGACGTCCCCGGGGCCAGTGCTGCTCCGGAAACATGCGAGGAGCAATAAATACTCCCTGATGGTAGAGAGGGTTCACCTACTTCATGCAAACCCCCAGTATGCCTACGTGGTCTTACCTGATGGGCGGGAGGACACGGTCTCCATCCACGACCTGGCGCCCACAGGAGCACCAGACCCCTACCCTGAACACTCCATGGTGACTATGAACCCCGTACCCACCGATGTATATACCCACAAGACACCGCGCATTCCAAGCCCTACACAGACACCACACGACACTCCCATACCGGGCACAACGCACACGCAGGAGGGATTACCGACGCCTAACGTGCTGGCACCTCAAGTCAAGCCAGAGCCAGCACAACCACTGTCACTGGTGCAATCACCACCGATGCTACATAGATCGCAGCGCTGGACTCGACCACCTGATAGGCTTGACCTGTAAATGTACTTGTCTTAAATATTGTCAGTCACTTCACCCCGCGGGACTCTCTTTTTAAAAAGGAGGGGTGAATGTGGTAAACCATGTAAACCTGTCTGGACACGCCCCTCTGCTGACTGCTCCTGTGGCTCCTCCCACAGACCCCTGGATAAAGGTGATTGTGTCTCTGCTCCTCCCACAGTCCAGGGCAATCATCCGGCATGGACCTGCTCCGTTTTACTGCTAATAAAAGCCTTTCAGTATTTACTCTACTTCCAGTCTTTTGGAGTTATTGATAGTGCATCACTTACCAACTTAATTGAGTTTTTGACAAGGTGAATAGAGAGATTGATGAGGGTGGGGTAGTGGATGTTTTCTACATGAATTTTAGTAAGGCATTTGACAAAGTCCCTCATTGGAGGCTAATCCAAAAGATTAAGATGCATGGGGTCCATGGTTTGGATTCAGAACTGGTTTGTGCATAGAAGACAGAGGGTAAGTGGTTGAAGGGACTTATTCAAGTTGGAGGTTCAAAGTTCAATTATCAGATTACATACATATCACCATGTACAACTCTGAGATTCTTCTTCTGTGGGCATACTTAGCAAACCTATAGAACAGTAAGTGTAAACAAGATCTGTAATGTAAATATCAGGAACTGTGAACAAACTGTACAAATGCAGATAATCAATAAATAGCAATAAATAACAAGCATGAAATAACAAGATAAAAGAGTTCTCAGATTAGTGTAGTTATCCCCTTTTGTTCAAGAGCCTGATGGCTGAGGGGTAGTAACTGTTCATGAACCTGATGGTGCGAGTCCTGAGGCACCTGTGCCTTCTACCTGATGGCCACAGTGAGAAAAGAGCATGGCCTGAGTGGTGAGGGGCTTTGATGATGGATACTGCTTTTCTACAGCACCATTTCCTGTAGATGTGCTCAATGGTTGGGAGGGTTTTACCCAAGACATACTGGACTGAATCCACTATGTTCTGTAGGATTTTCAGCTCAAAGGCATTGATGTTTCATTCGAGTCTATAATGCAGCTAGTCAGCACACTTTACACCACACATCTATAGACTGCCAAAATTTTTGATGACGTGCCAAATCTCCACAGACTCCTGAGGAAGTAGAGGCACTGTTGTGCTTTCTCCCAATTATATTTATATGATGGATCCAGGACAGGTCCTCTGAGATAGTGACACCCAGGAATTTAAAGTCACTGACCCTCTCCATTTCAGATTCTCTGATGATTACTGATTCATGGACCTCTGGTTTCCCACTCCTGAAGTCTACAATTAGTTCCTTGGTCTTGCTGGCATTCAGTGAGAGATTGCTGTTATTACACCACTCAGCCAAATTTTCAATCTCCTCTGTAATTGGTAGAGTTCTGCAGGGATCTGCACTGGGACCTCTGCTGTTTGTGATGTCTATAAAGGACCTGGATGAAAATGTAGATGGATGGGTTAGTAAGTTTGCAAATGATACCAAGATTGGTGGAGCTGTGGATAATGTAGAAGACTGGCAAAGAATACAGCGTAATATAGACCAGTTGCAGATATGGGCTGAAAAATGGCAGATGGTGTGTAACCCAGATAAATGTGAGGTGTTGCACCTCGGTAGGGAAAATGCAAGGAAACTGTACATTGTTAAGGGCAAGATCCTTAACAGTGTTGCTGAGCAGAGAGATCTCGGGATCCAAGTTCATAGTTCCTTGAAAGTGGCTATACAGTTGATAAAATGGTTAAGAAGGCTTATGGAATGCCTGTTTTTATTAGTTAAGGCATTGTTCAAAAGTGAAGAAGTTATATTGTAACTTTATAAAACTCTGGCTAGGCCACCTCTGGAGAATTCCATACAGTTCAGGTCACCTCACTACAGGAAGGATGTTGAAACTTTGGAGAGGGCGCTGAAGAGGTTTACCAGGATGCTGCCTGGTTTAGAGAGCATGTGCAATTATGAGAGGCTGGATAAACTTGGGTTGTTTTCTTGTAGCATTGGGGAATGAGGAGAGATCTGACAGAGGTATCCAAGCTTATAAGAAGTATAGATAGAGTGGACAGAGAGTACCTGTTTCCCAGGGTTGAAATATTGAATACCAGAGGGCATGCATTGAAAGTGAGAGGGAGTAGTTCAAGGGGGATGTGAGGGGTAAGTTTTTTACTCAAAAGGTGGTGGATGCCTAGAATGCACTGCCTGGTATGGTGGTAGAATCAAATACATTAGAGGCTTTTAAGAGACATATGGATAGACACATGGATATAAGGAAGATAGAGGGATATGGATGTGGTGTAGGTAGGAAGTATTAGTGTTTAGGCATTTTTGATTTGCTTCTTAGCTGGTTTGGCACAATATTGTGGGTCAAATGGCCTGTTCCTTTGCTGTACTGTTCTATGTTCTATGTCCTAACTCTGAGGGATCATTGGGTAAATCTTTAAGCAATTACTGATGTCAAAAACGACAGCTAAAATGTGTAAATCCAGAAGTTACTGTTTAAGATAGCCTGCTCCTCCATAGGGTAAGTTGTTGTAGAGTTGGTCCAGAACTCACTGTAATGGCTTGAATGTGAGATATTCACATGCTAACACTATCCAAAAATGGCAGAAAGAGTGAGGTCTGAATCAAGTTGGAGTAAATAGAATGACATTCAGCTTGATGATACGAAAAGTCCTCTTATAGTTTCAGAATTGTGCATTTCTGACATTTGAATAAAGGGCTTAGCTTTAGATAAGCAAATGAATGGAAGAAAAATGGAGGGATATGCGGGGAGGAAGTGTTAGTTTGATCTTGGAGGAGGTTAAAAGGTCAGCACAATATTGTGGACTGAAGAGCCTGTACTATGCTATACTGTTCAGTGTTCTATGTTCTAATTCTTTCTCAAAGAAAATGTGTGCTTCTCTTTCTCAGAACAGTTTGCTTCAGAATGATTCAGCTCCTTTTACATCCACAATACATCTTTCCCAATAATGTATAATTTAGCTTTAGATATGGTAGACAACTTTTGAAGTATAAGCAACTGCAAAGGTTTAGCTTCTAATGAATGAAGAGCACAAAATTGCCTCCCCATTTTGTTTATTTTATTTAAGGCCTAATCACATATTAGAATGCCTGTGTCCATTTTCAGACATTAATAGGTTTATGTTTCCATGAGTTTTTAATGCCAGAATAAATTATATTTACTGCTGAATAACCTCTGTGTTGAAAGAAGAAATATCTTAAGATTTTTTAAAGTTTACTTAGTCTCTCATTTATCCTTGAAACATTGGAAGAGCAAAAATGTCTTCATCTTCATTACTGGGAAAACCAAAGCCACTATTTTTGGTCTCTACCATAAACTTCATCGCTTAGCTAGATACTTGATAGCTTTTCAGGCAACTGATTGTGAACCAGACGTTTCATGACTGTAATGTGTTATTTGACCCCATGACGAGTTTCAGAGCACTTGTTCACACCAGTGTTCAGTCTATCAATTTTCACTATTCAGTATTGTCATCCTTTTCTCCCGCTTCTATTGCCAATCTCATCTATGCCTTTGTTATATCTGCACTCAATTATTCTATACGCTTTCGGCTAGCTTTCTTTATTAAACTCTCCATGGTACAATTTCAAAGAGTAGAAGAATTATTTCTCGCGCTGAATGTTTTTGGAACATAAAATCTGATTATCTTCTAGTTAAATAAGAGACAGAAAATTTAAAAACTGTTTGTTGGAAGTTACTTTGTGAAAGACTGGCTGCCATTTTTTCCATATTACATTGGTAAATGCACTTCAAAATGCACTGAAGAGGTTGTAAAGAACTTGGGAATGCCCTAGCTTGTATACTGAGGAACATTATTACAAAAGATTTTCCATTAAAATTGAGGTCCATGAAAATTATGTAGTTTGTATTCCCTAGGTTGCATCTTGTCCCATTCACTCATCAACCTTGTAGCTATTTACGAATCTGAAATATTTTACAGCAACAAACAGAGGATATCCATTTCTAGAAGTTGAATACAAAATTAATCCTTCTTGGTTACACATTGTTTGTTTCTTACTAACTGTTAAACAGTTGCATTCAAAGCTGAAGGACACATTGCTGAGATGTTTAGTGTAACTGATTAATCAGAAAAGTCATGTGTTGGACTATTTGTACATAATATTGAAAGATATCCCTGCTATTTTATAAGTTTCTGATTTAATTATAAGAAATTCACTTATAAATTAATTACATTTGGCAATAGAGACAAGCATACACTTTAATGGTTGTAGGCTAAGGAATGGGCTTAACCAGGCAGACTATTTACATTCAAAATGCTATAAGAACTCAGTAGGTCAGGCAGCGTCTATGAAAAAGAATAAACTGTTGACATTTCAGGCCAAGACCCTTCAGCAGGACTGGAAAGAAAGGAAGACGAAGTCCGACTAAGAGATGGGGGGAGAGGAAGAAGAAGTACAAGGTACTTCTTCCTCCCTTCCCTCCACCATCATAGTCCCTTGATCTTAACATACCTGTAGAAGCCCTTAGGATTCTCCTTCACCTTGTCTGCTAGAGGAACACTGAAACTCCCGTGAAGTGTTGCCTCTTATTACACACACAGACTTGTGACTCACCTCTTCTCTCACTCCCAATCTCTGATTGGCTGCTGTTCAAACACCTGATTATTCAAACATTTCAAGGTACAGGAGTAAAATTTTAGGTACCAACAAAATATTAGCAGGTTGTTGTCTGCTTGATTAATCCAAAGGAATTTTTGGCCTAATGAAATTATAGTGGCTATGCAGCATATATCAAAGACAATAAGAGGCACAGATATAATAAACTGATTAATAAATTTGTAATTTTAGTTGAAGTTTCTTCATTATCATCTCTTCCAAATGAGTTGCCTGTGTCTCATTATGGGGTGGTTCCCTAATGTTTTTTTGAGAGGTGCCCACAAAGCACTTAAAGCAAAGGTCTTGTCCAGGTTATTTGCATTTGATTTGTCTGTGTTGAAATGTGATAGGTGCCTTAGGGCTTTTGCTGACCTTAAACATGTGGTGCAGGAAACTGTCTCCTTTTAATTAGGCAATGAGCTACAGATATGTTCATATCAGGAAGCAGCGAGTACTTCAGAGTTAGGCCATATGCCGCAGATCTAAAGTAGGTTTCTGGAGGGTGAATGTTGTCAGATTCAGATCAATAACAATGCCTGTAGACTTTGGGTAGCTATTCTACTTCTCTCCTTAGAAAGGTTTCACAACCAACTGTTGTTGTCTGGCACTCCAAAGGCTTGGCCTAAGAGTCCAGCTCGGATTTCGAAGCCTGGGATCTCAGGGCTCTGGAGATGGGTGGCTCACGGGTTGGTGTCATGACAGGAAGTTGGAATATTGGCAGTTGTGTGCCCAGTTTTCTGGGTACAGAGCTCAAGAAGAACAACATGGTGGACTTTTAACATAGTAAACCAGCGAATTGTTTGTTATGTCTCCCTGGTCGCTGAGAAAATGGAGACACCTCTTTCTCCCTTATTAGGGAGCGAAAGAACCTGTGGTATGTCGAATACTGAGTAAAAATGGGAAATCTTGGGGTAACTGTAAGTCTGTGTCTTTACCGTTGCTTTGCTCATGCCTGGGTGTTCAGTGGCAGTGCCAAAGCTTTTTTTTGCCGGGGGAGGGGGGAATTGTTGCTCGCTGCCGCTTCTGCGCGGGAGGAGGGAGCTGGGGGGATGGTATTTGGGTTCCTGACATTTAACTGTCATTCATTCTTTGGGGTCACTCCTCTGTTTTTGTGGATGTTTGCAAAGAAAAAGCATTTCAGGATGTATATTGTATACATTTCTCTGACATTAAATGTACCTTTGAACCTTTGAAATAGTAATGCTGATCAACACCTCTGCTCACTAACTCCACCACTTATTTTGTCATTTTCTGTCAATTATCTTATATACATGCTAGTGTCACTTCATGAACATACAATCAATCTATGTTAATAAGCCATCGTATGCATTTATATATTTTTTATTATTGCGTTCTTTAGCTTTTGTGGGGTTTGTGATTGGATCCGGAGTAACAACTATTTCATTCTCCTTTACACTTGTGTGCAGGAAGCGATATTAAACAGTTGTGAATCTTTTCAATAATTTTCTCTGTGGTACCTTGCATGGTTAGCCACTCCAGAATCTGCTGAGGATTTCTATAACATTTTCTTTTCAATTATTTGACGTGGAACTTTGTCAGAAGATTAGTGCAAAGTCTGTTTAGTGCAATCTAAATCCATGTTTTTCATTAAACAATTGCTTTGAAGTTTCTCTCGATACAGTTCATTTGAATGAACACCTTATGTTGCAAGATCTGGACAACTTTCAGCTGTGGGTTTTTAAGTTGGAAGGAATCTTCACTTCACACGAAGTTCGGGGAGTGATCCTCTCAATCAAGAGAAAGAGTCCAATTACTTTCCCTTGCTGGCAATATCATTGCCTGTACACAAACATTAACATCCTGGAGGGAGTACCGTGGATTAGAAGTTCAACTGAACGAGCTATATAAATATTGTGGTTACAAGAGTAGGTCAGAGGCTGAATACTCTGTTGTGAGTCACTCACTCTCACTAATATTTATTTATTTAGTGTTACAGCACAGAATAAGCTTTTCTGGCCCTCTGAGCCATGCTGCCCCAGCAACCCCACAGCTCCAATTAGCCCTAACCTAATTACAGGGCAATTTACAATGACCAGTTAACCTATCCAGTACATCTTTGGAGTGTGGGGGTAAAGCAGAGCACTGGGGAAAACCCACGCATTCCATGGGAAGGATGTTCAGAGTCTCCTTACTGAGCAGCGCTGGAATTAAACTCTGAATCCTGGAACGCCCCGAGCTGTAATAGTGTTGCACTAACCACTACGCTAACAATGATTTCCATCATTTCAAGACATAAAGAAGATGTGTAATACAATTTTCTTTACTTTGATTATTGTACCTCCAACAACAGTCTAGAGCTTGGTACATTCCAAGATAAAACAGGGACCTAATCCATAGTTTAAAACTTTCACCATTACAATCAATAGTGTGCAATGACTGCATTTTCAGACATCTAGAAATATCCTCCAGCAACTCAACAAGGCTTCTTTGGCAATGCTACCCCAACCAGTGACATTTATCACAAAGGACGAGTGCAGAGGAATGGATAATCTGAAATTCCCATTCAAGTCACACCACATATTCCTTGAAGACACAAAGCCTCCCTGTAAATGTGCTTTTTCCATGAGTAATTTAAAAATATATAGCGTTCAATCAAAGAAACAAATTTATTAAATTTTCAAATGTACTGGGCTACTTCAGGATGAGAACCATTTTGGAATTCAGCAAAAGAGCATCAAGGAAATGATAAAGAAAGGCAGGACCAGTCTACATGACTAGACCAGCAATAAATTCAAAAACCTATTGGCAGGAGGAATTTAACTTGGACAAGTGTAAAGTGATGCATTTTTGGGAAATAAAACCAGGACAGGACAGTAACTGGTAAGCCCCTGGAGAGTTGGTAGAACAGAAAGATAAGGGTACAGGTACATAGTCCTCTAGAAGTGACCTAGACAGGATAGTGAGGTATGATTGCTTTCAGGGTTTTGCTTCCAAAGCATGGAAGTCATGCTGCAACTGTACATCATTGGTGTGACCACACTGGGAGACTTGTGTGCAGATCTAGTCATCCCTCTATAGGAAAAATGACATTAAACTGGAAAGTGTGATGAAAAGGTTCACAAGGATGATGCCAGGATTGGAGGGTTTGAGTTATAAGGGAATGCTGGGATATATTCCCCTGGATTATAGGAGACTGAGTGATGACTTTATTGAGGTATAAAATATCATTGGAGGCATGAATACGGTGGATGGGCACGATCTTTTTCAGAGTTGTGAGTCTAAAACTTAAGATAAATCAGAATCAGGTTCATTATCATCGGCATGTGACATGAAATGTGTTAACTTAATAGCAGCAGTTCAATGCAAGGAGTTCAATGTTGGTAGATTTTTGGAACAAGCTATCAGAGGAAGGTGTAAAGGCAGATATAATTACATTACAATGTTTCCAAGACAATCAGACAGATATGTGTATAGAAAAGGTTTAGAATAATATGGGCTAAAACACAGGCAAAAAGGACTAGCTTAGACAGACATTTTGGCCAAGATGGATGGGCTTGGCTGTAGAGTCTGCTTCCATGTTGTGTAACTCTATGACTATAAGAGCTTATAAATGTACACAGAAAAATGACTACAAGGGCAAATGCAGGTTCCTTTGGCTCTTACCTTCCCAGTTTGTACATACTGTATATTGGAGCATAGTAAATGTAATTTTACAATTTAACAAAGGAGAAAAACTAGGGAATTTATGACCTTTTAGACTAATGTTAATGGTAGGGAAATGTTGGAATCTACAGTGAAAGATATAATACATTAGCATGAAAAGAATAAGAGGATTTAACATAATTCGCATGGATTTATGAAATGAAAAATAAACTGGTCTGCTGGAGCTTTAGGATGTGACTAATAGAAATGATAAGGGGAAACCAATTTTGATATTCAGAAGGTTCTTGACCAAGCTAGTCAACAAGGTTAAAACAAACTTTAGTATCAGATACCAAAAAATAATTTTTTAAGGAACATATTTTACTAAAATGCAACAGACTAACTTGGTGAATTTAAGGCAACTTAATAAAAACATTTTTCAAAAGGGCAATATCAAAGCTGAATTTTTTAGAAACTGTGAAAAGAAAGGATTTTGCAGGAAAAGGGATAGGATTTAGACAATATAGATAGGAATAAAGGGAAAAGTGAACTTTTTTAGCAACACACAAAATGCTGGACAAACTCAGCAAGTTAGACAGCATCTATGGAGGGGAATAAACAGTTGTCGTTACCTGCTAAGACCTTCATCAGAACATCTTTAATGCATGTTGCTTAAGTTGGAGTGTGAATCTTTTAATGAGGTGTTAAAATTAAGTACCTCTAAAGAGGTGCTAAAGATCCCCTGGAATTATTCCAGAGACTTGGACTTTTAGATGACAGTTCTTCTCAACCAACATCATTAAAAATAGACCAATTAGTCTCAATAATGTAGCTGTTTACCAGAAATCTTGTTATACTCATTACAAAGGTGAGAATGCAAATATGTAGATGAAAGAAATGCAGTGAAAGTTAGTATAGTGAAGTATAGAATGGTGTTAGTGGAGGATAATATAACTTGAAATGGAAATAAAAGTTGTGATGTTGCCAAGAAAAAAGCATCTTAGATCAAGCCCTATTTAATGTTTTGAGGAACACAAAGAATTTTGTAATTGGGTACATTTGATAGGAAAGCAGGTAGGGTCTGCACATAAATGAAGAAACAAGAGAAAGAAAAGTTAAAAAGTGACATGAAAAAACTTGTAAGGAGGCTCATCTGCAGAGTTAAAAAGGATTAAATAGTCCACTGATCTTCCAAGGCTATGCTTCCAACTTCTTTGTACTTATCATATACTTTGAACCATTTACCATCTCACCTTCAGCAAGTCGGTATAAACAGCTTTTCATGCTGGCCATGCTATGAAAAATTACATCACAATAGTATGATGCAGTTAAAGCTTGCTACAAACTACAAAACAAACTCACTTGATGGTTGTAAATCAAACTGTATGCTGGTCCTGGTGGAGGAATGGAAATCAACGTATCTGCACTTAACAGGAGGACTAAATTTACAGATTGAGTCTGTAGTAAAGAAGGCAAATGCAATGTTAGCATTTATTTCAAGGGGAGTAGAATATAAAAGCGAGGAGATAATGCTGAGCCTTTATAAGACAATAGTCAGGCCACAATTAGAGAATTGTCAACAGTTTTGAGCCCCTTATCTCAGAAAGGATGTGTTGTTATTGGGAAGAGTTCAGAGGAGGTTCACAAGGTTGATTCTGGGAATGAAGGGACTATGAGAAGCATTTGGCAGCTTTGGGCCTGTATTCACTGGAATTGAGAAGAATGCGGGAGGGGGGATCTCATTGAAACCTATTGAATGTTGAAAGGACTGGATAGGGTGGATGTGGAGAGGATGTTTTCCTATAGTGGGAGTACCAAAACACTAGAGAGAACAGCCTTAAAACTGAGGGGTGACCCTTTAGAACTGAAAAGGAGGATTTCTTTTAGCTATAGACTGCAGTGGAGGCCAAGTCCATGTATATACTTAAGGCGGAAGTTGATCATTTCCCGATCGGTTAGGGCATCAAA
The DNA here is from genome assembly GCF_048418815.1 of Hemitrygon akajei. Classification (NCBI taxonomy): domain Eukaryota; kingdom Metazoa; phylum Chordata; class Chondrichthyes; order Myliobatiformes; family Dasyatidae; genus Hemitrygon; species Hemitrygon akajei. The sequence goes on from NC_133128.1 coordinate 56,532,089, forward strand.
GGATATGGCGAGAAGACAAGTGTAAGGGGTTGAGTGGGATCCAGGATCAGCCAGGATGGAATGACGGAGCAGACTCGATGGTCTACTTCTGCACCTGTGTCTTATGGACAGGATTTCGCAGATGGCTAAGGCAGACATCTCTGGTTATTTGAACTTCTACCCCACCTGGAATTTGGAAATATAGAAAGAAAAATAGACAGTATTTGTTGTTAATCATAAAATGCAAGGAAATTGTGGTAGTTTGCATAACATATGACATAGGAGAGGAATTAAACCATTTGGTCCGTAGAGTCTGCTTCACCATTCCGTCATGGTTGGTTTATTATCCCTCTCAACCACATTCTCCAGCCTTCTTCATGTAACTTTTGAAATCCTGACTGATCAGAAACCTATCAATCACCACGTTAAATATACTCAATGACTTGGGCTCCTCAACTGTCCGTGGCAATAAGTTCCACAGATTCACTACCCTGTGGCTGAAGAATTTTTTTTTTCTCATTTCTATTCTAAATGGACAGCCCTTTATTCTGAGGTTGTGCCTTCTGGTCACAGACTCCCTCAGTAAAGGCAACATCATCTCCACATCCACTCTATCTTGGCTTTTCAATATTCGCTAGGTCGTAATGAGATCCCCTGTCATGCTTCTAAACTATAACGAGTACAATCCCTGAGCATCAAATGTTCCTTATATGTTAATGCTTTCATTCCAGGAGTCTTTCTTGTGAACCTTCTTTGGATCCTGTCCAATGCCAGTATGATCCTTTTTAGATAAGAGGCCCAAAACTGATCATAATACTCTTAAGTGTGGTCTGACCAATGGCATATAAAGTCTAGGCATTACATCGTTGCTTTTATATTCTTGTCCTCTCAAAATTAATGCTAACATTCTGTTTGACTTTTTTACCATTGACTCAATCTGCAATTAATCTTTAGGGAATCTTGCACTTAGACTCCCAAGTCACTTTGCACCTCTGGTTTCTGAATTTGCTCTCCATTTAGAAAATAATCTACATCTTCATTCCTTCTACCAAAGTGCATGACCATACTCTTCCATACACTGTATTCCACCTGCTGACTCTCTGCTTCTGCAACACTACCTGCCTCTCCATTATTATTGTATCGTTCACAAACTTGGCCACAAAGCCATCAATCCCATCATCCAAATCATTGACTTATAATGTGAAAAGAAACAGACCCAACAGGGATCCCCATAGGATTCCATTAGTCTCCATCAGTCAATCAGAAAAACTCCCCTTTATTCCCACTTTTTGCCTCCTACCAGTTGGCCAATCTTCCATCCAATGCTAGTATCTTTCCTGTAATATCATGGGTTCTTAGCTTGTATGACACGTGCGACATCTTGTCAAAGGCCTTCTGAAAACCCAAGAAAGCAGCATCCTCTTCTAAAATCTACACTCATCTCTCATTTACATCGTGGAGGGTAAGTGCTCAACAGCTGGGTAATGATGGAATAAAAGAACTTGCAATTCATGGTGTAATTGCAGGCGAAGCATAAGTTTTATAATAGTAATTCTGGGATTTTAGGGAAATATTGCCATGTTTTAGTCTGGAGCAAGTACATCTTGGGGGTCAAGAACAAATATTAATATTCTTTTTTGAACAATACATCTCACGATGCTCTGAACACATCATCAGTGATGTAACCTGGGGTCATTGGGTGTTTTGGGTCTTTCAACATCAGACACCCTCACCCAGGTGACCCAGCCGTGGTTGATCAAGTCACGGCTTGTGTTCAGGTAGCATGTGCTGCAGATCCCCTTGGACTTGCTCTCTTCATCCAGAACCATCTTGAGGCTTCCTATGCTACTTAAGTGATGCTGCCAATGGCTCTCTGCCTCCTTTTACTAACAATGCCCAATGTGCTGAGGGCTTCAGCGAAGAGACTGTTCAGCAAACCCCCGGCAGCCCACTTCAATGGGCATGTACTTGGCCTTCCATCCCTGCATCCGATAGTTTCCAAGCAGTACCTCATACCTGGCAAGCTTCCTCTCATGGGCCCCCTCCCACAGCACTGTCAGCTCCAGCAGGGTGATGTGTTATCCTGTCTCTGAGACCAGGAGGAGGTCTGGTCTCAAGGAGGTCTGTGGGAACTTCAGTTGTTTCTCCAGGTCAGTCATGAGCTGTCAGTCGTGAGTGGGTGCCAGATTCCTGTGGGTGGCTTTACTTCTGCTTACTCTCTGGCTCTCACAAAGGTGATGATTTGATTGCAGGGTTGGGCTCGTTTGCTGTTACTGATACATAAGAAGAATGCTTCCGTGAGGGTCTTAAATACCTGGTCACGTCTCCAGCTGTATCGGCCCTCTCCAAGAGCTTTCGGGCAGCAGCCCAGGATGTGCTCCAAGATTCCTCTCCTGGAACGTAACAGACCGCCTGGGGCATCAACCTTCCCGCAGCTATGCAGGTTGGATGGGCTGGGCAAGATGTCATACACCACCTGAACAGGGAATTTGATTGGATGTGGCTCCGCTCACCAGAGATCAGTCCGTGTCACTCTCCTTCCCATGGCCTGCTGCCACCTGGCCGAAGCTACCTGCTGCTTCATGCCCGCTGCTTTGGCGGATCTCTCTTCATTCAAGGCTGCTCGCACATCCTCATGGATGAGGTTGTGCTTTTCTCTCCCCTTAGCAGTGTCATACCCGGGGTCTGGGACACTTCCCAGGCCAGCTCTTCCTTGAGTCACCGTTCCTACCAGGACATTGTGGTAGAGCCAAGACTCTGCCTGCTGCATGACTTCCTTCCTCTGCTCTCCACTTTATCCTGGTCTTCACAAAGACCTCTGCCTGGGCCACCTTCGGGTCGCTGGACTCCCTGTACTGCAACAACTCTCTAGTTCTTGTCACCTTAAACTCTTCCTCCAAGGATTTCAAGGGCAGTCACAGCTTAGTCTCTTTCCGTAGAGGGCAATGCTGCTGAGGGTCTTGGCAATCCCAGCCACCTCTGGAGAAAGCTGCTAACCTTTCTCCCTAGGTTCTTGAGAGTGGAAATTGGAACTTCATATATCAGCAGTGGCCAAGGGATTCTCGGTAGGATGCTGTGCTATTATATCCACGTCTTGAACTTGCTAGGTAGTTCTCACCAGTCGACTGTTTTCAACCAGCCCTGCAACACCTAACAGTTTGACTGGATTAATACTGTGTCCTTCAGGCCGCTGTCAAACACCTTGCCAAGACTCTTGACTGGCTTTTCAGAGATAATTGGAATGAGTGTTCCTGCAACGTTGAAACAGAATCTGTTAATTACTCTGCCCTTCCTCAACACTAATGATCTTGATTTCTTGATTTTGTGGACTTGAAACTCATCCTTGCCCAGCTGATGAGCGTTTCCAGTCCTTGAGGAATCCACCTAGTTCCAACCAACGCCTCTGTAGTGACTGTCAGATCATGCATGAATGCTGTAATTGATGGTTGCCGTAAATCAGACTTGGAGCATGGACCGCAGCACTCTGCAATCATATTTGCTGCAAGGGGAAAGAGGGTCGCAGGGATGGTTCAGTCCATGATGATCCCAATCTTCTGCATGTGTCACTCCAATGTAGCTTGGCTTGATGAGACTCTCATTCTGAAGTGGTTGTAATCATCCAGGATGAGGTCTGCCACTTTGCCTGGAACTTGATGCTTGTCTGCACCAGCTTGTGTGGGATTGATCTATAGGCAATGCCCAGGTCAAGCTAAGAACCATCAGATTTCCTCTGTTCTCCCGTGCCTCTTGAATGAGCTCGGTCACCACACCTGTGTGCTCCAAAATCCCAGACGCTCCTGGAATATCTCCTTTCTGCACAGAATCATCAATTAAATCCTTTGATGTAAATATAAACTGCAAAATAGGGGCATCAAAGTGAACAGTCAAATCAGTCAGCGTGACCATTAATCTTTCCAGAATATGGACAAGTGGGTGTGGTCAAATTTTATTCACTTTATTTCCATGTGACAGTAATCCCTTTTCCTTCATCCATGTATTTAATTCTCATCTTGAATGTTGTAATCATTTTTTGCCGCAACGTCCTAGATGTGAATTAAAAATTATAGTTTTCTTTGTGTTAAGAAAATTCTCCTGTTCTCCACTATAAATCACTTAAATTCAGGCATGGATTTTTCTGCAGCAATGTACGTTATATATTTCATGATCCAGTGCATTACTGATACCAAATGTTGTCTTTTTAATGAGGAAATGCCAGAGCAAGCACATCAGCACATCCAAACCACCAGAATCAACAGCCACTCAAGGTCTTGGATTGTCAAATGTTTCCTTTGCATACTCAATATGTGATTGTGGAAAAGCCATGTACAGGTCTGGCTTTAAAATAAAACACACAGAACTTAAATCAAAATGAACAGCTCATTTTATCTCCTTTGTTTGTTACTGTCCACATGAAACATAGAGGTTCATGGTTGTTGGATACAAATAGATAAAAATATTGTAAGTATCTTTGAGGGTGAACATTTGATCTGAAGGATTTAGTTTTCTAAATTTGCATTTTCAATCCTAATGATTTACGGCAATGTAAGTATACAGACAGTTCAGCTGTAACACACCATCATTGGAAACTCTTTCCATTAATTTACTCAGAGAACAACAGCTGAATAAAATCTAAATCCAACACTGAGCACTCATGGGTGATTAATCTACTCTTTTATAATGCAGACACTACAAGTTGTTGCTGTTTCTGAGTTTACCTACATACCAAATTGGTTTTTCTAATTTACAAACTTCTGAATTAGTTCCACAAGAACCCTCTCTCAGTCAATGAATCATAGCTGCCAGGTCATCAGTGGCATTAATTTTCATTTGAAATGATAGCAACATGTAAAATGATGGAAGAGTTATTAAAAAAATACTCATTGCCTTGATTTTATCAGGGTGGAGCCATGATGATTACCTTCAAACTATTTATGAAGCCATGCAGAAGTTCTTGTAAAAAGAGGTGTTACTTACTCCAGAATTTTTTTTTTGGTATTGTTTAAAGATCCCTCTCATATAGACAGTGAGAAGACTGCAGAAAATTCTTGGAGTTAAATTTATTGTGAATTCTAAACCACTGCACCACTAAAAGTAATTCGCTTTAGTCGATCCTGTTCCATTCTTTAATGTTTTTGTCAAGTTGTCCTTTTTACCTTATGTAAAGATAAACATAAAAGTCCAAATCTTGCTTTACTGTACTATTTCATACCAGGAAAGATTTTTTATTAACCTATGCTTTAACCCTAGCTAAAACCCAACATCTTTGCAAATAAGGGTGCAGCAGAGGAAAATTGATTATAAAATAATTAATCCTCATCAGATTATATTGAACAAGGGCAGACAAATGATGTTCAACACTTGAAGTAATTATGTATCTGGATTCACAAACAAGAGAAAATCTGCAGATGCTGGAAATCTGAGCAACACACACAAAGTGCTGGAGGAATGCAGCAGGCCAGGTAGCATCAATGGGAAAGAGTACAGACGGTGCTTCCACTGTACTTTTTTCCATAGATGCTGCCTGGTCCACTGAGTTCCTCCAGAATTTTGTGTGTGTTGCTATGTATCTGGATTATAACATTTTGGCTGTAAGGTTAGACTAAAAATATTGGACTTTATCTTCCCCTGTAGAAAATAAGATTGAAGAGAAATTCTGACAGGCGTATAACATAGAGTAAATAAAGGGATGTTGCTTCATTAGTAGATGATTCAAGCACTGGAGAAAAGGGTTTAAGACTTTGGATAAAACATGAAAGGGAATGTGAGGAAAAGGTATTTAATCAGTGAATGCTTCTGATTTGGAATTTATTACCTGTAAAAGTGGTAGAAACTGTATCAAAGCCTTCAAACAAAAATTAGGTAGGTGCTTGACAGGTAAGAATTTGCATAGCTATTGAGAAAGTGTGGGGGAATTGGCCTGATAGGGTTGCTGTATTTGGAGATGGCATAATCTCAATTGCCTGAATGTCCTTTTTCAGTGCTGTAATAATTATGTGTGATTTAATAAAGCATCTGACTGTGTTTGATCACTTGGAGAGCTTATCCTTGGTTTTGTGATTTATTAAGCAAAGGCACCTATACTGTTATTATCCAGTATCTCTGTTAAAATCATTTCCAAATGCTTCAAGATAATTACTGTGCTTTATGAGTTGGTTCATCTTTGTATTAAGAATAACCATCAAAAACAAATTAAACACCATTATTCTTAGGAATAATCAAATAGAAATGTCTTTATTGTGCCTCAGTGGGGAAGGGCTTTGAAATATCCTCCTCAAATTTGCTTGGTCACAGAAATTCATCTCCATCTTGTGCTTACTCCACAATGGTTTAATTCCCAACAGGTCTCTGGCAGAACCAGTGTCAGTACCTCCAGCTGAACTTTGTCTTTTGTGTGTTTTCTCCTAGCCATCAGTCTGTGGTTTTGTAGTGCCATGTACTCCTGTCCCCACTCCTGCTCTACTCCGGCCCCTGTATTACTGAGTACTCTGCCTCTCACCTGTTTCTCATTATTGCCTGTTTTGCTGCCACTTCTGTCTCGTTGTGCTCCACCTATCATTTGCCTCTCTGCTTATTGCTCAGTGTATTTTAGTCCTGTTGGTTGCTGGATTGTACCAGTGAGTTTTCCTGAGTCTTTCCAGCATTAGTATCTGAACCTTGTCTATCTGAATATCGACTCTGCCTGTTTCCAGATTCTGGTTTTTGGAATTCTTGGTCTCTGCCTGAACTTTGATCCTAACTTTGTTGCCTCATTGGATTTGCTACTCAGTAAATATCACAGTGTGCACAGTACTTGATCTGTGATTGGGTCCCTGCTTCAATGTCCTGACAACCAGGCCAAAGAAGACCAGTGTCAAGTGAGGCTGTGTTATCGCTTCAACAGCTTTCTGTCTTTTTCACCACAATATTTCACATTGCAGGTGGTAGATGGAGTTCAATCCAGCTAAGTGAGGTGATGCATTTTGGAAGGACAAACCAGAAGGCTGAGTATAGGGTTAATGGTCAGTTACTTAAGAGTGTGGATGAACAAAGGGACCTTGGGGTTCAAATCCATACATCCCTCGAGGGTCGCTTTGCAGGTTGATAGGGTAGTTAAGAAGGCCTATGGGATGTTAGGCTTCATTAACAGGGGGACTGAGTTCAAGAGTAGAGAGGCCATGTTGTAACTCTACAAATCTCTGGTGAGACCGCACTTGGAGTATTGTGTTCAATTCTGGTCACTTCATTATAGGAAGGATGTGGAAGCTATGGAGAGGGTGCAGAGGAGATTTACCAGGATGTTGCCTGGTTTGGACAACAAGTCATATGAAGCAAGGTTAACAGAGCTGGGACTTTTCTCTTTGAAGCATAAAAGAATGAGAGGGGACTTGATAGAGGTCTACAAGATTGAGGGGCACAGGGTGGATAGCCAGTATCTGTTTCCCAGGGCACCAATAGCAAACACCAGAGGGCATATGTACAAAATTAAGGGAGGGAAGTTTAGGGGAGACATCAAGGGTAATTTTCTTTATACAGAGTTGTGAGTGCTTGGAATGACTTGCCAGGGATGGTGGTGGAGGCTAAAACATTAGGGGTATTTAAGAGCCTCTTGGACAGGCACATGGATGAAAGAAAGACTGGAGGGTTATGGAGTAGTGTGGGTTTAGTAATTTTTTTAAGGACTATATGGGTTGGCACAACATGGAGGGCTGAAGGGCCTGTACTGTGCTGTAATGTTCTATGGATCTCATTGAACCTACCAAATATGGAAAGACATGGTCAGAGTGGCTGTGGAGAGAATGTTTCTTCTAGTCTAGCACCAGAAACAATAGTCTTGGAATTAAAGGATGCCCTTTAGAACAAAGATAAGAAGGAATTTCTTTAGGTGGATGTGATGAATCTGTAGAATTCATTGTCACAAATGCCAATGAAGGCCAAGTCGCTGGGTCTATTTGAGGCAGAGGTTGATAGGTTCTTGATTAATTGGGGTGTCAAAGGTTATGGGGAGAAGGCAGGAGAATGGGGTTGAGAGGGGTAATAAGTCAACCATGATGGAATTGTGAAGCAGACTTGATGGGCCAGATGGCTTATTCCTGCTCCTATATTTCATGGTGTTATTACCTGTGAACAACTATAGCTAATCTTAAGAGCTAAAGGGAAATTGTTCAACATATGGCAACAACACACAAAAAATAAAATCACCCAAAGCTCAGTAGTTGATCTGCAGTATCTAAACAACTCTTTTGTCTGCAGCACAAGTGAATCTGCAAATGCTGGAAATAAATAAAAACACAAAATGCTGGCAGAACTCAGCAGGCCAGACAGCATCTATGGGAGGAGGTAGTGACGATGTTTCGGGCAGAAACCCTTCATCAGGAGTGAACTCGGCCTGAAACATCATCAGTACCTCCTCCCATAGACGCTGTCTGGCCTGCTGAGTTCTGCCAGCATTTTGTGTTTTTATCTTTTGTCTGCACATGTTTAAATACACAGCTACAGATATAAACACTGGAGGATAGACATTGTACTCAAAATCAATAACGCAAAGGTCCTTCAATAACCTGCCCCTGGTGTACTATATTTTCTCCAACAATTCAGGTGCATGGCAAGAAACTCAAAAAGATGGAATGCTTCCCATATCTACCTCACTGAAGGTAGATATTAGTGATGGAATTTACTACTGTCTTCAACATGCCAACAAGAAAGTGTATTTAAAATCTGACACAAATTTGTAATTCACAGAGCAACTGTGATCCCTGCATTTTTGTTTGCTTTTTATCTGGGAAAATAATTGGCTTATATTTTCCAATCAATGGTAAAAGGATACCTCAAGGAAATTTTCCCTGAGAACATTTAAGTGAATCTGTAATGTGGATTTTGTCATTTTTGCTAAGATTTGGATAAAGTAGCCTTGGGGTACCCAGTATCAGTAATTTAATCATAGTTAAGCAGTCTATCTGATTGACAGATTCACACAGTCTATAAAACTAGCCATAGAAGTGCCATTTTTTAAAACTTGTTGAACAATCTACAAGAAGTGACATAAAGAATTAAACATACTCTTGAATTTGAGACTATATCTTACCTCGCTCCCTTTTTTGATCTCTGTCTTCATCTCTGGAAAATATCTACTGCTATCTTTTATAAACCTGATTCACACAGCGGTTTTGACTATACCTCTTCCCACCCCAGCGCTTCCTTCATCTCTGCCAGGATGAAGCTTTCCATTCTAGAACATCTAAGATGTCCTCCTTTTCAAAGAGCAGGATTTTCCTTCCACCACCATTGATGCTACCCTCATCAACATATCTTACATTTCCTGTGCATTGTTGGAGCAGACAGCGTTTGAGTGGTTATTTGAAACTTCAGCTCTTTGAGATTTAATCAAGGAGAGGCTTGAGTGAGAGAAAGTAAAAAAGCTGTAGGGATATTTTTGTTGCAGTTTATTTATTGTTTCCTTCTTTTAATTGCATAGTTAGAGCATCAGGGATGCCAGGCAGGATAGTTGAATGCTCCTCTTGCGGGATGTGGGAAGGCAGGGAGAATTCCAGTATCACCGATGATTAGATCAGCAAGAATTGGATCCAGCTGCAGCTTCTAACACTCCACGTTAAGGAGTTGGAGCTGGAACTGGATGAACTCTGGATCATTCAGGAGGCTGAGTGGGTGATAGGACATGCCATTAGGCTTTACAATTCAACCACCAGGACTTAAGAACTTTTTAAAAGCTATTATTAATGCTTTTTGAGATAGTGATTTAGATGCATATCATATTTTTTTACTGAGTTAAGTATTGTATGTAATTAGTTTTGCTACAACAAGTGTATGGGACATTGGAAAAAAAGTTGAATTTCCCCATGGGGATGAATAATCTATCTATCTATCTATCTATCTAGAGAGGTAGTTACACACAAGGTGCAGGACACAGGGGACTGGGTGATAGTCACGAAGGTGAAAGGGGTTGAATGGCCAGTGCAGAGTATCCCTGTGGCCACCCCCCTCAACTATAGGCATACCATTTTGAAATTGTTGGGGAGGGGGGAGAATGACCCACAGAGGAAAGTCACAGAGATCAGGTCTCTGGCACTGAGTCTGGCTCTGTAGCTCAGAAGGGAAGGGGGAAAAGAGGCGAGCTGCAGTGATAAGTGGTTTGTTAATTAGGGAAACAGAAATGAGGCTATGTCTATGAAAACGAGGTACCCAGGTGATTTGTTGCCTCCCAGGAGCCAGGGTCTGCAACATCTCTGATTCAATCCTTAGCAATCTTAAGTGGGAGTGTGAGCAGCAAGAGGTCGTATTCCATATAGATACCAATAAGATAGGTAGGAAGAGTGATGAGGTTCTGCAAAGTGAGGTCAGGTAGTTAGGTGCTACATCAAAGGGCAGGACATCTGGGGACTGAGGTCTGAGGACTGCTACTTGTGCCATGTGCTAGTGGGCCCAGAAGTAGGAAGATCATGCAGGTTAACATATGGCTAAGGAGTTGCTGTAGGAGCAAGGGTGTCAGATTTTTGGACCATTGGGCTTTCTTCCAGGGAAGCTGGGATCTGTGCAGAAGAGACAGTTGCACCTGAGCTGGAGGGAGACTGATATCCTAGTGGGAAGGTTTGCTGATGTCTGCTTCACTGAATCCTCCTGCTACTGTAAAAGGGATAGAATTCCTGTTGTCCTTGTCCATGAACTTCCATATGCAGGACATCATTCTCCATATTTTTCACCATCTACAATGGAGCCCTACCACTAAGCACATCTTTCTCTTTTCCTACCCCATCTCTGTTTTCCATTGGGATAGCTCCCTATGTAACTCCCTTGTCCAGTCCTCCACCCTCAGTGATCTCCCTCCTGGCACTTATCCCTGCAAGTTGGTCCTTCCCCTACACATCCTCCCTCAACATCGTTTAGGGCCCAAACAGCGCTTCCAGGTGAGGTAACTCTTCACCAGAGAGTCTGTCAGGGTCATTTACTTCCCATTGTGGCCTCCTCTGCATTGGTGCGACCCAACATAGTTTGGGATATTGTTTTATTGACCACATTCACTACATCCACCACAAAAGGCTAAATTTTCTGATATCACTAATTTGAATTTGACTTTCCATTCCCATTCCCATTCTGACATGTTGGTCTATGGCCTCTTTATTCTCATGATGAGGCCACACTCAGGTTGGAGGAGCAATATCACATATTCCTTCTGGGTAGCCTCCAGCCTGATGATATGAACATCAATTTCCCTAACCTCTGGTAATTTTTGCTCTCTCCCTTTCTCTCTTTTACCATTCCTCATTTTGGTTATCCTTTCACCCCTTCTCTTCTCCTCAACTGCCCATAACCTCCTTTTGTTACCCCCTCCTCCTTCCCTTCCTTTCATGGTGGTCCACTGTCCACTCTTACTAAATTCCTTCTCCTTCACCTGGCGGTCTGTACTCTTCCCTCTCCTCCCTCCTCCTTATTCTGGCTTCTGTTCCCTTCCTTTCCAGCCCTGATGAAGGTTCTCATCTGTTCTTCCCCTATGTGGATGATTTACTGAGGTTCCTCAGCATTTTGTGTCCATTTCTTCAGATTTTCTGCATCTTCGGAATGTGTTGCAATGATATTTTAAGATTATAATGCTAATCTGAGGAAATGCTAGACCACAGCTATAAAATTCACTTCTCATGGTTAAAAAGATTGAACATAGAACATAGAACAGTACAGCACATTACAGGTCCTTCGGCCCACAATGTTGTGCTGACCCTCAAACCCTGCCTCCCATATAACCCCCCACCTTAAATTCCTCCAAATACCTGTCTAGTAGTCTCTTAAACTTCACTAGTGTATCTGCCTCCAGCACTGACTCAGGCAGTGCATTCCACGCACCAACAACTCTCTGAGTAAAAATCCTTCCTCTAATATCCCCCTTGAACTTCCCTCCCCTTACCTTAAAGCCATGTCTCTTGTACTGAACAGTGGTGCCCTGGGGAAGAGGTGCTGACTGTCCACTCTGTCTATTCCTCTTAATATCTTGTACACATCTATCATGTTTCCTCTCAACCTTCTTCTCTCCAAAGAGTAAAGCCCTAGCTCCCTTAATCTCTGATCATAATGCACACTCTCTAAACCAGGCAGCATCCTGGTAAATCTCCTCTGTACCCTTTCCAATGCTTCCACATCCTTCCTATACTGAAGTGACCAGAACTGGAAACAGTACTCCAAGTGTGGCCTCAAGTTTTATAGAGCTGCATCATTACATCGCGTCTCTTAAACTCTATCCCTCGACTTATGAAAGCTAACACCCCATAAGCTTTCTTAACTACCCTATCTACCTGTGAGGCAACTTTCAGGGGTCTGTGGATATGTACCCCCAGATCCCTCTGCTCCTCCACACTACCAAGTATCCTGCCATTTACTTTGTACTCTGCCTTGGAGTTTGTCTTTCCAAAGTGTACCACCTCACACTTCTCTGGGTTGAACTCCATCTGCCACTTCTCAGCCCACTTCTGCATCCTATCAATGTCTCTCTGCAATCTTCAACAATCCTCTATACTATCTACAACACCACCAACCTTTGTGTCGTCTGCAAACTTGCCAACCCACCCTTCTACTCCCACATCCAGGTCGTTAATAAAAATCACGAGAAGTAGAGGTCCCAGAACAGATCCTTGTGGGACACCACTAGTCACAACCCTCCAATCTGAATGTACCCCCTCCACCATGACCCTCTGCCTTCTGCAGGCAAGCCAATTCTGAATCCACCTGGCCAAACTTCCCTGGATCCCATGCCTTCTGATTTTCTGAATAAGCCTACCATGTGGAATCTTGTCAAATGCCTTACTAAGATCCATGTAGATCACATCCACTGCACTACCCTCATCTATTGATCAGCAATACTTATACCTTCTTCTATTTCTTAGATGTAGTAAGAGGTTATGAACTCAATTAATCTCATTAAAATCTTCAGATCTTAAAATAAAAATAGTACACATAAAGTAGAAATTTATTTAAAACTTTGATCCTGTAAAGTCCAAACAGTAGGTTTTGTGAAACAACATGATATTCCTGACAATAACCTGAATTTCCATATCTGGATTTATGCAGTTATTTTGTTGTTCAGTTATTTAGTCAAGTCCACTTTTCTTGACCTCACGGACCATAGGATTGTCATGGCAAGATACGGAAGTAGATTGCCAGGCCTCTGTTCCGTGCAGATACCACTGCTGTCCAGATTGCGACCTGGCTAGGTTTGAACTCAGGACCATCTGCCTTGAAGTCCAGTGCTGATGCCACTACACCACCAGCTGACAGTGATAAATTGCTGTCAATTATTATGGTGTAATGATGGCAAATGTTGATTATCTTGCTGTAGAACTTCTTCAAATTCCGGGTCATTGTTTCTTTACAAATAGTCTGCCTTAACATGTTCTGAATAACATGTTGGCCAATTCACTAGAACCATGGTATAATATTGTGCCACCATCTGGATTTCTATATAGAATATCTCTTAATTCCTCATATTAACAATATTGACATAAGTTACAAATTAGATCTGAATGGATGACTTGAGAGATGGAATAAGGAATCATTCTGTAAAGAAATGTGTGGTATTGTAAAGATGCAGAATCCTTTAGAATTTATGCTAAACATATGGTTTCATCACAGATGCTCTGGAGGGGTTTTGTCAAATTTAAGTGAAACATTTGCTAGTGATTTATTCTTTAATCTGGGTATTTTGTATTCAGACTTCTGTTTCCTTCAACACTTTAGTAGGCCCCTATGTAAGGCGAAGCCCACTAATCATTCAATCAAAATTGATTAAGATTTGAGCATCTTGGCACAATTGCATTGATCTTAAGTAGTATGCCTGGAATGAATTCAAATAACAATTCATTGCTTTTAGCAGCAGCAGCAGCAGTAATATATTTGTGGTTTTTCCCAGTAATTATATCTTTATCATGGCATTCTCTCCATATAATATAGCCAACCAATTGGATAGTCATCCCAGAACAACAATTTTCAGATTCCGTCCTAAGTGGCCTTCTGATATGACTTTGTGTAGAAATAAACACATTTTGGCTATTTTTTTTGGTGGCAAGTTTGGAAAGAGCCAAGTTTTTATTTTGTGTTTGTGCTCAAGGAGGAAAAATAACTTTAGCAGTTTGACTTTGCCTGGATTAGATTTTAAAAAATCTCTTCTGCTCTAATGTCCTTTGAGTGATTTGGACTGAAACATTACTTAATATTTTAGCCAGCTGAATAAATGTGGAATGGAATAGGAAAAATGTGATTCTAATCTATAGGATCACCAAATTATTTATTTCATGTGAGAACAGGGTTTATTGCTGAATTTTAGCTAATCCAAGAGAGAGGGTGGTGTGGCAAAAGTGAGTGTGGTTGCTACTACTAAGGAGAAGGTGTTTGGGAAGCTGAAAGGCTAGGCAGAGCCAGAGTTCTGAAAAAGTAACTGAGAGATTATGAAGACATTAATAGCAATCATTCAGAAAGCACTAGATTCTGGAATAGTTCCAGAGGACTGTGAGATCACAAATGTCACTCCACTCTTTAAGAAGGACAGAGGCAAAAAGAAGGAAATTACAGGCCAGTTAGCCTGACTTAAGTGGTTTGCAAATCCACTATCAAGAGGTTTCAGAGTACTAAGGGGCAGACAGTAAAATAGCTCAAAGTCAGCACAGTTTCCTTAAAGGGAAATCTTGCCTGACAAAACTGTTGGAATTCTTTGAGCCAGCAGGATAGACAAAGAAGAGTCAGTGAATGTTGTTTACTTTGGTTTTCAGAAGGCCTTTGACAAGGTGCCACACATGTGGCTACTAAACAAGATAAGAGCCCAGGATATGACAGAAAGTGACTAGCATGGACAGAAAATTGGCTGAAGGTAAAGAGTTGGAATAAAGAGGATCTTTTCTGGTTTGCTGCCAGTGGCTAGTGTTATTCCGTAAGGGTCGATTTTGGGTCTTCTTTTCATGTTTTATGTCAATTATCTGGATGATGGAATTAATAGTTTTGTAGCTAAGTTTGTGGATGATACAAAAATAGGTGGAGGAGCAGGTAGCATTGAGGAAGCACTGAGTCCTCAGCAAGCCCTTGGCAGAACAGGAGAATGGACAAAGACATGGCAGATGGAATACAGTGTAGAGAACTGGGTGGACATGCACTTTGGTAGAAGGAATAATGGCACAGACTATAATTCAGAAATCAGAGGTGCAAAGGTACTTAAGAGTCCTAGTGCAGGATTGAGTTGGTAATAAAAAAGGCAAGTGGAATGATAGTATTCATTTCAAGAGGACTAGCATAAAAAAACAAGAATGTAGTGCTGAGGTCTTGTAAGGCATTGGTCAGATCACATTGAGAGCATTTATTTATTTATCTAGTGATACAGAGCAGAGTAGGTCCTTCCAGCTCTTTGAGCCATGTCACGTCTGCAATCCCACAACCCCAATTAACCCTAATCTAATGACGGGATCATTTAGAATGTACAACTAACCTACCTAGTGCGTCTTTGGACAGTGGGAGGAAACTGGACCACACGTGTGAAACCTATGCATTCCAAGAGGAGGATGTACAGAGACTTCATACAGAACTGCGCTGGAATTAAACTCCAGACTCCAAAGCTCCCCGAGCTGCAAAAATATTCATACTAACTGTGATGCTAACCATGGCCGAATGTCTAAGAAAGGATGAACTGGCATTGGAGAGGGTCCAGAGGAGTTTGCAAGAATCATCCCAGGAAAGAGTTAGTGTATGAGGAACATTTAATGGCACTGGGCCTGTACTCCCTGGAATTTAGAAAAATGAGGGGGTTATCATTGAAACATATTGAATATTGAAAGGCCCAGATAGAGTGGATATGTAGAGCATGTTTGCAATGGTGAGATAATCTAGAAGCAGAGGCCACAGCCTCAGAATAGAAGGACATCCCTTTAGAACAGAGATGAAGAGGATTTTCTTTAATCAAGGGGTGGTGAATCTGTGGGATTCATTGCCATGGATTGCTGTGGAGGCCAAGTCATTGACTATATATAAAGCAGAGGTTGTTAGGTTCTTGATTCAATATCAGAAAGACTAATGAGCTGATTATTGACTTCAGAAGGAAGAAACCAGAGGTCCATGAGCCAGTCCTCATCAGAGGGTCAAAACAGGAGAGGGTCAGCAACTTTAAATTCCTTTGTGTTATTACTTCAGGGGATCTGTCCTGGGCACAGCAGCTAAGTGCAATTATGAAGGAAGTGCAGCAGCGCCTCTACTTCCTTTGGAGTTTGCAAAGATTCAGTATGACATCTAAAGCTTTGACAGACTTCCATAGATGTGTAGTATAGCATATATTTGACTGGCTACAACATGGCCTGGTATGGAAACACCAATATACTTGAATGGAAAATCCTAGAAAAAGTAGTGAATAAAGCCCAGTCCATCACAGGTAAAGTCCTCCCCACCAATGAGCACATCTGCACGAAGTATTGTTATCCATCGTCAGGGATACCGTCAAGCCAGGACTTCCTCGCTTCTCACTGCTGCCAACAGGAAGAAGATATAGGAGCCTCAGGACTTACACCACCAAGTTCAGGAACAGTTATTATCATTCAACCATCGGGGTCTCGAACTAAAGTTTTCCTGATTATGTAGAATATGTTCTGTGACTATGAAGGTTGTGGAAGATCTGCACTCCTGGGTTTGAATCTGTTTGCAGTTTCCACTGCTGTGACACTGATATAAAATGGGGGGGGGGGGGGGTGTGACAGTGTGAGATTTCCTGAAGACAATAAGCATCTCTTTTGTCTTGTTGACATTCAAGGAAGAAGTTATTTTCCTGGCACCAACCAAGCCTTGAGTTCTTCAACCTCCTCTCTGTAGGCCATCTCATTGTTGTTGGTGATGAGCCCCACCACCATCATGTCATCGGCAAACTTGACAATGTGAATACTGAGATGTTTGACCTTGCAGTCATGTGTGAGCAGAGTGTACAGCAATGGACTCAAAAACACAGAACTGGGAGCTATCTGTGTTGAGAATGATGGGGAGGGAAATGCATCCTGACTATCTGTGGTCCATTGGTTAGGAAGTCCAACTCTCAGTTGCACAATGGTGTATTTAGACAAAGGATTTAAAGTCTGTTCACCAAGGTCTTTAGGAAAATAGATGAATGCCAAACTGAAATCCAGAAGCAGCATTATGCCATAAATGTCCTTGTTTTCTAGGTGCTTCAGGGCCAGAAGCATGACAAATATTTTGGCGTCTGTCATAGAGTGCTTCTGTTGGTAAGCATATTTATGAATGTCCATTGTGGAAGGAATAGAACTTTTGATATGCTCCATTACCAGGTGTTCAAAGCACTTCATGGTGATTGGTGTCAGGGCCACCATGTGGTAGTCATTTTGTTCTGAAGGTGTAGATTCTTTGATACAAGGTCCTGATTTGACGCAGGTGGGGACAGCAGTCTGGATGAGTAAATTGTTGGGGATGTCCATGAAAATGTCAGTGAGTTGCTTTGCATACTCCCTTAGTATTCTGCCTGGGATGCTGCTTGGCCCAGCCACTTTACAGAGGTTGACTCTACAGTGCTTCTCATGTCTGCTGCTGTTACAGACAGTGGCTACATCTGGGAGTGGTCTAGCATTCGTAGTCGGCATTTTGTTGAATGCCTCAGAGCATGCATAAAAGTAGAGCATCAGGGAGGGAGACATCACTGGTACAATCAAAACTGTTTTTAAATCAGGACACTGTCCTCATTTCAATTAATACCTCCTCTCCATAATTTCTTAACTCCAGGATAATCCTTAACCACAACGACACACTGATATTTCTATGACCACCTGGAAAATTCTCCAGGTTTGTAGAAATTGCAAACATAGGCCAGATTTTCCCCTTATTTACTGTACTATTCTTCCAAAGCAATATATCAGGGCAGCATCCAATCTACTTCTGTGGGTTCTGAGGTGATTAATTGGGAACCACAGAATCTTCTGTAAATGTGGCAGGTGGGTGGGCAATTTATGAGAATGCTTCTCTTTCCTCCTATACCTGGCTTCAGTGTGCTATCAATGCATGATCTTGAGGTTCTCAAGATAATTCCAAACGCCTCTCCACTTCGTGTAGTCAAATGTTATAAGTTACCAGTAGTCAGTGTGAATGTTGTATTTCTACAAGGACGCTCTGAGCATATTCGTGTGTCTTCCTCTGTCCCCCTAGTAATCTTTTCCTATGGCAGTGGCTGGAATAAAGTGTCTGTTTAAGGAGTCTGATGTTGGGCCTGTGAAGATATGGCCTGGCCAGTCAAAACGACTGAGTGTACCTAGGGTCTCGGTATTGAGGATGTTGGCCTTTAACAAGAGATTACATTGGTTTACTTAATTTTCTAATGAATTTTAATTAGAATATTTTGCTGAGTTATCCTTGGTGATTTATGTACAGTGCTTGGTGCCTGTTGTACGTAGTGCTAGTCTCACAAGCTAACAGGAGAACAGGAATTACTATTGCACAGCAGATGAAAATTTAGTGCTAATATTTAGGTCTTAATTGTTAAATACCCTCCACCACAAAACCAGCACTGGTGCATGAGGGATCACTTCTGAGATTTTGAAGGTGCTCTACATTTTACAGAATTTCACTGGGAACTTTTCCAGTCAAGTTCAGTGTGGCACAGTAGGGAATGGCATGGAGTCTTTATCTTAACTATTCAGTTAGTAAGCATTAGAGCTGGAAGGAGTCATTTACAATGATATCAAACAGTAGTTACTTTTCAAAAAAAAAACAAAGCTCAAGATTGTATTGATGAGACTCTGCTGGATTAACCCAATACCAGACTTTGGTATAGCTTTTCTCCCAATTTTGTATGTCCTCAGTCCTAAAAATAAAGCTACGGGACATTGTTTGTCATCAAGATAGCTTTTGAATGGCCGTGGTATCAGAGAGTCCAGTTTCCAGTTAAGGGGAGTAGTGGAAATTAACTCCATGGCTGGAGTCATATTCACCTTCCCAGAATATGAGAGGGCAGACTGCTAGGCCCAGCTCTGATAAGACATTGATAACTTAGCCCAATGATAAAGTTAAATGTATATAGTTTGGTTGATAATTGATCATCCGTCCCCTCTAGTGGGTGAACAGCCAGAAGTCTTGGTGCACATTGGTACCAATGACATAGGTAGAAAAAGAGAGGAGGTCCTGAAGAGAGATTTCAGGGAGTTAGGTAGGAAGCTGAAAGGCAGGACTTCTGGGTTAGTAATCTCAGGATTGCTGCCTGTGCCACGTGCTAATGAGTGCAAGAATAATGCAGGTTCCAACGACCATGGATTGGCCCCGGCCATTGATCTCGTTTGCCCCAGCAACCCAGGGCATATTCAAAACCCGGACTCCAGCACCATCACTGCATGTTCCAATGACCATGGACAGCTTCAAAGCGATTGTGCAACCACCGACTGCGACTCCAGCCTTGAACTCCAGGCCGGGTCTTCACATGCTGCGATTGTGACTCCCGTCTCCCCTTCCCGCACCACCACTATGCAATCCCCTCTCCCTCAGATCCCATCGTCAGCTCCTGGGCCCTCAGAGGCTCCATCTTCCTCTCACTCCAACCCTTCCCTCTCCACTGACACTACCAGCCTCCCTCCCCCCCTCTGATCCCATCTCTCATCCGTGCCGGGTCTTTATCATTCCCTCCGACCTTCAACTCTCTGAGGCAGAGCGCTCTGTCCTCAGTAAGGGCCTCACCTTTGTCCCCCTTCACCCACACCTCAGTGAGTTCCGTGTACGCCATGACGCTGAACTCTTCTTCTGCCGTCTCCGTCTCCGAGCTTACTTCTTTGGCAAGGACTCTTCTACACCCACCAATGACCCCTTCTCCCGTCTTCAACCCTCCTCCTCTTCATGGACACCCTGCTCTGGTCTTCTGCCTGCTCTGGATCTCTTTATTGCTATTTGCCGACAGGACATCAACCGTCTCAACTTCATCACACCGTGTTCCAATTCCAACCTCACTCCTTCCGAACGCTCTGCTCTCCGCTCCCTCCGCACCAATCCCAACCTCACTATAAAACCCGCTGATAAGGGGGGAGCTGTTGCAGTCTGGCGTACTGACCTCAATCTGGCCGAGGTACAGCAACAACTCTCTGATACCTCCTCTTATTTACCCCTTGATCATGACCCCACTAAGGAGCACCAGGCCATTGTCTCCTATACCATCAGCTGTGGGGATCTCCCAACCACTGCCCCCAACCTCATAGTTCCCACACCCTGCACTTCCCGTTTCTACCTCCTACCCAAGATCCACAAACCTGCCTGTCCAGGTAGACCCATTGTCCCAGCTTGCTCCTGCCTCACCGAACTCATTTCTGCATACCTTGACACTGTTTTATCCCCCCTTGTTCAATCCCTTCCCATCTATGATCGTGGCACTTCTCGCGCTTTGAATTTTTTCAATGATTTTAAGTTCCCTGGCCCCCACCGCCTTATTTTCACCATGGACGTCCAGTCCCTATATACCTCCATCCCCCGCCAGGAAGGTCTCAAAGCTCTCTGCTTCTTTTTGGATTCCAGAGCTAACCAGTTTCCCTCTACCACCACTCTCCTCCGTCTAGCGGAATTAGTCCTTACTCTCAATAATTTCTCCTTTGGCTCCTCCCACTTCCTCCAAACCAAAGGTGTAGCCATGGGCACCTGCATGGATCCCAGTTATGCCTGCCATTTTGTTACCAGGAGATGAGGCTTAATCAAAGCCAGTAGCATGAGTTACAGGTCAATAGAGGTGTGGTCCAGTTAAAACAGAAGCAACACATGCTGGACTGAGAGTGTTGTATTTGAATGCACAAGGAGTAAGGAAAAAAATGGACGATCTTGAAATTCATCTACAGATTGGCAAATATGATGATGTGGCCACCTCTGAAACTTGGCAAAAGGATGGCTGCCATTGGGAGCTGAACGTCAAAGGTTATATGGTATGTCAGACAGATAGGTTAGTAGGCAGAGGCGGGGTGTGGCTCTGCGTATAAGGAATAATATTAAGTCATTTGAAGGTGTGAGACAATTCAGAAATGTTCTGCTCACTGTGGTTTCAAGCATTCAAGCTTGGATATGCCAGAAATGACCGGGAGGGAGAATGAAACGAATCATTAGAAAGGGGTGACATAGGATCGGAAGGTGTAGAGTCTGTATGGGTTGAGTTAAGAAATGGAAAGGGTAAAAGGACCCTAATGGCAGTTGTTTACAGGCCTCCAAACAGCAGCTGGGATGTGGATTACAAACTACAGCAGGAGTTAGAAAAGGCGTGTCAGAAAAGCAATGCCATGATAATCGTCGGGGATTGTAACATGAAAGTGAATTGGGCAAACCAGGTCAGTACTGGAGCTCAAGAGAGAGAATTTGTAGAATGTCTAAGGGATGGCTTTTTAGAACAGCTTGTTGTTGAGCCCACCACGGGATAGACTGTGCTGGATCGGGTGTTGTGCAATGATCCAGAGGTGATAAGAGGTTTTATGGTTAAGGAACAGTGATCACAATATGATCGAGTTCACATTGAAATTTAAGAGGGAAAAAATAAAATCCAATGTGTCGGTACTTCAGTGGAATAAAGGAAATTACAATGGCATGAGAGGGGGAACTGGTCAAAATTGACTGGAAAGGGACATTTGCAGGAAAGACAGCAAAGCAGCAATGGCTGGAGTTTCTGCAAAAAATGAGGGAAGTGCAAGATAGATATATTCCAAATAAGAAGAAATTTTCAAGGGTAAGAAGGATACTAACGTGGCTGACAAGTGAAGTCAGAGCCAAAGTAAAAGCAAAAGAGAGGGCATACAAGGAAGCCAGAGTTAGTGGGAAGATAGAGGATTGGGGAGCTTTTAAAAACTTGCAGAAGGAAACTAAGAAGGTCATTTGGAAGGAAAAGATGAATTATGAGAGGAAGCTGGTGACTAATATCAAAGAAGATACTAACAGCTATTTTTTAAGTATATAAAGGGTAAAAAGAGAGTTGAGGGTAGATACAGGACCAACAGAAAATGACGCTGGAAATATTGTAATGAAAGATGCAGAGATGGCAGAGGAACTGAATGCGTATTTTGCATCAGTGTTCACAGCAGAAGACATCTGCAGTATGCCGGACATTCAAGAGTGTCAGGGAGTTTGTGCAGTGAAAATTATGACTGAGAAGGTGCTCAGGCAACTTAATGGTCTGAGGGTGGATAAATCTCCTGGACCTGATGGAATGCACCCTTGGGTTCTGAAGGAAGTACCTGGAGAGATTGCAGAGGCATTAACGATGATCTTTCAAGAATCAATAGATTCCGGTATTGTACCGGATGACTGGAAATTTGCAAATGTTACTCTGCTATTTAAGAAGGGTGGGAGGCAGCAGAAAAGAAACTATTGACCTGTTAGCCTGACATCAGTAGCTGGGAAATTGTTGGAATCAATTATTAGGGATGAGATTACGGAGTACCTGGAGGCACATGTCAAGATAGGCCAAAGCCAGCATGGTTTCCTGAAAGGAAAATCCTGCCTGACAAACCTACTGCAATTCTTTGAGGAAATTACAAGCAGGCTAGACAAAGGAGATGCAGTAGAAGTGGTGTACTTGGATTTCTAGAAGGCCTTTGACAAGATGCCACTCATGAGGCTGCTTAGCAAGATAAGAGCCCATGGAATTACAGGAAAGTTATTAGCATAGGTGGAGCATTGGCTGGTCGGCAGAAAACAGAGAGTGGGAATAAAGGGATCATATTCTGGCTGGCTGTTGGTTACCAGTGGAGTTCCACAGGGGTCATTGTTGGGACCACTGCTCTTTACAATGCATGTCAGTGGTTTGGACTATGGGATTAATGGATTTGTGGCTAAATTTGCTGATGATACAAAGATAGGTGGAGGAACAGGTAGTGTTGAGGAAACAGAGAGCCTGCAGAGAGACTTAGATGGTTTAGGGGAATGGACAAAGAAGTGAAAAATGAAATACAATGTTAGAAAGTGTATGGTCATGCACTTTGGTGGAAGAAATAAACGGGCAGACTATTATTTAGATGGGGAGAGAATTCAAAATGCAGAGATGCAAAGAGACTTGGGAGTCCTTGTGCAAGATATATAGGCATTCGTTAGTCTCGAGAGACCATGGATTTGTGACTTGGAAAGGTGCAGGCCTGGGCAGGGTTGTATGGGAGACCGGCAGTTGCCCGTGCTGCAAGTCTCCCATCTCCATGCCACCGATGTTGTCCAAGGGAGGGCAAGGGCTGATGCAGCTTGGCACCGGTGTCATCGCAGACCAATGTGTGGTTAAGTGCCTTGCTCAAGGATACGACACGCTGCATTAGCTGAGGCTCGAACTAGCGACCTTCAGATCACTAGACCAATGCCTTAACCGCTTGGCCTCTTGATTTGGATACCCTAAAGGTTAACCTCCAGGTTGAGTTGGTTGTGAAGAAGGGGAATGCAATGTTGGCATTCATTTCTTATACCAGAGACAGTGCCTGAAGCAGGAAATATGAATTATCAAAGATCTTTAACATTCAGGCTATGCCACCTTTGCACAGCTGCCATTGGGCAGGAGATACAGAAGCCTGAAGTTTCACATCACCAGGTTCAACATTAGGTACTTTCTTTCAACCATTTGAATCTCGAACCAATCAGCAAAACCTTTATCACTCAGTTTTGTAACATTATGATCACTTTGCTCACATTGCACTGAAATGAACTTTGTTTATTTGTGGTCTTTCTTGTAAAAATTGTGTATAATTTATATTCAGTATGTTTTATTGTGACAACTTTACAGAGCAGGCATCAGAGGAGCGGGTGACAGATTAGAGGGAGTTAGAGAATGTGGGCTTTGGCTCAACAGGCTTCGGCGATAATGGGTCGTGGTGAGGTAAGTTACTTGTGAAGAATAGGAATAAGAAGAATGTCTTCGAGGCTGGTGCTCTGTACTGGGTGTCAGATGTGGGATTTCTGGGAAACTCCCAGCCTCCCAGATGGCCACATCTATGCCAGATGTGTCGACCTGCAGCTCTTTAGGGACCGCATTAGGGAACTGGAGATGCAGCTCGATGACCTTCATCTGGTCAGGGAAAGTGAGGAGGTGAGAGAGAGTAACTATAGGCAAGTAGTCACACGGGGGCTCAGGAGACAGATAAATGGTATGGTAAAGGAGATAGAATTGTGATCACCATCTCCAAAATGCTTTCTCACTGAGAGACCTGACACCTGACCAGGTTCATTTTCCAGTACCAGATCAAGTACAGCGTCTCCTCTGGTAAAGAGTGGTTGGAGACGAGTCATATTCTGCATGGAGGTCCGTGACCAGTAGTGTGCCTCAGGGATCTGTTCTGGGACCCCTTCTCTTCGTGATTTTTATGTGACCTGGAGTGCAGTGAAGAAGTGGAGGGATGTGTTAGTAAATTTGTTGATGACACAAAGGTTGTGGGTGCTGTGGATAGTGTGGAGGGCTGTCAGAGGTTACAGCAGGACATCAATAGGACGCAAAACTGGTCTGAGGAGTGGCAGATGGCAATCAACCCAGATAAGTGTGAGGTGGTTCATTTTGGTAGGTCAAATATGATGGCAGAATACAGTATTAATGGCAAGACTCTTGGCAGTGTGGAGGATCAGAGGGGTCTTGGGATCTGAGTCCATAGGAGTCTCAAAGCTGCAGCGCATATTGACTGTGTGGTTAAGAAAGCATACGGTGTATTGGCCTTCATCAACCATAGGATTGAGTTCAAGAGCTGAGAGGTAATGTTACAGCTATATAGGACCCTGGTCAGACCCCACTTGGAGTTCTGTGCTCAGTTCTGGTCACCTCACTGCAGGAAGGATGTGGAAATTATAGAAAGGGGGAAGAGGAGATTTACAAGAATGTTGCCTGGTTTGGGGAGCATGCCTTATGAGAATAGGTTGAGTGATCTTGGCCTTTTCTCCTTGGAGTGACGGAGGATGAGAGGAGATGTGATAGAGGTGTGTAAGGTGATGAGAGGCATTGATCATGTGGATAGTCAGAGGCTTTTTCCCAGGGCTGAAGTGGCTAACCTGAGATGGCACAGTTTTAAGGTGCTTGGAAGTAGGTATAGAGGAGATGTCAGGGGTACATTTTTTACACAGAGAGTGGTGAGTGCATGGAATGGGCTGCTGGCAAAGGCGGTGCAGGTAAGTGCAAAAGGGTATTTTAAGAGTCTCCTGGATAGGTACATGGAGCTTAGAAAAATAAAGGGTTATGGGTAACACTAGGTAATTTCTAAAGTAGGTACATGTTTGGTACAGCATTGTGGGCTGAAGGGCCTGTATTGTGCTGTAGGTTTTTCTATGTTTCTAATTCTGCTTATATGATGCTATGTCAGTTTATGGTCAGTTTGAGATGCACAAATGCATGTATGCATCTGTTCGTACATATATTTTTGGTCATATAACAATAAACTCAACTTTGACTTTCAACAATATCCAACTCCAATTTTAATTCCCCAGGTAACAAAGCAAAATCACAAGTGAGTGACACCTTTATATGTACACTAATAGCAAACATGGCTACTCCCTCTAACTGGTTGGATTGAGATGGCCCATTCCCTCCTTCTGGACATCCATTCAAGCTTGCACTTCCTTGGGCCATATAGAGATGGCAAATCCCACTGTATCACAGAGCCCAATCAAAATTTCTATAATTCACATGGCTCAGGTGGCTGTTCTTAACTATAAAAGTTGTAAGTAATTTTATAGTAGTTTTAATAAGAATCCATTTCAGTGATACTTAAAAACAGTAAGAAATACTGAAAATTTTAAGAGAGAAAAAAGAATTAGCCTTATTTGTCACATGCACATCAAAACCTCGAAACATAGAATGAAATGTGTTGTTTGGATCTGAGATGTGCTGGGGGCAGTTCATAAATGTCACCATGCTTCCAGTGCCAAAATTGCATGCTGATAATTTACTAACCTTAACTCCTATATGGAAGGAAACCAGAGCACCCAGGGATAACCCACGCAGCCATGTGGAGAACACAGACACTCCTTACAGAATATGTCTGGAATTGAACCCCAATCTTATAGCCGTCACTGTAAAATAATCCTTATTTTCACCCCCGAGGAAATCTGCAGATGCTGGAAATTCAAGCAACACACACAAAATGCTGGCGGAACGCAGCAGGCCAGGCTGTCAGGGTCCGGTCCAGTCCAGAATCCACGTCCCGGGTCTCGAACCGGTCCGAAGGCTCCGGACTCCGGGTCCTGCAGTTGCCCCTCCCGTCACCCGTGAACTAGTTAGGACCCTCCTGGCTCAAGGAGGCACACCTGTGACTCATTGAGCTGCAGGTGTTTATAAGGGGCCTTGGGACTGGGACCAGGCAGGTGGTCGTTTTGTTCTGTTTCCTGTTTCTCCGCTGGCTCCGAAGTCTTCTCTGCATTCTGTTATCCTGCCCAGGCTCAGATCTACTCCTCATCGTGCTTCTCTGCCCCGTACCAGTACTGCCAGGTTGGTCCGCTCCCCCACCTTTCTTCCCATGTGCTGGTCCCGCTTCTCTGCTCATTTGTTTTGTTCGTGCGGTCGCGCTGTCTGCCGGCCTTTCCCGATTTTCCGGCTATCATGGCTGTTGAGTTGGTCACCCTGGACCTATGCCCGTTCCTATCCCTTGCCTCCTTCGGGCAGGCCTGGCCGGTCTGCCGCTGCCCGGTGGGGGTTCTGCCCCATCCTCCTCTTTCACCCAAACCCTGGGATTGTGCCCCGCACCCGCCTAGGGGTCCGAGTCGTGCCCAGACCTCCGGTGTTTCCGCCTGGGAGGCGGCCCTACCCGGGATATATGCGGCCTGCCCAGGGAGGGCTCTCCTCTGCCCCGTCCTCCCCTTCCGCCCGAACTCTGGGATTGTGCCCCGCACCAGTCTAGGGGGTCGCGTCGTGCCCAGGCCTCCGGTGTTTCCACCTGGGAGGCGGCCCTACCCGGAATATATGCGGTCCACCCAGGGAGGGCTCTCCGCCAACCTATCTAGCCACCTAGACCTGTCTGCCTGCCTGCCTGAACCCCGGGGACCTGCCTGCCTGAACCCCGGGGACCTGTCTGCCTGCCTGCCTGCCTGAACCCCGGGAGCCTGCCTGCCTGAACTCCGGGAGCCCGCTCCGCTCTGCCTGCCCAAACTCCGGGAGCCGCTCCGCTCTGCCTGCCTGACACTCTATCTACCTGATCACCAGCTCTACCCTTAAATGCCATGGCATCCCCATCCTGCCCGCCCCCTAGTACTTCAGTGTCTGCGTCCTGCGTTTGGGTCAATCCGGCCGCGTTCCTGATACAGGCAGCATCTATAGGGAGAAGCGCTGCTGACGTTTCGGGCCAAGGCCCTCTTGGCCTGAAACATCGACAGCGCTTCTCCCTATAGATGCTGCCTGGCCTGCTGCGTTCCACCAGCATTTTGTGTGTGTTGCTTATTTTCACCCATTATTTTGCTAATTTACTTTGTAAGGAGGATTAAGCAAAAGTCAGAAGCAAACAATTTTTAAAAAATTAAGTAATACTGTATTCTCCTTTTTCTTTCTAATCTTCACCCTATGCTTGGATTTCTTCGAGAAAATAGATGTAACAATAAAAGGACTTGTAACAATAATCCTTGCATAATGATAAACATGTGTAGCCAATGAATTAAGAGGTTTCTGAGATAATCAAAAGAGATAAAGGAAATTCTCACTCATTCGTGGAAATGTTCATCATGTTTTCACTTGTGTACTGTAATATTGTTGATCACTAAATACTAAGTCAAAGTACTGGAATGTTTTATATGTTTACATGAATAATGTTTTATTTTGAAAAGCCTTCAGTAAAGTAATGGTTCGGGATGACTCTGGGAGTGATGTCATCTTGCTTAGTCAAGAAGTGTTTATACTGTCAATTGTTTGAGCCCACCAAAATCAAATTTAACCAAAGATCATGGTTTTTTTTATAAGTTGGGCACATTTCTTATTCATTTCTTATCCAGCTGTTGGACATGGAAGTTCTGTTTCTGATTTTCCATTTTTCAGTTTTCCTGGACTAACATGTTTTGAGCACCCTCTGTTGACATTATACTCAATATTGTGTTTAACAGTGAGATAGATTACACACACACACACACTCTCTCTCTCTCGCTCGCTCTCTCTCTCTCTCTCGCTCGCTCTCTCTCTCTCTCTCTCTCTCTACTCTCTCTCTCTCTCTCTCTCTCTCTCTCTCTCTCTCTCTCTCTCTCTCTCCCTCTCTCCCTCCCGCTCTCTCACAGTTTTTAAAGGCTCCAGAATGTGGTTATCTTGCCATGGGGATATAGTAAAATCCTTGTTC
The DNA here is from genome assembly GCF_048418815.1 of Hemitrygon akajei. Taxonomy (NCBI): domain Eukaryota; kingdom Metazoa; phylum Chordata; class Chondrichthyes; order Myliobatiformes; family Dasyatidae; genus Hemitrygon; species Hemitrygon akajei. The sequence continues at coordinate 56,560,285 of NC_133128.1, forward strand.
TTCAGCCTTGCATAACTGCTAAAATAACACCTACTGCACAATTGAATGTTGTTTGCATATGTAAAGCATGTCCACAGGGTACATGATTTACATATGTTAATTCCTACTGATGATCAAGTGAACGCAAAAATGACAGACTGAAAACTGTATCTTTTCTTTGCCCCCCCCCCCCCTCCACCACAGATCAGCATTTCCAAGAGCATTACCTTGGAATTTGATTGAAGGTAGATCTCTACTTGGCAGAGGCTGCAGTGGTCTAGACGTTATTATTCTTAATTATAATTGTGGGCAGTTTCTGAAGAAAAATCCATGTGCTGCAAAACGTTAAAGGTAAGGATTCTGATCATTCTTTTGATGGAAGAGACTTATGACATAACTTCTTTAACATGGAAAACATTTTCTGCTACATTATGAGCTAAAATTGATGCCAAATTGACAGAATATTTCTGAATTAACATATGGTATTATAATTACTTAGCCCACAATGTGTTACGTTAATGTGCAGGCTGGGTGTGCCAGCATCAAACTGTGCATAATTTAGGCAATGCCCACCTTACTGTGTTCAACTGATAGATTTAAATAACGAACATACATTGCCTTCTCTCATCAGATTTCATTTATGCTTTGCTTGCCCCTTTACGGATTTTGTACTTTGGATCCTTTATGGTGTTTATGACTATAATAAATTTAAAAGAATTCAGATAGCTTGGAGAAACACACCACTTGGCATTATCCAAGCTAATTGATGGTATCTTGTTCTTTTGCCAAGAAATTCTTTAAATAGGTCAGAGTCCATAAGAACATTTTCTACCGATGAAATCAAATAAATTTGTTTGATCTAAAAGGAAGGATTAAGAATTAATGCTGAAGTTAACTCATTCCACCTTGTGGGAGAGGGGCCACATGTGGAAAAATATGTAACGTCTACCTTGATCCTGTCTGATGTTCATAAATATCATCGGGGCAGCCCAGCATGTGCCTGTAGCAGGTTGAGCCTCAGTGAAGGATTTAAATTAAAATCCTGAGATGTCAATTTGCAGCAAAAAAACAGTGCATAAATAACAATGTCGAACAAACTTGGAACAATTATGCGGTATGTGTGAAATCACAGTTGGAAGTGCTGAAATTATTAATACCAGTGTTTCACATGTTGGGGGAGGCTGGGACAGGATTGGGATTGTGCGCAGGTGTAATTTAGAGATAGTAACACCTCCTTCTCACTCCTGCTGTCTTTGTCACATTGTTTAAGTACCTGTGAAACCTACACCATGCTCTGGGTGGGCTGTGGACATAAATGTTATCTACTATCAAATCTAACATAACGTTTCCGTGGGTAATTTCCTGATTTGCAAAGGAAACGGTGCATCTCTTCCTGCCATTAACTGGTTCACAAGTGTCTCCTCTGCAGGAGCTCAGAAATAACTTTGGTCCTGAAATTGACATTAGGAAATCAAGTTCCTTTTTACTGTTCTGCATTTTTGTTAAAGGTAAGTTTTGCCTGGTTCACACTATAAGTCATGGGTGCAGCGAATGCCTCACCAAATAGGAATCCGACTGTAGCATTGGCCAAGTAACTTGATCACCTGGAGAATGCCGGCAAAGAAATGCTTCCATACTACAAAACACATGCAAATAAGTCCTGAGCCCGTCATTCTGAAATATTTTGAGAAGAAGAATATGCAATATAAAACTTTCAGACTAGTTCCGTCTCAACTATACAGGAAATTTTATCAATTCCAGACAGATCTGTAATGCAATATGCTGGTTTTATTGAACTGACATAGTGATATGGAATGAATCAAATCTATCTTGCATTTACATTTTGTGAAGTCATTTATTAAAATCTTGCTCAGAAATATTCTGACATCAGGTATAAAGACAGAGTGAAGAAGTCTAATGACTAAAATCCATACCAAGAAAGTTGATTACTGATATAGCAATATTTTCCATGATGTAATTCCTTGACTATATTCCATAATAAATCTGAATGACTTTAAATGCTTCTTAATTATTTGACTACATTGACTAAGAAAAGTAATTTCATTCTAGAAATTATACATTGACACTTAATGAAAAATAATTTGCACTATTTTCATTTGTTTCACCTTATTTCCACCTTCAGGTTAGAACTGAGAAAGTTTGCTGATAATTGCACAAAGTTGGATTCCATCTGCAACAACTAGAAGAGCCAATGCAGTAAGACCTAGACAATAACCAGGTAATAGCTGATAAGTGGCAGGTAACATTTGCCCCACAGAAGTGCCATGCAACAACATCACCACCAGGAAAGAGTCTAACAACAGGGCTGAATATTCAATGGCATTACCATTGCTGGGTCCCATTATTCAATGCCATTGAGCAGAAATACAACTGGACCAGCTGTAGAAATACAATGACCATAAAAGCAGGTCACTGGTTGGGATCTCTGCTGCAAATGACAAACTTCTGACAGCTCTAACACTTTCCAAAGTGCAAGAGTATGATGGAATGATTTCCATTTGCTTGCAGGAGTACAGCTCAAACTACTCTCAAAACATTTGATGCCATCCAGTAAAAAGCAGCCGACTTGATTACCACATTGGCTGCAGTATGTACCGTGTACCAAGTACACTGCAGTTATTGACCTAAGCTGTTTTGACAACAACTCCTAAATCTGCAATCTCTGTCAACAAGGACAAGGGCTGCAAAGGCATAGGAAAAATACAACCTGCAGTTTCCTCTCCAGGTCAAGCTCCACCCTGTCTTGTAAATAGATGGCTGTGCTTTCAGTGTCAATAAACCAAACTCCTGCAAAACCTTCCTAAGTTTTGTGAGAATACTGTTTCATTATTGCCTTCTCAAGGACATATATGGATTGTAATAAATATCGCTACTGACAGTGAAGCCTGCATCCCAAGAAAGGAAGGTAAAAATTAATGTTGTTGCTAGTAATTTAAAATTCTTATATTTTGTACTATTCAAGCAAAGGAATTGTAATCCGTAATCATTAAATGCCAGATGGTTTGCGAAACAGTAATTATACCTTATTGCACCAATACGCTCTTTTGCCTATGTATCAAAGTACAAGATTTTCTGAGCATTTTGTTCCTACATGGCTTCAATTCATAATAGTTGCAGTGATTTCTCTTGATTGTATCAAGGAGGCAATAAACTACACAGCTAATAGAGGCACATCAAATCCCTGGCAGCAAGTTAGGGTTTCTGCATTAAACAGTGTATGCATTGTAATCTGTAGTTGCTGTCAGTTTAATCCACCTGGAGGTAGCTGAAATAAAACCAAAATTTTGAGGAACAAGTGAATTATGACCATTGCTAGCTCATTTGTTATGATCCTTTATTATGCTGTCACATATCATTTATACATTTAGACAAATTAATTCATTTGTGATGAAAAATTAGGAGATTTTTGATTGAGGTTCTCAAATCAATATGATTGGCAACTATTACACCTTAGATCTTAGACAACCTATAAAACTGATAAAACTGATAGCCCTATCTTGCTACAGTGCAATAGTTAATCATTCGGTTTATTCTAGATCTAACCATTGCCTACATTCAGTATACATCTGGCTGGACTGATCTTTTCTGGATTTGGAGAGCCAGATTGCCTCAGGTAATGAAACCTGTAGCTTCTTGCAACCCACTCCCAGGAGACAATTAAGAACTATAAACATGAGAGCGTCTGCAAATGCTGGAAATCCAAAGCAGCTCACATAAAATGCTGGAAGAACTCAGCAGGTCAGGCAGCATCTGTGGAAATGAATAAACAATTGACGTTTTGGACTGAGATCCTTCTTCAGGACTGGAAACGAGTGGGGACGATGCCAGAATAAAAAGGTGGGGGGAGGGGAAGGAGGCTAGCTGGAAGGTGATAGGTGAAAGTAGGTGGGTGGGAAAGGTAAAGGGCTGGAGAGGAAGGAATCTGATAGAAAAGGAGAGTGGATCATAGGAGGGGGGGCTGTGATAGGCAGGTGAGAAGAGGTAAAAAGCCAGAGTGGAGTAAACTATTCTAATAGATGTGTATAATTAAAAAGAGGAAAAAAAGCACATATACAGTAGCTCATAATTATTTTAAAACATTAAAATAAAATTAAAATGAATGGTGTTGCCATTTTCTTTTCAGTCTTCCCTCGCCTATAGCTGTGGGTCCAGATGTGAAGTGCATCTAGTCCCACTGGTCTATACAGCAATGCTCTGATTGATGCTGGGTTTGTAAGTGCACCCCACCTGTAGCTCATCTTGAACATGCACATTTCGCCGAGCATGCATGCAAGTCAATGATGTGCTTATGGTTGAACAGCTGACAACTTGTAGTTCGTCACAGAACAGCTGGCTATCAGCAAAGCTCAATTTGGCCCAAAAATTCTCCAACATTTTTCCAAAGCTTGTCATTCACCTGATGAATGCATGAAGTCTGGCTATTATTAGAGTTTCTGCCTGGAATGAATCAGTGCCATAAAAGCTTAGTATAATCATCCCTTTCATAGCCAAAGAGGGAGTTGTACAGCCAGATGACCTTGGCTGCAGTTCTTTGTGCATTATTGTCGTAGATGAAGCAGATTCAGCTTGCACATGTAACGTCCCTAGGATTCTCATGTGAATTGTATTATTTGCATATTCTAAAGGGACACAGTGAAGCAATGATGTTAAATCCGCTGGAATCACTTGCTCCTTTCCATGATGCTTATTCCCCTGCTCATGAAGAAGTGCATGCCAATGGACAACACAGCACACTCCCCTATGTAGTCTCAGGCTCATTGCCATATGCAGACAGGAACAAGTTTAGATCTGTTCAGGCAGAGTACTCCCCACCCCCCACCATCTAAACAAAACAGACAACAAAAATTTGTTTCCAGTTGTGTTGACCTCAGCAAAACTTTCATACCCTTTGGTTTCACAAACTTCTCTCTCAATCTTTGTCAGTTGATTCTGGTAGAACATAAAACATAAAAAAAGTACATCACATTATAGGCTCTTCAGTCCGTGATGCTATGCTGAACTAAATAAAATCTACTCAATGGTCAATCCAAACTTTCCTTCCTACACAGCTCATATTCCTCCATTTTTCTTACATTCATGTGCCTATCTAAAAGTCTCTCAATTACCCCTGCTGCATCTGCCTCTACCAGGCACCTACCATGCTCTGTGTAAAAAACCTGTCTCTGGCATTCCCTCTATATTTTTCTCCAGTCATGTTAAAGTTATACCCTCTTGTATTAGCCATTTCCACCCTGGGGAAACAGTTGGCTGTCCACTCTATCTATGCCTCTCATAATAGTATATGCTTCTATTAAGTCACCTCTCATCGTCTGTTGCTCCAAAGAGAATAACCCGAGCCCACTCTTTATTTTTCTGGATTGAACTCCATCTGCCAATACTCCACCTAACTCTGCATCTTATCTAAATCCCATTGTAACCTATGTCATCCTGCACCATCCACAACACCTCCAGCCTTTGTGCTATCAGTAAACCTACTAACCTCTTCCTTCGTTTTCTCATCCAAGGTATATATAAAAAGGACAATAAGCAGGGGACCAGGGGTCCCAGAACAGATCCCTGTGGAACATTATTGGTCACCAACCTCCAGGCAGAATACACTCCATCTTCTATCATCTCTGTCTTTTGTGGGCAAGCTAATACTAAATCCACCCAACCAAGTTTCCATGATCCCATGCCTCATGAATTTCTAGATGAGTCCACCATGAGAAAACTTGTCAAATGCCTTGCTACAATCTACATTAACCATAACTATCACTCTACCTTTATAAATTTGCTTTGTTACCTAATTGAGAAACTAAATTAGCTCATGAAGTACCACCTGCCCCTACTCAGACTATGCTTCTCCAATTGCTCATAAATTCTGTCCTTAAGAATCCTAGTTCACCAACCACTGATGCAAGGCTCACTCATCTGTAATTTCCAGGATTATCCCTATTACCTTTCTTAAGCAACAGAACATTTGCCATGCTCCAGTTATCCGGTACCACTCCTGTGGCCAAGGTGTCATCAACGTTAATTAACAAAAGGAAGCAACAAATATTAACGCTATTGACAACTTGTCAACTCCCAACTGCAAGAAATGCAGACAGTCCGCTGTATGGGTTGCCCTGAAGACAACTGTAGACTCTTGAATTCTGATTGATTCAAATAGACAGGAGGTTGAAATCCTGAAATTTAAGTGCAAGGTATTCTTTGATTAGGAGATCTAACCCTATTCAAAGAAAGCAAAAGGTCAAGTTACTGAAGGCAGAAATGTACTACAATGCTCAGGATCTAAATAATTTACAGAGGATAAAAGAGAATGCAAGAGGCTCAAAGCTTGGAAAAAGTGATGCAACAGACTTTTAACATCATAAATCAGTGAGTTATTTTGTTATGTCTCCCCTCTTGCTGTGAAATGAAAACACCTCTTTTTCCCTTATTAGGTAAGTTCGAATTACTGGACGAGTGAGTAGTCTTAGGGGTACTGCAAGTCTGTGCCTTTATTGATGCTTTGCTGCATACTTGAGCGCTCGATGGAGGGTGTAGATGTTTTTTTCGCTGATGGGAGGGGTAGTCATTGCTTTGCTGCTACTTAAACATGGGAGGGGGCAGCTGGAGGGGCTTTGGGGTCATTCAACTGTCATTCAGCTTTGGGGCACTCCTCTGTTTTGTGGATGTTAGCGAAGAAAAAAAAATTCAGGATGTATATTATATACATTTCTCTGACATTAAATGTACCTATTGAAACCTATTGAAATTCATGATGTGAGGGTCCTTCAGTGATGTGAGAGCTGAATGCTAGCCCTATACCCAAAGCCTCACCTGGTGAGAATCAGAAATGGGAATGAATTCATCAGTGGTCAACAATCATCCCTCTAGAACACTTCCAAGACCAGGGTCTGTTCTAGATGCTTTCAAAATCTGGATTGCCTAAAACAGGCACCTCAGGGCAATGGAAAATATGCCACTCATGTTATCACCACAAAACCCTCCTCATCCACTGTGAACGATTGTCAGAAGCCTCTCCCAGTCCAACATTTCCAACACTGACACCCTATTTACTCTCAGTCAGATATGTTAGGCAGGCAACATCGTTCACATGCTTGACATCAGACTTCCAAAATAAAATCTCTGTTCTGAGCCCTAGTATTGGGGGAGATTTCTAGGCAGACGTATACAATTATTTAAGGACATTCTCAATGCTTCTTTGAAGAAGTGTAACATTCCCACTGACTTCTTGGAACCTTTGGCCATTAGTGTGCAAAATGGATAGAAAAGATTTGGGATAGCATTCAGAACAGAGTCAATGTAGTGGGACCATAGAGAAACCATGGTTGAGGAGCACATCATTTTACAAACCCACATTGCCAGGATTCCCCAGCCTCACCAGTGTGAAATTTGTAAGTTACAGACTGGTCTCATCAATCACCTCAGAATCGACAAAACCAAAGTAGAAACAAGTCATTCTCAATCCTAAGGGAATGCATGAGAAGTTTCCATTATAGTATAAAAGAACTGTTTCCTCTCTTTGCTGGACATGTCACAATACTGGTATATCCTTGAAGTTATTAATTTATCAAAAGCATGTATGGCTGATAGGCTTTGGAGTCAAGGTGAGATTCCCTAGACTATGATAAGGTCTTCCATTGGAAATTAACAGGCAAACAGTGAAAGCAATTCAAGGATTTGCTGAAAGCCTCTGTGACAAAGTGGAAATGACTCGCCTATGGCTGCTCAACATGAAGATGAAATGTTTGAAAAACATAAGAGATTTGGAAGATGTTGGATACTTCCAGTCAATATGGTGCCTGCATACAATACTCCTTCAGTCAACATCTTTTAGATAGATCATGAAACCATATATTTAACTTATTTTTTCTTTTATGCTTGTTTTTCATCTTGAATGTGATTGTGGAACTGTTGAAGGCTGTGATTTGCAGTTTGGAGATCGCTTGGGTCTTTCAGTGATCTGCAGTCTCCGGGAGGCAGCATGCACGAACATCGTGACGAGCAGCCAGCAGGATGGGGCACAAGCCAATGTTTGATTCTATTTCCCCAAGTGTGCTTCCATTGTTCACTGATTAAAGCAGCAAGGGAGACTGAATCATTGAGGTGAATGTGGAAGGTGAGTGACGGCTATCTACTTTTTGATCACTGGGGATCGCTCTGCACTCGGAGAGGGGAGATTGCCTATTGATCACTGGGGATCGCTATGCTCTCGCAGAGGGGAGATTGCATATTGATCACTGGGGATCGCGCTGCTCTCGGAGAGGGGAGATTGCCTACTGATCACTGGGGATCGCTCTGCTCTCGGAGAGGGGAGATTGCCTATTGATCACTGGGGATCGCTCTGCTCTCGGAGGGGGAGATTGCCTATTGATCACTGGGGATCACTCTGCTCTCGGAGAGGGGAGATTGCCTATTGATCGCTGGGGAATCACTCTACTCTCGGAGGGGGAGATTGCCTATTGATCACTGGGGAATCACTCTGCTCTTGGAGAGGGGAGATTGCCTATTGATCACTGGGGAATCAGTCTACTCTCGGAGAGGGGAGATTGCCTATTGAACACTGGGGAATAACTCTGCTCTCGGAGAGGGGAGATTCCCTATTGATCACTGGGGAATCACTCTACTCTCGGAGAGGGGAGAATGCCTATTGATCACTGGGGAATCACTCGGCTCTCGGAGAGGGAGATTGCCTATTGATCACTGGGGATCACTCTACTCTCGGAGAGGGGAGATTGCCTATTGATCACTGGGGAATCACTCTGCTCTCGGAGAGGGGAGATTGCCTATTGATCACTGGGGAATCACTCTGCTGTCGGAGGGGGAGATTGCCTATTGATCACTGGGGATCACTCTGCTCTCGGAGGGGCAGATTGCCAATTATCACTGGGGAATCACTCTGCTCTCGGAGAGGGGAGATTGCCTATTATCACTGGGGAATCACTCTACTCTCGGAGAGGGGAGATTGCCTACTGATCACTGGGGGATCACTCTGCTCTCGGAGAGGAGAGATTGCCTATTGATCAGTGGGGAATCACTCTACTCTTGGAGAGGGGAGATTGCCTATTGATCACTGGGGAATCACTCTACTCTCGGAGGGAGAGATTGCCTATTGATCACTGCGGAATCACTCTACTCTCGGAGAGGGGAGATTTCCTATTGATCACTGGGGAATCACTCTGCTCTTGGAGAGGGGAGATTGCCTATTGATCACTGGGGGATCACTCTGCTCTCGGAGAGGGGAGACTGCCTATTGAACATTGGGGATCGCTCTGCTCTCGGAGAGGGGAGATTACCTATTGATCACTGGGGAATCACTCTGCTCTCGGAGAGGGGAGATTGCCTATTGATCACTGGGGGATCACTCTGCTCTCGGAGAGGGGAGATTGCCTACTGATCACTGGGGATCACTGTGCTCTAGGAGAGGGGAGATTGCCTATAGATCACTGGGGATCGCTCTGCTCTCGGAGGGGGAGATTGCCTATTGATCACTGGGGGATCACTCTGCTCTCGGAGGGGGAGTTTGCCTATTGATCACTGGGGATCACTCTGCTCTCGGAGGGGGAGTTTGCCTATTGATCAATGGGGGATCGCTCTGCTCTCGGAGAGGGGAATTTGCCTATTGATCACTGGGGAATCACTCTGCTCTCGGAGGGGGAGATTGCCTATTGATCACTGGGGAATCACTCTGCTCTCGGAGGGGGAGATTGCCTATTGATCACAGGGAATCGCTCAGCTCTCGGAGAGGGGAGATAGCCTATTGATCACTGGGGATCGCTCTGCTCTCGGAGAGGGGAGATTGCCTATTGATCACTGGGGAATCACTCTGCTCTCGGAGAGGGGAGATTGCCTATTGATCACCGGGGAATCACTCTGCTCTCGGAGAGGGGAGATTGCCTACTGATCACTGGGGGATCACTCTGCTCTCGGAGAGGGGAGATTGCCTATTGATCACTGCGGGATCACTCTGCTCTCGGAGAGGAGAGATTGCCTATTGATCACTGGGGAATCACTCTACTCTTGGAGAGGGGAGATTGCCTATTGATCACTGGGGAATCACTCTACTCTCGGAGTGGGGAGATTTCCTATTGATCACTGGGGATCGCTCTGCTCTCGGAGAGGGGAGATTTCCTATTGATCACTGGGGATCACTCTGCTCTCGGAGAGGGGAGATTGCCTAATGATCAGTGGGGAATCACTCTACTCTTGGAGAGGGGAGATTGCCTATTGATCACTGGGGGATGACTCTGCTCTCGGAGAGGGGAGATTGCCTATTCATCACTGGGGATCACTCTGCTCTCGGAGAGGGGAGATTGGCTATTGATCACTGGGGAATCACTCCACTCTCGGAGGGCGAGATTGCCTATTGATCACTGAGGGATCACTCTGCTCTCGGAAGGGGAGTTTGCCTATTGATCACTGGGGATCGCTCTGCTCTCGGAGGGGGAGTTTGCCTATTGATCACTGGGGATCACTCTGCTCTCGGAGAGGGGAGATTTCCTATTAATCACTGGGGATCGCTCTGCTCTCGGAGGGGGAGTTTGCCTATTGATCACTGGGGGATCGCTCTGCTCTCGGAGAGGGGAATTTGCCTATTGATCACTGGGGAATCACTCTGCTCTCGGAGGGGGAGATTGCCTATTGATCACAGGGAATCGCTCAGCTCTCGGAGAGGGGAGATAGCCTATTGATCACTGGGGATCGCACTGCTCTCGGAGAGGGGAGATTGCCTATTGATCACTGGGGAATCACTCTGCTCTCGGAGAGGGGAGATTGCCTATTGATCACCGGGGAATCACTCTGCTCTCGGAGAGGGGAGATTGCCTATTGATCACTGGGGAATCGCTCTGATCTCGGAGGGGGAGATTGCCTATTGATCACTGGGGATCGCTCTGCTCTCGGAGAGGGGAGATTGCCTATTGATCACTGGGGAATCACTCTGCTCTCGGAGAGGGGAGATTGCCTATTGATCACCGGGGAATCACTCTGCTCTCGGAGAGGGGAGATTGCCTATTGATCACTGGGGAATCGCTCTGATCTCGGAGGGGGAGATTGCCTATTGATCACTGGGGATCGCTCTGCTCTCGGAGAGGGGAGATTGCCTATTGATCACTGGGGAATTGCTCTGCTCTCGGAGGGGGAGATTGCCTATTGATCTCTGGGGAATCACTCTGCTCTCGGAGAGGGGAGATTGCCTATTGATCACCGGGGAATCACTCTGCTCTCGGAGAGGGGAGATTGCCTATTGATCACTGGGGAATCGCTCTGATCTCGGAGGGGGAGATTGCCTATTGATCACTGGGGATCGCTCTGCTCTCGGAGAGGGGAGATTGCCTATTGATCACTGGGGAATCGCTCTGCTCTCGGAGGGGGAGATTGCCTTTCGATCACTGGGGGATCGCTCTGCTCTCGGAGAGGGAGATTGCCTATTGATCACTGGGGATCGCTCTGCTCTTGGAGAGGGGAGATTGCCTAATGATCACTGGGGATTGCTCTGCTCTCGGAGAGGGAGATTGCCTATTGATCACTGGGGATCACTCTGCTCTGAGAGAGAAAGATTGCCTATTGATCACTGGGGATCACTTTGCTCTCAGAGAGGGAGATTGCCTATTGATCACTGGCAATCACTCTGCTCTCAGAGAGGGAGATTGACTACTGATCACTGGGGATCACTCTGCTCTTGGAGGGGGAGATTGCCTATTGATCATGGGGGAATCACTCTGCTCTTGGAGGGGGAGATTGGCTATTGATCACTGGAGAATCACTCTGCTCTCGGAGAGGGGAGATGGCCTATTGATCACTGGGGGATCACTCTGCTCTCGGAGAGGGGAGATTGCCTATTGATCACTGGGGAATCACTCTGCTCTCGGAGGGGGAGATTGCCTATTGATCACTGGGGATCGCTCTGCTCTCGGAGGGGGAGATTGCCTATTGATCACTGGGGATCGCTCTGCTCTCGGAGAGGGGAGATTGCCTATTGATCACTGGGGATCACTCTGCTCTCGGAGAGGGGAGATTGCCTATTGATCACTGAGGGATCACTCTGCTCTCGGAAGGGGAGTTTGCCTATTGATCACTGGGGATCACTCTGCTCTCGGAGGGGGAGTTTGCCTATTGATCACTGGGGATCACTCTGCTCTCGGAGAGGGGAGATTTCCTATTAATCACTGGGGATCGCTCTGCTCTCGGAGGGGGAGTTTGCCTATTGATCACTGGGGGATCGCTCTGCTCTCGGAGAGGGGAATTTGCCTATTGATCACTGGGGAATCACTCTGCTCTCGGAGGGGGAGATTGCCTATTGATCACAGGGAATCGCTCAGCTCTCGGAGAGGGGAGATAGCCTATTGATCACTGGGGATCGCACTGCTCTCGGAGAGGGGAGATTGCCTATTGATCACTGGGGAATCACTCTGCTCTCGGAGAGGGGAGATTGCCTATTGATCACCGGGGAATCACTCTGCTCTCGGAGAGGGGAGATTGCCTATTGATCACTGGGGAATCGCTCTGATCTCGGAGGGGGAGATTGCCTATTGATCACTGAGGATCGCTCTGCTCTCGGAGAGGGGAGATTGCCTATTGATCACTGGGGAATCACTCTGCTCTCGGAGAGGGGAGATTGCCTATTGATCACCGGGGAATCACTCTGCTCTCGGAGAGGGGAGATTGCCTATTGATCACTGGGGAATCGCTCTGATCTCGGAGGGGGAGATTGCCTATTGATCACCGGGGAATCACTCTGCTCTCGGAGGGGGAGATTGCCTATTGATCTCTGGGGAATCACTCTGCTCTCGGAGAGGGGAGATTGCCTATTGATCACCGGGGAATCACTCTGCTCTCGGAGAGGGGAGATTGCCTATTGATCACTGGGGAATCGCTCTGATCTCGGAGGGGGAGATTGCCTATTGATCACTGGGGATCGCTCTGCTCTCGGAGAGGGGAGATTGCCTATTGATCACTGGGGAATCGCTCTGCTCTCGGAGGGGGAGATTGCCTTTCGATCACTGGGGGATCGCTCTGCTCTCGGAGAGGGAGATTGCCTATTGATCACTGGGGATCGCTCTGCTCTTGGAGAGGGGAGATTGCCTAATGATCACTGGGGATTGCTCTGCTCTCGGAGAGGGAGATTGCCTATTGATCACTGGGGATCACTCTGCTCTGAGAGAGAAAGATTGCCTATTGATCACTGGGGATCACTTTGCTCTCAGAGAGGGAGATTGCCTATTGATCACTGGCAATCACTCTGCTCTCAGAGAGGGAGATTGACTACTGATCACTGGGGATCACTCTGCTCTTGGAGGGGGAGATTGCCTATTGATCATGGGGGAATCACTCTGCTCTTGGAGGGGGAGATTGGCTATTGATCACTGGAGAATCACTCTGCTCTCGGAGAGGGGAGATGGCCTATTGATCACTGGGGGATCACTCTGCTCTCGGAGAGGGGAGATTGCCTATTGATCACTGGGGATCGCTCTGCTCTCGGAGGGGGAGATTGCCTATTGATCACTGGGGATCGCTCTGCTCTCGGAGAGGGGAGATTGCCTATTGATCACTGGGGATCACTCTGCTCTCGGAGAGGGGAGATTGCCTATTGATCACTGAGGGATCACTCTGCTCTCGGAAGGGGAGTTTGCCTATTGATCACTGGGGATCACTCTGCTCTCGGAGGGGGAGTTTGCCTATTGATCACTGGGGATCACTCTGCTCTCGGAGAGGGGAGATTTCCTATTAATCACTGGGGATCGCTCTGCTCTCGGAGGGGGAGTTTGCCTATTGATCACTGGGGGATCGCTCTGCTCTCGGAGAGGGGAATTTGCCTATTGATCACTGGGGAATCACTCTGCTCTCGGAGGGGGAGATTGCCTATTGATCACAGGGAATCGCTCAGCTCTCGGAGAGGGGAGATAGCCTATTGATCACTGGGGATCGCACTGCTCTCGGAGAGGGGAGATTGCCTATTGATCACTGGGGAATCACTCTGCTCTCAGAGAGGGGAGATTGCCTATTGATCACCGGGGAATCACTCTGCTCTCGGAGAGGGGAGATTGCCTATTGATCACTGGGGAATCGCTCTGATCTCGGAGGGAGAGATTGCCTATTGATCACTGGGGATCGCTCTGCTCTCGGAGAGGGGAGATTGCCTATTGATCACTGGGGAATCACTCTGCTCTCGGAGAGGGGAGATTGCCTATTGATCACTGGGGAATCACTCTGCTCTCGGAGAGGGGAGATTGCCTATTGATCACTGGGGAATCGCTCTGATCTCGGAGGGGGAGATTGCCTATTGATCACTGGGGATCGCTCTGCTCTCGGAGAGGGGAGATTGCCTATTGATCACTGGGGAATCGCTCTGCTCTCGGAGGGGGAGATTGCCTATTGATCTCTGGGGAATCACTCTGCTCTCGGAGAGGGGAGATTGCCTATTGATCACCGGGGAATCACTCTGCTCTCGGAGAGGGGAGATTGCCTATTGATCACTGGGGAATCGCTCTGATCTCGGAGGGGGAGATTGCCTATTGATCACTGGGGATCGCTCTGCTCTCGGAGAGGGGAGATTGCCTATTGATCACTGGGGAATCGCTCTGCTCTCGGAGGGGGAGATTGCCTTTTGATCACTGGGGGATCGCTCTGCTCTCGGAGAGGGAGATTGCCTATTGATCACTGGGGATCGCTCTGCTCTTGGAGAGGGGAGATTGCCTAATGATCACTGGGGATTGCTCTGCTCTCGGAGAGGGGAGATTGCCTACTGATCACTGGGGATCGCTATGCTCTCGCAGAGGGGAGATTGCATATTGATCACTGGGGATCGCGCTGCTCTCGGAGAGGGGAGATTGCCTACTGATCACTGGGGATCGCTCTGCTCTCGGAGAGGGGAGATTGCCTATTGATCACTGGGGATCGCTCTGCTCTCGGAGGGGGAGATTGCCTATTGATCACTGGGGATCACTCTGCTCTCGGAGAGGGGAGATTGCCTATTGATCGCTGGGGAATCACTCTACTCTCGGAGGGGGAGATTGCCTATTGATCACTGGGGAATCACTCTGCTCTTGGAGAGGGGAGATTGCCTATTGATCACTGGGGAATCAGTCTACTCTCGGAGAGGGGAGATTGCCTATTGAACACTGGGGAATAACTCTGCTCTCGGAGAGGGGAGATTCCCTATTGATCACTGGGGAATCACTCTACTCTCGGAGAGGGGAGAATGCCTATTGATCACTGGGGAATCACTCGGCTCTCGGAGAGGGAGATTGCCTATTGATCACTGGGGATCACTCTACTCTCGGAGAGGGGAGATTGCCTATTGATCACTGGGGAATCACTCTGCTCTCGGAGAGGGGAGATTGCCTATTGATCACTGGGGAATCACTCTGCTGTCGGAGGGGGAGATTGCCTATTGATCACTGGGGATCACTCTGCTCTCGGAGGGGCAGATTGCCAATTATCACTGGGGAATCACTCTGCTCTCGGAGAGGGGAGATTGCCTATTATCACTGGGGAATCACTCTACTCTCGGAGAGGGGAGTTTGCCTACTGATCACTGGGGGATCACTCTGCTCTCGGAGAGGAGAGATTGCCTATTGATCAGTGGGGAATCACTCTACTCTTGGAGAGGGGAGATTGCCTATTGATCACTGGGGAATCACTCTACTCTCGGAGGGAGAGATTGCCTATTGATCACTGCGGAATCACTCTACTCTCGGAGAGGGGAGATTTCCTATTGATCACTGGGGAATCACTCTGCTCTTGGAGAGGGGAGATTGCCTATTGATCACTGGGGGATCACTGCTCTCGGAGAGGGGAGACTGCCTATTGAACATTGGGGATCGCTCTGCTCTCGGAGAGAGGAGATTACCTATTGATCACTGGGGAATCACTCTGCTCTCGGAGAGGGGAGATTGCCTATTGATCACTGGGGGATCACTCTGCTCTCGGAGAGGGGAGATTGCCTACTGATCACTGGGGATCACTGTGCTCTAGGAGAGGGGAGATTGCCTATAGATCACTGGGGATCGCTCTGCTCTCGGAGGGGGAGATTGCCTATTGATCACTGGGGGATCACTCTGCTCTCGGAGGGGGAGTTTGCCTATTGATCACTGGGGATCACTCTGCTCTCGGAGGGGGAGTTTGCCTATTGATCAATGGGGGATCGCTCTGCTCTCGGAGAGGGGAATTTGCCTATTGATCACTGGGGAATCACTCTGCTCTCGGAGGGGGAGATTGCCTATTGATCACAGGGAATCGCTCTGCTCTCGGAGAGGGGAGATTGCCTATTGATCACTGGGGAATCACTCTGCTCTCGGAGAGGGGAGATTGCCTATTGATCACCGGGGAATCACTCTGCTCTCGGAGAGGGGAGATTGCCTACTGATCACTGGGGGATCACTCTGCTCTCGGAGAGGGGAGATTGCCTATTGATCACTGCGGGATCACTCTGCTCTCGGAGAGGAGAGATTGCCTATTGATCAGTGGGGAATCACTCTACTCTTGGAGAGGGGAGATTGCCTATTGATCACTGGGGAATCACTCTACTCTCGGAGGGAGAGATTGCCTATTGATCACTGCAGAATCACTCTGCTCTCGGAGAGGGGAGATTTCCTATTGATCACTGGGGATCGCTCTGCTCTCGGAGAGGGGATATTGCCTATTGATCACTGGGGATCACTCTGCTCTCAGAGAGGGGAGATTTCCTATTGATCACTGGGGATCGCCCTGCACTCGGAGGGGGAGATTGCCTATTGATCACTGGGGAATCACTCTACTCTCGGAGTGGGGAGATTTCCTATTGATCACTGGGGATCGCTCTGCTCTCGGAGAGGGGTGATTTCCTATTGATCACTGGGGATCACTCTGCTCTCGGAGAGGGGAGATTGCCTAATGATCAGTGGGGAATCACTCTACTCTTGGAGAGGGGAGATTGCCTATTGATCACTGGGGGATGACTCTGCTCTCGGAGAGGGGAGATTGCCTATTCATCACTGGGGATCACTCTGCTCTCGGAGAGGGGAGATTGGCTATTGATCACTGGGGAATCACTCCACTCTCGGAGGGCGAGATTGCCTATTGATCACTGAGGGATCACTCTGCTCTCGGAAGGGGAGTTTGCCTATTGATCACTGGGGATCACTCTGCTCTCGGAGGGGGAGTTTGCCTATTGATCACTGGGGATCACTCTGCTCTCGGAGAGGGGAGATTTCCTATTAATCACTGGGGATCGCTCTGCTCTCGGAGGGGGAGTTTGCCTATTGATCACTGGGGGATCGCTCTGCTCTCGGAGAGGGGAATTTGCCTATTGATCACTGGGGAATCACTCTGCTCTCGGAGGGGGAGATTGCCTATTGATCACAGGGAATCGCTCAGCTCTCGGAGAGGGGAGATAGCCTATTGATCACTGGGGATCGCACTGCTCTCGGAGAGGGGAGATTGCCTATTGATCACTGGGGAATCACTCTGCTCTCGGAGAGGGGAGATTGCCTATTGATCACCGGGGAATCACTCTGCTCTCGGAGAGGGGAGATTGCCTATTGATCACTGGGGAATCGCTCTGATCTCGGAGGGGGAGATTGCCTATTGATCACTGGGGATCGCTCTGCTCTCGGAGAGGGGAGATTGCCTATTGATCACTGGGGAATCACTCTGCTCTCGGAGAGGGGAGATTGCCTATTGATCACCGGGGAATCACTCTGCTCTCGGAGAGGGGAGATTGCCTATTGATCACTGGGGAATCGCTCTGATCTCGGAGGGGGAGATTGCCTATTGATCACTGGGGATCGCTCTGCTCTCGGAGAGGGGAGATTGCCTATTGATCACTGGGGAATTGCTCTGCTCTCGGAGGGGGAGATTGCCTATTGATCTCTGGGGAATCACTCTGCTCTCGGAGAGGGGAGATTGCCTATTGATCACCGGGGAATCACTCTGCTCTCGGAGAGGGGAGATTGCCTATTGATCACTGGGGAATCGCTCTGATCTCGGAGGGGGAGATTGCCTATTGATCACTGGGGATCGCTCTGCTCTTGGAGAGGGGAGATTGCCTATTGATCACTGGGGAATCGCTCTGCTCTCGGAGGGGGAGATTGCCTTTCGATCACTGGGGGATCGCTCTGCTCTCGGAGAGGGAGATTGCCTATTGATCACTGGGGATCGCTCTGCTCTTGGAGAGGGGAGATTGCCTAATGATCACTGGGGATCACTCTGCTCTGAGAGAGAAAGATTGCCTATTGATCACTGGGGATCACTTTGCTCTCAGAGAGGGAGATTGCCTATTGATCACTGGCAATCACTCTGCTCTCAGAGAGGGAGATTGACTACTGATCACTGGGGATCACTCTGCTCTTGGAGGGGGAGATTGCCTATTGATCATGGGGGAATCACTCTGCTCTTGGAGGGGGAGATTGGCTATTGATCACTGGAGAATCACTCTGCTCTCGGAGAGGGGAGATGGCCTATTGATCACTGGGGGATCACTCTGCTCTCGGAGAGGGGAGATTGCCTATTGATCACTGGGGATCGCTCTGCTCTCGGAGGGGGAGATTGCCTATTGATCACTGGGGATCGCTCTGCTCTCGGAGAGGGGAGATTGCCTATTGATCACTGGGGATCACTCTGCTCTCGGAGAGGGGAGATTGCCTATTGATCACTGAGGGATCACTCTGCTCTCGGAAGGGGAGTTTGCCTATTGATCACTGGGGATCACTCTGCTCTCGGAGGGGGAGTTTGCCTATTGATCACTGAGGGATCACTCTGCTCTCGGAAGGGGAATTTGCCTATTGATCACTGGGGATCACTCTGCTCTCGGAGAGGGGAGATTTCCTATTAATCACTGGGGATCGCTCTGCTCTCGGAGGGGGAGTTTGCCTATTGATCACTGGGGGATCGCTCTGCTCTCGGAGAGGGGAATTTGCCTATTGATCACTGGGGAATCACTCTGCTCTCGGAGGGGGAGATTGCCTATTGATCACAGGGAATCGCTCAGCTCTCGGAGAGGGGAGATAGCCTATTGATCACTGGGGATCGCACTGCTCTCGGAGAGGGGAGATTGCCTATTGATCACTGGGGAATCACTCTGCTCTCGGAGAGGGGAGATTGCCTATTGATCACCGGGGAATCACTCTGCTCTCGGAGAGGGGAGATTGCCTATTGATCACTGGGGAATCGCTCTGATCTCGGAGGGAGAGATTGCCTATTGATCACTGGGGATCGCTCTGCTCTCGGAGAGGGGAGATTGCCTATTGATCACTGGGGAATCACTCTGCTCTCGGAGAGGGGAGATTGCCTATTGATCACTGGGGAATCACTCTGCTCTCGGACAGGGGAGATTGCCTATTGATCACTGGGGAATCGCTCTGATCTCGGAGGGGGAGATTGCCTATTGATCACTGGGGATCGCTCTGCTCTCGGAGAGGGGAGACTGCCTATTGATCACTGGGGAATCGCTCTGCTCTCGGAGGGGGAGATTGCCTATTGATCTCTGGGGAATCACTCTGCTCTCGGAGAGGGGAGATTGCCTATTGATCACCGGGGAATCACTCTGCTCTCGGAGAGGGGAGATTGCCTATTGATCACTGGGGAATCGCTCTGATCTCGGAGGGGGAGATTGCCTATTGATCACTGGGGATCGCTCTGCTCTCGGAGAGGGGAGATTGCCTATTGATTACTGGGGAATCGCTCTGCTCTCGGAGGGGGAGATTGCCTTTTGATCACTGGGGGATCGCTCTGCTCTCGGAGAGGGAGATTGCCTATTGATCACTGGGGATCGCTCTGCTCTTGGAGAGGGGAGATTGCCTAATGATCACTGGGGATTGCTCTGCTCTCGGAGAGGGAGATTGCCTATTGATCACTGGGGATCACTCTGCTCTGAGAGAGAAAGATTGCCTATTGATCACTGGGGATCACTTTGCTCTCAGAGAGGGAGATTGCCTATTGATCACTGGCAATCACTCTGCTCTCAGAGAGGGAGATTGACTACTGATCACTGGGGATCACTCTGCTCTTGGAGGGGGAGATTGCCTATTGATCATGGGGGAATCACTCTGCTCTTGGAGGGGGAGATTGGCTATTGATCACTGGAGAATCACTCTGCTCTCGGAGAGGGGAGATGGCCTATTGATCACTGGGGGATCACTCTGCTCTCGGAGAGGGGAGATTGCCTATTGATCACTGGGGATCGCTCTGCTCTCGGAGGGGGAGATTGCCTATTGATCACTGGGGATCGCTCTGCTCTCGGAGAGGGGAGATTGCCTATTGATCACTGGGGATCACTCTGCTCTCGGAGAGGGGAGATTGCCTATTGATCACTGAGGGATCACTCTGCTCACGGAGGGGAGTTTGCCTATTGATCACTGGGGATCACTCTGCTCTCGGAGGGGGAGTTTGCCTATTGATCACTGGGGATCACTCTGCTCTCGGAGAGGGGAGATTTCCTATTAATCACTGGGGATCGCTCTGCTCTCGGAGGGGGAGTTTGCCTATTGATCACTGGGGGATCGCTCTGCTCTCGGAGAGGGGAATTTGCCTATTGATCACTGGGGAATCACTCTGCTCTCGGAGGGGGAGATTGCCTATTGATCACAGGGAATCGCTCAGCTCTCGGAGAGGGGAGATAGCCTATTGATCACTGGGGATCGCTCTGCTCTCGGAGAGGGGAGATTGCCTATTGATCACTGGGGAATCGCTCTGCTCTCGAAGGGGGAGATTGCCTATTGATCACTGGGGATCTCTCTGCTCTCGGAGAGGGGAGATTGCCTATTGATCACTGGGGATCGCTCTGCTCTTGGAGAGGGGAGATTGCCTAATGATCACTGGGGATCGCTCTGCTCTCGGAGAGGGAGATTGCCTATTGATCACTGGGGATCACTCTGCTCTGAGAGAGAAAGATGGCCTATTGATCACTGGGGGATCACTCTGCTTTCGGAGAGGGGAGATTGCCTATTGATCACTGGGGATCGCTCTGCTCTCGGAGAGGGGAGATTGCCTATTGATCACTGGGGATCACTCTGCTCTCGGAGAGGGGAGATTGCCTATTGATCACTGAGGGATCACTCTGCTCTCGGAAGGGGAGTTTGCCTATTGATCACTGGGGATCACTCTGCTCTCGGAGGGGGAGATTGCCTATTGATCACTGGGGATCACTCTGCTCTCGGAGAGGGGAGATTGCCTATTGATCACTGAGGGATCACTCTGCTCTCGGAAGGGGAGTTTGCCTATTGATCACTGGGGATCACTCTGCTCTCGGAGAGGGGAGATTGCCTATTGATCACTGGGGATCGCTCTGCTCTTGGAGAGGGGAGATTGCCTATTGATCACTGGGAATTGTTCTGCTCTCGGAGAGGGAGATTGCCTATTGATCACTGGGGATCACTCTGCTCTCAGAGAGGGAGATTGCCTATTGATCACTGGCAATCACTCTGCTCTCAGAGAGGGAGATTGCCTACTGATCACTGGGGATCACTCTGCTCTTGGAGGGGGAGATTGCCTATTGATCAATGGGGATCGCTCTGCTCTCGGAGGGGGAGATTGCCTATTGATCACTGGGGATCGCTCTGCTCTCGGAGAGGGGAGATTGCCTATTGATCACTGGGGATCACTCTGCTCTCGGAGAGGGGAGATTGCCTATTGATCACTGGGGATCGCTCTGCTCTCGGAGAGGGGAGATTGCCTATTGATCACTGGGGAATCGCTCTGCTCTCGGAGGGGGAGATTGCCTTTTGATCACTGGGGGATCGCTCTGCTCTCGGAGAGGGAGATTGCCTATTGATCACTGGGGATCGCTCTGCTCTTGGAGAGGGGAGATAGCCTATTGATCACTGGGGATCGCACTGCTCTCGGAGAGGGGAGATTGCCTATTGATCACTGGGGAATCACTCTGCTCTCGGAGAGGGGAGATTGCCTATTGATCACCGGGGAATCACTCTGCTCTCGGAGAGGGGAGATTGCCTATTGATCACTGGGGAATCGCTCTGATCTCGGAGGGAGAGATTGCCTATTGATCACTGGGGATCGCTCTGCTCTCGGAGAGGGGAGATTGCCTATTGATCACTGGGGAATCACTCTGCTCTCGGAGAGGGGAGATTGCCTATTGATCACTGGGGAATCACTCTGCTCTCGGAGAGGGGAGATTGCCTATTGATCACTGGGGAATCGCTCTGATCTCGGAGGGGGAGATTGCCTATTGATCACTGGGGATCGCTCTGCTCTCGGAGAGGGGAGACTGCCTATTGATCACTGGGGAATCGCTCTGCTCTCGGAGGGGGAGATTGCCTATTGATCTCTGGGGAATCACTCTGCTCTCGGAGAGGGGAGATTGCCTATTGATCACCGGGGAATCACTCTGCTCTCGGAGAGGGGAGATTGCCTATTGATCACTGGGGAATCGCTCTGATCTCGGAGGGGGAGATTGCCTATTGATCACTGGGGATCGCTCTGCTCTCGGAGAGGGGAGATTGCCTATTGATTACTGGGGAATCGCTCTGCTCTCGGAGGGGGAGATTGCCTTTTGATCACTGGGGGATCGCTCTGCTCTCGGAGAGGGAGATTGCCTATTGATCACTGGGGATCGCTCTGCTCTTGGAGAGGGGAGATTGCCTAATGATCACTGGGGATTGCTCTGCTCTCGGAGAGGGAGATTGCCTATTGATCACTGGGGATCACTCTGCTCTGAGAGAGAAAGATTGCCTATTGATCACTGGGGATCACTTTGCTCTCAGAGAGGGAGATTGCCTATTGATCACTGGCAATCACTCTGCTCTCAGAGAGGGAGATTGACTACTGATCACTGGGGATCACTCTGCTCTTGGAGGGGGAGATTGCCTATTGATCATGGGGGAATCACTCTGCTCTTGGAGGGGGAGATTGGCTATTGATCACTGGAGAATCACTCTGCTCTCGGAGAGGGGAGATGGCCTATTGATCACTGGGGGATCACTCTGCTCTCGGAGAGGGGAGATTGCCTATTGATCACTGGGGATCGCTCTGCTCTCGGAGGGGGAGATTGCCTATTGATCACTGGGGATCGCTCTGCTCTCGGAGAGGGGAGATTGCCTATTGATCACTGGGGATCACTCTGCTCTCGGAGAGGGGAGATTGCCTATTGATCACT
The DNA here is from genome assembly GCF_048418815.1 of Hemitrygon akajei. NCBI lineage: Eukaryota > Metazoa > Chordata > Chondrichthyes > Myliobatiformes > Dasyatidae > Hemitrygon > Hemitrygon akajei. The sequence continues at coordinate 56,583,362 of NC_133128.1, forward strand.
GAGGGATCACTCTGCTCTCGGAAGGGGAGTTTGCCTATTGATCACTGGGGATCACTCTGCTCTCGGAGGGGGAGTTTGCCTATTGATCACTGGGGATCACTCTGCTCTCGGAGAGGGGAGATTTCCTATTAATCACTGGGGATCGCTCTGCTCTCGGAGGGGGAGTTTGCCTATTGATCACTGGGGGATCGCTCTGCTCTCGGAGAGGGGAATTTGCCTATTGATCACTGGGGAATCACTCTGCTCTCGGAGGGGGAGATTGCCTATTGATCACAGGGAATCGCTCAGCTCTCGGAGAGGGGAGATAGCCTATTGATCACTGGGGATCGCTCTGCTCTCGGAGAGGGGAGATTGCCTATTGATCACTGGGGAATCGCTCTGCTCTCGAAGGGGGAGATTGCCTATTGATCACTGGGGATCTCTCTGCTCTCGGAGAGGGGAGATTGCCTATTGATCACTGGGGATCGCTCTGCTCTTGGAGAGGGGAGATTGCCTAATGATCACTGGGGATCGCTCTGCTCTCGGAGAGGGAGATTGCCTATTGATCACTGGGGATCACTCTGCTCTGAGAGAGAAAGATTGCCTATTGATCACTGGGGATCACTTTGCTCTCAGAGAGGGAGATTGCCTATTGATCACTGGCAATCACTCTGCTCTCAGAGAGGGAGATTGACTACTGATCACTGGAGAATCACTCTGCTCTCGGAGAGGGGAGATGGCCTATTGATCACTTGGGGATCACTCTGCTTTCGGAGAGGGGAGATTGCCTATTGATCACTGGGGATCGCTCTGCTCTCGGAGAGGGGAGATTGCCTATTGATCACTGGGGATCACTCTGCTCTCGGAGAGGGGAGATTGCCTATTGATCACTGAGGGATCACTCTGCTCTCGGAAGGGGAGTTTGCCTATTGATCACTGGGGATCACTCTGCTCTCGGAGGGGGAGATTGCCTATTGATCACTGGGGATCACTCTGCTCTCGGAGAGGGGAGATTGCCTATTGATCACTGAGGGATCACTCTGCTCTCGGAAGGGGAGTTTGCCTATTGATCACTGGGGATCACTCTGCTCTCGGAGAGGGGAGATTGCCTATTGATCACTGGGGATTGCTCTGCTCTTGGAGAGGGGAGATTGCCTATTGATCACTGGGAATTGTTCTGCTCTCGGAGAGGGAGATTGCCTATTGATCACTGGGGATCACTCTGCTCTCAGAGAGGGAGATTGCCTATTGATCACTGGCAATCACTCTGCTCTCAGAGAGGGAGATTGACTACTGATCACTGGGGATCACTCTGCTCTTGGAGGGGGAGATTGCCTATTGATCACTGGGGATCGCTCTGCTCTCGGAGGGGGAGATTGCCTATTGATCACTGGGGATCGTTCTGCTCTCGGAGAGGGGAGATTGCCTATTGATCACTGGGGATCACTCTGCTCTCGGAGAGGGGAGATTGCCTATTGATCACTGGGGATCGCTCTGCTCTCGGAGAGGGGAGATTGCCTATTGATCACTGGGGAATCGCTCTGCTCTCGGAGGGGGAGATTGCCTTTTGATCACTGGGGGATCGCTCTGCTCTCGGAGAGGGAGATTGCCTATTGATCACTGGGGATCGCTCTGCTCTCGGAGAGGGGAGATTGCCTATTGATCACTGGGGATCACTCTGCTCTCGGAGAGGGGAGATTGCCTATTGATCACTGAGGGATCACTCTGCTCTCGGAAGGGGAGTTTGCCTATTGATCACTGGGGATCACTCTGCTCTCGGGGGGGGAGTTTGCCTATTGATCACTGGGGATCACTCTGCTCTCGGAGAGGGGAGATTTCCTATTAATCACTGGGGATCGCTCTGCTCTCGGAGGGGGAGTTTGCCTATTGATCACTGGGGGATCGCTCTGCTCTCGGAGAGGGGAATTTGCCTATTGATCACTGGGGAATCACTCTGTTCTCGGAGGGGGAGATTGCCTATTGATCACAGGGAATCGCTCAGCTCTCGGAGAGGGGAGATAGCCTATTGATCACTGGGGATCGCATTGCTCTCGGAGAGGGGAGATTGCCTATTGATCACTGGGGAATCACACTGCTCTCGGAGAGGGGAGATTGCCTATTGATCACCGGGGAATCACTCTGCTCTCGGAGAGGGTAGATTGCCTATTGATCACTGGGGAATCGCTCTGATCTCGGAGGGAGAGATTGCCTATTGATCACTGGGGATCGCTCTGCTCTCGGAGAGGGGAGATTGCCTATTGATCACTGGGGAATCACTCTGCTCTCGGAGAGGGGAGATTGCCTATTGATCACCGGGGAATCACTCTGCTCTCGGAGAGGGGAGATTGCCTATTGATCACTGGGGAATCGCTCTGATCTCGGAGGGGGAGATTGCCTATTGATCACTGGGGATCGCTCTGCTCTCGGAGAGGGGAGATTGCCTATTGATCACTGGGGAATCGCTCTGCTCTCGGAGGGGGAGATTGCCTATTGATCTCTGGGGAATCACTCTGCTCTCGGAGAGGGGAGATTGCCTATTGATCACCGGGGAATCACTCTGCTCTCGGAGAGGGGAGATTGCCTATTGATCACTGGGGAATCGCTCTGATCTCGGAGGGGGAGATTGCCTATTGATCACTGGGGATCTCTCTGCTCTCGGAGAGGGGAGATTGCCTATTGATCACTGGGGAATCGCTCTGCTCTCGGAGGGGGAGATTGCCTTTTGATCACTGGGGGATCGCTCTGCTCTCGGAGAGGGAGATTGCCTATTGATCACTGGGGATCGCTCTGCTCTTGGAGAGGGGAGATTGCCTAATGATCACTGGGGATTGCTCTGCTCTCGGAGAGGGAGATTGCCTATTGATCACTGGGGATCACTCTGCTCTGAGAGAGAAAGATTGCCTATTGATCACTGGGGATCACTTTGCTCTCAGAGAGGGAGATTGCCTATTGATCACTGGCAATCACTCTGCTCTCAGAGAGGGAGATTGACTACTGATCACTGGGGATCACTCTGCTCTTGGAGGGGGAGATTGCCTATTGATCATGGGGGAATCACTCTGCTCTTGGAGGGGGAGATTGGCTATTGATCACTGGAGAATCACTCTGCTCTCGGAGAGGGGAGATGGCCTATTGATCACTGGGGGATCACTCTGCTCTCGGAGAGGGGAGATTGCCTATTGATCACTGGGGATCGCTCTGCTCTCGGAGGGGGAGATTGCCTATTGATCACTGGGGATCGCTCTGCTCTCGGAGAGGGGAGATTGCCTATTGATCACTGGGGATCACTCTGCTCTCGGAGGGGGAGTTTGCCTATTGATCACTGGGGATCACTCTGCTCTCGGAGAGGGGAGATTTCCTATTAATCACTGGGGATCGCTCTGCTCTCGGAGGGGGAGTTTGCCTATTGATCACTGGGGGATCGCTCTGCTCTCGGAGAGGGGAATTTGCCTATTGATCACTGGGGAATCACTCTGCTCTCGGAGGGGGAGATTGCCTATTGATCACAGGGAATCGCTCAGCTCTCGGAGAGGGGAGATAGCCTATTGATCACTGGGGATCACTCTGCTCTCGGAGGGGGAGATTGCCTATTGATCACTGGGGATCGCTCTGCTCTCGGAGGGGGAGATTGACTACTGATCACTGGGGATCACTCTGCTCTTGGAGGGGGAGATTGCCTATTGATCACTGGGGATCGCTCTGCTCTCGGAGGGGGAGATTGCCTATTGATCACTGGGGATCGCTCTGCTCTCGGAGAGGGGAGATTGCCTATTGATCACTGGGGATCACTCTGCTCTCGGAGAGGGGAGATTGCCTATTGATCACTGGGGATCGCTCTGCTCTCGGAGAGGGGAGATTGCCTATTGATCACTGGGGAATCGCTCTGCTCTCGGAGGGGGAGATTGCCTTTTGATCACTGGGGGATCGCTCTGCTCTCGGAGAGGGAGATTGCCTATTGATCACTGGGGATCGCTCTGCTCTTGGAGAGGGGAGATTGCCTAATGATCACTGGGGATTGCTCTGCTCTCGGAGAGGGAGATTGCCTATTGATCACTGGGGATCACTCTGCTCTGAGAGAGAAAGATTGCCTATTGATCACTGGGGATCACTTTGCTCTCAGAGAGGGAGATTGCCTATTGATCACTGGCAATCACTCTGCTCTCAGAGAGGGAGATTGACTACTGATCACTGGGGATCACTCTGCTCTTGGAGGGGGAGATTGCCTATTGATCATGGGGGAATCACTCTGCTCTTGGAGGGGGAGATTGGCTATTGATCACTGGAGAATCACTCTGCTCTCGGAGAGGGGAGATGGCCTATTGATCACTGGGGGATCACTCTGCTCTCGGAGAGGGGAGATTGCCTATTGATCACTGGGGATCACTCTGCTCTCGGAGAGGGGAGATTGCCTATTGATCACTGAGGGATCACTCTGCGCTCGGAAGGGGAGTTTGCCTATTGATCACTGGGGATCACTCTGCTCTCGGGGGGGGAGTTTGCCTATTGATCACTGGGGATCACTCTGCTCTCGGAGAGGGGAGATTTCCTATTAATCACTGGGGATCGCTCTGCTCTCGGAGAGGGGAGATTGCCTATTGATCACAGGGAATCGCTCTGCTCTCGGAGAGGGGAATTTGCCTATTGATCACTGGGGGTTCGCTCTGCTCTCGGAGAGGGGAATTTGCCTATTGATCACTGGGGAATCACTCTGTTCTCGGAGGGGGAGATTGCCTATTGATCACAGGGAATCGCTCAGCTCTCGGAGAGGGGAGATAGCCTATTGATCACTGGGGATCGCATTGCTCTCGGAGAGGGGAGATTGCCTATTGATCACTGGGGAATCACTCTGCTCTCGGAGAGGGGAGATTGCCTATTGATCACCGGGGAATCACTCTGCTCTCGGAGAGGGGAGATTGCCTATTGATCACTGGGGAATCGCTCTGATCTCGGAGGGAGAGATTGCCTATTGATCACTGGGGATCGCTCTGCTCTCGGAGAGGGGAGATTGCCTATTGATCACTGGGGAATCACTCTGCTCTCGGAGAGGGGAGATTGCCTATTGATCACCGGGGAATCACTCTGCTCTCGGAGAGGGGAGATTGCCTATTGATCACTGGGGAATCGCTCTGATCTCGGAGGGGGAGATTGCCTATTGATCACTGGGGATCGCTCTGCTCTCGGAGAGGGGAGATTGCCTATTGATCACTGGGGAATCGCTCTGCTCTCGGAGGGGGAGATTGCCTATTGATCTCTGGGGAATCACTCTGCTCTCGGAGAGGGGAGATTGCCTATTGATCACCGGGGAATCACTCTGCTCTCGGAGAGGGGAGATTGCCTATTGATCACTGGGGAATCGCTCTGATCTCGGAGGGGGAGATTGCCTATTGATCACTGGGGATCGCTCTGCTCTCGGAGAGGGGAGATTGCCTATTGATCACTGGGGAATCGCTCTGCTCTCGGAGGGGGAGATTGCCTTTTGATCACTGGGGGATCGCTCTGCTCTCGGAGAGGGAGATTGCCTATTGATCACTGGGGATTGCTCTGCTCTTGGAGAGGGGAGATTGCCTAATGATCACTTGGGATTGCTCTGCTCTCGGAGAGGGAGATTGCCTATTGATCACTGGGGATCACTCTGCTCTGAGAGAGAAAGATTGCCTATTGATCACTGGGGATCACTTTGCTCTCAGAGAGGGAGATTGCCTATTGATCACTGGCAATCACTCTGCTCTCTGAGAGGGAGATTGACTACTGATCACTGGGGATCACTCTGCTCTTGGAGGGGGAGATTGCCTATTGATCATGGGGGAATCACTCTGCTCTTGGAGGGGGAGATTGGCTATTGATCACTGGAGAATCACTCTGCTCTCGGAGAGGGGAGATGGCCTATTGATCACTGGGGGATCACTCTGCTCTCGGAGAGGGGAGATTGCCTATTGATCACTGGGGATCGCTCTGCTCTCGGAGGGGGAGATTGCCTATTGATCACTGGGGATCGCTCTGCTCTCGGAGAGGGGAGATTGCCTATTGATCACTGAGGGATCACTCTGCTCTCGGAAGGGGAGTTTGCCTATTGATCACTGGGGATCACTCTGCTCTCGGAGGGGGAGTTTGCCTATTGATCACTGGGGATCACTCTGCTCTCGGAGAGGGGAGATTTCCTATTAATCACTGGGGATCGCTCTGCTCTCGGAGGGGGAGTTTGCCTATTGATCACTGGGGGATCGCTCTGCTCTCGGAGAGGGGAATTTGCCTATTGATTACTGGGGAATCACTCTGCTCTCGGAGGGGGAGATTGCCTATTGATCACAGGGAATCGCTCAGCTCTCGGAGAGGGAAGATAGCCTATTGATCACTGGGGATCGCTCTGCTCTCGGAGAGGTGAGATTGCCTATTGATCACTGGGGAATCGCTCTGCTCTCGAAGGGGGAGATTGCCTATTGATCACTGGGGATCTCTCTGCTCTCGGAGAGGGGAGATTGCCTATTGATCACTGGGGATCGCTCTGCTCTCGGAGAGGGGAGATTGCCTATTGATCACTGGGGAATCGTTCTGCTCTCGGAGGGGGAGATTGCCTTTTGATCACTGGGGGATCGCTCTGCTCTCGGAGAGGGAGATTGCCTATTGATCACTGTGGATCGCTCTGCTCTTGGAGAGGGGAGATTGCCTATTGATCACTGGGAATTGCTCTGCTCTCGGAGAGGGAGATTGCCTATTGATCACTGGGGATCACTCTGCTCTCAGAGAGGGAGATTGCCTATTGATCACTGGCAATCACTCTGCTCTCAGAGAGGGAGATTGACTACTGATCACTGGGGATCACTCTGCTCTTGGAGGGGGAGATTGCCTATTGATCACTGGGAATCACTCTGCTCTTGGAGGGGGAGATTGGCTATTGATCACTGGAGAATCACTCTGCTCTCGGAGAGGGGAGATGGCCTATTGATCACTGGGGGATCACTCTGCTTTCGGAGAGGGGAGATTGCCTATTGATCACTGGGGATCGCTCTGCTCTCGGAGGGGGAGATTGCCTATTGATCACTGGGGATCGGTCTGCTCTCGGAGAGGGGAGATTGCCTATTGATCACTGGGGATCACTCTGCTCTCGGAGAGGGGAGATTGCCTATTGATCACTGAGGGATCACTCTGTTCTCGGAAAGGGAGTTTGCCTATTGATCACTGGGGATCACTCTGCTCTCGGAGGGGGAGATTGCCTATTGATCACTGGGGATCACTCTGCTCTCGGAGAGGGGAGATTGCCTATTGATCACTGAGGGATCACTCTGTTCTCGGAAAGGGAGTTTGCCTATTGATCACTGGAGAATCACTCTGCTCTCGGAGGGGGAGTTTGCCTATTGATCAGTGGGGATCACTCTGCTCTCGGAGAGGGGAGATTGCCTATTGATCACTGGGGATCGCTCTGCTCTTGGAGAGGGGAGATTACCTATTGATCACTGGGAATTGTTCTGCTCTCGGAGAGGGAGATTGCCTATTGATCACTGGGGATCACTCTGCTCTCAGAGAGGGAGATTGCCTATTGATCACTGGCAATCACTCTGCTCTCAGAGAGGGAGATTGACTACTGATCACTGGGGATCACTCTGCTCTTGGAGGGGGAGATTGCCTATTGATCACTGGGGATCGCTCTGCTCTCGGAGGGGGAGATTGCCTATTGATCACTGGGGATCGCTCTGCTCTCGGAGAGGGGAGATTGCCTATTGATCACTGGGGATCACTCTGCTCTCGGAGAGGGGAGATTGCCTATTGATCACTGAGGGATCACTCTGCTCTCGGAAGGGGAGTTTGCCTATTGATCACTGGGGATCGCTCTGCTCTCGGAGGGGGAGATTGCCTATTGATCACTGGGGATCGCTCTGCTCTCGGAGAGGGGAGATTGCCTATTGATCACTGGGGATCACTCTGCTCTCGGAGAGGGGAGATTGCCTATTGATCACTGAGGGATCACTCTGCCCTCGGAAGGGGAGTTTGCCTATTGATCACTGGGGATCACTCTGCTCTCGGAGGGGGAGATTGCCTGTTGATCACTGGGGATCACTCTGCTCTCGGAGAGGGGAGATTGCCTATTGATCACTGAGGGATCACTCTGCTCTCGGAAGGGGAGTTTGCCTATTGATCAGTGGGGATCACTCTGCTCTCGGAGAGGGGAGATTGCCTATTGATCACTGGGGATCACTCTGCTCTCGGAGAGGGGAGATTGCCTATTGATCACTGAGGGATCACTCTGCTCTCGGAAGGGGAGTTTGCCTATAGATCACTGGGGATCACTCTGCTCTCGGAGGGGGAGTTTGCCTATTGATCACTGGGGATCACTCTGCTCTCGGAGAGGGGAGATTGCCTATTGATCACTGAGGGATCACTCTGCTCTCGGAAGGGGAGTTTGCCTATTGATCACTGGGGATCACTCTGCTCTCGGAGGGGGAGTTTGCCTATTGATCACTGGGGAATCACTCTGCTCTCGGAGGGGGAGATTGCCTATTGATCATAGGGAATCGCTCAGCTCTCGGAGAGGGGAGATAGCCTATTGATCACTGGGGATCGCTCTGCTCTCGGAGAGGGGAGATTGCCTATTGATCACTGGGGAATCGCTCTGCTCTCGAAGGGGGAGATTGCCTATTGATCACTGGGGATCTCTCTGCTCTCGGAGAGGGGAGATTGCCTATTGATCACTGGGGAATCGTTCTGCTCTCGGAGGGGGAGATTGCCTTTTGATCACTGGGGGATCGCTCTGCTCTCGGAGAGGGAGATTGCCTATTGATCACTGGGGATCGCTCTGCTCTTGGAGAGGTGAGATTGCCTATTGATCACTGCGAATTGCTCTGCTCTCGGAGAGGGAGATTGCCTATTGATCACTGGGGATCACTCTGCTCTCAGAGAGGGAGATTGCCTATTGATCACTGGCAATCACTCTGCTCTCAGAGAGGGAGATTGACTACTGATCACTGGGGATCACTCTGCTCTTGGAGGGGGAGATTGCCTATTGATCACTGGGAATCACTCTGCTCTTGGAGGGGGAGATTGGCTATTGATCACTGGAGAATCACTCTGCTCTCGGAGAGGGGAGATGGCCTATTGATCACTGGGGGATCACTCTGCTTTCGGAGAGGGGAGATTGCCTATTGATCACTGGGGATCGCTCTGCTCTCGGAGGGGGAGATTGCCTATTGATCACTGGGGATCGCTCTGCTCTCGGAGAGGGGAGATTGCCTATTGATCACTGGGGATCACTCTGCTCTCGGAGAGGGGAGATTGCCTATTGATCACTGAGGGATCACTCTGCTCTCGGAAGGGGAGTTTGCCTATTGATCACTGGGGATCACTCTGCTCTCGGAGGGGGAGATTGCCTATTGATCACTGGGGATCACTCTGCTCTCGGAGAGGGGAGATTGCGTATTGATCACTGAGGGATCACTCTGCTCTCGGAAGGGGAGTTTGCCTATTGATCACTGGGGATCACTCTGCTGTCGGAGAGGGGAGATTGCCTATTGATCACTGGGGATCGCTCTGCTCTTGGAGAGGGGAGATTGCCTATTGATCACTGGGAATTGTTCTGCTCTCGGAGAGGGAGATTGCCTATTGTTCACTGGGGATCACTCTGCTCTCAGAGAGGGAGATTGCCTATTGATCACTGGCAATCACTCTGCTCTCAGAGAGGGAGATTGACTACTGATCACTGGGGATCACTCTGCTCTTGGAGGGGGAGATTGCCTATTGATCACTGGGGATCGCTCTGCTCTCGGAGGGGGAGATTGCCTATTGATCACTGGGGATCGCTCTGCTCTCGGAGAGGGGAGATTGCCTATTGATCACTGGGGATCACTCTGCTCTCGGAGAGGGGAGATTGCCTATTGATCACTGAGGGATCACTCTGCTCTCGGAAGGGGAGTTTGCCTATTGATCACTGGGGATCACTCTGCTCTCGGAGGGGGAGTTTGCCTATTGATCACTGGGGATCACTCTGCTCTCGGAGAGGGGAGATTTCCTATTAATCACTGGGGATCGCTCTGCTCTCGGAGGGGGAGTTTGCCTATTGATCACTGGGGGATCGCTCTGCTCTCGGAGAGGGGAATTTGCCTATTGATCACTGGGGATTCACTCTGCTCTCGGAGAGGGGAGATTTCCTATTGATCACTGGGGAATCACTCTGCTCTCGGAGGGGGAGATTGCCTATTGATCACAGGGAATCGCTCAGCTCTTGGAGAGGGGAGATAGCCTATTGATCACTGGGGATCGCTCTGCTCTCGGAGAGGGGAGATTGCCTATTGATCACTGGGGAATCACTCTGCTCTCGGAGAGGGGAGATTGCCTATTGATCACCGGGGAATCACTCTACTCTCGGAGAGGGGAGATTGCCTATTGATCACTGGGGGATCGCTCTGCTCTCGGAGAGGGGAATTTGCCTATTGATCACTGGGGAATCACTCTGCTCTCGGAGGGGGAGATTGCCTATTGATCACAGGGAATCGCTCAGCTCTCGGAGAGGGGAGATAGCCTATTGATCACTGGGGATCGCACTGCTCTCGGAGAGGGGAGATTGCCTATTGATCACTGGGGAATCACTCTGCTCTCGGAGAGGGGAGATTGCCTATTGATCACCGGGGAATCACTCTGCTCTCGGAGAGGGGAGATTGCCTATTGATCACTGGGGAATCGCTCTGATCTCGGAGGGGGAGATTGCCTATTGATCACTGGGGATCGCTCTGCTCTCGGAGAGGGGAGATTGCCTATTGATCACTGGGGAATCACTCTGCTCTCGGAGAGGGGAGATTGCCTATTGATCACCGGGGAATCACTCTGCTCTCGGAGAGGGGAGATTGCCTATTGATCACTGGGGAATCGCTCTGATCTCGGAGGGGGAGATTGCCTATTGATCACTGGGGATCGCTCTGCTCTCGGAGAGGGGAGATTGCCTATTGATCACTGGGGAATCGCTCTGCTCTCGGAGGGGGAGATTGCCTATTGATCTCTGGGGATCGCTCTGCTCTTGGAGAGGGGAGATTGCCTATTGATCACTGGGGAATCGCTCTGCTCTCGAAGGGGGAGATTGCCTATTGATCACTGGGGATCTCTCTGCTCTCGGAGAGGGGAGATTGCCTATTGATCACTGGGGATCGCTCTGCTCTCGGAGAGGGGAGATTGCCTATTGATCACTGGGGAATCGCTCTGCTCTCGGAGGGGGAGATTGCCTTTTGATCACTGGGGGATCGCTCTGCTCTCGGAGAGGGAGATTGCCTATTGATCACTGGGGATCACTCTGCTCTTGGAGAGGGGAGATTGCCTATTGATCACTGGGAATTGCTCTGCTCTCGGAGAGGGAGATTGCCTATTGATCACTGGGGATCACTCTGCTCTGAGAGGGAAAGATTGCCTATTGATCACTGGGGATCACTCTGCTCTCAGAGAGGGAGATTGCCTATTGATCACTGGCAATCACTCTGCTCTCAGAGAGGGAGATTGACTACTGATCACTGGGGATCACTCTGCTCTTGGAGGGGGAGATTGCCTATTGATCATGGGGGAATCACTCTGCTCTTGGAGGGGGAGATTGGCTATTGATCACTGGAGAATCACTCTGCTCTCGGAGAGGGGAGATTGCCTATTGATCACTGGGGATCACTCTGCTCTCGGAGAGGGGAGATTGCCTAATGATCAGTGGGGAATCACTCTACTCTTGGAGAGGGGAGATTGCCTATTGATCACTGGGGGATCACTCTGCTCTCGGAGAGGGAAGATTGCCTATTGATCACTGGGGATCGCTCTGCTCTCGGAGGGGGAGATTGCCTATTGATCACTGGGGATCGCTCTGCTCTCGGAGAGGGGAGATTGCCTATTGATCACTGGGGGATCACTCTGCTCTCGGAGAGGGGAGATTGCCTATTGATCAGTGGGGAATCACTCTACTCTCGGAGAGGGGAGATTGCCTATTGATCACTGGGGATCACTCTGCTCTCGGAGAGGGGAGATTGCCTAATGATCAGTGGGGAATCACTCTACTCTTGGAGAGGGGAGATTGCCTATTGATCACTGGGGGATCACTCTGCTCTCGGAGAGGGGAGATTGCCTATTCATCACTGGGATTACTCTGCTCTCGGAGAGGGGAGATTGGCTATTGATCACTGGGGAATCACTCTACTCTCGGAGGGGGAGATTGCCTATTGATCACTGGGAGATCACTCTGCTCTCGGAGGGGGAGTTTGCCTATTGATCACTGGGGATCACTCTGCTCTCGGAGAGGGGAGATTTCCTATTAATCACTGGGGATCGCTCTGCTCTCGGAGAGGGGAGATTGCCTATTGATCAATGAGGGACCACTCTGCTCTCGGAGAGGGGAGATTTCCTATTGATCACTGGGGATCGCTCTGCTCTCGGAGAGGGGAGATTGCCTATTGATCAATGAGGGACCACTCTGCTCTCGGAGAGGGGAGATTTCCTATTAATCACTGGGGATCACTCTGCTCTCGGAGGGGGAGTTTGCCTATTGATCAATGGGGGATCGCTCTGCTCTCGGAGAGGGGAGATTTCCTATTAATCACTGGGGATCGCTCTGCTCTCGGAGAGGGGAGATTGCCTATTGATCAATGAGGGACCACTCTGCTCTCGGAGAGGGGAGATTTCCTATTGATCACTGGGGATCGCTCTGCTCTCGGAGAGGGGAATTTGCCTATTGATCACTGGGGAATCACTCTGCTCTCGGAGGGGGAGATTGCCTATTGATCACAGGGAATCGCTCAGCTCTCGGAGAGGGGAGATAGCCTATTGATCACTGGGGATCGCTCTGCTCTCGGAGAGGGGAGATTGCCTATTGATCACTGGGGAATCACTCTGCTCTCGGAGAGGGGAGATTGCCTATTGATCACCGGGGAATCACTCTGCTCTTGGAGAGGGGAGATTGCCTATTGATCACCGGGGAATCACTCTGCTCTCGGAGAGGGGAGATTGCCTATTGATCACTGGGGAATCACTCTGCTCTTGGAGAGGGGAGATTGCCTATTGATCACTGGGGGATCACTCTGCTCTCGGAGAGGGGAGATTGCCTATTGAACACTGGGGATCGCTCTGCTCTCGGAGAGGGGAGATTGCCTATTGATCACTGGGGAATCACTCTGCTCTCGGAGAGGGGAGATTGCCTATTGATCAATGAGGGACCACTCTGCTCTCGGAGAGGGGAGATTTCCTATTAATCACTGGGGATCACTCTGCTCTCGGAGGGGGAGTTTGCCTATTGATCAATGGGGGATCGCTCTGCTCTCGGAGAGGGGAGATTTCCTATTAATCACTGGGGATCGCTCTGCTCTCGGAGAGGGGAGATTGCCTATTGATCAATGAGGGACCACTCTGCTCTCGGAGAGGGGAGATTTCCTATTAATCACTGGGGATCACTCTGCTCTCGGAGGGGGAGTTTGCCTATTGATCAATGGGGGATCGCTCTGCTCTCGGAGAGGGGAGATTTCCTATTAATCACTGGGGATCGCTCTGCTCTCGGAGAGGGGAGATTGCCTATTGATCAATGAGGGACCACTCTGCTCTCGGAGAGGGGAGATTGCCTATTGATCACCGGGGAATCACTCTGCTCTTGGAGAGGGGAGATTGCCTATTGATCACCGGGGAATCACTCTGCTCTCGGAGAGGGGAGATTGCCTATTGATCACTGGGGAATCACTCTGCTCTTGGAGAGGGGAGATTGCCTATTGATCACTGGGGGATCACTCTGCTCTCGGAGAGGGGAGATTGCCTATTGAACACTGGGGATCGCTCTGCTCTCGGAGAGGGGAGATTGCCTATTGATCACTGGGGAATCACTCTGCTCTCGGAGAGGGGAGATTGCCTATTGATCACTGGGGGATCACTCTGCTCTCGGAGAGGGGAGATTGCCTACTGATCACTGGGGATCACTGTGCTCTAGGAGAGGGGAGATTGCCTATTGATCACTGGGGATCGCTCTGCTCTCGGAGGGGGAGATTGCCTATTGATCACTGGGGTTCGCTCTGCTCTCGGAGAGGGGAGATTGCCTATTGATCACTGGGGGATCACTCTGCTCTCGGAGAGGGGAGATTGCCTATTGATCAGTGGGGAATCACTCTACTCTCGGAGAGGGGAGATTGCCTATTGATCACTGGGGAATCACTCTACTCTCGGAGGGAGAGATTGCCTATTGATCACTGGGGAATCACTCTGCTCTTGGAGAGGGGAGATTTCCTATTGATCACTGGGGAATCACTCTGCTCTTGGAGAGGGGAGATTGCCTATTGATCACTGGGGAATAACTCTACTCTTGGAGAGGGGAGATTGCCTATTGATCACTGGGGATCACTCTGCTCTCGGAAAGGGGAGATTGCCTATTGATCACTGGGGATCGCTCTGCTCTCGGAGAGGGGATATTGCCTATTGATCACTGGGGATCACTCTGCTCTCAGAGAGAGGAGATTTCCTATTGATCACTGGGGATCGCCCTGCACTCGGAGGGGGAGATTGCCTATTGATCACTGGGGAATCACTCTACTCTCGGAGAGGGGAGATTTCCTATTGATCACTGGGGATCGCTCTGCTCTCGGAGAGGGGAGATTGCCTATTGATCACTGGGGATCACTCTGCTCTCGGAGAGGGGAGATTGCCTAATGATCAGTGGGGAATCTCTCTACTCTTGGAGAGGGGAGATTGCCTATTGATCACTGGGGGATCACTCTGCTCTCGGAGAGGGGAGATTGCCTATTCATCACTGGGGATCACTCTGCTCTCGGAGAGGGGAGATTGGCTAATGATCACTGGGGATCACTCTGCTCTTGGAGGGCGAGATTGCCTATTGATCATGGGGGAATCACTCTGCTCTTGGAGGGGGAGATTGGCTATTGATCACTGGAGAATTACTCTGCTCTCGGAGAGGGGAGATTGTTTATTGATCACTGGGGATCACTCTGCTCTCGGAGAGGGGAGATTGCCTAATGATCAGTGGGGAATCACTCTACTCTTGGAGGGGGGAGATTGCCTATTGATCACTGGGGGATCACTCTGCTCTCGGAGAGGGAAGATTGCCTATTGGTCACTGGGGATCGCTCTGCTCTCGGAGGGGGAGATTGCCTATTGATCACAGGGAATCGCTCAGCTCTCGGAGAGGGGAGATAGCCTATTGATCACTGGGGATCGCACTGCTCTCGGAGAGGGGAGATTGCCTATTGATCACTGGGGAATCACTCTGCTCTCGGAGAGGGGAGATTGCCTATTGATCACCGGGGAATCACTCTGCTCTCGGAGAGGGGAGATTGCCTATTGATCACTGGGGAATCGCTCTGATCTCGGAGGGGGAGATTGCCTATTGATCACTGGGGATCGCTCTGCTCTCGGAGAGGGGAGATTGCCTATTGATCACTGGGGAATCACTCTGCTCTCGGAGAGGGGAGATTGCCTATTGATCACCGGGGAATCACTCTGCTCTCGGAGAGGGGAGATTGCCTATTGATCACTGGGGAATCGCTCTGATCTCGGAGGGGGAGATTGCCTATTGATCTCTGGGGATCGCTCTGCTCTCGGAGAGGGGAGATTGCCTATTGATCACTGGGGAATCGCTCTGCTCTCGGAGGGGGAGATTGCCTATTGATCTCTGGGGATCGCTCTGCTCTTGGAGAGGGGAGATTGCCTATTGATCACTGGGGAATCGCTCTGCTCTCGAAGGGGGAGATTGCCTATTGATCACTGGGGATCTCTCTGCTCTGGGAGAGGGGAGATTGCCTATTGATCACTGGGGATCGCTCTGCTCTCGGAGAGGGGAGATTGCCTATTGATCACTGGGGAATCGCTCTGCTCTCGGAGGGGGAGATTGCCTTTTGATCACTGGGGGATCGCTCTGCTCTCGGAGAGGGAGATTGCCTATTGATCACTGGGGATCGCTCTGCTCTTGGAGAGGGGAGAATGCCTATTGATCACTGGGAATTGCTCTGCTCTCGGAGAGGGAGATTGCCTATTGATCACTGGGGATCACTCTGCTCTGAGAGAGAAAGATTGCCTATTGATCACTGGGGATCACTCTGCTCTCAGAGAGGGAGATTGCCTATTGATCACTGGCAATCACTCTGCTCTCAGAGAGGGAGATTGACTACTGATCACTGGGGATCACTCTGCTCTTGGAGGGGGAGATTGCCTATTGATCATGGGGGAATCACTCTGCTCTTGGAGTGGGAGATTGGCTATTGATCACTGGAGAATCACTCTGCTCTCGGAGAGGGGAGATTGCCTATTGATCACTGGGGATCACTCTGCTCTCGGAGAGGGGAGATTGCCTAATGATCAGTGGGGAATCACTCTACTCTTGGAGAGGGGAGATTGCCTATTGATCACTGGGGGATCACTCTGCTCTCGGAGAGGGAAGATTGCCTATTGATCACTGTGGATCGCTCTGCTCTCGGAGGGGGAGATTGCCTATTGATCACTGGGGATCGCTCTGCTCTCGGAGAGGGGAGATTGCCTATTGATCACTGGGGGATCACTCTGCTCTCGGAGAGGGGAGATTGCCTATTGATCAGTGGGGAATCACTCTACTCTCGGAGAGGGGAGATTGCCTATTGATCACTGGGGAATCACTCTACTCTCGGAGGGAGAGATTGCCTATTGATCACTGGGGAATCACTCTGCTCTCGGAGAGGGGAGATTTCCTATTGATCACTGGGGAATCACTCTGCTCTTGGAGAGGGGAGATTGCCTATTGATCACTGGGGAATAACTCTACTCTTGGAGAGGGGAGATTGCCTATTGATCACTGGGGATCACTCTGCTCTCGGAGAGGGGAGATTTCCTATTGATCACTGGGGATCGCTCTGCTCTCGGACAGGGGATATTGCCTATTGATCACTGGGGATCACTCTGCTCTCAGAGAGAGGAGATTTCCTATTGATCACTGGGGATCGCCCTGCACTCGAGGGGGAGATTGCCTATTGATCACTGGGGTATCACTCTACTCTCGGAGAGGGGAGATTTCCTATTGATCACTGGGGATCGCTCTGCTCTCGGAGAGGGGAGATTGCCTATTGATCACTGGGGATCACTCTGCTCTCGGAGAGGGGAGATTGCCTAATGATCAGTGGGGAATCACTCTACTCTTGGAGAGGGGAGATTGCCTATTGATCACTGGGGGATCACTCTGCTCTCGGAGAGGGGAGATTGCCTATTCATCACTGGGATTACTCTGCTCTCGGAGAGGGGAGATTGGCTATTGATCACTGGGGAATCACTCTACTCTCGGAGGGGGAGATTGCCTATTGATCACTGGGAGATCCCTCTGCTCTCGGAGGGGGAGTTTGCCTATTGATCACTGGGGATCGCTCTGCTCTCGGAGAGGGGAGATTTCCTATTAATCACTGGGGATCGCTCTGCTCTCGGAGGGGGAGTTTGCCTATTGATCAATGGGGGATCGCTCTGCTCTCGGAGAGGGGAGATTTCCTATTAATCACTGGGGATCGCTCTGCTCTCGGAGAGGGGAGATTGCCTATTGATCAATGAGGGACCACTCTGCTCTCGGAGAGGGGAGATTTCCTATTGATCACTGGGGATCGCTCTGCTCTCGGAGAGGGGAATTTGCCTATTGATCACTGGGGAATCACTCTGCTCTCGGAGGGGGAGATTGCCTATTGATCACAGGGAATCGCTCAGCTCTCGGAGAGGGGAGATAGCCTATTGATCACTGGGGATCGCTCTGCTCTCGGAGAGGGGAGATTGCCTATTGATCACTGGGGAATCACTCTGCTCTCGGAGAGGGGAGATTGCCTATTGATCACCGGGGAATCACTCTGCTCTTGGAGAGGGGAGATTGCCTATTGATCACCGGGGAATCACTCTGCTCTCGGAGAGGGGAGATTGCCTATTGTTCACTGGGGACCACTCTGCTCTCGGAGAGGGGAGATTTCCTATTGATCACTGGGGAATCACTCTGCTCTTGGAGAGGGGAGATTGCCTATTGATCACTGGGGGATCACTCTGCTCTCGGAGAGGGGAGATTGCCTATTGAACACTGGGGATCGCTCTGCTCTCGGAGAGGGGAGATTGCCTATTGATCACTGGGGAATCACTCTGCTCTCGGAGAGGGGAGATTGCCTATTGATCACTGGGGGATCACGCTGCTCTCGGAGAGGGGAGATTGCCTACTGATCACTGGGGATCACTGTGCTCTAGGAGAGGGGAGATTGCCTATTGATCACTGGGGATCGCTCTGCTCTCGGAGGGGGAGATTGCCTATTGATCACTGGGGTTCGCTCTGCTCTCGGAGAGGGGAGATTGCCTATTGATCACTGGGGGATCACTCTGCTCTCGGAGAGGGGAGATTGCCTATTGATCAGTGGGGAATCACTCTACTCTCGGAGAGGGGAGATTGCCTATTGATCACTGGGGAATCACTCTACTCTCGGAGGGAGAGATTGCCTATTGATCACTGGGGAATCACTCTGCTCTCGGAGAGGGGAGATTTCCTATTGATCACTGGGGAATCACTCTGCTCTTGGAGAGGGGAGATTGCCTATTGATCACTGGGGAATAACTCTACTCTTGGAGAGGGGAGATTGGCTAATGATCACTGGGGATCACTCTGCTCTTGGAGGGGGAGATTGCCTATTGATCATGGGGGAATCACTCTGCTCTTGGAGGGGGAGATTGGCTATTGATCACTGGAGAATTACTCTGCTCTCGGAGAGGGGAGATTGTTTATTGATCACTGGGGATCACTCTGCTCTCGGAGAGGGGAGATTGCCTAATGATCAGTGGGGAATGACTCTACTCTTGGAGAGGGGAGATTGCCTATTGATCACTGGGGGATCACTCTGCACTCGGAGAGGGAAGATTGCCTATTGGTCACTGGGGATCGCTCTGCTCTCGGAGGGGGAGATTGCCTATTGATCACTGGGGATCGCTCTGCTCTCGGAGAGGGGAGATTGCCTATTGATCACTGGGGGATCACTCTGCTCTCGGAGAGGGGAGATTGCCTATTGATCAGTGGGGAATCACTCTACTCTCGGAGACGGGAGATTGCCTATTGATCACTGGGGAATCACTCTACTCTCGGAGGGAGAGATTGCCTATTGATCACTGGGGAATCACTCTGCTCTCGGAGAGGGGAGATTTCCTATTGATCACTGGGGAATCACTCTGCTCTTGGAGAGGGGAGATTGCCTATTGATCACTGGGGAATAACTCTACTCTTGGAGAGGGGAGATTGCCTATTGATCACTGGGGATCACTCTGCTCTCGGAGAGGGGAGATTTCCTATTGATCACTGGGGATCGCTCTGCTCTCGGACAGGGGATATTGCCTATTGATCACTGGGGATCACTCTGCTCTCAGAGAGAGGAGATTTCCTATTGATCACTGGGGATCGCCCTGCACTCGAGGGGGAGATTGCCTATTGATCACTGGGGTATCACTCTACTCTCGGAGAGGGGAGATTTCCTATTGATCACTGGGGATCGCTCTGCTCTCGGAGAGGGGAGATTGCCTATTGATCACTGGGGATCACTCTGCTCTCGGAGAGGGGAGATTGCCTAATGATCAGTGGGGAATCACTCTACTCTTGGAGAGGGGAGATTGCCTATTGATCACTGGGGGATCACTCTGCTCTCGGAGAGGGGAGATTGCCTATTCATCACTGGGATTACTCTGCTCTCGGAGTGGGGAGATTGGCTATTGATCACTGGGGAATCACTCTACTCTCGGAGGGGGAGATTGCCTATTGATCACTGGGAGATCACTCTGCTCTCGGAGGGGGAGTTTGCCTATTGATCACTGGGGATCACTCTGCTCTCGGAGGGGGAGTTTGCCTATTGATCAATGGGGGATCGCTCTGCTCTCGGAGAGGGGAATTTGCCTATTGATCACTGGGGAATCACTCTGCTCTCGGAGGGGTAGATTGCCTATTGATCACAGGGAATCGCTCAGCTCTCGGAGAGGGGAGATAGCCTATTGATCACTGGGGATCGCTCTGCTCTCGGAGAGGGGAGATTGCCTATTGATCACTGGGGAATCACTCTGCTCTCGGAGAGGGGAGATTGCCTATTGATCACCGGGGAATCACTCTGCTCTTGGAGAGGGGAGATTGCCTATTGATCACCGGGGAATCACTCTGCTCTCGGAGAGGGGAGATTGCCTATTGTTCACTGGGGACCACTCTGCTCTCGGAGAGGGGAGATTTCCTATTGATCACTGGGGAATCACTCTGCTCTTGGAGAGGGGAGATTGCCTATTGATCACTGGGGGATCACTCTGATCTCGGAGAGGGGAGATTGCCTATTGAACACTGGGGATCGCTCTGCTCTCGGAGAGGGGAGATTGCCTATTGATCACTGGGGAATCACTCTGTTCTCGGAGAGGGGAGATTGCCTATTGATCACTGGGGGATCACTCTGCTCTCGGAGAGGGGAGATTGCCTACTGATCACTGGGGATCACTGTGCTCTAGGAGAGGGGAGATTGCCTATTGATCACTGGGGATCGCTCTGCTCTCGGAGGGGGAGATTGCCTATTGATCACTGGGGATCGCTCTGCTCTCGGAGAGGGGAGATTGCCTATTGATCACTGGGGGATCACTCTGCTCTCGGAGAGGGGAGATTGCCTATTGATCAGTGGGGAATCACTCTACTCTCGGAGAGGGGAGATTGCCTATTGATCACTGGGGAATCACTCTACTCTCGGAGGGAGAGATTGCCTATTGATCACTGGGGAATCACTCTGCTCTCGGAGAGGGGAGATTTCCTATTGATCACTGGGGAATCACTCTGCTCTTGGAGAGGGGAGATTGCCTATTGATCACTGGGGAATAACTCTACTCTTGGAGAGGGGAGATTGCCTATTGATCACTGGGGATCACTCTGCTCTCGGAAAGGGGAGATTGCCTATTGATCACTGGGGATCGCTCTGCTCTCGGAGAGGGGATATTGCCTGTTGATCACTGGGGATCACTCTGCTCTCAGAGAGGGGAGATTTCCTATTGATCACTGGGGATCGCCCTGCACTCGGAGGGGGAGATTGCCTATTGATCACTGGGGAATCACTCTACTCTCGGAGAGGGGAGATTTCCTATTGATCACTGGGGATCGCTCTGCTCTCGGAGAGGGGAGATTGCCTAATGATCAGTGGGGAATCACTCTACTCTTGGAGAGGGGAGATTGCCTATTGATCACTGGGGGATCACTCTGCTCTCGGAGAGGGGAGATTGCCTATTCATCACTGGGGATCACTCTGCTCTCGGAGAGGGGAGATTGGCTAATGATCACTGGGGATCACTCTGCTCTCGGAGAGGGGAGATTTCCTATTAATCACTGGGGATCGCTCTGCTCTCGGAGGGGGAGTTTGCCTATTGATCACTGGGGAATCACTCTGCTCTCGGAGGGGAAATTGCCTATTGATCACAGGGAATCGCTCAGCTCTCGGAGAGGGGAGATAGCCTATTGATCACTGGGGATCGCTCTGCTCTCGGAGAGGGGAGATTGCCTATTGATCACTGGGGAATCACTCTGCTCTCGGAGAGGGGAGATTGCCTATTGATCACCGGGGAATCACTCTGCTCTCGGAGAGGGGAGATTGCCTATTGATCACCGGGGAATCACTCTGCTCTCGGAGAGGGGAGATTGCCTATTGTTCACTGGGGACCACTCTGCTCTCGGAGAGGGGAGATTTCCTATTGATCACTGGGGATCGCTCTGCTCTCGGAGAGGGGATATTGCCTATTGATCACTGGGGATCACTCTGCTCTGAGAGAGAAAGATTGCCTATTGATCACTGGGGATCACTCTGCTCTCAGAGAGGGAGATTGCCTATTGATCACTGGCAATCACTCTGCTCTCAGAGAGGGAGATTGACTACTGATCACTGGGGATCACTCTGCTCTTGGAGGGGGAGATTGCCTATTGATCATGGGGGAATCACTCTGCTCTTGGAGTGGGAGATTGGCTATTGATCACTGGAGAATCACTCTGCTCTCGGAGAGGGGAGATTGCCTATTGATCACTGGGGATCACTCTGCTCTCGGAGAGGGGAGATTGCCTAATGATCAGTGGGGAATCACTCTACTCTTGGAGAGGGGAGATTGCCTATTGATCACTGGGGGATCACTCTGCTCTCGGAGAGGGAAGATTGCCTATTGATCACTGTGGATCGCTCTGCTCTCGGAGGGGGAGATTGCCTATTGATCACTGGGGATCGCTCTGCTCTCGGAGAGGGGAGATTGCCTATTGATCACTGGGGGATCACTCTGCTCTCGGAGAGGGGAGATTGCCTATTGATCAGTGGGGAATCACTCTACTCTCGGAGAGGGGAGATTGCCTATTGATCACTGGGGAATCACTCTACTCTCGGAGGGAGAGATTGCCTATTGATCACTGGGGAATCACTCTGCTCTCGGAGAGGGGAGATTTCCTATTGATCACTGGGGAATCACTCTGCTCTTGGAGAGGGGAGATTGCCTATTGATCACTGGGGAATAACTCTACTCTTGGAGAGGGGAGATTGCCTATTGATCACTGGGGATCACTCTGCTCTCGGAGAGGGGAGATTTCCTATTGATCACTGGGGATCGCTCTGCTCTCGGACAGGGGATATTGCCTATTGATCACTGGGGATCACTCTGCTCTCAGAGAGAGGAGATTTCCTATTGATCACTGGGGATCGCCCTGCACTCGAGGGGGAGATTGCCTATTGATCACTGGGGTATCACTCTACTCTCGGAGAGGGGAGATTTCCTATTGATCACTGGGGATCGCTCTGCTCTCGGAGAGGGGAGATTGCCTATTGATCACTGGGGATCACTCTGCTCTCGGAGAGGGGAGATTGCCTAATGATCAGTGGGGAATCACTCTACTCTTGGAGAGGGGAGATTGCCTATTGATCACTGGGGGATCACTCTGCTCTCGGAGAGGGGAGATTGCCTATTCATCACTGGGATTACTCTGCTCTCGGAGAGGGGAGATTGGCTATTGATCACTGGGGAATCACTCTACTCTCGGAGGGGGAGATTGCCTATTGATCACTGGGAGATCCCTCTGCTCTCGGAGGGGGAGTTTGCCTATTGATCACTGGGGATCGCTCTGCTCTCGGAGAGGGGAGATTTCCTATTAATCACTGGGGATCGCTCTGCTCTCGGAGGGGGAGTTTGCCTATTGATCAATGGGGGATCGCTCTGCTCTCGGAGAGGGGAGATTTCCTATTAATCACTGGGGATCGCTCTGCTCTCGGAGAGGGGAGATTGCCTATTGATCAATGAGGGACCACTCTGCTCTCGGAGAGGGGAGATTTCCTATTGATCACTGGGGATCGCTCTGCTCTCGGAGAGGGGAATTTGCCTATTGATCACTGGGGAATCACTCTGCTCTCGGAGGGGGAGATTGCCTATTGATCACAGGGAATCGCTCAGCTCTCGGAGAGGGGAGATAGCCTATTGATCACTGGGGATCGCTCTGCTCTCGGAGAGGGGAGATTGCCTATTGATCACTGGGGAATCACTCTGCTCTCGGAGAGGGGAGATTGCCTATTGATCACCGGGGAATCACTCTGCTCTTGGAGAGGGGAGATTGCCTATTGATCACCGGGGAATCACTCTGCTCTCGGAGAGGGGAGATTGCCTATTGTTCACTGGGGACCACTCTGCTCTCGGAGAGGGGAGATTTCCTATTGATCACTGGGGAATCACTCTGCTCTTGGAGAGGGGAGATTGCCTATTGATCACTGGGGGATCACTCTGCTCTCGGAGAGGGGAGATTGCCTATTGAACACTGGGGATCGCTCTGCTCTCGGAGAGGGGAGATTGCCTATTGATCACTGGGGAATCACTCTGCTCTCGGAGAGGGGAGATTGCCTATTGATCACTGGGGGATCACGCTGCTCTCGGAGAGGGGAGATTGCCTACTGATCACTGGGGATCACTGTGCTCTAGGAGAGGGGAGATTGCCTATTGATCACTGGGGATCGCTCTGCTCTCGGAGGGGGAGATTGCCTATTGATCACTGGGGTTCGCTCTGCTCTCGGAGAGGGGAGATTGCCTATTGATCACTGGGGGATCACTCTGCTCTCGGAGAGGGGAGATTGCCTATTGATCAGTGGGGAATCACTCTACTCTCGGAGAGGGGAGATTGCCTATTGATCACTGGGGAATCACTCTACTCTCGGAGGGAGAGATTGCCTATTGATCACTGGGGAATCACTCTGCTCTCGGAGAGGGGAGATTTCCTATTGATCACTGGGGAATCACTCTGCTCTTGGAGAGGGGAGATTGCCTATTGATCACTGGGGAATAACTCTACTCTTGGAGAGGGGAGATTGGCTAATGATCACTGGGGATCACTCTGCTCTTGGAGGGGGAGATTGCCTATTGATCATGGGGGAATCACTCTGCTCTTGGAGGGGGAGATTGGCTATTGATCACTGGAGAATTACTCTGCTCTCGGAGAGGGGAGATTGTTTATTGATCACTGGGGATCACTCTGCTCTCGGAGAGGGGAGATTGCCTAATGATCAGTGGGGAATGACTCTACTCTTGGAGAGGGGAGATTGCCTATTGATCACTGGGGGATCACTCTGCTCTCGGAGAGGGAAGATTGCCTATTGGTCACTGGGGATCGCTCTGCTCTCGGAGGGGGAGATTGCCTATTGATCACTGGGGATCGCTCTGCTCTCGGAGAGGGGAGATTGCCTATTGATCACTGGGGGATCACTCTGCTCTCGGAGAGGGGAGATTGCCTATTGATCAGTGGGGAATCACTCTACTCTCGGAGACGGGAGATTGCCTATTGATCACTGGGGAATCACTCTACTCTCGGAGGGAGAGATTGCCTATTGATCACTGGGGAATCACTCTGCTCTCGGAGAGGGGAGATTTCCTATTGATCACTGGGGAATCACTCTGCTCTTGGAGAGGGGAGATTGCCTATTGATCACTGGGGAATAACTCTACTCTTGGAGAGGGGAGATTGCCTATTGATCACTGGGGATCACTCTGCTCTCGGAGAGGGGAGATTTCCTATTGATCACTGGGGATCGCTCTGCTCTCGGACAGGGGATATTGCCTATTGATCACTGGGGATCACTCTGCTCTCAGAGAGAGGAGATTTCCTATTGATCACTGGGGATCGCCCTGCACTCGAGGGGGAGATTGCCTATTGATCACTGGGGTATCACTCTACTCTCGGAGAGGGGAGATTTCCTATTGATCACTGGGGATCGCTCTGCTCTCGGAGAGGGGAGATTGCCTATTGATCACTGGGGATCACTCTGCTCTCGGAGAGGGGAGATTGCCTAATGATCAGTGGGGAATCACTCTACTCTTGGAGAGGGGAGATTGCCTATTGATCACTGGGGGATCACTCTGCTCTCGGAGAGGGGAGATTGCCTATTCATCACTGGGATTACTCTGCTCTCGGAGTGGGGAGATTGGCTATTGATCACTGGGGAATCACTCTACTCTCGGAGGGGGAGATTGCCTATTGATCACTGGGAGATCACTCTGCTCTCGGAGGGGGAGTTTGCCTATTGATCACTGGGGATCACTCTGCTCTCGGAGGGGGAGTTTGCCTATTGATCAATGGGGGATCGCTCTGCTCTCGGAGAGGGGAATTTGCCTATTGATCACTGGGGAATCACTCTGCTCTCGGAGGGGTAGATTGCCTATTGATCACAGGGAATCGCTCAGCTCTCGGAGAGGGGAGATAGCCTATTGATCACTGGGGATCGCTCTGCTCTCGGAGAGGGGAGATTGCCTATTGATCACTGGGGAATCACTCTGCTCTCGGAGAGGGGAGATTGCCTATTGATCACCGGGGAATCACTCTGCTCTTGGAGAGGGGAGATTGCCTATTGATCACCGGGGAATCACTCTGCTCTCGGAGAGGGGAGATTGCCTATTGTTCACTGGGGACCACTCTGCTCTCGGAGAGGGGAGATTTCCTATTGATCACTGGGGAATCACTCTGCTCTTGGAGAGGGGAGATTGCCTATTGATCACTGGGGGATCACTCTGATCTCGGAGAGGGGAGATTGCCTATTGAACACTGGGGATCGCTCTGCTCTCGGAGAGGGGAGATTGCCTATTGATCACTGGGGAATCACTCTGTTCTCGGAGAGGGGAGATTGCCTATTGATCACTGGGGGATCACTCTGCTCTCGGAGAGGGGAGATTGCCTACTGATCACTGGGGATCACTGTGCTCTAGGAGAGGGGAGATTGCCTATTGATCACTGGGGATCGCTCTGCTCTCGGAGGGGGAGATTGCCTATTGATCACTGGGGATCGCTCTGCTCTCGGAGAGGGGAGATTGCCTATTGATCACTGGGGGATCACTCTGCTCTCGGAGAGGGGAGATTGCCTATTGATCAGTGGGGAATCACTCTACTCTCGGAGAGGGGAGATTGCCTATTGATCACTGGGGAATCACTCTACTCTCGGAGGGAGAGATTGCCTATTGATCACTGGGGAATCACTCTGCTCTCGGAGAGGGGAGATTTCCTATTGATCACTGGGGAATCACTCTGCTCTTGGAGAGGGGAGATTGCCTATTGATCACTGGGGAATAACTCTACTCTTGGAGAGGGGAGATTGCCTATTGATCACTGGGGATCACTCTGCTCTCGGAAAGGGGAGATTGCCTATTGATCACTGGGGATCGCTCTGCTCTCGGAGAGGGGATATTGCCTGTTGATCACTGGGGATCACTCTGCTCTCAGAGAGGGGAGATTTCCTATTGATCACTGGGGATCGCCCTGCACTCGGAGGGGGAGATTGCCTATTGATCACTGGGGAATCACTCTACTCTCGGAGAGGGGAGATTTCCTATTGATCACTGGGGATCGCTCTGCTCTCGGAGAGGGGAGATTGCCTAATGATCAGTGGGGAATCACTCTACTCTTGGAGAGGGGAGATTGCCTATTGATCACTGGGGGATCACTCTGCTCTCGGAGAGGGGAGATTGCCTATTCATCACTGGGGATCACTCTGCTCTCGGAGAGGGGAGATTGGCTAATGATCACTGGGGATCACTCTGCTCTCGGAGAGGGGAGATTTCCTATTAATCACTGGGGATCGCTCTGCTCTCGGAGGGGGAGTTTGCCTATTGATCACTGGGGAATCACTCTGCTCTCGGAGGGGAAATTGCCTATTGATCACAGGGAATCGCTCAGCTCTCGGAGAGGGGAGATAGCCTATTGATCACTGGGGATCGCTCTGCTCTCGGAGAGGGGAGATTGCCTATTGATCACTGGGGAATCACTCTGCTCTCGGAGAGGGGAGATTGCCTATTGATCACCGGGGAATCACTCTGCTCTCGGAGAGGGGAGATTGCCTATTGATCACCGGGGAATCACTCTGCTCTCGGAGAGGGGAGATTGCCTATTGTTCACTGGGGACCACTCTGCTCTCGGAGAGGGGAGATTTCCTATTGATCACTGGGGATCGCTCTGCTCTCGGAGAGGGGATATTGCCTATTGATCACTGGGGATCACTCTGCTCTGAGAGAGAAAGATTGCCTATTGATCACTGGGGATCACTCTGCTCTCAGAGAGGGAGATTGCCTATTGATCACTGGCAATCACTCTGCTCTCAGAGAGGGAGATTTCCTATTGATCACTGGGGATCACTCTGCTCTCGGAGAGGGGAGATTGCCTATTGATCACTGGGGATCACTCTGCTCTCGGAGAGGGGAGATTGCCTAATGATCAGTGGGGAATCACTCTACTCTTGGAGAGGGGAGATTGCCTATTGATCACTGGGGGATCACTCTGCTCTCGGAGAGGGAAGATTGCCTATTGATCACTGGGGATCGCTCTGCTCTCGGAGGGGGAGATTGCCTATTGATCACTGGGGATCGCTCTGCTCTCGGAGAGGGGAGATTGACTATTGATCACTGGGGGATCACTCTGCTCTCGGAGAGGGGAGATTGCCTATTGATCAGTGGGGAATCACTCTACTCTCGGAGAGGGGAGATTGCCTATTGATCACTGGGGAATCACTCTACTCTCGGAGGGAGAGATTGCCTATTGATCACTGGGGAATCACTCTGCTCTCGGAGAGGGGAGATTTCCTATTGATCACTGGGGAATCACTCTGCTCTTGGAGAGGGGAGATTGCCTATTGATCACTGGGGAATAACTCTACTCTTGGAGAGGGGAGATTGCCTATTGATCACTGGGGATCACTCTGCTCTCGGAGAGGGGAGATTTCCTATTGATCACTGGGGATCGCTCTGCTCTCGGACAGGGGATATTGCCTATTGATCACTGTGGATCACTCTGCTCTCAGAGAGAGGAGATTTCCTATTGATCACTGGGGATCGCCCTGCACTCGAGGGGGAGATTGCCTATTGATCACTGGGGAATCACTCTACTCTCGGAGAGGGGAGATTTCCTATTGATCACTGGGGATCGCTCTGCTCTCGGAGAGGGGAGATTGCCTATTGATCACTGGGGATCACTCTGCTCTCGGAGAGGGGAGATTGCCTAATGATCAGTGGGGAATCACTCTACTCTTGGAGAGGGGAGATTGCCTATTGATCACTGGGGGATCACTCTGCTGTCGGAGAGGGGAGATTGCCTATTCATCACTGGGATCACTCTGCTCTCGGAGAGGGGAGATTGCCTATTCATCACTGGGGATCGCTCTTCTTTCGGAGGGGGAGTTTGCCTATTGATCACTGGGGAATCACTCTACTCTCGGAGGGGGAGATTGCCTATTGATCACTGGGAGATCACTCTGCTCTCGGAGGGGGAGTTTGCCTATTGATCACTGGGGATCACTCTGCACTCGGAGAGGGGAGATTTCCTATTAAACACTGGGGATCGCTCTACTCTCGGAGGGGGAGATTGCCTATTGATCACTGGGGAATCACTCTGCTCTCGGAGAGGGGAGATTGCCTATTGATCACTGGGGAATCACTCTGCTCTTGGAGAGGGGAGATTGCCTATTGATCACCGGGGAATCACTCTGCTCTCGGAGAGGGGAGATTGCCTATTGTTCACTGGGGACCACTCTGCTCTCGGAGTGGGGAGATTTCCTATTGATCACTGGGGATCGCTCTGCTCTCGGAGAGGGGATATTGCCTATTGATCACTGGGGATCACTCTGCTCTCAGAGAGGGGAGATTTCCTATTGATGACTGGGGATCGCCCTGCACTCGAGGGGGAGATTGCCTATTGATCACTGGGGTATCACTCTACTCTCGGAGGGGGAGATTGCCTATTGATCACTGGGAGATCACTCTGCTCTCGGAGGGGGAGTTTGCCTATTGATCACTGGGGATCACTCTGCTCTCGGAGAGGGGAGATTTCCTATTAAACACTGGGGATCGCTCTACTCTCGGAGGGGGAGATTGCCTATTGATCACTGGGGAATCACTCTGCTCTCGGAGAGGGGAGATTGCCTATTGATCACCGGGGAATCACTCTGCTCTTGGAGAGGGGAGATTGCCTATTGATCACCGGGGAATCACTCTACTCTCGGAGAGGGGAGATTGCCTATTCATCACTGGGGATCGCTCTTCTTTCGGAGGGGGAGTTTGCCTATTGATCACTGGGGAATCACTCTACTCTCGGAGGGGGAGATTGCCTATTGATCACTGGGAGATCACTCTGCTCTCGGAGGGGGAGTTTGCCTATTGATCACTGGGGATCACTCTGCACTCGGAGAGGGGAGATTTCCTATTAAACACTGGGGATCGCTCTACTCTCGGAGGGGGAGATTGCCTATTGATCACTGGGGAATCACTCTGCTCTCGGAGAGGGGAGATTGCCTATTGATCACTGGGGAATCACTCTGCTCTTGGAGAGGGGAGATTGCCTATTGATCACCGGGGAATCACTCTGCTCTCGGAGAGGGGAGATTGCCTATTGTTCACTGGGGACCACTCTGCTCTCGGAGTGGGGAGATTTCCTATTGATCACTGGGGATCGCTCTGCTCTCGGAGAGGGGATATTGCCTATTGATCACTGGGGATCACTCTGCTCTCAGAGAGGGGAGATTTCCTATTGATGACTGGGGATCGCCCTGCACTCGAGGGGGAGATTGCCTATTGATCACTGGGGTATCACTCTACTCTCGGAGAGGGGAGATTTCCTATTGATCACTGGGGATCGCTCTGCTCTCGGAGAGGGGAGATTGCCTATAGATCACTGGGGATCACTCTGCTCTCGGAGAGGGGAGATTGCCTAATGATCAGTGGGGAATCACTCTACTCTTGGAGAGGGGAGATTGCCTATTGATCACTGGGGGATCACTCTGCTCTCGGAGAGGGGAGATTGCCTATTCATCACTGGGATCACTCTGCTCTCGGAGAGGGGAGATTGGCTATTCATCACTGGGGATCACTCTGCTCTCGGAGAGGGGAGATTGGCTAATGATCACTGGGGATCACTCTGCTCTCGGAGAGGGGAGATTTCCTATTAATCACTGGGGATCGCTCTGCTCTCGGAGGGGGAGTTTGCCTATTGATCACTGGGGAATCACTCTGCTCTCGGAGGGGAAATTGCCTATTGATCACAGGGAATCGCTCAGCTCTCGGAGAGGGGAGATAGCCTATTGATCACTTGGGATCGCTCTGCTCTCGGAGAGGGGAGATTGCCTATTGATCACTGGGGAATCACTCTGCTCTCGGAGAGGGGAGATTGCCTATTGATCACCGGGGAATCACTCTGCTCTCGGAGAGGGGAGATTGCCTATTGATCACCGGGGAATCACTCTGCTCTCGGAGAGGGGAGATTGCCTATTGTTCACTGGGGACCACTCTGCTCTCGGAGGGGGGAGATTTCCTATTGATCACTGGGGATCGCTCTGCTCTCGGAGAGGGGATATTGCCAATTGATCACTGGGGATCACTCTGCTCTGAGAGAGAAAGATTGCCTATTGATCACTGGGGATCACTCTGCTCTCAGAGAGGGAGATTGCCTATTGATCACTGGCAATCACTCTGCTCTCAGAGAGGGAGATTTCCTATTGATCACTGGGGATCGCTCTGCTCTCGGAGAGGGGAGATTGCCTATTGATCACTGGGGATCGCTCTGCTCTCGGAGAGGGGAGATTGCCTAATGATCAGTGGGGAATCACTCTACTCTTGGAGAGGGGAGATTGCCTATTGATCACTGGGGGATCACTCTGCTCTCGGAGAGGGGAGATTGCCTATTGATCACTGGGGATCGCTCTGCTCTCGGAGAGGGGAGATTGCCTAATGATCAGTGGGGAATCACTCTACTCTTGGAGAGGGGAGATTGCCTATTGATCACTGGGGGATCACTCTGCTCTCGGAGAGGGAAGATTGCCTATTGATCACTGGGGATCGCTCTGCTCTCGGAGGGGGAGATTGCCTATTGATCACTGGGGATCGCTCTGCTCTCGGAGAGGGGAGATTGACTATTGATCACTGGGGGATCACTCTGCTCTCGGAGAGGGGAGATTGCCTATTGATCAGTGGGGAATCACTCTACTCTCAGAGAGGGGAGATTGCCTATTGATCACTGGGGAATCACTCTACTCTCGGAGAGGGGAGATTTCCTATTGATCACTGGGGAATCACTCTGCTCTTGGAGAGGGGAGATTGCCTATTGATCACTGGGGAATAACTCTACTCTTGGAGAGGGGAGATTGCCTATTGATCACTGGGGATCACTCTGCTCTCGGAGAGGGGAGATTTCCTATTGATCACTGCGGATCGCTCTGCTCTCGGACAGGGGATATTGCCTATTGATCACTGGGGATCACTCTGCTCTCAGAGAGAGGAGATATCCTATTGATCACTGGGGATCGCCCTGCACTCGAGGGGGAGATTGCCTATTGATCACTGGGGAATCACTCTACTCTCGGAGAGGGGAGATTTCCTATTGATCACTGGGGATCGCTCTGCTCTCGGAGAGGGGAGATTGCCTATTGATCACTGGGGATCACTCTGCTCTCGGAGAGGGGAGATTGCCTAATGATCAGTGGGGAATCACTCTACTCTTGGAGAGGGGAGATTGCCTATTGATCACTGGGGGATCACTCTGCTCTCGGAGAGGGGAGATTGCCTATTGATCACTGGGGATCGCTCTGCTCTCGGAGAGGGGAGATTGCCTAATGATCAGTGGGGAATCACTCTACTCTTGGAGAGGGGAGATTGCCTATTGATCACTGGGGGATCACTCTGCTCTCGGAGAGGGAAGATTGCCTATTGATCACTGGGGATCGCTCTGCTCTCGGAGGGGGAGATTGCCTATTGATCACTGGGGATCGCTCTGCTCTCGGAGAGGGGAGATTGACTATTGATCACTGGGGGATCACTCTGCTCTCGGAGAGGGGAGATTGCCTATTGATCAGTGGGGAATCACTCTACTCTCAGAGAGGGGAGATTGCCTATTGATCACTGGGGAATCACTCTACTCTCGGAGAGGGGAGATTTCCTATTGATCACTGGGGAATCACTCTGCTCTTGGAGAGGGGAGATTGCCTATTGATCACTGGGGAATAACTCTACTCTTGGAGAGGGGAGATTGCCTATTGATCACTGGGGATCACTCTGCTCTCGGAGAGGGGAGATTTCCTATTGATCACTGGGGATCGCTCTGCTCTCGGACAGGGGATATTGCCTATTGATCACTGGGGATCACTCTGCTCTCAGAGAGAGGAGATATCCTATTGATCACTGGGGATCGCCCTGCACTCGAGGGGGAGATTGCCTATTGATCACTGGGGAATCACTCTACTCTCGGAGAGGGGAGATTTCCTATTGATCACTGGGGATCGCTCTGCTCTCGGAGAGGGGAGATTGCCTATTGATCACTGGGGATCACTCTGCTCTCGGAGAGGGGAGATTGCCTAATGATCAGTGGGGAATCACTCTACTCTTGGAGAGGGGAGATTGCCTATTGATCACTGGGGGATCACTCTGCTCTCGGAGAGGGGAGATTGCCTATTCATCACTGGGATCACTCTGCTCTCGGAGAGGGGAGATTGCCTATTCATCACTGGGGATCGCTCTTCTCTCGGAGGGGGAGTTTGCCTATTGATCACTGGGGAATCACTCTACTCTCGGAGGGGGAGATTGCCTATTGATCACTGGGAGATCACTCTGCTCTCGGAGGGGGAGTTTGCCTATTGATCACTGGGGATCACTCTGCTCTCGGAGAGGGGAGATTTCCTATTAAACACTGGGGATCGCTCTACTCTCGGAGGGGGAGATTGCCTATTGATCACTGGGGAATCACTCTGCTCTCGGAGAGGGGAGATTGCCTATTGATCACCGGGGAATCACTCTGCTCTTGGAGAGGGGAGATTGCCTATTGATCACCGGGGAATCACTCTGCTCTCGGAGAGGGGAGATTGCCTATTGTTCACTGGGGACCACTCTGCTCTCGGAGTGGGGAGATTTCCTATTGATCACTGGGGATCGCTCTGCTCTCGGAGAGGGGATATTGCCTATTGATCACTGGGGATCACTCTGCTCTCAGAGAGGGGAGATTTCCTATTGATGACTGGGGATCGCCCTGCACTCGAGGGGGAGATTGCCTATTGATCACTGGGGTATCACTCTACTCTCGGAGAGGGGAGATTTCCTATTGATCACTGGGGATAGCTCTGCTCTCGGAGAGGGGAGATTGCCTATAGATCACTGGGGATCACTCTGCTCTCGGAGAGGGGAGATTGCCTAATGATCAGTGGGGAATCAGTCTACTCTTGGAGAGGGGAGATTGCCTATTGATCACTGGGGGATCACTCTGCTGTCGGAGAGGGGAGATTGCCTATTCATCACTGGGATCACTCTGCTCTCGGAGAGGGGAGATTGGCTATTGATCACTGGGGAATCACTCTACTCTCGGAGGGGGAGATTGCCTATTGATCACTGGGAGATCACTCTGCTCTCGGAGGGGGAGTTTGCCTATTGATCACTGGGGATCACTCTGCTCTCGGAGAGGGGAGTTTGCCTATTGATCACTGGGGATGACTCTGCTCTCGGAGAGGGGAGATTGCCTATTCATCACTGGGATCACTCTGCTCTCGGAGAGGGGAGATTGGCTATTGATCACTGGGGAATCACTCTACTCTCGGAGGGGGAGATTGCCTATTGATCACTGGGGATCACTCTGCTCTCGGAGGTGGAGTTTGCCTATTGATCAATGGGGGATCGCTCTGCTCTCGGAGAGGGGAATTTGCCTATTGATCACTGGGGAATCACTCTGCTCTCGGAGGGGGAGATTGCCTATTGATCAGAGGGAATTGCTCAGCTCTCGGAGAGGGGAGATAGCCTATTGATCACTGGGGATCGCTCTGCTCTCGGAGAGGGGAGATTGCCTATTGATCACTGGGGAATCACTCTGCTCTCGGAGAGGGGAGATTGCCTATTGATCACCGGGGAATCACTCTGCTCTTGGAGAGGGGAGATTGCCTATTGATCACCGGGGAATCACTCTGCTCTCGGAGAGGGGAGATTGCCTATTGTTCACTGGGGACCACTCTGCTCTCGGAGACGGGAGATTTCCTATTGATCACTGGGGAATCACTCTGCTCTTGGAGAGGGGAGATTGCCTATTGATCACTGGGGGATCACTCTGCTCTCGGAGAGGGGAGATTGCCTATTGAACACTGGGGATCGCTCTGCTCTCGGAGAGGGGAGATTGCCTATTGATCACTGGGGAATCACTCTGCTCTCGGAGAGGGGAGATTGCCTATTGATCACTGGGGGATCACTCTGCTCTCGGAGAGGGGAGATTGCCTACTGATCACTGGGATCACTCTGCTCTCGGAGAGGGGAGATTGGCTATTCATCACTGGGGATCACTCTGCTCTCGGAGAGGGGAGATTGGCTAATGATCACTGGGGATCACTCTGCTCTCGGAGAGGGGAGATTTCCTATTAATCACTGGGGATCGCTCTGCTCTCGGAGGGGGAGTTTGCCTATTGATCACTGGGGAATCACTCTGCTCTCGGAGGGGAAATTGCCTATTGATCACAGGGAATCGCTCAGCTCTCGGAGAGGGGAGATAGCCTATTGATCACTTGGGATCGCTCTGCTCTCGGAGAGGGGAGATTGCCTATTGATCACTGGGGAATCACTCTGCTCTCGGAGAGGGGAGATTGCCTATTGATCACCGGGGAATCACTCTGCTCTCGGAGAGGGGAGATTGCCTATTGATCACCGGGGAATCACTCTGCTCTCGGAGAGGGGAGATTGCCTATTGTTCACTGGGGACCACTCTGCTCTCGGAGGGGGGAGATTTCCTATTGATCACTGGGGATCGCTCTGCTCTCGGAGAGGGGATATTGCCAATTGATCACTGGGGATCACTCTGCTCTGAGAGAGAAAGATTGCCTATTGATCACTGGGGATCACTCTGCTCTCAGAGAGGGAGATTTCCTATTGATCACTGGCAATCACTCTGCTCTCAGAGAGGGAGATTTCCTATTGATCACTGGGGATCGCTCTGCTCTCGGAGAGGGGAGATTGCCTATTGATCACTGGGGATCACTCTGCTCTCGGAGAGGGGAGATTGCCTAATGATCAGTGGGTAATCACTCTACTCTTGGAGAGGGGAGATTGCCTATTGATCACTGGGGGATCACTCTGCTCTCGGAGAGGGGAGATTGCCTATTGATCACTGGGGATCGCTCTGCTCTCGGAGAGGGGAGATTGCCTAATGATCAGTGGGGAATCACTCTACTCTTGGAGAGGGGAGATTGCCTATTGATCACTGGGGGATCACTCTGCTCTCGGAGAGGGAAGATTGCCTATTGATCACTGGGGATCGCTCTGCTCTCGGAGGGGGAGATTGCCTATTGATCACTGGGGATCGCTCTGCTCTCGGAGAGGGGAGATTGACTATTGATCACTGGGGGATCACTCTGCTCTCGGAGAGGGGAGATTGCCTATTGATCAGTGGGGAATCACTCTACTCTCGGAGAGGGGAGATTGCCTATTGATCACTGGGGGATCACTCTGCTCTCGGAGAGGGGAGATTGCCTATTGATCACTGGGGATCGCTCTGCT
Organism: Hemitrygon akajei; assembly: GCF_048418815.1. NCBI lineage: Eukaryota > Metazoa > Chordata > Chondrichthyes > Myliobatiformes > Dasyatidae > Hemitrygon > Hemitrygon akajei. The sequence continues at coordinate 56,619,305 of NC_133128.1, forward strand.
CTCGGAGAGGGGAGATTGCCTAATGATCAGTGGGGAATCACTCTACTCTTGGAGAGGGGAGATTGCCTATTGATCACTGGGGGATCACTCTGCTCTCGGAGAGGGAAGATTGCCTATTGATCACTGGGGATCGCTCTGCTCTCGGAGGGGGAGATTGCCTATTGATCACTGGGGATCGCTCTGCTCTCGGAGAGGGGAGATTGACTATTGATCACTGGGGGATCACTCTGCTCTCGGAGAGGGGAGATTGCCTATTGATCAGTGGGGAATCACTCTACTCTCGGAGAGGGGAGATTGCCTATTGATCACTGGGGAATCACTCAACTCTCGGAGAGGGGAGATTTCCTATTGATCACTGGGGAATCACTCTGCTCTTGGAGAGGGGAGATTGCCTATTGATCACTGGGGAATAACTCTACTCTTGGAGAGGGGAGATTGCCTATTGATCACTGGGGGATCACTCTGCTCTCGGAGAGGGGAGATTGCCTATTGATCACTGGGGAATCACTCTACTCTCGGAGAGGGGAGATTTCCTATTGATCACTGGGGATCGCTCTGCTCTCGGAGAGGGGAGATTGCCTATTGATCACTGGGGATCACTCTGCTCTCGGAGAGGGGAGATTGCCTAATGATCAGTGGGGAATCACTCTACTCTTGGAGAGGGGAGATTGCCTATTGATCACTGGGGGATCACTCTGCTCTCGGAGAGGGGAGATTGCCTATTCATCACTGGGATCACTCTGCTCTCGGAGAGGGGAGATTGGCTATTGATCACTGGGGAATCACTCTACTCTCGGAGGGGGAGATTGCCTATTGATCACTGGGAGATCACTCTGCTCTCGGAGGGGGAGTTTGCCTATTGATCACTGGGGATCACTCTGCTCTCGGAGGTGGAGTTTGCCTATTGATCAATGGGGGATCGCTCTGCTCTCGGAGAGGGGAATTTGCCTATTGATCACTGGGGAATCACTCTGCTCTCGGAGAGGGGAGATTTCCTATTAAACACTGGGGATCGCTCTACTCTCGGAGGGGGAGATTGCCTATTGATCACTGGGGAATCACTCTGCTCTCGGAGAGGGGAGATTGCCTATTGATCACCGGGGAATCACTCTGCTCTTGGAGAGGGGAGATTGCCTATTGATCACCGGGGAATCACTCTGCTCTCGGAGAGGGGAGATTGCCTATTGTTCACTGGGGACCACTCTGCTCTCGGAGTGGGGAGATTTCCTATTGATCACTGGGGATCGCTCTGCTCTCGGAGAGGGGATATTGCCTATTGATCACTGGGGATCACTCTGCTCTCAGAGAGGGGAGATTTCCTATTGATGACTGGGGATCGCCCTGCACTCGAGGGGGAGATTGCCTATTGATCACTGGGGTATCACTCTACTCTCGGAGAGGGGAGATTTCCTATTGATCACTGGGGATAGCTCTGCTCTCGGAGAGGGGAGATTGCCTATAGATCACTGGGGATCACTCTGCTCTCGGAGAGGGGAGATTGCCTAATGATCAGTGGGGAATCAGTCTACTCTTGGAGAGGGGAGATTGCCTATTGATCACTGGGGGATCACTCTGCTCTCGGAGAGGGGAGATTGCCTATTCATCACTGGGATCACTCTGCTCTCGGAGAGGGGAGATTGGCTATTGATCACTGGGGAATCACTCTACTCTCGGAGGGGGAGATTGCCTATTGATCACTGGGAGATCACTCTGCTCTCGGAGGGGGAGTTTGCCTATTGATCACTGGGGATCACTCTGCTCTCGGAGAGGGGAGTTTGCCTATTGATCACTGGGGATGACTCTGCTCTCGGAGAGGGGAGATTGCCTATTCATCACTGGGATCACTCTGCTCTCGGAGAGGGGAGATTGGCTATTGATCACTGGGGAATCACTCTACTCTCGGAGGGGGAGATTGCCTATTGATCACTGGGGATCACTCTGCTCTCGGAGGTGGAGTTTGCCTATTGATCAATGGGGGATCGCTCTGCTCTCGGAGAGGGGAATTTGCCTATTGATCACTGGGGAATCACTCTGCTCTCGGAGGGGGAGATTGCCTATTGATCACAGGGAATTGCTCAGCTCTCGGAGAGGGGAGATAGCCTATTGATCACTGGGGATCGCTCTGCTCTCGGAGAGGGGAGATTGCCTATTGATCACTGGGGAATCACTCTGCTCTCGGAGAGGGGAGATTGCCTATTGATCACCGGGGAATCACTCTGCTCTTGGAGAGGGGAGATTGCCTATTGATCACCGGGGAATCACTCTGCTCTCGGAGAGGGGAGATTGCCTATTGTTCACTGGGGACCACTCTGCTCTCGGAGACGGGAGATTTCCTATTGATCACTGGGGAATCACTCTGCTCTTGGAGAGGGGAGATTGCCTATTGATCACTGGGGGATCACTCTGCTCTCGGAGAGGGGAGATTGCCTATTGAACACTGGGGATCGCTCTGCTCTCGGAGAGGGGAGATTGCCTATTGATCACTGGGGAATCACTCTGCTCTCGGAGAGGGGAGATTGCCTATTGATCACTGGGGGATCACTCTGCTCTCGGAGAGGGGAGATTGGCTAATGATCACTGGGGATCACTCTGCTCTCGGAGAGGGGAGATTTCCTATTAATCACTGGGGATCGCTCTGCTCTCGGAGGGGGAGTTTGCCTATTGATCACTGGGGAATCACTCTGCTCTCGGAGGGGAAATTGCCTATTGATCACAGGGAATCGCTCAGCTCTCGGAGAGGGGAGATAGCCTATTGATCACTTGGGATCGCTCTGCTCTCGGAGAGGGGAGATTGCCTATTGATCACTGGGGAATCACTCTGCTCTCGGAGAGGGGAGATTGCCTATTGATCACCGGGGAATCACTCTGCTCTCGGAGAGGGGAGATTGCCTATTGATCACCGGGGAATCACTCTGCTCTCGGAGAGGGGAGATTGCCTATTGTTCACTGGGGACCACTCTGCTCTCGGAGGGGGGAGATTTCCTATTGATCACTGGGGATCGCTCTGCTCTCGGAGAGGGGATATTGCCAATTGATCACTGGGGATCACTCTGCTCTGAGAGAGAAAGATTGCCTATTGATCACTGGGGATCACTCTGCTCTCAGAGAGGGAGATTTCCTATTGATCACTGGCAATCACTCTGCTCTCAGAGAGGGAGATTTCCTATTGATCACTGGGGATCGCTCTGCTCTCGGAGAGGGGAGATTGCCTATTGATCACTGGGGATCACTCTGCTCTCGGAGAGGGGAGATTGCCTAATGATCAGTGGGTAATCACTCTACTCTTGGAGAGGGGAGATTGCCTATTGATCACTGGGGGATCACTCTGCTCTCGGAGAGGGGAGATTGCCTATTGATCACTGGGGATCGCTCTGCTCTCGGAGAGGGGAGATTGCCTAATGATCAGTGGGGAATCACTCTACTCTTGGAGAGGGGAGATTGCCTATTGATCACTGGGGGATCACTCTGCTCTCGGAGAGGGAAGATTGCCTATTGATCACTGGGGATCGCTCTGCTCTCGGAGGGGGAGATTGCCTATTGATCACTGGGGATCGCTCTGCTCTCGGAGAGGGGAGATTGACTATTGATCACTGGGGGATCACTCTGCTCTCGGAGAGGGGAGATTGCCTATTGATCAGTGGGGAATCACTCTACTCTCGGAGAGGGGAGATTGCCTATTGATCACTGGGGAATCACTCAACTCTCGGAGAGGGGAGATTTCCTATTGATCACTGGGGAATCACTCTGCTCTTGGAGAGGGGAGATTGCCTATTGATCACTGGGGAATAACTCTACTCTTGGAGAGGGGAGATTGCCTATTGATCACTGGGGGATCACTCTGCTCTCGGAGAGGGGAGATTTCCTATTGATCACTGGGGATCGCTCTGCTCTCGGACAGGGGATATTGCCTATTGATCACTGGGGATCACTCTGCTCTCAGAGAGAGGAGATTTCCTATTGATCACTGGGGATCGCCCTGCACTCGAGGGGGAGATTGCCTATTGATCACTGGGGAATCACTCTACTCTCGGAGAGGGGAGATTTCCTATTGATCACTGGGGATCGCTCTGCTCTCGGAGAGGGGAGATTGCCTATTGATCACTGGGGATCACTCTGCTCTCGGAGAGGGGAGATTGCCTAATGATCAGTGGGGAATCACTCTACTCTTGGAGAGGGGAGATTGCCTATTGATCACTGGGGGATCACTCTGCTCTCGGAGAGGGGAGATTGCCTATTCATCACTGGGATCACTCTGCTCTCGGAGAGGGGAGATTGGCTATTGATCACTGGGGAATCACTCTACTCTCGGAGGGGGAGATTGCCTATTGATCACTGGGAGATCACTCTGCTCTCGGAGGGGGAGTTTGCCTATTGATCACTGGGGATCACTCTGCTCTCGGAGGTGGAGTTTGCCTATTGATCAATGCGGGATCGCTCTGCTCTCGGAGAGGGGAATTTGCCTATTGATCACTGGGGAATCACTCTGCTCTCGGAGGGGGAGATTGCCTATTGATCACAGGGAATTGCTCAGCTCTCGGAGAGGGGAGATAGCCTATTGATCACTGGGGATCGCTCTGCTCTCGGAGAGGGGAGATTGCCTATTGATCACTGGGGAATCACTCTGCTCTCGGAGAGGGGAGATTGCCTATTGATCACCGGGGAATCACTCTGCTCTCGGAGAGGGGAGATTGCCTATTGTTCACTGGGGACCACTCTGCTCTCGGAGTGGGGAGATTTCCTATTGATCACTGGGGATCGCTCTGCTCTCGGAGAGGGGATATTGCCTATTGATCACTGGGGATCACTCTGCTCTCAGAGAGGGGAGATTTCCTATTGATGACTGGGGATCGCCCTGCACTCGAGGGGGAGATTGCCTATTGATCACTGGGGTATCACTCTACTCTCGGAGAGGGGAGATTTCCTATTGATCACTGGGGATCGCTCTGCTCTCGGAGAGGGGAGATTGCCTATAGATCACTGGGGATCACTCTGCTCTCGGAGAGGGGAGATTGCCTAATGATCAGTGGGGAATCACTCTACTCTTGGAGAGGGGAGATTGCCTATTGATCACTGGGGGATCACTCTGCTCTCGGAGAGGGGAGATTGCCTATTTATCACTGGGATCACTCTGCTCTCGGAGAGGGGAGATTGGCTATTGATCACTGGGGAATCACTCTACTCTCGGAGGGGGAGATTGCCTATTGATCACTGGGAGATCACTCTGCTCTCGGAGGGGGAGTTTGCCTATTGATCACTGGGGAATCACTCTACTCTCGGAGGGGGAGATTGCCTATTGATCACTGGGAGATCACTCTGCTCTCGGAGGTCGAGTTTGCCTATTGATCATTGGGGGATCGCTCTGCTCTCGGAGAGGGGAGATTGCCTATTGATCACTGGGGAATCACTCTGCTCTCGGAGGGGGAGATTGCCTATTGATCACTGGGAATCACTCTGCTCTCGGAGGGGGAGATTGCCTATTGATCACTGGGGAATCACTCTGATCTCGGAGGGGGAGATTGCCTATTGATCACTGGGAATCACTCTGCTCTCGGAGGGGGAGATTGCCTATTGATCACTGGGGGATCACTCTGCTCTCGGAGAGGGGAGATTGCCTATTGATCACTGGGGAATCACTCTACTCTCGGAGGGGGAGATTGCCTATTGATCACTGGGAGATCACTCTGCTCTCGGAGGGGGAGTTTGCCTATTGATCACTGGGAGATCACTCTGCTCTCGGAGGTGGAGTTTGCCTATTGATCACTGGGGAATCACTCTACTCTCGGAGAGGGGAGATTTCCTATTGATCACTGGGGATCGCTCTGCTCTCAGAGAGGGGAGATTGCCTATTGATCACTGGGGATCACTCTACTCTTGGAGAGGGGAGATTGCCTATTGATCACAGGGGGATCACTCAGTTCTCGGAGAGGGGACATTTCCTATTGATCACTGGGGATCGCCCTGCACTCGGAGGGGGAGATTGCCTATTGATCACTGGGGAATCACTCTACTCTCGGAGAGGGGAGATTGCATATTGATCACTGGGGATCACTCTGCTCTCGGAGAGGGGAGATTGTCTAATGATCAGTGGGGAACACTCTGCTCTCGGAGAGGGGAGATTGCCTATTGATCACTGTGGAATCACTCTACTCTCGGAGGGGGAGATTGCCTATTGATCACTGTGGAATCACTCTACTCTCGGAGGGGGAGTTTCCCAATTGATCACTGGGGATCACTCTGCTCTCGGAGAGGGGAGATTTCCTATTAATCACTGGGGATCGCTCTGCTCTCGGAGGGGGAGTTTGCCTATTGATCACAGGGGATCACTCTGCTCTCGGAGAGGGGAGTTTGCCTATTGATCCCTGGGGAATCACTCTGCTCTCGGAGGGGGATATTGCCTATTGATCACTGGGTATCGCTCAGCTCTCGGAGAGGGGAGATAGCCTGTTGATCACTGGGGATCGCTCTGCTCTCGGAGAGGGGAGTTTGCCTATTGATCACTGGGGAATCGCTCTGCTCTCGGAGAGGGGAGTTTGCCTATTGATCACTGGGGAATCACTCTGCTCTCGGAGAGGGGAGATTGCCTATTGATCACTGGGGAATCACTCTGCTCTCGGAGAGGGGAGATTGCCTATTGATCACCGGGGAATCACTCTGCTCTCGGAGAGGGGAGTTTGCCTATTGATCACTGGGGAATCACTCTGCTCTCGGAGAGGGGAGATTGCCTATTGATCACCGGGGAATCACTCTGCTCTCGGAGAGGGGAGATTGCCTATTGATCACCGGGGAATCACTCTGCTCTCGGAGAGGGGAGTTTGCCTATTGATCACTGGGGAATCACTCTGCTCTCGGAGAGGGGAGATTGCCTATTGATCACTGGGAGATCACTCTGCTCTCGGAGAGGGGAATTTGCCTATTGATCACTGGGGAATCACTCCGCTCTCGGAGGGGGAGATTGCCTATTGATCACAGGGAATCGCTCAGCTCTCGGAGAGGGGAGATAGCCTATTGATCACTGTGGGATCGCTCTGCTCTCGGAGAGGGGAGTTTGCCTATTGATCACTGGGGAATCACTCTGCTCTCGGAGAGGGGAGATTGCCTATTGATCACTGGGGAATCGCTCTGATCTCGGAGGGGGAGATTGCCTATTGATCACTGGGGATCGCTCTGCTCTCGGAGAGGGGAGATTGCCTATTGATCACTGGGGAATCGCTCTGCTCTCGGAGGGGGAGATTGCCTATTGATCTCTGGGGATCGCTCTGCTCTCGGAGAGGGGAATTGCCTATTGATCACTGGCAATCACTCTGTTCTCAGAGAGGGAGATTGACTACTGATCACTGGGGATCACTCTGCTCTTGGAGGGGGGAGATTGCCTATTGATCAGTGGGGAATCACTCTGCTCTCGGAGAGGGGAGATGGCCTATTGATCACTGGGGGATCACTCTGCTTTCGGAGAGGGGAGATTGCCTATTGATCACTGGGGAATCACTCTGCTCTTGGAGAAGGGAGATTGCCTATTGATCACTGGGGGATCACTCTGCTCTCGGAGAGGGGAGATTGCCTATTGATCACTGGGGATCACTGTGCCCTAGGATGAGGGGAGATTGCCTATTGATGACTGGGTATCGCTCTGCTCTCGGAGGGGGAGATTGCCTATTGATCACTGGGGATCGCTCTGCACTCGCAGAGGGGAGATTACCTATTGATCACTGGGGGATCACTCTGCTCTCGGAGAGGGGAGATTGCCTATTGATCAGTGGGGAATCACTCTACTCTCGGAGAGGGGAGATTGCCTATTGATCACTGGGGAATCACTCTACTCTCGGAGAGGGGAGATTGCCTATTGATCACTGGGGAATCACTCTGCTCTTGGAGGGAGAGATTGCCTATTGATCCCTGGGGAATAACTCTACTCTCAGAGAGGGGAGATTGCCTATTGATCACTCGGGATCGCTCTGCTCTCGGAGAGGGGAGATTGCCTATTGATCACTGGGGACCACTCTGCTCTCGGGGAGGGGAGATTTCCTATTGATCACTGGGGATCGCTCTGCTCTCGGAGAGGGGAGATTGCCTATTGATCACTGGGGATCACTCTGCTCTCAGAGAGGGGAGATTTCCTATTGATCACTGGGGATCGCCCTGCACTCGGAGGGGGAGATTGCCTATTGATCAGTGGGGAATCACTCTACTCTTGGAGAGGGGACATTGCCTATTGATCACAGGGGGATCACTCTGCTCTCGGAGAGGGGACATTTCCTATTGATCACTGGGGATCGCCCTGCACTCGGAGCGGGAGATTGCCTATTGATCACTGGGGAATCACTCTACTCTCGGAGAGGGCAGATTTCCTATTGATCACTGGGGATCGCTCTGCTCTCGGAGAGGGGAGATTGCCTATTGATCACTGGGGAATCACTCTGCTCTCGGAGAGGGGAGATTGCCTATTGATCACCGGGGAATCACTCTGCTCTCGGAGAGGGGAGATTGCCTATTGATCACCGGGGAATCACTCTGATCTCGGAGGGGGAGATTGCCTATTGATCACTGGGGATCGCTCTGCTCTCGGAGAGGGGAGATTGCCGATTGATCACTGGGGAATCGCTCTGCTCTCGGAGGGGGAGATTGCCTATTGATCTCTGGGGATCGCTCTGCTCTCGGAGAGGGGAGATTGCCTATTGATCACTGGGGAATCGCTCTGCTCTCGGAGAGGGGAGATTGCCTTTTGATCAGTGGCAATCACTCTGCTCTCAGAGAGGGAGATTGACTACTGATCACTGGGGATCAGTCTGCTCTTGGAGGGGGAGATTGCCTATTGATCACTGGGGGAATCACTCTGCTCTTGGAGGGGGGAGATTGCCTACTGATCAGTGGGGAATCACTCTGCTCTCGGAGAGGGGAGATGGCCTATTGATCACTGGGGGATCACTCTGCTCTCGGAGAGGGGAGATTGCCTATTGATCACTGGGGATCACTCTGCTCTCGGAGGGGGAGATTGCCAATTGATCACTGGGGGATCACTCTGCTCTCGGAGAGGGGAGATTGCCTATTGATCACTGGGGATCACTGTGCCCTAAGAGAGGGGAGATTGCCTATTGATGACTGGGTATCGCTCTGCTCTCGGAGGGGGAGATTGCCTATTGATCACTGGGGATCGCTCTGCTCTCGCAGAGGGGAGATTGCCTATTGATCACTGTGGGATCACTCTGCTCTCGGAGAGGGGAGATTGCCTACTGATCAGTGGGGAATCACTCTACTCTCGGAGAGGGGAGATTGCCTATTGATCACTGGGGAATCACTCTACTCTCGGAGAGGGGATATTGCCTATTGATCACTGGGGAATCACTCTGCTCTCGGAGGGAGAGATTGCCTATTGATCCCTGGGGATTACTCTGCTCTCGGAGAGGGGAGATTTCCTATTGATCACTGGGGAATCACTCTGCTCTTGGAGAGGGGAGATTGCCTATTGATCACTGGGGAATAACTCTACTCTCAGAGAGGGGAGATTGCCTATTGATCACTCGGGATCGCTCTGCTCTCGGAGAGGGGAGATTGCCTATTGATCACTGGGGACCACTCTGCTCTCGGAGAGGGGAGATTTCCTATTGATCACTGGGGATCGCCCTGCACTCGGAGGGGGAGATTGCCTATTGATCACTGGGGAATCACTCTACTCTCGGAGAGGGGAGATTTCCTATTGATCACTGGGGATCGCTCTGCTCTCAGAGAGGGGAGATTGCCTATTGATCACTGGGGATCACTCTGCTCTCGGAGAGGGGAGATTGCCTATTGATCAGTGGGGATCACTCTACTCTTGGAGAGGGGAGATTGCCTATTGATCACAGGGGGATCACTCTGCTCTCGGAGAGGGGAGATTTCCTATTGATCACCGGGGAATCACTCTGCTCTCGGAGAGGGGACATTTCCTATTGATCACTGGGGAACGCCCTGCACTCGGAGGGGGAGATTGCCTATTGATCACTGGGGAATCACTCTACTCTCGGAGAGGGGAGATTGCCTATTGATCACTGGGGATCACTCTGCTCTCGGACGGGGAGTTTGCCTATTGATCACTGGGGGATCGCTCTGCTCTCGGAGAGGGGAATTTGCCTATTGATCACTGGGGAATCACTCCGCTCTCGGAGGGGGAGATTGCCTATTGATCACAGGGAATCGCTCAGCTCTCGGAGAGGGGAGATAGCCTATTGATCACTGGGGATCGCTCTGCTCTCGGAGAGGGGAGTTTGCCTATTGATCACTGGGGAATCACTCTGCTCTCGGAGAGGGGAGATTGCCTATTGATCACTGGGGAATCGCTCTGCTCTCGGAGAGGGGAGATTGCCTATTGATCACTGGGGATCACTCTGCTCTCGGAGAGGGGAATTTGCCTATTGATCACTGGGGAATCACTCCGCTCTCGGAGGGGGAGATTGCCTATTGATCACAGGGAATCGCTCAGCTCTCGGAGAGGGGGAGATAGCCTATTGATCACTGGGGATAGCTCTGCTCTCGGAGAGGGGAGATTGCCTATTGATCACTGGGGAATCGCTCTGCTCTCGAAGGGGGAGATTGCCTATTGATCACTGGGGATCTCTCTGCTCTCGGAGAGGGGAGATTGCCTATTGATCACTGGCAATCACTCTGCTCTCAGAGAGGGAGATTGACTACTGATCACTGGGGATCAGTCTGCTCTTGGAGGGGGAGATTGCCTATTGATCACTGGGGGAATCACTCTGCTCTTGGAGGGGGGAGATTGCCTATTGATCAGTGGGGAATCACTCTGCTCTCGGAGAGGGGAGATGGCCTATTGATCACTGGGGGATCACTCTGCTCTCGGAGAGGGGAGATTGCCTATTGATCACTGGGGATCACTCTGCTCTCGGAGGGGGAGATTGCCTATTGATCACTGTGGGATCGCTCTGCTCTCGGAGAGGGGAGATTGCCTACTGATCAGTGGGGAATCACTCTACTCTCGGAGAGGGGAGATTGCCTATTGATCACTGGGGAATCACTCTACTCTCGGAGAGGGGAGATTGCCTATTGATCACTGGGGAATCACTCTGCTCTCGGAGGGAGAGATTGCCTATTGATCCCTGGGGATTACTCTGCTCTCGGAGAGGGGAGATTTCCTATTGATCACTGGGGAATCACTCTGCTCTTGGAGAGGGGAGATTGCCTATTGATCACTGGGGAATAACTCTACTCTCAGAGAGGGGAGATTGCCTATTGATCACTCGGGATCGCTCTGCTCTCGGAGAGGGGAGATTGCCTATTGATCACTGGGGACCACTCTGCTCTCGGAGAGGGGAGATTTCCTATTGATCACTGGGGATCGCCCTGCACTCGGAGGGGGAGATTGCCTATTGATCACTGGGGAATCACTCTACTCTCGGAGAGGGGAGATTGCCTATTGATCACAGGGGGATCACTCTGCTCTCGGAGAGGGGAGATTTCCTATTGATCACCGGGGAATCACTCTGCTCTCGGAGAGGGGACATTTCCTATTGATCACTGGGGAACGCCCTGCACTCGGAGGGGGAGATTGCCTATTGATCACTGGGGAATCACTCTACTATCGGAGAGGGGAGATTTCCTATTGATCATTGGGGATCGCTCTGCTCTCGGAGAGGGGAGATTGCCTATTGATCACTGGGGATCACTCTGCTCTCGGAGAGGGGAATTTGCCTATTGATCACTGGGGAATCACTCCGCTCTCGGAGGGGGAGATTGCCTATTGATCACAGGGAATCTCTCAGCTCTCGGAGAGGGGAGATAGCCTATTGATCACTGGGGATCGCTCTGCTCTCGGTGAGGGGAGTTTGCCTATTGATCACTGGGGAATCACTCTGCTCGCTCTGCTCTCGGAGAGGGGAGATTGCCTATTGATCACTGGGGATCACTCTGCTCTCGGAGAGGGGAATTTGCCTATTGATCACTGGGGAATCACTCCGCTCTCGGAGGGGGAGATTGCCTATTGATCACAGGGAATCGCTCAGCTCTCGGAGAGGGGAGATTGCCTATTGATCACCGGGGAATCACTCTGCTCTCGGAGAGGGGAGATTGCCTATTGATGACTGGGGAATCGCTCTGATCTCGGAGGGGGAGATTGCCTATTGTTCACTGGGGATCGCTCTGCTCTCGGAGAGGGGAGATTGCCTATTGATCACTGGGGAATCGCTCTGCTCTCGGAGGGGGAGATTGCCTATTGATCTCTGGGGATCGCTCTGCTCTCGGAGAGGGGAGATTGCCTATTGATCACTGGGGAATCGCTCTGCTCTCGAAGGGGGAGATTGCCTATTGATCACTGGGGATCTCTCTGCTCTCGGAGAGGGGAATTGCCTATTGATCACTGGCAATCACTCTGTTCTCAGAGAGGGAGATTGACTACTGATCACTGGGGATCAGTCTGCTCTTGGAGGGGGAGATTGCCTATTGATCACTGGGGGAATCACTCTGCTCCTGGAGGGGGGAGATTGCCTATTGATCAGTGGGGAATCACTCTGCTCTCGGAGAGGGGAGATGGCCTATTGATCACTGGGGGATCACTCTGCTCTCGGAGAGGGGAGATTGCCTATTGATCACTGGGGAATCACTCTGCTCTTGGAGAGGGGAGATTGCCTATTGATCACTGGGGGATCACTCTGCTCTCGGAGAGGGGAGATTGCCTATTGATCACTGGGGGATCACTCTGCTCTCGGAGAGGGGAGATTGCCTATTGATCAGTGGGGAATCACTCTACTCTCGGAGAGGGGAGATTGCCTATTGATCACTGGGGAATCACTCTACTCTCGGAGAGGGGAGATTGCCTATTGATCACTGGGGAATCGCTCTGATCTCGGAGGGGGAGATTGCCTATTGATCACTGGGGATCGCTCTGCTCTCGGAGAGGGGAGATTGCCGATTGATCACTGGGGAATCGCTCTGCTCTCGGAGGGGGAGATTTCCTATTGATCACCGGGGAATCACTCTGCTCTCGGAGAGGGGACATTTCCTATTGATCACTGGGGAACGCCCTGCACTCGGAGGGGGAGATTGCCTATTGATCACTGGGGAATCACTCTACTCTCGGAGAGGGGAGATTGCCTATTGATCACTGGGAGATCACTCTGCTGTCGGAGGGGGAGTTTGCCTATTGATCACTGGGGGATCGCTCTGCTCTCGGAGAGGGGAATTTGCCTATTGATCACTGGGGAATCACTCCGCTCTCGGAGGGGGAGATTGCCTATTGATCACAGGGAATCGCTCAGCTCTCGGAGAGGGGAGATAGCCTATTGTTCACTGGGGATCGCTCTGCTCTCGGAGAGGGGAGTTTGCCTATTGATCACTGGGGAATCACTCTACTCTCGGAGAGGGGAGATTGCCTATTGATCACTGGGGAATCACTCTGCTCTCGGAGAGGGGAGATTGCCTATTGATCACCGGGGAATCACTCTGCTCTCGGAGAGGGGAGATTGCCTATTGATCACCGGGGAATCACTCTGCTCTCGGAGAGGGGGGATTGCCTATTGATCACTGGGGAATCGCTCTGATCTCGGAGGGGGAGATTGCCTATTGATCACTGGGGATCGCTCTGCTCTCGGAGAGGGGAGATTGCCTATTGATCACTGGGGAATCGCTCTGCTCTCGGAGGGGGAGATTGCCTATTGATCTCTGGGGATCGCTCTGCTCTCGGAGAGGGGAGATTGCCTATTGATCACTGGGGAATCGCTCTGCTCTCGAAGGGGGAGATTGCCTATTGATCACTGGGGATCTCTCTGCTCTCGGAGAGGGGAATTGCCTATTGATCACTGGCAATCACTCTGTTCTCAGAGAGGGAGATTGACTACTGATCACTGGGGATCAGTCTGCTCTTGGAGGGGGAGATTGCCTATTGATCACTGGGGGAATCACTCTGCTCTTGGAGGGGGGAGATTGCCTATTGATCAGTGGGGAATCACTCTGCTCTCGGAGAGGGGAGATGGCCTATTGATCACTGGGGGATCACTCTGCTCTCGGAGAGGGGAGATTGCCTATTGATCACTGGGGAATCACTCTGCTCTTGGGGAGGGGAGATTGCCTATTGATCACTGGTGGATCACTCTGCTCTCGGAGAGGGGAGATTGCCTATTGATCACTGGGGATCACTGTGCCCTAGGATGAGGGGAGATTGCCTATTGATGACTGGGTATCGCTCTGCTCTCGGAGGGGGAGATTGCCTAGTGATCACTGGGGATCGCTCTGCACTCGCAGAGGGGAGATTACCTATTGATCACTGGGGGATCACTCTGCTCTCGGAGAGGGGAGATTGCCTATTGATCAGTGGGGAATCACTCTACTCTCGGAGAGGGGAGATTGCCTATTGATCACTGGGGAATCACTCTACTCTCGGAGAGGGGAGATTGGCTATTGATCACTGGGGAATCACTCTGCTCTTGGAGGGAGAGATTGCCTATTGATCCCTGGGGAATAACTCTACTCTCAGAGAGGGGCAGATTGCCTATTGATCACTCGGGATCGCTCTGCTCTCGGAGAGGGGAGATTGCCTATTGATCACTGGGGACCACTCTGCTCTCGGAGAGGGGAGATTTCCTATTGATCACTGGGGATCGCTCTGCTCTCGGAGAGGGGAGATTGCCTATTGATCACTGGGGATCACTCTGCTCTCAGAGAGGGGAGATTTCCTATTGATCACTGGGGATCGCCCTGCACTCGGAGGGGGAGATTGCCTATTGATCAGTGGGGAATCACTCTACTCTTGGAGAGGGGAGATTGCCTATTGATCACTTGGGGATCACTCTGCTCTCGGAGAGGGGACATTTCCTATTGATCACTGGGGATCGCCCTGCACTCGGAGGGGGAGATTGCCTATTGATCACTGGGGAATCACTCTACTCTCGGAGAGGGCAGATTTCCTATTGATCACTGGGGATCGCTCTGCTCTCGGAGAGGGGAGATTGCCTATTGATCACTGGGGATCACTCTGCTCTCGGAGAGGGGAGATTGCCTAATGATCACTGGGGAATCACTCTGCTCTCGGAGAGGGGAGATTGCCTATTGATCACTGGGGAATCACTCTGCTCTCGGAGAGGGGAGATTGCCTATTGATCACCGGGGAATCACTCTGCTCTCGGAGAGGGGAGATTGCCTATTGATCACTGGGGAATCGCTCTGATCTCGGAGGGGGAGATTGCCTATTGATCACTGGGGATCGCTCTGCTCTCGGAGAGGGGAGATTGCCGATTGATCACTGGGGAATCGCTCTGCTCTCGGAGGGGGAGATTGCCTATTGATCTCTGGGGATCGCTCTGCTCTCGGAGAGGGGAGATTGCCTATTGATCACTGGGGAATCGCTCTGCTCTCGAAGGGGGAGATTGCCTATTGATCACTAAGGATCTCTCTGCTCTCGGAGAGGGGAGATTGCCTATTGATCACTGGCAATCACTCTGCTCTCAGAGAGGGAGATTGACTCCTGATCACTGGGGATCAGTCTGCTCTTGGAGGGGGAGATTGCCTATTGATCACTGGTGGAATCACTCTGCTCTTGGAGGGGGGAGATTGCCTATTGATCAGTGGGGAATCACTCTGCTCTCGGAGAGGGGAGATGGCCTATTGATCACTGGGGGATCACTCTGCTCTCGGAGAGGGGAGATTGCCTATTGATCACTGGGGATCATTCTGCTCTCGGAGGGGGAGATTGCCAATTGATCACTGGGGGATCACTCTGCTCTCGGAGAGGGGAGATTGCCTATTGATCACTGGGGATCACTGTGCCCTAGGAGAGGGGAGATTGCCTATTGATGACTGGGTATCGCTCTGCTCTCGGAGGGGGAGATTGCCTATTGATCACTGGGGATCGCTCTGCTCTCGCAGAGGGGAGATTGCCTATTGATCACTGTGGGATCACTCTGCTCTCGGAGAGGGGAGATTGCCTACTGATCAGTGGGGAATCACTCTACTCTCGGAGAGGGGAGATTGCCTATTGATCACTGGGGAATCACTCTACTCTCGGAGAGGGGAGATTGCCTATTGATCACTGGGGAATCACTCTGCTCTCGGAGGGAGAGATTGCCTATTGATCCCTGGGGATTACTCTGCTCTCGGAGAGGGGAGATTTCCTATTGATCACTGGGGAATCACTCTGCTCTTGGAGAGGGGAGATTGCCTATTGATCACTGGGGAATAACTCTACTCTCAGAGAGGGGAGATTGCCTATTGATCACTCGGGATCGCTCTGCTCACGGAGAGGGGAGATTGCCGATTGATCACTGGGGACCACTCTGCTCTCGGAGAGGGGAGATTTCCTATTGATCACTCGGGATCGCTCTGCTCTCGGAGAGGGGAGATTGCCTATTGATCAGTGGGGATCACTCTACTCTTGGAGAGGGGAGATTGCCTATTGATCACAGGGGGATCTCTCTGCTCTCGGAGAGGGGAGATTTCCTATTGATCACCGGGGAATCACTCTGCTCTCGGAGAGGGGACATTTCCTATTGATCACTGGGGAACGCCCTGCACTCGGAGGGGGAGATTGCCTATTGATCACTGGGGAATCACTCTACACTCGGAGAGGGGAGATTTCCTATTGATCACTGGGGATCGCTCTGCTCTCGGAGAGGGGAGATTGCCTATTGATCACTGGGGATCACTCTGCTCTCGGAGAGGGGAATTTGCCTATTGATCACTGGGGAATCACTCCGCTCTCGGAGGGGGAGATTGCCTATTGATCACAGGGAATCGCTCAGCTCTCGGAGAGGGGAGATAGCCTATTGATCACTGGGGATCGCTCTGCTCTCGGAGAGGGGAGTTTGCCTATTGATCACTGGGGAATCACTCTGCTCTCGGAGAGGGGAGATTGCCTATTGATCACCGGGGAATCACTCTGCTCTCGGAGAGGGGACATTTCCTATTGATCACTGGGGAACGCCCTGCACTCGGAGGGGGAGATTGCCTATTGATCACTGGGGAATCACTCTACTCTCGGAGAGGGGAGATTGCCTATTGATCACTGGGAGATCACTCTGCTGTCGGAGGGGGAGTTTGCCTATTGATCACTGGGGGATCGCTCTGCTCTCGGAGAGGGGAATTTGCCTATTGATCACTGGGGAATCACTCCGCTCTCGGAGGGGGAGATTGCCTATTGATCACAGGGAATCGCTCAGCTCTCGGAGAGGGGAGATAGCCTATTGTTCACTGGGGATCGCTCTGCTCTCGGAGAGGGGAGTTTGCCTATTGATCACTGGGGAATCACTCTACTCTCGGAGAGGGGAGATTGCCTATTGATCACTGGGGAATCACTCTGCTCTCGGAGAGGGGAGATTGCCTATTGATCACCGGGGAATCACTCTGCTCTCGGAGAGGGGAGATTGCCTATTGATCACCGGGGAATCACTCTGCTCTCGGAGAGGGGAGATTGCCTATTGATCACTGGGGAATCGCTCTGATCTCGGAGGGGGAGATTGCCTATTGATCACTGGGGATCGCTCTGCTCTCGGAGAGGGGAGATTGCCTATTGATCACTGGGGAATCGCTCTGCTCTCGGAGGGGGAGATTGCCTATTGATCTCTGGGGATCGCTCTGCTCTCGGAGAGGGGAGATTGCCTATTGATCACTGGGGAATCGCTCTGCTCTCGAAGGGGGAGATTGCCTATTGATCACTGGGGATCTCTCTGCTCTCGGAGAGGGGAATTGCCTATTGATCACTGGCAATCACTCTGTTCTCAGAGAGGGAGATTGACTACTGATCACTGGGGATCAGTCTGCTCTTGGAGGGGGAGATTGCCTATTGATCACTGGGGGAATCACTCTGCTCTTGGAGGGGGGAGATTGCCTATTGATCAGTGGGGAATCACTCTGCTCTCGGAGAGGGGAGATGGCCTATTGATCACTGGGGGATCACTCTGCTCTCGGAGAGGGGAGATTGCCTATTGATCACTGGGGAATCACTCTGCTCTTGGGGAGGGGAGATTGCCTATTGATCACTGGGGGATCACTCTGCTCTCGGAGAGGGGAGATTGCCTATTGATCACTGGGGATCACTGTGCCCTAGGATGAGGGGAGATTGCCTATTGATGACTGGGTATCGCTCTGCTCTCGGAGGGGGAGATTGCCTAGTGATCACTGGGGATCGCTCTGCACTCGCAGAGGGGAGATTACCTATTGATCACTGGGGGATCACTCTGCTCTCGGAGAGGGGAGATTGCCTATTGATCAGTGGGGAATCACTCTACTCTCGGAGAGGGGAGATTGCCTATTGATCACTGGGGAATCACTCTACTCTCGGAGAGGGGAGATTGGCTATTGATCACTGGGGAATCACTCTGCTCTTGGAGGGAGAGATTGCCTATTGATCCCTGGGGAATAACTCTACTCTCAGAGAGGGGCAGATTGCCTATTGATCACTCGGGATCGCTCTGCTCTCGGAGAGGGGAGATTGCCTATTGATCACTGGGGACCACTCTGCTCTCGGAGAGGGGAGATTTCCTATTGATCACTGGGGATCGCTCTGCTCTCGGAGAGGGGAGATTGCCTATTGATCACTGGGGATCACTCTGCTCTCAGAGAGGGGAGATTTCCTATTGATCACTGGGGATCGCCCTGCACTCGGAGGGGGAGATTGCCTATTGATCAGTGGGGAATCACTCTACTCTTGGAGAGGGGAGATTGCCTATTGATCACTTGGGGATCACTCTGCTCTCGGAGAGGGGACATTTCCTATTGATCACTGGGGATCGCCCTGCACTCGGAGGGGGAGATTGCCTATTGATCACTGGGGAATCACTCTACTCTCGGAGAGGGCAGATTTCCTATTGATCACTGGGGATCGCTCTGCTCTCGGAGAGGGGAGATTGCCTATTGATCACTGGGGATCACTCTGCTCTCGGAGAGGGGAGATTGCCTAATGATCACTGGGGAATCACTCTGCTCTCGGAGAGGGGAGATTGCCTATTGATCACTGGGGAATCACTCTGCTCTCGGAGAGGGGAGATTGCCTATTGATCACCGGGGAATCACTCTGCTCTCGGAGAGGGGAGATTGCCTATTGATCACTGGGGAATCGCTCTGATCTCGGAGGGGGAGATTGCCTATTGATCACTGGGGATCGCTCTGCTCTCGGAGAGGGGAGATGGCCTATTGATCACTGGGGGATCACTCTGCTCTCGGAGAGGGGAGATTGCCTATTGATCACTGGGGAATCACTCTGCTCTTGGGGAGGGGAGATTGCCTATTGATCACTGGGGGATCACTCTGCTCTCGGAGAGGGGAGATTGCCTATTGATCACTGGGGATCACTGTGCCCTAGGATGAGGGGAGATTGCCTATTGATGACTGGGTATCGCTCTGCTCTCGGAGGGGGAGATTGCCTAGTGATCACTGGGGATCGCTCTGCACTCGCAGAGGGGAGATTACCTATTGATCACTGGGGGATCACTCTGCTCTCGGAGAGGGGAGATTGCCTATTGATCAGTGGGGAATCACTCTACTCTCGGAGAGGGGAGATTGCCTATTGATCACTGGGGAATCACTCTACTCTCGGAGAGGGGAGATTGGCTATTGATCACTGGGGAATCACTCTGCTCTTGGAGGGAGAGATTGCCTATTGATCCCTGGGGAATAACTCTACTCTCAGAGAGGGGCAGATTGCCTATTGATCACTCGGGATCGCTCTGCTCTCGGAGAGGGGAGATTGCCTATTGATCACTGGGGACCACTCTGCTCTCGGAGAGGGGAGATTTCCTATTGATCACTGGGGATCGCTCTGCTCTCGGAGAGGGGAGATTGCCTATTGATCACTGGGGATCACTCTGCTCTCAGAGAGGGGAGATTTCCTATTGATCACTGGGGATCGCCCTGCACTCGGAGGGGGAGATTGCCTATTGATCAGTGGGGAATCACTCTACTCTTGGAGAGGGGAGATTGCCTATTGATCACTTGGGGATCACTCTGCTCTCGGAGAGGGGACATTTCCTATTGATCACTGGGGATCGCCCTGCACTCGGAGGGGGAGATTGCCTATTGATCACTGGGGAATCACTCTACTCTCGGAGAGGGCAGATTTCCTATTGATCACTGGGGATCGCTCTGCTCTCGGAGAGGGGAGATTGCCTATTGATCACTGGGGATCACTCTGCTCTCGGAGAGGGGAGATTGCCTAATGATCACTGGGGAATCACTCTGCTCTCGGAGAGGGGAGATTGCCTATTGATCACTGGGGAATCACTCTGCTCTCGGAGAGGGGAGATTGCCTATTGATCACCGGGGAATCACTCTGCTCTCGGAGAGGGGAGATTGCCTATTGATCACTGGGGAATCGCTCTGATCTCGGAGGGGGAGATTGCCTATTGATCACTGGGGATCGCTCTGCTCTCGGAGAGGGGAGATTGCCGATTGATCACTGGGGAATCGCTCTGCTCTCGGAGGGGGAGATTGCCTATTGATCTCTGGGGATCGCTCTGCTCTCGGAGAGGGGAGATTGCCTATTGATCACTGGGGAATCGCTCTGCTCTCGAAGGGGGAGATTGCCTATTGATCACTAAGGATCTCTCTGCTCTCGGAGAGGGGAGATTGCCTATTGATCACTGGCAATCACTCTGCTCTCAGAGAGGGAGATTGACTCCTGATCACTGGGGATCAGTCTGCTCTTGGAGGGGGAGATTGCCTATTGATCACTGGTGGAATCACTCTGCTCTTGGAGGGGGGAGATTGCCTATTGATCAGTGGGGAATCACTCTGCTCTCGGAGAGGGGAGATGGCCTATTGATCACTGGGGGATCACTCTGCTCTCGGAGAGGGGAGATTGCCTATTGATCACTGGGGATCATTCTGCTCTCGGAGGGGGAGATTGCCAATTGATCACTGGGGGATCACTCTGCTCTCGGAGAGGGGAGATTGCCTATTGATCACTGGGGATCACTGTGCCCTAGGAGAGGGGAGATTGCCTATTGATGACTGGGTATCGCTCTGCTCTCGGAGGGGGAGATTGCCTATTGATCACTGGGGATCGCTCTGCTCTCGCAGAGGGGAGATTGCCTATTGATCACTGTGGGATCACTCTGCTCTCGGAGAGGGGAGATTGCCTACTGATCAGTGGGGAATCACTCTACTCTCGGAGAGGGGAGATTGCCTATTGATCACTGGGGAATCACTCTACTCTCGGAGAGGGGAGATTGCCTATTGATCACTGGGGAATCACTCTGCTCTCGGAGGGAGAGATTGCCTATTGATCCCTGGGGATTACTCTGCTCTCGGAGAGGGGAGATTTCCTATTGATCACTGGGGAATCACTCTGCTCTTGGAGAGGGGAGATTGCCTATTGATCACTGGGGAATAACTCTACTCTCAGAGAGGGGAGATTGCCTATTGATCACTCGGGATCGCTCTGCTCACGGAGAGGGGAGATTGCCGATTGATCACTGGGGACCACTCTGCTCTCGGAGAGGGGAGATTTCCTATTGATCACTCGGGATCGCTCTGCTCTCGGAGAGGGGAGATTGCCTATTGATCAGTGGGGATCACTCTACTCTTGGAGAGGGGAGATTGCCTATTGATCACAGGGGGATCTCTCTGCTCTCGGAGAGGGGAGATTTCCTATTGATCACCGGGGAATCACTCTGCTCTCGGAGAGGGGACATTTCCTATTGATCACTGGGGAACGCCCTGCACTCGGAGGGGGAGATTGCCTATTGATCACTGGGGAATCACTCTACACTCGGAGAGGGGAGATTTCCTATTGATCACTGGGGATCGCTCTGCTCTCGGAGAGGGGAGATTGCCTATTGATCACTGGGGATCACTCTGCTCTCGGAGAGGGGAATTTGCCTATTGATCACTGGGGAATCACTCCGCTCTCGGAGGGGGAGATTGCCTATTGATCACAGGGAATCGCTCAGCTCTCGGAGAGGGGAGATAGCCTATTGATCACTGGGGATCGCTCTGCTCTCGGAGAGGGGAGTTTGCCTATTGATCACTGGGGAATCACTCTGCTCTCGGAGAGGGGAGATTGCCTATTGATCACTGGGGAATCACTCTGCTCTCGGAGAGGGGAGATTGCCTATTGATCATCGGGGAGTCACTCTGCTCTCGGAGAGGGGAGATTGCCTATTGATCACTGGGAGATCACTCTGCTCTCGGAGGGGGAGTTTGCCTATTGATCACTGGGGGATCGCTCTGCTCTCGGAGAGGGGAATTTGCCTATTGATCACTGGGGAATCACTCCGCTCTCGGAGGGGGAGATTTCCTATTGATCACTGGGGATCGCTCTGCTCTCGGAGAGGGGAGATTGCCTATTGATCACTGGGGATCACTCTGCTCTCGGAGAGGGGAATTTGCCTATTGATCACTGGGGAATCACTCCGCTCTCGGAGGGGGAGATTGCCTATTGATCACAGGGAATCGCTCAGCTCTCGGAGAGGGGAGATTGCCTATTGATCACCGGGGAATCACTCTGCTCTCGGAGAGGGGAGATTGCCTATTGATCACTGGGGAATCGCTCTGATCTCGGAGGGGGAGATTGCCTATTGATCACTGGGGATCGCTCTGCTCTCGGAGAGGGGAGATTGCCTATTGATCACTGGGGAATCGCTCTGCTCTCGGAGGGGGAGATTGCCTATTGATCTCTGGGGATCGCTCTGCTCTCGGAGAGGGGAGATTGCCTATTGATCACTGGGGAATCGCTCTGCTCTCGAAGGGGGAGATTGCCTATTGATCACTGGGGATCTCTCTGCTCTCGGAGAGGGGAATTGCCTATTGATCACTGGCAATCACTCTGTTCTCAGAGAGGGAGATTGACTACTGATCACTGGGGATCAGTCTGCTCTTGGAGGGGGAGATTGCCTATTGATCACTGGGGGAATCACTCTGCTCTTGGAGGGGGGAGATTGCCTATTGATCAGTGGGGAATCACTCTGCTCTCGGAGAGGGGAGATTGCCTATTGATCACTGGGGATCACTCTGCTCTCGGAGAGGGGAGATGGCCTATTGATCACTGGGGGATCACTCTGCTCTCGGAGAGGGGAGATTGCCTATTGATCACTGGGGAATCACTCTGCTCTCGGAGAGGGGAGATTGCCTATTGATCACTGGGGATCACTGTGCCCTAGGATGAGGGGAGATTGCCTATTGATGACTGGGTATCGCTCTGCTCTCGGAGGGGGAGATTGCCTATTGATCACTGGGGATCGCTCTGCACTCGCAGAGTGGAGATTACCTATTGATCACTGGGGGATCACTCTGCTCTCGGAGAGGGGAGATTGCCTATTGATCACTGGGGATCACTGTGCCCTAGGATGAGGGGAGATTGCCTATTGATGACTGGGTATCGCTCTGCTCTCGGAGGGGGAGATTGCCTATTGATCACTGGGGATCGCTCTGCACTCGCAGAGTGGAGATTACCTATTGATCACTGGGGGATCACTCTGCTCTCGGAGAGGGGAGATTGCCTATTGATCAGTGGGGAATCACTCTACTCTCGGAGAGGGGAGATTGCCTATTGATCACTGGGGAATCACTCTACTCTCGGAGCGGGGAGATTGCCTATTGATCATTGGGGAATCGCTCAGATCTCGGAGGGGGAGATTGCCTATTGATCACTGGGGATCGCTCTGCTCTCGGAGAGGGGAGATTGCCGATTGATCACTGGGGAATCGCTCTGCTCTCGGAGGGGGAGATTGCCTATTGATCTCTGGGGATCGCTCTGCTCTCGGAGAGGGGAGATTGCCTATTGATCACTGGGGAATCGCTCTGCTCTCGAAGGGGGAGATTGCCTATTGATCACTGGGGATCTCTCTGCTCTCGGAGAGGGGAGATTGCCTATTGATCACTGGCAATCACTCTGCTCTCAGAGAGGGAGATTGACTACTGATCACTGGGGATCAGTCTGCTCTTGGAGGGGGAGATTGCCTATTGATCACTGGGGGAATCACTCTGCTCTTGGAGGGGGGAGATTGCCTATTGATCAGTGGGGAATCACTCTGCTCTCGGAGAGGGGAGATGGCCTATTGATCACTGGGGGATCACTCTGCTCTCGGAGAGGGGAGATTGCCTATTGATCACTGGGGATCACTCTGCTCTCGGAGGGGGAGATTGCCAATTGATCACTGGGGGATCACTCTGCTCTCGGAGAGGGGAGATTGCCTATTGATCACTGGGGATCACTGTGCCCTAGGAGAGGGGAGATTGCCTATTGATGACTGGGTATCGCTCTGCTCTCGGAGGGGGAGATTGCCTATTGATCACTGGGGATCGCTCTGCTCTCGCAGAGGGGAGATTGCCTATTGATCACTGTGGGATCACTCTGCTCTCGGAGAGGGGAGATTGCCTATTGATCACTGGGGAATCACTCTGCTCTCGGAGGGAGAGATTGCCTATTGATCCCTGGGGATTACTCTGCTCTCGGAGAGGGGAGATTTCCTATTGATCACTGGGGTATCACTCTGCTCTTGGAGAGGGGAGATTGGCTATTGATCACTGGGGAATAACTCTACTCTCAGAGAGGGGAGATTGCCTATTGATCACTGGGGATCACTCTGCTCTCGGAGAGGGGAGATTGCCTATTGATCAGTGGGGATCACTCTACTCTTGGAGAGGGGAGATTGCCTATTGATCACAGGGGGAACACTCTGCTCTCGGAGAGGGGAGATTTCCTATTGATCACCGGGGAATCACTCTGCTCTCGGAGAGGGGACATTTCCTATTGATCACTGGGGAACGCCCTGCACTCGGAGGGGGAGATTGCCTATTGATCACTGGGGAATCACTCTACTCTCGGAGAGGGGAGATTGCCTATTGATCACTGGGAGATCACTCTGCTGTCGGAGGGGGAGTTTGCCTATTGATCACTGGGGGATCGCTCTGCTCTCGGAGAGGGGAATTTGCCTATTGATCACTGGGGAATCACTCCGCTCTCGGAGGGGGAGATTGCCTATTGATCACAGGGAATCGCTCAGCTCTCGGAGAGGGGAGATAGCCTATTGTTCACTGGGGATCGCTCTGCTCTCGGAGAGGGGAGTTTGCCTATTGATCACTGGGGAATCACTCTACTCTCGGAGAGGGGAGATTGCCTATTGATCACTGGGGAATCACTCTGCTCTCGGAGAGGGGAGATTGCCTATTGATCACCGGGGAATCACTCTGCTCTCGGAGAGGGGAGATTGCCTATTGATCACCGGGGAATCACTCTGCTCTCGGAGAGGGGAGATTGCCTATTGATCACTGGGGAATCGCTCTGATCTCGGAGGGGGAGATTGCCTATTGATCACTGGGGATCGCTCTGCTCTCGGAGAGGGGAGATTGCCTATTGATCACTGGGGAATCGCTCTGCTCTCGGAGGGGGAGATTGCCTATTGATCTCTGGGGATCGCTCTGCTCTCGGAGAGGGGAGATTGCCTATTGATCACTGGGGAATCGCTCTGCTCTCGAAGGGGGAGATTGCCTATTGATCACTGGGGATCTCTCTGCTCTCGGAGAGGGGAATTGCCTATTGATCACTGGCAATCACTCTGTTCTCAGAGAGGGAGATTGACTACTGATCACTGGGGATCAGTCTGCTCTTGGAGGGGGAGATTGCCTATTGATCACTGGGGGAATCACTCTGCTCTTGGAGGGGGGAGATTGCCTATTGATCAGTGGGGAATCACTCTGCTCTCGGAGAGGGGAGATGGCCTATTGATCACTGGGGGATCACTCTGCTCTCGGAGAGGGGAGATTGCCTATTGATCACTGGGGAATCACTCTGCTCTTGGGGAGGGGAGATTGCCTATTGATCACTGGGGGATCACTCTGCTCTCGGAGAGGGGAGATTGCCTATTGATCACTGGGGATCACTGTGCCCTAGGATGAGGGGAGATTGCCTATTGATGACTGGGTATCGCTCTGCTCTCGGAGGGGGAGATTGCCTAGTGATCACTGGGGATCGCTCTGCACTCGCAGAGGGGAGATTACCTATTGATCACTGGGGGATCACTCTGCTCTCGGAGAGGGGAGATTGCCTATTGATCAGTGGGGAATCACTCTACTCTCGGAGAGGGGAGATTGCCTATTGATCACTGGGGAATCACTCTACTCTCGGAGAGGGGAGATTGGCTATTGATCACTGGGGAATCACTCTGCTCTTGGAGGGAGAGATTGCCTATTGATCCCTGGGGAATAACTCTACTCTCAGAGAGGGGCAGATTGCCTATTGATCACTCGGGATCGCTCTGCTCTCGGAGAGGGGAGATTGCCTATTGATCACTGGGGACCACTCTGCTCTCGGAGAGGGGAGATTTCCTATTGATCACTGGGGATCGCTCTGCTCTCGGAGAGGGGAGATTGCCTATTGATCACTGGGGATCACTCTGCTCTCAGAGAGGGGAGATTTCCTATTGATCACTGGGGATCGCCCTGCACTCGGAGGGGGAGATTGCCTATTGATCAGTGGGGAATCACTCTACTCTTGGAGAGGGGAGATTGCCTATTGATCACTTGGGGATCACTCTGCTCTCGGAGAGGGGACATTTCCTATTGATCACTGGGGATCGCCCTGCACTCGGAGGGGGAGATTGCCTATTGATCACTGGGGAATCACTCTACTCTCGGAGAGGGCAGATTTCCTATTGATCACTGGGGATCGCTCTGCTCTCGGAGAGGGGAGATTGCCTATTGATCACTGGGGATCACTCTGCTCTCGGAGAGGGGAGATTGCCTAATGATCACTGGGGAATCACTCTGCTCTCGGAGAGGGGAGATTGCCTATTGATCACTGGGGAATCACTCTGCTCTCGGAGAGGGGAGATTGCCTATTGATCACCGGGGAATCACTCTGCTCTCGGAGAGGGGAGATTGCCTATTGATCACTGGGGAATCGCTCTGATCTCGGAGGGGGAGATTGCCTATTGATCACTGGGGATCGCTCTGCTCTCGGAGAGGGGAGATTGCCGATTGATCACTGGGGAATCGCTCTGCTCTCGGAGGGGGAGATTGCCTATTGATCTCTGGGGATCGCTCTGCTCTCGGAGAGGGGAGATTGCCTATTGATCACTGGGGAATCGCTCTGCTCTCGAAGGGGGAGATTGCCTATTGATCACTAAGGATCTCTCTGCTCTCGGAGAGGGGAGATTGCCTATTGATCACTGGCAATCACTCTGCTCTCAGAGAGGGAGATTGACTCCTGATCACTGGGGATCAGTCTGCTCTTGGAGGGGGAGATTGCCTATTGATCACTGGTGGAATCACTCTGCTCTTGGAGGGGGGAGATTGCCTATTGATCAGTGGGGAATCACTCTGCTCTCGGAGAGGGGAGATGGCCTATTGATCACTGGGGGATCACTCTGCTCTCGGAGAGGGGAGATTGCCTATTGATCACTGGGGATCATTCTGCTCTCGGAGGGGGAGATTGCCAATTGATCACTGGGGGATCACTCTGCTCTCGGAGAGGGGAGATTGCCTATTGATCACTGGGGATCACTGTGCCCTAGGAGAGGGGAGATTGCCTATTGATGACTGGGTATCGCTCTGCTCTCGGAGGGGGAGATTGCCTATTGATCACTGGGGATCGCTCTGCTCTCGCAGAGGGGAGATTGCCTATTGATCACTGTGGGATCACTCTGCTCTCGGAGAGGGGTGATTGCCTATTGATCACTGGGGAATCACTCTACTCTCGGAGAGGGGAGATTGCCTATTGATCACTGGGGAATCACTCTGCTCTCGGAGGGAGAGATTGCCTATTGATCCCTGGGGATTACTCTGCTCTCGGAGAGGGGAGATTTCCTATTGATCACTGGGGAATCACTCTGCTCTTGGAGAGGGGAGATTGCCTATTGATCACTGGGGAATAACTCTACTCTCAGAGAGGGGAGATTGCCTATTGATCACTCGGGATCGCTCTGCTCACGGAGAGGGGAGATTGCCGATTGATCACTGGGGACCACTCTGCTCTCGGAGAGGGGAGATTTCCTATTGATCACTCGGGATCGCTCTGCTCTCGGAGAGGGGAGATTGCCTATTGATCAGTGGGGATCACTCTACTCTTGGAGAGGGGAGATTGCCTATTGATCACAGGGGGATCTCTCTGCTCTCGGAGAGGGGAGATTTCCTATTGATCACCGGGGAATCACTCTGCTCTCGGAGAGGGGACATTTCCTATTGATCACTGGGGAACGCCCTGCACTCGGAGGGGGAGATTGCCTATTGATCACTGGGGAATCACTCTACACTCGGAGAGGGGAGATTTCCTATTGATCACTGGGGATCGCTCTGCTCTCGGAGAGGGGAGATTGCCTATTGATCACTGGGGATCACTCTGCTCTCGGAGAGGGGAATTTGCCTATTGATCACTGGGGAATCACTCCGCTCTCGGAGGGGGAGATTGCCTATTGATCACAGGGAATCGCTCAGCTCTCGGAGAGGGGAGATAGCCTATTGATCACTGGGGATCGCTCTGCTCTCGGAGAGGGGAGTTTGCCTATTGATCACTGGGGAATCACTCTGCTCTCGGAGAGGGGAGATTGCCTATTGATCACTGGGGAATCACTCTGCTCTCGGAGAGGGGAGATTGCCTATTGATCATCGGGGAATCACTCTGCTCTCGGAGAGGGGAGATTGCCTATTGATCACTGGGAGATCACTCTGCTCTCGGAGGGGGAGTTTGCCTATTGATCACTGGGGGATCGCTCTGCTCTCGGAGAGGGGAATTTGCCTATTGATCACTGGGGAATCACTCCGCTCTCGGAGGGGGAGATTTCCTATTGATCACTGGGGATCGCTCTGCTCTCGGAGAGGGGAGATTGCCTATTGATCACTGGGGATCACTCTGCTCTCGGAGAGGGGAATTTGCCTATTGATCACTGGGGAATCACTCCGCTCTCGGAGGGGGAGATTGCCTATTGATCACAGGGAATCGCTCAGCTCTCGGAGAGGGGAGATTGCCTATTGATCACCGGGGAATCACTCTGCTCTCGGAGAGGGGAGATTGCCTATTGATCACTGGGGAATCGCTCTGATCTCGGAGGGGGAGATTGCCTATTGATCACTGGGGATCGCTCTGCTCTCGGAGAGGGGAGATTGCCTATTGATCACTGGGGAATCGCTCTGCTCTCGGAGGGGGAGATTGCCTATTGATCTCTGGGGATCGCTCTGCTCTCGGAGAGGGGAGATTGCCTATTGATCACTGGGGAATCGCTCTGCTCTCGAAGGGGGAGATTGCCTATTGATCACTGGGGATCTCTCTGCTCTCGGAGAGGGGAATTGCCTATTGATCACTGGCAATCACTCTGTTCTCAGAGAGGGAGATTGACTACTGATCACTGGGGATCAGTCTGCTCTTGGAGGGGGAGATTGCCTATTGATCACTGGGGGAATCACTCTGCTCTTGGAGGGGGGAGATTGCCTATTGATCAGTGGGGAATCACTCTGCTCTCGGAGAGGGGAGATTGCCTATTGATCACTGGGGATCACTCTGCTCTCGGAGAGGGGAGATGGCCTATTGATCACTGGGGGATCACTCTGCTCTCGGAGAGGGGAGATTGCCTATTGATCACTGGGGAATCACTCTGCTCTCGGAGAGGGGAGATTGCCTATTGATCACTGGGGATCACTGTGCCCTAGGATGAGGGGAGATTGCCTATTGATGACTGGGTATCGCTCTGCTCTCGGAGGGGGAGATTGCCTATTGATCACTGGGGATCGCTCTGCACTCGCAGAGTGGAGATTACCTATTGATCACTGGGGGATCACTCTGCTCTCGGAGAGGGGAGATTGCCTATTGATCACTGGGGATCACTGTGCCCTAGGATGAGGGGAGATTGCCTATTGATGACTGGGTATCGCTCTGCTCTCGGAGGGGGAGATTGCCTATTGATCACTGGGGATCGCTCTGCACTCGCAGAGTGGAGATTACCTATTGATCACTGGGGGATCACTCTGCTCTCGGAGAGGGGAGATTGCCTATTGATCAGTGGGGAATCACTCTACTCTCGGAGAGGGGAGATTGCCTATTGATCACTGGGGAATCACTCTACTCTCGGAGCGGGGAGATTGCCTATTGATCATTGGGGAATCGCTCTGATCTCGGAGGGGGAGATTGCCTATTGATCACTGGGGATCGCTCTGCTCTCGGAGAGGGGAGATTGCCGATTGATCACTGGGGAATCGCTCTGCTCTCGGAGGGGGAGATTGCCTATTGATCTCTGGGGATCGCTCTGCTCTCGGAGAGGGGAGATTGCCTATTGATCACTGGGGAATCGCTCTGCTCTCGAAGGGGGAGATTGCCTATTGATCACTGGGGATCTCTCTGCTCTCGCAGAGGGGAGATTGCCTATTGATCACTGGCAATCACTCTGCTCTCAGAGTGGGAGATTGACTACTGATCACTGGGGATCAGTCTGCTCTTGGAGGGGGAGATTGCCTATTGATCACTGGGGGAATCACTCTGCTCTTGGAGGGGGGAGATTGCCTATTGATCAGTGGGGAATCACTCTGCTCTCGGAGAGGGGAGATGGCCTATTGATCACTGGGGGATCACTCTGCTCTCGGAGAGGGGAGATTGCCTATTGATCACTGGGGATCACTCTGCTCTCGGAGGGGGAGATTGCCAATTGATCACTGGGGGATCACTCTGCTCTCGGAGAGGGGAGATTGCCTATTGATCACTGGGGATCACTGTGCCCTAGGAGAGGGGAGATTGCCTATTGATGACTGGGTATCGCTCTGCTCTCGGAGGGGGAGATTGCCTATTGATCACTGGGGATCGCTCTGCTCTCGCAGAGGGGAGATTGCCTATTGATCACTGTGGGATCACTCTGCTCTCGGAGAGGGGAGATTGCCTATTGATCACTGGGGAATCACTCTGCTCTCGGAGGGAGAGATTGCCTATTGATCCCTGGGGATTACTCTGCTCTCGGAGAGGGGAGATTTCCTATTGATCACTGGGGAATCACTCTGCTCTTGGAGAGGGGAGATTGGCTATTGATCACTGGGGAATAACTCTACTCTCAGAGAGGGGAGATTGCCTATTGATCACTGGGGATCACTCTGCTCTCGGAGAGGGGAGATTGCCTATTGATCAGTGGGGATCACTCTACTCTTGGAGAGGGGAGATTGCCTATTGATCACAGGGGGAACACTCTGCTCTCGGAGAGGGGAGATTTCCTATTGATCACCGGGGAATCACTCTGCTCTCGGAGAGGGGACATTTCCTATTGATCACTGGGGAACGCCCTGCACTCGGAGGGGGAGATTGCCTATTGATCACTGGGGAATCACTCTACTCTCGGAGAGGGGAGATTGCCTATTGATCACTGGGAGATCACTCTGCTCTCGGACGGGGAGTTTGCCTATTGATCACTGGGGGATCGCTCTGCTCTCGGAGAGGGGAATTTGCCTATTGATCACTGGGGAATCACTCCGCTCTCGGAGGGGGAGATTGCCTATTGATCACAGGGAATCGCTCAGCTCTCGGAGAGGGGAGATAGCCTATTGATCACTGGGGATCGCTCTGCTCTCGGAGAGGGGAGTTTGCCTATTGATCACTGGGGAATCACTCTGCTCTCGGAGAGGGGAGATTGCCTATTGATCACTGGGGAATCACTCTGCTCTCGGAGAGGGGAGATTGCCTATTGATCACCGGGGAATCACTCTGCTCTCGGAGAGGGGAGATTGCCTATTGATCACTGGGGAATCGCTCTGATCTCGGAGGGGGAGATTGCCTATTGATCACTGGGGAATCGCTCTGCTCTCGGAGGGGGAGATTGCCTATTGATCTCTGGGGATCGCTCTGCTCTCGGAGAGGGGAGATTGCCTATTGATCACTGGGGAATCGCTCTGCTCTCGAAGGGGGAGATTGCCTATTGATCACTGGGGAATCACTCTGCTCTCGGAGAGGGGAGATTGCCTATTGATCACTGGGGAATCGCTCTGCTCTCGAAGGGGGAGATTGCCTATTGATCACTGGGGATCTCTCTGCTCTCAGAGAGGGGAATTGCCTATTGATCACTGGCAATCACTCTGTTCTCAGAGAGGGAGATTGACTACTGATCACTGGGGATCAGTCTGCTCTTGGAGGGGGAGATTGCCTATTGATCACTGGGGGAATCACTCTGCTCTTGGAGGGGGGAGATTGCCTATTGATCAGTGGGGAATCACTCTGCTCTCGGAGAGGGGAGATGGCCTATTGATCACTGGGGGATCACTCTGCTCTCGGAGAGGGGAGATTGCCTATTGATCACTAGGGAATCACTCTGCTCTTGGAGAGGGGAGATTGCCTATTGATCACTGGGGGATCACTCTGCTCTCGGAGATGGGAGATTGCCTATTGATCACTGGGGATCACTGTGCCCTAGGATGAGGGGAGATTGCCTATTGATGACTGGGTATCGCTCTGCTCTCGGAGGGGGAGATTGCCTAGTGATCACTGGGGATCGCTCTGCACTCGCAGAGGGGAGATTACCTATTGATCACTGGGGGATCACTCTGCTCTCGGAGAGGGGAGATTGCCTATTGATCAGTGGGGAATCACTCTACTCTCGGAGAGGGGAGATTGCCTATTGATCACTGGGGAATCACTCTACTCTCGGAGAGGGGAGATTGCCTATTGATCACTGGGGAATCACTCTGCTCTTGGAGGGAGAGATTGCCTATTGATCCCTGGGGAATCGCTCAGCTCTCGGAGAGGGGAGATAGCCTATTGATCACTGGGGATCGCTCTGCTCTCGGAGAGGGGAGTTTGCCTATTGATCACTGGGGAATCACTCTGCTCTCGGAGAGGGGAGATTGCCTATTGATCACTGGGGAATCACTCTGCTCTCGGAGAGGGGAGATTGCCTATTGATCACCGGGGAATCACTCTGCTCTTGGAGAGGGGAGATTGCCTATTGATCACTGGGGAATCGCTCTGATCTCGGAGGGGGAGATTGCCTATTGATCACTGGGGATCGCTCTGCTCTCGGAGAGGGGAGATTGCCTATTGATCACTGGGGAATCGCTCTGCTCTCGG
Source organism: Hemitrygon akajei (assembly GCF_048418815.1). Lineage (NCBI taxonomy): Eukaryota > Metazoa > Chordata > Chondrichthyes > Myliobatiformes > Dasyatidae > Hemitrygon > Hemitrygon akajei. The sequence continues at coordinate 56,652,240 of NC_133128.1, forward strand.
AGGGGGAGATTGCCTATTGATCTCTGGGGATCGCTCTGCTCTCGGAGAGGGGAGATTGCCTATTGATCACTGGGGAATCGCTCTGCTCTCGAAGGGGGAGATTGCCTATTGATCACTGGGGATCTCTCTGCTCTCGGAGAATGGAATTGCCTATTGATCACTGGCAATCACTCTGTTCTCAGAGAGGGAGATTGACTACTGATCACTGGGGATCAGTCTGCTCTTGGAGGGGGAGATTGCCTATTGATCACTGGGGGAATCACTCTGCTCTTGGAGGGGGGAGATTGCCTATTGATCAGTGGGGAATCACTCTGCTCTCGGAGAGGGGAGATGGCCTATTGATCACTGGGGGATCACTCTGCTCTCGGAGAGGGGAGATTGCCTATTGATCACTGGGGAATCACTCTGCTCTTGGAGAGGGGAGATTGCCTATTGATCACTGGGGGATCACTCTGCTCTCGGAGAGGGGAGATTGCCTATTGATCACTGGGGATCACTGTGCCCTAGGATGAGGGGAGATTGCCTATTGATGACTGGGTATCGCTCTGCTCTCGGAGGGGGAGATTGCCTAGTGATCACTGGGGATCGCTCTGCACTCGCAGAGGGGAGATTACCTATTGATCACTGGGGGATCACTCTGCTCTCGGAGAGGGGAGATTGCCTATTGATCAGTGGGGAATCACTCTACTCTCGGAGAGGGGAGATTGCCTACTGATCACTGGGGAATCACTCTACTCTCGGAGAGGGGAGATTGCCTATTGATCACTGGGGAATCACTCTGCTCTTGGAGGGAGAGATTGCCTATTGATCCCTGGGTAATAACTCTACTCTCAGAGAGGGGAGATTGCCTATTGATCACTCGGGATCGCTCTGCTCTCGGAGAGGGGAGATTGCCTATTGATCACTGGAGACCACTCTGCTCTCGGAGAGGGGAGATTTCCTATTGATCACTGGGGATCGCTCTGCTCTCGGAGAGGGGAGATTGCCTATTGATCACTGGGGATCACTCTGCTCTCAGAGAGGGGAGATTTCCTATTGATCACTGGGGATCGCCCTGCACTCGGAGGGGGAGATTGCCTATTGATCAGTGGGGAATCACTCTACTCTTGGAGAGGGGAGATTGCCTATTGATCACTGGGGGATCACTCTGCTCTCGGAGAGGGGACATTTCCTATTGATCACTGGGGATCGCCCTGCACTCGGAGGGGGAGATTGCCTATTGATCACTGGGGAATCACTCTACTCTCGGAGAGGGCAGATTTCCTATTGATCACTGGGGATCGCTCTGCTCTCGGAGAGGGGAGATTGCCTATTGATCACTGGGGATCACTCTGCTCTCGGAGAGGGGAGATTGCCTAATGATCACTGGGGAATCACTCTGCTCTCGGAGAGGGGAGATTGCCTATTGATCACTGGGGAATCACTCTGCTCTCGGAGAGGGGAGATTGCCTATTGATCACTGGGGAATCACTCTGCTCTTGGAGGGAGAGATTGCCTATTGATCCCTGGGTAATAACTCTACTCTCAGAGAGGGGAGATTGCCTATTGATCACTCGGGATCGCTCTGCTCTCGGAGAGGGGAGATTGCCTATTGATCACTGGAGACCACTCTGCTCTCGGAGAGGGGAGATTTCCTATTGATCACTGGGGATCGCTCTGCTCTCGGAGAGGGGAGATTGCCTATTGATCACTGGGGATCACTCTGCTCTCAGAGAGGGGAGATTTCCTATTGATCACTGGGGATCGCCCTGCACTCGGAGGGGGAGATTGCCTATTGATCAGTGGGGAATCACTCTACTCTTGGAGAGGGGAGATTGCCTATTGATCACTGGGGGATCACTCTGCTCTCGGAGAGGGGACATTTCCTATTGATCACTGGGGATCGCCCTGCACTCGGAGGGGGAGATTGCCTATTGATCACTGGGGAATCACTCTACTCTCGGAGAGGGCAGATTTCCTATTGATCACTGGGGATCGCTCTGCTCTCGGAGAGGGGAGATTGCCTATTGATCACTGGGGATCACTCTGCTCTCGGAGAGGGGAGATTGCCTAATGATCACTGGGGAATCACTCTGCTCTCGGAGAGGGGAGATTGCCTATTGATCACTGGGGAATCACTCTGCTCTCGGAGAGGGGAGATTGCCTATTGATCACCGTGGAATCACTCTGCTCTCGGAGAGGGGAGATTGCCTATTGATCACTGGGGAATCGCTCTGATCTCGGAGGGGGAGATTGCCTATTGATCACTGGGGATCGCTCTGCTCTCGGAGAGGGGAGATTGCCGATTGATCACTGGGGAATCGCTCTGCTCTCGGAGGGGGAGATTGCCTAGTGATCTCTGGGGATCGCTCTGCTCTCGGAGAGGGGAGATTGCCTATTGATCACTGGGGAATCGCTCTGCTCTCGAAGGGGGAGATTGCCTATTGATCACTGGGGATCTCTCTGCTCTCGGAGAGGGGAGATTGCCTATTGATCACTGGCAATCACTCTGCTCTCAGAGAGGGAGATTGACTACTGATCACTGGGGATCAGTCTGCTCTTGGAGGGGGAGATTGCCTATTGATCACTGGTGGAATCACTCTGCTCTTGGAGGGGGGAGATTGCCTATTGATCAGTGGGGAATCACTCTGCTCTCGGAGAGGGGAGATGGCCTATTGATCACTGGGGGATCACTCTGCTCTCGGAGAGGCGAGATTGCCTATTGATCACTGGGGATCATTCTGCTCTCGGAGGGGGAGATTGCCAATTGATCACTGGGGATCGCCCGGCACTCGGAGGGGGAGATTGCCTATTGATCAGTGGGGAATCACTCTACTCTTGGAGAGGGGAGATTGCCTATTGATCACTGGGGGATCACTCTGCTCTCGGAGAGGGGACATTAACTATTGATCACTGGGGATCGCCCTGCACTCGGAGGGGGAGATTGCCTATTGATCACTGGGGAATCACTCTACTCTCGGAGAGGGCAGATTTCCTATTGATCACTGGGGATCGCTCTGCTCTCGGAGAGGGGAGATTGCCTATTGATCACTGGGGATCACTCTGCTCTCGGAGAGGGGAGATTGCCTAATGATCACTGGGGAATCACTCTGCTCTCGGAGAGGGGAGATTGCCTATTGATCACTGGGGAATCACTCTGCTCTCGGAGAGGGGAGATTGCCTATTGATCACCGTGGAATCACTCTGCTCTCGGAGAGGGGAGATTGCCTATTGATCACTGGGGAATTGCTCTGATCTCGGAGGGGGAGATTGCCTATTGATCACTGGGGATCGCTCTGCTCTCGGAGAGGGGAGATTGCCGATTGATCACTGGGGAATCGCTCTGCTCTCGGAGGGGGAGATTGCCTATTGATCTCTGGGGATCGCTCTGCTCTCGGAGAGGGGAGATTGCCTATTGATCACTGGGGAATCGCTCTGCTCTCGAAGGGGGAGATTGCCTATTGATCACTGGGGATCTCTCTGCTCTCGGAGAGGGGAGATTGCCTATTGATCACTGGCAATCACTCTGCTCTCAGAGAGGGAGATTGACTACTGATCACTGGGGATCAGTCTGCTCTTGGAGGGGGAGATTGCCTATTGATCACTGGTGGAATCACTCTGCTCTTGGAGGGGGGAGATTGCCTATTGATCAGTGGGGAATCACTCTGCTCTCGGAGAGGGGAGATGGCCTATTGATCACTGGGGGATCACTCTGCTCTCGGAGAGGGGAGATTGCCTATTGATCACTGGGGATCATTCTGCTCTCGGAGGGGGAGATTGCCAATTGATCACTGGGGGAACACTCTGCTCTCGGAGAGGGGAGATTGCCTATTGATCACTGGGGATCACTGTGCCCTAGGAGAGGGGAGATTGCCTATTGATGAGTGGGTATCGCTCTGCTCTCGGAGGGGGAGATTGCCTATTGATCACTGGGGATCGCTCTGCTCTCGCAGAGGGGAGATTGCCTATTGATCACTGTGGGATCACTCTGCTCTCGGAGAGGGGAGATTGCCTACTGATCAGTGGGGAATCACTCTACTCTCGGAGAGGGGAGATTGCCTATTGATCACTGGGGAATCACTCTACTCTCGGAGAGGGGAGATTGCCTATTGATCCCTGGGGTTTACTCTGCTCTCGGAGAGGGGAGATTTCCTATTGATCACTGGGGAATCACTCTGCTCTTGGAGAGGGGAGATTGCCTATTGATCACTGGGGAATAACTCTACTCTCAGAGAGGGGAGATTGCCTATTGATCACTCGGGATCGCTCTGCTCACGGAGAGGGGAGATTGCCTATTGATCACTGGGGACCACTCTGCTCTCGGAGAGGGGAGATTTCCTATTGATCACTGGGGATCGCCCTGCACTCGGAGGGGGAGATTGCCTATTGATCACTGGGGAATCACTCTACTCTCGGAGAGGGGAGATTTCCTATTGATCACTGGGGATCGCTCTGCTCTCAGAGAGGGGAGATTGCCTATTGATTACTGGGGATCACTCTGCTCTCGGAGAGGGGAGATTGCCTATTGATCAGTGGGGATCACTCTACTCTTGGAGAGGGGAGATTGCCTATTGATCACAGGGGGATCACTCTGCTCTCGGAGAGGGGAGATTTCCTATTGATCACCGGGGAATCACTCTGCTCTAGGAGAGGGGACATTTCCTATTGATCACTGGGGAACGCCCTGCACTCGGAGGGGGAGATTGCCTATTGATCACTGGGGAATCACTCTACTCTCGGAGAGGGGAGATTTCCTATTGATCACTGGGGATCGCTCTGCTCTCGGAGAGGGGAGATTGCCTATTGATCACTGGGGATCACTCTGCTCTCGGAGAGGGGAGATTGCCTAATGATCAGTGGGGATCACTCTACTCTTGGAGAGGGGAGATTGCCTATTGATCACAGGGGGAACACTCTGCTCTCGGAGAGGGGAGATTTCCTATTGATCACCGGGGAATCACTCTGCTCTCGGAGAGGGGACATTTCCTATTGATCACTGGGGAACGCCCTGCACTCGGAGGGGGAGATTGCCTATTGATCACTGGGGAATCACTCTACTCTCGGAGAGGGGAGATTGCCTATTGATCACTGGGGATCACTCTGCTCTCGGACGGGGAGTTTGCCTATTGATCACTGGGGGATCGCTCTGCTCTCGGAGAGGGGAATTTGCCTATTGATCACTGGGGAATCACTCCGCTCTCAGAGGGGGAGATTGCCTATTGATCACAGGGAATCGCTCAGCTCTCGGAGAGGGGAGATAGCCTATTGATCACTGGGGATCGCTCTGCTCTCGGAGAGGGGAGTTTGCCTATTGATCACTGGGGAATCACTCTGCTCTCGGAGAGGGGAGATTGCCTAATGATCACTGGGGAATCACTCTGCTCTCGGAGAGGGGAGATTGCCTATTGATCACTGGGGAATCACTCTGCTCTCGGAGAGGGGAGATTGCCTATTGATCACCGTGGAATCACTCTGCTCTCGGAGAGGGGAGATTGCCTATTGATCACTGGGGAATTGCTCTGATCTCGGAGGGGGAGATTGCCTATTGATCACTGGGGATCGCTCTGCTCTCGGAGAGGGGAGATTGCCGATTGATCACTGGGGAATCGCTCTGCTCTCGGAGGGGGAGATTGCCTATTGATCTCTGGGGATCGCTCTGCTCTCGGAGAGGGGAGATTGCCTATTGATCACTGGGGAATCGCTCTGCTCTCGAAGGGGGAGATTGCCTATTGATCACTGGGGATCTCTCTGCTCTCGGAGAGGGGAGATTGCCTATTGATCACTGGCAATCACTCTGCTCTCAGAGAGGGAGATTGACTACTGATCACTGGGGATCAGTCTGCTCTTGGAGGGGGAGATTGCCTATTGATCACTGGTGGAATCACTCTGCTCTTGGAGGGGGGAGATTGCCTATTGATCAGTGGGGAATCACTCTGCTCTCGGAGAGGGGAGATGGCCTATTGATCACTGGGGGATCACTCTGCTCTCGGAGAGGGGAGATTGCCTATTGATCACTGGGGATCATTCTGCTCTCGGAGGGGGAGATTGCCAATTGATCACTGGGGGATCACTCTGCTCTCGGAGAGGGGAGATTGCCTATTGATCACTGGGGATCACTGTGCCCTAGGAGAGGGGAGATTGCCTATTGATGAGTGGGTATCGCTCTGCTCTCGGAGGGGGAGATTGCCTATTGATCACTGGGGATCGCTCTGCTCTCGCAGAGGGGAGATTGCCTATTGATCACTGTGGGATCACTCTGCTCTCGGAGAGGGGAGATTGCCTACTGATCAGTGGGGAATCACTCTACTCTCGGAGAGGGGAGATTGCCTATTGATCACTGGGGAATCACTCTACTCTCGGAGAGGGGAGATTGCCTATTGATCCCTGGGGTTTACTCTGCTCTCGGAGAGGGGAGATTTCCTATTGATCACTGGGGAATCACTCTGCTCTTGGAGATGGGAGATTGCCTATTGATCACTGGGGAATAACTCTACTCTCAGAGAGGGGAGATTGCCTATTGATCACTCGGGATCGCTCTGCTCACGGAGAGGGGAGATTGCCTATTGATCACTGGGGACCACTCTGCTCTCGGAGAGGGGAGATTTCCTATTGATCACTGGGGATCGCCCTGCACTCGGAGGGGGAGATTGCCTATTGATCACTGGGGAATCACTCTACTCTCGGAGAGGGGAGATTTCCTATTGATCACTGGGGATCGCTCTGCTCTCAGAGAGGGGAGATTGCCTATTGATTACTGGGGATCACTCTGCTCTCGGAGAGGGGAGATTGCCTATTGATCAGTGGGGATCACTCTACTCTTGGAGAGGGGAGATTGCCTATTGATCACAGGGGGATCACTCTGCTCTCGGAGAGGGGAGATTTCCTATTGATCACCGGGGAATCACTCTGCTCTAGGAGAGGGGACATTTCCTATTGATCACTGGGGAACGCCCTGCACTCGGAGGGGGAGATTGCCTATTGATCACTGGAGAATCACTCTACTCTCGGAGAGGGGAGATTTCCTATTGATCACTGGGGATCGCTCTGCTCTCGGAGAGGGGAGATTGCCTATTGATCACTGGGGATCACTCTGCTCTCGGAGAGGGGAGATTGCCTAATGATCAGTGGGGAATCACTCTGCTCTCGGAGGGAGAGATTGCCTATTGATCCCTGGGGATTACTCTGCTCTCGGAGAGCGGAGATTTCCTATTGATCACTGGGGAATCACTCTGCTCTTGGAGAGGGGAGATTGCCTATTGATCACTGGGGAATAACTCTACTCTCAGAGAGGGGAGATTGCCTATTGATCACTGGGGATCACTCTGCTCTCGGAGAGGGGAGATTGCCTATTGATCAGTGGGGATCACTCTACTCTTGGAGAGGGGAGATTGCCTATTGATCACAGGGGGAACACTCTGCTCTCGGAGAGGGGAGATTTCCTATTGATCACCGGGGAATCACTCTGCTCTCGGAGAGGGGACATTTCCTATTGATCACTGGGGAACGCCCTGCACTCGGAGGGGGAGATTGCCTATTGATCACTGGGGAATCACTCTACTCTCGGAGAGGGGAGATTGCCTATTGATCACTGGGGATCACTCTGCTCTCGGACGGGGAGTTTGCCTATTGATCACTGGGGGATCGCTCTGCTCTCGGAGAGGGGAATTTGCCTATTGATCACTGGGGAATCACTCCGCTCTCGGAGGGGGAGATTGCCTATTGATCACAGGGAATCGCTCAGCTCTCGGAGAGGGGAGATAGCCTATTGATCACTGGGGATCGCTCTGCTCTCGGAGAGGGGAGTTTGCCTATTGATCACTGGGGAATCACTCTGCTCTCGGAGAGGGGAGATTGCCTATTGATCACTGGGGAATCGCTCTGCTCTCGGAGGGGGAGATTGCCTATTGATCTCTGGGTATCGCTCTGCTCTCGGAGAGGGGAGATTGCCTATTGATCACTGGGGAATCGCTCTGCTCTCGAAGGGGGAGATTGCCTATTGATCACTGGGGATCTCTCTGCTCTCGGAGAGGGGAATTGCCTATTGATCACTGGCAATCACTCTGTTCTCAGAGAGGGAGATTGACTACTGATCACTGGGGATCAGTCTGCTCTTGGAGGGGGAGATTGCCTATTGATCACTGGGGGAATCACTCTGCTCTTGGAGGGGGGAGATTGCCTATTGATCAGTGGGGAATCACTCTGCTCTCGGAGAGGGGAGATGGCCTATTGATCACTGGGGGATCACTCTGCTCTCGGAGAGGGGAGATTGCCTATTGATCACTAGGGAATCACTCTGCTCTTGGAGAGGGGAGATTGCCTATTGATCACTGGGGGATCACTCTGCTCTCGGAGATGGGAGATTGCCTATTGATCACTGGGGATCACTGTGCCCTAGTATGAGGGGAGATTGCCTATTGATGACTGGGTATCGCTCTGCTCTCGGAGGGGGAGATTGCCTAGTGATCACTGGGGATCGCTCTGCACTCGCAGAGGGGAGATTACCTATTGATCACTGGGGGATCACTCTGCTCTCGGAGAGGGGAGATTGCCTATTGATCAGTGGGGAATCACTCTACTCTCGGAGAGGGGAGATTGCCTATTGATCACTGGGGAATCACTCTACTCTCGGAGAGGGGAGATTGCCTATTGATCACTGGGGAATCACTCTGCTCTTGGAGGGAGAGATTGCCTATTGATCCCTGGGGAATCGCTCAGCTCTCGGAGAGGGGAGATAGCCTATTGATCACTGGGGATCGCTCTGCTCTCGGAGAGGGGAGTTTGCCTATTGATCACTGGGGAATCACTCTGCTCTCGGAGAGGGGAGATTGCCTATTGATCACTGGGGAATCACTCTGCTCTTGGAGAGGGGAGATTGCCTATTGATCACTGGGGAATCACTCTGCTCTCGGAGAGGGGAGATTGCCTATTGATCACTGGGAATCACTCTGCTCTCGGAGAGGGGAGATTGCCTATTGATCACTGGGGAATCGCTCTGATCTCGGAGGGGGAGATTGCCTATTGATCACTGGGGATCGCTCTGCTCTCGGAGAGGGGAGATTGCCTATTGATCACTGGGGAATCGCTCTGCTCTCGGAGGGGGAGATTGCCTATTGATCTCTGGGGATCGCTCTGCTCTCGGAGAGGGGAGATTGCCTATTGATCACTGGGGAATCGCTCTGCTCTCGAAGGGGGAGATTGCCTATTGATCACTGGGGATCTCTCTGCTCTCGGAGAGGGGAATTGCCTATTGATCACTGGCAATCACTCTGTTCTCAGAGAGGGAGATTGACTACTGATCACTGGGGATCAGTCTGCTCTTGGAGGGGGAGATTGCCTATTGATCACTGGGGGAATCACTCTGCTCTTGGAGGGGGGAGATTGCCTATTGATCAGTGGGGAATCACTCTGCTCTCGGAGAGGGGAGATGGCCTATTGATCACTGGGGGATCACTCTACTCTCGGAGAGGGGAGATTGCCTATTGATCACTAGGGAATCACTCTGCTCTTGGAGAGGGGAGATTGCCTATTGATCACTGGGGGATCACTCTGCTCTCGGAGATGGGAGATTGCCTATTGATCACTGGGGATCACTGTGCCCTAGTATGAGGGGAGATTGCCTATTGATGACTGGGTATCGCTCTGCTCTCGGAGGGGGAGATTGCCTAGTGATCACTGGGGATCGCTCTGCACTCGCAGAGGGGAGATTACCTATTGATCACTGGGGGATCACTCTGCTCTCGGAGAGGGGAGATTGCCTGTTGATCAGTGGGGAATCACTCTACTCTCGGAGAGGGGAGATTGCCTATTGATCACTGGGGAATCACTCTACTCTCGGAGAGGGGAGATTGCCTATTGATCACTGGGGAATCACTCTGCTCTTGGAGGGAGAGATTGCCTATTGATCCCTGGGGAATCGCTCAGCTCTCGGAGAGGGGAGATAGCCTATTGATCACTGGGGATCGCTCTGCTCTCGGAGAGGGGAGTTTGCCTATTGATCACTGGGGAATCACTCTGCTCTCGGAGAGGGGAGATTGCCTATTGATCACTGGGGAATCACTCTGCCCTCGGAGAGGGGAGATTGCCTATTGATCACTGGGGAATCACTCTGCTCTTGGAGAGGGGAGATTGCCTATTGATCACTGGGGAATCGCTCTGATCTCGGAGGGGGAGATTGCCTATTGATCTCTGGGGATCGCTCTGCTCTCGGAGAGGGGAGATTGCCTATTGATCACTGGGGAATCGCTCTGCTCTCGAAGGGGGAGATTGCCTATTGATCACTGGGGATCTCTCTGCTCTCGGAGAGGGGAATTGCCTATTGATCACTGGCAATCACTCTGTTCTCAGAGAGGGAGATTGACTACTGATCACTGGGGATCAGTCTGCTCTTGGAGGGGGAGATTGCCTATTGATCACTGGGGGAATCACTCTGCTCTTGGAGGGGGGAGATTGCCTATTGATCAGTGGGGAATCACTCTGCTCTCGGAGAGGGGAGATGGCCTATTGATCACTGGGGGATCACTCTGCTCTCGGAGAGGGGAGATTGCCTATTGATCACTGGGGAATCACTCTGCTCTTGGAGAGGGGAGATTGCCTATTGATCACTGGGGGATCACTCTGCTCTCGGAGAGGGGAGATTGCCTATTGATCACTGGGGATCACTGTGCCCTAGGATGAGGGGAGATTGCCTATTGATGACTGGGTATCGCTCTGCTCTCGGAGGGGGAGATTGCCTAGTGATCACTGGGGATCGCTCTGCACTCGCAGAGGGGAGATTACCTATTGATCACTGGGGGATCACTCTGCTCTCGGAGAGGGGAGATTGCCTATTGATCATTCGGGAATCACTCTACTCTCGGAGAGGGGAGATTGCCTATTGATCACTGGGGAATCACTCTACTCTCGGAGAGGGGAGATTGCCTATTGATCACTGGGGAATCACTCTGCTCTTGGAGGGAGAGATTGCCTATTGATCCCTGGGGAATAACTCTACTCTCAGAGAGGGGAGATTGCCTATTGATCACTCGGGATCGCTCTGCTCTCGGAGAGGGGAGATTGCCTATTGATCACTGGAGACCACTCTGCTCTCGGAGAGGGGAGATTTCCTATTGATCACTGGGGATCGCTCTGCTCTCGGAGAGGGGAGATTGCCTATTGATCACTGGGGATCACTCTGCTCTCAGAGAGGGGAGATTTCCTATTGATCACTGGGGATCGCCCTGCACTCGGAGGGGGAGATTGCCTATTGATCACTGGGGGATCACTCTGCTCTCGGAGAGGGGACATTTCCTATTGATCACTGGGGATCGCCCTGCACTCGGAGGGGGAGATTGCCTATTGATCACTGGGGAATCACTCTACTCTCGGAGAGGGCAGATTTCCTATTGATCACTGGGGATCGCTCTGCTCTCGGAGAGGGGAGATTGCCTATTGATCACTGGGGACCACTCTGCTCTCGGAGAGGGGAGATTTCCTATTGATCACTGGGGATCGCCCTGCTCTCGGAGGGGGAGATTGCCTATTGATCACTGGGGAATCACTCTACTCTCGGAGAGGGGAGATTTCCTATTGATCACTGGGGATCGCTCTGCTCTCAGAGAGGGGAGATTGCCTATTGATTACTGGGGATCACTCTGCTCTCGGAGAGGGGAGATTGCCTATTGATCAGTGGGGATCACTCTACTCTTGGAGAGGGGAGATTGCCTATTGATCACAGGGGGATCACTCTGCTCTCGGAGAGGGGAGATTTCCTATTGATCACCGGGGAATCACTCTGCTCTCGGAGAGGGGACATTTCCTATTGATCACTGGGGAACGCCCTGCACTCGGAGGGGGAGATTGCCTATTGATCACTGGGGAATCACTCTACTCTCGGAGAGGGGAGATTTCCTATTGATCACTGGGGATCGCTCTGCTCTCGGAGAGGGGAGATTGCCTATTGATCACTGGGGATCACTCTGCTCTCGGAGAGGGGAGATTGCCTAATGATCAGTGGGGAATCACTCTACTCTTGGAGAGGGGAGATTGCCTATTGATCACTGGGGGATCACTCTGCTCTCGGAGAGGGGAGATTGCCTATTCATCACTGTGGAATCACTCTACTCTCGGAGGGGGAGATTGCCTATTGATCACTGGGGGATCACTGCTCTCGGAGGGGAAGTTTGCCTATTGATCACTGGGGATCACTCTGCTCTCGGAGAAGGGAGATTTCCTATTAATCACTGGGGATCGCTCTGCTCTCGGAGGGGGAGTTTGCCTTTTGATCACTGGGGAATCACTCTGCTATCGGAGAGGGGAGATTGCCTATTGATCACCGGGGAATCACTCTGCTCTCGGAGAGGGGAGATTGCCTATTGATCACTGGGGAATCACTCTGCTCTCGGAGGGGGAGATTGCCTATTGATCACTGGGGGATCACTGCTCTCGGAGGGGAAGTTTGCCTATTGATCACTGGGGATCACTCTGCTCTCGGAGGGGGAGTTTGTCCATTGATCACTGGGGATCACTCTGCTCTCGGAGAGGGGAGATTTCCTATTAATCACGGGGGATCGCTCTGCTCTCGGAGGGGGAGTTTGCCTATTGATCACTGGGGAATCACTCTGCTCTCGGAGAGGGGAGATTGCCTATTGATCACCGGGGAATCACTCTGCTCTCGGAGAGGGGAGATTGCCTATTGATCACCGGGGAATCACTCTGCTCTCGGAGAGGGGAGATTGCCTATTGATCACCGGGGAATCACTCTGCTCTCGGAGAGGGGAGATTGCCTATTGATCACTTGGGAATCACTCTGCTCTCGGAGAGGGGAGATTGCCTATTGATCACTGGAGATCACTCTGCTCTCGGAGAGGGGAGATTGCCTATTGATCACTGGGGAATCACTCTGCTCTCGGAGAGGGGAGATTGCCTATTGATCACCGGGGAATCACTCTGCTCTCGGAGAGGGGAGATTGCCTATTGATCACTGGGGAATCACTCTGCTCTCGGAGAGGGGAGATTGCCTATTGATCACTGGGGAATCGCTCTGATCTCGGAGGGGGAGATTGCCTATTGATCACTGGGGATCGCTCTGCTCTCGGAGAGGGGAGATTGCCTATTGATCACTGGGGAATCGCTCTGCTCTCGCAGGGGGAGATTGCCTATTGATCTCTGGGGATCGCTTTGCTCTCGGAGAGGGGAGATTGCATATTGATCACTGGGGATCTCTCTGCTCTCGGCGAGGGGAGATTGCCTATTGATCACTGGGGATCGCTCTGCTCTCGGAGAGGGGAGATTGCCTATTGATCACTGGGAATCGCTCTGCTCTCGGAGAGGGAGAGTGCCTATTGATCACTGGGGATCACTCTGCTATTAGAGACGGAGATTGCCTGTTGATCACTGGGGATCACTCTGCTCTCGGAGAGGGGAGATTGCCTATTGATCAGTGGGGAATCACTCTACTCTTGGAGAGGGGAGATTGCCTATTGATCACAGGGGGATCACTCTGCTCTCGGAGAGGGGAGATTGCCTATTGATCACTGGGGAATCACTCTGCTCTCGGAGAGGGGAGATTGCCTATTGATCAGTGGGGAATCACTCTACTCTTGGAGAGGGGAGATAGCCTATTGATCACTGGGGATCACTCTGCTCTCGGAGAGGGGAGATTGCCTATTGATTAGTGGGGAATCACTCTACTCTTGGAGAGGGGAGATTGCCTATTGATCACTGGGGATCACTCTGCTCTCGGAGAGGGGAGATTGCCTAATGATCACTGGGGAATCACTCTGCTCTCGGAGAGGGGAGATTGCCTATTGATCACTGGGGAATCACTCTGCTCTCGGAGAGGGGAGATTGCCTATTGATCACCGGGGAATCACTCTGCTCTCGGAGAGGGGAGATTGCCTATTGATCACTGGGGAATCGCTCTGATCTCGGAGGGGGAGATTGCCTATTGATCACTGGGGATCGCTCTGCTCTCGGAGAGGGGAGATTGCCTATTGATCACTGGGGAATCGCTCTGCTCTCGAAGGGGGAGATTGCCTATTGATCTCTGGGGATCGCTCTGCTCTCGGAGAGGGGAGATTGCCTATTGATCACTGGGGATTTCTCTGCTCTCGGAGAGGGGAGATTGCCTATTGATCACTGGCAATCAGTCTGCGCTCAGAGAGGGAGATTGACTACTGATCACTGGGGATCTGTCTGCTCTTGGAGGGGGAGATTGCCTATTGATCACTGGGGGAATCACTCTGCTCTTGGAGGGGGGAGATTGCCTATTGATTAGTGGGGAATCACTCTGCTCTCGGAGAGGGGAGATGGCCTATTGATCACTGGGGGATCACTCTGCTCTCGGAGAGGGGAGATTGCCTATTGATCACTGGGGAATCACTCTGCTCTTGGAGAGGGGAGATTGCCTATTGGTCACAGGGGGATCACTCTGCTCTCGGAGAGGGGAGATTGCCTATCGATCACTGGGGATCACTGTGCCCTAGGAGAGGGGAGATTGCCTATTGATGACTGGGTATCGCTCTGCTCTCGGAGGGGGAGATTGCATATTGATCACTGGGGATCGCTCTGCACTCGCAGAGGGGAGATTACCTATTGATCACTGGGGGATCACTCTGCTCTCGGAGAGGGGAGATTGCCTATTGATCAGTGGGGAATCACTCTACTCTCGGAGAGGGGAGATTGCCTATTGATCACTGGGGAATCACTCTACTCTCGGAGAGGGGAGATTGCCTATTGATCACTGGGGAATCACTCTGCTCTTGGAGGGAGAGATTGCCTATTGATCCCTGGGGAATAACTCTACTCTCAGAGAGGGGAGATTGCCTATTGATCACTCGGGATCGCTCTGCTCTCGGAGAGGGGAGATTGCCTATTGATCACTGGGGACCACTCTGCTCTCGGAGAGGGGAGATTTCCTATTGATCACTGTGGATCGCTCTGCTCTCGGAGAGGGGAGATTGCCTATTGATCACTGGGGATCACTCTGCTCTCAGAGAGGGGAGATTTCCTATTGATCACTGGGGATCGCCCTGCACTCGGAGGGGGAGATTGCCAATTGATCAGTGGGGAATCACTCTACTCTTGGAGAGGGGAGATTGCCTATTGATCACTGGGGGATCACTCTGCTCTCGGAGAGGGGACATTTCCTATTGATCACTGGGGATCGCCCTGCACTCGGAGGGGGAGATTGCCTATTGATCACTGGGGAATCACTCTACTCTCGGAGAGGGCAGATTTCCTATTGATCACTGGGGATCGCTCTGCTCTCGGAGAGGGGAGATTGCCTATTGATCACTGGGGATCACTCTGCTCTCGGAGAGGGGAGATTGCCTAATGATCACTGGGGAATCACTCTGCTCTCGGAGAGGGGAGATTGCCTATTGATCACTGGGGAATCACTCTGCTCTCGGAGAGGGGAGATTGACTATTGATCACCGGGGAATCACTCTGCTCTCGGAGAGGGGAGATTGCCTATTGATCACTGGGGAATCGCTCTGCTCTCGGAGAGGGGAGATTGCCGATTGATCACTGGGGAATCGCTCTGCTCTCGGAGGGGGAGATTGCCTATTGATCTCTGGGGATCGCTCTGCTCTCGGAGAGGGGAGATTGCCTATTGATCACTGGGGAATCGCTCTGCTCTCGAAGGGGGAGATTGCCTATTGATCACTGGGGATCTCTCTGCTCTCGGAGAGGGGAGATTGCCTATTGATCACTGGCAATCACTGTGCTCTCAGAGAGGGAGATTGACTACTGATCACTGGGGATCAGTCTGCTCTTGGAGGGGGAGATTGCCTATTGATCACTGGTGGAATCACTCTGCTCTTGGAGGGGGGAGATTGCCTATTGATCAGTGGGGAATCACTCTGCTCTCGGAGAGGGGAGATGGCCTATTGATCACTGGGGGATCACTCTGCTCTCGGAGAGGGGAGATTGCCTATTGATCACTGGGGATCATTCTGCTCTCGGTGGGGGAGATTGCCAATTGATCACTGGGGGATCACTCTGCTCTCGGAGAGGGGAGATTGCCTATTGATCACTGGGGATCACTGTGCCCTAGGAGAGGGGAGATTGCCTATTGATGACTGGGTATCGCTCTGCTCTCGGAGGGGGAGATTGCCTATTGATCACTGGGGATCGCTCTGCTCTCGCAGAGGGGAGATTGCCTATTGATCACTGTGGGATCACTCTGCTCTCGGAGAGGGGAGATTGCCTACTGATCAGTGGGGAATCACTCTACTCTCGGAGAGGGGAGATTGCCTATTGATCACTGGGGAATCACTCTACTCTCGGAGAGGGGAGATTGCCTATTGATCACTGGGGAATCACTCTGCTCTCGGAGGGAGAGATTGCCTATTGATCCCTGGGGTTTACTCTGCTCTCGGAGAGGGGAGATTTCCTATTGATCACTGGGGAATCACTCTGCTCTTGGAGAGGGGAGATTGCCTATTGATCACTGGGGAATAACTCTACTCTCAGAGAGGGGAGATTGCCTATTGATCACTCGGGATCGCTCTGCTCACGGAGAGGGGAGATTGCCTATTGATCACTGGGGACCACTCTGCTCTCGGAGAGGGGAGATTTCCTATTGATCACTGGGGATCGCCCTGCACTCGGAGGGTGAGATTGCCTATTGATCACTGGGGAATCACTCTACTCTCGGAGAGGGGAGATTTCCTATTGATCACTGGGGATCGCTCTGCTCTCAGAGAGGGGAGATTGCCTATTGATCACTGGGGATCACTCTGCTCTCGGAGAGGGGAGATTGCCTATTGATCAGTGGGGATCACTCTACTCTTGGAGAGGGGAGATTGCCTATTGATCACAGGGGGATCACTCTGCTCTCGGAGAGGGGAGATTTCCTATTGATCACCGGGGAATCACTCTGCTCTCGGAGAGGGGACATTTCCTATTGATCACTGGGGAACGCCCTGCACTCGGAGGGGGAGATTGCCTATTGATCACTGGGGAATCACTCTACTCTCGGAGAGGGGAGATTTCCTATTGATCACTGGGGATCGCTCTGCTCTCGGAGAGGGGAGATTGCCTATTGATCACTGGGGATCACTCTGCTCTCGGAGAGGGGAGATTGCCTAATGATCAGTGGGGAATCACTCTACTCTTGGAGAGGGGAGATTGCCTATTGATCACTGGGGGATCACTCTGCTCTCGGAGAGGGGAGATTGCCTATTCATCACTGTGGAATCACTCTACTCTCGGAGGGGGAGATTGCCTATTGATCACTGGTGGATCACTCTGCTCTCGGAGGGGGAGTTTGCCCATTGATCACTGGGGATCACTCTGCTCTAGGAGAGGGGAGATTTCCTATTAATCACTGGGGATCGCTCTGCTCTCGGAGGGGGAGTTTGCCTTTTGATCACTGGGGAATCACTCTGCTCTCGGAGAGGGGAGATTGCCTATTGATCACCGGGGAATCACTCTGCTCTCGGAGAGGGGAGATTGCCTATTGATCACTGGGGAATCACTCTGCTCTCGGAGGGGGAGATTGCCTATTGATCACTGGGGGATCACTGCTCACGGAGGGGAAGTTTGCCTATTGATCACTGGGGATCACTCTGCTCTCTGAGGGGGAGTTTGTCCATTGATCACTGGGGATCACTCTGCTCTCGGAGAGGGGAGATTTCCTATTAATCACTGGGGATCGCTCTGCTCTCGGAGGGGGAGTTTGCCTATTGATCACTGGGGAATCACTCTGCTCTCGGAGAGGGGAGATTGCCTATTGATCACCGGGGAATCACTCTGCTCTCGGAGAGGGGAGATTGCCTATTGATCACCGGGGAATCACTCTGCTCTCGGAGAGGGGAGATTGCCTATTGATCACCGGGGAATCACTCTGCTCTCGGAGAGGGGAGATTGCCTATTGATCACTTGGGAATCACTCTGCTCTCGGAGAGGGGAGATTGCCTATTGATCACTGGGGATCACTCTGCTCTCGGAGAGGGGAGATTGCCTATTGATCACTGGGGAATCACTCTGCTCTCGGAGAGCGGAGATTGCCTATTGATCACCGGGGAATCACTCTGCTCTCGGAGAGGGGAGATTGCCTATTGATCACTGGGGAATCACTCTGCTCTCGGAGAGGGGAGATTGCCTATTGATCACTGGGGAATCGCTCTGATCTCGGAGGGGGAGATTGCCTATTGATCACTGGGGATCGCTCTGCTCTCGGAGAGGGGAGATTGCCTATTGATCACTGGGGAATCGCTCTGATCTCGGAGGGGGAGATTGCCTATTGATCACTGGGGATCGCTCTGATCTCGGAGGGGGAGATTGCCTATTGATCACTGGGGATCGCTCTGCTCTCGGAGAGGGGAGATTGCCTATTGATCACTGGGGAATCGCTCTGATCTCGGAGGGGGAGATTGCCTATTGATCACTGGGGATCGCTCTGCTCTCGGAGAGGGGAGATTGCCTATTGATCACTGGGGATCGCTCTGCTCTCGGAGAGGGGAGATTGCCTATTGATCACTGGGGATCGCTCTGCTCTCGCAGGGGGAGATTGCCTATTGATCTCTGGGGATCGCTTTGCTCTCGGAGAGGGGAGATTGCCTATTGATCACTGGGGAATCGCTCTGCTCTCGAAGGGGGAGATTGCATATTGATCACTGGGGATCTCTCTGCTCTCGGAGAGGGGAGATTGCCTATTGATCACTGGGGATCGCTCTGCTCTCGGAGAGGGGAGGTTGCCTATTGATCACTGGGAATCGCTCTGCTCTCGGAGAGGGAGAGTGCCTATTGATCACTGGGGATCACTCTGCTATTAGAGACGGAGATTGCCTATTGATCACTGGGGATCACTCTGCTCTCGGAGAGGGGAGATTGCCTATTGATCAGTGGGGAATCACTCTACTCTTGGAGAGGGGAGATTGCCTATTGATCACAGGGGGATCACTCTGCTCTCGGAGTGGGGAGATTGCCTATTGATCACTGGGGAATCACTCTGCTCTCGTAGAGGGGAGATTGCCTATTGATCAGTGGGGAATCACTCTACTCTTGGAGAGGGGAGATAGCCTATTGATCACTGGGGATCACTCTGCTCTCGGAGAGGGGAGATTGCCTATTGATTAGTGGGGAATCACTCTACTCTTGGAGAGGGGAGATTGCCTATTGATCACTGGGGATCACTCTGCTCTCGGAGAGGGGAGATTGCCTAATGATCACTGGGGAATCACTCTGCTCTCGGAGAGGGGAGATTGCCTATTGATCACTGGGGAATCACTCTGCTCTCGGAGAGGGGAGATTGCCTATTGATCACCGGGGAATCACTCTGCTCTCGGAGAGTGGAGATTGCCTATTGATCACTGGGGAATCGCTCTGATCTCGGAGGGGGAGATTGCCTATTGATCCCTGGGGTTTACTCTGCTCTCGGAGAGGGGAGATTTCCTATTGATCACTGGGGAATCACTCTGCTCTTGGAGAGGGGAGATTGCCTATTGATCACTGGGGAATAACTCTACTCTCAGAGAGGGGAGATTGCCTATTGATCACTCGGGATCGCTCTGCTCACGGAGAGGGGAGATTGCCTATTGATCACTGGGGACCACTCTGCTCTCGGAGAGGGGAGATTTCCTATTGATCACTGGGGATCGCCCTGCACTCGGAGGGGGAGATTGCCTATTGATCACTGGGGAATCACTCTACTCTCGGAGAGGGGAGATTTCCTATTGATCACTGGGGATCGCTCTGCTCACGGAGAGGGGAGATTGCCTATTGATCACTGGGGACCACTCTGCTCTCGGAGAGGGGAGATTTCCTATTGATCACTGGGGATCGCCCTGCACTCGGAGGGGGAGATTGCCTATTGATCACTGGGGAATCACTCTACTCTCGGAGAGGGGAGATTTCCTATTGATCACTGGGGATCGCTCTGCTCTCAGAGAGGGGAGATTGCCTATTGATCACTGGGGATCACTCTGCTCTCGGAGAGGGGAGATTGCCTATTGATCAGTGGGGATCACTCTACTCTTGGAGAGGGGAGATTGCCTATTGATCACACGGGGATCACTCTGCTCTCGGAGAGGGGAGATTTCCTATTGATCACCGGGGAATCACTCTGCTCTCGGAGAGGGGACATTTCCTATTGATCACTGGGGAACGCCCTGCACTCGGAGGGGGAGATTGCCTATTGATCACTGGGGAATCACTCTACTCTCGGAGAGGGGAGATTTCCTATTGATCACTGGGGATCGCTCTGCTCTCGGATTGGGGAGATTGCCTATTGATCACTGGGGATCACTCTGCTCTCGGAGAGGGGAGATTGCCTAATGATCAGTGGGGAATCACTCTACTCTTGGAGAGGGGAGATTGCCTATTGATCACTGGGGGATCACTCTGCTCTCGGAGAGGGGAGATTGCCTATTCATCACTGTGGAATCACTCTACTCTCGGAGGGGGAGATTGCCTATTGATCACTGGGGGATCACTCTGCTCTCGGAGGGGGAGTTTGCCCATTGATCACTGGGGATCACTCTGCTCTCGGAGAGGGGAGATTTCCTATTAATCACTGGGGATCGCTCTGCTCTCGGAGGGGGAGTTTGCCTTTTGATCACTGGGGAATCACTCTGCTCTCGGAGAGGGGAGATTGCCTATTGATCACCGGGGAATCACTCTGCTCTCGGAGAGGGGAGATTGCCTATTGATCACTGGGGAATCACTCTGCTCTCGGAGGGGGAGATTGCCTATTGATCACTGGGGGATCACTGCTCTCGGAGGGGAAGTTTGCCTATTGATCACTGGGGATCACTCTGCTCTCTGAGGGGGAGTTTGTCCATTGATCACTGGGGATCACTCTGCTCTCGGAGAGGGGAGATTTCCTATTAATCACTGGGGATCGCTCTGCTCTCGGAGAGGGAGATTGCCTATTGATCACTGGGGGATCACTCTGCTCTCGGAGGGGGAGTTTGCCTATTGATCACTGGGGAATCACTCTGCTCTCGGAGAGGGGAGATTGCCTATTGATCACCGGGGAATCACTCTGCTCTCGGAGAGGGGAGATTGCCTATTGATCACCGGGGAATCACTCTGCTCTCGGAGAGGGGAGATTGCCTATTGATCACCGGGGAATCACTCTGCTCTCGGAGAGGGGAGATTGCCTATTGATCACTTGGGAATCACTCTGCTCTCGGAGAGGGGAGATTGCCTATTGATCACTGGGGATCACTCTGCTCTCGGAGAGGGGAGATTGCCTATTGATCACTGGGGAATCACTCTGCTCTCGGAGAGCGGAGATTGCCTATTGATCACCGGGGAATCACTCTGCTCTCGGAGAGGGGAGATTGCCTATTGATCACTGGGGAATCACTCTGCTCTCGGAGAGGGGAGATTGCCTATTGATCACTGGGGAATCGCTCTGATCTCGGAGGGGGAGATTGCCTATTGATCACTGGGGATCGCTCTGCTCTCGGAGAGGGGAGATTGCCTATTGATCACTGGGGAATCGCTCTGATCTCGGAGGGGGAGATTGCCTATTGATCACTGGGGATCGCTCTGATCTCGGAGGGGGAGATTGCCTATTGATCACTGGGGATCGCTCTGCTCTCGGAGAGGGGAGATTGCCTATTGATCACTGGGGAATCGCTCTGATCTCGGAGGGGGAGATTGCCTATTGATCACTGGGGATCGCTCTGCTCTCGGAGAGGGGAGATTGCCTATTGATCACTGGGGATCGCTCTGCTCTCGGAGAGGGGAGATTGCCTATTGATCACTGGGGATCGCTCTGCTCTCGCAGGGGGAGATTGCCTATTGATCTCTGGGGATCGCTTTGCTCTCGGAGAGGGGAGATTGCCTATTGATCACTGGGGAATCGCTCTGCTCTCGAAGGGGGAGATTGCATATTGATCACTGGGGATCTCTCTGCTCTCGGAGAGGGGAGATTGCCTATTGATCACTGGGGATCGCTCTGCTCTCGGAGAGGGGAGGTTGCCTATTGATCACTGGGAATCGCTCTGCTCTCGGAGAGGGAGAGTGCCTATTGATCACTGGGGATCACTCTGCTATTAGAGACGGAGATTGCCTATTGATCACTGGGGATCACTCTGCTCTCGGAGAGGGGAGATTGCCTATTGATCAGTGGGGAATCACTCTACTCTTGGAGAGGGGAGATTGCCTATTGATCACAGGGGGATCACTCTGCTCTCGGAGAGGGGAGATTGCCTATTGATCACTGGGGAATCACTCTGCTCTCGGAGAGGGGAGATTGCCTATTGATCAGTGGGGAATCACTCTACTCTTGGAGAGGGGAGATAGCCTATTGATCACTGGGCATCACTCTGCTCTCGGAGAGGGGAGATTGCCTATTGATTAGTGGGGAATCACTCTACTCTTGGAGAGGGGAGATTGCCTATTGATCACTGGGGATCACTCTGCTCTCGGAGAGGGGAGATTGCCTAATGATCACTGGGGAATCACTCTGCTCTCGGAGAGGGGAGATTGCCTATTGATCACTGGGGAATCACTCTGCTCTCGGAGAGGGGAGATTGCCTATTGATCACCGGGGAATCACTCTGCTCTCGGAGAGTGGAGATTGCCTATTGATCACTGGGGAATCGCTCTGATCTCGGAGGGGGAGATTGCCTATTGATCCCTGGGGTTTACTCTGCTCTCGGAGAGGGGAGATTTCCTATTGATCACTGGGGAATCACTCTGCTCTTGGAGAGGGGAGATTGCCTATTGATCACTGGGGAATAACTCTACTCTCAGAGAGGGGAGATTGCCTATTGATCACTCGG
The DNA here is from genome assembly GCF_048418815.1 of Hemitrygon akajei. Lineage (NCBI taxonomy): Eukaryota > Metazoa > Chordata > Chondrichthyes > Myliobatiformes > Dasyatidae > Hemitrygon > Hemitrygon akajei. The sequence goes on from NC_133128.1 coordinate 56,674,943, forward strand.
GATCGCTCTGCTCACGGAGAGGGGAGATTGCCTATTGATCACTGGGGACCACTCTGCTCTCGGAGAGGGGAGATTTCCTATTGATCACTGGGGATCGCCCTGCACTCGGAGGGGGAGATTGCCTATTGATCACTGGGGAATCACTCTACTCTCGGAGAGGGGAGATTTCCTATTGATCACTGGGGATCGCTCTGCTCTCAGAGAGGGGAGATTGCCTATTGATCACTGGGGATCACTCTGCTCTCGGAGAGGGGAGATTGCCTATTGATCAGTGGGGATCACTCTACTCTTGGAGAGGGGAGATTGCCTATTGATCACAGGGGGATCACTCTGCTCTCGGAGAGGGGAGATTTCCTATTGATCACCGGGGAATCACTCTGCTCTCGGAGAGGGGACATTTCCTATTGATCACTGGGGAACGCCCTGCACTCGGAGGGGGAGATTGCCTATTGATCACTGGGGAATCACTGTACTCTCGGAGAGGGGAGATTTCCTATTGATCACTGGGGATCGCTCTGCTCTCGGAGAGGGGAGATTGCCTATTGATCACTGGGGATCACTCTGCTCTCGGAGAGGGGAGATTGCCTAATGATCAGTGGGGAATCACTCTACTCTTGGAGAGGGGAGATTGCCTATTGATCACTGGGGGATCACTCTGCTCTCGGAGAGGGGAGATTGCCTATTCATCACTGTGGAATCACTCTACTCTCGGAGGGGGAGATTGCCTATTGATCACTGGGGGATCACTGCTCTCGGAGGGGAAGTTTGCCTATTGATCACTGGGGATCACTGTGCCCTAGGAGAGGGGAGATTGCCTATTGATGACTGGGTATCGCTCTGCTCTCGGAGGGGGAGATTGCCTATTGATCACTGGGGATCGCTCTGCTCTCGCAGAGGGGAGATTGCCTATTGATCACCGGGGAATCACTCTGCTCTCGGAGAGGGGAGATTGCCTATTGATCACCGGGGAATCACTCTGCTCTCGGAGAGGGGAGATTGCCTATTGATCACTTGGGAATCACTCTGCTCTCGGAGAGGGGAGATTGCCTATTGATCACTGGGGATCACTCTGCTCTCGGAGAGGGGAGATTGCCTATTGATCACTGGGGAATCACTCTGCTCTCGGAGAGCGGAGATTGACTATTGATCACCGGGGAATCACTCTGCTCTCGGAGAGGGGAGATTGCCTATTGATCACTGGGGAATCACTCTGCTCTCGGAGAGAGGAGATTGCCTATTGATCACTGGGGAATCGCTCTGATCTCGGAGGGGGAGATTGCCTATTGATCACTGGGGATCGCTCTGCTCTCGGAGAGGGGAGATTGCCTATTGATCACTGGGGAATCGCTGTGCTCTCGCAGGGGGAGATTGCCTATTGATATCTGGGGATCGCTTTGCTCTCGGAGAGGGGAGATTGCCTATTGATCACTGGGGAATCGCTCTGCTCTCGAAGGGGGAGATTGCATATTGATCACTGGGGATCTCTCTGCTCTCGGAGAGGGGAGATTGCCTATTGATCACTGGGGATCGCTCTGCTCTCGGAGAGGGGAGGTTGCCTATTGATCACTGGGAATCGCTCTGCTCTCGGAGAGGGAGAGTGCCTATTGATCACTGGGGATCACTCTGCTATTAGAGACGGAGATTGCCTATTGATCACTGGGGATCACTCTGCTCTCGGAGAGGGGAGATTGCCTATTGATCAGTGGGGAATCACTCTACTCTTGGAGAGGGGAGATTGCCTATTGATCACAGGGGGATCACTCTGCTCTCGGAGAGGGGAGATTGCCTATTGATCACTGGGGAATCACTCTGCTCTCGGAGAGGGGAGATTGCCTATTGATCAGTGGGGAATCACTCTACTCTTGGAGAGGGGAGATAGCCTATTGATCACTGGGGATCACTCTGCTCTCGGAGAGGGGAGATTGCCTATTGATTAGTGGGGAATCACTCTACTCTTGGAGAGGGGAGATTGCCTATTGATCACTGGGGATCACTCTGCTCTCGGAGAGGGGAGATTGCCTAATGATCACTGGGGAATCACTCTGCTCTCGGAGAGGGGAGATTGCCTATTGATCACTGGGGAATCACTCTGCTCTCGGAGAGGGGAGATTGCCTATTGATCACCGGGGAATCACTCTGCTCTCGGAGAGGGGAGATTGCCTATTGATCACTGGGGAATCGCTCTGATCTCGGAGGGGGAGATTGCCTATTGATCACTGGGGATCGCTCTGCTCTCGGAGAGGGGAGATTGCCTATTGATCACTGGGGAATCGCTCTGCTCTCGGAGGGGGAGATTGCCTATTGATCTCTGGGGATCGCTCTGCTCTCGGAGAGTGGAGATTGCCTATTGATCACTGGGGATTTCTCTGCTCTCGGAGAGGGGAGATTGCCTATTGATCACTGGGGGAATCACTCTGCTCTTGGAGGGGGGAGATTGCCTATTGATCAGAGGGGAATCACTCTGCTCTCGGAGAGGGGAGATGGCCTATTGATCACTGGGGGATCACTCTGCTCTCGGAGAGGGGAGATTGCCTATTGATCACTGGGGAATCACTCTGCTCTTGGAGAGGGGAGATTGCCTATTGGTCACAGGGGGATCACTCAACTCTCGGAGAGGGGAGATTGCCTATCGATCACTGGGGATCACTGTGCCCTAGGAGAGGGGAGATTGCCTATTGATGACTGGGGGAATCACTCTGCTCTTGGAGGGGGGAGATTGCCTATTGATCAGAGGGGAATCACTCTGCTCTCGGAGAGGGGAGATTGCCTATTGATCACTGGGGATCGCTCTGCTCTCGCAGAGGGGAGATTGCCTATTGATCACTGGGGGATCACTCTGCTCTTGGAGAGGGGAGATTGCCTATTGATCAGTGGGGAATCACTCTACTCTCGGAGAGGGGAGATTGCCTATTGATCACTGGGGAATCACTCTACTCTCGGAGAGGGGAGATTGCCTATTGATCACTGGGGAATCACTCTGCTCTCGGAGGGAGAGATTGCCTATTGATCCCTGGGGATTACTCTGCTCTCGGAGAGGGGAGATTGCCTATTGATCACCGGGGAATCACTCTGCTCTCGGAGAGGGGAGATTGCCTATTGATCACTGGGGCATCACTCTGCTCTCGGAGATTGGAGATTGCCTATTGATCACTGGGGAATCGCTCTGATCTCGGAGAGGGGAGATTGCCTATTGATCACTGGGGAATCGCTCTGCTCTCGAAGGGGGAGATTGCCTATTGATCACTGGGGATCTCTGTGCTCTCGGAGAGGGGAGATTGCCTATTGATCACTGGGGATCGCTCTGCTCTCGGAGAGGGGAGATTGCCTATTGATCACTGGGGAATCGCTCTGCTCTCGGAGGGGGAGATTGCCTTTTGATCACTGGGGGATCGCTCTGCTCTCGGAGAGGGTGATTGCCTATTGATCACTGGGGATCGCTCTGCTCTCGGAGAGGTGAGATTGCCTATTGATCACTGGGAATCGCTCTGCTCTCGGAGAGGGAGATTGCCTATTGATCACTGGGGATCACTCTGCTCTGAGAGAGGGAGATTGCCTATTGATCACTTGGGATCACTCTGCTCTCAGAGAGGGAGATTGACTACTGATCACTGGGGAATCACTCTGCTCTCGGAGAGGGGTGATGGCCTATTGATCACTGGGGGATCACTCTGCTCTCGGAGAGGGGAGATTGCCTATTGATCACTGGGGAATCACTCTGCTCTCGGAGAGGGGAAATTGCCTATTGATCACTGGGGGATCACTCTGCTCTTGGAGAGGGGAGATTGCCTATTGATCAGTGTTGAATCACTCTACTCTCGGAGAGGGGAGATTGCCTATTGATCACTGGGGAATCACTCTACTCTCAGAGAGGGGAGATTGCCTATTGATCACTGGGGAATCACTCTGCTCTCGGAGGGAGATATTGCCTATTGATCCCTGGGGATTACTCTGCTCCCGGAGAGGGGAGATTTCCTATTGATCACTGGGGAATCACTCTGCTCTTGGAGAGGGGAGATTGCCTATTGATCACTGGGGTATAACTCTACTCTCGGAGAGGGGAGATTGCCTATTGATCACTGGGGATCACTGTTTTCTAGGAGAGGGGAGATTGCCTATTGATGACTGGGGATCGCTCTGCTCTCGGAGGGGGAGATTGCCTATTGATCACTGGGGATCGCTCTGCTCTCGGAGAGGGGAGATTGCCTATTGATCACTGGGGGATCACTCTGCTCTTGGAGAGGGGAGATTGCCTATTGATCAGTGTTGAATCACTCTACTCTCGGAGAGGGGAGATTGCCTATTGATCACTGGGGAATCACTCTACTCTCAGAGAGGGGAGATTGCCTATTGATCACTGGGGAATCACTCTGCTCTCGGAGGGAGATATTGCCTATTGATCCCTGGGGATTACTCTGCTCCCGGAGAGGGGAGATTTCCTATTGATCACTGGGGAATCACTCTGCTCTTGGAGAGGGGAGATTGCCTATTGATCACTGGGGTATAACTCTACTCTCGGAGAGGGGAGATTGCCTATTGATCACTCGGGATCGCTCTGCTCTCGGAGAGGGGAGATTGCCTATTGATCACTGGGGACCACTCTGCTCTCGGAGAGGGGAGATTTCCTATTGATCACGGGGGATTGCTCTGCTCTCGGAGAGGGGAGATTGCCGATTGATCACTGGGGATCACTCTGCTCTCAGAGAGGGGAGATTTCCTATTGATCACTGGGGATCGCCCTGCACTCGGAGGGGGAGATTGCCTATTGATCACTGGGGAATCACTCTACTCTCGGAGAGGGCAGATTTCCTATTGATCACTGGGGATCGCTCTGCTCTCAGAGAGGGGAGATTGCCTATTGATCACTGGGGATCACTCTGCTCTCGGAGAGGGGAGATTGCCTATTGATCAGTGGGGAATCACTCTACTCTTGGAGAGTGGAGATTGCCTATTGATCACAGGGGGATCACTCTGTTCTCGGAGAGGGGAGATTGCCTATTCATCACTGGGGATCACTCCGCTCTCGGAGAGGGGAGATTGCCTATTGATCACTGGGGAATCACTCTACTCTCGGAGGGGGAGATTGCCTATTGATCACTGGGGGATCACTCTGCTCTCGGAGGGGGAGTTTGCCTATTGATCACTGGGGATCACTCTGCTCTCGGAGGGGGAGTTTGCCTATTGATCACTGGGGATCACTCTGCTCTCGGAGAGGGGAGAATTTCCTATTAATCACAGGGGATCGCTCTGCTCTCGGAGGGGGAGTTTGCCTATTGATCACTGGGGGATCGCTCTGCTCTCGGAGAGGGGTATTTGCCTATTGATCACTGGGGAATCACTCTGCTCTCGGAGGGGCAGATTGCCTATTGATCAGAGGGAATCGCTCAGCTCTCGGAGAGGGAAGATTGCCTATTGATCACTGGGGATCGCTCTGCTCTCGGAGAGGGAGATTGCCTATTGATCACTGGGGATCACTCTGCTCTGAAAGAGGGAGATTGCCTATTGATCACTTGGGATCACTCTGCTCTCAGAGACGGAGATTGGCTATTGATCACTGGCAATCACTCTGCTCTCAGAGAGGGAGATTGACTACTGATCACTGGGGAATCACTCTGCTCTCGGAGAGGGGAGATGGCCTATCGATCACTGGGGATCACTGTGCCCTAGGAGAGGGGAGATTGCCTATTGATGACTGGGGGAATCACTCTGCTCTTGGAGGGGGGAGATTGCCTATTGATCAGAGGGGAATCACTCTGCTCTCGGAGAGGGGAGATTGCCTATTGATCACTGGGGATCGCTCTGCTCTCGCAGAGGGGAGATTGCCTATTGATCACTGGGGGATCACTCTGCTCTTGGAGAGGGGAGATTGCCTATTGATCAGTGGGGAATCACTCTACTCTCGGAGAGGGGAGATTGCCTATTGATCACTGGGGAATCACTCTACTCTCGGAGAGGGGAGATTGCCTATTGATCACTGGGGAATCACTCTGCTCTCGGAGGGAGAGATTGCCTATTGATCCCTGGGGATTACTCTGCTCTCGGAGAGGGGAGATTGCCTATTGATCACCGGGGAATCACTCTGCTCTCGGAGAGGGGAGATTGCCTATTGATCACTGGGGCATCACTCTGCTCTCGGGGATGGGAGATTGCCTATTGATCACTGGGGAATCGCTCTGCTCTCGAAGGGGGAGATTGCCTATTGATCACTGGGGATCTCTGTGCTCTCGGAGAGGGGAGATTGCCTATTGATCACTGGGGATCGCTCTGCTCTCGGAGAGGGGAGATTGCCTATTGATCACTGGGGAATCGCTCTGCTCTCGGAGGGGGAGATTGCCTTTTGATCACTGGGGGATCGCTCTGCTCTCGGAGAGGGAGATTGCCTATTGATCACTGGGGATCGCTCTGCTCTCGGAGAGGTGAGATTGCCTATTGATCACTGGGAATCGCTCTGCTCTCGGAGAGGGAGATTGCCTATTGATCACTGGGGATCACTCTGCTCTGAGAGAGGGAGATTGCCTATTGATCACTTGGGATCACTCTGCTCTCAGAGAGGGAGATTGACTACTGATCACTGGGGAATCACTCTGCTCTCGGAGAGGGGAGATGGCCTATTGATCACTGGGGGATCACTCTGCTCTCGGAGAGGGGAGATTGCCTATTGATCACTGGGGAATCACTCTGCTCTCGGAGAGGGGAAATTGCCTATTGATCACTGGGGGATCACTCTGCTCTTGGAGAGGGGAGATTGCCTATTGATCAGTGTTGAATCACTCTACTCTCGGAGAGGGGAGATTGCCTATTGATCACTGGGGAATCACTCTACTCTCAGAGAGGGGAGATTGCCTATTGATCACTGGGGAATCACTCTGCTCTCGGAGGGAGATATTGCCTATTGATCCCTGGGGATTACTCTGCTCCTGGAGAGGGGAGATTTCCTATTGATCACTGGGGAATCTCTCTGCTCTTGGAGAGGGGAGATTGCCTATTGATCACTGGGGTATAACTCTACTCTCGGAGAGGGGAGATTGCCTATTGATCACTGGGGATCACTGTTTTCTAGGAGAGGGGAGATTGCCTATTGATGACTGGGGATCGCTCTGCTCTCGGAGGGGGAGATTGCCTATTGATCACTGGGGATCGCTCTGCTCTCGGAGAGGGGAGATTGCCTATTGATCACTGGGGGATCACTCTGCTCTTGGAGAGGGGAGATTGCCTATTGATCAGTGTTGAATCACTCTACTCTCGGAGAGGGGAGATTGCCTATTGATCACTGGGGAATCACTCTACTCTCAGAGAGGGGAGATTGCCTATTGATCACTGGGGAATCACTCTGCTCTCGGAGGGAGATATTGCCTATTGATCCCTGGGGATTACTCTGCTCCCGGAGAGGGGAGATTTCCTATTGATCACTGGGGAATCACTCTGCTCTTGGAGAGGGGAGATTGCCTATTGATCACTGGGGTATAACTCTACTCTCGGAGAGGGGAGATTGCCTATTGATCACTCGGGATCGCTCTGCTCTCGGAGAGGGGAGATTGCCTATTGATCACTGGGGACCCCTCTGCTCTCGGAGAGGGGAGATTTCCTATTGATCACGGGGGATTGCTCTGCTCTCGGAGAGGGGAGATTGCCGATTGATCAATGGGGATCACTCTGCTCTCAGAGAGGGGAGATTTCCTATTGATCACTGGGGATCGCCCTGCACTCGGAGGGGGAGATTGCCTATTGATCACTGGGGAATCACTCTACTCTCGGAGAGGGGAGATTTCCTATTGATCACTGGGGATCGCTCTGCTCTCAGAGAGGGGAGATTGCCTATTGATCACTGGGGATCACTCTGCTCTCGGAGAGGGGAGATTGCCTATTGATCAGTGGGGAATCACTCTACTCTTGGAGAGTGGAGATTGCCTATTGATCACAGGGGGATCACTCTGTTCTCGGAGAGGGGAGATTGCCTATTCATCACTGGGGATCACTCCGCTCTCGGAGAGGGGAGATTGCCTATTGATCACTGGGGAATCACTCTACTCTCGGAGGGGGAGATTGCCTATTGATCACTGGGGGATCACTCTGCTCTCGGAGGGGGAGTTTGCCTATTGATCACTGGGGATCACTCTGCTCTCGGAGAGGGGAGATTGCCTATTGATCACTGGGGATCACTCTGCTCTCGGAGAGGGGAGAATTTCCTATTAATCACAGGGGATCGCTCTGCTCTCGGAGGGGGAGTTTGCCTATTGATCACTGGGGGATCGCTCTGCTCTCGGAGAGGGGTATTTGCCTATTGATCACTGGGGAATCACTCTGCTCTCGGAGGGGCAGATTGCCTATTGATCAGAGGGAATCGCTCAGCTCTCGGAGAGGGGAGATTGCCTATTGATCACTGGGGATCGCTCTGCTCTCGGAGAGGGGAGATTGCCTATTGATCACCGGGGAATCAGTCTGCTCTCGAGAGGGAGATTGCCTATTGATCACTGGGGATCACTCTGCTCTGAAAGAGGGAGATTGCCTATTGATCACTTGGGATCACTCTGCTCTCAGAGACGGAGATTGGCTATTGATCACTGGCAATCACTCTGCTCTCAGAGAGGGAGATTGACTACTGATCACTGGGGAATCACTCTGCTCTCGGAGAGGGGAGATGGCCTATTGATCACTGGGGGATCTCTCTGCTCTCGGAGAGGGGAGATTGCCTATTGATCACTGGGGAATCACTCTACTCTCGGAGAGGGGAGATTGCCTATTGATCACTGGGGGATCACTCTGCTCTTGGAGAGTGGAGATTGCCTATTGATCAGTGTTGAATCACTCTACTCTCGGAGAGGGGAGATTGCCTATTGATCACTGGGGAATCACTCTACTCTCAGAGAGGGGAGGTTGCCTATTGATCACTGGGGAATCACTCTGCTCTCGGAGGGAGATATTGCCTATTGATCCCTGGGGAATACTCTGCTCCCGGAGAGGGGAGATTTACTATTGATCACTGGGGAATCACTCTGCTCTTGGAGAGGGGAGATTGCCTATTGATCACTGGGGTATAACTCTACTCTCGGAGAGGGGAGATTCCCTATTGATCACTGGGGATCACTGTTTTCTAGGAGAGGGGAGATTGCCTATTGATGACTGGGGATCGCTCTGCTCTCGGAGGGGGATATTGCCTATTGATCACTGGGGATCGCTCTGCTCTCGGAGAGGGGAGATTGCCTATTGATCACTGGGGGATCACTCTGCTCTTGGAGAGGGGAGATTGCCTATTGATCAGTGTTGAATCACTCTACTCTCGGAGAGGGGAGATTGCCTATTGATCACTGGGGAATCACTCTACTCTCAGAGAGGGGAGATTGCCTATTGATCACTGGGGAATCACTCTGCTCTCGGAGGGAGATATTGCCTATTGATCCCTGGGGATTACTCTGCTCCCGGAGAGGGGAGATTTCCTATTGATCACTGGGGAATCACTCTGCTCTTGGAGAGGGGAGATTGCCTATTGATCACTGGGGTATAACTCTACTCTCGGAGAGGGGAGATTGCCTATTGATCACTCGGGATCGCTCTGCTCTCGGAGAGGGGAGATTGCCTATTGATCACTGGGGACCACTCTGCTCTCGGAGAGGGGAGATTTCCTATTGATCACGGGGGATCGCTCTGCTCTCGGAGAGGGGAGATTGCCGATTGATCACTGGGGGATCACTCTGCTCTCAGAGAGGGGAGATTTCCTATTGATCACTGGGGATCGCCCTGCACTCGGAGGGGGAGATTGCCTATTGATCACTGGGGAATCACTCTACTCTCGGAGAGGTGAGATTTCCTATTGATCACTGGGGATCGCTCTGCTCTCAGAGAGGGGAGATTGCCTATTGATCACTGGGGATCACTCTGCTTTCGGAGAGGGGAGATTGCCTATTGATCAGTGGGGAATCACTCTACTCTTGGAGAGTGGAGATTGCCTATTGATCACAGGGGGATCACTCTGCTCTCGGAGAGGGGAGATTGCCTATTCATCACTGGGGATCGCTCTGCTCTCGGAGAGGGGTATTTGCCTATTGATCACTGGGGAATCACTCTGCTCTCGGAGGGGCAGATTGCCTATTGATCAGAGGGAATCGCTCAGCTCTCGGAGAGGGGAGATTGCCTATTGATCACTGGGGATCGCTCTGCTCTCGGAGAGGGGAGATTGCCTATTGATCACCGGGGAATCAGTCTGCTCTCGGAGAGGGGAGTTTGCCTATTGATCACCGGGGAATCACTCTGCTCTCGGAGGGGGAGATTGCCTATTGATCACTGGGGATCGCTCTGCTCTCGGAGAGGGGAGATTGCCTATTGATCACTGGGGGATCACTCTACTCTCGGAGAGGGGAGATTGCCTATTGATCACTGGGGATCACTCTGCTCTCGGAGAGGGGAGATTGCCTATTGATCACTGGGGGAGCGCTCTGCTCTCGGAGAGGGGAGATTGCCTATTGATCACTGGGGAATCACTCTGCTCTCGGAGAGGGGAGATGGCCTATTGATCACTGGGGATCGCTCTGCTCTCGTAGGGGGAGATTGCCTATTGATCACTGGGGAATCACTCTGCTCTCGGAGGGGGAGATTGCCTATTGATCACTGGGGATCGCTCTGCTCTCGGAGAGGGGAGATTGCCTATTGATCACTGGGGAGCACTCTGCTCTCGGAGAGGCGAGATTGCCTATTGATCACTGGGGATCACTCTGCTCTCGGAGAGGGGAGATTGTCTATTGATCACTGGGGAATCACTCTGCTCTCAGAGGGGGAGATTGCCTATTGATCACTGGGGATCGCTCTGCTCTCGTAGAGGGGAGATTGCCTATTGATCACTGGGGGATCGCTCTGCTCTCGGAGGGGGAGATTGCCTTTTAATTACAGGGGGATCACTCTGCTGTCAGAGAGGGAAGAGGCTGCCGCTATGCCTGGAGAATGTTATTTAGGTTTTCTTTGTTTTGGATATGGACTTGGACTATGGACCTTTTTTTTCAGTCTTATAGTTTTTATTATTCTGTGTTTTTTACCCGATCACTCTCATTTATTTCTGTGTGCAAGGAAGGGGGATTTGGGGGTCGACGTTCCTGTTCCATTTTTTGTTTTTTGTGTGGGTGGAGGGATATCGGGGTTGATGTACATGCTGCCATTCTTTTCTTTCTTGCTATCTTGAGATGAAGAATTTCAGAGTTGTGTACTTTGATAAGAGATGAACCTTTGAACCTTTGAAATCCAGAGCAACTCATAGAACCTGCTGAGGAACTCTGCAAGTCAAACAGCATCTATGGGGTGTAATAAATAGTTGATATTTTGGGCCAAGCCCCTTCATCAGGTCTGGAAAGGAAGGGGAAAGAAGCCAGCATAAGAAGGTGAGAGGGAGGGGAAGTGAAAGAGGCTGGAGATAGGTGAAATGAGATGAGGGAAAAGGTGGCTGGGAGGGGGAGGGTGGATGAAGAGAGAAGTGAGAAGAAACATTTCAAGATGCCATTGAGAATTGCAAACAATGCATTGGAACTGGGAATATACAGAGATGCTGATGAGGGAGCATCCCATTCCATTGTCCTCTCCTTCCTAACTGTGAAATAAACTGTAACTCCCACATTGGCTTCATTATCCATCTGAGTGGCATCGAAACTGGAGACAATCAGTCCTTGGCAAACAACAAAGAAAAAGATCCCTTTTCAGGAAGGATTGATTGGTGGTCAAATTCTGAACATTATACTCTTACAATGGGACAATATTCTCATTTTTAATTACCACTATTTCATATCTCTGAAATATGAAAGAGAATCAGAGTGGAAACAATTATTGATAACGTTGGAAATGTGATGTTAGTCACTAAATATATTTTTGTGGAATATTGGTATTACAGCAAGATGGCTCTCAAATAGCTGAGCAATCTATAAAATTCACTTCTTCAGCTCGTCAGAATAAGATTCCCCTCTGTCCCAAAATAAATTACTTTCATTGCTTCACTTTTTTTTACAGATCTTTCCTGTGGAGTTGCTCTGAAAAAATCCTTGTCATACTTTTAATATGACAAAACTGTTAACTACTCTTCCCCAGCCTGAAACATACTGGCTTGAAACTAGAAAAAAGCACAGGTTCAGTTTCTGAGCCTTCCTCAAAGTTCAAGGTAAATTTATTATTAAAGTACAGTACTGTGAAAAATCTTAGGCACGCATATTTAACTAGGATGCCTAAAATCAGTAATGTACTTGTCAACATGGAGTGGAGAATGAGTTTGTAAACCTGGTGGGAGCAAACGATGTTAGGAATGATGAGGGTGGAGGTGGAGGGCCGTGGGGGAGTGGTGGGGTGTTGGGGGTGGTGGGATAGATGGCAGAGAAGTTCTGTGGGTGGGGGTGGTGCAGGTGTAGACACATCCAGCCATGAGATACCAGGCAAGGTCATTTGATTCCAGAAAATTGGTTTATTGATTATTACAGAATCTCTCTTTGGTGCCTCTGGCTCCCTCTCTTCTCTCCTCTCCTTCCCACTCTCAATCCACAATAGAGACCCACATCAGAATCGGGTTTATTATCAGTCATATATGCCATGATTGTTTTTGTGGCAGCAGTATAGTGCAACGTATAAACTTACAACAAAGTTTGCAAGTCTTAGACTCTGTAGCTATATATATATATATATACCAAAGGCTTTTGCACAGGACTGTATGTATAACATATACAACATTGGGATTCATTTTCTTGCAGGCACCCTAAGGAAAATAAAGAAATACAAAAGAATCCTTGAAAAATTGCACACAACAAAAGACTGACAAATATCCAATGTGCAAATGAGGACAAATTGTAAAAATGTAAACAAATAATACATAGAACGTGAGCTGCAGAGTTCCCTAAAGTGAGATGATAGGATCTGGAGTCAGTTCAGTGCTGAAGTGAGTGAATCTATCCACATCCTGATGGTTGTAGGCAAAAACTGTTCCTGAACCTGGTGGTTCGGGACCCAAGAACAACTATGGTAGTTGTGAAACCATAGGGATTCGGGTCAAACGCAGGCAGACTGGATGGGCTCAGGAGGGGATCTTCGCTGGCACAGTGTAATAGGGCTGAACTCTGGTTCATTTTCCGCTCTTGGGCCACGACACTTTAATCTGCTGGAACTCCACCCTGTGCTCTCTATTCTGGTCATAGCTGACCTTCGCCTGCTTCAAGCTGCTGTACCTGCATTCCAGAGAGTCAAGTTTGCTGAATCTTTCTCAAAACCGTAAAATCTCCTTTACTATAACCCATTGCTGAGTTAAATTTTATTTAAATTGTTCCTCTGATGTTGCTCTTTTTCTTTAAATATCCTTTCTTTTATTCCAGTAACATTCTCTTCATTTTTGTAGCTCAGTGCAATTCTGTTGCACTGGCAAGCTTTATAAAATGTGCTTTTTAAAATCATTATACTGCCCTTTTTCAGAAAGCACCAGTTGACTTACTTTTTAGTAGCTCCATTTTGTTGATTTTTAATCCCAGACATTCACAGCTTGAATGCTGCTGCATTTTTGTTTTGGAAAGTAAATCCAGTGACCTTCCTTCCTTTAGAAAGAACTCACTTCTGCCCTTTTCTTCCACTGCCTTAACTGAATACCATAAAATTTGAGTACTACATCTTTTCAAAAATGAAACATGTTAACAACACTGCACCAAATTGTCGAACTTTGCATTTACAAGTAATTGGTCCAATTTATTGATGGAATTCTCACGTGAAAACTTAGAAGAGGTCACCTATAGGGCTCAAAATAATTAACCAATTTAAAACAAGTGATCTTATTCCTAAAACTGTAATTATTCATGGCATATCATTACATGTTTATTTAAAAACAGATTCAAGAAAGCACCCACTACTGAGAAGATTACCACAGAACTTACTTATTTTGATTATCTTTAAAATCCATAGAAAGAATTTGCCTATCAGTAACCATTTATTCATATAGTTCCTTTTATAATTTCTACAACACAATTCCCATGAATGAATATCAAGCTGAATTTGTTATCCAATCAAAATTAGGAAAAATGATCAAAGTTTGGTCAAAGATGTACTTTTGCTTAAGATAAACTTTTGTATATATCTTTATCATGAAAAACCAGTCCAAAACATTTACATTCATACTCACTATGTTCAGTAGCAAAAATCTTTTAAGAGAAACCATAGTACCATGCCACTTGTATGGCCCTCTCTATTTTTTCCTTTTCCAAAGGTAGTTTATTTATTCATTACAAGATCATATTATTGCCACATTACAGTACTTCATGAAATATACAATCTACAGTTTCAAGTTATAAAATAGTCATTGCTATTCAGAATGCACACGAGCTCATGTGGTGCTGTCCAGTTCTGGAAATCCTCAATTGTACCCATGAATATTGCAGGGACATGTGATGCACCATCAATAACTCACGCCGAGACTTAGGAAGTGAGATATCGGCTTTTATTGACTGAAGGACAACACTACATCCTGGGGAAAAATGAGGGAGAGCAGCAGGCCACAGTCGCCTTTATACAGGGGTCTGTGGGAGGAGCCACAGGGGTAGTCAGCAGGGTCTTGGGAGGAGCCACAGGAGCAGTCAGACAGGTATATCTAGTTCACCACAACATGTGGGCACAGATGTAACCCTAGAAGATGGACAGGCAATCAACTTAGGCGGAACCCTCAACTGCTGCTGCCTAGACATGTGAAAAGTCACTTTTGCTATACCTAGGAGCATCGTTGTGCATCTGGCGATGAGGTACTGGAAACCAGCCTGCTTTATCCAATGAGTGAGTTTCAGTAAAGGGCTTCATAATTTTCCACCTGTGCAATCCCTCTTCAGTTCCTCAAAGTTTTGTGTCGTCAGCACACTGATGTTCAGCTTCTATGCCTCTCTCCCTGCCTCCTTTCTGGTTCTCCTGTCGGAAACAGGAGGCAGTGGTCAGAAGAAAACACTGGCATGATGTTGGTGGATCTGACCATGATTCCCTTCAACATGAAGAGGAAACCTATCCAGGTCTGTACTGAATGTGTTGCAGCTGTGCTCCACCTGCAGAGGTGCTGAAAGTGTTTCTCAACTTTGCATCTTGAACCATTTCCATCAGTGTCTGGAGATGTTATCCAGTCTTGTGCCAGCACCTCTGGATTGTCCAGCCACATCAATGAATCAGTTGTAAGACACCAGCGCAAATGACTCATAGGGACATCACTAGTAACAGTGGGAGCTGATTGGCACATACAGCACAGCACAGCACAGCACAGCACATTATGGACTCTACTACCCACGATGATGTGCCAACCTTTTAAGGCACTGCACAATATTGAAAGAGAGCAAGGGGATCTATTACTTTTGTCACCACAGTATTATAGTTGTTAAAGATAACCAGTTGTATAACTTCAATATATTTGCCATTTAAAAAAAAAATTTGGACCTCTAGTTCCTCGTTGTGGAAGGGATCAATATTATCTGAATGGCTGTGTCCGTAAAGATGCTTCTGCTTTTACTGGATGGCACCTTAGGCCAGTATTGACACAGGGAGTCAGTGAACTGGGTAAAGTGGCTTTTGCTTTATTTCAGCAGTTTTCTCCTTTCACGGTTGCAATGCCTGAAAAATCTTTGGATTCTTTTGCAGTCGTGATGCTCTAAGGAGAATGAATGGAAAATATCCTTAAAGGAAACTGGTCAATTTCCTCTGTTGCCTTCGAACTGCACCCTAGATTTGGGTTTCTAAAGATCAATCAGATGACTAACTTATTGGTAACTATCAGATTTTGAAAGATGTGATAGACACCAGCATGATATGGAATCTGGAATACAAATGAAATGGTATTAGTTGCTAATTCTTAGTGCTGATTATTTGAAGCTGCTATATACTGAACAAAAAAATCAATTCCACAATTAGAGCTTATTGATCCAAGGAACATTTTTACAACTGGCACATATTCTCAGATAATGATATTAGTATAAGCATTTATTTGTCCAGATGATGACTCAGGTGTTCTCTGTTCAATGAGTTCAGGTCACAGGTCAAAGCTATTCAAACAGTGCTGTGAAGGCTGTTTATACTTATCCAGTCTCCGTTCTTCTAGCTTGCTCATGGTCTGTGAATTATCTGGTTCTGCATCCTTGTTAAGGTTGATCAATCCTGATGAACTGCATCTGAGCTGGTGTGTGGGAATAGGTTTAAGGCACTTGATGCAAAGCAACCCATGGATTATGATGCCTCTGCCTGAATTCAGTGGAGTCCACATTCCTCTTACTCTTCATTAATCCATTCCTATATTTCCCTGTTGCCTCAGTGTTTTCAGAGAAGTTTTTCTTTATCTTTAGCACCTTTACCTTCCACCACATGTCCATCACACTGTGATACTTTTGCAGGAAAGCACAGCACAAATGAGGAATGCCTGAACATTAATCAGTGAGAAATGAGAGAGCAGCAGTTAGTGGCTCCTGACATCTGTGCTATTGTTTCTAGGAAGGCCATAGCGATTCGGTCACTCAGTTGACAATAGTACTTTGCCACTAACTTCATCATTCCCCACAAAGGCAACTTGTATTTCCCATGTTCTTCCACAATGTGCAAGGTGCTTCAGACTATTGACATCTTGTCATTTTGGTCTATCACTTCTGTCAACATAGTTCCAATGAGGTGATAGCAGCACTTTAGCAAAAAGTAATGCAGACCAAATATTTTCTGATGAATTAAAGTAATAAAATCATATGAAATATTGCTAAAATCTAGAATATAATATTTACCAATTCCATTTACAAATCTCTGGAACAAAGCTTCTGTATCACTAAATTTGGAGCTCAGAAGTTGTGCACGTACTCAGAGGGACATAATAGTCAAAAGACCCCAACTCATTGCATTAAAGCATGCAGTCAAGGTCAAGAAATTCAGTTCCTGTTCAGATCAAACATCAGAGTGGGGAAGAAAAGTTATCTAAGTGATTTTGTCTGTGCAATGACTGTTGGTGCCAGATAGGGTAGTTTGAGTATCTCAGAAACCGTTGGTCCAGGATTTTTTATGCACAACAGTCTCTAAAGTTAACAGAGAATGGTGCAATAAACAAAAAGAACATCCAGTGAGTGGCAGTTCTATGGGTGAAAATGCGTTGTTAATGAGAGAGGGCAGAGAAAAAGGGACAGACTGGTTTAAGCTGACAGGAAGATGACAGTACCTCAAAAAACATGCATTACAACAGTGGCGTGAAGATATGTATCTCTGAATGTACAATATATTGAACCTTGATGAGGATGGGTTACAGCAGCAGAAGACCATGAACATACACTCAGTGGCCACTGTATTAGGTATAGAAGGTACCTTATAAAGTGACCATGGAGAGTATGTGTTTTATTTGAATAATGTGGGATGTTTAAAACTTTATAATAAAGCCATCTTTGAAAATCAATGTTCAATGGTTAATGCATTGGCTTAGAAATTAAGGCACAGTCACTTTTGAGAATAAGCAGGCTTGGCAAGAGCCCACTATGGACCCCAGTGAACCAGTTCACTTGCAAAAGATGGTGGAAGTTTGGGAATTGCTAGCTTTACAATTAAATTAATTTAAAGGGAGAGGCCGGAAAAGAGGACATTGGGACAGGAAATTGCAGAGGTCAGGGTCTTGTAGTGTAGTTGATCAGCGGGGGCTGTGAAGGGGAAGAGGTGACAAATTGTGTCTGTCAGGGAGAGAGTGAGAGTTGTTATCATGCAGTGAGAGTATGGCGGAGAGTTGAATATCACTGTTTGGCAATAAACTGTGGCCTTTAAAGATGGGATTGCATGCAAGAATTTACGAGAAACATCGCCCAATTTCCATTTCTCAGGTGAGAGTATTTACAAAACTAATGATCTATTGGCATCAAAAAGATGTTTGATGCATTAATTGCATGTTCTTTTTTTGGCATTTACAATGCAGTAGGCCAGGCATCTCTGACTTTAAAAGAATCTATATTACATCACTACCATCTTGTAAGTCCAGAAAGCTCTTTTTTGACAGGAAAAAAATGAGTGTTGTATGGCTAAATTTCTAGGCTATAAGCAAGATCTATTGCAGTAATGGGAAAAAAAAGGCAAAGTAAACTTTATCTGTGAGCCTCTGCAATCATAGGATATAAGCAAAATCAAAGCTAAAATTAACTTTGCTTTTGGTGTTATCAAATAACACTACTTATCTTTAGAAGGCAACCATCACAAAAATTTAAATGAATCACATGGTTTAAATAGCTCTCCACTTTAGCATTCTCAATTACTTCACTTCCAAAACGTGGTTACCCTGATGATCGACTATGGCAATAGGATCTGAGTCAGCTGGGAGTAGACTGAATAAAGTTAAGCTGGTGTTGTAGATTTCTGAAATCTGAAAGTCTAGTCAAGTCAAGATTATTGTCATTTAACACTATACATGTATGTAATGAAAATACCCGTGTAATGTATAGAGAAATGAGACAATGTTTCTTCAAACCAGGGTGTAAAGCACAGTAGTACACAAAACACACGATAACTTATGAAGGTAAGGATGAAATATACAGATGAATCACACATAAATAACAAACTAAAGTGCATTAATATTAAATGTTGTAAGGTATGGAACGTTTTAACCAGTGCGACTTTGAATACAATGTGACAGGGAGTTCAGAAGCCTATTTTAAAGGGAAACATGACCAAGTGTGGCCAACAAGAGGAGTCAAAGTCAATATAAAAGCCAAAGAGATGGCATATAATAGAGCAAAAATTAGTGGAAAGTTAGATGATTGGGAAACTTTTAAAAACTAACAGAAGACAATTAAAAAGTCATTAAGAAGGTAAACATGGAATATGAAAGTAAACTAGCTAAAAGTAAGAGACCAAAAGTTTCCACAGATAAATAAAATGTAAAAGAGAAGGGAGTATGGATATTGGACCACTGGAAAATTATCCTGGAGAAGTAGTAATTTATTTGTGATGGCTAGCTTGTGTTTGGAGTGAAGATTGAGCAAAGGTTGTGTTTATTCCAAAAACCAGCTGCCTGAGCTATGCAAACTGGTGCTACTGCCAGAGTGTGGTCTGAGATCCCATGGGAGCCTGGAAGGTGATGCCAAGGCTGCAGCATCAGAGTGAAGGATAAGGCTAAGAGGAGGAAATATAAACCTTCTATCCCCATGATTATCATGGGAAATGTGAGGTCCTCAGGAAATAAGATGGACGAGCTTGGTGCACTGATTCAGACCCAGAGGGAATACTGGGAGTGCATTGTTTTTGTGCTTAAGTGATACGGGGCTACATGTGCATTTCTGGGGTCATAGTGCTACCATACCCAGTTTCTAGACCATCTGAGGGGACAGAGATAAATATTATTCTTCTGTACTTTATTATTAATTAAGTCTGCACACTGCTAAGTATGTTTTTAAATGTTGTTGCTGTAATGAAAACATTTCCCATTGGAATTAATATTATTATTAATTACAGGGGACAACAAAATAGTTGATGAACTGAATAAGTATTTTGCATCAATCTTCACTGAGGAAGACACTCGCAGTATGGTGGAAGTTCCAGGTGTCAGGGGGCATAAAGTTACCGTAACCAGGGAGAAGGTTCTTGGGAACTGAAAGGTCTGAAGGTAGAAGAGACACCTGAACCAGATGCCATGCACCACAGATTTCTGAATGAGGTTCCTGAAGAGATCATGGGGGCATTAGTAATGATCTTTCAAGAATCACTAGATTCTGGAGTGGTTCCGAAAGACGGGGATAATTGCAAATGTCACTCCATGCTTCGAAAGGTAGAGAGGCAGAAGAAAGGAAACTATATTGTGCTGTAGGTTTTCTATGTTTCTATAGGCCAGCTAGTTTGACCTCAATGATTGGGAAGATGTTAAAGCCGATTATTAAGGATGTGGTTTCAACATACTTGAAGACACATGATAAAATCAGCCGTAGTCAGCATAGTTTTCTCAAGGGAAAATCTTGTCTGACAATTCTGTTGGAATTCTTTGAAAAAATAACAAGTGGGGCAGACAAAGGAGAATCGCTTGATGTTGTGTCCTTGGAATTTCAGAAGGCCTTTGACAAGGTGCCACAGTTGAGGCTGCTTAGCAAGCTACAAGCCCATGGTATTCTAGCATGGATAAAGCAATAGCTGATTGGCAAAGAGTGAGAATAAAGGGAGCCTTTTCTGGTTGGCTGCCAGTGACTAGTGATGTTCCACAGGGGTCTGTGTTGAGACCATTTTCTTTTATGTTATATGCCAATCATTTAGATGATGGAATTGATGGCTTTATTGCAAAGTTTGCAGATAATATGAAGATCGGTGGAGGAGCAGATAGTTTTGAGGAATTAGAGAGGCTACAGAATTAATTCGACAGATTAGGAGAGTGGGCAAAGAAGTGGCAGATGGAATGCAGTGTTGGGAAATGCATGGTCATGTGCTTTAGTAGAAGAAATGAAGCGGTTGACTATTTTCTAAATGGAGAAAAAAAAAAGAAAAAAAATGAGGTGCAAAAGGTCTTGAGAATCCTTGGGCATGATTCCCTAAAGGTTAATTTACAGGTTGCGTCTGTGCTGAGGAAGGCAAATTCAATATTCACATTCATTTCAAGAAGACTAGAATATAAAAGCAAGGATGTAATGTTGAGACTTTATAAAGTACTGGTGAGGCCTCACTTGGAGTATTGTGAGCAGGTTTATCCCCTTTATCTTACAAAGGATATACTAGAACTGGAGAGGGTTCAAAGGAGATTCACAAAAATGATTCCAGGATTGAATGGCGTGTCTGATGGCTCAGAGCCTGTGCTCACTGGAATTCTGAAGAATGAGGGGTGACCTCAATTGAAACCTATCGAATGGTGAAAGCCTTGATAGAGTGGATGTGGAGAGCATGTTTCCCATGGCTGAAGTCTCTAAGACCAGAGGACATAGCCTCAGAATAGAGAGGTGTCCTTTTAGAACAGAAATGTGAAGGAATTTATTTAACCAGAGAGTGGTAAATCTGTGGAATTCTTTGCCACAGGCAGCTGTGAAGACCAAGTCATTGGTATATTTAAGGCAGAAGTTGATAGATTCTTGATTGATCAGGGCATGAAGGGATATGGTAAGAACAGAGGAGACTGGGGCTGAGAGGAAAATTGGATCAACCATGATGAAATGGCAGAGCAGACGTGATGGACCAAATGGCCTAATTCTGCTCCTTGGTCACATGGTCTTATGTGGGGGAGGGGGGAGAAACTATTTCTCATCCTGACCTTTCTTGCTTTTATGCATCTTGGCCCTGAAGTTCCTTCAGTTGCAGATATATTTTTGTTGATAAGCCCTAAGTTGTGCCTGTCAAACTAGCAGAGACTGGAATCCTCAAGAATATTGTGCATCAGGTCATTTACATATTCACTGAAGAAATCATTGGACAAATCCTGTGTTAGCATGAAGAACGTGCTGAATAGGTTCAACATTAGAGTGCAGGCTTAAAACACTATCTGAAGACTGCAGTAACAGTCTGAGTGAACACCAGGTAACAAGTAAAGTGTTTGGATCATTATGTTCTCAGTCAGGTTATTGCACTGGATTCTTTATGTAGGCTTTTATAGCACTTTGTAAATAAAAAGCCTGCTGAGACAGTGTCTGGTAATTACAAACATAGTAGCAAAGCCACTGCAAAGAGGAACATAACAATAAGCACACATTTTACGCATCCTGAATGTAATTAAAGAGAGATTACTAGTCCTGCAACAAAGGTAGACAAAAGAAATCAGTATGTTGTGGCCTACGCCTGTTCACCAATTTCACGTTCCTGGGTGTCAACATCTCTGAAGATCTATCCTACGTCCAACGTATAGATACAATTACAAAGGAGACACAACTGCACCAAAGGCTCTACCAGATTTCTACAGATGTACTGTGGCGAACATTCTAACTGGTTGCATCACCATCTGGTATGGAGGGACCATTGCACAGGATTGGAAAAAGCTACAGAAGGTTGCAAATTCAGCCAGCTTCATCATTGGCACTAGCCTCCCCGGCATTGAGAACATCTTCTATAGGTGATATCTCAAAAAGACGGCATCCATCAGTATGGACACAAATCACCCAGGACATGCCCTCTTCTCATTACTACATCAGAGAAGAAGTACGGGAGCCTGAAGGCACACATTCAGTGTTTAAGGAATCGCAGCTTCTTCTCCATCGTCGGATTTCTGATCAATGAACACATGCAAACTACCTCAATATTTTTGCTCTCTTTTTGCACTACTGATTTAATTTAATATATATATTTCTTATTGTAATTTATAGATTTTGTTTAATGTATTGCACTGCACAGCTGCCACAAAACAGCAAATTTCATAACATACGCCAGTGATATTGAACCTGATTCTGATCTATCTATATTCTATACTCTCAGCACTTACTTCCTTTCTTCCTGTCAAACTACTACAGGAAAAAGAGAGCCAGACAGGAGGAAAATAATGAAAAGTATTAAGTATTACTGCCTACTGTGATGGTATTGGGTTTGCTGACAGTGAAATTTTAAACTAAAATGAAGACCATAAGCCCTATCTGATAAAAATAGCCAAGGGTACCCTCCCTAAAGGGACATTATACTGCAACTACCCAACCTTCAAAGACTTGTTCACTTCCCTGTTTATTCTCCATGGCTAGTTTAGCTGCCAAGACCCACTATTTGAGCTGCGGGTCCTTCTCCCTACCAAGGAGAAGATACTTCCAGCAAACAAAGTAGTTTAAAACACAGTTCATTTATTTTCAGTGATACATGTTTAAATCCAAACAACATTCTTAAAACACATTTAAAACTCACAGAGGATTTCTATCGTAAATATTTCCAAATTACAAACTATTTCTAAAACAGAAAGGACAAAGAATTTCCAAAACATAGATACAATTTCTATAAGCTAAAATGACATAGCCATGAGCTGCAGATGAACCAGTCATTCATCACAGAAATTGAAGGCAAAGGAATAGATTCTAAGATTTAAAAATTCAGAACCTGGCTCCCGTCTATGAAAAGCAGCTCAAAAGAATACTGATTTGAAGTTCAACTTATTCAAAGTCAACACTTTGATCTTTATAAAACCCCCTTTTACTGAACGTCTCTGGAAATGTGGCTTGTAGCACCTTGCCAACAGTCACTGGATTCTGTGGCAAGAAACCCAGCATTTTCAGGCTTCAAACATCTAGGGTGTATATGACTTTGATCCCACCGAATCGGTGAGGTTGGGATGTCTTGCCCACCCAAACCCTAGTTTGCGTGAATGCTGTGTGATTTACTGCCCATCAGCGAGAAATAACAGATCGTATGCTGCGTACAATTAATAAGTATATATAAGAATGTTAACTTAAGCAAACAGTTACCAAAGGAAAGAAAGAGAAAAAATAAAAAAGGCCTATTATACTTAAACAGTCACGTATGCACGGTGGACCTCAAATCTTGAATTTGTCTGTAACTCACACACTGGCCTGCGGTCTGCATGAAAGTATTCACCACCTTTTAAATGTCGCATGAAATCCATCTTGAACAAACGGGCTCTCCCGTGGAAGTATGGGTCCTTCCTCCTTGAAGCCATTCATCTGCACAAGTCTCTACTTGGGAGTCTGTCTTCCCTCTGGTTCCATCATTGCCAAAGTAAACCTACTGCTACTGCATTTAGAAAGGTGAGCTGGGCAAAAAAATAAGGCCTCTCGATAGTGAATTTGCATCACTCTCCAAATTAATCCTGTAACTAACTGGCTCTTGTATATAGTGCATTCAATATTATTGACCAGAGATAAATTTCTAAGCACATTTTTTCCAAAATCTCCATTGCTCCTAATTAGGCATGCTGCTTCTTGGATGCCCACTTATGATTCGGAAGAATTTCCCTCCAATGATCAGAATGTCTTTCATATTTATATCTTTTGCTCCCTTCTAAAATCTTTAAATTTTCATTGTCATGCATTCCATCTCTCTCCCTGCAAAACAAATAAAGGTCCAGATGCTGGAATCTGAAACAACAGAAATGCTATAAGAAATCAACCACCTAAGCAGCAACTAGATATTGAGGAAAGGTCACTGATCCAAAATATAAGTGTTTGCTCCTTCCACAGGTGCTGCTTGAATGGCTGAGTTCTTCCATAATTTGGTTGTGTTGCACTTTCATCTTTTGTTTCAATGGTTAAACCAGACTGAATTCGTTGCAGCCTATCTGGACATTGATATGTATGTCTGATTCCTATCTCTGCTAATGCAAATCTGGTGATGTTCATCTTCATCTTTATACCCAGAGAGTGGTTGGTGCGTGGAATGCACTGCCTGAGTCAGTGGTGGAGGCAGATACACTAGTGAAATTTACTAGACAGTTATATGGAGGAATTTAAGGTGGGGGGTTATATGGGAGGCAGTGTTTAAGGGTTGGCACAACATTGTGGGCCAAAGGGCCTGTACTGTGCTGTACTGTTCTATGTTCTATGTTTTATATTGTTAGCCACCTCCACCACTTACAGCTCATCTTTTTTTTACCTTTTTATTCAGAGAGACAGCACAGATTCAGCACTTCCGGCCCTTGGGCCACACCACCCCAGCAACAACCTTCAAGCCCGATTAACCTTAACTTAATCACAGGACAACTTACAACGACCAATTAGCCTAGCCGGTATGTCTGTGGGATGTGGGAGGAAACCAGATGAGCTGGAGAAAAATTCCATGGGGAGGTGACTCCTTGCAGAATGACACTGGGATTGATCTCCAAGCTCTGGAGCTCTGGAAACCTAACCCTAAACTACAATAGTGTTGTACTAACCATTATGCTACCACAGTGCCCAAGTTTATTGTTCACCAAGTCTCTTGGAGAAACTTCATTTATGTCTTTCTAATTTGTATACTTGATTTCTCCTCTTTTGGCCTATGATCTCAGTATGCAAGCTCACCCAAACAAGCTAATTAGTCTGAATCCATTCTCTCGTTCTTCCCATTCTTGCTGACCTTCAACTTCAGCAATAAACCCATTTTAAATTCCCATCCTTACTTTCAAATATATTCATAGCACAGCCCTCCCATCTTCCTTCCACTCTGTAATCATTACCTTCTTCCATTTCCAGCCCTGTGATCATTCTGGACTTTTTCTTGCCATCACTGATCGAGGTACCTGCAACTCTTGAATAACTTCCCTCAACAGCTTCACAGAAAGATGCTAGAGTCAGGCAGCATTTATGGAGGGAGATGAACAGTTGACATCTTAGGCAGGGACCCATCATCAGGACTGAAACTAGCACCCATGTTCTTCTTCTGAAAGATAGAGAGTGTAGAATAATCAGAGACAGAGATTGGAAGAGGGACACAGTGTTGTGACTGTGATTGAAGTCACTGGAGAGACATTAGAGCTGGTGATATAGAAGTTTTTATTCATCACAAGTAGGCATCATTCTGGAGACACTCTTGGTAGGGGCTTGCAAATTCAAGATACGAGGGGTGATTAATAAGTTTACGGCCTAAGATAGAAGCAGTCAATTTTGAAAGCCTAGCACATTTATTTTTCAACATAGTCCCATCCTACATTTACACACTTAGTCCAGCGTTCGTGGAGCATACGGATCTTGGACCTCCAGAAAATGTCCACAGCATGGGTGTTTGATAAGTTTGTGTCCTAAGGTCGAAGGCAATGAGTTATACTGCTCTCATTACATGCACATGCAGTTCAACTCTTTGAGTGATTATGCAGAAAGTTAATAACTCATCAGTTAATAACTCATTAGGGGTGATTGATAAGTTCGTGGTCTAAGGTAGAAGGAGATGAGTTATTAATCATCTGAGTAAGTATGAGTAGGTGATTCAATACAGTTTCAGTTAAAATGACATCGCTTACCTGACAATGCTGCTCTGAACTCCATATCTACAGTGGGAAACACCTCTGAATGTTGAAATACCTTGGCTGGGACACATGGTTGAAGCTACTTACATTTATAATGGTGCAAATTACTTAAACCAATGCAGGACAATTAACACAACCCTATTGTCTCAATGTTTGTCTCGTACATATGCAAAGTCTCAAGGTCACCATTTTGCAAACCTTAGTCCAGGCTAAGTGGATTTTAACTTCAGTTTACTGCTTGCAATTTACAATTCAGGAAGCATGCAATTAGTCTTCTCTAAATGCAAGCTTCCTGAATTTATTTACATTTGCAGTAAGAACTGAAGATTGGTTCTTGTTTGAATTAATTTCTGTTATATCCACCTCACTCCAGAATACTCCCTAACATATCCCCCTCTTGGTCCCTGGACAGATTTCTGTTTCAGGAAGGCCAAACATTAAGGAGGATTCACTTAAGCGGGGCAACGAAAAAATCCTTGATTTCAGATGCCTTTCCAATTATAACCATATAAACATATAACAATTACAGCATGGAAACAGGCCATCTCGGCCCTTCAAGTCCGTGCCAAACGCTTACTCTCACCTAGTCCCACTGACCCGCACCCAGCCCATAACCCTCCATTCCTTTCCTGTCCATATACCTATCCAATTTTACTTTAATTGACAATACCGAACCTGCCTCTACCACTTCTACTGGAAGCTCGTTCCACACAGCTACCACTCTCTGGGTAAAGAAATCCCCCCTCGTGTTACCCTTAAACTTTTGCCCCCTAACTCTTAACTCATGTCCTCTTGTTTGAATCTCCCCTACTCTCAATGGAAAAAGCCTATCCATGTCAACTCTATCTATCCCCCTCATAATTTTAAATACCTCTATCAAGTCCCCCCTCAACCTTCTACGCTCCAAAGAATAAAACCAAACTTGTTCAATCTTTCCCTGTAACTTAAGTGCTGAAACCCAGGTAAGCTATCTCATCCTTCTGTGTACCTACATCTATACTAACATCTCTATCTAGCTATCTACAAGACTGCTCAGAGATGGCAATGAAACGTTCCAGAAATTTGATCACATCCTCTTTTCCTCTTCGATCTCTGCTAGCTAAAACTCTCAGTAGTGGCTGTCAGTAGTTACTCTGTTGACAGGAGCACAGTATGGTGTTTCAGTTTCACAGGCAACACTTCACATTCCATTCCATGACAGTGGATTGTTAGAATAATCTGACAAGTCTCTCAGTTCCTTTGATGGATCCACAGCACATTTTGGGGTTGTCTCTATTCAAATACCTGCAAGAACTTCAGTGGCTCCCCCCTCCCAGACTATCTTTTTGACTGCTGGCCTAGTGGGTGGACTTGATCTCTTGTTCTGTCTGTGAGGGCGACAAGAAGGCGAGTCATACGGTTTAACCTGAATCTAGTGTTTCCACTGGCTGCCTCACCGCGTTTGTACACAAACATAAGTGTCATTTGTCAGGAGCAACACCTGCCCTCCTATCCACCTGGGAGTGAACACTGCCTTTTCAGGCAGCTCTCTTACCATGACTTGGTCTCCTGGCTGTGGAAGGAATGATCTTCTCTCCCTGTGGCTCTCTCTGATCAGTAATATGTTCCTGTTGTTTTGCTTGGTCTTCAATACTTGGTTTCAGAGGTCATTTACACATCGGGTCATTTTATCCCTATAAGTTCCGGGTTTACCACAACCCTGTAATCACCCCATAAAGGAGTCACATTGCTCGTCCTGTCAGTAATTCGTAGGGGCTCAGACCTCTCATGCAATTTGGGATCACTCGCAATCTCATCAGGATTCCTGGCAATACATCAAACCATGGCCTTCTCATCTCTGTTACAGCTTTAGCTGAGGCAGTTTTGCTTGTTTGGTTCATCCTGAGCTTTGAGGGTGGGAGGGTACATGGAATCCTTGTCAAACCCCTAACAGCTTCCACGTTTCCTTCACCACTTTCCTTGTGAAATGTGCTCCCTGATCCGAGTCTACTTGGGCTGAGGTTCTCCACGTGGGAGGTTTTCTTGAGTTAAGAGCCGTGCTGCTGTGCTGGTGGTACAATCTCTCGTTGGGAAAGCCTCCACCCATAATTACCAGAGAGTAGCTTTACCCCCTGCTTTTTCGCAGGGGCCCCGTGAAGTCCATCTGGATATTTTCCCAGGGCTCTCTTGGCTGTAGCTGGTTTGCTACTGTGAGAGGAATTTAAGAGGAAAATAAAATTTTGAATTAAATGTTGTCAAGCTTGACGAGCTAAGTATTGCGCAAGACTTGGGTCATGAGGTGACAGGATAAGATGCAGATGCTGCTTTGCTTCTGCGAGCTAACAATAACTAGCAATAGATCATAGCAGTGATGAGGTATTGTTAACCTTTGTCCGAGATTGTCTAGCTAGTAGAGAAACTGACTGTAGACGTGCAAGTCAAATTTTGTGTATCGTGCGGAAAGATTGGTAGACTTGCTGATACCTAACAAATGCTTCTTGAAATTGCTGTCCAAGTATGTTTAGTTGTTGGCTGTTGCCCCAAATTTACTGTATAAATTTAAGATGTAACCTGACATCGACAGAGTCGTAAGACGATGGCTGCCCATGATCATATATTAAAGATTTAACCTTATACCGAGGTCTATGTTATTATTTCTGTTCCCTAACAGAGTAAAGTCTCTCACAATAAATTAGTGACAAAAT
Organism: Hemitrygon akajei; assembly: GCF_048418815.1. Lineage (NCBI taxonomy): Eukaryota > Metazoa > Chordata > Chondrichthyes > Myliobatiformes > Dasyatidae > Hemitrygon > Hemitrygon akajei. The sequence continues at coordinate 56,703,428 of NC_133128.1, forward strand.
TCTTTTACAGTGAAATACAATAAATCAGCGTAAATTCTTTAACAGCTAGCCATACCTTTATTTCTCCACTGGGGTTATATTGGCTGCAAATGACATATGTCAGACAAAATTTCTCAACGTCTCTGCCCATCCCTGACCACCAGCAACACCGCTGGAGGGTTGTGACCATATTGTGCCTACCCTGATGCATTACCCCATGATATAACTTTAACAATATCTGCCTAATACATGTTGGGGATGCAGTTACTCCTTCCCCATACATCCTCCTTAGCTCCTCCTTTCCTCTACATCCCCATAGTTTTACTGGATTGACTCACAATTTCTGTTGGCCCCTCTTCTGCTCTTTTTGCACTGAGGTCTGCCCACTCAGTCCCTTTCTGCTCCTTACTTTCCACTCTCTGGTGAGCCTTTAATTTGCTCTCTGCTGCCTCTGCAGTTCTTGTATCAGGTGCCTGTGCTGAATACCTGCACCTGTTAAGGATATGAACCCCCCCCTCCGTGCCCATGCCGACACATGCGCCACTCCAAAAGCCCACCTGCTATCTGTGTATATGTTTATTCTCCTCCCCCTGCAGTAGCACGGTGCTTCTATAAAAGCCACTAGTTCTGCCAGCTGAGCCGAGCATCCTTCTCACAGTGTTCCTGCAGCTAATTCCTCTCCCGTCACCGTCACCACGGCACATCCAGTCCATGGCTTCCCATCTATGTACCTCTGAGTCCCGTCTATAAAAATCTCTTCTACTTGCCCTCCCAGCAGTGCTTTCTTTACAGAGGTATCTTCCTCCTGCTCTACTTCCAGTTGATACCCATGTGTCTCACCCTCTGTTAGGATGGCGCTCAACTGCTTCTCACTATTGTTACTGATTTTCCTCTGAGGACGAGAACGGCCTCCCAAGCTGCCCTCTGGCTGTCTGTGACTGCTGCCAACCTCCCTGGATTCAGGAGCTCTACAATGGTGTGTGGAGTATGTAATATTAGCTGCCCCACCATTACTACAGGCTCACAAAGCCACACAGCCCAAACTGCACAGGGGTGTGACACACTGGAGAACTCCAGCTACAACAGGAGTCTGTTTTGCTGAATAGTATGCCACCAGTCTTTTTATGTCTCCTTGATCCTGTGTTCCTACTCCATGGTAGTACCCTCCCTCATTCCTATAGTAAGGGGCAAGTCACATCTGGTAATCCTAAAGCAAGTGTAGAAACTAGAAACAAGGTAATATCTGCAGATGCTGGAAATCTGAATGACACACATTTCTGGCTCAAAACATTGAGTGTATTTTTTTTCCATAGATGCTGCCTGTTCCTCCAGCATTTTGTGTGTGGTGTAGAAACTAGAGCTTCTTTAATATCCATGAAGGCCTTTTCTTCTACTGATCCCCACTTTACTTCCTCCAGAGGGGGCTTCCCTCCTTTGACTAAGCCTGTATGGGGTCCAGCAGTGCTGCAGTGCCTGTATGGGGTCAGTATGTCCTGTGGTTTCAATTCCTTTCCTATACTCCAAACAACTACCAATATGTCAGCCTTTATGGAGTATTGTTTGTGGGGTTTGTGCAGTTCCCATTCTATTTTAATTGGGCCTATTCTCCCCTGTCCACAGTCTTGTATGTGTCTGGCCTATATCCCTAGCAATCACTGACACAGTATCCCATACATACCTTCCTTGCTACAATCCCTGTTTGTCAGGGCTGCTGTGGCTACATGGGTTACATTGCAAACTCTAGAGGTTGTACGCATTCGCTTACCCAGGGATATCTATGTAATTTCTCCCTTTCCTGATTCTCTTAATACCTAGGGCAGTGCCCGCATTGTTTGGACAGACCCAAAAATGAACTGAGAGATGCGCTTCCCCAATTTCAAGCACCCGAGGCTCACTCTTTTCTCTTCTCATTGTTTCCCCTCCTACATTGGCAATATAAACAGATTTACCAGTTATTGGTAAGGGTAGTTCAGTTACTGTATCAATATTGATGCTTCTGCATCCACTAACAAATTGCATTGCCAGCTCCCCCCCCCCCCCACAATGCTGTTGTGTACATCCATCATTGCCCGGTCTCTATTGGCACCATTCCGTTAGGCAGTACTGCTTATAACCTCTCCTGCTTATGGGTACTTTCCCATTTGCCAACTCCCTGGTCCAGTGATTCCCAACTTACTTCATCACCTTCGGTATTTACTCCATGGGAATGGTTGCTGAGCCTTATCCAATTTAACTGTCAGTCTTCCCAGATCCCTGACTAATTTATTCTTGTATTGTTCTCATTGTTCTGCCCATCTCTCTATAAGTTTTCTAGCTGATCCTTCAATCTGACCAGCTCTGCTTGTACACTGTTTTGCTGTTCTCTGTATTCATCACTTTCCTTCTTTTCCGATTATGTGTTTCCAGACACTTTGTTTTTTCTTGCAAATAACAAGATATGCAGATTTATCTCCCCTTCCTCTTTGACTTTTACACCACTGCCAATACTTCTGTGGACTCCAGGTCTTCACCCACCCAGCTTTGTCCATTTCCTGTTCAACGTTCTTAACATATATGCAGTGAGTTCGCTCCTTTTCACAATTAAGCCCATAATGTTGCTGTATCCCTTTTACATAAAAAGTTAAATATTTCTGCACTATCACCTGTCTCAGGCTTTGAATCTTGGGTTTTCCCACACACAGTCAGACGCACACAAATAATTCCTCGAATGAGTATATATGCACCCTCTGTATCCTGAGTGGAATCTCCCACACTACACAAGTGTTCTATCTGGCCACACTACACTCAATCTGTTGCCCACCAAATGAGTATACAAACATCCTCTTGCATCCAGAATGGCCAGTAATCACCTTTTGTGGCCCTGTTTCTGTCTTGACAACTATCCAGTGCTGTCTGATAGCTGGTCCCTTACATACATACACACACACACAAACACACACACACACACATCACTTTTTATGTCTACCAGTTCAGCTCTCGGCCATCTCCTTTGCTATTCAGTGATCCCATATATATGATGTCAACAGATCCATGTAAGGGTCCTACTCTTAAAAATAGACCTTCCCTTAGACTTCGGAAGTCATTGGCCATACAGTAGGTACAAATGCATCCCAGATGAGCCCCCAAATGTTGTAACCGGAGACAAACTGAATAATGCACAATATCTTCATGCTTTACAATACCTTGCTAATGTCAAAGTGAATGCAACTCTACAGGATTGTGGGCTGCAATACCTCTGCAACTGTTGGAAGTGGTTCTAATAGTGGTCCCGTTATTGTCTATTAGTCATTAGTTCTATTCTCTCCTTCATTGTTTCCCTGTATCAATGCCAGTTATTTCCTCTCACATGCTTACCAACTCTGTTGTGATTCTTTTTTCCATTTTAAATTTTGCAGTGACAATTTAACTTACAAGAACATCTTGGTTTTGTGGGAGGAAACTGAAGCTTAAGAGAGAACATGCACATTCACCGAGAGAATGTGCAAATCCTGTTCTGCAAGCTAGCCAAGTTCAAAGCAGAGCCCCTGGATCTATGAGATAACTGTACAAACTGCTACCCCACTTTGCTTCTGAAGCCATCAGATAGTTGCACCACAAAGTACAACTTCTCACATTGATGAAGGAAGAGCAGTAGATGTAGTGTATATGGATTTCAGCAAGGCATTTGATAAGGTACCCCATGCAAGGCTTATTGAGAAAGTAAGGAGGCATGGGATCCAAGGGGATATTGCTTTGTGGATCCAGAACTGGCTTGCCCACAGAAGGCAGAGCGATTGTAGACGGCTCATATTCTGCATAGAGGTCGGTGACCAGTGGTGTGCCTCAGGGAACTGTTCTGGGACTCTTACTCTTTGTGATTTTTATAAATGACCTGGATGAGGAAGTGGACGGATGGGTTAGTAAGTTTGCTGATGACACAAAGGTTGGAGGTGTTGTGGATAGTGTGGAGGCCTGTCAGAGGTTACAATGGGACATTGATAGGATGCAAAACTGGGCTGAGAAGTGGCGGATGGAGTTCAAACCAGATTAAGTGTGAAGTGGTTCATTCTGGTAGGTCAAATATGATGGCAGAATATAGTATTAATGGTAAGACTCTTGGCAGTGTGGAGTATCAGAGGGTTCTTGGGGTTGGAGTTCATAGAACACTCAAAGCAGCTGCTCAGGTTGTCTCTGTGGTTAAGAAGGCATACGGAGTATTGGCCTTCATCAATCGTGGAATTGAATTTAGGAGCTGAGAGGTAATGTTGCAGCTATATAGGACCCTGGTCAGACCCCACTTGGAGCACTGTGCTCAGTTCTGGTCGCCTCACTACAGGAAGGATGTGGAAGCCATAGAAAGGGTGCAGAGGAGATTTACAAGGATGTTGCCTGGATTGGGGAGAATGCCTTATGAGATTAGGCTGAGTGAACTCGGCTTTTTCTCCTTGGAGTGACAGAGGATGAGAGGTGACCTGATAGAGGTGTATAAGATTATGAGAGGCATTGATCGTGCGGATAGTCAGAGGCTTTTTCCCAGGGCTGAAATGGTTGCCACAAGAGGACAGGGGTTTAAGGTGCTGGGGAGTGGGTACAGAGGAGATGTCAGTGTTAAGTTTTTATGCAGAGAGTGGTGAGTGCGTGGAATGGACTGCCTGCAACGGTGGTGGAGGTGGATATGATAGGGTCTTTTAAGAGGCTTTTAGGTAGGTACATGGAGCTTAGTAAAATAGAGGGCTATAGGTAAGCCTAGTAATTTCTGAGGTAGGCACATGTTCGGCACAACTTTGTGGGCTGAAGGGCCTGTATTGTGCTATGTTTCTATGTTTCATGAGACTGCTTGATGTCCAGTAGGCCTATGGCTGATTGTAACCCTAACCTATCCCAAGCATAACTTCACCCCATTGTTGATCAAGAATATACACTTTGTGGCCAATTTCCTAGGTACCTCCTGTTAATAAAGGGGCCACTGTGTGTGTTTCTGTATGCATGAGGTCTTCTGCTACTCTAGCCCGTCCACTTCAAGGTTTGACATGTTGTACATCTAGAGGTGCTCTTCTGCACACCCCACTGTTGTAACATCAGGTCACGTGGATTGCTGTTGCCTCCTGTCAGCTTGAACCAGTCTGGCCATTCACCTCTGACCTCTCTCATTAAGAAGGTGTTTTTGCCCACAGAACTGCTGTTATTTTTTTAAAATTATTTTTGCACCCTGCACTGTAAACTCTGCAAACTTGTGCGTGAAAATCCCAGGAGATCAGCAGTTTCTCAGATAGTTGAACCACCCCCTCTGGCACCAACAGTAATTCTATGGTCAAAGTCCCTTAGTTCACATTTCTTCCCCATTCAAATGTTTGGTCTGAACAACAACTGAACCTCTCGACCATGTCTGCATTCTTTTATGCAATGAGGTGCTGGCACATGATTGGTTGATTCAATATATGCATTATTGTACAAGTGTACCTAATAAAGTGGCCACTGAGTATATTTGCCTCTACAGTACCTTAAAAATATTTAAAGTTGCTACTTCTGCAGTCCTTTGAGGAAAATCCTTCCCATGATCCATGTCCCTCAGAGAAAATTACTTTGCCTTATCTGTCTTAAATTGGCTTTCCTTACTTTTTAAAAGTAAGCCAAAAATTTGATAATCTCCCACATCTAGCTGTCGTATACATTGCAATCAAGTCACTTCTCTTTTTTTCCTAAATTACAATAGCTATAACTCTAACTTGTCCAATCTTTTTCCATAAGGCAAAGTATCAGTTACAGGAATCGGGCTGGTAAACCTTCCCTGAACTGCATCCAGTGCATTTACTTATTTCCCAAATGAGGAAACCAATGTACTCCGGATGTAGTCTCATCAATGCCCCATTTAGCTCCAGTAATTCCCTATTTTTGTATTTGGTTGCTTTAGCAATAAAGAGTAGCATTATTTTTGTTTGCCTAATTACATGCTATACCTGCATTCTAATGCGTACCAGGTCCTAAGACACCCACTGCCTTCTGCATTTCAGTTCTGTGCAAAACAGATAATTTCACATTACCTCCGCTATATTTATTTGCCAGATCTTTGCTCATTCAGTCTGTCTAAATCTCCTAATATACAGTGTTCTTCACAATTTACTTTTCTGCCAGTCATGTTTTCAAAAATGATACATTAGGTGCCCCCATTCAAGTTATTTACATAAACTGTAAAATGTGTTTCTTTTCTCTTTTTCATGTTAGCACAACGATCTCCTCTTTGCACCAATACATTAGCTGCAATATTTTTTGATGAGGCACTTTATCAAATGCTTTTTGGAAATCAAAATATAGTACAGAAGGTTCCAATTTATCCACAAATATGTTTTACTGTTCAAAGATCTACAAAAATGTAAATTTTGATTTCCCTTTCATAAACCATATTGAATTATAACCTTCAATATTTGTAAAATCCTTGATATAACCATCTTAATAATAACTTTGAATATTACCCTGTGACAGAGGTTGAGCTAAATGACCTATCGTTTCCTGTGTTTAGTGTCTATCTTCCTAATTTTCAAATTAATGGAACCTTCCACAAATCTGGGGAATTTTGGAAAACTAATGAACTATTGCAGAAGTTTTTGATAGAGGCATGGATATATGAAAGGTTGGTGTTGTGGTTTTGCACCTCCACTTTCTGCATGTAATCTATTTCAGAAAAAAAGAAATGAAAATTCTGTTTATCATGCTTATAATACCCACCAGTGTCAAGAACAAGTTATAGATTTGTGTAGGCAAATACATATTGGAAAAAAAGTGATAAGTCCTCAAAGATTTACTGATAGAGTGCCCAATGAAAGCAATCAGAACTAAATGACTACTGCCCAGTGGCACTGATGTCAATTATTATGAAGTGCTTTGAACTGCTGGTAATGGCACATATCACAAACTCCATTCCTGCCACACTGGACACTCACCAATATGCTTACTGACAGAAATGCTGTACAACAGATGCCATAGCATCTGTCATGCACCTGGCCCTGACAAACCTAGAAAACAAGGACACTTATGTCAGAATGTTGTTTCTGGATTTCATTTTGGCATTCGACACTATTGTCCCACAGACCTTGGTGAACGAACTCCTACTCCTCGGTCTAAATACATGATTGTGCGCCTGGGTGTTGGACTTCCTAAACAACAGACCTCAGATAGTCAGGATGCATAAGCGCTCCTCCCCATCATTCTCAACACGGGTGCCCCCCAGTGCGCTGAGCCCATTGCTGTACACTGTTTGGCTGAGCTCCCAAATAATCACATTGTCAAGTTTGCCAAACAACTCGACAGTGGTGGGGCTCATCACCAACAACGATGTGACAGCCTACAGAAAGGAGGTGAAGAGCTTGAAGCCTGCTACCAAGCAAATAACCTCTTCCTCAATGTCAACAAGGCAAAGGAGATGCTTATTGACTTCAGGAGAACTCGAACCACTCACACCCCTCTTTACATCGGCAGCACAGCAGTGGAAACTGTTCACAGTTTCAAACCCCTAGGGGTATACATCTCACATAACTTCTCATGATCCCAGAACATACTCTACACAATCAGGAAAGCTCACAATACCTCTACTTTCTGAGGAGGCTGAATAGAGCTGGACTATACACATCTATACTCATGTCTTTCTACAGATGTGCAGTAGGGAATATCCTGACATGCTGCATCACTGCTCTAAGGCTCTGCAACAGGTAGTCAAAACTGCCCCATGCATCAGTGACACTTTCCTACCTGCCATCAAGGACGTATATACAGAAATAATCATCATTGTTATGTTCCGTGTCGTATGACATAGACGATCATGCTTTCATGGCCATGACTGTTCTTGGTGAATTTTTCTACAGAAGTGGTTTTCCACTGCTTTCTTCTAGGCAGTGTCTTTACAAGACGGGGGACCCCAGCCATTTTTAATTCTTTTCAGAGATTGTCTGCCTGGCTGGCATCAGTGGTTGTATATCCAGGACTTGTGATATGCAACAGCTGCTCATATGTGCATCCACTGCCGGCTCCCACAGCTTCATGTGACCCTGACTGGGGAGCTAAGCAGGTGCTCCATCTTGCCCAAGGATGACCAGCAGGCTAGTAGAGAGAAGGAGCACCTTACATTCCTTTGGTAGAGAACTATCTCCACACCGCCACCCAATGTACAGAAAGATTCTGAAAAATGACCAGTAACATCATGAAGAATCCTACCCATCCTGCTCATGGACTGTTTGTCCCACTCCCATCAGGGTGGAGGCTATGTAGCATCCATGCCAGGACCTCTAGACCCAAAAACAGTTACATTTCCCAAGCTGTAAGGCTGATCAATACCTTCACCCACTAACCCACCCCTCCACAGCCCCAACCACCACTACTTTATCATTTCCTGTCAGACACCTTATGTACAAACACTCCTGTGCCCAGTGTCACTTTATGGATCTACAAGCAATCGATGTATACAAGCTATCTTATGCATTAATATTTATTGTGTTTCTTTTTTGTTGGATCAGATCTAGCGTAATAATGATTTCATTCTTCTTTACACTTGTGTACTGGAAATGACATTCAACAACTTGAAAGTCTTGAAGCTAAATTAACAATCTATAACAGTGCATAGTAAATTAAATCCCTTTTACCCCTTCTCTTCTCTGTACTTGCCCATCACCTCTCTTTTCTCCTTTCTCCCATGGTCCACTCTCTTCTTCTTCAGCCCATTACCTTTTCTACCTATTACCTCTCTTCATGCTCCTCCTACCCACCTACCTACCCCCTCTCCTGATTTCACCTCTCACTTGCCAGTATGTACTCCTTCCCCTCCCCCAACCTTCTAATACTGACTTCTCCTCCTTGCTTTTCAGTCCCGATGAAGGGTCATGGTCCTAAACATCAATTGTTTATTCCTTTCCCTAGATGCTGCCTGACCTGTTAATTTCTTCCAACCTATTGTGTTTGTTGCCCTAGTAAATTAGATGATTCCTATCACACTCTTGAATGAGGATATCTGCATTTGTATATGGGTAAGCCTTTTGCAGGAATGAGTTATTAATAAAGTATGCAGAAAGTTGTTGATAACTGACTTGCATAAACTTGGCAAGGGAGCATCAATTGCAGGGCGTCAGATGTCTCGAACCCACTATTACAAATATATCTAATAGGTTACTGTACGAAGTTATCTTAGATGCCAAGATTAGGCCCGCTTAAACTAAGGCATATTAAACAGTTCAATTTACAGAAACCAAACCTCGTTTTTCAGACATGCTATACGCCCCTGAGCAGTTGAGTTAGCTTTTTCTACTAGAGAGCTCAAAGAAGAAACAGAATAGACATACATGAGCTAGTGTCTCCTTTTAATGATATATTTCTGTTAACGTAGTTAACATTCTGATAGTACTAAGTAACCAGTCTGCATCTGCATACTAATAGACTGAAGTCCCTGTCAAATGCAAAACATTTTATCAGGGTTTAGACTTTTGTTATGAATACTCTGGTGGAAAGCCAGGGCAAGTTACCAAATATTCATATTAAATACTGCTTTGTGTCCTAATGAATACAGCGCCTAACTGATCCAGTGAGGTCTCACAGACGGCTTGCACAGCTGCTACTAAAGTGCCAGGAGTTTTGCTGGGAAGCTTGGATAATTTATTTTCAAACAGTATTTTAATGTTGTTGAAATTCATATTTTAAATTAAACAGAACTAAACATTAAAAGGTAGGCAGAATGTACCTTCACGCCTCAAATTTCTTCTCCAAAGCTTTGATTCTACCACTTTCAATAAGTCTTTCAGGCTGATCTTGAAACTCCCAAGTGACATTGAAACTAGGGTATAATTTACACAAATTGAATGCAAACTGAGCAGAATTGGGGGATAGCTCGCCATCTACTGGATAAAGTGCTTGAAGAGCTGCAGTGCTTCTTTTAACAGAAGACAGCCTTTGATCAAATCTCAGTTCCAATCAATTATTTATTTTTTTCATCAGATCTGCGCTTACAATTGTTTCTCACAAGCTTCTGTCTTAGATGGCAATGAATTTGGTCACCCTCAATTTCTATAATAGATTATAGTTCCTTTGCCAAGAAATCTATAACTGTATTCATTTCTCAGACAAATTCTAATTATTCTGTCAGCCGTCTTCATAACTATATATAACTATATACTTTGGCACTCATGAGTACTCATAGATTCAGAGTTTTATCAATTTTGTCTCTCAACACCAGTTGAATAATTTTCATGTTGTTTCCAAGCAAAATAATAGCCCAGTTTTTGAGGCTTTCTATTCTTGTGCAGATTTCTTCATAAACTCCCACTTTGAGTTTCTCTCCATACAATCTCTCAGCTCATCTCACTTGAAAATAGACAGGCAGTTTTGGAGGAGGGAGGAGGACTAGCATAGTTCTAGAATTTGCAATTGGATCCAGCCTTGAATGTTTATACTATCTGGAAGAATATTTGTAAATGATTTAGCCTTAGATGGTTTCATAATCTCTAGACAACTTCAGAGTAGCCAGGGTTTATGATCTGCTGAGAAATCACTTTGTTCAAATCCCAGGTGAAATGAAACTCAAAATTTAAGCAAAAAGAAAACAATCCATTTATATTTTTTTCTTGACAGCGTTTGCATAATTTTAGTTGATTCCATTACTGGTAACTCCTACCAGTCAATTACTTTCATCTGTTATCTATGATCTGCACTAATTATATCTATTTTTAGATTAAATTTCCTGCATAACTATAATTCCCATTCTCTTATCTCCCTATTCTTCAGATCCTTATGTTTATCACAATCCAACAATGAAATCCTTCGTGATCATGGATTGTAATTTGCACCCCATGTTCATCTCACTCAGCATTATTGTTATTCCCTTTCCCCCATTTTAGTTTTTTTTAAAATTTCCCTTTGCTCTTTAGAGGCATTTTCCAAAGTTATATTGTCGAGAAAATGTTTTGTTGAAAACCTCTTTTATCTCATTTTTCCTCTTTTATTTCTTGCCAATAACCTTGTCTTTTCACTCTTAAATGTGATGTTATACAAATATCAGTGTTGTGTTCTTATTGCACATCTTTCGTATGGCACAATATTTACCACCAATCATGTATGGCAGTGTGAATGTAAAGAAAATTAACAAAGAGGTCATTGAAAAGTAAATGCTTCAGGACTTAGAACTAGAAATGTATATTTTGGACCAAGATTTTTATAGTTTTGGAGTCATACAGCAGGGAAACAAGCTGTATGGCCCAACATGTTCATGCTGACAGTCTTGCCCAGCGAGCTAGTTCATTCTGCCTCTGTTTACCAATAGTCCTCAAAGCCTTTGCTATCCATGAACTTACCTCGATGGTTTTTAACTGTTGTGAAAGTGCCTTTCTCACCCACTAGTTCTGGCAGCACAGCTCAAGGAGGCACCACCTTTAGCATGAAGATGCTGCCCCCTGACATCCCTTTTAATTCTCTTCCCTCTGATCTTAACCCCTTGCACTCTTTTTTTTAAGCACATTCTCTTGGAGGAAAAAAGATAATGGGCTTTAACCATTTTGAGACCCCTCATGACCTTAAATACCTCTATCAGTTTAACCTCCAATTTGTTACATTCCAGGGAAAAAAATGTCCTAATGTATGCAGCCTCTCCTTGTAATTCAGGGCCCCAAGTCCTGGCAGCATTCTGATAATTCCTTTCTGCAATCTTTCTGTTTTAATAACATCTTTCCTGTAATAGGGTGATGAAAATTATACACAATATGCCAAGTGTTGCATCTGTACAATTACATATCAAATAAATAAAGGCATGTACTCAGAGATGAAGTTAACGTGTATATTTGCTTTGTAGGGACAGCAACAAATCAATGCGCATGGGTAAGTTATCAGTCAATAATTAGGGCTAAGGGGAGTCATTGAGTTAAAAGAAATAGATCTGTACACTACACTTCCTCCCCCTTTAGATTAATGTAACATAAAACTGTATATGTAACAAAGCATTCTATTTCACTTTAAGAGAACATATTCAAATAAACAGTCTTTCACAATAACAGTTCATAATTAAATTCACTATATTAAAGAATCAGTCTTTTTGGTAGTGCTCTGTTTCTTTCAGGATAACGCTTTTAGACCTGTGGAATGGCATTAGGTTTGGCCGGTGTCTTGTCAAAGACAACTTTCTCTGTTGCAGGTGTCACGTTGCTGTCGGTGACATGATCATCACTGAGAGATAAGTCCGGTGACTGTAATGAGACTGTCTTGTCAGATGCATTTGACTCAGGTGTGTTCTTTGGGTGAGTATCCAGTATTTGCTCCACATGATGTTTCCAAGCGTGATCTCTGACATCCACTGTGTACATCAGTGGTCCAGTTCTTGTAGCTATCCTACCGAGTGTCCACTTGTCTTCTCGGTAATCACTTGCTAGGATGTCCTGTCCGACCTTGAAGTTTCTTGCTGAATTACTTATTCCAAAAACTTCCCTTCATAGATCAGGTTTCAGGAGGTCCATCCGAGAACTCAGATTCCTGCTCATGAACAGCATTACAGATGTTTGATTTGTCATCGCATGAACAGAGTTCCAATACACTTAACAGAAAATTGACCACCTTGTGTTTTAGAGAAATGTCCTCCTTGTCTATAGCTTTAATGGACTTGTTGAAGGTTTGGATAAAACTTTCACCTAATCCATTCATTGATGGGTGGTGAAGAGATGACTTGAAATGTTTCTCTTCATGAATAGTCTCAACTCTTCTGACACGTATTGTCATCCATTGTCACTCACAATTTAATTTGTTAAGCTATTTCTAGAGAAGGTAGTCCTCAAAGCAGAAACAGACTTTTCTGATGTGTTTGACTTTATTGGTGTGACCTCAGGCCACTTAGAATGAGCATCCACAGCAATCAGAAACATGGAGTTCATGAATGACCCATCAAAGTCAACATGCACTCTTTGCTATGGTATAGACAGCTACTTCCACAGGTGTAATGGTACCTGTGGGGGTGCATTTTGAACTTTGTGGCAGCTTGAACAGCATCTGGTCAAGTCTTCAATCTTTCTATCTATTCCCGGCCACCACACTTAGTTCCAGGTGAGACTCATCATCTTGACTGTACCCAGGTGTCCTTCATGCAGATACGCTAACACTCTGGTGCGCAGTTTAGAGGGAACCACAACGTGAGATCCACACATCAGTTTTTCATGACATATAGACAGTTGGTCTCATCTCATTGAGAACTCCAGAAACATAGGGTTACCATGAGCTGGCCATCCTTATATGGTGATGTCATAGACTTTTGACAATGTTGGGTCATTCCTTGTTTCTCTTTGTATTCAAGAATTTGTTCCCGGCAACTGGTACACCAATGCTGTGTGGAACACTTCTGCTGGGTCACAGAATCAAGACTTTTCTTCTTCAGTTGTCAAAGTGGAAGATGTGACAAGCCATCAAGATCACTGTGTTGTTTGGTACCCTTGAACTCGATGTCATTAGAGCAGGCTCCTAGGAAAAATGCCCAATGTTGCAACTGGGTAGCAGTCATCACTGGAATTCCCTTCCTGGGATTGAAGATGGACACAAGGGGCTGGTGGCCTGTCACTAGAGTAAACATTTGTCTGTAGAGGCTGCGGTGGAACTTCTTTATTCCCCATACTAGACTAAGGGTATCTCGGTCGATCTCTGCATACATGTGTTTAGTGCTCGTCAGTGATCTTGAAGCATTCAGATCCATCTTTCATAGTGTGTGAAAAAATGGCACCCATGCCATAAGGGGACGCATTGCACACCAGTCTGATGGGCAGAGATGGGTCATAATAAGTAAGCAGTTCATCTAATGTCATTTATCTCTTTGTTTCCTTGAACGTTCTTTCAAATCTTCCTGACCACTCCCACTTTGCTCCTGTCTGTAACTGTGTGTCAAGGGGTGTAGCAGGATTTGGAAGAAACCTATGGTAGTGATTTTCAAGGCCCAAGTACCACCTAACTTGTGACACATTTTCCAGTCTGGGTGCTTGCAGGATTGCTTCAGTCTTCTCTTGTGACTTATTTAAGCCATGCTGGCCAATGTTATGTCCACAGTATGAGATCTCATTTTTGAAAAACTCACATTTCTCTCACTCAGCCTGGTAAGGCACTTTACCATGGTTCTGGAGGTGCTCTTCATCATTCTTGCCAGTCATAAGGTAACATTGTGTTCCTGGGATATCTTGGAGCACTTGGCCCATTGATCTTTGCCAAATTGCTGGAGCTGATGCAATGCCAAAGATGAGACAATTATAATGGAACAGTCTCTTGTGAGTGTTGATGGTGAGAAACTTCTTGCTTCACTCCTCAACCTCCATTTGCAGATAAGCTTGTGACATGTCAATCTTTGAAAACTTCTCCCTGCCTGCCAAAGATGCAAAAATGTCTTTTATTCATGGCAGGGGATACTGCACAGTACGCAGCACAGGGTTGATGCTCACTTTTGAAGTCCCCGCATATGCGACAGCTCTGGCTTTCCCTTTCTTGATCACCAAGAAAATGTGCATAGTCCAATTGCTCCACTTCACCTTGGAGAGAATGTCAGATGCCTCCAAGCTCTGAAGTTCAGCATCTATTTTAGGATGTAGCGCATAAGACACTGGATGCACTTTATGGAATTGTGATGTTGCTGTTTCATTCAGTTAAATTTTACCCTTCATACTTTTGAGTTTACTGATACCCTTGTCAAACACCTACTCATTAGCATTAAGCAGCTGTGATAATCTCTGGTTAGTGCTACCATTTAGCCTGCCGTTGCCTGTTGGTGTCACACTGAGAGCTTTGATTGAGTGCCAGTGTAGTTGGATTTTTCTCAAACATTCACATTTGAAAAGTGTGCGTCCTCCACTTTTTAATACATAAAGCTTTAACTGCTGTATTTGGCCTCCATACATCACATTGACTTTCAGTTTGCCTTTGAGAGACACTTTTTCACCTGTATAAATGTTTAGCATCACCAAGATCTTTTCTAATGGTAGCTTAGAAAACAGTCTATTGTAGTCATCCTCTGGAATTATAGATGAAGCCGACCCTGTATCCAGCTCCAATTTCAGTTTTACACCAGACACATCTGTTAAGGTGCATGTGATTTTGCAATCTGCTTCAGTAATGCTATACAGTTCTAGGCATGACAGTTTGCCTTTGTCAGAATTTGTGTTATCTGATTCAGTTTCACATTCCGTCACATTATGCACTTGTTTAGTTTTGTTTTTGAAACCTTTCACTCTGTGTGGTTTTCCTCTTTGGTTGTGCTTTTTGTCGGACTTGCACGCTCTCTCTACGTGACCCTGTCTGTGATATTTTCTGCAGATTTCTTCTTTGAACCAACAGACATTTGCATCATGGGAGGATTTGCCACACTGATAGCGTTTTTGGCTTTTTGTACAATTCAGGGACAATTTGTGTATTTCACGTTCTAAACTTTTTTTCTGTTATTCCGCTGCACGCTTTGCTGCAGCCTCTGATGATATTGCAATGGTCAATGCCTGCTCTAAGGTTAGGTCTCTTTATGACAGTAGCCTCTTTTGAATGGTTCGATGATACATGCCCCATAATGTCTGTCCCTTAATGCATCAGAAAGTCCATCTCTAAAGTGACAGTACAGTCAGCCCTTCTTATCCGTGAGTTGCGCATCCGTGAATTCAACCAACCGCGAATCGAGAAAACCTGGAAGTGCTCTTCCAGCACTTGTTGTTCGAGAATGTACAAACTCAAAACCCCAAAACCCAATAATTAAACCACTGCGTTGCTTAGTAATAATTGTGGCTTTCATTGGGGTAGGGCCTTTTTCACTTTATCCTTTAAAATTGTTCTGATCGTTGACCGACTAACACTTTTACAATTACTGATGGCGTTTCACCTTTTTCCGATCACTTTATTATTTCCACTTCATTTTCAATCGTGATCGGGATTATTTTCGTGAACAGAAACACTGTGGATTCAGAGCTCTGCCACCAGGTCCTAATGTCCACCACACTGAGGTTAAATAAGGTTTGGGGATCCGCTGGGTCCTAAGGTACACCGCATTGAGACAGGTTGAATAAGGGACTTGAGCATCCACATTTTTTGGTATCCATGAGGGGTCCCAGAACCAATCCCTCACGGATAAGGAGGGCCGACTGTACTGGGAAAGTTTGCACAGTTCTGCAATGTATTCAGGAATGCTTTCAACCTTTAACTAGTTCATTTTGTGAAATCTAAATTTCTCAGCTATTATTAGCAGTTTTGGCCTCAAGTGATTTTGCAAAATTGCAACAATTTTGTCGAATGTCTTGCTTGCTGGTTTTTCAGGAGATACTAAGTTGTGTAAGAGACTGTATGTTCTTGGGACCATTAAGCTTTACCTCATCCACATTGTTAGCATTACATTACAGTTCAATCTTCTCGATATATATTCCCAATCTTTATTAGCACTATCGAATTCATCAACTTTCCTGACCAACGCTATTGTCACATTATTTTTACTTTAGGTTTGATGGCTGTGTGTTCTCACTGCATTCTATGCACTATTACTCACGTGTCCTTTTCTAGCATCCCTTCATTTCTCCCTTTCCTCTCGCTGTCTCTCTCCCTTCCTCCAAACTCTGTTGACTTGTAACTGTTGGTGCAGTTGGTGATATTTACTGACATTCTGGTTCATACTCAAATTAATAAAGGCATGCAGTCTGAGAAGTGTATATTCACTTTGCTAAGAGAGCAACAAATTAATGTGTATGCAAAAGTTATCAATCAACAATTAGTGCTAAGGGGAGTCATTGTGCTAAAAGAAATAGATCTGTACATTACACCAAGTGTGGCCTCACCAACATGTTATATACTATAACTTCCCTATCCTATACTCAATGCCCTGTTTTTACACATTGGAAGTTTGGTCTCTCTGAAAAACATACTTACTGAACATGTAACAGAATTGTGACATTTCAAGACTCATGCTACTGCATTCCAAATATCACCAGACTGGTCCAGATCCAGATTCTTAATTGAAAATCATTATATCTGGCTCAAGAGACAAGTATTGGCATTTGAAGATCTATTGAATCTTAGAACAATGTAACATGGAAACAGGCTCTTTTGGCCCAACTCATCCCTGTTGATCAAGTTGCATTAAAGCTAGTCTCATTTGCCAGCACTTGACCCATATCCCTCTAAATCGTTCTTACCCATGGATGTGTCTAAGTGTATTTTAAATTTTCTTCTCATTGCCAACTTAAGTCAAAGCTGGGAATGGAATAATTTGAGCGAGTATCAATAATGGCAATGTTATGTCTATTTCCAAGGGTTCTGATATAGCTTAGCATTATTCAATGCCTATGACCACACTTACATGAAAAATTCAGGAAATTAGAAGTTCTTTATATAAGTGAATGAGCCAGCTTATTGAGAGAGATTATCGAGTAACCTATGTGCCATCAATGATACTTTCAACTTAGAAATATCAAACAATGCATATAAATTTGTGAGTTTTGTTCTCTACATCAGTGGCTTATGAGCATGAGTAAATGTTTTGTTCCCCTCTTCAAGAGGGTCATCGATCACCCCTGTAATTGCAGATTAATTAAGGTTATTGATTTCATTGGTGGTGACTTGGTACAAAATTTTGGCATTGAAGTAATCATTAGCCATTGTATGTAATGTGGCCATTCACTCAAAATCCTGCAACAACAGATGAATGCAGTAACTAGCCTCCCACTTGAAGAGGATTCCCTCATGAAACTCAACTCATCAGGGAAGCACATTAACCTCTTTTACAAAATCTTAATGCCTTTTGTCATTATTTACTTTGCCCTTTTTGATTTCCAACAGGTTTTTGTCACCATGTTTGATGCTACTGGTGCTAACAATGAGTCAGCCTCAATGGTAATCCCAGCATTCTTCGCATCTTTTTTGTGCTCCCACAGTCAAACAGTACAGCAGAAATCAATTGTCCACCTGCTTTGCTTTCTGCAAAAAAAAGTGCTTATATCTCGTCAACACACACAAAATGCTGGTGGAACGCAGCAGGCCAGGCAGCATCTATAGGGAGAAGCGCTGTCGACGTTTCGGGCTGAGACCCTTCGTCAGGACTAACTGAAAGGAAAGATAGTAAGAGATTTGAAAGTAGGAGGGGGAGGGGAAAATGTGAAATGACAGGAGAAGACCGGAGGGGGTGGGGTGAAGCTGAGAGCCGGAAAGGTGATTGGCAAAAGGGATACAGAGCTAGAGAAGGGAAAGGATCATGGGACGGGAGGCCTAGAGAGAAAGAAAGGGGGAGTGGAGCACCAGAGAGAGATGGAGAATAGGCAGAGTGATGGGCAGAGATAGAGAAAGAAAAAAAAGGGAGGGGAAAAAAAAACAAATAAAAGCTCCATTGCCTTGTGCTTCCTGTAGATTTCTGAGAGATCTGTGGTGTTTGATGACACCGGTGTGGAACACATGGACTTCACTAAAAGAGGTACAGGAGGGGGAAACAGAGAGCTGTGATTCTGACTCGGTCATCCAGATTAGTTCTGGGTATGAATATTGAAGTGACAAGAATGTGGACTGAGGGCTGGCTGACTTTTCCACCACTGACCCCGATTAGTTGCTTAGTGTACCCCTCACAAAATCACTCCAAAATCAAGCAAGACAAATCCCAAGGTAGCAATCAACTTCACATTAGAGACCATTCTTGGTCACTGCTGGAATGCCAATGGCCACCACCACATCAGTCAAATTAAATGTTCGCAAGTGGCCTACATGAATCTAAAACTGGCTGAAGCCAGATTTTCAAGGGCAAGAGCTTCTGTGGCTGCTCGATAAAGGACATTGGTAGCGTTCAAAGGAAATGGCAGTAACCTTCCAGCACTAAGATCGCAACCACACAGGGATTATAGATTGTGACTATAGATTTTCAAATGAGAACAGTGCCAAGATATGCAATTTTATAGACAAAAGACTTAACTTTCTGTTCATTGATCATTTGATTTCACATAACCAGTCATTAAAAGATATTCAAGTGCTTTGCCATTTTGGATACATAACATTCTTCAGTGTCACCATGGCATTGAAATCACTGGCACAATTGTATGCCCTGTGATGGCTTGTGGGAAAGAGAACCAATATCACACTTTTCATATGAAGGAAACCTTGGTTGCCACTGGAGAGCTTCAAACTTTTCTCTTAAAAAGCAAACAAAGTATGGTTTTATTGCAGTGAACACATTGTTAAGCAATTTTACTGTTGCCATGGCTGTTATTTATTCCAGCTATGACTGAGTATAATCTCTCACATGAAGCTGATTCCTAACTTGGGATCATGCAGGGAAACATTGTATTCACTGTTATTAAACTCTCTTATGATTCATAACCACTGTACGTTAATGGAGTGGAAATACTTCCTGTTGATGAAAAGATCCACAATATTTCCCCAATGGAAAACGAGAAATGTTAGGAACACCTAGTGCTTTTGATGCCACTCTCTTTTCACCAAAACCAAAAATAAAAATCGTTATTTCAGGAGTAGAACACCTTGGTGATTTTTACATTGCTGCAATGAACACAAATTGAGAAATACGACATAGATTTGCTGCCATGTGGAATCAGAGTCAGGATCAGATTTAATATCACTGACATATGTCGTGAAATTTGTTAACTTTGTGGCAGCAGTACAATGATAATATAGGGGAAAACTCTGAATTACAGGATATATACCGGTACATATATATATATATCTCAAATAGTTAAATAAGTAGTGTAAAAGCATAAATTTTTAAAAAGTCGTGAATATCGTGCCTTGAAGATGTCTTGGATACTGTGGAGGCTGGTATCCATGATGGAGGTGACTAATTTTAACTCTCTCTGCACCTTACTTCGATCCTGTGCAGTAGCCCTCCCACCCCACCCCACCCCAGTACCAGTTGGTGATGTAGCCAGTCAGACTGCTCTCCATGGTACATCTGTAGACATTTTCGAGTGTCTTAGGTGACATTCCAAGTATCCTCAAACTCCTAATGAAATATGGCCACTGCCTTGCCTTCTTTGTAGCTGCATCGATATCCTGGGACCAGGTTAGATCCTCAGAAATATTAACATCCAGGAACTTGAAATTGATTACTCCCTGATATCCATTTCAGAATCAGAATCAAGTTTATTATCACTGCTATGTGCCATGAAACTTGTTAACTCAGCAGCAGCAGTTCAATGCAATACATAATATAGAAGAAAAAAACAAAATAAAATAATAATAATAATAGTAAATAAATAAATAAATTATAGTATACATATATTGAATAGATTAAAATCGTGCAAAAACAGAAATAATATTTATTTTAAAAGTGAGGTAGTGTCCAAGGGTTCAATGTCCATTTAGGAATCAATGGCAGAGGGGAAGAAGCTGTTCCTGAATCACTGAGTGTGTGTCTTCAGGTTTCTGTGCCTCCTACCTGATGGTAACAGTGAGAGAAGGGCATGCTCTGGGTACTTGCTTTAGGTCGCATCTGGAATTTCCAGTTGGTGGACGATTTCCCTGCACGCTGCTCTGACATATTGGGAAATCATGTACTCAGCAGGTTACGGCAGTGGTTTGCCTTTGTCTTCGGCCAGGTGAGTTTAAAGAGGTCACACCCCCCCACCCCCCGCAGTGGATGACCAGGACGTCTACGTGTCTTGTCATGCTCTTAGCGCTCCATCAACCCCTGCTGGCCTGCCTTCTTGACCATTGGCCCATTAATCGGTTTCCTCCACTTAATCTGCCAGGGCCAGACTTCACACGCTGGGATAGGCAAATCCCCTACCTCACCAAGGGTCGAACACTTGTTGGCTACCCTCACCTGGTTTGGCCCGTCTGCCGAGACGGTTTACCGAGGTGTGGCTACTGCGCTTGCTACAGCTACTTGGAGCCACAGGTGAGAGCTGAGCACCAGGTGGTGTATGGGGTGTCTCGGGAGGGGTAGCATCTCTGGTAGGGGGCTTGCCTGGGTGCTGGAGGTCCTTAATAATGGATGCTGCCTTTCTGAAACAGTGCTCTCTGCAGATGTCCTGGGTACTTTATAGGCTAGTATCCAAGATGGAGATGACTAGATTTACTCCCTCTGCAGCTTCTTTTGGTCCTGTGCAGTAGCCACCCCCCCCCCCCACCCCCATACCAGACAGTGATGCAGCCTGTCAGAATACTCTCCATGGTACATCTATAGAAGTTTTTGAGTGTATTTGTTGACATGCCAAATCTCTTCAAACTCCTAATGAAGAACAGTTGCTGTCTTGCCTTCTTTATAACTGCATCGATATGTTGTGACTGGGTTAGATCCTCAGAGATCTTGACACCCAGGAACTTGAAACTGTTCACTCTCTCCACTTCTGATCCCTCTATGAGGATTGGTATATGCTCCTTTGTCTTATCCTTCCTGAAGTCCACAATCAGCTCTTTCATCTTACTGATGTTGAGTGCCAGGTTGTTGCTGTAGCACCACTCCACTAGTTGGCATATCTCATTCCTGTTATGCCTTCTCGTCACCACCTGAGATTCTACTAACAATGGTTGAATCGTCAGGAAATTTATAGATGGTATTTGAGCTATGCCTAGCCACACAGTCATGGGTATATAGAGAGTA
The DNA here is from genome assembly GCF_048418815.1 of Hemitrygon akajei. Lineage (NCBI taxonomy): Eukaryota > Metazoa > Chordata > Chondrichthyes > Myliobatiformes > Dasyatidae > Hemitrygon > Hemitrygon akajei. Next base: position 56,724,939 of record NC_133128.1, read on the forward strand.
GAGCAGTGGGCTAAGCATACACCCCTGAGGTGCACTAGTGTTGATCATCAGTGAGGAGGATATGTTATCAACAATTTGCACAGATTGTGTTCTTCCAGTTAGGAAGTCGAGGATCCAATTGTAGTGGGAGGTACAGAAGTTCAGGTCCTGCAACTTCTTAATCAGGATTGTGGGTATGTCGGTAGTAAATGCTGAGCTATAGTCGATAAACAACATCCTGACATAGGTGTTTGTGTTGTCCAGGTGGTCTAAAGCCTTGTGGAGAGCCATTGAGATTGTGTCTGCCATTGACCTATTGTGGCAATAGGCAAATTGCAATAGGTCCAGGTTCTTGCTGAAGTAGGAGTTCAGTCTAGTCATGACCAACTTCTCAAAGCATTTCATCATTGTAAATGTGAGTGCTACTGGGCAATAGTCATAAGGCAGCTCACATTATTCTTCTTAGGCACTGGTATAATTGTTGCCTTTTTGAAGCAAGTGGGCACTCCTGCCTGTAGCAGTGAGAGGTTGAAAATGTCCTTGAATACTCCCGCCAGTTGGTTGGCACAGGTTTTCAGAGCTTTACCAGGTACTCCATTGGGACCTTCCATCTTGCAAGGGTTCACTCTCTTTAAAGACAGCCTAACATCAGCCTCTGTGACAGAGATCACAGGGTCATCAGGTGCAGTAGGGATCTTCACAGCTGTAGTTATATTCTCCCTTTCAAAGCAGACAGAAAAGGCATTGAGTTCATCTGGTAGTGAAGCATCGCTGCCATTCATGCTATTGGGTGTCGCTTTGTAGGAAGTAATATCTTGCAAACCCAATCAAAGTTGTCGTACATCCAATGTCACCTTCAACCTTGTTTGAAATTGTGTCTTCACTCTTGAAATTGCCCACCACAAATCATACCTGGTTTTTCAGTACAGCCTTCAATGCCACAGATCTAGCCTTCAGCAGACGATGTACCTCCTGATTCATCCAAGGCTTTTGGTTTGGGAATGTACAATAAGTCTTTGTAGGCACACACTCATCCACACAGGTTTTAATGAAGTCGATAACAACTGCAGTATACTCATTCAGATTCGAAGATGAATCCCTGAATCTTTGCTCCCTCTATAAGGATTGCTGTGTGATCCCTTGTCTTACTCACGCTTTTTGGTCTTACTGACATTGAGTGCAAGGTTGCTGCTGCAGCACCACTCAACTAGCTGGTATATCTCATGCCTATACGACCTATCATCACCATTTGAGATTCTGCCAACAATGGGTGTATCATCAGCAAATTTATTGATGATCAGTGACCATCAAATGACCAGGAAACATGAGTCATTGTCACCTTGTCCTCCATGGAGTGAGTAGTCAACACATGTGAATATGGCTGAAGATCATGGAATTTCACTGATCTATGTGGTGACAGCCTGTAGATGAATACATTGCTCTTCATATAATACGGGTGTCTTTGATGCCACTGGGCCTACATTCTTGGCTCCTGCTTTGAGGACCATTACCCTGTTTGAATGGTCTGCTACACCTTTTCAGAGGCCATGTCATCACTGAGGCACCCATCAAGTAAATATTTCCCCGACTAAATTCTGGTAAAAATGATTCTTATTGGCAATAGAATGTTCTTTGGGCTTTCGAAAGAAGTTTAGCAAACAGCAATCAGTTTTATGGGAAATCCTGATGATAGCAGAGTCCCCATTTAAATAGCAAAAAAAACATAAGAACATAATCTAATGAACTCTAAGTTCTTTAGAGACTTTACTGCTATGTGGAGTGTTGAGCTCCAAGTTATATTGGTGTGTGCAGAAACCAGTGCTATGTGGCCATTGACATCATTAGGCATGGGGAAGCAACTCGGACATATTAACATGGATGATGATCAGAAAGGCCCTACTTCATGATTTGCTCAATTTCACGCAATTTTCGCCAAGTGATCTAATCCAAGTAAAATTGATTGTGGATGCAATGCACAAAAAATCAACAGGATCCAATTTTCAAGTTAAATTGATATATATCATCATCAAATAACATAAAATTATATTTTGAATTAAATTTTATTAACTTATTTAAGGTAATATTTTGGTTTATGTGCTGTGTATGATATATGCATGTTTTCTGGGTGCGCCCTAGTTCGGAGGAACATTTTTTCATTTGGTTGTGTGTATATATATACTTGGCATAGTAATCCACGTTTTCAAGAATTCTCACTTAATTTAAATGTTTTCCTTGAGACAGTTTTATTTTCATGTAAGTAAAAGGGAAGGCTAGCTAATGGATTAATGGATTTCTACATGGCTATTCTCTTGTTTATATTGGAAGAGGATGCCAAGGAAGAAACAGCAGGCAACCATGGCAACCATGGAACATATAATTGCATATTTGGAGATCAAGACCTCTGCACATACCCAGCCAATAGAACTTATAAATCAAGAAGATAATTCTTCATTATATCCATAATAGTACTATTCCTTTGTCTTTAGTAGTACTTATGTGAACGTTCTTGTACCTACAAGATATTCCAATAAACTGTGCATTATGTGAAGCATATTATGAGAACAAAGATGGCATTAAATTAGGTATTTTTTTGCGAATAAGTAATTTTTTTTTGCATTCGTACAATCATGGTGTCATAGATATTTAAGGCAGTTCCTTTAACCTTTTGTTCAGTCAGATCTGCTTCCCAGGTTTTGACTCTTACTTAGGGTTTGGGTTGATCAACTTTCTTCTCTTGTGGTAAGCCTGGCTTTGGTGCTGTCAGATGACTTCCAGCCTCTCTCCCACCAAGCATCTTTGTTCCAGATGGCATATTTTTTTTCTGCTGTCACTTGACTTCCAGCCTTCTCTCCCACCAAGCATCTTTGTTCCAGGCAATACGTTTCTTCCCCAAACCTTGAAGACCTATTCCTGCAAACTTCAGAGCATAACTTCTTGTCAATATTCTCCACAATGTCTTCCTTCAATATCTCCCACTGCTCTGGCACCATTTGAACTTCAGTCGTTCTTGATCACATTTTCAGAAAAGCTCTACATGCCTGCACAATACCAATATATTGCTAACTCCCATCTTTTCATAAAAGAATTCCTGAAGTCTTAATGGAAATAGCATCAGTTTCTTTGCATTGCTTAAGAATGTCCCTAGCCACTTCTCCTACCTCTCCTTTATGTTTTCCTCATGAGATAATGAGGAATCATGTCATTTAAATTATTTGTATCAGGTAAGTAACTATCTAAAACAATCCTGCTCACTGAGGGATTTATCAATCATGCATTACAACTGTTTAACAATCATGCATTACAACAAAGAGCAGAAGTTCAAATGTGGTTTAAATGCTAACTCAGCACTGGCATAACAGAAAACAAAGACAATGAAATTTCAATGGGCCAGAAATAATTATATATGCAAATATTTAAGTAATTTTAGTAGAATAAAAAAATAGCAAATTAACTTTTCACTTGGTGAAAGAAACTACAGGGTTAATTGTGCCACTCAGGTTAAAGAGGAATAGAAAATCAGATGTGACATTGGGCCTGTTGAACTCTTAATACAGAGAACTAAACATAGTGTTAGCTTTCATAAGGTGCATCATCTCTCTTTTCTTGAACTAGGAATAAATTAGGTTACTGATTGAAAATTTGAAATGAACAAGATAATGAAGTTACCTTAAACTCTTCTAGAAATAATGATCTTGAAGTCTATAAAGGAGAATATATTGCATTGTACATTTTCCAATATAGCATCTTGCACTAGTACTTCCCTCATTAGAAGAAATCCTTATTGAGCGTGAGTGTAAACCCAGGTCATACTAGGCTGCCAACTTGTCTTATATATCTGCTAGTTGAAGTTGAGGTTTCTGTAAGAAAAAAATAGTTATGTCTCATCTGTTGCACTAATTTATGGGTTTGTTCATCTGCAGTTACTACTGTGGCTTCTTCTTCCAGACATTCTTCCTTTGTTTTCAGGAAAAGGTCTCTTAGCTACAAGTGGGGAAGTAATTTCATCCTTCATCTCATCAGGGGAGATTTGAAGAACTCCTCCACAACATTTTCTTTTCATTTTTCACTTTTTTTATGTGCATGACTCTTAAACTGAAGGCCATTAAGAAGTGTTGTCATGCCATGTACCCTGACTATAAAGGGAGAATTATCATGAGCTGATCTCATGCTCACCTGAAGTTACCTTTCTGTGCATAATATACACAATACATTCTGAATCTGCTGGATCAAGGACTGAATAAACAGAAACAGATAATCTTACTTTGGAAACAATTAATGCAGAATCAAACAATGGCAGAAATAAACAAGATGCGGCCAAGAAAACTAACTTTGGTTTTAAATAATAATAGGATGTTCTTGTATGTAAAGACAAAATCTTCCTGTATTTTTTTTGTGTGTTTGTTAAAAATTGATGAAGACTCAATTAGAAAAATGTAAATTATTTCTAATGTGCTCTAGAGGGCAGTATGGCCCATGACTACAGATAATATTACTAATTGCTGGTACTAATGCATAAAACAAAATGCCAGTTCTTTGGAATTAAATTTATAAATACGGTAGCTCATAATTTATGCAATGTTAAAAATGTTTAACGCCACATTGAAATGTGTACTGTAAATTTACTGTAGATCAATATGAATCAATGACTGAATGTGTTTATCTATTGAAAATGATTATGAATTTTTCTTGAAATCCATTGAGCTCAGCAAATGCCCATTTCCCATATGAAAGATCTTCACAGATTGTATTCCCACCCCAATATTCCAGGGCAATTTGGAGATATGTCTGCTTTGTTTAGTACCAACATTATTGTTGATATATACCAAATATATTGGCATCATGAACTTATATTTCTGATATTGTTGTCTTTTGTCCTTTTCCTTTTAGAAAGCCAAGAAATGTAAGCTGACCATGTAGTGGCAGAAGAGAATGAAGTGGTAGTGATCAGGACAGAGATCACCTGATTTAGTACTTCCAGCTATGATTCAGACACTGCACTGCACGTAGGAACGTGATCTCCACCTGCTGAGTCGTGAGTGGCCAGCAGTGATGGCAGAAGGTAGGACAGCTTGTACATGCATTACCTCAAGTTAATATGAAAGTTCAGCAAGCAATTAGGAAGGTAATCAATATGCTGATCTTTGTTGCAAGTTGCATTTGAATACCAAGTAGAGGTACCTTGCTCCAATTAAATAGAACCCTGTATCTGGAATGATATCTATGAATCTGGTCTCCCTTCTTAAAAAAAGAGATTAGGTGAAGTTAGTGTGTGTCCGTTATGGATTGAGCTGGGGGAAATTAAATTGGAGAACAAGGAATTGGCATAGAAATTTAAACAATACTTTGTTTTCATCTTCACAGTAGACAGAAAACCTCTTCGAAATAGTCCTGAATAAATAAAGAATTCAAAGTAATTATTGTTAATAAAAATACAATATTGGAGAAATTAATGGAAGTAATAGCTGGTAAACTTTCAGGATCTGATGACCTGCATTCTAGGGGTAAGAATGAGGTAATGATGAAGATAATGAGTACAATGTGTTTATCTTTCACAATACCATAGATTCAGTATTGTTCCCACGGATGTGAAGGTAGCAATGTAACTCTACTAATTAGGACAGAAGTAAGAGAGAAAACAATTGACTACTTAGCTGTTAGCCTGAAATGTCTAATCAGGTAAATGCTGGAATCCTTTACTAAGGAAGGGGTAATGATGCACTTAGAAAATCATAACAGGACTGGATTTATGAAATGGACATTGCATTGAACAAATCTAATGGGAATTATTGAAATTGTAAAACAGTAAGGTCAAACCAGTTAATCTGGACACTCAAAAGGCCTTCAATAAGTGGCTATACAAATGGTCATTAATTAAAATTAGAATGTAAATTATTACTGGTGTGAATTGATGATTGTTTAGCAGACAGAAAACAGTTGGAAGAAAGAGGTAATTTTACAGGATGGAAGATTATAACGGGCGTAGCACTGGGTTTGCTTACAGGGCTTCAGTTTTTCATGATCTATATCGATGAGTTGGAAATAATACACCTAATTTCCCTGTGTAACTCTGCTGATGATGTATGGATAAGGTAGACGGAATATACAGAAAACTCCTACAATGCAGCACTCCTGAGGTTTTGGAGATGCTGCCTTCGCAGATTTTCTGGACTATTGGATGTTATTTCAATATGGTAACATGCTTTATTTTCTTTTTTAAAATAAAAAAATGTACACAGTCATGCAATAAATTTTCCAGTGAACCTAAAGAAATTAACGCAGTACAGGAAATTGGCTCTCAGGAAGTTCAAAGAGAGCAAGGAATGCAGGGCCTCGTTCAGTTAAAGGAGACTAAGGGGCCCCAGTGAACTAGGTGTCAAACTATCGTTTTTCCAAACAATTGGAAAGCAGATAATCTAAGTTTTACTGTAATGTGGAAAATGCGTGGTCATTCATTTTTAGCTAATAAAGGTGTGGTTTTTTTTAAGCTGAGAGTGTTTTAAAGTTACTGGTGTTTACAGAAACCTGGGTATGCTTGCACATGATTCATTGATAACTAACATGCAGGCTCAGCAAGCAATTGTGGGGCCAAACATGATAGTTTTTTTTTGTCAGCATTGCAGTAAAAAGTAAGGATATCTTGCTCCAGTTAGTGGGACCATATCTGGCATGCTGATTCAGGACATGTCCCGCTGCTTAAGGATATATGACACTGAAAGTAGACATAGCACAAGGGACTGAAAGTCCTATTCCTGTTACTGTTTCTTATATACATCTAAGGGTCTCAGGTGTTTAAAATGCAAGGCCAGTTTCAGTGGTCCTGAGTGATGATTTCACTGCAGTATGCTACAGGAAAAGTCTAATATGCACACTAAAAAGTTTAGAGTGTCGGCAGTCAGTTACTGCAGGTTTTTCTTACAGTGTCACAAATGATGAGGGAGTGCAGCACCAGCCCTGCACAAGGGTTTGAGCAGAACTTTCCCTGCATACAGTTCACTGAGGAAGTAGTGGTGGCAATGTCCTTAGCAAACTTACAGGCTCTATCATCAAGCATAATGTGTTGACTAATGCCTCGGTTTCCACTGCTGCATAAGTGGAAACCACTTAACAACCTTGTGCTGCAGGGGAAGCTCAGAATGGAATTAAAAATCTCCAAGGCCTCAAACAACAAATGGTCTGCTGTCCACTTGACTCTCACCCACACAATTTACTCAAATCAGGGCATTTATGTTAACTATTAGTCTCCAAACATACGGGAACAGAAATCTTATTCTACTTAAGTGGTTTTTATACTTATAAGAATTTCAGTTTGGTTATTCTTTGGAGCCTTGCAGTTATTGCTAACAAAAGTTGGGTTGGGAAGAAAGGGTGCATTAAAGAAACTTGCACTCAGTGCATTATCACTTTCACAAGCATTCACTGCACAGTCCTAACCATTACAATAAATATTATAATTGCAAGCTCCCTTCAATTATGCTGATTGAATTTATGCTATCAATGAATATGAAGGACACTGTGAAGTGATAAGTAGTTATCAAAATAGTTACTGTGACTGACTCTAAACCTTTCAACATCAGCACGGCCAATAATTTTTTGAGGCTTGGTTGAGTTTAGTTAGTATGATTAGGCAGCCAGATTTTAGCAATGAAATTGATGACATTGCAACGTTTTTCAAGTACCTTGGTGTATGATACCAGCAATATATTATGCAACATCAGAATCAGAGCTAAAACATTAACTGAGAATAAGCAAAAACTCAAGGCTCATTTGAAAGGGGCAAAGAACTTCATCATGTTAGATATATGAGTTCTGGTCAGTACTTCAGATCTTGTAGCCCCTTAAAAAGTATATATGAAGCATTTTCTTTGCCTAGAAGTCACTGTAGGATCCCTGGGCATTGACAAGGGAATATCATTGTGTTGAATTAAAGTGAATGGAACTGAATTTCAATTGAAAATTTCATTGTGTTTTGGATATTACTGCTGTCTCTGACTGGGATAAATTCCTACTCAGTAAGCATAAATTTATTGTACACTAAAATATCCTCTCCTTCTAACAGCAACTTCTCTATGAGTTGGCACAGGAGAGGACACTGAGGGCACATCACTGAAATTACAGGTCATATTTTCCAAAGCCTGGAAGCAAAACATATTCAGAAGAAATCTATCCTGTCTCCCAGGCCATATACAGAACCTCCATTGCCCAAGCTGATGCTACAGGTATTTTGAGTAGCAAAATACAAAATACAGGAGGAACTCAGCAGGTCGGGCAGCATCCATGGAAAGGAATAAACAGTTGACGTCTATTCTTTTCTATGGATGTTGCCTGACTGGCTGAGTTCTTCCAGCATTTTGTATGGAACTCTGGATTTCCAGCATCTTCAGAATCTCTTGAATTTATGATTTTCTACAGATATTCTTACTTCTGCTCCTGTACTAGCATTATTGGTACTGGAAGCCAATCAGGTTGCAGTCATCTCAAAGGTGTTCCTAAAATAATGTGAACCCATGGGTACCTAGGTTGCCAAACATACCGTTCTACCCGCTGTCCCTGAATACAAGGACATAAACATGCAAAATACAAAGGAGAAGGTATCATCCACTTTCTGAATGCAAAGCACCCATTTGGTGACATGGCAGTGTACTTTCATGTTGGAGTTCCACTCAGTAATGGAGATAGAAAATATTTTAAGTTAGAAATTGGATCACTTGGAGGTGTAATTATGAAATCTGTGCTGGGTTTTGCATTTTATGTGTAGAGATCAAAAATGCATTCATTCATGTGAGAATTATGCACTTTGACAAATTTGACCCAGAACATTTCAAGAGCTGGTAGGCAAAAGTGGCCCTCATTTTTCAGTTTTAGAAAATTGTTTGCCATTTACAGAGAACAATATTTTCTTTGCACAATATTCATGGTAGCTGTTTTGTTGGAAAATCTCTTTAGTGGCACAAAAATGATCATGAAGGAACTTTAAGATTCTGAACCAGATACAGTATGCCTGATTACCTATTCTATCATTTTCAAGATATGACTTTCAAGGAAGTCTTCCTAGTGATTAAGGACTACTACAAGGTCTTGAAATACTTGTTTCCTCTAAGTGAGATGGAGCAATCAATATGTGAAAGAATAAAGCCTAGAAACAAAATATATTAATCTGGAGAACAAAATCAATTTATCAAATTTCATTAGTAGAGTTATTTTCACACATACCTGCCAAACAACTCATTGTTCTCCTGCTTTTGTTCCATCTATCTGCTTAATAGTATTCTGGTAGTTTGTATAGGCTTGTGTGATTGTCAGGAATAGAGATTTAATTGATCAGATGGCAGCTGGTATCCTGAAGGAAAGGTTATGCTGACAATCCTGCTTTAGCTAAAAGAGGACCTTAAAAACAAATCACCAGAGTGCCAAAATAGTTCAGTAATGTATTAAAGATCTTGCTGTTAAGTAACACACACAAAGTGCTTTAGGAACTCAGCAGGTCAGTTTAGGTTATGTACTATTAAGTTGCTGGATTTGTGGAAACTGCATTTCAACAATATTGACCCAATGTAATTAATCTACAAGCAAGGAAGATGAAGTTGCCAAAGCCTTGAATTTCATTAGTGTTGATTATAGAGAGAAGCTGGGGCCCCAGGAAATATCAGAGCAGAAACGGTGCTTCTTCCATACGCATGGCAATATTACATAGAGCAACAGGGATGATCAAGGGAAGATCAATCCTTCTAGCTTGGACAAAGAATATCACACAGGCTGCATATGCCTACACAGAAGCCAGTGCTAATTTTTCTGTGGGTCCAGGCAAAGAATGTCTATCTCTCCTCATCCAACAAAGAAAGAAAAAATTATTCCTCTTCTGACCTTCTATCCTAAATTTGCATACTGAGTTCATTGGTTTAGGATGTAATGTCAGTGCCATAATGTCATTGAAATACAATCTGCTAATTTGAAGAAGGCACTTATCAGTTTCAGGTGGATGTGCTTGCTGTCTGCCCAGGAATGAAGGTCAAAATTCCTGAAGAATGTTTGGCCACCAAATGATTATATAAAATAAAAACTGGTTTCTGTTGAATGAGTCCATCTAATGTCATCCATTATTTATCATCTGTTGAACTCAAATTTTCAAAGGCATTTCTGCAAGTATAGGAGCTTCCTCCTTACTGAAAACCTCTGTCACAACTACTAATCTTCACATGCATCATTATAAAATGGCAGTCCAAGCTTTCATCATTGGATATATGATGACATATCAGAAAAATTCTCTATGCCGCCCATGTACTCTTAATGTGTCTTCTTTGTTTCCAAAGGAGGCTGAAAGTAATGCTACAAAAATGCAAACAGATATGGTGCAACAGATGAAAATCCTGATCTTGCATAATTTTTTTTCTGCAGGAAATTGATAGCAGACTGAAAAACTTGGGAGATCAGTATTAAGCTTGGAGGTTGCCTAGCAACTGAAGCTTGGTTGGAGCTCAAAAGCTGCTATCATAGAATTGGAATCAGAATCAGGTTTATTATCACTGTCTTATTTGATATGAAATATGTTGTTTTATGGCAAAGAAATAAAATTACTATAAATTACAAAATAAGTAGTGCAAAAAAAAAGAAACGATTAGATATTGTTCATGGGTTTAATGGGTCGTTCAGAAATCTAATGATGGAGTGGAAACAGCTGCTCCTGATCAATGAATATGTGTCTTCAGGCTCCTGTATCTCCTTTCTGATGATAGTATTGAGAAGAAGGCATGTCCTGATGGTGAGAGTCATTAATGACAGATGGTACCATCTTGAGGCACTGCTTCTTGAACAGGATCTTAATGGTAGGGAGGTATGTGTCCATGATATAGTGGCAGAGTCTATATCCTTGTGTAGCCTCTTGTGATCTTGTTCATTAGAGCCTCCTTGCCAGACTGTGATGCGCGAAGTTAGAACGTTCTCCACTGCACATCTATAGAAAATTTGCAAGACTCTTTGGTGGCATATCAAATCTCTTCAAACTGCTAATAAGCTAGAACCCCTTGCATGACTTCTTCTTGATTAGACCAATGAATTGGAGATGTTGATGCCAAAGAACTTGAAGCTGCTCATTCTGTCTACCGCTGACCTTATGTTTTCCCTACCTTTTCTTTCCTGAAGTCCTGAGTTAATTCCTTGATCTTGCTGATGTAAAGTGTGAGATTATTGTTACCAAACTACTCAATCAGCTGTTTTTCTAACTCCTACATGCCTCCTTATTGCCACCAAAGATTTTACCAACAACATCTGTGAATGTATAATTGTGCTTAATCTGTACTTATCCATTAAGGCACAAGTATAAGGAGAGTAGAGCTGTGGGCTATGCATGGAACTTACATGTGTACCTGTGTTGATAGTCAGTGAGGACATGTTATCATTGATCTATACTGACTCTTGTCTTCTGATCAGGAAGTCGAGGATCCAGTTGCAGAGAGAGCTACAGAGGACCGGGTATAGGAGCTTCATGAATAATTCTGAGAATTTGATGGTATTGAACATGGAACTGTAAAGAATAAACAACTGCTTGTTGTTTGTTTTGCTGTTCTCTAAGTGCTCCAAGGTCAAACTGAGAGCCAATGAGACTACGTCTGAATTAGATCTGTTACTGCAGTATGCAAATTACTGTGGTCCAGGTCCTTACTCAGACAGGAGTTAATTCTAGCTATGACCAACCTCTTACGGTACTTCATTACAATAGATGTGAGTGCAACAGGTTGATGGTTGCCGAGGCAGCTCATCTTGCCTTTCTTGTGCACCAGTGTGATTGCTGGCTTTCTGAAGCAGGTGGGAAACTCAGACTGCAGCTGCCAGAGGCTGAAGATGTTGTTGAACACTCCAGCCCGTTGGTTGTATAGGTTTTCAAAGTGCGTTGGCTAGTTAGCACTTTTCTACTCGATGTGTTCTGTAAAATCAACATTCTATATTTATATAGTCACAGTGAATGTCCCAAGATGCTTCATAAATGAAATAGTCAGTCAAATCTGATTATGACCCACTAAAGGAAAGGTAAGTAAAAGCTGGACTAGCTAGTAATGAATTGCAAATCACTGCAGATGCTAGAATTCAAAACAAACACAACTGCTGAAGAATAAGTTGTAGAAACTCAGCACGTGGAACAATATCTATGGGAGGAAATTAATTGTCATTACTTTAGATTGACACCTGGCCATTCAACCAGTAGTGTCAAAGGTTCCTTTCCTCCCACCGATGCTGCTCACCCCATTGAGTTCCTCCAGCAGATTGTTTATTGCTCTGGATTCCAGTTTCTAAAGTCTCTTGAGTCTGCTTGAAGAACTGAAGAATTCAAGCAACATCTGTGGAAAGGGAAAGTAGTTTTAATTTCGGGTTGAAGCTCTTCATCATAGCACAATGATCACAAGTTTTATTTTTCACCAATGCTGCTTGACCAGTTGAGATTTTCCAGATTTTCTGTTTTTGCTTGATTAAGCAGATAGGTTTTAAGGAGTTTCCTAGCAGGGAAGTCTGGCAGGGAGGTTTATGGATGCATTTCGCAGTTGAAGGTACAGCTTTGTAGTGATGAAAATCAGGATGCAGAAGGAACCAGAATAGGGAGAAGTTCAGAAGTCATGGAGAGATGAAGGAGGTAATTGTGATAAGTCCTTGGAGGAATTCAGAAATATGGATAACAGTTTTAAAGCATTTTATACCCCATCATCAAACATATTTGGATGTTTGTTTTACTTCCTTGATGAATAGTGAGCAAACTGTCTTTTTAGAGTTAAAGACAAAAGTCATTAAAATCAAGGTTTGTACCATCTGGTACCAGCAAATGTGTGCAGAGTTCTGTATTCAATTCTTTCTCTAATGGTATGATAATAGCAAGGAATTGTAAACTCTTCTCAAAGAACTTGGCAACAGTCTTTCACAGGAAGGAATTTTGAGTTTGTGTGGGGAGGACTGGCAGGCATGAAATGTATATTTATAGTGAAAGCAAGCTTATTTACTGTGTATTAGCCATGTTCTCCTTTCTATGGCTGCTTGCTATGCTCATGCATATCCTTAGCTTCTACTTGTTTTACTCTTGAAAGAGGGAGATCGTTGACTTCCTCCTCTTCATCATCTTGCAAAGCTTCTGGAAATAGTATACCATCCTTCATTACTTCATTATAACTGTATGAAGCTACAATAATCCTTGGCACTGTTACTGGTCTGCATCAAGGGACCATCTCAAATTTATATGAGCAGGTAAATCAAGGCATGGGAATTTCTGTGGCTTATATCAGTAGCAAAGGCATCACTGTATCTGCTGTTCCTCTCTGAATATTTTACTGGAGTTATCATGCAGGCATAGCTATAACTGTTAATTAAATATTGGAATATGTCATTCTAAATTAGGTGGGTTAAAATGATAAATTGTTGTATGATAAAATTTTCATAGCAGCTTCCTGAATATCTAGCTTTGATGTGCAGGGTAAGTAGAACAACGTTGCCTGCTAGCTGAATATTAAAATAATTAAAACCTTTCCTACTTAAGAGAATATGAGCTGAATCAATTATTCATTAAATCAGTGAAAATCTGCAAAGCTTAGAGTGTGAACACACAGAAGAATGGTTTACACACACACACACACACACACACACACACACACACACACACACACACACACACACACACACACACACACACACACACACACACACACACACACACACACACACACACACACACACACACCATATATCCCATACATATATGCACACACATATACATATATATACTGTGGATTCCGGTTAATCAGGCCATTAGTTAATTGGAACTGCCATTTATTTGGGACAACTCATAAAGAACAAAAAAAAAATTGAGAAAGTAACCGGGACTCCCTTCGGTTATTGCGCTGCTGTGCTGTTTAATTGGGGTAGGAGACTGTTGCTGACAAGTTTCTAACTTGCATCAGTTGCATGTACTTGTGTGGTTGTTAGATGCTACACAATGCATAGAGCGATCAGTTTTTAACTAACATTAGTAGTCCATGTTACTGTTCAAAAGGCAATGATTTTTTTGCCACTAACAGTAGTGAAAAATAAGCAGTGAGACAGTTCAGAAATGTTCTGGTCACTGTGATTTCAAGCATTCAAGCTTGGATATGCCAGAAATGACCGGGAGGGAGAATGAAACGAATCATTAGAAAGGGCTGACATAGGATTGGAAGGTGTAGAGTCTGTATGGGTTGAGTTAAGAAATGGCAAGGGTAAAAGGACCTAATGGCAGTTGTTTACAGGCCTCCAAACAGCAGCCAGGATGTGGATTACAAAATATAAGGATATATCAGCTCCTACTTTGTCACAATGGTTCTCTCAAGTGATGCTGTGTCTTAGCTTGGAGAAAATTAGAAGTCGAACCTTTGATTTGATTTTGAGAAGAGATTGGGCTCATTTGCTCATTATTATCATTTCAGTTAATTGATAGATTTTCTCCATGATCTAAATGTAATTTTTTTTAATATATCTTTTTATCTTGTTGGTGGTTTGATGTTTATTTTCAGAAGCTTTTTGTATGACGCATGGCTCCGGGGTTGTACCTCCAATGGGTTTCTTTCTTTTTCCTCACTTTTCTTGCTTAGTAGGGTTTTTTTTATTCACAAAAATTTTCAATCCTTAAGATAATTTCTTCTTTTTTGAGGCATTGTAAGTATTGTTACTTCGATGTACTTGTGCTATTTTTGAATAATAATAATAATAATAATAATAATAATAATAAGAAGAAGAAGAAGAAGAAGATTTGAAAAGAAAGACAAAATACAGCAGGAGATAAAAAAGGCATGTCAGAAGGGCAACAACATGATAATCGTTGGGGATTTTAACATGAGAGTGGATTGCAAATCCAAGCTATACTGGACCTCAAGAGAGGGAACTTGTAAAAGGTCTAAGGAAAGGCTTTTTAGAACAGCTTGTTGTTGAGCCCACTAGGGGATCGGCTGTGCTGGATTGGGTGTTGTGCAATGATCCAGAGGTGATAAGAGCACTTGAGGTTAAGGAACTGTTAGGAAACAGTGATCACAATCTGATCGAGTTCACTTTGAAATTTGAGAAGGGAGAAACTAAATTCCAATGTGTCGGTATTTCAGTTGAATAAAGGAAATTGCAATGGCATGAGAGGGGAACTGGCCAAAGTTGACTGGAAAGAGACACTAGCAGGAAGGACAGCAGAGAAGCAAAGGCTGGAGTTCCTGTGAAAAATGAGGGAAGTGCAAGACTGATATATTCTAAATATGAAGAAATTTTTGAATGGAAGAGGGACAGTACTGTGGCTGACAAGTGAAGTCAGAGCCAAAGTAAAAGCAAAAGAGAGGGCTTACAATGAAGCCAAAGCTAGTGGGAAGATAGAGAATTGGGAAGATTTTTAAAATTTACAGAAGGAAACTAAGAAGGTCATTCGGAAGGAAAAGATGAACTATGAGAGGAAGCTGGTGACTAATATCAAAGAGGATACTAACAGGTTTTTTAAGTATATAAAGGGTTAAAGAGAGTTAAGGGTAGATATAGGACCAATAGAAAATGACACTGGGAATATTGTAATGAGAGATGCAGAGATAACAGAGGAACTGAATGTATATTTTGCATCAGTCTTCACAATGGAAGACATCTGCAGTATACTGGACATTCAAGAGTGTCAGGAAAGTGATGTGCAGTGAAAATTACGATGGAGAAGGTACTCAGGAAGCTTAATGGTCTGTGGATGAATAAATCTTCTGGACCTGATGGAATGCACCATCGGGTTCTGAAAGAAGTAGCAGGAGAGACTGAGGAGGCATTAACAATGATCTTTCCAGAATTGATAAATTCTGGCATTGTACCGGATGACTGGAAAATTACAAATGTTACTCCGCTATTTAAGAAGGGTGTGAGGCAGCAGAAAGGAAACTATAGACCTGTCAGCCAGACATCAATGATAGGGAAGTCTTTGGGATCGATTGTTAGGGATGAGATTACGGAATACCTAGAGGCACATGGTAAGATAGGCCAAAGCCAGCATGGTTTCCTGAAAGGAAAATCCTTCCTGACAAACCTACTGCAATTTTTTGAGGAAATTACAAGCAGGGTAGACAAAGGAGATGCAGTAGACGTGGTGTACTTGGATTTTCAGAAGGCCTTTGACAAGGTGCTGTACATGAGGCTGCTTAGCAAGATAAGAGCCCATAGAATTACAAGGGAGTTACTAGCATGGGTGGAACATTGGCTGATCAGCAGAAAACAGAGAGTGGGGATAAAGGGATCCTATTCTGGCCTGCTGTCAGTTACCAGTGCAGTTCCACAGGGGTCTATGTTGTGACTGCCGCTTTTTACGATGTATGTCAATGATTTGGACTATGGGATTAATGGATTTGTGGCTAAATCTGCTGATGATACAAAGATAGGTGGAGGAGCGATTAGTGTTGAGGAAACAGAGCCTGCAGAGAGACTTAGATAGTTCAGCGGAATGGGCAAAGAAGTGGCAAATGAAATACAATGTTGGAAAGTGTATGGTCAATTTGGTGGAAGAAATAAACAGGCAGACTATTATTTAGCTGGGGAGAGAATTCAAAATGCAGAGATGCAAAGGGACTTGGGAGTCCTTGTGCAGGATACCCTAAAGGTTAACCTCCAGGTTGAGTTGGTGGTGAAGAAGGTGAATGCAATGTTGGCATTCATTTCTAGAGGTATAGAATATAAGAGCAGGGATGTGATGTTGAGGCACTATAAGGCACTTGTGAGACCACACTTGGAGTATTGTGTGCAGTTTTGGGCTCCTTATTTTAGAAAGGGTACACAGACATTGGAGAGGGTTCAGAGAAGGTTCACGAGAATGATTCTAGGAATGAAAGGATTACCGTATGAGGAATGTCTGGCAGCTCTTGAGCTGTATTCCCTGGAGTTCAGGAGAATGAAGGGGGATCTCATAGAAACATTCCAAATGTTAAAAGGCCTGAACAGATTAGATATGGCAAAGTTATTTCCCATGGTAGGGGAGTCTAGGACAAGAGAGCAGGACTTCAGGATTGAAGGATGTTCATTTAGAACAGAGATGCGGAGCAATTACTTTAGTCAGAGGGTGGTAAATCTGTGGAATTTGTTGCCATGAGTGGCTGTGGAGGCCAAGTCATTGGGTGCATTTAAGGCAGAGATAGATAGGTTCTTGATTAGCCAGGGCATCAAAGGGTATGGGGAGAAGGCAGGGGAGTGAGGATGACTGGAAGAATTGGATCAGCCCATGGTTGAATGGTGGAGCAGACTCGATGGGCCAAATGGCCTACTTCTGCTCTTATATTTTATGGTCTTATGGTCACTACTTTAACAAGTTAGGAGCTATGAAGAATTTGAAGGTATTGACAATCATTTTCAATGTTACAATTAAAATGAAGATTTGGAGAATGCAATCATCTAAAGCATTGTATGGAGGCAGTCTTTCACTTGCACTAGGTGCCTCAACTGATTTTGTTCATTTACAGTCAATCATAAGAACCCGGCAGATGAATTCCTCTGTTGCTAACTAATAGGAACTAATAGACAGTTTTACAGCACTGTAGAGGTTTTGGTAGGGTTTTAATTTGTTCCGTATTTCATTTAAATACAGTACATAAATTATTATCCATTTAAATGGTAGTTTGTCTTTTTATAGCTAACTATTTCTAAGTAACTTCAGCTAATTGAGACAGCTGCTTAATTGGGCCAAAATATACTGGTCCCAATGTGTCCCAATTAACTGGAATGCATGATACTGTATACTGTATATATTTATGCAAATCAAGCAATGGATCTACACCAATTTACTTGCCCCTATACATTGGTTAGAAATAGAATTGCAGAGCTCCTCTGATACAATCAAATGTGGCTTTCATGAAGAAATAATGCTCAGTTGTTTTAGTCACTTGATTCTAGGTGGAAATATTTTTGTATAAAGAAATACTCAAATGTGTTATTTGACTGATGAAGATCAAGTGTCTTCCTATCATAGAGCTATGGTAAGGGGAAACAGGACCTTAAGCCCAAAGTGCCTACCTGAGCTAGTCCCATTTGACTGTGTTGCCCTATTTTCCTAAACCTTTCTTTTCTATGTACCTGTCTAAAAATATTTTAAAAAATTGAAATTGTCTGTGCCTCCGTAACTTTTTCTAACAGCTTGTTCCATATGCCCACCATCCACCATGTGAAAGACTTGTCTCTTAGTTTTCCGTTCAATATTTCACCTCTCACCTGTAAATTTGGATAGGCTTATCCTGAGGTAAAAAGCTGTGACAATATACGCTATCAATGGCCCTCATAGCTTTATGTCTTTGTAAAGTCACCACTCAACCTCAACACTGCAAGCAATACAGTCCCAGCCTTTTGTATTTTTCCTTATAACTCAAGAATCCAATCCTTGTGATTCTTAGCTGCACCCTCTCTAACTTAATTACACCCTTCCAATACCAAAGCTTCCCAAACTGCACACTGTCTCACCAATGTCTTTGTTACGAACCCCGTAACTGGGTATCTTACCGGCAAAGATAGGAGTATCCGTTGAAGTCTGATGATACTATTTTTAACAGTATTATTAGTAAAAATACACAAAAATAATATTAATGCAAATATACAGATAATATACGTCATCAATACTAAACCTAAAAATGCGGGTATAATAATAATCAATAAGAAATAATCCTCTATCGTTGTCTAGGGGATAATGAATTGTCCGATGGAAATATAAAGTTCAGTTCAGTTCATGCAGGCTGCGGTAGTTGTTGATCACTGTGTTGCAATTGTTGGAGAGAGAGAGAGAGGGAGAGAGAGAGAGAGTAACTTGCTGACTTTCCTTTTACGATCTTGATCCGTCGATGCGTTGTTATTGTGGCCATGCACGTATGACCCCTCCGTCCTTTAGCTAAACCGTTCTTCCATGGAGGACTCGTCACCCAGGCAAGGGTGGACACACACACAAGCCCTCCACCGGTCTCGTAGCGTCTCTCCTGGTGCGTCTGAGGGGTGTTCCGCAGACCCTACTTTTGTGCCCACTCACGGGGTCTCAGGTGTCAATCAGGTTGGGATGATGCAATCCCTCAACCAGACCACTCTGCTTGCCCCCGAGGGGTTTCAATGAATAGAACAGTACTCAATACACAATTCCTTCTTCAAGAGACAATAGCAGTAATCTCTCTCTTTGTCAATAGGAGACATTCCAACCTTTGTGTATCCCTGCATTGTCTCTCTCTCATTACTGACATGAGCTGTTTATCTCTCTCATTTCCTGGGTATCAGACCCGAAATAATAGCGATTTTGCGATTCTCAAAAAGGAGGGGGGGGCATTGGCGATCCTGTACCCTTCAGCCCATCAGAGTTGCTCATCATTCGTAACATCTTGTACAACTATATTCTGATAGAGGCAAGCACAGCATAGAGTTTCTTCACCACCCCGCCAACTGTGTCATCAGGGAACTGTGTGTTCTGTTCTTGTCTCTGGTCATCTGTACATCTTTCTGCAAAACCTTCTCCAGCACTCATGCTGAAAAACTTTTTTATTTGGTCTATGGATCCTGGTTAATTGGTGAATTTTGGTAAGGTTTGTTTTTAGTGATATGTCAGTGAATGTTCCATATTCATTTTCTTGCCCTAAAATGAGAAGCACAGCCATTAGGAAATTCCGTTCCCAGTGTATACCCTTTGTACATACAGAGTGGCTAAGTGTAACCAAGGCCAAAATTCTTAACTAAATCTTCAAAGCACTGAGCGATGATACCTATAAACAAAGTAAAGCATAATTTTCCATAACAATACACAGGAATGCTTTTTAAAATGATTTTAAATCATAAGAATCTATTGTTTAGGTTTGGAACAGAAAGAGAAGTGTATTGAAAGTGTTTTAAACATTGCCTTGCCTTGCGCTTGATGGTCTTTTTAGGAGATGATAATAAAAATGCTGTTTTTTTAACTCCATATGGTAGATGCCTCTAAAATAATATTTCACTTGCTGGGAACATGAAATGGAGGCCACAAATGTAGGCTGTATATCAAGAAGGGCATATTGTTACAGGTACTCACATTTTAAACTAGTGTATCTGTGTTGATATAGCAGTAATTTATTTTAAAGGGCAATGAAATGGTTTTCCATTTTAGGCAATAATCTATGATTAATTATTGAGATAATGAGTCCATAAAGTTCAGAGACTTTGAATAATGGGTTACCTCATAACCCTGAGGGAAAATTTTAGCTTTCTTTTGTATTTATATATTTCTCAAAGAACTTGAAACAACGAGACATTAATCATTCCCCTGGCCATTGCAACCAGAGGAATTTCTCCATTTTCAGCCAATGTATATTGGAGTTAGTTTTAGGGCAGAGCAGTAGCATAGTGGTTAGTGTAATACTTTACAACACCAGATGTAAGATTGGGGTGCAATTCCAGCCCTACTGTGTGTAAGTAGTTTGTATGTTCTCCCCATTACTGTGTGGGTTTTCTTTGCGGGCTTTGTTTTCCTCCCACAATACAAAGACATACAAGTTAGGGTTAGTAAGTGTTGCCACTGGAAGCAGAACAACACTTCTGGACACTGTCGGTCATTGATGCAAAAAGATGCATTTTACTCTATGTTTTGATGTTCCAATGTATAAGTGACAAAATTAAAAATAATCTTTAATTCTTAGGAGTGACAATACCACAATTTTCTGATGTAGGATAAACTTACACAAAATAAATGAAATAATTGTTAAATGTCTAAACCCCAAATGTTTCACATCCTCTGTGTTGTGCAGATTTTCTGTTAACTTAATTAACTACTCAATAATATTTATAGTTAAATTCTGAGAGATTTCAATTTGATAGACATGTTATGTTTTATTAAATAAGCACCTTTATGTCATGTGCAAGTACAGGTATTATGTTATGCAGTAATATTAAACTGTCAAATAAATAAAAAATCATTACCATCTTTGGAACATGTAGTTATTGACATCTAAATGTGTCAGAGAGAGAGACATTGCTAAATTATGTTTCCTGAACTGTGGAATTGTATTATGTTCAAAATGTACATCTAACAAAAGTGCAAGGATGTAAGCTACACATTTCCATTAAAGGGCTCTATATTATTACAGGTCCAAAAACTATTAGTGTTATGAGTCACACTGCAAACGCCAAACAGCTTTCATTTAGTATTTCTATTTCTTGAACAGATGCATTGGTAGTAACATTAGAGCAGTTTTGGTTTAAGCATGCGCAGATGGTTTTCAAAGCTTTAATAGCACAATATTCATTGTATAACTTTCCTTTTTGAAAGACTTTTACATTTACTCCACATCCCTCAATCATCATCAAAAGTAGTTTATTTTTGGTGGACTTCAACAAATGTCTTTCTTCAACAGACATAGGGAAAGATTGTGCAATATATCTGGTCTGCAAGGGACAATAAGAAGTCATTTTGGAAAAAAAATAATAATGCCACACAAGGTCAGTGTTGTATGGAAATATTTTTCATAACACCTGTGGTGAACTACATATACCTGTCTGGACATGCCCCCCCCCCCCCCACCCCACTCCCCGCTGACTGCTCCTGTGGCTGCTCCCACAGACCCCTGTATAAAGGTGATTGGAGGCACTGCTCCTCCCTCAGTCCCCAGGATGTTGTGTGGTGGGCTCTTGCTGCTGACGGTGCTTTCTTCCAGCTAATAAATGCCTACCTTGACTCACATCTCTGAGAGTTATTGATGGTGCATCAACACCCTCAATGGTAAGGATAAACAAACAGCTACTGTATCTACCCACAGTCTGTGGTTTCCAGGCTGCAAACATATGACAATGGAATGGCATTATGGGTAATTTAAGTTGTAGGGAAAGCAGAACAGGAGCTGTCATGAATGCTATGTTGCCTTTGTACAGTACAGTACTAAGGGGTGATAGAGTTTTTGCTTGAATGGCATAGTAAACTAATGAATGCAAAAGATGCCATGCAATTATTCAAAGGAGAGCAAGAGAATATTTTGTTATTAAGGCCAGCACTTATTGGTACTAATTAAATACCTCTTAACCAGTACCATTAAAACTAATTAAGTAGCTATTTGCTGTGATGGAGCTTTTCTTTGCATGTAGAGGGCAATATGGAGGAGAGCTGTGCTGATTCTTCTCTTTGTCCATGCGTCATGGAAGTACAAAGTCATACAACACAGAAATGAGCCCCTTGAACCCCGGGGTCAATTCTGACTATCAAACATCTGATTTTACACGAATCTGTTTTATTCTTCTCATATTCCCCTAAAATCCCCCAGGATCCACCAGTCAGGATGCCAGGGACTATTTACAGGGATCAATTTTTGAGGTGTGGGAAGAAACTAATGCGCCCAAGAGAAAGTGACCTGGTCACAGGGAGAAGTTACAAACTCCACACTGAATCTGGGTTGCTAGAGTATCTCTGTTAGCCGAATCAGTGGATCACTATCACTATCCATGGCACTTCAGTTCCCTCAAACAATGTTTGCATTTCTGATATCAAAATGCTATTACAACGTGGAATACATCAGTTTTCCAGTCCATGACAAAATGCTGCAGATCATAAGGAGCTTTGGAAGTTGTGGGCCAGGGTTTGTATCCAATTTACCTTGGCGATACAAATGTGGATGATATCCAGATCAGTTGCTATAATTTTACTTACATAAAATAAAACACTTGCCCATATTGTTTCTTGTTTTGTATTTTTGATCAGCATTAAATGGTAAATTATGAATTATCTTTAAAAGATCAAGATAATGATGCAAAGTACTCTTTTAATATGAAGGGTCTTGACCCAAAACATGTTCGTTATTGATCACCTGAATGTTTGCAATTGTAAATCAAAGCTTTCAAACCTGAATTGAAAGTATATATAAAAAGACAATAATATTACAAGATGTTACAAATCAGAATTGAGTATATTTCATTGTTATATTCAGAGAACTTATATTATATTCTATTGTAATGGAAGTGCCAGAACAGACCTCAATTTATTAGTAAATTTGAACCGGCTGAAGAAATCCTTATTATGTTAATAGAAATAGATTCCATTTATTTGGAAAATTTAATATACTATATAAACGAGGTAGTGGCCTTAACTATTTATAACTTGAAGGAAGGAATTGAATATACTCTAAGCACATTTTTTGACAATACAATAATGTATAGAAATGAAAGTTGTGATAAGATACAAAGAACCTGTAAAATTTTATAGTAAAGTTAAATGAGCAGGTTGTAAATTAGCAGATGGATTATAAAATGGGAAACGTGAAATTATCCACTTTGGAAAAATGAATGCAATCACTGTTATTTAACCATAGAACACTACAGCACAGTACAGGCCCTTCAGCCCTCCATGTTGTGCTGACCCATATAATCCTTAAAAAAAAGTACTAAACCCACACTACCCCATAACCCTCCATTTTTCTTTCATCCATGTGCCTGTCCAAGAGGCTCTTAAATACCCCTAATGTTTTAGCCTCCACCACCATCCCTGGCAAGTCATTCCAGGCACTCACAACCCTCTGTGTAAAAAAACTTACCCCTGATGTCTCCCCTAAACTTTCCTCCCTTAATTTTGTACATAAGCCCTCCGGTATTTGCTATTGGTGCCCTGGGAAACAGGCACTGACTATCCACCCTATCTATGCCTCTCATAATCTTGTAGGCCTCTATCAAGTCCCCTCTCATTCTTCTACGCTCCAAAGAGAAAAGTCCCAGCTCTGCTAACCATGCTTCCTATGACTTGTTCTCCAATCCAAGTGGTGTGGCGTGAATATTGTTGATGCCCCTAAGCATAATAGTACAGTATATGAAACACAAAAAGTTAGCAGGTATGAACAAGTAATTTGGAAGATGAATGGATTTTTGACCTCTATTGCAAGGGATATGGAGTGGAACAATACGGGAATGGGGAACTTTAAATCGAATGGGTGAGACTATATATGGAGCATAGCATGGAATTCTCTTCTCCGTATTTGAAAAAAATTATATACAGAGGGTTGAGTAGTTTGATTGTTGGGATGCATGGGGCTGGGGTTAGGGGTTGAAGAGAAGAAATTGACTATTGAAGCAATACTGAACAGATTAGGCTGAAACCTACTGGAGTTTAGAAGTAAAAAAGGAGATCATGTTGAAACATAAAATGCTGAGAGAGATTGTCAGAGTGGGCCATTAGAAGATAGCAGATTTGTGGGGCTATTTGGAAGTATGGAGCATAGTTTCTGAATTAAAGATGAAAAAGAAGAGGAATTTCCTTTCTCAGAAGGTTATGAAACTTTGGCATTTTCACCCCAGGAAGCTGCAGAGGTAAACTGATTAAATTTATTCAAATCGGATAGACAGGCATATGAATTTGTTGCCACATACAGCTGTGGAGGCCCGATCATTGAGGGTGTTTAAGGAGGAGATTGGTAAGTATCTAATTAGTCAGGGTATCAAGGGATATGGGGGAAAAAGCCGGAAATTGGAAATAGATGGGAGAATAGTTTAGCTCATCGTGGATTGGCGGAGGAGACTCGATGGGCCAAATAGTCTACTTCTGCTCCTTTGTCTTGTGATCGTGAGATATGAACAGAAAGGGAGAGGAGGGGTAGGAGAGAGACTAGGAAAGTGGTGTTGAGGCCAAGATTAGAAAAGTAATGAATTTTCTAAATGGCAGTGCAAGTTGGAGGGTTGCTTGGCTTACTCCTGCACTTGTTTTTATGTTGTTTTGCTATTTATGAAACAGCACTGCTTCTACTATTCAATAAACTTCACTGCACCACACACTATTTGTTCACTCTTTATTATCATTAAATACCCTTTCCTACTGTTAAATATCAACCCCACCTCTCCCTTGGCAATTAATGAATCCTCTTATCCACCATGAAAATATCCCTCAACTTTGACCATTCCACCAATGCAATCAGAACCTCTGCCTAGGACCATCAAACCTACCTTACCTCAACAAGTTGAGTTATTTGTGTCAGTTCAAATGCTGGTGTTCTCAGGCATTTTTTTCTTATTTGCCATGTTTAACCAGGTAATTTTCATTACTATGATCTTTATGATTTGTTGTTTCATTAAGGTCACATCAAAACATTGTTTAGCATTATATTTTACTTATCCAATGCTTTATGAACATTTATGAAAGGTAATAATCATGAGAGGAGGGTGAATGGGTTTTCTGGGATGAAAAGTAGGACTGACAACCGTAGTGCTTGATTTGCATTAAGTAATCATTTCCATTAACCTCACAGAAATAATTAAATTAGTGAATATCCAAGTAAAGAAAAATATAAAACATTTGCAAAGTTAAATAGCTGCCTATCCTTTAAAATACACACAATTTTATTAGGGCTCCTGTCACTTCTATAAATGATACATTGTCAATTTCTACATATCCAAATGACAGCCTTGTTAGTTCTTTTAATCTAAGCTCTTTCACTTTAATCCCTCAAATAACAGTTAATATTGCACACCAAAAAATATTTGTTTGACCAGTGTCCTAATACTTTTGTGTAGCTACATCTTTATTTTGTGTTATTGTTTCCTTTTCCTGGGGGTCTTTATAGTTTTAACCTTTAGATCTTTAGTTCAGGTTGCCAGCATCATTT
Organism: Hemitrygon akajei; assembly: GCF_048418815.1. NCBI lineage: Eukaryota > Metazoa > Chordata > Chondrichthyes > Myliobatiformes > Dasyatidae > Hemitrygon > Hemitrygon akajei. The sequence continues at coordinate 56,750,483 of NC_133128.1, forward strand.
TAAGTTTCCATGTAAAATGTTGAACTTAGTAAAACAGGTACATGGAATTTCTGTAATATTATAAAGAAAGCCTGAGTGAAGCAAAAATATCAAAACATGGATTTTATTTTAGGTATTATTTGAAAACTATATCACAAGAATTAAAATTAATACATTTTATTGGGAAAATCATAAATAGTTTGGATGAATTCATGGAATGCATTTCAAACTGCACTCCCTGCCCATCCCGGTGTATGACATCATTGAACCTCAGATCAACACACACAACCTCAGATAGTCAAGATGCACAACCACTTCCCACCCCCCCAGGGCTGGATGCTGATCCCACTGCTCACACATGACTGTACAGCCAAACACCTGAGTAATCACATCATCAAGTTTGCTAATGACACGACGATGGTAGGGCTCATCACCAACAATGATGAGATGGCTTACGGAGAGGAGGTGAAAGAGCTCTAGGCTTGGTGGTAAGCAAATAACATCTTCCTCAACGTCAACGAGTCAACGAAAATGGTTATCAACTTCAGGAGAGCCCACACCACACACACTTCATTTTACATCAGTGGCACAGCAGTGGAAACAGCATATGCAGTTTCAAACTTCTGGAAGTGCACATCTCACACACCTCTCATGGTCCCTGAAGACATTCTATACAATCAGGAAAGTTCACAACACTTCTACTTTTTGAGGAGGTTGCGGAAGCTGAACTATGCACATCCATACTCACATCCTTCTGCAAGTGCTCAGTCGAGAGCATCTTAACATGCTGAATCACAGCATGGTATAAGAAACTTCACTGCGGTGCACAGCAAGGCTCTCCGTAGGTAGTCAGAACTGCCCTATGGATCTCTGAGAGAAGCCTACCCACCAGTAAAGACATGCAGTGCCTATTCCCTCCTCCTCCCTTGGAAGTTTTCATGTTTTATTGTTTGTCAACGTTGAATCACAGTGGATTTAATTTGACTTTTTTTGATACTGATCAACAGAAAAAGTCTCTTTTGTTTCAAGGTAAAAACAGATCTCTACAAAGTGATTCAAATTAATCACTAAACACAAAATAATTGATTGCATAAGTATTCACCAACTTCAAGTCAGTATTTAGTAAATGCACCTTTGGCACCAATTACAGCCTAGAGTTTGTGTGGATAGGTCTCTGTCAACTTTGCACATCTGGAAGCTGCAATTTTTTCCCGTTCTTCTTCACAGAACTGCTCAAGCTCTGTCAGATTGCATGGAGACTGTAAGTGAACAGCCTTCTTCAAATCGAGCCACAAATTTTTAATTGGATTGAGGTCTGGACTCTAACTTGGTCACTCCAGAACATAAACCTTGTTTTTAAGCCATTGTTGTGTGGCTTTGGCTTTATGCTGGGGGTGATAGTCTTGCTGGTAAACAAGTCTTCTCCCAAGTCACAGTTCTCTTGCTGACTGCAGGAGGTTATCCTCCAGGATTCCCCTGTATTTTGCTGCATTCATTTTACCCTCTACCTTCACAAGTCTTCCAGGCCTGCTGCAGTGAAACATCCCCACAACATGTTGCATCCACCACCATGCCTCACGGTAGGATGGCATGTATTTGTTGATGTGCGGTGTTTGGCTAGTATTTATTCTGATGGCCAGAAAGCTCAATTTGGTTTCATCAGACCATAGAAACTTCTTCCAGCTGACTTCAGAGTCTCCCACAGACCTTCTGGCAAACTCTAGCCAGGATTTCCACGAGTTTTTTGTTTAAAACAGTGGCTTTCTCTTTCCAATCACCAATAAAGCTGTGGTTGGTGAAGCACCCAGGCAATAGTTGTACTTGCAGTGTTTCCCATCTCAGCCGGTGAAGCTTGTAGCTCCTCCAAAGCTGTCATAGGTCTCTTGATAGTCTCTTTCACTAGTCGCCTTCTGCACGGTCACTCAGTTTTTGAGGATGACCTGCTCTAGGCAGATATACAGCTGTGCCATTTTCTTTCTATTCCTTGATGATAGACTTAACTGTACTCCGAGGGATATTCAGTGACTTGGAAATTTTCTTGTATCCATCTCCTGACTTGTGCTTTTCAATAACCTTTATGTGGAGTTGCTTGGAGTGTTCTTTTGTCTTCATGGTGTAGTTTTTGCCAGGATACTGACTCACCAGTAGTTGGACCTTTTAGATACAGGTGCATTTTTACTACAATGAATTCAAACACCTTGACTACTCATGGTGATCTTTGTTTAACAAATTATGTGACTTCTAAAACCAATTGGCTTCACCAGTGATGATTTGATGTTACTTACTAAAGGGGGGGGGGGGAATACTTGTGCAATCAATTACTTTGTTTTTTATATTTGTAATTAATGTAGATCACTTTGAGGAGATCTGTTTTCACTTTGATACGGAAGAGTCTTTTCTCTGTTGATCAGTGTCAACAAGCCAAATTAAATCCACTGTGATACAATGTTGTTAAACAATAAAACATAAAAAGTTCCGGGGGGGGGGGTGAATACTTTTTATAGGCATTTATATACTGAAAGGTGCTGGAAAAAGGCCAGTAACATCATGAAGGATACTATACGCTCTGCTCATGGACTGTTTGTCTCACTCCATCAGGGAGGTGGCTACGTAGCATCCATACTAGGATCCCCAGACTCAAAATCCCCAGACCTTAATCATTAATTCTAATCAACACCTCCACCCACTAACCACTCTTCCACACACTCCACCACCAATTTTTTTTTATCATTTCCTGTTAGAGTCAACCTTAGTACAGACACTCCTCTGCCTAGTGTCATTTTATCAATGTATACAAATTATCTGATGTATTCATATTTATTGTATTTTTTAAAATTTTGTTTTCTTTACCTTACTCTATTTTTTGTGCTGCATTAGGTCTGGTGTAACAATTATTTTATTCTCCATTGTACTTGTGTACTGGAAATGACATTAAACAATCTTGAACTAAAAGGGTAATTGTCTACTTCAGATCTGGTTCTTGTATGATGAGGTGAGTTAATTAGAATTTTTGGAGCAAGGGAAGGTCTACAGAGAATTGATCACTGTGATAGAATTTTGTCATCAATCTTGAACTTAAAGTAAAGCAAATTAGTCATGAATTTAAATATCACCTATTACAGGGATGCAAAAGAGATGTTAGATAAGAAAGTTTGGGAAATTCAGTTGAACAGTACTGAAAATGGAAAACAATTTAAAATATTTTCAACTACTATAAATTCCATTGAGAAATTATCTCTTTTTGGAAGAGCATTCCAGTAATAATTATCTAATGAAATTAAAATTAGTATTATATAAAAAGTAGAGGCTTATAATGTTGCTGAAAAGATTTCACAAGTCAATGTTTAATTTTCCAAATAGATAAAACATTCCATTGATGAAGAGCTAGAAGACAGTAAATGAGAAGAAGCTAGTAATAAATATATTGAAAAGTCAAAAGAGCATCTACCATTATGTAAGAAAAAGAGAGAACAAAAGTTATGGTGAGTCACTTACGGATAGAGGGTGGAAAGACTCAATTGCCGCATAAGGAAATAGTTTAAATTATAAATTAGTATCTCAATTCTGCCTTCTGAGTAAATAATGTAATAAATGTATTAACAAAGGACTAAAGCTCTGATGAGAATGAGGAACTTAGTATGATTAATGAAGATAAAAGCCTCAAGATACTACTGAGTTTGTGACATTTCTTGATGACATGACCAGAGAGACTGTGCATCAATCACATTTGAATATTTTGCAGATTTTAAAATGACCCCATGAATTAGAAGGCCTCATGTAGATTACAGTACTATGATTCAGGAAAAGGAGAAACAGGGAGAGAGAAAAAAGGAAGAATTTATAGGCCAGTTATAGCCATGAAAGTAATAAAACCATTCAGAACCAAATGGTAACAGGTCAGAGCAAAGTAGTGATATGATTGGACAACGCGATTTTGAGGGACATGTGTCTGACACATTAATATGGAGGATTTATAGAGGGACATGGCTGAAAAGAGAGATAAAGGGGAACAAGCAGATGCAGTTATTTTGAATGTTCACTGAGCATTTGATAGGGTCCAGAGAAGAATGACTGTTGTACAAAATAAATATCACAGCTTTGAGGGTAATAACTTAACTTAGACAGAGGCTTGGATCAAGGACAGAATATGTGTCTACCTAAAATTTACGTGGGGATACTGAATTTGGTAACACTTGTGGAACTGCTGAAATTTCTCATTTGGTTCCAGCACAAAATGTACAATTATAAATGCATTTTCTTGAAGTTATGAATGCAGGCTATTATTCCTGCAAAATATCTCCCTAATTCATCTCTTCTTCTCCAAAATAATAAAATGAATTGTTGCTTTTCAGTGAAATGTCTAACTCTATTCTAACTCTCTTCTTTTGAAGACCCTGACCTGGAGTTACACACTGACTATGGTTCTTTGTGGGAATGGGAACAACTCTTGGGGTTTCACGACTGGCCATTATTCGGCACACCAAGGGCTCGTTCTGAGAGCTCAGCTCTTTGGAGGACTGAGATCTCATGGCTCTGGAGACAGGCAGATGGAAGGTCGGTGTCTGGACAGGAGATCAGTGGATCATGGGAGATGGAAGATTAAGGCCGTGTGCCCAGAGACCTGAGATCTTTGGGCACAGAGCTTGGAAAAAGTGACACAATGGACTTTCAACATCGTAAATGTTGTAAATGTTGTAAACACCGAGTTGTTTGTTATGTCTCCCCTCTTGCTGTGAAACAGAGATACGTCTTTCTCCCTTATTAGGGAGAGAGAGAGAGAGCTTGTGGTATGTTGGATATCAGGTAAACAAGTAGTCTTCGGAGTACAGTACTGCAAGTCTGTGTTTGCTGTTGCTTTGCTCACACTTGGGTGCTCAGTGGCAGGTGCTGATACTTTTTTTTGCCGCTGGGGGGAGGAGGGGATTGTTGCTTGCTGCCGCTTATGCGTGGGAGGGAAGGGAACTGGGGGGTGGGGTCTTTGGGGTTCTAACATTTAACTGTCATTCATTCTTGGGGTCACTCCTCTGTTTTTGTGAATGGTTGTGAAGAAAGAACCATTTCAAGATGTATATTGTATACATTTCTCTGACATTAAATATACCTTTGCAACCTTTGAAACAGAATTGCACATATTTGCAATTGTGCAATGGATACAAAATTCCATTCTGTGTTGTGATCATTTCTGCTGAAAAGGATTAGAAAGACTATAGCCTATAGCATTTTGTGTGCTCATAGTCCAACTGTACATCAGCATCATGGATTTTGGGCAATGGGTTTAGCAGTTCCTGATGGGGTTATGTATGGTGGGCAAAATGACTCAACGTTGTCTTGGTATTCATTCAGGAATCCAAATAATGGAAATCTACTTGAGCATTGGTGAATGCCTATGAAATGCAGAACAGGAAAAAGTGAATACTTAACACTTTCAGGAATGAAGGCAAACAAGGATTGCAGCAAAGTGCAGTTTCTGGTCAGCCTGAACGTATTTGGCATTTAGCCAAGAGCTTGCACTGGCAGCTTTCTATGACTGTTGGTGTATAACGGCTTCCCTACACCTTCAGCTGCCTGGCATACAAAAAAAAAGTTGTTTGGCTACCAGCTATTAAAGACATAGGCAGGATTGTGATGGCTGAAAGCTCTCAGCAATGAAGTGGCTTGAAGATGACAAGCACAAGAAATCCATCTTATATTTGACCACTGGTAGATTTTGATCTAGAAGCTGTATCTGCAAGTAAGCAACTTTCTTTAATATCCACACAGTTTCCTCACTAGGGTGCTATGCCAGAAAAATATAAAATAACCTATCTTTTTGGGTTTGTATCTTCCCCAAATGATGATTTGTTGCAAACAAAAGATCACCTCTAATGTGAACATTTCCATCCCTGTCATTATATACATTATAAACAGAGGTCACCACACTGATTCCTGCTGAATAGCACTGATCACAGAGCTTCAGCTAAAATAACACCTCTCCACCACTACCCTCTGGGCAAACCAATTTTGAATCCACACTACCAAGTCATCATGGCCTCCCTCAGCGTTCTCTGCAAACATCCTTGCTCCACCTCATGACCTGTCATTGTCAGTTGCAGCTTGAGTTACTTATGTGGTGAACTACATATACCTGTCTGGACACGCCCCCTGCTGACTGCTCCTGTGGCTCCTCCCACAGACCCCGGTATAAAGGCGATTGAGGTCTGAGCCCGGCCTCTCTGTCTCCAGGATGTAGTATGGTGGTCAACCACTGCTTGTTCCTTCTTCCAGTCAATAAAAGCCGATATCTCGCCTTTACGTCTCAGGGAGAGTTATTGATGGTGCATCAACTTATAAGACCATAAGGTGCAGGAGCAGAATTAGTTTATTTGGCCTATTGAGTTTGCTCCCCCATTTCATCATGGCTGATCTAATTTTCCTCTCAGCTCCAATCTCCTGCCTTCTCTCCATATCCCTTCATGCCCTGACCAATCACAAATCTATCATTCTCTGTCTTAAACATACACAAAGGCTTGGCCTCCACAGCTGGCAAAGAAATCCACAGATTCACCACTCACTGCTTAAAGAAATTCCTCCTCATCTCCATTCTTAAAGGGCAATCTCTAATCTGAGGCTGTGTCCTCTGGTCTTAGAATCTCCCATCATAGGAAACATCCTCTTCACAACCACTCTGTCAAAGTCTTTCACCATTCATTAGGTTTCAATGAGGTCATCCCTTATTCTTTGGAATTCCAGTCAGTACAGGCCCAGAGCCATCAAATGCTTTTCATATGACAAGTCATTCAATCCTGGAATAATTTTCATGAACCTCCTTTGAACCCACTCCAGTTTCAGCACAACCTTTCTAAGATAAGGGGCCCAAAACTACTCATAATACTCCAAATGAGGCCTCACCAGTGCGTTATAAAATCTCAATATTACATCCTTGGTATATATTCAAGTTCTCTTGAAATGAATGCTAATATTGCATTTGCCTTCCTCACCGGAGACTAATCCTGCAAAGTAACATTTAATGAATCCTGCACAAAGACTACCAAATCCCTTTGCACCTCAGTTTTTGTTTGTATTTTCTCCCCATTTAGAAAATAATCAACCCTTTCATTTCTTCTACCAAAGTGCGTGACTATATAGTTCCCAACACTGTATTCCACACATTTTCTGAACAATTTCCTAATCTGTCAAAGTCATTCTGTAACCTCTTTACTTCTTCAAAACTACTTGGCTCTCCACCTATTATATAACCATATAACCATATAACAATCACAGCACGGAAACAGGCCATTCCGGCCCTCCTAGTCCGTGCCGAACTCTTAATCTCACCTAGTCCCACCTACCCGCACTCAGCCCATAACCCTCCACTCCTTTCCTATCCATATACCTATCCAATTTTACCTTAAATGACACAACTGAACTGGCCTCTACTACTTCTACAGGAAGCTCATTCCACACAGCTATCACTCTCTGAGTAAAGAAATACCCCCTCGTGTTTCCCTTAAACTTTTGCCCCCTAACTCTCAAATCATGTCCTCTCGTTTGAATCTCCCCTACTCTCAATGGAAACAGCCTATTCACGTCAACTCTATCTATCCCTCTCAACATTTTAAATACCTCGATCAAATCCCCCCTCAACCTTCTACGCTCCAATGAATAGAGACCTAACTTGTTCAACCTTTCTCTGTAACTTAAGTGCTGAAACCCTGGTAACATCCTAGTAAATCGTCTCTGCACTCTCTCTAATTTATTGATATCTTTCCTATAATTCGGTGACCAGAACTGTACACAATATTCCAAATTTGGCCTTACCAATGCCTTGTACAATTTTAACATTACATCCCAACTTCTGTACTCAATGCTCTGATTTATAAAGGCCAGCGTTCCAAAAGCCTTCTTCACCACCCTATCTACATGAGACTCCACCTTCAGGGAACTATGCACTGTTATTCCTAGATCTCTCTGTTCCACTGCATTCCTCAATGCCCTACCATTTACCCTGTATGTTCTATTTGGATTATTCCTGCCAAAATGTAGAACCTCACACTTCTCAGCATTAAACTCCATCTGCCAACGTTCAGCCCATTCTTCTAACCGGCATAAATCTCCCTGCAAGCTTTGAAAACCCACCTCATTATCCACAACACCTCCTACCTTAGTATCATCAGCATACTTACTAATCCAATTTACCACCCCATCATCCAGATCATTTATGTATATTACAAACAACATTGGGCCCAAAACAGATCCCTGAGGCACCCCGCTAGTCACCGGCCTCCATCCCGATAAACAATTATCCACCACTACTCTCTGGCATCTCCCATCTAGCCACTGTTGAATCCATTTTATTACTCCAGCATTAATACCTAACGACTGAACCTTCTTAACTAACCTTCCATGTGGAACTTTGTCAAAGGCCTTGCTGAAGTCCATATAGACTACATCCACTGCCTTACCCTCGTCAACATTCCTCGTAACTACTTCAAAAAATTCAATAAGGTTTGTCAAACATGACCTTCCACGCACAAATCCATGCTGGCTACTCCTAATCAGATCCTGTCTATCCAGATAATTATAAATACTATCTCTAAGAATACTTTCCATTAATTTACCCACCACTGATGTCAAACTGACAGGTCTATAATTGCCAGGCTTACTTCTAGAACCCTTTTTAAACAATGGAACCACATGAGCAATACGCCAATCCTCCGGCACAATCCCTGTTTCTAATGACATCTGAAAGATCTCCGTCAGAGCTCCTGCTATCTCTACACAAACTTCCCTCAAGGTCCTGGGGAATATCCGGTCAGGACCCGGAGATTTATCCACTTTTAAATTTCTTAAAAGCGCCAGTACTTCCACCTCTTTAATTGTCATAGGTTCCATAACTTCCTTACTTGTTTCCCACACCTTACACCATTCGATATCCTTCTCCTTAGTGAATACCGAAGAGAAGAAATCGTTCAAAATCTCTCCCATCTCCCTCGGCTCCACACATAGCTGACCACCCTGATTCTCTAAGGGACCAATTTTATCCCTCACTATCCTCTTGCTTTTAATATAACTGTAGAAGCCTTTCGGATTTACTTCCACCTTATTTGCCAAACCAAACTCGTAACTTCTTTTAGCTTTTCTAATCTCTTTCTTAAGTTTCCTTTTACATTCTTTATATTCCTCGAGCAATTCCTTTACTCCATGCTGCCTATATCTATTGTAGACATCCCTCTTTTTTCGAACCAAGTTTCTAATATCCCTTGAAAACCATGGCGCTTTCAAACCTTTAACCTTTCCTTTCAACCGAACAGGAACATAAAGATTCTGTACCCTCATAATTTCACCCTTAAATGACCTCCATTTCTCTATTACATCCTTCCCATAAAACAACTTGACCCATTCCACTCTCTCTAAATCCCTGCGCATCTCCTCAAAGTTAGCCTTTCTCCAATCAAAAATCTCAACTCTAGGTCCAGTCCTGTCCTTCTCCATAATTATATTGAAGCTAATGCTATTGTGATCACTGGACCCGAAGTGCTCCCCAACACATACATCTGTCAGCTGACCTATCGCATTCCCTAACAGGAGATCCAACACTGCCCCATCTCTAGTCGGTACTTCTATGTATTGTTGCAAAAAGCTATCCTGCACACATTTCACAAACTCTAAACCATCCAGCCCTTTTACAGAATGAGCTTCCCAATCTATGTGTGGAAAATTAAAATCTCCCACAATCACCACCTTGTGTTTACTACAAATATCTGCTATCTCCTTACACATTTGCTCTTCCAACTCACGCTCCCCATTAGGTGGCCTATAATACACTCCTATCAGTGTTACTACACCTTTCCCATTCCTCAATTCCACCCAAATAGCCTCCCTAGAGGAGCTCTGTAATCTATCCTTCCAAAGCACCGCCATAAGATTTTCTCGGACAAGCAATGCAACACCTCCTCCTCTGGCCCCTCCTACTCTATCACACCTGAAGCAACTAAATCCAGGAATATTTAGTTGCCAATCACACCCTTCCTGCAACCATGTTTCACTAATAGCTACAACATCATAATTCCATGTATCAATCCACACTTTAAGCTCATCCACCTTTCTTACAATGCTCCTAGCATTAAAATAGATACATTTAAGATACTCTCCACCTCCTCCTCTCTTTTCATCCCTAGCAATGCATTCAAATTTATTATCCTTTTCTTTCTTCTCCCCTACAACTTCGGGCTGAGCGCATCCCTCCTCCATCACCTGCCTGTCCTCCCTCACACACGGTCTACTTACTTGCTCTACTGGTGAACTAACCTCCTCTCCCATAGTTTCCTCAAATTGATTTCCGCCCCCCCATCTTACTAGTTTAAAGTCTGCCCCGTAGCCCTAGCAAACCTCCCCGCTAGGATATTGGTCCCCCCAGGATTCAAGTGTAACCCGTCCTTCTTGAACAGGTCACGCCTGCCCCAGAAGAGGTCCCAATGATCCAGAAACTTGAATCCCTGCCCCCTGCTCCAATCCCTCAACCACGCATTCATCCTCCACCTAATTCCATTCCTACTCTCACTGTCGCGTGGTACAGGCAGTAATCCCAAGATTACTACCTTTGCGGTCCTTCTTCTTAACTGCCTTCCTAACTCCCTATACTCTCGTTTCAGGACCTCTTCCCCTTTCCTACCTATGTCATTGGTACTTACATGTACCACGACCTCTGGCTCCTCACCCTCCCACTTCAGGATATCTTGGACGCGATCAGAAACGTCCCGGACCCTGGCACCAGGGAGGCAAACTACCATCCGGGACTCCCGATCACCTCCACAGAACCGCCTGTCTGAACCCCTGACTATCGAGTCCCCTATTACTATGGTCCTCTTTCTTCTATCCCTACCCTTCTGAGCTACAGGGCCGTCCTCTGTGCCGGAGGCCCGGCCACTGTCACTTCCTCCAGGTAGGCTGTCCCCCCCAACAGTACTCAAACATGAGTACTTATTGTCAAGGGGTACAGCCACTGGGGTACTCTCTAGTACCTGCCCCTTCCCCTTCCTGATCGTGACCCACCTATCTGCCTCCCGTGGCCCCGGAGTGACCACCTGCCTGTAACTCCTCTCTATCACCTCCTCACTCTCCCTGACCAGGCGAAGGTCATCGAGCTGCAGCTCCAGTTCCCTAACTCGGTCCCTCAGGAGCTGCAGTTCGGCGCACCTGGCGCAGATGTGGACGTCCGGGAGGCTTGGAGACTCCAGAATCTCCCACATCCGACACCGAGAACAACAAGCTGCCCTCACACTCATACTTCCCGAATAACTGAAAATAACAAGAACTAAAAGATAAGCCTACTGTGCCCTCTTCCGCCTAAGCCCTCTGAGCCCAAGCCCTACACTCTGCTCCCGGCTCACTCCGCTGCCCGCAAACGAAGCTGCCCGCTGCTTAAGGCTGCGTTCTTTTTATATCTTCCCTCCTTTTCATATCATCTGCAAACTTTGCAACAAAAAAGCCATCAATTCTATCATCCAAATCATTGACATATAATGTAAAAAGAAATGGTTCCAACACAGACTCCTGTGGAACATCACTATTCACCAGCAGCCAACCAGAAAAGGCTCCCTTTATTCTCACTCTTTGCCTCCTGCCAATCAGCCATTGCTTTATCTATACTAGAATCTTTCCTGTAATACAATGGATTTGTAACTTGTAAAGCAACATTATGTGTGGCACTTTGTCAAATGCCTTCTGAAAATCCTTTGAATATCCTGCTTGTTATTTCTTCAACGAATTCCAACAGATTTGTCAGGTAAGATTTCCCTTAAAATAGGACTACAGCCTATTTTAACACGTGCTTCCAAGTATCCTGACACCTTATCCTTAATAAACAACCCAACATTTTCCCAACGGCCAAGGTCAGACTAACTGCCCATAGTTTCCTTTCTTCTGCCTCTCTCCCTTCTTGAAGGGTGGAGTGACATTTGCAATTTTTCAGACTTCCGGAACCATTCCAGAATCTAGTGATGCTTGAAAGATTACTAATCCCTCCACGATCCCTTCAGCCACCTCCTTCTGAACCCTGGGGTGTACAGCATCTGGTCCTGGAGACTTGTCTACCATCAGACTTTTCAGTTTCCCAAGAACATTCTCTCTAGTAATGGTGACTTCTCACACTTCATGACCCCTGACACCAGGAACTTCCACCATACTGCTACAGTCTTCCACAGAGAAGACTGATGCAAAATACTTATTCAGTTCATCCACCATTTCCTTGTCCCCCACTACTACCTCTCCAGCATCATTTACCAGTGGTCTGATATCTACTCTCACCTCCCTTTTGCATCTGAAGAAACCTTTGGTATTCTTTAACATTACTGGCTAGCTGAATTTTGTGTTTCATCTTACCTTCTTAATGACTTTAGTTGTCTTCTGTTGATGTTTAAAAGCTTCCCAATCCTCTAACTTCCCACTAACTTTTGCTCTATTATATGCCCCCTCTGTCTTTTATGCTGGCTTTGACTTCTCTTGTCAGCCACAGTTGTGTCATCTTTCCTCTAGAATACTTCTTCCTCTTTGGGATGTATCTATCCTTTATATACATGAATTTATTCTCCTACTTATTGTACCTAATCCTTTATATTTATCCTTAAAATGCATTTCTTCTACCAAGTTTTTGGTAATCTCCTCAAAATCCCCATTCTTGCCTCACTGTTTTTCTCTTCAATATTTTGGGCTCTTTTCTGAATCAAAAGCTCTGTAAAATTGATATAAAATAGTTTTGAATTTACAGGTGCTGATGTTGACATTCAGAGCTTCATTAAAATTTACCTTTCATAGCCCATTAACTTCATACCAATGTAAAGTTCAGTTGCTGATATTAAATGGCATACATTGAAAACACTTCACAAGTGCATTTCTTTTTTGATTTCCTGGTGACAATAAGTGATACAGTAATTATGAATGAACATCAAATGGGAATTTGCATTAATTCATGGTAATGAATAACATTATTGATGGCTAGTAGCTTTGAAGGCAATTGATTTTAGCCCATACTGGAGGGCAATGATAAGTTTTTAATTGCTCCACATATGATGCTAGATGTATGTCATGTCGCAAAACAAATTTTTAAAAAAAGGAAAACTTATACAAATTTCTTGTCCTTATTGAATGAGTATGTTTTATGAGGGTCCTTTGGCTTACATTCTATCCATATTCCATGTAATGTGGACCACAGTTGAGTGAATGGGGCAGGTAATGGATATTGGAAACAATTGCAATAGGAACTCAGTTTGCACCGGATGCAGTGCAAAGCGGGGGGCGAACATAAGTGGAGATGTGGAGAAAGCGAACCAGCTGAACAACTTCTTCAACAGGTTTGACAGCTCAATCTCATCCTCACCGCAGAAATCCACACCAGGCTTACTTCCCTCACAGGAAAATAGCCACTCACAGGAGACCTTGCCCACGCCCAGGATTACGGCTGCACAGGTGGTAGGTCAACTGAGGAAGATCTGTACCAGCAAGGCGGCTGGACCGGATGGAGTTTCCCCACGATTACTGAGGGCCTGTGCGACTGAGCTGGGAGAACCACTACAGCGCATCTTCAACATGAGCCTGGAGCAGAGAAGAGTACCCAGACAGTGGAAAACATCCTGTATTGTCCCGGTACCGAAGAAACCACAACCAAAGGAGTTGAATGACTTCAGACCTGTTGCCTTGACGTCGCACGTTATGAAGACCATGGAGCGGCTGATAATACAGAATCTGAGGCCACAAACCAGGCACGCCCAGGATCCTCTTCAGTTTGCGTATAAGGAGAAGGTGGGAGTGGAGGATGCTATCACGTATTTGCTTCACAAATCACTCTCTCACCTAGAGGGGGTCAGTTGTGCTGTGAGGATTACATTCCTTGACTTCTCTAGTGCCTTTAACACCATCCAGCCCAAGATCTTAAGGCACAAACTAACGGAGATGGGAGTAGACTCTCACATGGTGGATTGGATAGTGGACTACTTGACAGATAGACCTCAGTATGTGCGGTTGGGAGACTGTAGGTCTGACACGGTGGTCAGCAGCACAGGAGCGCCGCAGGGAACCGTACTCTCTCCGGTCCTGTTCACCCTGTACACATCAGACTTCCAATATAACTCGGAGTCCTGCCATGTGCAGAAGTTCGCTGATGACACGGCCATAGTTGGGTGTGTCAGGAATGGACAGGAGGAGGAGTATAGGAAACTGATACAGGACTTTGTGATATGGTGCAACTCAAACTACCTGCGTCTCAATATCACCAAGACCAAGGAGATGGTGGTGGACTTTAGGAGATCTAGGCCTCATATGGAGCCAGTGATCATTAATGGAGAATGTGTGGAGCAGGTTAAGACCTACAAGTATCTGGGAGTACAGTTAGACGAGAAGCTAGACTGGACTGCCAACACAGATGCCTTGTGCAGGAAGGCACAGAGTTGACTGTACTTCCTAAGAAGGTTGGCGTCATTCAATGTCTGTAGTGAGATGCTGAAGATGTTCTATAGGTCAGTTGTGGAGAGCGCCCTCTTCTTTGTGGTGGCGTGTTGGGGAGGAAGCATTAAGAAGAGGGACGCCTCACGTCTTAATAAGCTGGTAAGGAAGGCGGGCTCTGTCGTGGGCAAAGTACTGGAGAGTTTAACATTGGTAGCTGAGCGAAGGGCGCTGAGTAGGCTACGGTCAATTATGGATAACTCTGAACATCCTCTACATAGCACCATCCAGAGACAGAGAAGCAGTTTCAGCGACAGGTTACTATCGATACAATGCTCCTCAGACAGGATGAAGAGGTCAATACTCCCCAATGCCATTAGGCTTTACAATTCTACCGCCAGGACTTAAGAACTTTTTAAAAGCTATTATTAATGCTTTTTGAGATAGTGATTTAGATGCATATCATATTTTTTACTGAGTTAAGTATTGTATGTAATTAGTTTTGCTACAACAAGTGTATGGGACATTGGAAAAAAAGTTGAATTTCCCCATGGGGATGAATAAAGTATCTATCTATCTATCTATCTATCTAGCTGACAACATCAAGAACCATTTGTTTTAGTGGTGGGAGTATGAATCTGGTGCAAAAGCTGCAACAATGATTAGTTCATGCATGATCTGAGCCAGCTGCATGTGCTCACCACCTATGCTGTTTCCTGTGGTCGCACCAACTGTTTTCCCCAGACATCTTAAAGACTTGGTTCTGGGGCTGTTGCAGGAAATGGAGCAGGCCACAAGCACCCAAAGCCCTCCAGAAGTCAAAACTCTGTGCCCAGCACTGCCATGATGGTCGTGGAATATTGTGCTACATTTAGACCACTGAAGTTGATTTAAATAATTAAAATAAAAGTATCCCTAAAATAATAAAATATAAATATTTTAAAATTATGAAAAACACAAAAGCTGTACCCAGAATAAAGTTGAGGATCAGCTGGGTCTGGCTGTAAAGTAAAGTTTTCTGGAGGCCCCTGGATTCAATGGCAAGTCCAAGTATGAACAACAAGTCAGATCTGTCCATGAGTTCTGAACTCCAGTAGGTTTTGTACTGCACAGTGGTACATAGGTTAGTGTGGCTAGGGAATGCTTCAGATATGTGTTGCAGCTGGCCAGTGGCTCTCTAAGGAACTAGCAGCAAACTGAATATGCCCAGTGTCTCCTTCACATTTTCTTAAGTGCATTGTGAGAACCATTTTTAGTTATAGTTGCTTTACTGTTACAGATTACAGTTTATAAAACTTCTTGTTGCTTTTCTCTTCCTTACCTCTTTTTTCTCTTACAAGCATGCAAGATTTTAGATTGCTTGATAACCCAAATTAAATCTCTCTATTGTTGGTAAAACTCTCTTTGAGTAATAAGGCCCTAAATTCCACAATTATTTCTAACTCCCACTAACATTTATTCTTCTTTTTAAAGATGCTCCCAACAGTATGCAGGTCACCTGCCCAAATTTATCCCTATGCAGCTTGTAGTACCTGTGAACGTCCTGAAAATGTCTTGCTGCAGTTAGAGTACAATATAAATAGAAGTTATGTTGTTGATTCTGAAATCCTATTACTGAGTATTTTGTATTCGGTTCCCACTGTTTGCACCTGCTTTACCATCTGCCTTAAAGTTCTCCTCTGCACTGCTGCCATTTAATTCTCCACCGCCAGCTTCTCCTCCAGTAAAGGCACAGTGGGTTTTCTGTTACATTTAACCCTTGAAAGAAGTTTGGTACAATAGAATAGAGAATTCACACTGATGAGGCATCACTGAAGGCTCATTTATACATACCAGATTTGATGCATGAGTTTCCCTCCTAATGGCAGGAATGAGTTCCTGAAATATCTTTGCTTTGTAACGGAACTTGTCAAAGAATTTTGCCACAAGCTGCAAGCAGACCTTATGCCCACTTCCAAAAGATGCCTTCTCTGCTAGTTAAGATCACAAACTCTTAATGTTCTGACTGGATCATTGCAAATCTTCTACTAAGGACATCTGTAACTTAAGTCAAACAGCTGTGTGCATGTGTATCAGTCAAGTCACAGATGCATTATTCTCTTGAGCTTCCTTATGGACAGATGGCACCAAGTTGACAGCGTGCAGGCATTTTATCAAATGGCATCATGCCCCAAGTTAAAGCAGTCATGGACTTTGCCGATGAAAACATATGTGCTCTCTTTGATAATTACCATATGCACAATAACAGGAAAATGACATTCCTCTCAACGTAAAATCCATCTGTCACTACTCTTATTCTTTTACTTCAATGCCTGCTTTCTCTCCAGCTGTTAGCATGATGATTTCGTCAACTCTATCAGGTCACCAAAATGGAAATCCGAGGCAGAGGATATCCTCTGCACGATTTTGTAATGACTCAAGAGGACACTCCCTGGATCTTAGCTGAGTCACTCTACTCAGCCTCCTTCAACCATGAAAATCATCATTGTCCAGATATAAAAATTCAGTCCTGTATCCAATTTTATTTACTATTGACTTCAATTGAAGTGGAAAATTAATACAGAATTTGAATGGGATCTTTTAGAGTGCATGATATATATTCAAACCCTGATTGTGTGCTTCTGCATAATGAATAGAGGATACAGAAAAGTGGTATTGATCACTGAATGATGAAACAAAAGGCTCACTTATGTGTTATTTAACAGGCATACATCACTGCAACTTTTACAGAGAGTCCATTATAGCAGATGTCAATGGATCATACTTGATATTAAGAGATGTTCCCATTTTATTTTGATTGGTGAGGCCCAACTCCACCACCATGACTTGTAGTGCAGGAGATCAGCATTTTCTGAGATACTCAAAGCACCCTGTCTGGCACCAACAATTATCCCATGGTCAGAGTCACTTAGATCACTTTTCTTCCCTATTCTGATGTTTGGTGTGAACAATAATTAAGCAGTGACTCTTTGCCTGCAGCTCCAATGGGAATCATCCAATATTCCCATTTAGTACCACTACAGCTGAACTCCACAGTCATAGCTATGGGTACCTCAGTAAGCAGCATTGTTTTAAGACTTTAAGACTTTTCAGTAATCTATTGATACTCAATAAATAAAACTCAGATAGCAGACTCAGGTCATGAGTGTAGTTCCATTTTCAAAAAAAATGGAAGCAGGGACATGCTACAGTTAAGATGGAAATGCAAAGGCCTTAGACTTCCATTCCCAACTATCCTGCTGGCCAACGTATAGTGAGGATCAAGCAGGTATGGTCAAAGCAGGTGGAGAAATGCCTATAGGACTGCTTTGAATCAGTGGACTGGACAACATTCAGAGATTCATCTTCGGGTCTGAAGAATGCACCACTGTTGCCATCAACTTCATCAAGACCTGTGAACTTCAATGTACTGGAAATAACCAAACCAAAAGCCATGGATGAACAAAAGCATTCTTAGTCAGCTGAGGGCTAGATCTCTGGCATTCAAAACCAGTGATCCAGAACTATAGGAGTAATCTAGGTATGACCAACAGAAAGTTATTTTAAGGGCATGAATAAATTCTGATTGAGGTTAGAGAGAGAATGGGGTGCTCATCAGTTCTGACAGGCCATTAGTTCCTACAAAGCAAAACCTAACATCAAGAATGGTTGTGTTGCTTCATGCACAGATGAGCCCTCTGCCTTTTATGCGTGCTTAGAAAGGGAGTATAGAACTACACCTATGCAAATCTCTGCAGTATCTGGTGATCCTGTGATTCCTGCCTTGGAGGCTGACGTCAGTATACCTTTCATGAGGGCGAACCTTCTCAAGGCATCATGCTCAGACGGTGGGATCCTGGTAGGGCTCTGAAAAGCTGTGCCAAGCAATGACAGGAGTGTTCAAAGACATCCCACATCTTTCACTGCTGCAGCTGGAGCCTCCCAACTGGTTCAAAAGGGCAACATTATAATCAATGCCCAAAAAGAGCAGGGCGAGTTGCCTCAATGGCTATTGTCCAGTAACACTCACATCTACTGTGACGCAGTGCTTTGAGAAGTTGGGCATGACTAGAATCAACTCCAGTTGAAGCAAGGAGCCAGACCCACTGCAATTTGCTTATTTCCACAATAGGTCTACAGTAGATGCAGTCTCAATGGCTCTTCATTTGGCTTGGATCACCTGGACACATGCCAGGCTGCTGGTTATTGACTACAACCCAGCATTCAACAAAATCGTATTCTCAGTTCTAATCAACAAGCTTTGAAAACTGGGCCTCTGTAGCTCCCTCTGCAACCATATCCTTGAGTTTCTCACTGGGAGACCATAGCCTACATGGATTGCAAATAGCATCTCCTCCTCACTGATTATCAATACTGGTGCATCTCAAGGATGCATGCTTAGCCTACTGTTCTACTATCTACACCCATGATTGTGTGGCTAGGCAACACCTCAAACGCTATCCATGCATTTGCCAATGCACAACTATTGTTTGCAGTATTTCAGATGGTGATGAGGAGGCATGCACAAGCAATACAAGACTAAGACATAGGAGCAGAATTAGGCCATTTGGCCTGTTGCATCTGCTCCACCATTCAATCATGGCCGATCCTTTCTCCAACCCCTCCCTTCAGCCTTCTCCCCATAACCTTCAATCACAATACTCAAGGTGAGGCCTCAGCAGTGCCTTAAAGTCTCAGCATCACATCCATGATGTTGTATTCTAGACGTCCTGAAATGAATGCTAACATTGCATTTGCCTTTCTCACAACCAATTCTACCTGCAAGTTAACCTTGAAGGAGTTCTGCACCAGGACTCCCAAGTCTCTTTGCATCTCAGATTTTTGGATTTTCTCCCCATTTAGAAAATAGTCTGCACATTTATTTCTACTACAAAGTGCATGACCATGCATTTTCCAACATTGCACTTCATTTGCCACTCTTACTCATTCTCCTAATCTGTCCAAGTCCTCCTGCAGTTTCCTCAACACTTCCTGCCCCTCCACTAATCTTCGAATCATATGCAAACTTAACAACAATGCCATTTATTCAATCATCTAAAATCATTGATATACAGCATAAAAGCAGTCCCATTGTCAACCCCTGTGGAACACCACTAGTTCCTGGCAGCCAACCAGAAAAGAATCCTGTTATTCCCACATGCTGCCTCCTACCAATCAACCAATGCTTTAACAATGCCAGTAACCTTCCTGTAATGTCATAGGTCTTCACTTGGTAAACTGCCTCATGTGTGGCATCTTGTCAAAGGTATTCTGAAAATTCAAATATACAGCATCTACTGCATCCCTTTTATTTATCCTATGTGTAATCTCCTCAAAGAATTCCTACAGGGTTGTCAGGAAAAAATTTTCCTTAAGGAAACCACGCTGACTTTGTCCTTTCTTGTCTTGTGTCTCCAGGTACTTCATTATCTCATCCTTAACAATTGATCCCAACATCTTCACAATTCACTGAGGTCAGTCTAACTGGTCTATAATTTCCTTTCTACTGCTTTCCTCCTGTCTTAAAGAGTGGAATGATATTTGCAATTTTCCAATCCTCAGGCACCATGCCAGAGTACAATGATTTTTGAAAGATCATTACTAATGCCCCCACAATCTCTACCATTATCTCTTTCAGGATCCTAGGGTGCAGTTCATCTCGTCCGGGTGACTTGTATGCCATTAAGTCTTTCAGCTTTTTGAGCATCTTCTCCATTGTAATACTAACTGCACTCATTTTTCTTCCATCACACCCTTCAATATCTGGCACACTGCTAGTGTCTTCCACAGTGAAGACTGATGCAAAATACTCAGTTTATCTGCCATCTCCTTAACCCCCGTTATTATTTTGCCAGCCTCATTTTCTAGTGATCCTATATCCACTCTCATCTCTTATTTACAATACTTGAAAAAGCTTTGATATTGTTTACTAGCTTGCTTTCATATTTCATCTTTTCCCTCCTAATGATTCTTATAGTTGCTCTGTCAGGTTTTAAGATCTTCCCAATCACATCTTCCCACTAATTTTTGCTATGTTGTATGACCTCTTTTGCTTTTACATTAGCTTTAACTTCCCTTTTCAGCCACAGTTGTACTATTTTGCTATTTGAATATTTATTTGTTTTTGGAATACATTTATCTTGCGCCTTCTTCATTTTCCCCAGAAACTGATGCCATTGCTGCTCTGCTGTCATCCCTCCCAACACCTCCTTCCAGTTTACTTTGACCAGCTCCTGTCTCATACCACTGTAAAACTGCTATGTCGACTTCACTCTCTCCCCCCCCCCCCCCCCCCACCCCCATCAGCTAGTTGAGTGGTTTCACAGCAACAGCATTGCATTTAACATTAGCGAGTCCAAGGAATTGATTGTGGGGATCAGGAAGCAGAAGTCAAGGGAACACACATCAGTCCTCATCAAGGATCAGGAGTGAAGGGTGAGCAATTTCCACTTCCTTGGTATCAACATCTGAGAATCTATCCTGGGCCTTGCATATTGATGCAATTACAAAGAAGGCATGACAGCAACTATGTTTCATCAGGAGTTTGAGGAGAATTTGTATGACACTTGCAAATCTCTACAGATATATCATGGCAAGCATTCTAACTGATGGCATCATTGTGTGGTATGGAGGGCCACTGCACAGGATTGGAAAGAGCTGCAGAAAGTTGTAAACTCAGCCAGTTCCATTATGACTACTGGCCTGTCAGCATCCAGGACACCACCAAAATGTGATGCCTCAAAAAGGCAGCATCCATCATTAAGAACCCCCATCACCCAGGACACAAGACCGGAAGACACAAGAGCAGAATTAGGCCATTTAGCCCATTGAGACTGCTCCATCATGGCTGATATATTATCTCTCAACCCTATTCTCCTGCCTTCTCCCATAAAGTATGATGCCCTGACCAATCAAGAACCTATCCCCAGCTGCTTTAAATTTGGACCCCAAGACATAGGAGCAGGATTAGGCTGCTTTGCTACATTGATTCTGCTTTGCCATTCCATCATGGCTGATTTATTATCTCTATCAATCCTGTAATTTTTGATGCCCAGATTAACCAAGAAGCTATCAACCTCTGTTTTAAATATACTCAATAACTTGTCTTCCACATCTGTCCATGGCAATGAATTCCACAGATTCATCACCCTCTGGCTAAAGAATTTCCATCTCACCCCTATCTAAATGGATGCCCCTCTATTCTGAGGCTGTGCCTTCTGGTCCTAGACTCAACAACTAGAGGAAACATCCCCTCCTCTTGCACACTGTCTAGGCCTTTCAATATTCAATAGATTTCAACGAGATCCCCTTGCATTCTTCTAAACTCTAGTGAGTGCCAACCCAGAGCTATTAAAAACTTCTCATAGATTAACATTTTCATTCTTGGAATAATTATCGTAAACCTCTGGACCCTCTCCAATTTCAGCACATCTTTTCTTAGATCAGGGTCCAACACAGCACTGCTCTCAATACTCTGTGCAGTCAGACCAATTCCTTTTTAAGCCTCACATCCTTGCTCTTGTACTCTTGTCCTGTTGAAATGAATGCCAACATTACATTTGTCTTTCTTACCACAAACTCAACCTGCAAGTTAACCTTTTGCATGAGGACTCCCAAGTCCTTTTGCACCTCTGACTTTTGTGTTATCTCCCCATTTAAAAAAATAGTCTACATCTTTATTCCTTCTACCAAAATGCATGTCTGTACACTTC
Organism: Hemitrygon akajei; assembly: GCF_048418815.1. Taxonomy (NCBI): domain Eukaryota; kingdom Metazoa; phylum Chordata; class Chondrichthyes; order Myliobatiformes; family Dasyatidae; genus Hemitrygon; species Hemitrygon akajei. The sequence goes on from NC_133128.1 coordinate 56,772,568, forward strand.
CCTACTCTACAGTATGGTCCATCTGCCACTTCCTTGCACATTCTCCTAATTTGTCCAAGTCCTTCTGCAGACTCCCTGCTTCCTAAACACTACCCATCTTGGTATTGTTTGCAAACTTGGAAACAAAGCCATCAACTCCATCATCAAAATCATTGACATACAACATTGACAAGAAGCAGTCCCAATATTGACCCCTATTCGCTGATGACACGGCCATAGTGGGGTGTGTCAGGAATGGACAGGAGGAGGAGTATAGGAAACTGATACAGGACTTTGTGTTATGGTGCAACTCAAACTACCTGCGTCTCAATATCACCAAGACCAAGGAGATGGTGGTGGACTTTAGGAGATCTAGGCCTCATATGGAGCCAGTGATCATTAATGGAGAATGTGTGGAGCAGGTTAAGACCTACAAGTATCTGGGAGTACAGTTAGACGAGAAGCTAGACTGGACTGCCAACACAGATGCCTTGTGCAGGAAGGCACAGAGTCGACTGTACTTCCTTAGAAGGTTGGCGTCATTCAATGTCTGTAGTGAGATGCTGAAGACGTTCTATAGGTCAGTTGTGGAGAGTGCCCTCTTCTTTGTGGTGGCGTGTTGGGGAGGAAGCATTAAGAAGAGGGATGCCTCACGTCTTAATAAGCTGGTAAGGAAGGCGGGCTCTGTCGTGGGCAAAGTACTGGAGAGTATAACATCGGTAGCTGAGCGAAGGGCGCTGAGTAGGCTACGGTCAATTATGGAAAACTCTGAACATCCTCTACATAGCACCATCCAGAGACAGAGAAGCAGTTTCAGCGACAGGTTACTATCGATGCAATGCTCCTCAGACAGGATGAAGAGGTCAATACTCCCCAATGCCATTAGGCTGTACAATTCAACCGCCAGGACTTAAGAACTTTTTAAAAAGCTATTATTAATGCTTTTTGAGATAGTGATTTAGATGCATATCATATTTTTTACTGAGTTAAGTATTGTATGTAATTAGTTTTGCTACAACAAGTGTATGGGACATTGGAAAAAAAAAGTTGAATTTCCCCATGGGGATGAATAAAGTATCTATCTATCTATCTATGGAATACTGCTTGCCACCAGTAGCCAACCAGAATAGGCCTCCCTGATTCCAACTCTTTGCCTACTGGCAGTCAGCAAATTTTCTATCCATGTTTGTATCTTTTCTGTAATACCATGGGCTCTTAACTTATGAAGTAGCTTCATGTGTAACACTGTCAAAAGCCTTTTGAAAATCTAAGTAAACAACATCTACCGACTCTCCTTTAGTTTTTTTTGTGCCATACTCTGCCAGAGACTCGACGACTACTTTTTTTTTTCCCCAAGTGGTTGTCTTGGAGGAAATATTGTGAGTGGTCCCCCACATACTTCTCACAGCGCAGTTGTTTTTTAAAAAAAAAATGAGGCCTAGTTGCAAGCTCAACACTCACCCTGGCACGGATGGAAAGTGTGCCCAGGAACAGCCCGACTGGGTTCGTACTCTGGAACCTTCACTCTGGAGTCCGGCACTGATGTCTCCTTTATTTAACTTCCCTACAATTTCCTCAAAAAATTCCATCCGGTTTGTCAGACAAGATTTCCTTTAAGAAAACCATATTGACTTGGCCTACTTCATCAGGTGTCTCCAAGTACACTGAAACTTCATCCTTAATAATGGATTTCAACATCTTCCCAACCACTGAAGTCAGTCTAACTAGCCTTTGATTTATTTTCTTCTGCCTCCCTCCCCTAAAGAGTAGAGTGATATTCGCAATTTTCCGGCACTCCAGAAACATTCTAGAATCTAGTGGTTCTTGAAAGATCATTACTAATGCCTCCACAATCTTTTCAGCTGCCTCTTTCAGAACCCTGTGATGTAGTCTATCTGGTCTAGGAGATCGTTCAACTTCCCAAGCACCTTCTTAGTAAAAACAACTACACTCATTTCTGTCCCCCGACAAAACTCTCAAATTTCTGGCATACTGCTAGCATCTTCCACAGTGAATATTCATGCTCAAGGTCATGCACCATCTCTTTGTTCCCCCATTACAACCTTTTCAGCAGTCCATTATCTACTCTCGTCTCTTATTCTTTATATGTCTGAAAACACATTTGGTATGCTCTTTGATCTATTTGGCTAGCTTACTTTTGTATTTCATATTTTATCTCCTACTTTTTTAAAGTTACCTTCTGTTGGCTTTTAAAAGCTTCCCAATCCTCTAAGTTCCCACTATTATGTGCCCTCTCTTGTTTTTATTTCCCTTATCAGCCACAATTACATTACTCTCCCTGTAGAATTCTCAGTTATCTTTGGGATACATCTATCCTGTGCCTTCCAAATTGCTCCCAGAAACTCTAGCTATTGTTGTTCTGCCATTTTCCCTGCTAGTGACTACTTTCAATGATTTTTGGCAGCTCCTCTTTCACGCCTCTGTAATTCCAATTACTCCACTGTAATACTACCACATCTGACTATCTTCTCCCTCTCAAATTACAGGGTGAATCTTTCATATCATGATCACTGCCTTCCAAGGGTTCCTTTACCTCAAGCTCCCTAATAATGTCTGGTTCATTACACAATACCAATCTAGACTTGCCTTTCCCCTAGTGGGCTCAACCACAAGCTGCTCTCCAGACCATCTCAGAAGAAAATCTGCAGATGTTGGAAATCCATGCAACACACACAAACTGCTGGAGGAACTCTGTAGGCTAGCCAGCATCATCAGGACTGATACAAGCCATATCGGTCACGAGTGTAGCTCCTCTTTAAAAAAAATGGAAGCAGGGAGTTTGAACATACATTTTCAAATCAAGTGCAGGTCTACTAAATCTTAAAACCATATCCATTTTCCCATTGTTTGACCTTATTAATTGCCAATTACATTCTATATATAGTTAAATTGAAATTTCTACCTGATCTATAAAGCTCCATCTGCAAAATGGGATTTACCCACCCCAGTACCCATCTCAGAAAATATCAATAATCATAATATTAAACAATAAAGGGCTACAAGTACTGTGTTGTGGGGTCTTACCTACACTTACCTGCATAGACCATCCAAATAAAAACCTCAAAACTTATATAGCCTTCTTCTCACTCCTAATTTCCATAATTTAATCAAAAGACCTTCCCTCCATATCATGCTTTTTCAATGCTAAGAATACTGCTCTTACAACTTCTTTATTTACCTGTGCTTTCCTAATATCATCTTCCAAACAAAACTTAATCCATGTCATTCTACCTTTCTGAAATCCACTGATAAAACACTATCATCTCTTCCCCCCCAGAATATAATTCAACTGCTCTATTACCATATGTTCCATAAATTTACACAACTGGGGTTTTAAAGATATTGGTCTATAACTAGAAGGAACTGATGGGGGTTACCCTGGTTTTAGAATAAGCACTACCACCATTTTCCATGAGGGGGAAAGATGGCCTAAACCACAAATATAATTCAAAAATGTTAATGTTATCTCAAGAGAATTGGCAGCCATATGCTTAAATATACAATAACATACAATCCTTTCCTGGAGCCGACTGACCTGTCCTATTAATGGCTTTAAGTTCACACAAAGAAAACTCCACATCACTAATATTAACATTGATATAGCTGCCTTCTAGCACATCAGGGTATTCATTTCGAACCTTATTTCTACATTGTTTAGCCTCTTCACTTAAATGATCTTTTGTTCTTTTTCCATCTTTTTATTATCATTATTAATAACAAAATAAAATTGATACATAGATAATGGGATTACAAACGTACATATTTCAACTAACTATAAAAGATTACAAGAACAATGATTACAGTATAAATGAGTATTCCCACATCGTAAATGATACAATATACAAATAGACAAGGCAAACCTAGGTGTATCATAATATAAAATAAAAAAAGAAAAAGAAAAAAATCATTATGCACAAATCTAATCACTAATAGAAGAGAAAAAAACAAAAAAGAGAGAAAAAGAAAAAATAAAGAAGAGAAAAAAAGGGCTGCTTATATCTCACAAAAATACAAAATCATCAGTGTCGTCAACTCCGATCCTCTTGACATATATGCAATCAAAACTGGAAAATCAAATAGGCCTGGAACAGGGTCCTATTACATCATATGAAAATATTGAATAAATGGTCTCCATATCTTTTCAAATTTAGTAGAAGTGTCAAATACACCACTTCTAATTTTTTCTAAATTTAAACATAACATAGTTTGAGAAAACCAATGAAATACAGTAGGAGGATTAATTTCCTTCCAATTCAACAAAATAGATCTTCTAGCCATTAGTGTAAGAAATGCAATCATTCGACAAGCGGAAGAAGATAAATGAAGTGAGTCCATCATTGGTAAACCAAAAATTGCAGTAATAGGATGGGGTTGTAAATCAATGTTCAATACCGCAGAGATAATATCAAAAATATCTTTCCAATATTTTTTCAAAAGCGGACACGGCCAGAACATATGAGTTAAAGACGCTATTTCAGATTGACATCTATCACAAATAGGTTTTATATAGGAATAAAAATGAGCCAATTTATCCTTGGACATATGAGCCCTGTGTACAACCTTAAACTGTATTAATGAATGTTTAGCACATATAGATGATGTATTAACTAATTGAAGAATTTTATCCCATTTCTCAATAGGAATAATAATGTTGAGCTCTCTTTCTCAATCATTTTTTGTCTTATAAAGGGGCTCTGAACGTATCTTCATAATTATATTATAAAGTTTTGATATAAGCCCTTTCTGAAAGGGGTTTAATTCAAACAAATTCTCCAAAATGCCTGAAGACACAAAGTTTGGAAAAGTAGGAAGTACAGTATTTAAAAAATTCCTAATCTGTAAATATCTAAAAAAATGAAATCTAGGCAAATTATATTTATTAGATAACTGCTCAAAAGACATAAAACAATTATCCAAAAATAAATCAGAAAATCATAGTAATCCTTTAGTCTTCCAAGCCAAATAAGCTTGGTCTATAATTGAAGGGTGGAAAAAACAATTGGATACAATAGGAATATTTAAAACAAACTGAGTCAACCGAAAAAATTTCCAAAATTGAAACCATATACGTAAAGTATGTTTAACTATCAGGTTGTCAATTCATTTCGGCAATTTAGAAACAGCAAAAGGGAGAGAAGTCCCCAAAATAGAACCCACTGCAAAACCTGATTTAATTTCCAGGCTCACCCAATGACGGCTAAAAGATCCATCCCAACCTTTCAACCAACATATCAAATATCTGATATTAACTGCCCAATAATAAAATCTAAAATTAGGCAATGCTAATCCACCTTCCTTCTTTGCCTTCTGTAAGTATATTTTACCTAACCTAGGATTTTTATTCTGCCAAATATATATGAGGAAATTTTTGAATCAACATTAGTAAAAAAAGATTTCGGAATAAAAATTGGTACCGCTTGAAAAATATATAAGAACTTAGGTAAAATAACCATCTTAATAGTGTTAATTCGACCTATCAGAGATAAAGATAATGGTGACCACTTAGTAAACAAGCATTTAATCTGATCAATTAAGGGTACAAAATTAACCTTAAATAAGTCCTTGTGGTTTTTTGTGATTTTAATCCCTAAGTAAATAAAAGAATCATTAACTAATTTAAAAGGTAAGTTTCCATAAATTGGGACCTGTTTATTTAAAGGAAACAATTCACTCTTATTAAGATTTAACTTATACCCAGAAAAATCACTAAATTGAGCCAACAATGATAAAACTACAGGAATAGATTTCTCAGGATTGGAAATAAATAATAATAAATCATCTGCATACAAAGATAACTTATGAATATCTGTCCCACGATTAATACCAAGAATATCCTGTGATTCTCTGATAGCAATTGCCAAGGGTTCTAAAGCAATATCAAATAATAGTGGACTAAGAGGACAGCCTTGTCTAGTGCCCCAAGATAAATGAAAAAAGGGAGATCTTTGATTATTAGTCAACACCGAGGCTACTGGGGTATGATAAATCAGTTTAATTTAGGAAATGAATGTCGGACTAAAATTAAGCTTCTCCAACACATTAAATAAGTATGGCCATTCAACTCTATCAAATGCTTTCTTTGCATCTAATGAAATAACACATTCTGAAATATTATGTGAAGGAGTATACACAATATTCAATAACCTCCTAACATTAAAAAAAAGAATAACGAGTTTTAATAAAACCGGTTTGATCCTCCGAAATAATTTGGGGTAATACCTTCTCCAATCTGGATGCAAGTAACTTGGAAAAAATCTTGGAATCTACATTCAGTAAGGATATTGGTCTATCGGATGCACAATCAGTAGGGTCTTTATCTTTCTTCAATATTAAAGAAATAGAAGCTCTATAAAAAGATTGTGGCAAATTGCCCAATCTAATTGCTACTTCAAAAACCTTATATAACCAAGGAGAGAGAGTAGCGGGAAAACATTTTAAAAATTCTGCTGTATACCCATCGGGACCAGGTGCTTTCCCTGAATTCATGGAGGAAATAACCCCTTTGATTTCTGCATCAGTCATAGGAGTTTCCAATATTGAAAGATCATCTGGTGATAATCTTGGGAAATTCAATTTCCCAAGAAAATCACACATGGCACTACAATCCTGAGGAAATTCAGAATGATACAGGGAGGTATAAAAATCTTGAAATGATTTATTTATCTCATCATGGTTAATTGTCAAATCCCCATTTTGCTGACGGATCTTAGTAATTTGACGTTTAACCAAAGCATTCTTCAATTGACTAGCTAATAGTTTACCCAATTTATCACTATGTATATAAAAATCAGATCTGGACTTCATCAGTTGATTTTCAATCGAAGATGCAAGTAATAAATTATATTCTGTTTGAAGTTCAACCCTTTGTTTGTAAAGCTCCTTACTAGGAGTAATCAAATATTTCTTGTCAATCTCTTTAATTTTATCAACCAATAAAAGAGCTTCCTTCTTTATGCGTTTTCTCAGACCAACAGAGTAAGAAATAATCTGTCCACGTATATATACTTTAAAAGTGTCCCAAAGTGTTCCGTAAGAAATTTCTTCCATGGAGTTGGTTGAGAAGAAGAAATCAATCTGTTCATTCATAAATTTAATAAAGTCCGGATCTTGCAATAAGGTAGAATCAAATCGCCATTGTCTAGCATTAGGAACTGTGTCCGTAAATTTAATAGAAAGTTTTAATGGAGCATGGTCAGAAATAGCTATACTATCATAATAACAAACATTTACCGAAGGAATCAAACAAGAGTCAATACAAAAATAATCAATTCTCAAATAAGAATGATAAACATGTGAGAAAAAAGAAAACTTTGTCCTTAGGATGTCAAAATCTCCAAATATCAAAAATTCCATTATCAGTCAAAAAAGAGTTGATACAAGTAGCCGACTTATTGGGTACAGTCTGAGTAGATATAGATTTGTCCATCAAAGGATTTAAACAACAATTAAAATCACCACCCATTATTAACTTATATTCATTTAGATTAGGTAAAGAAGTAAATAAGGACTTAAAAAATCAGGACAATCCACATTTGGAGCATAGACATTAACCATAGCATCCTTTTTATTAAAAAGTAAACCCGTAATTAACAAAAATCTACCATTCGGATCCGAAAAGATATCATGTTGGACAAATGCAATAGAGGAGTCAATAAAAACTGAAACTCCCTTTACTTTGGCATTCGAATTTGAATGATACTGTTGACCCCGCCAAAACCTTAAAAAGCAATAGTTGCCCTCCTTCCTCACACGAGTTTCTTGTACAAAAATGATATGAGCATTAAATCTTTGGAATACTTTGAAAATCTTCTTTCGTTTAATCGGATGGTTTAAACCATTAGTATTCCAAGAAACAAAATTAATGGTCTGAGCCATAGTTCTAAAATCAACCCTTTGGTATAAAAAGGGTTAACCAAATTATAAACTCATGCCCCCGGAAGAGGAACAAAAATAAAAAGCGGACCCAGAAGTGACGACATCGCGGACATATTTGTAGTTCAAAATCAGCCCAAATGAAAAAACTAAAAAAACTGGTAGAAAAAATATAGAATTAGAAAAAAGACCACCCCCCTCCCACTCAGGAAAGAGAAAACAAAAAGAGCCAAAAAAAGGCTGGGAAAAAGAAAAAATGAAACTAACACTACCCCCATATCAGCGGAAGACCACTCCATATATAAAGGATATATATATATAGATATATATATATATAAAAAAAACCACCCAAACTTTAAAAATTATAATCACTATACTAAAACCAGACTTCTTAATATAATTGGTAGTAGAAAAAAAACAAAGAAAATATAATTACTAAAAACTTATAAATCGGGTTAAAACCCAAACAAACCAAAAAAATATTTAAACTGTGATAAGCGATGCATTGTAGGAAGAAGACAAGAGAAAAAAAAGCGCCATCTTAAAAAAAACACCAAAAATGTTTTTTCAAAAAACCACCATCTTAGTAAAAAAGTATTCACCTTCGAAGGATTAAAAATACACCTTCGAAGGAACAGAAAATAGCCAGCAATACAATATAATGGTTAAAGTGTGTAAAACAAAACGATTAATATGTCGAAAGAACACTTTAACTTGAGTATAAAGTGTAGAGTAAACCTACACCAACAACCAGAAACAAAATCTGGTTTGGGGGATCAAAAACCATCTTACACGATCAAAATCACTCATTCATTGGGCATGAGAGTCCGTAGCAGTAGGGAAGTTCTCGTTCAGAAAACTTCTCGCTTCAAACATAGAAAGAAAAACCCGGCAAGGAGTGTTCAGCGGAGAGATTCTGAGCTTTGCAGGGTATAAGAGCGCTGGTTTTAAATTTTTCTCATAACATTCAGACATCAGCGGTTTAAAAAGAAGCCTTGCCCTCATTACCTCAGGACTAAAATCTTCTACTAAACGGAAATTGTGATCTTGAAATTTAACCATTCCTACACGCCGAGTCACACGAATAAGTTGCTCTTTAACATGTACATAATGGAACCGGACAATTACAACCGAAGGTTTAGCTGAAGCACTCGGTGATCGACGCATAATTCTATGCTCGCGATCAAGTAACGGCGGACTGTCTGGAAAAATAGATGGGAACGCATCCTTTAAAAGTTGAGCAAAGTACTCCCTAGGGTCGTCTTGTTCGATACCGTCTGGGAGACCAAGTATACGTAGGTTCTGTCTTCTGGACCGATTCTCAAAGTCGACACTCTTGGCTTTAAGTGTTTCCACCAGTTTAGTAGTCGAAAGTAAGTCCTGTTGCAATTTTTCAATTATCAAATCTCATTTCCGAGTGTCTTCTTGCAGAGATGCGATAAGAACTTGCTGCTGGTTAACTACTGAATCCGTCTTATCCATATAATCTCGAAAAGCCTTTATATCTTGTTTAAAAATTTGTTGTTGTTCATCAAATTTTTTATCCAAAACCTCCAATAACAATTCATAAGTTAATTCAGTGCGTTTTGGATGAGCTTGCTTCTTTCCATTACCGTTCGGGTTCCGCCCGGGTTCTCGTCCTTTAGATCTAAGAGCCATTTCTGAGTACATATCTTCAAAAATTCACAATAAACTCTTAACGATAAGTCCAAAAAAATAGCAAGAATCTTTTGGTGTAGGTAAAAATAAGTTGAATAAGGGTGATCAAAGGTTAAAAAAAGTAAAGGTTATGGAGCGAATCTAAAACAGTACTCACTCCATGAGCGTCTCCCGCTGACCTCCTAAATTATCTTGATTATGAATTGCAGCAAATATCTGAGCCAGTATCTCATCCTTCTCTATTGCAGTAACAATCATATTACCTTCTTCAACCAATACTGGAATGTTATTAGCCCAATGAATACACCTCTCCCCATTTTATTTTTTTTTAAGAAATGATTCCCCAAACATTTCCAAGTTTAATATCTATTCCAATACTGTCATATGATCTCCAATAAACCTTTTTCACAGCTTTCACTACTGATGCACCATCAATAACTCACTCTGAGACGCAGGAAGCGAGATATCGGCTTTTATTGACTGGAAGAATGAACAACACTACATCCTGGGGAATGAGGCTGGGCAACAGGCCTCAGTCACCTTTATACAGGGGTCTGTGGGAGGAGCCACAGGAGCAGTCAGACAGGTATATCTAGTTCACCACAACTACTTTCCTCACCATAGCCTGTGCCCTTTTATACTTAAGGTCACTCAGAGTGATACTTTTCAACTTTCCAAAACAACTTATTTCTCTAATTTCCTCTGCACACTCCTCAGTACATTATGCTACAGCCTTTATCCTATTAATACCCTTTTTAATAGCAATCACTTCCACCACAGTTTGATGACTAATGTGACATAACTTTCATTGCAGAAATCCACAACATCCATAACGTTCAGCCCTGACAGATATTCATCACAGTAAACCTTAAACTTCTCCCAATTTTCTTTACCAAAATTCCACCTCCCAAAAGTGGTCTACTGTTCCGTATACAAATCCAAACTTATAAATAGGAAAATGATTACTCCCCAGTGTTTCATCTCCCATGACATCGCATTCGCTCAACTAAGCCAGAATGTTTGAAACTAAAGTTAAATCTATAGCAGTTTCAGAACTATTATGAACATTAAAGCTCATACCCAACCCCCCCAAATTAGTAAGACACACAAGATGGGAAATATTTAAAAAATCTTCTACAATCAGACCATTATCATCATTCAGCAAACAGCCCCACAGTGAACTATGTGTGTTAAAATCCCCACACCATACAACCCTTACTGAGCTAGAGCTACATAAACTTTCCAAAAAAAAAATCAACGGATTTCAAAGGTTGTAAAAATTTACCTCTTTAATACCCCTACCTGTTGAATCAAATACTTCTACAAGTGACTCACACACATCATTCACATCCACAACTCTATATTCTGTTCCTTATAAAACTTGCACCACCACCCCCTCTACCAACTAACCTATCACACTAATTAGAATATAATGCTGCAAAGAAAAAGCTTAGATGTGGTAACAACCTGGTTCCCTGAATACATATAACATTGGTTGGATCTGATAAATCAGAAATAAACTTCTTAAAGTCTTGACTATTAGAAATCATGCTTCCTCCATTCCACTGCAATGTTCTTAATCCGATTATGTGCCTTCACAAGGAGACTGAAATACGATATCCCATCCATCAGTGCTTTATTTACAGCTTCCCACATAACACCAGTTATATCAAAATACTTTTCAGCAGCTTTCAAAATAATTTTAATTTTCTCAGTATGACTAGATATCTGATCATTACAATTCACCACATCCATTATAAACATCACAAACTTCATCAACTAGCAAATTATCTTCAGTAAGAACTACAATGCCAGCACATAGCCTCTGATGACACATTCTGTTCTCTGACTGGAAATACTTTATCAACGTCAGTTGAACTTTTTGCAAAGCCTCTGCACGTCACACCCAACTGTACTTTGACCTGATGAACTTCAGCTCCCTTCTTAAACAGCACATCCTCTATAAGCTGCACTATGTTCTCCTCTGCAATTGCAACTAAACTTGACACTTTTACAATCTTCTTACTTATGTTCCCCACTACATTTACTACATCTTAGTTTCCTAATGACATATTGCTGCAATGTGGCCAAACCTCTGACATTTGTAACATTCAAGCAGAGATGGACTACAAGCTTGTAGATTATAACTACCGGTAATATCTCAAGCTAACTTTATCAGGGAGCTCCACCTCATCAAAATATATCAATATAGAAAATATCCTTCCTTTCCCCATTTCTGACTACAACTCCTGAATTTTAATGGCAGTTGGCAGTCTAATTTAAAGGTTCATTACTTCCACCAACTGGACTGGAGCTTGGTGTAGAGAGTTGGGAAATAAAACCCCTACAAGTTCTTCATCAAATGAAAACTAAACTACCCCAAAAAGCCCTATAGATTTTAAATAATGAAAGACAATATTGTGAATTAAGTTAAAGTCACCTCTATAACTCAATTACTTTTTAAAATGAAAACTGTCAACCCCTAAAGCTAGTAGTACAGCCTGCATTTCCTTTCTTTCAAACTTATATCCATCACATTGTAAAAGATGACAAAATCTACACACCCCAGAGTGATGTTTTCCCAACAAGATTCAAGGGGTAATTAAGTACAGTATGTCTAATTCTAAGTTTAGTCAATATAATCCCTTCCTTTCTTGTCTTACATCCATCTCCCATCAACTCAACCATTTTGTGTATTCTGTAGAGATGTCTCCATTTATGCTCATTAACCACAAGTCTTGCCATAATCCCCCAATTCTTAACCCCACAAATCCTTTAGCTTCTGATTTGCTAAGTGGAAGGTATACATCCACAGAAGAAACTTTAACTGTTTTTTGGCCAAACAATCAACTCACTCATTCCCCTCAGTACCTCTATGTGCAGGGGCCCACAAGACATGTAGACCAATACTTTGAATATGAAATAAAATTTGAAGATCTTCCAGCAGTAAATCTGACCTAATGCTAGAATGACCCATTTTAAGACTAGTCAAAACTGAAAAAGAATTTGAACAAATTATCACTTTGCAAGGACAGATTTCCTCCATCCTCTGTAAGCCCAAAATGGTGGTAAGCAATTCTGCAGTAAGACATTTCTTTATTGTTATCTGTAATTCAAGTACAAAAACAGCCAAACCAACATTCCCTGTTAAATTAACTTTTGATTCATCAGTAAAAATGTTAACATTTTCATAACTTTCCTTTACATACTGATGAACCAACAGACTCTCAGGCATATCAGGATCCTTGGATTTCATTAAACCATGCAACCTAAAATCAGCTAAAGCCATTGGAGAAAAAAAAAACATGGTGGGGTTACTAAAAAAAGCTACAGTGGGACAAATTACATAATCCAACAAACCCATATTCCTAATGAATAAGAACCCAGCCGCTCAAAACTAAAACTAATCTCCTTGTGATGTTTCTAACAGTCTGCCAACACACTTAACAGGGTGATTATTCCTCTGCCCCCTCCAGTTAACCCAGTATGTTAACAATAACTTCAGCCTCTGCAGTTGTAAGGGTAATTGTTCCATTTCAACCAGTAAAGCTGAAACAGGAGATGACCTTACTGCACCACAACAGTCTTAAAGCACATGCTTGTTTCACATACATATTTTAATTTGAACATAAGAAATAGGAGCGGGGTAGGCCATCTGGCCCATTGAGCCTGCCCTGCTATTCAAAAAGATCAGGACTGATTTGTCTGTAAACTTAGCTCCATCTACCTGCCTTTCCCCCTCCCATAATCCTTGATTCCCCTACTATGTGAAAATCTATCTAACTGTATCTTAAATATATTTAGTGAAGAAGCCTCAACTGGGCAGAGGTGATGACACTGATCCATAAGCCACACAGCCGTAATCAAGTACTGATCTAATTAAACAAATATATATGATTAGAGATGTTTGTGTAGCACACCAAGAATACCCACATAGACACCCAAGTACATGTAATGCCTCTTTACATTTGTCAATTATCTTACTGATATGGGACTTACATGTCAGCTTGTATCCAGGCACATGCCAAGAAATCTTACCACTGACAATTCAAGAGTTTGACCATATCATTTCAAATTAAGTGCATATCTATTGATCCTCTTTGTAAAACATGCAACTTGTGTTTTAGCTACTGCAAGCTTATAACCCCATCTATTTACCCACTGTTTGACCTTATTAATTGCTAATTGCATCCTATATACAGTTAAATTGATTTTTTCCTCTGATCCATAAAGCTCCATCATCTGCAAAAAGCAATTTACCCATCCCAGTACCTACCTCAGAAAATATCTTAATCATAATGTTAAATAATAAAGGTCTGCAAATACTGCTTTATGGTGTCCCACTTTGTATCTCTTAGAAGCCTGAATATACCTTTCCTACACTTACCTACATAGACCATCCAAATAAAAACTCAAATTATATAGTCTTCCTCTTACTCCTAATTTACATAATTTAATCAAAAGACCTCCTCCACAACATATGCTTTTTACCAAATCAAAGAATACTGCTATTACAACTTATTTACCTGTGCTTTCCTAATATCATCTTCCAAACAAAACTGAGTCCAATGTCATTCTACCTTTCTGAAAACCACTGATAAAACACTTAATCACCTCTTCTCCCCCCATATAATTCAACCACTACTATTACCATATGCTCTATAAGTTCACACAAATAGGACATTTATGAAATTGGTTTATAACTAGAAAGATCCAACAGGGATTTTCCTGGTTTTAGAATAGGCACTGCCATTTTCCATGAGGGAAGATGGCCTAAATTCCAAATTTAATGAAAAATTTTAATATTATCTAGAGAGCTTTAAGATGCCAGAAAAGATTTATAGCTCGGGTTGAGGATGTTGTTGTTGTTGAGTAGCTTATCGAGCTGGCTTGTAAACATTTCATTACCCAGCTAGGCAACATCATCAGTGTAACTGTGAATGAAATGCTGGTGATCTACATTGTTTGTCTTTATGTGTCCTGTTGAAAATGAACCCAGTCTACATACTTCAGCGTCAAGACATCAGTCTAGAGCCAAGAACCAACCCACACCTGATTACATGCGTCCATCAATGAGGATGATGTTAATCCTACACAACGGTCGAATAACACAGCCCAGACAACAATAATCACCTAATCAGATTTTAGCAAACCAATTGCAGATTACATAATCAGTAACTAATGGCACATATATATATATATCTATATACACACACACAAATACAAATAGACTAATCACAGGACACATAAAGACAAACAAACAATGTAGATCACCAACATGTAATTCGAATTTACACTGATGATGGTGCCTAGCTGGGTAATGAAACATCTGCAAGCTAACAAGCCAACTTGGTAAGCTACTCAACAACAATATCTAGAGAGCTGTTGGCCATATATTTAAACATACAATAAAATATGCATCATCCTTCCCTGGAGCCATCTGACCTGTACTATTAATAGCTTTCTTAAATTCATTCAATGAAAACTCTACATTACCAATACCATCATTGCTACAGCTAGCTTCCAACACATCAGAATATTCACTTAAACCTTATCCCTACATTGTTTAGCCTCTTCATTTAAACTATCTTGATTATGAGTTGCAGCAAATGACCGAGCCAGTAACTCAGCCTTCTCTTTTTCAGTAACAATCATGTTACATTTTTAATCAATATTTGAAAGTTATTAGCCCTATGAATACACCCCCCATTTTTAATCCTTCCCAAACATCCCGCAATTTAATATCTCTTCCAATACTATCACAATATGACCTCAAGTAAACCTTTTTCACAACCTTGGCTACTTTCCTCACCATGGCTTGTGCCCTTTTATACATAATAAGGTCACTCAGAGAATGATACTTCTAAACTTTCCAAAACACCTTATTTCTCTCTCTACCATGCTACAGCCTTTCTCCTATTAATACCCTTTTTAATAGGAATCACTTTCACCAGTTTGATGAGTAATATGACATAACATTCCATTGCAGTAATCTACATCATCCTCAATATTCCGCCCTGACAGATATTCATCACGTAAAACCTTAAACTTCTCCCAATTTGCTTTACCAAAATTCCACCTCTTAAAACTGGCCTTCTATGCCCTATATAAATCCACTCCCAAGCTTATAATTTCTGACAACTTGTAATCTGTTTACCTCTTAACCTTGCCATCAATTGAACCACCTTGACTGCACACAGGTGATCTCCATTTAACTAATTATGTGAATTCTAAAACCAGTTGGCTGCACCAGTGATGATTTGGTGAGTCATATTAAAGGGGATAAATACTTAGACAATCAATTATTTTGTGTCTTATATTTGTAAATAATTTAGATCATTTTGTAGAGATCTGATTTCACTTTGACACGAAAGAATCTTTTTCTGTTGATCAGTGTCAAAAAAAGCTAAATTAGATCCATTGTGATTCAATGTTGTAAAACAATAAAACATGAAAACTTCCAAGGGAGGGTGTATACTTTTTATAGGTACTATATATATATTTATTGCTGTAATTTATAGTTTTTAATATAATAAATTGTACTGTACTGCTGCTGCCAAATGACAGTTTTCATGACATATGCCAGTGATATTGAACCTGATTCTGATTCAACTAAACTTCCTGACTATGTCTACGTGCTTTTATGATTGCTGTATTTCAGAACTTCTGATCTCCTGGGATTTTCACTCATAAAAGCCTCCAGAGTTTAAGAAAGTGGTGCAAAAAAAACCAAAAAATCTAGGGAGCAGCAGTTCTGTGGGTGAAAATGTCTTGTTAACAAGAGAGATCAGAGGAGAAAGACCAGACTGGTCAAATATATATATAGTAGATATAGAGATATTTCTTATAGTAAATTACAGTATATGTTCTATATTGTACTGTACTGCTGCTGCAAGCATCAAATTTCCTGACATATATTAGTGATAATGATCCTGAGACAGAAGAACCCATGCATTAGTGCTCAGATCATCGTGCCAGTATTATTATTTGCTATCATTAGGATCATGTGAAGGGATTTTGTCCAGAATTACAAAACCTCGTAAATTTGGATATTTAGCCAATGTGGCATTAGGTATTTTGGTGCAAATACTATAAATCTAAGCAAGGAAAATAGTTCGTGGAAGACATTTATAAAAAATCTTACTAGGTTAATTTGAAATACAAAGTCAGGTTTTTGCCTGGAATTTGTTCTTAAGATGTCTGATATACATATAAGTGTACTGGACTGCACATTAGTCAACATACTATTTTAATCTAAATTCCTGAGAAGTTAATATATTTTTGGCATAAAGATTATTTACATAATAATAACAAACTTTCATATCTTCATTGATATCTTATCAGTTCTGTTATTTAATTGAGCAGGATTCAAAATAAACAGCTGCAAATTATTCAGCACTCAAAGCATAAAGCACATTTTTATCCCATCTGTGATTTTATTTAATAGCATGAATCATAAAAATAATTGCAGACAGGAAAATATATTTATGTAAAGATCTGAAAATTGATCAGTCAAATGATACAGTATGATTCTTTGCCCTCTCTATTATAAATATGTGCTTTAGAGACAGTTTATGCAGTTGTATACATAAGAGAGATTTATAGGATAACTGATAATATAACTTGCTCTGGTGCCAGCAACAAAGGCACTTACTCAGTTTCCCATGTAGCAGAACCTCACTTCCAGCTGTCTTGGATCCCGTCATCTTTGGATCAAGGACTTACACCATGAACCTCATGAAATAGCCGGTGCCACAACTATTTCACATTAAAAGAAACCAACTTCCACTTGGGAGTGCAATTATTCTTCAGAACCAAAATGTTCAACCTACGCTGACTGTACAACTGAATTATGGTTATGTGAACCTTAGTGTCTGAGCTGCAGTATGCAGACATCGCTTGTGTTTGAGCATGCCCAAAGGCTAAGCTCCAAGTCATTGTTGACTTGTTCACTGAAGATACAAGAAAATGGAACTTAAACTGAATATTAACAACTGCACAGGCCTGGCCCTGCCACACCACATTGTGTTCCAACAATAAAAAATTGTAATGAGAGCCAAATAAACATAAACCATTCCCAGATCTCAGAAGCTAACTGGTGGTGAAATCCACCACCTCCTTTATTACATTAACACAATCTTTGGTTGATTAAGCTGAGAGTATTTGAAGATCAAGCACTTAGACCTGTTGCAAATCTGATAATCCTTCCTCTTCTCTATCATTCCATGATCTAGACTACTTACAGCATGCATCTCAATGAACAGGAATAGCACTAATTCTTTCTCCACAAAAACCTCCAACTTCACTGGCAGGAGAAGCAACACACTGCCAGATCCTTCCAAAGGCCATTCTTCCCATTGTTGCAGCCCTAGCTTCTCAATCTCTGTTCTGGGGATTCCCTGTTTTCTGATATGCTATCAATACTGTTTGAGGTGGATTGACAAGGGTTGGAACGTGGACATTGTCTACATGGACTCCAGAAAGGCCATTGACAGGGTTCTGCATGATATACTAGTCCAGTGGATGAGATCATTTCCAGGGTGGGCCAGCCAATTGGATAAAAAATAGGCTTGGTGGTAGGATGCAGAAGGTGAAAGTGGAGATTGGAGTCCTGTGTTCTGAGATGTGCTGCTGGGTCCACTGTTATTTGTCATATGTAGATAGCATGATTAGTAAGTTTGCAAAATGAAATCAAAATAGGTAGTGGGGTAGTCAATGAAGAAAGTTTACAACAGGGTCTAGATCAAATGGAAAATGGCAGAATGTAACACTGGGAAGAGTTCAAAGAAGATTTAAGAGAATGTTGCTAGGACTAAAGGGCCTGAGTTGTAAGGAGAGGATGGGTAAGTTGAATACTGAAGTGTATAAAATTGTGAGAGACATAGATGCGGTGAATGCCCCTCACAGTCTTTCTTCCCAGGGAAAGAAAATCATAAACTAGATGGTATTGGTTTTAGGTGAACAAGGAAAGATTAAAAGGAACAGAGAGGCAACTTCATCACAAAGAGGCTGGTGTGAATATAGAACGAGCTGCCAGTGGAAGTGTTTCAAGCTGGTATAATAGCAACACAAATAACACTTGGACAAGAAAATTTAGAAGGATGTGGGCAATTTTGACTTACTTATGAAGGCGTGGATGAGTTGTGTCACAGGGCATGATTCCATGCATATAACTCTGCAACTCTGTCACACACAACCAAAACAGAAATTCTATTTTTAAGCTCTGTAATCGTCAAGTTGCTTTTATTGTCATTTCAACCATAACTGCTGGTACAGTACACAGTAAAAATAAAACAATATTCCTCCAGGACCCTGGTGCTACATGACACAACACAAAACTACACTAGACTATGTGAAACAACACAAAACTACATTAGACTTTAGACCTACACAGGACTACAGTAAGTGCACAAAACAGTGCAAGACATTACAATAATTAATAAACAAGACAATAGGCACAGTAAAGGACAAATTACAATATAATAATAAATAATGTAAATGTAAATGACTTGCTTCCACTTCAGCTTTGTGGTTTCAGAGGTAACTAAGAAGTGTAGGACCCACAGATTCTTTCAGTAAATGTAAATGCAAACTCGATTCAGAGTGCCAATGAAGTTTTTATCAGAGTGTACGACTAATGTTCCTCTTTTCTCTTAATACTAGTATTTGTTTGAAATAATCAAATGATCAAATGTGTGAATGGATTAAATGCTTTGGACTCATACAAAATTCTGTTGACTGTTGTGTAGCTTTACGTGGGTTAAGTACCAATGATAATCCAATCTACTCTAATGTAAGCCATCAGGCATGAGAGTGAGTTTATGATGGTTAAGTCTTGATGAAGTTCAAGAAATGAAACACTTTATACCAATTCAATCTATTATGTATGGAAGAAGAAAGGGAGAAGAAACCTTTGTTACTAATGTTAGTAACAATAGTCAATAAATTGTGGATAAGGGTCTAATGAAATAGAAGGGTCTTAGCAGATTTGTCAAAAATAACCTTGCCTGCAACAAGGCACAAAGGATATTGTAAACAATTTATACTTTTAAACAGGGACAAATGCTAAAAGCAGAATGGTAATGCTATTCACTGGGGAGAATAATACAAAGTACAGAACACACTTGTAAAACTCAGTCTCAGGAGCTCATTCAGATTTTATTGTTACTTTTCTTATATAATAGACTTTCAACAAAGTATGAACACCAAAGGTCTTTGAGAGAGTCTGCTGAAAGTAAAATGACAAAAATGGTGAGCTTGAGGCAAAAAGGACTACTCATGTTCCTCAGAATCAGAATCAGGTTTATTATCTCTGTCTTACATGACATAAAATTTGTTGTTTTTGGTAGCAGTACAGCGCAAAGACATAAAATTACTGTAATTTACAAAATAAATAAATAGTGCAAAAAAGGAATAATGATGTAGCGTTAGTGGGCTCATAGACCATTCAGAAGTCTATTGACAGAGGGGAGAATGCTATTCTTGAATCATTGAATATAGGTCTTTAAGCCCCTGTATCTCCTCCCACTGATAGTAGTGAGAAAAGACTATGCACCGGATGGTTAGTGTCCTTAAAATGGATGCTGCCTTTTTGAGGTACAACCTCTTGAAGATACAGTATCCTTGATGATTGGCAAAGTTGTGCCCGTGATGGAGCTGGCTGAATCTTTAGTGAGACACCAAATCTCCTCAAACTCCTAATGAAGTAGAGTCACTGGTGTGCCTTCTTCATAATTGCATCACTGTGTTGGGCTCAAGACAGATTCTTGAAGATGTTGATACTGAGGAACTTAAAGCTGTTCAACCTTTCTACCGTTGATTCCTCAATGAGTCCTCCCGACTTCCCCTTCCTGAAGTTCACAATCAATTCCTTGGTCTGTTGACACTGAGCGTGAGCTTGCTGTTGCAGACCACTCAAGCTGATCTATCTCACTCATGTACACTTCCTCATCAGCATCTGAAATTTTACCAACAACAGTGGTGTCATCTGCAAATTTATAAATGGTGTTTGAGCTTCAATAATGAGTGTAGAGAGTAGTGCAGTGGTATTGAAGGCTGAGCTGTAGGTGATAAACAGAAGAATGATGTATGTTTTGCTGTTCTTTAGGTGCTCCAAAACAGAGTGGAGAGCCAATGACATTGCACCTTCTATAGACTTATAGCAGTAGGCAAATTGTAGTGAGTCCAGATCCTTGCTCAGGCAGGGGTTAATTCTAGCCATAACCAATTGCTCAAAACACTTCATTAAGGTAGATGTAAGAGCTACTGGTCAATAGTTATTGAGGCAGCTCACCCTTTCTTCTTGGGCAGCGATATGATTGCTGCCTTTCTAAAGCAGATGGGAGCCTCACAACCAGAGCAACAAGTGCCTGAAAATGATCTTGAATACTCCAGCCAGTCAGTTAGCACAGCTTTTCAGTACCTAGCCAAGTATATTGTCAGGGCTTAACTCCTGGTTCCTTAAAGAATTATATTTGAATTATCCACACTATTTTTTTCAGACATCTTACTAGCAACTGCTCTGCTTCAGATGAGCAGGAAAAGCTCACCATCTTCCTTTCTCAAGTTTGATTAGAAAGTCTTCTGAAGCTCACTGATAAAATAGATTTCCAGTTTACATAACTTCAGGAAGCTTCTGTTTACATTAGACAGTGACTTGTCTATTTGTACTGTCCTGTAGGTTAACATTGGTTAACATTTGGCAACCAATACAACCCCATCAATGATCAAATGTAGAATATTATAACTAACTGGCTGCAATATTTTTAATTCATCAGGCCAAAATGTTTTATGTATTCTCAGAGATTTTTCAGCCCTTTTCTTCTTTTTTTTTGTGCAAGAGTTTTTTTTTCTCTAACCCTTATTCACTTCCATTTAATTGCTTGGAAGATTCAAAATATTTCTTCCCTTTAAAACAGAATTCTTAAAAATGGCAGAGGAATGATCAAACAGGATGTAATCATTTGTAGTTCGTTAATCTTGATGAAGGGCCTAAAACGTCCAATATTTATTCCTCTCCATAGTTGCTGCCTGACCTGCTGAGTTCCTCCAACATTTTGTATGTGTTGCAAGCATTTGTGTCAAGATCTGTTTATGAAATAGGATTATGAAAATCGAGGGATTGTAGGGACATGAAAAGTAATTTAACTCTAAAACGAATGAGTTTGTGTCTGGTAAAAAATTAGCATTAAAACAAAAGATCAATCCCAACTCTAGCTGAGATCAGTTCTACTCAGTACCAGTTTTAAATGGGGAGAGGAAGAGATAAAACAGTCAATACATTCTCAAGAAGCACATCACTCAGTAACAACGATGTATCTCCATTTCAGCAGGATTTTATTTTATTTTAACTATTATCATCTTAGTTGCCAGGCAAGTCAATGAAGTTGAGAAGCATTAGATCCATGATTAAAGTGCTTTCACTGCTTGTGATTCAGGAAAAGTAAGTGAACGTGTGTGAGTGAAATCCTGTCCCACATTAGTAACTCTCAGACCTGTTTGCTGAAAGTGTTTACTTCTTGGTTATGTAAAAAATAGAGCAATGCAAGAAATATCAACACATGTTCTACTGCTATTGCAAAATCTGCCAGTCATCCTGATGCACCATCAATAACTCACTCTGAGACGTAAAGGTGAGATATCGGCTTTTATTGACTGGAAGAAGGAACAAGCAGTGGTTGACCACCATACTACATCCTGGAGACAGAGAGGCCGGGCTCAGACCTCAATCGCCTTTATACAGGGGTCTGTGGGAAGAGCCACAGGAGCAGTCAGCAGGGGGCGTGTCCAGACAGATATATGTAGTTCACCACACACCCCCTGTCAAAAACCACAATATTTGTGAAACCTACATTTTTGGCTTTCTGCCCATAACCTTTGCATGTCACTCAGTTCATGGATACTCTGAAATATCAGTACCTTAATATCAGTACCAAATTTGCCAATGTTTAACTAATCAGAGCACCACCAAGTTTTTAAATCTGGTCAAAAATTAAATGATTGTCTTGGGCTAACTGCTAGTTGGCCTCTGTATCAGTAATTAATGTGATGTGTGATTTTTCTTCTCCTGATCATCTAATCAAAGCTGAAGAGTGAAATACTTTGACTTGCCTCACATTGCTGGATGTGCAGCTCCATGACTTCCTGTCCTGCTGGATCTAGTTAATCACAAATTATTTATTCTTGTTAGGGCATTGATCATACCTCAAATATTGAGAAACAAGCACTCACTTAGCAGTGTAATTGGAAAAGGTAATGTACACCATATCCGCAGTAAATGGTTTATAAACAATAACATACTGTAATGTTTCATTAAAATATAATGCTGTACAAAATGGTAAATTATAAACAAGATCGTCATTTACTATAAACATAGGAATTTCTGCAAATGCTGGAAATCCAAAGCAATGCGCACAAAATGCTGGAGAAACTCAGCAGGCCAGGCAGCATCTCTGGAAATAAATAAGCAGTTGATGTTTTGGGCCAAGACCCCTTCTTTTACCATAAAGATTGTAATGTAATGCAGCATTTTAAGTCATGCAACGGAATTTGTATTTACATTTTTGGAAGTTGTCTCTGTTGAGATATAGAAAAATACAGCAACCAATTGCCACAAGGAGAAATAAAATAGGCAACCATTTTTGCTGGGTCAGAAGACAATATCTGAGAGGACTAACAAGTCTTCAGTTTAACATAGAGTACCATCTGAAATACAGCTGTTCTCTGAGTGCTGTACCAAAATGTCAGGTTAGGTAATGACGAACCAAGAGATGGTTTATGAAATAACTCAAAGTCCACTTTTGGCCTCCTTCCATGCTGTAAATTCCTATACTAAACTCCTTAGAGATGAGTAGCTGAAGGGTATGTTAAACAGAGATATTCAAGATTTTTTAAGAATCTGAGTAGATAAGGAGCAAGAGTTTTCATCCTTATGTAAGCTTTTAACTAAACGATAAATGACTAACGAACCAGAGTGCAGGTGAGAAATTATTTTATACAGTGGGAGTTATGATCTGGAACACCTTGCTTAGGAGAGAGATAAATGTAGAAATATTAGTAATTTTAAATGAAAATTGCCTACATATTTAACTTCAAAAATAGCATTTACATGGCTGTGACCAAAGGGAATGGGGGCGGCATTTATTCACAGCTAAATATTAAGGGTGGCATAACCTCCTGAGCTGTGTGCTTCTATGATTATTTGTTTAAGACTTTTGATTGGAATTACAGCTCAGAGGCAAGTAGCACTCCATTAACATATGACAACACTGACACAGCTCCATATTTACTGGATTATGCTTTAGCAGATATCATACTGAAATTTAAACAGGTTTCCATGCCACAGGAACTATCTGAGATTTCTTGCATCATTCATTTTCATTTGCCAGAATGGAAGAACTTTCAAGAACAAACACAAATACCAAGATCAATCATTATCCAATGTAAATTCTTTATTTGGGAAATTATGACTTTTAGCAAACATGTGTATGCTTTTCAGAGCACCATTGATTCATTTTAAGAGGTCTTTTATTAACTGTGTAAAGATTTTTAATGAGTGGAAGGAAATAGAAATCTCAGTTAAAAATTGTGATTTCGTCCAGGGGCGTATCTATGGAAAATAGCACCTATGGCAAGCACTGAAATTGCGCCCCTGTCCAAACATCTGACACCCATCTTTTAGATAACTTTACCATAATATCAGCTCAAAAATACGTCAAGCTAGTTAATCTTTTAATAACAAATTATGGCACTACATGAAAATTATAATTGCACCTTCCTTGCTTTCACTGATGCAAATTGATCTATGATGTGATCAAAGTCAGTTTTTTCAGTTTCTTCTCTTTCTACACTCAGCAGAGCAAGATCACAGCGTCTGCCTTGACCCATGGAGGCTCTCAAATACTAAAGTATTAGTTTTCACTTGCTGAATGATCTCTCAGCTGGTAATGGAAACTGCGATGGTTAGCATTATCTGAATAGCAATGTGAAGATTGGGGAAGACGCTCTCATCTCCATACTGAACAATAAATTCAAGAAGCTCTTCAGGTCTTGATATTTTCATGTTGACCCACCTTGATAGCAACATTCTGCAATCCAAAATTTCTTCATATAGCTGCTGTCCATCAACATCAGATCTGTACAATTTGCCCAAATTTTCGCACTTCTTTAGGTCATTACTGTCGTCACTGTAACACAGTCCCTCGACTTCGAGAAGGAACCCAAATTTGATGTCAGTGTCATGCAAATGAGCAAACCTTTCATCCATTTCTCTGTGAAGACAGTCGAGTGTTTCCTTCATGACTCTTTCCATTTCCTCCTTAGCTGTTAACCAAGCATCTCTTGAGTTCTCATCAGCTATTCATTTCTTTTGTCTTTGACGTCTTTCAACTTCAATATTCCATTCTTGACAGAGACCAACTCTTTCTTCAAGTGACTCACTGACCAACACTTCTCTTTCATCATAAAAGTGATCTTGGAGGGCTTTCAAATCCAGGGCAGCATCGTGGAAGTTCATGCTACGATCCTGCAGCCTCTTTTGAATACAGTCAATGCAAATAAGTACTTTTTTCCAAAATCCTAGCAAAATCAGAAAATTGTAACTCAACACGTGGTTGTACAGCTCCCTTGTGTCACTTCTTGTTTCACTAGTCTTGTTTTCATTGTCTATCATGTCCTAGAGAACTTGAAGTATCGCCTCAAGGTACTTGTTGACGGGCTTCACTGCTTGTGTCCTTACACTCCACCTGGTTTCGGACTCTTAATAACTGCAGGCAACCGTTTTTGAGTTTTTCCCAGCACTGTTTTGAACGAGAGAAAAACACGTAGGGAGTTTCGATAGTTCCAAAAAACGTGACCATCATTGTATCCTGCTTGGCTGCATGTACACCCACCAAGTTCAGTGAGTGATTGTCACAATTTACAAACGCTGCCAGGTTTTTTTCTCACTTATTCTTTGATGAACACCATTTCTGTGTCCAGCTATCACAACAGCATTGTCATAGCACTGTGACCGACAATCTTGTAATTCCATTTCATCCTTCTCTAGCTGTTTCAAGATATCTTCAACCAAGCTCTCAGCATCCTTCCGGCTTATCTGGATAAAACCAAGGAAGGACTCTCTAACATGGACTGTTTACCTCTCAAAATCAACTTCCACATACCTCACTACTTCTGACATCTGCTCACAGTGGGCCTGATCAGGAGTCGAGTTGAACATGAGACCATAGTACTTGGCTTTACGAATGATTCTCAGTAAATTCTGGCGAACAGTGGATATCATCATGTGGATCAATTTGTTCTAGACGCCCGGTGAAAGGTAAGACATGGATCCAGGATGAGTCTCCAAATGAGTGAGGTGTTCTTTTATGACAGGGTCAAAGATGGCCAGTAGTTTCAGTAAGCCAAGGAAATTGCCTACATTGGAGTCATCGTATAGCTGAAGTTACTCCCTGTGTCCTCACAAAGCCAGGTTCTGAGTCGCAAGGAATTTTATGCAGTGGAGAATTCTCGTCAAGATATCATGCCACTTCTCAATCTGTGACTGAAATACTGTGTCAATAACTCCTCTTTCCATTTTTTTCCATTTCTTTCCACTATGTGAAGCATTCCTGATGGTTCTTGGCTTTTTCATGAACACTAATCCTTTCAGGTGCTTTCCACTGGTTGAATCCACTTTCCTGCTCCAATCAGGATTGATGGTCTGACTGGGAATAGAGAAGACAACAGATACAAAATGCAGACTTTTTAGAAGGGGAATAGACCAGCCATGAGTGAGTCATTTCCTCACCACGACCATTTCCCAATTTCCTCTTGGACCAAGTTTTGTTCATTGAGCGATTATTTGCTTGTAGGAAAGGCCCCTCACTGTCCTGGAACTACTTCAAACCCAGCTTTATTATTTCTGTTCTCAACACATCAGGCAGAATTGCTTTTCCAGTTTCCTTGTTGAATTTCAGAAGTCCAATGTCATGCTGTTCAATCATTCCTGGTATGACAGTTTGAGGCTCTTTGACACCATCCAGTTCACTAGGTTCAGTATCGTCAGGTTCAATTTTGTCAGGTAAAATCTTGTCAATAAACTCAACATCACGACCACCACCATCATCCTCTTCCCCTCCTGTCATGTCCACATCCTCTGTGGCAGCCTCACTCTTAATCTCGTCATACTCGGATTTATCTGACTTGACTTCCTCCTCGGCTTGTGACGCATTAGTACTTGACCCAACTTCGGATTCTAACAAACTTGTAGAAGGTGCAGACGACTCCATGGAACGTGTCGAACTACTTATTCTGGGCTTTTAAAAGAAGGGCATGAAGAACTTGCTCGACTTCTTGGTTTCCTCCGCCTCCAGCTTTCATCTCTTCCGTCCTTCAGCTCCACTTTCCTTCTTCTTTGTGAAGAAATGTTTTATTGTCTTCTTACACAATGCTCTGAAATAAGGCCATCCTAGTGCTTCTCATCCATGATAATCAAATACAGATCATACATCTGAAGAAAATTCTTCTTTTGCTATCGAGGATGGCTTGTCTGACTTTAATAGTAACTGCTCAGTGGTGCTCCCTTCAAGTGGCACCCAGGGCACGTGCCATACCTGCCATACCTTCGATACACCACTGATTTCGTCATAGTAATAATGGTGGCCATTTATCTATCAAGCTTACTAATGGAATTTATCTGATTTAGTTTCTCAGTTTTATGTACAAAGGCAGTACTCATGATTTTATTACACAATAAAATGAAGAGGGACTGACTATTTGAGCACCTGAGCCTATTCTGGCAATGAATTAATTTGTGGTGGAGCAGGACCTCAGTTCCAACTATTTGACACCAAAGGAACCAGTAACAAAGGAGATTGCAAGTTTCTTAGCTGGGGCTGTGCTCTTAACTTGATTATATCCTTTGCTAGAGCCTACAGGATCAGGCAAAGTTATTCAGTATATTATATGTAATGAAAACACATTGTAAAATAGCTTCACATGGCACATGATTGCATTGTTTACATAGAACTACAACAACATGGCTTTGTGGGTAAAACCATAGAGCAGTGAGGAATAAGATCCTGATTTTAACCTCTCTGCTGCAGTTTCTATTTGCAAAGAAGGTGATTTTGGAATGGAAGCTGGAATAAGAAGTACCACCCAACTGCCTGAATTATAATTTCACTTCATTTGGCAGTGCATACTGTCTATATGGACTTCTGTAAAAATTGTTTGATAAGGTCTCTCACAATAGGCTAGTTAAGACAATCAAGACACAAGGGATCCATGGTTGGTAAATTAGATCCACAATTGCTTGTTGGAGAAGACAAAAGGGTAGTGGAGGAAGGGGTGATTTTATGACAGAAAGTCATTGGCCAGTAGTGTTCTGCAAAGATCAATACTTGGACCTTAGTTGTTGTAATATATATTAAAGATCTGTTATGAAATATAGGCAGTCAGATTAGTAACTTTACAGATGATGCAAAAATTATTTGAGTTGTAATAGTGAGGAATGTTATCAATGTATAAACAGGATATACTGTAGATCAGTTGGAAATTTGGGCTGAATTGGCAGATGACATTTAAGCTGGACAAGTGTGAGGTCAAACGCTTAAAGAAAGTATATATTAAAAGGCAGGAACCTTAACAGCATTGATGTACAGGGGTATCTTGGGGGGGGGGTGCGGTGGTGTGTGTGTGTGTGTGTGTGTGTGTGTGTGTGTGTGTGTGTGTGTGTGTGTGTGTGTGTGTGTGTGTGTGTGTGTGTGTGTGTGTGTGTGTGTGTGTGTGTGTGTGTGTGTGTGCGCGCGCACGCGCACCCTTAACTGGTGGAGTCGGCGGGGCGCTGTCATGACAAGCTTTTTGCACCAATCTTTTTGGTGATTGCTCATCGTAGGGTATGTCTTGGGTATCTGAAACCTGAGGAAGCTGATCCCTTCTCCAGGTTTTATTTGGAGCCAGCTGGATTCGAACTCGGGAGCCTTCGCTCTGAAGCCTGGTGCTGATGCCACTACGCCACTCCCTGAACTTGGCAACACAAGTGGAGATGGTAAAGCAGGCATGCAGCATACTTGTGTCTGGATTGGCCTTTCTGTATAAAAGTTAGGAAATCATGTTGCAGCTGTATAAAACCTTAGTTTGACCACATTTGGAATTGCATCTGCAGTTCTGGTGAACACACAATACAAGCGATGAGCAGTCTGTAGAGAGGATGCAGATGATGGTTACCAAAATGTTGTCTGGATTGGAATGCATTGTCTATAAGCAGAAGCTGGACAAACATGGATTGTTTCCTTTGGAGTGTCTGAGGATGAGGTGGTGGGGGGCAGGAAGTTGGAGGTGTTGGCAGGGCTGGTGGCACAATCTGACCGAAGTACGATTATTATTTAATGCATGGATGGGATCGGTAGTGCTTTTATTCCAAGGTGGAAATGTCAAATAATCGAGAGCATGGGTTTAAGGTGAGAAGGGTAAAGGAGATTTGAGAAACATTTTTTATATTCACCGAGTGGGTAGGTGGCTGAAATGCACTGCCAAGGGAGGTGGCGGGAGCAGATACAATAACATTTAAGGGGCATTTATATGGACACACAAACAGGCTGGGGATGGAGGGATATAGGAATGTAGACTATGTGCAGAAAGATGGAATAAATTTAGATTGGCATCATGGTTAGTGCAGACATGTTGGGTTGTTCCTCTGCTGTCCCATTTTGTGTTCAACAGAACCGGCCTCCAACACCACATAGGAAGGCTTCAGAAACTTCTGGACAATACAAGTGCAATGAACGAGAGGTGTGATGAGAGTTTGTCTCCTGATGATGAGTAATCTGGACTGAGATTCTATAGGACTCCCAATGCAGAAGTAGATACAATTTATTCTTGGAACAACACTCATTTACAGCAGGACAACATCTTCCTTTCTCACATTACAGTTTATAGGGCCTGCAACGTGCAGGGTCAGTGATGACTTCTATCTGATTGGCTCAGTGCTGAAAGGATCATGCCTCTGATTATGTCAGCCTCTAAACAGTTGAGGAGAAAGTGTGAACCAGCTTCTCCCGCCTCCAAATAAATGTAAGGTTGATCAAAATAAACACACTTCTGTTTGGCCTGAGAAATGGATGGTGTAAACATTTTTTTTTACCACATCAGGAGGACAGTTTGAAATTTAATTCCAGAATCCACCTCTGCTGTTTTCCTGTGGTAAGTATAATATTAACGGTTATTCGTCCAGCAGCAGTAACTTCACCCAAGACTATATTTGAATGATTTTGTTTTTGCACATATGCAAGTTTTTATAAATAGAGTGGTAATAGTACTTTATACCACTTTCACAGTACCACATGAAATATCACAATGACATACAGATTATATGACCTAATTCCCAGACTGCGTAATTGGATCTAGCTCCCAAATCTGCTTGTTAGTTTTGAGTTTGCAATTCTCCTTAGGCAACTTCAATCCACAATTGAAAAACACAACTTAGTTCTCAGGCCTCTGGTGTCCAATTCCAGCTCCCTAAGGTATGCATCAGTCTGCTTGGCTTTGGTCTGAACTTTAAGAAAAAATTGCCTTATCATTATAGAACTTGGCCACTTTAGGTTGTACCGTATTTATCAGAACGCATAGAAGCATGTTTTCAGCAGCTACATAGTTAACAGATTTTTATCCTAGTCCTCATCTTTCAACCAGTACATCTGTTCTTTGAGCTTTGTTTAATATTGAATACTCTACTCTGACTTACAGTGTTGTATCATCTCTCAGCTGTCATCACCTGTGCTTAGTTCTCATGACTCAGCTGATTTTTAGTCCCAGAAAAGCTAAGTGCTTCCCACAATTTCTTCACATTTACAAAAGATGCTAACACAAAGCATGCTAGGAACTTTGCCCTATTAGATTATTTTAAAAAATCAACAAGGGAGACTTCGCACGCAATTACATTTTTTTACTGAAGCTTCTACCAAATGAATTGCAAGCCTTTGTAGATTTTTGGTATAACATCAATTAAATGTTGAAGTTAGGTACTAGAGTTGCATCATCATTAGCCAAGGGCGAGGTGCCGAAAGACTGGAGGGTTGATAACGTTATTGCTTTATTTAGAAGGGCTGAAAGGACAACCTAGTGGGCCTAACATCAGTGATGGGAAGGTTACTGGGTTGAGGAGATGGGGTGGGGGGGGGGGAGTGTTTGATTGACAGCATCTACCTACATTTGGAAAGGAATAGTCACCACGGCTTTGTGCATAGAAAACAGTGTCTCACTGAGTTTTGCTGAAGAGGTGAACAAGAAGACTGATGATTATCAACTTGGACTCTTGCAAGTTCAAACATAATTGGTTGGATTGGACGTTTAGATCACATGGGGTCCAGGATGAACTGGCTAATTGGATCCAAACTTGGCTTTTTGGTAGGAGATGGAGTGTGGTAGTGGAGGGTTATATTTTTAGATTAGATTCCTCTGATCAGTGGTTCAGTTTTGGGTCCACTGTTATTTGTTACCTACATTAACAAGTTGGAATGTTTAGAAAAATTTGTGGATGAAACCAAAATTGACAGTGAAGGAAGTTATCTAACATTACAACATGATCTAGATCAAGTGGAAAAAGTAGCCAAGAATTGGCAGATGGAATTTAACGTGGAGAAGTGTGAAGTGATGCATTTTGTTAAGTTAAACCAGGACAGGATATATACAGTAAATAGCAGGGCCTTGGGTAGTGTTGTAGAACAGAAAGGTCAATGCATACAGGTGCATTGTTTCCTGAAAGTGGTGATACACTTTTACACATGGTGGTAAAAAGAGACATTTGCCTTCCTCAGACGGGGCATTGTGTACAAGTGCTGAGACATCCTGTTACAGTTGTGCAAGATGTTGATGAAACCACACTTGAGGTTTTGCAATCACTTTTGATCACCCAGTTATAGGCAAGATGCCATTAAGCTGAAAAGTGTGCAGAGAAGATTCACAATGATATTACTGAGACTAGACGGCTTAACTTATAATCGTAGGGCAGCATGGTAGTATAACAGTCAATGCAATCACTTTACAGTGCCAGTGATCACTGATCTGATGTTCAATTACCACCAGTGTCTGTAAGAAGTTTGTACATTCTCCCCATGACTATGTGAGTTTCCTTCTGGTTCTCCGGTTTCCTCTCAGCTTCAAAAGGCGTACAGGTTAGAGTTAGTAAGTTGTGGGAATGCCTTGTTGGCACTGGAAGTGTGCTGACACATGGGCTCCCTCAGCATAATCCTTGCTCATTGGACTTGATTTAAACCATGCGGTTCACTGTATGGCTTGACATTTCAATGTCCACGTGACAAATGAAGCTAATCCTATCTTCTCTTAGAAGGCAAGAATGGATTGGCCAGAGCTTTTTCTCCTGGAGTTCCTTACAGAGTTCCTTAAAATTGAGGTGCATAGATGAAGTAGATGTTCGGTCTTTTTCCCAGGGTAGGGTATAGCTTTAAGGTGAGGGAAGAAAGATTTAAATGTGAACTGAAGGGCAAATCTTTCCACATAGAGTGTGGTGGGTATTTGGGATGAGCTGCCACAAGAAATAGTAAAGGCATGTACAATTGCAATGTTTAAAAGATATTTTGATTGGTATATCAAATTATTAAATTGAAAATTATTCAAAAGGATATGGGCAAAACATAGGCAAATGGGACTAGCTCATGTAGGCAATTTGGTTGGCGTGGATGAGTTGGGAACTAGGGTCTGTTTCACTGCATCCATTAGTTGATAGGTGCATTGGCAGAAAGGTTGAAGTGTTCAATATATGAAAACCTTAACTACGTGATTTCAGAGAAAAGGTCAAGGTCTCTTGTTGGGGAAGAAAGGAAGAACAGAAGAAAGTTGATTTAAAAGCTTCAAGAAATAGTTTACAGCAGAGTTCTAAATCAACAATTATTATCTGGGTAAAACCAAGTCACATTCCTCTGGGGAAGTGGAGCAAAGCCACCGTTGTTCATATGACGTAGATAAGGAGCAGGGAAAATTTTGACAGTTAAGACAGTTGAGTTAATTGTTTATTGAGTTTGCATCAGAGTTGGTTAGGCAAAGAGAATTGCCTAAGTACGTCATTAGAAGCCCACTTGAGTAAAGACAGAGATGAGATTGTGTAACGATCACATCACCATGTAGTTTGTTGACATACCCACATGTTTGTGATTGGTTTGTCAATAGTTTGAGATATTAGTATGGCAGTGGACAGGGAACACGTGATATAGATAGTGGTTGATAAGATGGGCAGGTCAAAAGGGGTCAACACACTTCTTTACTTGCTGTTGGGAAAATATTTAACACAGGCTCGCTTCAACAAGTGGGTCTAACTATCACTATATATTCTTTTTCAGCAAAAATGCCTTGTATTTTTCTTAACAGAGCATAGACCAATACAGCACAGGAACAGAACCCCTACAGCCCATAATATCTGTGCTGAATGCACAATGCCAAATTAAATCCCTTCTTCCTGCACTTGATCCATGTCCTCTGCATGTTCATGTGTTTATCTAAACGCTTCTGTCGTATTTGCTTCCAACCGCTATCACCGACAGCCTGTTCCAGCAACCTACCGCTTTCTATATAGAAAATTTGCCTTGCACATCTCCCTTAAACTACCTTAAGTGCATATCCTCTAGAATTTGACATTTCTATCCTGGGAGAAAGATCAAGACTGTCTACCCTATCGATGCCTCTCATAACTAAATATCTTTCAAACATTGTAACTGTACCCATCTCTACCACTTCCTTTGGCAGATCTCCCCTCAGCCTCCAGTACTCCGGAGAAAACAGCCTATGTTTGTCCAACCTCTCACTATAGCTCCTACTCTGGAATCCAGGCAACGTCCTGCGAGACCTCCTCTGTACTTGCTCCAAAGCTCCCGTGTCCTTCCTCTAATGGGGCGAACAAAACTTCATACAATCCTTCAAGTATGGCCTAATCAAAATGTTATATAGCTGCAACATGGCTTCCTTACTCTTATATTCAATGCCCCAATCAATGGCGGGTAGTATGCCACATGTCTTCTCTACCACCCAATCTAACAGAGTGCCCAATAACGTTAAGTTGTTCTGCCCAAGTTACATTTCTGCAAACACTCAGCCTGGCTTTAAGGAAAGCTAGTAGAATGTTTCCAGTTTATTTAGACACAGCTGCAATCAGCTTCTTGGAGACAGTAGTCCCAATGGCTTTCAGTTAGCATTACATTATCAACGTTATTGTATCTGCATGCACATTTTGTATGGTTAATTTGTACCATGTGACTCTTACTTTCACAGCTGAGATCTGATGAGTGCAGCATGCCAAATTGTTACGCATCAATGGACCGAGCCCTTGGTTAATTACACACTAGACAGGAATGGGAATGCTGCTGATCTTGTTTCTTACACTACTGGCACCAGCAGTGGCACCCACAGTCTCCCAGTGGGTTTCCACTCAATTTTCCAACAGCCCAAATAACGAGCTTTGTCTGCTGCCTCTATCCAACACAGGTGAGCCACGTTCAGGTAAACCACCACAAGATGGTCTCAAAGATCTACGTCTTAAAACTTTTAGCTGAATTGAACAAGGAAGCAGCAGGATATTTAGTTATGCAACGGAACCGCAATCAGAATCTGGCTCAATATCACTGGTGTATCGTGAAATTTGTGAACTTTGTGGCAGCAGTACAATGCAATACT
Organism: Hemitrygon akajei; assembly: GCF_048418815.1. Taxonomy (NCBI): domain Eukaryota; kingdom Metazoa; phylum Chordata; class Chondrichthyes; order Myliobatiformes; family Dasyatidae; genus Hemitrygon; species Hemitrygon akajei. The sequence continues at coordinate 56,806,759 of NC_133128.1, forward strand.
TGATAACAGAGGGAAAAATAAAACTGTGAAGTACAGTAAATATATATATATATCTATAATAGTTAAATAGTTAGTGCAAAAATAGGACATTAAAAAAAAGTAGTGAGGTAGTGTTCATGGGTTCAATATCCTTTCAGGAATCAGATGGCAGAGGGGAAAAAAACTGTTCCTGAATGGTTGAGTGTGTGCCTTCAAGCTTCTGTACCTCCTTCCTGGTGGTAACGATGAGAAGAGGGCATGTCTTGGGTGGTGGAAGTCCTTAATGATGGATGTCGCCTTCCTGAGGCACGGCTCCTTGAAGATAACCTGGATACTATGGAGGTTATTGCCCATGATGGAGCTGGCTAACTTTACAACTCTCTGCAGCTTATTTCGATCCTGTGCAGAGGCCGTCATCTCCCCTCCGCCTCCCAGACCAGAAGGTGATGTAGCCAATTAGAATACTCTGTACAATACATCTGTAGGTTTTCGAGTGTTTTGGTGACATACCAAATCTCAAACTCTTAATGAAATATAGCCATTGTCTTGCCTTCTTTATAGGTGCATTAATATGTTGGGTCCAGCTTAGGTCCTCAAAGATATTGACACCCAGAATTTTGAAATTGCATATTCTTTCCACTTCTGATCCTTCTGAGGACTGAAGTGTGTGTTCCCTTGTTTTACTCTTTCTGAAGTCCACAATCAGTTCTTTGGTCTTACTGACGTTTGAGTGCAAGGTTGTTGCTGAGACACCATTCAGATAGCTGCTATTATCTTGTTCCTGTATGCTCCCTCGTCACTATCTGAGATTCTGCCAACAATGGCTGTATCATCAGCAAATTTATTCGTGGTGTTTCAGCTATACTTAGCAACACAGTCATGGCTGTAGAGAGAGTAAAGCAGTGGGCTAAGCAGACATCTCTGAGCTGTGCCAGTGTTGATTGTCAGCGAGGTGGAGATGTTGTGACGTTCTAGCATAAAGTGGTTGAGCAGAATCTTAACATAATATTCTCATTTGATATTTCTTCGAGCACACATTAGCCAAAGGTAAGGAAATTAGAGAAGAAAGCTGTCAACATTTAAATTAACATTTTTAATTATCATAATATGGAACAGTGAGTGTGGGGTCTAAGTCCTAGCAGGTGCTTATTTGTATTATTTTTGTGCCCTGTGGGTGATGGTGGTCACACAATTCTTCCTGAGGAAGAGGTTCAAGTATCACCTGTGACACTTTTTTCAGATGAATTTACTTAAGTCATTCGGAATATTGAATAACCCCCAACATAATCCAGTAAATATCATTGATACAATCTACTGCTAAGATCAAACTTTTATATAAAATTCAATCATTTTCATGTCAGGCAGGTAACCTAAATATTTATCTATAAGTGGATTAGCTTAGATACTGATCTCCTTATCCTTAACAATTTATTCCACTATAAATTAGGTTACCATTGTCCCTGAAGAGTTTAGTGGTGCTTTTGCACTCAATCATATCATCATAGTAACTTTAGAATTAAAACATATTTATTTTAAAACTGGAATTCCTGATAACTTTTGCAGATTTTTTTGGTGGAGAACTGTTTGATACTAGTGAATGGACACAAGATTTTCTGTATTTTCATTACATATTTTTGCCTGTTGTTACTGCTAGCTGCTCTCGAACCTAATGCAGAATTGAGAAGATATGTATAATGTGCCTGGGACTGATCTAGTGTGAGCCTGACTCAGTTGGCAATGCTGCTGAAGATTAGGAGCTCAAGGATTACACTTTGCAATATATGTGCTGTCATTCACATGATCATTTAAAATTGAGGCTCCATCATGTTTTTTTCTTCAATGGTAGCTGGATCACATATGGGTGTGGTTGAATTATCAACTCACTGGCTCATTTTCTGCAGCTGCATTAATTTAATACAAACATTGTTGCTACCTATCTAAACAATTTGTCCTTTTATTAGATAGTTGATATTTAAAGAGATGTAATCTATCCTCTTCCTCACAAATAGGGAATTGCAAAACTAATGAATGTCTGGATATAGTATGATGATATTTCATAACTTATTTCATAACTGATTTGTATTTAAAAACTTGTAATTAGAAAGTTAATTAAATTTTTTTGTGTAATGCCTCAATTATCCATGCTGAGTGAACCTATTCAAGACACAATAGTGCTGTGTTTTACATTCCGACTTAGAACATAAGGCACAGCAAACTGAGGCGGCATGGTAGCATAGTGGTTAGCACAACACTTTACGGTGTAGGCAACCTGAGTTCAATTCCAGCTGCTTCCTGTGAGGTGTTTGTGCTTTCTGCCTGTGACTGCATAGGTTTGCTCCAGGTGCTCTAGTTTCTTCTCACAGTCCAAAGACATACCGGTTGGTAGGTTAATTGGTCATTGTAAATTGCCCTGTGATTAGGTTTGGATAAAATTGGGGGATTACTGGTCCTGAAGGTCTATTCTGCATTGTACCTCAATAAATAAATAAACAAAATAAATAAATACCCCATCATAGGAGGAATAAACAGCAAATTAACAATGCAACCTGCCATGTAATTTTGAAGCTAGTGAAAGGTATGTTTTTGATAACATTTTCTTCACTGACAAAATAGCAAAGTATGAAAATCAAGTGGTAGAGTTAACTTAACAAACTGAAGGCAAAATAAAGATTAAAGATAAAGATTAGCTTTATTTGTCGCACATACATTATAACATTGAAAAAATACAGTAAAATACATTGCTTGCATAAATGATCAGCACAGTGCTGGATGTGCTGAGAGCAACTCACAAGTGTTGTCATGCTTCTGGTGCTAACATAGTCTGATTAGGGATAGTCAACGTGGCTTTATGAGGAGCAGGTCATGCTTCAAGAGCCTGATTGAACTATTTCAGGATGTGTAAAGCACATTGACGAAGGTAGAGCCGTGGATGTGGTGTACATGGATTTTAGTAATGCGTTTGGTGAAGTTTCCTCTTGGTATGCTCATTTCATGGCGCTCAAAAACTTCTACAGATGTACCGTGGAGAGCATTCTGGCATGCTGCATCACTGTCTGGTATGGGTGTGCTACTGCACAGGACCGAAAGAAGCTGCAGAGGGCTGTAAATTTAGTCAGCTCCATCTTGGGTACTAGCCTCTGTAGTACACAATACATCTTCAAGGAGCGGGGACTCAGAAAGTCAACGTTCATCATTAAATCCCCCCATCACCCAAGACGTGACCTCATTGTTACGGTCAGGAAGGAGGTACAGAAGCCTGACGACACACACTCTGTGTTTCAGGAACAGTGCCTTCCTAGGGTGGTAGTAGATAGAGAATATTCTGCCTAGATGTCAGTGTAGAGGGACAGAGGGATCTTGGGGTTCACATCCATAAGTTGCTGCGCAAGTTGATGGGTTGTTGAGAAGGTGTATGACTAATGGCCTTCATTAGTTTGGGGATCTAAGTCAATAGCCGTGAGGTAATGCTGCAGTTCTATAAAACCCTGATTAGGCCACTCTTAGAATATTGGGATCAGTTCTGGTCATTTCATTATAGGAAATATATGGTAGCTTTAGAGAGGGTGCAAAGGAGATTTACCAGGATGCTGCCTGGACTAGAGTGCATGTCTTATGAAGATAGGATGAGTGAGCTAGGTTTTTTCTCTTCGGAGTGATGGAGGATGATAGTAGACTTGATAAAGGTGTACAAGGAGATAAGAGGAATAGGTAGAGTGGAAAACCCAATACTTTTTCCCAGAGTGGAAATGGTTAATACAAGGGGGCATAATTTTATGGTAATTGAAGGAATGTATGGGGGTAGGGTATGTCTGAGGTAAGTTCTTTCCGCAGACGGGTGGGCGTGTGGCACACCCTGTCACAACATCATGAGCAGAAAGGCCTGTACTGTAATGTTCTATAATCTCATCAACTTCCCTCAATCTAACACTTACCTATTTTAGTGACCAATTAACTAAACAACACATCTGCCTTTGGGAGTGATGGATGCATGAAACACCTGAGTGATGATGAGGCAGATACATTAAAGGTATCTATGAAAAACCCTAAGATAGGCTCGTGGATGTTGGAAAAATTGAGGGTTATGTTGGAGGGAAGGCATAGATTGATTTTATAGTAGGTTAAAAGGACAGCAATACATTATGGGCCGAAGGTCCTGTAGTATGATGTAATGTTCCATGTTCTCTATTCCATAGCAGACCCATAACTTACCAACCCTAACTTGTACGTCTTTGGAATGTGGGAGGAAACCAGATCACCCAAAGGAAATTCGTGAGTTCATGGGGAGAATGTGCAAACTTCTCACTGTAGAGCAATGCTACATGTTAAACATGATTACACAGGAGCTTGTGAGCTTCAACTTTTTGATTTGACTCATGATCCTAAGCTTCCTCTCTCTATGTAGCTCTACATATAGTATACATTGTGAAGAGCATCAATATTGTGTGGCTGTCATAAGAACAGTTTATTTACCCAGGCCATGAGATCTAACTTTTGCAAAGGAGCAGTAACATTCGTTTGATTCAGGTTGACTTACTCAGCTTTATGTAGAGTGAAACTCTGTGAAAGAAGCCTAATTATGTGCAGCGTCAAAGCTTGATTCCAGCATGAGCTGTGGTGCTTCCTGCTGTTCTGATTAATAACCTGTTCTATGTCTCAATGGAATGCTTCATGTCCAACTGTGGCAACCTGAGTTTAATAAGGAAACTGAAAACTTTAGTCGAGCATTCAATAACAAAAATAAAATGTTCTTAATTCCCAGAAGTGTGCAATTAAAGCAGCATTCTGCTTATATTACACTAAATCCTTTTTATGACATCCATCTTTTGAAGTATAAGTATTTCAAGGTGATATTTGGAAAAATTTATGTTTGGAAAATCTGAGAAAATCTTTTACACAATTTGCAAACTACAGTAAGTTTATGTGGAACTAAGTCTAACCAGAACAAGATAAATTGAAATAGAGAAATGGAAGTTTCCTACGCACGAGTTTGCTTTTGGCACATTGGCCTTTATAAATCAAAGTATTGAATACAGGAGTTATGATATTATGTTGAAGTTGTATAAGACATTAATGTGGGGCCTAATTTGGAGTATTGTGTGCATTTCTGGTCACCTACCTGCAGGAAAGATATCAATGAGTTTGAAAGAATGCAGAGAAAATTTACAAGGTTGTTGCCAGGACTTGAGGACCTGAGTTCTAGGGAAAGGTTGAATAGAAGAATGCGTGGGGATCTCATTGAATCCTACCGAATGTTGAAAGGACTAGACAGAGTGGGTGTGGAGAGGGTGTTTCCTCTGGTGGAGATATCCAGAACTAGAGGACACAAAAATAAGGAGGAATTTTTTTTTAGCCTAAGAGTGGCGAATCTGTGGAATGCTCTGCCACAGACTGCGGTGGAGCTCAAGTCCATGGGTATATCCAAAACAGAAGTTGGTAGATTCCTGATTGGTCAGGACATCAAAGGATATGGTGAGATGGCAGGTGTATGAGGTTGGATGGGATCCGGGATCAGCCATAATGAAATGGAGGAATGGACTCGGTGACTGAATGGACTAATTCTGCTCCAATGTCTTATGGTGTTATGATTGTTAGTTTAGGATTTTATTCCCTGAAGCATAAGTGAATGAGGGGAGATTTGATAGAGGTGTACAAAATTATAAGGGGTATAGATAGGGTAAAAGGAGGCAAGGTTTTTTCCACTGAGGTTGGGTGAGACTAGAACTAGAGATCATGAGTTAAGAGTGAAAGGTGAAATACTTAAGGGGAACGTAAGGAAAACCATCTTCACTCAGAGAATGGGGAGAGTGCAGAATGCTATTCCAGTGGAAAAGGTGGATGTGAATATGATTTTGACATTTAAGGGTATTGGGATAAGTATAGGGATGGGATGGGTATGTTGGGCTATGGTCCAGGTGCAGGTTGATGGAACGAGATGGAGTACTAGCTTGGCATGATCTATGTGAACTGAAGGGCCTGTTTCTGTGCTGTAGTGTTCTATGTCTCTACGAGAAACTATTTGTGTGGCTTTTGGCCATAGTATTTTCAAAGCCCTGCTGTTTCTTCTTTCTGGTAATGAACCATATTGATTTAGTTTCCCATGATGATTCAGACTTATTTTGAATACTTTTAAAATGTCTTCATCTAAAGATATATCAATGGAGAGTCCTTGTCCAATTTGCGATATTTCTCATCAATGTTTTCTCGTCTGGCTCTTACCTTTCTCTTGAGATCATCCATACAATGGTACAATCCAAATTTCCAAAGTAATAAGGTTGAAAAAGATAGTATGTAAATATGTGCCTGACATGCTTGGGTCAGTCATTCACAACTAGAATTTAATTTATTTTTGCTTATCATGAATATTTTATTCCTCAAAACCATGGTTTGAAATTTGAAGTCATCTAGTGATTATGCAGACATAAAAATTCACTGTCACTTTTTAAAAAATGTGTTTATTATTCTTCCTATCAACACTTCATTACATTTTTTGGAATAAAAATGAAGGAGAATGTTAACTCTCAGGGCACTCTTTTAATAGGCGACAAATTGCTATTTATATCTAAATGTGAAAAACACTATTTTATTACTTATATTTGTCAGGTCTTAGGGTTTTGCATCAACCATTGCTGTCTGCTACTCCTTATGAATGGAATAATCTGAATTATAAAAGCTGTTCTATTTCTCAGTCCCCTTGAACACTATTTTAACTATGAACAATTTATTCCTTGCCAAAGGCAGTGGTGTATTAAAAAACACAAAACTAGTTTAGTTGTTAGCTTGTCAAACATTTATGAAAATTTAATCCAGACACAAAGATTACTGTCTGGCGATGCACCTTATGCAATATGCTAAAAATAAATAAATAAACAAAATAAGAGAAGGGACATAGAAATTAAGTTCACCTTAAACAAAGTATTTTATTCATTCATGGGGCATTTTTGATGCTTGTGTGTAAAATCTGTGCTTTTTATTGGGGAAAATAATTTTAAAGAAGGTGTAATATTCTGTTCCCTAGATAAAGGGTGATGAGATTAACTAGCATTTTTCTTGTTAGATCAGAACACATGACCAACTACATAACAAATACAGAAGTAATTTATGTATGCCATATTTGGAATGTGTATAGGGTATCATGAGAACCAGTTTCTACTATATAGTTTGCCCTTGGTACATTGTTAGAAACATGGTGGCAGTTACATGATCAGGCCATAGACACTTGCAAAAGTGCAAAACTTCTAGATCTTTCAGGTAGCATTGTAGGATCGTTTCATGAGTGGACAGATAGATGAGCCAATTCAGGCAACTCTGTTTAACATTCAAATACCTTGTAAAATGGTCACCAGTATGGAAATGTTGCTTTGAAGCCTCATCCATTTCCCCCCTCTGAGCACATTTTAAAGCTCACATAAACAATATTTGAGACAAACAAATAACAACAAAACAAAAGAGCCTGTCATTGACGTCAGGAAAGGAGATGGTGCAAATCTTCCTGTACACGTCAATAGTGTTGAGGTTGAGAGCTTTAAGATCCTAGTCTGTCCTGGTCCATCCACAATGATTTTACAACCAAGGAAGCTCACCAATGCTTCTACTTCCTCAGGAAGCTGAAGAAATTTGGCATGTACGTGTCGACCCTTACCAATTTTTATCAATGCACCATAGCAAGGATTCTATCTTGATACATAATGGCTTGGTATGGAAACTGCTCTACGTGTGACCCAAGGAGCTGCGACAGTTGTGGACATAGCTCAACACACAGCACAGAAACCAGCCTCCCCTGAAAGCACATTCCAACAGGTTCAACAATAGCTTCTATCTTGCTGTCAGCAGATACTTGAACAGACCTCTTGTATGATATTTTATACCAACCTACCCATTTGTATCTTTCACCTTATTGTTTACTTCCACTACAGTTTCCCTGTAGCTTTTATACTTTATTCTCTTTTATCTTGCTTCACCTCAAAGCTCCATGTGATGATTCGCTCTGTGTGAACAGCATGCAAGATAAAGTTTGCGCTGTATCATGTAACAATGATGAACCAATTCCAATTTATTAATACCAATGATATGGCCCATTCATAGCTGAATCAAGTGGAAGCCACAAATATAATTTGGCAAGAATCTAGTAAGTAATTAAAGTGTAAATGTCAGAGAACCTGCAGTCTCATAGGTGCAATAGGCAAGACGCCTTGCAATGAGTGTTGCAGGAGCAATTTGACCTGAGAATGCCTTTTCAGGATAGACCAGTTCTCAAACTGTCAAGGGTGGATTGTACTGAAAAAGGTACAGATCCTTGAGGAAGGTAATGGCCAATATATATGCTGGGTATATGAAGCTTAGACACAAGGGGTAAAGTTTACAGAACAATCCTATTGACAAACACTGTACCTTCAAATTCTTCGTAGATCATAACTTATTGAAATAGTAAAATAGTTTTATTTTCACTCCCAACTGCTTCTGGCATCTCCAAGCCTGAATGCTTGAAACTGCAGTAAGCAAAACAGTTCAGAATTGTCTTATAGCTTATTTCTCATCAACTATCAGTGACAAAAATTACTGCTTTTTGAAGACAAACACACACAGCTGATGCTATTTCAAACCTGTTTTCTCAAAGCATGGTGTTGTGTCTAACGGCCATGCAAGTGCATGCTAATGGCACAAGGTAGAATCTATGCGGCAATTGTCTCCAGCACCAATTAGGCAGCATAGTGTCACAAATAAATAAAGGGAATCACAGCTATTTTCCTGTTTAATTTTTGTTCTTTAAGAGTTGTCCCAAACAAGCGGCTGTCCCAATAAACCAATGGCCCAATTAATCGTAATCCACTGTCCTTCAAACATTTTCAATCAAGATAGGCCCAGTTGATAATGGGTACATATATAAGAGTGAATCTTTAGGTTGCAGGGAAAATAAACTATTGGATATCTGAGAGAAAGAAGTAGATACAAGTTTCTATCATACTGTTGGGTTGAGTGTGTGATAGAGATTGTATAAATAGTCTGGTTAAATCAGACTGACAATTGTGTGTTTGTAAAGATCATTGCTTGGGTAGTGAGGGGATCCAAACACCATTAACATTTCAGAATTCAAGGTTCTGCTGGCCAAACAAATGTTCAGATGGGATTGCAAGTTCCCGTGAGTATCTTCAAGCACTAGTAGACCAAGTTTATATGAGATAGCTGGATGAATTGTCATTCAATGGCTACACTACCTGGAACAATAAAAGTACATCTTAGGTTGAGTGTCACAAACCCTGGCCACTCTCTTTGTGGAGGCAGGGATGGAGATTGAGGTACCAGCATCAAAGCCCATAGAAACTGATTATCAAAAGGGATTGTGAAATTTGGTTTGGAGGAAAAGCCACATGTTTAAATGTGCTGCCTTCCTAAAGAGAAGGTGGGGTATAGTAAGCTGAAGTACGAATGTGTAGAGTGACAAGAAAAAGAATCAAAGAAATGTTTTGTGGCACAAAAACAAGGGATGTAATAAAGCAGGATGACAGTGATGGGAATGTGATATCTCTATATGTGGCTTTTCACGGACAGCAGGTAACAGAATCAAAGAGTATACCTTCAGTAATGCATTGCTGACTGTGAGACAGGCAAGGAATATGATTTTTTTTAAAAAAGGTTATCTTAGTGTTATTTGTCACATGCACATTGAAACATACAGACAAATGTGCTGCCTTCATCACTAACCAACAGAGTCCTAGGATTGTGTAGGGAGCAGCTCACATATGTTGCCATTCTTTGGTGCCAACTTAGCATGTCCTCAACTTACTAACCTTAACCCTATGTATTTGGAATGGGGAAGAACTGAAGCACCCAGAAGAAAGCCAGGTGATCATGGGGAGCAAGTACAAATCCCTTACAGACAGTGGCAGGAACTGATTCCCGATCAGTGATCGCTAGTACTGTAAGCAATCTGCAAGCCACCACGTTACCTTGCCTCCCCAGCTAGTCTGGGCATTCTGTGAGGATGGCAATGAAATATCAAGATAGAGAGGCATTGATTAACCGTAAAGTGCAGCAGTGAATGTACAGAGTGAAGTAACATGATGGCTAGAGAATTAGACCTGGCTGAAGTGTCTCAGAGGAAAAGATGTTCCAAGTGTGAGATACAAAAGGCTGTTCTTTGAAGGGTCAAAGTGTCTTGGCAATTTCACGGCAATAGAATAATTTACAAAATCTCAAAGCAGACATCTCAAAGGGAATGTCCATCATCTGTTTGAACAGCACGGGGAGTTGTTTAAGGGTGACAATTCCCCACAAGACTTCACAAACAACCTGAGAAACAGAAAACTCAGGGCAATATGCTACAAAGAAGTGATATTGATTGTGTCCAGTAGGAAGAAGTTAAAGCATATAATTCTGAGGAACAGCTTCATGTCCACAAGATGCTACCTCTTTATTTTGTGATTTCAAAGGTGACACCAAGAATGAGAAAAGGTCATCATCTTTTATTGAGTCAAAGTGAGAGATGGGATATAAGGAGACATGAAAACAGAGGCACAGAGATGGAGAATCGTCTCAAGCAAGTAAGGAATGTTAAAACTTAGTTCATGATTTCCACAAAACATCAAGCACAATGTATAATTATAAACAGGGTCATCAGTACGTCATTAACTCCTGTGTTAAGTTTTGCTTGGACAATTTAGGTAATTTAAGTTACACCAAGAAGGCAATCCACAATATATTATAAAATGCATTCAAAGTCATGAAGGCAATTATCAGAAAGCATCAGGCATACTAGGATAGGGACAAAAACTGCATGCAGTCCATCTGGAAAACTGATCCACTAGATTTACCAAGTCTTGATATGGATACTAAGAGTAGACCTTGCAGAGAAGGGGTGAACGAATGAAGAGAATGATCGAGTTGAATTCAATATACTGTCATGAAATAACTAGTTGCACAATTTCACGCCTGCAAGTTGCTTAATTGATTGCATGAGCTTATTTTTTGATTAAAGCATGGAAAAGAGAACACTTGGTAAACACACACACACACACACACACACACACACACACACACACTCACACACACACACACACACACACACACACACACACACACACACACACACACTCACACACACACACACACACACACACACACACACACACACACACTCACACACACACACACACACACACACACACACACACAAACACACACACACACACTTACACTTGCTTTGTCATTCTGCTGTCGTTGACTGTGCGCACTTCGATGTCTTCTCCCCGGTATACTCTTATAAAAAGCTTTGGCTTTATCAGAATCAGACTCAGAAACCTGACTATCACCAGCATGTGTCATGACATTTGTTAACTTAGCAGCAGCAGTTCAATGTAATACATAATATAGAAGAAGAATATAAAATAATAATAATAAATAAGTCAATCAATTACAGTATATGTATATAGAATAGATTAAAAATTGTGCAAAAATAGAAATAATATATATTTTAAAAAGTGAGGTAGTGTTCAAGGGTTCAATGTCTATGTAGGAATTGGATGGCAGAGGGGAAGAAGCTGACACCAAATCACTGAGTGTGTGTCTTCAGGCTTCTGTACCTCCTACCTGATGGTAACAGTGAGAAAAGGGCATGCCCTGGGTGCTGGAGGACCTTAATAACGGGCGTTGCCTTTCTGAGACATCGCTCCTCGAAGATGTCCTGAATACTTTGTAGGTTAGTACCCAAGATGGAGCCAACTAAATTTACAACTCTCTCCAGCTTCTTTTGGCCCCGTGCAGTAACCACCCCCTCATACCAGACAGTGATGCAGCCTGTTAGAATGCTCTCCATGGTACATCTATAAAAGTTTTAGAGTGTATTTGTTGACAAAACTTTAAAACAAGAGTTTTTTTCCTTCAGTGGTTTGATCAAGGCATGACTGAGCAGGCGGGTGGATGTCAGTGAGTTAGACTGGTGGAAGAATTTAAAAGGAGAGAGAGCATTTTTCTTCAGTGGTTTGATCAAGGGACGACTGCACAGGCATGTGGATGTCAGAGTTAGACTGGCGGGAAGAATTTAAAAAGAAGACAGCTTTATTGAGTGGGCATTGGAGTAGAGGGAGTCAGAGTAGGAGGGCTTTGGCTCAACGAGGCTTCAGTGATAATGGGTCGAGGAAAGATAAGTTACTTGTGAAGAATAGGAATAGGAAGTATGTCTGCGAGGTCGGTGTTCTGTACTGGGTGTCAGATGTGAGATGTCCTGGAGACTCCCAGCCTCCTGGATGACCACATCTGCAACAGGTGCGTCGAGCACCTTAGGGACAGGGTTAGGGAACTGGAGATGCAGCTCGATGACCTTCGTCTGGTCAGGGAAAGCAAGGAACTGTAGGCAAGTAGTCACACTGAGGCCTCAGGAGACATATAAATGGGTAAGAGTTAGGAGAGAGAAGGGCAAGAGTAAGATACTAGAGAGTACCCCAGCAGTTGTCCCCCTTAACAATAAGTACTTCTGTTTGGGTACTGTTGGGGTGACGACCTACCTGGAGGAAGTGACAGTGGCTGCACCTCTGGCACAGTGTCCAGCCCTGTGGCTCAGAAGGGTAGGGAAAGGAAGAGGATGGCAGCCATGATAGGGGTCTCGATATTTAGGGGGTCAGGCAGGCGATTCTGTGGACGCAGGAAAGAAACACAGATGGTAGTCTGCCTCCCAGGTGCCAGGGTCTGGGATGTTTCTGATCATGTCGACGATATCCTGAAGTGGGAAGGTGAACAGCCAGAGGTCATGGAACCTATTTGTACCAACGACATAGGTAGGAAAAGGGAGGAGGTCCTGAAAACAGACTACAGGGAGTTAGGAAAGAAGCTGAGAAGCAGGACCTCAAAGGTAGTAATCTCGGGATTACTGCCTGTGCCACACGACAGTGAGTATAGGAATAGAATGAGGTGGAAGATAAATGTGTGGCTGAGGGATTAGAGCAGGGGCCAGGGATTCAGATTTCTGGATCATTGGGACCACTTTTGGAGCAGGCGTGACTTGTACAAAAAGGACAGGTTGCACTTGAGTCTGAGGGGGACCAATATCCTTGTGGGGAGGTTTGTTAAGACTACTAGGGAGAGTTTTAAGTAGAATTGCTGGGGGGTGGGAACTGAACTGAAGAGACAGAGGAAGGGGTGGTTGACCCACAAATAGAGTAAGTTTGTAGGCAGTGTGAGAGGGAGGATAGGCAGGTGATAGAGAAGGGACGCGTTCAGACTGATGGTTTGAGATGAGTCTATTTTAATGCAAGGAGTATTACGAACAAAGTGGATGAGCTTAGAGTGTGGATCAGTACTTGGAGCTAGGATGTTGTGGCTATTACAGGAAGGAGGCAAAAAAGGTGGGAGCATGGCAATGCTGATCAGAGATAGTGTCACAGCTGAAGAAAAAGAGGAAGTCGTGGGGGGGATTGTCTATGGAGTCTCTGTGGTTGGAAGTTAGGAACAGGAAGGGGTCAATAACTCTATTGGGTGTTTTTTATAGACCCCCCCAATAGTAACAGGGACATCGAGGAGCAGATAGAGAGACAGATTCTGGAAAGGAGTAATAATAACAGGGTTGTTGTGATGGGAGATCTTAATTTCCCCAATATTGATTGGCATCTCCCTAGAGTGAGGGGTTTAAATGGGGTGGAGTTTGTTTGGTGTGTTCAGGAAGGTTTCCTGATGCAATATGTAGTTAAGCCTACAAGAGGAGAGGCTGTATGTGATCTGGCATTGGGAAATGAACCTGGTCAGGTGTCGGGTCTCTGAGTGGGAGAGAATTTTGGAGATAATGATCACAATTCTATCTCCTTTACCATAGCATTGGAGAGGGATAGAAACAGACACATTTGGAAAATGGTTAATTGGAGTAAGGGGAACTATGAAGCTATCATGCAGGAAATTGGAAGAATTATTTGGGATCAGATGTTTACAGGGAAATGTACGGCAGAGATGTGGCAAACGTTCAGGGGATATTTGCGTGACATTCTGCATAGGTATGTTCAATGAGACACAGAAAGGATGGTAGGGTACAGGAACTGTGATGTACAAAGGCTGTTGAAAATCTCGTCAAGAAGAAAAGCTTACAAAAGGTTCAAAAAATTAGATAATGATAGAGATCTAGAAAATTATAAGGCTAGCAGGAAGGAGCTTAAGGATGAAATCAGGAGAGCCAGAAGGGGCCATGAGAAGGCCCTGGTGTACAGGATTAAGGAAAACCCCAAGACATTCGACAAGAATGTGAAAAGCAAGAGGATAAGACATGAGAGAATAGGACCAATCAAGTTTCACAGTGGAAAAGTGTATATGGAATTGGAGGAGCGGAGGTACTTAATGAATAATTTGCTTCAGTACTCACTATGGAAAAGGAACTTGGTGATTGTAGGGATGACTTGCTGCGGATGGAAAATCTTGAGCATATAGACATTAAGAAAGAGGATGTGCTGGAGCTTTTGGAAAGCATCAAGTTGGATAAGTCACCAGGATTGGACAAGGTATACCCCAGGCCACTGTGGGAGGTGAGGGAAGAGATTGCTAAGCCTCTGGCAATGTTGTTTACATCATCAATGGGGATGTGAGAGGTTCTGGAGGATTGGAGGATTGCAGATGTTGTTCCTTTATTCAAGAAAGGGAGTAGAGATAGCCTAAGAAATTATAGGCCAGTGAGTCTTACTTCAGTGGTTGGTAAGTTGATGGAGAAGATCCTGAGAGGCAGGATTTATGAACATTTGGAGAGGTATAGTATGATCAGGAATAGTCAGCATGGCTTTGTCAAGGTCACGTCATGCCTTACTAGCCAGATTGAATTTTTTGAGGATGTGACTAAACACATTGATGAAGGTAGAGCAGTAGATGTAGTGTATGTGGATTTTAGCAAGACATTTGATAAGGTAACCCATGATTTTTTGAAAAGGTAAGGAGGCATGGAATCCAAGGGGACCTTGCTATGTGGATCCAGAACTGCCTTGCCCACAGAAGGCAAAGAGTGGTTGTCGACAGGTCATATTCTGCATGGAGGTCAGTGACCAGTGGTGTGTTTCAGGGATCTGTTCTGGGACCCCTTCTCTTCATGATTTTTATAAATGACCTGGATGAGAAAGTGCAGGGACGGGTTAGCAAATTTGCTGATGACACAGAGGTTGGGGGTGTTGTGCTATTGGGTTTTGCTTTGTAGGAAGTAATATCTTGCAAACCTTGCCAGAGTTGTTGACATCCGATGTCACCTCTGACCTCATTCGAAATTGTCTCTTCACCCTCGAAACAGCCCTCCGCAAATTATACCTAGTTTTCTGGTAGAGGCCTGGATTGCTAGACTTGACTGCCACAGATCTAGCCTTCAGCAGACGACGTACCTCCTGGTTCATCCACGGCTTTTGGTTTGGGAATGTACAGTAAGTCTTTGTAGGCACACAGGTTTTAATGAAGCCGGTGTGTCGTGGGAGATGGAGGATTGAAAGCAGTGAGCTAGCTGCTGGCTGTGTGCCCAAATTCCCAAGCTCTTTGGGCACAGAACTCAGAAAGAAGAACGCAACAGACTTTTAATATTGTTAATCAGCGAGCTATTTGTTATGTCTCCCCTCTTGCTATGAAATGGGGACACCTCTTTTCCCCTCATTAGGGAGAGAGAGAGAGAGCCTGTGGTATGTCAAATTACCGGGTGAACGAGTAGTCTTTGGGGTACTACAAGTCTGTGTCTTTATTGCTGCTTTGCTGCATGCTTGAGTGTTCGGTGGGAGGCACTGATGCTTTTTTTTCTCTTGTGGGGGAGGGGGGAATCGTTGCTTTGCTGCTGCTTACACTTGGGAGGGGGGAGCTGGGGGGCTTTGGGGTTCTAACATTTAACTGTCATTCATTCTTTGGGGCACTCCTCTGGTTTCATGGATGGTTGTGAAGATAAAGAATTTCAGGATGTACGTATATTATATACATTTCTCTGACATTAAATGCACCTTGTCCAAACCTTCTTGGTCCTCACTACTGGTGCTGCAGTCTTCAGTCTCTGCCTATACTCAGGGAGCAGAAGTACAGCTAGATGATCAGACTTCCCGAAGTGAGGGAGTAGAATTGCATAGTAGGCATTCTTGATGGTGGTGTAACAATGGTCCAGTGTGTTGGTTCCTCTGGTATTGTAAGTGATCCGTTGATGGTAGTTGCTCAGTGATTTTTTCCGACTGGCCTGGTTAAAATTCCCCAATACGATGGTGAAGGCGTTAGGATGTGCTGTTTCTTGCATGTTGATCCTATTGCTCAGATCATCTAAAGCCTGATTGACATTGGCCTGAGGTGGATTGTATACTGCTCCCAATATGATCCTAGAGTTCTCCTGAACATAGGTAAAAAGGACGACACTTAACTGCTAGATATTCCAGGTCTGGTGAGCACAACTGGGTTAACACTGATATATTTGTGCACCAAGAAGAGTTGATCATGAGGCATACTCCTCCACCTCTGTTTTTGAAAGACTCTATAGGCCTATCCTGATGGTGTTTCATAAACCCATCAATCTGAATCGCTGCATCTGGTACAGAAGGGGTTAACCAGGATTCCATGAAACAAAGGATACACGTGGTCCTAATATCCCTCTGATCCAGCACCCTAGCTCTGAGCTCAGTGATTTTATTCACCAGAGACTGCACCTTTGCCAGCAAAATCGTTGGTATTGGGATTTAAAAACCCCGTTTCCTTAAACACATAAAAACACAAAATGCTAGCAGAACTCAGCAGGCCAGACAGCATCTATGGGAGGAGGTAGTGACGACGTTTCGGGCTGAAACCCTTCATCAGGGTTTCTTCCATGTTTCCTGATGAAGGGTTTCGGCCGGAAACATCGTCACTACCTCCTCCCATAGATGCTGTCTGGCCTGCTGAGTTCTGCCAGCATTTTGTGTTTTTATTTATTTCCAGCATCTGCAGATTCACTCGTGTTTCCTTAAACACACTTGTATTCCTGATCTGCAGCCACGCTTCATGTGTGGAATCCTGCTAGGCCCCCAATCAGCATTGTTTCTGTCTGTTTTAAGCAGTGATAGTTCATTTAAACGCATTAATACATCTTTGTTGATTGTTCTGACCTTGGAAGCAGTTGTGCTTTTTAGCTGTATCAGGCTGAAATGAGAATATTTAATCATATCCATTAAGAGTTAGCTGCCACACGAGTTGCCCCTAGGCACCCTGGAAGAAAATCTGGTGCTTTCCCGCCATACACTTTGGAATATTCTATTTCTTCAATAATGGGGATGTGTAAATGTGTATATATTGTTTGTATACTGTATTTAAGTTAGATACCACTGTTTATTTTCCAATATGGTCATAACTACATTGTGGATGCATCATATTATGATCCATTTGTAGTCTTAAATTAATGTTGTGGGTAATTCAAAATGGTATATCCTGGTGCCTAATTAAATGTGGCAGTTTACTCTCAGTAGCAGAGAGAGAGAGAGAGAGGGAGAGAGGGAGAGAAAGAGGGGGAGAGAGAGGGGGAGAGAGAGAGAGGGAGAGAGAGAGGGAGAGAGAGAGGGAGGGAGAGAGAGAGAGGGAGGGAGAGGGAGAGAGAAAGGGGGAGAGAGAGAGAGAGAGAGAGAGAGAGAGAGAGAGAGAGAGAGAGAGAGAGAGAGAGAGAGAGAGATTTGTTTATCCAAGCCACAAAAAGGAATCAGAATCACCAGTTCAGTTTAAAATACATTGTTTAACAAAACATATAATTAGTGTGGTCCCTTGACTACAGACCAAGAATAAAACAATTATTCAGGCAAAACAAAAACCAAAGGGAATGGGTTTGAAATTTTTCATGCGGTGTCACAAAGAGTTGTTATATGATTTGGTGCCAGTTTACTTAGCGTTAAATATTTAGTTCCTTTGTTGTTAATTAAATAAATGAGAGTAGCCACGTAAGATCCCATATGAACTTTAACCTTCCTGAACTGTGTGCCTCACTACTCTTCTGGAGAGAGGCCTTGACAGATGTCAGAATCAGAATCCAGTTTAATATCACTGGCATATGTTGTGCAATTAATTGTTTTGTTGTCATCTATTTCCTGCATTTCTGCTCAATTCCCTCTCGTTCTAGAGTTACCAAGAACAGAGGGGGTGTCTTGGTCTTCACTTTCCACAGCTCCAGTCTTTACCGTAATGAATTCACAAACGAGAGAAAATTTGCAAATCCAAGCAACATGCACAAAATGCTGGAGGAACTCAACAGGCCAGGCAGCATCTATAGAAAAGAGTACAGTCAACGTTTCAGACTGAGATCCTTCAGCAGGACAGTCTGAAAGGTTTCGGCCTGAAACGTCGACTGTACTCTTTTCCATTGATGCTGCCTGGCCTGCAGAGTTCCTCCAGCATTTTGTGTGTGTTAATTTAGTGGATTATCTCTTTCATCTTTCATGACTGTTAAAACATTGCGCCAGCAGATACATATTCCTGTCCAACCCCTTCCTCTTTCAGCATTTCAAAGATAGATGATAGATAGATAGATAGATACTTTATTCATCCCCATGGGGAAATTCAACTTTTTTCCAATGTCCCGTACACTTGTTGTAACAAAACTAATTACATACAATACTTAACTCAGTAAAAAATATGATATGCATCTAAATCACTATCTCAAAAAGCATTAATAATAGCTTTTAAAAAGTTCTTAAGTCCTGGCGGTAGAATTGTAAAGCCTAATGGCATTGGGGAGTATTGACCTCTTCATCCTGTCTGAGGAGCATTGCATCGATAGTAACCTGTCGCTGAAACTGCTTCTCTGTCTCTGGATGGTGCTATGTAGAGGATGTTCAGAGTTATCCATAATTGACCGTAGTCTACTCAGCGCCCTTCGCTCAGCCACCGATGTTAAACTCTCCAGTACTTTGCCCACGACAGAGCCCGCCTTCCTTACCAGCTTATTAAGACGTGAGGCGTCCCTCTTCTTAATGCTTCCTCCCCAACACGCCACCACAAAGAAGAGGGCGTTCTCCACAACTGACCTATAGAACATCTTCAGCATCTCACTACAGACATTGAATGACGCCAACCTTCTAAGGAAGTACAGTTGACTCTGTGCCTTCCTGCACAAGGCATCTGTGTTGGCAGTCCAGTCTAGCTTCTCGTCTAACTGTACTCCCAGATACTTGTAGGTCTTAACCTGCTCCACACATTCTCCATTAATGATCACTGGCTCCATATGAGGCCTAGATCTCCTAAAGTCCACCACCATCTCCTTGGTCTTGGTGATATTGAGACGCAGGTAGTTTGAGTTGCACCATATCACAAAGTCCTGTATCAGTTTCCTATACTCCTCCTCCTGTCCATTCCTGACACACCCCACTATGGCCGTGTCATCAGCGAACTTCTGCACATGGCAGGACTCCGAGTTATATTGGAAGTCTGATGTGTACAGGGTGAACAGGACCGGAGATAGTACGGTTCCCTGCGGCGCCCCTGTGCTGCTGACCACCGTGTCAGACCTACAGTCTCCCAACCGCACATACTGAGGCCTATTTGTCAAGTAGTCCACTATCCAATCCACCATGTGAGAGTCTACTCCCATCTCTGTTAGTTTGTGCCTTAAGATCTTGGGCTGGATGGTGTTAAAGGCACTAGAGAAGTCAAGGAATGTAATCCACACAGCACAACTGACCCCCTCTAGGTGAGAGAGTGATTTGTGCAGCAAATACGTGATAGCATCCTCCACTCCCACCTTCTCCTTATACGCAAACTGAAGAGGATCCTGGGCGTGCCTGGTTTGTGGCCTCAGATTCTGTATTATCAGCCGCTCCATGGCCTTCATCACGTGCGACGTCAAGGCAACAGGTCTGAAGTCATTCAACTCCTTTGGTTGTGGTTTCTTCGGTACCGGGACAATACAGGATGTTTTCCACTGTCTGGGTACTCTTCTCTGCTCCAGACTCATGTTGAAGATGCGCTGCAGTGGTTCTCCCAGCTCAGTTGCACAGGCCCTCAGTAATCGTGGGGAAACTCCATCCGGTCCAGCCGCTTTGCTGGTACAGATCTTCCTCAGTTGACCTTCCACCTGTGCAGCCGTAATCCTGGGCGTGGGCAAGATCTCCTGTGAGTGGCTATTTTCCTGTGAGGGAAGTAAGCCTGGTGTGGATTTCTGCGGTGAGGATGAGATTGAGCTGTCGAACCTGTTGAAGAAGTTGTTCAGCTGGTTCGCTTTCTCCACATCTCCACTTATGTTCGCCCCCCGCTTTGCACCGCATCCGGTGATGATCTTCATCCCATCCCACACCTCCTTCATGCTTTTTTTCTGCAGCTTTTATTCTAGCTTCCTCCTATACTGCTCCTTTGCCCCCCTTATCTGTACTCTGAGTTCCTTCTGAACTCTTTTAAGCTCCAACCGATCACCATCTTTAAAGGCCCTCTTCTTCTGGTTTAGGAGGCCTTTGATGTGACTAGTGATCCAGGGCTTATTATTGGGATAGCAGCGAACAGTTCTAACAGGAACAACTGCATCCACACAAAAGTTAATATAGTCCGTTGTGCATTCAGTGACCTCCTCAACGCCCCCACAGAGCCCCCCTTGCAGTACATCCCAGTTAGTAGTACCGAAGCAGTCTCTCAGGGCCTGTTCAGCTTCAGGAGTCCACTTCCTAAAAGAGCGTGTGGTAGTGGGATGCCTCATCACAATTGATTTATATCTGGGCTGTAACAAAACCAGGTTGTGATCAGAGATCACTCCATTTACAGATTTCATAGAAACATAGAAAACCTACAGCACAATACAGGCCCTTTGGCCCACAATGCTGTGCTGAACATATACTTACTTTAGAAATTACCTAGAGTTACCTGTAGTACTCTATTTTTCTAAGCTCCATGTACCGACCCTATCGTATCCGCCTCCACCACCATTGCCGGCAGCCCATTCCACGCACTCACCACTCTCTGTGTAAAAAAACTTACCCCTGGCATCTCCTCTGTACCTACTTGCAAGCACCTTAAAACTGTGCCCTCATGTGTTAGTCATTTCAGCCCTGGAATGAAGCCTTTGACTATCCACACGATCAATGCCTCTCATCATCTTATACACATATTCTGGTTGCAGTTGTCTGTCCATGTATTTTTAGAGGAAAACTCATACAATTTCCTGCAGCCTGCAGAGAGTATGCTAGCACCATCTTGTCATCTTTGCAGAGCACCTACATTCAGTCTACATGAGTAAGCCTGAGCTTCTGAAAGGCTGCCATTTTATCTCTTCATCCTATTCTTTGGTAGCCTCTTCCCAAGTTAAGACAAGGTCCAAAGCAAGCTCAAGTTACAACACCCCTGGGCAAACTGCGGCTCTCTGAATGCAGAATGCAATTATCCAACTTCAGAAATTCAGCTTTTTTTTCCCATAACAAGTAATCATCTTCTTGCAATTGAAAACTATTTTTTATTTCTCTTTTTCACAATTCAGATTAATGATTGGAGGATTAGAGGATTGGTTGAGAGACAGGGGAGGGCTAGAGGATGCCTCATATTTGACGTGAGATTCCGGAAAATAAGTCACGGAAACTCAAAAGCCACACTAGCGACTGTGAGACACAACGCAGCAAAGTTTTCCCACAAAACTGTTTCTTCTACTCCATATCGCTGCATTTAGTTCACTCTTCCCACAACATTGTTCCCCAGCCTTCGACACTTGCCAATACAACCATATAAGATGTGACAACTGGCCTTTCAGCTCTTCCCTCCATACCACCCAGTGACCCAATCAATCTGACTAGGAGAAGCAGTCATTCACTTGTATTTCTTCCACTCCACAGTGCTCACAATATGGACTGCTCAGCACTGGAGGAACAAAACACAAGTCGCATGACTACTTCAACGATCACAGTAAAACTAATTATCAGAGTACATACACGTCACCACATACAACACTGAGATTCTTTTTCTGCTGGCATACTTAGCAAATCTATAGAATGGTAACTGTAAACTGGATCTATAAACTGTAAATATCAAGAACTGTACACTATAAACAAGCTATACAAATGCAGATAATAAATAAATAGCGATAAATAATGAACATGAAATAATAAGATAGAAGAGACCTTAAATGAATGCAGCTATCCTCCTTTGTTCAAGAACCTGATGGTTGAGGTTGAACCTGGCATTATCAGTCCTGAGGCACTTGTACCTTCTACCTGATGGCAGCATTGAGAAAAGAGCATGGCCTGAGTGGTGAGGATATTTGATGATGGATGCTGCTTTTCTACGGCAATATTTCATGCAAAGATGCTCAATGGTTTGGAAGGTTTTGCCCGTGATGTCCTGGGCCAAATCCATTACCTTTCGTAGGATTTTCCACTTGAAAGCATTGGTGTTCCCATACCAGGCTGTAATACAGCCAGTCAATACACTTTCCACCACACATCTATAGAAGATTGCCAAGGTTTTTGATGACATGCCAAATCCCTGCAGACTCCTGAGGAAGTAGAGGTGCTGCCCTGCTTTCTTTGCAATTATATTTATGTGATGGGTCCAGGATAGGTCCTCTGAGATAGTGACACCCAGGAGTTTAAAGCTACTGACCCTCTCCATCTCTGATCATCTGATGATTATAATTATTGGCTCATGGACCTCTGGTTTCCCTCTCCTGAAGTCTACTACCAGTTCCTTGGTCTTAGTGACATTGAGTTAGAGGTTGTTGTTATTGCACCACTCACCTAAATTTACAATCTTTTTTCTGTATGCTGATTCATCACCCACTTTGATACAGCCCACAACGGTGGTGTCATTGGCAAACTTGGTGTTAGAGCTGTACTTAGCCACATAGTCATAGGTGTAAAGTGAGTAGAGCAGGGGGTACACATTCCTGCAGTGCCCCTATGCTGATGGAGATTGTGGAGGAGATGATTTTTGCCAATCCGAACTGGCTGAGGTCTACAAGCGAGAAAATCCAGGATCCAATTGCACAAACTGGTACTGAGACCCAGGTCTTGGAGTTTACTGATTAGTTTAGAGAGGATAATGGTGTTAAATGCCATAAAGATCCTGATATATGCACCTTCACTGTCCAGATATTCCAGGGTTGTGTGAAAAGCCAACAGAAAGGTATCTGCTATAGACCTGGTGCTTCAGTAGGTGAATTGGAGCAGATCCAAGTCACTCCTCTGACAGGAGTTAATATGCGTCAACTCCATTCTCTCAAGGCATTTCATCACTCTGGATGTAAGTACCACTGGGCATAGTCAATTAGACAGGTTACCCCATGCTTCTTGGGCATTGGTACAATTGAAGCCTGTGTGAAGCAGGTGGCTACTACACACTGTTGGAGCAAGAGGATGAAGATATCCATGAATACACCAGCCAGATGGTCAGCACAGGTCTTCAGTACTCACCCAGGCACTCCATCCGGACCGGATGCTTTCCTTGGATTCAATGTCTTGAAGGCAGCCTACACTCAGTATCA
The DNA here is from genome assembly GCF_048418815.1 of Hemitrygon akajei. NCBI lineage: Eukaryota > Metazoa > Chordata > Chondrichthyes > Myliobatiformes > Dasyatidae > Hemitrygon > Hemitrygon akajei. The sequence continues at coordinate 56,830,115 of NC_133128.1, forward strand.
TCTTCTGATACTGAGACCAAAGGATCTTTGGGAGATATGGTGGTTTCTCTCTGTTCTGGTGATCAAAGCAAGCATATAAGACATTGAGCTCATCTGGAAGCGAAGCTCTGCTGTCCCCCATGTTGCTAGATTTAACTTTGTTTCAGGTTATGACATTCAAATCCTGCACAGCTGTCGAACATCCCTCATTGATTCCCATCAAGTCTGGAATCCTCACTTCACCCGTGAGATGGCTTTCCGGAGATCATACCTGCACCTCTTGTAGCACTTTTGATCTCCAGACTTGAATGCCTCTGCTCTGGCTCTCAGCAGATTCCAGATTTCATTGTTCATCCAAGGCTTCTGATTGTGGAATACCCTGAACGATTTTGTAGGGACACACTCACCCATAGCTGTTTTAATAAAGTCTGTAATGACCCTGGTGTAGTTGTTCAGGTCCTCAGATGAGTTCTTAAACATGGCCCACTCCATTGACTTAGGCAATCAGTGTAACTGTTCCACTGCGTCCTGAGACTACCTCTTAGTTTTCTTGATCTCTGGAGCCTTGCTCTTAGGCTCTGTCTGTATGCAGGTATTGGAAGTGAAGCCAAATAATCCAACTTGCCAAAATGTGGCATCGGGAAGGAACAATAGTCATTCCTTATCATAGTGTAGCAGTGGTCTAGTGTGTGGGAGCTCTGGTGCTACAGGATACATGCTGATGACAATTGGGCCGGGTTTTCTTCAGACTGGCCTGGTTAAAGTTGCCAACTATAATTTGAAATGCATCAGGCTGAGTTGTTTCTTGTTTAAAGACAGTGTTGTGCAGTTTCGCGAGTGCTTGCTTATAATCGGCCACTAGTAGTATGTCAACTGTGGTCAGGATCACAGATGAGAACTCCCAAGGCAAATAGAATGTTCTATACTTAATCATCAGTTGTTCTAAATTTGGGGAACAAGAAGTTGACATAACTCCAATGTTTGTGCACCAACGAGAATTGACTAAAAAGTATATACCCCCAAACCTAAGATCTTTTTACAGGGGCACAATTGAGAGCATCCTGACTGGCTGCATCACTGCCTGGTATGGGAAGATTCTGTGGAGAGTGGTGTGGACAGCCCAGTGCATCTGTAGCTGTGAACTTCCCATGATTCAGGACATAAAAAAGGACAGGTGTGTAAAAAGGACCCATAAGATCATTGGGGACCCAAGTCATCCCAGCCACAATCTATTCCAGCTGCTACCATCTCGGAAGTGGTACCGCAGCATAAAAGCCAGGACCAACAGGCTCCAGGACAGCTTCTTCCACCAGGCCATCAGACTGATGAACTCATGCTGACTTGATTGTACTCTATATTACATTGACTGTTCTATTTATTATAAATTTCTATGATTGCACATTGTACATTTAGATGGAGACATAATGTAAGGATTTTTACTCATGTACATGAAGGATGTAAGAAATAAAATCAATTCAATTCAATTTAATTCAATTCTGAAAATCATCAAGCCTTCCAGTCGTATCACTGCATCTGGTATATCTGCATTTCACCAAGTTTCAGTGCAACAAACTATTGAGATTCGCCTCATCTGCCTCTGATACAGCAGCCTCGTTCTGAGGTAATCAGATTTATTTTCCAGTGACTGACTGTTTTCGGGCACAGCGTTGACGCTTAACGATGCCATGCTCTGCACTTAACCATCGAATGTCAGAAATGAAGATCATTGTTGTAATTTTGTAATCCATTGTTAAGAGGAACTTTACGGGGACTTCCGGTAAGATGGCGATTCCTTAGCTGCTCCGAACTTTTGTTCAGTTACGGTCGCTATCTTTGCACTAAATGTCTCCATTTTTTAAACCTTAATTAGGAACTTTTTTGGTATCTCTTACTTGCCTGTGAACACATCTAACTTACAATGTCTAGCAAGAGTTCTAAATCCGGGAGAAAGGAAGCTACGGCTCTCTCAGACGAGACCCGGGCTGCGCTCGGACAGCTCCGAGACGAAATTTTAAAGGAATTCAAAACCGCTTTCAAACAGTTGGAAGACAAACTGGATCGGATCAACGATAAAGTGGACAAACATACTGAACACTTATCTCGCATCGATTCGACTTCTGAAGATTTAGAAAGCCGTGTTCGATACTTGGAGACTCTCTGTTCCAGCTTAGAGGGAAAATGTAACAAACTCCTTTCCAAAATGGTGGATCTCGAAAATCGCAGCAGACGCTGCGATCTTAGAATTCTTGGATTACCAGAGGCCACCGAACAGGGATCAACAGTGAAGTTTTTCACCAAGTTTCTCTGTGAGATATTCGGGAAAGATTTGCTTCCGAACCCGCCCGAGCTCGAACGGGCACACAGAGTTTACGTTCACCCCGGAATTCTGGGCTCCCGTCCGCGACCAATAATTTTGTGCTTCCATCAATACCAGGTAAAACACAGTCTGATTGTGGAGGCACGTCGCAGAGGTTCTTTTTCTTTCCAGCATACAACCATTGGCTTTGTGGAAGATTTTGCACCCCAGACCTTAAAGATGCGCGCTGAGTTTAAAGGCGCAATGAAAGTGCTTTTTGATCGTGGTTTTAAACCCTCTCTTCGTACTCCTGCTGATCTACGAATCAAGCTTAATACTGGAAAATACAAGTGGTTTAAATCAGCGAAGGAAGCTGAAGCATTTGTGGCAAGTCTTCCGGCTATCCAGTCATCTTCGGAACCCGATCGGACCTCCTAAAACGGTGGATAAGTACTTCTCGTAGTAAAATTACTTTTTCTGGACTCAGACTTTACGTGAATCACTCAGACATTATTCATTGAAACTCTAAGGGCTGTTGACAATCTCTCCCTGGATTTGGTGTGTGTGTAATCTATTTTATTCTTGTATAACTTTATCTACAGAGTTCTACAACTGACTCTAACTTGTTTTGGAGGTTTGAAGTCTTTAGTGAAGGCCTCCCTGTTTGTTGGTTCACAGTTTAATTGCTGATTTATTTTTCCTTTTTTAAATATTTATTTATTTATTTATTTATTTTCTTCACCCTTTTTTCATATCTCTGAATTTTTTTCTCTCCTCTCTGTAAATGGTTGATAAATATTCGTCTTGAATTTATAATTTTCCCTTTCTTCTCCTTTTTTTTAACCTTTTTTTTCCCTTTCTCTTACTTTATTCTTCTATAATTTTTTGCAGGTAGGTTAGTTTTGGTTTTCTCCCGATTTTCTCTGTATTAAGTTTTATATTTCTGCAGAAGGTGTTCTAATCTGTAGTTATGTTTTCTAGTGCGTAAACTAGTTACTATTTGCTATAGTATTCATACGGAACTGCTGTTAATGACACAGATCTGGAAGTTGTATTTGGGTTAATTTTTTTGGTAGAGCTAGCTACTTGTTTTGGTAGCCGTCTAGTTTTGGGTTGTGTGAATGGGGTGGGTTTTCCAGTTCCAACATCACTCACTGTATTTATTGTTTCTCTTTATTGCTCAGGACACGTATATGTTTTGATTTTACGAATCTATGTTTACATCTCTGCTCCCAGACTGCTACTGTACTGCTTGACTTTTTATATGCCTGCTGCCTTTTATGCATTAGTAATTGATAATGGCTAGTGCACTTAAATTCGTGAGCTGGAATGTAAAGGGATTGAATCACCCTGTTAAAAGGAGGAAGGTATTCTCACATATCAAACAACTCAAAGCTGACATTGCTTTCCTTCAAGAAACTCATATTCATTGTGTTGATAACTCCCGGCTTCTGTCAAAGTGGGCGGGTCAGCATTTTCCTTCATCCTTTGCTGCTAAAGCTAGGGGAGTCTCCATTCTTATTAACTCAAATATCCCTTTTGAACTCCATAATAAAACTTCTGATACAAATGGCCATTTTATTATTGTTTCTGGTAAACTATATAACACTAAAGTTGCACTAGCAAACCTGTATGCCCCCAACTTTGATGATGTTAACTTTTTTGAACAGTTTTTTTCCTCACTACCAGACTTAAACTCATACTCTCTTATACTGGGTGGTGACTTCAACTGTTGGTTGGATCCTAATCTGGATCGATCGTCCTCTGTTACCAGATCACCTACTAAATCTGCCTTAGCTATCCAATCGTTTCTCTCTAATTTTGGTATCTCTGATATATGGCGTTTCCTTCATCCTACTGAGAGAGATTATTCTTTTTTCTCACATGTTCACCATACCTTCACTAGAATTGACTATTTCTTACTCGATAACCAACTTATTCCATTTGCCCACTCTTGTGACTATCAGAGTATACTGATTTCTGACCATGCCCCAATTACTCTCTCTCTGAACTTTCCTGGTCTCCCTCAGAGGAATAAACACTGGCGGTTTGATTCAACTTTATTATCGGATGATGATTTTTTAAAATTCACTAAGGATCAGATAACCTTTTATTTTAACACTAATACATCACCTGAAGTGCCATCCCAGATTGTCTGGGATGCCATGAAAGCATATCTGAGGGGTCAAATAATCTCTTACACAGCAAATCTCAACAGAAGATCCCGTGCAGATCGATTAGACCTCATTAACCAGATTAAAGAATTGGATCAAATATATGCCCAAACTAAGAACCCTAAATTATACAAGAAATGCATTGAACTCCAAACTAAATTTAACCTTCTGTCCACTCAACCTATTGAACGCCAACTTCTCGAAAGCAAGAGTCGCTTTTACATTCATGGGGATAAGTCTGGTAAACTCCTAGCCAATCAGCTGAGGCGTTCCAAAGCCAAACAACATATTGCAAAGATCCGGAAGGAGAACGGAGACTTTACATCGGATCATTTAGAAATTAATGACGCATTTAAAAATTTCTGTTCTCGGCTTTATTCCTCTGAATCTCTGAATAACAATATCTCTGTTGATCAATTTTTACAGAATTTGAATATCCCCTCACTTTCATCTGATTTCAAAGCCAAACTCAATGCGCCTATATCATCAGAAGAAATATCTTTTGCAATTTCTGCACTGTCCTCAGGGAAATCTCCTGGACCTGATGGGTTCCCTGTAAAATTTTATAAATCATTCTCTTCACTTCTTTCTCCTCAGTTACTTTCAGTATTATCTGACTCATTTAATTACGGCAAACTGCCACCCTCTTTCAATGAGGCATCTATTATTCTTCTTTTAAAAAAGGGCAAAGACCCAACAGAGTGTTCCTCGTATAGGCCGATCTCTCTGCTCAATGTTGATGTAAAGATCTTAGCTAAAGTTTTGGCTCATAGACTAGAAACCGTTATTCCCTCCATTATCTTTGATGACCATACTGGCTTTATTAAAAACCGTCTCCCTTTTTTTAACATCCAGCGTTTATTCAATATCTTATACTCACCTCCAACTGGGATTCCTGAATGTGTTATTTCCCTCGATGCGGAGAAAGCATTTGACCGTATAGAGTGGAACTGCCTTTTTGCAGTCTTAGAAAAATTTGACCTCGGCCAAAGTATCATCTCCTGGATCCAATTGCTGTACCTGTGTCCTACTGCTTCTGTTTTAACTAATTTTCAGAAATCCCAAGTATTTAATCTCAAACGTGGCACCCGTCAGGGATGCCCCTTAAGTCCCTTTCTCTTTGATTTGGCTATAGAACCTCTGGTGATAGCATTTCGAAACTGTCCTGAATTGACTGGGATTTGGAGAGGGGGTGTTGAGCATAAAGTTTCTCTCTATGCTGATGACTTATTACTCTTTCTCTTAAATCCATCTACGTCCTTACCTCTAATGTTTTCACTTCTTGGCCAGTTTAGCCAGATCTCTGGCTATAAACTTAATTTACGTAAGAGTGAACTTTTCCCAATTAATAAAGAAGCACAAGAACTAACATTTCGTGATCTCCCTTTTAAAGTAGTCCATAATCAATTTACTTATCTTGGAATTACAGTCACAAGGAAGTTTAAAGATCTCTTTCGTGAAAACTTTGCCAATCTTTCATATGCTATAAAACAGAATCTGGTACAATGGTTACCTCTATCTATGTCTTTGGTAGGTCGTATTAATGTTGTTAAAATGTATGTTCTCCCCAAATTTTTATACTTATTTCAATCTATCCCAATTTTTATTCCTAAATCTTTTTTTGATTCCTTAGACTCTTATTATTTTGTCATATTTGTGGCAGAATAAGCGTTCTAGAATTAATAAAATACATCTCCAAAAATCTAAAAAAGAGGGTGGCATGGCTTTACCTAACTTTCGCTTATATTATTGGGCAGCTAATATACGTTGTGCTACCTTTTGGTCTTTCTTCCATGGCCAACCCGAGTGCCCTAACTGGGTGGCAATGGAGTTGAGCTCCACTAAAGAATTACCTATCTCTGCACTTCTTGGCTCTGCACTCCCTAGTAGTCTGCCCAGATCAATAGCTAATCCTCTCGTTAGACACACTTTGCGTATATGGGCTCAGTTCAGGAAATGCTATGGCTTCCAGGGGTTTTCCGTTTCCAGCCCTGTCGCACATAATCACCTTTTTTTACCTACTACGTATGATTCAGCATTCCATGTTTGGTATAGGAAGGGCATTAGACATTTTGAAGATCTTTTCATTGATAATCGCTTTGCCTCTTTTCAGCAGCTCTCTGTTAAGTTCAATCTGCCTAACGCTCATTTTTTCAGGTATCTCCAAATCCGACACTTTATGGCTCCTTTAATTCCTAACTTTCCTGAAATGCCTGCGAAAAATGCTATGGACCTATTTCTTTCCATCAATCCACTAGGTAAAGGTTTAATATCAATTATCCGAGATAAACTAGCAGCCTTACGACGGGCCCCTGTGGATAAAATTAAAATGGCCTGGGAGCAGGATTTAAATATCTCCTTATCCGAGGAGAGCTGGGACTCAGTTCTCAAATCGGTTAACTCAACCTCTCTTTGTGCTCGCCATTGCCTTTTACAGTTTAAGATTGTTCATAGAGCCCATATGTCTAAATCTAAACTATCTCGATTCTACCCTAGCATTAGTCCGCTCTGTGATAAATGCAAGAGGGGCGTGGCCTCTCTCATCCATATGTACTGGTTCTGTCCTAGTTTGGAGAAATTCTGGAAAGATGTCTTCACTACGTTATCGTGTATTCTGAATCAGCACCTAGAACCAAACCCCTTAATTGCTCTGTTCGGTTTTTGGGGCAAGACAGATTTATGTCTGGGTCCGACCAAATGCCGAATATTATCCTTTGCCTCTCTCCTGGCGAGACGCTTGATCCTCCTTAGATGGAGAGATGTTGCCCCGCCCACTCATGCGCAATGGCTTAGCGAAATTATGGCCTGCTTGGACCTCGAAAAAATTCATTATTCAGTTCTGAATTCGGATCTAAAGTTCCATAAGGTCTGGGGACCTTTTATCGAGTACTTTCATAACCTTCCTCTTGACTAGGGGTTTTGTTTTTTTTTCTTCTTCTTTTCGGTCCCTTGCTTTCAGCTCCCTTTTTTTTCCTGGTAGTAGGCATTATTATCCTCTGTTGCTAAGTGTATTCACAGTCTGGGAGTTTGACTGTTCTGACTTATACTCTCTATATTGTGTTGTGGTTGGTCTGGAGTTGTTGTTGTTTTTTCTTGTGTTGTGGGGCTTGGGGAGGATACTAAGCTTACTTGTCTTTAATTTAGGTGCTTTTTTGTTAATTCTCTTCCTTTGTAGCATATTGTTATTGTATGCTTAATTTTGCACTGTATTAATATTCCTCATTGGGATTTGGGGTTTTTAATTTGTAAAATGTTTTGAAAAACTAATAAAAAAACTAATTAAAAAAAAAGAGGAACTTTACATGCTGCAGATTGTACTGAAAGTAGTTCAAAAGGATTATATTTAGAGGAAAACTCATACAATTTCCTGCAGCCTGCAGAGAGTATGCTGGCACCATCTTGTCATCTTTGCAGAGCACCTACATTCAGTCTACATGAGTAAGCCTGAGCTTCTGAAAGGCTGCCATTTTATCTCTTCATCCTATTCTTTGGTAGCCTCTTCCCAAGTTAAGACGAGGTCCAAAGCAAGCTCAAGTTACAACACCCCTGGGCAAACTGCGGCTCTCTGAATGCAGAATGCAATTATCCAACTTCAGAAATTCAGCTTTTTTTTTCCCATAACAAGTAATCATCTTCTTGCAAGTGAAAACTATTTTTTATTTCTCTTTTTCACTATTCAGATTAATTATCTCAAGCTCCAAGTATTAATGTTTCTCTTTCCACAGATACTACCTGACCTGTAGAGTGCTTTTAGCTTTTTCTGCTATTTATTTTTGTCTGACTCTTGTTTTGAGTACTTGCACTTGAAAACCTCTTGACAATACCATTAGTCTTGAGAAGACTTGAGATTGAAAGAGGGAATATGTTGGTTTAAGTTGGAGCAAAATTAATTTCTCCAGGACTCAAATTTGAAAGGGTGTGCTGATCCATTCTGAAAATAAGACCAGAAGATGAAGAGAAGGCCTAAATCCCAACAGTAGAACAAGATAAAAGCAATGCAGAATGATATTAATCAAATGTTCTGCATAGCAAAGTAACAGTATGAAAATTCTATGGTGTGAGTGAATTCAGAGAGTAGTACGTGGTATCCACAATGCATAATGACCACCTTTAAATATTGAATTTCCCCAGCTGAATGTGTTCTACTTCACTATCTGACGGCAACAACTATTTTTTTATATAATGATAGTACTTGTGGAAGTTACCAAAATGCTTTAAAATAATGCCTGGATCTGGAGGTGTCTCTGGAGTGCAAGGCACAAATCACTTGCTTGTCCACATGATGTTTATATTGTTATGTTTTATAACTTCAAAACATAAAACTAATCAAAAGAAAAGCATGGAGCCAGGGATACATGCGTGTACTTCACTTTAGTGAGGCATGACATGGTGGCATAATGATGTATGCCATTCACATACTTCTACATATACCCGGTAATGAATTATGTAAACAAATAATGCTTAATGAAACTGTATATTTATTATACTGCTCAAATATCACTGCTGAATAACACTCCTCCCTGCGTAGCTATAAACTTCAAATCAGTATAGAATGCATCTCAACTATATACACAGTATACTATATAATGCAACTACCATATAGACATCCCCAGCATAGTAAATTTTAAATTGTCCCATTCAGGCCTGAAGATGTAATCACTCTGGAGGATTTCTTACTCTTGTGGGACAACGTATTTCCTGACCGGGGGTAGTGGGGGGGGGGTCGTCACTCTGCTTGGTAGATGAGACTTGGACTGTGGAACAGTCTCAGGTCCTGTTGTCTCCTCCGTGGTGGACTCTGGGACAGCAGGAAGAGGTTCTGACAGCTCGTGATACCTTTTTTTCTGAACGTGTTGACATCCCAAGCAGTGCATGGCAAGCTGCTCAATATGCCAATCTATCCCAAGCCACCTGACAAAGATTCAAGCAAGCGCTTTCACTTTGACCACGCCTAAATAACCGGCATATAGCTCCTCCAACATTTTAGCTCTCAGCTTGGATGTACAATAACACTCAGTCCCCACATAAGGCAACCGTCAAGGGCAAGTTCATAGTGGCATTGGTGAAAATGTGGGAACTGGAAATTCTTTTGCCCATTCCAGCCATTTTGGAGGGCCATATAGACCTGATACAGTGTGAAGTCTTTTTTGGTTTCCTTTTGGACATCTCTGCCTTAACAGATAGACTTTTGATTTGCATAAAGGAGAATATGTCCAAAGGAGTACCCTCTTTTGTAAATTTTTCTGGTATTTCCTTACCTAAGGGTAAAAGAACAATCCATCAGCATTTCTATGATTAATCGATCTCTTGAATTTGATCTTGTAATTGTGTCCTCAAGGAAACAGAGCCCAACTCTGCATTCTTGCTGCTGTTGTTAGTGAAACACCTTTCTGAATTGAAAATGGACACTAATGGTTGGTGATCAACAAGAAGGTAAACTCTCTCCCATACAAGTACTGGCCAAGATGTTTTACATCCCAAAACAGACTCAAGAACTCCGTTAATCTGTGTGTAATTTTCCTCTGCAGCAGTAAAGGAACATGATGCAAAGGCTATGGAGTGTTAATTTCCATCTCTCATAGCATGTGACATGACTGCATCTTAAGTATATAATAAGACGAGGCATCACAAGCAAGCTTCAGTGGACAATGTGAATCCAATGTGTGAGTACAGTGTCTGACATCACCATTTCTTTTACCTTTGGAGAGCCACCACACACTGCTTTGTCCATTGCCTTTTCTTCCCCGATCTATAGTAATGAGTTGAAGGGGTGGAGTGCAGTAGCCAGGTTTGGCAGGAACATGGTACAACAATTGACAAATCCAAAATAGGACCACAACTGTGACACATGCATTGGTCTTCGGGCATCCACCACTGCTTGAATGTTCTCAGCACACTTGTGTAATTCTTGTATGACCACAGTAAGTAATACTTGGTTTAAAGAATTCAAACTTGTTGCATCATACTCTGAGCCTATAATCTTCTAATCTCTTTAGAATATAGAAATTTACAGCACACTACTGGTCATTGTTGTGTCACAATGTGGTACAATGTTGTGCCAACCAAGTAACCTAGGCTAGAAACTGCCTAGAATTTCCCGAGCGCATAGCTCTCTATTTTTCTAAGCTCCGTGTACCTATCTAAAGTCTCTTAAAAGACCCTATTGTATCCACTTCCACCACCTTCACTGGCAGTGCATTCCACATGCCCACCACTCTCTGTGTGAAAAACTTACCCCTGACATCCCCTCGGTACCTATTTCGAAGCACCTTAAAACTATGCCCTCTCATGTTAGCCATTGTAGCCCTGGGAAAAAGCCTCTAGCTATCGACACAATCAATGTCCCTCATCATCTTAAACACCACTATCAGGTAACCTCTCATCCTCTGTCACTCCAAGGAGAAAAGGTAAGTTCACTCAACCTATGCTCATAAGGTATGCTATCCAATCCAGGCAACATCCTGGTAAATCTCCTCTGCACTCTCTCTATAGTATCCACATCCTTCCTGTAGTGAGGTGACCGGAACTGAAGATGGTATCCAAGTGGGGTCTGACCAAGGTCTTATACAGTTGGAACATTACCTCACAGCACTTGAACTCAATCCCATGGTTGATGAATGTCAACACACCATATGCCTTCTTAACAACATTGTCAACTTGTACAGCAGCTTTGAGTGTCCTATTGACACAGACCTCAAGATCTCTCAGATCATCCACACTGCCAAGAGTTTTACATTTCATGTTATATTTTGTCTTCAAATTTGACCTACCAAAATGAACTACTTCACACTTACCTCGGTTGAAGTTCATCTGCCACTTCTCAGCTCAGTTCTGCATCCTATCGATGTCCCACTGTAACCTTTGACAACTCTCCATACTATCCACAACACCCCCAACCTTTGTGTCATCAGAAAACTTACTAATTCACCCTTTTACTTTTTCATTCAGGTCATTTATAAAAATCACGAAGATGAGGAGGACCCAAAACAGATCCCTGCGGAACAACACTGGTCACCAACCTCCATGCAGAATACAAACCATCTACAACCACCCTTTGCCTTCTGTGTGCAAGCCAATTCTGGATCCACAAAGTAAGGTCTTCTTGGATACCATGACTCCTTACTTTCTGAAGGACCCTTGCATGGGGAACCTTATCAAATGCCTTACTGAAATCCATATACATTATATCCACTGCTCTACCTTCATCAATGTGTTTTGTTACATCCACAAAGAATTCAATCAGGCTCATAAGGCATGACCTACGCTTGACAAATCCATGCTATCTATCTCTAATCAAATTAAGTCTCTCCAAATGCTCGTAAATCCTGCCTCTCAGGAGCTGCTCCAACAACTTGTCCACCACTGAAGTCAGACTCACTGGCCTATAAATTCCTGGCTTATCTCTACTCCCTTTCTTGAACAAAGACACAACATTTGCAAACCTCCAATCCTCCAGTAATTCTCGCATCCCTATTGATGATGTAAAGTTCATCACAAGAGGCTCAGTGATCTCCTCCCTCACTTCCCACAGTAGCCTGGGGTATATTTCAGCCGGTCCTGGCGATTTATCTAACTTAATGCTTTTCAAAAGCTCCAACATACCCTCGTTCTTAATGCTGTAAGTCATCCCCACAATTGCCAAGGTCTTTTTCCCTCATGAATACTGAATTAAGTATTACTACTGTATTCATTAAGTACCTCTGCTACCTCCTTCGTCGCCATGCACACATTTCTACTATTACACCTAATTGGTCCTATTCTCACCCTCTTGCTCATCCACTCACATGTAGAATACCTTGAGGTTTTCCTTAATCCTGCTCACCAAGACCTTCTCATGGCCCCTTCTGCTTCTCCTAATTCCATTCTTAAGCTCCTTCCTAACAAACTTGTAATTTTCCAGAGCTTTAGTTTCTTGAACCTTTTGTAAGCTTTCCTTTTCTTCTTAACTTTTCTTTTTACCACTGTCTTGAGATTTTGGAGATATTCCTTGTCATCCTTACTGGAAACAAAGTTTTCATCCAGTTAAAACTGAGGGCCTGGGCTACCCACGAGGCCCATAGCTTTCTGTCAAGGTGCAGATACAGATGCTAATCCCAAAATAAGCCTATTATAGTGATAAAGCCCATTGTGAGAGTTGATTCTGCAAAACACTTTGGAATATTCTTCCATCTCCATCTGTGGGTAGGCCTCAGCTAGTCCACTTCACTAAAGAAATGTTTGTAAAAATATTCCCCATCCTGGGCAGAGGATATTTATCTACTTTCACTGCTGGGTTGATGGTGATTTTAAAGTCACCATGGATCTTGACAGATCCATTCTTTCTGGCTGCTGGGACCACTGGTGTTAATCATGGGCTCCACTCAAACTTGGAAAGAATTCTTTCTGTCTCCATATGATCTAGTTCACTGGCAAGTTTACAAGGAAATTTAATGGCTGTGCCATCATCTAATAGCTTTATTAATTCGCTTTCGCTTGACTCTATTGCAAGGGATGTGGCATGCAAATGGTGGAAGGATCTCCAATCAAGTTGTAGTTGTCTCAGCCACTCATGACCCCACAATGCTGGCACTTCCTGTTTTTACCACAAACAATTTGGCCCAATTTGGTTGTTGTATTTCACTCTGACAAATTACATTCCCACAGGAGTTATCATTTTTCCATTATAAGTTCTTAGTCGGATATCTGATGACTACAGATTAGTATCTTTGAAATAGAGTTCAAACTCATTTTATGGAATGACTGAAATAGCCAAACGAGTGTCCAATTCCATTTTAATTAATCTGCTATTCACTTCTGGTGTAAACTATGTTGCTTGTCTATTATTAATTTTCACACTGTAATTCTCAAGGATACCCAGTCATGTGTCACTCTCATCACTATTAGATTTTTCATCAACAGCATGCAGATTAGTGCTCATTTTGAAACTGCCACTTGAATTTTTATCTTTTCTCTTCTTTGTGCCGTCCATTTCTTTGTACGTGTCTCACCTTGTTGCATTTTCTGCAAGTTTTCCCTTTAAATCTGTACTAGTCTGGTGTATGTGAGCCCCTACCACAACAATAACACACATTGTTCAGCCAAACAGTTTTCTGCTCAGTCATTGTAATCCGTTCAATCTCACTTACATTCCTGACTGCAACTCAACTGCATCTCTGGCTGCTGTTTCCATTGATCCAGCAATTTCAACTGCTCTTTTAAATGTGAGTTGTGCTTCAGTTAGGAGCTATTTTTCAATGCTTTCTTGCAAGATTCCACAAACTAAATGATCCCTCAGTGCATCATTAAGCCCATTATTGAACTGACAAAGCTCAGAAAATCTCCTCAGTTCAGTTACATATGCTGAAATAGACTCCCCTTCCTTTTGATTCTGCTTATGAAAACTGAAGCATTCTGCAGTCATTAATGATTTCTGTCTAAATGCTCCTGCAATACATTCATATCAACAAAGCTAATTTTGATTGGTGTGGCTGGAGCAGTCAAATTTCTAAGCAAACTATATGCTTTTCCAACAACTGCACTCAGTAAAACTGGCACTAGTTTCTCATTCGTTATTTGATTTGCTTCATGATTTGCTCAATTTGTCCAGTATACAACATCCAGTTATATTTTGTGCAATCAAACTTGTCTATGTTTCTGATGTAGACATTTTTTGCTTTTATTTATTTATTTTTATTATCACTGGTATTCACTGTTTATGAACCCGAAAATTTCAGTCATCTTCTGCTTTTTTTTAACTCGACCGTCTCTCTCCCACATTGGAAGAGACAAGCAATGCGCCTCTTTAAAAACTCAAACGTCTCTGTCCTCTTGGAAGAACAGAAAACATGCTGCACTTTTCTTACTTGACTGTTTCTTTCCACTTGTGAAGAAAGCATGCTGTACTCAAATATCTTACTGTGCTTTAATAGGTAGGTAGTCATCTCAGTTTCATTTTAAAATTTACTCATCGCTACTGTTACGTTTTGCAATGCCAAAACATAAAACTAATTGAAAGAGGTGCACATATATGACATAGTCGCCCAATGACATCTGGCATTCATGTACTTTTAAATTATGTAAACAACTAATGATACTAATCAAACAAGATATTTACAATATTGCTCAAGTATTACTGGTATATTAAATACACAGCAATATTGCCCACTACAGAAGATGAATATTGACAGAAGATACTAAAAACAACCAACAGAGCAGTATCTGTAAGGATTCTTGAGGTAACCCTAACATCAGATATTGGGAAGATTGAAGCCATTGATTCCAATCTGCCAAAATTCAGTGACCTATCTACCCAATACGCTTCTTCATCTTAGAAGTAGTCCAAGTCTGAAGCAAACAATTCATAATCCTAGTATAACTGATTATCACTGCTGGGAGTCTCATTTTCCACCTTTTTGTCAGTTCTTCGGCAAACTAAAAGGATAAAGGCAGCTGACATACAAGAATATCATTATCTCCTTCAGATCGGCCATCACCCTGACTTAGAAGTGTTTCTTTCATTATGCCCTTGTGACTTAATATTAATATGGGCATACCTTCACTTCAGATGAGGACTCTCCCAGTAAAAAGCACATCACCACCTTTAAGGATAGCTAAATGTGGCTACTGAACTCTAGTTCTGCTGGTGATGGTCACATCCAATGAATTAAAGATAAACTATGCAGCAGGCATCATGAAAAACACTAATGTATACTAATTATATATTCAATTCTTCCTCTTTTAAGAATTTTATCTGCAAGCAATGACACAGGCAACACATTAGCCATATTAATATGACCAATTAACTAGTTAATTGGAAATAGTTATTTTCATTGTTCCATTATAATTACTGTTTCTGAACAATTATTAAGAGAATTTTATTTCCAAATAATTCAATTTAGAAAAATTTGTAGTTGTATAGCAATTTATCTGTCAGGACTATTGCAAAATACACAACAAATGTAGACTGCTTTTAAGTTGTTATGAAGACAAGTTTAGACCATCCTTAAAATATGTTTATTAAGCTATCTAAGCTTTGTAACATTGATAGCATTTTATTTTTGATTTCAAAGATCAAATTTCAAATTAAGTTTATTATCAAAATACTTATGTCATGATATACATAGTATCCTAAGATTAATTTTGTTGTGACAATTTACAGTGTGTAGACAGCTCACTAAACTACTAAGTACTCTAGTAGACATAGTAGATAGGCTTCTTCTGAACTGTGATCACTTACAGTCTTCAGCTGTAATTTCCAATTTTAATTATGTTCCTTTGAACCAACTGAGCTATCTGGTGCTTTTGTGGTCTCCTGGGGATTCGGTGACCTAGACTCTCAAGAGTCCTGGTTGTCTGGACATCCACCGCAGGAGTAGATGCTGTGTCGAGGCCTGATAGCCGAAGACGAACCCATGGTTGGCTCCATTACTCTGTGCTGGTTAAAAATCAGGCACCACGATTAAATTAGTCAAGGACAAGAGCGGGAAACAAATAGGTATTCAGTGCCATCTGCCTGCGTTTGACAGGTCATCCTCTCTTCTTGCTACTACAGTAGGTGAGAAGTGCAGCAGCTCTGAGCCCCTCGCTGACAGGCTCGGGGGCAGTTGCCCTGTAGCCTCTGGGCTTCTGGATGAGCTTCACTTGCCTCAACACTGAACAGGCTCGATGGCTGTGGACTCCTTTCAGGACTCCGCAGTTACTGCCCTGCCAAGTCCAATCAGGTTTATTGTTATTTAGCTATGTACACGTATATAACATACTGTATATAACCATATGATATATATTGAAATGAGACAATGTTTCTTTGAACCAGGGTGTAAAGCACAGCAGTAAATATATCACATATTACACATGATAACTTATGAAGGTAACAGTAAACTCTACAGATGGATCCTGCATAAGTAACAAACTAAACTGCATTAATGAAATATTATGAGGAATGGAACAGATTAACCAGTGACACTCCGAATACAATGTGGCAGGGAGTTCAGAAGCCTAATGGCCCGAGGGAAGAAACTGTTTCCAATCTTGACTGCTCTTGTTTTTACCCTGCCTGATGGTAGAAGGTCAGAGGATGCTGGATGGATTGGTGCGATCCTTAATAATACTAAGGGCCCTACATAGCAGTGCTCCTGATAAATGTTCCTGATGGAAAGTAGGGAGACCCCTATGATTCTCTCAGCTGTTCTCACAGTTCTTTGGAGGGACTTATGGTCCAATGCTTGACTGCTCCCATACCAGATGGAGATGCAACTTGTCAGGACACTCTCAATGGCATTCCTGTAAAATGCAGTTAAGATGAGGCAGTGGGGGGGGGGGAATGTTGGTGGAAGCCTTACGTGACTCAATCTTCTTAGGAAATGGATGCACTGCTGTGCCTTCTTGTTCGGGGAGGTGAGGTTACCATGATGTGAACTCCCAGGAACTTGGTGCCCATTCTGTGTATCGTTCATTTGTTCTTCTTTCGTTTGAATGGGATTTGTTCTTTTTTTGCATATTGGGTGTTTGATGGTCTTGCTATGTATGTTTTTTTTTACTGGGTTCGATTGTGCTTCTTTATTTTGTGGCTGCGCTGAAGAAGGTGAATCTCATGGTTGTATACAGTATACATACTTCGATAATAAATGTACTTTGAACTTTGAAAAGCTACACACAAACACTGAAAAGCAACCAATGTGCAAAAGACAACAAACTGTGCAAATACAAAAAAATCATAATCATAAATACATAAATACATACAAGAAGATGAGTTATAGAGTCCATGAAAATGAGTCCATAGGTTGTGTTCTGTGATCAGTTCAGTGTTGAGGTAGCTGAAGTTATCCACACTGGTTCAGGGGCCTGATGTCTGAAGGGTCATACCTGTTCCTTAACCTCGTGATGTGGGACCTAAGATTCCTGGACCTTGCTCTGAAGCCAGCAGCGAGAAGAGAGCATGACCTGGATGTCGAACATCCTTGATGATAAATGTTTGCCTCTTGTGGCAGTACCTCATGTCAATGAGAATGGTGGGGAGTGCTTTTCCTGTGATGGACTTGGTTGTATCCACGAATTTTTCAAGTCTTTTCCATTCTTAGTCATTGGTATTCCCATGCAACCAGTCAGGATACTCTCCACTGTGCATCTAAAAATGTTGGTCAATACTTTAGACGACATGCTGAACCTACGTAAGTTTCTAAGAAAGTTGAGGTGCTACCATGTCTTCTTTGAAATGGCACTTACGTGCTGTTTCCAGGTCAAATCTTCTGATATGATAATGTCAAGGAATTTAAAGTTACTGACTCACTCCACCTCTGATCCCCTAATGAGGGCTAGCTCAATGACTGCTGATTTCTTCCCTCTGTAGTCAATAATCAGTTCTTTGGTTTTGCTAATGTTGAGTGAGAGGTTGCTGTTGTGGCACCAGTCAACCAGATTGAACCACTCTCCATCCTATATGTCAATTCGTCACCAACTTTGATTCGGTCAACAGCAATTTAGCATAGTTTATTCACTCTTTGTCCAATAGGAATATGTTTGCCATGCCCAAATGGTACAATAATAGAATCCTTTGTATATGCTACTCGTAAGCATCTGCAAAATTTAAATCAAATTAAAGTTTGTTGGCCAAGGGAACAGCTTTAATATTGTCTCTTTCACAGAGTCAGGATTAGTTTTATTATGGCGAGCATATGTCGTGAAATTTGTTAACTTAGCAGTGACAGTAGAATACAATCTATAATAATATTTAAAAATCAATTACAGTAAGGATATATATGTATATAATATATATTGAATAGATTAAAATAGATTATATATTTTAAAAAGTGAGGCAGTTTTCTCAGGATTAACATCCATTTAGAAATCGTATGGCAGAGGAGAGGAAGCTGTTCTTGAATCGCTGAGTGTGCTTTCAGTCTTCTGTACCTCCTACCTGATGGTAATAATGAGAAAAGGACAAATAACCCTTTCCTATTTTTATCTGAATTGGTCTAAATTAGTTATCATATCTCTAATCCTTTGTTTTATACTTGTTTTATCCAGAAACCTCTCTCAGTTCAACAGCTGAATTGAACATAATGGGAATAGCACAGATATGAGAATATTTATTATCCCCATTACCACATCATTTCCAACTACAAGACCTGCTTGATCTAGGAATATTACTGCTTTGGAATAAAGATAATGGTGTACTCCTGGATAGACTTACCACACTTCACCTAAAACTGTTACATTATATCTATTAAATATTGCACTAATATATATTCTGAAAAATACCTTAGTTAATGTTTCTTGAATATAAGAGGTGGGCTTCAAATATGTAAAGTCTGAATTATCTCTATGATTGCTGGAATTTTTGGGCATCACTGTGACCTATTCCCATGGTGCCTGCATAGTCCACTTAAAGAGAGACTGAAAAGTTACAAGATAGCATTCATGATGATTGATTGTTTCAACAGAATTGCCCTGTGAATAGCTTTAGATTTTATGTTGGAATGAAGTGGTTAAAATAATGCAACTATATACAAGTACATTTTAAAACAATAATCACCAGAGAGAGGAGTTTACCATATGTTTACCTCTGAAACACTTATCTAATACTCAAATTCTACTTATTTTATATACCATAATGCATTTTCACTCTTTGTACCTGTGCTACACACCAGTGCTACGAAATTGCATTTTTATTCTTTCCTTTTGGGAGCTAGATCATGTTGCCAATGTATTTTTCCATATTACAGAATGGTAAATTTCCTTGAGACCTGTTAAATCATGTACTTTACATAAATATTGCACTGTTCCACAGAGTAGTATTATGTGCTTCGATTTTGCTTTGGGTGTCATTATGTGCAAGTTTTGAAGAAGGAAAACTTCCTGCAGCACATGAGATGTTAATGAGGGTCCACAGATAAGCAGCATTTTTCAGAAGTACCTTTATTGTGTCAGGTAATTAGATGCTTCACATTAATATAGTACTGATGAAGACTGTGGATTAAGGGTAGAAATGGATAAGAAGTTCTTTGCTTTCTGGCCTTTTAGCTTTATCATAGTTCACTCAGTTTTCTCTCTATTGCTTTTCTAGTGCCTCACCTCGTGTAGAAGCCATGTATCTATTTTCTGTCTGTATTTTATTTTGTGGTGCACTTATCATGAAATCTCTCATGTGTGTTTGGGCATGGTAGAAACAAATGAGTATTAACACTTGGTTAGTTTAGTTTAGTCTAGCTGAGAAGGGGTAAACCACAGGGTGATATATTTTCATTGACTGCTAGTTTGTTACGCTATTCAATCATTAATTTAGTTTGATAGTTTAGTTACACTAATTGGGATGTTATGGGAATGCTAATTGGAATGCTTAAATACATAGAACAATATTCTGATATTGCTGATTGGAACACTAAGATCACTATGTTGCCAATTTAGTTTTGTTAGTATTTTATTGCTAAAAGATCTTTTGTCTTCACTAGTTGCATAATAAAGGATCAAAAGAACCATTTTTAACTTTGAAACTTCGTTATTTCAATGCATGTCATATAGTGTTAATCTCCCAGTTTGGTCTCTCAGCAGATTTGGTTTGTTTTCAAGTTACTGCTACATGTTGTCAGCAAAAAAAATTATACTATTCCAACACCAGTCTACATCAAAGGATTTCCTTGGACCCATTGGTAATACTGGAACTGCAGTACTGAGAGTGGCATGTCAGAAACAGGAACAGCTTGCGGAAAGTAAACAACCTGTTTTTGATTCATATTGTGTATTTGTGGTTTGAACAGTTTTGAATGGTCAGTACCACCCTCCTTTGGGGACTGTGTAGTGTTTGCCTAAGGGTTCTCTGCTTTGGATGCCGATGTTTGAATTGAAGGCTGCTTGTTCAGTCCAGTTTAAGTGCTGTGGATGTACAGACCATTTGTTTGTTGACTATGTTTATTGAGTCGAATATTGCTGGTGCTGTGGACAAAGAAAGTGGTAATTGCAAGTTGCGCAACTAGAGAAAGTAACGTGTATTGAAGCATATAATTGGTGCCAATGACCCTTCTCCTGGGGATTGTGAAAGAGAAATTAAAGTTAAAGCTAAGGCCAATCCCATCAAAATTCTTCAAAAGGAGTATAAAACAAATGTGAACAAAATTAAACATCTAATATCATCAATTAATGATCTTATGAAAATGTAAGAAAATGCCTTACAAGTGCAATCTCATTTTAAGGACTTGATTGATCTCTGTGAAGCTGTTGCTGAGCAATATCACATGATAACCTCATCACTTCCCAAACAGGAAAGACAAAATAGATTTTTTTTAAAGCATTGATTACTATTGTAGTGCATTCATACAGGATGTGAAACAATGTTTGAACCAAACATGTTTTATTGAAGGTCATGTTGCTGCAACAAGTGAATATGTGTCTCAACTTCCATCTGAAAATGTGTATCAAAAGACAGAATTTTAAAAGTGAAATCTATTGGATCTGAAAAATTTGAAAATCTGTTGGAAACTAAATTTCTCATCCAAAAGATGATGTGAATGTATATTTCTATTCATTCTTTGTTGCTGGGTTAAAATCCTGCAAGGTTGCGTGTTAACCTTCAACATGTGGACTGCTCAGCTCCTTAATACTGATAAAAATATTACATACACAGAAAACATAGCATGTTGAAGGTTGTCCCCCCTTTTAAATATTTAACCAAGTCACACAATATTAATTCAAAAGGAATTACAATCACATTTTCATTTATGCATCATATATTTTCTGTCTGAGATTTCACTCTCAGATATCACCAGCAGATCCTTTTACTCTCAGCTATCAACATATGCAAGCTAATTCTTGAGACTAGCATTGATTTCTAGAAGCAAGTTTCGCATCAATGTGCAAAAATTAAAAACACAATTGAACTCTGTTCCTGATGAAATCCAGTAGGAATGCAGGTATAATACAGGTATTCTCACTTCTTGTCAGTCTACTCACAGCTCCAGATCAACTACTGTGCAAGGAACTATTACTCACAGTTGGTTCAAATACAGAAGCTGTGAAGCTTTAACACATTGGACCAGGAACTTGCAAGGTTGCAAAGTTTCAGTTCATAATCTGTGATATTCAAATTAACACAAACATTTTGCTAATTGAACAGTCAATGTCAGGATTAACTTTCCTCCTGACATTTTAACTTTAAACCAGGGAAGTAAACTGTTGAATTCATGGTTATGGTCTGTGTTTGTCAATTGCTTTCACTTTGGTTCCTCTGGACAAGTCATATTCAGTATTATAAGTAATGATTACTAAACTCAAATGGTAACAGCATCAGAAGTGGATTTATCATTCAAATATTTATTTGCACAACTGAAAATAAATGCTAAATAAAAACAAAGCACTAAAGCAGTTTGTTCATTTTATTTTCTCAGAGGAAAGAACAGCTGGACATTTACAACTTAATTTCTTTAATTTAAAGTTGTCTGTGTTACGTTTTAATTTTCACTCATTATAACTTTGAATTTACTCTAACACATCGTCCTATACTATGCTTAAAGGTTTTAGATACTTGCACATGTTTTTTATGTTTCTTGTAAAACTAAGACATTCATTTAAATGTATCTATCTTCTGAAAATCTCCAACAAACTAGGACTCATCTGTTAGACAACCATGGACTACACCTACAGATTGACATGCCTATACCACATCCATAAATAGCTTTGTACAATCGGCAAGTAATATTGTTACTGAATCAATAATGTTGGCAGCATGAATGATTTTAAATGGGAAAACCCAGATTAATGGTTACTATATGGGAAAACATCAGCCTTGTTATAAAATTTACACACACAGCTGGAGATAAAGGTAAACCTTTGTTCTATCATAGCACTCAAGCTCATGGGCCAATTTATTTGAAGTAAACATAAAGTAACCTCTTTCAATACGGAGTACACTCTGTTGAGCCAATCTCCTGTAAAACCACACTGAGCAAATAGCCAGAGTTAAAACAAATTCCTTGACTGAGATAGAAACATGGTTCCAATTTAAGATTGTATAAGATAGATTTGTGTTCTTTGGTCATCATGTCCATACTACCCATAGCTACACGAAACTCACTTAATAGAAGCATTAAGAGACAGTCAGAGCAGTTTGCCTCTGTGCGACATAATGAAAACCACAAAGGAGTAGACTTTAATCATACAGTCAAATAAGACTTTGAGGGAAGGGGAGTTGCATACCTTCCTGATAAAACTACCTTTTTTAAAGCCTATTGTTGATACATGTCTCAATATGTGCTTTCTTGCTGTTAACTTCTTTTTACTCATTTAATGTAATGTGGTATTCATAGGTTAATCTAGCATACCAAAATACTAGCACATTTAAGTTAATAAAATAGAATTCAAAATGCATGTGAAATGCGCACCACATGTAAGCAGTAAACAACATAGTAAATAGTAAACAGCTTGACGAGACCTTGGTAGTGGCAGGGTATTCATTAGTCTCACAGCCTGGGGAAAGAAGCTGTTACCCAGTCTGGCTGTCAGAGTCCTGATGCTTCTGTGCCTCCTTCCTGACAGTAGCAGGTCAAAGAGATTTTGGGATGAGCAGCTGGGATTCTCAATGATGATTTGGGCCTTTTGTATACTCTGCTCCTGGTAAATGTCACAGATAGGGAGGAAGAGGACTCTGGTATACTCTGGGTAGTTTTTACTATCCTATGAAGGTCTAGAGGTTCGATGCCTTTCAGTTTCTGTACCAGATAATAATATAGCCACCACTCTCAATGGTGCTCCTGTAGAAAGTTGTTAGAATGGGGGTGGGGAGCCTTGCATGCTTCAATCTCTTCGGAAATTGTAGAGAGTGCTCTGCTTCCTTGACTAATGAGGAGGCATTGTGGATCCAGGTTAGATTGTCTATCATGTGCTTACCAAGGAACTTCTGCTCTTCACTCTCTCCATGGCAAAGCCACTGAGGTGTAATGGAGAGTGGTTGACCTCCTGAAATCTACAATCATCCCTTTTATCTTATCCATGTTGAGACTCAGGTTGCTGCTCTCACACCATTTGACAACCCCTCTACCTCCTCTCTGTATGCTGACTCATTATTGTTGCAGATAAGTGTCATCAGCGAACTTGATGATGTGGTTTGAGCTGGTTCTGGTAGTGCACTTGAGTCAGCAGTATGAGAAGCAGTGGGATGAGCAATCAGCCCTGGTGGGGGGGGGGGGGGGTCACCAATGCCCAACATGAAGGAGGTTGAGTTGTTGCTGCCAACTCGGATTAACTTGAGTCTTCCTATCAAGATGTCCAAAGCCCAGTTGCAGGCAGGAGAGCTGTGTCCCAACGAGGCCAGTTTACCCACCAGCCTCTGAGGGATAATCGTGTTAAACACTGAGCTGAAGTGATGAACAACCTCCTGGCGTATGAGGCAACATTTTCTAGGTGGGACAGGACAGAGTGGAGGGCTCATCAGTGGACCAGCTTGAGCAGTAGGCAAACTGGAAAGTGTCCAATGTACAGTAGCTAGAAGGTGGGTTGTTAGGTTGTTATACAATTCATTAATTCAAGGTTTAACATTTAAAGTAAATTTATTATTAAAGTACCTACTGTATTTGTCACCACATACAACCCTGAGATTTATTTTCTTGTGGGCATACTCAATAAATCCAAAATCAAATAATAATCATTATAAAATCAGTGAAAGACTCTAACAATTTGGGCATTCGACCAGTGTGCAAAAAATAACAAGTTATGGAAATACAAAAAGAAATAAATAGTTGATAAATATCAGGACCACAGGACGAAGAGTCCTTGAAAGTGAACCAGTCACTCAAAGCACTTCAGGATTGTTGAGGTAAGTGTAATGGGGCAGTAATTGTTTAGGCCAGTTACCATTGCTCTCCTGGGCACCAAGTGGCCACCTTGAAGCCTGCAGGGACAGTCGACTGTTGCTAAGAGGTGTTAAAAACTGTTCATCAACACCTCTGTTAGCTGGACTGCACAATCCCTCAACACCTGACTAGGTATGTTGCCTGGCTCTGCAGCTTTGCATGGGTGTCCCCTGGCTAGGCTCCTCCTTCATATCAGCTGTGGCCAGATATGGTGCCTGTTCCTCAGGAGCAGAGGGGTCTCTCATTGATGTCACATTATTTATTTAGACAAATTGTGCAGTAAGCTATGGTTTTGGATTTGCCCTGGCAGTGAAGAGTTTAATCAAAGTAACATCCTCAATGCATTTTCCTATGTAGCCAGCCATCAATCCCACATGTTAATCAATACTGATGTGATGATCGTAGGTAGCCACCTCCCTGAATATGTTCCAGTTTATGCTTTTGATATAGTCTTGCAATGCTGAGGTGGCACCTTCTAGTCAGGTCCCTGTAAACCAATTTGACTCGTTTAACTAGTGGTCTGTATGCAGGGATTAGCAAAATGCCTATGTGGTCTGAGTATCCAAAGTGGGGTTGGGACAGCCTTTTGGGCTCCACAAACATTGGTATAGATCAAGTTTATTATTTTCTCCCTTCTGGTTGCAAAGCTGATGTGCAGGACTATTTTTCAGTCGACATGACCGAAGTCACCAGCAACAATAAAAGAAACCATCAGGGTGAATGTCTCGAAGGTTGCAGAGCTTCTGCGGTGCTTTCCAGCACTTGTACCTGGAATGGGGGGGGGGGGGGTGGTTGCTGGCATATAAGCTCCAATAACTGCAATGGCATTGAATGCCCTCAGTAAATAGAAAGGTCTGTACTTCAGCATTAAAAACTCTACCTGCAGTGAACAGTGGGGCTGTTGCTGCTGGGGCATCCACACACCAGTTCTTGTTGATATACAGACCTCTTCTGTGGGTCTTACTGGAATTTACAGCATTTTTGTCCACCTAAAGGGAAATTAAGCCTTCTAGCTGGGTGATCTACTTTTTTGACTGCTGGTGTGGGCATACCCATAATGCTGACAGAGAGAGAGTTCTGGGATCTTGATATAGGGGCAGTGGTGGTATATATAGTTTCAAGTCGGGATGGCATTTGCTTTGAGGTCAACTTCCAGCTGGTGATGTTTGCTGACCTTGCTCTTTCAGCTGGTGTCAAAGGCGTCTTGATGAATCGTTGAAGTGCCTGTAGATGGTATAAACAACTGCTACTGTACATCGATGGTGGAAGGAGTGAATGGTTGTGGATGGTGTACCTATCAAACGGGTTGCTATTTTGTCTAAGATGCCAGATTTCTAGAGTTTTATTAAAGCTGTCCTCAGCCAGGCAAATGGAGTGTAATTATCACACTCCTAACTTGAAGCTTATAGTTTGTGGACAATCTTTGAAGAGATGGGAGGTGAGTTATTCATTGGAGAATTCTTTGCTTCTGACCTGTTCTTGCTGTATATAGTTACTTCAGTTCTATCGATAAATGGGTTATAAGTGGATGCTCAGTCATCAGATATTACCTGATATAAATGTCACTTGTCACCTATCAAGCCAGACCTAGAAATTGTCCAGGTCATGCCTCTTGTGCTGGGGACTCCAACATTATTTGAGAAATCACAAAAGGTGCAGAACACAGTGCCATTATCAGCAAAAAATCCAAATTCTGACTTTCTGTTTAAAGGGACATACCTGATGAAGCAGCTGAAGATGATTGCATCCAGGATACCATGTTGAGGAACTCATGCAAAGCAATGTCCTGTGGCTGAGAGGTGAAACACAAGAGTTAAAACAGGAAGAATTAAGTTTAAGGTGATTAAAACAGACTGGCTCCATCACAGCATTTTTCTGTGAACACTGGGATGACAGTGTACATTTGAGGTTGGAGACCAGGAAAAGAATTTCTCCAAGTTAACAAGCAGTCTGTACTGATCTTCTGGTAGAATTCCACTAGGCAATCTTGCCTGTTAACAGCATATATTTGGAATCTTTCTTTTTCAAGCATCATTTCAGTTCAAATTAATATATGCTCAGCCAATTCATTTAAAACACACATCATTAAGTTGCAAAACCATTCTAAATTGGAATGACAAATTTTCAAGATTGTAAAGTTCACTCATTTTCTCAGCTAATGACTGTCTATTGCTCATTTGGAGTTGATTTCCTATCTACAAGGTATGGAACTTTTGGAATCAGTTTAATTTGACATCACAGGTACCACAACTCCCATGGTCCAGAGCAGTGTAATACATGTCACACAATTTGTTCTCCAAGCTATCACGTGTCAATGGGTGGTAGGTGAAGGCAGCACAGCCAAAGTGTGCTGTGCAAGTTGGTGTCTTTTGGAACTCTTTTGCAAACAAGCTGTTGCATTACTTCCAGAATGCTTGAAAGAATAAGGTAAAATAATGACCATGACAACAATCAGTCAGGTGTTGGTCTATTTCAATAGGGTCCATTCAGTACTATTTATCCCTTCCAAGTTCATTCCTCTCATCAGAATCAGAATCAGTGCTAGGTTTACTATTTTGTCTTATATAAAGTGATATATATTGTTTTATAGCAGCAGTGCAGTGCAAAGACATAAAATGACTAAAAATTACAATATATATACATAGTCAAAAAATCAGGAATACAGGGGTAGTGTTCTTGGTGAGTTCAGAAATCTAGTTTAGGAGTAGATGAAACTGCTTCTGAATCATTGAGTGTGGGTCTTTAGGCTCCTGTACCTTTTCCTTGATGGTAATGTTGAGAAGGTATGTCCCAGATGGTGGGGGTCCTAGGGTGGTGGTGCTGGATGCTCCCCTTCTGAGGCACTTTTCTGGTCCAACATGTCTTACCAATGGAAGCAGACAGATCTACTATTGCAATCATTTTTCAATGTCATTCCTGCATTGTGCCATTATAATTGATAAATGCAGCAACAGTTCATGTTGAAGTCACTGGAGTACACAAACACAGACACAGTGGTCTATTTGGCTCAGTCCAGCACGTTGCACTGTTTCACAAAGAAGTTGTTAGAACTGATATTCTGCAGTTTGTCAATGCAGTCTAAAAACAGAATTTGCATAATTATCATATAATATGTATTTGAAACAAAACTACTGTTACGGATTCAAGCAACAATAAATATATGAGTTAGGCAGGGTTTTTTATAACAAATAACATGTTTATTAAACACTGAAAACAAACCCCCCAAAAGTAAACAAATCACTAACGTAACCGGAAATCAGCTGCTGTGCGGCAGCTTAAACAGTTCTTAAAGCAAGGAAGCTTAAACAGTTCTTAAAGCGATGTTGCAAAAACAGTTCTTCAAAGTAGTATTGCAAAAGTTCAAAATACTCACAGTCCATTTAAGGGAGAGACTTTTTAAGACAATTTAAATTCTCTTTCACGTCGTTTTGTTTCGGTTCCCAAATCGAACTTTTCCCACGAAGAATTTACGTAGATAGACAAATGAAATGGCTTAAAGGCACTGACCTTTCCTTTACAGAACTGTTCCCAATCCTTTCTGCTATTTCACAGGGATTAACACGAGAACAGTCAATGAATTCCTTCCGAATGAGGATCAAACAAGGTCGAACCTGTTTCACCATCGAAATCGATTCTCCGCAATCTTTTAACTCCCGAACTCCGATCTTCACTCTCCACTGATTCTCAACTAGCAGTAATATAAAGAAACTGCTGGCAATGACCTTTTAAACTTTAGGCATTAGATAAAACTTCATCTTTCAACTAAACTGCGTCATAACATTAAATCACGCAGTGGCATGAAGTCAACATGGCAAATCCAGCCACGAACTGATCCTCCTCACAGGGAGGGATCCTCCTTTTATACCCTGTAAAAAAAACCTGTCACATGACCTCTACTGGCGGGAAAATGATGTCACTCCCCCATCACAAGACCATTACCTCAAGTCCAGTATAGCTTCAACACCTGTCACGTGACAACTACACCACTGTCACGTCACGGGTACGTAACACTACATTTCAAAAATATCATTATTCAGGATTTCCTTCCAATCAAAATAAAATAGATTTTACTATTGCTTTAATGCTTCAGTTATCTTTGTAGACACACTGATACATATCAGATAAAAGCATCTTTAAGTATCAAATATCAAGTAGTTATAAAATTAGCAAGCTATATTTAAACCTACATATAGCTTCAGGAGTTTTGATTTTCTTTTAAGTAAAACAATGAGACCTATATTATCTCCCATGCATTTCAAAAAATAGCAATGTCACTTTCATTTGTGTATAGTTTTGTATGTGACAAAGACAGAATACACTTTAAGTGCAGGTGAATATTCCAATTGCAACACACCCAAAAGCTGGAGAAACTCAGTAGGTCCAATTTCCACTTTTCCAGATTCTAATTTGTTAATATTTCATCTAAGCATTTTGATTTTACACCTCATAATTCATTAATTCCAAATTGAACCTATGTATTTCTAATGATAATTATTGAATAATTTTAATCCATAAATCTAATAAAATTTTAAAGTTATTTCTAGTAATATTGCATAAATTAGTTAGTATTCTCTATTAAAAGTTTAATAAAGACTTCCTGCTTTCAATGGCTATTATTTTTGTTCACATCAAACATATCCAACTGAACATTTCTCAGGGCATTCACTGGAGTCCATGACAAAGTGATTTCTCCCCAAAAATTATCTAAGAACATTCAATAAACCATACGGCTGTAAATGTAAAGACAAAGTAGAAGATACAGAAATATTCAAAAGATCAGGCAGCATCTGTAGAGAGTGAAACAGAGTTAATGTTTTAGTTGAAAGACTCATTAGCAGTACTGATTAGCTGCTGAATGTTTCTAGTATATTCGGTTTTAAATGATATGGGATCGTTCAGAGCTTTCATCTCTTCCACACTCAATATTCATTCTGAAAGCAATTGGTACTCAGAAATTTGTAAGTGGAAACCAGTGCAATGGCTCAGTAGGCATTGTCCTACTGAGATAATTAAGTTAATGCTAGTAATATTATACCAGTATGTTAATATCCTCTATTGCAAGAACACTAACAAACTGGTGTACTCTTTTGAGAAGTAGAGCAGAATAGAACAGGAAAAGTATTAAATAAATGCATGCAAAATCTAGCATTAACATTTTTTTACATTGACTATATAATAATTCTAGTGGTGGTTTGATATATATTCTGCAATATCAATAAAATTTTATAACTTGTAACAGTATAAGAACTATTTCTACTATAAAGGTCATTCACTATGCAGTTTTTAACTTATTGACTTTTCAAAGTAACACCAACATTAGGGAGAGAGGTGCGCAGTGTGACAGAAATAAAATACAATGGAGCTTCCAGAATAATGTTGAGCATTTTGGTGCTCATTGTTATGAAGAGTGTGCAGAATATCAACTTTCTCTAGGCACTGATGCAGTTAAAAACTGAAATCATGAAATTATTGTCCAAGCTGACCGACAGTTTCATAAACTTCTTATCTGTATTCAACCAAGTATCTCAATATAGAAACATATCAAGAGTGTTAATTTGAGTTACTTATCAACTACTGTATATTTCAACAAACATGATAGGAAATTAAGGTTTATTCACTCAAGTGTTGATGAAAGTTTCAATGGTGTGATTAACTTAATTACTCTAGAGCAATTCCTCATCACTAAAAATGTGCATTTACACATACTGTATATAGGCTAATTTCAAGATATTTTTGAAAAGATTTTTGTCCCTCTTCTGTCAGATACTCTCAAACATAAAATCCTTTTCCTCACACTTTGTGAAGAAGCTTTGGCATTGAGTTAAATATTCTGACATATCACTTTAAGGTTTGGCATCTGTACTACTCAATAACAATTTTTCCTTATGGTTAGTTAAGACAATGCAGTTACTTACTCTGTTCAAAGGTCCAAGATTGACTGTAGAGGGCTCTGTAATGTTTTGTTCTTGAATTGTAACAAGCTATGATACAGAAGTTCTGAGTCTGTGAAATAATGTAGGTATATTAAATGGTGAGTTAAATTCATTAATTCTGATTCTGTTTACTAAATGGAGACCAGTAGGCTAAAATTAATGCACCTTTGTCTAAGTTATTAAAAATAACAAACTCTTATGACTAAGATGCTAATTTATAAAATCTATCCCAATTAGTCGCAAACCTTTGTGTTTTGTATGGACATTTTATAAAAGTAGAGTCTTTGTCTACAGAACAATAAAACTCCATTGAATAAATGAGAAGTACATTCCTAAAAAGGCAAGTATTTCATTCAATTAATTTTAGCTACTTTTCTTTTGGTTGTGGACACTGTTAGAGCCAGAAAGACATATGGATCAATATGAAAGGATTTTAAAGTTCCCATGCACGGTCTAATTGCATATCTGACTCAATTCTGTGGATGATGGCAAGCATTGTTAATGCCATTACTATGAGCAGAAGGTTGCATTTAACCATTTTATTGAAACTGAGATAGAAAATCTAGTTATGTTAATTGGTCAGGACATAAGCACTTTTGTTTTCTTTACACATTACTGAAAATAACAGGTAAAACATAACTTAATTTTAGAATTCTATAAAGCATGTATCTTTTAGTATAGTTAAATATCCATTTACTCTGTCAATGTAATTAGATATTTATAATAAAATTATCATAATTAAATGTATCTGGGCACTGAAATGTCCGCAACATCTGATCTTATGACCTTTGAATATTCAGTATTATTCTACATAGCTTATTCTATGTGAATCCTAATTTCACTGTCTAGCAATGTAATTATCTGTAGTGAAACCACAAAAACAATACTGGATCCCTCAGTATAATTAAAGGGAAATATTCTCAATGATAGTCGAATGATATTATTGATTTAACACAGATAAGACCATAAGATCATAAGACATTGGAGCACGTTTAGGACATTTGGCCCATTGAGTCTGCTCTGCCATTGAATATTGGTTGATTTATTGCTCCTCTCAAGCCCATTCTCTTGCCTTGTCTCCATAACCCTTGATTTTCTTACTTTGAAATAGGTGATCGATCCCCAAAATGAAGTTACATCTTTAAAACCATCATTCGCAATATTTCTGTATCATTGCATATTACATGTTCTCTCATTGCAAATAGGGTTAAAATTAGACATGAAGTCATCAGAGAATAATTGGAGCAATATACAGACAGAGAGTAGCCTCTTCTTTGCTTCATTGCTGGGTTTATACATTATTTTGTTCTGCTTCCCTACTCACACCATTTACACAGTGAAAAACTGCTAATAGATTAACAAATTAAGTAGAATATGACAAGAAATGTTTCTTGACTTGAGAAGTAAAGTTTATTTGATTTCTTCAATTTATGCCAAAGCTTATTTCATGCTTTTGTGCCTTCCTGAAATTAAAACATTTTCATATGTGTGAGCAGTATTAAATGACAGATCTTAGAGTGGTGTGGATCTTGATTTCATGGCTTAAGGAGCTGAGAAGCAAAATGTTCTTTAATAATCTGAAGATTACAGGATGGAGTAGGAGATAATCTGGCAGGTTTAGAGGGGTGACCACAGTGAGATGTTGGTAATCTCTTGGGTTTCTCGGTGAAGTCCTATGAGGTAGGTGCAGATGATAGCTGGGGAGAAGTTTGCTGCATACTGGAATGGACAAAAAACAAGGAGCAATTCCGAGAAAGGTCATGGGAAGGACAAAGAGTTCATTTGAGCAGCATTTCTACATTATGTCATTATAACTGAACAAACACAGCGTGCAGGCAGAAATCTCAGCAGCCAAAGTGGAGATGGTCACTGGTGCAGCTGGGAGGAACATCCCTTATAGATGTGAAGAAACCTGTTTTGAAGAACACTGATGCCTCCTCAAAGATTCTTCATTACCTCTTACCCAAGTAACAGCTGCGCAGATGGGTTGAAGCCTTTAACCATCATCAGCTGGGTCTGCAGAGTAAAATAAATCTGCAAGTAGTACAAAATACATGTTTATGAATGTGCACTGCATATGCACGAAGTACATTTTGGATATGATTCCATTGTATAATGCATCCTCGGCCCACATGTACAATACCAGATGAGGCAAACTATTGTGAAAAAAATCTCCTGCATCCATGCCCACACATAACACTCCAAATGTCATGTTTTAAAATACTTTTTCTCTAAAGGGAAAATTCTTCTTTAAAATTACAGCTTTGTTAATATCATTCTGTGTGTGGAAATAATCGCCTCTTCAAAAAAGAAAGCCAATCTGGATTTTCTGACCTGGAACTGTAAACTTGCAAAAATAAAACCCTATAGATTCCTAATTAACCACTTTGGGTACTATTTCTGCAGGATTCTCATGATCTTTGGCCCACAGTATATTCTGTTTGCTCAGGGAAGTTTCTATTTTCTGCCAAATTAACAGCAGATCAATAGAGAATTACTAGTTCTTGTGTTTATAAGCATCTACAGTTACTGTACCTTGATCTGCCTGTTAATACTGCTTCCTTGCAGGACATCTATAGAAACAGACAAAGCAGCCAATAGATAAGGGAATTATTCAGCCCCTCTCCCTGTACTGCTCAGTGAAATGAGCAGCTATAGTTGGACCATATTACTACTTTCAATCATCACCTCTGTAGACTTTTTATCAATTCCATCCTACTAATTGATTTTGCTTCTGCACATTCAAAAACACCAACAACCCTGAATGGAAATAGCTTTTCTTCTTTGCCCCTAAGTCTGGAATATTCGAGTAGGAAATAACTATTCAGTTCTGATGATACTCAACTTTGACCCTTCTCCCTTGATAGGTATGGTCAACAAAATTTGGTTCACCTCAGTTTTACAATTAATGGGCGCCCTTGAATTAACTCTTGTTTATGGAGGGGTGTTCCAAGCCTCTGCTATTCCTTTATGCATCCAGGTGTTTGTTAATTATTTTTCATACAAGATGTTCATTCCAAATTCAACAAGTAAATGGAATTTAAATTCTTCAGAGGTCATTACCATTCAGGATGAAGAGGGCCAGTTGGTTTCACTGTTGGCTGAGCAGGGGAAGCCAGAGAGTGGTAGTAGGTGGTTGTCTTTGATTGGAGACCTGTGATCATTGTTGCACAGTGTCCATTGTTGTTTATGATTTATATTAATGATTTAGATGATAATATAGTAAAACAGAACAGCAAATTTACAGATGGCACTAAGATTTGGGGCATAGTAGGCAGTGGGGAAGGCAAT
Source organism: Hemitrygon akajei (assembly GCF_048418815.1). Classification (NCBI taxonomy): domain Eukaryota; kingdom Metazoa; phylum Chordata; class Chondrichthyes; order Myliobatiformes; family Dasyatidae; genus Hemitrygon; species Hemitrygon akajei. The sequence goes on from NC_133128.1 coordinate 56,863,602, forward strand.
CAAACTTTACAAAATCATCATCTGGGACATCTGGGAAAATTGCTGAAAATGGCAGATGGACAAACCAAGGTAAGATTTACACAATGAATGGTAGGTCACTATGTGCAGTAGAGCAAAGGGACCTGGGAATACAGGTCCATAATTCCTTGAAAGTGACATTACAAGTAGAAAGGATGGTAAAGAGAGCTTTTGACACATTGGGCTTCATGGATTGGGGCGTTGACTACAGGACATGATAGGTTATGTTGAAGGTAGATAAAACTTAGGTGATTCCAAATTTAGAAAATTATCTGCTGTTCCGGTCATATAGCTGCAGGAAAGATATGAAAAAGCTTGTAAGAGTACAGAGAACTTGAGTTACAGGGTTCTTTGAGGACATAATGAGTGCAGTGGATAGAGGGTAACAGGTGGATGTCATATACTTGGATTTCCAGAAGGCATTCGATAAGGTGCCACACAAGAGACTTAAAAATAAGATACAGATGCATGGAGTCGGAGGAAGAGTATTGGCATGGATAGTGGATTGGTTAACCAATAGCAGGCAGAGAGTTGGTATAAATGGGTATTTCTCCAGTTGGCAGTCAGTGGTGAGTGGGGTGCCACAGGGGTCGGTGCTGGGACCGCAGCTGTTTAACATTTACATTAATGATTTGGAAGAGGGGACTGAGTATAGCGCAACACAATTTGCTGATGACACTAAACTGAGTGGAAAAGCAAATTGTACAGAGGATGTGGAGAGTCTGCAGAGGGATATAGATAGGTTAAGTGAATGGGCCGAGGTCTGGCAGATGGAATACAATGTTGGTAAATGTGAGATCATCCACTTTGGAAGGAATAATAGAAGAGCTAATTATTATTTAAATGGTGAAAGATTGCAGCATGCTGTTGTGCAAGGGGACTTGGAGTGCTTATTCATGAATTGCGAAAAGTTGGCTTGCAGGTGCAATAGGTTATTAAGAAGGCAAACGGAATGTTGGCCTTCACTGCTAGAGGGATTGAATTCAAGAGCAGGGAGGTCATGCTTCAACTATACAGGGTACTGTTCAGACTGCACCTGGAGTACTGTGTGCAGTTCTGGTCTCCATACTTCTTAAAAAAAAATTGTTATTGAATTTTCAAATAGGTTACAGAAAGAAAGAAGAAAATTATGAACTCTTCCCCCCTCCCCTTAACCCCTCCCCCTTAACATATCCCTATAGAAAAAAAAGAAGAAAAAAGAAAGAAAGAAAGAAAAAAGAAAGAAAGAAAGAATGCCTGGATTTCGGAAGATCCCCACATGCTCCATGGAGTTCATAATAGCTTTAATATGTCTATTTATTTCTTTCCCCAGATAACCAATAATTTTATCTTTGGAGCTCCTATATATGTAATCCTAATTTTTGTAAATAAAGGTGCCAAATTTTCAGAAATATTTCATATTTATCTCTTAAATTATAAGTAATTTTTTCAAGTGGAATGCAGCTAAAAAATTCATTCTTCCAACGATCTATACTTAAGTATGAATCCGATTTCCAAGTAACTGCAATAGCCTTTTTGGCTACTGCCAATGCAATTTTTATGAATTCTTTCTGATATTTATTCAATTTGGATTTTGATTTTATCCCTTCAATATCGCCTAGTAAAAATAATATTGGATTGTGTGGAAGTTGTATTCCAATAATTTGTTCCAATAAAACTCTTAAATTTGTCCAAAAAGGTTGAATTTTAGAACAAGACCAAGTAGAGTGTTAAAAAGTACCAATTTCTTGATTACATCGAAAACATTGATCAGATAAATTTGAGTTTAATCTATTTATTTTTTGTGGTGTAATATATATTTGATGTAAAAAGTTATATTGTACTAATCTTAGTCGAACATTTATTGTATTTATTATACTGTCAAGACATAATCTTGACCAACTTGTTTCATCAATTTTAATATTCAAATCAGTTTCCCATTTTTTGTCTTGACTTATGAATTCCTTGTTTAATTGCCTGTTTTTGAATCAAATTATACATACCAGAAATATTTTTAAAAAATTTTTCCTTTATGAATTAAAGTTTCTATTTCATTAGGTTTCGGCAATAACATTGTTTGACCCAGTTTATCTCTTAAATAAGCCCTTAATTGGAAATAACAGGAAAGAGTGTTATTTGATATTTTATATTTATTCTTTAATTGGTCAAATGACATTAATATACCTCCTTCAAAACAGTCTCCTATTTATCTAATCCCTTTGTGAAACCAGTTATATAGAAGTTGATTATCCATTGTAAAAGGGATAAGTTTATTTCGAATTAATGGTCTCTTTGCTAATAAAGATTTCTTTATCTCATCATCAACATTTATCTTATTCCATAAATCAATCAAATGTTTTAGTATAGGAGATTCTTTCTTTTCCCGTATCCATTTAGATTCCCATTTATATATAAACTCTTCTGGTATATTTTCTCCTATTTTGTCTAATTCTATTCTAATCCATGACGGTTTATCTTCATCAAAAAAAGATGCAATAAATCTAAGTTGATTTGCTTTGTAATAATTCTTAAAATTTGGTAATTGTAACCCTCCTAGGTCAAATTTCCATGTCAATTTTTCCAACGATATTTTTGACATCTTACCTTTCCAAAGGAATTTCCTCACACATTTATTTAACTCTTGAAAAAAATTTCTGTGGTAATTGTATTGGTAATGTTTGGAATAAATATTGTAATCTAGGGAATATATTCATTTTTACAGCATTGACTCTATCTATTAATGTTATTGGTAACATCATCCATTTATCAAGATCCTCTTGAATTTTTTTCAATAATGGCAAATAATTTAATTTATATAAATTCTTTATATCATTATCAACTCTTACACCTAAATACTTTATACCATTTATCAGCCATCTAAATTGAGTTATTAATCGACATTGACTATAATCTCCTTTAGTAAGGGATAGAATTTCACTTTTATCCCAATTTATTTTGTACCCTGATATTTTCCCATATTCTTCCAATCTAGAAGATAATTTACGCAATGATTTAATGGGTTAGTTAGATAAATCAGAACATCATCAGCAAATAAGTTAATCTTATATTCCTCCTGATTAACTCTGAAACCCATAATATCTGAGTCAGTTTTAATTAATTCAGCTAATGGTTCTATCGCCAACACAAATAAAGCAGGTGATAATGGACAACCTTGTCTAGTTCACCTTGTTAACTGAAATGATGTTGAAATGTGGCCATTTGTCACCACTTTAGCTTTGGGGTTAGTATTTAAGGTTTTAATCCATTTTATAAAAGATACTCCTAATCCATATTTTACCAATACCTTAAATAAAAAATCCCATTCCAATCCTTCAAATGCTTTTTCTGCATCCAAAGCAACTGCTACACTCATTTCTTCCCTCTTTTGAGCCAAATGAATTATGCTAAGTAACCGAGTTACATTATCTGCCGATTGTCTATTTTTAATAAATCCTGTTTGGTCCATGTGTATTAATTTTGGTAAGTATTTAGATAATCTGTAAGATAAAATCTTTGCTATTATTTTATAATCCATGTTCAACAAAGAAATAGGTCTATATGATGTTGGTTTTAAAAGATCTCTGTCTTTTTTTGGCAATACTATTAAAATAGCTGTCGAAAGAGATTCTGGAAGTTTATGTGTTCTTTCCGCTTGGTGTATTAGCTCCATAAAAGGAGGAATTAATAAATCTTTAAACTTTTTGTAAAATTCAGGCGGAAAACCATCTTCTCCTGGAGATTTGTTACTCTGAAGTGATCCTAGAGCTTCTTCGACCTCTTTTAATGTAAAAGGCACATCTAATCCCTTCCGTTCTTCCAAATTCAATTTTGAGAGAGTTATTTGTGATAAAAACCTTTCTATCTCAACAATATCATTTTGTGATTCTGATGGATACAATTCAGAATAAAAAAATTTAAAAATTTCATTGATTTCTAAAGGTTTATAAGTAATTTTATTTACACTTGTTCTAATTGCATTTATCGTTTTGGAAGCCTGGTCTGTTTTTAACTGCCAAGCAAGAATCTTGTGTGATCTTTCACCTAGTTCATAATATCTCTGTTTAGTTCTCATAATTGCTTTTTCTGTTCGGTATGTCTGAAGTGTAATATATTGTAGTTTCTTATTAACAAGTTGTCTTTGTTTTTCTTCTGTCATATATGTTTGAGATTCTTTTTCTAATTTTGTAATCTCTTTTTCCAATTGATCTATTTCTACCATATATTCCTTCTTAATTTTAGAAGTGTAACTTATTATCTGGCCTCTTAAATATGCTTTCATAGCTTCCCATAATATATATTTATCATCAAATGAATGTGAGTTTGTATCTAAAAAAAAACTGAATCTGTTTTTTCATAAAATCACAAAATCTTGACATTTTAATAATATTGAATTAAATCCCCATCTGTAAATCGATTCCTCCTTATCCATCATTATCATTGTCATTATCAAGGGGGAATGAGCTGACAATATTCTTGCTTTATATTCCATATTTTTCACTCTGTCTTGAATATTCGATGATAGTAAGAAAAAATCTATCTTTGAATAAGTTTGATATCTATTTGAATAAAATGAATAATATCTTTCTCTTGGGTTAATTCTTCTCCATATATCAATCAAATTTAAATCTTTCATCAATGATAAAGTTAATTTTGCTACTTTTGGTTTTGTAACAACCTTTGTTGACCTATCCAAAACTGGGTCTAGACAAAAGTTAAAGTCTCCACCTATTAATATTTTATAGTGTGCATCAACCAAATTCAAAAAAGCCTCCTGTATAAATTTTACATCGTTTTCATTTGGTGAATAAATATTCATAAGAGTCCATAGTTCTGAAAAGATTTGACAATGTATAATTACATATCTTCCTGCAGAATCAATTAATACATTTTGTATTTTAATTGGTAAAGTTTTTTTGACCAAAATTGCAACTCCCCTTGCTTTTGAATTAAATGAAGCTGCTATAACATTTCCGACCCAATCTCTCTTTAATTTCTGATGTTCTATCTCTGTTAAATGTGTTTCTTGTATAAAAGCTATATCTATTTTCATTTTCTTAATGTATGTTAAAATTCTTTTACTTTTCACCAGTCCGTTAAGCCTATTAACATTAAAACTTCAAAAATTCAGTAAATTAGTCATTATTTTTAAGGGGTTATTCCAGTCTATAATAATACATAATATTTCAACTCTCATAGTACCTTAGGGAATTATTTAAAAATTCTCCATGTTGCTATGTGTCTCCCCTCCGATCATCCAGGCAAAGAAAGAAAGATAAAAGAAAGATAGATTATAAAGAATAAAAAACAACCCCCCCCCCGCTAATGTTGTGAATAAAAAAAAAACACAACATTACCCCCCTCCGTTGTGCAGGTCATGGCAAACGCCATGATTACACATGTGAATCCCGTAGCGATTGATCCGAAGTTTCCCCAGCTCTCCCGTAACATGAAAAAAGTATATATAAAATAAGAAAAAATATTATCACTACTCTCGATTAATATTTCTCAAATTTTTACCTTTCTCCCCCTGTATCATATAATTAAAAGTATATTTAAATATTCTTCTGTCTTTAATGTCCATCAACTCACTTCAGTGTCCCCGTCTTCATCTTTAATCTGTTTCACTTTTAAATCTTTACTGTGACTAGTGAATATTTGGGAGTTCTTGTGCAAACTCCTCTGCATCCCGATGATCAGTAAAAATTCTTCTTTGTCTGTCATCCAAAAAAATTATCAGTGTTGCCGGGTGGTGTAATATAATTTTATAACCCTTTTCCCATAAAACTTTTTTCGCTGGGTTAAATTCCTTCTTTCTCTTCAAAAAGTCATAACTTATATCAGGATAGAAAAGAACTGCTTTCCCTTCTATCATCAATGGCTCATTTTTCTTTCTGGCATATTGGGTAGCCGCCTTCAGGATCTTTTCTTTATCTTGATATCTTAAGCATTTTATCAAGATTGGTTGTGGGTTTTAATCAGGTTGGGGTTTTGATCTTAAGGCTCTGTGGACCCTTTCGATTTCAATCAACTGGGTTCCCTCTTCCATTTCCAAATTTTCTGGGATCCATTTCTGAAATTTTTTTATTGGATCCTCTCCCTCTATCCCTTCTTGAAGACCAACAATTTTAATATTATTTCATCTACTAAAATTTTCAAGCTCGTCTATTTTTTCCAACAGTCGTTTTCTTTCTGATGTCCAGGCAAGAATATTATCTTCCATTTTATTCACTCTTTCAGTAGTGTCTCCCATTATTTATTCCAGGTTTTTAACTTTCTTGTCCATTTTCTCCTGTTTTTTCACCATTTTATCAAACATAGCCTTCATATTTTTAATATCTTCTTGTAGTATTTTTAATTTTTTAAATTCTTTTAATTCATGCATTACTTGCACCAAAGCTTCTCTTATGTCTCCAGAATATCTTCCACCTCCAGTCTCTTCCTGTTGTTCTTCTTTTACATCCTCATCTTCATCTGTATGTTCCAGAGAATCCGAATCCACCTCGGGTTCACTTTCACTTCCACTTCCAATCGTAGCTGGGATTTGTAGTTCAAATTGCTCATGTTTGTGCATGCCCTTTCCTGTGTGCACGCGCAGTTCCCGTTGTTCCTTCTTAGAGACTATTGGTGCTGCGGCGAATTTCTGTTCTGTGTCGCCGGCGGTAAGATGCATTTGAGTCCGAGGCTTCTTCATGGTGGCTGGCTCAACTTGTACTATCTTCAAAGTAGAAGTTTTCTTCTTTGTCTGTTTAGAAAATCCTGAGTAGTTTAGACGTAGTTTTTAGAAAATATTTACTAACTTTTCTTCACTTAAACATTAATTTATTCATTTTTTTACGGGACAGCTGGATATCTGCGTCTTGATCCTACATCATCACGTGACGTCCCCCCCCCGGTCTCCATACTTGAGGAAGGATATACTGGCCTTGGAGGCAGTGCAGAGGAAATTCACCAGGTTGATCCAGAGATGAAGGGGTTAACCTATGAGGAGAGATTGAGTCGCCTGGGACTATACTCTCTGGAGTTCAGAAGAATGAGAGGGGATCTTACAGAAACATGCAAAATTTTGAAAGGGATAGATAAGATAGAAGTAGGAAACTTGTTTTCATTGGTAGGTAAGACTAGAACTAAGGAACATTGCCTCAAGATTCAGGGGAGAAGATTTATGATGGAGATGAGGAGAAACTGTTTTTCCCAGAGAGTGGTGAATCTGTGGAATTCTCTGCCCAGGGAAGCTGTTGTGGCTTCCTCACTAAATATATTTAAGAAACAGTTAGACAGGTTTTTACATAGTCAGGGAATTAAGGGTTATGGGGAAAAAGCAGGTAGATGGAGCTGAGTTTATGGACAGATCAGCCATGATCTTACTGAATTGCGGGGCAGGCTCGATGGGCTGGATGGTCTACTCCTGCTCCTACTTCTTATGTTCTTATGTTAAGTTGAATAGGTGTGCACTCTATTCGCTGGAGCACAGGAGAATGAGGGGAGATTTGATCGAAGTTTACAAAATTATCAGTAAATTCTGAGGGACATAGATAGGGTGAATGCCTGTAGGCTTTTCCCACTCAGCTTTGGTGAGACTGAAGCTAGAAGTCATAGGTTTAGGTTAAAAAGTGAAAACTTTAAGGGAAATCAGACAGCGAACTACTTTTCTCTGAGAGTGGTTTGAGTGTGGATGAGCTGCAAGTGGAAGTGGTAAATGTGGGTTCACTTATAATATTTCAGAGAAGTTTGGATAGGTACCAAACTATGGTCCAAGTGTGAATCAATAGGGCAAGGCAGGATTACAGATGGGCTGAAGGGACTATTTCTGTGCTGTCATTTTCTGTGACTCTATGATACTATTTGTCACAACAAACCACAATTTAGATTGATGCTGTAAAAGAGCAGTATTTACTTAGTATTAAGTTACTTCTTCCTAGCTACAGTGTCAGCATTAGATTTTTAGTTTGAGAGTTTTAGCTGGCATTTATTATTTTCCTTTTGATCTGTACAGTTCTTATTAAAATTCAGTGAAATTTTTTTCCACTTCTGTGTTGCTCCCTCTGCACTTGGGCCATCACTGAACACCTGTCAGCAAGACTTGACCGTCAAAATGGATGTGGCGGAGAGAGAACAGCTGACTATGACTCTGAAGTTCGTTGATCAGGTAGGAAAGAAGATAAAGTCAGTGGAGACTGGGTTGGCTGAAGTGGCTCAGGCATTGTGACAACTGCAATCTGAGTGGGAAGCCCAGTCCAAACCAGAGTTTATTAGTCAGATGGAGAAGTGAAAGTCAGTGGTGACTGGGCCGGCAGAAATAGCTCACAAGGTGCGACAACTGTCTCAGAGCAGCAAGCCAAGTCCAAGCAGGAAGAACAGGTGTTAGAACTTGCAGCAACTCACTTCAGATAACCAGAATCAAGTGGCAGCCATTATTTCTCTCGCTGCTGCTATTCAGCAGCCTTCTGCCAGGACGACTTCACTCCTAGCGTGAGCACTTCCCATCTCCTGCTCTATAGCACTCTTGTCAGCCTCAGCCCGATTCCCTTGGAGTGTCCAGACCTGAACGGAGTATTTGTCCACCAGGCAGCTACTCTGGTGACCCCGACAACTGCAGGAGTTTGATTACCCAGTGTGAGGTGACTTTCCAAGCCCAGCCAGGCTGGTTTGGTGATGTTGCACGCAATCTGGCATACATGATGAATCTCTTAGACAGACCCCCACTTAGCCTGTTCAACGCTCTATGAGAAGAAGGTTCCCCCACAGTTCAGTCTTTCCAGTAACTTATAGTCGAGTTCAAGAGAGTGTTTGATATTCCAGTGTGTGGTCAGGAAATTGCCCACTGAATCTTGGACCTGCACCAAAGGTAATGGACGATGAGGGACTACACAGGTAAATTCCGCACTCCTGCAGTTGAGTCGAGGTGGAACGAGAGAGAGAGATCCCTCATCACTGCTCTCCAATGTGGGCTGAGCACAGAGGCCTGGCACAAGATCACAGTGCTTGATGAGCAGGACAGCCTGGATGACCTGATAAATCTGGCCATTCGAATAGACAACCAGACAGCTGAGCAGTGCAGAGAGAGAGTGCCCCAAATCTCCTACTCTTTTGATCACCATCTGCGTTCCGGTCTTTCTCATCACCCTCCACAGAGTGGTCCATGCTGCTCTGGGAGGCCTGCATCTATCTCAGGAGGAATGGGATTGGCACAGGAGAACAGGTAGTGGCTCTCCAGGACACTTTTGGGCATAAAGTCCCACGTGCTCAGCAAGAAGAGTAATTCTGATGGGTCGATTCTCCCTGCAAGTTCCTCTCCCTAACCATGTAAAGCTCCCAGCTTCCCTGTCATGGGGTCTCAGACCCATGAGCTTCAGGCATTTATTGACTTCAGGGCAACCAGGAACCTTATGAATATCTCTCTGGTTCAAAGGTAGGGACCTCGCACTCAATGATTGATGGAGGATATTGATATAAGACCTGAGGACGGTCAGCCTCTGGGCACCAGCAGAATCCAGCTTTCCACAGTAACCCTCCAACCACATGCTAGAAGGTAACCATAGGGAACAGCTCTCCTTCTATCTTGTTGATTCACCTGAACTGCAGCAGGTGCTTGGCTCCCCCAGCTATGGATCGATTGGTCCCTAAAGGCACTAAGATAGGGACTGGCATGCTTGTCTACCTGTCTGGGTACTGCTAAAGCCTCTGTCAGTTTATCCCCTCCTGTGCCAGCTGCTAGTGTTGACATTCCTGGTGTCCTGGCTGAATGTGCTGCCCTTCGTGTGGTTCTTAGTAAGCAGAAGGCCACCTCCCTGCCTCCTCACCGACCATACGACTGCACCATTGACCTCTTACCTGGTACTAATCCTCCTCGGGCCGTCTTTTTTCACTCTCTCATCCTGCAACTGAGGCCACGGAGGAATACATCAACAAGGCAATGGCCTTCGGATTCATCTGCATATCAACCTCCCCAGGGCTGCTTTTTTATGAGCAAAAAGGATAGCAAGTTCTGTCCCTGCATTGATTACTGGCCCCTCATCAATGTCACGGTGACTAACCGCTACCTTCTTCCCCTGCTTCCTTTTCCCTGTGCATATGAACATCTCCAGAGAACAGCTGTATTCTCTACGACAGATCTGTGCAGTGCTTTCAACCCGGTTCGTATCTGAGAATGGGATGAGTGGAAGTCAGCATTCAATACCTCCACTAGCCACTATGAGTAACTCGTGATGTTTTTTGGTCTGGTGTTTTTCAGTCCTTGGTCAGTGATGTGCTCAGGGACACTTTGAGTCAGCTTGTTTTGGTGTATTTGGACAACATTCTTATCTGTGGCCTCTCTTGCCAGGAACACGTGCAGCATGTCTGGAGGGTTCTCAGAGTGCTCCCACAGAACAACCTTTATGCCAGCCCAGAGAAGTTGCTCGTCACCTGTTCCGTTGTTCAAATGGACCCATGTAAAGGTTTCAGGCAGTCACAGAGTGGCCCAAACAGGTGGGGTGCTTCACAAACAAGAGAAAATACGCAGATGCTGGAAATCAGAACAACACACATAAAATGCTGGAGGAACTCAGCAGGCCGGGCAACATCCAAGAAAAGAATACAGCTGACATTGGGTGCCAAAACCCTTCGGCAGGATTAGAGAAAAAAGATGAGTAGATTTAAAAGGTGGGAGGAGGGGAGAGATAAACACAAGGGGGCAGATGAAACCTGGAAGGGAAGGGTATGAAGTAAAGAGCTGGGAAGTAAATTGGTAAAAGAAACAGAAGGCCATAGAAGAAAGGAAAGGGGGGAGGAGCACCTGAGGAAGGCGATGGGCAAGCAAGGGGATAAAGTGAGAGAGGGAAAAGGGGATGGGGAATGGTGACGGAGAGGGGAGGGTGGGGGGCATTACTGGAATTTTGAGAAATCGATGTTCATGCCATCAGGTTGGAGCTACCCAAACGGAATATAAGGTATTGTTCCTCCAATCTAAGTGTGGCCTCATCAATACAGTGGAGGAGGCCCTGGACAGACATATCGGAAAGGGAGTGGAAGTAGAATTAAAATGGGTGGCCACTGGGAGATCCCGCTTTTTCAGGTGGACAGAGTGTAGGTGCTCAGCAAAGCGGTCTCCCAATCCACGTCGGGTCTCACCGATATACAGGAGGCCACACCGGGAGCACCAGACACAGATAATGACCCCAACAGACTCACAGATGAAGTGTCGCCTCACCTGGAAGGACTGTTGAGGGCTCTGAATGGTAGCGAGGGAGGAGATATAGGGGCAGGTGGACTGTACTCTTTTCCTGGATGCTGCCTGCTGAACTCCTCCAGCATTTTAGGTGAGGTGCTTCATAGGCTTTGCAAACTTTTATCGCACTTCATCAGAAACTTCATTCCATTGTGACTCCAGTAAATGTACTCACCAAGAAGACCTCTGCATGATTCCTATGGACAAGTGAAGCAGATCAAACATTCTCTGAGCTAAAGTGATGCTTCACCACTGCCCCCTTGCTGCAACATTGGACTCATCCCGTCCATTCATCATCGAGGTTGAAGCATCAGATATTAGCAATGGAGCTTTACTCTTCCAGCACACTTCTGTAGAAAATCAGCGGCACCCCTCTGCTTTTCTTTCTCATTGCTTGACTCCTGCAGAATGTAACTATGATGTCTGGAACAGAGGACTACTGGCTATCAAGGAGGCCCTGAAGGGTCAGTGCACCCGTTTCCGGTATGGACAGGTTACAAGAACTTTTCCTACGTTCCTGATGCCAAGAGATTCAATTCCTGTCAAGCCCGTTAGGCGCTCTTCTACCATTCTAGCAACAAGAATACAAAACTGATTCTGTCTCCTGCCAATTTGACATCTCTGAGGACAATACCAGTCCTGTTGGCCTCAGGCTTATTATTTTCCTTTTTGTCTTCCCAAAGATGTGGCCTGACCTGCTGAGTATTTCCAGCATTTTTTGTTTTTATTAATGGTCTAACATGAACTTACTGTAAATGTATCTGTAGTCCTCCAGTCATTAAATCCAGGATTCATTGAGAGTTTTCATTGCTTTCTGTGTCTTTCATTGGCATTTGGTTTAAGAATGCACATTGTCTTTTGTACATTTATCTACTGCTTCCAGCCATTTGCCAATGGGAATTAATCTATTCCTTCCTTTTTAGTTCCCAGTTTTGTTCAGTTAGCTCTCTAACGTTCTGGTTTACTGCATGTGGAGTTAGGTGTGCTTTAAGTACATATAGTTCCTGGATTGTCTGTTCAAAAGTTTCAGCAGTTCATGCTGAGAATGATTTTCATTTTATGGTCTGTAAGATTTAGCAGTTACTATCCAAACAAAAATTTACTCATGACTATTGGATGTCCTCCTATGGCAGAATGTGATCTTCTTTCATTCTTAATTCTAATCTTGGTTCTTTCTCTTGCAGGAGATCAGACTGCCACTTCTAACCCTGCTCACTCACCTTATGTAACCAAATAATAATCCTCTTAGCAATTTGTGAAATACTAGCATTTCTTTCTTTGTTTAACAGTCTACTTCTGCTCAGGATGCTACTGCCAAACAGCAATCCAGTATTGTTCTCACTACTTAAAATACAGAAAACTATAAGTGGCATTTTTATGTACTTAACAGCCTAATCCACTTCAAATAATCTTTCAAAGGCTCTACAAACCAGCAGACTCAATCATAGCTTGGAATTTTGATCCAAACAGCACCATATCATTGATTTTAAATTATTTCCTGATTTAAAAATTAATGTTTCATTATTAAAACACAATGATGTCCAATTAAAACACAATTTTTGTAAAAACACAAATCAGAATGTAATTTTATTTCAAATTGTATTGCTCTTTTTAGTGATCAAATAAAATGTGAATAGGACCACAATATTCTTTTTTCAGTCGTATAGTTTTTTTATATTCTGAGTTTTTTGTTTGATCTTTCTCGTTTTTTTGTGCGGGGGAGGGGATTTGGAGGTCAACGTGTCTGTTCCATTTTTGTTCATTTTTTTTGTGCAGGGAAGAGGGATTTGGGGGTTGATGATCACGCTGCTTTTCTTTTCCTTCTTGGTTTCAAGGCTACATGGAGAAGAAAAATTTTTGAGTTGTATACTATGATAATAAATGAACCTTTGAAAATACAATGAATGTCGAAGTGGGATCCAGACATAGTTCCGGTTAACTGGTATAATTTAATGCCTTGATGCCTCAGCAAAACCTGCCTTCTACCTAATTCTAATAAATCTACGTTAGTAACTCGCCCACCCACCCCTCTAGTTTCCATGCTTGATTCAGGACCACCTTGACCAATTCACAAAGTGTTGTTCTTGTTTGGATCAGGAAACCGGACCTAGTAAGTTGCTTGACTAGTAGTGTATTCCTGTGCCAGCAATGTGATATGATATGGTGGACTTAAAACTAAGAACATGGGTCAGCATCTCATATCAATGGCTCAAGTTGTGCATGGATGGTCTGGATAAGGGATTTCCAAGCTCTGGCATGAGCTTCAATGAAGGAAGCATTGACCGTGATTCAAATTTCCTCCAGTCCAGCCTATCCCAAATCATACAATCAGGAAAGCACTCAGAACGTGATTCAGTGTCTGTTCCATCATGTTGCATACCATAACCATTCCTATCATTCGCTGATTGGCTGCTGTTAATAGACAAGCTTTGGGGTGTTATGTTGAAGTTGTACAAGATGAGGAACAAGCAGCTACTGCCCAGCCCTTGTGACCTTGCTACAGAGCTGCACCAAATTGCAAACTGAGTGCGACTCCATCATAACGCAAAAATCATCCAATTTTGCCTACCCTACCCAGTATATACTGTCACAGTTTCACCTTGTGTCCAGGAATTGGCCTTGTCCCTGATCATTCCCTGCAAACCAGATTGCTCTGTTTTGTGTAGATATGTAAACCACAAGGAAACAGGGAAATTAAATATTTTCAAGGAATAAGACATAGAGATCCTCCTGAAAATAGTGGAAGATGGCAGTGAATGAAGAACTCAAGCAATTACCATTAATGTAAAGCTAATCTTTTAGAAATTACTGGGCTTGAAATGTAATAACTCTGCTGGACCTAATGCCCTGCACCCTAGAATTTTGAAGAAGGCGACAATGGAGACAGTGGGCACATCATTGTCAGCTACCAAGTGTTCGTACAGTTCCCACTGACTGCTACGTGACAAATGTAATCTCTCCGCTTCTGAAAGGAATGAGAGAGGAACCAGGAAACAATTGATCAGTTATTTAGTCATTAGTAGTATGGGAAATTTTAATGAAGTGATGTCATAACATTTGATAAATAATAAAAAGGCTGGGCAGGGTCAGCACAGAATGGTTGAAAAAGGCTGGTTTGGGCTTGGGTTGGAGCCCATGGTTTTTCTGTGTAACTGTTCACAAGTTTCTCAACTCTTAGAAGGTTAATCCACAATGTCAAGTCTTGGTCTGATGTAATAAACCTCATCCTCATCCTCTTCAGCGTCAATTGGATTTTCTTCCTCTTCAACCGACTGTTCATTCTTAGTACTGCGAATTGCAAACAGGGACAGGAGAAATTTGGTTATTGTCTTCAGAAGGAAGAAGTCCACAGGCATCAATAGATCCCTATGTAATGTTCGTTTGGGCCCAGACTGGTTCTCAGGACGTACTTTGTAAACAGGCAGATCACTAGCTTGGCTCACCGCTACGTAGACTATTTCTTCTCATTTATCAGCAAGTTTGTTTTTACCTCATAGCTGCACAGTCCTTACTAGCACCCGGTCTCCTTCTTCCAACTCTGAAGTGTCACGTGTTGATCATATCTGGTCTTGCTTCAGTTTGCCATTTTCTGTGAGTTCCCTGTAGCTATCTTGAAGCTTTCCTCGAGATGAGATTTCAAATTTTGTACATACTGAGAATGTGATTTACCATTTTTGTCTTTCAAGGGTAGTCCAAAAGCTAAGTCAACTGAAAGTCTGGGTTGTCATCTGAACATCAGTTCATATGGACTAAAGCCAGTCATCTCGTTCCTAGTACAATTATAAGCACAGACTAAGGGTTTCACAAATTCTCGCCAGCGACTTTTGTCTTTTGTCTCCAGGGTTCCCAACATATTTAAAAGGGATCTCTCAACAGGATTTCCTCTGGAATGATATGGTGCAGTTATTGCTTTTTGAATTCCAGCTAGCTCACACAATTATTTAATCAAGTTAGGCCCTTTATTGCTGTATAGGAGCTCGGGATACCATAACGAGAGATGAAATGCTCGCAAAAGCACTTTGCAACCATCTTAGCTTTTTGGTTAGGTGTAGTAATAGCCAAAGCATATATAGTGAAATGATCAGTTGTTAATAACACATCTTTTATGTTACTTCGATCAGGTTCTAATGTAAGAAAGTCTAGGCAGTTTAGCTACAAGGTTCAAGTAGTCACAATATTTACTAATGGAGCAACTTTCTCAGGCAAGGTCTTTCTTCTTACGCATCGACCACATGTTTTAATCATGTGTTCTACATCAGCAGCCAGTTTGGGTCAATAGAATCAGCTTCTGATTAAATCCAGGGTACAATCAATAGCCATGTGATCAAAGTCATTGTGAAGACTCTTAAGTACGTCAGATAGAAACTTTTCAGGTAAAACAAGCCGGTAAGTTGTTCTATCTCTGGTTAATTGTTTTCTGTAGAGTATTCTGTCTTTTAGCTGGAGACGAACTCATTCTCTGAGAAGGTAGGGTAGTCTGGGGATTGTGTTTCTCACTGAAGAGGATGGTTTTGCTCCAGTTTCCATCTGCTTGATGACTTCCCTAATACAAAGATCTGCTAACTGGGAGTCTGTAGACTCAGTATCAGAAAGATGAGAAATGACTGGTAATCCCCTACACTGATCTTCTTGTGCGTAACTGTCAGAAATAGCACTTGAATGCATCGGTAAGGATCAAACATATACAATGGCAACATCTGCGGGGTATTCTGTTTGTTGTATAAGACGACTCTCACATTTAGCTTGCACAACGGCAGTCCCCGTGTGTCCTGTAATAGGATCAGCTTTTAGTTTAAAAAGAGGCTTAGGAGTACATGATGCGACTCCCACTCACTCCGTCTCTTCTCAAGCTGCCTTCTCTTTTCTGCTACTAATGCCGGATTGGGTTCATGACAGTAAGAGATGGCTACGTACCCATCTTCGCCACATTTAAAACAGTTCCAAGGTTTTGGTTTTACACTTGGCTGTTTGTTATTGATTGTGGATTCCTGTTTATCTGTTGCATCAGCCTTTATTTTTGGTGGCATCTCACTTGCTGTCTTTGAGCTCGCTTTTCCCTTCTGCTGTTTTGGAGCTTGTAGAGCAGCCTGTTAACTATGAAGCTCAGTGATCTGTTCAGTCAGTTGAAAAGTAATAGAAATTAACTGTGCTACTTCATCTTCTTTACAGGCACCTGTGGTCTGAGACTATACAACAGCACGTGATTTGGCTGTTCCTAAATGCTGTTTCATGCATGCAGTTCTAGAAGCGTGCTTATCTTCCTCGGTGTGTAGAAATGTCAATAGTTTGGTAAACAATGGCGGGTTTTATTTTCTCAGTTCTAGTTGCAGCTCTAACATTGGAGATGGTCCCAACATCCCCTACAAAACTGCCTTAACAGATGCTTGTTAGCCTCAGTTTCAGCAATTCTGCCTCGCTTTAGAGTCAGTGTTAACGCTACTTGTAGCCGCTGTAGGTAGGTGGATGGTTTTTCACCTGTGTTCATGAATTTGGTGAATAATTCATCACTATCTTCCATGATATCAAAAGCTGAATCTAGGAGTTGTATGTAATTAGCGGCTAAAGTTCCAGGGTTTATTGACTTGATGATGTCGGAAACTGGTGGAAGAATACTTTCGCATAGTTTCAGTGTTCTATGAAGATCAGGTACACTTGGGTCTTGCAAGAGCAGTTCAACACTAGCACGCCAAGTCTCATAACCTGTCTCATTAGGTGGACGAGGGGTTCTATCAGAAAAAGTTCGGAGCCTTACTGGTGGATTGCCATAAGCCAGCAAGTCATTACCATGCACAATGTTTTCCACTACGACTCTTCGATTATCTGGAAAGTTTAGATCACGGGGAGACAGGGATGACTTCACTGCAACTCTATTAGTTTGTAATTCAGGGATTGAGTTATTCTGCATAGCAGCTAAAGCTGTTTCTGGCTGGTTAGTATCAGAGGAGTCTGCTCTGATTTGAAGAGTTCTAGTCTTATTATGTACATCTTCAGCAGTTTCAACAGTGATTGTTACCTTACTCTCAATAGTAAGGGTTTCATTGATTTGGGTTAACATCTCTCTCAAGATTTCATTATTATCTTTCCCACTGCACTTCACTAAGGTCTTCAACTCACCAAGGTAAGCTTGAGTGGTGTCTTTTCTAAATTTCTGAGTGTACACACTAGCTAAAGTAACTTCATGGTAGGAAACATTTTTGTCACTGCTTGCCTGTTGAGTGCACAGTAGCAAGGGCTGGAGATCTTGCACTGCAGAGTCTAAATGATACTCTACTATGAGGGACTTGGGAAATTCTGCACCGGGGTCAGTTAGACAAATAACTCTGGCAACTGAGCCA
The DNA here is from genome assembly GCF_048418815.1 of Hemitrygon akajei. Taxonomy (NCBI): domain Eukaryota; kingdom Metazoa; phylum Chordata; class Chondrichthyes; order Myliobatiformes; family Dasyatidae; genus Hemitrygon; species Hemitrygon akajei. The sequence goes on from NC_133128.1 coordinate 56,881,140, forward strand.
TATACTTTTAGAAAGTCCAGTATTTCTTCATCCTGTTCTATTCCTGTCATGCCATTGACTAAATCAGCATTTGGGATTTCGACATCCTTTTCCTCTGTGACTTCCATTTTCTTTTACTGTAAGTCTTAATTGAACAAGTGAGTTTGAACAATAAGATTCTTTTAGTGCTTTGTATATTAATTGGTATGCTACTGGTTAACTAATACACTGCCTCCTAGCTGGCTCACCAAGTTTTATGTAACACCTGTGTAGCACTGGTCTTATCGCATGTGACTAGTCGCCACACTCTTTGAGAAAATCAAATTACACTAGGTGCTAGTAGGCCATCAGAAGACTCTAGTATCAGAAGGAGGCAGTGAATAAAAACTACATGCACTGGAGGTAAGTTCTGTTTTTAAGAAAAAAAAAACAATATTTAAATGAACAAGAACAATTCAAAATTCCAACATTCTGTTTAGGTTCCAAATCTTAGATATCAAACCACAACAAGTTCCTTTTTAATTAGTATCAGTGAGATTCCTTTATTATTCTAATCTCTCTAACTAATTAGATCTAAGGTTATTCCCTATTTAAAAGTTTACAGACTAAACTTTCCTTTTTACTTATCCATAGTTAGAAAACAAAATATAATTCCTATTCTTAAGTATTATAGTTAACTTCAGTTTCAGTTCCAGGCAGTATATCTACAAGTTTAACTTCAAATTCAAAATTTATATATACACAGTTTAACTCCTTTTCACAACAGTTCTCCAACATCACAACTTTTAAATAAAGTAAATCTCATTCAGTAATTTATCAAAGTCTTTGCAAAGATAATCAGTTCCTGCAGAAAATCAAATTTGGATTCTTCAAATGAAAATAACGTATACATCCAACTATATTAAATCCTCTGTGTCATTCCATATATCATCCCCACTCTGGTTCTTTACCTTGGGTGGTTTGCCATCTTGTTTCTTGGTTCGATGGATGAAATAGTTAATTATCCATGGAAAGTCAGTTCACAAACTTATTCAAAAACTTGACCAAATCCCTTGGTATGATTTTAAAGAACTAATTCCCGACTACCCAGTAGGGATTTTGATCACTGGTCTCTGCCGCTATTATCTCATTAAAGCTGCTGCATGTTATAGCCGTAGCTTCAATAAACCTTCTATCACTATTGTCTCTCCTTCAGTGGTTTCACCGTGAGCTTTTCAAGTTAGTATGGTAAAGATACTACTAATTTTACTTCTAACATTTCATGTCTTCAGCTTCTAATCATTGCTGCATTTCTCTCTTTGTCCGTGCTGTGTCAGCCACGCCTCTTCTTGCACTGCCTATGTTTTTTCAAATTCTCCTTTTTTAAAATCGGTGAACCTCGTTTTCATCCCTCCACAAGTTGAACTTTCTAACATTACATCTTTGGGTTTAATTAACCTGGATTACAAAAGTTCTATTCTATTCATCTTTTCCTTATAATTTAGATTCTCAAGACCCTGCAACATCCTTGTAAAATTTCTCTGTACCTCTTCAATCTTTTCCTGTAGGTAGGTTACCAGAACTCCATACAATACTCCAAATTTGGTCTAATCAACATTTTATACAACTTCAACCTAAAATCTCAACTCCTGTACTCGGTACTTTATTTTATGATGGCCAATGTGTCAAAAGCTCCTTTTTTGACCCTGTATTCCTGTAACACCACTTTCAAGGCATTATGGATCTGTATTCCCATATCTCTCTGTTCTCCCACACCCCTCGGTGCCCTACCATTCACTGTTTAAGCCCTACCCTAGTTTTTCCTCCCAAAATGGTACTTCACAATTGGTTGCATTAAATTCCATTTGCCATTTTTCACCCCAATTTCACAGCTGGTCTGGACCATGCTGCAAGCTCTGATAGCTTTCCATTAAGCCTCCAATCATACTTGACAATCCTGTTTGAAACCTTTAGAGTTTGTGACTACTAGAAGAGATAACAGTGAACTAGTTACTGAGATGTTTTAGGTTTTCAAAAGGACTCCACTAGATGCAATGTTGAACAAAACTGGAGCACTTGTATTGAAGGCAATATATTGGCATTGATTGAGGATTTGTTCATGGACAGAAGAAAGAGGGTAAGAAGAGATGAGTCATTTTTAGTTTGAGCGGCTGTGAACCATGAAACATGTTGAAAGGCAGATAATATGCTGGCCTTAGAGCTACAAATAAATTGAGCAGAAGAGAAAAGGTACCTTGCATTAATTATATAGAGCACCTGGTGAGACCGCATTTGGATTATTAAGTACTGGTCTGGTCTCTATACCTAAGGAAAGATATTCCTGTGATGAAGGATGTACAGTATCCATTCATCAGATTGATGCCTGGAACTGATATTTCATCTGGCAAGAGCATTTGGAACTAGGAGTTGGGCACTCAGGACAGAAATGTTGTTAATCAGATAGTGTATCTTTGAAATTCTCTGCACAAGAGATGCAAGGAGACTTGGTCATTCAATATACTCGAACCAGTCATTTATACTCAATATAGTTAATTTTCAGCCTGCTGAATCTCATTTTCTCTGCTCTGACCTCATCCTTCTAATAGTATGGTATTCTACCTGCAGTTTAACTAGTGTTTTGTGAAGTTGTAAACAGAACTGCATGCAATATTCTACCTGCAGTTTAACTAGTGTTCTGTAAAGTTGCAATATAGTGCCCAAATTTAATATTCTCTGCCCAGCCTATGAGCGCATGCATGCCAAATGTATTCTACATCACCTTATTCAGCTATGTTGCTGCTTTAAAGTAACACATAGACTTGGATAAATATTCACTAACTTTCCTTAATGCCCAAGCATATACTGATTATCTCCTGTTTCCCAAATGTACCACCTCATAGTTGTTGCGATTAAATCCACCTGTCAACGCTCTGCCTAGCTTCCCATCTGATTTATATTTTGCTTCAGCCTTAGGTAACCTTCTTCACCATCCACACCTCCACCATTTGTGGTGCCATCCACAAACTTCATATATTAACAAGCAAGCGTTGGTTCATATTATAAATAACAAGGACCCCAGGCCTTTGCCAACACATGCTTTACTAACAGCAATGTAATGTCTAATGCATTGCCTTCATTAATCTTCTCAGTTACCTCTTCAAATGCTCAGTCATATTAGAGAGACAGGACTTCCCTTGTGTAAAACCATGTTGATTATCCATGATCGGGCCTGATTTACTAAATACACTTAAATCTTATAGAACATAGAACGTATGTTCTGTGCCTCAGAATTTTCTCCAGTAATTTTCAGACAATTGATATAAGCCTCACTGGCCTGTAATTATCTAGCTTACCCCTGCTTCCTTTCTTATATATAGGAGCAACATTACCAATCCGCCAGTCTTCATTTGTGACTAATTGAGATGAAAACTTTTTCATCAGGTTATCATGGAACTTGTGATAGGTCTCACCTAGCTTTAGAGATATAACAACCCTTATTCATTCTATGATATTTAATGCCTCCACCTTCTTAATACTGACATGCTTGGACTTACAATGCATCTCTCCCTGAACTCACTGTCTTCTGTGTCCTTCACCTTGGTGAATGCAGATGGGAAATAATCATTTAGGACCTCACTCACATCAACTGGCCCCAATTCATAGATTACTTCAAGGGGGACTCACTCTTTTCCCGGCTACCTTTTTGGTAAACACAACTGTGTGCAGTACTCTACCTGCTTACTTATAGAATGTCGGGATTCTCCATAATCTTACTTTTCAAGGTGATTTCATGTCCCCCTTTTGTCCTCCTAAATTCTTTCTTAAATTCTGTCTTATATCCTTTAAGATATTCACTCGATTCTTGTTGTCTACAGCTATCATAAACGACCTTTTAGATCAAATCTTCAATATCATTGTCATTCAAGGTTTCCTAACACACAGCACACACATATGCTTGTGTTTCTTGCATCAGTGTTTTTCATTGTGATATTTTAAAATGTGATAGCTGGTATGTAAATTATAGCGTGAATATATAAGTTGGCAAGACCATACACATATCAATCTTGGCAAGTCATAAAATATATTACTTGCTGTTAAAAAAAAGTGAGGGAGGAAGCTGTGGAGGCTACACTGTTTTAATACATTCTAGCCACAGCAGAAGTTTGGAGGACTGCTATCATTGTACTGATGATAAAAAAGCAGGCTAACCCAAATAATTACAGCCAATTGAATGGAAGCAAACTGTCAATTGGATTTAAGGGAAGATCATTCCAGACTATCTTGATTGAGGTTGAAATAAGGATGGTGATGAGAGAGATCTGTCGATTTAGTCTATATGGATTTTGGCAAGGCTTTTGGCAAGTCGGTCTGATTAAAAAAGTGAGAGTATGGGATTGACTTTCCAGTAACAATATTCTAGTCACAAAAACACTAGTGAACCATTACCCTTTGCTTACTCTCACTGAGTCAGTTTTGGATGTAATTTTTTTACACTTCTTTGGTTTCCATGGACATTGTTTGACCATCTTGCCATATGATTGAGTAGCTAACACTGTGTATATCCAGATCTATTTTAACCAAGACTTTGTCATTCCCAAATGTTTCATGCTCCCCCATTACCATTGTAATAGTGTTGGCATTGAACTGCCTTTCAGGTGGCTACAAGTTATAACAAGCTCTGGCAACAAGCAAGCAGAAATTAGCACCAACAGGAAATCTTTAACAAAATCAACACATTGCTCTATTAATCCTGTAGCATTTGTTATTGAACATGCTGAAAATGTGTAAATTGGCTTCTAAAGGATTAACTACTATAGTAAAATATCAATGAGGAAAGAACAAAGCTAATCCGTAAACCATTCTGTAATATTTGAGAGAAGGAGATGTCCTTCATGTCCACTGTCCAGGTAGAACAGGCACCAGCAGGTCACTACGGTGAAAAGAGCATTCACCAGCAACCAGTCTGGACATCGGAAGCTTTGGGAGGAGGAGATTTCACTCAGGTCCACTAGCCAAGTAGAAAACGCAGCAGCAGGTCACTACAGTGAAAAAGAGCTTTGACTAGCTACCATTTGGTGTTTGGGATTGATTAGCAAGAGAGAATTAAAGGAAGACAGGGGCAAGTGCAGCGGCCATCAACTTTGTGGACATTCAGAGTGCAGAGTGGTGATCTTGAGATTGAGCTCTTCGAGGCTTCAGTCAGAGAAAGCAAATGAAAGAAAAGCTCAAGACTAAGTTGTTTTTTCTTCCCTTCTTTATATCTGCTCAGCTCAGACAGTAAAGATGCCAGGTAGGACAGTAAAATGCTCCTCTTGCAGGATGTGGGAAGGCAGGGAGACCTCCAGTATCACTGATGACAAGAACTGCGAGAAGTGCATCCAGCTGCAACTTCTAACAATCCATGTTAACGATTTTGAGCGGGAACTGGATGAACTGTGGATCATTCAGGAGGCTGAGGTGGTGATAGATAGGACATGTAGAGAGGTGGTTACACCCAAGGTGCTGGGCACAGGAAACAGAGTGACAGTCAGGAAGGGGAAATGGGTTAAGGAGCCAGTGCAGAGCACCTCTATGGCCATCCTCCTCAACAACAGGTCTATCAGTTTGGATACTGCTGGGAGGAGCGGGGGCTGACCTAACAGAAGAAAGTCACAGTGGTCGGGTCTCTGGCACTTAGTCTGCCTCTGTGACTTAGAAGGTAAGGGGGAGAAGAGGCACGCTGTGGTGATAGGGGATTCATTATTTAGGGGAATGGACAGGAGGTTCTGTGGGCAAGAATGCAATTCCCGAATGGTATGTTGCCTCCTGGTTTCCATGATCCGGGATATCTTGGATCAAGCCCTCAGCATTCTTAAGTGGAAGAGTGAACAGCCAGAAGTTGTGGTCCATGTAGGTACCAATGACATGGGTAGGACGAGTGATGAGGTTCTGCATAGGGAGTTCCGGGAGTTAGGTGCTATGTTAAAGGGCAGGACCTCCAGGGTTGTGATCTAAGAATTGCTACGTGCTAATGAGGCTAGAACTAGGAAGATTATACAGTTTAATACATGGCTAAGGAGTTGGTGTAGGAAGAAGGGCATAACATATTTATATTTTTAGGCTCTTTTCCAGGGAAGGTGGGACCTGTATAGAAGGGACAGTTTGCACCTGAACTGGAAGGGGACTAATATCCTAGTGGGAAGGTTTGTTACTGCTGCATGGTGCGGTTTAAATTAGAGTGGCGGGGAATGGGAACCAGAGTGCCAGAACAGTTAGTGGAGAGGTTGTGGAGGCAGATGTTGGTAAGACCTCAGGCAAAGTTAGGAATCAAAAGGTTGAGCATGGTGTGACTGGCATCCTGAGTTGCCTATATTTCAATCTGATAAGTATTATAGGAAAGGTGGATGATAGTGCTGAGGATAAGCTAGCTGGTTGACAAACAGAGGCAATGTGTAGAGAGGAGAGGCTGTTGTTAAGGCAAAATTGCCGTCAACAGGGTGAATTGCAACATTAAAGACAGACAAATTCAAAAAGGGTGAATACAGGACTGAGGGTGTTATATCTGATTGTGCGCGGTACACAGAATAAGGTAGATGAATTTGTAACACATTTGCAGACTGGCAGGTATGATGTTGTAGGCATCACTGAATAATGGTTGAAAGAAGATTATAGCTGGGAGCTTAATGTTCCAAGGTTACACATTGTATTGAAAGGACAGGCAGGAAGGCAAAGGGGGCACCGTTGCTCTGTTGGTAAAAAAATGAAATCAAATCATTAGAAAGAGGTGACATAGGGTCAGCAGATGTTGAATCATTATGGATAGAACTAAGAAACTGCAAGAGTAAAAAGACTCTGATGGAAGCTACATACAGTATGCCAAACAGTAGTAAAAATACAGTTTACAAATTAAAATGGGAAATAGAAAATGCATGCCAAAGAGATAATGTTACAATAGTCACTGGGGATTTCAATATGCAGGTAGATTGGGAGAATCAGGTTGGTGCTGGATTCCAAGAGTGAGTATTTCTAGAGTGCCTATGAAGTGGCTTTTTAGAGCAGCTCGTGATTGAGACCACTAGCAGATCAGCTATTCTGGATTGGGTGTTGTGTAATTAACCGGAAATGATTAGAGAGCGTAAGGTAAAAAGAACCCTTAGCAGAAAGTGATCATAATATGATTGAATTCACACTGAAATTTGAGAAGGAGAAGCTAATATCAGGTGTATCAATATTACAGTGATGCAAAGGAAATTACAGAGGCATGAGAGAGGAGTTGGCCAGAATTGATTGGAAAAGAACACCAGCAGGGATGGTGGCGGAGCAGCAGTGGGTGGAATTTCTGGAAGCAATTTGGAAGGCACATTCAAAGAGGAATAACTATTCTAAAGGCAAGATGACTCAACTGTGGCTAACAAGAGAGGTCAAAGCCATCATAAAAGTCAAAGAAAGGGTATACTGTATAATAGACCAAAAATATTGGGAAGTTAGAGGACTGGGAAGCTTTTAAAAACCAACAGAAGGGTATTAAAAATGTTATTAAGAAGGCAAAGATGTAAGCTAGCCAATAATTTTAAAGAGGATACTAAAAGTTTCATCACATACATAAATTTTAAAAGAGAAGCAAGAGTCAATATCGGACCACTGGAAAATGATGCTGGAGAGGTAGTAAAGGAGGGGGGGATAAAGAAATGGTGGATGAACTGAATAAGTATTTTGCATCAATCTTCACTGTGGAAGACACTAGCAGTATGGTGGAAGTTCCAGGTGTTATTGGACGTAAAGTGTGTGAAGTTACCATTACTAGAGAGAAGGTTTTTGGGAAGCTGAAAGGTCTGAAGGTAGATAAGTCATCCCGACCAGATTTTTGTACACCCCAGGGTTCTGAAAGAGGTGACTGAAGAGATGGTGAAGACATTAGTAATGATCTTTGAAGAATCACTAATTCTGAAATGGTTCCAAAAGACTGGAGAATTGCAAATGTCACTGCACTCTTCAAGAAGGGAGAGAGGTAGAAAAAAATCTATAGACTGATTCTTCTAAACGCAGATTTGGAGTCAACTATTAAGGATGAAGTCTCAGGGTACTTGGAGGCACATGATAAAATAGGCCATAGTCAGCATGGGAAAATCTTAGTTGATGTTGTGTACTTGAATTTTCAGAAGGCTTTTGACAAGGTGCCACATATGGGCTGCTTAACAAGCTACAAGCTCATGGTACAGTAGTACAGGAGAGATTCGAGCATGGACAAAGCAATGGTGGATTGGCAGGGGACAAAGAGTGGGAATAAAGGGAGCCTTTTCTGGTTGGTTGCTGCTGACTAGTGGTGTTCCACATTGGTCTGTGTTAGGACTGATTCTTTCTATATTATTTGTCAATGATTTGGATGATGGATATGTCTATCCATGGCCTCCTCTACTGTCAAGATGAAGCCACACTCAGGTTGAAGGAACAACACCTTATATACCGGCTGGGTAGCCTCCAACCTGATGGCATGAACATTGACTTCTCTAACTTCCGTGAATGCCTCCCCTCCCCTTCTTACCCCATCCCTGACATATTTAGTTGTTTGTTTTTTTTTCTCTCTCTCTGCCCAGCACTCTACCTGTTCTCCATCTCCCTCTGGTGCTCCCCCTCCCCCTTTCTTTCTCCCGAGGCCTCCCGTCCCATGATCCTTTCCCTTTTCCAGCTCTGTATCACTTTCGCCAATCACCTTTCCAGCTCTTAGCTTCATCCCACCCCCTCCGGTCTTCTCCTATCATTTTGCATTTCCCCCTCCCTCCACTACTGTCAAATTTCTTAGTATCTTTCCTTTCAGTTAGTCCTGACAAAGGGTCTCGGCCCGAAACGTCGACAGTGCTTCTCCTTATAGATGCTGCCTGGCCTGCTGCTTTCCACCAGCATTTTGTGTGTGTTGTTTGAATTTCCAGCATCTGTAGATTTCCTTGTGTTTGCTGGATGATGGAATTTCTGGCATTTTTGCGAAGAGTTCAGACAACATGAAGATAGGTGGAGAGCAAATAGTTTTGAAGAAGTAGAGAGGCAACAGAAGAACTTAGATTTGGAGAATGGGCAAAGAAATGGCGGATGAAATACAATGTCTAGAAGTGTATGGTTATGCACATTGGTAGAAGAAATGAAAGGGTTGATTATTTTCTAAATGGAGAGAAAATACCAAGTCGAGGCACAAAGGTACTTGGAAGTCTTTGTGCAGAATTCCCTGAAGGTTAACTTTCAGGTTGAGTCTGTGGTGAGGAAGGCAAATGTGGTGTTAAGATTTATTTCAAGGGGACTAGATTTTAAAAGCAAGGATGCAATGTTGAGATTTACATAGCATTGGTGAGGCCTCACTTGGATGTATCATGAGCAGTTTTGGGCCCTTTATCTTAGAAAGGATGTAGCGTAAGTGGAGAAAATTAAAAGGAGGTTCAGAGAAATAATTCCAGGATTGAATGGCTTTTCATATGAAGAGCATTTGATTGTTCTGGGTGAGTATTCTCTGGAAGAATGAGTTGGGACCTCATGAAACCTATTAAATTGTGAAAGGCCTTGATAGAGTGGATATTGAGAGGATGTTCCCTATGGTGGGAGAGTCTAAGACCAGAGGACACAGCCTCAGTATAGAGGGCACCTTTTAGAATGGAGATGAGGAGGTATTTCTTTAGCCAGAGAATGAGGAATCTATGAAATTCTTTGCCACAGGCTGCTTGGAGGCCAAGCCTTTATGTATATTTAAGGCAGAAGTTGATAGACTCTTGATTGGTCGGGTCATGAAGGGATATGGGAAGAAGGCAGGAGATTGGGCTGAGAGGAAAATTGAACCAGCCATGATGAAATGGTGAAGCAGACTTGATAGACCAAATTGACTAATTCTTGCTCCTATATCTTATGGTCTTATATTTTTAGTTTAATTCAATGAGTTTATTTCTCTTAAAAGTTTACCAGAGTGTGGTGCAATTGAGGACAAAATCAGAAGGTTGTGCTCAACATCCAGTCTTTTGCTTTTATTGGTGAGCTGAGTCAGAGAGAAAATCTAATTTTGTTCCAGGATGTAGCACTAGAAGGCAAAATGACTCCGAAATCATAAGAAAAAATACCACAATATACGCCAGAAGCATGAACCCAATACCAGGGAAGGGTTATTTTGGTGTACATTGCATGATGTCTGTAAACTGTGATTGAAGTCAAGTCTCTTTCTCTCTGTGTAGAATCACATTTTGCAGTAGATCATATGTCTGTTCTTTGTCCTTGGAGAATAATTGCAGAATCGTGGTTAAATCATTTTTGATTGATGTCTTTGGTTTTCATTGTACAACAGAATCTTTCCAGTTTTATTGTGTTCATGACAAGTTATGAAATTTGCCTGAGTTTCCTTTGGAAGAATTTTTGATTCAAAAGAAAATAGTGTTTGAATAAAGCAATCTTATCAGTTTATCAATTTATGAAAGAGTTTCTAGTCTCTATCTTGCAAAGACAGATTGAAATCATTTATATGAAGTATTTGTCAGAAATGTTATACAAGAAAATAATGTAATTTAATTGAATATATTTTGAAACAAGGAGCAGATGTTTCCTCACCACTGACACAGCTCTATCAGTGGTACCACTAACACACTTAGACCTGATCAATCCAATTGACTCCAAGCAATAACCCAGTCAAATAAATATCTTTTCACCAATGTCAGAAGTAGACAAAACTTTGCCAAAAGGAATAGTTCTTGGAATTTTCCCTACCATATACCTTCTGGCAAAATATATTAGATGAATGCATTTGCTGATTCATTTAATCATGAAGCAAAATAGTTTGTTACTGAGAGACTGTGAGTAGTTTGATGTATTTTAAGACACTGTTGTAACTCTCGAATGTTACACTGTTCTTTACACAGTATAATTACTACACAGAAAACAGCGTGCAGTATCTTAAAGAAAAGAAAAAAAAGGATGTGACTAAACACATTGATGAAGGAAGAGCAGTAGATGTAGTGTATATGAATTTCAGCAAGGCATTTGATAAGGTACCCCATGCAAGGCTTATTGAGAAAGTAAGGAGGCATGGGATCCAAGGGGACATTGCTTTGTGGATCCAGAACTGGCTTGCCCACAGAAGTCAAAGAGTGGTTGTAGACGGGTCATATTCTGCATGGAGGTTGGTGACCAGTGGTGTGCCTCAGGGATCTGTTCTGGGACCCTTACTCTTTGTGATTTTTATAAACTACCTGGATGAGGAAGTGGAGGAATGGATTAGTAAATTTGCTGATGACACAAATGTTGGAGGTGTGATGGATAGTGTGGAAGGCTGTCAGAGGTTACAGCGGGACATTGATAGGATGCAAAACTGGGCTGAGAAGCGGCAGATAGAGTTCAACCCAGATAAGTGTGAAGTGGTTCATTTTGGTAGGTCAAATATGATGGCAGAATATAGTATTAATGGTAAGACTCTTGGCAGTGTGGAGGATCAGAGGGATCTTGGGGTCCGAATCCATAGAACATTCAAAGCAGCTGCTCAGGTTGACTCTGTGGTTAAGAAGGCGTACGGTGTATTGGCCTTCATCAATTCTGGAATTGAATTTAGGAGCTAAGAAGTAATGTTGTAACTATGTAGGACCATTGTCAGACCCCACTTGGAGTGCTGTGCTCAGTTCTGGTTGCCTCACTACAGGAAGGATGTGGAAACCATAGAAAGGGTGCAGAGAAGATTTACAAGGATGTTGCCTGGATCGGGGAGCATGCTTTATGAAAACAGGTTGAGTGAACTTGGCCTTTTCTCCTTGGAGTGACAGAAGATGACAGGTGACCTGATAGAAGTGTATAAGATGATGAGAGGCATCGGTCATGTGGATAGTCAGAGGCTTTTTCCCAGGGCTGAAATGGCTGTCATAAGAGGACACAGGTTTATGGTGCTTTGGATTAGGTACAGAGGAGATGTCAGGGGTAAGTATTTTATGCAGAGTGGTGAGTGCGTGGAATGCGCTGTCGGCAACGGTGGTGAAGACAGATACGACAGGGTCTTTTAAGAGATTTTTGGATAGGTACATGGAGCTTAGAAAAATAGAGGGCTATGGGTAAGCCTAGTAATTTCTAAGGTAGGGACATGTTCAGCACAACTTTGTGGACCGAAGGACCTGTATTGTGCTGTAGGTTTTCTATGTTTCTAGGTTTCTAAATCTCTTTTTGCTGCTGATTCCAATGAGAATGTATTTCCTATGTTAATAGCAGAAGGAACAATTTAATCCTCTACTGATATGTGGAAGTTTTATGTTTAAGTTCAAGTTTATTGTCATTCAACTGTACACATGTTCAACTGTACTGCTATACAAAACAATATTCCTCTGCGACCAAAGTGCAGAACACAGTACATACTGTATATCACATACAGCATGTAAAACAATATTAAGATAATGTTGACAAATAATAAAAAATATATTGTAGATGTATATGTTGATATAAAGTGTATATACAACAGACTCTTGCTTATGCCAGCTGAATATCCACATTTTTTTCTAGAAGGACAAGCATGAAAAGAAGCTCAGTTCACCAGGATAAGAGAACATTGCATGATTGTCCTGCTCACTCCATGCAGCTAATACACTATGGTCATCAACATATATGTGCCACCTATGGAGCTTGCTAATTTGCAAAAAAAAACTGTTCTGCATCCCAGAGGAAAGCAAACTGGTTATGCTGGATGACTTCAACACCAGGGTTGGAAATATGAAATGATCTGGCTCACTGTGGTAAGGAGGGTGTAGGGAAAACAAACTCCATTTTGACTTTTCTTATGAAAAGTGCTCAGAGCATTATTTTATCTTAACTAATATCCTGTTTCTCCAGATATATGTCCCCTACTGGATTTTATAACCCACCCAGTTGGAGAATACAAAGATGCTCACATGAGCCATAACATGACAAGTATGGGCCACTGTGAGACTGACATTTTCTAATTTACTTCTGTGTGCTAATTTATCTGGTTCAAAAAAGTTGCACCTACACAAATATTATCCCAATAAAATTCAATTATAAAGGTCTTAGAGATGCAAAAAGAGACAGTTCCTCTCAAATATCACTTCACAGACAAGATGACAATCCCCAAACAACAAGAGCTGCAGAGTGTCTGCACGTTTTTCAAATTTGATCCCATGCATTCATTATTACAATCCACTTTTGGATTAAAGAGTGGAGAAATTCTGGTTTCATGATACCATCCTAATATAATGCATTATCAAAAATAAATCGAGGCAACTATGGACTGATTAATCTTACACAATTGATCAGAATTGTATATGATTATCCATACTATCATGACCTATGAAAAAGCAGAGAAAATGGGTTGAGGTAATAATCTCAACTTGACCAACAATTTTAAATTCTTTGAGGAATGGTCAACATTATGCACAGATTTCCAAACAATGTCCTCTTTAACGACAGTCTCAGTGTAGTAAATCTTCAAGAATGTCTCTATGTAATAACAAAAAGTAACTTCAATGTTGTTATGTTTTTATTTTCGCAAAATCCACATTCCTATGTGTGGTTTACAATGATGAATCTATTGGGGACATGACGCTTTTGTGAGTCATGGCAATCCTCCTCCATTATTTCCTATGGCATCAAAGGGAATGATTTTCAGGGGAAGATCCAACCACTAAATATACTGAAGCTGCTGTCATCCTGCTAAATTACATAAAAATTATAGAATTACACGGGTATTTTAATGGATTTAGCATCTTGTGTAGATAAATTATCATCTTTATCTTGCCTAGTCAAGTTTTTACAAAAATACATAAAAATATATATTTAAAATGTACAGTAGTTGTATTGTTGTGAGAATGTCCCTTTTGTCTGAGGAAAAAATGAAATGGTATTAATAAAACTAGAAAAACACATATATATATAATAGATAATATTTACCACACTGATCAGTAACACCTTACAAGGATTTATAGGGATTTAAAAATTTGCACCATTATGTAAGTGATTTCTGAATAAATACTAAATAGATGGTATTATAATTATCCAATCATTGAGATTATGTTGAGCATGTTTAGTGTGACAACATGATAACATTAAATCTGGGAGGTCAGTCACAGCAATAATCATAATATTGTTTATTTAATTGGCAGAGAAAATACCAATTGTTGAAGGACATAAATTTGATTCTACAGTTTTTCTTTTGCTTTTAGGTATAAATTGTGGTAACTTCCATTTATTTCTGTTAAGATTCCTCACAAATAAGATGCTCTGTATTGATCCTATTTATTCAATATAGCAAAAGATTCATATCACAAGCCTTCCTTTGTCCAACATTAAGAAGATTTATATTTTTGTACATTTTTCTTTATCCTGTTTTATAAGTTATGTTATTAATAGTTCATAGATAATGACCTTTAATTTTAATACTTTGATATACATAATTATTTCATGGTTTGTTTCATTAAAACATTTCCAAGTTAAGTTAATCCACTTAACACAACTTAATTTGGCCATTCAATGCCAGGAATCTTCTGTGTGTGTCATAACCTTGCATAAAAAATATCACAAAATAAAGAAAGCTACAGTACACTGATACAGAAGTGTGAGTGCATCAGGATTTCTCCAGCATTTGCAGAGAGGTGGCAACGGCAGCTGGGGAATTTTCCTGGACTTGTGAGGGATTGTACTGATACTGCTGTGTTGTGATTGGAAAAGGAATGAGAGATCACATTCTTGCAGGTTAGTTCAAAGGTAAACTAAGCTTGAGGAATTCATTTCTAGTGGAGGAACAGATATAATGCTGGGGGGTCAGGATTTAGGCAACTATTTCACTTGTGTCTGTGTACTGGTCCAGTTGCTTCTAGCTTTGGTTATGTTCCCCAACTTGTACCCAAAGGCAGATGCAACTATGTCCAGGATAAATCAAGGCTCCCTTAATAATTGCTTCTCAGAATTTCCAGGTTAGCCTTCTTGAATGAGGAAAAGTACAGCACTTATGAACATCAGTAAGAACAAATGAACTTATTGTGGACTTCAGAAAGGGTAAGATTTGGAAACACACATCAGATCCTCATGGAGAGATCGGAAGTGGAGAGAGTGAGAACTTTCAAGTTCCTGGATGTCAATATCCCTGTAGACCTAACCTGGATCCAACATACTAATGCAGCTATAATGAAGGCAAGACAGCGGCTATACATCATTAGGAGCATGAGGAGATCTGTTATGCCACCAAAAACACATGCAAGTTTCTACAGATGTAACGTAGAGAGCATCCTAACTGGCTGCATCACTGTTAGGTATGTGTTGGGGTGGGGGGGCGGGGGGGGGGGGGATGTTTGAGCCTATGATCACTATGTCAAACTACTTACTGTAATTCATAATTCTTTTCTCTCGATTACCATGTATTGCATTGTACTGCTGCCACAAAGTTAACAAATTTCACCACATACTGTATGCCATTGATATAAACCTGATTCTGATTCTGAAAAGAGTAATCTGACATATTTACTTTTGGCTTAAGGGTAAGATGGATCAATTTATAAGTGAATCAAGGTGGTATAATTGGTTGCGACATTCACCTAAAAACTGGATTCCTTGAAATCACGTTTTAGTATATCATGAAATCCACTTTCACTGAAAATTTAAATGCAATTCAAAATTGCAGACTTTGTGCGTAATTGCGCAAAATAGATAATTTTGTGTATCTGATGTGTGATCATATTGGCAGACTTGCTTGCAGGAGTGGACATGGTACAGTCTTTTGGATGCCACTGATTGAATTTTCCTTCTTAAATGGCACAGGTAACTCATGCAGATATGCACCTTCAACTTGACTGAAAGAACCGTTTGTGTAGTGGCAGGAACAGACATTTTCTGCCCGGTGTGGCAAGGAAAACCTTCATGGTAGCCATTTGAATGGATTTCCTATAGGCCCATTCCCCTTCCACCGGGAACCATTCTCCCACACATGCCTCCCTGCTTACTATCAATTGACTCTTACTAGCTCTCAATACTCAACTGACCACCCCATCTATCAAAATAACTGAGCATTCTTTCATTTACCAATGTGTTAAGCCCCTTTTACACAGACCGGTCATGACACCCCTTGAAAGTTAATCTCCTGGTGACTTATAACCCAGCCACCAATCTTCTAACTGCTCTCTCATCCCTCAAATCAATCATTCTCACCCACTCTTGATGTGTCATTAAGCCAATCTCTGGCTGTTGTCTCTTGCCCAGACTCTTCTCTCATTAATTAGCCTTCAACTCCCTCACAATCCCTGACTTGGCTGTCAATCTCTGGGCCATTCTCCCCATGTTGCACTCCCACCAGTTTTTGGCACCAAGCCTACCCGATTTACTTTGAATATTCTCCCATTGAAAAGTGGGCATTTTGATTCTGCAAGGGCTGTTAAATAGGACATGGCACCATGGATCAAGATTTTGCGGCTAAGTCTATGGAATAGGAATCGAATCCATTTCCATCCAACACAGTCACCAGTGCTCAGGCACAGCTGACGTGCATACGCAGCAGGGAAATAGCATGAATACATCAGGGGCCAGCAAAGGCCAGCTTTGGAAGTTTTATATAGCTAGGCTTTTATTAAATAATAGATAATTCTCTTTTTCCCCAAACAACTAGAACAATGAAACACATTCTGCTGTTAGCATCGATCTGCTGGATATAAGAAAGATTTGAATATAACTGTATTTGACCTGAGGTGAAAATTATAATATACATTATTTCTTTTTAATCTTGTTAAGAACTATAGCTTTAGTTTAAAATGCATGCATGATGTTGTATAATATATTATAATAAATTTACCACTTTATTATCATTATGAAAAAGAATTTCTTCGATTAATGCCGGATTGATGTGATTGTACCAATGGAACTTCTGGCTTCCAGTTTGAGCTGCTCAGTTAACTCATGGATCTAGCGGTCTGATACTCACACTCACTGGCACAACCGGTACACCTGCTGCCTCAGAGAGTCAGGTCCAACGCTGAGCTCAGGAGCTTGTCTGTGTCTTTCTGTGGGTTTCCATCATTGTTCCAGTTTGGAATCAGAATTGGTATATTGCTGTCACGTGTACTGAGGTATAGTGAAAAGCTTGTCTTTCATACTGTTCATGCAGATAGTTCATTCAGGTAGAACATGATAGAACATTAACAGATTAAAGTGTAACCGTTAAAGACAAAATGTAATGCAGGTAGACAGTAAGGAGAAAGATTATAACAAGGTAGATTGTGAGATAAAGAAGTTCATCTTATCACACTAGAGTTCAATATTTTTATTACAGCAGAGCAGAAGCTGTCCTTGAGCCTGGTGGTGCATGCTTTCAGGCTTTTACATTTTCTGCCCGATGGGAGAGGGGAGAAGAGGGAATGTCCAGGGTGGGTGGGGTCCTAGATTTTTCTGGTTCCACATCCCAAAGACATATGTGTTTGTTAATTTGTTTCTGCAGATATGTATGTGGTAGAATCTGAGGTGAGTTGATGAAAGTATAGAACATGGAACAAACAACGGTACGGGCCTTTCTGCTCATATGATGTTGTGTCAACCCTTTAGCCTGCTCCTAAATTAATCTAACTCTTCCCTCCTGCATTTTTCTTTCATCCATGTGCCAATCTAAGAGTCTCCAAATGCTGCTAATGAATCTGCCTCCAACACCACTCACATTCCAAGAGACTACCATCCTCAAAGTAAAACTCCTGTTTTACTGTACTGTCTCTGATACCCCCCAACACCTCCTGATCTTTCCTCCCAGTACTTTAAAGTTAAGCACCCTTGTTTTAACTATTTCTGTCCTGGGAAAAAAATCACTGGCTGTTCACTCGATCTCTGCCTTTTATTATCTGTACACCTCCATCAAATCACCTTTCATTCTCCTTCTCTCCAAGAGAAATGCATTAGCACACTCAACCTGTTCTCATAAAACATGCTTTCCAATCTAAGTATCATCCTGGTAAATCTCCTCTGCACACTCTCTAGAGCTTTCAAATCCTTTCTATAATGAGGCAAACAGAACTGAACACAATACTCCAAGTATAACTTAACCAGGATTTTAAAGAACTGCAACATTACTTCTTGGCTGTTGAGTATGGGGAGAATAAAGTGAGGATTAAAGATCAGCATGGACTTAGTGAACTGAAAAACCTGTTTGACTCTATACCTACTAAAAGGGAACAGAAGGGACTAAACGAAAAGTAAATATGACAAAGATCACTTGACCTCAATAGCTTATGTCTGCTGCCATCTGGAACTGCCCTTGACTTGCTAATTTATAACTGTAATTATTTTCAGTCGAAGGAGTTAGACTCAATGCACTTTAACACTTAAATGGCAGAGTGTAGCTAATTACTCTTAAACATGCTAAATTAAACTGAAAATGGTGGCTATTGTTGGATAATTAAGCTCAGAGTCTAAACAAAGAATTTAAGATGATGTAGGAGGGAGAAGAAAAGATGAAAGAACATGAAAGTCTAATGTAAGATATAGCTAATGCAATGCAAATTACAAGGGAATGATTCTACTGTATTTGAATGGAAAAATTATGAGCATTTTTTGCTTTCCTTTTACCTCATGGAAAGGTCATGGCACAGAAATCATAATTCTATGCTAGTTAACATGCCCAGCTATTAAACTTACAATCTAAGCACTACATAAGAGCACAAGAAATTAAAAGCACTGCTGGATGAACACTAATCTTTGTGTCTTTACTTTTTATCATATAATTCACATCTTAGCTCAACCACTGTCATTACGAAAAGTACCTGCAATGATTTTAGTTGAAAATACATTCTAATAATTAATAGATTAATATTCATTTGGTCCTTCGTTCTTCAACTTCCAAACATAAGGCTCTGAAAAGCTAAAGGGAAGTTTTGAAGTAAAAACAAGAATTATTGCAGCTAATAGATTTAGTTCAAGGCAGGTGAAAGGATTGTATCTTATAATAGAACCATAGAACACTACTGCACAGAAAACAGGCCATTTGGCTGTTCTAGTCTGTGCGGAAACATTATTCCGCTAGTCCCATTGACCTGCACCCAGTCCCTAACCCTCCAGACCTCTCTCATCCATGTATCTATCCAATTTATTCTTAAAACTTAAGAGTGAGCCTGCATTTACCACGTCACATGGCAGCTCGTTCCACACTCCCACCACTCTCTGAGTGAAGAAGTTCCCCCTAATGTTCCCCCTAACCTTTCCCCTTTCACCTTAAAGCCATGTTCTCTCATATTTATCTCCCTAATCTAAGTAGAAAGAGCCTACTCACATTTACTCTGTCTATACCCCTCATAATTTTGTAAACCTCTATCAAATCTCCCCTCATTCTATTATGCTTTAAGGAATAAAGTCCTCTAAGTAAGTATGTACTTTATGTTACTGACAAAACTTAACAGCAGAAATAGCAATAGAATGTTTTTCTTGAAACACAATGTCAGTTTTGAGGGTTGCAAAGGATATCAAGAAAATATTCTTGTACAATTAACCCAAGGGCACTGCTTATTAACTACAATAGAAAGAAATATATTGGTCCTGATTCTTCCCTGTATGTAATATTTTGGTGCCTTTCGCCAAATTATTTATGCTCAAATTTCAGATATAAATGGAGTTTCCTTTTGCTCACTGAATTATATCTTATTCATATCCTGCATTTGTACTAGGAAGCTAAAACTGTAATATTTGCAGGAGGGACATGGGTATAAATGGAGAGTCTGATTGGTATGGCTAACTCTTTTTGCTTTGGTGTGTAATCATTTTTAAATGTCCAGAATTCACCATCTTCAGGGGAAAAGCTGCTCTAATTTTCCAGCATAATATCAACAATTGTCTGTGGAGCTACCAGCATTTCCCTCCTTAACTGAAAGGAAGCTCTATTCTCTCCTTTCAACCCACACAAATGCAAAGCTCCTCCAGTCACATTATTAATTTCAAGAGTGGAGTGAGGCATGTCAATCAAGAAGAGATAAGGAAATAGTAAATCATAGAATAACTGTATTTTTTCACAAAAGGGGAAGGATGGAATTCCAATCAATTAAATGCATGACAAAAGCTTAGTGACAAAAATATCCGTGGCTTCTTCAAATTTAGTGTTGGAAGTGATAAACCCGTGGCTTCTTCAAATTTAGTATTGGAAGTGAAAGTGCAGGGGTTTAGGAAGTGAATTGCTGGTGGATACAAGGAAGCTGTCAGGCTCTTGAAATGATCCTATACAACAAAATTTGTAGTCAAGAAGCTTATGCCATTATATTTTGCAAGCTGAACATCATTATTTAATTAAAGTAACATTTTAAAAATCTATATCTCATAAATGAACTAAGTTAATTTAGCAACACATGGAAGTGCCATCTGCTGCAAGTTCTCCTTCAAATCACACACCATCCTGACTTGGAATAAATTGCTGTTCCCTTATCCTTTCTGAATCAAAATCCCAGGAATTTTTTACTCATCCGCACTTTGGAAAAACTTCAAAAATTCATGAAGTTTGCTCTCCACCATTATCTCAAAGGCAATTAAGGATGGATAGCAATTGATGACTGTCCATTGGTGGGAACTTCAATAAAGACTGAAATTCAATAGATATTTGTCCTCGTCTGTAGACAGACCATTTGGGGGATAGATTTAATGATATTCAGCAGAAATTGATGCAAAAGTATCCATCAATTTTGGCTTAGGAATTAGTCATTTAGAAAATCTAGTCTAAGATCATGACACTATCTATCATACAGAATTGAATTGAGTAACAATTCCTTTTTGTCCTTGGACACCTCCATACAGTCTTTCATATGGCTGACTCCACTACTGTGGCGAGAAAAGTCAGCATGGATTAACCATTTCTGAGCTGTTTGACAGTATCTTCTTCCAATGCCTCTCTGTTATATAAGGGAATTTGTCTGCTTTGCTTGTCCTGTTATTATCTAACCAAATTTATAGTTAATCCACCATAAAGCACCTTTTTCTTAGTCCTAAAGGTGTAGCTACTGTATGAAAATTTCAAAAAATATGGTTGAAACTGCATATGTCCTGCAGTTAAAGAAAAGGTGGTCAAGAATTTTCTTTCGGATGATGGACCAGTTTTAGGTCTTAAAAACAACCTGTGATCACAATATATTTTACAAGGCCATCTTCAGCACTGGTATTTTGATTAATGCAGCTGATTCCTTCCCATCTTTTTCAGACATCAAAATCATATTGATTTTTTAATTTTTAAAACATTTTCATGCATGGTAACAAAGATTGACCATTTTATAAATACCTGACAAGAGTAGAATATTCATATGAGCAGAGTGAAACAGCAGAAGATTCAATTGCCTAGATGTCAGCAATGTAGGATTTTAGCTTTACAAGTATGACAGATCACCCAAGAGATTAAGGGAAAATAAAGTATATGGTTTCATAAAGGAATGACAATTACTGTAATTATCACAGTACAATAATATGAAAGAGACAAGTAGACACTTGACTTGTAACAGGTGTGATAACTTCTTTAGAATGGATTGTCAGCTGAGCCGAACAGTGAAATGTCTTAGTATTGACAGTGGCCTCTTTCTTGGTTCCTTCTTCTTCTTTATCTTTGGCTTTTGCTACTACTCAAGGGGTTAATACAAAGCAAGATTCACCTCAAAGGCTGTAAGAACATAATGTAAGCAAACAGGAAAAGTTTATATAAATCATTCAGCCTTCTCTGCCCATTGAAGAGAAGGAACAATTTTCTTGCCCTATCCCCGTATCTCAATGTCTCTAATATTCAGAAATTTATGTATTGCCATTTTGAATGCAATTGTAGTAAGATACCTACACTCAATTCCTCTTGCCGAAGTGACTAACAAGCCTTTTGCCTTCTTATTGTTGGCAGCATCTGCACATTAGCTTTCAGTGACTTACATACAATGATACCCAGGTCCCTTCAAGCAGCAACATTTTCCAATTTCTCACCATTAAAAAAATAAAACATTTGGAATGGTTTATTATTGGTCATACAGATCAAAACATTACACAGTACATTGAGGTAGAAGAAGCTAAAAATAACCACAGCATAAACTGTAAAAGCTGCAGAATAAAGGCAGTGCAGGTAAACAATTAAGTGCAAGATAATAATGAGATAGATTGTACAAGATATGAAGGACACTTCACATTATGGATCATATACAAAAAAATAAAATCGCAGCAATAGTGATAAGTGTGGACGCTGAAAAGGCATTTGATTCAGTTAATTGGAATTTTCTTTACAGAGTTTTACATAGATTTGGTTTCCAAGACACAATTATTAAAACTACACAGACACTATATGACAACCCTACTGCTAGGATTAAAATCAATGGATATTTATCAAATAGTCTTATCCTCGAAAGGGACACGAGACAGGGTTGTGCATGGTCACCACTATTCTTCGCATTATATCTGGAACCATTAGCTCAATACATCAGACAAACTGAAGATATCAGGGGAATTACTATTAAAGGGACAGAGCATAAATTGGCTTGTTATGCTGATGACATTTTGATCTATCTAGGGCAACCAACATACTCTTTACCTAAATTAATGCAATCCTTTGAACAATATGGTCAATTATCAGGATACAAGATCAACATCGATAAAACCCAATTACTTTCATATAACTATAGCCCACCAAGAGAATTTGAAAGTAGATATCCCTGGGCATGGCAAACAGAGTCTTTCAAATATTTGGGCATCATTATGCCAAAAGATTTGGCAAAATTATCAGAATGTAATTATCAGCCTTTATATAAAAAAATTCCTTTTTTCAGTCTCAGTTCAAGGATTGAGTCTATTAAAATGAATATACTGCCCAGACTGTTATATCTCTTTCAGACCCTACCAATAGAGATTAATCAAAATCAATTCAATGAATGGAACAAGATGCTATCAAGGTATATTTAGCAGGGTAAAAGGTCTAGAGTTTGTCTCAAAACTTTGCAATTAGCAAAGGAAAAGGGGGGATGGGCTTGCCTTCTGTTAGAGATTATTATTTTGCAGCACAGTTGAGAGCTGTGATAATGTTGGTGCAACCCATCATATGATGCTCAATGGAAAAACATTGAGGAGCAGGTACTTCCCATCCCCATACAAGCAATTTTGGCTGATAACAACCTGCAAAGGTACATAAATACTATTGATAACCCATGGGTGAAATTGACTCTTAAAATATGGAAAACTACTATAAAAGAATATAACCTAGAGGGAGATATTGCAATTTTAAAATGGTGTGCATATGACTCGGATTTTACACCAAATAAATTGGATGCTAGATTTAAGGACTGGACAGCTAAAGGAATAACAGTTCTTTGCAACGTAATGAAAGAAGGAACACTGTTCAGTTTTGAAGTGCTTAAAGAGAAACACTTAATAGAAAAACAAGATTTTTATCGGTATTTACAGATGCGACAATATGTTAATAAGACGCTTAAAAATGAAACCAAGGCAAGTACATGCTTGATAGAGCTATTTAGAAAAGCATATAATTCAGATAGCGGTAGTAGAATCATTTCAGACATGTATAAGGGGTTGTCAAATCTTAAAACACATTCGACTTCATACATGAAAACAAAATGGGAGAAGGAAGGAGGGATAATTATATCTGAGGAACAATGGACAATAATATGGAGGTATCAATGGAAGTGTACCAGTTCACAGAAATGGAGGGAGTTTGGATGGAAAAACTTGATATTTTATTACACCCTCTCAGAAATCCCATTATGATAGTACCTCCCTGTTTGCTGGAGAAACTGTGGAAATCAAAATGCAAATCATTATCATATTTTTTGGGACTGCCCTGTTATCAAAGACTATTGGAGGGTGTATCAATGCCCTACAAGACATCTTTAAATGTGAAATACCCTTAGAGAGTAAAGACCATATATTTTGGATATATACCTCAAGAATGGTTGAAAAGAGATAAATATGTAATGAATATACTGTTGGTGGCTGGTAAAAAGACTCTTACTAGGAAATGGTTATCACAGTAGAGCCCAACTTTAAATGCATGGATGGAAATTACAATGGACATTTACAAAATGGAGAAGATAACAGCATCTGTTAATCATAACTGGAACAATTTGATTCATACTGGGAAAAATGGTTTAACTACATAATGCCTCACAGGCCTGATTTTATTCTCACAAATCAATGAATATGTTGTAAAAAAAGATCACTCCCTACTTGTACATAGTTTTTTCCTTTTGCTTGTTTTTCTTTCCACTCTTTTCTATAAGTGTATACCTCAGATAAATACTATGTGGAGATTTGTGACATACATGATTATATGATATATATGTACAATGTCTGAAATACATCTTATGTAAGTGTTTGTTTGATGATGAATTTCAATAAAAAATAAATTACAAAAAAAGGAGGTAGATTTTAAGGTCAAGAATTTATCCTTATTGTACCAAGGACCATTTAATTGTCTTATAACAATGAAAGAGAGGTGAAGAGAGAATGTCTAATGTGGCAGGAGGCAGGGGCTTTGATCATGCTGGCTGCTTTACTGAGGTAGCAAGAAGTATAAACAAGAAAGGAGGGGAGGCTGCTTAGCATGATGCGCTGCCATATCAAGTGAATATGCATGATAAAACTTGGTAAGCGTCAATGGGAACATGCTAAATTTACTGAGCCTCCTGAGGAAGTAGAGGCATTGCTGAACTTACTTGGCCTTATTTCCTATGTTTCCTTCTGGATATTTTTACATTGTACTCCAGCTGTCATGTCATTGCTTATTCAGTTTGTTTATGTGCCCTTGAAGCCGCTTTGCATCCTCGTCACCACTTGTATTTACACTTAATCTGGCATCCACAAAATTTATAGATAATATGTTTGTTCACTGAAATAAATCTTGACATAGTTTATGAACAGTTGGGCCCAAGCACTGATCCTTCCAATATTCATGGCTGTTCATCCGGAGAAAGACCCATTCTTTTCACTAGAACCATTTAGTAGCTGTCTGACCTTTTTGTTACTAATAATACACATATTTAAACAACTGATATCAAGGGATGATAAATGCTCCCTGTTTATAATTATCCCAATTACCTCATCCAATTATTAGATATCCTACTTGACTAGGTAAGATAGTTGTGATTCTTCATTTTCTCTGACTTAACTCAAATAGTTGAGCCAACTATTTCAAATTAGATCACCCTAATGGCGCCAATTTTCCATGAATACGTTTTTCTTGATTAAATTTTCATTCATATATTCATAGACATTACAGTAAAATCCATAAATCTGGCATTCTTGTGACTATGGTAGTTCTGGACTTGCAGATTTTATGGACTACTCTGATTAATACTCAAGCACATAATTTTATTCATGTTTGTGTTGTGAATTCCACATTAGTGAATTTACTTTATAGTGAACCTAGTGGGTTTAAGGAGGGTGTGAAATGTACTAGTACAGAATTTGCTCACAATCCAGACCTTGTCTCTGGTTACAAAGTTACCCATGTTTCTGACCCCTGGTTTTCTGGAACCCAATTCTGGTGTTGGTCTCACCTCCTCTTTTGCACTCTGGACCTCCAATTCACATTGAAACAAATGCCAAATGATCAGGGTTTCCAACAACCAGAGGCTGGATTATCAGAGTTTTACAGGTATTGTGTTTTTCATTTCAGTAATATTTTTTTCTAGATCCTTTACCTAGAATTTCAATCTGGGGTGTTTATCTCACATGGTGGCTGGGGCTGAATACAGGGATTTGTTATGGAGAATGGGAGAGTGATGCACCATCAATAACTCTGAGACGTGGGTTAAAGTAGGTTTTTATTGGCTGGAAGAAAGCACAAGCAGCAAGTGACCACCACACAACATCCTGGAGACTGAGGAAGGGTCTGTGCCTCCAATTGCCTTTATACCGGGGTCTTTGGGAGGAGCCACAGGAGCAGTCAGCGGGGGGGGGGGGGGGCGTGTCCAGACAGGTATATGTAGTTCACCACAGAGAGGTAGATGGACACACAAAGACAAACAAATGTTTGTTTCTTCAATGTTTAAAATTTGAATGAAGAAATCAGAGTAACACACACAAAATGCTGGAGGAACTGAGCAGGTATGTCCTGCTGAAGGGTCTCAGCTTGAAATGTTCATTGTCTGTTCTTCCCCATAGATGCTGCCTGACATGCTGATCATTTTCTGTGTGTCTTACTCTGGATTTCCAGCATCTACAGAATCTCTTATGCTTATGTTGGAGAAATGAAAGGGTAGGTTAACAGGGGAAGGAAAATCAGATCTCTCTGGATTATAAAAACACCCCTTCATAAGTATTACTTTTAGTGTCATGAAGTGCGAGTTTATGTAGAGAATTGTATGTCAGTGGCAAAGGTAGACACTTACTGTCTTTTAATTAGGTGTAATAATCTCAAGTATTTAATTTGAGGGAAAGATGACAGAGTTCCTTATGGTAAACTAGACTGGAAGATTAAATCATATGAAATCCAGGGTGAGATAGCCAATTGGATACAAAATGGACTTGGTGAAAGGAGTCAGAGGATGGTACTGAAGGGCTGTTCTTAGTCAGATTGGAGGCTTGCAATCAGTAGTTACTGCAATGCTGGGTCCATTGTTGTTCATCATCTACAGCAACAATTTTGATGGCAATGTTGTTAACATAGTTTATAGATGGCACCAAAATTGGCAATGCACTAGACAATTACAAAGGTTATTTCAGCTTACAACAGGATCAAGATGAATTGGGGAAGTGGGCCAAGGAGTGGCAGATGGAACTTAACTTAGTCAAATACAAGGTTTTCCGTTTTGCTCAGTTGAAGCAGGACAGGACATATTAATGGTAGGGGTTCTATGAGTGTTGTAGAACATGGAGAACTGGCGCTAAAAATTGGAAAGTCACATGGTTTGAAGTACAGTGAAAAGCTTTGGTTTGCATGCCACCATACAAATCATTTCATGACATCAGTGCATTGTAGGAAAATAACAATAACAGAATAAAGTGTTACATTTACAGAGAAAATGCAGATAATAGACAGATAATAAATGCAAAGCCGTAACAAGGTAAACTGTGAGATCAAGAGTTCATTTTATTGTACAAGCAGTTTATAACAGAGGGGTAGAAGCTGTTCTTGTGTATGGTGGTACATGCTTTCAGGCTTTTGTATCTTTTGCCTAATGGGAGGGGGGAGAAGTAATGTCTAGGGTGGATGGGGTCTTTGATTATGTTGGCTACATTACAGGTACAAAGTTCTCTGAATGTGGAGGCACATAGACAGGGGGGTGAAGAAGGTGTTTGGCAGGTTTACCTTTATCAGTCAGAGCACTGAGCAGAGTTGTGATGTGATGTCATGTCAAAATCATTGTTGAGACTACACTTTGAGTATTGTGTGCAGTTCTGGTCACATAGCTATTTGAAGGATGGAATTATGCTGGAGAGAGTGCTGAAAAGATTCATAAGAACACTATTGGAACTGGGGGGTGCTTGGATTATAACTGAAAAAGCCAGGTTTTTTCCCCTGGAACTGCAGAGGCTGAGTGCTGATCTTATAGAAATATATAAAAGCATGAGAAGGTGAAGGAATGCTGTAGATAAGGGCATGGATTTAAGGTGCAGGGTGCTAAATTTAAAAGGGACCTAAGGGGCAGCATTTTTAGACAGAGGGTGGTAGGTATATAGAATTAACTGCCAGAGGAAGCTGTAGAAGTGGATCCAAGTACAATGTCTAAAAGTTTAAAAGTCATGGTGTCAGAATTACAACTTAAACATTAACCTCACCAAGACAAAGGACCTAATTGTTGGTCTAGGGAAGCGATGGTGGGGAGAGGGAGGTTAGTTAATGCAATCTTGTTCTCATAAATGCGATTGCAGTAGAGTTGGTCAATAGCTCAAAGCATACCTATCACCAGCAACCTCTCCTGGTCCCTCCATATTGATGAAGTGGTCAAGAAAGCATATCTGCCTATGTACTTTCCTAGGCACCTGAGAAAATCCAGCTTGTCTGCAAGGAACCTCTTGAACTTTTCCAGGGAACAATACTGATAGGCTGTACTTCAGCCTACTTTAGACTGCTCTGCCTCGCAGAGAGTGATGAACACTGTGTAGTGCATTATAGGTTATCACATCTTTCCATCCATTTCATCTTCATTATGCATTACATCAGGAGTGCTAACTATTATCAAAGATGCCTGTCAACCTGGTCATTCCCTTTTCTATCTGGTAAATTTGAAGAGAGTATACAGGAACTTGAAAATCCAGATGACCACACTCAGCAGAAGATTCTCCCCACTGCTATCAGTCTTCTAGACCAATGACCTCACTCACATCCACTTCCCAGTGCTGTTACCACATTCTCAAATCCATAATCCTCTTTTTCCTTTATTGTCACTTTATCATTTCTTTTTGACCAACCTCAGTTTGCACTGCTAAACTTCTCACCATTCTGAATTTATTGGTCTATCAATTGGTGCCATGGATCCAGTTTAATCTGTCAGCTTCACATGCACAAGCAATTTCTTTACACCCTAGTCTACTTGACAATAAACTAACCCGAATCTAATCTAAACCTGAATTTAATCATTTAGACTGGTAGATGGTTATGAAAGTCCAAGAGAGATATGGGCCAAATAGAGCAAGTGGAACTATCTCAGTAGACATCTTGGTTGGTATGGAAGAATTGGGCCACAGGGTCTGTTTCCATGCTGTATAATTCTATGACTGAGATGCATCCCACGCAAATATTGCTGCCTGAGCAGAAGATGAATTGAACTGAAAAGGAAGATCAGGTGGAAAGGGCAATTCAGCTGTTAAAGATTGGAGTTATTGATTTTAAGCTCCAGGAACCAATTCCTGTTTTTCAATAAAGGAAGGTCCAAAGATTATGGTCATAGAACAATATCATGTAAGCTCTGAAGACTGATAGACTCCAGTACCTAGGTGAAAAACTATCCAATTAACTAGCTATTATAACATTTACAATATAGGATTTTAAATGTAAAACAATTTAAGCCTAATATTCATGACTTTTTATCTCTTCACATAATACTTGCATGTTCATACTGATTTGGAGTGATATAGCAAAGTGCCTGTCGAATTTTGACTCCTCATTTTCTTAATCATCTATGCACATAGAGTAAATATAATATTCAGACTACTAAGTAGTTCTATCTATTGTATTTTTATTGTGTTCACAAGCATATTCTTACTCTCACATTACATTTTTATAACTGTTGAACAACCTCATGGTGTGTGGTATTTTCTTTAATGAATTCATAAGAAAGTCTCAATGAATTCCTTCAGCAGCTCATGGAGAGTTTAGTGAACAGTTATTCTGTACTGATTAGTGGGAACGCTGTTTGGTGGAGTAAACTCCATAGAGTTGCTAGCAAGAGTACAGGGAGTTTGTCAGATTTATCAGTATATACTTACCAGTTTCATCCAAAATTGAGCAGATGAATATTTATTATTTTGCTTCTGAAAGATATTCTTGCTTTTATGGCAACAATAAATACCTGCCCTCTGAAAAGCCTTTTAGGTTCTAGAGTCATAGAACACTACTGTACAAAAAAAAACCTTCAACCTATCTAGTCTGTGTCAAACCATTAATCTGTCTGGTCCCATTGACCTGCACCTGTACCCCTCTCATCCACGTACCTATCCAAATTTCTCTTGAAATAGACCTCAAATCCACCACTTGTGCTGCCAGCTAATTCTGCACTCTCACCATCCTTTGAGTAAAGAAGTTTCTTTGTCATGTTCCTCTTAAACTTTTCACCTTTCACACTTAACCCATGACCTCCAGTTGTCAACTCATCCAACCTCAATGGAAAAAGCCTGCTTGTATTTACCCTGATCTATACCCCTTATAATTTTGTATAAATCTATCAAATCTCCCCTTAGTCTTCTATGTTCTAGGGAATAAAGTATTAACCTATTTAACTTTTCCCTATAGCTCAAGCCCTCAAGTCCCAACAACATCCCTGTAAATTTTCCTTGCACACTTTCAATCTTAGTTGCATCCTTCCCATCGGTAGATAACCAAAACTGCACACAATTCTCCAAATCAGGCCTTACCAACGTCTTAAACAATTTCAGTTTCAAAATGAAATCCCAACTCCTGTACCTTGTACATTGATTTATGAAGACCAATGTGCCAAAAGATTTCTTTACAACCCTATTTTCTGTGATGACACTTTCAAGGGAAAATGGATCTGTATTCCCCAATCCTTCTGTTGTACCCCACTCTTCAGGGCCTTACTTCTCACTGTGTAAGACCTAGCCTGGTTTGTCCTTCTAAAGTGCAACAATTCATACTTGTCCCATTAAATTCCATCTGCAATTTTTCAGCCCATTTTCCCAGCTCATCCAGATCCCACAGCAAGCTTTGATAGTCTTCCTTGCTATCTGCTACATCCCTAATATTGGCCATCTGCAAATTTGCTGAACAATTTTGCTATGTCATCATCCAGGCCATTGATATGGATGACAAACAACAATGGAACTAGCACCAATCCCTGCGGCATACCACTAGTCAGAGGCCTCCAGTCAGAGAGGTAACCACCTACAAACATTCTGTGAAGCCAATGTCTAATTCAATTTACTATTTCATATTGAATGTTAAGCAACTAAACCTTTTTGACCAACCTCCCATGTGGGAACTTGTCACAAAAGCCTTGATGAAGTCCATATAGAAAACATCTACTGCCTTGCCTTCATTAACTTCCCAATAACTTTCTCAAAATACTCTATAAGATTGGTTAAACATGACTTACCATGCACAGCATGATATTGACTATCACTAATCAGTCCCTGTCTATACAAATACTTAGAATTCCTTTTCTACTACTGATGTTAAGCTCACTGGCCTATAACTTCCTGGCTTATTCTTAGAGTCTTTATTAAAGAATGTGACAGCATTAGCTATCCTCCAATCCTCCAGCACCTCACACGTGGCTAAGGATGTTTCAAATATTTTTGCTATGACCCCTGCAATTTCTGCACTAACCTCCCACAGGGTTCAAAGGAACACCTTATCCAACCCTGGGGATTTATTCACCCAAATTTGCCTCAAGACAGCAAACACCTTCTCCTCTGTATAGGGTCCATGACCTCCCTGCTGCTTTGCCTCATTTCTCGGTCTCCATCTTCTGAGTAAATACACATGCCAAACAGTTTTAAGTTCTCCCTCATCACTTTCAGCTTCACACATAGATTAACACTCTGATCCTCTAGACAGAGGACCAATTTTATCCCTTGCCAACCTTTTGCTCTTAACATATCTGTAGACTCCTTTAAGATTCTCCTTCTCCCCGTGTGTTAGGTAAACCTCATGCATCCTTTTAACCCTGCTAGTTGCCTTCTTAATTGTTCTCTTGCATTTCTTATACTCCTTAAATACCTCATGTATTTCTACCTGCCTATACCTCCTATATATCTCCTTTTTTTTTTAACTAGGGCCTCAATATCTCTCAAAAACTAAGGTCCCCTAAATCTGTTATCCTTTCCTTTTATTCTGTCGGGAACATACAAACTCTGTACACTACTCTCAAAATTTCACTTTTGAAGGCTTCCCACTTACCAAGTACACATTTGCCAGAAAACAACCTGTCCCAATCCACACTTGTCAGATTTTTTCTGATACCATAAAAATTGGCCTTTCTCCAATTTAGAATCTTAATCCAAGGAGCAGATCTATCGTTTCTATAATTACCTCAAAGCTAATGGCATTATGATCACTAAATGCAAAGTATTCCCCTACACAAACTTCTGTCACCTGCCCCTAATAGGAGATCTAGTACTGCACACTCTCTAGTTGGGACTTCTATGTACTGATTAAGGGTACTTTCTGAACACATTTGACAAATTGTTTCTCATCCAGTCCTTTTACAGTATGAAAATCCTGGTCAACATGTGGAATGTTGAAATCACTATCATAAAGTTATATTTTTTGCAATAGTCTGTGAGCTATTGAACTATTGGGTGGTCTACAATATAATCCTATTAACATGGTCATACCTTTCTTATTCCTCAGTTTTACCTATAAAGCCTCACTAGGCAAGCTCTCCAGTCTGTCCTGTCTGAGCACTGTGGTGACATTTTTCCTGGCTACTAATGTCACCCCAGCCCCATTAATCCCTCCTGCTCTATCACGTCTAAAACAACAGAACCCCAGAATATTGAGCTGCCAGTTCTGCCCCTCCTGCAACCAAGTATCACTAATGGCTACAATGTCATAATTCCACGTGGTGATTCATGCCCGAAGCTCATCCGCCCTTCTTACAAAACTCTCGCATTGAAATAGATGCAGCTCAGAGCATTAGTCCCACCATGCTCAATCTTTTATTTCTAACCGTGTATGGAGGCTTAACAACACTTTTATCCACAATCATTCCACTATTTGTTCTGGCAATTTGGTTCCCATCCCCCTGCAACTAATTTTTATTAGGTTTAACTTTTAAAAAAAAATTGTTTATTAATTTTCAACCTTGTAAATCTATTAACAGAATTAGGACCTGAGGAAATAGACCACGGGAAAATAATAATCCTGTTGAATGGATAATTGGCTGGTTTCAACAATGTAGATGTCATTGTTGGCTTACATCTTACAACAAATATGTTTTGTCTTCCATGAAATCATTACATATTCTGACACAAGGTTGAAAATTCCAGTGTGAAACACTTGATATATAGTATTGCTGGAAAGTTCTGCCTGTCTGTGTATGAAGGTTTCTCATTTTAGCAAATACTTGTCTGTCAGAATACATTTATTGCAAGGATGACTTATGCTCTGAAATCATCTTTGCAGTGAAGGAATTTAACCTAAAAATCTGACAGCACATGCAAATTGATCTTCTTGAGTATGTAAAGTAGTTACTTCAGCGTAATTATTTATGTTCTTATTTTGAAATTTGCTGTCTCTTATCTGAGTACATCCAAATTTTAATATAAGAAATGTAGAACAGTGTTTTTTTAAAAATAAACTAAGCAGTTTCTATCTGTAAAATACTCCTAGATTTACCTGACAATAAAATAATTTTTTAAAATTATTGAGTTCCTTGGCCATTTACTTAGACAATAAGGTGTTTAATACAAAAGCAATGCATCAGTATCTATCCCATGATAGGTTAACTTACATTAATAAAAGAGAGGAATTGCCATGTCATAATGTTCAGATCCTTTTTCCACACTAATTATATTCTTGTCATCTTTTATTCCAAGTTGAGGTGGATAGATTTTTCCACACTAGGGGTGTCAAGGGATCTGAGAGGATGGGTGGAAAAAGCTGAGTCACAATTTACGATGATAAGACCATCAGACATAGGAGCAGAAATAGTCTATTCAGTCCATTGAGTCTGTTCATGCCTGATTTATTATCCCTCTCAACCCCATTCTTCTGCCTTCTCACCATAACCTTAGACACCCTTATTTATCAAGAACCTATCAACCTCTGCTTTAAAAATACTCAATGACTTGGCCTCCACAGCTATCTGTGGCAATGAATTCCACAGATTCACTACCATCTGTCAAAATAATTTTATTGTGCCTCAAGAAATATCACTATCTCTCTCATGGAGGTGCAGTGAAGGTGGTTGTGGAAGAAGTGCACTCTTTGTGAATACAGCAGAGGTGCCCTAATTTGCAATGGAAGGCCAGTTTCCAGTAACAATTGCTCCAGCAATTTGTAGACAGGCCCTGTTGGATAATCTGAGGATTGTAGCAGCTGGATCAAAATAATCTTACCCTTTACCAATGAAGAAACTGAAAAGAAAACTGAAGAGTAAAAATTTGCACTGATTAATATAAATGTCATCTAATTATATAATGTTGGACTTGATGAGCTGAATGGCCTAATTCTACTACAATGTCTTATCTGAGGCTTTGTTTCCATATGAACCTAAATGAGTTTCACTCACAAAAGGACATTGATCACATAAAGATTACTCGACCTGTACTTCCCTTTGAAGACTTGCCCAGTATCTCAGCAGTGACAATAATGAAGGCAGCCATTGTTTACATCATGCCCTACAGTGAGTCAGTATAATTACCCACAGAAACAAGGACTAAATATTTGCAGTTTACACTCAAATCTGCTACAACTGAAGGTGAAGAACTGGATGCTTGCTAATCTTATAGCTCCCCAGAGAGTGCCCTTGGCTGGAAGCTTGTGGAGGAGCTAGCAGAAAATGGAATTATATCAGACTTGATCACCATTTGTTCTCGTCAACAGCTTTTCAGTCAGATTGCTCTATACCTGATGTATTGATATTATACTCATTACAAGATATTGTAACCTGACACTTTGTGTAACAGTGTTATCTGAAAGAAATTGTAACAAAATGCAAGAAAACCTTAATAAATGCAAAATGGGTGTGTTGAAGGCAAATTAATTCTCCATGATTTTATTGAATGGGTGAGTTGTCACAAGAGGCTTTCTTTCACATCTTTGTTATGTTCTATTTCTTACTCCAGGTCATCTTAGCCTTGCTTTCAGATGAAGGCAGTAGGAATGGGATCCTAGGTCTCAGATCAACATCTGAAATTAAATGATGAGAAGTTATCATTCAGACAGGTTATCCTTGCATTTTCTCCCCACAGATAATGCTTGATCAAAACAACTTGTTGTTCCATGTTTTTAACACAGCAGAGGCATCCCAAAGGCAACTCACAAGATTGTCATAAAACATAAATTAGGTCTGAGCCAAAAGGAGATGTTGGGCCAGATAACCAAAAAGTTGGTCGAAGTTAAGTTTTATGACCTGCCTTAAAGGGAGGAATGAAAAGTAGACAGGTAAAGAGAGCAATCCAAAGGCTAAGGTTTGGCAAGACAAATCTGGTCACGACTGACTGCATGAAATCTCGGTTGCTGAAGAAGGCAGAATTGGATCTTAAAGGTGGTAGGCATGCTTACGGGCCTGGTAATTATAATGCTAGAAGTGGTAAGACTGGAATATTTTACAGCGAGGATGAGAAATTTAAAGTAGAGGGGTTGCTTAATTGGAAACCAGTTTGGGTAAAGAAGCCCAAGAATTATGAGTGATCAAAATCTGGACTGTTGCCACATTCCCAAATATACAGTGGCATGTAAAAGTTTGAGCACACCGGTCAAAATTTCTGTTACTGTGAATAGCTAAGTGAGTAAAAGATGACCTGATTTCCAAAAGGCATAAAGTTAAAGATGACACATTTCTTTAATATTTTAAGCAAGAAAACTTTTCTATTTCCATCTTTTACAGTTTCAAAATAAAAAAAAGAAAAAGGGTCTGAAACAAACGTTTGGACACCCTACATGATCAGTACTTAGTAACACCCCCTTTGGCAAGTATCACAGCTTGTAAAGAATTTCTGTAGCCAGCTAAGAGTCTTTCAATTCTTGTTTGGGGGATTTTTGCCCATTCTTCCTTGCAAAAGGATTCTAGTTCTGGTGAGATTCTTGGACTGTCTTGCCATCCTCTTTTCATCTTTGGCCTTTGTACAGATGGTGTGATGTTTGCTTCCAGAATTTGCTGGTATTTAATTGAATTCATTCTTCCCTCTACCAGTGAAATGTTCCCCATGCCATTGGCTGCAACACAAGCCCAAAGTGTGATCGATCCACCCCTATGCTTAACGGTTGGAGAGGTGTTCTTTTCATGAAATTCTGCACCCTTTTTTCTCCAAACATACCTTCACTTATTACAGCCAAAACATTCTATTTTAACTTCATCAGTTAAAATCTAAACAAGCCTAATGCATTTTGGAAACAATTTTGACCAGGAGTGCCCAAACTCTTGCATGCCACTGTATGTTTAAAGAGACAGAATGAGAATATCTGCCTGGATAACACTGAAATTGTGAGTCTCTCGAGCTAACAAATGTATGGATGAGGATTCTAGAAATGGATGTCAGGGGCAAGCTTAAAAAAATTTTAAAATAGCACCTCAGTGCTACATGTGTCATCGCTTTTGCAACAGTCTGATTTGCTAAATTGACCTGCTGAATACATTCTTCCATTTTCTGTTTTTATTTTCAGAATTCCAATGTCTGCAGTCATTTTTTTTTCACAACGGCATTGTAACAGTATGTTATTTGAGATTCCCAAGATAGATGTAAATACCATAATGTTTGACCGTAGTGGACTAGGTGGGTGCTGTGACTCACTGCCTAAATTACTAGAGTGCCTCTATCATGAAATCAGTGGGATGTGCATCAGGCTAATCAGCAAACATTTTTAAAAGAAGTTTAATGGATTTAATAAAACTGCAACCATTGGAGCTTTTCAAACTATCTAAATTACTAATTATGTTTATTTCAAAATAATATTATTTAACCTTGTTTGATAGAGCAACAGCCCTAAAACTGCAAAACAATATTAAAACATCTATTTTATTTCTTTTAAAACATTTCACAGAGTACATAAAAGGGATTTTATTTTTAACTCTGCCACCATAGGATAATTCAGCTTACACCCATTACAACTGTACATCAGTTCTTAGTGAGGCTTTGGGGAGGCATGTTTGTAGATGGCTCCAGTTAATGGTATTCTGGTATCTCCCATGTACTTAGATTTGTTGTATGAATGTATCATATCTTTGCGACAATCACTAAAATGCAAGGATTTTACTTGACATGCAGGTACTTGGGAGTAGCTTTCAACTTGTGTAATAGTATAAAAGTGTCCTGATTATAATTCCACAAAGTGCTTTGAGAAAAATGGATAGAGGGGTGGAGAAGAATTGGTTGAAAGGGGTGTGTTATCTTCTTGAAAATGCTGGAAATCCGAGCAACATATTTACTTCTCTGTTCATAGTTTCATAACTCACACACCTCCTCAGAGTGGTGTTTCCAGTTTTCCCTTCCAATCATCTGCAGTGGAGATATGGCATGGACCCACATTCAAATTCCAATGTAAAATCTTGCCCGACAAATCTGATGGAATTCTTTGAAGACATAACAAATAAAATAGACAAAGGAGAATAATTTGGTGTTGTGCTTTTCAGAATGCCTTTGACAAGGTGCCACACATGAGGCTGCTTAGCAAGCTACGGACCCACTATATTATTTGGAAGATTCTAGCATGCATAAACAGTAGCTGATTAGCAGGAGGCAAAGCCTGGGAATCAAGGGAGCCTTTTCTAGTTGGCTGCCAGTGACCAGTGGGACCAATTCTTTTTACATTAGATGTTAATGGATTATATGATGGAATTGATGGCTTTGTCGCAAAGTTTACAGATGAATCAAAGATAGGTGGAGGGGCAGGTAGTTTTGAGGAAGTAGAGAGGCTACAGAAGGACTTAGATAGATTAGGAGAATGGGCAAATAAGTGGCAGATGGAATACTGTGTTGGGAAGTGTATGGTGATGCTCTTTGGTAGAACTGAAAGAGTTGACTATTTTCTAAATGGAGAGAGAGAGTGCTGAGGCCCCATTTGGAGTATTGTGAGCAATTTTGGACCACTTATCTTAGAAAAGATGTGCAAAAACTGGAGAGGGTTCAAAGGAGTTCACAAAAATGATTCCAGGTTTGAAAGGCTCGCAATATGAAGAGTATTTGATGGCACTGGGCCTCTATTCACTAGAATTCAGAAGAAGAGGGGTGACCTCATTGAAACCTATTGAACGGTGAAGGGCCCTGATAGACTGAATGTAGAGTGGATGCTTCCTATGGTGGGTGAGTCTAAGATCAGAGGGCACAGCCTCAGAATAAAGGGGTGCCCTTTTAGAATGGAGATGAGGAGGAATTTCTTAGCCAGACAGTGGTGAATCTGTGGAATTTGTTGCTATGGGCAGCTGTGGAGGCCAAGTCTGTATGTATATTTATGGCAGAGATTGATAGATTCTAGATTGGTCAGGGCATGAAGGGATATGGGATGATGTAGGAGACCGGAGCTGAGAGGAAAAATCGGATCTGCCATGATGAAATGGTGGAGCAGACTCGATGGGCCAAATAGCCTAATTCTGCTCCTATGTCTTATGGTCTTTTATATATTACTGATGGCCAGAAAGAATGACAATCTACAAATCAGTGAATTCAAATAAATCAAGGACAGTGGAAACAGACTAATTGTTTTTGTTCTTGCCGCATGCTTGTGGATGGAGGCTTCCATTTTGTGAAGACACTCTATTCTCCATTTTGTGAGTTTGACATGCAGGCTTGATCAATGTTTTAAAGAAGACACAATGATACTTCAGGTAATCTACTGGTCTGGAGATCATTTCCAAATAAGAAGTAATTTGTGAGATGATCTTTGGTAGGCTATAACATGCAGGTTTGTGAATGTTGGGGTTGATGCCTGCCTGGAGTGATTCAAGCTCATTACTGATGGAGAACAAAGAGCCATAAATTATCGACTGTCACTTGATGGGAAGAGGGCAATAAATTGATGCTGGCTTGGAACAGAGCCAATAACAAGACATTAAAGGACAAACACATGGCCTGTAGCCAATGACACTGGAATGTGATATTTGAATTGATAAGGAATGGATATAAAAGTGGATGCTTCATGTGTGCTGGTAGTGATAACTTTGAAGAATAGCCATCACAGATACAAACATGAGCAACCCTGTGTGAAACACGTGGCGAGTGAATCGGGACAACGAGGAACACCTGGCCAGCGTAAACTCCCTCGCCTGGGTAATATCTTTGCTATCCTTTGGCTATTAAGGAGAGTCAGGGATACCTAGTGAGTGTGTACACAAGGTATTTAGTGTATGAATTCACATACTTATTAGTTTAAACAATAAAGGTACTTGTCAGTAAATACAGATCTCTCGGTGCCTCACTAATCATCTTTATAAGTAGTAGTATTTTTTTACAACATTAGTTTACCTTGGGCAAGAAATGCTTTGTTGTTGAATGTACATGAAATGGTTGTCAATCATCAGTTCATTACAAAAAAACAAATACGAATACTTACCAATTGCTTACATGAACCAACCAAAGAACCCAAAGAAATGCTCACTTTCATTAGATGCCCAACAGGTGCTTGGCCAAAGTCAGGTTGTCTTTTTCAACTATGTGGGAAAACGGATTTAAAGAATTATTTTTCTGATTTTTTGAAGATACACTTTCTAGAAAACCCCCAACTCATTAATGGTCACTCATAAACTCGAGAACAATTTGCCAGGAATATCAACTCTGAGATGATGATCACAGATAATGTTTGTAATTTACAGCAAGACAACTGTATGATATTCTCCAACAACAGGGAGTTTAGTTATCTATAGTATCACCTCAGTTTCAATTGAGTAATGGAAGGATATGAGAGGCTGGGAAGGTGGAACTTTCTCAAGAAGACTTAATCTTTACAGTTAACTTCGCTTGAACATTCAAGCTTTTTGTAATGTCTTAATCCAAGGAATGACGGTGCTGTGCAGAGACCAAGAACTGGCATTGTAAGACTTGAATATCTAGACTTAGAGTTGCAAAAAGTTGTAAAATCACAAATAAAGGCAGTGGTGAGCTCTAGCCTGGGAGTGAAGACAATGACTGGTCAAATGGGAGGCTGCCTACTACCAGTGAATAGCCTTTTTAACATGGCAGCAAAGTGAGGATTGCTGATGGTCCTGTAGCTGGGAATAGTTCAGCCTCAAATGGGGAAGTAGTCTACAATTAATACGTACACAACGTTGGAAGAACTCAGCAGGTCAGGCAGCATCCGTGAGAAAAGATTAGATTTTTGTGTTTTGTGTTTTGTAGTCTACAGTTATATGCTTCTCTGTTTCTCCAGGACCTTTGAAGAAAATCATTTTAGTTTACATTTCTAGGTCCTCAAAGCCTCTCTGGCTGGCACAACCAATCCATGATTTTCAACTGGTTCTCATATACACCACAAATTCCTGGTTTTCATTCACTAATAGCATACTTCCTGGAGTCTGATAGAAGCCACCACCAGAATAATTAACTTCATAATAGAAATTGATAGGAATAGAAATTGCTCCCCCTTTCTTGCCTATCAGGAAGAATTAATTTTTCCCCCCATTCATATTCTTCTGGAGGAGACTGTCATTTTGTCACTTTATCCTTGATTATTTTGATTACCACCATTTCCACGCAAAACATTTTTAAAAAATTCATATATCCCAAAGAACAGCTCTAGAGCTGTCTTTCCATTTTCAATCAAGCTGTGAACAGAGAAACTCAAAACTCGCATGTGGTTAATTCAAAAGTCAATTTGAAACAAAGGGTCTTGGAGATCAAT
Source organism: Hemitrygon akajei (assembly GCF_048418815.1). NCBI lineage: Eukaryota > Metazoa > Chordata > Chondrichthyes > Myliobatiformes > Dasyatidae > Hemitrygon > Hemitrygon akajei. Next base: position 56,921,182 of record NC_133128.1, read on the forward strand.
GTCAGTCATTTTCTTTTGTCTAAACCACCTCCAGTTCCAGATTGGCATGTAATTAGCATCAAAATGCACTTTCATAGGCTTATGCGATAGATTCATTCTTGACAGGGGACAGTAAGAACCAGGGGGAATGCAAAGTGTGAGATCATGAAAGCTCTTTTTTGTTTTGATTTCCTTCAAGTATTTTTTTCTCAAGGAAATGACTCAGACCGATCAACAATATTCACAGTCTTCAAGAAATGAGACAAACAGCATTTTTTTGGTATCTGAATCTAGGCAGTGAACATGAATGATGAATTTGATTATAGGGTTGAAATTGTTTTTAGTTGAAGTAGGCATTGGTTGTCAGGATATAATGGCACAGTCTTTTCCTGCCACCACCTTATAATTTTTTAAAAGAATTTTCACATGATGTGAAAATCATGTCATCTATTCTGAATTGCTTTAGTATTGAGTCTCTTTCTGAAATGTGCAGTCCTTGCCTTGAAGGTGCTCCAAGCTCCAAATACTTTTGGATAGAGATCTCAAGGTTGTTGACCTGGTGATAATGAAAGAACAGTCTGGATGATGTGTGAAGGGAGACCTGAAGATGGTGTAAGTTGCCAGATGGAACTAACAAAGCTAACCCAAGTTGCCGTCTTAACTCATGACTACCGGCCATAAGATTTGGTACCATTGTAGCGGTGTGCTACACGCAGCGCTGAAATAATGACACGGAGTCGGTGAGCTGCAGTTGCAAAAGTGATTTATTCAAACTCTGCGGCCTCGCTTTAAAGCCTTCCTGATCCCGCCCTCCCCGGGCAGGAATGCTGTAGGGGGCGCGTATTCACAGTCCCATCCTGCGCGCGGGCTTTTCCCCTTGCTGGTGAAGCAGGCTTGGCGCCCTTTTTGGGACCGGCCTCTATGCCGGCGCGCGCCGATTTGTGAGCTAGTTCGGGTGCGCTGGGAAGTGGGTCGCCGCACCATTACTATTCAAATTCAGATCAGGTAATCAGCAGCCATCGGTTAGTGAATGTAGGATTGTTTCTTTGTGCAAAATAACTAAATATGATGCTGGATGTTGGATTTACACACTCAGTGATCAACAAGAAACAAAGGCAAATTGAAACATCTTGACAAGCCCATCCACCTATCACTTTCTACAAGCCTACACACAGAAACACACATACAGAGTAAATCTGTGTGCATCTGGAGCTACCAGAGAGATGGCGGTGGAGACAGGAATAATAACAGGCATCTGCACAGGTGTTTAAATGAGCAGGGCACAGAAGATATGGAATTAACATAGAAAGTGGGATAAGTTTTGGCAGGCATGATGGTCAGCATACACACAGCACACTTACAAATATGTTTCTGTGAAACATCAATTTCTGTAGTCACACAGATGCCCATTTTAGTCATCTCATAGGGAGACGAATACAAGCTAGTTTATAAGATTATTATATACATATGCATAGAAACACATAAGAACAAATCACTGTATACACGTACACCTATTTGGCTTCATTTAGAAACTCATAAAGATTACTTTATATACACAGACATTTTATATAAAAATTTGCAAGCATAATGTTATGTGGTCATTCCATCTTACATAGCAACACACATTTGTTTTGTGAATAAGCATTTAATTTTATGCTGAGAGAATAATTTTATGATTTAATGGACTTAGACAAGAATATTGCTTTGAGTTAATAGACGTATAACCACACAAGTTTTTGGAGGCACACCACCATCTAATCTTAATAGACATATACTGGGCAGGTCTATCATTACAACTTTTTTACTCCACTGATTAAGGTGGTAAATGATTTTGTTAAATATTGGTATAACAATCAGAACACAAAGAAAATCTAAATAAATTTGCTTATTTTATTTATCCATCAGTCTGTCACAAAGTTGGGTTTCAGGTAGTCTTACAACAGACTGTTGGAATGTTGGAATGAGCAGTATTGACACAGAAGAAAGTGTAATGTGGATGATTATTCCAACCTCCTGCCATACCTGCTCATAAACAAATCAACAAGCCACCAAATGTGCATCATCCTGTCAAGATTATAATTGATTTCAGCAGCTACCCATCCCCTCACCCCACATAAGTTCTCTTCCCTTCTTTTCTCCTTTCTCCTTATCCCCTCATTTCATCCCTCCACCTCACCCCTCCCCTCTTCCCTTATGCCTTCCCATTCTCTTAGCCTTCCTCCCCTAATTCCCTCATTATTACCCCTCTACCCTCTTTCCTCATCCCTCCCCTCCTGCTATCTTATTCAGTAGAGCCTCCAAATTAATTAATTTTACAAATATTTATTCATATCTGAGAAATCTTTTCAATCATAACAGTAGGAATACTAAGGGAAGACAGATTTCCAACAGGTCCCCACTATCACCATGTCCAAATAAGATTTCCTGTCCAATTTCAATATTTACATAGCAAAGGATCATTCCTCGTTCCATCAGGCAGTCTTCCTATCTCCAGAACCATTTCGCAAGGATACTCATCTAAGCAACATATCATCCCCCCGCCCCCCCCCCCCCCCATACATCCACAGTCCAATTTTCACCTTCGTCCATGTACTTTAGTCAGGTATGTTTCCTTCACCACACTTAAGAGTCTTTCTGAATCTCCTGTTTACTCTTGCTGTGGCAAGGGGTTGAAGAGGTTGCTTATTCCTGAATTTCATATTCAGTCACTTCATGCAGCTACAAGACAGAGAAGGCCAATGGTGCAGTTTATATTTTTAGAGCAGTGTCTTGAAATTGCTTCATCTGCCAGCTTGTTAGGAAGCAAGGGTCTGGGATGAGCCATCCATTTCAATGGACTTGCACTGGATATGTGATGATTGGTGTGGGAATTCTGAGGGATCGGCTGTAATATCATACGTGTAGGAGTCATGATTCAAAACAGGATTTAAATCAGAATCAGATTTATTATCACTGACATATGTCATACAGTTTGTTTTGTAGCAGCAGAACAGTGCAAGACGTAGAAGTTACAGTGCAAGTTACAATGAAAATACTGTAAATGAATAAACAGCACAAAAGAGGAATTTTGAGGTTGTGTTCATTAGTTCATGGGCCACGTAGAGAGGAATAAGCTGTTCCTAAAATGCTGAGTATGTGGGTCTTCTACCAGCACTGGTTGTGCAGGACAGATTTAATAATCCTTGAATTTCCACAGGCCAGCATTCATTCCCCATCTGGAATAGCCCTACACAAGAGTTTGAACTGCTGCAGCCCTCTCTGTTCTAAGCCTCCTGTTGAGTTGTTGGGTAAAGTATCCCAGGATTTCGAACCAGTGACAATAATAGCATTTGACTTGGAGAGGAGCCCACTAGTACATCCGCTACACACTAAATGCTGGAGGAACTCAGCAGGCCAGGCAGCATCTATGGAAAAGAGTACAGTTGATGCTTTGGGCCAAAATCCTTTATCGGGATACCTGGTGTCAGTACATCTGCTGTCCTGGTCTTTCTAAGTGATGGAGTTCATGGATTTAGTTTGTGCTTTTACAGCAGCCTTGGCGGATAACTGAAGTCCATTTTGCAGGTGGGATAAATTGCATGGCTGATAGAAATGGAGGGTGAATTAATCAATACGATGTACAGTGTTGGATGCCTGGAGGGTGGCAAGCATCTTGGTTGTTTATGGAGTTTCAAATGGAGAATATAGAACATAGAACATTACAGCACAGTGCAGGCCCTTCAGCTCATGATGATGTGCCAAACTTTTAATCTGCTCTACGATCAATCTAACCCCTCCCTCCCATATAGTCCTTCACTCTTCCATCATCTACGTGCCTATCTAACAATCTCTTAAATGTCCCGATTGTATCTGGCTCTGCCACCACCATTCTCTGTGTAAAAGAACTTACCCTCGACACCCTACCGTATTTTCCTTCAAATACCTTAAAATTATGCCCCCTCGCATTAGCCACCTCCACTCTGGGAAGAAGTCACTTACCGTTCACTCAATCTAAGCCTTGTGGCATACGTCAATTTCCTCACTATTCCCTCACTCATGGCTTAGAATTTTTGGCTGCTCTCTTGAGGTGTAACACCCATTATTTCTTCTTGCAACTACAGCATTTATGTGACTGGTGTAATTATGATTCTAGACCATAACAGCTTCCAGGATGTTGACATATGGTAATGCTAATTATGTTGAATGTCACTGATGGTTGATTAGACTCTTCCTGTTTGTAAATGGTCTTTACAGCTTCACAGGGACTTTTGTGATACATGGCACTTTTGACTCTGCCTGAATGTTCTAGCTTTTCTTGCTGCAGGCATGAAAGACCTTTTGCTGAGATGTTACCGAAGGAGTGGAGCAGTTTGCAATTATCAATGAAGATCCCTATTTTTGATCATATGATAAAATGCAGCAGCTGAAGATATTTGGGCCTAGGACATTCCCTCAAGAATAACCTGTAATGATATCTTGGTGTTGGGGACATTGACTATATACAAGCACTTATCTTTGTGCAAGTTATGACTCCAATAATTAGAGTGTTTTATCCTTGACTTCCATTGAATATTGTTTTACCAGGGCTCCTTGACAACACATCTAGTCAAATTCTACCTTTCTGTCAAAAGCAGACACTCTGTCCTCACGTCAAGAATATAACTTCCATCTCTTTGTTGATATTTGTAAATTGACTGATATTGGCATACAAAGGCAGTGGTCCCCAACCTCGGGGCCATGGACCGATACTGGGCCGCGAAGCATGCAGGGGTGCAGCGGTAGCCGGGGCGCACCCAGCACATCTTTAAGAAAAAAGCCGAAACAAACAAGCTAATATATTAGGTGCCACCCGGCACGTAAATGTCAGCCCAGATCAGAGGTGAATCATGCTGGGCGGCACCTAATTAATTAGCTTGTTTACTTCGGCTTTTTTCTTAAAGATGTGCTGGGTGTGCACTGGCTACCGCTGCACCCCTGCGTGCTTTGTGGCCCAGAGGTTGGGGACCACTGTATTATGGCAACTTGCCATAGTGTCAGATAGATGCCAGTATTACAACTGCATTGGAACACCTTGGCTAGATGCACTGTTGATTTTGGAGTACAGATCTTAAGTACTTGACGCACCATCAATAACTCTCTGAGACATGAGGCGAGATATCGGCTTTTATTGACTGGAAGAAAGAACAAGCAGCACTTGACCACCATGCTACATCCTGGAGACTGAGGGCAGGGCTCAGGCCTCAATCGCCTTTATACCGGGGTTTGTGGGAGGAGCCACGGTCAGTGGGAGGAGCCACAGGAGCAGTCAGCGGGGGGGGGGGGGGGGGGCGTGTCCAGACAGGTATATGTAGTTCACCACAGTGCTAGAATCAAGATGTTATTTTGTCCATCTCCTTTTTATACAGAACAAGCAGCAATTTCTCGATATCACATGGAAGAAATGAATTGGTTAAAGAATCACCTGTAATGGAGGGGATCTCAGGAGGCAGCTGAGGTGAATTATTTACTCAGAATTTCTACCTGAACACGGTTGTGAGTGGTTCAACGATATCAGTGCTTAGGACGGATGAGCACTGGACACCATTAGTTGCAGTACTGGCATCTACCTGACACTAAGGCAAATTGCCACGGATGTGTTAGCACTGGAGAAGTTTGATCTGAGCTGATAGTTGTGGGATCGATTGGTTCTGTCAATTGTGCTGGTGTTTGTCTCTGCTGTTTGTAATAGTCCACAGTGCAACGTGAATGCTCAGCTTTGAGCTGCTTAATTTGTTCTGGTGTTTAGCACACAATTTTAGTACCGCACACCACAATGGAAGGAGTGTCAGTGTGAAGGTGCCATATCTTATGTGTGCTGGTAATAATGAGTTTGTTGGCCAAGGCTCTCAAATCAGTTCAGCAAAGTCCTGTGTAACACTGGGTCCTTATGCAATATTATTTGGACAAGTGGGTGGGCCAGAACAAACTCTGCCTTTTAGATGGCTGTGGAAAAAACATCAAAGAATTAAAGCATCACAAAACCAGGCTCTTCAGATCAGCATACTCATAGAAATCCATTTCCCCAAACTTGGCACATAGTCTTCTAAGCCACAGCATTTCAAGTGCTCATCTAAATACTTCACCTGTTTCCACCTCCAACTACCCTCTGGGTGAAAAAGTTCTTCCTCAAACCTCTATATGTTCATCTTAGCTTAAAGCTGCATCCTTTCAAAGACATCCCTTGAAATGTAGTAATGCCACACCCAGCTTTGATAAAAAAAGTGCAAAAACTATAATCAAAGCACAAAACTTCTTAAAATACCTTGAAGTAATTCAGATAATATACAAAATATAATTCATTTTCAAAAACTTACTTGTCTTTCTGTCTTGTAATTGTAAAATTTCCATTCCAATGAATGGACAAGAGATCTTGCAACTGGCAAGGATTCTCCAGCAGATTTATGACGGGGACTTCCAACAGGTAATTGCTGCACTGTTTGACTCCAGGCAGAATGCAGTGCAGCCTGCAAATTACTGGCAGATTCAGGCCAGCAGATTTGGGTTTTACGCATCTGTGTGGGAGACCCAAAACTGTTGGCACTTATGCTCAGAAATGCTGACAGCTTTTGCCAGGAATTCTTAATACCAGCTCAATTACGTGCATTCAGTGACACATTCGAATTGATTCTTCTTGTTACTTCTGCCAAATGAATTGCTGTTAGTTCTCTGAATCCAATTCCTTTGCTGTTCCTACCACAATCTCGTTATCGACATTTCTTATGATTGACTGCTATATTTTCCGGAAACAAAGTCAATGGAGTTGTTGCTGCATATTCAGTATTACATCATTGTTCTATACACATCGTGCATTTGGAGTGACTTTGACTGATCCCTTCACTGTCATGCCACACTCTGTGTCAACTATAAATCCTTTCACATTATCTCTGTTCCACTGACACTTCTTTCACTCCATCTGCTCTTTCAACATCGGGACTCACTCTACCATTAGACTTCTGTGCTCTTGAAACATCTTCTTCTTTCAGAAATGTCTTCTCCCCAACAGTTTCAGTCACATTATCATGATCATAGCCAGATATCACTGGGTACTCGTTCTTGGGCACTAGTGTGGGCTCCACAGCTCCCGGCACTCCAGCATCCTGGAATGCAACATAAGGGCTGTCTACCCCATGCAGCCAGCTGCATTCACAGAAGGGCTTTGGCAGACTGTTAGTCACCGCTCCTGGGCTCACCACCTGCCCAGGCTGTCACTGTCAACCAATGCTTATGAAAATCATTGATTTTTAAATATAATGTTAAGAAACTTTAAACTTAAAGAACTTAAAGAAGACTAGAAGCGCACGTGCGCGCACACACACACACACACACACACACACACACACACACACACACACACACACACACACACACACACACACACACACACACACACACACACACACACACACACACACACACACACAGAGTGAAATGGGAATAAATGTATTACCTTTCCTAATTATTTCTACATGTTTCCTTCTATTTCTTTCAATGGGATTGTTGCCAGGTTTAAACTGGAGCTGGGAACTTTTGAAGTTCATGCTGCCCTCAACGAAGAGACCATTGATGATATGTTGGGGCAGTCCATGGCACAGAGAGAAGGGTAGAAGACATTGTTCCCAGCTTCGCCTTGTGTGCACTGGACACTTCACCTTCCACTAAGAAATGCTGTTAAGTCCCTGAATTAGCACTAATGTTGTTGGCCTGAATATAATTTCCTAAGGAGAAAAATACCAGCCAAATTCATCACTAGGATACGTAGACCAGCTCCTGGGATGCTCCAGTTCCTTAAATGTGTGACAGATGTTATAAAACATCTGCAAAGAGCAGATTTATGTTCTTCATTGGAAAGTGAGGCTGTTGGATGTGATGCTATCACACCATATAATAAATTTCATAGCCTAATGCAACATGATAAAATCTTTAAAGCCTGCAAGATTTATCAAAGCAATGTTGCTGATTTTTTTTCTCTCTGCAACTGTTTGCTTTTTTGTAAGGATGTCCATAAAATGAAAAGCAAAGAGAATTCTTTCAAAAAAAGTGAACTTTAGGAGGCAGTGAGAGAAATTTTAGAAATGAAATGCCATTGGGGTTTAAGAGGCTATTTAATCCTCACCCAAGAATTGGAACCAAACCTACTTCACAAATTCAGAGATAATTTTAATGTTGAGCATAACGAGTCAGCCAAAGGGAATAGTGAAATACGTTGCTCACTCAATGAGACTGTGGAATTTTAGGCTGGACATGGTGGTGTAGTTAGACCTGGAGAGCATCTCAGAGGGAAAAATCAAATTTTCTATAGCATAATTATGTATCTTTTTAACTCAACCAGGATATTAATACTTTATATTTGGAATTCCCAACTAATTTGCTTGTGATAAAGAAATGCATGGCTGAATTTTTATCTCTACTTTTTAAATGCTGAATGTAGGCACGATCCTGGTAGAGTTCGCAAAATGCTGGTTGAATGGTGTTGCAACAACAACCTTGCACTCAACATTAGCAAGACCAAGGAACTGGTTGTGAACTTCTGGAAGGAGATGTCAAGAGAACACACACGAGTCCTCTTTGAGGGATCAGCAGTGGAATGGGTGAGTACCTTCAAGTTCAAGTTCAAGAAAGAGAGATTGAAAATTAATTTTTCAGATCTTCCATGAGTTCTGATGAAATTTCATTGACCTGAAATGTTAACTCTGGTTTTCTCTCCCCACAGACGCTACTGATTTGCTGAGTATTCCCTGCATTTTCTGTTGTTCTTTCAGATTTTAGCAAATGTAATCCATGGCTTCATGTTATGAAAGGACTGGGAAATGTGCAATTCCATTCACAAGGAAGGAAGAGCCCCTCTGCAACAGCAGAAAGGTGTGGCTGAAGGTTACAATGGGAGTCAGTAATTTAATTTATTTTCCCTCATTAAATCAGGAAAACCAAACACAGTGGCACATTCACCACATCCTGAAGTTTATGTCACTCATACCTCTCTTGCAATATTGTCATAACTATATCTCATTTGTCATAGCAACACTATTTGCTCATACATTATTTATGCTCTGTGTCTCATCCCCATATTTCCAGCAATCACTATCACTACCTTTACGCTTTCCAACCACGTCTTTAAACTTATCCCATATAGTTACCATAACAAATTATTTTCCACATCCATTTTACTTTTGCCATTACTCTGATTTCTAAGTCTATTTATACCAACTGCAACCTCCCCCCACCCCAGCACCCCCCAGAAGAAAGCACTGTCAAGTGCATGAACCAACCAGCAACAGCCCTTTAGCTATCTTCTAATCTCTTCTGTAGAAGATATGGCCTGGGCCTAACCATTAGGCACGAAATTGGAAAGCAGATGTGTTGACAAAATATATTCTCACTTCAAATCAGAAGCCAGTGGAAAATGTCTGTGTGTATAATGATGACATTCTTACCTGGAGAGTGTGAATCATGTCTTCAGTCTCCCACGGGGACTTCATTCATCCCACAGGATACACAGCATGAGGATGACGACAACCATTCTCCCGACAAAGTTGCTCACGATTCATTCCTTTTGTCCACATCCTCACACTTTAAAGGAGACATTGGGTAGTCTTGCACATGGTATATTGGACAACATACGTAAACATGGGAAGATGGTGCAAACCCTGTTTTACAGGATGCAGTATTCCACAAACCCTGCTCAATAGTGCACTTACAGGGGTTTTAAGAACAGAATGTGAAAAAAAATGTACAGAGTGTGGGTTGGTGTCCTGTCCATTTAATACATTCTTGAAAAGACAAGAGGAGGTCTGCCGGAAGCACGAGTGGCCTGATATTATTGTAAGCTGATGTAATACATCTCATTCTATTAGAAGGGTGGCCACCAACAAAGAACAAAATGTGAGGTAATAAAATGAATGCATTCAGGTTCTCAGCAAGAATTAGCACACCATAGACCATAACTCCCATAGAACAATAGAAATCTGAGATGTGAATCTACAGCACCTGAATGACATGCAGTCAGCTACTCAGTCATTGCAAACAGATAAATATAGGAGAGCTTGGGGGAGAAATAGACAGGCATCTCTATTGAAAAATGTTTTCTGCTCTTACCCATTATGCAGATCTACACATGCTGCCTTGATTATTAATGGCTACCTCTGTTCTTGCATGGACGTAGGTGAATGAGCATTAACAGCCTCCCAGAGGCTAAGACCTTCTCAGGCATGGGAGTGTGTATGGGGTGCCTAATTTTGCTGCTGAAGCCACAGAAATTGCTCCACATTAGAGACAAAGAGAGGATTAATACACATGGTATGAATATGTACACTCAGGAGCATTTCAGAATATTTGTATCCATTTGTGCTGGCTCTTAAGACTATCAAATGGAATGAAATTACTGACCTAGTTAACCCCATTTGCACCTCCAAAAATATGAACTCTACCACCATGAAATACAAAGGGAGCCAGCTAAATTTGTCTATAAATTATGCACCATCCTGATGTATTCCTTATTATTACTGGGTCTAAATAATCATAATAATAATTAGTATTAATGGAGAGTATATTGACTAGCTGCATCATGGCTTGGTATGGAAACATCAATACCCCTAAATGGAAAATTCTACAAAACGTTATCACAGGGAAGTAACATCAATCATCAGGGACTCCCATCACCCAGAACATGCTCTCTTCTTGCTGCTGCCATCAGGACAATGTACAGGAGCCTGAGGACTCACATCACCAGGTTTAGGAACAGTTATTACCCCTCAATCATCAAGCTCTTGAACCCAAGGGGATAACTTCACTCAACTTCACTTTCCCCATCATTGAAATGTTCCCACAATCTATGATTTCACTTCTAAGGACTCCATCTCATGTTCTTGATACTTATTGGTTATTTATTTATTATAAAAAATAAGTAAATATTTACTTATTATCAAAAATAAGTAAATATTTATTTATTTTTTTCTTTTTGTATTTGCACAGTGTGTCTTTTGCACACTGGTTGAACGCTCAAATCAGTGCGGTCTTCATTGATTCTCTTATGGTTATTATTTTGTTATGGATTTATTGATTATGCCCACAAGAAAATGAATCTCAGGGTTGTATATGATGACATATATGTACTTTCATAATAAATTTACTTAGAACTTCGAACTTTAATATAATAATTTTCCTGGGCGACTCTCTAAACCCATTAGATTTTTGACCAGCTTTAACCCCACTCCCTAATTTACTGAATTGTACGAAAATAGGGTGTGAAATCAGAAACAATCAAACAAATTATACCTTGATACAATTTCCATACATGGACAATTTGAAATTATACGCTTCTTCATCAGTAAAGTTAAACCAATTAATTCAAATAGGAGAACCATTTTCTGAAGATATAAACATGAACTTTGGACTAGATAAGTGCAGAACATTAAACATAAAGAAAAACACAATAGAGCTAGTAGAATATAAAACAGAGCAACAGGATACAATACAGCTGATGGATGGCTGTGAAACATAGAAGTATCTGGGATATCAAGAAGCAAGGAATTTAGATCATCATGCGGTAAAGAGAAAACTTTTGACAGAATTTACTTCAAGGGTTAAGAAAATCTATCAAACAGCACTCAATAATAAAAACATAACAAAGACAATATACACTTTCACTAATGTATTCTTTAACATAATATATTGGTCTGAAACTGATCAGGAAAATCTACACAAAAAAAAGAACTGAAATGCCAGATTTTAGAAAACATTATGTACACTCAAATGCACTTCGATTAACACTAGCTAGGACAGAAGGAGGAAGAGGAATAACAGACATCAAACACTTATGCAACAGTCAAGTACAACTTTTAAAGATATATTTTCATCAACAAAAAACAGAATTCAGCACTTCATGCAAGCATATGCAATTCTCATAAGAAATACACACAATTAAACTTAATTGAATGCACAAACCAGAAAAATGAAGAAATCATCACTACAGAAGAAAAGGTTAACCAATGGAAGAGTATGACCCTCCATGAAAGAAATCCCCATGATATGAGCAGACTAGATGTTTGACAAGGAAGTGTTGAACTCCTGGCTTAGAACTGGAGACCTTGTTCCAGACAAAGGGGTTCTTGGTGGAAATACAGAACCAGGTGGTTAACACAAAAAATATCAAAAATAGATAATAAAAGACCAAAAGTTCAAGAGAATAAATGCAAAGAGAAACCAGAAAAAATCCAACATGTGCCAGGATCCTGGAGCAGTTTAACTCAATCTGATGACTTACACAGGCACAATCAAGTGGCAAACAGCATTCACCAAAATCTTGCTTTAAAATGCAAACTCATAAAAGACACCATACCTTACTATAGATACTAGCCTGATCTAGTATTAGAGTCAAAGTCCTACAAATTATATTACAACCAATCCATTATTACAGATAGGACAATCCATAATAACCGTCCAGATATAATATTACAGGATAACCAAGCAAGAAGATCTTACTGAATAGATATAGCCATTCCAAACACACAGGCATGTGAGTAAGTTGCTGGTTTTTCAGGAAAAAGTTCAGATTTTTTTTCAAACTACTTGGGATAAAAGAGGCACGACTGCGCAGGCGCGTGACCTCAGAGCACGGAAGATTTAAAAAGGACACCGCCATATCCAGCAGGCAGCGTCAGAGCGGGCATCGGAGTGAATGGGTACAGAGTGATAGGGCTTTGGTTCAACAGGCTTAGGCGGAAATGAGAAGAGGCTTTCTGCGACCACTGAGTCTTACAGTAAAGTGGTAGGTTACAGGTTTATTTATTTAGAGCTAACAGTAGCATTAGAGGTATGCATTTAGGATTAGTGTTGTGCCTGGAGTGCCTTGGGAGACTCCCAGCCTCCCCCAGGATTACATGTGCTCCAGATGCAATGAGATGAAGCTCCTTAGGGATCGTGTGAGGGATCTGGAGCAACAACTTGATGACCTTCAGCTAATTAGAGAAAGTGAGGAGGTGATCGATAGTACCTATAAGAGAGATAGTGGACAGCGCCTCTGTGACAGTCCCCCTCAGGAATCGATATATAATTTTAGATACTGTTGGAGAGGTTGACCAGACAGAGGAAGACCACAACGAACGGGACTCTGGCACTCTGCCCAGTGCCTTGATCAAGAGAGCAGGGAGAAATGCAGTAGTTATAGGGGATTCCATCATGAGGGGAACAGACAAGAGATTCTGCGAGCCGGACAAGGATACCCGGATGGTGTGTTGCCTCCCTGGTGCCAAGGTACGGGATATCTTGGATTGGGTCCAGAGTATTCTGAGGAGAGAGGGCAAGCAACCAGAAGTCTTGGTACATGTTGGTACCAATGACATAGACAGAAAAAGAGAGGAGGTCCTGAAGGAAGATTACTGGGAGCTAGGAAGAAAATTGAAATGCCAGACCTCCAGAGTAATAATCTCAGGATTACTGCCTGAGCCACACACTAATGAAGGTAAGAATAGCAGAATTAGCAGATGAATGTGGCTAAGTAACTGGTGCAGGGGGCAGAGCTTCAAATTCTTAGATCACTGGGATCTATTTTGGGGGAGGCATCACTTATACAGAAACGATGGGTTACACCTGAACTCAAAGGGTACTAATATCCTGGCGGGATTGTTTAATATAGCTGTTAGGGAGGGTTTAAACTAAGTTGGCAAGGGAAGGAAACCAGGGTGTTAGGGTCAAGGAAGAGGAAAATAGAAATAAGTCAAAGATACTGTGCAGCAAAGATGGCAAGAAGGATAGGCAGGTGAGTAGACAGGGTAATTTGCTGTGCGATAGAAATATAGCAAAATCAGTAACAGATACTGATCTGAATGTACTGTACTTAAATGCACGCAATATTAGAAATAAAGTGGATGACCTTGTTGTACAGCTACAGGTTAAAAGATATGACATAGTGACCATCACTGAGTCATGGCTAAATGATGAATGTGATTGGGAGCTGAACGTTCAAGGAAACACAGTGTATAGGAAAGATAGGAAGGTAGGTAAAGGGGGTGGTGTGGCCCTGATGGTAAGCAATTATATCAAATCACTAGAAAGAAGGGACATAGGATCAGAAGAAGTAGAATCCCTATGGGTTGAGTTAAGAAATGGCAAGGGTAAAAAGACACTAATAGCAGTTATATACTGGCCTCCAAACAGCAGCTGGGATGTGGACTACAAGTTACAGCTGGAAATAGAAAAAGCGTGTCAGAAGGAAAATGTCAAGATAATTATGGGAGATTTTAATATGAAAGTGGATTGGGAAAGTCAGGAAGATACTGGATCTCAGGAGAGGGAGTTTGTAGAATGCCTACGGGATGGCTTTCTGGAGCTGCATGTCCATAAGCCCACCAGGGGATCAGCTGTTTTGGATTGGGCGCTGTGTAATGAGCCTGAAGTGATTAGGGAGCTAGAGGTAATGGAACCCCTTGGAAGTAGTGATCATAATATGATTGAGTTCAGTTTCAAATTTGAAAAGGAGAAGCTAGTATCAGGTGTATCAATATTTCAGTGGACAAAGGAAATTACAGTGGTATGAGAGAGGAACTGGCCCAAGTTGATTGGAAAAGTAAGCTAAATGGAGGGACAGTAGAGCAGAATTGGTTGAAATTCCTACAAGAAATAAGGAAAGTGCAGGAAAAATAGATTCCAAGAAAAAAGAAAACCATAAAAGGAAAAATGACACAAATGTGGCTAACGAGAGAAATTAAGGCTAAAATAAAAGCAAAAGAGACGGCGTACAAGGAAGCAAAAATTAGTGGGAAAACTGGGGACTGGATGAATTTTAAAAAATTACAGAAGGAAACTAAGAAAGTCATTAGGAAAGAAAAGACGAATTATGAAAGGAAATTGGCAATTAACATAAAAAAGGATACAAAGAGTTTTTTAAATATATGAAGAGTAAAAGAGTGACACGGGTAGATATAGGAACTATTGAAAAGGGTGCTGGAGAAATTATAATGGGTAACAAAGAGATGGCAGAGGAGCTAAATGAGTATTTTGCATCAGTCTTCCTAGTGGAAGACATTAGCAACATACCTGATAGCCAGAGGTCTCAGGGAATAGAATTAGGTACAGTCAAGATTACCAGCGAGAAAATGCTTGAGAAGCTAAATGGACTAAGGATAGATAAGTCTCCCAGACCGGATGAGGTGCACCCACAGTTTCTGAAGGAGGTGGCTTTGGAGATTGTGGAGGCATTTGAAATAATCTTCCAGGAATCAGTAGATTCTGGCACAGTTCCAGAGGACTGGAAGGTCGCAAATGTAGTTCCGTTGTTTAAGAAAGGGGGAGGCAACAAAAAGAAAATTACAGACCTATTAGTCTGACATCGGTAGTTGGAAAGTTATTGGAGTGGATCCTCAAGGATGAGATTATGAATTACTTTGAGGTGCATGACAAAATAGGCCCAAGCCAGCATGGTTTCATGAAGGGAAGATCCTGCCTCACCAACCTATTGGAATTTTTTGAGATAATCTCTATTAAGATTGACAAGGGAGAGGCTGTGGATGTTGTGTATTTGGATTTTTAAAAGGCCTTTGATAAGGTGCCACATAAGAGGCTGCTTAATAAGATGAGGGCCCATGGAATTACAGGAAGGATATTGGAATGGGTGGAGCATTGGCTGATAGGCAGAAAGCAAAGAGTGGGAATACAGGGATCCTATTCTGGTTGGTTGCCGGTTACTAGTAGTGTTCCGCAGGGGTTGGTGTTGGGTCCTCTTCTTTTTACACTGTGTATCGATGATTTAGATTATGGATTAAATGGTTTTGTGGCTAAGTTTGTAGATAACACTAAGATAGGTGGAGGAACAGGAAGTGTTGAAGAAACGGAAAGGTTGCAGAGAGACTTGGTCAGTTTAGGAGAGTGGGCAAAGAAATGGCAGATGAGATACAATGTTGAGAAATGTACAGTTGTACATTTTGGAAGAAGAAACAATTGGGCAGATTATTATTTAGATGGGGAGAAAATTCAAAAATCGTAAGTGCAAAGGGACTTGGGGGTCTTAGTTCAGGATACCCTGAAGGTTAACCACCAAGTTGGATTGGCAGTAAGGAAAGCAAATGCTATGTTGGCATTCATTTCAAAAGGAATAGTGTATAAGAGTAAGGAGGTGTTGATGAGGCTCTATGGGGCACTGGTGAGACCCCATTTGGAATACTGTGTGCAGTTTTGGGCCCCCTATCTTAGAAAGGATGTGCTGATGTAGGAGAGAGTTCAGAGAAGATTCACGAGGATGGTTCCTGGAGTGCAGGGACTAACATATGAGGAGCATTTGTCGGCTCTTGGATTGTATTCATTAGAGTATAGAAGAATGAGAGAGGATCTCATGGAAACATTTCGAATATTGAAAGGGTTGGACAGAGTAGATATGGAAAGGCTGTTTCCCTTGGTGTGTGAGTCCAGGACAAGAGGTCACAGTCTTAGAATTAGAGGGTACCCATTTAAAACAAAGATGAGGAAAAATTTTTTTAGCTAGAGGGTCATGGATTTATGGAATTCATTGCCACATACAGCTGTGGAGGCCCAATCATTGAGAGTTTTTAAGGAGGAGATTGACAGGTATCTAATTAGTCAGGGTATCAAGGAATATGGGAAAAAAGCCAGAAATTGGAACTAGACAGGAGAATAGTTTAGCTCATGGTGGAGTGGCGGAGCAGACTCGATGGATTGAATGGCCTACTTCTGCTCCTTTGTCTGTGTCCAAGTCCAAGTTGTAGCTAGGCCCTGAGTCCTGGTCTCATCCAGATCTAGTGTCTGTGTCCAGCTATGCATCTCCCTGCTTCTGCTTTGCTCTCCCTCAACCTAGGCTCTGCGTTTCTGCTCTCCCTCGATCAAGACCACATCTGAGCTTCATGTCCTTGTCTTGCTCCCACGTCCAGTCCTGTTGCCTTGCCGCGTCCAGTCCTTGCCTGGATCCGGAGTCCGAGCCCAAGTCAAGACCTAGGTTCCGGGTCCCTGTCCAGTCTCTGGCTTGGAGTCCTTATCCAGGTTCCTAGTTCCTCGTTCCCAGTTCCTAGTTCCTCATCCAAGTCCCACTTTCCTACTCTTGTCCTAGCCCTTGCCCTGTCTCCTAGTCTCATCCAGGGCCTGTGTCTTGTCCAGCGTCTTTTCTTCCCCACTTCCCTTGCTTTCTTGATACACCTAGTCCTCTCCCCAGGACTTCAGTGTCTGTGTCTTGCATTTGGGTCTGCTCTCAATGCCCACCTTATGACAGCTTGAGCTGAGAAAAAAATAAAAAGACAATAATAGTAATAATAACAACTAATTTATAGAGCAGCTTTTACGTAGACAGCATAGTTCAAAGTTCTTTACAATGGATAAAGTGCAAACATAAAAATAAAAGACAAAAAGATGTAAATTAAAACCAAGGTTAAATAAATTGGTTTTGAACAGTGTCATAGTGTCATCTGAGTCTGCATCCCTTTTAGTTTTAAGTATTGAATTCCACAGTTTAGGAGCATAGTTCAAAAAAGCTGACCTGCTAATTACTCTTTGAGGGAGATTGTTTAAATTTAAGAACCAACTGAAGAAGACCTGAGAGCCCGAGCAGGATTATAAAATGAAAGCAATTAATAAGACCATAAGATATAGGAGCAGAATCACCTTCTCAAGGGTAATTAAAGATGGACAACAAATTATAAAAACTGAATAGATTTATTCAAAAATTCCTCTTAAAGTGAAATGGGAAAACCACGTCTTGATTGAGCAGCAGTAATTGGGCAAGATTTGTATGCATTTTTTGTAAGAATGCATTATTTTGGTGGAGAGGAGAAAAATATGAATAGATTTTTACTTAGATGTCAGTTCAGGGCATTCCAGGGAGCAAAAATGGATGTTGTAGCCTTATCTTCTCCTAGAGCAATGTATGCAATTGTTCCAACACTTGCCACATCGTGCTCTTCCGCTGCTCCTTGTCTCTGGGCTCTGTGTCCAACCATCAGGGCAATGTTTCGCTGCAGAATGTAGAGCGGAGTACAGCCACTATTAAGATAATGGCAATTAGATATTGGAATTCACTTCCGGAGAAGTCACATGGACTTGAAGCATGTCTTCAACATTCCAATAGCTCTTCAAGAATTTGAGTGATCAAATAGATTTGGAAATATGAAGTTTGAAAGTTGCAGTAAGTCTGACAGCTGTTGTACAGTATCCCCACATGCCTTAGCAAGTTGCATCCTTCTTGAAAGAAAACAAGATAATTGATAATTTACAGGGGTGGAGGATCTATTGCCCAGTAGCACTTACATCTACTGTGATGAAGTGCTTTGAGAGGTAGGTCGTGAAGGATATCAACTCCTGCCTGAGAAGTGACTTAGATCTGCTCCAATTTGCCTAATGTCACAAATGGTCAACAGCAGATACTACTTCATCAGTGCTGGAATATCTGGACAATGGAAAATGCATACATCAGGATGCTCTTCATTGACTACAACTTAGCATTTGACACTATCATTCCCTTAAATCTGATCATTAACCTCTCATTACTTCCCTGTGCAGCTGGATCCTCAATTTCCTCACTTGCATACCCCAGTCAGTATGGATTGGTAACAACATCTCCTCCACAATCACCATCAGCACAGGTGCATAACAAGGTTGTGTGCTTAGCCCCTGCTATACTCACCTTATAACTAATGACTGTATGGTGAAGTACAACTCCAGTGCCATATTGGTGATGACATCAGTGTTGTTGGCCAAATCAAAGCTAGTGACAAATCACCATACAGGAGAGAGATTAAAAATTTGTTTGAATGGTGCCATGAAAACAACCCCTCACTCAACACCAGTAAAGCCAAAGAGCTGATTATTGACTAATGAGGAAATCCATGAGTCAGTCCTCATTAGGGAATCGGAGTTGGAGATGGTCAGTAATTTTAAATTCCTTGGTATAAGCATCTGGCCTGGGACCAGGATGCAAGTGCTATCACAGGGAAGGTACGCCAGCTCCTCTACTTTCTTAGGAGTTTGTGTAGATTCCGCATGTCATCTGAAGCTTTGAGAAACTTTTATTGATGCACAGTGGAGGGTACCTTGACTTGTCATGGAATCAGCAAAGTCCAGGAATTGAAAAGTCTACTAAAAGTGGTGGATACAGCCCAGTCCATCATAGACAAAGCCCTCCCCATCATTGTGTACATTTACAAGGAGTACAAGAAAGCAGCATCAAGGACCCCCATCATCCAGGCTTCTCTCTTCTCACTACTGTGATTTGTAAGAGGTAAAGGAGCTTTAGGTCACACACCACCAGTTTCAAGAATAGTTATTACCCTTTAACCATCAGGCTTCTGAATCAGCATGGATAACTTCACTCAGCTCAACACTAATCTGACTCCACAGCCTATGAGCTTCTTTTCATGAACTCTGCAATTCATGTTTTCAGTCTTATTTATATATTTTTTATTTATTGTTTGCACGACTTGTTCTCTTTTGTCTGTTGGATGTTTGTCAGCCTTTGCTATGTATGGGTTTTCTGTAAAATTCTACCATATTTCTTTATTTTCCTGTAAATTCCTGAAAGGAAATTAATCTCAATGTAGTATTTGGTGTCTTATATGTATTTGATATTAAATTTAGTTGAACTTTGAACCGATGCTATGTCTACCCAGCACGGCATGCTCAAAAATATTGTTGGCACTTAGCATGCAGTGCCATCCCTTGAATCTTTAAACCCTTCCCATAATGAAAAGATACATAATGTTTATCTTTACTGCCAAATAAAGTAGCGAATGATTTTTTATTGCCTGATGGTTTCAGCATCAGCTAGACAGTTGTGAAAACACATGACATTCAATAATACATTTTGAAATCCTTTTTAGATCTGGTATACACATCAGTATTTGAAAATAGACAGTTACAATAAAAATACAATTTAGAAATGATGTTATTTTTCAATTATTTTTAAAAAAGATTAATATTGATAATTATTAAACAAGTTTTCTAAAATGCTTCACTTACTTGAATTGGTCTCTTTTATACCTCAAAGATCAAAGTAAATCTATTATCAAAGTATGTATATGTCACCATATACTATCCTGAGATTCATTTTCTTGCAGGCATTCACAGCAGAACAAGGAAATACAATAGAATCAATGAAAAACTACACAAAAGCAAAGACTGACGGACAACCGATATGCAAAAGATGACTAACTGTGCAAATGCAAAAACAAGTAGTATTATTAGTAAATACGCATTACTACGATCGTGAGTTTTATTAATAGTAAAACAATGAATACATGTAAATAAGCACCAAGACATCCATTTTCCTTAAAAAAAAGTCCATCACTTTTGTGACTAATTCATTAAATAATAATGATCTCTGCTCAAATTTACCACGATGTGAGGGAATTTTTAAAGATTATTGCCAATTCAGGCAAATGCTCTCGAAAAGGTTCATCAACCTTGAGAGACATTAGAGAAAATGACAGGCTGATATATGGAGGAAGCTGATATACTCTTTGCAGTATACAATATGTTCTGTGAACCACATCACTGAGAACAGTTCTAACTAGGAAAGCAGCAGGCTGCCACTTTTCAACGTTGCTCGTCCCACTCCCTCTCTGGTGTCCCTCAGAATCACATGAACAACCCTATCATCGGTCGTGGTCTATCTCTCCTAATTGCTACAAGACCAAAGTGTTGCAACTAAACA
This sequence comes from Hemitrygon akajei, assembly GCF_048418815.1. NCBI lineage: Eukaryota > Metazoa > Chordata > Chondrichthyes > Myliobatiformes > Dasyatidae > Hemitrygon > Hemitrygon akajei. The sequence goes on from NC_133128.1 coordinate 56,941,820, forward strand.
GCATGGTTCACAAAACCCTTTCAAAACTTTCTGCAAACTTCCCTTAAGAAATCTCAAAACAAGTTCAGTGAAAAAACATTTCACATAACAGCTGTGAAGCTTCAGTATTTATTACAACGTTACTTTGATATTTCCTTAGGCTTCCCATCTGATGCCACTTTCATTGGCAAGTTTTGGGCAGCTTGGGGAAACCTGGGTATCAGCAGTTAAATTTCAAATCTACTTGCTCTAAATGAAGGATTAGCAAATTCATAACATCCAACTACCTCCTGCAGAGGTATCTTGATCCTTGGAACACATGTTCTGTTTAAATTTCAAACTTCTGCCTGGTTTCCAAACTGCTGACTGCTTTTGCTGGTTAACTGCCCTGAAATGCTCTCACCCTCAGAAAGGAGTTGCATTTCTATAGCACCCTTAATAGCCCTTCCAGGAACCGCTAAGAATGTTGCAGCTTGTGAAAAGCTGCTGTTTTTGCAGTAAGAAATGAGGCAGCTAATTAAAATACATCAATCCCCAAAACACAGCATTCTGACCAGATAATGCAAAACACAAAATACTGGATACAGCAGATCAGGCAACCGAATTAACACTTCAGCCATCTACATTCATTTCAAATCTCTAACATCTGGAATTCATAATCTAGACAATCTATTTTTAGAGATTTTGATTGAGGGGTAAGTATTGATTACAATAGCAGAGACAACTCCAGGATTCTTCAAAATAATGCCATGCAATCTTTTATATCTCCCCAGGGACTCTGTTTAAAATTTCATCTTAAGACTGTTACTAATGACAGTGCAGTCCTCCTTCGATATTGCACTGTAGCATTAATTTTGATTTTTCAGCTCAGTTCTTTGAAGTAGTACCTGGAACTTCCAGTCTCAGATAAATGTGATAGCGACTGTATACTGCTGATCCAACCACAGGAGGCATCAAAATCCCTCCACCAGCAACAAATTCAATTTCTAAGTACATATATCAGTGCCAACTCTTAGTTACACACATCTCTGTATATTTGGACCCAAGACAGCCTGTGGTATTTAATGCAAAAAGATAAGTACAATTGGCAGCAGATAAGCATGCATGCATTTAGTACCAATAATAGCCTCAGTCACAGACACAGACACAAAATATCCCTCATGATCTCTGCAGCTATTAGAACTGATCACAATGTCATCAATGACAAATTTGCCAGGGGATCAGAGTGCCAGACAATATCATATGGCGTTGAGACCTTAATAATTAACTTAATTGGTGTTTTAGTCACCATGCTGTATTGCATTGCTACTGTTTTGCTGGAAAATTCCATGTACCAGTAATTACCATTGATGTTTCAGCATTATCAGCAGTAGCCTGCCACAGTATATGGTAAAAGTTTAGTCACATTGCAATACTCAAGACAATCTGGAGATTGATGATTAATTAATCCCAAAGGGGGGAGAATACAATTACAGTTTAAACTAGCATGCTGCATAATGATTTTGCAGTACAAAAGTCTGTTTGAAATAGTGCAAAGTTATCAACCATTTCATTGAAAGCAAGAAAGGATCTATTCTTCTGGATTCTGAGAATTTAAGGCATTGGCTCTCAGTATAAGGACATCAGATCTTTTCTTGTCTTCAATGAAATGGTAGATAAAATAGGTCGTTGCTTCTCTTTCATTTGATGGATTTATTTGATTCACATCACAAAGCTTCGGTCAGAAGAAGATTATGTTTCATTAATATTAAACACTCAGCATACATTTCTAAAGAATTTATCTTAATGCTTCTGAAATTTGCATTTGATCTATATTTTTCTACTTAGAACAGACCATTTTATTTCTTTATGTTAATTATTGATAAAATATCTGAACAAGAATGAAATGGATCCTCCACCTTCAAAAGTCATGATAGCACAGCGAATATTCCATGAATCAGAGGAAGACTCCAAACCATTCAGAATTACTTGTATTCTGTGCAATAGCTGATTCTTTTTTAAAATAATGAAATCTATCTCTTCATCTAGATCTGACTGTACAATTTATACAATGGTGTAAATCTCTTTCAGATTTGATTGACATTATCTTTTAGAAATAACTTCAATTGGTACATTGCACAGAAATAGTTGCTTGAGGTTTTGAATGCAAAAGAAAATAGAGTGATCTTTTTATTTTGATTGTATGCAGTAGCTTGCTATGCTGTTGGAAAGCTTATGTGTGGCCAGAAATGCAAAAAAGTAGGAATAGCACAATTCTCCACAACGTTCCCTTTCTTCTCCTTTCTTCTCCAGAAGGGAGTGGCTCATTGAAGGATTAAATCCCATGTACCGTGTAGTTTGTCAGTTTCAAAGGCTTGTCCAAGTGCTCATTCCCTCAAATACTGGACCACCAGATTCTCAAAGTTAATGACGTGACTGCATTGGAGAGAAGATTCACCACGATGTTGCCAGGATGGATCATTGCATTTAGGAGGAGACACCGGCTAGGCTGAACTTGCTTTCCCTGGGACAAAGTGGAAGCTGAGGGTGAACCTGATAAAGGTATACAAAATTACAAAAGGCATGGATAGGCTAGGTAGAAAAGAAATAATGAAGAGCAGAAATTTAAGATGAGAAGTAAGGTTTGGATGGGATTTAAGGGTAATTTTTTCCCTTTAGAAGATGGTTCAAGTAAAGATCACACTGCTTGAGAAGGTGATGGACGCAGGTATTTTCACAGTACTTAAGAAACATCTGGACGAACTCTTGGATAACTATGGTATAATAGGCAGCCGACCAAATGCTGGTAAGTGAGATGATTGTAGGTAGGTACTTGATAGCCAGCACAGACATGGTGAGCTGAGAGCAATTTTATATTCTGTAAAATTCTATGACTGTACATCTGATCCGCGGTTTTCCTGATGACTGCTTGAATTAACACTTCCCTGATGACTGTATACATTTTGAGTCGAGATCACTGGATTGTTATCAGCTCCAAGATTTTTAAATGACTTTATTCTCTCAACCCCAAGAGACCTGTTATCTGTGGAATAGATATGGTAAACCAGCAACTCAAACTTCATGAGATCAAAGCCCACAATAGAAAGTAAGAGAGAGCAGCACAAACAAAATGCTGGAGGAACTCAACAGTCAGGCAAAATCTATGGAGTGGAATAAACAGTTGATGTTTGGGCTCAGATCGCTCATCAGGACTGGAAAGGAAGGGGGCGGAAGCCAGAATAAAAAGGGGGGAGGGGAAGGCAAAGGAATACAAGCTAGCAGGTAATAAGTGAGAACATGTGAGGGGTTAGGTAGTCTGGTGGTGGTGGAGATGAATTAAGAAAATGGCAGGGAATAGGTGGAAGAGATAAAGGACTGAAGAAGAAGGAATCTCATAGGATGGGACAGTGGACTGTGGAATAAAGGGATGAAGGAGAGGAACCAGAGGGAGGAGATGGGCAAATGAGGATAAGAGAAGCAGTGGGATGATAATCCAAATGGGGAATGTGGAAAAAGAGAAGGAAGGAGGGGACAGAAATTACCAGAAGTTTTTGGACAAATTGATGTTCATACCATGAGGTTGAGGCTACCCAGACAGAATATGAGGTTTTGCTCCTCCAGCCTGAGGTAGGCTGAATCATGGCAGTAGAGGAAGCCATGGGCAGACATGCACTGTAGCATAGTGGTTAGCACAACACTTACAATACAGGCGACCTGAGTTTATTTCTGACCGCTGGCTGTAACGAGTTTGCAGTTTCTCCCTGTGACTGTGTGCATTTGCTCCAGTTGCCCTTGTTTCCTCCCACAGTCCAATGATGTACCAGTAAGTAGGTTAATCGGTCATTCTGAATTGTCCTGTGATTAGGCACAGGTTAAATCGGGGCATTGCTGGGCAGTGTGGTTTGAAGGGCCGGATAGGCCTATTCAGCTCTGCATCTCTATAAATATACTACTGTCAGAGTGGGAATAGGAAGTTAAATTCAAATGGGTAGACACATGGAGATCCTTTTGTAAAAAAGAGAGAGCTGTTTTTATATGATGTACTTTGCATCCTTAAACCCTTTAGGTATTAATGAAATTCAATCACTGTTGTGTTAGTGGAAATGTAATAGCCAATGTATGCATTATAAGCTCTCACAAGCACCAAGTAATACTTAAGAGCCGTGTATTGAGAAAAAAATTATTGACTATGATACCAGCAATAACATTAGTGATGTTCTGCAAAATAATGCCTTTGGATTATTTATGCTCAATTTTGAGGGGAGATTGGAGCCTCATATACTTCTGTTTCTGAAGTTCAACAAAGTTACCCTTTCTCACTGAAGAGTGAGATTGAAATTTTTGAGGTTAAATCTCTTGAGCTAGTGGTTTAAAGTGCTGGACCATTGAAACATAGCCAACCAGGGAATACTGTGAAATGGAAATTAAAAAATCTGGCAATTTGTGGACTGACTTCAGTAACAACACACATGGAAGAGAAAGAAGCATCCCTCTATTACTCAAGTTCACTTAGAAAGATCTCTATTCCTATAGAATGTATTTGAATTTTAAAGATATCAGAGGCCATTCAATTATAAAATCAGGGATTAGGAGGGACATTGAATGGCTTTATGACTTCAAGCAATTGCAGACTGGTTAGCTTTAAAGAGTCTTTCCAATGAGATAAAGCTGTTCATTGATGTCAGGTTGAACTTGATATATTTACCTGCTTAATATCAATAACCATGACCTCCCTGCTCTTTGTCTTGGATATTGTTACAATACGGACCCAACCCCACCAGTTTCCGGGGTTTAGATGCTCTACTCTTCAGGTATGGATAGCTGGTGTGGCCCCTTTAGAGATTCAGGCCACCTCCGCTATTGCTGGTCATGTTTTGGCAGCAAGATTTGATATTTAAGGAGCATCTGAACTAAGGTTCAGTGCTCAATCGTCAGCTCAGTTTTGGATTCCTGTCTAGCATCCAGTTTAGAACCCTGTCTTCGTTTCAGTCTTGTATTGTGCCTTAGTTCTAGTTTCGGATACTCCAGCACTTCTGTCCTAACCATCCTTGCTTATGTCTCTTGTCACAGTACAAATGAGCCAACATGGACCCTACAGGGTACTGGAGCTTTTTGTCAGACGTGGCCAGCCACGCTGAGAAAGTTTCAAGATGGAGCCTGGAGGTACATGACCTCCAGGTCTCTGTGTTCCAGCGATTGCAGGGAGGAAGCCAGAGGTGCTCGGCTGAGGCAGTCGGTCGCTCTGCGGAGCCAGTCCGTCTTCTGACCCCGGAGAGATTCAGCGGTGACCTGGGCTCTTGCTGCAGCTTCTTTACTCAATGTTCACTGGTGTTTGAACTTCAGCCGGCTGGGCTCCTGACAGAGCGCGAAAAGGTGGCCTTCCTGATCTCTCAACCGACCAGGAAAGCCCTGGCCTGGGCCACCACGTTTTGGGAGCTTAGCTCGGAGATTTGCTCGGATTCCAAGGAATTCATGGCCACCATGAGGAGGGTGTTCCATTATCTCACCGGAACAAACCGAGCGTTTGATGAAGGAGAATCAGGGCAGTCAGTCAATAGCTGAGTACGCCATTCAGTTTTTGATTTTACATCATATGACCCTAAGAGATAGAAGCAGAATGAGGCCATCTGGCCCATCAAGTCTGCTCTGCCATTCAATCATGGGTGATCCTTTTTTTCTATCTCCTCCTCAACCCCAGTTCCCGACCTTCTCCCCGTAATCTTTGATGCTATGTCCAATCAAGAACCTATCAATCTCTGTCTTAAATACACCCAACGACCTGGCCACCACAGCTGTCTGTGGCAATAAATTCCATAAATTTACCACCCTTTGGCTCAAGAAATTTCTCTGCATCTCTGTTTTGAAAAGGCGCACCTCTATCCTGAGGCTGTGCCGTCTTGTCCTAGACTCTCCCACCATGGAAAATATCCTTTCCACATCTCCCTTCTAGGCCTTTCAACATTTGAAAGGTTTCAATGAGATTGCCCCTCATCTCCCTCTCTTGGATTTTGGCCCAAGAGAATAGCTGGAACAGGGATGCCCTGGTCACTCTGTACCACCACGGACTTCAAGGCAAACTAAAGGATGTCGTTGACTTAGGGGAGCAGTAAAGGACTAAAGAGGCACTGATTGATCAGTCCATCTGCCTTAGTAAACGCTTGGTGGAGCAAGGATAGGATTGCCTCAAGAGGTCAAAGAGGGCTAGCCTGAGTCCAGCCTCAATGCATTGCAGTCCCATGCTTTGACCTCGGACAATGATCAGCCAGTCTCTACTCAGCATCCTGTCAAGCCTGTGCAAATTGGCTGCATAAGAATCTCTGCCAATGAGTGGTCCCAGCGTCGGAGTCAAGGTTGCTGATATTACTGCAGGGAAGCGGGTCACCTGTGTACTGAATGTCCGAAGCTTCAGCCGTCAAGAGAACTGTTAAGGCCATTTGGTGTTGGCAGATCTGTAATGGTAGCAGCCACTATTCCAAACCTCATGGATTTTGGTGCCATGCTGGGGGAAGAGATCTCTTGGGGTAAGAACAGACAAGAGGTGAAAGCTCAACATATTGCTGTAGGATTTCAGCCCTCCCAAGCCCACAATTGTCCTGGACGGCTGGCCGCTTGTTAACATAAGAAATAGGAGCAGGAGTAGACCATCTGGCCCATTGAGCCTGCCCCCCCATTCAATAAGATCATGACTGATCTGTCCGCAAACTCAGCTCCATCTACCTGCCTTTCCCCCATAACCCTTAATTACCCTTCTATGTAAAAACCTATCTAACTGTTTCTTAAATATATTTGGTCAAGAAGCCTCAACTGCTTTGCTGGGCAGAGAATTCCACAGATTCACCACTCACCACTCTCTGGGAAAAAAAGTTTCTCCTCATCTCTGTCCTAAATCTTTCCTCCTAAATCTTGAGGCAATGTGCCCTAGTTCTAGTCTCACAACCAATGGAAACAACTTTCCTACTTCTATCTTACCTATCCCTTTCAAAATGTTGTATGTTTCTATAATGTCCCCTCTCATTCTTCTGAATTCCGGAGAGTATAGACCCACGCGACTCAATCTCTCCTCATAGGTTAACCCCTTTCATCTCTGGAATCAACCTGGTGAACCTCCTCTGCACTGCCTCCAAAGCCAGTATATCCTTCCTCAAGTATGGAGACCAGAACTGCACACAGCACTCCAGGTATGGCCTCCCTGCTCTTGAATTCAATCCCTCTAGCAATAATGGCCAACATTCCTTTTGCCTTCTTAATAACCTGTTGTACCTGCAAGCCAACTTTTTGCGATTCATGAACAAGCACTCCCAAGTCCCTCTGTTCAACAGCATGCTGCAATCTTTTCACCATTTAAGTAATAATCTGCTCTTCTATTATTCCTTCCAAAGTGGATGATTTCGCATTTACCAATGTGATATTCCATCTGCCAGACCTTGGCCCACTCACTTAACTGCGCTACACTCAGTCCACTCTTCCAATTCATCAATGTATATGGTAAACTCACCCAACACACCACCGACTGCCAACTAGAGAAACACCCATTTATACCAACTCTCTGTCTTCTATTTGTTAACCAATCCACTATCCATGCCAATGCACTTCCTCCAACTCCATGCATCTGTATCTTATTTATAAGTCTCTTGTGCGGCACCTTATCGAACGCCTTCTGGAAATCCAAGTATACGACATCCACCTGTTCCCCTCTATCCAATGCACTCATTATGTCCTCAAAGAACTCCAGTAAGTTTGTCAAACAGGACCTGCCCTTTCTGAATCAATGCTGCGTCTGTCTAATGGAACTCCTCCCTTCTAAATGTTTCGCTATTTCTTCCTTAACGACAGCTTCTAGCATTTTCCCAACTACAGATATTAAGCTAACTGGCCTATAGTTTCCCATCTTTTGCCTACATCCTTTTTTAAAAAGTGGCATGGCATTTGCTGTCTTCCAATTCATCGGGTCCTGCCCAGAGTCTAGAGAGTTTTGGTAAATGATTACCAATGTGTCTACTCTACCAACACGTTTCTAGGCAGATCCTGTAGCAGACATTAGATTCTATATCATTGAATCAAGCAGAGTCCACTGCCAAGAAGGTCCACCAGTGCCTTTACTTCCTGAGAAAGCTGAAGAAATTTGGCCTGTCTCCCAAAACCCTCAATAATTTTTATAGGTGCACCGTAGAAAGCATTCTTCTAGGGTTCATCACAACCTGGTGTGGAAGTTGTCCTGTCCAAGACCAGAAGAAGCTGCAGAAGATCGTGAACATAGCCCAGCACATCACACAAACCAATCTTCCATCCTTGGATTCACTTTACACCACACGCTGTCGGAGCAGTGCTGCCAGGATAATCAAGGACAATACCCACCCAGCCACCACACTTTTTGTCCCACTTCCCTCCGGGAGAAGGTTCAGGAGCATGAAGATTCATATGGCCAGATTTGAGAACATTTTCTTTCCAACTGTGATAAGACTGCTGAACAGATCCTGACCCTGATCTGGGCCGTACCTTCCAAATATCCGGACCTGTCTTGCACTACCTTTCTTTCCCTTTTCCATTTTCTGATTATGATTTATAATTGTAATTTTTATTATATTTACTTTGATTTACTTCAGGGAGCACGAAGCACAGAATCAAATATCGCTGTGATGATTGTACGCTCTAGTATCAATTGCTTGGTGACAATAAAGTAAAGTATGTAAGTAATCTCCTCACATACATAGAAACATGCCCCTTCCATGAACTGGATGGGAGTGAGGATCATTGTATTGTCCAGTTGCTGCAAGAAAGTATGTTTTCGGCTTGGTGTTCCAACACCAGCAACTAACGATGTGGCAGACTTCTGCTCAGGGTAACCTGGAGCCTTCAGGAAACTCAATCCTGCCTTCAAGAGAAGACATACCGGCTCCAGTCAACAGGTCCATGCGAGTCCTGACCCTGTCCAGTCAGGGGTGTGCTGGAATTAGGGAGAGATGATCTCTAGTTCAAGAGCAAACCAAGGAGGTGCCCAAGCAGTCTGGAACTCTAGCAGCTAAGCCTAAGGGCTCCAGTTGCCGGTTCCTGTCTAAAGGGAAGGCTCCAAAATGGAGACCCTCGGAGTGCAGTCCCAGGAACACAAAGACCATTTGTCATGCCTCACTGCGGATGTCTGAGGATATGGACGAGGATTTTGATTTTGATTTGGCCTTTGTTTTCTCAAAACATTCTTGAGAACCTATGGAGGAGACACTGCGGTCTGCCAAATCGTCCCCACTACCTAAGGAGCCTGAGAAATTGTCCTTGGAGGAAGGTTCGGGTGTAGTTGCTGCACCCAAGCCAGTAGAAATCCCTTCCATCTACAAGGATTTGGAAGAGGTCTTCAGCAAGGAAAAGGCCACAACACTGACCCTACGACTGTGCTACAGATCTACTGCCTGGTACTCATCATCTGCAGGGTTGATTATATGTGCTCTCAGGCCTGGAGAGAGGGTCATAAAGGAGACTCTTGCCCTGGGATTCATTCATCCCTCCACCTCTCCAGCTGGTGATGACTTCTTCATCGTACAGAGAAATGTTACCCTCTTACATTCACGAACACTGACCTCAAGATACTCCAAGGGGCAAGGGTACTCTTGAAGCTAGACTTGCGGAGTGCAGACAATATGGTTTGCATGAACGAGGGTGATGAGTGGAAGACACCATTTAACACACCGACAGGGTACTATGGGTACTGGTCATGCCCTTCAGTTTTGCGAACGCACCAGCAGTTTTCCAGGCATGCTCCAGGATGCTCTCCATAAGTACACCTTTGTTCACTTGGACAAAACCCTCACTTTCTCTAAGTCCATGGAGGAGCACGTCACTCGTGACAGAGATATCCTGAAGAGGCTCCTCATCTAGTGTCTAATGTCTTCATTTCAATCATGTATCATGCCTCCATTCTAGTCTCGGGTATTCCAGCACTTCGCTCCTAACCATCCTTGTCTAGGTCTCTAGTCACAGATATGACCAAATAGCAGAAAAGAAAGGTGAAATCTGTGGGTATGAAGAATATGTGAAGATGGGTGATGATTTGAAAATGCTCAGCTTCTTATTAGACCCAATAAAAGCTTATAGTTTCAAATCAGGTCATGGAAGTGTCCCTGTGATAACCAGTTATTAACAAATTATTATTCCTAGATTTACAGAAAAAGAAGTAGGAAAAGGGCTGTGTGCCATATAGATTGTTTATTGTCATTCTTCAGTATACAAAATTAAAGGAGAGCAAAGTGATTGTTACTCCATATCCGATGCAGCATAAAAAAAACCATATGCATAAAGAACACAATAAAAAATAAAAACAATCCTATAATGAAGCATAAATAAGCAGTGTATTCACTACTTACCTCAGTGGTACATATGGTATATATCTGACTGCACCTACAGCAGACATCTAAAGAAGAGTAACAAGTATATGCCACTTGTCTCAAGCAATTCTGTCACGGCTTGCATGGTTCTAGAGGAGAACAATGCACATCTACACTGCAAAGAGACCTACGATCAGATAGGGTGGTGATACTGCAAAATTAACTTGGACAGCCTAAGGATATAATTAGCTTTGACCAAATTTTCCAACAAGAGACAACACACACAAAATGCTGGAGGAATTCAGCAGGCAGGCAGCATTTATGGAAAAAAGTACAGTTGATGTTTCGGCCCAAGATTCTTCAGCAGGACTGGAGTAAAAAAGCTGAGGAGTTGATTTAAAAGGTGGGAGGAGCGGAAAGAGGAACACAAGGTGATAGGTGAAACCTGAAGGGACAGGGGATGAAGTAAAGAGCTAGGAAGTTGATTGGTGAAAGAGATGCAGAGCTGGAGAAGGAGCAGTCTGATAGAAGAGGACTGAAGGCCATGGAAGAAAGTAAAGAGGGAGGAGCACCAGAGGGAGGTGATGGGCAGGTGAGGAGATAAGGTGAGAGAAGGAAAAGGGGATGGAAAAGGGGAACAACAAGTTCCAGCAAGAGAACTGGATTTGCCTATCACAGCATGGTCCAATCATATTTCAAACAGTATTATGTAACAATATTAAACTTTGTTCAATGTAATCGTGCAATTAGGTGTGGGGGTGTTGATTCACGGAATGAAGTCCTAACCTAGTGAAGTCCTGGCATGAAGCTACATGACAGTGCCCTGGTAATCGAAGAGTTTTAGAGTTTGGAACTCAGTATTTAATCCTATTTTACAGAAGTCTGAGTTTTTCTTCCCTGCACACATAGATGCTCATGCTGCCAAGACCAACTGAAGGCAATATCAGATGTAAATGATTCTGTTGCGTCTGTGCACAACTACATATCAATTAAATAAAAGCATGCACATGGAAGATAGCTTTAACTAGTGTATTTACATTGTAACGAGAGAGAGAGAGAGAGAGAGAGAGAGAGAAAACAATGCGCATGCGTAGCCAACAGTGAATGCACAGACAACAGATCAATACATAGTGCTAAGAGTCGGGGAAGGTGGGGGGGGGGCTGTGTCATTGCTCTAAAAGAAATAGATCCCTACATTGTCGATTCAATCCCACTCCTGAAGGCTAGTGAGCACAATATTGCTAAATTTTGATTGTGCTGATACTAGGCACAAGAAAACATAGATTACAGCAGCATTTCTAATTTAAAGGAAAGATTACTGTGGGCATTGTTAATGATTTTGTTGTTTACAACATGAAATGTAAATACCATTAGCCTACAATGTCACTTTGAAAGAGAAGCAAATCTTGCCACTGTCTAGATAGATTATCAGCATTAGTGCTTTAAGACAGATCTGCCATTGCTAAGAATACTTGGAATCATAAATCAATAGCTGGTTATTTTGGTACTTGATTAACAGCCTTTAAAAATATTACAGCAATAAACAAGCTCATCTCCATTGACATATGGAAAACTTCTATAGATTCTTATACTTCTCATTTCATACATTTCTATATTCTTCACAATATGTTTCCGATTTTAAGCATATATGTCAATTATGACTGACAAGATTATCCGACAACTTTTATATTATGTGTATGATACTTGCTAGTAGAATGGGAATCAGCCACATAAGCAGGAGCACACAGTTTGAGAAAGAGTGGATGAATGAAGAGCTCTGGGGATATGTACACACAGGCTGTTGAAAGTAGCAGCACAGCTAGAGAAAATGGTTCAGAACCAGAATTAGGTTTAATATTACTGTCATATTCATGAGATTTGTTGTTTTCTGGCAGCGTTACAGTAAAATACATAAAATACTGTGTATTACCATAAGAAATTTATATTAAAAATTAAGTAAGTAGCGCAAAATAATGAGTGAGGAAGTGTTCATGGGTTCATTATCTGCTCAGATATCTGATGGCGGAGGGGAAGACACTGTCCTAAAATACTGAGTGCGTGTCTTCAGGCTGCAGTACCTCCTCTCTGATGGTAGCAAGAAGAAAGGAGCACGTCTTGGGTGATGGGATCCTTAATGATGGAAGCTGACTTTTTGAGGCATTGCCTTTTGAGGATGTCCACAGTGCTGGGAAGGCTGTGAACATGATGCAGTAGGCTGAGTTTGCAACCCTCTTCAGCTTTTTCCAATCCTGTGCAGTGGCTCTTCCATAAGACCATAACATTTGTGAGCAGAAGTAGGCCATTCAGCCCATCAAGTCTGCTCTGCCATTCAATCACGGGTTGAACCACTTCATCCAGTCATCCACACTCCCCTGATTTCACCCCATACCCTTTGATGCCCTGGCTAATCAAGAACCTATCTATCTCTGCCTTAAATGCACCCAATGACTTGGCCTCCACAGCCGCTCGTGGCAACAAATTCCACAGATTCACCACCCTCTGACGGAAGTAATTTCTCTGCATCTCAGTTCTAAAAGGACATCCTTCAAACCTGAAGTATCCTCTTCTCCTAGACTCCCCTACCATGGGAAATAACTTTGCCATATCTAATCTGTTCAGGCCTTTTAACATTCAGAATGTTTCTATGAGATCTCCCTCATTCTCCTGAACTCCAGGGAATACAGCCCAAGAGCTGCCAGACGTTCCTCATTGTAAATTTTCTCTGAACCCTCTCCAAAGTCACTATATCCTTTCTAAAATAAGGAGCCCAAAACTGCACACAATACTCCAAGTGTGGTCTCACGAGTGCCTTACAGAGCCTCAGCATCACATCCCGGCTCTTGTATTCTATACCTCTAGAAATGAATGCCAACATTACACTCGCCTTCTCCACAACCGACTCAACCTGCAGGTTAACCTTTAGGGTATCTTGCACAAGGACTCCCAAGTCTCTTTGCATCTCTGCAATTTGAATTATCTCCCCATCTAAGTAATAGTCTGCCCGTTTATTTCCTCCACCAAAGTGCATGACCATATACTTTCCAACATTGTATTTCATTTGCCACTTCTTGGCCCATTCCCCTAAACTATCTAAGTCTCTCTGCATGCTCTCTGTTTCCTCAACACTACTCGCTCCTCCACCTATCTTTGTATCGTCAACAAATTTAGCCACAAATCCCTTAATACCGTAATCCAAATCATTGACGTACATCGTAAAAAGCAACAGTCCCAACACCAACCACTGTGGAACTCCACTGGTAACCAGCAGCCAGCCAGAATAGGATCCCTTTATTCCCACTCTCTGTTTTCTGCCGACCAGCCAATGCTCCACCCACACTAGTAACTTCCCTGTAATTCCATGGGCTCTTATCTTGCTAAGCAGCCTCATGTGTGGCACTTTGTCAAAGGCCTTCTGAAAATCCAGGTATACCACGTCTACTACATCTCCTTTGTCTACCCTGCTTGTAACTTCCTCAAAGAATTGCTGTAGATTTGTCAGGCAGGATCTTCCTTTCAGGAAACTATGTTGGCTTTGGCCTATCTTGTCATGTGCCTCCAGGTATGCCGTAATCTCATTCCTAACAATCAATTCCAACAACTTCCCAACCACTGATATCAGGCTAACAGGTCTATAGTTTCCTTTCTGCTGCCTCCCACCCTTCTTAAATAGTGGAGTAACATTTGCAATTTTCCAGTCATCTGGTACAATGCCAGAATCTATCAATTCTTGAAAGATCATCGATAACGCCTCCACAATCTCTCCAGCTACTTCCTGCAGAACCCGAGGGTGCATTCCATCAGGTCCAGGGGATTTATCCAACCTCAGACCATTAAGCTTCCTGAATATTCTGTCAGTCATAATTTTCACTGCACATACTTCACTTCCCTGACACTCTTGAATGTCTGGTATACTGTAGACGTCTTCTGTGAAGACTGTTGCAAAATACTCATTCAGTTCCTCTGCCATCTCTGCACCTTTCATTACAATATCTCCAGCGTCATTTTGTATTGGTCCTATATCTACCCTTGACTCTCTTTTACCCTTTATATTCTCAACAAAAAAAAAAGATTTTAGTATCTTCTTTGATATTAGTCACGATCTTCCTCTCATAATTCATCTTCCATACTAGATGGTGATGCAACCAGTCAGAATGCTGTCCATGTAAAAAATTGCTAGAGTCTTTAGTGAAAGACTAAATCTCCTTAAACTCCTAATGAAATACAATCACTGGTGTGCCTTCTTTATAATTGCATCAATATGTTGGGCCCAGGATAGGTCTTCAGAAATGTTGACACCCAGAAGCTTGAAATTGCTCACCCTTTCCTTTCGAAAGTCCACAATCAATTCTTTGGTCTTACCGATGTTGAGTGTAAGTTTGTTGTTGCCACACCACTCGACAAGCCAATCTGTCTCACTTCTGTATGCCTCCTCCTCATTGGTTAAAACATAGTGAGAATGTAAATACATGCTGGTATTTATGCACATTTTATTCCATATCTGTACTTTAATCTCTAAGTTTATTTTTATGCAATTCTTTATTCATTATAATTGTTGAAACTTGTTTTTTGTTGCATGTTACACAATACATCACATCAAATTCCTAACATATATAAATATATACAGCAAATAAAGTTGATACTTGATCTTTAACCTAGAGCAAGAATCATGATGAGCTTTTATAAAAAGGGTAATGGGTAGATGGAACCAAGCAGGGAAGGTAGAATGGAGGTAGAGATGGTGGATGTAGATAGTAGAATCTGATAACAAAGGTGATGGGTGGAAAGAAATAAGGGAGGGTTAATGGGTGGATGGAATGAGCTGAGGGAGGAGATAGGAGATCCAGAAGGTATAGTGTATGGGTGATATGCAGATAAAGGGAGACTGCTACCATTGACAGAAGGGTCAAGATCCAGGATGCACAGAATGAAGCGGTAAGGAAGCAGAAGTAATGAGAGGAACAACTTATTTTACATGAGTATTTATGGTCTGGAATGCCCTGTAAGGGTTAATTATGGAAGAGTTTTCAAGTGCTCTAAAGAAGCTGGATATATACCTGAAAGGAAAACATTTGTGGGTTTATGGACAGAGGGTTTAGAGAATGGTCTCAGCTACATTGTTGTTATAGAGAGCTGGTATGAGTGTGATTGGCCAAATGACTTTCTTCCATGTTGTAATTATTTTGTGGCTATTCAGATTTTCGTACAACTATTATATCCGCATGTTAAATATAAATTTGTTTGTTCAATATCACGGGGAGAGGAATGATGTACAGATGTATGCAATGTTATGTTGAAATTATGAACAGGTTGACATAGGTATTCTTTCAAGTGCAACATGAGAACACTCCTTCTTATGCAATGGTACATTTTTTGAGTTGATGTATATGTCAGATGGGTGACAAAATAATCAACTGTGCTTTCATGGAGGTAATATCTATTCCACTGCCTACACAAGCACACTGAGTCATAGATAGCAAACACCTAGAGACTATGCCATCATTATACAACATAGGAAAAATATATTTGAACAAGATTTAATCGGCATAACTAGAATCAGTATGATTCCAAGGATTAACCCTTCATAATAATAATTGTTTTTAATGCAAGGATCTTTTACTTTGTAGTGATTTTGCACCAGTATCAATGATTTATGATGTAAATTAAAGATAATTGACATAGAGTACAAAAGTATTCTTTTTGCTTATTATGCCAATGTTGGATCTTTGAAAGAAGAGTTATGTTTTGTTCCATGTATTTTTGTTGTAGTCTTTTAAGTTCCTTTATATCATGTACCTTTCCAACTCTCTTTTGAAATCATTTATTAAATCGCCTTCCCTTTGCTCTTTAGGTGGAATATTTCAGATCTGGCTAACTTGATGTGATACATATCTCGTCATCTCTCCTCTTGATCTTCTGCTAGCTAGTTTAGGTCTTTCATTATTGTCCCACTGACCAGAAGGAATAATATTTATTTCCCTGTTTTACCAAAACCTCTGAGAAGTATTATTGAGTATGTTCAGTAGTGATGTCGAATAATTACCATTTGAAATGCCAAGTATAACTATAATCTACAGGACCAACAAAGGTATAATTTTTGAAATATAGATTATAGAAATGAAGTTTGAAGGTAATTAATAAAAACAATAATTGAATCTTGGAATTCAGGGAATTGCAAAAATATAAGAGCAAAATGTAAATAGTTTATTATTGTAATATGAATCCAGAATTAAGGTAACAAATAAGGAGAAATACTGATATTCTTTGAAACTGATGTGAGGTCTTGATCTTTTGCCTTTACAGATGCTGCTCAACACACAGTTAGCTTTTGCTCTGGATTATAGTATCTGCACTCTGTGTCTCTAAAAAGAAATTATTTTGGCCTAAGGTTTGAATTGAAATAGAATCAGAATCAGAAACAGATCAGGTTTTATATCACTGACCTATTTATTTATTTATTTACTTATTTATTGAGGTACTGTGTGGAGTTGGCCCTTCCAATCCTTCAGGCCTTGCCATCAATTTAATGCTAGCCTAGTCATGGGACAACTTACAATGACCAATTACCCTACCAACCAATACTTCTCAAGTTGTGAAATTTGTTGTTTTGCACCAGCAGTACATTCCAATACAAAATAACAAAAAACTATAAATTACAATAATATATTTAAAAATAGATTAAGTAGGTAGTACAAAGAGAGAGCAAAAAAAATTGAAGTCGTGTATATGGGTTCATTGTCCATTCAGAAATCTGATGTTAATGGGGAAAAAGCTGTTCCTAAAGTGTTTAGTGTGTGTCTTCAGCTTCTTGTACCTCCTCCCTGAAGACAACAAAGAGTGCATGTTCTGGGTGATGGGGGTCCTTAATAATGGATGCTGCCTTTTTGAGGTATTGCCTTTTAAATATGTCTTCATTGCTGAGGAGACCGGTGTCCATGATGGAGTTAGCTGAGTTTGGAACTTTTTGCAGCTTTTTCCAATCCTGTGCAGTGACCCCTTCATACCAGAGAGTGACTCAACTGGTAGAATGCTCTCCGCGCTGCATCTATAAAAATTTGTGAGAGTCTGTCATACCAAGTCTCCTTAAACTCCTGATGAAATAAACTCCTTTGTTGTGCCTTCTTCATAATTGCATCAATATAAATCTTTAGAGATGTTGATGTTATGTTTTGTATCTCTAGAAACTAACCAGAAGGAAAAACCCAGGAGCCGGGATATAATTTGTCTACTTAATTTTTCTTTAGTGAGGTGCTCACACATGACGTGGTCGCATAATGACATATCCCTTACATGTTCTTCTTACATATAACCCATAATGTAAGCAAAGGATGCTTAATCAAACAATATATTTACAATATTACTCAAATATTGCTGAAATATTAAACGCACTGCAGTTGATACCCAGGAATTTGAAACTGCTCATTTTTTTCCCTTAGGATACCTCACTGAGGACTGGTGTGTATTCTCTCGACTTCCCCTTCCTGAAGTCTCCAATCAATTTCTTGGACTTTCAGATGTTGAGTGCAAAGTTGTTGTTACAACACCACTCAACCTACTAATCTATCTCAATCCCTCTCCTCATCACTGACTGAAATTCTGCAACAATATTTGTGTCATCAGCAAATTTATAGATGGGGCTTGAGTGTGCCTAGCCACACAGTCATGGAGTTAGAGAGAATAAAGCAGTGAGCTAAGCACGCATCCTTGAGGTGCGCCAGAGTTGATTGTCAATGAGATGGAGATGTTATTTCTGCTCTGCATTGATTATAGTCTCCCTATGAGAAAATTAAGGAGCCAGTTGCAGAGGGAGGTACAGAGGCCCAAGTTTTGGAGCTTGTTGATTATAACCGATGGTATGATGGTGTTGAACGCTGAACTGTAATCAATAAAGAGCAGCCAGATGTAGGTATTGCTGTTATCCAGGTGATCCAAGGCCAGCTGGGGAGCCAATGTGATTGTGGAGATAAGAAAATCGCAGCAAGTCCAGGTCCTTGCTGAGGCAGGAGTTGATTACGGTCATGACTAATCTCTCAGAGTGCTTCATCACCTAATATATGAGTCCAACTGGTTAATAGTCATTGAAGCAGCTCACCCTGCTCTTCTTGGGCACCGGTATGATTATTGCCCTTTGTGAAACAGCTGGGAACCTCCGACTACAGCAGTGAGAGATTGAAGATGGGACAGCAGGGTAGCTATTCCAGCACAAATGATTCAAGATCAATTCCCACTCCTCTCTGTCCTGTATTCTCCTCTTGACCATGTGTATCACCCCCAGGTGCTCTGGTTTACTCTCACATTCCAAAGAGACATGGATTAGTGGGTTAATTTGTCATATGGGTGTCATTGTGTGGCATGGGCGCATTGGGAAGGCCAAGCTGTATCTTTACATAAGTAAGTCAATAAAAGTCTCCAGATGAAAGGTAGGAGTGTGTTAAGTTTTGGAACTCTCTTTGAATACCTTCAAAGATTAGGTTGGCTGTCGTGGGAAACCAGGACATCGAAAGGTGTGGAGGTTGAAAAAGACAAAATGCCACCATGATCTTGTGAAACTGTAGAACAGGCCTATGTGCCTTGTATTTATATATGGTCCTGTATTTATTTTCTTGAGTGGGCAGATCATTTTGGAGACAAATGTGAAACAAAGTTTCTGCACAGTTAGGTGTTATTTCAGATCATGACAAGGAGAGAGATTGAATCAGCAGCTGAAGAAGAGGATTCTGGTGGTCGCAGACAATGACTTTTCTATAAATAAAACAGGAGATAAAACCACTTTAATAAAAATAATTCAGCAATATTAATATTAACTTGCAATCTAGCATGTCATCCTGGCAAGAGCAAAAGTAGCTATACATGATTAAATTTTAGCAATTTGTGAGAGGTTGTACTTTCCCACGGAGGAAGAAAGTGTTGTGCTAAGACCAAGGACTGTGTGACAGTGTGCTCTGTTTTTCCCCATTCTTCCAAAAAAGATGAATCATTTTTGCAGCAATGAACACTTGTACTATTGCACTGGTAAAAAGACAAGGCCAGTCCAAAAGAGGTGCAATTTTATAGCACTCAAATCTTTTCAAGAAATTTAACTCAAGGGTTATTCTAGTGCAATTTATTCTCTTCAACAAATAAACCCATTTTCAGTTGTACCATTAATGAGTGCTTTTTGATGAAAAGGAAAAATATTTTCTTTATACAGCTTGATTGCACTAGTTCATGGAAAATTTTACATTTGTAATTGCAAAATCAATTTTCACAAAATTCAAACTTTAATTTGAACAGTACAACTTCAAGGCCAGTTTCATAACTGTATCTAAATCAGAAACTCCTCTGTAATTTATGGAATGCATTGAAATTTGCTGCCAGCAAACCCAGTGCAACATTATTATGGATACAGTCTTAAATTCAACCATTTTTCTTTTTGCTAGTTTTCTGTTTTAGATTTGGCAATGTGTTTAATGACAGTTTATTCATTATGCAGCAGATGACCCGTTCAAACTTATTTGCTGATTTTTCAGATTTGTAATGGAAAATTAGTTGTTTACACTGATATGGTGTTAACAACCCAGAGAATTCTGTTTAGGAACTAATCAGCAGAATTGGTTTCATTAGCTTTTATCATATTCTGCATTTGGAATCCAAGAACTTTGTGATATTACAGTTAATTACATAGATTCATTTCAATAAAAATCTAATTGAAACAGTATTTGCATATATGAAAATAACATGCTGAATAAGAAGCATCACTTTCAGGATCAAAATACTTTTGAAGAGCAGAATAATTGCTGAAAGAGCAATGGTAATTGATGGTTACTAAAACTGGCCTCAGAGTGGCGGGCAAGTAAAATGTCTTGCATGGTTTGAGAAGTTAAGTACTGTTTTGACAAATCAAATGGAACTATGAACCCAGACCTATCGGCCACTTCTTTTCTTTTTTTCTTTTCTTCATTCTTTTCTTTTCTCCCCTCCTTAATCTATTCTATATTACAGATCAAACCTATTGTTTCTCCATTGTGCCATCATGATGGATATTTGAGGATAACATATTCATGTACTGCACAAGATCACAAAAGCATAGTTTGTATTCTTAGA
This sequence comes from Hemitrygon akajei, assembly GCF_048418815.1. Taxonomy (NCBI): domain Eukaryota; kingdom Metazoa; phylum Chordata; class Chondrichthyes; order Myliobatiformes; family Dasyatidae; genus Hemitrygon; species Hemitrygon akajei. The sequence continues at coordinate 56,962,171 of NC_133128.1, forward strand.
GTCATAGAAAAGTACAGTGCAGGAACAGGCCCTTCAGCCCATCAGGTCCATGCTTAAACCATTTAAACTGTCTACATCCATTGACCGGCACTGGGACCATAGCCTTCCATATCCCTACTATGCATGTACCAATCAAAACCTCTTTTAAATGTTAAAATTGAGCTCACAAGGACCACTTGTGCTGGCAGTCCATTCCACACTCTCACAATGCTCTGAGTGAAGAAGTGTCCCTCATGTTCCCTTGAAGCTTCTCACTTTTCACTCTTAAGTGATGACCTCTCGTTGTCATCCCATCCAACCTCGGTGAAAAAAGCCTGCTTGCATTTACCCTATCTATATCCCTCATAATTTTGTATACCTCTGTCAATTCTCCTCTTAATTTTCTATGTTCCGAGAATACAGTCCTAATCTATTCAATCTTTCCTTATAACTCTGGTTGTCCAGACCCAGCAACATCCTTGTAAATTTTCTCTGCACTCTTTCAATCTTGCTTACATCTTTCCTGTAGGTAGGTGACCAAAACTGCACACAATACTGCAAATTAGGCCTCACCAGTGTCTAATACAACATCAACATAACATCCTATTTTCTTCACTCAATAAATTGGTTTATGATGGCCAATATGTCGGAAGCTTTTTTATAACCCTATTTACCTGTGAAGACACTTTCAAAAAATTACGTACCTGTATTCCCAAATCCCTTTGTTCTACCACACTCCTCAGTGCCCTACTGTTCACTGTGTAAAACCTTCCCTGACTAGTCCTACTGAAATGCAACACCTCACACTTGCAGCATTGAACTCTGTCTGGCATTTTTTAGCCTATTTTTCCAGCTGATGCAGATCACTCTGCAAGTGATGATAGCCTTCTTCTTAGACATTTCCTTGAGATCAAGATGACTTTCTTCGACTCCAGTTCTGCAGTTTAACTATTGGGCTTGGTGTGATCTTTGTACTGCAATCGGGAGAAACCTTTTAGCGGGGTATGCACAATTATGACTGGCCTGAATACGGTAGAGAGCAGGACCAATTTCCTGATAGCAAAGGTGTTAAAATTAGACTGCATAGGTGTAGGCTACAGGCCAAGCTGTTTAGTGGGGGATGGGGGCGAGGAAGGGATGAGGAATTTTTTTTACCTGGAAGGTGCTTGTAATCTGGAATGTACTGCCTGAAGAGGCAATGGAAGCAAGTAATTTTACAACAGTTAAAAGTATCGAGGCAAGCATTTGAATTGTCAAGACATCAAAGGCTATGAGCCAACTGATGGTTATTAAGATCAGTGTAGACATGGTAGGTTCATTTAGAAAGTCAGGAGGCTTTGGATCCATGGAAACCGAGCTAACTTGATCCAGAACTGCCTTTCCCATGGAAGACAGAGGGTAGTGTATTCTGCTTGGAGATCTGTGACGAGAGATTGGCTCTGGGACTCCTGCCATTTGTGCATTTTTTTAAATGACTTAGATGCGGAAGTGGAAGGGTGGGCTAGTAAGTTTCTAGATGACAGGAAGGTTGATGGAGTTATGGATAGTGTAGAAGGTTATCATACAATACAACAGGACATTGACAGGATGCAGAGCTGGGCTGAGAAGTGACACACTTTAGAAGGTTGAACTTGAAGGCAAAGTACAGGGTTTATTACAAACATGAGAAGATGCACTTAACCTGTAGCACCACACACAAAATTCTGGAGAAACTCAGCAGGCTTGATAGCATTTATGGAAAAAAGAAAGCAGCCAAAACACTGCACCAGTCCTGTAGGCCTTTGTTAGAAGATTGAGTTTAAGGGTGGTGATGTAATGTTGCAACTCTATAAAACTCTGTTTAGACCACACTTGGAGTGTTGTATTCAATGCTAGTTGCATAATTACAGGAAGGATGTGGAAGCTTTAGAGAGAATGCAGATGAGATTTACCAAGATATTACCTGAATTAGAGAACATATGAGGAAAAAGCTGAGTAATGAGATGTGACTTGGTAGAGCTGTATAAGATGATGATAATGATGATGCCAAGGTAGAGTGGACAGCCAACACCTTTTTCCCAAGGTTGCAATGGCTAATACAAGAAGATATACTTTTAAGGTGCTTGGAAGAAAGTATAGGGAAGATGTCAGAGGTAGATTTTTCACACAGTGCATGGAATTCATTACACGGGCAGTGGTAGAAGTGGATATATTAGGGACATTTAAGATGCTCGTAGGTAGGCACGTGGATAAATGAAAACTGGAGGGTTACATGGGAGGCAATGGTTATATTAATCTTGGAGTAGGTTTAAAGGCTGGCTCAACATTGAGGGCCTAAAGGCCTATACTGCGCGGTACTGTTCTATTTTCTATGTTATATGCTGGTCTGCATGGAAGTAGTGAGCCTAAATGCCAGCAATTGTCCTATATTATGGCATAACTCTCTTCAGAGAAAGACAAAATACAAGTAATAAGCAAAAGTTATAATGACTAACATGAAAATATAATGGCAGGAAAGAAATCTGATAGAAACAGTAATATGTTATTCACAGTTCCCTAGACCATTTTCAGTAATTTTAGTTGTATGGATCACATGTGCTCTAATTATAGTTGATCTCCATATCAATAGTGATTGTAACAATGTATGAAAGAGAAAAAAATCATTGCCTAGTTGCTGTCTCAAATGAATAACCACTTATTTTTAATCAGTAAATTCAATTCCAGATTCTCTCACAAGAGAAAACAACATTGTTACACCCTGCCCGTCAACACCTCTCAGGATTCTACATGTTTCCATCACGACCCCCTCCCTTGTAAACTCCTGTAAATACAATTCTATCCTCCCCAATCTTTTCTCACATTCCAGGTTTTACTAGGCCTCCTGGATCCATACATATTCAAATACTATTGTGATGTAACAGATAGTCAGTCTTACCGTTCCTCTGGTATTCACCTATTTTGTTCATACCTGGATTAAACTAATGAGGCAAGGAACTGAGACTTTTAGGAGCAGAATTAGGCCATTTAGCCCATTGAGTCTGCTCCACCATTCCATAATGGCTGATCCCAGATCCCACTCAACCCCATACACCTTCCTTCTCGCTATAACCTTTGATGCCCTGACCAATCAGGAAACTATCAATTTTTGTTTTAAATATACCCTCAGTCTTGGCCTCCACATTTGTCTGTGGCAGAGAATTCCACAGCTTCCATACATTATGGCTTTAAAAAACTCCTCCTTACCATGTTTCTAAAGGGTTGTCCCTCAATTTTGCAGTTATGCCCTTTAGTTCTGGACACCCACACCATAGGAAACATTCTCTCCACATCCACCTTATCTAGTCCTTTCAACATTCAGTAGGTTTCAATGAGATTCCGCCCGTATTCTTCTAATTTCTAGTCGTACAGGCCTAGAACTGCCAAATGCTCCTCATATGTTAACCCATTCATTCCTGGAATCATCCTTGTGAACCTCGTGATGCCTTCTATTGCCTAGCAGATGACTGACTGTTGAATTAAGAGGAAAGGCTTGGATATATCCTGGTATCTTGTGGCCAGGCTGTACCTGGGCAATTTCCCACTTCTTTGTTAAGTGATGGTGTTGCAATTGTTCCTTGCTTTGTCTTGAGTATTCAGATTTATCTATCATGTGTACATTGAAACACAGAGTGAAATGCATCATTTGTCTTAACAACCAATACCACCTAGACTTGTGGTGGTGCCAGTATGTGAGATGAAAGCATCGTCTCACATACCGGCACTGACATAGCGTGGCCACGATGCTCGGCAGAACAACACAGAAAACATCAAAATAGAATACAGTAACCACCAAAATAACAGCAGCAAAACAGGCCCCTTTCCTCCCACCCACATGGACAGTCCTCAAATCCAAAACAGGCCTCTAGCCACCAGTTATCAACCATTGCTTGATGACATGTACAATACAGCTGGGTATCAGAGATACCAGTCTGAGTACTGAGAAGCAGGTCAAAGTTGACCAGCCACTGGAATTCCGTACTGAAGAGTGATGTAACTTCTTCAGTGTCTTTGTAGAACAAACATTCTAGACGCCATCATCACTGAATATAACAACATACATGGAAATTTGTCTTCATCACATTAAGATTATTTTGATGTTTACGACAAATCTATTAAGCCAATTAAGAAAAATCCATGACTATTTGACAAGAAGCTGATTTGACCCATTTGTAAGAAATTGTTTGACCCAAGAAATTGTTTTGCTCTGTTTGGTGCATGCTACTTGATCAGTTAAATATGCTTGCACACCTGTGATGTGGTTTTACCAATGTTCCATCTCGTATATCTACCGCAATCATTACACCCCTGAGTGAATCAGGGTTGATCCCTTGGTACGAACGCTATGGTAGACAGAAAACCCAATGAGCCATGAAGATACATACAATGCTACAAATACACAGATACTCAAAGCACACAGCACATGGTGGATGCCCAGTTTCCAACTGCTAAATTTGCTCTGAATCTATCTCATCTGGCACAAATGAAGTGTCAAACTATGCAGGCTGCTTGGCAAACATGAATTATTTCGCTTCCTGATAGTGAATTAACAAGTATGCTTTTCTGCAGGCTTTCTGATGTTCAAGTGTCAGGGATCAGCAGCAGGTAGAACTCTTGAAATAGATTTATCATTCTGGTATCAATATAATCAGCTTCTGTCCTCCTCCCACCCTCCACTGTCTCTCCCTCTCCCTCTCCCTCTGTTACATTGCACTCTCCTCATTCCATCCGTAGCTATAGAAATCAACTTTAAAGGCTCAGAATCAGATTCAGGTATATTGTCACTGACATATGTGGTGAAATTTGTTTTGTGGCTGCGGTACAGTGCAAGACATAAGAAATTACGATATTTATCTGACAAATATACCTTATATTTAGTAAAAAGATCACAATTAATATTGCATTGTTACCTTCACAAAGTTCTTCAGATGCACCAGTTAAGGAAATGACATATGCATGGTGGAGAATTTTCCTGCACATGCATTTCACTAACACTGGAGCATTATGGTAATTGCAACATGGGGCCCAGGTGGGCTGTCTCATTCAACAGAGAATGAAAATTTGGTGAAAGCCTCAGATTTTTAAGCCTTGGGCTGCCAAGAGAGCTACAGGTGTCAGGTGAGAAACATTATGAAAAATGTATGAAATCATAAACAAGGGAAGTCACCTTGCTTTGAAACACACAACAGATTGAAGATATCTACTCTAGGTAATTCCTGGCCTTCTTTTGGCAATGGGAATTGCTCCCCATTATCATCAAGTAATATGCAAAAATTTAAGGATTTTTAATATTTCTGAAATTATGCACTGAAGGTTGATGGTAACAAGATAATGCTTTATTTTGCTTCTTAGTAATAGCTGGAAATACACACTTCTGGAGTTTGGGTCACTAACTATACACCTTGTAGTCCAGCAAATGAAGGTTGCTGACATTACTCAGAGGCAGCAGTGAGAAATTTAACAACAGAGGAAATAGAAGTAGGAGAAGGTCATTTTGCCTTTTCATTCCTATTCTGCCATTAAGTATATCTATGGCTGATTTTTTATTGCAGTGTCAGGAAACGTAGAGGAGGCTTGACCCTAAAGTAGAGCAGTGGAGATGATTCAGCGATGAAAGATCACTTTAATAATAGTCTGCAAAGATAACAAATCATAAGAGGCCACAAAACAAGAGAGAGCAGATATTAAGCACCACAGGTAACTGAAATCTAGAAGCAACTGGTTGAGGCTGGCTGGTTTGATGGGCGGACAATGACTGTGGATGAAAGCTGGATTTAAATCGGCTGCAGGTGTTGATTTGCAAACGATTGTCAAGTGACTTCTATTAGCTGGGTGGAGTTAGGGAGGTGCCTGCCTTTGCAGGCCTGACACCACCCCTCCCCCTACAGCCAGCAACCGGTGGCCCAAGACGATCTGGATAGTACAGTGGAACTCCTCATTGGGTAATGCATCCATGATGAAACTGAATGGGACCCAATAACTCTCCTCCAGGTTGTATCCTTCCCGCTGGACCAGGTACTACACACCCCATTCACAATGATATGAATCCATCCATTTGTGAACCATATACACTGGACCACCTTCCACCTTCCTAGGTTCCAGAGGTACAAGCTCAGATAGGTTGAGTGTTCATTGACAATGGTCTTGAGGCAGGACTCATGGAAGGAAGGTGTGATCCTGAGGGACAGCAGAAGCTGGAATTGGTAACTGCCTGGATTGTTGCAATGAATAATCATAAAGGGACCAATAAACTGAGGAGAGAGTTTCCTGAAGTCGATGTGCAGGGGCAGATTTCAAGTGAACAGCCAAGCTTGGTCTCCAGGACGAAGTAGTTTGGAGAGGCACAACCGGTGGCAGTAGACGTGTGCCATCTTTTAAGCATTCTGCCAGTGGCAAACCAGGGCCCTGGTGAACAGAACCCCCACCATTGGCTCCTCTGTGGAGAACGATGGAGGTTGGTAGCCATGAAGCATGTCAAAGGGTGACATACCTGTAGCAGTGGAGGTGTGTAACTTGTGGGATAGCTTGGCCCAGAGCAGTTACATCTTCCATATGGCACAGAGGTGTGATGCATCACAGAAACATCTCAACTTGCTGATTGGCTCTTTCTGACTTACTGTTAGCCTATAGATGACAGCCAGAGGACAAATTCACTGAGATATGGAGGAGGGAATGCCTGACAACTGCATATATGCGCTGGCTGCCATGTGCTCTGAGGCACTCTAGTGGACCCACTCCTCACTCCTGTCTGGCCATCCAAGCACATGACAGAACTTTGGATTTTCTGTGACACCTGTTCTGGTGGTCCACCATGATTGCAGATATGTGTCAGTTTGTCAATGCATGCCTTCAATGTACCCAGTCCAATTCCTCCAACCAGTTGTCCTTTGGCTTCTTGTGGCCCTTTGCTGGTCTCGCAGGGCCTGTGGTCCCACATTGCTAGACTTTATCACAGGCTAACCTCCTTATGATGGGGCCACAGTGATCATGAAAGTAGGGGTTGACAGATCTGGCACTCAGGGTCCCAGATCAGGGTGAGGTTCTGGGAGGGATGGAATGATGGGGTGAGGGTCGATCTCTGTTTCAGCTGAGTGGAACTGATGTGACAGGGTGTCCGCTTTAGTGTTCTTGGAGCTGGGTCAGTAGGAGATGAAGAAGTTGAATTGCTTGATGAAGAGGGCGCAGTGAGCCTAATGTGGGTTTTATTGGTGGGGTTGTTTCCAGCCGCACCCTACTGTGAGGGTCCTGAGTACCATGATGTAATTCTGTATCAAGGGCAAGCCTTGATGCAGGTGAAGTATCTGATGCCTCCCTTCCACTTCCCAGATGGTCAAAAACCCGGCACTTCTCAAAGGTGAAATCCTTAAACGTGTTTCCAGTTGGGTTCTGATTGTCACAGTTAGCAGTGTCCCAGGCTAGAGCCCAATCCAGTTAAGAGACAGGTGTCAAAGGAAATCTTGGCTTGGTTCATAAAATACAGTGATGGCTGGAACTCGAATTGTAAGATGCACTGGGACAGGAAATTGCAACATCAGGTCGGAGATCTGATAAAGTGTTTGGGTACCAGAATCCAGGGCTCCGAGAGAGGAGGTTGACTGGCACAGGGATGCTGTGTCAAGATGAAGGGTTGGTTGAGTGTGGCAAGCAGATGGTCAAAGGTGTCCTGCTGCTTCTGGATCATGTACTCATGTCAATAGACCATTTCCTTTAGTTGAGCAAACTCTGCTGGTTCAATCACTGGTTCACTCATCCTGTCAGGAAATGGAAAGGAAGCTTGACCCAGAAGTAGAGCAGCGGAGATGGTTCAGCAATGAATGCACACTTTAATAATAGGTTGCAAATGAATAGAGCCACAAGGGGCTACAAAACAAGAGAGAATGGATACTAAGCACCACAGGCAACAAGGAATCTGAGGGTTAGGAGCAACATTGGGGCTGGCTCGTTCAATGAGTGAACAAGGACTCTGGATGAAAGCTAGGTTTAAATAGGTTGCTGGTGATGAGTTGGAAATGAACGGCAGGTGACTCCTGTTAGCTGGGTGAAGACTGGGAGGGATGTGCAGGCCTGATTCTCAGTGCCTCTTCCCTGCACAAACCTTGATATATTAATTCCCTTTATATTCAAAAATCCATTGATCTCTGTCTTGGATGCTGTCTGTAACTGAACCTCATAGCCATCCAAGACAGCAAATTCTAGAGAGTTATCATCCTCTGAGTAAATAAACCTCCTCATATCTCACTTCATCTGCAGCCACGGCCACTGATTTTAGACAACCTAACTAAGGAAACCAACTCTGTATCAAACCTGTCAAGTCCTGGAAGAAATCCATTTGTTTCATGTGATCTACACTCATGCTTCTAAACTTTAGAGAATTTAATTCCTCCTGATAGGACAAATAGCCCCAACCAAACCCATGTGAACAATTACTGCACCCAATTACAAATATACCCTTCTTTGTATGGGAGACCAGTCCTGTATATACCATTCCTAATTAATTCTATTTACTTCTAATAAGTTGTTTGTATTCTTGTAGTCAAATTCTTCAGCATGCCATTTACCAATCTAATTACGTACTGCAACTATTAGTGTTCAATATATAAGGACACTAATAGAAACGCCTTTCAATTCGGCTCCATGTAAAAAAAATGCTACGTTTCTATTGGTGAATGGTCTCTGATTTGGAAATATTGTATTAAATTTGCTTTGTCATCATTCACTTATCTTTCTTATTTCCACGTGATACAACCCACACGTCCTCGTATCCTCCACGATCACCAGTTTTGCATCATCAGTAATTGTGAATATACAGTATGACACTTGGTCTTTGCATCCAAGTCACTGAAATAGATGATGCCTCCATTCTCAACACTAGCACCCACAAGGCTGTGTCATCAGCCTCCTTCTCTATTCCCTATACACTCTTGATTGTATGGCTAGATTCTGCATTAACTCCATCTGTGCTTGCAGATGATACACCAGTGGGTTGTATTTCAAATAATTATAAGTCAGAGTACAAGAAAGAGATAGGAAGCTTAATAGCATGGTCTCATGACTACAACTTTTTCCTCAATGTTAGCAAAACAAAAGAGCTGGTCACTGACGTTAGGAAGGAGATGGTCTTCATAAATGGCGCTGAGGTTGAGAGGTTGACAGCTTCAAGTTTCTAGAAGTGAACATCCCTATAGCTTGTCTTGTCAAACCACATAGATGCCATAGCCAAGAAAGCTCACCAATACCTCTATATCCTGATAAGGATAAAGAAATTTGGCATGTCCCCATCAACCCTTACCAATTTTTACCAATGAACCATAGAAAGCATCCTATATGGATACATCATGGATTGGTATGGTAACAGCTCTGACATGACTGAAAGAAAGTGCAGAGAGTTATAGACACAGTTCAGTTCATCAGGGAAACCAGCCTCGCCTTGATGGACTCTCTCTATACTTCTCACTGCCCTCAGTAAAGTAGCCAGCATAATCAAAGACTCCACCCTGATAGATATTCTCTCTTCTCCCCTTTCCTATTGACAGAGAATACCAAAGCACAAAAACATGTAACACCAGCTTAAGGTGTGGTGTTCTGTACACCACTCTTATAATATTATTGAATGTTTCCCAAGTGCAATAAAATGGACTCAAACTTGTTACAATCTTGAACCTGATTGTCCACCTGCACTGCACTTTCTTTGTAACTGTTGCACTTTATTCTGCATCCTGTTATTGTTTTGCCATTATCTACATCAATGAATCTTGTAATGAAATGATCTGCATTAACAGAGTGCAAGACAAACTTCGGGCCTCTGGCAACATGCCAACATCAGGCTCGACTTCTGGGCTTGCCAACTTCTGTCTTTGACCTTTGTGCTTTGACAACATGGACCTGCACCCTGGGTAATTTGCTGACCTGGTGTGTCACTAGCCCTCATCCCTGGGGCTTGCTATTCTGATATCCATTTACAGAGATCACTGGCCATCTACTGCAAAGCGCTCCAACCTGGATTATGGCTGATTCTTCTTTTACTGCTCTTAACCTCTAACTTCCTTCAGCTCTGTCCCCAAACCCTAACATGTCCCCTAACTAACTGTGCTGCCCCCAAATCATTCCTGAGCCACAACTTCGAAGGGGACCAGAGCTTAGCACCATCTTGACTGGAGGGTGTGAGGTTTGGTGGTAACAGCAAAGGAAGGTGTGCTCACATGTCTAACAATGGAATACAAAGGAGAGAGAGAGATGCTCCCCAGCACTATTACCTGTCAAAGTGGTGGATTTGGAAGCTTCAGGATATAGTAAAACAATGATGTTATCTATTTTTCATTCCAACCTGAAAGACCTGAGTTAGAGATTAATAAATTAAAGGCTAAGTTTTACTGAGGCAGCTAGAATGACAGAAGGAAATGATATGCAGACATGTTTTAAATAGCTTAATTGGAGGAAAGTGGCAAAGCCCACAATTGCAAAGGGAGGAACAGATACTATACTTTGAATTTGATGTGATGAGTCCAACAGTACTGAACCATTGTGAAGCCTGGTAATATTCCTTATTAATTCAACATATTTCTCTCCACAATTTGGTCTGATACAGCAAGATATTTCCAGTTATTTTTTTGAGATTTTTAGCAATTACTATGTTGTGTACCTTGCGTTTTGCTGTTCAAACTCATCTCACACCTCATCCAGACAACTCTTCCATAACCAACTCAACACAATCACCATTTGTGCCTTTTTGGTTTATCTTGGTTGCCAGGCAATAATAAATGAGAACCAAAGTACATACTATACTCTAGCCATTCAGTTTCCCAGGTACTGCCAAGTCCAGAAGTATCAACATTTAGGGATCATCATTAACCAGAAACTCAAATGGACTTTATTTGGTTCCAAGAGCAGACCACAGGCTGAGTATTTCCTGGTGCTAAATAAGTCATTGACAACCTAAAGCTTTTACTTCATCCACATGGCCCAAGTCAACAGTGTGATGAAATTCCTTCCACTTGCCTGAACAAGTGCAGCACCAATATCGCTCAAAAAAGCAGGGCACCATTCAAGACAAATCAAATAGCTTGAATGGCATCCCTCTAGCAATTGTGCACAGATGTTGCAGGGAGGACAATCTACAAAATGTGTAGTTACTCACCCAGCCTACTCTAACAGCATGTCCCATATATAAGACTTTTATCACCAAGAAGGGTAAGAGCAGCAGTGCAAGGAGATGCCACCACTACAGCTTGTCTTCCAAGTTAAAAACCATTCTTACTTGGTAATATATCATGATTACTGAATCGTTGCTTAGAACACACTTCACAATAGCTTGGCGAGTGCTTTCACCAGAATGACAGCAAGAAAGCAGTGCACTTGCAGGATCTCAATTGCAAATCAGGATGGAGAGCCAATGTTAGCCTTTCCAATGATGACCAGATATCAAAAGATAAATAAAGGAAATAAAAAATCTACTAGCATTCAGAACAATGTGGTCATTTAGCTGAAGGTTAATTAGGTAATTGAGTATCTACAGTACGGAAGGTATATAATTTGAGCTCTTTGTCATCTAGTCCTCAGCAACATTTGGTGCATTTGGCTCCTGTATCTAAGAAAAAGCAGTATGAAAAATCAATGCGCATATATCTTTATGGTTACTGGCTTCAATTGGTGTCATATTCCTTGATCTGAAAACTGCTATAATATGGTCTTTGATCTGGCAGAGAAAATACTTTGCTTCCCTGATTAGGCACATGCTCATTGATTGTCCAGCACTACAAAGATACCAGAATTTTGCAGCCTTCAAATTTGTGAGTCAGCTCAGTTCCAAGGCTGAGATTGACATTATGTGTTTGCTGTATGCTGTCATCACATTTGGACTTGGTTCTGGGCTAAACTGTTTTGCATTCTTGGTAACAACACAAACAAAATGCTGGTGGAACGCAGCAGGCCAGGCAGCATCTACAGGGAGAGGCACTGTCGACGTTTCGGGCCGAGACCCTTCGTCAGGATGAAGAAACGTCGACAGTGCTTCTCCCTATAGATGCTGCCTAGCCTGCTGTGTTCCACCAGCATTTTGTGTGTGTTGTTGTTTGAATTTCCAGCATCTGCAGATTTCCTCGTGTTTGCATTCTTGGTTATCATTTCCATTGAAATAGCCATTCTGTATGCCTTCTCAAATGGAAGCTTTCTCATACCTTGCAGATTTGCTTTAATGTTTAGCTATGTAAATAGAATATGTATCAGTCGCATTTTCAAGGGACATAAATTGTTATTCTTTGACAGATCCTAATGGAATCTCTCAGCTTCTGGTCTCTCCTGCAGCACTTGTTACTCTTCAGCAATTTCAAAAGGTTGGTATTATAGCCCTCTTCTAATTTCCATTCACCTTTTGACGGTAGAGGCAGATATATTAGAGACGTTAAGAGTCCCTTAGATAGGCACATAGATGAAAGAAAAATGGAGAACTCTGTAGGAGGGAAAGGTGAGATTGATCTTAGAGTACGTTAAAAGTTGGCATAATATTGTGAGCCAATGGGCCTGGACTGGGCTGTACTATATTCTGACTTAGGTAAGAGGTACATTTTTCACTTCCCTCTTCTGCCTTTTCTTTACTCACTTTCATTTCAGTGCACTGAATGCACAAAAGAATATTTCAAGTTATTCCTACATTGAAATTCCATAAAAGAGTCAAAAGTTAACAGTGTAGGCTGTAAGTCCTTCTGCCGCCATCTCATATTGCTTCCTGCTGCATGCCAAACAGAAACTTTCCATGCCAAAACAAAATGTCCACTGCTCACTCTATACACAAAATGTCCACCACTCACTTATTTCGCTAACTGTTACTGCTCTGCAGAATATCCTGCCCACACATTTCTCACTTGATATATTTTTTTAAATCAATGCAGCCACTCAGATTCGCATCCTGCTGCCTTTGCTGCCTCTCTCTGCTGCCTACAATTCTCTCTCACCATGCCAGAGTTTTGCACGCCCACTCTTTACTCATCACCGGTGTTCTGAACAGTTGCAACACCAAGTGCTGGATTGTGACAACAGAACCTGTCTGTTCCCTCACTCCTCGGGTGGATGATCAGTATGAGAAAGGTCCAGGTAAGTCTGGGTCAGCTTGTTCTGTCTTACTAACAATCATTGTTTATCCATGTGGATACTGATACCCCATCCTTACTGCCACTGCAGTGTGCTGGGTTTGCAGATTCCTTTACTAAGCCTGCTGCTTCAGCACCTGATTTACTCAGACCAATAGTGTTACCTGAGCACTGGCTTCTTTCTAAAGAGAGATGAACACAGGGTAAGAACCGATGTTAGAAGAAAACTTAACCAAGGTAGTTACATCATACATAGTAGTGGTGATGTCATCACGCTTTGTGTCACACAGTGTGATTATGTGTACACACATGGCCAGATGTTTATACCCACTCACATAGGTATCATAAATATTGTATACTTACTGATGCGCCAAATGAGGCGCGGGCACGAACTTTACCTTTACTTCTCCATACAATTCCAATGTAGATTTAAATTGGGCAAGACTGTCTTTTGCATGAATGCTCGGAAAAATAGACTGATGTAGATGTGTATATATATATATATATATCTAATGTGTGTATATAATGTATTTTACTTTATTTATAAAGTTAGATAAAATGGCGATTTCTGCAATTGCTATTATTTATTAAAGTTGACATTTCCCTTCCTCTTTTAACCACCTTTTATCATCTGTTTTTTATTCTAATTCATCCTTCTGCTCATATATAGGTTCACCTGGCTGAATGTAATGATTTGACTGTTTGTTTTGACCATTTGAAATGCAGCTAGATAATCCGCATGTTGTCATGAAGTCACACAAATCTATCTGTAACTGGTTTGAATTTACCCAATATTCTCAGCAAGAAAGAGTTGCCAAGCAACCCAGGAGGCTGAAACATTCTGACGTGATCACAGAGATGTGAGCATCACAGGAGAAGGATGGTGAGGGACATAAATAATGCAATAAAAGATGCAGCTTGGATTTAGTTTCCCTTTGGAAGCATCAGGAATGTGAAGGAAATAAAGGAGCAGGAAATGATTTAATTGCTTACACATCTTAATAACCTGGGATTATATTAAACCTGAATATACCATATTAGAAAGTAAATCTACATGACAGATTTTCTTTTACACTGGCACTAGAAAAATTGAGTACAAAATTTTACACAATCTTAAATTCCATTATTCTTTTGACATTATCACTTGAGCAAAATTCTGTCAACACTGATCTCAGAGATGTATTCAATATGAACATGGAATTAGCCACGGTATGATTTACAGTTACTGGAAATGTTATTTTCTGTTGCTATATAATCTGCTAATGCCTTTTTTAGATTTTGAACATGCAAACATGTGGGTGACTCATTATTATAAAAGAGGCAGAGACCATCTCCAAATAAAATTATTGCAGGGAGTGTAAGCTCTGTTGTGAGAAAATACTGAATGTTCAATTCATTCACTTTATCATTAAATTCAGTACTGCTATTAGCCCTATATACCATAAATTATAATGAACCACAAATTTCATGGTACACTTTGAACAATTAGATAAAAGTTGTGTTGCTTGAGTCAAAAAATCAAAATCTGATGAACACTGCTGTGGTTGTAAGTCATACAAATGCTTCTGCCAGGAACTCCAATGAGCACCAAGCCATTTTTTCAATTAAGTTCATTTAGACTCTTGAAATCTCATGTAGCAGTTTTAAGTGAAGAATATCTTTTGAACTGAAGCTTAATCATTTGAAATGCTGAATACCTGCATAGATCTGATACATCAGTTCTGTTCCCCACAGCAATCTTGTCAAACTATAAGTGCATTGTTCTTCCTAGGGAGCTCTAGAAAGAGCCTGAGTAGCTTGGGGAAAAAATAGTTTACAAGGTCAGAGGTCAGCCTCTGTGGAACTATACCCAAGAACAAAAAGTGTACTTTTAGGAGAGCTAATGTAAAACTGAGGTGGGAAGGATGCATATGCATAAAGGAAAATAACAGTTTAAAACTCTCATGTCAAGTTACTGCAGTATGGAGACACTGAAAGTCACCTTTCCAGGAACTGTTAGATGGCAATATTTGAAATTAAGGAGGGTTTGATAAGAAACTATCTAAAGAAAGCCGAGAAAGGATCATGGCTAAATTGAATTAATTAATCTAGGAGTAAGGAAAGAGATAAAGAATGATCTGATGAATTCAGTAGCTAATTGAACAGAATAGCATTAGGCTGGCTACTTTCCAGTTACTCCAACAGTTATATTGGATCAGTCTTAATCCTATATGTGTGCTTGACCTCTTTATCAATAAAACATATGAAAGAAAGTAAAAATGTCTCAAATATCTGAAATTAGAAAAGCTTGTATTCAAATATTCAGAACTTAGAAAAAACGTTTCACCATACTTCATGAAAGTAATCAAACAATAGATTGATTTTGGTGGCACTAGTGAAGATGAATAGAAGTTTGGTCAAAGAGGTTGCTTTAAGAAGTGCTTTAAAGGAGGAAAGAGATGCAGAGATGCAAAGAGGTTCAGTGAAAAGATTCCTGACGTCAAAGGTCTTGGTGCATAAACTAATTTAGCATAAAGATTTACAGAACAGTAGATATCTCAAGTTGCTGATGTACCTGAAGAGAGAGAGAGGGAGAGAAATAGAGAGCAGCAAAGACAGAAGAAACGATATTTTTGTTATATTTTGCAAATTGTTGTGGCTTTTTTTTACAATATGATGGTAATCCTGTTATCTTCTCTTTTTCTGGATACTTGTAAATCTTAATCCTCCACTAGTTCTTGTGATAAAAGCATAAAACAGAGACAGATAAATGGAAGGTTATCATTTAAATTGATGATTGCAATTAGACAATTGAACAATCTGAAACTAATTAAGTAAATACATAAAGTGCAAGTAGACGTAGAGTACAATGAACAGAATATCCAGCAGCTGATAGAAATACAAGATCAGTGATCAGATGATGTTGATTTTTCATCATAACCGATGAATGCAGAAACATTGATAACAGAGCTTGCTTTTGAGTTAGAACTAAATTATGGTGAAGATCTTGAGGCATTGATAGACGTGGCAATGGATGGGATGAAAGTTGATAGACAGTTCTTCCTTATTTTGTTTTTATTTCAGATTTCCAATATCTGTACTTTTTTATTTTTCAAAAACAGCCTTTCCTATTAGCTGATAATATATGGTTTAAGGGCACAGAGTTAAAGTTCTGTACAGGAGATGCAGGTGAATATGAGGAAGAGTCTTTTTGTACAGTGGGTAGTAATGACTTGGAACTTGATCCTATGAGGACAGTGGAAGTAGAGGTGATCAAGGTGAAAGGAATCTGCATGGGTACTGAGAGAAATGAGGATGTAGGCCTGGAAGGAAAGAATATGTTGACTAGATTGTTTTACAGCTTGCTGACCTGATCTCGATGAGCCAAATGGCCACTTCTGTGCTATACTCTCTATGTAAACCTATTGCTTAGCAGTTTGATTTCACCGTTATTGAACACATCTTTCCCGTTCTGTGAGTGGGAGAATGGAGCAGTCCCAAGTCAGATGCATTGGCTCGAGAGGCTTCAGCAAGGAGACGCAGGTGAGTAGCAGGTAAGAACAGTTAACGATTCTTTTTTGTCTAGTGGTTAACAAAAAGATACTAAATTACAACAAACTTAGTCAAATAGGAATGCAGGGTCAGGTGACATGTTGTAGCTGCATGATGTGGGAGCTGGTGGACCCCATTGGAGCTCCTGTTGACCATCTCTTCAGTAAGTATTGGTTGCTCAAGGAAATCAGCCTCAAATTTAATGACCTGCGATCTGAGCATCAAGCACTACCATGCAACAGGGAGGGGGAGAGTTACCTAGTCACTGTATTTCTGGAAGCAGTCACACATGTTCGATTAACTAACTCAAATTTGGTCTGTGGCAAGGGACAAGGGACTGTACTTGAGGCAGGTCGGGGGGGGGGGGGGGGGTTCCAAGTGGGAGTGCTGGAGGAACCTCAGCCCTTGAACTTGGCCTAAAGGTTGGAGATTGTTGCTCCCTGTGAGGATGAAAGTGGAAGCTGTAGGAAGGATGAGTAACCAAACTGTAGTGCTGCGGTCCTTGGAGCCACTCAAGAGGGGGGAGAGAAGAGGAATGTAGTTGTAATTAGGGATGGTATAGTCAGAAGAATAGATGTGGTTCTCCATGGCAAGGATTGAGAGTCCAAAGGCTGTCTTGTCTGCCTGCTATCTGGGCTTAGGATATCTCAACCAACTTGCAGAAAAATGTGGAGGTGGAGGAGAAAGAACCAGTTGTCATGTTCCATGTGGGTACCTACAATGTAAGAAGAACAAGAGGTTCTGCTGAGGGAACTTGAGCTGCTAGGGACTAAATTAAAAAGCAGTAACAAAAAGGTAATAATATCAAGATTTTTACCTCAGCCACATACAATTTGGCACAGATTTAATGAAATCAGAAAGCTAAATGCGAGGCTCAAAGATTGGTGTGGGAAAAATGTGTTTGAATTGGTGGGATTGGCACCAGTATTGGGAAGGAGGGAGCTGTTCTGATGGAATAGAATCTACCTGAATCATGCTGGGACCAGATTCCTAGTGAATCACATATCTAGGGCAGTGGATATGGTTATAATCTAAATAACAGGGGTGTGTGTTCAATAACTTGGAAAGTAGGATAAAGTAAAAGGGAAAGAAAGTGCAGGAGAGGATACAGAAGTCTCCAGAATAAAAAAAAGCTGAAAAGTTTAGAAACATATAAAAATTTAAATACAGGCAATATTAAGGCAAAATTGAAAAGAAGGTGGACAGTACAGAACTGAAGATGTTATATTTGAAGATACACAGTACATGTAATAAAGTAGATGATTGTGTAGCACAGTGCAAATGTCAGGTATGATATTGTGAATATCACTGATGTGGTTGAGAGAAGATCACAGCTGGGAACTTAACATCCAAGGGTACACATTTTATTGAAAGGACAGGCATATGGGCAGATGGGATGGGTGACTTTGTCGATAAAAAATGAAATCAATTCCTTGGAAAGAAATGACATAGGATCTGAAGATATAGAATCTTTATAGGTAGAGTTAAGAAAGTCCAAGGCTAAAGAGACCATGATGGGAGTTATGTACAGGCCTCCAAACAGTGGCCAGAATATTGGGTACAAATTACAATGGGAGATAGAAAAGGCATGTAAAAAGGGCAATGTTACTATGGTGATGAGGGATTTCATTTTGCAGGTTTTGGAAATATCAGGTTAGTGCTGGCTTCCAAGAAAATGAATTTGGATTATACCTACGAGATAGTTTTCTAAAGCAGCTTGGGAAAAGGCAATTCTAGATTGGGTATTGTGTAATAAACAAGACTTGAATTAGAATCAGAATCATGGGCATAAATCATGAAATTTGTTGCTTTGTGGCAGCAATGCATTGCAATACATGATAATGAAAAATACTGTGAATTACAATAAGAAATAGATATTAAAATTAAAATAAATAAGTCGTACAAAAAGAACGAAAGAAAAGAAAAAATAGTGTGGTAGTGGACACGGGTTTATTATTCATTCAGAGATCTGATGGTGGAGGAGAAGAAGCTGATCCTAAAACATTGAGTGTGGGTCTTCAGTCTCCTGACCACATCCTTGACTGTAGCAATGTGAGGAGGGCATGTCCTGGGTGCTGGGGGTCCTTAATAATGGATGCCACCTTTTTGAGGCACCACCGTTTGAAGATTTTAGGTAAAGGAACCCTTAGGAGACAGTGATCACAATATGATAGAGTTCATCCTGCAGTTTGAAAGGGAGAAGCTAAAATTGGATGTTTTGGTATTAAGGTGGAGTACTGGGAACTACAGAGGCATGAGAGAAGAGCTGGCCAAAGTTGATTGGAAGGTGGAGCAGTGGTGGCTGAGGTTGCACTTAACATCAGTAAGACCAAAGAAGTGACTATGGACTTCAGAAAGGGTAAGATGAGGGAACACACACCAGTCTTCATAGAAGGATCAGAAGTGGAAGGAGTGAGCAATTTCAAGTTTCTAGGTGTCAATATCTCTGAGGATCTACCCTGGGCCCAACATATCGATGTAGCTACAAAGAAGGGATGACAGTGGCTATGTTTCATTAAGAGTTTGAGGAGATTCGGCATGTCACAAAAACACTCAGAAATTTCTATACATGTATCATGGGGAGCAATCTAACAGGTTGCATCACTGTCTGGTATGGGGATGGTGGGGGTTGCTACTGCACAGGATAAAAAGAAGCTGCAGAAAGTTGTGAACTTATTCAGCGCCATCATGGGCACTAGCCTCCGTAGTATACAGGACATCTTCAAGGACTGATGCTTCTGAAAGGCAGCGTCCATCATTAATGACCCCCATCACCCAGGACATGCCCTCCTCTCATCAGGAAGGAGAGAAGCCTGAAAGCACACACTCAACAAATCAGGAACAGCATCTTCCCCACTGCCATCCAATTTCTGAATTACATTGAACTCGTGAATACCACCTCACTACTTCTTTATTTTTATTTGTTTAATATTTATTTAATTTAACTATTATATATATATTTACTGTAATTCACAATTTTTTCTCTATTATCATGTATTGCATTGCACTGCTGCTGCAAGGTCAACAAATTTCACAATACATGCCGATGATATTAAACCTGATTCTCATTCTAAGTTATTTGGAAAATGCAGGATTAGTTCATCCCAAAGATGAAGAAGAATTATAAAGGGACGATGAGGCAACCAATGCTAACAAGGGAAGTCAAAAACAGCATAAAAACAAAAGAATTGGCATACAGTATAGCAAAATGTAATGGGAAGTGAGAGGATTGGGAAGCTTTAAAACACCATCAGAAGGCAACTAAAAAGCAATAAAGAGAGAAAAGATGAAATATGAAGGTAAGCTAGCCAATACTATAAAAGAGGATACTAAAAGTTTTTTTTTCAGATATATAAAGAGAAATAGAGAGGCAAGACTGGATATTAGACTGCTGGAAAATGATGCTGGAGAGGAACCAAAAATAGCTGATAAAATGTATGCGTATTTTGCATCAGCCTTCATGGTGAAGGACACGAGAAGGATGCCAGAAATTTGAGTGTCAGGGGTAGAGTGATTGTGCCTGCTATTATTGAGGAGGAGGTGAGTGGGAAGCTGAAAGGTCTGAAGGTAGTCAGGTTACCTGGACCGAACAGACTACACCCCACTGTTCTGAAAGAGGTAGCTGAAGAGATTCTGGAGGCATTAGCAGTGATATTTCACGAATCACTAGTTTGTGGAATGGTTCCAGAAGACAGGAAATTTGCAAATGTCACTCCACTCTTTAAGTAGGGAGGGAGGCAAAAGGCAGAATATAGACCAGTTGGACTGATCTCAGTGATTGGCAAGATTTTAGAGTCCCTTATTAAGGATGTGTTTTTGGAATACTTGGAGGCATATGATAAAATAGCCTGTAGCCTGCATGGTTTCCTCAAGGGGAAATCTTGTCTGACAAATCTGTTGGAATTCTTTGAGGAAATAACAAGCAGCTTAGACAAAGGAAAGTCAAAGGATGTTGCTTACTTGGATTTAGAGAAGGCCTCTGACAAGGAGCTGCATATGAGGTTGCCAAACAAGACAAGAGCCCATGGCATTGCAGGGAAGATACTAGCATGGATAGAAGATTGGCTGACAAGCAGGAGGCAAAGAGTGGGAATAAAAGGGGGCTTTTCTGTTTGAGTTCTGGCAATTAGTGGTGTTCTGCAGCAGTCTGTGTCCACGAATTTTCATGTAACATGTTAATGATCTGGATGATGGAGTTCAGGCTCCTATGTCTTATGGTTTGACATAGATTAGGGGATCATAAAAATTATAAAGTTGATATATTTTCACTACAAGAAATTATTACTGCGAACAAGCGGGTCAGCTCAGTTAAGCTCTATGGTAACCATACAAGCTGCTATTGAGATGAAGGCCAGATGGAGGAGAAGGAGGAAAACATTGCTGGGGGAAGAAAGAATGGTGGCATCGCATTTTCCAGGTTGCTTGATACTGCATCTTCATAAGGAAAATAACAAATGTAAAACAATGAAAGAAAACATCCTTTATTGAAGTCTGTGAATCAGCAGGGACTTTCACAACAACGCATCAAAGATTATCCACTAAGTGTTTTGGGATGCAGTAATCTTCATGTACACTTCACTAGTTTCTCTTTTTAAAGTAAGTAATAAACTCAAACAACAGTCACTTTTCTGCATATGACCAACATTACCATTATTTAACTGCTTGCAGGTATGAAATTATGCAGTTACCTAATCTTTGACTGATACACACTCAGTGGTCACTTTATTACGTACATCTGTACACTTGCTCGTTAACTTAGTTGGTGCTCAGACCAACCATCAGAATGGGGAAGAAATGTGATCTAAGTGACTTTCACTGTGGAATGATTGTTGGTTCCATTCAGGGTGGCTTGAGTGTCTCAGAAACTGCTGATCTTTTCGGATTCTCATGATCAACCATCTAGAGTTTACAGAAAATAATGTGAAAGCCAAAACGAGATCCATTGACAGGAAGTTCTGCAGGGAAAAACACTTTGTTAATGAGAGAAGTCAGAGGAGAAAGGCCAGACTGTTTAAAGCTGACGGATAGGGAACAGTAAATTAAATAATCACACGTTACAACAGTGGTGTGCAGAAGAGCATCTCTAAATGCATAACACATTGAACCTTGAAGAGGATGGGCTACAGCAGCAGAAGACCACAAACACACACTCAGTGGCCACTTAATTAGGACAGGAAGTACCTAATAGAGTGGCCACAGAGTGTATAAACGTAACCAGACATAACGTCATTTTGCTACTCGGTCTTTTCAACCAGCTAACCAAATAAGGCTGTAGACTAAAGCCACTCATGATGGGCTGTCCTTAGCTCACACCTGGTCCAACTCATTTATTGACAAAGCTATTTACCGTTGTTGCAGTTTGTTCCTCAACCTCATGATGTCATGAAGGATCTGTTGTAGACACTGCCTACTCACATTTCTCACTGCCTTCAAAGAGCATTATTTGCTTCACTTAATGAGCCACAGTGAAGTGAACATGTGCCCAACCCTTTCAGGCAGACACACCAACTGTCAACACTGCAAATCTTCGACTTTTAAAGAACGCTAGTATTCTTGTCTTTATGACAGGTAAGTTCTTTGCAGATAACGCCAAATTTCATTGCAAATATATTCCTTCTCCTTCATAATGATTCTATAGCTTTATATCTCCTTAGCACACAAACCTTGCATATGCTGATGAAACTATTGATTTAACTCTCCCTGGAAGCTCAGCTGCTCATTTTTTTCTTTAGAACAAGCCTTGCAATCCTCTTTTGATGGATTGTCGTCAAATCCCTTCCACAATTTTTCCAGTGCATTATTCCCTGTACCTCATTTCCCTCAACTTCCCTCAATAGAGGCAGCTGCCTTTAATTGTTGGACAATCATCCCAAGTTAAACTTTCTTCCACTCTTGCAGGAAGTGGAATGTCAGCGACTGATCACATTATTACTTCATTAGAACTGCAGGCTGTGACTGATCTGTCAATGTTTGAGATCTGCAGGTATCTTAGCACCTCTCAAGTCCAGTGCAGTTCATCAGTTATACATCAGTTCACCCTGATGTATAAGTGTGGTAAGATATCTTTACTAATTCAGATTTATTTCTCTCATGTACATCGATATATACAAAATGCAATACCTTCTCTGCCTCTGCAAGGGTTCCCAATACCAGTTTGTTCTGCATGTGGTTGAGGGATTTCTAATACATTTCCTGGCCTAAAGATCCGGTCTGCTTCCATTTGCAACAGTGCAAATGAACTCGAGGTTTGGAGTCACAGCCTGCAGCTCCAGCAGAATAGTTATCGAAAGTAAGCAATGGATGGCTATCAATAAATGTACTTATTGTTACTTTGTGATCAAAGTGATGGCTTAAATGTACTTTCTCATTCTCTTTTGCTGTTCAATAGATGCCTTTCAGCTTTCCGCTTTCCATGTTGTCAGGTTCAATTTTGTGTCTAGCATTCCAGCAGGACTGTTTCATTTTCTTACTTCTTTGTGTCTGTGGTGAACTACATATACCTGTCTGGACACGCCCCCTGATGACTGCTCCTGTGGCTCCTCCCACAGACCCCTGTATAAAGGTGATGGAGGTCTGAGCCCGGCCTCTCAGTCTCCAGGATGTAGTATGGTGGTCACTCACTGCTTGTTCCTTCTTCCAGTCAATAAAAGCCGATACCTCGCTTTTACGTCTCAGAGTGAGTTATTGATGGTGCATCAGTGTCTTCATGAGCAGTCTCTGGCCCCTCCCACTGCTCCTTTTCTAAAACGTTTCTGAAAGCATCGTCTGACCAAAATTTTGGTCACTTGCCTTAATCACCCCTGCCTTAGCTTGGTGTTAGTTTTTGTTATTGTCACATTACATTCCTGAGAAATACTTTGCAATTTTTCATATTATTATGAAAGATATAAAATTCTAGTTGTTATGTTTTTTCTGGCTGCAACAAAAAAACCAAAATGAATTATGTATTTGCAGAGAGACGATAAATCTGTGAACATGATTCCAGTTAAAATCTCTTCCAGAGGGGAAAAATATTAAGGCCGCTAATTTACAGATGTGCTGCAAATAAATTATAAATCTATTTCCATAAATCAGCACACTCCTAATGAATTACCTGTAACGTGTTCTTAAAGAGAGTATTCTCTAATTATAAGCAGACCCAGAAGACATCATTAATACTAACCTTCTGCATTTTCGATCTAAACCCTTCGTCTTCTCCCAGTTCTCACCAGGTTTATTTAATGGAGGTCTGGTGTGAAGCCAGCAGCTGCCCATTTTTGACTTTCTGTGACAAAGTGGGTAAAGAGGGCAGTGGAGAGGGACAGCCAATAGTTGATGGCATATAGAACTCATATTTCAGGAGTGGTGATTGTATTCTGTATCTCTGATTTGTTTAAAAATGAGCATACTCACATTAATGGGTGGAACTTTCTATAGAACTTTTTTAAAAACCAGATCACATTAAACTTAAGTTTCTGGAGGTCAATCCTATATTTCAAGTATTAAAATGTTTGGTAATTTTGTTGCAAAACCTGATATAATTCTGTTTCAAGGATTCCTCTGGGTACTGAGCCAACCTCACTGGCTATTCATAAAGCAACTCTTTAGATCCAGAAATAATATAAATTGTGTGCCACAGGTTTTTCTAAGACCAACAATCTGCCATTCAAAGCAGAATCATTTTCCTTTTCAAATGCATAAAGAGTTTAGGAAGCATGTCATGTTTCCATAGTTTCAGAAACTCTGCAGAGATCTCATGAAGATTTTGCACAGGCTGCAAAGTGGTGGTAACACAAAAAATGCTCTGACAATGCGAGAAAGGAAAGCTGAAGATAAAAACAAAATTGGAAATGTGTGTATAATAAAGACATTTTTTCTTCATATCTTTGCACAAACTCAGAATTTGACCTGTTTCTTTCTGTTTTATAATTGACACAAGTTCTTGGATTAAAACTGTTTAGCTGTCACATCAGTCACCATGGTAATACAGATTTTAAAAAAAGTTGACCAGAGTGCGAGTGGTGTTCAACTAGATGCCTTGTTTGACTGTCAAATGTTATATCCACTATTTATCAGATCAATAAAGAATTTTCACTTGTAAACATGTTTGACTGTATTATATGGCTTTGCTAAAGTGGAAGACAGAATAATGTCAGAAAATGGCTGATATTGGTACAATAATGATATTACCATAAGTGCAGCTATTAGCAATGACTCTGAACCAAATGAAAAATGGAATTTGTGTCTTTACTAGCTTCACTTATTCAAATACTTAGAAGGTGAACTCAGCCATCAACTATGTAATGCGAAATGGTCCATCACATGTTTTTTTGTAATGCAAAGCTACATCATATGTGCATATGTCAAGAAATCTGAGTTGAAAAAAAACTTTATGGTTACTTATTTGCCTTTTTACATAAATTCCGTGAGAGTGAATCTTACTTCATATCTAAAATTTCTGGAGTAACACTCACAAAATGCTGGAGGAGCTTAGCAGGTCAGGCACATCAATGGAAAAGAATAAATCATTGATGTACCGGGCCGAGATCTTTCATCAGGACTGGAAAGGAAGGTGGACAGAAGCCAGAGTAAAAGGTGAGGGGAGGGGATGAAGAACAAGCCAGCAGATGATAGTTGAGGCCAGATGAGGGGGAAGGTGGGTGAGTGGAGAAGGGGGATGAAAAAGCTGGGAGGGGATTGCTTTATCAAGAACCTTTGCTGTTTGCTGCAAAAGGAAAATATCTTCGGGGGGGGGGAGCTACCTATTTCAATTCACCTTCCCTTTCCTATTTTGATATGTCAGTCCATGAACTCCACTAATGTCATAATGAGGCCACGCTCAAATTGGAGGAGCAACACCTCATATTCCATGTACATAGTCTATAACCTGATGGCATGACCATCGATTTCTCTAACTTCAGGTAATTTCCCTTCCTTTTCTCATTTGTCATACTGGTTACCTTCTCAACCCTTCTTTTCTCTACACCTGGTCACCACCTCCCTCTGGTTCCCCTCTTCCTTCTTTTTCCTCTACTGTCCACTGTCCCCTCTAATTAAATTCTTTCTTCTTATGCTCTTTACCTCTTCCACCTATCCACTCTCAGCTCTTTGTTTTATTCCCCTCTCTCACCCATCAATATTTAAGACAGAGTTGGATAGATTTTTCCATAATAGGGGAATTAAGGGTTATGAGGAAAAGGCAGGTAGGTGGAGATGAGTTTATGGCCAGAACAGCCATAATCTTATTGAATGGCAGGGCAGGCTCGATGGGCCAGATGGCCTACTCCTGCTCCTATTTCTTATGTTCTCATCCATCTTCCCCCTCACCTGGTTTCACCTATCAACGGCTAGCTTGTACTCCTTCCCCTCTCCCCATCATTCTATTTTGGCTTCTCCCCTCTTTCCTTTCCACTCCTGATAGGACCATAAGACCATAAGATATAGGAGCAGAATTAGGCCATTTGGCCAATCGAGTCTGCTCCTCTCAGCTGCAATCACCTATCTTTCCCCCGTATCCCTTCATACCCTGACTAATCAAGAATCTATCAACCTCTGCCTTAAATATACATAAAGATTCGGTCACTGACTTGACATAAAGACTGATGAAAGGATTTGGCCTGAAATGTTGACTATTTGTTCCCCTCCATATATTCTGCCTGATTTCCTGAGTCTGTTACTTTGAGTGTTGCTCAAGATTTCCAGCATCTGCCGATCTCTGGTGTTTCTCTAATTTCTGGGTAGTGATTTGTGGATTCTGTAAGGATGAATTTCCTTTACTTGAATGACCACAAAGTGTGGCAAAGTTTTGCTGTACCATTGATCCAAAATAACTAAAAATGATAAATATTAATATAATATAATTTTTCCTTAAGTAGTAAAGATCCTGTGCTTTTAATTATTTAAAGGTTAAAAACTGATGATGTCAAATACAGAAATGACATTTATATAATTGTGGTTTCAGTCATTTTACTATGTTTGCTTCATCGTTCCACAATCTAAAATGGGAGCCTGCATTTATACTGTATGATCTGTATTATGGGTATAAAACATAACTAGATACCTCACAAAAGTTAATATAAGCAGACAAAATTTGAACAAACTGCTTCAAAAAGGAGATGGGGCCCTCAGAAATCTATGTCAAATGTGCACCTGTATAAAACTTGTATGATGAATTAATTGTACAGAGAGTGCAAAGGAACTTAACCTTCAGTTATTTGTATTGTTCCTTCATTTCAAAGACTCGAAAATTTAAAAAAAGTTAGTGTTGAAGGTTTAACAGCAAATATTGGTTGCAAATCATTGGTTTTTTCAGTGAGTGCCATGCAATTGAAAATCCACATAACCTGTAATAAATCAGATTTTTAATGACTTTTGTGTCAAATCCATGTCAGCTGGGAAATTTGACCAGGCACTTCCCAACTTGAGCTCACATGACACTGAAAAAATCTGTGAAGCTGGAGCATGAGATAATGCCATTCACCATATAATGGTGCTTTGAGCATTTATAAAAAATTGCTATGGGGCTTTATCATGGGCCAATCATGAATGATGAAGCTCTGACTACTGTAGCTATCACCCTCACACCAACTCATACATCCCAATCCTCCAATACTCCAAAGTGCACCAAAGCAGAAGAACCCTGATCACTCACTTATCTGCTGCCCATCATCTGTGCCCCTAGTTAATCCTGTGAGTCTATTCACCATCTCGGCACACATCATGCCTCCAACCCCAAGCTCCAATTGTGATCCCACCTTCATCAATATACCTGTAGCTTGCTTTCAACACTCTTCCAAATGCACCACTGATTTTCATCTCACCACATCATATGCAGTATACATATTGCCTGCTAGATTTTCAGTCAGCTTTTGACTTTGGCCTCAAGAGAGGAGACCAAATAATACAATATTAACTTCAAAATAATGTGACGCAGAGTAATTTGCTAAAGGCTTGTTCACAAGTGAATTTTGACCTGTAGAGACAACGCTGCACTTAAGCCAGACTTGGGTACACTGGAATCTCCAGGCAGAAATATATTTGGAAAGTTGTACCTTTTTGCCAAAATTCATTGAAAAATGCTGAATGGCGATTGGATAGATGACAGGTGGGGCATGTATTTTACCTTCTTGATCACAGGTTCATTACATCTGATATTGTATGCAGTAAATTTATAATTATCAGAATCCCTCCAAATATTGCAGTCCTTACACCCGACTGCTACTTGATTCTTAGTGAGAATCTGATGACAAACATTTCTGGATTTTTTTAACATGAGAAATTAATATTATGCTTAATGTTAATTTCATATTCAGAACATGGTCATCACTGATCATGGTATCATTTATTGCCTATTCTAAGTGACCTTGAGAAGGAAATGGTAAGCCAATGGTTAATGTTCTTCCACAGTGCTATTGTAAAAGGACAGTAGGGAAGATTTAGACCCACTGAAGATTAATGAGTTTCAATAGATATCCAAGTCAGGATGGTGTGTATAAGGGGACCTACAGTAGGTGGTATTCACACACACCTGCTGCCCTTAATCTTCTTGGTCCCAGAGGTTGCAGGTATGCAAAGTGTAGTCAGAATGGTCTCAGTGAGTAACTGCAATGTGTTTTGTACACAATGCACACTGATCACTCTATGCCACTGCGTTGGGTAGCTGATGGGATACAAATCAAAAAACGTGCTTTGCCTGCGGTGGTTTTGATCTTCTTGAGAATTAATGGAACTGCATTCATCCAGGCAATTGGAAAGTATTCCATAACAGACAGACAGACAGACATACTTTATTGATCCCGAGGGAAATTGGGTTTCGTTACAGCCGCACCAACCAAGTATAGTGCAGAAATAGAGCAATATAAAACCATAAATAATTAAATATTAAGTTAATCATGTCAAGTGGAAATAAGTCCAGGACCAGCCTATTGGCACAGGGTGTCTGACACTCAGAGGGAGGAGTTGTAAAGTTTGATGGCCACAGGTAGGAATGACTTCCTATGATGCTCAGTGTTACATCTCGGTGGAATGAGTCTCTGGCTGAATGTACTCCTGTGCCTAACCAGTGCATTATGGAGTGGATGGGAGTCATTGAGAAGATGGCATGCAATTAGGACAGCATCCTCTTTTCAGACAACACCGTCAGAGAGTCCAGTTCCACCCCCACAACATCACTGGCCTTACGAATAAGTTTGTTGATTCTATTGGTGTCTGCTACCCTCAGCCTGCTGCCCCAGCACACAACAGCAAACATGATAGCACTGGCCACCACAGCCTCATAGAACATCCTCAGCATCATCCGGCAAATGTTAAAGGACCTCAGTGTCCTCAGGAAATAGAGACGGCTCTGACCCTTCTTGTAGACAGCCTCAGCGTTCTTTGACCAGTCCAGTTTATTGTCCATTCATATCCCCAGGTATTTGTAATCCTCCACCATGTCCACACTGACCCCTTGGATGGAAACAGGGGTCACCATGTTGCCTTAGCCCTCCTCAGGTCCACCACCAGCTCCGTAGTCTTTTTCACATTAAGCTGTAGATGATTCTGCTCGCACCATGTGACAAAGTTTCCCACCATCGCCCTGTACTCAACCTCATCTCCCTTGCTGATGCATCCAACTATGGCAGAGCTGATTTGCAGCTTGTAGATAATAGACAGACCGTGTCGTATCAAAAGAAGAGGAGCTCACCTCCAAATACCCAGCTCTGATCTGTTCTTGCAGCAACGTGAGGAATTGAGAGCTACAGGGAACTGACACAGAAGAGGGGTTGAGGCCAGTGTAGAATAGTCATGATCACATTGAATGGCAGGGCAGGCTTGGGAGGCCAGGTGACCTATTCCTGTTCTTATTTTTCTTGTACTTCTGTGTTTTTAAAACTGATCAAGTTGATCTTAAGTTTAATGGCAGCAGACAAGTTATTGATAGTGAAGAACTGACAACGGTAATGCAACTGAATTGTAAAGGTAGGTCATTGTACCCTCTCTTTTTGGAGATGGCTGTTGTCTAGCACTTGTGTGCGTCACATATAATTCCATTTATCAGCACATGCTTGAATGTTCTGCTAGTCTTGACACATGCAGAAAGGGCTGCTTCATGTTCAGAGGAATTGGAAATGGAATGGAATATTCTGCAATGATCCCTTAACATCCCAACTTCTGAGTTTATGCTGGCAGGAAGGTTAATGACGAAGCAGCTGAAGATGGCCGAGCCTAGAACACTGCCTTAGAAGACACCTACAATGATGACCTGCAGCTGGGAGAACTGACCATCAGCAAGCACGAATGCTTTGCTTTGATTTGTATGGGAATGTTTCTGACCAATGGAGTTTTTTCCCATTTGACTTCAGTTTTACCAGGGCATCTTGATGACACTTTTTTGTCAAATGCTGCCTTGAAGTCATGGACATTCACTCTCACCTTACTGCTGGAAATCTGTTAAAAATGTTGGTATATCTATCTTTGGGTATATCTATCATAAGACATTATCAGGTTTTATGTTGTATTTATTTGGGTCGCTGTGGAGTGAACAGAAAAAGACAAGAACTTTAAATGATTGGATAGGGAGTAACAGGAGGGTCATGACCTTTGGGAGTGGAGTTTCTTAATTGCTGAGATGACAAAGCTCTCCTGTTACTCCCAGCACCACATTTTGGTCAAATATACAAAGCTTACCTTGTAGGCCAGACTGTTCACAATTTAACTTTATTGGTGGAGCACCAGTCTTGAAATGAAGGATTGAAACAGGCATGAAGTATTTCATAGCAACTTCATGAACATGTGAAAAGAGGCCATTTTGGGGCTTGGGTCATTCATATACTTACCAATAGATCACCAATATTGCATGGAAAATACTTAAGCCAGAAATACATTCACTTTTACTGTGAGAACTCTAAAAAGGGTTTAAAGGATAGGTTCATACCCTTAAAGGAGTCAGGAAGTTATTGAATTTATATACTGTTCAGCCAATATTATAACCATGATTATCATGGAGCATGAACTGCTAAATTACTGTTCACCACAGACCTTATAAATAGTCTTTTTGCAACCATGATTCTGCTACTGTAATTTTTATTGTGAAGTATTTTTATTAAGAAAACGAGTACACAGTAGCATTGTATCTGTTATCTGCAATGGCATAGAAAGGAAGGGTTTATAAGTTGGGATGGAAGTAATATAAATGACTGTCAATGCACAAAAAGGCTGATATATTCATTTTGCTGAAACAAATATAAGTTATTGAACAGAAATGGGAAAAGCCGTACGACTTGATATATGAATCTCTGGCTTGCTATGAAAGAAATAGTTATTAAGGCAATTCAGGTGGGAGACAATGGCAACCTTTATCAAATCTTCCATTAAGTCATGATGGATTTTCAAGCAAAGAGCAGTAATAACAACGTAGTTGAATCATAAGTAGCACTTGAAAGGAAAAATGTTACTGTTGAACATTGTCTGCAAAGGTTGAGAGCTACTGCCAAGCACTACGTAAAATTTGTGGGGGTGGCAGCCATTTTAAAATATCATTAGAGGGATATAGCAAAGGGAGTCCATGGCACAGGATGTTAAGAGTTTCATCATGAGGATTGACTGGTTATTCCACCCGACTAATAAAAAAATACCAATAGTCTTATTTGCTGGTGGAAGGTTTGTAAGTTTAGAGCAGCAAATGTGTTACTAATTGACTGGGCAGCACTGACTTAGATACTGTTGAACTTCTGGAAATGCACTCATTGAGGCATATGAACGATATTGCAACAAATTCCTGGCTTGTGCTAGTAGATGAGAGGAAGACTTTGGTGAGCAAGAAAGTCAGTTCTGTAGCCATGGATCTTTTTAATGTGATTAGAGCACCCAAGCTTCTGATCACTGATGAACTCAAGGCATATAATTTGACAATAGCAATGCCAATGAAAATCAAGTGCAGGTAGGTGGAGGCAGCCATTACCTGGGATGTATATGTGAGACTGATGTTAATTGCCACTTATCTGCTCATGCCTAAATGCCGTGTAGGCAAGAATTGGCTCATTATCTAAGGACTGGGAATGAAACTGAACACTCTTCATCTATTAGCAAATATCCCCAAGACTGACATGATTTTGAGTAGAATATTGATGAAACTACAAAAGGTTATAAATGCCTACAGCTTGAAATAATTTGCATTTAATAACCACAGTCATCTTCCTTTTTGCAAGGCTTGACCAGACAGTGGAGAAGTTTACCTCCAATTCTCACTGACTTCTAGAAGTTACATTTCATATCACTTTGATATCAAATGGAATTACTTTCTCTTCTCCTTTCGAATTCACCTCTTATTTGGACTAAAACTGTTAAGAGGTCTGGAACTAAATGGCTGTGACACATCCCAAACTGTGTGTATGCCAGGTGATTAATGGTAAATGCTGCTGAAAGCATAGCTGATCACTCCTTCCATCAATTTGCGGATGGCTGATACTCAACTGATGTTGTGGTAAATGGAGGTTAGCATTTGTCCTGTTTTTAAGAAGCAGGATTAACTTGAAATTTGACTGTATTGTTGGATAAATGCCATGTTGTAACTATATTAGAACAACTTGTCA
Source organism: Hemitrygon akajei (assembly GCF_048418815.1). Taxonomy (NCBI): domain Eukaryota; kingdom Metazoa; phylum Chordata; class Chondrichthyes; order Myliobatiformes; family Dasyatidae; genus Hemitrygon; species Hemitrygon akajei. The sequence continues at coordinate 56,994,329 of NC_133128.1, forward strand.
AGTTCTGGTGCAGATGTCCTGGCCATAGACTTTGCTGTACCTATTGCTTTGAATCATTTATTTAGAGTAAGTGCAGAGAAGAGCATTGGATGAATACAGTCTTCTGTGATAAAATGGATAATTCACTTAGCACCATTAGGGAAATGCTCCATTATGGGTGCTGGTGGGGAACTGGCAGCGTCATGCATCCATAAATGATAATCACCAAGTACATCAAGGATGCACAAAAATGTGTTTAATGTGCCTCTCATTTCCTAAAGTGTTTCAAAACCAAATAAATACTATCAAAGCATGGACCTCACTGTATTATTGGAAACAAATTACCAACTAATTTTGGTAGAACAATATTTCACAGATATAAGTGATTATAATAGTGAAATGAGCTGTTCTTGGTGGTCTCAAATGAGACATAAATATTGCTAAAGATCTGTGGAGAACTTCCTAGAGTTCAATTAAACAGTGTCGGGGGAGTTCATAAGGGAACTTGAAAGGGCAAATGGGTTCTTGGTTTTAATACCATTCCAGTATTTCACTACTCTCCCTGTAGGGTATTGGAGCTTTAGCTTTGATGATCTATCTATGTCCCTAGAGCTTGAACTTCTACCCTTCAGAATCAAGCTTAGAGAGCGATCATTGGCCTAAGGCCAATACTTGAATGAGCTTTAAAGATTCAAACGCTCCATTGCTCCGTTTCTGTTTTCAATTGAAATTGCATTGCCAATAACTTTTTGAAATAATTAACGAGGCTGATGATGATGTTCTTATTTCAGCTATAATTCTGTTGTGTCTGTGCACAACCACATATATATTAAATAAAAGCAGGCATGTAAGGATAGCTTTAACTGGTCTATTCACATTGCAACGAGAGAGAGAGTACAATGCACATGTGTAGACAACAGATCAATATGTAGTGCTGAGGGGGGAGGGGCTCTAGAAGAAATAGATCCATACATTACATCTCCTCCCCTTTTAGATTAATGCCACGTAAACTACATATGTACAAAACATTCTATTCCCTTTAATAAACCTATATTACAAATAAACATGCTTTCACAATAACAGTCCATAACTAAATTCACTGTTCTGCAGTTCAGTCTTTTGGGTGGTGCTCTGTTTCTTTTAGGATAACACCTTTGGACGGGTGGAGTGGCATCAAATTTTGTAGGTGTCTTGTCTAAGACAACGTTCTCAGTTTCTGGGAACTGTCAGTGATATCATCACTGAGAGGTAAGTCCAGTGACCGTAATGCATACGTCTTGTATGCATTACGATGCATACGGACGATGCTGAGGATGTTCTATGAGTCTGTGGTGGCCAGTGCTATCATGTTTGCTGTTGTGTGCTGGGGCAGCAGGCTGAGGGTAGCGGACACCAACAGAATCAACAAACTCATTCGTAAGGCCAGTGATGTTGTGGGGGTGGAACTGGACTCTCTGACGGTGGTGTCTGAAAAGAGGATGCTGTCCAAGTTGCATGCCATCTTGGACAATGTCTCCCATCCACTCCATAATATACTGGTTAGGCACAGGAGTACATTCAGCCAGAGACTCATTCCACCAAGATGCAACACTGAGCATCATAGGAAGTCATTCCTGCCTGTGGCCATCAAACTTTACAACTCCTCCCTCACAGTGTCAGACTACCCTTAGGTACTACCCAATAGGCTGGTCCTGGACTTATTTCCACTTGGAATAATTAATTTATTATTATTTAATTATTTATGGTTTTATATTGCTATGTTTCTACACTATTCTTGGTTGGTGTGACTGTAATGAAACCCAATTTCCCTCGGGATCAATAAAGTATGTCTGTCTGTCTGGATACAATTGACTCAGGTGCATTCTTGGGTTGAACATCCTTTATCTGGTCTACATGACGTCTCCATGTCTGATCTCCAACATGCACTGTGTACATTAGTGGTCCAGTTCTTGTAGATATCCTACCACGTGTCCACTTGTCTTCTCAGTAATCATGTGATAGGGATTCCTGTCCAAACTCGAAGCTCCTTGCTGCTTCATTTAGCAACTGGCTGAACTGTTTGTTCTGTACTTCCCTCCAGAGGTCTGGTTTCAGGAGGTCTATGCGAGTTCACAGATTCCTGCTCATGAACAGCATTGCAGGTATTTGATTTGTCATCACATGGACAGAGTTATGATACGCAAAAAAGGAAGTTGTCCTCCTTGTTCATCACTTCAATGGGCTTCTTGAAGGTTTGGACAGACCTTTCAGCTAACCCATTCGTTGCTGGGTGGTGAGGAGATGACTTGAAATGTCTGATGCCATTTTTCTTCATGAACAGTCAGAATTCTTCTGACATGTACTTGTGCTCCATTGTCACACACATTTTGTTCTGCTAAGCTGTTTCTGGTGAAGATAGTCCTCAGAGCGGAGATAGTCTTTGATGACGTGGTTGACTTCATCGGTATAATTTCCAGCCACTTTGAATGAGCATCCACAGCAATCAGGAACATGGAGTCCATGTATGGCCCAGCAAAGGCAATATGTACTCTTTGCCATGGTGATAGCAGCCACTCCCACGGGTGTAACAGTGACTGTGGGGCTGCATTTTGAACTTTTTGGCATTTCAAACAATTTTTGGCCAAGTCTTCAATCTCTTTATCTATTCCCAGCCTCCACACATAGCTCCAGGTGAGACTCTTCATCTTGACTGGACCCAGGTGTCCTTCATGTAGATTCTCCAACACTCCACTGGGCATTTTAGAGGAACCACAACATGAGATCCACATATTAGTGCTCTTTGACATACCAACAGATGGCCTCTTCTTGCTGAGGTCTTTGGAAACATAGGGTTACCATGAGCTGGCCATCCTTGCATGGTGATTTCACAGACTTTTAACAACGTTGGGTCATTCTTTGTTTCCCTTTGTATTTTGGAATTTTTTACTGGCAATGGGTCCACCAGTGCAGTGTGGAACAGTTCTTCTGGGTCACAGTATGAAGACTTTTCTTCTTCAATTCCTAATAGTGGAAGACATGACAAGCCATTAGCATTGCTGTGTTGTTTGGTACCCTTGAACTCTATGTTATAAGAGTGGGCTCCTAGGAATAGTGCCCAACATTGTAACTGGCCAGCAAACATCACTGGAATTCCCTTCTTGGGACTGAAAATGGACACAAGGGACCTGTGATCTGTCACTTGCTTAAACTTCTGTTAATAGAGGTAGTGGTGTAACCTCCTCATACTAGACTAAGGGACTCTCGGTCAATCTGGTCATAGTTGTGTTCTGCACTCATTAGTGATCTCGAAGCAAACACAATTGTCTTTCAGATCCATCTTTCATAATGTGTGACAAAATGACTCCAATGCCATAAGGCATATATGTCAAACTCAAGGCCCGCGGGCCAAATCCGGCCCGTGGTGGAATTATCTTTGGCCCGCGAGATAATATCTAATTACTATTGAAGCTGGCCCCAGTAGTCAAAGTGACTATGGCGTATGATATGGCTAATGCTGAGTTTATTCAGGTACCAGGTTTTCAGGGTTTTTAGTGTTTATTCGGCAGTCTTGCTTGGCAGTCTTCTTCATAAGAAATGGAATTTGTAAAGTGAAACACTTTGTAGTTATAGCAGAGACTGAGACACATGAGAGCAGGCTGAAAAAACGGAGGCAACGAAAGCTGCGTTCACACGCGTCCGACTGATCCGGCCCGCATGAAGCTGCATTTTGCTCAATCCGGCCAGTGACCTAAAATGAGTTTGACACCCCTGCCATAAGGGGTTGCATCACATGCCAGCCTGATGGGCAATGATGGATCATAATGGGTGAGCAGTTCATTGTAAGTTTAATAGTAAGTAATAACAGTCTCTTTGTTTCCTTAAATGCTTTTACACATTTTTCTGACCATTCCCTCTTTGCTTCTGTCTGTAACAGTGCATTCAGTGTACTGTAGCAATATTTGGGAGAAACTGATGGTAGTAGTTTACAAGACCCATGTATTACTTGAGCTGTGACACATTTTCTGGTTTGAGTGCCTGTAGAACTGCTTCAGTCCTCTCTTGTGACTTCTGTAAGCTATGCTTGGCGATGACACGTTCACAATATGAGATTTCATTCTTGAAAATCTCACATTACTCTCACTCAGCCAGGTAAGCAGTTTACCAAGGTTCTGGAGGTGCTCTTCATCACTTTTACCTTTCACAATGATGTCACCAAGATAACATTGTGTTTCTGGGATATCTTGGAGCACTTTGTCCATTGCCCTTTGGAGCTAACGTGAACCAAAGACGAAGCAATTATACTGGAACAGCGCCTTGTGGGTGTTGATTATGAGGACTTCCTGCTTGACTCCTCAATCTCCTTTTGCAGATAGCCTTGTGACAAGTCCATTTGTGAAAACTTCTCCCCTCTTGCCAAAGATACAAAAATGTCTTCTCTTCGCAGCAGGGGATACTGAACAGTACGCAGCACAGGGTTGATGGTCACCTTGAAATCACCACATCTGTGAACGGCTCTGGCCTTCCCTTTCTTAATCACTGAGACAATGGGCATGGCCTAATCGTTCCACTCAACTGTGCAGAGAATTCCGGACACTTCCAAGCTCTGCAATTGAGCATCCACTTTAGGATGTAGTGCATATGGCACTGGAGACACTTTATGGAATCTTGGTGTTACTGTTTCATCCAGTCCAATTCTGGCCTTCATGCCTTTGTGTCTACAAACCCCCTTCTCAAACACCTTCTCATTAGTGGTAAACAGTTGTACCAGTCTCTGGTTAGTGCTACCAATTGTGCTGCCATTGTCTGTTGATGTCACACTGAGAGCTTTGATTGAGTGCCATTCTAGTTGGATTTTTCTCAATCATTCATGTCCAAAAAGTTCTGTCCTTCTGCTTTTCAATACATAAAGTTCTAACTGTTGTGTTCAGCCTTGATACATCACATTTACTTTCAGTTTGCCTTTGGAAAACATATTTTTACCTGTGTAAGTCTTTAGCATCACTGAGGTCTTCTCTAATGGCATCTTAGATAATAGTCTAAAATTGTAGATCTTAGATTGTAGTCAGCCTCTGGAATTATGGACAAAGCTAATCCTGTATTCCGCTCCTTTTTCAGTTTTACACCAGACACATCTATTGTGATCCATATTATGTTGCAATCTGTTTCAATAATACTATGCAGGTCTAGGCATGACAGTACACCTTTGTCAGACTCTATGTTGTTTGATTCTGTTTTACATTCAGTAACTTTATGTATTTGCTTAGTTTTGTGTTTGAGACTTTTCACTTGGTTGTACTTTTTGTTTGCCTTGAACACTCTCTCTATGTGACCTTTTCTGTCACACTTTCTGCAGACATTTTCTTTGAACCAACACACATTTGTATCATAGGGGGATTTGCCACATTTTTGGCTTTTTGCACCATTTAAGGACGTTTCGTGTATGTCACATTCTAACCTTTTTTAAACATTTCATCGAATGTCTTGCTTGCTGGCTTTGCAGGTGTTACTAGGTTGCAAAGGAGACCGTACGTCTTGGACCCATACAGCTAAGAAGTGTAGGGCTTTCTTTAGCTCCTCCATGTTGTTCGCATTACAATATAGTTCAACCCTCTCAATATATGACTACCAGCCTTCATTAGCACTATAAAATTTGTCAACATTCTGAGTGAAGTCATTGCCACATTATTTTCAATTTAAGTTCAGCGTGTTTTTCACTATTACTCACATGTTCATTGGCTTCTCCATTCTCTGACCCAAGTTACAGCCTTTGATCCTTCTTCCCAAGTCACCATCAGTGATGACTTACCCCTCTGTCTCTACAGGCTCTGAACCAAGGTCCAGGCTCTTGTGCCTTTCCTTATTCTCCAAGCCCTAATTGTTCTCCTCATTTTCTGATCTGCAGACGTGCAATGCACATTTACTGCATTTCAAACCTTGAAACTTGGGTACAATTGAAACTGGCAGTTGGGAGTCTATGGCACAACTGTTATGGGCACCTGCTATAATGTCACCTGGCACGACCGTTAGGTTTTCTTGCATTTTGAAGGCTGTATGTTTGGTTATCCTGTTCCATTTTTACCTGGTCTTGCATTGTGTGCAACTAGTGAAACCAGAATCAGATGGTGGATAATTTGTGTAATTACCCACGACAGGGTGAATGGACAAAATAAGAGATGATCCCTACATATTAGAAAATAAATTGACCATGTAGATTCATTCCGACTTTAAATAATTAATTATCTATTGAATAAATAATACATTCAATTTTGAAGCTCCATCCATGTCTCTTTACGGGTAATCAAAGAAAATAAAATGCATAATTGCCATGTTTTATTTCTGCTCTCAAATTCTCTTACAAATCATATAAAACACATTACAAAAGAAAATTAGTGTTCAAAAGAAGCAAGTGACTTTACTCTTGACTGAACTGCAAAGCAGATAAAGTCTTCCAAATTAAAGACATAAATCTTATTTCAGACATCTTGCAGTAAAATATTGACAGAATGCTGAATTTGCACCATGTTCTTTGTTATACTGTAGCTTCTTTCAGCACCGAAACATAATTCCATATTTATACCTTAACTCCATCTAGATAAGGTCCTTACATCTATCAATTCAGGGCATTGCTGGAAAAATAGTTGTGCAGTAACTGCCAAGAAAGGACAATTCGAAAGGGTCATCCACCAAAGCCTATCTCAGCAACCAGGCAATGATTGCAGGGAGAATAATTGTAATAAAATATTGCACAGCCTCTAAGACTGTCTGAAGAGCAAGACATTTTGGATTGGAAACTAGTTTTCAAATAGTTTTCTAGTCAGTGATGATGCTTGCCTGCTTACTGAAAGAATCGCATAATATTTACAACATGGGAGTATGTCAATATGTCAATCAGCTCATTACTTTAGTGCTCATCAGAAAAGAGCTGCCCAGCCAGATCCTCCCAGCATTAGATCTGTAATCCTAAGGTTCACAGTTCTTCAAGGATACTATATATTCAAGTACATTTTTATACGTGAGAGAGTTTCTCCTCTTTCATTTCTTCAGGCTGGAATTTTTCAAAGTCCTGCACCCCTTTTGGTGTAAAGAAACCTTCCCAAGTCTCCTATTTAATATTTTCAACCAATTACTTTTAAGTGTTAAACCTCTGGATTTTTTAACTGTCTGCTGGGGAAAATTGGACCTCTGTAGTCATTCGAAGGATTCAAAATACATCTATTAACAAATATGTATAAATTTTACAATCTTACCAGCAGCCACAAACATGAAACCCAAAAGAACCCAATTAAAAAAAAGAAAGACCAACACCCAATGGGCAGAGAAAGAGAAAAAGCACAAATCATCCAAACAATAGAAGCAAGCAACAGCATTCCAAACCCATTTGAATCCATAGATCTGAATCCCTGGAGCATCTGGAGAAGGCCCAAAGCCTCAGTCTCAGTTCATCACATTAGCATGGCAAATTGCCATGAAGCTCGCAGACATGGAGCACAGCAGCTGGAGCAGCCTCACAACTTCAGTGCCGCAGAGAGAGGAGTGAACATTGCAGAGAGTGAGTGAAACTGGCCTGACTCAAACCACTTGACCCAACACCCTAATTTTCCAGTCTATCTGGGCCAGCATTTTTCTGGATCCCTCACCATTATAATTAAGTCACACACTCAGTGGTTCAGGAACAGCGTCTTCCTCAAGAACAACATCACCTTCAGGTTTCTGAACAGACAATGGACCCATGAACACTACCTTAGTATTTTCCCCCTCTCTTATTGCACTATTTAATTAATTACATTTTCTTTTTTAATATATACTTATTTATAGTTTTTATTTATAGTTTTTATTTTTATGTATTGCAATGTACTGGTGCCATAAAACAACAAGTTCTATGACATATATCAGTGATACTAAACCTGATTCTGAAGTCTCCCCTCAGCCTCTTCTGTTTCAAGAGAAGAAACCAGAGTACCAGAATGGGTGTGGCGCAGTGTCCAAATTGGAGTTGGTATTGCCCCTTTAATGTTAACCTTGGCAGAAGACAAGATGTAGTGTATTCGACTGCAAACTACTGCAACATTCATGGACTCAGGGACTTAGACCATATTTTTATTTATATGACTGTATTTTACTGCTATCATATACCTGCTTCCTAGCATATATTTGTTTCCTATCTTATATGTGCTATGTGTGCCTTTTGGTGTGTATGACTGTTTGTACTGCGCTTTACGCCTTGTCCTCAGAGTAATGTTGTTTTATTTGGCTGTATTCATGGGTATTCATGTATGGTTGAATGGCAACTAAATTTGAACTTCTGTATCATATTTCTCTACAATTAAACCTGAATTATTAATATATAGTTGTTAAAAGCAAGGGACTAAATCCTGAACTGAGTGGAACCACACCGGTAATGGTTACAAGAATAGATTTCATCCATTACTCTCTTTGATTTCTGCCATTTAGCCAGTTTTGGAAACAGTTTGTGACTGTTCAGCTTCTTGAGACTCTTACATTTCTTACTTGCCTATAATGTAGGAACCTGGTCAAAAGTCTTGCTAGTATTATGTAGCTGCATCAAACATAGTGACCCTCCTTGTCATCTCCTCCTAGAGTTCAATCATTTTAGTTAGACATGATGTTCCATACAACTTATCCCTGACTGATTTTAGAATGGATTTCAATACTTAAATTACTAGCAAAGTTTACTCAATTAGCATATAATTTCTTCCATCTTTAACAATAAGAAAACAAGAGAGCCACCAAAACACCCAAAAAGGATTAAAAAATTGTCAAACAGTTTAAAGGAAGATTGTAAAAACATCTATCATCAAAATTCATTGAATCAGCTCTTTGTTTTGGGATCTTCTGTGTGTACTTAAGATTGTTAGCATCTATAGAATCTTGAGTTTTCTTTAGATTTTGTTTGTACACTGACCGAACGTTTTGTTTCCAGTAGATAAATATTTTGAAGTGCAAATTAGATCTTGTCTGTTGTTTTGGACTGCTGGTCGGCAAAGTGATTGATCTGAAGTTGGGAACAGGAAGATGGACTTTAACCATGGGTGACAGATGTACAGGACTATTTGAATCAAGTGTGATGTCCAGTAGAGACCCTGGAGATTTGCAGTAGAAAGCATGGTGCTGGATTTTAGAGACAGATTTGTTTTGTAATGTTTGACTGGGTGTTATGGCACACCGATGGTGTATACAATGGTAGAATTTAGAGCATTGATCATTTCAGTTGATTTGAAGTATTGAAAGTTTCCAGCAGACTAACTGACACCTGAATCATGGCAGTCTATTGGTGTGACTGTACACATAGACACTTTGGATAATGTGTTGCTGCATCGTTTTACTTAGACAGACCCTGTGAACTAAGAACAAATTACTTCCACTCCAGTTTTGTGGGTTCTAAGGTTACTAATGAGGCCAATATAGGGACTTGTAAACAGAAAGGGCAAGAGCTGGCATCTGGTGAGGCTAAATGATTAATTTGTGAGGTGGTGTGCTCCTTCCACCACAAATGCAGGCTTTGTGTGTGCTCCCAATGCATAACCTCAGATTCTCAATAGCACCCAGGTTGCTCCTTTTCCACTATAAGCCATCATGGGCTCTAGTCTCCTAGGAGTTAGTAGGGTTCTTACATTTCTTCAAGGAAATCTTCGGCATGTCGATGAGTCTTTTCATTTACCCAACAGGTAATTCCTTCACAGGACAGAGTTGAAAATAGAATGTCTGTTTTGAGAGTTTAACGCATGGGGCATGATTTGGAAGAACCAGGGTAGAGTAGTATTATGCAAGGGGCTATAAGACTTATGGCACTGGGGCTGGTTGCCTGGCTCATGGTGAGATTGGATGTAGGGGTAATGTACTGTTGTTGGGTATTTAATACATGCAGTCGAGGACTAACTTACAACTGTTTTTGTGGGTGTTCAGCGAGGTGGGCTCAATCAAGAATGACTTAACGACTATTGCATGGTCACCCTCACATCTACTGTGATTTGTCTTTTAAGAGTTTGTCCATGGCTACAAAAACTTCTGCCTGAGAAAAGAGCTGTACCCATTGCAATTTGTCTACTGCTAAAACAGGTTTACAGCAGATGCAATCTCACTTGCTCTCTGCTAACCCTTGGTGAACCTAGGCAACAGCAAAACATACACCAGGCTGCTAATTATTGATTTCAGTTTGGCGCTCAACACCATCATTCCCTCAGCAGTAGTCAAAAATCATCAAAATTTTGGAGTCTATACCTCCCTCTGCATCTGGATCCTTGACTTTCACATCAGTAGACCACAATCAGTGCAGATTAGGAATAACATCTCCTCGTCACAGATAATCAACACAGGCACTCCTCAAAGATGCACTAGTCTACTGCTCCATTCTCTTTACACTAATGAATGTGTGGTCACGTACAGCTCAAATGGCATCTATAAATTTGCCGATGACACCACTGTTGTAGGTAGGGTCTTGGATAGTGATGAGGAGCTGTACAGGAGTGAGATCAATCGGCTGCTTGAGTGCTGTTGCAACAACCTCACACTCAACATTAGCAAGATTAATAAATTAGTTGTGAACTTCAGGAAGGGTAATTCGGGACAATATATAAGAGCCTTCACTGAGGGGTCAGATTTGGGAAGGGTGATCAGCTTCAAGTTCCTGGGCATTTACATCTCAGAGGATTTATCTTGGGTCCGAAACATTGATGGTGTCACAAAGAAGATATGCTGGTGGCATTACTCCATTCAGAGTTTGAGGAGATTTAGTATACTACCAAAGATTTTTGCAGATTTCTACAGATGTATTATGGAAATCATTCTGAACAGTTGCATCATGGGGTAGTCTCTTGGCTTTAATGCACAAGATTGCAAGAGGCTGCAAAGGATTGTAGACACAGTCATATTTGTCACGGGCGCAACCTTGCCTGGCTTCGATGACATCTTTAAGAGGTAGTGCTTCAAGAAGGCAGCATCCATCAGTTGAGACCCTCACCATCTGGGACATGCCCACTTTGCATTACTACTTTCAGGGAGCAAGTATGGGAGCCTGAAGACGCAACATTTTAAGAACAACTTCTTCCCCTTTGCCATCAGATTTCTAAACAGTCCATGAATTTGTGAGCACTACCTCATTATTCTCCTTTTGCACTATTTATTTATTTATTTATTTGTATGTATGTTTGTTTATTTATTTATTTTTGCAACATGCAGAATTGTTTTTTTGTCTTGAAGTGTACTGTTGTGCAAAAACAACTAGTTTTACCATATATGACAGTGGTAATAGCTCTGATTTCAATTCTGATTCTGATTCAAAGTCCAGTATGTTGAGTTAGAAAGTTATCACCTGTAAAAAAAACCCAACTAATACAAGTCAATAGTATGACAGAAAATAAACGTGACACTATTTTGTTTAATTATGTAAAGGTTATAATTTGTTGAAAATATATGCTTAATTAGTTTTCTAAATGATGTGCATGTATCACATAATAGGCATAGTAAATTGTTACAAATATACAGTATGAAATGTAAAGACTGCTGATTTATTGAAGAACCAAAGCAAGAGATAATTTAAAATGATAGAGTGGAATGGATCTCACTTTGAGTTTATATCATTGTAATAGCTTTTGTGGCCAAAAGTATAACAGCTTTGTATTAGCACTTTACTTTACGTTACATGTTGCATAGTATAATTCCTATTATTACACTGTAAAAGACAAGCCAATGCTATAAGCTGAACCATAGGAGATCTATTATTCTAGTATCTCCATCAGCAAATCAAAACTGAACATGTTAAACAAAAATATATTTCCTGCAGTGATTTTTACTGCCCTTGTGATAAACCACAGAGATTGTTAGATAACAAGGACAGCAGCTAAGCAGCTGTCAAGCACACAAGAAAATAAGAGCAGAACTAAGCCATTCCACCCCTCAAGCATGACTCTGCTTTCAATTTAATCATGACTACTCCACCCTAGGATTCAATTCTTTTTTTGTGCCTAATTCCACAGTCTTTCAAATATGCATCTACCTCACCTCTATCCTTTGCCTAATAATGCCAGCAAATGTAGCACTTCACACATGGGATATCTGAGTGAAGCTATAAGACATTCATCTTATTGGTGTGTTACAAAATAATGGTCTTCTATTCTGTGGTTTTATCAGAAATAATGTTGTATTATTGCTCGTCTTGCAAAAAAGGAATTTATTATGTTCATTATGGTAACATCATAAAAAGTAAAATATTTATCAGGTAAGCGCAGTTGAAAATATGCTGAGAACTAGGTAGGAAGCTATTCGGCTGTAATGAATGCACAGTCATATTCTGGCCTTCTGCACCCAAGTGCTACAACATGGAATTCAGGAATATACTAGAGGTCAGATACATGCACACCAGAACTCCCACTTGACACTGAACTTACTGCTTACTTCAGTGGTATTCTGTAAATTGCTCTACTGAGGGGTTGATTACGTTTGGTAGCTCACACCAGCTGCCGGTACACCTAGCATGAACCAATTTATTTTCTTTATTTTGCAGCAATATTGTGTTCATATGTTTTCAATACAGATATTATGCTTAATATTTATATTTTTGTTTGATAATTTTAGATTGTATATTTCTAATGCATTGTCAGCACTTTACAAAGCCTCTGCTCTCAAGTGCTAGACTTTTATTTCCTCAGCCTGTGACCAAGTTACCCCTTGCAGCCTTCTGCACCTTGTGAAACACCATCAGGACCTTAGGAGCCATGAGGTTTCAAAATTTCATGCAGTTGGCATTTAGGAGTTTATGTTTCATTATCAGTACTGCCAGCATGTTAACACCTCCATGATGTTGCCACCTATATCATAGCCAATATTGAAATCTAATTATCTTAAATTATATAACTCAATTTCATAAAGAATTATGCATTTTCATTTGCACAGTCCAACATTAATATAAAAACAAAACAATTGTTAAAATTTTGGTCTTATCGTAATACCTACTTAGTTTCCTTTTGTAAGCTTTTAAAAACTTCCCAATCCTCTGTCTTCCCACTAATTTTTGATAGAAGAAATAAACGAGTAGACTATTATTTAAATGGGGAGAGAATTCAAAGTTCTGAGATGCAACAGGACTTGGGAGTCCTCGTGCAGGATACCCTTAAGGTTAACTTCCAGGTTGAGTCGGTGGTGAAAAAGGCAAATGCAATGTTTGCATTCATTTCTAGAGGAATAGAGTATAGGAGCAGGGATGTGATGTTGAGGCTCTATAAGGCACTGGTAAGACCTCACTTGGAATACTGTGTGCAGTTTTGGGCCCCTTATTTAAAAAAGGATGTGCTGACATTGAAGAGGTTTCAGAGAAGATTCACTAGAATGATTCCGGGAATGAGAGGGTTAACATATGAGGAATGTTTGACTGCTCTTGGACTGTACTCCTTGGAGTTTAGAAGAATGAAGGGGGACCTCATAGAAACATTTTGAATGTTGAAAGGCATGGACAGACTGGATGTGGCAAAGTTGTTTCCCATGGTGGGGGAATCTAGTACGAGAGGACATGACTTGAGGATTGAAGGGCGCCCATTCAGAACAGAGATGCGAAAAGAATTTTTTAGCCAGAGGGTGGTGAATCTGTAGAATTTGTTGCCACGGGCAGCAGTGGAGGCCAAGTCATTGGGTGTAATTAAGGCAGAGATTGATAGGTATCTGAGTCATCAGGGCATCAAAGGTTATGGTGAGAAGGCGGGGAAATTGGACTAAAGGGGAGATTGGATCAGCTCATGATGAAATGGCGGAGCAGACTCGATGGGCTGAATGGCTGACCTCTGCTCCTTTGTCTTATGGTCTTATGGTCTATGGTCTTCTCATATATATTTCCATTTAGGGCAAAAAAGACTGAGTGTCTTGGCATCTTTCCAGCAGTGACTCATTCTGACTGGAATTAGATTGAGTTGCCAAAATGCCATAATGTAATTTACTTTCCAGTACCATGCAGTGTACTTATCCAAATTACGAATCAAAATGCCTGGAATTATTCTTTTTCCCGATTGTGGCATCAGTGATTATAACTTTTAATTCATTAATAGCACATGTGAGATTGAGTGGTACACCCAGCTGTAAACAGTGAAATAATTTATCTCATAGGCTTTCCGGCACATGCTAAACTCCAACATTGGTGACTTGATATGCAGAACATCCATCTTATTGCTACCAAGTGTAATCATTCGTTTCTATGAATGTGATTAATTCAGGTCCTCACCAAAGATGCCTTTATCAGCATAAAGTTCGGTAAAATATAATAAGCAATGTAAGCTGTTAATTTATACAGTGCCTTTAACACAGTAAAAGAGCTCAAAATGACACAAAAGAAGAAAAAGCAATCTATTTTCAAATTTGCAATGAATATAATTCGATCTTTTGCTCACGTTGTTCAGAATCCAGTCCCCCTGGTATTCTGGCAAAGTGACAATACATAATCCATCCTCAGTAAAGACAAAACCCCAAAATCTGAAGAGTAGCTTGACAGAGTTTAATTCACCTGAAATTATGATTTTTTCTTGCTCTGGCCTGCATAGATATTTCTGTTCTGCCTATTAAGACCATAATATAGCATATTGGTCTGGAAATTCAGAGCATAAATTGTCATAGCAACCAAGCTAAGGACTTTGACTTATCCATGTAAATTTTGTCATGTTTTCTTCCAATTTAGACCAGAGATCAATTTTAGCCTCAGGCTATCTTTCATATGAAAAATATACTGGTATAAACACATGTAAAAGCAACTAGCTTACGTGTGTATGTATGAAAGATTTTGTAGGTACCTCATGAGTTCGACAAGACCAGCAATTTCTCTATTGTAATATTAATCTTCTATTTTCCACTACTTTACACATTAACCTTTATCCATATTTCATGGTCTGGGTAATAATCCAAACCTGGGGTGTCATTGTGATATCAGTTAATGCTATAGATAGGCAAGGTCAAATGTATTGCTGGTATCTTTTGTTGCTTTTGCTAACATCCAACCAAAGCAAATTACACAGAAATCCTATAAGAAATAACAATTTAAATAGGGTAGCTGAGAGAGCTAAAGCGCTAGGTGAATAGATCAGAAGGCTTGAAAGGAGGATCCTGACATTAAGCTCTGTGGGAAATGCTGATTGCTATGCTCGTCAAACCAGACCTCTGCGCTTGATGGAATACTTACAAAATTGGTACTCCATTACAGCTTCACCTCACAAATTTCAATCCACTCTCTCTCAATCTCCAAAATCCCCATAACACTGATATTCTCTTTCTCCTCCATGAAACCAGCACTCTTATTCTCCTCTCAGAAAACAGTCTTCATTTCACCTCCCCACACCCTCAATGACCACAGGACTCCTTCCACCAGTTTTTTTCAACTCTAAGAAGCCCTTCCCTTTGTTCCATAATTTCATAAATGTCACTTGATACCAAAGATCACAATGCATTTTTTACAACTCCTGCACCAGAGCACAAGGTTTTCCATTGCAGCATTGCAAGAAAAGTAATTGATGTTGAACTATTTTCAGTTCATGACTAAGCAAAAGACAAAATGCTTGATCAAGGACATAGGTTTTAAAGTAGGTATTGAAGAAAGAAACAAAGATCAAGGGAAAACATTCCATAGCTCAGCATTGGCATTTGATGGCACAGCCACAGGGGTTGGAAAATGTGAAACTATCTTGGTTCATTTGACAGTTCAGTGAAAACATGGATTGATGGCCAGGAATTGATGTTTTGATGAGGACCAGATTCATTTATTTATCATTATGTACCTCAAAACATGCAGCGAAATACACCATTTGCATTAACAACTAACACCACCAACAGTTTTCAGCTGAACAACACAAGGCAATGACAGCAACAAAACCAAATAACAACAGCAAAATAAGCCCATTTCCTCCCTACCAGCCATCGACTCACTCATGCAAACAGACAAGCCTTCAATCTCAGGACAGGCCACCTCAGGGCCTCGAGCCTCCAATGGATTCACAGACTCACAGAACCATTGTGCCTCTTCTTCAGACTCACTGACTTTGGTCATTGCCCTTCAAGCGTCGATCATTGGTCATGATGAAAGGACTTGCTGATGAAGAAACCTTGAACTCCAGGTCTCTAACTCACCAACTTAAGGGCCTCCTGCCTGCATTGACATTCAACCTGAGAGGACTCACGGAGCCGGAGGATCACAAGTCCTCATCCTCACTGGTCTTTGTCCACAGTTCCTGATGACATGACATCTGTCCATGGGGATTCCTGGCCTTAGCCTCCAGACCATCCAACCTGGGCTCTGGCCTAAGCTCCAGCTTCTTCATGTCTCTGTCCCTAAACCCTAAATGGACCTCTACCTCCTTGTTGTGTCCCCAAGCCATCCATAAAATCATTAATAATAGATTTAGTTTTCTAATTATTTAATTGGGAGACATTTCTGCTCAGCCAAAGATGGATGTCAAATAAGCAGATATTCTCTGAAATATATGCCATTATTTGGCATGAAGCTCTCTTTTCACTATGTTTGATATGTACCACTTTGACTGAGGTCTCCAGAATAAAGTATGACACAAAAAGTTTAGAAAGTGAAGAGAATCTAAATTCCGGCAAAGTGGAGACAAAAGGATGGTCAGTACAGAACTGCTTGTGTTATGTTTGAATGCCTGCAGTACGCAAAAGAAGGGGGAAAATCTCGCTGTGCTGTTAGAAATTGAAGCAGTTATGTCACTAAGATCAACAGAGTTATCGTTGAAAGTCAACGTTCAGTCTTTCACCGTATGACAGAGTTGGAAAATTAACATTCAAGGATAGGACCCCCATCCTCATCACATTCTACAGGGGTTGTATTGAGAGCATCCTGAGCAGCTGCATCACTGCTTCGTTCAGAAACTGCACCATCTCAGATCGCAAGACCCTGCAGTGGATAGTGAGGTTAGCTGAGAAGATCATCGGGGTCTCTCTTCCCGCCATCACAGACACTTACGCTACACGCTGCATCCGCAAAGCAAACAGCATTATGAAGGACCCCACGCACCCTTCATACAAACTCTTCTCCCTCCTGCCATCTGGGAAAAGGCACCAAATCATTTGGGCTCTCACGACCAGACTATGTAACAGTTTCTTCCCCCAAGCTATCAGACTCTTCAATACTCAGAGCCTGGACTGACACCTTACTGCCCTATTGTCCCGTTTATTATTTATTGTAATGCCTGCACTATTTTGTGCACTTTATGCAGTCCTGGGTAGATCTGTAGTCTAGTGTAGTAGTTGTAGTTCTTTTCTCTGTGTTGTTTTTACATAGTTCAGTCTAGTTTTTGTACTGTGTCATGTAACACCATGGTCCTGAAAAACGTTGTCTCATTTTTACTATGTACTGTACATAGCAGTTATGGTCGAAATGACAATAAAAGTGACTTGACTTGACTTGAGGATGGTGGGCAGAGGGGCTGGGATAGATTTATTGATAAAAATTGAAGTCAAATCCTTAGAAAGAAGTGACGTAAGATCAGAAGATGTAGAATCCTCGTGGGAAAGTTAAGGAACTGCAAGGGTAAGTAGACCCAAATGTGAGTTCTATACAGGCCTCTGAACAGTAACCAGGATGTGGGATACAAATGACAGTGGGAGATTAGAAAAGGCATGTGAAAAAGGTAATGTTATGGTGCTCATGGGGGTTTTCAATATGCAGGCAGATTATGAAAATCTGATTGGTGCTGGTTCCTAAGGGAAGGAATTCATTTATAAGATGGCTTTTTATAGCAGCTTGTTTTCCAGCCCAGTAGGAAAATTGCAATTCTGGATTCATTTTTGTATAATGAACCAGATTTGATTAGGGATGTTAAGGTAAAGGAACCCTTAGAAGGCACTGATCATAATATGATAAAATTCATCCTGCAGCTTGAAAGGAGAAGTTAAAATCAGTAATAGCAATAATAATAATGATAATAATAGTAATACGTACTTTATTGATCCCGAGTGGGAAATTATTTTGTTACAGCCGCAACATTTAAAAACACACTTAGCAATAACAATAAATATAATAATAACTAATAATAAAGTACAGACTAATAATATACACAATAATAACTTACCAAGGTGCAATAACGTTCAGTACTGTGTAATAGTATGAAATAATAAAACAGAGTCTACTGTACTGTGATGTGTGTTCTCCTGTTGCACAGAGATGACCTGTTATATATGCTTATTGCATTTGGTTGGAAGGATTTTTTGTAACAATCCTTGTGACAGTAGAGCTGAATAAGCCTATTTGAAAGGGTGCTCCGCTGCTTATTCAGTCGATCATGGAGAGGTTGTGCCTGATGGTCCATAATGGATAAGTTTCTTTAGTGACCTTCTCTCCACCACTAACTCAAAAGGGTCCAGGTTGTAGCCAAGGCTGGATCCAGCCTTTTTGATGAGTTTATTTAATCTTTTTGAATCAGCAGCTCTGATGCTGCTCCCCCAAATTAAAGCCACAAAGAAGACTGAAGTCGGTAGAACAGACTGGTAAAAGATCTCCAACATCCTGCTGCACACGTTGAAGATCTCAGCTTCCTTAGAAAATATAGTCTGCTGTAAACAGCCTTGGTATTGGTTTTCCAGTCAAGTCTGTTGTCGAGGTGAACACCCAAGTATTCCTATTCCTCCACTACCACAGCTTCTTCTCCCAGAATGTATACAGGACTCATCATAGTCCTCTTCCTCCTAAGTTCAATCACCATCTTCCTGGTTTTGACCACATTCAGGAGCAGGTGATTCCTCCTGCATCACTCCACAAACTTGTCCACCAGTCCTCTGTGAACTCCTGCCCATCTGTGATACACCCAACCACTGCAGAGTCATCAGAGAACTCTAGAATGTGCTCCAGTGCCACTCATCACTATCTCAGACAGAGAACTACCCAACCTTACAAACTGGGGTCTATCTGTTGGGTATTCAGTAACCCAGAAGATATTGGATTTATCTACGCCCACTCATTGCAGCTTCTCCCTCAGAAGAAGATGCTGGATTTTATTGAAGGCACTAGAGAAATATATTAAAAAATGTGATTCTCACAATGCTATTAGCATCACCCTGGTGGGAGTGAGCTCTCTGAAACAGGTAGATGATGGCAGGCAAACTGTAGAGGGTCCATTGAAGATCTCACCTGCGGTCCGCATCTTCATCACATGAGATGTGAGGGCAATTGGTCATTAAGTTCAGATGGAATAATGCAGTGGAGTAAAGGTAACAACAGAGGTACGAGAAAGGAGACGGCCAAAGTTGATTGGAAGGGGACACTTCTATATCTTGTAACTCTAAAACATTAAAGTAATTGCAAGAAAAATATGGGAGTCCAAGAAATGTAAGTCTTAATTTCTTCTTTACTTCAGGCAAGGTGTGCACATATCAGAGATGGCCTGTGGCATTTCTGTACTTTTACAGATAACCTGAAATTCATTATGCAAACAACAAAGAATGTTTAATCAATAATATAGTTATAATATTACTCAAATATTACTGAAATTTTAAATACACAAAACTTCTCATTGCTTAGCTATAATCTCCAAATCAATATAGAATGCATCTCAGCTATAGACACAGCATTCTATATAAAACAACTACTATATATAGACATCCACAGCATAGTAAATTTTAAATTGTTCCAGTCAGGCCTAAAGGTTTAATTGCTGTGAAGGATTTCTTACTCTTTTGGGATAATGTATTTCGTGACAAGCGGGTGTGGGAGTGGGTCACTCTGCTTGGCTGGTAAGACTCGTGGCTATGGAATCTCTGGTTCTTGAGCCTCCTCCATGGTGTTTGTAGGATTCAACTCTGGGACTACAGGAAGTGGTTCCTGAAGTGGTTTCTTCGCTAACAATTGACTTTGCTCTTCTCAGCTCCTTGATGTGAAATTTCCAGATGATATCAGATGCAATCTGTACTGTGTATGAGAGTGGTCCAGTCCTGTCCTAAAGTAGGTATTGAAGAAAGAAACAAAGATCAAGGGACAGAGAGAGTATCCACTTTTGATCATCTGTATAGTCCCTCATGAGGACTGCTTGACCAGGAGTGAAATATCAAACCTCCTTGTCTGAGGAGTCTTCAATCTGGTTATTTTTTATTTTGAGATACAGCACGGAAAAGGCTCTTCCGACCTTTTGAGCCTCGCCACCCAGCAGTCCTCTGATTTTATCCTATCCTAGTCACAGGGCAATTTACAATAACCAATTAACCTACCAACCAGCTTGTCTTTAGACTGTGGGAAGGAACTGGAGCACCCAGAGGAAACCCACATGGTCACAGGGAGAACGGACAAACTCCTTACAAACTGCGGTGGAAATTGAACCCAAGTCGCTGGTAATGTAAAGCATGGTGCTAACCATGACACTACCAAGCCACCTCCTCAGCTGCTTGTCCTGCATAATCCTTCTGAGAATGGGTTTGAGTAGATCCAAGCTTCAGTGCAAGGAATGATCCAGGAACAGTACGGCTGGTTGTGGAGTGTGCTGCATTGCAATTTGCAAGGAGGAAGTTGGCAAGCTCCTGTTTCAGTATAAGTGTGGTGTATTCTGCCGACATTATGCATAGTGCATTCTTTAGACTCTGGACCGACTTTTCTGCCAAACTATTTGTGGCTGAGTGGTACAGTGCAGATGTAATATGTCTTAATCCTTTCATTATCAGGAATGAATGACTGAAACTGTTCTGTAACAAACCGTGGTCCATTGTCACTGATTAACTGTCCTGCAACACCAATGCTTGAGAAAAGGCTTCTCAACACATCAACAGTGTGTGAGGCTATAGTGAACACTTCTGGCCACTTTGAAGCCGCACCGACAAAATCAACAAGAATCCTTGGCCAGGGCAAAGCAGGCCCTTCCCAGGATGAAGAGGCGCTGCTCTTGGTATCTTCCGGACACGTTGGCGTCATGAACAATGCATGGCCAGCTGCTCAATCTGTTAATCTATCTCAGGCCACCAGACAAAACTTCAAGTCAATGCTTTCATGCCTAGGTTTCCGACATGTAGCTCCTGCAATGTTAGCTTTCAGCTCACAATCCCTACATAAGGCAACCTCTGTCAAAGGCAAGCTCATCCCTGTGCTGGTAAAAACGGAGGAACTGGGATGATTAGTTGTCCTCGTGAAGTCAATCTTATAATTGTATCCTCCAAGAAACAGAGCCCATCTCTGCATTTGTGCTGCTGCTGTTAGTGGAACACTCGTCTGTGACTTGAAGATGGACACTAGTGGCTGATGATTGATAACTAGGGTAAACTCTCTCCTATGTAAGTACTGGCTGAAAGGTTTTACACCCCAAATCAGACTTAGAGCCTCTCTCTCAATCCGTGTATAATTTTTATCTGCAGCAGTAAGGGAACGTGATACAAAGGCTATGGGGGCTTTCGCTTCCTTCATTCATTACATGTGGTATGAACGAACCTATACCATAAGACGAGGCATCAAAGAGAAGCTTCACTGGATGATGTGGATCACAATGTGTAGTTACAGTGTCTGATGTCACTATTTTCTTTATCCTTTTGAAAGCACCATCATGTGGCTTTGTCCATTGCCATTTCTTCCTGATCTGCAGTAATGGATTCAAGGGGTGGTGCACAGTAGTCAGGTTATAGTAATTGACAATTCTTAGCAAGGACTGCAACTGAGACATGTCCTTTGGCCTTGGAGCATCCGCCACTACTGGAATGTTCTCAGCACAGTTGTGCTATCTTTGGGCATCAATGGTAAGTGATGCTCGGTTTAAAGAATTCACAGTTGTGGTGTCATGTTCTGAGCTGATTCTTCTAATCTTTCTAACACTGCTTTGAGGTTTTTGAGATATTCTTTGCCAACTTTACTGGTAATAATGATGATACTGAGTGCCTGGCCAGCCTTGCAGCACCTGGTCCAGGGCTTTCTGCCAGAGTGCAGGTGCAGATGCTACTCCATAAACTAGCCTATTGTAGCAATAAATAGGCTTATCACTTTAATGGTGACATCATTTTGGACTCTTCTTCCATCTCCATCTGTAGGCCTCAGCTAAGTCCACTTTGCTGAAGTGTTTCCCTCCAGAAGGGTTTGCAATGATATCCTCTACCCTGGGCAGAGGGCATTGATCTATTCTCTCTTCTGGCTTGATGGTGACCTTAACATCACCACAAATCTTGTCAGACCCTTTCTTCTTGGCTACTGGGACCACTGACATTGCCCATTCAAACTTGGAAAGAATTCTGTCAGCCTCCATGCAATTTGGCTCACTGGCTACTTTATCACAGATGGTATAGAGAACTGGACAGGCTTTGCAAAGTTTGGGTATGGCATTTTCATTTAACACTACTTTACTCCTGATATGTTTGAGTTTTCCAGTGCCATCTAAAAACACTGCTGTGGCATCATCCAGTACCTTTCTTAATTCGTTTTCACTTGACACTATTACAGAGGATGTGGCATGTAAATGGTAGTTGGATCTCCAAGCAAGTTGTAGTTGTCTCAGCCAGTCATGCCCCACAACACTGGCCACTTTTCTTTTACCAGTACAAGCCCAGTGTGGCTTGTTGTTTGTATTACACTGTTACATATGTCATTCCCACTGGAGTTATCTTTTCTGCAGTATAAGTTTTTAGTTGGACATCTGCAGGCTTCAGTTCAGTATCTTTGAAATGCCATTCAAACTCATCTTAATTAATTTGCCATTCCCTTCTGTTTTAATCCATATTCTTTGTCTCCTGTTAGTTTCATGCGGTAAATCTCAAGGCTACCTAGTCCTGTGTCATGCTGATCATTATCAATGTGTTCGTCACAGCATGCAGGTTAGAGCTCTTTTTGAAACTGTATCTTGACCTTTTATCTCTTTCTCTTCCATGTGCAGTCCAGTTATTTTCGTCTTCCTGACATACTCTTTGTATGTATCCTACTTATTTGAATTTTCTGCATGTTTTATGTTTAAATCTGCATTGGTCTGGTGTAGATTAGCCCCTGCCAGAACAATAACAGAATTTGTTCAGACAGTCATGTTTCTGCTTTGACACTGAAATTTTCTTCACGATCACTTTCAATCTTGAGTGCAATTCAATTCAATTGCATCTCTGTTTTCTGTTTCCATTAATATAGCTATTGCAACTGTTCTTTTAAATGTGAGATGTTTCTCAGATAGGAGTCTTAATTGAATGCTTTTCTGTAAGATTCCACAAACTAAATAATCTGCCAGTGTATTAAACTCATTGCTGAACTTACAACGCTCAGGCAGTCTCTTCAATTCAGCCACATATGCTGGAATGGACTCCCCTTCCTTTTGACTCCGCTTATGAAACTTGAAGTGTTCTGCAATCAACAACGCTGTTGGTTCGAGATATTCCTGCATTATTTTCATGATATCAGCAAAGCTCATTTTGCCTGGTTTCGTTGGAGCAGTAAAGCTTTGAAGTATTTAAACTCAATGTACTCAGCAAAATTGACACTTGGTTCTCATCAACTATTCATCTTGTTTTAAAATACTGCTCAATCCACTCAGTATATAATATACAGTTATCTGCAGTGTAATCAAACACACCAGACTTTCCTATTTAGCCACCAATTATCATCCGCTACTCGCTGTTCATGAACTCATGAAATCTTATGTTTTCTGCCTTGTATTTACTTGATCGTCTTACCTTTTGTGAAGAATACATGCTGCTCTGAAGAAAAAAAAGTGCTGTGCTTTTTCTCAGCTGTAGCATTTCGTGCTGCACATTTTAAAAACTTGAATGTCTCACTGCGCTTTAACAAGTAGATAGTTGTCTTGGGCTTGTTTAAAGAATACGTCATCACCACTGTTATGCTTTGTAACTCAAAATAATAAAAAAATAATTGCAAGAAAAAGATGGGAGCCCAGGAAGTGCGAGTCTTAGTTTCTTCTTTACTTATAGCAAGGTGTGCATGTATCATGATGACATATGCCATTTACGTACTTTTACAAATAACCCATTGCAATGCATTATGTAAATGATCAACTTATTTACAATATTACTAAAATATTACAAAAAATAACAGAGATGATGATAGAGCAGCAATGACTAGAGTTTCTGGGAGTAATTTAGAAGACACCAGATCATTTAATCTCAAACAACAAGCATTCTAAAGGGAGGTCAAGGCAACTGTGCTGACAAGTGACGTCAAAGACACCATAAAAGCAGAAGAGAGGGCATATAGCACAGCAAAAATTATTGGCAAGGTAGAAGATTGGGGAGCTTTAAAAAACCAACAGAAGGCAAATAAAAAAATACTAAGGAATGGAAAGATGAAATATTAAAGTAAGCTGGCAAATAAAATAGATGAGTATGCTAATAGTTTTGTTTCAGATATATAAAGAGGAAGAAAGATGTAAGAGTGGACATTAGGCCACTAGAAAGTGATGCTGGAGAGGTAGCAATGAGGAACAAAGGAATGGAAGACAAAATGAATAAGTATTTTGCATCAGTCTAGAAGACATCAGCAGCAAACCAGAAATTCAAGAGTATTAGAGAGCAGACGTCAATTAGTCTTCATTACTAAGGTGAAGGTGCTTTGAATCTGAAAGGTCTGAAGGTAGTTAAGTCACCTGAACCAGATAGAGTACACTCCAGTGTTCAAAATCAGGTAGTTGAAGAGATTTTTGAAGCACCAGTAGCAATCTTGCAAGAACTACTAGATTCTGGATTCACTAGTTTGTGGAGGACTAGAAAAATTGTAAAGGTCATTCCACTCTTTTAGAAGGAAGGGAGGCAAACAACAGGGAAATATAGGCCAGTTATCCTGATGCCAGTAGTTCGAGAGATGTTCATTATTAAGCATGTGTTTCTGGAATACTTGGAGCCACATGATAAACAGACCGAAGTCAGCACAGTCTCTTTTAGCAGGAAATTCTGCTTGACAAATCTGTTGGAATTATTTGAGGAAATAATAAGCATGATAGCTAAAGGGAAGTCAGTAGATGAGGTTTGCTTGGATTTTCAGAAGGCCTTGGACAGGGTATGACACATAAAACTGCTTAAATGTCCATGGCATTACTAAAAAAATACTATCATGGGCAGATGATTGGCTTACTGGCAGGAGGCAAAGAGTGAGAATAAAGGGGGCCAGTCCTGGTTGTTTGCCTCTTGCCAATAACTAGTGGTGTTCCTCAGGCATCAGTGTTGGTTCCACTAATTTTAATGTTGATTGTTACTGATATTGGTGAGACAATTGATGGCTTTCTTGTCAAGTTTATGGATGAAAGAAAGATAGGTAATGAGGCAGGTAGTGTTGAGGAAGTAGACAGTCTGAACAAAGTCTTGGACAGATTAAGAGAATAGGCAGATAGAATACCATTTAGGGAAGTATATGAGCATGCACTTTGGTGAAGGAATAAAGGCACAGATAATTTTCTAAATGGGAACAAATTCAGAAATCGAGGAAGAAATCAACAAAGGGATTGGGCATCCTCATGCAGAATTCCCTAAATGTTAACTTACAGGCTAAGTCAATGGTAAGCGGGGTAATGCAGTGTTAGCATTCATTATGAGAGGACTAGAATATAAAAGCAAGGATGTAATGTTAAGGTTTTATAAGGCATTGGTTAAAGCTCCTTGGGAGTATTGTGAGCAGCTTGGGCTCCATATCTAAGAAACGATATGCTGTTTATGAAAATGAACACAGGAACATGTGAGGAGTGTTTAATAGTTCTGGGCCTGTGCAGACTGGAGTTTAGAAGAGTGAGTGTGGTTCTCATTGAAACCTATTGAATATTGAATAGAGTGAATGTGGAGATGATGTTTTCAAAAGTGGGAGATTCTAGGACCAGAGGGCACAGCTTCAGAAGACAAGAATGTCTCTTCAAAACTGAGATATAGAGGATTTTCTTTAGCCAGAGGGTGGTGAACCTGTGGAATTCATTGCCACAGGCAGCTATGGAGGCTTAGTTATCGGGCAAATTTAAACCAGAAGTTGATAGTTTCTTATTAGTAAAGGTGTCAAAGAATATGATGAGTAGGCAGGGGAATGGGGTTGAGAGGAAATAATAAATCAGCCATGATCAAATGGCACAGCAAATTCAATAGGCTGAATGGCCTAATTCTGCTTCAATATCTTACGGTCTTATCACCTATGCACATTTAGATAGAGACAGAAGGTAATGAAGGGGAAGATGTCCATAGATAAAATGCTAATGTTCTGTTTCTGCACTATTCCCTTACCTCTTCTTGATGCTTGAGTGCAGTGTGTGATTTTTACATAGGTTGCTCTTCTGCAGTTGTGTCCTGGGGCTAAGCTGTTTACTGCATTTTTAGAGCTTAATGAGTTTCATTTTGACTACATATGATAGTATAAGGTGATTGCCATCAATTCAGTCATCTGAATCAAATTTCTGCTACGCAAAGCAAATTGAATTGAATTTTGCCCATTTTACATTAATGTCAAAGTAAACCCTTACTAAGTCCCAATTATATCAGAGCTGGAAAACAGCTATACAAACTAACCTGGCTAGAAAACTTTAACTATTAATGAATGGTGTATGTTTCTCATGCAACAACAGGCAAAGGAGTAGACAAAAAAAAGGATCTAGTGCTCTCCTGGCATATATGAAGAATAAACTCCTCGGGTTTCTAACCAAGTACAGGTATTTATTGATTATAATTGATGATTGGATGACAATCCCTGCCGTCTTCTTCAGCGATGATGCCTGGGCATGTCCAGTCTGGTAGTATTTATACTCCCGTAGTCTGTCTCTCCTGATTGGTTAGTCCTCACTCAATCAGATTTCTGCTCTTTCACCTTGTTTATAGTTGAATTCTAGAGCAAGACCTTTGGGTTTCTACCATGCATCCCATCTGGCTGATATACAGTGCTCCCCATTCACAGGGAATCCTGTAAATGTCAGATGACTTGAGTCCCAGCTTGTGGATGGACAAACCTGTAAAGAAGCTCAAGTCACAACTTATGCGGGTAAAAGATGAACTAGGACTCAGGTCAGCTAGTGTTTACAGGATTCCCTAGGAATGTGGAGCAGCAGATATCGACCAGATGCGATGCACAATAGAAACCCACATAAAGGAACACAGGAGGTGTAGGCTTTTGGGTTACACAGAGACACCATAGCAGAACACTGCATTCGCTATGGCCATGGGATTGACTTCAACAACACAAAACCACTGTGCTGTGCCAGTAACATTTGGGAAACCATTGAAATAAAAATGGAAGAAAAGAATTTTAAGAAAGCCGAAAATCTCACTAAAAGTAAGAACTGAAATTCAACTGTGAACAAGGTGGGAGAGCAGAAACCTGATTGGATGAGGACTAACCAATTGGGAGGGATGGACTACAAGGGAAGTATGAACACCACCAGACTAGACATGTTCAGGCATTATCCCTGAAGAAGATGGCAGGGTTTGTCATCGAAACGTCCATTATAATTGATACCTGTACTTGGCTGGAAGCATGAGAAGAGTTTAAAGGAAGATATGTTTTCCAAAGTAAATTTCTAAAATATATTTTACATGAGAATCATTATCAAGGTGATTCTTCCACTTACATTAACATCTATCCAACTGTATATAATGGACTGGGTTTCACTGTGAAAATTACAACAAAGCTAATAGTGATCATGTGAGACTAAAAGTGAAAATTTAGAAGTTACTCACTGAAATTGAAAAATTCTCCATAAAGCTACTTAAAAATTTAATCTCTCTGTCAGGAACTCCAATCAATTGTATGAAATAGCATGAAATTCTTGTTGAAATATTCAATAAAACTTCTGCCTTTGTTAAGTCTTACTTTCCAGTGAATAACTTCTCTAGCTTAGAGAATTATGGATCCTTATTTCATATTTGTTTTTTTTTTAGTCTTTAAAAGATTAAATAAGCTTAAATAATTTACTTCTACATTTTTAAAATCACTTATCCCTGTCTCTCAATCCAATCCCACATTTGGTTCTTTATTTTGCATTCTGATTTGGTGTTCAATTTTCCAACTTCCATTCTACAATGCCCGTTTGCTGTTCATCTATCCAGTTACTTTTCATTGACTATGACTTTTGCACTGCTTACATGGTTCTGAAATGTCTGTGGAAGATGCTACACTGATGAGCTGTACCACTGTCAGTGTCTTTATATGGAGCTTCATTGGGAAAGTTTAAAGGAAAATGAAAATATGATGTATGTTCACTGCCACTCATTCACATTCACAGAAATGACCAGCCCAATATGTGCAGTATGAGAGACAAGATTTGTAAATACAAAATATTTAAAAAATCCATTGGTTGTCACATCTACTTGCAA
This sequence comes from Hemitrygon akajei, assembly GCF_048418815.1. NCBI lineage: Eukaryota > Metazoa > Chordata > Chondrichthyes > Myliobatiformes > Dasyatidae > Hemitrygon > Hemitrygon akajei. The sequence goes on from NC_133128.1 coordinate 57,022,514, forward strand.
TAAGAGCAAGATCCTATCCCAATGACTGTTGAGATTTGAATCAAAAGAATGATTTTAATTTCTAATAATATATAGTAGAACAGATAGTCCACCAGTTATGAACTCGCTGGAGATTTCTTCAAATCTAAGGAATATTTGAAATTTTAAGTTTAATTTTCCATTCTGTAAAATAACAGAATGCAGATTATTCCAAAGAAAATAATCATCTGAAAAACAAAATATGAAAAGAAAGATAACCTGATGTTATAAAGGCATGCTTGGCAATTTTTTGCTGTGAAATAAAAAGAGACGACACAAGATTCTTGCGTTTTTATGCAATATAATAGAGTAATAGGGTCATAGAGTACTACAGCAGAGAAACAGGCCCTTTGGCCCATCTAGTCTGTGCTTAACTGTTAATCTGCCTAAGGACCATATCTCCATACCCTTCCCATTTTGTACTTATCCAAAATTCTTTTAAATGTTGAAATCAAACACACATCCACCACTTCTGCTGACAATGTGTTCTACACTTGCACCATTCTCTGAGTGAAGAAGTTTCTCCTCAGGTTTTCCATAAATATTTCACCTTTATCCTATGACCTCTAGTTCTAGTTTCACCCAACCTCAGTGGAAAAAAGCCTGCTTGCATTAAACCTATCTTACATTAACCCTCATAATTTTGAATGCCTCTGCAAATATCCCTTCATTATCCTATGCTCCAGGGAATAAAGTTCTAACCTATTCAATCTTACCTTATAACTCAGGATCTCAGTTATGGCAACATCCTTTTAAATTTTATCTATACACTTTCAAACTTATTGATATCTTTCCTGTCAGTAGGTGACTAGAACTGCACAAAATATTCCAAATAATATATGGGATTTGCTGAAATGGTATTAAGTATAAAAGACAAATGCTATGCTAGTCTTCATTACAAGAGGATTTGAGCACATGAGAAAGGATGTCTTTCTGTAGCTGTCTTGGGCTTTGGTGAAATCCCATTTGAAGACTCATGCACAGTTTCAATCTCTTTATTTGAGGAAGTTTTTTGTTACCTTGGAGTCAGTACAACAATGATTTGCTCGACTGAATCCTGAATAGTAGGACTGATGCATGAGGAGAGATTGGATTGATTGGAGTTTAGAAGAATGAGGAAGGATCTCATCAAAAATAAATATTTCTAAATAGCTAAGATGCAGGGAAGATGTTCCCATTAGATGTTGTGTCCAGAACTTGGATCACAGCCCCAGGTTACTGGGTAAGCTATTTATAGTCAAGCTCCAGCAACCTCCATCACTGAAGGCAAGTGAGGCCAAGCCATTAAACATATTCAAGAAGGAAGGTGAAATATTTTGTAATACTAAAATGATTCATAGGAACAAAGTAGGAACAGATGATTAGCCATGACTGCATTGAATGATAGAGCGGAGCAGAAAGGATAAATGTCTATTTCTATTCCTATGTTCTGTGTCTACATTTCCAAGAATGCCATATTGGTCTTCTGCATTTCCCAATAATCTTGTGGTAAATTTATTGAAGGTTTGCTCATGAAATAGTTAGAATACACTACAAACAGACGAATAGACAATATATTGCAATCAAGGTCTGATACACATACAAAATAACAGAAAATAATTCAGAGCTGATTTGAAGTGGACTTTAAGTTCTAACAAAATCTGGTCAGGTGATCTTAGATTTACAGGCTGATGTTAGCCACACAGGATGCCTGAAACTACTCATATCCAAATTTTCCATGGGGTGAAGACTGTTGGCAGTTTTGAAAAGATTCAACTTTCTGGAAAGCTGCTGTTGCATCAGTTATAAAAAACACTAATTTGCCATTGACAGTGTATACAGCTGCTGCCTCACAACACCAGTGATCTGCATTCAATCCTGACTTTAGATCTTGTTTGTGTGGAGTTTGCATGTTCTTCCTGTGACCACAGATTTTCCTCTGGGTAGTCCGGCTGTCTCCCACACCCTAGAGATGCACTGGTTGATAGATTAACTAGCCATTGTATATTGCCCCTAGCGGGTGTTGATACAGTAAGTGGTAGAATCTGGGGCCATATGTAAGGAAATGTAAAGATAATGTAAGGAAAGAAAAGAGATTAATAAAGGATTCGTATAAATGGATGATTGATGATCAGGGCAGACTGACAGGACTGGAGGCTTGATTCCATGTTCAATCTCTCTGTGATTGTGTCAACAGGGAGGGAGTTGAGATTGTTTATTATGCAGAGAGGTGCTGGAACAAGGAATGCCGAATGGGAAGAAAACAAAATAGAGGGGAATTTTTAAAAATAAGGATGTAAAAATATTTGATCATTAAAAAAATTAAAAGTAGGGCATCAAGTAAATACTACTGCTTCAGTCATATTATATTCACATTTGATCAAGATGGAAATCATACATTGTGCATGGAAACCTGCTCAAGTTTTGGAACTGCTATTCGCCCTGTAATTTTATGCAAACCACTTTGCACTAGCATTTGTTTATATTAGTACCTAAAAATGAATCATTTTGCATCTTAGTGCACAGCAGAAGGTCCATGGAAGTCACTTGCACTGATTAAAATCATGCCTACACCATGTACACTCACTGCAATGCCATGCACACCAGAGTAACTATTCCAATCACAGCACTGGATGAAGACTTTGATTCTCAGTTACTGTCCCTCAAGTCCTTTTTGGGCCATGCACCTCCAAGGAGCAGGACCGTGTGTCCCAAGATGTACAATGACACTTGTGCATAAAATCTGCAAAGATTCAGATGGTGCAGTATATTTCTGTTTTTCAGCATACAAAAATTCACAACAATCAATCACCTGACCTCACATCATATAATCAAGTGCATACTTACCACTATTCCTCTCTTAAAACATGTTCAGGCCTGACATATACTTCTAGCTATTCAACCTTGAAAGGGATAAAACATAGTGCAGAATATGCATTAATACCTTTCCCTCTACTTTCCAGAAGAACATTTCACATAGAAAATTAATTATTAATGGCTTTAATGAACTCATAGCTCGATAATTAATAAAGGATGACAATTTACTATCAGAAACATCTCTTTGCTTGTGATATCATTGCCCAATACAATTGGTAGTTATCTGTGACCATGAGTGGGGGGTAAAGTTTCCGAGGGGGAGGAAGAAATATCTTGCGCTTCTGAAGCAGCTTTCATAATCTCTGTTGCAGCCATCACCCAGAGATCTGCTTTTGAAGTTTCCTATTGTACAGAAATACAACGGCCGGTCTGGCTACAGCAGTATCCCGCAATAAGCAGCAAGACGATTTTGGGTTCATTTGAGGTTTTCCTCTGATATAATTTGGTCCTTACATTTTGACCCAGGTACTAAAATTCACCATATATTCCTAACAGAATGGTATCCTAACAGGGCAAATCCCAGTTAGTATGGATTGGCAACAACATCTCAACATCACAAACAGTATAGGTGCACAACAAGGCTGTGCGCTTGGCCTACTACTCTTGTCACTTTATATTTATGATTGTGTGGCTACGTACAGCTCCAGTGCCATATTTAAGTTTGCTGACAACACAACTTTTGTTGGCTGAACCAAAGGTGGCAACAAATTGGCTTATAGGAGGGAGACTGAGTGGTGTCACAGTGACAACCTCTCACTCAATGTCAGCAAAACCAACATGCTGATTATCAACTACAGGAGGAAGAACCAGTCTTCATTAAGAGAATGGAAGTGGAGAGGGTCAGTGGCTTTAAATTCTTTGGTATTTACTTATCAGTGGATCTGCCCTGGGACCAGCACATGTCTATCATCACAAAGAATGCATGACAGCACCTCTACTTCATTAGATGTTTACAAAGATTCAGAATGTCACCAAAGCCCTTCACAAACTTCTATAGATGCACAGTGGAGAGTATCATGATTACGGCTCTCAGCCTGAAATGTTGACTGCTTATTTATTTCCGTAGATGCTGCCTGAACTGCTATGTTCCTCTCACATTTTGTGTGTGTTGCTGTGGATTTCCAGCATCTGCAGAATCTCTTCTGCTTCTGGAGAGTGGTTGCATCATGGCCTGATATGGAAATACCAATGCCCAAGAATGGAAAAGGCTACAGAAAGTGGTGGACATAGCCTAGTCCATCACAGGAAAATCCTTCTCACTTTTGAACACATTTATATGGAGCATTGCCAAAAGGAAGCAGCTCCATCAAAAAAGACCTCCACCATTCAGGCCATGACCTCTTACCATGCAGGAGGTGCAGGAGCCTTAGGTTCCACACCACCATGTTCAGGAATAGTTATTACCCTACAACCTTCAGACTCCTGAACTGGCATGGATAACTTCATTCACCATTACTATGAATGAATTCTACAACTTATAGTCTCACTTTTAAGGACTCTTTGCAACTCATGCACATTTGGTCTTCTTTTGCACTTTGGTTGTTTGTCAGTCTTTGTTTATGTATGGTTTCCCAAAGATTCTATTGATTTCTTTATTTTTCCTAGAAAGGCCTGCAAAAATTTGAATCTAAAGATCATATGTAATGCCTTGGTTCATATTTTTACTGTTGTACTGTATGTATTTCATTTAGCAATTCTGTAAGAGCAGTCTGTTCTGTTTTCAGCTTGTTTGGATTATTGTTGAAGATAAGGGATGAGGAGAGATGTGTCCCATCCAATTAGGAATGTAGAGCTGAGGGGAGGTTTCTCTGGTGAGGGACACCAAGGTTAGGCTTGGTGTTTTCGTTCGGCGGGAGATGAAGAGAGAAGATGCTGGAGAGAAGAGGTCGTAGGATTTGACCTGGAGGGGACCATGATTCAACGAAGCCAGGGGCAAGATCGATGGATGATCGGGGAATATGATGAAACTTTGAGCTCCAACTTGTGCACATTTGAGTGTTTAGTTAAAATAGGGCCTTTTCTTTCTATTTTCTTTACTAACCCTTTGGTTAAGTTAAGATTCATAAAAATAATTCCTTGGATTGTACGCGGTGTACTGTCTGTTATTTCGTGGCACTAATTTGTAACAGGGTAGCAAATTACACAGCATCCACACAAACCACGGTTTGGGGTGGGAGAGGCTTCTCAATCTCATGAGTTTGGCAGGACCAGAAAGCATCTTCCCTAGACCTACGTAGCCAAGGAAATCAGGGAGTTTCACATATATATTAACATACAAGCTCTTTGACAATAAATTTGCTTTGAACTTTGAACTTCTATCTATCGGAAGTAGGAAGAGCACTTTGTTTAAAGTCTTTTGTGACAGACAACAGCACTTTGCCGTGTAGATGTGGTTAATGGATTCAGATATCAAGCCAGATCATGACATGATTCAGGAGAGGGTGAGGGCTTCACAGTGAAGCTCCTTTTAAATTAAATTTTCAATGTGATTGTCTCTCTTTGTGGAAAAACAACTAGGGTAACCTCATCTGCACCTGGGCTTGGAAATGCTGAGGTTAGTTACTGTGATAGTTGTTAGCATGTACAATCAATAAACTTGAAACTGCAGTCACAGCTCCGTATTAACATTATTGTTTCCTTAGGAACATAGAAGCAATAATTAGCTCAAGCCCACTTAATATTTTCACTCCAATAGAAGCAATCCCTTCTTAAGGTGCTGAAATATCTGAGAACTGAACATCTATTAGTCTGTTAAACAGTATAAAATTTTAAAAATCACGATTTTACTGCTTCTTATATGCTGACTAAAAGAATTTTGATTATCATTAGAAATTCAAACAGTCTACAATTCCCAGTAATGCAGTCGTCAGTCTGAATTTGGAGTGTTTAAAGTCTAAAGAGGGCTCCAGCATTGAAAGGGTTAATCTGTTTAAAGCAGGAGCCAGCATGCTGAATGCAGAGTTGCATCCTGTTGCTTTTTAGTATATCAATAAAACCCATATCTTTTTATAGATACATTGCACCCCATTTCCTTATAGACCTCTATCACCTTCCATCTGTTAAAGAGAAGATAGATGACGGTTTTCTTTTTTAAAAAAAAATCTGTGAGTACATGATAAACGTAAAATGCTTCATGTCAGACTGCCGTTGGCCCCATTCCACCAGCTACACGGGCTTCATTACCCACAATCCACAGTGTCTGCATTTGGCAACTGGTCCAGTGGGAGATTTGAAGGCTCTCCTAATTTGATCCTTTGCAGATTGTTGCTTCTCATGTATTCCCTTTTATTTTGTGCTGCATTGAGAATGGCATCCTTTTACACGATATAATCTGTGTTTTTTTATGCTATTGAACTAACTTTGTTTTTTTTTTCATTGTTAGGTGCAAATCTAACAGGGGGTTTAAGGAATGTTACTTGTCTTGCTTCCTTCCATCTTCCAACTCTTGGCTGTCATAGCAGCAGCTGCTCTCTTTTCCAGTTGCCATGGCAGCACCAGTATGATATACAGTGCAGCCATGCAGAGTCAACATACTGAGCATTGAAGCAACATTTTGCACTAAAAAAATTGAGTCTAAAAAATATTGGCAACGTTCCATCAGAAAAAAAAAAATTTCTAAATTCAGCAGGGGAAAGGAACCCATACAATTATCTCAGTATTCACAGCAACTCGGTATTTCTGTAACCCTGCAAGCAGGATTTTCATTATCCGACGTAGTTGACAATAGAACGTCAGAGCTCAGCCAACACCTATTTTTTCCCCATTGATTCTTTAAGATGTTCAGCACCAAGATAACTGCAGTCCCCTTATAGCAATTTACAGGAGCTTTAAAATGAGGATATCATGTAATTGATATTAAACAATTATCATTGTTAGAATTCATTTAAATTCTGGCTGCAGAGAATAACAAAATAAAGACTTTTTATATAAAATGTTCTGGTCTAACTAGTTAAATTTATGTAACTTTTAGGCATCCTAAGTATTTTTTGACCACCATTATTGTTAGTTTTAAGTACTTCAACTATTTGAGCATTTTAAGCTCCATTCCTCACATCCATGTGGGGAAGATTGTATCTAAAACTTGGACAGACAATGCAAAGAAAATTTTAAAATTCACAACATTTATTTCTATCCTGTTAGATAACATGATGTTGGAAAATGCAAATATAAGGTCAATTTTTTAAATGATGATTGACCAGAGTTTTCTCCAGGGCTGCAGCTGTGCCAAATAACTTGCTGAATATCGACACTGTTCTACAAAGGATGCAGTCTTGTTTCTTCATTCATACTAAGCAAACCAATCTCAGCCTAAATAGCATCCATGTAGTCGGCGTTCAGTAGGGAGCACAATCAGTTTCCACTTTAGAGACATGTGGTGATCCAGACACAAAATAACATTAGTTTTCGAAAACCCTTTTTGATTGAGTCTGCCATGAGTCGGAGCAATCGGGCTGTAGCTTTGTAGCTTTTAATTTTTTTTCCCTATTAAAATATATTCCTTGGAGCAATTTCATTAAAACAGCTGAAAATGGATTAATCACAAAAATAAGGTATTTTAATAAAAAAAGTTTAGCTCTTCACCTGCAAGTAAACTGATTTTAACTAACTTAAAATGACCTGAAAAATATTATAATTAGTAAAACATTAATAATTACATTGCCCCTCCTAAGTATATTAAAATATCATATAGCAGTATTTAAAACATTCTAATAATGTCCAGTGCCTAAAAAAAACACAGCTGAAATCTAAAAGCCTTGTGGCATGTCTCTTAGCATACAAAATTAGCAGAAACTTACCAGGGCTTGGCGACTTTGGTGGAGTACCAATATGCAGCACAAAGACTGAAGTTAGGAAATTGGTGTCTGTGGTACTTTATCACAAAATGATTCAAGGGGAATAGAAGACTGGAGAGAAAATAAGAGGAATTGATGTTCGTCACTATCAAATTTCACTATATATTTGCAGACAAGTTGATGAATTTTCCTTTAAAAATATTTTATGACTCATCCATGGCCTGAATAAAATATTTTTGATTAATACCTCATTTAAAATGAATCTTACTAAGTATCAATAGAAAATACAATATAACTGAGGATCATATTTCACTATTGTGAAAACCATTAACAGTCTGGGAAATTAGAACATTGAAAGAAATTGACAATCCATAACCTCAAAGTTCAAAGTAAATTTATAATCAAAGTACATAGCTGTCACCATATAGAACCCTGAGATTAACTTTCTTGCAGGCATACTAATAAATCCAGAATAGAATAATAGCCATAATAGAATCAATCAACCTACTTTAGAATAAAAAAAAAGACTTTTTGATGGCTCAATAAGGCAGATTAATTGTTGCATTTGAAAATTATGACTTTGGTCACTTACACCAAATAATTGGGGCCACACAAATCTGGTGAAGCCGTGATGTGTTTCTGCAGATCTTGTGATAGGGAAATTATTGGAGAATATCCTTAGGGATTAGTTTAACTTGCATTTGGAAAAGGATAGCCTCATTAGGGAAGTTGGCATGGCTTTTGCAGGGGAGATCCTATCTCATCAATTTGATTGAGGTTTTTGAGGAAGTGCCGAAGATGATTGATGAGTGCAGGGCTGTGGATGGTGTTGACATGGACACTAGTTAAGCACTTGACAAGATGTTTCATGGTAAGCTCATTCAGAAAATTAAGTTGCATACAATCTAGGTAGAGTTGGCAAGTTAGATGCAAAATTGTGGTAGAGCAATGTTTCTTTTACTGGGGATCTGTGTTCAGTGGTGTTCCATAAAGGTCAGTGCTAGGTTCACTGTTGTTAGTAATACAGACAAACAACCTAGATTAAAATGTAAGCGACCTGTACGTTTGCAGATGATACACAAATCGGTGGAGTTGTGAATAGTGAGGAAGTTTGTCAAATGATGAGGTAGGATATAGATCTGCTGGAAATTTGGGTGAAGAAATGCCAGATGGAGTTTCATCTGGACAAGTATGAGCTAATGAATTTTGGAAGGTCAAACGCAAGAGCAAAGTATACAGTAAATGCAGGACCATTTGAAGCACAGATGTACAGAGGAATCTTAAGGTGCACGTCCATTGCTCCCTGCAAGTGGATAGGATAGTAAAGAAGATATAAGGGGTAGCAGGATAGCATCGTAGTTAGCACAGTGCTTTACAGTACATGAGACCTGGGTTCAATTCCTGCCACTGGCTGTAAGGAATCTGTACGTACTCCCCGTGACCACAGCTGTTTCCTCTGGGTGGTCTGGTCCAAAAATATACTGATTTAGTAGGTTAATTGGTCATTGTAAATTGTCCTATGATTGGGTTAGCATTAAATTGGGGATTTGCTGGCAGCATAGCTTGAAAGGCCAGAAGGGCCTACTCCAGACGTTATCTCAGAAAATAAATAAATAAACATGTGATATGCTTGCCTTTCTCATTTAGGGCATTGAATTCAACAGATGGAAAGTTGTGTGGCTGCTCTAATAACCTTTAGTTAGGTCATATGTGGAGAATGTGTAGACTTCTGGTTGTGACATTACTGGAAGAACATGGAGATTTTGAGGAGGTTTTCTGAAGACATTTACCAGGAAGTTGCCTGGACTGAAAAGTATTAGCTATAAGAAAGTGTTTTTGCTGGAGTATGAGGGGTGATCTGATAAATGTATAAATAATTTTGACAGGCATTGAATAGGTAGATAGAATAATTATCCTTGGTGGAAGGGTCAAATATGAGACAGATAGTTTTATGATAAGAGAAGAAGTTCAAAGGATATTTGCAAGACAAGTTTTTTACACATTGAATGATAAATATCTTGAATGATAAGTGCCTCACTGCTAGGGTCGTAAGTTTCCACCATCTTCAAAAGGGCAATAATTATACCAGTGCCCAAGAAGAGTAGTGCGAGCTGCCTTAATGACTATCATCCAGTAGCACTCACATCTACAATGATGAAATGCATTAAGTGGTTTGTCAAGGCTTGAATAAGCTCTTGTGTCAGCAGGGAGATGGACCGCCTACCATTTGCCTATTGCCTCTATAGGTCTATAGCAGACACAATCTCAATGGTTCTTCACACGGACTTAGTTTACCTGGACAATACAAACACCTATGGCAGGATGCTGTTTGTTGACTATAGCTCAGTGTTTAACATGATAGTTCGCACAGACCTGATCGATAAGCCACAGAACCTGGATTTCTGTACTTTCCTCTACAATTGGATCCTTGACTTCCTAACCAGAAGACACAATCTTGGCAAATTAATGATAATATCTTCTCCTTACTGGCGATCAACACTGGCATTCCTCAGGGATGTGTGCTTAGCCCACTGCTCAACTCTCTCTACACCCATGAGTGTGTGATTAGGCAAACTGTAGCTCAAACACCATCTATAAATTTGCTGATGATTTGCAATTCCACCATTGCTGGTAGAAGCTCAGATGGAGATGAAAGGTCATGCAGGAGCAATATATGCCAGCTAGTTGAGTGGTGTCACAGCAACAACCCTGCACTCAGCATCAGTGAGATCAAAGAGCTAACTGTGGTCTTCTCTCGTAGAGGGATCAGAAGTGGAGAGATAGAGCAATCTCAAGTTCCTGGGTATCAAGACCTCCAATGATCTAACCTGGTCCCAACATATCAATTCAGCTATAAAAAGGCAAGACAGTGGCTATGCTTCATCAGGAGTTTGAGATTTGGTTTGTCATAAAACCCTCGAAAACTTACATAGATGTACCATGGAGAACATTCTGACAGGCTGCATCATCGTCTGGTATGGGGGTTGGTGGGGGTGGCTACTGCACAGGATCAAAAGATGCAGTAGAGAGATGTAAAATTAGTCACCTCCATCTTGGGTAGAAGCCTCCATTGTATCCAATATATGTTCTCAGATAGGTGTTGTCCATCATTAAGAATACCCATCACTCAGGACATACCCTTTTCTCATTGTCACCATTAGAATGAAGGTATAGAAGCCTGAATGCACGCACTCAGTGATTCAGGGTCAGCTTCCCTCCCTCTGCCATCTGATTCCTGAATGGACATTGAACCTATGGAACACTACCTTACTTTTCAAAATATATTATTTTTGTTTTTACACTATTTTAAATTTAACTATTTAATATACTCATATATACTTACTATAATTGATTTACTTATTTTCTTTCTATATTTATCATGTGTTGCATTGTATTGCTGCTGCTAAGTTAACAAATTTTACAACATATGCTGTTGATACTAAACCTGATTCTGATTCTGAATGTTCTGCAGGGGAGAAGGTAGAGTGCTCTTTAAGAAGCATTTAGAAGGACACATGACCAACAGGGAATAGATGAATACAAACCATATGGAGGCAGATGGGATTAGTTTAGATTGGCATCATGATCAGAGCAGACATTGTTGGCTAAAGGGTTATTCCTGCACTATAGTGTTCCATGCTCTCATTAAATGAAAAGGTCTGGCACTCTGATGTTGCAGTTCACGTCTGGACTGCTGCATATAGACAACCTACTTACATAGAAAAATGGATGTGAATCCTGACTCAAAGCAATGTAATGGACTAAAGATTTCATTGCTTTCTTTTCATGGCATTAAACAATTTATGGTTCACTCCAACATTTTTTTGTGGAAGTCCCATAAAGATCAAGATCTTTAATTGAAAAGTTTGTAAAACAACATACCTTGTATGATGTTACACTAAATCATTTTTAGCACCACACGCCCTACTGATTTATTGCAAGTTCTCACAGCTGCTGACACTTTCACACACATGATCACTGTGCAGAGCACTTAAAAGAACATACCACAATACAAATGCCTTGTAGCATCAGGGCAGAAGCTGCAAAATGAGTAGATGCTACAAGGATCAGATAGAGTGGTGGGAGAGATCTTCCAAGGGGGTCAGAAGGACCTGGAGAGATTGGTGAAGACCATAGCCAGCAGGAGACATTTTTGTAGTTACCATTGGGCAGGAAGTACCGAAACCTGAAGTCCCACACCACCAGGTTCAATTACAGCTACTTCTCTTCAACAATTCACTTATTGAACTGACTGGCAAAACCCTGATCACTAGAGCTTAGCAACACTATAATCCCCACTGTTATGAGCTTGTATTAATTTTTTCTTTATTCTGTTTGTGTTTTGATTCTAAATATGTTTAATTCTGTTTCATGTATGTTTTTCTTGTGAATACTGCATATATGACATTATATATTGCTGCTACAAGTAAGCTTTTCATTATAGCTGTGCATACTGTTACTTGTGCAATGCCAATAACTTTGACATGGACGTTGAATTGTCCAGATCTTGTGGAAGTTATTAAGGTCATGAGTGCTATGCCAGCTCCTAATGGTTGAAGGAAAGTTGATGAAGTCTCCTGTGTCCCTGAGTTTAATTGAATTTTCCTTAACAGCATTGGGAACAAAACTGTGAGATGTAACACAGATCTGAATCAGCAGCCTGGGATGATCCTGAGGCAAGGAATGTGAGGGCTGTTGAGTGTCACTTTGATCCTGAACACAAAACAGTCAAGGAACTTGTCATAGATAAGTTTTCTTGAGCTCACAGCAGAGCAAAATTCTTATTAAGAGCAAAATATACAGACTGAGTATTGACCCTCCAAAAGCATTGCTTTAGGGGGAAACAGAATCTGTAAAACTTGGCTCTTTATTGGTTTTCCATAAGAGTGAGGTAGAAAATGACTCTGGAGACAGATCTCATGTGTTGCACACTGTTAATGCCATTTTTGGAGTTTTACACCCCACACTGGTGACAGGGAAATGAAAATCCTGCTGAAAAGTCAGCAATTAAACTTTCCAATTAGTGCTAGCATACCTCAGTGTAACAGCTTTGTTGTACTCTTGGTGAAAATAATTTTGATCTGCCCCATTTTTGTTTACAGATGTGGAGTCGAATTTCTTCGAGAGTAAACCTAGTCTGAGTTTTCATTTCAAAACAGTCAAAACTGATTTAATCAATATTAAAAAAAATTGTGAATAATTAATTAAAACTACTGTTTTAATAAATAATTCATAAAGAATAATTAATTTTAAGAAAATATTCCTCAGAAAAACAATGTACTCCAACGCAGTATATACTTAACATCACAATCTTAGTCATAATTAACAATTTATTTATTCATAATATCATATAGAATTACATAGCACAGAAACAGGCTCTTTGACCTACTGAGTCTGCATTGACTATTAAAGACCCATTTTATACTGAGCCTACATTAATTCCATATTATTTTCTTTCCAGATGCTACCTGTCATGAATTTATTAGTGGCAGTTTATATTGACCAATTGCCTTACCAACCTACACATCTTTGGAACGTAGGAGGAAACCTGAGCACTTGGAGAAAACATGCTGTTCACTGGGCAAATTCCACAAATAAAACACACAGGATCTGAATCACCTCCTGTCTCAGGCAACATCCCTACTTAGTGTAACACTTTGCTCTATATAAAGTGTGATGAACTGGTTTCAAAGCTATTTTTAAGTAGCGTGCATTTCATTGCCATTAAGTACTGATCTGGTCAGTGGTTAGTGACAATGCCACGTGGTATAAAATTGACCAGTACCTTTGCAGCTCACCCGCCCCACAAATTCCCTCTTACCCCCTCATCCATTGGGCAGAAGATACAAAGGCCTGAAAGCATGTTCCACTGGGCTCAAGGACAGCTTTAACCGCACTGTTAACCTCAAAATCTATCTCATTATAATTGCGCTCCTTATTGTTTACCTGCACTGCACTTTCTCTGTAGTTGTTATTTATTCTACATTGTTATTGTTTTAAATTGATCTGCCTTAATGCACTACACAAATGATTTGATCTGTGTGAACAGTATGTAAGACAAGCTCTTCACTGTATCTCAAAGCTTAAAGTTCATGTTTATTATCAAAGTATGTACGTATATCATATAAAACTTTGAGAATCGTTTACTTGCAGGCACTCACAAAGCAAAGAAACACAATAGAATTCACTCAAAAACACACACAACTAGACTGCCACATATCCAATTTGTAAAAGAGGACAAACTGTGCAAAATAGTCAAAAAAGGTAAACAAAGACACATGGAGCATGAACTGCAGGGTCCCTTAAAGTGAGTCCACGGCTGCGAAGCCCGTTCAGCGCTGAGGCGAGTCAACCTTGTCCAGGAGCTTGATGGCTACAACTGCTCCTGAGCCTGGCAGCATGGGACGCAGGACTCCTGCACCTCCCACCCAACAGTAGTAGTGAGAAGAGAGTGAAACCCATCAACCACATTCAAACCGTTCATTTTCCACTATCAGCCTTGACAATTTCAATCTTGCTCAACACTTTAAATAGTGTGGAGTAGTGGAGTTGAGCATGGGTTTGTCTTCCATTTACAGGCCTCGACGCATCATCCAGACCTGGCATTGACTGCCCTGGCCGTATCTGCATTCTTGAGAGTCAAGTCCGCAGAATTCCCAGGAGATCTCAAAATCACCACTTTGTTCAAATGGTTCAAATTACACCCAGAAATTACAGGCTGCAGATTTCTGGAACTGCAATTCAGAAGAAGTATATCTAGTAGAGTATCAAGTAGTTTTGTAAGTCGCCTGCAAAATGTTGCCAGAGGTCACCAGCAGCATCTTAGATTGTTTTCCTTGTTTACTATCAATCTGAAATTAGTATTTTCAGTTTTACTGGTTTCTTCTGATGTTTTGCACATTCTCGCAATGTTCACCATGCAGCATGACAGTCACAACCTTTGGAGCTCATTCCTTGAGAGTTGTTTTTTTGGGGAAGGCCCCCACAAGGTGAGAAGGACTTGTTAGGTCTGGTGAAGAAGAATAGCCACCAATACTCAGAAAGGTATGTTTTTCCAACAAGAATTATAGAGATCCTACAGGGATACACCAGATGTTCTTGGAAAGATGTTGTGAGGCAGTCCCTCTAAGGACATGGCTGTACTTCACGGAAGCTTGCAATGCAGGACAAATTCCTGTTTCCCCTCTACCTGTTCCTTTGGGAGAAAAGAAAAGTAGATGAAGTTTCCTGTCTTTGAGTATGGAGTCTGCAGCTGTGACAGCAAACCAAGATGTGGGAGAGGTTATCAGTAACAACAACAGCAGCCTGGAATGACCTTGAGGCTAAGAAACTGTAAGTGACTATGGTCCTGATATCCACCAGCGAAGAAGTCAGGGCACAGGTGTGAAGTTAGATTTCATATTGTTTGGAGGTCAACATTTCAGTGTGAACAGTGAACACAATTCTGTTAAAATGCATAATTCTGGAGATATGAATTTGGTGAAATCAACTTGTTCGGCAATCAAATAAGAACTGTCATTCTTCAAACCAGTTAGGTTGAAAATATCACTGCAGTTGGATGTTGCATTGTTGTTGACAATATTTTGAGAGTTATTATGCTAGAAACAAAACTGTGGGAAAGGAATTCCTGCTGCAAATGAAGAGCTAAATTTCATGACAAGCACTAAATTATTCAGATATAGGTGTAAACTTGCTCTTTTCGAGGTTAACCTAATTTCCATGAATGCAGCATTGCTTCCATTTGGAACTGTGTGAATAATTTCCTAGTTCTTCATGTTAACCACACATCTTTATACTAATCTCGAAAAAAGTCTTCTTTGGGAACTATCTTCAATCTCAGACAATCTGCTATCTAGCACAAATATCAATGAAGAGCTCCAAAGACTTTTGTTATGGAAGAAGGACCTTGAGATGAATAATCAGCACAGAATCTTCGCAGATCAGGTACTCCAGTTTTATTAATTGCCAATAAATTTTTTTGGAACATGCAATGCATTAGGACTAGCACCATACAACCAATTTGATTAAAGTGAATGGCTGTTAAATCAATTAACATATAACTCCCATTAGATTAATTTATGTTAACTGTAAACCTCATGACTAAGCTAGAGCTTAATATGGTCAGCATAGCTAATGATATGACTGCGACTTTAAGACTAATATTAAATCATATTTTACAAAGTTGTTCTGATAACTGATGGCTTAGTTGACTTCATGTCATAAGGTATAAATTAGAACATAGGACATAGAACATAGAACATACAGTCTACTAGAGGGCATGATGTTGTGCCAACACTTTAACCTACTTCAAGATTAATTTAACTCTTCTCTCCTTCGTGGTCTTCCATATTTTTCTTTTGTCCATGTGCCTATCTAAGAGTCACTTAAATGTTCCTAATTTTTCTGCCTCTATCACTACCCTGGTAGCAAGTTCCACACACCTACCCTTCTCTGTGTGCGTAAAATGACTACTTCAGACATACCCCCTATACTTTCCTGCAAACACATTAAAGTTAAGCCTCCTTGTATTCGGCATCTCCATCTGAGAGAAAGTCTTTGGCTTCCTACTCTATCTATGCCTCTTATCATCTTGTACACCTTCTAACAAGTTACCTCTCATCAAAGAGAAAAACCCTATGTTGCTCAGCCTATCTTCATAAGTCATGCTTTCTAATCCTTGTAAACTTTCTCCTCATCCTATCTAAAGTTTCTACATACTTTCTATAATGAGGCAATCAGAACTGAACATGTTTATTCCAAGTGTGGCCTAATCAGAGTTGTATAGAGCTGCAACATTACCTTGTACCTCTTGAACTCAATCTCCTGACTAGTGATGTCCAACACACCATATGCCTTCTTAGCCACCCTCTCAAATTGCACTGTAACTATGAGAGATCTATGAATCCCAAGACTCCTCTGTTGCTCTACACTGTAAGAATCCTACCACAAACTTTGCATTCTGCCTTCAGGTTCAACCTCACAAAGTGAATCAGTTCATACTTATCTGGATTGAACTCCTACTGCCACTTCTCAGCACAGCTTTGTATACTAACTATGTCCTGTTGTAACCTACCCTAACTTCTGTAACCCAACTTCTACACTATCCACAACACCACCAACCTTCATGTCATCTGCAAACTTACTAACCCATCGATCCATTTCCTCATCCATCTTAGCAAAAAATCATAAAGAGCAGGGGTCCCAGAACAGAACACCACTAGCCACCGACCTCCTGGCGGAATATACTCCATCTATCACCACCCTCTGCTTTCAGTGGCAAGCCAGTTTTGAATTCACACAGCCAAGTTACAATGGATACCATGCCTTCTAACTCTCTGAATGAGTCTACCTTGAGGAAATTCATCAAATACATCTTTTCCTTTAAGTGCCAGACCTGATAAAAGAGCCATGGAACCAAAAATCTTGGCATTCAAATTGTACACCTGGAGAAAAGATCAAATGGTAGGGAAGAAAGTGGAAGGCCTCTCCTGCAAAATCAATAATACTGAATCTAAAAATTACTTGGTTATCTTCAGCAGTGGACCTCTCAGAAGTGTGGCCTCTTTAATGCATGCATGATTCAGCCTTTCTCCCTCTCAGGCCTGTACGTGCTGAAATATTTCCACTTGTTTAAGTATTGTATCTACTGTGTCAAATACACATTGCATATTTGTTGATTGTGTAAGAGTCACATACAATAAGGATCATGACACATTTTCCCTTTGTGCTATGTACACATGGAAATGCCAATTGCATCCTTCAGTTGCTTTTAATTTTCTGAAGCACATTTCATGCATCACAATTTCCAATCCATAGAATAAGAGAGTTAAGAATCATTGCAACTGTGTTTCATCAGCCACTTCATTTCAAATACAACGGATTCCAATTAATTGTGACACATCTGGAACAGGACATTTTGGCCCAATTAAGCAGCTGTCTAAATTAGCCGAGGTTTCATGGAAATAGTTAAAAGGCATAACAAACTATAATTTAACTGAGTAACAAATTATGCATTTAAGTGAAATACAGAACAAATTAAAACACTACCACTACTACTACAGTATTACAAAACTGTATTATTTCCTAATAGTTATCGATGGAAGAATTCATCACTGCCTTGTTCTTTTGTTTGACTGTAAATGAACAAAATCAGTGCAGATAATGGACTACCTTCACTACCTTCCAGCATAAAGACAAAATAAAAAAGCAAAATAATCAAAAATCACTGTTTTATGAGCACAAACACATGTAACTGATGCTTTTTTAAAAACTGTTTGCTCAACTAGAAACTGTTCAGCAACCTCTTCTGTCTCAATTAAACAGCATAGTATCCCAAATAAATTAAGGGAATCCTGGCTATTTTCTCAATTAGTTTTTGTTCTTTGAGAGTTGTCCTAAATAAGTGGCTACCCTGATTAACTGATGGTCCCATTAACTGGAATCCACTGTACCTTCGGTGATATGGCAATTTCTCTCTTGTCCAGAATCTTATGCTAATGTATTATGTTTTCTGACACTGGGTGTTAGTGCTCTGGATTTAGGAGATGAAACAATGGGAAACAGTTCTCACTGTCCAAGTTCACACATGAGCAACCTTACCAAGTTAAAGTCATGAAAGGAGGATCAAGATGAACAAAATGATAAGGACTATTATGTGTGATGCCACAACTAAAGGGACTTACTATCTTTTTAATGCAGATACTTACTGCTTCCTGTCCACATTATCAGATTATTTCCTCTCACTGGTCCTGATGGTGTAATTTCTCACAAGTTAATTGATAGATAAGAAACAAAAATTAAAACACAAACAAGATGCTTATCAAAATTGGACATTCATTTCAGCATTGTTAAGAAATGTAATTACATTAAATGGCACATGATATAAATATGCAACATCTACAATGATTTCTGGAGTGGAAGGGCTTATTGTTATAGACACAATTCATGATCAAAGATTATCTGATTCCAATAATATGCTCAGGACCTGGTCATCATTCAGGAATAGGCTGATAAGTGGCAAGAATATGTGTACCACTGAAGTATAAGGCAATTATAGTCTAGTCCTAGCATTACAATTGCTGAGTCCCACACTATCAATGTTTTGAATCAGAACCAATATTAAAATCAATGACACATGTCATGAAATTTGTTGTTTTGTTGCAGCGGTGCAGTGTAAGACATAAAAAAATTATAAATTACAATAAATTAATAGTATAAAAGAGGACCAGCGAGTTAGTGTTTGTGGGTTTATGGACTACTCAGAAATCTGACAGTGGAGTGGCAGGATCTATTTCTAAAACATTGAGTGTGAGTCGTCAGACTCTTGAACCTCCATTCTGATGGTAATAATGAGACAGCATATCCTGAGTGGTGACGTTCTTAATATTGGATGCTGACTTCTTGAGGACCAGCCGTTTGAAGAAGTCTTTGATGCTGGGGAACCTTGTGCTGTGATGAAGCTGGCTGACTCTCCTTAGCCTCTTTTGATCCTATCATCACTGAACCAGAAATTCAATTGGATTAACTAAATAAGTACTTTGGCTCTAAAAGCAGAGACTAGGTATCTGTCATCTACAAGAAGCTCACCAGGAGAATAAAAGAATACTACATGCTTACCTGGAAGACTGCAGCTCCAACTACTCTCAGGAGATTGAACACCGTCTAGCACAAGGCAGCCCAGTTGACTGGACTCACCAACCACCCTAAATATTCATTCCCTCCATCACTAGCATGGTAGCATAGTGGCCAGCATACTGCTTTACAGTGCCAGCAATCAGGGTCCAATTGCGGCTGCTACCTGTAAAGAGTTTGTACATTCTTTCCATGACCATGTGGGTTTCCTCCAGGTGCTTCAATTTCCTCCCACATTCCAAAGACGTAAAGGTTAATAACTTACTACTAACCTTTGGCTGGGCAAACTACACTGGTGCCAGAGCATGGCAATACTTAGAGGCTGCCCCAGCACATCCTCGGACTGCGTTAGTCGATGACACAAACAACACATTGCTTTGTATGTTTCGATATTTCGGTGTGCATGTGACAAATAAAGCTAATATTTATCCTTTTAACTGACCGCAGTATGTGTATCATCTACAATATCCACTTCAGTTATTCACCCTTGCTACACAGAAAGCACGTCTTAAATCACAGACTTTACCACTGAGATAGAGAAGGGCGGCAGTTGATTTAAACACCACCAGCTGTGGGTTCCCCTCCGAGTTTTACAACATTTAGTTAAAAAATATACCTTCAAAAGGGAACTAGGAATGGTCAATAAACGTCAACAAAGGCTAGATCCCAAAATGAATGTCAAAATCACATTTTAAATTTTGAAAAAAATATATAAATTTAAAGAATAGACAAAGAAAGAAAGAAGAAATTATAGTCATGTGTGATTATTTAGCTTCAGTTGCTGTTTTGTTATGAACACAACAGATAGGTCTATCTTTGAGTATTTTCCAAATAATATGTTACAATTGGAGTTTAAAAACCAAACCCTCTATAATGTCAGTATATTTCATCTTCCCAAAGCAGTATTGTACTCATGCAACTTCCCTGAGTAAGAGAGATGTTTATTTTGTGTTCTCAATTCAGTACAACAAGAATTTAAATTTCCCTAAATTCTTTCATTTGGAACATCTTAATGACTATTGGAAATTGGGACTGTTTCTTACTCTGTTTGGGGTACATTTAGCTCAAATTTAAAAAAACCCAGAAATGCGTCATTTTGATTTTTAGATTAAGTCAAACTGTGGTGTACTGTATGATCCTATATGGAACTTTAAATCCTGTGAGAAAAGATGGCCACAGCGGAAAGCCAAAGCGAACCTGACGATTCATTTGGCTGCAATAAGGAAACTTCAATGGGTGAGATGTTGGCAACAGTCATTTATTAAAAGTGGGTCTGGAGTTTAATTTAGGCATACAAGCTTCCTGAATTTCATGGAATTTCATGGTGAAGTCAAGGTAAGAAACACTGGATAAGGCCTGGGGAGTTCTACCAAAAATACTGCAGTTTCATTGCTGGTTTCCTGAGGGATTTTGTGAAAGGCTTTCCACTGGAATGCAATTGGTTGCTCATTTAGAAAAAAAAGTTTTCTATAAATCGTGCCAATTTGTTGACTACTGCTGTTTGGCCATTATACTTAACTAGTCTCCACATTTACATCACTACGGTTTTACTGAGCAACAAAGTGTATGACCGAAAGGAGGACAACAGGGGCGTTAGGAACAATAGCTCCCTGTGTACCTGTATTTACACAGGAGACTGAAGATTATTTGGGTCTACACTGGATCCACAGATAGAGGCTAAGTCTTCTTGATGTTCAAACACAACTATTTTGGTGGGTTCAGGGCATAACAGTAAATCTTTCCAATGTCTCAAAAGATCTGATGTTTGAAGGTGTTACTTTACATCTCAGATTCTTGCAGTGCTTGTTGAGAGACATATATACATGGACCACTTATTAATGTTTCTGCTATTGTTTTTATCATCTAGCCCCTACACCCACTTTACTACCAATCAGCTCGGTTGGCATGAGTCTGTGCTGGGAATTGTGGCTTTGATTGGCTTCCCATAAGTCAAGATGTAACACCTTGCACATATTTGATGCTCAACACCACCCGCCAGATTATCCAATGTCTTGAATAATGAAGTAATGAGACAGAAAACATTGGGTATATACAGCAAATGTGGAGAGAAAAAAACAGATCAGATCATGTTGGAGCTGGCCCATTGCTCAAACCTGCCAGCATTGTAACTGTCCTCACACACAAGTATCACTTCCAGTTTCCGGGAGCCAACTGACCTGATCCACCACACTCAGCAAGAGATTCTGAGAGGTGAATGGACCATAGATAGCCTGCCATTGATGAAGGCATTTGAACTGTATTCGATGAAAAAGAGATTTCAGAAATCTATATAGAATAAAGTTAAAAAAAAGTAAAATAATTCAAACAGATCTCTCTTATTGTGTTTCACGGAGTCGTGAAACCTATTCACATGAATAGACTGACATTTCGTTTATGGGGGGGGGGCGTTACTTGGGTCTGCTTAGACCTTGTCTCTGGCAAGCTTGTGCTCCAACACTGATTTCCATGATAACTCCAGCAGTTTAGTAGTAAGACAGATGCCACCATCATCTGATCTCCTATGTGTTTGGCCTTGCAGTCAGGGTAGCTTGAACCAAGTAGGTTAACTTTTGCTAGTATACAATTCATTATGCAGTCAACTCCAGAATCCATTATTTATTAGACCTGCAGGTGTGCCTTTCAGTACCAGGAATGAGATCGAGTCTTTATGCTTACTCAGTCTAATTGCTTGGAAAGCCTGGGTTTAACATACTAATACCATGTCAATATGATTGAAGAGTTCAGGAAGCTCCAATAAATCGCTTGCAGAAAATTTCAGGTCACCAGGCCACCTGTACTTTGCTTCTCCCTTTCAATATATTAAAATACAGCCTTGAATTACCTGACTAAACTTTTTATTATTATTGTCAGAATCCAATGGGAATGTCATCTTTGAAAAATATTAAACTCTTTTTTTAATTAGTGCAATAATAACAGAAGTACTTTGGACATTCTTCATCAATCACACTATGGAATCAAAATAGCCTGTGTTTTTTGCGGCCTAGCTTTAGTTGAGTCTTGTCCCTTAAGTAATTAACATAGCCCAGAAATACTCCTGACATAAGGAAGCCTTCCTGGCAGGTCCTTGAACTGGAAAAGTGGGAAGGAAATTGGAGGTTTGCCCCTGTGCTTCTGGACATTGAATCTTTCTGGCTGTTGATTTAAAAAAAAAGGCTCACTAAGCTTTACAGTACCGTCAGTTGGATGCCAGATCCTCTCAATTTCTCCAAGCTGAAGACTGTCCCACTACATGTCTCCAGTGACAGATTTATGATATCAGCCCAGTGCCTGGGTGCCCCAGGGCTGGGTTAACAGCAAACTGAGATGGCAGGCTTCAATCCGCCCTACCAAGCATTTTTTTTTAACTTCAGGCACACACTCGATTGTATCTCAGATATCTGTCAGAAACATGGATGTGGGACAACACAAAGGCAGCAGCACAAAATGCAGGGAGGTCATGCAGTGGATCTTTGTCAGAATCAGAATCAGAATCACTTTATTGCCAGTTTGTGAAACGTACCAGAATTGATTATGGTTCCGTGTCAAGCATAACATACAGGACAATACCATAACAGACAACACGACAGCAACCAGCAATTTACAAGATAATAATGCAAACAGCCATGAGCAATCAGCAATGAGTGTAAATGTAATAATCAAACTTAAATAAATGTGAATATATGGACATATTAAATAGTTATCAACAGAACAAGGAGAGCAGGAAAGTCCATTTAACGGATGTTGTGCAGGGACCGTTAGGGTTTCACGCCTGAGT
This sequence comes from Hemitrygon akajei, assembly GCF_048418815.1. Classification (NCBI taxonomy): domain Eukaryota; kingdom Metazoa; phylum Chordata; class Chondrichthyes; order Myliobatiformes; family Dasyatidae; genus Hemitrygon; species Hemitrygon akajei. The sequence goes on from NC_133128.1 coordinate 57,045,587, forward strand.
GAGTTTTGTCGAGAACCTGGATGGCTACAGCAAAGAAGCTTCAGAGTTGAGTTCTGGCGGTGATGGACTTGTAGTGTCTTTCTGATGGCAATTTGGTGAATGGGTGACTGCTAGGTGGGTGGAGTCAGCAGTTCTTGCTTTATCTTCAACTGTGCCTCTGAGGAAAAGAGAATAAGTTACTCTGTGTGTGTACATCAGTTTGTGTTAAAAGTTTAGGATATACAATCAGTGGCCACTTTATTAGATGCACTGGTACACTTGCTCATTAATGCAAAATAGTCAATCACATGGCAGGTACTCAATGCTTAAAAGCCTTCAGACATGATTACGAGGCCCAGTTGTTCTTCAGGCCATACACCAGGAAAGTGAACTAAGTGACTTTGACTGTGGAATGATTGTTTGCATCAGATGTGATGGTTTGAGTACCTCAGAAACTGATCTCCTGAGATTTTCACACTTAACAGTTTCTAGACTTTAAAAAGAATAGAGCAAAAAAAAACATACAATGAGCAGCTGTTCTGTGTGGCAAAAAATGCCTTGTTATTGAGAGAGATCAGAGGAGAATAGCTGGACTGGTTCAAACTGACAGGAAGGCGACAGTAACAGGAATAATTATGCATTACAACAGGGGTGTGCAGAAGATCATCTTTGAGTGCTCACACATCAAACCTTGAAGTCAATGGACTACTGCAGAAGATCACACCAGGATCCTCTCCTACACTTAATGAAGTGGCTATTGAATGTAGATCTAAATGAACAGATGGAATACAACATTGGTAAATGCGAGATCATCCACTTCAGAAGGAATAATAGAAGAGCAGATTATTATTTAAATAGTGAAAGACTGCAGGATGTTGTTGTGCAGAGTGACTTGGGAGTGCTTGTACATGAATCACAAGAAGTTGGCTTGCAGGTACAACAGGTTATTAAGAAGGCAAATGGAATGTTGGCCTTCATTGCTAGAGGGATTGAATTCAAGAGCAGGGAGGTCATGCTGCAACTATACAGGGTGAGACCGAACCTAGAATATTGTGTGCAGTTCTGGTCTCCATACTTGAGGAAGGATATACTGGCTTTGGAGGCAGTGCAGAGAAGGTTCACCAGGTTGATTCCAGGGATGAAGGGGTTAACCTATGAGGAGAGATTGAGTCACCTGGGACTATACTCTCTGGAATTCAGAAGGATGAGAGGGGTTCTTATAGAAACATACAACATTTTGAAAGGGATAGATAAGATAGAAGTAAGAAAGTTGTTTCCATTGGTAGGTGAGACTAGAACTAGGGGACATTGCCTCAAGGTTCAGGGGAGAAGATCTAGGATGGAGATGACGAGAAACTGTTTCTCCCAGAAAGTGGTGAGTCTGTGGAATTCTCTGCCCAGGGAAGCAGTTGAGGCTTCTTCACTAAATATATTTAAGAAACAGTTAGAAACAGTTTTTACATAGTAAGGGAATTAAGGGTTATGGGGAAAAGGCAGGTAGATGGAGCTGAGTTTACGGACAGATCAGCCGTGATCTTATTGAATGGTGGGACAGGCTTGATGGGCCGGATGGCCTGCTCCTGCTCCTATTTCTTATGTCCCTATCTTCTTATGTAACATGGGCTGGTGAAGGTGCTAGCAACTGTTATTTTAAAATAATTTTATTACTTTTCTAGCATACTTGATGTTCTCCAAGATTCAGGGTATATTCTAGGAGAAAATTTTTCTTTGAATTAAGTAAAATCCTCAAGCTCTTTTGCTGCATGCAGCTTGATATCGAACAATGTATCTTAACACAATCAGTAAGACAATAACCACAACCACAGTAACAGCACGTTCCTATTTTCTACATTGTGTTGGCGCTTGGCCATATAGTTAAGGCGTTGGTCTAGTGATCTGAAGGTCACTAGTTCGATCCTCAGCTGAGGCAGCGTGTTGCGTCCTTGAGCAAGGACACACATCGCTCTGCGACAACACCAGCAGCCAAGCTGTATTGGCCTAGTGCCCTTCCCTTAGACAACATCAGTGGCATGGAGGGGGAGACTTGCAGCTTGGGCAACTGCAGGTCTTCCATGCAACCTTGCCCAGGCCTCAGTCTACATCGAAATCAATGGACAGCCAAAGAAGAAGAATTTTCTACATTTACACAACTTCATAATGTACTTACCCAGCTGGTGCAAAATAGATATAGATTCTTATTGATCCCAAAAGAAATTACAATGTCACAGTAGCATTACAAGTGCACAGATATACAAGTATACCAATATTAGAAGAGAAGTAAGAAAGAATAAAAAATAAGTTACTTCAAACATTTTAACAGGAGGGGTCATCAATTCCCCGGCTACAGGTTGACTCATTTTTGAGCCTAATGGCTGAGGGTAAGAATGACCTCATATATCGGTCTTTGGAGCTGTGCAGCTGTCTTAGTCTATTACTGAAAGTGCTCCTCTGTTCAGTCAAGGTGGCATGAAAGGATGCGAAACATTGTCCAGAATTGTTAGGATCTTCCACAGGGTCCTTCGTTCTACCATGCACGGTTTTATGTCATGGTCCTGAGTTTATTTGGCGTTTCTTTAAGAAGTGGTGGATGTTGACTAAGTCATAACTCTCTGAAGGAAATTGGATGAATTCTTTGGTGGCGAAAGTAAATAGGGTTGCGGAGAGAGGTTATAGTGCTAGTTGGATGGCTCTGCCAAAGAGCTGCTAAAGGTAAGATTGATTGGGAATTCTTCTGCGCTATTTAATTCTATAACTGCCTTGAGATCAATCAAACTAACTTCACAAAGGACTATCAACCAAGGCAGATGAGATCTTTATCTACAGTTTGGATTAGATTCACAGCATTGTGTTCTGTAATAATATTCTTCGTAACGTGTTAAATGATGTCTAAGACTGATATCTGTTATTTGCAACTCCATAGTGAAGTAGTAAAGTGATATCTACCAGATAATTATGTTTCCAAGTATGCAGCGCCTTGAAAAAGTATTCAGACCCCACAACTATTTTCACATTTTACGGTCTCATTTTCTTAATTTAAATGATTTTGAGTAGGATTTTTGAGCTAATCCATAGAACATTGTGCATCATGTCAAATCTAAAGAAAAATTTTAAAACCTATCAATGATTTACTAAAAATTAAAAACCAAAATTAAAAGGATGAAAAAAGTATTTATCCCTTTTGTAATTACTACACTAACTTTCCTCAGGTGCAATATACTGTATTACCTTACCAACTCAACCAATTTGTTGAAGAAAACTGGAGGATCACCTTTTTAAATGAATACGTAAAAATACTGTATGTACCCTCTCTGTAAGATCCAACAGTATGGTAGGTTTTCATCAGACCAAACCAAAATGAAAACAAAAGAGCATTTAAGTCAAGTCAGGGAAATGATAGTAGAGAAGCACAAATCTAAGAAAGGGTACAAGGCCATCTCAAAGGCACTGAACATACTCAATCCATTGTGAAAAAGTGGGAAAATATATGAAACAGCCACATAGCCAAGGTTTGTCTGCCCCTCTAAACTTAGTCACTGGAGAAAAATGGCATTTGTAAGAGAGGGTACTGTGATGCCAACAGTCACTCTGAGTGAGCTGCAAAAGTCAGTGGCAGCAACTGGAGATGAAGTTCATGGCTCTACAATCTTTATTGTATTGTACTGCTGCCATAAAGACAAGTTTCACAACATATGCTGGTGATATTAAACCTGATTCTGATATTTAGCAGCATTCATCTTCCATTCAATCCTGACCAGAATTCCAGCCCCTGTTGCTGAAAAGCATCCCCATAGCATGATGGTACCACCACCATACTTTACAGTGGTGATGGTGTTACATAGTATTGCTGGTACATAGTATTAGATTTATGCCACATGTAACAGCAAAAAGTTCCACTTTAGTCTAATCAGACCACAAGATCTTTTTCCAAGATCTTTAAGGCCCTGCACAAAGATGGTATTTATGGAAGAGTGGTAAGGAAGAAGCCCTGGCTTAAAGAAATGCATATCTTTGCCATTAAGACTTTAAAAAGTGTTACTTAAAAAATACTGTGAAGATGTGGGTGAAGATCTTGCGGTCTGATTAGACTAAGGTGGAACTTATTGGCCTCAACTCAAAGCATTTCATGTGGCATAAATCTAATACTATGTATCAGCAATAATATGTAACACCATCACTACTGTAAAATATGGTGGAGGCAGCATCATATTATAGGATTGCTTCTCAGCAAAAAGGACTGGAATTTTGGACAGGATTGAATGTAAGATGAATGCTGTTAAATATCAGAATCAGGATGAATATCACCAACATAAATATTGTGAAATTTGTTGTCTTTGTGGCAGGAGTACAATACAATACCTAATAATAGATAAAAATGTTAATTACAATAAGTGTATCTATATAAAATAGTTAAATTAAATAAGTAGTGCAAAAATAGGAATTTAAAAAAAACTACCGAGGTAATTGTTCATGGGCTCAATGTCCATTCAGAAATTGGATGGCAGAGAGAAATCACTGAGTGTGTGCTTCTGTATCTCCTGCCTGATGATAGCAATGAGAATTAGGCATGAACTGGGTGTTGGAGGTCCTTAAAGATGGATGCTGCCTTTTTGAGTCATTGGTCCTTGAAGATGTCCTAGAAACTACAGAGGGTGATTCCCATGATGGAGCTGACTAAGTTTACAATTCTCTGCAGCTTATTTTGATCCTGTACAGTATCCTCCCCATCCCCCCTACCAGATGGCGATGCACCCAGTTAGAATGCTCTCCACAGTAGATCTATAGAAACCTGTGAGTGTCTTTGATGACATACCAGATCTCCTCAAACTTCTAATAAGATATAGCTACTGTCATGCCTTCTTTGTTGCTGCATCAATATGTTGGGTCTGGATTTAATCCTCAGAGATATTGAACCCCGGAATTTGAAATTGCTCATTTTTTCCACTTCTGATCCCTCTGTGAGGTCTGGTGTATGTTCTCCCATCTTTTCCTTTCTGGAAGCCCGCGATCAGTTCATTAGTTCTTTGGTCATTGAGTGTGTGGTTGTTTCTGCAATGCCACTCAACTGGCTGATATATCTTATTCCTGTACGCCCTCCTGTCACCATCCGAAATTCTGCCGACAATAGTTCTATCATTAGCAAATTTATGGATAGCATTTGAGCTGTGCCTAGCCACACAGTATTGGGTACAGGGAGAGTAGAGCAGTGGGTGTGCCAGCCCTGAGGTGTGCCAGTCTTAATTATCAGCGAGCTTGTGGTTTTATTTCCGATTTACACAGATAAAAAACAGCTAGCCTCTGCCACAAAACTTAAGCTGGGGAGGAAATTCATCTTTCAGCAGGCCAATGACACAAAGCATGTTGTCAGAGCAATCATGGAGTGGCTCCAAATGAAGAAAATTAATATCCTTGAGTGGCTCAGTTGGAGTGCTGACCTTAACTCAATCAAGCATCTCTGTCAAGACCTCAAGATTGCTGTCCACCGCTGCTCCCCAACTAATCTGGCACAGCTTGAGCAATTTAACAAAGAGGAATGGGCAAATCTTGCTCCATCACACTGTGCAATGGCAATAGAAACTTATCTAAAAAGACTACTGGCTGTAATAGCTGCAAGAGGTGGTTCAACTAAATACTGAGCAATGGGGGATGAATACTTTTGAACTGCTGACATTTTAGTGTTTGATTTTTTTAGTTTTGTATGCATTTCAATTTTCCCTGTTTTATCTGTACTACTGTGAAAAAATGGAGCATATGATCCACAAATAAAAATTCTCAGCTAAATTGATCAAAATCCATTGTAATACTCATTTAAGTGAACAAAGAGTTGGGGGCTGAATACTTCTCCAAGCCCCTGTATACAGCCGTGGGACAATACTTGACAGTTTAGTGCAACAGGTTTCTTCTGTTCCAGATGGTCTTTGTCTTGTTTTGAACTTATTAAAAAAAAACAATTCTAGACTATTTGGACTGCATTCAATTTCAGCCAGATATCCAGCTCTTAGTAGCAAGGTTTTAGCAACAGAAGACTCCATAAATTGACTTAGCTGAGTTCCATAGCCATTGTACATCAAAACATTGAGGGATAAGACAAAAAACAACAAGTTTAAAAGAAAATTTTAAATTAATTATTCCCACTCTGAAAAGAAGATTTTTTTTCTCTCTGTTTAGAGCTTAAAGTTAACTTTGTGGAAGACTGAACTGCTGTATTTTAAAAACATTAATGGATTGACACTTGTGCCTTTTCCAATTTGGGGGTACTTTCAAATGTGAAACTGGCATACAGTGCTGAACCAGAGATACAAAGTTAGGTTCAAGGATATTTGTAAATCTTCCACTGTCCAACAACATTTGAACATCTGGTTTCAAGAGTAAATCCAATAGATACTATTGCTGAATGGCAACACAATTGATGGATTATAATGTTGTAACACAATAAAGAATATTGAGTCATCTGCAGAATGCTCATGATTTCTTTCAATACAGTTCAATATTTTGTGGATGTTTATGTTTTATTATAGGAGGTTTCCCAATTTAATTAATATTGACTGGAACTAGAGTTTGAACCACTTTTAGTACTTTGCATTACTTTGACAGAGCTTTCTCTTTATTCCTCTATAGGAGCACAATTTCATGGAGATAAGTTTCTCCATTATTTATATTTCAAATCTCAAGTGAAAACAATCAGTCTGACTGCTCGGAAATGAATTCATATCCAGAGTTTGAAAGCCATACTGCATTCAAGTATGTAGAAGTGGAGGATTGCACTAGAACCAAATTTGCATCCAGTTTTGAGTGAAAGATAATCTGGTTGGGGCAAAAATCCTCTATAATTGAGCTCATCATCCACTAACTCAAATCTGTATGCAATATCATCAAGAGTAATTAAACCTCTGAATGACCACCATGGCTTAGAATTAATGAAAAATGTGACCAAAATTCTCCCCAGCACATCCTAATGGAAAGCAGTTTTTTTTTCTAAAGAACGTTTTTATAAAACCAGGCTCCAGGCTGAAGAAGCTGCAGGACCTTTCCATTCACAATATCAACCTAAGGGCCCATTTTACATAAACTTTTCTCCACAATGAGGTTTATGCTGTTTGAATGTCCTCAGAAAGTCAATTGAGTAAGAGCAGACAGACTTACTTTTCCCTATCAAAGCAACTTACAAGTAAAAGTTTTGATGTAAAGCTATTTGGAATATTTAGTTTAGGGTGCTTGGCTTGATGATGAATAAACTAGGTGTTAAAGTGACAGTCACAAGAAAAAATATATCCTGTCCACAAAATTTTATCCAAATCCAATCCAGCTAGTTACTTACTGGTGAGTAAGCCATCAGCAAAGTGATAGAAGGTGTAAACAAGAGTGAATCCAAGCATACTTACCCTCAATGAGTCCACTCACCAATGCCCAGTTTGGGTTTTGTCAGGACTGCTTATTCCAAAATTTATGAAAGCTTTAATCCAAAAATAGATCAAAGAGCTGAATTCTTGAGGTGAGGTGAGGTGAGGTGAGGTGAGGTGAATGTCCTTGACATCAAAGCAGTGTTTGGCATATATACCAACAAAGTGCTCCAGTGAAACTGAAGTGAATGATTATCAAGGTGAAATCACTCCAGTGGCTGGATCATGTCTTCACAAAGCATGTTGGGCATCAATAATCCCAAGCGATGAGAATATTTACTTTTCATTGTGGAATGTTTAATTGCATTCACACTTCCTCAGCAACCAAGGCTGCCAGACCTAACATCTAGCATGAACTAAACAACAGGCAGAACATGAACTGAGAAGTGATATATAATATTTATTTCATCAAACCATCAGACAATGACCATTGCTAAGAAAATAAAATCTAACCACTTACCTTTATCATTACCATCACTGATCCTCTCATTATCAAATTCCCAGGAGTCATCATTGACCAGAAACTCATTTAGACCAGCCATATACAGTAAGCACAAAGCCTGCAATAGCAGATCAGCGGCGAGGTATGCTGTAGTGAGTGACTCCCCTCCTGACACCTTTTCAGCATCTACAAGGCACCAGTCTAGAATATTTACACCTGCCTGGATGACTGCTCTGCCAACAACTCTCAAGAATTCAACACCCTCTATTGATTCAAATACCACTTGATTGGCACCCCATCAACCACACTAAATATTAATTTCCTTCAGCACTAGAGAGCTTGAATGTAGTATGAGCCATGTACAGAACATTTGACAGTCATTCATCTATGCTACTCCAATCACACAGCCACAATCTCCACCTCTAAAATGGATAAGAGCAACAGGTACATGGGAATACCATCACCTGAAATTTGTTCTCCAAGTTGTACAGCATCCTGATTTTGAAGCTTATCTCCAATCCTTCATCACTACTATGTCTTATCCTTGGAAGCTCCCTATCAAACAATAGTGTAGGTACACCCACACTAGAAAAACTGTTGCTTTTCAAGATGGTGGCTCACATCATCTACCACCTTCTCAAGACTATTCAGGGATTGTTAATGAATGCTGGCCTTGCTCTTCAAATCTAGACGTCAAGAAGGAAATATGGAACAGGGTTAGCTACAGATGAAAGGAGAAATGACCTGAGTGGGAATATTGTATCTTACTTATATTCAGAAGTAGTTATCAGTCATTGTCCTTTATAAATCATGGGGTGGCTGTCCTCTTGAAATGTTCCAATGCAGAGCAAATAGCTATTGACTCTCAGAATTTATACTCAGCAACAATAAAGAAGCAACAAAACACTTCCAGTTAAGAATAGTGTGCGCCTTGGAGGGGATTTTGCATGTGGTCACGCTCCCATGTGTCTCATGCCCTTGTCCTTCTATGGGGTGGAGTTTGAGAGCTTGAGATACTAACAACAAAGCCTTAGAATGCTGCTGTTCTGGCACTAACTCTCTGTCAGATTTTTCTCACTTCTGCACTTACATGACTTTCACTTATCCACATAGAGTACCTATTTACAGACAACTGAGTTGATAGATAGCTGCACAACCTTGCCCACTTCAGTGACCTTATTCACTCCTGTGCAACAGTGAGTCATGGGCAATATACGGTATGTAAATCTTGAGTTTACACCTTCATTGCCTCTGATGCATCTATCAACTCCTGGCAGGACAAGGTCACCAATTAAGAAATTCCGAACCATGCATAATCCATCAGCGTGCATTCATTTTAAAGGTAATTTTGCATGTGGTGGATTGGTCACATTAATTGGGAAAATAAGGAGTATGCTTGAGGACAATCCCTATGCTGAGTTGGACAATGGATCACAACCTGCTGCTGCAGCAAGATAAGCGAATGCAGGATGTCAAAGCAAGCAATAGAGATAGTCACCAGTGCTCAGGAAGTAGGGGAAACTATAAGCTTGCTTGGCTGAGAGACATCCACAGAGGCCACTAAATATTGCCTTCATTCAAAGCAAGCGTTACAGTATCTGCTATTCTAGAGTGAATCTCCTGATCCACACTATCAAATGTTCAACATTGAGTTGAGCATCCAAACATAAAAAATCCTCCAAGGCTCTAATACATGCAGTATGTGCTAAAAGAAAAAAAGGTGGCAGATGCTATGCATGATCCTGGATCATGTCAAGCTTCAGGAGCATTGTGTATGCAGGGCCTTTAGCATTGTGAAGGATCTTTCTTATCCATCCCACAATCTCTTTGATCCCCTAGCATCAGGCAGGAGGTACTATAGCATTAGGATAAGGACTGTTAGGATGGGATGCAGCTTCATCCCACAGGTTGCGAGATTATTGAACTCTCTGCCACCACACAGGCCACATATGAATTGACAGTAGTGTTATAAGTAAGAAATTCCATTGGTCAGGGTGGACCGTGGTTGTTGCGCCCTTGCTGTCTGCATCAAAGTTGATATGCAAGACAGGGCAGTACAAAATGTAGAGCAAGCTTTGCCTATGCAACAGGCGTCCCCTCTCCACGCAGCTGATGAATCTAAAGGAACAGCTGAGACCAATGCAGTTTGGCACCAGTGGCCAGCCAGTGCAGAATTCAACACAGGACTGCCTTAGGGACTCTTGAAGCCTTCTCCGAGAGCGGGTATAGCTGCAAGTCAGTGGAAGTTTGAGATCAGAGTTATCTTTCACCTAGATCAGCTACCAATCACAGATGATGAGCCCCATCTGCCCAAAGCAATTGACTTTAACCCACCTTTGCCACATCTACTGTTAGTAGAAGCAGATCCACTGGACTTAGTAACTAAGCCACAGATGAAGGCCTGGAGTTGAACTTGGTTGTCAGAGGCTATCTGAGACACATGACATTGGGAGCATTTGATAGGTGGTGGGTGCTTATTCTTACTAACCCCTCCCCCATAGCTATGACAACCTTAGGAACCCATAACGTTATACTGTTTACTTCCAAACTTGTGTCATAAATGCACTTTATGCTAAATGTCCAACTTCATGAATATTTATTTGTGGTAATATTACTTTATGTACTGTGTGTGAGTTACAGTATATATACTGTGTTTTGCACCTCGGTCCAGAGGAACATTGTTTCATTTGGCAGTAGTATGACAACACAAGAGAGTGTCTACATGCCGTCCCAGTCCATGGTCTACCTGATACTCATATTAGATATGGGCTCCTTTTCTTGAAAGTATAATATCCTAGGTTGTTCCTTACATACTCAGCTAGAAAGGGACTACTGACTTCACTCACTCCTCAATCATATCTTCCTGCTACCTGGACAATAGCAAAAGCGGAGCAGAAATAATTTCCAAGTTACAGGAAATATGACAAGCAAAAGCAAACTGACACAACCATTGTTGCAATGTACTGCATGGTGCCTCCAAAGTGTTGCAAGCTTCAGGTAGTTAAAAAGCACTTAAAAAGGGGAGATGAGGTGGTTTGAGGGAGTGGGAATGGGCTGGTTACTGGTGCTTGAGATTGATCATGAAGAAGATATTTTGAAGTATATGAAGCAAAGCAACAAACCTGTTGCTAAGGCACCTTGGCTTGTTGAGACTTTGCTTGGGGTCTTTGTCTACTGTGGGCTTTGAGTTCATGACAGAAATTTGCACAAGTGATATTTATTCAGCAGGCTATGCTATTTGACATTATTGTGTTTTCATACATTTGCACTTCAGAAGCCCCGGATCAAAAGTTGAGAAGATAGAATGACATAATTATGATTCTGATCAAATTCTTTCACAAGCATAAAAAATACTACACAGTAGAGCTCAGCTTAATTTTGTGTTTCATACTTTTATATCATCCCAGTGTTTGTATTTTTGTCTGATCATTTTAGCCAATGCTATTCCTGCTCTATGCTACTGACCCTTTACACTTCACCACATATCTGCCACTATCTGCCACTTCCATTACAGCTGTCTATCATACCATTCACTCACTGTCACTTAGAATTTCCATCTTACTTGTCTGGCCAATTGAAATGAAATGAATCCTTATTCATGCCAAATAAAGTACAATAATGTAAAATTTCATAAGATATGATAACATTCACAACAAATTATTATTAAACTATGGTGGAAGATTTTACTTGCTCTTTTGCCTGTCTTAAATTCTTCCCTTTTTATAGATTTATTCACATTATTTCACATCATCAAGTAATTAAAAAAAACTACTCTAGAATTGACTTTAAAATTATTTATGTGATTAATTTAATATGCTTTATTTAGAAATGCTCCAATATTAACCATAGGTTCAAACCTGCAGCTTGATATTTATGTTCTTGCTGTTGTTATAAGGAATTCGACCAGCTGAGTGATGCAGGAGATTCCATTTTGTGAATGATATGCTTTTTTAAAAAATCTAATATAATGTATTACTGTAGCCTTGCTTTGGTTTGTAATTAACAAAGAAAATATCTAGCAGGGTGTTTTTTTATTTTAAAATTGAAATTAATGATTTTTTTTGTTCTTTGTTGTCAGTCATAGATATTAATTGCTTTGTTGGGACAAAAAAGCTTACAGAATTTTAAGGGTTAATGCTCAGCAGCTGGGTTAAAGAGAAATATGCAATCATAAAGCAGTGTTAAAAAATGCCCCAAACCTTGCAATTTCTATTATCCATGAGAGGGTTAAAATCAATTTGTCAGACTCGTCCTGTACAGCACCACGGTTTGGGCGTGGCAGATCACTTCATTAATTGTGTGATGCTCTTGTAGCATTTTGGCATCATTTCAAAAAATAAAATACAAATAAATGTCTATTTTTGTAAGGATTCGGACAATTAATTTGGAAAATGGTTTATTGAATGTATTGCTGCTTGCCTTAAAATATTATTCTGAATATACACAGTATTCTCATTATAAATTGTGGTAACATATCTGAATACATGTTATAAGATGCTTAAAGACATTCAGTACTTAAATTGTTAATACTCCAGAAACGTGAACACTTAGAGAGTGGCCACTAAGGGTGCAGAAGTGATGTTTAATATTTAATGAGCTGTCTGGGAGTGGTGGCACGGGTGGGTGGGAGGTGGTGGTATTGGTAGTGGGGGTGGGGGGTGAACTGGTAGGAGAGTATCAGCAGCATTTGACTGTGCAGCTGTCGGCAGTGCCTGTGTGTACAAGAGAGACAGAGAGAGGGAGTGAGAGACAGGAAGAGAGGGAGTGAGAGAGCAGCAAGAAAGAGAATAGGAAGGGAGAGGAAAAGAAAGGGATACAGGCATCATGTTGTGCTGCATTAGAAGAACTAAACAGGTACAAAATATTGTCTTTTTTCAGCTTTTTGGAGCCACATTTCTGCAGTGATATATATCTTTTTAGGAGTAGAAATTGAAATATTTTTAGCAATATAAATGTCTGAAATTTATAATTGGAAAAAAATGCTTGACTTAATATTTTGTGACAATACATGATATGTTTGCATGACCATTGCTTTTCTGAAAATTAAATTATGAAATGGGGGAAAGGAAAAAACGAACATGATGCTTTGTATGTATTAATGCTTTGTTTCATTTTAGTAAGATCTGATAATAAAATTATTACATGAGTAATGGCAGCTTTTTAATGATTGCAAGTGAATTATGAATTGAAAGATTGTGACAATTTATATTTGGTTCTGACTTTCTGACTGTTTCATTTTAAGAATTTTTTTTCAACAGCTAAAGGAGTTTAAATACCTGAAATGCATCAGGTTCAGCACAGCATTTGGATTCTGCCAGTGCTTCATTTGAAAATGCCTTTTGGTTTGATATTCAACAAGCATGATGCTAAGTCTCTGTGATTTTAGCCAATGGCCGATTTAAATTACACATTAGTTGAAAACAACTAAGAATTAGAACAAATGTATCTAAAACAATCACACCGTTATGCACAAAGGTCATTGCTGCAGTAACAAAAAAATTAGTAATCATAGATACTGTACTGCTGTGTTAATCAGGATGAAGGGAGATTTTTTTTTGTAAATGGCCAGTTTTTCAGCTATTTAGCTGAATCTTGCACTGGAATTTCAACGTGCGATCGTGTGGTTTGGCTGCAGAGGTCCAGCTTTGGGAGTGGCACCTAGCATGCAAGGCTAGCTAACACTCTATGCTGGTCCTTGTGGTGGAGTCTTTCCTAACTCTCCTTTGTGTTCTGGATTTTTTAAATGCAGGCTTGTTTCTCATTTTTAATCCATGAAAGAGGATGTTTTACACTAAAACCCTAAAAATAGTAAGGTGAATAAAAATGATTAAAGGAAACAAAGAACAATGCCCAATCATATGTAAAAGGAGGCTGAAATCTTAATTTTACTTTGACAAATAGGAAATACCTCTCCCTTAATTCTGTTGTATGGCATGATTATCTGTGCAAGAAATGTAAGGACAATTTTTTTTTGGAAAATGCTCCTCATGGACAGGTGACCTATGCTAACTTTGTAATAAAGATTTGAATGGGTGATCAGAGCATGAGCAACAATCTTCTATGTTTCAGTCTAGTTATTAGATTGGTAGATCTAATCCCCACATTTGACAACCAATTATTGTATTTTACAATAATTGTGTTGAAAGAATATTAAGGTATTCTTGAAAAACTTAACTTTCAAATTAAACTGAATATTCTGACTTAGCCAGGAAACAGAATAGAATTATTATTTTATCCTTTAATCAGTTAAAAAGGGATTTAATAGTATATGCAATAGAAGCTTCATTAATCAATGCTGTCTGTAATGATATAATTGAATTATAGACAAATTTATTTTAAACTGATGGATAAGGTAAAATTAAATTTAGAATCTGATGCTGCCAATGTTCTTCAAAGTGTATCCATTACCTCACCCAAAAATCAGACCATATTATCTATGAAATCAGATTTGCTTAGAGAGATGCACCATTGTACAAATATCAATCTTCATAAATATCCTCTAAAATTTAATTTGCAAATTGCATAAATAAACTAGAAAGAAAAATTAATATTATTTTTTCACAATGCAACAGTATATATAAATTAATCAGCTAAATAAAGACATTAGGGCGGGGACCCTGTATTAGATAAACAATTTGTAAAGATAGAATTTTGGTAACTATATCGTAACTCCTATAAAAAGGCGTTGACTGCAATAAAAGAGTAAGTGTGTACTGAGCAATGGTTTTTGTTTTATGCCTGAATTAAACCGGTATTTATTAATCATTAATAATGCAGAGCAGAGTGTTCATTAGTTCCTAATTCAATTCATCCCCTATGGTTTGACCTGGACTCAGTTCAGGTGTCTAGGATGTTCAAACAACATTCGGCTGTTCTAAGCACACACATCTTTACAGAAGTGCTTTGTTCTGTTCAAGGAAATGCTTTCAATTACTATATATATATACATATATAAATTTTCAGGCAGGCTGCAGCAATAGTTCAAAGCATCCAGATATCATGATGACTGCTGAATTTGTAAGAGTTCCTAATATCTGCAGTCATCTATTAGTAATTACGTGGGAAGGCTTTTGATTAAGCGAATAGAAAAGTTTATCATTCATTCCTTCTACAATTGCAAAAAGACAGTGCAAATAGACAATGAAAGATTGACTTCTGGGCAGCCTTAATCGTTTTTCAGGGTAATTGTTATTCCTGTAAAACTAAGAATGTAGGGACTGCTCTCTGAATCAGAAAGAAAGTAGGTTGCCAGCCCTCAAGAGAATTTGCATCATCATTTCTGAATCATGCTGATGATGTAAACCTTTGTGCTAAGTGATGAGCTCTTATTACACAATAGACTAACATGTTGTTTATATATGCTCAAGTTAATATATAAGTATTCCATGAAAAAAACATGATTTTCTTTGTGTGTAGGTATAGCCTGTATGTCACATCAAAAATAAAATTTTCTGACTTATGAAGAGGTTTTATTCTGTGTAGCATTCAAAATTAATTAGTACAAACAGATAAAATATTTATAATATATAATTAAATGACTACATATTCAATCACTTTGAACCTTCCTACGACATAAATCATTAGACATTACCAAAGCTGTAAACCTAAAGCTGATTTCTAAACTGTTTCCTGAGAAGCCTTGGCCCACACAGAAGACTAACAATATATTTCCATGTGAGGAAACACCAGCTTGATCCAGAAATTTGTGACAACTGTCAACTATTGAACTGTTCCATATTTTCCCCCACCTTGTCCACTGACACTATATAAAATGGTGCACAAATCACTGGCTTAATGACAATCTGTGCTAAAGCCTTTTATATTCTGCAATATAAAATCCTATAATTGCCAGCACTATGCATAGTTATTGGGAGAAGCAGTTCAGACATTACTTAGCTAGATTTTTCAAAAACTTTAAAATTATTTGTCCAATTTGATTTCAGGATGAATATTATAGCCATGAATATAATGCAACATCATTCTATTTACATTAGGTTTAATCAATAGTTCAGCTTTGTTTGGAAGATTTTTCAGCTGCTATCTTCAAAAATATGTCTTGTATGCCTTATATATATAAAATATATATAGCTAATACACACTCATCATACATCATTGAGTGGTCTTTCTGGAGAAATGACTTTTCACTGCCTAGGTGGATGTATAAAGGGAATTAGACCATTGTAATAAACTCTATTTTATGTCTCTGGTTTCTAATTATATTGAAAAACACATCCCAGTTGAGGGCAGACGCCTCCCAGTGGGAGGGAAAGAAAAGTTGGTTGTGTGCCTTCTGGCAGACAGCCAAGACGTACATTATTGGAGACCTGGAGTATGCTGCTGTTGTAAGGTGTGTCCTCAGGCAATGCTAGTAAAGGGAGAGTATTAGGAGGACAAAGAAGGTATTAAAGCTTCATAAGAAGATGCATATATTTAAGAGGGAAAGAAAAGCAAGATGGTTTTCAAAATTGTCTAAACATTTGCTGTTATATATTTCTAAAACTAATGTTAAATAATTTTTTTAAATTACATTATTTCTAAATGTCATTTTTCAATAATTTTGTATTTTTGTGCTGTTCAATAAATTAATTTTAAACTTTATGTAACATTGTAAATAAATCAAATCCACCTTCTCAGTTTTCCACTTGGCTGAATTTATCCTCATTTCATACCCTTTTTTTGGGAATGTTTTCATTCATTGTTTCGTCAAGGAAAGCTGCTTAAATTGATGTTTAAGCATTTGTAGTATAAAATACACAGCAATGATTATAGTAAATAAGACTGAATATGGCATGAAGTATTTGGAACCATAAAGCTGACATCTGAATCTATTTAAAGGGATTAAGCAATTATTCTCCATGTTAAGATTACAGTTAACTGCATAAACTAAAGTCTAGTGCCAAAATAAGGCTTTAATTGTTCTCCATGCTTTTCTTCATCAAGATAAAGTAAGCTTGTAATACATTGAGGCACCTAATTTTTTTAGCTTTTAATTTAGATATGAAATCCATTGAGAATCTTCAGTCGGAGCACTGCTTATGTGTTTCAAGCAAATACTATGTTGCATAAGGAAACCACAGACTCCACACCTCTGATACTGTCTTACCACCATTGGAGACAAGCACAAGATATTTTTTCCCACTACTAATATTTTTGAAACATTATATCAGTGTTCTCACAGATATATCTCATGAATACTTGGCACCTTGTGACTTCTGGTTTCAGCATCTAGAGCAATGCTGTGAAAAATCTCGTTTTATAATAGACCAAATTGTATTCCCCTCAGTTCTACTTCAATCTGATCAGAAAAAAAACATGAATAACCTTTTTCTACTTACTGCCTGATGGTTAAAGTACAGATTAATTATTTTAGAATGGAAAGAGTCTCAATCCTACTTTACACAGTAAATGGCAACTGGAAGAAAGAAATAATGTAGAAAATGGACAGTATGTAAACCAACAAAAGAATATGAGAGTCAACTATTGTTTGCAGGAATAATCTTAATTCCTTCAATGTATGCACATGGACATTAAGACTTTCTGGTTGCCATTTTAACTTTGTTCTGTTTTGTACTTTTTATTGTTATATATTTTTGAGATCTTAATTTTGAAAATGATTTCCAATATCTAAATAGTTGCCCATAAATTCTATTATGAATTTGAGGTTCTGGTAAGTTCATTTTCCACCTTTCTTAATAAAAAAAACCCATTTGGCTCACAAACCAGAGCAAAAATATTGGTCCTACCCGTTAATACACTTTTCATGTGCAGATTGGGTTTAACTCAGGTCTGGTTGTGCTGTCAAGTACTTCTGTGTGCAATCATGCTACTCAGAGAGCTGGCCTTGGCTTTTTGGTGCACAATTCTTCTCAATGCTTCTGACAATAGTATGGGGTCAATCATATGCCAAACTAAATCACAGATCATTTGATGCACGTTTCCCACTCCTAGCAGATGTCAAAGCTTTAGACTGCAACCAAGGCTCTTCATTGAACTAAAGAGCTATGAGATCTCCATGAGGCATCTGTTCTGATATCTATGTCACACACACATATGTCATGATTTGCTCAGGATGCCTAAACCTGATTGCAGTTTGCTCCAAACATTTTAACTGAACACATCAGTGAAACACACAATTTTTTTTCCTCATGGAAGATTTCTCGTTCTAACCATGGCTTGGGATTACTGAGTCAGGGCAGACAATTTCTGAGTTGGTGGATTGGAGGCTCCACAAAGAGAGGATGTCCTTCCCCTCACCTCCATGGTCACCTTTTACAGGTGTTCCATGGGGGCAGCAGGAAAAGGTCCTTTAAGTACTTATACCTTTCCCATTGATTTGTGGGAGTGCTTCATGCAGCTCTATTTGAGAACTCCGCTGCTTACTGGAGCTTTTGGATTGGAACTCTTGCTGAGAAAACCAGATAAAGATCAAAATCCATCATTACCTCCAGGTTGGCTCAGAATGGGAAGCTATTGCAAATTGATACAGCATGGATAGTGGGCAGAGTTGATTTGCCATGAATCTAATTTGCAATATTAAGGCTGAAGATGACAATTATTTAGGACTGAGTTACAACAGCTCTAGTAGAGCACAAACGTTTTACTGTTGAGGTTCTAGTCTCAGATGGTCCTGATATCCCAGGGCACAACTGACAGAAGACAAAACTCTGAGCAAAGTTATGGCCAAAACTTGCAAAGATATGTTTTAAATGCAGGAGATTCTGCAGATGCCAGAAATCCAAAGCAATATATATAAAATGCTGGAAGAACCCAGCAGGTCAGGCAACATGTTGGTGTTTCAAGCCGATACCTTTCTACAGAACTGGAAAGGAAAGGGAAAGACACCAGAATAAAAAGGAGTGGGAAAGTGAAGAAGGCTAGCTAGAAGGAGATAGGTGAAACCAGTTGGGTGGATAAAGTTGAAGGGGTGGAGATGAAAGAATCTGATAGGAGAGGAGAGCAGACCTTAGGAGAAAGGGAAGGAGGAGAAGATAGTGGGAGGTGTTAGGCAGGTGAGAAGAGGTAAGAGGCCAGAGTGTGGAATAGAAGAAGAGGAGAGGAGTAGGGAATTTTTTTCACTAGAAGGAGAAATTGAAATTCATACCATCAGGTTGGAGGCTGCTGAGTCAAAATATAAGGTATTACTTCTCCACCCTGAAAGTGGCTTCATCATTGAACAAGAGGAAGCCATGGACTAATATGTAAGAAAGGGAATGGGAATTGGAACTAAAACGTTGGACCACCATGAAGTTTGGCTTTTGGCAGATGGATTGAAGGTGGTCATTGAAGGGGTCTCCCAATCATGGAGGCAAACTCTCAAGTAACATCTTTTGTAAACCTACTGTTTCCCACATCTATTCTGACTATAACTCTTCCCACCCTGGCTCCTGTAAAAATGCTATTCTCTTTTCTTAGCACCTTCATGTCTGCCACATCTGTTCTCAGGATGAGACTTCCCTTTCCAGGACATCAGAGATGTCCTCTTCTTCTAATAATAGGGTTTCCCTTTCTCCACCATTGATGTGGTCCTCACCTGCATCTCCTCCATTTTCCAGATGTCTGCGTTCACCCCTTCACAGTGATAGAGTTCCTCTTGTCCTTGCCTAGCGCCCCATGAGCCTCCACATCCAACACATCTCTGTCCACAGCTTCCGCCATCTCCAAAGGGATCCTACCATCAAGCATATCTTTACCACCCCTTCACTCTCCACTTTCCACAGGGATTCCCTTGTCCATAAATTCTTCCCCACTAATCTCCCTCCCAGCATTTATCCCACACTTACCCTTGAGTTCAAATCGGTATTAAATTGCAGAGAAAAGGGATGCATACAAAGAACCAAGTGAATGTCTATCAAAGAGTAGAGACCATTTGACATA
The DNA here is from genome assembly GCF_048418815.1 of Hemitrygon akajei. NCBI lineage: Eukaryota > Metazoa > Chordata > Chondrichthyes > Myliobatiformes > Dasyatidae > Hemitrygon > Hemitrygon akajei. The sequence goes on from NC_133128.1 coordinate 57,065,279, forward strand.
GATGCTTCTACTGCCTGAGTTGGGTGGGGCAGAAGATTTGTTACTCACAGTTCATACACCTCAAGGTAATGGAAATAGAGCAGATTAATGAGAACAGAGAAAAGAGGAAAAATCCTGACTCTGCATTCTGAAGTCTCCAGTGCATCAGTGGGGAATGAACATATCCTGCCTATGAATAATTTGTGTATTTCAATGTTTAGAAAGATGTTTTAGCTCATCATCATAATGACCAATGCATCTATCCTTTAGCAGGAATATAAGCTTTGCATGAACTTTCTCTCACCACACACCATTCACCACATAATCTGGGATGACAGTGTTCCTATCAAATTTAAGTGACTTGAGAAAGTGTTATGCCTTGTGCTGGTATCATTGAGCAAACAATAACAGCAAGTTGAAAACGTTCCTTATTGTAAGCAGGCTGGGCATATCCTCCAAAGGGAAATAAAAATGAAAATGGAAGGAAAAAGATGTTGGGGGAAGGGAGTGGGCAGTGGGATGTTGTCTGGGCTGTTCCCAGTCTGTCCTCCCAGATATGTCTTCCTTCTCTGTAGTTTGCAACTCCTACAATCTTTTCTCTTTTTTCCTTCAATATTCTCCAAATTTTCTTTTCACTCACTGAACATATAGCCTTGTTTCTTTTAGCCTATCCACGTGGTCATCTTGGTTTAAACCCTTCAGAGACATCCCTCCTTCCCCACCCTCTCTGCAGCTTAACAAATTTCTTTTGTCTTCTTCCCAGTTCTGACTAAGGGCCTTTGACCTGAAACATTACCTCTGTTTCTCTTTCCACAGATGTAGCCCGACATGCTGAGTACTACCAGCTTTTTCTGTTTTTATTTATCTACAGTTTTTAAAAAAATTTCACCTAATTAGTTGTATTTATAAGCATTAAAAGAATAATACTGTCTTCATGTCATGACACTACCAGATGTTTAAACTAAATTACACTGAAATTCCATCTCTTTGCGTGGATTCAATCTTTGAACTTCGAGCTGTCACAAGTACCATAAACGTTGGAAGACAATATTTATTCTTACAAATAAGATTTTAAAGAAGGAATGCACATTGGGTTGTTTTTAATTATTTAAAAAAACATGGAATTGGCAAGATTTATGCAAAATTTATTCCAATTCTAAATTTGTTACTGCAGGCCACTCTTTCACAATCTGATCGCATTGGCTGAACTACCAATGATCTGACCACCTAAACTCAGCTGATTTCAGTTCAATAATGAAGTGTTATTTTACAAATTGTCTTCAAAGCAAAGTAGTGAAGAGCAGTGAGCTTTATTAATATCCTGTCCAACACTGATGTAGCAAGTAATATTGCTAATATACATGTAGACTAATCACTCATCTCAGAATCTGTGCAAACTTCCTTTCACTGTTGTCTAGCCATTTGATTAAACTACAGCTGAAAATTAATTCATTGACTGTGAAGTGTCTTCTTATTGCACTAATGTGCAATACAAGGTAGTAATGCACATTGGATAGAATGTTGAGAAGCTGTTTTAGGAATATTGTATAATTTAATGTCAGAGTTACAGATGTGTCGATAAAATCTGTTCTGTTAAAGTGATATGGTAGAATACAACAGTCTACTGTTGTAGTGTACTTGGAGGTGGCCTGCTGATGTGACATATCTCATCAAAAATATTCACCCAAAAGGAATCTTTCAAAACTTGGACCAGAGATGATAGTTTAATCAATATTTTCAATATATCAAAAGAGAAGTAGCAAGATCTGAAAATGAAATTGAAAACTTAAAATCACACGAGCAGAGGAAAATGTTTTCCATGGGACTCAACAGAGGAATAACAACATTTCACAGTCAATGAATTAATTAATAGCATGGATGATGACACAATTACCTCACGTGCTCATGTGACTCATTTACATACAAGGAATATCACAATGATTTCTCTCCTTGGTGCAGTATTTCATTAATGTCCAGCAATTACAGATTCAGTCAGTTAACTACACTGCTCAGATCTTCCTACCTATGTTTGGATCTTTGCATCATAATAATTCTTTGAACTGATGAATACCTAAAATTTAGACACCTTCTCCTCTTTAATGGGAGCGTGTGCATGCTATATCAATTTCTGCAATACATTGTTTGTAATAAGTTCCTGTTTATCTCACTGTAATTCACAGTGGGGATATGTCTGACTTTTCCTTCAAGTTGCACAAGATTGCAGATTTGTCACACAGTTGTGCTCCCTATTTGTTCATTGCTCTTCACTTACAGTTTTGTCTGAGTTTTTTCTCCTTGCCATTTGATTAAGTCAAGCTTTTTTATTTGTTTCAACCAGTATTGGTCCAGTTTCTCATCTAAATTAGAATTGGAATTAGCTTATTATTGCCATACTTTTCATTACACATTGCTTAAGATAGTAGAAGGTGAAGCACTAACGGAATGCTGAATAAAGTGATACAGTGTGCAGAGAAAGTACAGTGTAGATAGACACCAAGCTACAGTGAGGTAGATTGTGAGGTCAAGAGTCCATCTTATTTTCCTAATGAAACATTCAATAGTTTTATAACAGTGGTGCAAAATTTGTATTAAGCCTAGAGGTACATGCTTTCAAACTTTTATACAAACGTATTTTTTATCTGATGAGAAGAGAATGTTTGGGGTGGGTGCAGACTTTAGTTATGCTGGCAGCTTTACTGAAGCAATGAGAAGTATAGACAGAGTCCATGAAGGGAGGAAGGTTTTTATGATGTGCTGATCTGAGAATCTGATAAATTTAGATACATTCTGAATCGGCAATGTAACAACAACCCTGCTGGGTTGAATCCTGTAATAATATAAATGATTAGTGAAATAAGAACCTAGCTTAACAATGATCAGTGGTTAAATGTAAATCATTTTTTGGAAACTATCACTTCAAGGCTCCCTCAAAAATGCTCAGAAATCTTATATTCACAAGGTAAGTTCTGGGTGGTTTGGGGAAATTAATGAATATTGGACACCACCTCACATTTTAACTGGTTTAAACAGATGTCTGACATTAACTCAGCAAAAATTAGTCTCAACTCTACAAACTTGCATTCTGTCATTGTGCATGATCCTGAGAATTCATCTTCATTTGAATTGGAATGCTGTTGTGGTTTTTCTGGCAAAACTATTATGGAATTTCTGAAATAGTTGTTGTACCTTGTTCCATCATCAATATCCATCATCATCGGTCTTTGGTGACATTGAATTTTCAGAATCTTTGTCAACATCTGGCCATTTATATAAAGCCTTTTGCAATAGTCTTTATTGTTACAATGCAGGAAACTGGCTATCATCAGGGTAATGAATGGGTTTCGTTCTAACAGATATCCATGTTAATTTTGTTTGTAAGTAAAACAAAATACATAAATTTCTCCTGATATGATACATCCACAATATTGCATGAGTGGCTTCAGAAGATTGATAAGAAAGATCAATTATTCAAAGTGTAGAAAGAGAGGAAACTAATTCTCCCATAGTTAGGAATGAACATGGCAAGTAGATTAGACTTTTGAAGTTAATAATATTAAGTGAGTTTGATGTTTGAAGGAGTGCCGTAATTCAGACACTTAGTAAACTGGTGATAACCTGTAGGCACTAAGTAAATTTCATTTCAGGTTCATCTTCATGAGACGTTGGGAATGATGAAAATTATATCCTTACTTCAGTCATCATTGATGAGTGAAAAATTCAAATCCTCCATTGTAAAATGGCTGTACTGACACTAAACTGAATTGGTCCAATACTTAAGAGTGTATATATAACCTTGCCTCAAACTGACATCTTCTGTGTTGTCTCAGCAATTTCGGCAACTGTGACTGGAAGGTTATCATCCACTAATTTTAAGGTAAAGATTGTCCTACGTTATACTCTTCATGTGGTAACCACTAGAAAGCATCTGGTTTCGTTCAGAAGACTGACACTTGATAATGTAGTCACATTCAGGTAATGACTTTCCATCTCTGCATTCCAGAACCTATCATGATTAAAATAACATTGTTGGATCTGGTTTGTAATCAGTGACCAATATGAATGATTCTCCCAAAGAAACTGGAGAAATTAATTCGATAAAATTATATTCCGTTTTTCTTTCACTACCTGTCCAAGAATCTGTACAAAGCGCTAAATGATATTGGGGTTTCCACAATCCCCCTTCCATGAAGTGACTGATAAAGGAGACCTATTTGTAGATTGAGGCATTGTACATGACCTTCAAGGTCTTTGTGTTCTACCAATAAGCAATTCCTGCTTAAATGCTGTTTGCAAAAGTTGTATGCTTTCTCTTGATCCCTATTTTATCTCTATTTCCATTGCTTTTTAAGCATCTGATGCCGTGGTGCTTATCCGAGCTAAAATCTGGAGTGATATTGAACTTTACACAAAAATTTGAAAGCTTTGCTTTTCTTCCTGCAATTTATATTTTTTGCATTTGTTTCCTTGATAGTCTGTAAGCCATCATCAACCAGCATTAAGATGAAACTTCTGGCCGGACAAAAGTATCTTAAGTTTGTTTGAGCTTTATGCCATGATTATGCAATTATTTAAAAGATGAAATATGGATACTGCCTTTCTTATTACTAATGAAAATGTGGTGGTCATCCTGCCTGCATACATAATCGTTATTAAATCCTTAAAACAGCTTACCTACTGTTGCCTGGAAGATCTTCAGTGGTGGATTAGCTCCATAGAGCATTTTAGTAGAACACAGACCTTTTATTTACTCTCTTTAACTACATTTAATAGAGATTAAAGATGTGACAAAGTTTGGTATTGCCAATTCTGTGTAAGGATCTTTTTCATTACCAGCTGCAAGGGTGAGTGCCACTTTATAATCATATAGCAAATCAGACTTAGGTGCTAGCAACACACATAAAATGCTGGAGGAAATCAGCAGGACAGGCAGAATCGACAGAAAAGACTATAGTCAATGTTTTGGGCTGAAACCTTTGGCAGGACTGGAGAAAAAATGCTGAGGAGTAAATTTAAAAGGTGTGGGGAGGGGAGAGAGAAACACAAAGTGATTGTTGAAACCTGGAGGGGGAGGGATAAAGTAAAGAGCTGGGAAATTGATTGGTGAGAGAGACAGAGGCCATGCAAGAAAGAAAAGGAGGGGGAGGAGCAGCAGAGGGAGGTGATGGGCAGGCAAGGAGATAAGGTGAGAGAAGGAAAAGGGGATGGGAAATTGAAGGAGGGGTTGAGGGGCATTACCAGAAGTTAGAGAAATCAGTATTCATGCCATCAGGTTGGAGGTTTCCCGAGCAGAATGTGATGTGTTGCTCCTCTCACCAAAGTGTGGTGTCATCACATCAATAGAGAAGGTCATGGATGGATATATTGGAATGGGAATGGGAAGTGGATTTAAAATGGTGGCCACTGGGAGATATCCCAGTTTTTCTGGTGGATGGAGTGCAGGTGCTTGGTGAAGCAGACTCCCAATCTCTTCCCCCCACCCCCACCTTCTAAATCTACTCCTCATCCTTTATTCTCCAGTCCTGCTGAAGGGTTTCGACCAGAAATGTCAACAGTACTCTTTTTCCATAGATGCTGCCTGGCCTGCTGAGTTCCTCAAGCATTTTGCGTGTTTTGCTTGGATTTCCAGCATCTGCAGATTTTCTCTTGTTTGATTCTTGGATGCTAGCACAGTTAGGGACTCTCATTCACCTTGTGTTCTTTTCATTAAGATTCCATCCTTCTCTAGCTTCTCCAGCTATTCTTCCAACTAATGCTTTAATGGTCCTAGTTCATAATAACATTCGTCTTGGAATGCATATACACAATAAGATCAGTTATAATAGTAGAAGAAACCTTAAATGTTCCTTTGTTTTTATTGTAAGGATATTTGCCAGCATGATTGCATGGTATCCTGAGGGACATTAAACATACTTTTCCAACTGAACTTTGGATGTCATTGCCATTCCTTGCTTCACATATTGGTTACTTCCTGTAGTAATTTCTAACAAATAATGCATTGTATTTCACATTAGGTTTCAGGCAAATTCATGCAAACATCACACAAAAAATTCTCATGCTCTTAGTTCATATCCTCACAACTATGACCTCAGGATATAGCCCTGAAAGGGTTAGATGTGATATAAACAGCACTCTTTAACTTACTGGGGAGTGTTAACAGCAATGAATCCATGCAGGGCTTGGAAGAGGAATTACACTGGTTGCCAAAGAATAATTCTTGCTAAAGATATCCTATTAGTACAAAGCTACCAGTGGCACTTGGCTACATTACAGGCTAACCCAAAATGCTAAAGGCATTCAGAGTGGTAATCAAGGCATGTAGGGTCCAAGAAGTGTCTGCAAATACACGATGCCCTCTCTGAATACCTACACTTTGGATTAACTTGCAATGCAGCCAAATGCCACTAGTGGCTTTGAATGCCAAATTCACATTAACCAAAAACTGAAGGTTCTGTACCATGTTGATAGAACATTTATTGTTTTGTATAATGCAGCAAAGAACAACAGTGTCCTAAATGACATGTAGCTGCAGAAGCAGCTTGGAAGGATCCTGAATCTGGTTTCTGAGTGCAAGAGTGCCTTAACCTGGATCTTAAGAATTGTCTGAGCTCATACTTGATGCTTTTTTGAAATCTTGGATCTCAGGAGTTCCCCGCATAAAAATGGCTCCAGCAACAATTGGTTATGAAAGTGATTTCAAGATCCTTTTGCAATTTTTCTGTCTTTCCATCAAGTATGCAAACTTTCAAGCCATATAGAAGACAAGATTCTGCCTGTTTAACAATTTGGATGGAATACATTTATCATTTAGTCATGGCTATATTAATCTTGCAGCATGCTATTTATAAATATGTAATTTTCTGGATAAATCTTTTAATGAAACAATATAGTCACCAGATAGTTTCTCTATATTTTGCTGGACTTGTGACTCACTGTTCCTTCACTTGTGTTGTGATAATATTCTTTGAAGACTGGAACTGACTTGAGTTCTCCTTTAAGCCATCTATCATCTTCTCCATCAACTAACAAGTGTCTTCTATGTCTCAAACTGTGGCCACTGATTTACTTTGTATCTTCTCACATATTCCATTACGGTCACTGATGACTTACTTTCACTCCATTTCGATGGATGCTGAAATGATTGATGAGGTCAAAGTGGAAACAGCACAGATGAGGCAACATGTGCCTGATGGGTTTGAATGGTGAATGATTTTTTTGATGTTCAATATACCTCCCATTATTAATGCTGGGCTTCTGCTTGCCCCAGCTGTTTGTTCTCAATGTTCCAAATAATATCGCTGAATGCCCCTTCTCCATTTTGAGTAGTCAGTGGTCCTGGTAATCAGTGGGTATGTTACATTTCTTTCCAGGAGTCTTCAAGGACATCCTTAAACTTTTCCCTTTCTCTTCCTGCTAATATCTTTCCATGACAGACTCCTGTTTCAGGAGTCTTATGTCAGGCAAGAAATGACATGGCCTTACCAACTGTGCCGACTATATTTAATTGGGGCCATAATTCTGGAGATGTTGGCCTGGAAGAAGACACTTTCATTGGTACACCTGTCCCTCATGTGAATTTGCAGGATTTTGCATTGGTGATAACGTTGTACAGGAGGATGAGGTCCAATAACACATGCAGCAGATAGGAAATTCACAAGAATGATCAGTTCATATTTCTATGCACATCTGCACAGTTTTGTTTTATTGTGACTAAATGAATGTTGCAGTGGTGAGCAGAGCAAAGATATGGCTCTGTTAATGAATGAAGGACCTGAATGAACTGATCTCACACAGACCTATTGGAAAGGGACAGTATGTGTTTCCTTCTCTTTCTCCTCCTCCTCCTCCTCCTACTCCTCTTGACACAGCTAATCACTGCGAGGCTGGTGGCATTGATCATGATTTTTATGCAACATACCTGAAGATCACCACGAAATATGGGATTCCCATTGACGAACATAGAAATGGCCTTTCAATTCTAATGAATGCAGCATAATTATTGTTTCAGCATGCCATTGCTGTTTTCATTTAGATTCTTTGTGACAAAATGGCTTTCATCATTCAAATGCTTCCAGATGTGCAGGAGTTATGAACTTCTCTAGAAATTTGCCACATTTGTTTAAATGAACCCATAAACACTATCACCATTTGCTTTTATACTATTTATATATCTACCTATTGAATAAATTCTTATTGGGCTTCCAGCCTGGTACATGTACCAATTTTAACCGATGTTTCAATGACAAATTCTGCTATCTTCAGCCCGGATGATGCCTAGGCGTGTCTATTCTGGTGGTGCATATATATCTCCATCATCCATCACTCTTGATTAGTTAGTCCTCAACCAATCAGGTTTCTGCAGTCCCACCATGTTTACAATCAAATTCCAGTTCTTATTTAGAGCAAGATCTTCATCTAGTGAAGGAAGCAATTGAACTAAAATAGGAGAAAAAGAAGTTAACAAAGATGTAAGTCTTACTTTAAGTAAGAATTTTCATTCAATTGGAAGCAAGGTAGGGCAGCAGAAACCTGATAGGTTGAGGACCAAACAATCAGGAGGAAGGGATGATGGGGGTATATATACCACCAGACTAGACATGCGTAGACATCATCCATGATGAAAATGGCAGAGTTTGTCATCAAAATGTCAGTTAAAAATCAATACTTGTACCTAGTTGGAAGTCCAAGAAGAGTTTATTTGTCATATACACTGGGAGAGCACTAGATCCTTTTTCATATATCTATTTATTTAGAGATACTGCACAGAACACACCCTTCCAGCCCAATGAGCCACATCACTCACAGCCCACTGATTTAAACCTAGCTTACTCACAGGACCAAGAGGGAGGTTCATCGAAGGTGTAGACAGGTAGGAACAAATGAGGTGCTTATGGAGCATAAGAAATGCAAGAGAACATTTAAGAAAGAAATCAAGAGGGCTAAAAGAAGACAAGAGATTGCCCTAGCAGACAAGGTGAAGGAGAATCCTGGGTTTTCTACAAATAAGTTAAGAGCAAGAGGATTGCAAGGGACAAAACTGGTCCTCTGGAAGATCAGAATGGTAATCTATGCATGGAGCCAAAAGAGATGAGGGAGATTTTAAATGGATTTTTTGAATCTGTATTTACTCAAGAAATAGACGCAGAGTCTTTAGAAGTGAGGCAAAGCAGCAGGTAGGTCACGGACCCGATACAGAGTAGAAGGTGCTTGCTATTTGAAACAAATTGGGGAGGATATATCCCCAGGGTCTGACAAGATGTTCCCTTGGACCCTGTGGGAGGCAAGTGCAGAAATTGAAGTACCTGGGGATTGGAGGATAGTTAATGTTGTTCCCTTGTTTAAGAAAGGCTCAAGAAATCAACTAGGAAATTATAGACTGGTGAGCCTGACATAAGTTATGGGTAAGTTATTGGAAGGTATTCTATGTGAATGGATATATGAGTATTTGGATAGACATGGACTGATTATGGATAGTCTACATGGCTTTGTGTGTGGTTGAACGTGTCTAACCAATCATATAGAGATTTTTGAAATGCTACCAGGAAAGCTGGTGAAGGCAAGGCAGTGGATGTTGTCTATATGTCTTTAGCAAGGCATCGAACAAAGTTCCGCATTGGAGGTTGATCACGAAGGTTCAGTCACTTGGTATTCAAGATGAGATAGTAAATATGATTAGACATTGTCTCTGTGGGAGAAGCTAAAAGGTGGCAGTGGTTGTTTGCCTCTCTGACTGGAGGCCTATCACTAGTGCAGTGCTACAAGGTATCAGTGCTGGGTCTATTGTTGTTTGTCATCTATATTAATGATTTGGATGATAATGTGGATAACAGGATCAGCAAATTTACAGTTGGCACCAAGATTGGGGGTATAGTGGACAGCATGGAAGACCATCAGAACTTGCAGAACAATTTGAACCAGCTGGAAAAATGAGCTGAGAAAATGGCAGGTGGAATTTAATGCAGACAAGTGAGAGGTGTTGCACTCTAGTACGACCAACCAGGGTAGGTCTTACATGAAGAGATGTAGGGCACTAAGGAGCATGGTGGAACAAAGGGATCTGGGAATACAGGTGGTGTCATGGGTAGACAGGGTCATAAAGAAAGCTTTTGGCACATTGACCTTCATAAATCAAAGATGCTTATGAGGCCTAATGTGGAGTATTGTGTGCAGTTTTAGTCACCTACCTAAAGGAAGGTAGAAAATAAGATTGAAAGAATACAGAGAAAATTTACAAGGATGTTGCAAGAACTGGAGGACCTGAGTTATATGGAAAGGTTGAATCGGTTAGGAATTTATTCCTTGGAATGTAGAAGATTGAGAGGAGATTTGATAGAGGTACACCAAATTATGAAGGGTACAGATAGAGTAAATGCAAGCAGACTTTCTCCACTGAGGTTGGGTGGGACTACAACTAGAAGTCGTGGGTTAAGGGTGAAATGTGAAATGTTTAAAGGGAAATATGAGGGAAAACTTCTTAACTCTGAGGGTTGTGAGAATGTGGAATGAGCTGCCAGTGCAAATGGTGCGTGCAAGTTTGATTTCGATGTTTAAGAGAAGCAGGTCGATGGGAGTAGGCAGATGGTTTTGCATGGACTATATGGGTCAAAGGGCCTGTTTCTGTGCTGTATCTTTCTATGGTTCTCTGACTCTATAACAATTTACAATAAGTAATTAAGCTACTAAACAATATGTCTTTGGACTGTGGAAGGAAAGTGAAGAACCTAGTGGAAACTCACATGGTTCACAGGGAGAATGTACAAACTCCCTACAGGTGGTGCTGGAATTGAACTCCAAACTATAGAATGCACTGAGCTACCATAGCATTGTACTAACCACTATGCCACCGTATCTATTAGACAGATATCATAATCTATCTATTATGATATGTAGTAATTTTTTGTCTTGGACTGTATTGCTACCACAAAACAACAAATTTCATGACATGTCAATTATAATAAATATTTTTATTCTCATTCTGAAGTCCAAGCGGTACACAAAACTGACAAAAGTGAAAGCATTTCTCAGCTAAACAACACAGGGAATCCTAACACTCTTGACCAATGCAGATCTTGCCCTGCTTTGAGATGAGAAGTGTGCTTGATGTGAGAAGAAAACTGGAGTGAGTCAAATTTTGCATCCATATTCTTTGCACACATCTCAAATCAGAAATTCCTGAGTTGCTGTGTAACACTAAGTCCCTTGCAATTATAGGTGCCAATCTTAAGCCAATTTAAAACACGGCATGTGATATCCGGAAATGACTGAGATAATTGGATAGAGCAAACGTTAATGGACTACATTAACAATAATAAAGGCACATGCGCCCAAGCTCGTGGTTTTTCTAGGAAAACATACAATACCGGAATCCAGTTTAGTAAGTCTAACTGTCCTTGCTTCAAAGGCAGTGCAAATCCATCCTAGACAATTATCACTTCATTAGTCTACCCTCAATGATCAAAGTAATTGAAAGTGTCATCAATGCTATCAAGTGGCACTTACTCAACATTAAATGCTCACTGATGCTCATGGCGCCTTTCAGCTTCAAACATCTTCTCACCTTGGTCCAAACGAAAACAGAGAATCTGAGTTCCAGAAATTAGGTCAAAGAAAACGCCTCTGAATTTGAGGTTGTATTTTACCTGATTGGTATTTCATGGAGACAATAAGGATTGTAGACCATTATACTGTAACTTAAACAAAGATAGTTGAGATTGCTGGAAACTAATTATTTCAATGCTAATACATTTCTGCTAGATTTCCTCAAATTAATGTCCTGAATTGAAAGTTCTTGAGCTGCTTCCCTCCATCTTAAAGTCATGTAAGGATGCTTTCTGATGAGCCTAAGTTGTTCTGTTCCAGGCAATCTAAAGTAAATGGGTAAATGAGTTTTTATGTCATAAACTAGCATTGTTACTCTCAGGATATAGGTACTTTAGGCACAGTGGAAAATGTTAACAACTGGTATTAATTATGAGTGTCAAAAATTCATAGTTCTGTAAGTTTCATTAATGATGATCTCTAAATAAACATAGTTGTCCTGTTTATTAGACTGTCAGTCAGATAATGAGGATTCAATTTTTGTATCAGAAAAAAACATATAGACATATAGACCTTTGAAATAAATTAGAAAAATCTAGATGTGTGACGTTTTCAGACACGATCTTTTTATTTCAGTGCTGTAATTTTGCTGCCTTAAAGAATGCTGTTTCTTTAATTTTCACTTTTACCTATGATGCCCAATCCCTTTTTATTTTACATTTTTCAGACGTAAGAGTGGATATGTGGGGCATTGGGTTTTGAAAATATTTACAATCTGTGTTAATGTGTGTGCATTTACTTTGAGGGTATTTGAAGTAGATGTGTACTCGTGTGTGCATTTTGCAATATGATGTTTCTATGTGGTATTTGTAGGTTGCTGTACTGCTGTGATGTGTATGTATATGCACTTGAGAAATGCATATGAGTTCTCTAAGTATGTGTGAGTGTGTTGAATGTTCTTATAAGTATGCACAATGTTTGCTAGTGTGGAATATCATTTTTTTTAAGTTTGCAGGGTGTGTTTTGGAGCTTTGAAATCATCCTCCCCTGTATTATATTTGTGGGTAATGATTTAAGATTCTATTTTTTGGGGTCCCTCTAGTCCATCTGGGTGGAGTCACTAGGAGCAGATGCAAAGACTGGCCTTAAAATCTTCCTACCAAGATTGCATTGTTCATTCAATTGTATCAATATTTAACATTCAGGACATTATAGTAGACTAATAAATTGTGCTTGAAATCTTGGCAATGGTTTTAATGGTGGAAGTCATTTCTTGAATATTTCATGGAAGGAACAATTACGTGCAGTAGGGACTCTCTGAAATTCATTAAGGAGAAATTTCATTTACCTCAGCAGAAGTCTGGCTGCTAAAAAACAATGAAATATAAGTATTTTTAACCCCTGCTCCTCTACCTGGCTGCCTTCCCACCTGACTGGTTCATTCCATTCAATCCCCGATCCTTGCCACAGCTCAGAATGCATCAATACACTATGACAAGCATTACCCTTCTCCATCTCTAAAATATAACAACCTTGAGTACACTTAAAAGGATTTGTATCGCATCCTGACTAATTAAGCCATGAATTCATGGTTTGCTAAATTTCTGAATCCTGTGCTGACGTTGCACAACCTTTGTGAAGCTCCTTGTTAGTTATGTCTTCAAGTGTGAATAATTTTGATATTGTTCAGATTATTTTAATATTTAAATTTCTATGGTAAAGATTGCATATTTTCTGCATCATTAGGTGTATTGTACACGTGTGTGAGAAGGTAAACACATTTTAACCTTGAGGATGAGTGTAGAGGTTAAAAATCAAAAATAGTAATATCAGTCTTAACAAGCCTCCAAAATGACCACCTGTGTCACCTGCATCAAATGCTCAAAGGGTAGAATATGATAAACCAACAACAACAGTAGTATTCTTTTTTTTCATGAAGTGCTTAATCTGCAATGGCACCACTGTAGTGTAATGGTTAGCATGCAGCTTGGGATGTCAGAGTTTGGAGTTCAATTCTGGCGTCCTCTGTAAGAAAGTTTGCAAGTTCTTACCATGATTGCATAGGTTTCCTGCAATGATCAAAGACATACCAGTTAGTAGGTTAATTGGTCATTGTAAATTGTCCTGTGATTAGGCTATTATCATTATCATGATCCCATTACTGTGATCATACTTTTGGCTTTCCTAGGCACTGAATCTTTCCCCACCTCCAGCCTCCCCACCTTGCAGTTATTATTAGTGCTGCTTTGTTTGCCAATTACACTGCAGGAAAATAACTGCTGCCAAAAGATAACAGAAAAATCAATAACAGTTAAACACATACATTCCCAAATGATAAGCTTGTATCTTGTGAATTGATCTACTTAAAACACTGGTTGATCCTTTGTAAAGTGGCATTTTCAAAATAAATATATGAACAGATTTCCCATTGGTTAATACTCCTTCTTTGCTTTAATGTTATTTCTATATCAAGTTTGAGTTTTAATCCAAACAATATTTAGTTTGTATTATTCACTTGCATGATATGTGTACTTCTAATACCACTGATTTACCTTTAATTTGCGTTTCAGAAGAATAGACCAGAGTATTGGCTCATATTGGGACCATATTGGATCTGAAGTTACACACAAGGGTGGAAGACCTTCTTTCCAATGTACACTGATAAACAATTAATTATTTTTTAAACAGCCAGTGAGGTTTTGACAACTAATGGTTCTTGTTGGAAATAGTGTTGGAAAGCCAACTTTATGACAATCAATGGTGTAATTCTATGGACAGCATTTCCAAATCAGAATTCCCCAACTCCCAAAGGTTTATTTCTGTATCAGCACAATACCATCCAACTCATCACCAAAATTAAAACAGAAAATGCTGGGAAAGCAGCTGCAATATTCTTACTCTCACAAGAATTGTCACATCCTCCATTTTAATCTAGGTGGCTGGCTACAGATTTTAGCCCAATCAGCAGGTGTTGGTAAGCTACTTGGCAGTGGGATGTTCTACTGTACACAAAGTACAACAATCATATGGAACTACAAATGGGATGAAGGACTGCAACTGGACTTGCTTCCTCTCACCCAGTGAAATTCTATGGGCAACAAATCAGAAAACACCATACGAACCAGGTCTCTGATACACTTAACCCTTACGCATTCTTTAGTGAGCCTATTAACTGCGTCGGCAAAAGATATGTTTCACATACTGCAAATTTACAAGCTGAATTGCTTCCTGTTGACTACAATAAAAGGCTGAGCTGTGCTATATGTTAACCAGGAGGCTGAATCTTGCCTATTTGTCTTGCTTACTGCCTAAAATTTCAATGAGCTATTCGGATCAACTAGCATAGAGAGAGGGTAATTAGTCAACTGTCTTGAAATAAACTTAATCATCTTTGGGTGAAATGGAAAATGTGCTGCCTGTCACCAGTGCCTTCTTTTAAAACTCTGCAGGCATTCTCTGACTGTGCCATCTTATAGGCCATGATTGTTCTGATGATAGATTAAACCAACTTTTGGTTCATAAATAGGCGATTGAGCATAATGGCTACCAGCTCTTCTCCAATTTGTTGACTATAACCATTACCTGAAAGTGATTTATGCTGAGATGGTGGGACAGAGATTTTTTTTTCAAGTTTTAAACACTAGAAACTTGAGCAACACACACAAAATGCTGGAGGAACACAGTAGGTCAGGCAGCATTTACTGAAAGGAATAAACGGTTGAGGACCTTCATTAAGACTGGAAAAGAAGAGGAAAGATGCCAGAAAATAAGGTAGAGGGAGAGGAAGGAGTACAGGCTGGCAGGTGTTAGGAAAGATCAGATGAAGGGGAAGGTGAGTGTGTGGGAGGGTAGAATTAGTAAGAAGCTGGAAGGTGATAGGTTGATGAATTAAAGGGCAAAGAAAAGGAATCTAATAGGAGATCACAGAGTATCGTGGATGAAAGAGAAGAAGGAGGGGATCAAGACTGAGGTAAAGGTTATTAAAACAATGGTGATCAAATAATACAGATAGCCATTTTTCTCTTGATAAATAGAACAAATCATAGCGGTAACAGTAATGACAGATGTAGAATAATGTTTTCAAAGAGCTATCATCATTAATCTCTTTTGGAATCACAATGTTTAAATTTTACATTAATGAGTGCACACCTGATTCCAGCAGAAAACATTAATAATTACATTCTGTGGCACATGATGTGACTTTAAAATACAATTGATGATAAATATATGCCTTAAATAAAGCACCAGTCTGAAGAAAGGAAGCATATTTGCCAGAGATATTCTTAAAATATATTATAATGAATCATGTTTTGTTCAAGTATAGAGAATATAGTTCAGATTCTATGTTCTGGCTGAATGACTGGACACCACTTCTTTTATAGTACCATTAAATGACTTTGAGCACCACATTAATCTTTTGATTTGATACAGTAAAAGCTACATGTCATTTGGTAAAATAATTACCACAATTACATGGGCTACAATTTACATAGTTATTATTTCAAATAACTTTGAAGTCTAAATTGTAGCCAACGGATCTTTTTGGATTTTCATCATTCCAATGTGTACCTATTGTCTTAATTGGCGCAAATGTCACATTGCCTGCACTGTTCTTCATACTCTTGTTATGTTTTGTAACATTAAAAACTAATTGAAAGGAAACACAGCAGCTGGATTGAACATACTTACTTCATTTTACTTCAGTGAAGCGTGCGCTTAATCATGTGGTGGTGTGATGACATATGCTATTCGCATACTTTTTACACATAATCTGTAATGAATTATGTAAACAAAACAAAGAATATTTAATCAAACAACCTATCTACTATATTACTAAAATAAAATAGTACTTTAGTATTGTTTACTTAAGTTACTAATATTTACAATATTACTAAAATAATAAACACATTACACTCCTCCCTGCTTAGCTTTAAGCTCCAACTCAAAATAAAATGCATCTCAATTGAATACACAATAACTATATAATACAACTACTATATAGACATCAACAGCATAGTACATTTTAAAATGTCCCATTTAGGCCTAAAGATTTAATCACTGTGGTGGATTTCTTACTCTTGTGGGCCAACATCTGTCCTGACAACAGAGACTTGCTTGACAGGTGAGACTTGCAGCTATGAAACAATTTCAGGTTCTGGTGCCTCCTCTGTGGTGATTATAGGAGTTGACACTGGGACTGCAGGAAGTGGTTCTGACAACTCTGGCAGCCTTTCTACTCTGCTCTTCTCAACTTATTCAAAGATTCAAAGGTTCAAAGGTACAATTTAATGTTAGAGAAATGTATACAATATACATCCTGAAATGCTTTTTCTTCGCAACCATCCATGAAAACAGAGGAGTGCCCCAAAGAATGATTGACAATTAAATGTTAGAACCCCAAAGTTAGAAACCTCACATCGCCTTTTTTAAGCTCTGTGCCCAAAGAAACTGGGGGCACAGTCACAGATATCCAGACTCCCCCGATGACACACGGGTCTCCTGTTGTGACACGAACCTTTGATCTGCCCATCTCCAGAGCCCCGAGATCCCAGGCTTCCATATTTGAGCCGGACTCTTAGGCCGAGCCCTGGGCGTGCTGAACAACAGCAGCCAGTTGTGAAACCCTGAGTGCGGGTCCCATTCCCGCAAAGAACCATAGTTAGTATGTAACTCCAGGTCAGGGCCTGTAAGGGTAAAATAGAGATATTGAAGATGGAAATAGAGCTATTTCCAAAGATGCAAGCATGCAAGCAAAGGAGTGGCCATTAGGCACCATTAACCCTCCTTAGCACTTATTGATGGGTTATCTCAAGATGACATCAGATGCAATCTCCCCTGTGTAGGAGAGTGGTCCAGTTCAGTACTTAATCTTTACAAGTACCCACTTTGATCACCTCTGTGGTGTCTCACCAGGGCTGCTTGTGCAGGAATGAAACATTGAAACATCTTGTTTGAGGAGCCCTCAATTAGTCTCAGCAGTTTGTCCTGCGTACTATCTCTGAGATTGGGTTTGAGGAGATCTAAGAGTGAGCACAAGAGATGACTCAGGAACAGTGTAAGTGTGTGTGTTCTACCAAAGTTGCTTGCAATGTGCTCTGTATACACTGGACAAACCAAGCTATTTATAGCTGGATGATATGGTGCAGATGTAATATGACTTACTTCATTCATTTTTGGGATTGAGTGAAACTGTTTCGTGACAAACTTTGGTCTATTGTCAGGGACTAAGTGTTCTGGAACACGTGTCCTTGAGAAGAGGCTTCTCAACATGTCAACAGGGTGCAAGGCTGTAGGGAAGGCTATTGGGAATTTATCTGGACACTTTGTAGCTGCATCCACTACTACCAAGAAATTTGTGCCCATGAATGGTCCAGCAAAGTCTACATGAATCCTCTGCCAGGACACGTTCCCAGGGATAGGGATCTGCTGCACTCGGCATCTTCTGGATGTGTTGGCATCCTGAACCGTGCATGCCAAGTTGCTGAATCTGGCCATCAGACAAAGCTTTGAGCCAATGCTTTCATTTTTTTTTACCATTCCCAAATTCTCCCAACACCTTAGCTCTCAGTCTAGATGGTACAACAACTTTGAACCCCCACATAAGGCAACCCCCATCAAGGGCACATCGATGCTGGCACTGGTAAAAATGGGGGAATTGCTGCGTATTCCTGTCACTTTGGGTTGCCACATAGACCTAAGACAGTGTGGGTTTTTTTCTGGTTTTCCTTTGGATCATCTCTGCCAAAATAGGGAGACTTTTGATTTGCTTTAGGGAGAATACATCAAGAGAAATGTCCTCATCCATACCTATTAAAGGTATTTCCTTCTCCAATGAGAAACGGGACATTCCAGAAGCATTTCCATGATTAGTTGTCCTCTTGAATTCAATCTTGTAATTGTATCCTCCAAGAAACAGAGCCCATCTCTGCATACATGTTGCTGCTGCTAGTAGAACACCCTTATTGGATTAAAAATTGACATAGTGACTGATGATCAATAACGAGGGTGAACTCTCTTCCATACAAGTACTGGTGGAAAGGTTTTACACCCCAAACCAGATGCAAGGCCTCTTTGTCAAGCTGTGTGTATTTTTTTCTGCTGCTCTAAGGGAACATGATGCAAAATCTATGTGTGTTCACTTCTGTCACTTATAACATGTAACATGACCGCACCATAAGGCAAGGCATCACAGGCAAGCTTCACTGCATGGATCACAATGTGCAAGTACAGTGTCTGACATCATTATTTCCTTTTCTTTTTGGGAAACTGCTTTGTCCATTCCCTTTCTTCCCAATCTGTAGTTCAAGGGGTGGAGCACAGTAGCCAGGTTTGGCAGGAACCTTTTTAAAGTAATTGACAAATCTAAAAAAGGGCTGCAGCTGTGAAAAGTCTTTTGGCCTTGGAGAATCCACCACTGCTTAAATTTTCTTCGTACACTTGTGTAATTCTTGTGTGTCAATAGGGTTACACTGTAGATGATGCTTGGTTTACAGAATTCACACTTGTTGCATCATGCTCTGCGCCCATAATCTTCTAATCGTTTTAACACTGTCCTGAGATTCTGAAGATGTTCCTTGTCATCCTGTCCAGTAACAATGATGTCATTCAGATATTACTGAGTGCCTGAGAAGAATACTGCAGCTGGTCCATAACTTTCTGCCAGAGTGCAAGTGCATATGCTACTCCTCAAATTAACAATTGTAACAATAAAGCCCTTTGTGAGTGTTTACGGTGAGAAACACTTTGGACTCTTCCATCTCCATCAGTAGGTAAGACTCAACTAAGTCCACTTTGCTGAAGTGTTTTTGTCCAGAAAGGTTTGCAAAGTGATCCTCTATCCTGAACAGAGGGTATTGATCTAATTTCAATACAACATGATGGTGACAGATCACCACAGAACCTGACAGGCCATTCTTAGCTACAGGGACTACTAGCATTGCCTGTGGGCTCCATTCAACCTTGGAAAGAGTTCCTTCAGCCGCCATGTAATCCAGCTCACTGGCTAATTCATCATGGATGGTATGAGATCGGGAGGGCTTTGTAAAACTTGGGTGTGGTATTTTTATTTAACGCTATTTTATCTTGATACATTTGAGGTTTCCAACACCATCTTTGAACACTGCTGTGACATCATCCAGTGCCTTACTTAATTTACTTTCAGTTGACTTTATTACAGGGGATATGGCATGCAAATGGTGAATAGATCTCCAATCAAGTTGCGGTTCTCTCAGCCACTCACGGTCTCACAGTGCTGCCCCCTCTGTTCTTACCACATACGTGCCCAATGTGGCTTGTTGGTTGTTATATTTCACTGTTACCAATGTCACTTCCACAGGAATTATCCTTGCTCCAGTGTGAGTTCTTAGTTGAATATCAGTAGGCTTCAGTTCAGTATCTTTGAAGTGCCATTCAAACTCATTTTGTGGAATGATTGAAACAGCTGAGCCAGTGTTTAATCCCATTTTAGTTAATTTGCCTTTCTCTTTTGGTATAAGCCATGTTGGTTGTCTATTGTTACGTGTTTGCACATTTTAAATCTCAAGGCTATTCAGTTCTGTGTCACTCTCATCATTATTGATTTTTTGTCATCAATAGCATGCAGATTAATATTCTTTTTGAAACTGAAACATGACATTTTATCTTTTTCTCTACCCTGTACCATTTATTTTTGTTTGCCTGACATACTCTTTGTATGTGTCCTACTTTGTTTCATTTTCTGCAAGTTTTGTCTTTAAACCTCCGTTGGTTTGGTGAGTGTGAGCCCCTGCCACAACAGTAACAGAGTTTGTCCTGCCAGGCAGGTTTCTGCTTAGATATTACAATTTTCTTCATGCTCACTTTCATTCCTGACTCCAACTTAATTGCATCTCTGGCTGCTTTTCCCCTTGATACAGTGATTTCTGCTGCTCTTTTAAATATGTTTCAGTTAGCAGCTGTTTTTGAATGTTTCCATGTCAGATTCCACAAACTAAACAATCTCTCAGTGCATTATTAAACTCATCACTGAACTGACAACGCTCAGATAATTTCTTCAATATAACCAGCTACGCTGAAATGAATTCCCCCTCGTTTTGATTCCAATTATGGAACCTAAAGCTTTCTGCAATCATCAGTGGTTTTGGTTCTAAATATTCCTGCATGACACTCATGATATCAGAAAAGCTTCTTTTGATTGGTTTGGTTGGACAGTCAAACTTCCAAGTAAACTGTATGTTTTTCCACCTATTGCAGTCAGCAAAACTGGCACTCGCTTTTCATTGGCTATTTCATCTGCTTCAAAATACTGTTCAATTCTTTCAGAATACATCACCCAGTTATCTGTTAGGTGATTAAATACATCTATTATTTCAAGGTAGCCATCCATTTCTGCTTTTTAATTTTTTTTGTTATTATCGCCAAGTGCTCACTCTTTATGAAACTGTGAATTGCATCTGTTTTTTGCCTTTTTTAACCTGACTGTTGTTCTCGCCTTGCGAAGAAACATGCTCTGCGCTTTTAAAATTTTGACTGTCTCGTTCCCTTTGCAAAGAAATAATGTACTGCCCTTCAACAGGTAGGTACTCATCTTGGGTTCATTTTAAAACTTACTCAGCATCACTGTTATGGTTTGTAACTATAGAAACAATTACAGAAAAATACAGGAAGCAGGATAAATGGGTCTACTTTGTTTTACTTTAATGAGGGACACACATATGACGTGGTGGCATAGTGACGTATGCCATTCACATACTTCTTACATATAGCCCATAATCAATTATGTAAAAAAAAAGAATGATTAATCAAACAATATATTTACAATATTACTTAAATACACTACAATTGTCAATACAATTTGGCCACTTTGATCAGTCCAGCAAAACCAAAGTAACCTACTTTATGCATAACAAAAATTCATAAGGATGCAGGAAAACAAATTATACTTGTACAGTCCACTTGGCCTTCTGGAACAGAATACCTCTTTATATAGTTGTAACTCTATTTTGAACTCAATACTCAATTAGAGAGGGAAGTGGAAGAGTTTATGAAATTACTTTCAGGTGGTGGGAGCAACATGGCTGAAGTAAATGGTAGATGTCGTGGTAAGGGTGGGTGAATGTGAGCGTTTAAGTGACAAACAGATATTGTGGGAGGTACTGAAATCTGATCATATAGACAAACTGAGTAGTGATATAGAACAGGATGAGTTGAATCTTGCTGGTGGTCCTGGCATTTCTAAGTGGAACCACTAATGTACCATTTTTGGATTGAATTAAATATATCTCTCTGTCTCTCTGTCCCTTCTCTCTCTCTCTCTCTCACACACACACACACACACACACACACACACACACACACACACACACACACACACACACACACACACACACACACACACACACACACACACACACACCTTGTCACAGAATGAGAAACCTCCACTGATGACATAGAGTTCAGAAGGATAAGTGTAAACTGAATATATGTTTAATTACTCTGCTTTCATTTTAAACTTTTAATTATCTCAAAATGTTTTATGTTTGAATTATGTTCATTATCTATTTTCACCGTAATGGTTTAACAACCTTTAGTTTTTAAATTACAGTACATTTAACATCTGTTTAAGAAATGTCAGAGATATTTTAAGAATGCTAAAATCCACGAGTGCACAAACTGAAGGCATTTTAAAATGTATAAGAAACATCAAATGTTTTCTCTGGTTGGCAGGATATAATGAGTTGTGAGCCTGTGATGAGGCCTGAACTTTCTAGAATTCTATGTACCTGTCCTGGATGGAGACACCATATTGTGTGATTACACAAGGATAATAGGAAAATTAGAAGTGAGATTTAAGGAGTTTACAAAGAGATATTTTGTAAATAGGTTAATTATGTGGGTAAAAGTATGGTGAGTGGAGTGTAATGTGGGAAAATGCAGAACAGCTCAACAAAAAGCAAAATCCTTTATTGGAAGGATGTGGTTGAATTGGAAAGAGTGCAGAAAATATTTATGAGGTTGTTACCTTGTTACAAGAGGAAACAGCTTTTTTCCCAGGGACAGGGGAGTCAAAAACTAGGTGGCATAGATTTCGGGCAAGAGGAAAGAAAAGGAGGTAGAGGACAACTTTTTCACGCAGAGGGTGGTGAATATGTGGAACAAATTGTCAGTGGAAATGGTAGATACAGTAATGTCATTTACTTAAGAAGCATGTGGATAAGTATATTAAGGATGGGGTTTAGAGGGATATGGGCTGAATGCAGGTAATTGGGACTAGCAGGCAATATGTTTTGTAACTTCCAAACATTAAACTAATTCAAGGGAAGACACAGGAGTCTGAAATGCAGGTTTAACTTTGGGTTTACTTTAAGCAAGGTGTGCACGCATCATGTGGTAGCATGATGATGTATACAATTCATGTGTTTATACATACTGTGTAACCTGTAACGAATTATTTGAATTAACAAGAATGCTTAATCAAACAAAGTATATACAAGATTACTCAAATATATCTGAAATATCACATACACAACTCCTCCATTCCTAGCTATAAACTCCAACTCAATAGAGTTGTATATGTTATAATAAAGATTCAAAAATTAATTTATTATCAAAGAATGTATAAATTATACAACCTTGAGATTTGTTTGCTTCCATGCAGCTGCTAAGTGAGAAACCCAAAAGAACCCAATTAAAAATAAATTAAAGACCAACCCCCAGTCTGTAGAGAAAGAGAAAAAAACACAAATCATGCGAACAATAGAAGCGAGCAACAACAGCATTCTGAACCAAACTGAGTCCTTAGATCCAAATCTCCAGGGCAACCAGGGTAGGCCCAAAGCCTCAGTCTCAGTTCATCATATTAGCTGGGGAAATTGCTGCAAAGTTCGCAGACACAAAGTACAGCAGCCAGTCTCACAGTCTCAACGGAGAGAGGAGAACCCCGTCTATCTGGGCCGGTGTTAAAATTGTCCAGAGAGCAGATAGTGCCTCACAGTAGGACTATATCAAGACATCCACAGCATTGTAAATTTTAGCAACACACAAAATGCTAGAGAAGCTCAGCAGGCCAGGGAGCAACTATGGAAAAGAGTATCGACATTTTGGCCCGAGACCCTACTTCAGTACTGTAGCAAAAAAGATGAGGAGTCAGGTGGGGGGGGGGAGGGGAAGAAGAAACACAAGGTGATAAGTGAAACTGGGAGGGGAGCATGGTGAAGGGGGAGGGGTATTACCAGAAGTTTGAGAAATCAATGTTCATGCCATCAGGTTGCAGGCTACCTGGACGGAATATAAGGAGTTGCTCCTCCAACCCGAGTGTGGCCTCACCGTGACAGTACAGAAGGCCACAGACTGGCATGTCAGAATGGGAATGGGAAGAGGAATAAAAATGGGTGGCACCTAGGAGATCCCACTTTGTCAGGCAGACCGAGCATAGGTGTTCAGCAAAGCGGTCTCTCAATCTGCACTGGGTCTCACCATTATACAGGAGGCAACATAGGGAGCACGGGACAGAGTAGACGATCTCAACAGACTCACAGGTGAAGTGTCACCTCACCTGGAAGGACTGTTTATGGCCTTGAATGTTACTGAGGGTGGAGGTGTAGGGGCAGGTGTAGCACTTGTTCCGGTTACACCATTCCCCATTCCCCTTTCCCTCTCTCACCTTATCTCCTTACCTGCCCATTACCTCCTCTGGTGCTCGTCCACCTTTTCTTTCTTCCTTGGCATTCTGTCCTCTCCTATCAGATTCTCCGTGGATTGTCACCTTGTTGTGGTGGAGAAGCTTGTGTAGTCCTGAGATCCCGAAAGCAATGTCGTCTGGAGCTATGCTTCTGGTAGAGTCACCCCGGCGGTAATGACAAAGAATATCCAACCAAGACCTCAACGGTGGAACAGATGGACAAAGTTACTTCGAAATCAATGGCTGAAACAAATCCATCAGCTCCAATCATTGTGGTTTCCATACCATTGGAATCAGTTGGTTGATTTGTGAAGTATTGTGTGCTTCTTGGAGTGCAACATCAAGTACACATTAAACAAATACACACAAAGGCATCTTCGCTCTGTGGAAACGGAACGAAGACCATCATTCTCGACTTCGTGGGATAGCCACGATCAGATTCCTCTTCTCAAGCCCTGTATCTCTTTCACCAATCAATTTCCCAGCTCTTTACTTCACCCCTTCCCCCTCCTGGTTTCACCTGTCACCTTGTATTTCTTCTTCCCCCCCCCCCCCCACCTTCTAACTCTGACTCCTCATTTTTTTTGCCCCAGTCCTGATGTAGGGTCTTGGCCCAAAACGCCCGACTATACTCTCTTCCATAGATGCTGCCTGGCCTGCTGAGTTCCTCCAGCATTTTGTGATGTTGCTTGGATTTTCAGCATTGGCAGATTTTCTTTTGCTTGATAATAAATTCTAAATTGTCTCATTAAGGCCTGAAGTTTTAAGCTCTGTGGAGGGTTTCTTACTCTTGGGGAATAATGTCTTACCTGACAAAGAGGATCACTCTGTTTGCCAGGTGAGACTTGTGGCTGTGAAACAATCTCAGGTTCCGAGGTCTCCTCCATCAGGGTTGTAGGAGTTGACTCTGAGACTGTTGGAAGTGGTTCTGATAGCAGAAGCTAACTTTCTTCTCTGATAATTGACCTTGCTCTCCAACTGATTGATGTATCGTCATCAGATGATATCAGACACAACCTCCACTGTGTAGGAGAGTGGCCCAGTTCTGTCCTTAATCTTTCCAAGTACCAACTTTTAATCACCTCTGTAGACCCTCATGAGGACTGCTTCTCCAGGAGTGAAATATCAAACCTCTTTGTGTGAGGAGCCATCAGTTTGCCTCAGCTGTTTTTCCTACATAATGAGGAGACCCAAGCTTGAATGCAAGGGAGTTCCCAGGGACAGCATAGTTGGTGGGTTGTTGTTTGTGGAGTGTGTCACATTACGATATGCAAGGAGGAAATTGGCCAGCTTCTGTTCAGTGTTAGTATAGTGCGTTCTGTTGACATTCCTCACAGTGCGACCTTTACACTCTTTTAGCCAAGCCATTTGTAGCTGGGTTATACGGTGCAGATGTGATGTGTCTTATTCCATTCATTTTGAGAAATGATTCCCTCACGAACTGTGGTCCATTGTCACTGACTAAGTGTTCTGGAACAGCAGTCCTAGAGGAGAGGCTTTTTAACACATCAACAGTGTGCGAGGCTGTAGTGGGGGCTATTTTGAACACTTCTGGCCACTTTGTAGCTGCATCCACTGCTACCAAGAAATCTGTGCCCATGAACGATCCAGCACAATCCAGATGAATCTTCTGCCAAGGCAATACAGGCCATTCCCAGTGATGGAGAGTGGCTGCTGTTGGCATTCCATACAGTGCATGGCAAGCTGCTCATTCTGGTGATCTATCCCAGGCCACCAGACAAAGCTTTGAGCCAACATTTTCTCTCCATCATGGGCAAGTTCATCTCGGCACTAGCAAAAATGGAGAAACTGGAGCATTTTGTGCTCATTCTATTCATTTTGGGTGGCCATGTAGACCTGAAACAGTGAGGGGTCTTTTCTGATTTTTCTTTGGATCATCTCTGCCGTAATAGGGAGACTTTTGACTTGCTTTAGGGAGAATACGTCAAAAGGAGTGTCTTTTTTAGTAAATTTTTCTGGTACTTCTTTTTCCAAGGGTAAATGGTACCATCCATCAGCATTTCTATTATTAGTCATTCTCTTGAATTCCATCTTGTAATTGTGTCCTCCAAGAAACTGAGCCCATCTCTGCATTCGTGCTGCTGCTGTTACTGGAACACCCTTCTGTGGATTGAAAATGGACACTAGTGGTTGATAATCAGTGATGACGGTAAACCCTCTCCCATACAAATACCGGTTGAAACATTTTATACCCCAAACCAGATTCAAGGCCTGTCAATCTGTGCGTAATTTTTCTCTGTAGTGATAAGGCAACATGATCCTAAGGCTATGGGGTGTTCACTTTCGCCACCCATGACATGGGATGTGACTGCACCAATATAATAAGCTGAGGCGTCACAGGCAAGCTTCACTGGATGAGGAGAATCGTGATGTGCGAGTGCAGTGTCTGACATCTTGGGAAGCCACCTCACACTGCTTTGTCCATTACTATTTCTTCCCAATCTGTAAAACTGGGTTCAAAGGGTGGAGCACAGTAGCCAGGTTTTGCAGGAACCTGTTACGGTAGTTGACAAATTATAAAAAGGACCACAACTGTGACACGTCCATTGGTTTTAGGGTATCCACCATTGCTCGATTTTGTCAGTACATGAGTGTGTTTCTAAGCCGATTCCAGCATCACAAGTGCTAATCACTTATCCTGATCCTTGTGCTTTTGAAGAAGCCTTTTTACACTACATGTGCCTTATGAGAATAGGTTGCGTGCACTTGGCCTTTTCTCCTTGGAGCGATGGAGGATGAAAGGTGGCCTGTCAGAGGTGTATAAGATGACGAAAGGCATTGGTCATGTGGATAGCTGTGGTGAACTACATATACCTGTCTGGACACGCCCCCCTGCTGACTTCTCCTGTGGCTCCTCCCACAGACCCCTGTATAAAGGCGATTGGAGGCACTGCTCCTCCCTCAGTCTCCAGGATGTTGTGTGATAGTCTCTTGCTGCTGACAGTGCTTTCTTCCAGCTAATAAAAGCCTATCTCTCGTCTCACGTCCCCGAGAGTTATTGATGGTGCATCAATAGCCAGAGGCTTTTTTCCCCAGGGCTGAAATGACTAGCATGAGAGGGCATAGTTTTAAGATTCTTGGAAGTAGGTACAGAGGGATGTCAGGGGTAAGCTTTTCATACAGAGAGTGGTGTGTACGCCGAATGCACTGCTGGTGATGGTTGTGGACGTGGATTCAATAGGGTCTTTTAAGAGACTCTTAGATAGGTACATGGTACTCAGAAAAATAGAGGGCTGTGTAGTAGGGTAATTCCAGGCAGCTCCTACAGTAGGTTACATGGTCGACAGAACATTGTAGCTGTAGGACCTATAACTGCTGTAGATTTCTGTGTTCTATGTTCTAAAACAACTGGAATATTGAAAAGACTAAATACAATAGCTCCTGAAAATGGTTATATGGATTGTATTCTGTGATGGGTTACAGACAGAGTACCAACTTCATGCTGCTGCTCATTTCCATGACAGTAGTAAACGATTGGTAGCCATGTTGTTTAAAGGCAGAACAATTCTGCAAGATTCAGCAGGAAGGTGCAATGTGAGATCACTCCATATTTTGTAAAGCAAGCTGAAAGGATGGGGTGTTGTGGCTAATGCAAGAGCTGGAAGGTGATTTGAGAAATTGTTAAGTATGGCATGGGCCAGGAGAGTGTGGGTTTTCTGGATTTTGGATGCTGTACTGGAAGTCCCCCAAAAAGTGGTATAAAGAGGGGAGTTGTCTGAGCTCAACCAAGAAGTGCTCCACATGCATTCACAGGAGACAGTGAGAGCACATAGGCTGGATATCAAGGTGACAAGTTGCAGTACCTCTGGAGAGTCAAAGCACTCAAGAATGGTCAAGGTCAGCAAATGCACCTTTCAATTTTGCATATGATCAAAAACATCACTTTATTCTCCACACCACAAACTCTCAATGACCATTTATATCTATTAATAATGACTCTCACCTAACACTCATGACAGCCATGACACAGAAGCACATTAGGCAACCTCTGCACACATTTCCCTCTCTATTTCAGGACAAGGTAGGACACATTATCTGGCACAACTGCATGATGTCACAGAAATACCTTTTACTGAGACTATCACCAATGACAAGTCTAAACTTCTCAAGGTAACAGATTCACCTTATAGCACTCTCCATATTTTCTTTGCACATCAGGCTGATAATTAAGTGAGGAAGCAGGAGGAGGGATATAAAAACATCTATGCATAGAACGGTGATGATCTAAAATCCGTTGGCTACAAGGATCAAGAAATGCCTATCAGAGTTTTCAAAAGGGAATGATATTATTTTCAGGGCTGGAGAAAGGGAATAAGGAAAACTTCATCTTTTTCTTCCATGGCAATTCAATGAGCTTGTGACTCTACTTACTGCAATTTGCAAACCACGGTTTTATTCTCAATTGTCAAAGTCCTGCCTTAACTGTGTCAGCTCTAAAAAGCTGTGTGACTCATTATAATTGTTAAATGAAGCTAGATGATGCAGTGAAGGGAAACAGACAGTGCTGATGGAAAAGGACCACAACTCTCTCTCACCGGCACACCCTCCAGATCAGATATCGACATTGAAGGTAGCTGAAAGGATAGCGTACAATCAAAATGTGCATGTGATGGTAGCCGCCCGGCAATTATAGCACGAGGAAGGACAATGTATATGTGAGTTGATAGAAAGGTATTGTCAGTCTTGGACATGACAGCAATGAACTGATAGAAACATAGAAAACCTATAGCACAATACAGGCCCTTCGGCCGACAATGTTATTCCGAACATGTACTTACTTTAGAAATTACCTAGGGTTACCCGTAGCCCTCTATTTTTCTAAGTTCCATGTAGCCATCCAGGAGTCTCTTAAAAATCCCTATTGTATCCGCCTCCACCACTACTGCTGGCAGCCCATTCCATGCACTTACCACTCTCTGCATAAAAACTTACTCCCTGTCATCTCCTCTGTACCTTCTTCCAAGGACTTTAAAATTGTGCCCTCTCATGTTAGCCATTTCAGCCCTGGGAAAAAGCCTCTGACTATCCACATGATCAATACATCTCATAATCTTATAAATCTATATAATGGAGTGGACTCCTTAAGGAAACGTCTACTTACAAGCACACTGCTTACAATGCTTGAAATCTTGGGGGAGAGACCATCTTTTCAGTGTTGAAGTGGCAACCAAATCTATTAACATATCTAGCAGGAACAAAACCTGCTTCCCTTTGTCTTTCCACCTTGCTATTGCCTGTTGCCCTTAATCTAGATCATCGTCTCCAGTGTTAAAATGATATAGTTCTATTTAGTTTTGTACGTCCAAAGCTTCATACCTCAGCTTGAAAGCTTATGGCAATCTCCCTCACTCGGCATTAGCAACTTTCCAGAAACCACCATGACTAGCACTAGGAAATGCAAAGGCACAAGAACTGAGGGAGAACAGAAGATAAAATTCTCTGCCTTTTGTGTATAGAGTGTGAATTTAATCTGGAATTCTTATCCTGTGGTTTTCAAATAGAATTATGGCCAACTGTACACTGGCATTACCTAAGAGAGAGGGGTGAAGGTGATGGATAGTGACTACCTCTGATCATATACCAGATAGATATGATACCAGATGGAAATGAAGGAGTCAAATTGCTGACTTTAGATCCAAGTCGATATGGTATGCTGTTCAGAGATCTTATTCCATTTTTAAAAATTAATTTGGCCTTGCTGGCATGACATCTGCTTATAATGTATACTTGATAGATTACAAGGAAATTCTAATCTGTGCACCATGGGAGGAAGTGGTTAGCATGAAATGACAAAAAAATTCCTTAGCTTCTAACATGTCAACTTCCTACTAATTTTAAACAAATAAAGTATGTTTACTGGCTAACTTCAAAATTTGTCTGCTCTCTATACTTCTACACTAAGGTCACACGATATGGCATCTGGCTGAGCCCAAATGGCTTACTGCAGCTTTGGGCATCGTCCAAGCCACAAACAAGGTATGATGTAAAGTGATCTGTCTATCACCTTGCTGAGCAATAGATATGATTTGTTAAATAGCTAATAAATTGGATAGAAAGTAGATTTCACTTCATGCATTCTAAATCCATTTTGTGAAAGAGGTCTAATTTTGTAGGCTTCTGTCTTCACAGTACTTCAAAGTACCTGATTTGAAACTGGACTGGCAGCGATCTAACCATGCAATTGAACAGACACATGAGTAAATGAAGGGTGTAATCTGATCCCTAAGCTATAATGACCATTGACAACTTGGCCACTATAGCCTAAACTATAAAAGATTTACGTATCTTTAGACCCCTATAGGAAATAGCAAAGTAAGACTGCTTCTCTCAGTCTCCACAGAATCACTATTGACTCCACTCCTACTTTCCTCTTCCTCTTACTGCTGAAATTTACCTGACGGCCACTGTTAATGATGAAGGTGGCCTGGTATTTGCAAGTCCTCCTTTCCTTAAGCAGAGAGATGAAAAATTGGAAGACTCAGATTTAAAATAAATAATAGAAAGAGTAGATGGACTTTGTGTAAAGTTATTTCTCACCCGAAGAGTGGTGTGCATTTAAATCTGTGGGAAGTATGTACAGTTGTAGCTTCTATCGGGCTCCTGTTAGACCCCATGCAGCAGTTGGATCTATGATTATCAAAGGGAGCCTGCGTGACATTCTGAAAAGGGGAGGGAGAGTACCTGGAGTTGTGCTGCATGCGGAAATCAATAATATCAATAAGAGAAGGAATGAGGTCCTGCAATATGAGTTTAGGGAGCTAGGTAACTGTTTAAAGAGCAGGAGTTCAATGGGATTTACTTCTAGGCAATGGGATTAATATGGATGAATGCCCAAAGTCTTCACAGACATAGTGGGCCAATTGCCTTAATTCCATGCTCTAGCACTCCATGACACTACAATGTACTGGATGAAATGGTGGTGGAGTCAGAATCCTGCTTATTTATGAAATGCTTAGCTGTCACTTAGAATATTGTAAGCTACAAGGTGATGGGTAAAGAGTCGAGAAATGTGACTGGCCTTAGTAGATAAAGAATCGAGGTGTGACTGGTCGTAGTGGATTTCCCAATGAATATCACTACTTTTGATGTTATAACGGAAGGAATGGCATTGTTGAAGCAGTTGACGAAGTTTGGGTCTTGGGCACTGCCCTAAGGAATGTTTCAATGATGTCCTGAAGCTGGCATAATTTACTTCCAACAGCCACAGCTGCATTTCCTTATGTGAGGTGTGACTGCAACCTCTGTAATGTTTTCCCTTTGACAACCATTGACTTTAGTTTGATCAGTTTAGCTGCACGGATGCCAGACATTTAAAAGCACATCTTGTTAAGGATAGTTACTCTCAACCTTGTCTTTGGAACTCAGCAGTTTGTTCCAAACTTGGCGTTGGTGAGTAGGTTTCTGGTCAGATGTGTTCTTGCTTACATTTTCAACTATACCTTCCATCGCCTCACTGATGATTGAGGAGAGGCCTGATTTGCATCTGTTTGTACCTTGGCAATTAGCTGGGAAGGTGCCTGTGTCATAATTGTCCCAGAACAGATTGACTGGTGTATCAGTGGTTCTGAACTACAGGTATTCAGAATTCATAGTATAAGTAGTTCACACTAGATATTCATCATGTTGTAGGTAATGCAGCTCTGATGTTGCTTGGTCCTATCACCTTTTTCTGCATTTGAGCCATTTCTTGGAATGGCCACTCCAAGAAAATCAAGCATTCTGTGTGCTTGTGATGCTGTTGCAAGCAGTTTTCATTGCATCTGTGCATACATGTGCACATGCCAATAAACCTGACTTTTATTTTGACCTTGGCTTTGAAGTCAATCAAACAGGCTGGAAACTAGCTTCCAGGGTGATGGGGATCTCATTACAAAGCTGAGGTGGATAGTCCACTTGGCCCTTATAGCTGAGTATGAATGTGATAATCTATATCACCAGCACTCACATGTTGGTTGTTGTTAAACTAAAAATAGTGTTTAAGTTTATTCAAATGATGCTTATTTACTCTTTCATTAACAACTTATTTGACAGAGGCAATATATAATCAGACTATACCAGCAGAGATTCTGGCTTGGATTCTCATTCTATAAAATGAGCTGCTTAATCATGACTCATGAGCTAGAATCAGTCTTTGTTTTGAGCTAAGAAAGAATAAAAAGCAAATTCACCTATGATAGTTACATCCAATTGATATCCACTGATCTTTGTTGAAACAAACATAGACCACAAGAGTGGGTGTAGATAGGACTGGTTTTATTTGTAATGTCCTTCACAGTTGAATAAGCTGGTGACTTTCATACTCTGAGTTATCATATGAAGAATGGTTATATCAACAAGAAAGCAGAAATCATTTTGCATGGTGGAACTTTCCTACAGCAGGAAGCAATGTTTGCAGATGAAGAAAATAACTTCTAACACTATTATAATTCTAGATGCAGAGAGCACCTGCTAATTTGGCACCCGTCGAAAGAGGTGGGATTATTTTGGAATAATATCCATCTAAGTTAATGGCAGAGTATGGGGTGGGAGTTGCACATGATGAAAGTAGATAAATTATTTCTGCATGCATATGTTGGAAATCAAATTCAAAACAATATTGTCCCAAATTTATTTACTTACATTCTGTCAATTAAACTTAAACTGATTCCACATGGCCAAAGCTGATTTATAAACTAATTCTTATTCTTTAATTTATTGGCTGGACATTGGTATTTACTGTATTCTTCAATGGCATCAATAGAAGAGGCCCATTTTCTGGTGCAATTGTTCACTATTCATGTGGCCAGCTTCTTGTTCGAATTGCCTGTAAACAGGTTCTCAGAATAATATCTGTCAGTCACAGAAAAAGATTGCCATGAAAAATTGTGTAAAAAAATAAGCATTTTGAAGCTGTCACCTGTTAGCACCTGTCATCAGGCTGAAATCTGCAGCCAGAAAATAACACAGGAGATGTGAGTGTGATGAGACTGAAGTCTGCTCAAAGAGTTTCATATCAAATGAAATAATATTGAAGTATAGTTATTGGGGTTATTAGAAACAAATTTAGCAAGCACTGTTATCCGATAAGCATCAACGAAGATCTCAGATGAGTAAGGTGATCCAACTTCATCAGCACATATTAGTTCAAGATATTAAAATAATTCTTTGCTTTTCTTGAAATAATGTCATCATTTAACATCTGTCTGGATATAGAAACTACTCCTTAATGGATGGAATTGTTATTCAATATTAGGGTGGAATTTACTTTTCTAGGGAAATAATTTTGGATGATAGGATATATTCTATGCTATTATTTTGGATAAATTGAGTATATTGTTGCAGAAGTGATCAGTATTGAGTTTAACACTGAGGGAAGGAACATCACTCTAAATGGGTTGTTTCATACATACTGTCATAAGTAGACTAGCTCATAAATTCCTGCAAGGTGTTGGATTATAGACAGCTCAGTGTAGCAAAAAAACATATGACAAGGATTTGAGTTTGATGTTCTGGATATTTTCTAAAATGATTTATTTGGATCTCTCATTTTAATTCAATTGACACTGATTCACTTGCTGGTCTTGGTGAACTGCTGGAAGAGCTTATGCTCACTGTAGCTTTGAGTATCCAGCCAGCAGAAATTAATCAATATTAAGAGAATTGAAGATGCACTTTCTACCCGCTGCCCTGACATGAATGAAGGGACCAATTAACTAAGTTAGGTTGCCAATTTAAAAGGGCTGTATCACTGGGAGATCCTGGCTGGCATCAGGAAACTTCTGTTTACACAGTCTCACATGCTGAGAAGTTGATCACACATTCATATCCAGTTGGGGCAGTTCAAAGATAAAGCAGCATCAATAAGAATCTTTTTGAGAAGAACAATCAAAAGATCTGGCTGCAATCTCTCACTGGCATGTGATCTTCCCTTGTCCATGGGGTAATATATCTGCATAGTGACTGTTCTTCTGCCAAGAATTAAATACATGCAATTCTCTTCTCCACCTCAGTACTTACAGGAAGCACAGACATATATACTGACACCAAAGCATAGTTAAGTGCTGAGACTTCTTAACTTAGAAGCATAGATTCACTGGCCACTTTATTAGGTACACTTGTACATCTGCTCGATAATGCAAATATTTAATTAGCCAATCATGTGGCAGCAACTCAATGCATGGAAAAAAAGCATGCAGACATGGTCAAAAGGTTCAGTTGTTGTCAGACCAACCATCAGAATGGGGAATAAATATGATCTAAGTACCTTTGACTGTGGAATGATTGTTGGTGTCAGATGGAGTAGTTCAAGTGTCTCAGAAACTGCTGATCTCCTGGTATTTTCTCTAGAGCTTCCAGAGAATGTGATGCACCATCAATAACTCTCTGAGACGCGAAGGTGAGATATCGGCTTTTATTGACTGGAAGAAAGAACAAGCAGTAGTTGACCACCATACTACATCCTGGAGAATGAGGGCCGGCTCAGGCCTCAATCGCCTTTATACCGGGGTCTGTGGGAGGAGCCACAGGGGCAGTCAGCAGGGGGCGTGTCCAGACCGGTATATGTAGTTCACCACAGAATGATGTGGAAAAAACAAAAATATGCAGTGAGAGACAGTTCTGTGGGCAAAAATACCTAGTTAATGAGAGAGGACAGAGGAGAATGGCTAGACTGGTTCAAGATGGGCAGAAATACTACAGCAACTCAAATAACCGTGACAGGCTCCCCCTGATCAACATCAATAGGATTGCAGTTGAGAGGGTGAGTAGTTTCAAGCTCCTCAGTATACACATTACTGAAGATCTCACCTGGACTGTACACACCGTCTGTGTGGCAAAAAAATAGCGCAACAGAATCTCTTCCACCCCAGGCGACTGAAGAAGTTCGGCATGATCCCCCAGATCCTCAAGACCTTCTACAGGGGCACCATTGAGAGCATCCTGACTGGCTATGTCGCCACCTGGTACGGGAGGTGTACCAACCTTGATCACTGGGCACTGCAGAGAGTGGTACGGACAGCCCAGCACCTCTGTGGACATGCATATCCTTCCATTGAAGACATTTACAGCAGCAGGTGCACAAAGAAGGCCTGGAAGATCATCAGGGACACCAGTCACTCCAACCATGAACTGTTCCAGCTGCTTCCGTCTGGCAAACAGTACCACAGCTTTAAAGCCAGAACCATCAGGCTACAGGACAGCTTCTTTCCACAAGCCATTAGACTTTTAAATTCACATGTCTGTACATTACAATGGAGTCATAACACAAAGATTTTTACTACTCATGTTGTGAGATAGATGTAAGATTTAAATAAATTTAAATTCCATGCTTACAATGGGGGTGTACAGAAGAGCATCTCTGAACACACAACACATGAAAGTGGATGGGCTACAGCAGCAGAAGACCATGAACATACACTCAGTGGCCACTTAATTAGGTACAGGAGGTACCTGTGGTACCTGGAATGAAGCGGCCACTGGGTGTAAATGTAAACTTGTTTGCTCCCTCCCCAACTTCTCCACTGTGGCTAACCCCCACCAGATCACTTACTACTCTTTACAAGTGCAAAAGCCGTTATCAACACACACACACACACACACACACACACACACACACACACACACACACACACACACACACACACACACACACACACACACACACACACACACACACACACACACACACACACACACACACACACACACACACACACACACACACCATTGTGCAGACCTTGACAACATTTTGTTTTGGAATTTGTCAATCTCAATCTTCTTCTTGAAGTGGATAATTTTAGATATTGCAGAATTAGTCTGCACTCATTTCAGACATCTTTTGAAAATTCATTAAAGTTTGATTTTTGCTCCTTGCGATACAAATAGCTGAAACAAAGGTTCTACATTTCAAAATGCCTTCAATAAATTTTTTTGTTAAAATAATCAATATCTGTATTAAACCCAATTTTTCTGAATGGTTTAAGTTTCGTGCTGAGAATCAAATTATCCAAATGCAATCACCAAAATGCCACCTGATCCTTTCCTCATAATGCATCTCCTTCTTCTTTCAGTGCTTTCAATAACTTGCAAAGAATTTCAGAAATCAGATAACACACAGAACTCCCACCTGAATCTTGTCTTTTCTAAAGATTTCAAACTGCAAACCTAAATGAGCACAGATGTGTCCCTCTTGCAATTTAACCTTATTTTTGTTTCTTAGTTAAAAGTGGTTTGACAATTTTGGATCCTTCAACTAGACAGTCAATCAATCAACTGTGCTACAATGTAAGCATCTTTCCTGAATGTGTATCTTAGAGGTCAGATTTTATTTTCATCACATTCATTGATCTTCTCTAAATCCATGGGGGCAAAACATTTTAAAATATCACAGTTCATACTCCTTTAAAGTATACTTTGATCTATTTATAATGATTTATACATTATGTTTATAACAAAACTAGAATGGCATAAAACCTGATAAATACATATTTTATTTTGAAGCAACTATACTATCTGTTCTACCACTTCAAATATATTTTTAAAATTAAAATCAGTACACAGGTACAACATTACTACAAAGTTTTGGGTCCTGCATCTTTGGAATTGATGCGTTTCAAAGGAGACCCTAAACAGAGGTCTATCCACTAAAAGATCCCAAAGCACTATATTGCAGAAGGACAAATAAGTAATTGCTGGATTCCTCAACCATCATCATGAAGAAAAAAAAACTTTAAGCATTTGGACACAGTTGGATTTCTACATTATAACAGTAAGCATAATGGATACTTTGGAAAGGCAATTTGCAAGAGATGTAAATGGTGCAAATATTCAATTTTTAACAAATACTAAAATCATGTGGAAAACACTAATTATTCTTTAAGCTATAGCAAACAAAAGTGAGACAAGTCATAAAACTTACTTATTTATTTCCATTCTTATGATTGATACTGTCAGATAAGCAAATAAAAATGTGTTCATATATTTACCGAGATACAGTGTGGAATAGGCCACTCCAGCCCTTCAAGCCATGCCGCCCCGCGATCCCACAATTAATCCTAGCCTAATCATGTGACAGATTTTCAATGACCAATTAACCTGCCAACTGATATGCCTTTGGACTATGGGTGGAAACCAGAGCACCTGGAGGAAACCCACGTGGCCACGGGGAGACCATACAAACTCTTTACAGACAGCAGTGGGAATGAACCCATGTTTCTGGTATTGTAAAGCATTATGCTAACTTTTGCTTTAACATGTCACCCTAACATCTGCCCAACAAATATTGTAAGTGCTGCTAAGAATGACAGGCCAGCAGAAGCACTTTTCTGAAAAGTGAGCTTACTACTCTCTCATCCCATTGTTCAAATTGTTGTACAGTTCTTGACAGTGCCAACACTGATGCTAACACTGCAATCCTTTATACAATTTTTATTATGTTATTAGGAAAGTCAATGTTGTTCCTGATAAATGTCATAAAAGGGACTCATTTATAAAATAAGCTACTCTCAGTTTTGGTTGGTGCAAATAGAGATGAACATGCAGGAATTCATGATGTCAGCTGAGCCAGCACTGGGAACTGTGTGGAACTCCAAGCTGTGTGCAACTACATATTTTGACAACTCTAGTGGCTGTTGTAATTTCTAGCACTGAGTTGCAGGACAGATGGCATGAGGGACTCATTTGCTCTTCAGAAACATACAACTGTCTGCATATTCATTCAAAATTTCAGTCACAGTGCAATTGTGCTTAGAATGCTACAGAAGGAAATCCAAGGGAGGGAAGTGAAAGGATACCAAATCTATTTTGGAAGATCACAACGATGTTGATATTCCCACTTCAAGCAGTAAACACAGACTGGAAAATCATCCAGATACATTTTTATTCTGGTCTGAAATTGTGGTGTACCAAAGGGTGACAAAAATTAAAAGCCTCGTTCTCTACTTAACATGGACTTCAGTGCACTGTCAACAACACGCAGACTATGATTGACAATCCAGAGACTATTCCACAGTGTCCAGAGTTCAATTTGATCAGGCCTCATTATTAGTCCTCATCTTTGCAGTTGTTTTTAGCAGCATTGTTAAGTCCATTTTTTTTCCCAGAAATGCAGTCAGCCCAGGTTCCTTAACAATATTATACTTTTAGTACAGTATATACTTCACCTGCTGTAACAGGATGCTTATGCACTTGTTTAGTTCTAGGAAAAAAGTCAAATTTCTAGAGCATGAAATTGAATGTAAATTTAAACATTTTATTCTGTATCTGGCTTAAGTGAACAAAGTAAGTATCACTCAGTGAAGTTATTTAATGCATCTGTTATTAAAACTATAATTCCAAAATTTGATATCCTATAATACCACTCTAAAATAATTCAACCCTGAATAGTTCTGATGGGATACTTCAGAAATGCTGCTGAAGGCCATAGAATGTTAAAATTGCAAACACAAATCAAATACATGTGGAAAACAGTTCAATTTTCGGCAAACTGCTTCTTTGTAGATAGATGAAATTCTTGTGAGCATTATTACAGCCTGAAACATTCATTGATCCTTGGGTCATGTGAATTGTTACAACAGTGGTTTATAGACCGACCTCTGCAATACTTCAGAATAAATATAATCATAATTCTCAATAGGAAGCAAACAATTGACAAGAACATTTTCAGACAGCATTTTGCTTCTTACAGGGTAGCTGACACAGTTTACCCTTAATAGGTTTTCATCTCCAAGGTCTTACAGATTTTTATGATGTAAAGGGCAAATGAGGACAATTAAATCCTTTACTTTTAAGAATACTTGAGGCGTACATGCCAGGCCTTTCCCTTTGTCAAACTAAAGATCATTTAAACAGAGTATAAAATTAACATGAACAAACTCCTATTTATGACAATCTTTGTGCATTCAAATCTTGCAACTTGCCTCTGTATATCCTCCAGTCTTCTTCTTCATAAGCCCATCACCCCTACTGGGGCATAGGCTGCCAACAGTGGCTCGCCAGTGTCCTCAGTCCCCGGCCATTTTTTCACATTGTTTCCAGGTGTAGCCCATCTTCTTGGTGTATCCATCTTCTCCCAGGGATGAGGCCTTTGGAGCTTCTGTTTGTGTTTCTGTAGCTCTGGGTTCTTACGGGATTGGGTCGCTAGCCCAGGCCTAACCCTCTTCCTTTGCAGCTGGGCTTGGGACCGTCCATGTTGGTGCTGTATTCTCTAGTGTTCAGTGTCACTTCTCCCGATTTTCACTTTAATTAAGAATGCGCTTCACTGCTCAAATTGAGTAATATGGTATTTTAACACTGCAGCCCCTTTCATTATGAAGTCAACACTACACTTAAAATATCCTATCATCTTAAATTTAGCTAAATTTAGATTAGTTTAGTGAACACTCAGAGTGAGAACTATAACAAGAATCACCTCACCTGCACCTATTAAAATAATGAAAAACAAGCTGCACTACTCCTGTTGACAGATTGTATTAAACCTCTGGTCAAGGTCTTCTTCACCTGATTGGCTATACCTTGTGCAAAAATATAGTTAATGTTCCAGGCCAGTTCTATAAAGATTCTTGACATTCTCAGGAAAAGAATAATTGATCTGCAGTTATCTGAGCCTGTTTGATGCTATTCAAGAAGACTGCAACTTGATTTGAGATTGCCTAAAAGAGCAACAAACTCAACTTTGTTTTATCTTCCTTGGTGAGGGACCTGGTCAAGCACTTCCACGTTGTTATCCCATTTTGTTGCCATTTTCCCAGCATGCTTTCTTCTGACAGGATTTAGGAGAGAATGCTGGAAGCATGGGATTAAAACCTAATCTCTTGGATTTTTAAGACACATCATGCTTTAAAGTGGAAATTCTATGCAAAAATAAAGAAAAAAAACTAACTTCATTGGTAGCCAAACACCATTCCA
The DNA here is from genome assembly GCF_048418815.1 of Hemitrygon akajei. Lineage (NCBI taxonomy): Eukaryota > Metazoa > Chordata > Chondrichthyes > Myliobatiformes > Dasyatidae > Hemitrygon > Hemitrygon akajei. Next base: position 57,105,354 of record NC_133128.1, read on the forward strand.
ATGCAGTATTAATATGCAATAACTCAGAAAATTACACCACCATTCAAACTTGTCAATTACTTTGTTTCTTCTACAAGCAAGAAAGGAAATATCAAGAAGGAGTTGGAAGTGATGAGCATCCTTGCAGTGGGTGTGAGTGAAGGCTTGAGTGGGTGGTGATGCTGCTTAGGCATGAGACATGGCAGATTTTAATTGCCAGCTTCAGCAAGTGGAAAGTGTGAGGAATGGTATCAGACTTTATGAGTTTTTACTAATGTACCATAGAAAACATCCTCCTTGGTGCATTTGGGCTTGGTATGGTAACTGCTCTGTGCATGACTACAATAAACTGCAGAGAGTTGTGAATACAGCTCAGCACATCATGGAAACCAGCCTCCCCTCCATGGACTCTGTCTGTATTTCATGCTGTCTCAGTAAAGGAGCCAACACAATGAAGGACTCTACCAGCTCTGGACATTCTCTCTTCTACCCCTTCCCATTGGGTAGAAGATACAAAAGCCAGAAAGCACATACCACTAGGCTCAAGGACAACTGTTATAAAATAGTTCCCCAGTAGGATAAATTGGATTTTTTACCACACAATTATAATCTCACAATCCACCTCGCTATAATTATCCTGCAGTTATTATTTCCCTGCACTGTGCTTTTTCTGTAGCTGTTCCATTTTATTCTGTATTGTTATTGTTTTATCCATTCTATCTCATGCACTGTGTAATCATCTAATCTGCCTGAGCAGAATGCAAGACAAGCTTTTCACTGTATCTCAGCATAGATGACAATAATAAACCAATTCCAATTCCACGATGAGCAGATAGGGTCTCAATGAGTGATAGAAAGATGGGAGGGAAAACTTGTGAGAATATACAGCTTGTGGTGCAGTACTTGAAACCCTTCACTTCAAAGTGTCAATAAATCAATACTGACTGCAAAGGTAGAGCCACAATACAGTAAACATGCAAAATTTCAATACTGTGACAATGACAGAAAAATCTGTGCCTGGAAAGATATCCATAGCATTCAACACTCCTTTACCCTTGTCCTGTTTTCCTACAAAATCAGTTCAACTTTGCCCATCAGACTTATGCCAGGTTCCATATTCCCATTTTCCCTCTTCTTTCTCATGTGCCTATCAACTCTTCGTGACTCAACCCTCTGTCCTGATTATTCTGCCACATGCTTATGCGAGGGGTGATTTATGCAGGCAACCAACCTTGCACTTTTCTGGGATTTCATCTGGAGCCTACACAGTCACAACGAGAATATGCAAATTCCCCAGATAGAGCACCAAAGGTTGGGATCATACTCAGGTTGCTGACACTCAGAGGAAATATTACTACCTGCTTCACTACTTCACCCCACAGCATGGACTTAGGAGAATTGGTGCACTACATAGATGGTAGAAAGTGGATTTTAGTGTTTTAAATAATATTACTGACAGAAACCATAAACAGTGACACTAGTTAGTCAGTCTTAATAAAACAATATCATTGCGTATCTTCCCTGCTTCAATGTGCATTCAGATTTATCCCACAACCAATTTCATAGCCATTCCTGCACCAATTAACTATCTTTTCTGTAGCATTTTTTCAGATAAAATATTAATCATGCATAATATTAATTACTGCTTTGCATTGGTTTGCACGTTTGGTCGCTGGTGATCCAAGTCATCTGCATTGCTGGACTTAATAAAGCAGTGATGAATACTAAGCTGGCCATCTCCCCATTATAACATTGCAAAAATCCTATCTTCAAAGATATGTTGTTGCAGAATTGCTAATAGAATGCACATGACTAAAATCTCAGGATCTAATTCTAACACCAAGCCCTCAATCCACTCACTGTGACTGGAATTAGAATATTTCATAACAGCTGTTAGGAAAACAACAGTCATATCCATTTAGATGAAATTGAAACCAAAGTACAGTTTGAAGATTAGCAACTTCCACATTGTGCTCCTACTGGATTGAACATATAACCCATCTCCTTTATATACCAAACAGTAAAACTCATAAAGCCTATAGTGGCTGTTGCCCTGTAGTTGGCACTGTTCCAATATTTATGTCCAAGAATAGTAATTGGCATCAAATTAGTGCAAAAAAATGGAATATAACTTGGAAAGGAATAACCATTGAACAATAATTTTAGCCTCTATTTGCAACATCTCTAAAACTAATTTTTAATGTCAAGTTAAGTGGGTTGAATGATAAAGTATTTCATTAGTAGTTTAGGTCTCCAGTGAGTTATTGTTAATAGAATGTCCAGGGCATCAACAAGACATGCAAAGCCATATAGGTTTTTATTCAGACACTCAATAGTAACATTTACAACACTGACCTTCTCTTCTTACAGTTCTTTGTTTAGGGGTTTTCCAAGGCATTATGCCAAATGCCAGGGAAAAAGAATCACTTGCTGTCTTCTGCCCAAGCAGTGCATTAGTGTTGGAAACTCACCACCTCAGATAATGGGACGTGCCAATCTAATGGTGTAGCAGGAGCAGTTCTGATAAAATCCACACATTAAGAGTTTAAATTTACCAGCATAGTTACCTGAATTTCTTCAATATAATGATTTAACCAAACATGTTTTAAAAGGCTAACAATTTAAAAGAAATCCAAAGTATTCCATTCCTTCATATTTTGATATCAAAACCAGCCTGCTTGAGACACAACACTAAATAAACATGGTAAGATCTAATCTACAGCAAACCTCTAGTTTTCTTGTTCTAGATTGGCTCTGTCAAGTGCTTGCCACTCCCGGTGGCTGATGGTCTGCCTCTTAATCTTTTTTAAACCTGGACAAAATTGTACAACATTACATTTTGCAAGGAAGCTAGCTCTGACTCATCAGTGGCAAACCAGGGTCTCAGCAGTCCACTGAAAAGCGTTGATATCCAGTTTAACTATGTACCCAAGCGGAATCACTTGTTGTCGGTTTCTGAATGTCTCTGAGTAAAGATTAAGCATATCATTAAATAAAACTACCATTTTAAAAGATCAAATAAAAAATTCAAAACAATTATAAAACAGAATAAATAAATAAATACATATAAATTTATAAAAGGCTAAATTACTGGCAACTTATCTTTCTCCCTCTGAGCTGATCCTTTATATTGAAATGAATGGAATTACTGTGAGCAAATTTGGTAAGTAGGAAAATTGGCAAAAGTTAAATAGCACATCTCTGGATTCTATAAAGAGCCCAGCAATGAAATACATTGATCCTATTAGCTGAGATTAGTTGAGTAAAGGTTTGAATTTGCAGGTTCAATGTACTTGCATTTGAGTCCTGACCAGCTTCATAGTTACAACAGTTCTATACAAAACTGATATCTTTTGATGGAAATTTAAGGTCTTTGTTTACATGCAATGAAAGCATTGTATATTCACTTTGTGCATTGTTATTTAATTGTTTGAATGATCTCAAACCACTGTCCGTTCTGACTTGCCAGAAAGCTCAACCACAGATGGCAACATAATGTTCTTTTTCCCCAATCTATGATGAAGAAAATTAAAAAAAGTTCAAAATGTCACATCAATTTTTCATGTGGGAGCTATTTTAAATCAAGCATAGTAGATCAGAGAGATGATTTAGAGTCATTATTAAGCCAGTTATCCATTCTGCATCTCCAGGTAGTTTCGCACATTCCTCAGTGTGATCATTGCCCTATCTCTTGATTTTATTTCTTGATAAGCTCGGTTGACGAAAAGCAACATGAAAATTTATTGACATGATAACATCCAGCTTTCAGCCAGTGGAAGGTGAAGTGTGATTAGTATTGTACAGTGTGATGCCTACCCTCATTATTGGTACTTTCTAATCCCCATTCCAATACCTCAAATTAAATTGTTAATTTAATATCAAATTACTCCTTTTTTGTGAACTTACACCTCCTCAGGACTGGGGTTCCCGACCTTTTTTAGGCCATGGACAGGTTAGTGACCCCTACTCTAGGATTTGATTTTACTTCACCAAAGCCAGGCAGAATCAGATGGTTTTGGTGAAGTAAATCATTCAACTGCATTTGAAACAAGGTAGGAGATGAAAGGACAGTAATGAGGCTTGCTTCACAAACACCATACAGTATAGTATCTACAAACGTATTAACTCACATTTACCTTCAGGAATGGAAACAGCATTTTCACCTGCTTTTGCTGTCAAATATCATCTTATACAGTAAATTTAAAAGCGTACTGACAAACTTCATAATTGCCTAGATACAAAACGTAACAAACTTCATTGTTGCCTCTGTACAAAACTGATAAGCTTCATATTTACAGTATCTATATAAAAACACTAGATATATGGCATATACGAGGAAATCTGCAGATGCTGGAAATTCAAGCAACACACACAAAATGCTGGTGGAACACAGCAGACCAGGCAGCATCTACAGGAAGAAGCACTGTTGACGTTTGGGGCCGAAGGGTCTCAGCCCAAAACGTCGACAGTGCTTCTTCCTATAGATGCTGCCTGGCCTGCTATGTTCCACCAGCATTATGTGTACATATGGAATTTAATTTAGTTTCTAAGAATACTGCCATTTTCAACCAAACCCTTTGATTAAGTTTCTGCATGTTGAAGATCGTTTAGTCATTTTCTATGTTCAGTATGAAAGTGCTTTTTGAAGGGTGATGAATCATTATTAACTTTCTGCTTATAGACATGAAATCAAGCACTAAAATATTATGAATTATATTGGTCATTATTTAAGCTTTGCATAAATATATAATTACTATGCTGCCAGATGGGAACCCTTGTAGTCATACCCTGATAACCCAACTATCTCAAACATGAAAGGAATTGCCTTGAAAAATCCAATCTAAGTTATGCAAAAAGTTTTCCTTTTATTTTCTAGCTTTGACAACATAAATACTTTAATAATGAAATGTAGAGAAATTATTAAACAAAAGACAGAAAAACTTGATGCAAGTTTTTGCTTTGAATTATGCTTTGAATTTCATTCCCAGACAGTAGCATTAAAGCACAATATAGCTGTGTCAGCATGTTTCCCTCTTCCTCTAACGTTCATTCCATTAACTTCAACAGAGTACAACCTGCAGATGCTACTACACGTCACATCTGTTGCTGCTAACCGGAGATTTATAAACTGTAATGTATCTATATTAGAAACTGGACATACAATGAAAAAGGAATGACAGTGGGTTAACCATAGCCTGTTTTATATCTATTACAAAATTTCTCAAGGTCCACACTAAGCTTGCCGTATAAGGATACATAGGCAAAATGTGTTCAGCTGGGTATGACTTTGGGCAGGGTATTAACATGATGGATTAGTAGATTTGTCATCAGCAGTCCTCGAGTTAATGCTCAAATGCAGGGGAATGAGCAAACTCGGTAATAGAAATTATATCCAATAGTGATAACCTTTACAATGTATACAGTGTCAAGGGCAGGACTATTGCCTATGAATGTGAAAATGAGTGATGTTTTAACTGTCCTCTTCTTTATCCTGTACGTGTGAGCTGGGTTGTGGTTCTTGGAATGTGAAATGGGAAAAAAGGGATGTAAGGAACTCCCTGATCTGGAAAGTTTCAGGTTCAGAATATGAGGTGACACAGAAGTGCAATTAGTAGACCTGCTGCTTTTCAGCTTCAGGATTGGGTTCAATACTGACTCTTTTATCTGTGGCGAGTTTGCATTCTTACCTGTAATCAAATGGATGAATCTGTAGAATACATTGCCACAGGTGGCCGTGGAGGTAAAATCATTGGGCATATTCAAGGCAGAGGTTGATAGATTCTTGATTGGTCAGGGCATGAAGGAATACGGAGAGAAGGCGGGAGACTGGGACTGAGAGGAACATGGATCAGCCATGATGAAATGCCCAAGCAAACTCAACGAGCTAAATGACCTAATCCTGCTCATATTTCTTACAGTCTTATAGGTTTCCTCCCACTTCCAAAAGACACATGGCATGGCAAGTTGATTGGCTGCTGTAAATAGCAGTTATACTGGATATGTAGAGGTATAAGTCACAAACTACTTCCTTTTGTTGCTCATAAATCATGGCCATGGTCATGAAATTTATCTTCTATTATCAAACATTTTGGTATAGTTTAGCAAGGTGGCAACTCAAAAGGGTAATAAATATTGATGTATTAATATTAAACATTTCCTTTGCATTAATATCCCTCAGTGCCATTATAAACCTGAGAACCAATGCAAAGATGGGTACCGATATATACAGAAACACACAAAATGATGGAGGAACTCAGCAGGTCAAGCAGCATCTATGGAAATGAATCAACAGTTGACACTTTGGGCTGAGACCGTTCTTCAAGACTGAAAAGGAAGGAGAAGACGGCAGAATAAACAAAGTAGGGGAGAGGAAAGAGGCCAGCTAGAAGGTGACAGGTGAAGCAAGATGGGTGGGAAAGGTCAAGGGGTGGAGAAGAAGGAATAAGATGGCGGCAAAGACAAGTTCTCAGGAAGGATACATGGCTGTGGTAGCAAGTATGAGTGAGTACATGATTGAAGAGTCAGAAGGCAGCAGAGATCACAGAAAGGGGGCAGTGAGAGAATGTTTCACTGAACCATCGAAGAGAAGATTTAAACTTCTTCAGGGTAGGTATACCTTGAAGAACTTCACAGTGGAGCAGCAAATCATAAGCATGAGAAAGTCTGCAGAGACTGGAAATCTGCTACCACAGCCACATAACTTTCCTGGGAACTTGTATTCACTGCCATCTTATTCTATTTCTTCCACCCCTTTACCTTTCCAACCCACCTGTCTTTACCTGTCGCCTTCTAGCTAGCCTCCTTCCTCTCCCCCCACCTTTTCATTCTGGTGTCTTCCCCCTTCCTATTCGTTCCTGAAGAAGTCTCTGCTCAAAATATCGATTGTTTATTAATTTCCATAGATGCTACCAGACCTGCTGAGTTCCTCCATCATTTTGTGTGTATTCTTGCATCTGCAGACTTTTTGTATTACTAATATATATATATACTGTATAGCCAACATTAAACATCATGTTCATGCTCCGTACCACTCCCTGTTCCCCCTCTGGTGGCCATTTGAGGAAATGCAAGTAATCATATTCTGACTGCAATTACTTCCTGGAATGAGTAAAAATATTTCAAAAGCCAGCTAAAATGTCAAAATAATAAAAGTTGTTCTACTGGCAGGTACAATTGCTTGGAATGCCATAGATATAATGTTTAACAACAGTGTATTACCTTTTGCATAGGAATATGGTTACATTAGAGACCTGGAATCATGTGGCATGGAAATTGGTCCTTTAGCACAATGAATCCAGGCTAGACATCAAGTGCCCATTTATGCTAATCCCAATTTTATTCTATCCTCATTCTTATCTAGTAGTGGCAATTTAAAATAGCCAAGTAAACTACCAACTTACAAAACACATACTAAATACTGAACGTACTCAGCAGTTAAGGCAACATTGCCAAAAGGAAATGAACAGTCAAAGCTTTGGGTAGAGACCCTTCATCATGGGTAAAGCGGTCCTCACCATTGAACAAATCTACTCCAAGAGCTGTTGCAGAAAAGCAGCATCCATTATCAAGAATCCTCACCACCCAGGCCAAACTCTCTCCTTACTGCTGCCATCAGGAAGAAGATTATGGGAGCCTTAAGACCACACAATCAGATTCAGAAACAATTATTACCTCTCAACAATCAGGCTCTTGAAACCATGGGGATAACTTCACTTGCCCCATTACTGAACTGCTCCCACAACCTATGGATTCACTTTCAAGGACTCTTCATCTCATATTCTGGATATTTATTGCTTACTATTTATTATTATGAATATTTATTTTTATTTCTTTTGTATTTGCACTTTTTGTTGTCTTTTGCACTTTGGTTGTTTGTCTTGTTGTGTGCGGTCTTTAATTGATTCTATTATGTTCCTTAGATTTACTGTGTATACCCAGAAGAAAACAAATCCCAGGGATGTATATGTTGACATATATGTACTTTGATAATAAATTGACTTTGAACTTTGATCAGGACTGGAAAGGAAGAGGGGTGATGGCAGAATTTTTTAAAAATGTTAAGTGGAAGGGGTGGAGTACAAGCTAGCAGATAGTAGGTGATTCTGTGTGAGTGAGGGAAGGTAGGTGGATGGGGGAAGCGGATTGAAAGAAAATTAAATAAGAAATTAGGAAGTGTTAAGCGGAAGAGACAAAGGGCTGAAGAAGAAGGAACCTGACAGGAGAGGACGGTAGTCTATGGAATAAAAAGAAGGAGGTGGGGACCAGAAGAAGACAATAGATGGGTGTGAAAGTGGGGGAGAGGAATAGAAGAAGAGAAAGACCCCAGAAAGGAGATAAAACAAAAGGGAGGAAAGGAAGACAGAGGGGAGTGGTCACTGGAATTTCGAGAAATCAATTGTTGATGCCACCAGGTTAAAGACTACCAAGGTTGACTTCTGCCTTCTCACATCATTCCCTTTCATTCCCCTCCTCCACCCCTCTGCCTTTCCACCTCTCACCTGGTCTCACCTATCATCTGCCAGATATACTCTTCTCCCTCCCCCAACCTTTTAATTCTGGCTTCTGCCCTCTTCCTTTCCAGTCCCAGCAAAGGGTCTCAGCCCGAAACATTGACTTTTCCCCTTATAGATGTTGCCTGACCTATGGAGTTCCTTCAGTTTGTTGTGTGTGTTGCTCAGGGTTTCCAGCATCTGCAGAATCCCTTGTGTACTATCTCACACATCTTTGGAATGTGTGTAGAAATTGTGGCACATGGAAAAAAACCCACCTGATCACTGGTCAGAATTAAAATAAATCAATTTAGAGAAGAGATAATGTGACCTGAATTCTAAAAAGAATAATTATATGCTAAAGAAATTGGATTTTAAATTTTAACTCTAGGTGTGCACACATCATTACTGCTGTTTATTGTCTAAGTTTGATTGCCTTGATATAGCACTGACATGATTGGGCACTTCAAATGAAATATAAGAGCTGCTGTGGTATTAGTTGGGTAAAGATGTATGGTAACATCTTACAAGGATGTCAATGAATTCATACATTGACTGAGGTGAGAAAATAAAAGTGTGAAAGCCTAATCCAGAGAAAGACCATGGAAAACTGAAAAATTGGCAAACATATAATGATATGTGTTTTGAAAGGTGTGAAAATTCGTTACTCAAAGGATTTCTTTTTATCTGGATGTTTTAAATAATCTATAATGTTAATAGCTAATTTAAAGTAATATTTTTCAGGTTAGTTTATTTTTAGCAATTTAATGCTTCATTTATTTTGATTATTTTACATCTCCCCAGAGATCTCATCAAAAGAAAAGTTATTTATTAATGATTATGAATTCTGAAGACACTTAAAAACAATAGAAGCATTTCCAATTGATTTAAGATTTTTTGAAGACAAAAGGCAATGGTGATGTGCATTCATAGAGAGACAAAGTGTTATTATATGCTGTACCTCTCAAGTTTCCATGCATTTTGTCCTGATAAGCATTGGCACAGAAAGGTCTATGTTCCTTTTCCTGCGTTAATGTTTGGTGGTGGATATGCAGCTTCTGTCTATGTTTGGGGAATAAATACAGATAACCTTCTTCACTAATTACTTGTTCTGTGTCATGAAAACATTCAAATTGATGGCAAGGTCAGAATGTGGCAAATATATTCACACATAATGAATCAGTTACCTATTTACAGTACTATGCATTAGCAGCATTATTGTCAAATTCAGCACATTTAATTCTGTTTGCAAAACAGCCATTTCTCAAAGCAGAACCTTGCAGTGCGGAAGCTCAGCCTCCACTGCAGGCTGCAATCAAATCTTACAATAAACACTGGCGTGGAGCTGTGCTGTGCCATCTGTAACACCTTGTTCTATTTGATGTGATCACAACAAGCCAAGGGATTGGTGACACGATCCTGTTATCATTTGCACTTTAAGGATACAACAAATAGTTATAATTTTGTCCTTGCAATGAGATATTCTTTGATTTGATTATAACCTCAACATTCAATAACATAGTACTACACCCATAACCGATCTTTGCTGTTAGATTTTGCCAGTGATATAATCTTACAATATATTCTCCTTTGTAAGAGCAATACAGCATCCTAACTGTTCAAAATAGATTGAAAGCAGTGCCAACATCCATGCCTTTTCATATGATATTATTTAAAAAGTTATGATGTTAATTTATTTAGGGTTGTAATAATTTGTTGAGTTTGAATATTTCACATCATTTCTAATATTTTATTGTAATTTTTACAAAGTAAGAACTGAAAGTAGGACAGTTTTATGCTCTTTATTATTGCATCATAAATATACTTATAACTGACAAACTTGTACTCCAGCTGCCGCAAAGTCAACAAATTTCATGACATATGCTGATGATATTAAACCTTATTCTAATTCTGATTGTGATTAATATTTGATCCACAGTGTAAAGCAGCAGGGGTGATTGTAGAAACATTAAGGTGCTCTGCTCCCAGTGATAGTTGTACATTGTGAAGATATTTATTTGCTTTTTTGTAAATAAAAAAAATGCAAAGTGTTTTCAGCATGAAAAATACATTAGACATAATACATTATTAGCGACATCAGGTAAAAGAAGGAAGCATAAATCATTCCAGTAACATGTAGAATTCTACTAATCTTAAATTTAGTGCTAGGACATTCAGGAGCAAAACTGAGAAAATCTTTTACAGACAAAGATTTGTGGAAATCTGTAAGTACTTGCTCCCAAAAGCTATGGCTGGAAGGACAATTGGCAGACTGAAACCTGAACAAAATAGATCGTCCATCTTCTCAGTCTACTCTAGGTTATTTATAAGTGGATAAATTGTCTATATACTTTGTCATAGATTGTCTACCTATCTGGTTCACAGCCAACACCTTCTCTCCTCTTCCTTGATCTCTCTGTCTCCATCTCCAGAGACAGATTGTCCACCAATATCCTTTACAAACCCACTAACTCCTACAGTTATCTTGAATACACCTCTTCCCACCCAGGCATTTGCAAGAATGCTTTTTTCCTTGCTCAGTTCCTCTGTCTGTGCCATATCTCTTCTGCTGATGAGGCTTTCCATTCCAGGACATCCAAGGTATTTTTTTTCAGAAAATGGAGTTTCCCCTCCAATTCTATCAATACAGCCCTCAACTACATCTCCTCCATTTCCTGTATGTCTGCCCTCACCTCATCCAACATAACAGGGATAGTGTTCTCTTTATCCTCATCTGTCACCTCATGCGCCTCTGCATCCAACATATCATTCTCTACAATTTCCACCATCTTCAATGGGATCTCATCATCAGGCACATCTTCCTCTTCCCTCCTTGAATCTTGATATTTTGTGCGAGAAAACTTGCAATTCACATATGACTGAGGACGGTATACTCCTGCAGGCTTAAGTAGCAGTTTTTAGCTAAACAGAGTGGCATAAGCTGACAAAGCAACCTTTCTGATTTGCAGAGGAATTGCAATTAAATCCTTAAAGGCTAGACTTGTAAAGGAGAAAAGGAGAATATGGAGACATAAACACTAATATCTATTATCCCAGTTAACTGAATGTAATACCTCCCATATATAATGTTAATCATGAAAATACTAATATTTTACAAGTCAAAAAATTTTAAATAATTTCCAGGGGATCTCACCACTCTGTGTGAAAAGGCTATTCCCTTCCCCCACCCCTTAGATCCCTTTCTAATATCTTATCTCTGTCTTACATTGAAAAATGTTGTAAGATATGGACCAGTGCTGAACAGAGCTAGACTTGACATAAATGGTACATGCAATATTTGTTGTCTAGGTTGCACCACTAAGCCATTAGCTTCAGAAATCAGCCTCCATTGAAAATGGCTTAAACAGCATGGTTATGATATTTGTTCATTCCCCCTAACCAACTGCTGAGGCATTGGAATTATTACAGATATGAAGTACTATTTCTTCAGGTTTTAAATTTGTTAAATTTGTAACTTTTTTTGCATAACTTTTCCTTTATCTCATTTTCTCTGACTTTAATCAAATCTTTTTTTCTCTATTTTACTTTTGATTCCTGATGTGACAGTGATGCTCCTTTTCTTAATTTATCCTATTGCCCTTTCTTTAATTTATTTACTACTACATGTATTGTTGCATGGCTAAGTCTGAGGGAGCCACACAGATGTTGGTTTCTTCCTTCATAATTGACTGCAATTTAGATTTCTCCAGGAATGCAGAAGTCCAACGGTAGTCGGTTGTTTCTGTATTAGTTTTGCTCTCTGCTTTCTGAGATAGATGTTGGGGCAATGTCTCAACACAATTGGTAGGATAATCCACTTCAAACAACATGGTTAGGTTGGACAAAGGTACAGGAACATCTTCCCTATCAGTTTAGCAGAAGGTCTACTGTAAGATTTAGCTACGTTAGATCTTCAAAACATTCTAATGCCCTTCTTGTGCTTTAAGGGTTGTCATATTTTAAGTTTTTGATTTGTGGTCGAAACAGCTTGAAATAATACAGAACTGAGTCAGAAAATCAGCATCGTACAGCACAGAATAAGGCCCTTTGGCCCATCTGATCTGCCACTGTGATGCCTATCTATAGTAATCCTATTTTCCTGCATTTGACTCTTACTCATTTGCTCCTTTTCTATCCACGTACCTGTCCAAAGACTTATAAATGCTCACAATGCACTGGTAGCTTTTTTCATATGCCCACCACACTCTATGTGAAAACTTGCCCTTCAGATCTCCTTTACCCTCTCACTTTAAACCTATGGTCTAGCTTTAGACTTCTATACCTTTAGAAAAAAAAGACAGTAATAGCTGCTCTGTATATCCCATTCATAATTGTAAATTTTGTGCTCCAGTGAAAACAGTCCCACCCTATCCAGTCTCTCCTTGTAATTAAAAATCTCTATTCCAGTCAACATCCTAATGAATTTCTTCTGCACGTGTTCTAGTACCACCACCTCCTTTCTGTAGTGTGGTGACAAGATCCGCGTACATATTTCAAGTGTGGCCAAACCAATGTATGGTACAGCTCCAACATGATACCTCAATCCTTATGTTAAATATCCCTACCAATGAAGGCAAGCAAACTAAATGCATTCTACACTACATTATCCATCTGTGTTGCTAACTTCAGCGAGCTTTGAATATGCGCCTTAAGGCACCTCTGTACATCAATGTACCTAAGGTCCTTATTATTTACTGTACATGTCCGGCCAGTATTAGACATCCCAAAATGCATCACCTCATGCCTGGATTAAAGTCCATCTGTCATCGCCCTGCGTAACTTTCCAACTGATACATTGTACGCCCTTCAATAGCATTAGACGACCATCAATTTTCATCAATCTATTCAATTTTCATATTATTAGCAAATTTGCTAATAATAACACGAAGCCAGTTTTGGATCCAGTTTGCCAAAACACCTTGTATCTCATGTGCCGTAACTTGCTGGACTACCATGGGAATCTCGTCAAAAGCCAAACTCCATAAAGGCATCATCTGCCACCTTCCCTTCATCAATTTTCTTGGTAGCTATCACAAAATGCACAGTAAGATTTGTGAGATAGGATTTCCCATGTACAAAACTATGCTGAAACCACACCAGTCCCTACCTTTCCAAGTGATCATAAATCCTGTCTCTAAGAATTTCCTCTAATAGTTTTCCTGCTTCTGACATAAGGCTCACCAGCCTACAGTTTCCTTGCTTGTCCATGGTCACCCTTCTTGAATATGGGATCAATATTAACTACCCTCTAGACTTTTGATACCTCATCTGTGGCTAAAGAAAATGCAAAAATAGTTTGAGTGTTGTTGAATGTCAGCAATGTTTATAGTGATTTGGCAACTGACAATTTGGCAGGTTGTCAATTTTTTTTTCATCTTTTCCGGGTAATTTTTTTCGCCCTGCCTCTCCACTCCAGGTAAATCTACTTACAATCTGGAAATCCCTGTTGACAACTAAACACACAGATGGGTCTGGCTTTTCTCTGCAAATTCCCAAAGGGTAATTGCAGAGGATGGGCATAAATGTTCCTCATAGGTTAGAATTGATGCCATTGACTTCCGATTTTGAGTCAATGTTTTCTTATTCAAGCCATAGGTACTTTTCTGGTTTTGAACAACTTGATGGGCAAAGGTTTAATGAATTGAAGAATGTAGGGGAAATTTTAATGAAGGGCAAATGCTGATGGATGTCCTAGTACAGAAAATTCTACTCTAACAATTCAGAGAAGTTCGTCACAAGCTTCATCCGAAAGCAATAATCAGAATGTATGTGTAATTAAAGACAACAGAGATTCTGCAGATGCTGGAAATCTAGAGTAACACACACAAAATGCTGAAAGAACTCAGCCAGTCAGGCAGCATCTATGGAGAGGAATAAAGAATTGATTTCGGGCTGAGACCTTTCATCAGGGCTGGATTATTAATATATAATTAAACATTTTATTTGTGCTCAGATTACCCTTAGAATATCTCCATCAATTTGGAAAATGTGAAAAGAAAAATTTGCTGATTTCAGCACAATTTTGAGTATATCACTTATTTTACAATTTATTTATTACATAATGCTCATGCAGCTCAGTGTGTTGTTGATATGGCCTTATTACAAAATGTCACTGTATATTAAGGTGGACTTTTCAGACTTCAAAAATAATGAGATTCTCAAATATATGCACAAGGTAGATTCAGATACAACCACCGTAGTCTTTTCTAAATTAATTTTGGATGGAGGTATGTCATTGAAACGAGATAAGAAAATGACAAATGGAATAACTGGAAGGGAAATGGATAGCAAAATAAGAAATAAAGTTAATAAAGAAATTTAATCAAATCAGCTGCCTCAAAATTAAATTTTGCAGAATAGTGAGTTCCTACCCTGCTAATGAACCTCCTCATATCAGCAGCGGCAGACATAGCCCGAGGCTCAGTGTTGGAGACTGGGTTCCAACAACCTGCAATACAGTGGTTCATAGATGACATTACAGTAACCACTGTAACCCATGTCCAAGCAAGCTGGATTATGGAAACCCTGGACAACATAGCTACCTGGGCTAGGATGACCTTCAAAGCTAGGAAGTCCAGTTGCATGGTGATCAAAAAGGACAAGGTTACCAGCAAGATCAGTTTTCAGGAGCAGGGAGAAGTCATTCTATTCATAAGAGGACAACCCGTTAAAGTGTCTTGAAAAGTGATTTAATGCAGCAATGACAGACAGTGCCAACATCACCGACATGTAAAGCAGACTGAAGAGTGGCTGAAGGACATCGACAAAACCAGATGTCCTGGTAAATTTAAGACATGGTTGTACCAAACATGGTCTTCTACCAAGGTTGCTCTGGCTTTTCACGGTGTACGAGCTCCCATGATCACTGTAGAAGGCATCGAAAGGAAAGTCAACAAGCACCTGTGGGAATGGCCGGGGATCCCCCAAGTTTTTCTTCAGCGGGGCTCTACATAAGATCAGGCCAGCTAGAGCTCCTGTTGTCATCAGTAGTGGAGAAGTTCAAGGTAGAAAGTGTAGAGTTGTTTTAACACTTACCAACTCCGAGGACAAGTTAATTAATCAAGTAGGAGTCACAAGAAGATCGGGCCAAAAGAGGTCTGCCATCTCAGCCACAGACCAGGCAGTGAGCACCCTGCAATTGAGAGACATCATCGGCAACCCATGCCTAGGACAACAAGTCCTTGTCTCTGCATACATCCAATAATGGTGGAGTGCAAGTGCAAAGGATAGGTGGGACGTAGTCCAGGCAGAGGTACGGAACCACGAGAACGAATGGCGGTTATCGAAGGCAGTGGATTTGTGGTCACAGGCGCCTGGACAAAATAGGATCTTCCCATGTGCAAGATCACTTAGGCAGAGCTTTGGAGACTGGAGCCTTTCTGCATTTCTTTCCATCTGCAGTGCGGGTATGATATTCTCTGTACATCATCACAGCTGCACACATGGGGGCTGAGAGAGGATCTAACTACAAGCTTTGTGGTCAGCAGGGTTCACTGGCACACGTACTGTCAGGATGCAAAACAGCTTCAACACAAGGACGGTGTAGGTGGTGCCACGACAGGGTCCTGCTGACACACTGGTGCGGGAGAGGTGTAAAAACAGACCAGATGGCAGAGAGTCAAACAGGGTATTCATTTTCATCAAGGAGAGGTACTTAAAATTATGAGAGGTGTAGACTGAGAAGACAACCAGAATCTTTTACCCATGTTGGAAATGTCAAAAACCAGAGGACATGCTTTAAATATTTGAAAAGTAGAAGTAAATGTAAAGGGTAGGTTTATTTTTTATGCAAGGAGAGGTGGGTGCTGGGATTAGGTTACCAGGAATAGTCGTGGAAGCGAGCCGCTTGTTGAAGTTTAAGAGGCTTTCAAAAAGGAGTTTAAGGAGTTTCACATGAATATAAAGGGAATGAGAGATATGGCTGACATACAGGATGAAGATGTTTGGTATAAATTGGTATCAAGACCAGCCCCCATTTTCCGCATGGCCTGTGCAATGCTGCTCTCGTTTATGTTTTATGAATTACTGGAAGTTAAATTGCAAGTGCAACGAATTATTAGGTTGGCAAATAATGAAGAGGACGTGAGATCAAGAGTCGAGATGCCGTGCACCAATTATGTACAGCCTTGTTGAGATTACATCTGAACTATGGTGTTTCAAAGGATTGAGAAACTTGATAGAGGGAGCGCAGCCAAGTTTTACTCAAATGATTCCTGGGATGGTGTGTTTGTTACAATAAAAGAGATTAAGCGACTCTCCAGAGTTGCAAAGACCATGACTGATTATAATGAATTGTGCAAAATTCTTCAAGGAGCTGGAAAGCATGAAAGTAGATTCAGGAATGATGTTTCCCAAGACTAGGATATGCTGACTCAGGTTTACCAGTTTATAAAATGAGGAATCAACTAACTAATTCAGAGATAAGAAGAAATATAGGTCAAAGTCTTTTCAATCTCAACAGCAGTTGAGTAGTAGCCTTCAGTGTTGTAACATTAATAATCACAAGAGTGAATATAAAACAGGATTTTTAAAACAGTAGAGTCATAGAGCACTACAGCATGGAAACAGGATCTTCAGCCCATCTAGTCTGTGCCAAACTATTAATCTGCCTAGTTCCGTTGACCTAAACCCAAACCAGAGCCCTCCATACACCTCCCATAGGTGTACCTATCCAAATTGCTCATAAATGCTGAAAATCAAACTTGCATCCATTACTTCCACTGGCAGCTCATTCCACACTCTCACCATCCTCTGAGTGAAGAAGTTTCCTCTCAGGTTTCATCTTTCACCCTTAACCCATGTCTAGACTCACCCCAACCTCGGTAGAAAAAGCCATCTTGCATTTACCCTATCTATGCACCTTGGTATTTATCAACTTCAAAGAATTCATAATTAAAATAGCAGCATAAAATTTATTAATTTTGTTACATTAAATGAGCAAAAATGATGGTCATCCATGGCAGCAACTAACAAGTGGAAAGCAGAAATGATATTTTAGATTGGAGAAATGCTTTAGGATTTTTTTATTTGATGAGTTATATAAATTTATGTATAGATTCGTTGATTTCTCAGTGAACAGGAGTTCAATGTTAAGAATATCATCTAATACATTGTAAGTGCATTTATTTTGAAAACTTGGTACTGTATTCAAACCTGTAATTTGCAGGTAGTGCTGTGACACTCACTAAATTATATGATAACATAGAGGGAATTTTGCAAAATGAATGTGTGTCAGAAGGTGCAGCAAAATTGAATTTGGAGGATCCAGTGCTCCGAGATGTAAAGCATGGAGACCAGGGGCTGCAAAAATATGCCTTTTTCTCAACTCAGAATTATTATAATACTTAGAGATTTATCTATAATATCACTACAGGAATTGACACAAATTGAAAATTTTTTAAAAAGCAGATGGTGGCAATTTGAAATAAAAACAGAAAATGCTGGAAGCTCTCAGTATCTTTGGAAAGAGAAGCAAGTTAGCGTTCTAATGAAGTGTTCTGACAAGCATTTCTGACGAAGGTTATTGATCCCTGAAAGGTTAACTTTGTTTCTCTCCATAGATAGATAACTGCCTGAACTGCTGAATGTTAACTGTACTTTCTGTTGATGCAAGTTGTGTCTGATATAAATGCATTTTGTACAGCAGTTTTGTCCCCTGATGGTTTCAGTGCATTACTCAATCCTCAAAGTTATGCTGTTACATTTTCACTGATCTGCAGTTTGGAAACA
The DNA here is from genome assembly GCF_048418815.1 of Hemitrygon akajei. Taxonomy (NCBI): domain Eukaryota; kingdom Metazoa; phylum Chordata; class Chondrichthyes; order Myliobatiformes; family Dasyatidae; genus Hemitrygon; species Hemitrygon akajei. The sequence goes on from NC_133128.1 coordinate 57,123,551, forward strand.
CCAATTTTTCTGTAACCCATTTTGCCTGGCTACAAAAGCTACTATTTGCCTATTATTAATAATTAATATTATGCTGAACTACCTCAATGGATTATAAAAGAAATGAATAATGGACTGAAAACACAACTACACAAAAATAATGGAAGGTGTTTAGGACAATAGTGTCCTGCAGAATATTTCTATATCTAGCTTTATGACAATATTTTACTGTGACTTTGATCCTAGGCTGAGAAGAATGATGAAGCTAATGCGAAAGCTGACCAAGAGACTACCAAACCAGAAGACAAGGCCCATAAGGCTGCCACCAAAATCCAGGCTAGCTTCCGTGGCCACATAACACGGAAAAAGCTGAAGGGGGAGAAGAAAGGAGAAGCAGCTGCGGCAACAAAAGCAGAAGGTGGAGAGAAAAAGGAAGACTCTAAAGTAACAGAAGCCACTAAGGAGCAAGAGGAAACAGCGACAGAGCCAGCTGCATCCGAATCAAAAGGGAAGACAGAGGGAGCGGAGCAGGCACCAAGCAATCCCGAAGCAGCCCCCTCGGATGCTGAAAAGGCATCGGAGGCAAAGGAAGCCCCTACGGAAAACTCGGAGAAAGCGACACCAGCTGCAACAGATGGAAAACCTGTGAACGCTGAGGAGACAGGAAGTGGTGGTGCAAGTACTGCCGCTGAAAGTACCCCATCTTCAAACGCCACTTCCAGCCAGGAGAAGGAGAAGAAACAAGCCGAGGTGCCTGCCACTGATGCTAGTGAAGCAGCAACAAAGGCCCAAACTGAGACAGCTGCCAGCAACACAGCACCAGAGAAAACAGGTGGGAGTTGTTTTTTAAATAACCACCTTACGACACAGTTTTATTTATAAAATCTTTAGCAGTGATGAAAAGTTAATTGAAGACCTCGAAATTATTTCCAGAACAAAAGTAAAGCAATATTATCTTTTTGTAAAACTTCTATTGATTATGTGCTATCGTAAATAATGCAGAAAAACTTCGCATCCTAATCCAGAATGCACATACAAAAACATTTACAAAATTTTAATGTTTTATTGTCAATATCATTACCATTTTATTAATAATAAATTCTGATTCAAGAAGATTATTATTGTAACTCAGCAAATTTGAAATTCAGATGTGAAAACCCATGATCGTAAATCATTGAATAACTGTTAACATTTTTTGTTGCATAATACCAATGGTCATAAATATATACACTGACCTGCCTTTTTACAAGTTGAACCTTTGAAGCAGTGGAACTGCAGTATGTATTTAAATATTGTATGTGATGAACTCCAACCTGTTTGCAGCAACAGAAGTGATTTCTAATAGGGGTTCCTAGTTTTGCATTGGTTGTTTTTTTCTCGGTGAAGCAGGTCAACTTTGACATGAGTCAAAATGCTTCCAGAAGAACCCGTGGGCAGGTAAAATGTATTTATCAGGTAAGAGACAATCATTGGCATGTTATCATCAAAGCAACTAGATAACATGAACATGTAATTCTGTGAAGTGATTATGATAGCCTCTAAACTTCGAACAAAATTTTGTGTACTTTGGAGCTCTGCTTTGATCTGGGCATTTTGGGTGAGAATGTACAAACCTCCAGAAAACTAAGATCACCGACATTCAGCATACTTCCTATTTCATGTGACTCTTTCTGCATATTCTTAGAAAGCAGCAGGACACATTTGCACTCCAGCTTTTAAAGTATGGAAGACAAAACTTGCATATGCAGAATTAAACAAGCAAGGACCTAATGCTAATATATGGCTAAGCTTGATAACTATTTTGCTCTCAAATTAGGTACAATCTATGGGGTTATCTAATAAACTTACATTGTACTTTTCCAAGAGTTCTGGCTTTAGCCATCTTCCCTACCAAAGAAAATGATACTCGAGAAGAACTATAAAAATCCATTTGATAGAGAATAATCTCTGAAGTTCAGAGGCAGAAAGTTGCAGAAGGGAAACTGTCAGCAGAAGATTTGACAAGGCCTGGTCCAAGGCCAGTTTCTACCCAGCTGCAGGATGAGACTATGGCTCCTTCATTAAACAATATTTTGCAAGCTGATACACTGAGCTGGCTGCACAGATTTAGAAGTAATTCATTGCCACATGTGAGTGTGTGTGTGTGTATGTGAGAGAGAAAGGGAGATGGAGTGAGGGGGCAGAGCTGAAATATTGTAATGCACAATAAAATATTGCTAAAAGGAAGCCTAAATTAAAAAAAAATGGCATACTCACTAAAGTCAACATTTAAGCAATTTCTTACTTTTGCACTTGGTGGGGGATGGTGGGATGGAAGTGTGCAGGAGAAGGGGCACATTTGTCACTGTAATGCCTAATCCTGCCCAGCTGTTTTTTCTCAGAAGAGTATAGATAGTTGACCACCTGTTTGGGAATAGTTAGCATCAGCTGTCATGGAGTGATGTGCATTTCTCTTTTAATATTTTACAGAATAGCATGAGGCACAGTGATAATGCTTCTGATGCTTTGTTTGGCTTTAAGCTTATTATTTATGGTTAAACCAATGCAATATTTGTCACTTTGGGTTGCAGAAGTCCTTTGAAATTACAAAAACAATCTTTCAAATAGTAGGTGGGGAAATTAATGGAAGCATAGCACCATAAATAGATATAAGCCAAACAGTAATTCTCTGGCTAAAATCCTGTTCCTTTTATACCATAACCTGGCCATAGAAAGTTATACCTAACAAGCAATAATATTCTGTTGGACAGCATTTGAACTAATGTCCTTGGCATTTATTTATTCTGTTCATAGACATTTTAACAGAAATCCCATGAAACACATAATAGCCAATAGTTGCATATGAACGAAATACTGAGAATCAAGCTAATGTCTCAATGCATATGCCTGCCAACAATGCTTTCTTGGTTTTCTTAAACATGGTATTCATTCGAGACTCATGTGGGTTATTGAAGCCCATTTGAAGATGTCACTACAGCTAAATTTAGTATCTGCTGACAGCAAGCACATCAATGAAACTGCGCTCAATGGTTACAACAAGGCGCCAGCCAACAGCATGCTACCTATTCATTCAAATAACTTCAGCATGAATCATGCTGTTCATTGGCTGATGGCATTAGCAAGGCTCTAATATTGTGAATGGCAAGCACTAATTAATGCTAACCTGCACTGCTTATATCTAACTTGTACCAAAATGGAAGCTATGAACAAGTATGTCTGGCAATTGCACAGAGCGAATTTGAATCAAGAAACAGTGAAAACTTGCAAAAATAGGTGCAAAAATGCCTCAGGGCTTTCAGAATCAGCTCAGAAACTAGAGAGGAGCAGTTGAAATAGCTATGGGGGGAGGTAGGGGAGGATGGTTCTGCTTTCACAGGAGCAAGAAGGTTCTCCAGATAAATATTCATAAAGCCCTGGAAAAGATTGTCATGGTAGACAACTTCAGAAGGCAAGTTTTGAATAAATGATTGCAGTGCTGGAATAGCCTTAATCACCTTATGAGCGGGCTAAACAAATGACTTCATCCTCATACATCAGGGCATTATGTTGAAGTTGAAGAAGGCATTGGTAAGGCTGAATTTGTGGTATTATGTGAATTTTTGCTCACCTATCTACAGGAAAGGTATCAATAAGTTTGAAAGAGTGTAGAGAATATTTACAAGGATGTTGCTGGGACTTGAGGACCTGAATTATAAGGAAAGTTGAATATATTAGAACTTTATTCGCTGAAGAACAGGATAATGAGGAGAGATCTTACATTATTATGATCTTATAAAATTATGAGGGGTATTAATAGGGTGAATACATACAGGCTTTATCCCCACAAGCTGGGTGAGACTAGAGTAGAGGTTGTGGGCTTGGGGTGAAAGGTGAAATATTTCAGAGGAATCTGAGGGCAAATGTCCTCACTCTGAAGGTGGTGGTAGTGTGGAACAAGCTGTGATAGATGTAGGTTCAAATGTAACTTTGAAGAGAAGTGTGGATAGGTATATTGAAGTGAGTGGTAAAGAGGGTTTTGATGCAGGTATATGGGATTAGGCAGAAAACTATGCCAGCATTGACTAGATGGGCTGAAGGGCCTGTTTCTGCTCAATGACTCTAAATGTTTCTTCTCACTGACTGCACCATACACCAATCGCCTAGTTTCCCAAATGTTCTCTGACTTACAAGCTGTTGATTGTGTAGCTTGCATGTCTGATGGTTGCTTCAAGCTCTTCCTTTCCAACGTATCAGCAATGTCCAAATCCAGTCATACAGAGGACCCGACCAGGACATTTGATGGCTGACGTTCCAGCCTCATGTGGCATTACTGCATTAGCAAGAGCAGTGGCCAGCAACTGAGTGCTGCAGTGGAAAGTCAGACTGTTGCCGACATAGTGGTGGACTGCAGTGCAAAGGGCAATTAATAGGAGTTTAGCCATCTGTCCTTCAACTAATTGCAATAACTGGCTCTGAGAGATTGTAATGGCTCACTCAAACATGCAGAGTTGATTTTCCAGTCAGATTTCATATAGCAGCATGGTTTCTATTGTATGTGCCATACAATAGTTCGGACATTGAGCAAGTGGAATCCTTTCTGATTTAAGCTGAATTGGAAAATTACAACCACTAAGCAATGTGCATGCAAGACTGGCACTCTGCATACTGGGGTTCACTGAAGTCCCTGAAAAACCAGTCCACACTCTTGATTGTTTCTACCAATAACAACATTGACACTGTTAGCTGTCTTTGAATGGAGAATCTCGGTCACATTGCCACTGCAGCAAGTAGCGGAATGAGCAAGATGTATGAAAAGTCATTATCACAGACGTTTTGACAGCACCAGCCGCATAGTTCTGTCCTTCCTGAGTTTCAGATATGGGGCATGCAAAAATATGGTGAGAACATTATTCTTGACATAGTCATTACATGCATTGCTTCACACTGAGGCAAATTGCTCCCTGAACACCCAGGATAGATATGCACACCTGTTGGCAATCCTTTGCCTCTCTTTTTCAGTGCCTAACCTCTGCTTATTCTCTTAATCGTGCTCTATTCCAAGGTGCAGGACGAAGGCACCAATGTCTCAGAGCAGTTTTTATAAACAGAGGGCACAGAATCAGTTTGGCCACAGAGCCCACTGTGGATTTAGTCACTTCATAACAAATATAGATAGCACCAACCCGTCACAGAATTGTACTAATAGCCAGAAAATAACTATTAACTGGCAGATGAATAGCATGGACAGGGGTGATGGTATGTGGTTGAAGATGGTGAAATGTCTCTTCCTTCTGCTTAGATTCAACTAACTGATGTTAAAATGTATCTATTGCAAAGCTCCATTGATCTCCAGACTGGCCAAGATGCCATCAAGTCAGCAATGAGTGTTGATTGATGATATGGTCAGCATGCTCTACAGATTACATGCTGATACACAGTTGTTCATTGCACTTAGTTACAGAAATATTTTGGGGTTGTGCACTTGTCATTTTGGAAATTTATTGGCACTTACATTATTCAAAAAAAAAGTCCCAGCCACTTCTGATCCAAGTTCCTTTGCAATAAGTATATTCTCACCATTGCACCTAAGTGGAGCAGCCTTATAAATTATGTCCAAGGGACTTAACTGATAGGATGGTAAACCCTCTACCCTTAAAGACTAACATTGTAAGATATTTTGACTGATATAGCTGGAAATTAACAACGCACAAACCCATCAACTGAAACCTAATACTCTGATTAAAAATTTACACAAGGAGTCATCTACAGTAGTCAGTTAACCTACTAAATGGAATATCTTTGGGATGTGGAGGTGAAAACAAAATCCCTGAAGTAAACCCACACAATCACAGGTAAAAGGCAAATTCTACGCAGGCAGTACTTGAGGATTAAAATCACTCGAGATCAGTATACTACGGCATTTGCCAATCTATTGTGCTGAGTATTAAGACAAATATAAGTAGCCCAGAATTCAATATCAAGGAAAAAGTTTTTTTAAACTACATTAAAAGAAAAGATTCAGAATGATGCTTAAATGAAACAGGAAGCCTGAAAATTGAAGAAAATTTAGGTTTTCTGAAGGAGGACTAAGATATTGAAGAAGAAAATGTTTGGAATCTATTATTAAGGAAATAGCAACAAAACACTGAGAAAATAGCAATAACGTGGATTTACGAAAATTAAATATTTGAAAAATTTGTTGTAGATTTTTGAGATGGAAATCAGAGAATTGATAATGGCCATAGTGGTCAATGTGGCTAATCTGGACTTCCAAAAGGTCTTTGGTTATTTGCCACACAAGAATTTACATTCTTGATTTCCAGTTATGATGCCACAACTGATCGTGTGCAGCAGCTTCTGATAATCAAGAAGCTAATAGCTCTGACTAAAAACATCACTAAAAATACCTTTGCTGAGGAAAATTGTGTTAAACTATCGCTGCAAACAGTGAAGGGGCAAGCGATGGTGAGAAAAATTCAGGGGATGAACCTAATGCACCATTTACGACTCACTCTGAGATGTAAAGGCGAGGTATCGGCTATTATTGACTGGAAGAAGGAACAAGCAGTGATTGACCACCATACTACGTCCTGGAGACAGAGAGGCTGGGCTCAGACCTCCATCACCTTTATACAGGGTCTGTGGGAGGAGCCACAGGAGCAGTCAGCAGGGGGCGTGTCCAGACAGGTATATGTAGTTCATCACAGAACCGAGAGGCTGCATTGCAGATGGAGTTCCAATGCCCGTACAGCTGACCCACGAGCAAGGTTGGATCACTCCAAGCTGCTAAAACAGAAGTCAGGGTCCAGGCAGAGAAGTTCTGATGCTTGGTTAACTAGCTCGGATGAGAGCTGAACCAATTGGGAAGTCAGGGCAGAGGTGAGACTCCTGCCCAGCTGTGCGATTGGATTACTCTGAGCACTGAGCTGATTTGATAAAGCTTGAGAATGTCTTCGGGCTGGATGACAGAATCTGAGCCCGGAACAAGTTGCTGGGTGGTGAGGTCTACCCATGTAGCTTTTCACAGCAGCTGTGCCTGGGTCCTAGTGTGAGATACAATTCGCTGTATATACAATTTAAATGCCATCCCTGATCAGAGGCGAGAGGCTATTATGCTCTCCCTCCACGATCTTCACTCCTCTCTCCATTGTGCATCTATAGAAGTTTGTCAACATTTTTGATGACATGTAATCTACGCAAACCTCTAAGAGAGTAGAGTCACTGTTGTACCTACTTTGCTATGAAACTTGTGTGCTGGTCCCAGGACAGATAACTGTTTCATGGATCTGAGGCTTCTTCCTGTAGTCGATAATCAGCTGTTCGGCTTTACCAACATTGAGTGAAAGTTTATTCTTGTGACACCGTGCAATCAGATTTTCAGTCTCCCTCCTATATGCCAATTCGTCACAACCTTTGATTTGGCCAACAACAGTAGTGCCATCAACAATCTTAAGTACGACATTAGAGCTGTACCTAGCCACAGGATCATAAGTATAAAGTGAGCAGAGCTGGGGCTGTGGTAAAGATAGCCCTGTGGTTCACCTGTGCTGATGGCGAGTGTGGAGGAGATGCTATTGTCAATCTGTACTGACTAAGTTCTATCAGTGAGGAAATGGAGGATCCAATTGAGCAGGGTGGTACTGAGGCCCGGTCTTGAAGCTTAGTAATGAATTTTGACAGGATGAATGTTGACCTGTAGTCAATGAAGAGCATCCTGACAAGCACGGGTTTTCAGTATTTGGTCAAGTATGCTACCTGGGCTAAGTGCTATTTGTGGATTCACCATCCTGCAGGATGCTGTCATGTTGGCTTCAGAGTCTGAAATCACAGGGTCATCGAGGGCTGAGGGGATCTGTGAAGTTGCCTCCATGTTCTGTCAGTCAAAATGAGAATAAAAGGGATTGAGCTCGTCAGAGAGCAAAACCTCTTTACCATTTATGTTTGGTTTTGCTTTTCAGGCAGTGATGGCACTCAAGCCTTGCCACAGTGTTGAGCATCCCTCTATGATTCAAGAAGTAGTTTCTGAAATGCCAGCCATGATGTTCCATTTGAAGTAGGTCTGTTCCTGGAATAGCCAAGCACCTTGTCTCAAAACTAATTAAGGCTTTCCCTGAAATAATAAGAGTCTGTGTAATTACCTCCTGAAGAACATATTTAAGTACTTGATTTGCAGAGTGGGCTTAGTATAATACCTAATTCTCTGGAGTGAGAATTAACACTAGCTTTCCCAGAGATTCCATACTTGCACAATCCACACTGCTTTGATATTAAAGTACTGCAATGAGTAAGTAGTTTATAGGAATGCCTTTGTCAGCTGAACTCCAGGGTTGCATGACTAATTAATCCAATTGACAGTGTTGGCTGTAGAATGAATTCGATCTATTATGAGCATGGGAACTGGCAAGCAGGGATTCAGTTTCACGAAAAACTCCCCAGCATTACAGTCAAGTATCAGCCTGGATCAAATACCTTTCAACTCGATATTAACTGAGGCAGTTGACACCTAAGAGTTTTATTTCTTCCCGTTCCTCTATGAATCCAAGATGGAACATGCTTAACAGGTTGTGACGCACAACTCTCCAGACAACAGGGGCAAAAGCATCACACACAAAGCACTGTAGGAACCCAGCAGGTCAGGCAGTGTCGATGGAAAGTAACAAACAGTCGACATTTTGGGCCGAGACCCTTCTTCAGGACTGAAAAGGAAGATGCCCGAGTAAAAAGGAGTGCAGAGGGGAAGGAGTATAGCTAGAAAGTGATAGGTGAAGCCAGGTGGGTGCAAAAGATAAAGTGCTGGAGAGGAAGGAATCTGATAGAACTGGAGAGTGGACCATGGGAGAAAGGGAGAAAGGAGGGGCACCAGGGGGAGGTGATAGGCAGGTGAGAAGAGGTTAGAGGCCAGAGTGGGGATTGGAAGAAGTGGGAAGGGGGATGCATAAACATTTTTACAGAATGAGAAATTATTCCTGCCATCAGTTTGGAGGCTACAGAGATAGAATATGAGGTGTTGCTCCTCTACCCTGAGAGTGGTCTCATCATGGCACAAGAGGAGGCCGACATGTTGGAATGGGAAAAGGAATAGGAATTAAAATGGTTAACCACTGGAAATTCTGTTTTTGGCGTAGGGATCGGAGGTGCTCGACAAAGTGATCCCCCAATTTACAACGGGTTTCACTAATGTAGAGGAGGGCACATCAGGAACGCCAAATACAATAGATGGCCCCAACAGATTCGCAGGGAAAGTGTTGCCTCCCATTAGGTGTCCTGACTAGAGAAGAGGGAGGAGGTAGATGGGCAGGTGTAGTATTTTGGCTGCTTGTAGGAGTAAATGCTAGAAGGGAGATTAGTGGGGATGGTAAATGGACAAGGGAATCATGGAAGGTGTGAACCTTGCGGAAAGTGGAGAATGGTTGGGGGTGGGGAGGTAAAGATGTGCTTGGTTGTAGTTTCCCTTTGGAGATGGTAGATGTTGTGGAGAATGACGTGAGGCTTATGTGATGGCTAATGTGGTGATAGGTTAGGACAGAAGGAACTTTATCACTGTAAAGGCTGTGGGAAGATGGGTTGAGTGCACATGTCTGGTAAATGGAGGAGATGCAGGTGAGGGCAACACCAATGATGGTGGAAAGGAAACCCCATACTTTGAAGAAGGAGGACACCTCTGATGGCCTGGAAAGGGAAGTCTCCTCCTGAGAACATATGCAGTAGAGATTAAAGAAATGAGAAAAGGTAATAGCATTTTTACACAAGACAGGGTAGGAAGAGGTATAGTCTGTGGGAATTAGTAGGTTTAGAGCATACTCATCAGTCAGTGTTTGGAAACTAAGTATGTGGGCACCATGTGTTGCTATGTAGTGATGTTCTACTTGTGTCTAGAAGCTGTGAAGGATAGACATAGTATCACTCCAGACTCCAGAGCCATGTTCCAGTCAGATGCACTACCTATTCTTCAAGGAAAACTAATTTCAGAAAAACATCTTGGACCACAAGTAAATCAGGCAGTGATCAATGTGGCATATCCTACAGGAAAGGCAGGATAAAGACCAGGTGAATCCCATGGTTTGATCCCATGAGCAAACTGTCCAAGTCATCTGGCAGAATATGCATTATCATCAGAATTTACTGACATGCATCACAACTTCGCTTGGCTGGCAGTGAGAACAGACCTCCCTGTCGGATCCTTCCTCTATGGTCAAAATTTCAATTTGCTGCTCTTGAAACGACTGCAATGATGTTGACGTGGCCACCCACCTTGTTATGGGCTGTCCATTAGAACATTACAACATTAGAAAGCTTTTGACAAGAACAAGCAATTCAGCCCAACAAAGCTTGCCAAATTCCTATTCATGTAGTATGTTGAAATAACTATCAAGTTTAGATTTGAAAGGCTCTAAGGTACTACTCTCAACTACACAACTAGGTAGTTTGTTCTATGTGTCCACAGCTCGCTGTGTGAAGAACTGCTTCCTGATGTTAGTCTGAAATCTCCCCTTAACCATTCTCCACCTATGGCCCCGTGTCCTTGATGATGGATTAATTTTGAACTATCAGCTGGCTTCCACTTTACATATACCCTTAATGATGTGAACACTTCTATCATGTCTCCTCACATTCTACGTCCATTTAGGCTAAAAAGATATAATCCTTTCAATCTTTCTTTTTAGCTCACACCCTGCAGACCTGGAATAAGTCTCATCACCCTTCTCTGAACTCTCTCCACTGCCTTCACATTCCTCACAAAATATGGAGACCAAAATTGTACACAGTATTCAAGGTGTGTCCTCACAAGCGTATTTTACAACTTGAGGAGAACGTCGCTAGACTTGAACTCCACTGAGTGCATGATATAGTCCAGTATTTTATTGGCCTTCCTAGTTAGGATCAGGGGTTACCAGCCATGATGCCATGGACCAATACCATTAAGATAGGGGTCCGTTGGCTCCAGGTTGGGAACCCTGGTCTAGATATTGATAGTGATGAGTCTACCAGGACACTCCAATCACTCTCATACACTGCACTTTCTAACTCAAGAGCCCCACCTCCATTGCATATATATATATAGCTAATATTTCTACTTCCTATATGTAATATTTTACATTTACTAACATTAAAGTTCATCTGCCATTTATCTGCCCACACCTGGATTTTGTTTAGATCAACCTGTATTGATGCTGCTGCCTGAATGTTATCGGGTGCTTTGTCATGGTTGACTGAAGCAGCTTCATAACAGAGCACTCTCTGATCAAACGTTTATTCCCGGGGCACATACCATGACAGACATGAAGAGCTGTTGGAGGATCATCATCTCAGGGAAAGAGACACTTTGGTCTGCCAGGAACTTGTTGGTCAGGTACGACAGAGTATCAATAAGGGGAAGCTGCCAGCTGGGTAATGAAGCTCAGTACAGCCAATGCTGAGGCTTTCTGGGAAAGATCTGCAGTCTAGGATCCTTCTATTATTAGACATTGAGTGGCCAAGTCCCGAATAGAAGCCTCTCAAACATTTGAAGCTGTTATTTTCCCAGTAGACAATGTGGGCTGCAATGATGATATGCACTCAGAATGTGCCAACAGTACCAATATCTGGTATCAATAATGCTGTGTATGCACAGGCTGAGTGACACTATGAATAGAAAGAGACCCATGCACTGTTGATTTGCATTTGTATATACTTTTTATGAATAAGGTTTATTTTGGTTTGGAAATTTTCTGCTAGTTTAGTACTGCTATCTTTTGTAAATCAGTCCTTTCAACAATTGTCTCTACTCTCTCATCTAACCAAATGTAGAAACATGTGGAAATGGAAATGTAAACACTACAGTTCACTCATGCTAATCAATCTAAACTGATGTTTATTTTCCACCCACGCCAATGTTCACATAGTCTTTGATTCCACTTCCTTCAAACTCTTATCCAAAGCTTAAATACTGACTTTATGATCCCTATTTACTCATAATGTAGCTTACATGTAAATGTAATTTTCCTCGTCTCTAACTTATTTTGCTTTGTTCAATTTGATAACAGTGAAATCTCTTTGAGTGTTTAGAAGTATTTTATACAAAATTGGTTCACCATCCACAAATATACCTGGATGGAGCACATAAAGTACTGTTGAATGTTTGTCTCCTCTGTTGTAGCTCTAAGTTCATTACCACCACCATCACCTCAACACTAACAAGCAGTAGCCATCGATCCCAATTAACAGCCATTCAATTTCACATAGAACCATAAATCAGAGAGAGAGGTACAGCACAAAAGCAGGCCTTTTTGTTTCACTGACTCTTAGCCACGCATTTACACCAAGCTTACATTAATCACTTCTATTCTTCCTAGGTTACCATCCTCTCCACAAACACCCATTTCTCACACTCTCTCCAAATCCTAGCATCAGCCTACGCACATGTAGTGGGAATTATAGTGGTCGATTGATCTACCAATCACACCTTTGGGAAGCAGGATGAAAACAGAGCATACAGATGTAACCAGGTAGTTACAGGGAGAACATACAAACTGCACAGAGAGAGCACCTGAACCCAAGATTGAACCATGGTCTGCAAAACCATCAACTTTACTAGATATGCCACTTTGCTACTCTTCCTGATCAACATTTCATCATGTTAAATAAACATCAACTCTCTGCATCAAGAATTGCCTTTTTAAAAGGCCACAGTATCCTCCTATCAGTTTTTTTTCTTTCGAACTGTGTTCCATTTCCACAGTTCTATTTTCTCCTGAATATTTGTAGATGTTGTAGCCTCTCTAAACAGTGTCCATCCTGAAAGTCGTGTTTTAAAATTCCAATTTGGTTTCAACTCCACTAACAGAGTCCCGCTCGGTGGCACAATAATATCAGCGCCGGACTCCGGAGCGAAGGTTCCTGAGTTCGAATCCAAGTCGGGTTGAGCATCGAGCTAGCAACTTGGCCTCGAAAAAGCAAGAACAGCTTGCTACGGAAACACCATCATGACGGTGCCCTGATAACTCCACTGCCGAGTTAAGGACTATTCTTCTTCCACTAACAAACATAAATAAGAATCACAATCATATAACTCTTTCTGCTGACTCATCAACTATTGACATGAAGTCAGCTGTCGCTCTGAAACTGAGCCCTTTCATGGACTACAAAATCTTGAAACAAAATCCCTACATATGTGTTATGGAGATATTATAGTTTTCTTAAGGCAAATACTGCCAAACAAATACCTTCGTATCCTGCCACGTGTCTGAATTCATGTCAACAATTCTATCTATTTTTTTCAGGGCCAAGAAAATCCAGTTATTTCCAGGTTAAAAACGTTTACAGGAGGCGAGAAATACTACACAATGTTAATGTATAGACAGTCCTTAAATCCATACTTCCCCAATATGGCAACAGATAGGGTGGTGAAAAAACACGTGCTTGTTTGCCTTCCTAGAATATAAACGTTGGGTTGTTATGTTGCAACTTTACAGAAGATTGCACGGGATGGGAAGGACATGATTGCTGTTGAGATAATTTAGAAAAAATTGACCGGGATATAGCCTGGATTGGAGGACTCTAGCTATGGAGAGAAATTGTATAGTGCAGGCCTGATTTCACTGAAGTGAAGGAGACTGTGGGTGTACAGTATAGAGAATACAGACCTAATGCAATGCAAATAGGATGAGTGAAAATGGGCAAAAGAGCTCTGGATATGGTGGGCGCTGATGGGCTTGTTTCTGTACTGTACATCTCTATGACTCTGCATTTAAAGTGCATGACTCAACTGTGAATACCAATGCAATTGATACATTGTTGTCATTATTGCCCCACGCAACTGAGTACTGTAACTGAAAATAAAAGCTGAGAAGATCTGTTGTTTCTTCTGCATGAACCTTGCCCTTCCCCTCACTCTATAGTTGGCCTCAACTGGTAAATAATGAGTAAAGGCTCATTTTGTTATTGTCATTAACATGGCTTGATATGTGAGTAAAATGTCCTTTACAAATTCATCTCCACTCATAACATGGGATTTAATAGGAAAAAATTATGGAAAATCACAATATGGATGTTTAATTAGCTGTGAGTTACTGACATTGTTCAATGCCAAAGCAAAGAAAAGAGCTAAAATTTTACTGCTGACTCTACCTACCCTACCAGTCACCTATTCATCAAATGGCCATCAAGGACACATTACAAGTCCAACATCACTAGAACTACATGCCCATCTCTGAATCATTTTTTCCTGTAGTTATCTATCTTTTCAACAAAACTCACTCAGCTGTAATACATAAGAACATAAGAAATAGGAACAGGAGTAGGCCATCTGGCCATGGACTCATCTCCACCTACCTGCCTTTTCCCCATAACTCTTAATTCCCCTACTATGCAAAAATACATCCAAACTTGTCTTAAATATATTTACTGAGGTAACCTCCACTGCTTCATTGGGCAGAGAATTCCACAGATTCACCACTCTCTGGGAAAAGCAGTTTCTCCTCATCTCTTTCCTAAATCTACTCCCCGGAATCTTGAAGCACAACATCTTTTAAATGGTCTTTCCTGCTCTCCTTGCTCTGTTGATAATTATTTAGTCTGTTCATATGTTCACATTTAAATTTGCTTATTGTTGCTTGCATATGTGACTGTATTGCTAATTGTTGATTGCTCTAGGCTGTTTGTTTTTCTGTGTAATGGTAAATTTCTTTGAACATATTGAAGTAACTTTACTGACTAAACTATGCACTTCTATCATAAATACCATCTAGGTAATGCCACAGACTTGTTTCCTCAACAATTAATGTGACAGAAAATAAGTGTTAAGCAAATGATAATCTAACATTGCTGTCTTTATAAAATTATTTGAGTTTGTCAATTTGTTAAAAAAGAAGAAATCACACCAGATCATTTTCTGACTTCTGGTCACAACACACTTTTTAAATCACATTATTACATGCATTTCAATATTTTAAAAAAATTGCATTCCTGCTTTAATTTCATTCATGTATTTCTTCCCACCAGTCTCCAGGAAGTAACTGACGGGCGAACTGCATTACCGTGTATGAGCAACTCACTCACTTCTCAACTAAGTGATCATCTGTGGGTTTTAATATTAAATAGCAATTGATTATTCAATTGCAAAGGCATCACAATAGATCCTAATGTTGCTCTCAGAAGACATTTGAACTTGCTTTTGATTGCCAAGCTCATGCTGTAGAAATATCTTCCTAATCCACCCACAATACTTTCCTTCTTTATAATTCTCTTCAACATTCAGGCTATCGAGGCAATTTTGTATCTTTGGCTCAAGCTTATTTCTGCTGTGCATGCTTGTGTAACAATCTTCCACAATATGGTAAAAAAAAGTATTTTATAGACAGATAAGTCAAATAATGAAGGAAATGGAGCCATAAAGTGAGGGACAGGATGCAATAATAGACAGTTGCAGCAAAATGATGGAAAAACTAAAATATTATTTTACTTCATTGTTTACCAATAAATGAATCATCTGGGTGCATGCAGAAGAAGAGATCAGAAAAGATGTTCAGGAGAAATATTAAATAAAGCAATTAAACACAAATATTAAAACCACTTGATGATACAAAATACTTCCCTCAACTTAAAGGAATCCAGAGGGGAGAATAGGGAGTCCATATCCTCAATTCACAAGAAATTCGTGTGCATAGGGCTGATACGAGCTAACAAAATAGTTTAACATTTAAGAATTGACGTGGACCATGAACTGGGATCATTGATGACTCAGCTTAATATCAATGGCCAAAAAAATAATGGAATTCACACCAACAAACAAAACAATAAAATATCTGGAAACCAGATATATTTTTTAAATCAACATAGGTTTCAAAACGATAAGTTGTCTTGGAAGTGGTATAATGTGAGCAGACATTTATGGAATAGAGGTAATTTATATAGACATCCCAAAGATCTTTGACAAGGTGTCATCTACAGGTTAATGAATAAACCAAGAACATTCGTCGTCAGGAGATAAATCACAGAATTAATGGCCAATCAGCTTTAAGACAGGAAAAAGGCAGCAAGGGTAAGGACACAAGAGATTTTGGAGATGCTGGAAATCTTGAAGAACACAAAGTGGTGAAGGAACTCAGCAAGTTAGGCACCATCTACAGAGGGGAATAAGCAATCGGGCCCTCAAGTGGAGGCACTTCCTCAAGCCCCTGATGAAGGGTCTCATTTCGAAATGTCGACAGATTATTCACCTCCACCAGCTTGTGTTGCTAAAAGTAAGTCATTCTGAGCAGCAGAAGCTGGAACTTGATGTGCCAAGGAATAGTGGTGGAACCACTATTTATAATTTATATTAATGATTTAGACTTTAGAAACATAACACATCGAAACATTGAATGACACCAAGTTAAGTGAAACTAGACAATGGAGAATATTGAAGAGCACTGTGACAAATTATAGGAAGATGCTAAGAAACTTGTATAACTGGTATGCAAATAGAAAATGGATTTCAACACAGATTACCTGTACATCAAGGAAATCAAGTGAATTCATATTATATTCGATAAAGTGTTACAGTTTCTAAATTACTAGCTAAGGCAGCTCTAGATCAAAAATCAGGAGACATGAATTTAAATTCTTATCTCTCTTGAAGGGATTTTAAGGGAGAAATAATCTAAGTCACTGTAACCATTAAACAACTAGATTGTTTTTTTTAAAAAAGGGTTGCTCATAGCCTACAGTGAAGGGAATGTGCCATATTTTAAAGAATGGAGATTGATAGATCTTTTTTCAGGTATTAAATAAGCCAAGTGAATTGGGGTATGATTTCAGACATGATTTTATTGAACGATGGAACAGGTATCAGGGGCCAATTGGTCTAGTCTTGTTTCTGTTTTTTTTTATGTCCCAGGTATGATATGCTATACAAGGTATCACATATACATTTTTTCAAACCCGGCAATGTTAGAAGTATATCTATTTCCTCTGCTGTAAAACACTTCAGAGCTTCCTTCCCCAGATGACTTTTACCCATGACTATAACCTCTGATAATTTGAACAAACACATGCACTAAATATTTAATAGCCCTCAGTTAATTGGCAGTTAGAAAAATTATCATGACAGAAATGAAAATGATTAATTTGAAAGAGAATGGAAACCTTCCAAAATCTCAGACATTGCATTTCCTTTAGAAGCAATTTTAACGTGAACTCTCTGATAGAACCTTAGGTGGAAACTTGCCAACAAGTTCATGTTCATCTATTCAAAGCCTGTAAGCTCTTCATGCAAACAAATTATTTTCTTCTGAGCTAATCCAATGGTTCAGAGAATCAGCTGTAGAGGTCAGCCAGTTGCAAAGTAATCTTAGGTACCCTCATAGAAAGGTTTACCTGCCCTGACAGAATTTCAGTGTTTCCCCATTTACAGGATCCCAAAACAACCACAATTAGCCTGCTCCATCACTTGTCCAATGCTGTTGGGTTGGGTGATTCTCTTCGCACCTTCCCAATGTTAGGGAATCACCTGACGGATTTTAGTATGTCACTGACATTATAGCTTGTCTGAACTATTCTCTCTGATCAAACACAGAAACTTCCAATGTTGGTTTATTATATTATAGAGACATTAGAGGAACCTATCACTGTAGGAATTGGAAAGGAAAGGGCCAAGCACGAAAAATAAATTACATGAAAATAAAGATGAAATGAGCAAAGATATCTATACCTAAAGTAGAAGGGAATATTTGCATTGATGTAGAACAAGAGGAGTCCTTGATAATATAAGTACAAGAGAGATCCAGCAAATACACATTGAGAGAGAGAGAGAAAAGGAAGTTGGTTGCTATGTTATCAGCCCCTAATACAATACCCTCATAGCTTAAAAAATTCTACAAATCCAAATTTCAATCTTAAAAATATTCCTTCCTTTATGAAACCCAATTTGATCGTGGTATAGATAAAATAAAGTCATTATTTATTTCTGTACTGTGTACGTGATAGTCTCATACCTAAGAATTCTGTTCCCTACCCATGGAGTTCCACATTAGAGCAGATGGTAGATAAGTAAAGAGATAATCTAAAGACTTCATGATAGATTTGGGTTAAGTACTGTACCAGGAATACCAGCTCCTGATGCATGAGACTAATACAGCTGATCACAGCACCACAAAGTCCTAGTCAGCACCCATTGCACTGTTGATTCTAAATATTGGCATTAAATTTACTGACTACTCTGCTACATCATACTTTAATAAGTCATAAGAAAATGAAGTGGACTATGTGAATTTGTGAACAAAAGGTTTGCCACCTGTCATCTTGTGCTGCTTAGTAAATCACTGAACAGCTAACGTTTTCACTGCTCATCTTATTCGAAGCAATGGGATTGCTCTGCACCTTTTTTACTTCATCACACTTTTCGCTTCTCCTCTCCTGCCGTCCGTATGCCACCTTATTCAGGCATCTCCTCATGTTATCTCTCTCCTGCTGCCTTTCAAATCTATTGTCACCCACACCTCTTACCAGGTTTCTCTCCAAAATGTGCTCTCTGTTTAGTTTCCTTAATGTCTATACTGAGTGACTCCTTAATGATTTTAATCTCCATTTCAGCAACTGTACCTTCTACCTTTCTTGATAAACTTGATCATCAATCTAATCTCTTTGTCTCTAGTATTCTTTCCCATATTTTATTTCACTTTATTTGTCAACTGTGGTCCCATGAATTAATGCATTTATAAAACATTAACAAAATTATTCTTCTGCTGGTTCTGAACCACAACAGCTTTTGACATAGTCACAGTATATATCTGCTACTTACATGAAAAACATAACATGATTTCACTTTTGTATTTGAATGAAAATAAAGTTATCAATTTCTTAATTTTATACTAGCCCTATATTAAGCTTATTCATAATTATCTTCACAAGATTAACACAGTTGTAATTGCTCCATGTATTATTCAGGTAACGGAATGTCTGGTCCTAATCAGTTTGCAAGAAAGGTGCAAATAAGGAAAAGTTATCTGGAGAATATTTGCATATTTTGGTTTAACAGATGTGAAATGTTCCCTAACTTCTAGACAGTTTAATTTAATAAGCTTATTCTAATATCAGACAATAATGATGATGGCATCTGTTAGTCTTGTGAGACCATGCATCTGCGCCTGTGGAGTGTCCTCTCCAGGGTGTAGGCCTGGGCAGGGTTGTATGGAAGACCAGCAGTTGCCCAAGCAGCAAGTCGCCCCTCTCCACGCCACCGATGTTGTCCAAGGGAAGGGCAAAGGCCAATGCAGCTTGGCACTAGTGACATCACAGAAGTTTCCAGAGCAAGGTTGAAGGCAATGTTGGACTGCCTTAAGGATCCAGCTCCGGATTTATCCTCAGGGTTTACTCCCGAAGCCACAAGGCAGCAGAGGTTTGAAATCAGAGTTTTCCCTTTTTTAGGTGGACTGCCTGATGCACCATCAATAACTCTCTCTGAGACGTGAAGGCGAGATATCGGCTTTTATTGACTGGAAGAAAGAACAAGCAGTAGTTGACCACCATACTACATCCTGGAGACTGAGGGCCGGGCTCAGGCCTCAATCGCCTTTATACCGGGGTCTGTGGGAGGAGCCACAGTCAGTGGGAGGGGCCACAGGAGCAGTCAGCGGGGGCGTGTCCAGACAGGTATATGTAGTTCACCACACTGCCTTCCCAGGCTGACAAGATCCATCTACCCAAAGCACTGGTTTTAAGGCACCAGGACTCGCCTTCGCCCCTTCTCCTGTCAGTAGAAACAGTTCCGACGGACTTAGAGACTAAGCCACATGAGAAGGCCAGGAATTGGACTTGGTTGTCAGAGGCTATTTGAGCCGTATGCCGTGAGGAGCACTTTTAGGTGGTGGGAGCTTGTCCCCACTACCACTCCTCGGCTTGACAACCTTGGAATGATCAGACAATATTGAACAGTTTTACTGTTATCTAAGTTAAATATCTGGCACATACAATGCCTTATAAAAAGTATTCAACTTCTAACCCTTTGTTCACATAAATGAGTAATATAACCAGGGGTTTTGATCAGCATAACTAAGAATTTTTATTTGTGAATCACGTACTCCTTTTTTCAGAGTGCAATATACAGGGATAATTGTGAAGCATGAAAAATAAAAATTAAAAAAGAAATATCAGAAATATCAGCAGTTTGAAGGTATTCACTCCCCCTTTTCCCAGTACTTAGATGAACCAATCCCGCAGCTATTACAGTCAGTAGTCTTTTTGGAAATGTCACTACTAGCTTGATGAAACATGATGGAGCAAGACTTACCCATTCCTCCTTGCAAAATTGCTCAAACTGTACCAAGTTAGTTGGAGCACTGGTGGACAGCAATCTTGAGGTCTTACCAGAGATGATAAATCAGGTTAAGGCCAGGACTCTGACTGGATCACTCAAGGACATCAATTTTCTTCATTTGAAGCCATGCCTTGGCTGCTGTGGCAGTGTGCTTTGGGTTGTTGTCCTGCTGAAAGATGAACTGCCTCTCCAATTTAAACTTCCTGGCAGAGGCAGGCAGAATTTTATCCAGGATCTCTCTGTAATTAGTAGCATTCATCTTCCTTTCAACATGACCAGATTTCCAGACCCTGCTGCTGAAAAGCATCACCATAGCATGATGCCACCTCAACCATACTTTACAGTAGAGATGGTGACACCTAGCTGATGCACTGTATTAGATTTGTCACACTCACTGCTTAGTATTGAGACCAATAAGTTCCACTTTAGTCTCATCCGACCACAAGACCTTCTTCCACATCTTTACAGTATCTTCTAACTGACACTTTGCAAAGTCTTGACAGTAAGGACATTGTTTTTATAGCCAGGGCTTCTTCCTTCCCACTCTTCTATGAATATCCTTTCTGTGCAAGGCATTGGAGATTGTGGAGCCATGAACTTCATCTGCAGTTGCAGCATCAACTTCTGCTGCTCACTCAGAGTAACCGTTGGTGTCACTGTAGCCTCTCTTACAAGTGCTATTCTTCTCCAGCAACTAAGTTTAGAGGGGTGTACTGACCTAGGTAATGTGGCTATGGTTTCACATTTTTCCTAATTTTTCATGATGTACTGCACTGAGTTCTAAGGTACTGTATGTTCAGTGCCTTTGAGATGGTCTTGTACCCTTCCCCAGATTTGTGCTTCTCTACTATCATTTCCCCGACTTGTCTTAAATGCTCTTTTGTCTTTGTTTTGGTCTGGTCTGTTGCAAATTTATGAAACTTTACAGAGAAAGGGGTTACTTATTCTTATAAATTCATGGAAATCAGGTGATCCTCCAATTTTCTACAGCAACAATTTGGGTGAGTAGATAAGGTAATAGTATTTTGCACCTCAGGAAAGTTAGCATAGTAATTACAAAGGGGATAAAGACTTTTTAAGCCTCACAATTTTTGCTTTTAATTTTTAATACATTGTTGACTGTTTTTGGAATTTTTCTTTTGATTTGATGATGTTTTGTAGATTAGCTTAAAAATCTTATATCTTACATCCTATATTTTAAATTTGGAAAATGTAACAGTAAGATGTGAAAGTAGTTGTGCAGGCCGAATCCTTTTTCAAGGCACTACATTGTCATTCAGCACAGTTATCTAATAAGTCCACTAAGCCTTATCAATATGCTTTTGAAGTTCAAAGATCAAAGTTAAGTGTATTATCAAAGTATATAAATGTCACCAGATTCAACCCTAAGACTTATTTTCTTCCAGGCATTCACTGTAAGTACAAAGAAACACAATAGAATCAATGAAAGACTGCTCAGGAACAAGATAGACTAACAACCAATGTGCAAAAGACAACAAACTGTGCAAATACAAAAAGAAAAAAAATCATAATAAATAAATAAACCAACAATAATTATCGAGAACATGAGATGACGAGTCCTTGAAAGTGAATCCATAGGTTGTGGGAACAATTCAGTGATGGGGGTGAGTGAAGTTATCCATTGTGGTCCAAGAGCCTGATGATTGAGGAGTCATAACTGTTCCTAAATGTGTAAGTCCTGAGGATTATGTACCTCTTTCTGAATGGCTGCAGCGCAAAGAAAACATGGCCTGGATGATAGGTGCTGCTTTCCTGAAATAGTGCTACATTTAGATGTGCTCAATGGTGGACTTCTTGTAGGAATTTTCTGTTCAAGGGCATTGGTGTCTCTGTATCAGGCTGTGATGCAACCAGTCAGTGTTCTCTCCACCACACATCTATAGAAGATTATCAAAATTTCAGATGACATGCCAAATGCTCTGAGACAATAACACCAAGGAATTTAAAGTTGCTGGCCCTCTCCATCTCAGATTCCGTGATGAGAACTCGCTCGTGGACCTCCGGTTTCCTCCTCCTGTAGTCAATAATCATCTCCTTGGTCTTGCTGACATTGAGTGAGAGGTTGTTGTTGTGACACCACTCAGCCCTCCTCTATGCTGATCTGTTACCACCTGTGGTGTCACCAGCAAACTTAAATACGCTATTCGAGCTGTGTGTAGCCTCACTATCATAAGTATAAAGTGGGTAGATCGGGGGCAAACCACACAGCCTTGTGGTCACCTGTGCTGATTCTGATTGCAGAGGCGATGCTGTTGTCAATCCAAACTAACTGTGGTCTGCAGGTGAGGGAATCAAGAATCCTGTTGTCCAGGAGGTAATACTTGATCTTGGAGTTTATTGATTAGGTTTGAGGGCATGATAGTATTAAATATGGAGGTATAGTCAATAAAGAGCATCCTGATATATGCATCTTCACTGTCCAAATGTTCTAGGGTTGAGTGGACAGCCAATGAAATGGCATCTGCTGTTGAACTCATTGTGACAGTAGGCAAATGGAAGTCTTTTCTCAAGCAGGAGTTGCTATGTTTCATCACCAATCTCTCAAAACACTTCATCACAGTGGGTGTAAGTGCTATTGGATGAGAGCCACTGAGGCAAGTTACCACGCTCTTCTTAGGCACCAGTATAATTGAAGCCTGCTTGAAGCAGATGGATACCTCAGATTGCTGAAGCGAGACTTTAAAGATATCAGTGAATACTCCAACCAGTTGATCAGCATAGGTTTTAAGACTTAAGTAGCCCATATAGGACTGATCTTTTTTTCTATGGGTTCATCTTCCTCTCACATTAGCCTCAGACACTGAAATCACAGGGTCTTTGGGGGTGGTAGGAGTTTGTAAAGATGCCTCCACGTTTTGATGATTAAAGCGAGCTTAGAAAGCACTGAGTCCATCTGGGAGCAAAACCTTTTGTCACCTATGTTGCTTGGTTTCACTCTGTAGAAGGTGATAGCATTCAAGCTTTGCCACAGCTGTCGAGCATCCTTCAGTGATACAAGTTTGATCCGGAATTGCCACTTTGCATGTGAGATGGCTTTCCAGAGATTGTACCTGTCCAGGTGTCATGGAAAGTTAAGGGCCGGAAAGAAATGGAAATGGCCGTAAACCATTAGAGGAAATGGAAGAGATGACTATGAAGTTTAAATATCTGTAGCTGGTGGAGGTTGGTGTTTATTGGAAGCTGAAGGAGGAACTGGGTACTTGTAAGAAAAAACAAAATCCAGTTGGTAGGAGATTTTCAGTTATACTTGATTTCTACAGCATGCAACATTGAAGCAATTTGGCTTTAATATGACTATGACATTTGAACATCTGTAGGCTGGTGGAGGTTGGTGTTTATTGGCTGGTATTTTCAAAAATATATTTTGTTGAACCTGGGATATATTTACAATCACACCATAAATGATGGAAAATGTATGAATCAGTTCTGTGAACTGTTTATCCACCTGGAGGAAAACATAATTAGATACCTCTCCTGCCTGAAAAAGATACATTGAAAATAATTTCTCCAGTCAGATGGTCCTTGGAAATTGGGATATGGTTGATGTCATGGTGGCATCCATGAACAACAAGATGGTGTGTAGTTAGAAGAGTAAAAGCTCAGCTTCAACCTGGAGCTTAAAAACAGCAATTAGCAACAATGTAGACAGAAACCTATTCAGTTTTAGTGATCTCTTCTTCCACCATCTTATCCTCCTGTTTAGGAGATTTTAGCTATTAATCCAGAGTTAAGTTCCCTAATGTCAATTTCCACCTGAAGCTGACCTGTAGGTCATGGAAAGTTAAGGGCAGGAATGAGAATGGGAAATCGTAATCCATTAGTGGAAATGGAAGTGCTGACTATGAAATTTAAACATTGTAGGTTGGTGTTTATCGAAGCTGGAGGAGGAAGTGGGTATTTGTAAATGCTGGAGTCAATGTCATCTGCTTTTGGAGAACCTGCTTAAATTTTCCTATCTTGTCGATTCGCCAAGTGTTTATCCAACAATCAATAGTTCTGAGTGCTAAACAAAGTAGCAAAAGGTTACTAATTTGATAATGGAATGGGAAAAAATGCTACAGATAGTAATTCAAAGTCAGCTGGGAGATGCTGGGAGAAGTGGAAATTAATTATATTTTGGATGAAGGGTTATTGATTGATGTGAAGGACCAGCAGGAGTTAATGCTCAGGTTCACAACCATTATGAAATTAAAGTAAGGCAATGGAATCCATATCTTTTGGCAAAAGGTACAGAGCAAAGGTATTGTGCTAAAATAGTGAACTCATACTGTCTAAGATAAAAATCTCATAGATACCTGATACGTACTATTGGAATTGGCACCATTGAAGCATGCTAAATCAAAAAGAGATTTCAGATTGAGTATAAAGCTGTTTAGTGCAAGGAAATATATGGATGGAGGAGGAAATACTAGCACTACTTTACTCATAACTGCGCAGAATTGGAAAAAGGTTATTTGAAAGGTGTTAAAACAATGAAGCACTGGGACAGAGTAGATAGCAACAGACTAGTTCCATTGATTGAGATAAATAATTTCTAGGCCATAAGGAGGATTCTTAGAAACAAGTTTAAGTGTAAAAGATTTACAACAGAGTGGCAAGTAAAACTTTTTACAAAGTAATGCTGTAAATTGCACAGCTGGAATTGAAGACTAAATCAGACCATTTCACAAGTGTGGGTATTTGGAAAAAGCAGGAAATAAATGACATGGGAACAAAACAACATGCAGGAGAAGGATTACTGCAGTATAACACAGAGAACGGCTGCTTAACTATATAGCCTGTTTCCATAGTGACATATCTACATAAATCTCCACAAGTCTATGAGAAGAATACATGACCCGGATCACTTGTCGCCTCAAGCAACACTTTGTAGAAGACAGTGCATGTATGCTGAGCACCTGCCACAGTAAATTCATTTTAATGTAGCCCAACAATAAAAGGCTGTTTAGTGTAAGGAAATATAAGGATGGAGGAGGAAATATTGTCACAAACTTAATCAGAATGGAAGAGATTTGCATATCTCCTTTCTCAAACCTCCTCCATTCTGAATAAAGTAGTGCTTCCATTTCCATCTCCATCTATATTTCCTGGTGCTAAACAGCATTATATTCAATCAGCAATGAGCCATCTTTTGATTTAATGTACTTCATATGTGCAATTTCCATTATACACATCATATAGGGTTGATATGAATTCACTATTTCAGAACATCACCTATATTGTATCTTTCTAAAAGCTGTAGATTAGTTAACATGATTGAATTTTCTTAAGGAAATAATGAGAGATACTGCAGGTATTGGATCTGATAATGTAGTCATAGATCTTAACAAAGTGTCTGATGGAGGGCTACATTGGCAGTTTGATCATGAAAATAAAATAATGTCCCATGGGATGCAAAAGAAGGTAAAGCTGGTTTAAAATTTTGCTTAGTAGGATAAAAAAAAGGGTGATAATTGATGGGAGTTTAGAAGCTTTTGTGTAATGAGGTTCCAGAGGACTTAAGCCCAGAGGCAATGATCAAAAAACTTTGTCCATGATACAAAAATTGATAGCTTGGCTGGTAGCGAGAAAGGATGTTGCATCTTGCAGGAAATTATCAAAAGAATAGTTAGGTATACACAAACTGAATGTAATATAAAGAAGTGAAGAGCAATTACGAAAGAATAAACTTTAATAAATGACAGGCTTGAAGGAGCAGGATCCTGGAATGTATTTCCTCAGATCTCTGAGAGAGTTAACTGTGCAGAAAGGTACTTGCCTTTATCAGCCAAGCCACAGCAAACAAAATCAGGGAGATAACATCATAAAGGTACAGGATCCCATTCTAATGAGAACAATATCAAGTATGAGTTACCTCATAGATTTGAGCACTGTCTACAGTGCTGGCTATTATGCTACAAGGGAGATCTGATAGTGCAGTAGAAGATTTTCCAGGTCAGAAAATCATTGTTGAAGTAAGTCTGACAAGGCTGGGGCTATATTCAAAGGGGGAATTTAATTAAGATGTATAAGACTGAGAGACCAAAACCAGGTGACCTAGAAAGACCTATTTCCCTTGACAGATAGGATTAGAAAAAAATGGATGTTCATCCAATGTGTAGTGAGGGGCCTGGAACTCGTTCATGAAAAGGTGGATGCATAAATCCTCAGCACAGTTAAAGAACTACAATACATTAACAAATTACACTCAATGGCCACTTTATTAGGTGCCTCCTGTACCTAAACAAGTGGACTCTGAGTTTATGCTCATGGTCTTCTGCTGCTGTAGCCCATCCATTTCAAGGTTCAACATATTGTGCGTTCAGAGATGGTCTGCTGCACACGACTACTGTAAGGTGGTAATTTGAGTTACTGTCACCTTCCTGTCAACTTGAACCAGTCTGGATATTCTCCTCTGACCTCGCTGATTAACAAGGCACTTTTACCCACAGAATTGCTGCTCACTGAATAATTTTTGATTTTTGCACCATCCTCTGTAAACTCCAGATACTGTTTCATGAAAATCCTAGGAGATCAGTAGTTTTTGGGACACTGAAACTTTCCATCTGGAACCAACCATCATTCTATGGTCAAGGTCATTTATATCACGTTTCTTCCCCATTCTGATGTTTGGTCTGAACAACAGCCTCTTGACCATCTCTGCAGGCTGTTAGGCATTAAATTGCTGTTACATGATTGGCTGATTAAAAATTTGCATTAACCAGCAGGTGTACAGATGCACCTAATAAAGTGGGTACTGAGTTTATGCATTACAAAGTTCAGGCTGAAAAGTGTGAAGTTAGGATAACTTAGTTTGTTCTTTGTCCATTTTGGACGCAATAGGCCAAATGGATGTCTTCTGTGCACATAAGTTTCCACAATTGTATGATTCAAAACTGTGTTCAATAATCACGTCACTGTATCTCTGTAGTCTTCCAGGATATCAGTTTAACACATGCATGTTGTGTAATCAATGCCCAGAATAATCAGCAAATCACTGAAATGTGAAAGCAACAATTCTAAGTATAGACTGGCTAAGCTGTCAAGAATCTTGTATGTGGCATGACATCGAAACTTATTCTTTAAAGAGATAACATATTGAATTGGATACTGAAATCACCAAGGTAAACAAAGAGATGAGCAGAGAAATGTAGAAAAGATAGAACATGATCCTGACCCTGAGATGTGGAATGTTCTCATGCAGGACCTTATGCCATAACTTGGAAAAACAGTCACTATGGTAACATGCCCATCTTACCATATAACCATATAACAATTACAGCACAGAAACAGGCCATCAAATTCCTTCAGACATAGACCATCCAACCTACCTTAATTCCTTCAGGAAATCCTGAAGTATTCCACTCTGCCACAAATCTGTACAACTACACTCTGTATCCACACATTTGGTACAATATTATTTTCAATATCACATGATGTGAGTGAGAATGTAGTGTTTACTTTTACAGTACATCGAGTTGAAAATGTATGATGATTATTCTAAGATTTTTACAGGGTGCATTTATATTTTAACCAAAAACTTTGGAACTTCAAGGTTAGGTCCCCCATTCTAGTCCAACAGCAAAATATTGATGGAGAACATGTCCTATTATAGCATACACATTACATTGTGCTCTGTATCACATGTCCATTACATACACTACAAATATCCCATTGGCTCTAGCTGTATGCAGCTTCAGAGTTCAACTCAATAGCCTGTCATGATGCTGCCACGATTCTTTGGCCTTTATACATACATAGAAAATCAGTCTAAAGAGCAAAAATTCCTCATCCAAATCTAAGGTTCAAAGCCAATTATAATAAGAACAACATGTAACTTTATACTTCTAAATGATTTTTCGTGTTGTTTTTAATTTACTGTTGATTAAAATTATGCAAAAAGAGTTGTCAAGGTAACCAGAGCCTAGTGAACTAACCATTTGATGAGCAGGCTCCATTTTAAACTGTTTTACAGAATGTAACAAGCCTGAGATGTAGAGAACGCTTTTGTTCCAGAAAATGGTAAATTGCAAGATGTAATTTCCTATTTGAATCTTGTCAGTTGGACTGGAATATTGCCATTGATAAATCACCACTTAACTCACTGTAAATTTAATGGGTATTCCTTCCTTCACTGTTGCTATGGCAATTGGAGGAAGAATGGTACATTCATTAAGCCATGGATGCTCTTATGGCATGATTAAACATACTTCCACAGGAATATGTGCTAGGGGAAATACAGAAACTTGATGCGGCAGATGTAAATTCTTTGTGGAGAAGGACTACAGTCTAATATCTTTCTTTTACTGAACATTGAGTGTCTTCATTGGGCTGGGCCCCTCAAAGACTCAGTTTGTATCACCCCAGGAGGCTAGGTGAGAGGCAATGGTGCTCTGTATACAGAATTTGCTAAAATTACACATATATAAAACCAGTAGCACCATGAATGTACGTACAGATTGAATGACACTTAAAATGTAAAGAAGGCCATGTATTTGTTACATTTCATATATGCATGTTTTGTTTGTTTTAAAAATAAAAAGAATAAATGTATTCACTATTTAGAGTCAATCAACACCATAGTATGGTACCAGCGCATAGCATAGCAGGAAATGCCCCTAGAATCTGGGACATATCTTTAGTCTATTGCTGTGCTTTCCTACCCAGCAGCTGTATGCTGCCATTCCTCCCCGTTTCTTGCCAAA
Source organism: Hemitrygon akajei (assembly GCF_048418815.1). NCBI lineage: Eukaryota > Metazoa > Chordata > Chondrichthyes > Myliobatiformes > Dasyatidae > Hemitrygon > Hemitrygon akajei. The sequence continues at coordinate 57,152,486 of NC_133128.1, forward strand.
CTCTAATCAACTTAATAGTGATTAATCTTTCTATTTTTTTGTGATAATAGCATTTTAAATAAACACTATCATAGGTTACTCCTGGTCTCTCCCACCAATGCTTTCTCCTGCAACTTTAGGTTTCTCATGGCCATTTGTTTTTGTCTTGTTCTTTTTGCTCCTTCCTGTTGTCCTGCATGGTGAACTGCATGCCAGATTGCCGTACTAGACAGCCCCCAGTGACCAACTGTTCTGGTGGGATGAGTAATTAAGAGGTGGATGGATACTTCAGATATGCAGAGGGGAAGTGGTGACAGCTGTTCTGAAGTGACAGACTTGCAAGGCTCTCCAAACCATTCTAACAACTTTCTACAAGAGCACCATTGAGAATGTCTTGTCTGTCTGCATCATTTTGTGACACAGAAGACCGCAAGACCCTACAGATGACAGTAAAAACTGCTGAGAAAATCACTGGGGTCACTCTGCCCCCATGTGTGACATTTACTGGGAATGTTGTATACAAAGGGCCCAAAGCTTTGTTGAGGATCCCTGCCACACATCCCACAATCTTTTTGATCTACTCCCATCAGTAGAGAGATAGAAGAGCATCAGAACTTGAAGTCCTGGACTAGGTAACAGCTGCATCTCCCAGGCCATGAGACTAATGAATAATCTGCCATCACTGAGGTTTCACCACAAGGACTGTTCACTGTTTACCTATGCTGTGCACTTGATATGCATTTTGAATTATATTTTATTAAATTTTTGAGGTAGTATTTTGTTTTATGTGCTGTAAAATGATATATGTGTTGTGGATGCATCACGGTCTGGAGGAACATTGTTTGGTTTGGTTGTCCATGTGATAATAAATTTGAACTTGAATTTGAAGAACTCTGAAGAAACACTCAGATTCTCCTGACCATAGAAAATACTTCTGTGATTCTCACAGCCACTACGTGTCATCATCAGTGCAGTTAAGGGCTGGGAGCATTCTTAGTTTTTAAGTTTTCAATCTTCTACTTGACTTTTCCGAATTGTAGGGGTTGGGGAGCCATGAGTTGAGGCAAAACTCAGTCATATTTCTCAGGGATCATGAAAGCATTTGAATTAACTAGTGAGCTCTTCACCCTGAAGGAAAGGTAAAGGGGGAATTGTTCATCTTCTACACACAATACTGCAAAAACAGGATTCAAGATGAGGTTATGCGCTGTCTAAAAACAAATACCGTAAATAGATACGTAGTATGATGCTGTTAAGTTAATAGCGTATTTACACAACTGAAAGATTGTTAGCCCCTGAATTCCGTATTCATAATTCTTTTGGAGAAATAGTTCCCAGTTCATTGTCAAATTATTGAATATTATAGTGGCACATAAAATTGTCAAATTATTGAATATTATATTGGCACATAAACAAAATGGAAAATGTTTAAATGTGCATGTTTTCATGTTTTTGACAAGAGAAATGTTTCTAACACTTGATTACAGCAGTTTGCCTGTCAGTCAAGTAATATTTGAAGAAATTGCAGCTTTTAAGAAGAGAAATGAAGGGAATATTTACATTCCTGGGCATTAGTTAAAGAAGTGGAGAGAAATTACCTTTTGTAGGCACCAAAATTTACAGTAGCCAGTTCAATGCATAGCTTATAAACTAATTATCTATTTTACCATGCTAATTTTAAAGCAAATGGAAACATCCCACATAGGCAGAAGGGATAAATGCTGAATGACTAACATGATTTGTTCTACTCTTGTCCAGTTATCACCAGAAATTGTAAATACTATTTGCTAATTCCAATATTTAACCAATATTGCTAAAACCCTTAAGCTTTTAGGTATAGCCCTCTGCTCATTTTGCTTCTTGGTGACATTATCACTTATAAAATGTAAAACAGTGGCTTTCAGCTCTGTCCCTCCATCACTTCTCCCACGCTGTTTCCCTGCTGTCAATCAGTTAGTCAGTTTGCAATATATTCTCAAATGAATCAGCATAACTTGTCATGTTGCTAAGAAAAGTTTGCTAAGCTGGATCTTGATTAGATCCATCCAGATCATCTGCAACTGTCTGTGGCTGATTCTCAAGACTCACAATCTTACTGTCCAATTATTGTGAAGCTATGAATGTCCCTGTTTTTTACAATATCAAGAACTACTTCATTTTATCATCTTCCTCCTCTGCATCTTTGTCTATCAGGGTGTGCAAAGCCAATGACTTCTTTCCTCCAGCTCTTTTATTTATTTAGAGATATGGTGTGGAATAGGCCTTTCTGGCCCTTCGAGCAATGCCACGCAGCAACCCCCAACAACACGAGTTTAACCCTAAATGAACCATGGAAGAATTTACAAATGAACATTCAACTTAGCTGGTACATCTTTGGACCGTGGGAGGAAACTGGAGCACCTGGGAGAACCTACGCATTCCACAGGGAAGATGTACAGTCTCCCTAGGGGGACACTGGGATTAAACTCTGAACTCCAGAGCCCTGAGTTGTAATAGTGTCGTGCTAATCTTTACATTGCCATGGTGTCTTTTTGAACTGCTGACGCTTGCAACATTTCCTGCTCAGCACTTTCTTTGCCTTCAACCTTACTCCACCAACAGTGCAGTTTAAACATTCCCAAAAGGCCCTTGATTATATTTCCAGCCACTAACCCTCAGCCCCACTCCAAGCTGACTGCCACTCTACATAGGCAAGAACCACTCAACCTTGCACTTAGCTTCCCCTGTTCCTCCTTCCTCGGAATACTTGTACATCCTACCCTTCCATCGTTGATGATTGGTGTTCCTCACTGCCTAGACCCCAGAGTATCACACTTTCCTGTTCCTTCTCTACCTCTCTCCTTTTGATCGAACATTGGTAATCCTTTCAAATATTTTCCCATAACTTGTTGCTCAGCTTTTATTCAGACACAAATGTTAGTGAAGTCCCATACTTCGACTTGCAAGCCATTTCTAGAGACTTCCTAGGTCTAATAATTGTCCTTTGCCTTTTGTCTTCCCCCCCCCCCCCCCCACTTTCTGAATTCAACCCATCAGGAAAGATATGTCATCGTTGCCAATGGCCTCCAGTTGTACTCACCTCCATGTCTTCTGTTGCAGTGACGCCAATGGTTCCAAGCATTCCATTAACTGTTATTGTATTTGTGCAAAAAAAAAAGCTTCAGTTACTTCAGAAAACAAACATCCATTTCCATTTTACCACCTGAATAAACTGCAGGCTATTTTTGAAAACATTGCCATAACAACAAATAAAGTAGTCATTTCGCCATCAGTATACACAGCAGAATTTGCACACTATTGCTGGAACAATAACAGAATATTCCACGATTCCAGTAACATTGAGTAATTTTTTGTTTATGGTAAGAGTGCCTGCAATATTGTTGTTTGAAATCTGTTATGGATTCACAATCCAAATGTCGTTATAAAAATGAATATTTGTAGAAGGCATGTCAAAATGTCAGAACTGGCCCTTAAAACGCAATAACATAGAGAATGAATCATAGATTTTGGACTGAATTATACTCTTTAAAATGTAGGGCTGAGCTCAACTGATTTTGGTGCCCTATACCTTATTTAGGCAAAAAAATGGAGCACTGTTGATTTCAGGCAACTTTGTTGCCAAATTTGCAGCACCATAAATGGTTCAGGAAAGTTTTAGCAAAGTGGGACAATCAGCCAGGTGACTGTGACAGTGATTGGAAAGATTGACAAGCAGTAGCTCACAGCAGTTCATAGTTTTAATGTGAAGTGCAAAGCAACAGGCAAAACATTGCTGGCTGGCTTGGCTTGAAGAGCCAGGAGGATCAATTCTACGCTGTATCTCAATAAATAAATAAATCTCAGAGTCAAGATTGAAATTTTTAATGTAATAATTTTTGGATTTTTATAGAGAAACAATATATTGCACCAAGATTTCTGCCTCACTATATGAAACTGCTAGATTAGGTTATGAGTTGAATGCTCCGAGAGTAAATCTCTAATTTTCCATGTGACATCACCTCCCATCAGGAGCAGAGGATGTTGCAAGCATACCATCCATGTAGCTTTGTACCATTCCAGCTTCTAATAGCACAACAGAGGCATTTTCCGTGGGAACGGAACATGCTTTAAACAAACTAGGGCATGATCTTTTCTGTGGACATCTGGGGCTTATCACACATTTAGATCATTATCGTATTCAGTGTACTGACACAGTACTTCCTATATTTTAACAGGCGAGTAAAGCTGGAGTGGAGGAGTAAGAACTGAGCTATTTCAGAAAATGTGCCAAGATTATAAAGGACATTGGCAGAAGTGTGCAAATGTGTTTGCCACTTAAACACTCACCCTCTTAAATATGCCCTGAATATCCAAGAAGAGCAAAGATGTGGATTTTCAACATAGAAAAACAACGCATCAGCTAGTTTGGGTTAATTTTCCTAATAGATTTTGAGTGTACAGGAGATTGCTAACAGATTTTTCTATAATACTTATAAAATTCCAAACGTACTGCAGGAACCTATTTACAATGGATTTGCAAACTGGAAGACCTGCATAAACCTAAGTGTACAGGCTGGCTTCAGTTTGAACTAAATTTAGTACCTTATACTGCTGCATCGGATCTTTAAAATCAGTATTGTGGTCTGCTTTGTTTTGAAAATATTGCTGATTAAACAATTGGCCTGGAAAATATAAGTAACATGGCAGCAGGAAATGGAATTCTTCTTTTATTATCTGGTTAGCTAGTTTGTGGAAATGCTTTGATTTGAAGGGTGGTTTACATTCAGAGAGTTTTGCCGCACACAGATTTTAATCTTTTCCTCTCATTTGTAACCACGCAGAGAACCCATATGAAGTAAATCAGGTGTTAATGTTGTTTATACCACTGGGTGTGGTGATGTGCAATATTTCTTCCCTGCTAGATTTTGAAGTTATACTACATTTTTGTTTAGAAAAATATTATTGCTCATAATTGTATTTTATAGATCTCAGACTCAAGGAACAATAACATAGTAAATAAAAGAATCCATGAATACATTTGCAACGAGTACGCTTTTCCTGCTATTTAACTTGATCACCTGTCATTTTCATCCAAATCAGTACATTTAAATCTTGGGCGTTTGTGAATTACTGGAACTGCGCTGAATGTGATATTGTATTCATTCTACGATCCTGAGATGTCTTCTGATTTTGATTAGATAGTGGCAGAGGCCTGTATTTCATTAGGAGTTTGAGGAGATTTGGTATGTCACCAAAGACTCGAGCAGATTTCTACATATGCATCATGGAGAGCGTTCTGACTGGCTGCGTCATCGTTTGGCATAGAGTGGCCACTTCACAGGATCAGAAAAGACTACAGAAGGTTGCAGAATCAGCCAGCTCCATCATAAGCACTCACTTCCCCAGCCTTGTGGAAATCTTCAAAAGGCAATGCCTCAAAAAGGCGGTGTGGTGAACTACATATACCTGTCTGGACACGCCCCCCTGCTGACTCCTCCTGAGGCTTCTCCCACAGACCCCGGTATAAAGGCGATTGGAGGCACTGCTCCTCTCTCAGTCTCCAGGATGTTGTGTGATGGTCTCTTGCTGCTGACAGTGCTTTCTTCCAGGTAATAAAAGCCTATCTCTCGCCTCACGTCTCCGAGAGTTATTGATGGTGCATCAGGCGGTATCCATCATTAAGCCACCTCATCAGCTATGACATGCCCACTTCTCATTGCTACCATCAGGAAAGAGGTATAGGAGCCCAAAAGCACATACCGTACTCAGGATTTTAGGAACTACTTCTGCTCTGTCCTCAGATTTATGAGCAGACAATAAACCAACCAATGAACACTACCTCACTATTTTTGCTCCCTTTTTGCACTACTTATTTAATTTAATTTTATGTATACATATTTCTTAATCTAATTTATAGTTTTTATTACACTGAACTGCTGCACCAAAATGACAAATTTCACATGTTCCAGTGATATTAACCTGATTCTAATCTGTTTTACATCATTTAGATAATGAAGGAAAGAAATTCAGCAATTAAAGTACCACAACTGAAATATTCTATAGCTTAAATATATCACTTTCTTAAAAGAAATGGAAAAGAAATTAATTGGATAGGAAATTTTAATACAGTTGCTTACCATTATCAATGTCATCAATTGAGTTGGTATACATCCATTATTTAATTTTACTAATTCTTCAGGCTGCAGTCTTTGCTGACACAGCCAGCATTTACTACCAAGTTAAGAAGGTCATGATGATCATATTAGGACAGTGTATGGCTTGAGTGGGAATCTGCAGAGTCGGTTCTCCTATGTGTTACCTGCCCTTATTCTTCTTGATTGTACAGGTCATGAAATATCTTACATTAATTATATTTTTCCATTCTCCCCACATTCACATCAACTACCCCAAGTATCAAACCAAGTAAGGAAAATGTGGAAAAGGCTGATATATGGCAGAAGAGCCTGTTTCTGTGCTGTCCTCCTTTATGACTCTATGACTATAAAGACTATAATCCCACTGAATGTCTTACAGTCCCAAAGCATGGAATAGTATCTCTTATTCGTATATTCCTATGTTCTAATGTGCTGCCTTTTGTCTCTCCCATGAAATTTCTTAGTACTCCTAATCTATCAAAATAGTGAAGGAGATTTACACCAAAAGGAACTAAAGATTTAAAAGGAAAATGCAAACTACATTCAGATACCCAATTCAGCTGACATAATCCTATAACATGATGGGTGACTGAAGAAGCTGCCTGTTTCAGATTGAAGAATTGGATCCTATAAAGAAACATCAAAGTGAATCATATACCAAGTTCTCTCCACCCAGTTTATTTTACCCCAAAAATGCTGCTAAAGTGCCAAGAAAATATTTGTTGTTGGGAAGGACATCCTACATAATCAGCTTATGAATCTTCAACTGGTGCAAGAAATTTATACTTCAACAATTCATTCTTTGATAGCACACCCTTGTAGCCAGAGTGATCCTCTGCAATGAGTGTTTCATGAATCAGCCACAGATGCTACAGTTAGAACTATAATAGTAATTACAATAATAACTAATTGATAGAGCACTTTTCATTCAGACTATTTAGTTCAAAATGCTTTACAACGGGACAAAAGTAAAAACATGAAAATAAAGTAAAAAATAAAAGTAAAAATATACATGAAAATGAAGGATAAAAAGATGTTAGTTAAAAGCAAGTTTAAATAATTAGGTTTTAAACTGGCATTTAAAATTGTCAACTGAGTTTGCATCCCTTATAGTTTTAGGTATTGATCTCCACACTTTAGGAGCAAAGTTCAAAAAAGCAGATCTGCCAGTTATCTTTTGAAGGAGATTATTTAAATTTAAGAGACTGGTGGAAGAAAACTTGAAAGCTCGAGCAAGATTGTAAAAGGAAAGTGATTTTGTGAGATCCTCCACTCCAAGACCATTAAGAATTTTAAACATTTATAAGATAAATTTAAAATCAGTTCTAAAAGGTACAGGAAGCCAATGAGAAGTAGCTGGGGTAGGAGTGATATGCTCCTTTATCCTAGTTTCAGTTAAAAGTCTATAGATGTTTTTTAACCAAACACGTTATGAAAATATAAAAATAACACTGAAAATCTTCAAACTCAGTCTCCAGCAATTCACAATCTGTTCACTTACAAGCTTAATTTACTATTCGACTGTTACCTAATGTGATTTAAAATAAAATCTACATTATTTCTTACTGAGTTGCACTCCCCACCACTCAAAACAATGGAAGAATACTACACAAAAGTTAACACCTCCCAGTCTGGCCGACTGATTGCAATAGGTGATGGTGAAACATTCCAAATAGTATAGAAACTGCCCTATTTTATCTCACAATATTCAAATGATTTCTAAAAATTACTTTCATAGACTCTCTGTTAAACTCATATGCAAGTCACAAATGGAATGTAAGTATGTATTTCTGCATTAGTTACTTGGATACCTGTCTTGCAATTTTCAAGTCCATATTGATGCAAAAACTACAATGTTTAATGTTAATATTTTGAGATAATAGGATTTTCTATAATTTTTCTAACCATCTACTTTCAGATGATTAAGTAAATGTACATTAAATTTAGATATTCTGGTATGTTGTAAGCAGTTGTGTAATCCTGAACTAACAATGGGAGGCCACACTCAAAGCTGTGCTGAAAGGGGAATTTGTCTCAGTTTTAAAGACCTATTTGTAATCCATGTTTGTTCTCATTGCACCCCACCACCCGTTCACCTAGTCTGCCATCTGCAAGCACCAACTGCTCCATTTTGTTGTCTTAAGGATTCTTTCCCATCTGCAGTGCTTGAGTTACCTACAACTCAACCAACAGGTTCACTTTCCAAGACTTTGCAACTCATGTTCTCAGTATTTTTTTTTGTAATTTACACTTTTCTATTATTTAAATATAAATAATCACTTTCTTCTTAAAATAATTCATTTAGGAGAGGGAGTGGAAAACACTTCTCATGCAAAAGGGTAGCTGGAATCTAGACTCCATTTTCCACCAACATAGCTGTACATGATTCTGGGCTAAAGCCCATCAGTTATATTATTTTCTTGCATTCTGACAGTGCAAGTACATTTTCAGCACTGTCCACCAACTCAAGTATATTGATGGCTTGAAAAAATATCTCCCTTGTAAAGTATCTCCAATGCAAAACACCCTGGTAGACACCTTTAACGAGTAAAGTGATTATTTATATTTACCCAATAAAAATTTTATATACTCCATTTGGTAGAAAACACTTCAAGTAAAGGCAACATCTTTGCATCCTACGAATCAACTTGACAATTCCAAGCAACTCCATTGAAATTGTGTTATAATGTGAGCTTGATAATGAAGTTCTGATAGTTTCTACTAACAGTAACAATAATAGGATGCAAGATATTTTGACAAAGGTCTGTATATTATTCTACTAGAACAGCAAAGATCTCATTGCACAAGCTGCTTATATTAGCTATACATATATATATTTATATAGGAAAGGTATTATTGATAGAAATGTGCTTTAGGCATTTTCCAGCATTTGAGAGTCTTGTGTTAGGCATACAAATGTGCCCTGACCAATGAAATCAGCTGAGTGGAATTGGGATCTCAATAATGAGATTATTGGTCTGTGTAAGGCCATTGTTCCTGCCAATTTCAAATATCCCTGCTAGTGGGTTTGCAGGGCCTTGCAAAAGCAATACTAATTGAGGACCTGGTGGATGGTAGTCCAAGTCTCATATGCATATGGACATACGATGTCCAAAAATACATGTACTGCATTTCAGATGTTTGGATAGTTTGACATCAACATCTTTGTCCTGAGTGAGACAGTACACCAGGAGATAGCTGATTTAAGGGACAAAACAGTGGGTGCACTCTATTCTGGAAAAGCAAACTTTAAGAAGAATGACGTCCTCATGGAATGGTTTCTAGCATTAAGAATATGCTTGTTTGACAACTCAGTAATTCCTTTGTGGAGCAGGTGAACAACTCATGACCCACGGATTCACTGTAATGTACAAACGGCAAATAACTGACCATGGAATGTATAGTTAACACCTCAGAAGAATTCTACTTAAACTGTGAGAAAACTCTGGCCTACATCTCTGAGACAAACTAATACTTGCAGACAACTTTGTCATCAGCGTGAAAAAAACAGGTGACCCTTTGAAATGATATGATCAACAAGGAGAGAGTGGGAAAGATTCCTCTCACAGATTACTTGCTGCTGCAGATTCCAGCATTTGCAATGCCTTGTGTCTCACAGGCAACCTGTTCTCACCCAGCCAACTGGAACTGGAACTATATAATGACCCCAGTCACCAACTTCTTCCCTGAAGTCCACCATAATAGGTATCGGTAAAAAAGAACCAGGACTGGTATGGTAAGTATTACCAAGAAATTGAGGACTTAGTTAACTGCAACACAAGCCACTTCTGGATTGGAAGCTCCAATATGCCTCAAGAGAAAAGAAACAGCACCTGAAAGGTTCATTGGAAAGCCTGTGACCCAGGAAACTAATGGTGAGTGTGAAGAGTATATGATGTCCAGTAACTTTCCAATGGCCACGCACAAGTTCTGCAACACTACCCATCCATGGTTCAAATGCTTAAGACCTGACTCGCTCGACCAAGAACTTAGAATAGAGGTGAACTTATGAAGAACAGAGATGCAATCAATATCCATCACTAGGAAAGATTTAAACATATTTACCCTGACATGAGTGGCTTGACTCCATCCTACAGCAGTCTATATAGTGGAGGCATGTTGAAATTGCGGTAAGATCTGGTAAGATGTCAGCATGCTAAGACACAGTGGCCACTCTGGGTCCAATCAAAGGTGTATTTGTTTGTCCTATACATCTTTCTTACAATAACAAGTGACATTTGGATACTAAGAGCATGAAGTACTTTAGGACTATCCCATCAGCAAGTTGCTCAATAACGATGGAGCTGGATTTATTGTGTACCATTGTTATGTTGTTGCCTGGACTTGTTGCGTACTATTGTGACAAGCCACTGCACAATGCAAATGCTTGTCCTGGATATTTTTGTTGTGGTCGCAAGACCCTGTTGGATATTGGTAATGTAGAATACTGCAAATCCATTTTAATGCTTCACTGGTAAAACTGATGGCGGGGGAGCTGCATTTTCTCAGTTGTGACAACAACTGGATCTACACTGAGTGGTCGTCTGTTGCAGCTGACCAGGAGAGTAACACTGAGGAAACAGGAGAGCATCTGCGGGAGGCGCTGGAATATGTACTGGGCTGGAGATTGGCCCCTTGTATTGGTGCTCCTCTCCAGTGTTCGCTCTGTGCTACCCTCCAGTGTTCATTCAGTGCATCCCTCCATTTTTCACTTGATAGAAAACAAGCTGGACCCAGAAAACTTACCATAATTTACAGTCATGCCACTCAGGGCTGTTTATTTTTTCTTTGTGACTGTATGTTTTTCTGAAATTGTAACCATATGTGATATTTGTGTTATGTGCTATGTATTGTTGGTACTGTGTTTTGCACGTTGGCCCCAGAGGAATGCTGTTTCATTCGGCTATATCCATGCATGGTTGAATGATAATTAAACTTGAACTTGAAAAGGCTATAAAACAGCTTAACTTGAGAGTAGACAATATCCTTCAAGTTCTAGAGTCAATGGATGATGAACATTATCTCAAATTTTTATTTTTATTTTCCACATCTTTGAAGAGAAATACAGAGCCAGGAGGCCTCAGCAATGATATAGTTGTGACAATCTTTTAGAAAGAATATAAATCTGCAACCTGTGAATTCTATAGTGATTCCAAGGAAGTAGAATTACTTCCTTGAAAGAAATTACTTGAAAGTAATTCCAGTCCTTTCCAATTTGCATCAAAATTTTTCCTCTCTGATCCCTTGATTTTTTAATATAGAATTAGCTAAGTTGTTTGAGAATGAACAAAATGCACCTTGGAATTGCTCCCATCCAATGTAATGACAGTTCAGTCTGTAATTCCATGCTCCTGATGCCAACATGATAGTGGGAATAATGTTCTGAAAAGGCCATTGTGATTCTCAGGGAAAAGAAAGCTGAGGGTATACACTGATCCCAAAGCCTTTATTGGTAGAGGCACAGCAAAGGGACCTCAAAATATATGTAGAAACACATATATTTTAATTAATAATTTTCAACTGATGGTTAAAATGCACTTTCTGCTCCTTGCCTGGCTAGAATTATCATGTCATTCATTGGTTCTTTTATCCTCAAAGCTACGCTAAAGAAGCTTCTAATGACAGGCCTCCCCATACCAGCTCCATTAATTTATCAGAACAGCTGACTGGTTATTTCATGGTTTGGAGGCTTCGGTGTCTAAAGGACCCAGAAAGCTATTTTTGGCTGGAGTCAGGGCTTTATGCCTTGGTGCTTGGTATCGTAAGCTATGCTAAACAGGTCAAATGGTAGAGGTCAATCTAAGAATAGTCCACCAGTCCTCCAGGTTCATGAGTTCAGCTGAGGGCTAATAACCCTGATATGTAAAACGAAACTTTTACGACATAGTGGTGAAACAGCAATGAAGAAGTTTCTATATATGAGTGGTCAAGGACAGAGTTGGAGGACCTTCATTTCTGCCTAAACGCCAGTGGCATAATGGGCAGTAAGTAAGCTGACTAATATTTAACAGCCCTTTGGGCCTTTTGATTTACGTTGTGATTAATGATTGACTCGATGCCTTACATTTATTTGACAGTCAATGTACTGAGATAGCAAAAGGGAATAATTTACTAATGACCAGCTAGAACTCTCATCATCATAGAATCCAGAAAGCCAACAAAAGTTGAACAAAAATGTAAGTGTAAAAGTGTTGGCAACTCCAGCATGGGCATACCACATAATCAACTGGCTTTTGCACTCTACCTAGAGGGATTCTTAATTTGTATAGCAAGAAAAATAAGATCTTTATTAAATGAGGAAAATTCAAATACTGAATTTCAGGTTGTGTGCAATTTGAGTTTTACATTACAAATTGTGGTTTCTTGTCAATTCTAACCAGTTTAAGTTTCAAAATCATGACACTTCGCTTTGAAGGGGGATATTGGCAAAAATATTGTTGTTATCAGGAATTTCTGCACATATGCCGATGAATGTCTAGATTCTGATATGGCACATGTTTGTTTATTGTTGCTTCTCTTGGTACACTCTGAGGCTGGAGGCTCAACAGAGTCTCACATAAGAGCATAAAGAATACAAGAACACAAGAATAGGAGAAACAGCCACTTGTACCCTCAGCATGATCATGGCTGATTTATGCTGGCCTCAACTCCTTTTCTGTATCATAATATTGCATCAATTCCTTAATATCTGCAGAGGTTAATATTCCATGCTGGATAGAACTTGGAATGGTGAGCACGAGAAATTCTGCAGATGCTGGAAATCCAAAGTAACACACACAAATTGCTGGAGCAACTCAGCAGGTCAGGCAGCATCTACGGAAAAGAGCAAACGGTCGACATTTTGGGCCGAGATTCTTCCTCAGCACTCAGTAAAGGTCTCAGCCTGAAAAGTCGACTTTTTACCCTTTTCCATAGATGCTGCCTGGCCTGCTGAGTTCTTGCAGCATTTTGTGTGTGTTGCTTTGCATGGATAAATGTTTGGGAGGGAGATTAGAGGGGCGGGTCGAAAAGACAAGGGAATCACAGAGGGAGTGATCCCTGAGGAGAGTGAAAGGGGTGTGAGGCAAAGATATGTTTGGTGGTAGGATCCCTTTGAAGATGGCGAAAGTGGTGGAGAATGATGTGTTGGATGCAGCAGCTTATGGGGTGGTAGGTAAGGACATGAGGAACTCTATCACTGTTAAGGTAGCAGGACGATAGAATGAATGTGGACATTTAGGAAATGGAAGAGATGCAAGTGAGGCAGCATCAATGGTGGAGGAAGGGAAACTTGATTCTTTGAAGAAGGAGGACATCTCTGATGTCCTGGAAAGGAAAGCCTCATCCTGGGAGCGGATGCAGATGAGATGTAGAAACTGAGAAAAGGGAATAGCATTTTTACTTGAGACAGGGTGGAAAGAGTTATAGTCAAGATTACTGTTGGAATTGGTAGGTTTATAAAAGATGTCAGTTAACAGTTTGTCTCCAGAGATGGAGACAGAGAGATTTAGAAAGGGGAGGGAGGTGTCAGAAATGGACCAACTGAAATTAAGGGTAGGTTGAATTTGGAAGTAAAGTTGATGAAGTTGATGAGCTCAGCTTGCGTGCATGAAGCAACACCAATGCAGTCATTAATGCAGCATAAGAAGAGTTGAGGACCATTACTGGGGAAGGTTTGGAACATGGACAATTCTATGTAGTCAAAAAAATGGCAGGAAAAGCTGGGGCCTATGCAAGTGCTCATGGCTGCCACATATGTCTGGACAAAGTGGGAGGAACTAAAGATAAGTTGTTGAGGTTGAGAACCAGTTCTTCCAGATGGAGGAGGATGGTAGTGAAGGGAAACTGGTTGGTTCTTGCATTGAGAAAGAAGCAGAGAGCTCTAAGGACTTCTTGACAGGGGATAGAAGTGTACAGGGACTGGACATCCATGGTGAAACTGAGGGTGTCAGGGCCAGGGAATGGAAAGTTAGTGAGGAGATCAAGAGCATGAGAAGTGTCATGAATGTGAGTGGGAAGGACTGAACTAAGAGGAATAGAATGGAGCTGAGGTATGAGGACACACGTTCAGTAGGGCAGAAGCATGCAGAGACAATGGGGCTACCTGGAGAGTCGGGTCTGTGGATCTTTTCAACACTTAAGAAATATTGCAAAGCTGCAACCAATTCTGTCATGTAATGATGCAGAAAAACTAATTCACGCCTTTATGTCAAATGGACTAGATTACTGCAAAGTACTTTTTACTGGCCTTCCAAAGCAATCTATTGACAAACTTCAACTCATTCAGAATACTACCGCAAAACTTTTAGCTAAAACCAGGATGAGGGAGTATATTATTCTTGTCCTCACTGCTCTGCATTGGCTTCCAGTATCTTTTAGAATTTTAAAGTTCTCTTTCTTACTTTTAAAGCTCTCAATGGTCTAGGACCAGAATACATCACAGATTCACTTTTGTTTTAGAATCCTGTTTGAGCTCTCCAGTCTTCTTCCACTGGTGTCTTAAACTTAAGCAATCTCCCTTTAAAAAATTGGCAGGTCAGCTTTTTTAAGTAATGCTCCAAAACTGTAGAATTCAATACCTAAAATTATGTAGACTCATTCCGGACTTCAATACCAGCTGAATACTCATTTATCTAACATTGCTTTTGATTAGCATTATTTTGTGTTTTATTTTTATGTTGACACATTATCCCACTGTAAAGCACATTGAACTACATCTTTTCAATGAAAAGTGCTCCATAATGAATGAATGAATTAATATTATTATTTAAGACCCTCCATTGGTCAGAGATGTTGCATCCTAGCTGTCTACATGATATGCAAGCCAGTATGCATTTCCGGGCAGTACGATATGGAGAATAAGCTGTTGCCCATGTAGCAGGATTCCCTTTCCACACAGCTGATGAATCCAGAGAAGCAGCAAAGACTGATACAGCTTGGCACCAGCCGTGTCGCAAGAGATGCCAGTCAGTATTGAACTCAACGCAGGACCATCTTAGGGACTCCAGCTTTGGATATTTCCTCAGGGTTTCTCCTGAAGCCTTTCCCATGAGTGGGTAAACCACGAGGCAGCAGAGGACTGAGATCAGAATCTTCCTTCTCTTAGATGAGCTGCCAACCACATCTGGTTAGCCCCATCTGCCCAACACAACCAGTTTTAAGGTGCCAGTAACCTGTCTTTGCCCCATTCTCCTGTTAGTAGAAATGGCTCTGCTAGGCTTAGTAGGTAAGCCACACTTGAACGCTAGGAGCTGGACTTAGTTGTTAGAGTCTATGTGAGACACACGCCATTGGGAGCATTTAATAGGAAGGGGAGGATTAACCCCACTACCACCTCCAGCTATAACAACCTTAAGGAGCTTATTATTGTCTCATTTGCCTTACCATCTCTTCTCATGTAACATGCACACAAGAAGGACAATGGTTATCAGAAAGCCTGCCATACCAAACTATGTTTTTTCAGTTGGAGGGATGGAGTCCACACCACAATAGTCAGTCTTATTCTCTGAAGCACACATTTCCAGAAATTAACTTACAGCCAATATTTCTAGCTGTTATCAATGAAGTCTTGACGTTTCCTCATTTGGTTATGCAAATTTGGAACTCTCCTCTTCAAAAGACAATGGAAGCAATGACTTTGAGAAATTCTTGATAGATTCTTGATGAGGGGTAATTGTTTACAAAGGGTGGATGGGGAATATGGACTTGAGGTTACAATTATTAGATCAATCAAGCTCTTATTAAATGATAGAATAAGACTTGATGAGCTAAGTGGCCTTCTCCCACTCCAAAATCCTATCAACTTGTTAGTAAGTAGCTGCATTTAAAATGGCAGGAGCTACAGATCAGCTTGTGTCATGTCAACCCTGCTTAAATTTCTACATTCTTATTCACTTCTATCTAGCTAAGTATTTTATTTAACTACTTTGACTAAATTCATTACTTCATGAGGCTGACCATCTGTTTTTCAAGGCTCTCAGCAAAAGATCGGTTTTGGCTCGAACACTCAATACAGTTTTCTCTTTTGTTAAAATCACTAAATCCCACATATAATTGCACCTGGGTTTTCACAAAGACTGCAGTAAAACTACTGTCTTGCCATGTATGTCACAAGCTTAACTTTTCAGACATTTTAGAAAAAGCATTTATTTTATTTTTATTTAGAGTAGCCCAATGAGCCAACACTGCCCAGTGACATTCATGTGACCAATTAACCTACCAATGCAGGACGGAACCAGAGCACCTGGAGGAAACCCACACAGTCAAGGGGAGAAGGTACAAACTACTTACAAAAAACAGCAGGAATTGAACATGTCACTGGTGCTGTAAAGCATTGTGCTAACCGTTATGCTACTGTGTTACTTCAAAAGGCTAGTCTGAAAGTCTACCATTAGGTGAATTAGGATTCCCAGGTTTTGAGACGACTGAACAATTGCAACAGATGCCTCTTGCATCCTCTGAGCTATTCTTATTTTGCACGGTGCAAAATGATCAAGGACACTTGGCATCCAATGGTTATCCCTGTTTAATAGAGTGAAAAGAATGAACTGGATCCCTAGTTCCCCAATAATAGCAACATATGCCTTTTAATACTCTGTGAGTATTAAAATAATACCAATATAAAGTAATATAAAGTAATACCAATATTCTAATGGTAAAGGAAAGTTTATCATTCGGATATAATTAAGACACGAATATTTTTCCAAAAGATATTCTTGGCCACTCAGAATATTTTGGGAATGTTGTGGTTGTATACGTATGGTAATCAACTTCCAACATCTGGATTCCATTGAAGCAGATTTAACTCCATTGAAGTTCATGGTCAAAATGCATTGTTGCGACATATTATGCCCAGTCTGCTCCATTAGGGCATGTAGTAAAAGACAAATCACAGATTATATTTATTAATGGCTGTGGGATTACCCTGTGGCATATGCTTTAATATAAATCCTAGTGTGTAACCATTTGAAGCAAATGATCTCCATCAACAAAAAGTGGCAGCAGAACTTTCGAAGTATGACATCAGGGAAAATGCTTCGGGAAGCTGAAATTGGTACCGTCTGCCATTATGCCTACGTTGAGCTAAGGTATGAATAGTCCAGAGGACTGTGCTTAACAATTCAGGGAAAAAGTTCTGATCCTATCACAGGAGCTTCTGAATTTAAATTCAGGAAAGGTGGTCTATTATTGACAACCATGAAACTATTAGCTGATATTAACACCTAGCCCAATTGCAGACAGGCAATAAGTGCTAGTTTGCTGGTGAGGATGTATCTCAAACAATAGAAATATTCACTGGAAACAACTTCAGTGTTTATATTGATCTTCTCACATAAAGTAGCAGTGATGAATTCAGTGTCCTTAAATAGTTGCCTGAAAAACGCACAATATTCTGTTTTGGCCATTTTGAACCTACAACCAAAGAACAGTGTTACATCTAAGCTGTTAGGATATGAAAGCAGTGTCATTATTCTTGTGACATCAGCACTGAAGATTATACTTCCTGAATTCGAAGGCAAAGGCATCATTTAAATTAAGAAGACAAAGTACTTTTTAGGTAAACATTATTGTTCCCTCTCTTTTGTTGTGCTAATTAATTGCACTGAGCTCATGAAAATATTTGCAAAATTGAATAAAATTATGTTAAAAACAGTGCTGCCTGGCACTTAGAACATGCATCCATGAACTGAAACTGGATTTGTGTGGACTGCAGTCAAAGATTTCAAGCAGATCCTGCACCTGCCACATCATTATAATGCTGACTGCTGAGAAGCAAGTTAGTACTTAAAGATTTCTCTGCGTGTTAGTCCCAGTACAATGGCAGGGAAAAGGGGGGAGTGTTTCATTTTTGCACCTGGAACCTCCCATTTATGGAAATGCTTCAATTGATTCCCTCATCACAAGGGACAGTGAGAACTGTATGCAGCTCTTTCTTCCTTTTTATGAAAAAAAAGCTGTGATTAGTGAAGGCTGCATCTCGTATCAAATCAGAATAATTCTGATCAATGGGTATGAAGATTTGGGAAAAGCGCAGTGATCCCTTTCACTTGCTCGTTTTCATGAGCACAATCCTCACAATCCTCACCAGCATTTTTTTTGTAGGTGAATGATAACAATTGTCATGGGTTATTCTGTTCACCAAATCTCTAATTTCAGTTGGCAATTGACAAAATGCAAACTGCATAATCTATTACATCATTGGCTGCACAAATAATGCCACGCTAAAATGAAATCATGTATGGTACAACTGCCGAAAATAATTTCTTCTGAATGACTAACACAACTTGGTAATAATCCCTCATGCTATCTAGCATAAGCACAAGCATGACCATGTATAGAAAATACATTCAGTCAGTCCAGTTTCTCGGCATATTTAATCAGTTTTTGAAAAGGTGTAGTCCTTCGCTTGTTTCTGATGTCAATATAATGGGGGCATAGTGAATATTATTTCATTGTTTTCCCAAGAATATGATGTTTCTTTTGAGTATTTTTGGAGGCATCATTTTGCAATCTGTTCAATATTAGTGCATATTCCTTTGCACAATACACAAATCAGTCTGACAACACTTTGTAACACCAAATGGCATGGCATGATTTATCGCACAACCTAAAGAAAGTTCTGTTCTCTATTGATTTTATGTGGTTTGGGAGCCTTGAGATTATCTGCCATAACAGTGAGTGGGCATTTTTTTCATTCATTAGAACATGCTTTGTAAAAGAAACACAAATCTATTTGAATCTCAAGGTCAGAGAATTACTGCAGACTTTCAAGTATCACTGCCATTGATTACCCCATGTTAATGGAAATAGTAATGCACAGCCATTAGAAGAGCATTTCCTGACATCTCAACACATGTATCTGATATGTTGCAGTTACATATATTCTGGAAGGTTCCCGATATATTCCTAAACTATTTACCACTATTAAGTAGTGACATTTCCTGACGAGGTCAATTAAATTGATTTTACTGCATTAGAAAGCTACTAACAAATGAGAATTCCTTTCAGCTTTTTCCTGATTTTCTGATATTGCAAGTTGTTAACCAGATTTCAAAATCAGACTCAGAATCAGATTTATTATCACTGATGTATAACATGAAATTTGTTGTCTTGTAGCAGCAGTATAGTGTAACGACATAAAAATCTTTAAGTTACGAAAATAAATAAATGCAGCAAAGTAAAGGAATTATGAGGTAGTGTTACTGGGTTCAGAGACTGTTCAGAAATCTGAAGGCAGAGGGGCAGAGGCCATAGGGAAAGGATCTTCATGCATCTGATGCTAATAATAATAGATGCTGCTTTCTTGAGGCACTGCCTCTTGATGATGTCTTTGATGGTCGAGAGGGTTGTGCCTGTGATGGAGCTGGCTGAGTCCATAATCCTCTATAGCTTATTATGATCCTGTGCATTGGAGGTTCCATACCAGTCTGTGATGCAGAATGCACTCCATCCAGAGAAAATTGTCAAAGTCTCCAGTGACATACCAAATCTCCTCAAACTTCTAACAAAGCAGAGCTCCCAGCATGTCTTCTTCGTGATTACATTGGTGTGTTCAGCGAGATGATGTGGAACGTTATTACAATGAAGCCTTGGTGAGAGCTTGAAAAATTTCTTCGCTGGTATACAATTAGGAACTACTCTGTCATAATTTCTGTAGAATCTTTTTTGTTAGTTTACTAAAGTAAATTTCTTAAAGCCATGAACCTTTAAAAAAGGTTATTCTTGGTTATCAATAAAGAACTGGAGGTAAGATAGAAATAAAGAGGTAAAATATCTTATTATAATATCCCTGATATTCTATGTTAATATTGCAAGCTGATAAATTGAAGTTCCTCAAGAGCTCAGTTTGATTCAGAGTATCTTACTGCTGTGGTGTAATGCACTATTAGATTTGGATGCCAGAATGTTGAAGAGGTGCCAGGAAAAAATGTTTGCGAAAGTAACAAATGTTATGAAGCATATGAATCTTAATATGTTTGAATGAAAATGTTTTACACTTTATTCCTCACAGACTTAGGACCTTCACAATGTTTTAAAACTAATTGAATGATTTTGAGCTCTGGCCAATATGTTAGCCAGGAGCATAGCAGCCAGTTTATGCATAGTAATCTTTCACAAACAGCAATTAGACAATAAACCAGATTTTGTTGTGATATGAGATTTTCCTAACACCACCTGCCATTTATTTTGTGCCTAAATGGTTTAGTTTAAAACATTTAAGTAGTAACGTGACTGCATATTGGGCTACTTAATCCCATTGAGGGTTAGGGCGTGTGATATAATGCAATTGCAATGTGCAAAAAAGATTGATGGTGTCTCAGCCCGAAACGTCGACATCACTTCTCCCTATAGATGGTGCCTAGCCTGCTGTGTTCTACCAGCATTTTGTGTGTGTTGTTGATGGTGTTTCTGGCAGTTCTGTGAGGGCAGTCCTTTGTTTAACATGGTCCTCTGCTCATCTCATTCTTCTCTTTCAAATCCATTCCCAACCGTTTTGAATAATCGATCAATCACTCATGCCCACTGTGTAAAGTTTAAGCAGGTAGATATTCACCATATCATCCTCCTCAAGAGCAAGTAACTATGGACAATAAATGCTGACCTTATGAGTGACGCCGAGATTTTGTAAAATTGGTATATACCTTCTGGATGGATGTACATCACTATGCTTAGGCCACAAGTATCAATGAATGTTATAGAATTCCATGACACAGTGTTGTGAAAGAAATGTCAAACTTTATTTTTAAAAAATCATTGAATGACACTTACATAGTTTGTGGGCCAGTTTGTTAAATTGCTGTTCCTCTCCACACCTTATGACACATCGGGTGGCAATCTTGCTGATTCTTTAGCATTTTTTGTCTCTCTTTATGAGGCCAAGTTGCTCGCTCAACACTCAGCCTAACATAATGGAAATCATGCAAGGAGCTGGCTGGATTCGAACCCAATACCTCGCGCTTCAATGTCCAGTGTGGATGCCACTATACCACCATCCAGCTATTTGTTAAATCGAAGACATATACCTAAATGCTAGACTAATGTTTGTGTTTTAAATCAATTCAGCTCTGCAGAAATATATGAAGATGCTGCACATATGCAGTTACAATTCTTTGAAAGGGACTGTTTTTCTTACTGTGCTTCTGGCTGATTGAATAGAAAACAATTAAGAATCAACAAAGCTTTAACCTTTAATTACAAAGTATTCACCATGGGCCTACAACAATACAGAAAACTGCTGAGAATGCAGGCATGATGTTGACACTAACGTATTATGTATGCGCAATGAGTATTTAACAAACTTAATTTTCTTTTTCCCACCCAATACCCTAGGAAGATGTTACTAATGTGTCAACATAGTTTGGAGGCCTTCTTAAAATTAAATCTATAAATATGTTCTCCTAGAAAGACAATAGTACTGGTTTCACCTACAGAGGTGCATCCAACCAGTTAAGTAGCCCCTTGCCAAACACAATATCTCACTTTCCCTTTTACCATAAATGTACTTGCAAGTTTGCTCACCAGCAGTGTCGCACCCACTTAACAGCTGAATAGAAACATTTGCCAGAATTTTAATTAAAATATCCAAATGCAGTATTAGAAGTGCTAGCACATTTTATTTAAAAAATAGCCTCTGTGTTATTTCCTTTAAAGTGTTTGGATAAGTGTTATATGGTAATGCTTTTAAAATTACCCTAGAGCAGACAAATGGATGAACATTATCTTTATTACTTGTCGCCGAAGATTTTCTTTTGCTCCCTAATATATATTGGGGCAATAATATTAGAAAAAGATGAATTCCACATCACCCAGCAGAAACTTAGGAGAAATGAGAAATAATAACAGGATATATGCTTTTCTAAATTCCAGGGCCCAGCATAAAATCTTTCTGCCTAAGGCTGCTAAATGGGTGGATCAGATCCTTTGGCGTTCTTGCAGTTGTGTGAATAGTCTTTCACTTGTATCTTCTTCCCAAGTCAACTTCTGAGGTTGAGAGAAAGAAAGGGAATCCTCAGCTGTCCATGTTCTATTGTAAAACCTATGCAGAGCATACTAGCCAAGAGCTGCTACAAATCTTACTTATCTTCACCATCTGAAGAGATCCAATGCATTGCAGAGCCAAGATAATTATTTTTGGAGAGAATTCAACTAGGGAATCCCTATACTATGAGTGATTTAATTAGCTAATATACATTAATTTGGCACAGTAAAAAGATATTAATTTCAACTGTCAGTCTGAGATCAATGGGTAATGCATGTTCTGCCATCAGTCCAATTATATGTCAGACCAACTAACCAGGTATATAGCTGGACCCACACAGTATGTAGTTCAGTATGAAATTCCCCACTTTCAATCTTTCTAATCGGAATCATGTTGAGCGTATTCTGAAAGACCGCCTGGCAAAATGGGGCTGGTATCTCTATAGATACAATTGTCTTTGGGATCCAAGCACAGTCAACATTGTTGTGATTTGAGGGTCAGTATTTTCCCTTTCATCCCATATTCCAGATACCTGATGGATTTTTTGACATAAGTGATTATTGTTGGAAGTTCCACCTCAACGAAAGCATTAAGAAAACTCCCAGACACACAAATTAATAATGTACATGCGATAAACTTTATTTGTGTGATTTCCACTGTAACCCAGAATGCTATAGAGAATTAAAGTACCTTTCAGTGAAGCGGTAGATAGGTTATATTAGTTTCATGATCTAACACCACACTGGTGTAATTAACAGCAGCCTGCAAAACTGTTACCAATACTTCAACATTATCTTCACTTCCATAAGCCCATAAGGATGGCCCTGAGCTTCTGATTCTCTGTAGTTCAGTCTTCTAGTTCTAATGAAGGGTCTTTGACTATGTTTCCCTCCAGATGGATGTTGCTTGACTTTTCGAGTGTGTCCAGTACTTACTGTTTCGTTCTGCAATATTTTTGTTCCAGTCTCAGAATCCATGTTGTTTGTGAGATTGGAATAAGATAAATTCCCTTCAGTCCTGGAATAAATTTCTGTCAGGACTTGTGTATCTTATAACAGTGAAAAGAAATGGAGGAACGTTCATCTTTACAGCAGTCACCTTGCAGGACTTGATGCAAAGGGAACTATATATTAAAATTAATCGACAATTTTTTCACGCATAGGATGGCCGGTGGCGTACTGGCATCTTTGAGGCGAGTGGTACTGGGTTCGAATCCGGCCGGCTCCTTACACACTTTCCATCTGTGCTGGGTTGAGCATTGAGCTAGAAATTCAGCCTCATAAGAAAAAAACAGCCACATGTTAAAGTAACAGCAAGGTTGCTGCTCGATACATCACAAGGCGTGGAGAGGAACAACATCTGCTATGCATATTAGAATTCACTCGGAAACAGTTCTTCTACTAAATCTCATACAATCTAATGTTTCTTTGTCTTCCGTTCTGTGATTCATCAAGTGGATTCCAGTACAGTCTGGTTTGTTGTTTCAAATATCCAAGAAACAGCCATATGTCTTCTATGAAATCAGCACACAGGGATAACAGATATGCTGAAGTTCCACATCTTATTTGGCATATAGTTTTCTGAGCTGCACAATTTTTCCAGGTTGCCAAGCCAAAATTGACTTGAAGGCTCATCTTAGGTTGGAATTTATAGTTTAGTGGGGGAATAAAATAGGTAGTATCAGTTCAGCCTTCCGTTATACAGCCTATCAGCTTTCTTTTACCACTGATAGCAATAGAAAGATAAATCAGTCAGGGGTGAAGAGAGGTTCCTAATCATTTATAACCTGCTGGTTGGAAACATTTTATACTTAGACTGAAACATTCGCTACAGAATTCTCCCTATCTATTTCTATTGCAGAAAGTAATCACAGTGCCAGCTTCAGCTTAACCTTTCATCTTAAAGCCTAACTTTCATTCAGTTTTATTTTGTTTTAAGTTTTCTTCTGTCTCACAAGCAAAGGCATTTTCCTGGCAAACACTTTCAGTGAATTTCACCCATCAGGAACTCAGGTCAGCACCCTGCAGATGAAGTGGAGAATGATTTGAGCTTGGTAGTTCTAATTTAATTTTAAGTGTCAGTTCTAATTTAATTTTAAGTGTCCGCAGCATCTCCATAATCAGACTAAGCACTCCAATTCACTTTCTTTCGTGAACGAATTAACTAATAGCAAATGGTTCAATATTTCCACCAAGGCTATAAGCTGTAATTCCAAAATTTAAAAATCAAAATACACCCATTGTGATTATTGCTCCTAATATCTTTGGCAAGTGACAGCGGTCTATGCTGTATGCCTGAAGAAAGTTTAAATTTTAATACTGAAAATTTTTAAAAATCTTTTTATAGTGCATCTTCATGGATGTTTCCAGATGGAGGAACAGTGAAGTACCAAAGATATAGAATGAAGATAATTGGCAAAACTGACAAGGAAAATCTTTTTTGTTCATAGTGGGTGTTTCAAATCTGAAATGTACAGTTGGGACGTAGACCCAGTGGAGATAGATTGGCAAAGTAAAATTTAGCAGAGCTATGGGACATTTTTGGGTTTTGTGACAGCTCAGATTGTTCTTACATAGCACTGGCTTGGACTCAAA
Source organism: Hemitrygon akajei (assembly GCF_048418815.1). NCBI lineage: Eukaryota > Metazoa > Chordata > Chondrichthyes > Myliobatiformes > Dasyatidae > Hemitrygon > Hemitrygon akajei. The sequence goes on from NC_133128.1 coordinate 57,177,151, forward strand.
GTGGTCACCTACAGTATAAGATTCTGTGGTTCTCTATTGAATTATTATGAAGGAAACAAAATTACATCTTGGCATTTAACAGATCAACTAGCCATCATTCTTCCATAGCAACCCACACAAAATGGTCAAGGAACTCAGCAGCTCAGGCTAGGCCAGAGGAGGGAATTAAATAGTTGGTATTTTGGGCTGAGACACTTCCTCAGGACTGCAAAGGAAGAAGGCAGAAGCCAGGAGAGGGAGGAGCAAGAACACGCTGATGATAGGTGAATCCAGGTGAGGGGAAAGGCAGGACAATGGGAGAGGGGCAAAAAGGAATGATGCAAGAGTCTGATCGGTGGTTGGCAGACAAGAAAAGGGCTGAAGAAGAAGGAATCTGATAGGAAAGAAAGCAGTGGAGCATGGAATAACAGGAAAGAATTGGCAAACCAAAAGGAGGAATATGTGGATGATAGGCAGTCATGAGGGTGTGGGAAGGAAAAGTGAAGGGGTAAAGGGCCCAATGGGAAAAGGGAAAACAAAGGGGGAGAACAGAGGGGAACGGTTACTAGCTGTCAGAAAAATATATGCCTATGCCATCAGTTGGAGATAACCAAGATGGAATATGAGATGTTGCTCCTTCATTTTGTGTTTGACCTCAACATGGCAGTAGAGAGGGCTGCAGACAGACATGTCAGTACTTGAGTGGAAAGTGGAATTAAAGTAGATGGCTACTGAGAATCATGTGTAAATCTATCAGGTTCATTTATTTTATCTCGTGCCCTCCATGCAAATTCCTCTACAACAGTGTGATTGGGGAATTGCTTCACAGAGCACCTTTGCTACATCTGCCATACTGCCAGTATCTTTGAGTGGCCAGTCATTTTAATTCTTCTTCCCCTTCCCACAATGACTTTCAATGGCCCCCTTTATTTCAGTATTGAGGCCAGACTCAGAATGGAGAAGAAACACCTCACATTCCATCTCTGTAATCTCCAACCTGATGATATGAACATCAATTTCTTGAACTTGCAGTAATCACTCCTCTATGCTCCCCCCAATATTTTGTTCTCCCTTATTGCAGTGTCTGCTCTTGTTCCTTCTCTTTCCCTTCCCCTGATCTCATGACTGCCTCTCACAAATACCTTCTGCTCCCCGGTTCCCTGCCCCTTCACTTTATTTAGACCCCTCTGTTTTCCTTTACCCCCACTGTTGCTTTCTCTCTTTCCTCTCACCACTTCTCTTCCCCTCCCCTGACCTCACAAATTGCCCATCACCTCCCTTTGGTTCCCCACCATATTCCCTTTATTCCATGGTCTACCATCCTTTACTATCACATTCCTTCTTCAGCCCGTTGCCTCTTCCACTTATTAACCTCCTAGCTTCTCACCTCATTCCCTTTCATTCCCTTGTTCCAGTCATTTCACTCCCCCTCCCACCTGGACTCACTTATTACCTGCCAGTTCTTGCTCCTCCCCATCTCCCATTCTTTAATTCTGGCTTCTGCCCTCTTCCTTTTCAGTCCTTACCAAGAGTCTGAGCCCAAAATGTCGACAGGTCATTTCCATCTGTGGATGAGTTCTTTCAGCATTTTGTGGGTGCGTTGCTTTAGGTTTCCAGCTTCTGCACTCTTGTGGTGTCATTTTTTTCCCAGAGCTTTATATACACTTTTCTTTTATTAAGAAAAAGACACATCCTAATCTTAGAAACATTGCATTAATCTTCCATTCAGTTCATCAAGCTTCAATTCTCCAACATTCTTGTTTGATCTGGCACATCTTTCCCTCTGCACTTTTAATTTTAATAAAACAACTAAATACAAAATCATAATGATACAAATTTTACATGTGATTATTTTATATGCATCTTCCAATCTGCAAGTATCTAATAAGATATGATGGCATCAGCAAACTCATTGAGAAATGCTAGAACTCTTTCAGTGAATGCTGTAGAATGATATTTATTACACCTTTAGAATGAAAACTCCATTATCTTTATTTAGCCCCATCTTCCTTGAATATACTCTATTTTGTATCATTTTGTTCAAATGTTGAACTTTTTTCTTTGCAAAAGAGGGAAATGATAACACCAGCTTCAAGTTAATGTGTTCCCTGAGGCATTGCACAAACCAAAAGTAGTCTTCGGTTATGGTGATGATTAAGCCAAGATAATGGCAAAGTTCCAGATTGATTTGTTGTTCCGTTCACATTTCATAAACCCTCTCAACTCTGACCGCACACTGATATATTACCCAGTATTATTTTCTCAGATGTAGAACTAGGCATACCATATAATTCAGAACATGGCAGATTTGAGTAATTTCATATTAACTCTGCATGATGGTGAAATCAACAGATTATCTTTTGGCAGGAGTAGTTTTGTTTCTGAAGCTTTCAAAACATATCTTCTTCTGCCTTTTTTTCTATTCTTTGGCTCCAAAGTGCTAGTTACCACAAATGTATTCTTAATGTTAACAAGAATCGGACCTCTTCTCTATTATTATGGAGATACATTTGAATCATCGAGGAAATGTACATACATATTTAGATGTAGACCAAGAAGAGCTAATGTTACCAGATGGTTGTCATATTAAGTATACAATTTATTCAGATGAAGGTTAAAGTAGATATTACACATATTGATAGAGTTCATAAACTGGATTTTAAAATAGCTGCAGGGCAAGAACTTAATGTACTGAATTTGACGTGATCCAAAATATCAGAAGTTTCATTTGACACCACACTGAATATAAGATTTATGGCAACAAATCAGCTGAAAATATTCAGATTTATTTTCAACCAATATGATATGCAGAAAACCCTAGTGACATTATGCTATCCTCACAAATTCTACATCTAGAATGGTAGGATATTCCAAGTTGGAAGTCAAAATTAAACATGTATTTTCTTATTATTTTGCCAATGAAGTTCAATGTTGAACAAGTTGACATAACAGAAGGGAAAGCGAGTATTTCATTGCATTGGTTGATATGACAAGTTTTCTCACTTCCCTATCATTTACAGCAGAGTAACATTTGCAATTTCACTAAGCTTCACATACTTGTGCACCCATTGTGGCCTTTTGTCTCCAGAGATGCAGGTATATGAATGGTTTGACTACAACTCAACTGGAAGATCAGCGGAACCTCTCAAAATACCAGGGATTTAATTGTTCAAATATTCTGCTGTTTCTGGGAAGATTTTCACTATCATGATAGGGCCACCACACTACAAGGTAGATCATGATTAAGCACTCAAATCAACAGTTTGACTTTATAGATCAGGAGTTCCTACCTAGGCAAAATCTAGTACTTAATTAGAAATAAACCTAGCTAGGCTTCTGTATAGTGGTTGTGCACCATGGTCATGTGATCCACCTCAGCAACTTAACTATAATTTCCAAAAATGCTTATTTAGTTTTACTTTTTCCAAATTATCAATATTCAGAGGGGAATGGGGGAAAGGCAGCAAGGATCGGGAATGGCTTGATTAACTGCAGACCTGTCTTCTCAGGCTTGCCAGCATTAGAACTAAAGAAACATCCATGGTTTCCTTGGAACCCACCTGCTCAGTAACCCCAAAGCTCTACTGGGTTTAGTGTTGGAAGGCACTTCTTCCACTGATGCTGGAAATCCCACTGAATAACATCCAGAGTATATTCATCACTGTTCTGTATTAAAATTAAGAGCCTCCATTGCAAGTAATATAGAGTTAACAGGTGAAAGTCATCCTATAGAAACCAAATATCTCTCAAAGCCTGATTATTGCAAATTACTACCAATTCTAAATTTTGTTTTTTTTAAAATTGCAAGTTATAGAACAATTAAGTCTGTAATAGAGGACTTTAGAGACTTTTGCATGAATGGTAAGTTTATGTACTGAGTCTAATTGACATTTACTAGACTTAGTTATTTTCAGCTTACTGATGAACATCTGTTATGCATCACAAGTTATGACTCTGTGCCTCAAATCCTCTGAATAGCTTTCTAATAGAGGCTAATCTAAAAGGTTGCATTTGGAATAGGAACATCCATGCAATGTGCAATGCAGGCAGAAATGGTGTGCACACGGGAAATGCTTCAAAAATGAACCATGCTCTACAAAATGTGATTTAGAGCTACAAGGAAATGCTCAACAAGATTAATGTTAGAATTAAAAACAGGAGCAAATGAGACAAAATATTTTTAAAACAGGTGGGGACAATAGTTTCAGGTTACAGAAATTCACCCACAATGAAATTTGTAGGATATGCCATATGTAGCAAATTTTCATAAGATGTACCTTTCAAAATCAGTTCCCTGATTTCATCAAGGACCAATTCTGGTGGTGGAATATAATATGTATGAGCAACTAATGCTGAACATTTAAGGCGTAGATTGAGAATGAATTTCTACCATATGTAAATTTGTTAGGTAGCATAATGTAGGTAGCATAGGTAAACGAAAAGCAACTGCAACAAGACAAAAACCTTGTGAGTTGAAGTAACAGACAGAGAGAGTCACGATGAATGTCTGCATTTTGCCTGCAGGAAATTATGTTCCTAGGGATCGTTGTTAGGACCATTGCTTTTCCTGATCTCTATTAATGAACTAGAATTAAGGATGTAAGCCACAATTACTAAATTAGCTGACAACATAATATTGTGAACTGCCAGGAAGACAGTAATAGATTGCAACAGAATATAGATAGGTTGGGGGAATGACATTTGAAGAAGAGGAACGTGGGGGTGATGCTTTTTCATTGGAAGAATAAGGAAATAAAGAAAAAAGAATTCTGTTCTAAGAGAGATGCTGGAATAGAGGGACGACTCATTGAAAACAGCAGGATATGTAGATAATGCAATTCACAAGGCTTACTGTACAAACTTTTGGGCTTTGTCAACAGAGACACAATATAAAAGCAGGAAGTCACACTGAGCCTTTATAAAACACAGGTCTGGTGTCAAGTAAAGAAGTATTGTGTTCAATTCTGGGTACCAAATTATAGGAAGTATATAAAAGCAATAGAGGTGGTCCAAAAAAAAGATTTATGAGAGTTATTCTTGGGATGAGAAACTACAACTTCATAGGCTAGAACTGTTTACTTTAGAGAATAGAAGACTCAGGGGAGATTTAGCATGAGTTATTTCTTCAGCAGTTTGATCGAAGCACGACTGCACAGACGCGTGGATGTCAGCCAGTTAGAACAGCAAGAAGAGTTTAAAAGGAAACAGTTTAAAAGGAAGAGCGGGCATCAGAGCAGCAGGCGATAGAGTAGAGGGAGACAGAGTAGGAAGGCTTTGGCTCAATAGGGCTTGGGCGTTAATGGGTCGAGGCGAGGTAAGTTACCTGTGTAGAATACAGACAGGAAGTATGTGTGTGAGGTCAGGTTTCTGTGCTGGGTGTCAGATGTGGGAAGTCCTGGAGACTCCCAGCTTCCCGGACGGCCACATCTGCACCAGGTGCGTTGAGCTGCAGCTCCTTAGGGACTGGGTTAGGGAACTGGAGATGCAGCTCGATGACCTTTGTCTGGTCGGGAAGAGTGAGGAGGTGATAAAGAGAAGCTATAGGCAGGGACTCAGGAGACAGATAAGTGGGTAACAGTCAGGAGAGGAAAGGGCAGGAGTCAGATGCTAGAGGGTACCCCTGTGGCTATCCCCGTTAACAATAAGTACTTCTGCTTGAGTACTGCTGGGGGGGTAATGGCCTAACTGAGGGAAGCAACAGTGGCCGTGCCTCTGGCACAGAGACTGGCCCTGTGGCTCAGAAGGGTAGGGAAAGGAGGAGGATGGCAGCAGTGATAGGGGACTCTATAGTTAGGGGGTCAGACAGGCAATTCTGTGGATGCAGGGAAGAAACACGGATGGTAGTTTGCCTCCCAGGTGCCAGGGTCTGGGATGTTTCTGATCACGTCCACGATATCCTGAAGTGGGAAGGAGAACAGCCAGAGGTCGTGGTACATATTGGTACCAATGACACAATTAGGAAAAGGGAGGAGGTCCTGAAAACAGACTACAGGGAGTTAGGAAGGAAGTTGAGAAGCAGGACCACAAAGGTAGTAATCTTGGGATTACTGCCTGTGTCATGTGACAGTGAATATAGGAATAGAATGAGGTGGAGGATAAATGCGTGGCTGAGGGATTGGAGCAGGGGGCTGGTATTCAGATTTCTGAATTATTGGGACTTCTTTTGGGGCTGATGTGACCTGTACAAAAAGGACAGGTTGCACTTGAATCCCAGGAGGACCAATATCCTGGCGGGGAGGTTTTGCTAAGGCTATTGTGGAGAGTTTAATCTAAAATTGCTTGTGGGTGGGAATTGAAATGGAGAGACAGAGGAAAGGGAATTGACTCAACAATCGAGAAAGCTTGGAGACAGTGCAAGAGGGAGGATAAGCAGGTGATGCAGAAGGGACATGCTCAGATCAATGGTTTGAGATGTGCCTATTTTAATGCAATGAGTATTATGAACAAAGCAGATGAGCTTAAAGCATGGATTAGTACTTGGAGCTATGATGTTGTGGACATTACAGAGACTTGGATGGCTCAGGGGCAGGAATGGTTACTTCGAGTGCCAGGCTTTAGATGTTTCAGAAAGGACAGGGAGGGATGCAAAAGAGGTGGGGGCGTGGCACTGTTGATCAGAGATAGTGTCACAGCTGCAGAAAAGGAGGAAGTCATGGAGGGATTGTCTATGGAGTCTCTGTGGGTGGAAGTTAGGAACAAGAAGGGGTCAATAACTCTACTGGGCATTTTTTATAGACCTCCCAAAGTAACAGGGACGTCAAGAAGCAGACAGGGAGACAGATTCTGGAAAGGTGTAATAATAACAGGGTTGTCGTGGTGGGAACTTTTAATTTCCCAAAGATCGATTGGCATGTCCCTAGTGCAAAGGGTTTAGATGGGGTCGAGTTTGTTTGGTGTGTTCAGGAAGGTTTCCTGACACAATATGTAGATAAGCCTACAAGAGGAGAGGCTGTACTTGATCTGGTATCTGGAAATGAACCTGGTCAGGTGTCAGGTCTCTCAGTGGGATGGCATTTAGGAGGTAGTGATCACAATTCTATCTCCTTTACCATAGCATTGGAGAGAGATAGTGTTATGAGCGCAGCCCCCTCCTTCTTGAGACTCGCAAGATCACTATTAATTCGGGTCTTGGACTCAGGAACTGAGAGAGAATCCTCAAGGTTTTGGAATGTGTCCTGGCCCCTCAACAAGACAAAGCCACGGATAACGGCCATTGTCTCTTGGAGACACCTTTGTGGATTGGGGACTGGGCTACGTGCCAGCCCTCAGGGCAACGTGGGCTGGGTGACGGGGAGAGATTGCATCATCCCAAACTGATTGACATCTGAGACCCCGTGAGTCCAGATAAAAGAGGGGATGTAGAGACGGCCCCTCAGACGCACCAGAAGAAACGCTAGCGATCCCGTAATAGCGGGCAGCCATTTGAAGGAAGCCACGTGCGTTCGGTTCCCTTTGCCTGGGAGCCGGTGGCGGGTATCACAGAAACGATATTCTTGAACTAACAACGGGGAACCAACTCCCCTGACTCAACGGATCGACCTCACCAAAAGACCCGGGCAAGTTTCTTTTCTCACAAATCTCTCTCTCTCCAACAAGTGATAAACCCAGCGGTCCCCAAAACCCAGAAGCTTGCAGGAACTGAGTGACTTTCATATTTCCAAAGGACAATATATTACCCCTAGACAAACGATAGAGCTACTTCTTATTGATGATTATTACTATACCCGCGCTTTAGATTGAGTATTGACGACGTATATTATCTGAATGTTTGTATTAACCTTATTTTTGTGCCCCTTTATAAATAAAAGCTTTTAAAAATAGTACCATCAGACTTCAACGGACCTCTCTATCTTTGCTGGTAAGTGACCCAGTTATGGGGTACGTAACAATAGGAACAGACAAAGCGTTTAGGAAAGCGGTTAATTGGAGTAAGGGAAAATATGAAACTATCAGGCAGGGTCTTAAGCATGAATTGGAAATAGATGTTCTCAGGGAAATATATGGAAGAAATGTGCCAAACGGTCAGGGGATATTTACTTGGAGTTCTGCATAGAATCGTTCCAATGAGACAGGGAAAGGATGGTAGAGTACAGGAACTGTGGTGTACAAAGGCTGTTGTAAATCTAGTCAAGAAGAAAAGAAAGGCTTACAAAAGGTTCAAAAAACTAGTTAATTATAGAGATCTAGAAGATTATAAGGCTAGCAGGAAGGAGCTTAAGAATGAAATTAGGAGAGTCAGAAGGGGCCATGAGAAGGCCTTGGTGGACAGGATTAAGGAAAACTTCAAGGCATTCTACAAGTATGTAAAGAGCAAGAGGATAAGATGTGAAAGAATAAGACCAATCAGGTGTCACAGTGGAAAAGTGTGTTTGGAACCGGAGGAGATAGCAGTGGTACTTAATGTGTACTTTGCTTCAGTATTCACTAGGGAAATGGATCTATGCAATTGTAGGGATAACTTACAGTGGACTGAGAAACTTGAACATATAGATATTAAGAAAGAGGATGTGCTGGAGCTTTTGGAAAGCATCAACTTGTATAAGTCACCAGGACCGGAGGAGATGTACCTCAGGCTACTGTGGGAGGTGAGGGAAGACATTGCTGAGCCTCTGGTGATGATCTTTGCATCATCAATGGGGACGGGAGTGGTTCCAGAGGACTGGAGGGTTGTGGATGTTGTTCCCTTATTCAAGAAAGGGAATTGAGATAACCCAGAAAATTATAGACCAGTGAGTCTTACTTCAGTGGTTGGTAAGTTGATGGAGAAGATCCTGAGAGACAGGATTTATGAACATTTGGAGAAGCATAATATGATTAGGAATAATCAGCATGGCTTTGTCAAAGTCAGATCGTGGCTTACGAGCCTGATTGAACTTTTTGAGGATATAACTAAACACATTGATGAAGGTAGATGTAGTGTACATGGATTTTAGCAAGGCATTTGATAAGGTATCCCATGCAAGGTTTATTGAGAAAGTAAGTAGGTATGGGGTCCAAGGGAACATTGCTTTGTGGATCCAGAACTGGCTTGCCCACAGAAGGCCAAGAGTGGTTGTAGATGGATCATATTCTGTATGGAGGTGGGTGACCAGTGGTGTGCCTCAGGGATCTGTTCTGGGACCCCTTCTCTTTGTAATTTTTATAAATGACCTGGATGAGGAAGTGGAGGGATGGGTTAGTAAATTTGCTGATGACTCAAAGGTTGGTGTTGTTGTGGATAGTGTGAAGGGCTGTCAGAGGTTACAGCAAGACATTGATAGGATGCAGAACTGGGCTGAGAAGTGGCAGTTGGAGTTCAACCCAGATAAGTGTGAGCTGGTTCATTTTGGTAGGTCAAATATGATGGAAGAATATAGTGTTAATGATAAGTTCTTGGCAGCGTGGAGGATCTTGGGGTCTGAGTCCACTGGACAATCAAATCTGCTGCGCAGGTTGACTCTGTGGTTAATAAAGCATACCGTGCATTGGCCTTCATCAATTGTTGGATTGAGTTTAGGAGCCGAGAGGTAAAGTTGCAGCTATATAGGACCCTAGTCAGACCCCACTTGGAGTACTGTGCTCAGTTATGGTCATCTCACTACAGGAAGGATGTGGAAACTATAGAAAGGGTTCAAAGATCTACAAGGATATTGCCTGGATTGGGGAGCATGCCTTATGAGAATAGGTTGAGTGAACTCAGCCTTTTCTCCTTGGAGCGACGGAGGATGAGAAGTGACTTGATAGACGTGTATAAGATTGATTGTGTGGATAGTCAGTGGCTTTTTCCCAGGGCTAGCATGAGAGGGCACAGTTTGGAGGTAGGTACAGAGGAGATGTCAGGAGTAAGTTTTTTATGCAGAGTGGTGAGTGCATGGAATTGGCTGCTTCCAACGGTGGTGGAGGCAGATATGACAGGGTCTTTTAAGAGACTCCTGGATAGGTACATGGATCTTAGAAAAATAGAGGGCTATGGGTAACCCTATGTAATATCTAGGGTAAGGACATGTTTGGCACAGCTTTGTGGGCCAAAGGGCTTGAATTGTGCTGTAGGTTTTCTACGTTTCCATGTTTCTAATATATAACATAATGAAGGGGACACTGCTCCCTTTGATGAAGGGGTGAAGGTCTAGAGGTCACGTCTACAATAAAGGGGAAGAGAATTAAGAGTAGCATCAAAATGTATTTTTGAAACACCATATGTTTGGAATTTGGGAATTGCCTGAAAATGTGGTGGAAGTTCATTTTATTGTGGCCTTCAGAAGGGACTTGGATAAGAATAGGGAAAGAAGAACTATTGCCAGGGCAATCAAAAAGGGCCAGGTGGTTGAGTAAGTGAGTTGTTGTGGTAAAGAGCCAGAATGGACCCTTCTGTGCTGTGACCATTCTGTAAAAAACATTGCTGCATTGGTACTAAAACAACTGAAGAACTACTAAGGAAGAATCAATAGACAGAGATTTTCCTTTAAATACTTAAAACAACTATCATTCTTTAGCAAATGATAATTTACCTTTCAATTAAATTTCTAAGAATAAAACATAACATTTGACGTGGTCTCATCAATGACTTATTTTATGCACTGCCTCCTCTGGTAGAAGGCTGCAGGTTGAAATCCTGCAGAGTTTTGAACAAATAATCTAGGCTATGTGCTAATGGAGTAGTAAGGCGACTGCTACACAGCTGTAAGCCATCTCTTGGATGAAATCTTTTACTAAAAACTCTCCTCTCCTCGTACGTAAATAATTTTAAAAAATCTCAGTTCAAAAGAAAGAAAAAAAGTTACCTCTGATGCCCTGGAATATGCTTATCCTCATTCATTATCACTGAAACCAGATACAGTAAAACATTAATCACCACATTGCTCTTTCTGGGAGATAGTTGTGAAAATATTTGATATGATGTTTCCTGCAGAAACCAAAATTCTGAAGTATTTAATTAGCTGTAAAGTTCTCCAGAAAGAGATGTGGAAGGCACTCCATATTGTCAGACTTCCTTCTGGAATCATTATCAGAATCAGCATTCCACTTGTATGTTGATGGCTGCTAAATTTGAACTGACAGATTTGAGACATATAAAACAAAGTCATTGCTCACTTTAGAAGGACTAGCAACTGATAGTACCAGAATGACCTTATGATGCAAGTTTTGGCAGGCTTTAATAAGGCTCCATCACCAGTCTTGGAGAATTTGGAATTTAATAATTTTCAAGATAGTGGCTGTTAGAGTTTGGTGGGAAGTGACTCGACTTGCACACATGGGCTTTTCCCCATGATGAATTGGATAATGGAGGAAAGCAGCTGGCCTTTCTTAAAGACTATTCTTCTGCACTGTCACCACACATCCTCTCCAGTATTGATCAGCTTCTACTAAAAAAATACATAACAGGCAAAGCCAGATAATTAGCTTTTTGACAAATCCAACAGAGAAAATATCTTCACATGGATTCCTTGGCAGTTTGACTTCCATGGTTATGGCTTCCAAAGTTAGTCAGATTCAGCCAACCAAGCATCATTTTAAAAATAAAGTCAGACAACAAAACCTAAAAGGAATATATATCACTGCAACCCAGCAGAATATCAAACGAACTATATTAAGTAAAAGATAACAAAAACTCATCCCACATTTTTCACTTCCATTCTGAGGCTCAGCATACCCATCTTAAACTTTTAACATTATAGAAGTTGTAACTTGCACTTATTTTTAGAAGGATCCATGTTTATACATTTTCTGTGCCAAGATCACAATCTACTGCTTATTGTCTTTGGATACACTCAACTTTTACTTTGCATCCAGTATTGTTTTACTTGGAAATCTCTTTGAGAACATTCTGTTCTTTTGAGTCTAAGTTCAAATACTGAATCTGATGGACTAAAAGCTAAGAATATGGATCCTACAACATTCCACTCTACTCATTAGCATACATGATAAACGTTCAGTCAAATTTCCATAAAAAATCAGCAAAAATAACATTGATGTATTTTATTGACCAATACACATTGGATTCTGTTTAATTGAGTCATTGGTTAATCAGGGCAGCCACTTATTTGGGACAACTCTTAAAGAGCAAAAACTAATTGAGAAAATAGCCGGGATTCTCTTTGTTTATATGGGACACTTTGCCATTTAATTAGGACAGGAGATTGTTTCTAATTAGTGTCAGTCATATGTATTTGTGTGGCTGTTACACACTACACCATTACTTAGAGCAAACTGTTTTTAAATCATGTCAGTTGCATGTGTTTGTGTTCAAAGTGCAGTGATTATTATCTCTGATAGCTGGTGAGATATAAGCAGTCAGACAATTCAGAACTGTATTGTTCACTGCAGTTTCAAGCATTCAGGCTTGGGGTTGTCGGAAATGGCCGTAAGTGAAAATGAAGCAATTTCACTATTTCAAGAAGTTAAGAACTACAAAGAATTTGAAGGTGTCAACAATCATCTTTTATGTTACAATGAAAATTAAGATTTGGAAGATAAAATCATCGATAGCATTGTATGAAGACAATTGATTACCTGTACTAGGTGCCTACACTGATTTTGTTCAAAAGAACATGGCAGCGTACATTGGATGAATTCCTCGAATAGTCGGTAACTATTAGGTACTATTACACAGTTTTATAGTACACTAGTAGCAGTAGTAGTGCTCTAATTTGTTCTACATTTCATTGAAATGCACAATTTTTACTTCATTTGTCTTTTTATACTTTTTAAACTATTTCCATGAAACTTCTGCTAAGCTGGGTAGCCGATTAATTGGGCCAAAACATATTGGTCCCGATGTGTCCCAATTAATCAGAATCCCAATTCAAAATGACAGAAGAAACAACTGATGAGTAAAATTAAAAGCATTAAAGAATTAAATGAATGCATCAGTTGAAAAATTCAATTACAATTTCATTAGTAATTTTCTTTTCATCGTTTATCCCAATTACTTTAAAACAAATTAATTTTAATAAATTACAGTATTACCACAATAGATTCATTTTGCACAAAAACATCTAATGGAACCTAAGGTAATTTGTTCCTCTCAGTATGAAATACTTAAATATAATATATGAAAAATCTCATTACTTCTCCAAAATATGCAAATACTGCAGATCAACTGTATGAAATGATTGATAATTTATTGAATTATTATTACTTCAGTGGGGATCAGGGAACATGTATTCACATAACTCCTATTGACTCTATGTCCAAAAAGTGACACTAGGCTGTACATAAGGTGACTGATGGGAAATATTAAAGTAGTGTTGGAGTTAGTAGATGAAGGTTCGAATAGTCTCACTGCTTAGGCATAGATTTAATGAGGGGGCACAGATTTAAGGTGAGGTGGGAAAGGAAACCTGAGGTGCAAGTTTTCAATAGAAGGTGCTGGTTTAAGGAACAAGCTACCAGAGGAAGTGGTAGAGATGGGTACAATCAGCATGTTGAAGAGTTTGGAGAGGCACATGGATAGGAAAGCTCTCTAGGCAGCAATGAACCAAATGCAGGCAAGTAGGTCTAGCCCAGGAAGACACCTTGCTTGGCATGGATGAATTAGGCTGAAGAATCTGTTTTTGTGCTGTATTTCTGGGCTCTAAGCTGTGGAATATAAAAAGGCAAGGGATTTCTGGGATCCAAATACAACACAGTGATGATGCAGTAAGTTGGTGCTCCCAACCAGGGATGAATAGATTATTTCTGCTGGTTGGGGTCATTGTGCAAATATAAGAAATAGGAGAGATGTTAGAAAATGGTTCGACTCATGGAGTGTGATGGACATTTTTCCTGAACTGGCAATTAATGCTAAGTCAATAGATAATTTTAAATCTAAGTCACTGATTTTCATTAATGAGAAAGATATCTTGGTATTTGACATGAAACGTAATTGAAAACTGGTTACAGATCAAATATGATCTCATTGACTAGAAAATAGGTTTGAGCGGTTAGAGAGGTATTTCCTTTGCTGACTCTCTTACTGAATAGTGGAGAAGACTCAGGTGTCGTTGTAGACTCAAAACAAGGAACGGTGGAATTACTGAGCTGTTTGGGTAGCATTTGTGGAGATAGAAATGTAGCTAACATTGGAGCTCAGTGACCTTACGAATATGACCATGTTAGAGAAATATCACATTAAGTACAAAGTGGTAGAAAAGTGATAATATTGGGAGGTTAAAGAGAAAAGAACACAAAGGAAGATCTGTGACAGAGTGGAAAGCAGATAAGATTAAAAGACAAAATACATGATCGTGCAAGACTCTTGGGACAGGAAAGTGAAGGGTGAAAAGCTCAATCATGTTGGAGGTGGAAATAGGAATCGTAGAATCACTATCTTAAATTGTGAAGTCAGCGTTGAACTCAGTCAGTTGCAATCTTTTAGGCTAAAAGACGATTGCAGCTCCTGAAATTATATAAAAACATTTTCAAATAGTGTACTGAGAATGGAGGGTTCATGGGAGATGGAATGTAGAAACACGAGACTGATGACCTGAAACACGGAACTAACCAGAAGTGTCCTGCTATGTGGTCATTCTACGTGGCCTTGGTCTAGAGAAGACCATCCTGTGAGTAATGAATGAAGTACACCAAATTGAAAGTAGTAAGTTACTGTTTCACTTGGAAAGTGAAAGAAGTGGAATTGGAGAAGGTAAAATTCAAGGTATCATCGTAAAGGAATGAATATTGAGGTGATTGAAGGCCGGGCAAAATTCTCTCAATTAAAAACAGAGAAAAAGAAAAAGGTGGAAGGAGTGGAAAGATGTGTTTGTTGGTGAAGCTGTAGAAAAATAGAAAAAGTGAAGAATAATCTGAGAAATTTGGAAGTTGCTGGGAAGAGAAGTGAGGTCTTGGGAGCAGAAGAAATTTATGAAAGAACATTGCATGAGATTATATACAGATGATGGTTTTATCAATTTAAGTGAATAGGAATCTTTGATTGTGGAAAATGTTCCCAATTTTATGTCCATTATGTCTCTCTCAGGCATCTTGATAAAAAAATGCAAACTTACTGCATGTTCATATATGTCTACCCCTTGATGTTATGAGTTGTGCCAGTTTTACTTTGTAGAAAACATTTTCAGAGAAGAAGTGGGGACCCAACAATAAATCCATAAACATGAAAACCAGCTGGTCATTACATTGAGTTACATGTGGAAGTAACATCGTTGTTTCTCAGACCATGCATTTTCCATGCTTGCCAACAGTATTACCAATTTGTCACAAAGAGGTACTAAGCTGTGACAGAAAATCTGGCACCAGCATCATCCAGCATTGCTGTTGTCAGTTCTTCATGTTTATTTGCTAATAACACTGTGCTTCCAATGACATCAGTACTACATTGTACTGCTTGAGGCATCAACACTACCTTGCTTACAGTACAGCACGGCTGTTGTTGATATGACTGTGCCTGTACTAATACAAACACAGCATAATTCAAATAAATTACTTAGATTTTCCCAGTTTTAAATTTACAAAATAGGTGCTCAGAACAGATTTTGAAATACACATTACATCTTTGCAAAATATCATTATATATGAAGCCTGTATCTACTTTGCCTACTTTGTCTATTTTATTCCATGTTAATCATTATACTGGCTTGTAATACTGTTTAAATGCCTGATTAATCACTGTCAATAACTCTAGTGACATTGGGCACCTATTAATTTTGCTGTAGCTCTGAAAAATACACACGTAGCAGATTTTCTGATGAATTCAGAATTAATGAATATAAATGATTTGCAAATAAGTTTTCTGTTTATTCAGAATCAGTGTATTCTAAGAATAATTCAGAACTATATCTTGGAACTTGTATTAGATATGGTTAAATAATCTACACCATCTATCATTGCATGACAATCTTGCAAAATCTCTGTTCTTAAAATTTTTGAAATGCAGGATTCACATCAGTTCATTTGTTAAACTCAGCAAATTAATCTACAGCCCGCCCCTATTTCTAGCTGATGTTGCAAAGTCATATACAAGTGCTTTCTGTAGATTGCAGCTTCATAACTTAGTTCTGGGCGACCTTGGTTCTGGACTGAAGCAACCACAGACTGAACCAATTCCTATTAGTTCCCAGGTCAGCTCCAATCCTCCAGGAAGTTTTTTTGGAAGTGAGATGCAGTATCGTGCTGATAAAGAGATGGGATGGGATGGGATCCATGGTGACTTGGTCATTTGGATTCAGAACTGGCTTGGCCATCAAAGACAGGGTGGTGGTGAAAGGAACTTATTTTAGTTGAAGATCTGTGATTAGTGGTGTTCCGATGGGATCTGTACTGGGACCTCTGCTCTTTGTATGTATATAAATGAACTGAATGAAATTGTGGATGGGTGGGTTAGTAAGTTTTCGGATGATAGAATTGGTGGCGTTGTGGATAGTGTAGAAGACTGGCAAAGAATACAATGGGATATAGATCAGCTGCAAATATCAGTGGAAAAATGGTAGATGGAGTTTAACCCAGCCAAATGTGAAGTGTTGCACCTTGATTGTTCAAATGTAAAGAGATAGTACACTGTTAAAAGCAAGACACTTAACAGTGCTGATGAGCCAATGGATCTTAGAGTCCAAGTTCATAGTTCCCTGAAAATAGCTATGCAAGTTGATGGGCATATGGCATACTTGCCTTTATAACTCGATACACATTTATTCTGTAACTATTTGAAAACAATAAAAAAAGTTTAAAAAAAAATAAATCAGAAAGTTCTGTCACAGCTTTAGTTAGGCTGCATCTGGAGTATTTCATATAGTTCTGGTTATCCCTTTATAAGAAGGCTGTCAAATTCCACAGATTCACCACTCTCTGGCTAAAGATTCCTCCTCATCTCCATTCTAAAAGGATGCCCCTCTATTCTGAGACTCTCCCAACATAGGAAACATCCTCTCCACATCCACACTATCAAAGCTTTCATCATTCAATAGGTTTCAATGAGGTTACCACTCATTCTTCTGAATTCCAGCGAATACAGACCCAGACCCATGTTCTTAATATGACAAGCTGTTCAATTCTGGAATCATTTTTGTGAACCTCCTTTGAACCCTCTCCAGTTTCAGCACATCCTTTCTAAGATAAGGGATCCCAAAACTGCACACTATACTCCAAGTGAAGCCTTAGCAGTGCTTTATAAAGCCTCAACATTACATCCTTGCTTTTACATTCTAGTCCTCTTGAAATGAATGCTAACATTGCATTTGCTTTCCTCACCACACTCAACCTGCACCTTTCATTCCTTCTACTAAAGCGCATAACCATACACTTCC
The DNA here is from genome assembly GCF_048418815.1 of Hemitrygon akajei. Lineage (NCBI taxonomy): Eukaryota > Metazoa > Chordata > Chondrichthyes > Myliobatiformes > Dasyatidae > Hemitrygon > Hemitrygon akajei. The sequence continues at coordinate 57,194,346 of NC_133128.1, forward strand.
CAACACTGTATTCCATCTGCCACTTCTTTGCCCATTCTCCTAATCTATCTAAGTCCTTCTGTAGCATCTCTACTTCCTCAAAACTACCTGTCCCTCCACCTATCTTTGCATCATCTGCAAAATTGCAACGAAGTCATCAATTCCATCATCGAAATCCTCGGGCTTCACAATTCAATTTAGCCAGTGGTGTTCAGGTACTAGGAGGGAGCAATTGATGAAAGCCTGCCAATAATTTTCTGCATGGCAGACTGATCTAGACATACCACAGAGTGACCTGTCACTTTTCTTTAGGATGGTCATAATTAAAGCATCTCTGAGATATCTTGGTTTCTGCACCTCTTCCCAAATTTGAATGATGAGATAGTGAATTAATAATTAAAGGTCTCAGTATGAAGTCCTTTAAGCAGCAGTGCTCCCAAGACCTTCATTAGCTGGTTTAAGCCCTTTTAACTTTTTATCTGTCAAGATTAATGGAAAGATTGATCTAAATAGGCTGCCATGGAATGGAGCTATGACACTTGAAACAAAGACAAAATCTGGTAAGGAAGTCCCTGAAATGTTCTTTCCAGTGCTCAGTGCCACCTTTCTCCCATGATAAATTCACTTCTGTTTTTGGCTATCATTTAGGTGGGGACAAAGATCAAGCTGCTGAATGCAGGTGATACATGCTTCCTCCATGAGCCTGCAGACTGAATTTCAAACAGTTGTCAATTAGTTCACTGAAATGCATGAGTGGATAGACCTTTCAGACAATATCTGCAAGAAAATGGTCCCCTGCGACAACAAACTCCAACAGTAAAGGTTCATGAAGAGGCACTGGAAAACAAAGAATACTTCTCATATTTCAGAACCCACCACACATTGAAGGCAAACATTTATTAAATTTGTCATCACCTTTGATGAACTCATATAGATTGTAGGAAATGAAGGAAAAGAGTATTTTAAGACCTCATAAAAAGCACTGAACTCATATTCTACCAGGCACGAGTGGTCCCTGCCCTCCTGAATCTTAGATTAATGAATTCAAATTTCAAGTTTCAAGGTTGTTTAATGTAATTTCCTGTACACAAGTGTAATAGAGAACAAAATAATTGTTACTCTAGATCTGATGCAGCACAAAAATCACAATAAGATAAAGAACACAGAAATAAAAATACACATAAATTTAAATATGTAAGATAGTTTATATACTGTACATAAAGAAACACTAACTAGGTGTAGGAGTGTCTGTACATAAGGTGACTCTGACAGGAAATGATAAAGTAGTGCTGATGGAGTGTGTGGTGAGTAGGTTAGCGGGTGGAGGTGCCATGAATGCTACATAGCCTCCTTCATGTTGGGAGTATGATAACCAGTCCATGAGCAATGTGGATGGAATCCATCATGATTTTGCTGGCCTTTTACCGGCACCTTTCTATATATATGTCCTTGATGCTGGTGCTGGTAATGCCTTGAGCAATTTTGACTACCCATTGTAGATGCTTCCTAACTACTGCAATGCAGTTTCCATACCAGGCAGTGAGGCAGCTTGAAAGGATACTCTCTACTGTATCTACTCATCTGTAGAAGGTAGCAAGTATTGACGTGCATACTCCAGCTCTCTTCAGCCTCCTCAGAAAGTAGAGCATTGGTGAGCTTTCCTGATTGTATAGATTGTGAGCGATGTGTACATCCAGGAGTTTGAAACTGTTCGCAGTTTTACTGCTGCACCTCTGAAGTAAAAGAGGGGTGTGAGTGGTACGAGTTCTCCTGAAGTCAATAGCCATCTCTTTTTGTCTTGGTGACATTAATGAAGAAGTTACTTGAGTTCTTCCATCTCCTCTCTGTAGGCCATCTTATTGTTGTTGGTGAGGAGCCCCACCATTGTCATGTCATTAGCGAACTCGACAATGTGATTACTTGGTGTTTGGCCTTGCATTAAAGTGTGAACAGACTGTACAGCAGTGAGCTCAGCACACAGCCCTGGGCAGTGGGTGGGGGGCACCCATGTTGAGGGTGATGGGGAGGAAGGAGCAGTTGTATATCCTGACTTTTTGAGGTCTGTTTGTTAGAAAGTCCAGCGCTCAGTTGCACAGATGTATATTTAGACCGAGGAGAAAGAATTTGTTCAACAAGTTCTGTGGGACAATGGTGTTGAATATGAAACTGAAATACAGAAACAACATTCTTACACAACTGTTCCAGTTTCTTCGGTGCATCAGCGCTAGGTGCATGGCAGATGCTATAGTACTACTTTTTAGTAGGCTTAACTTACTCCATGTAAATATCCAGCTCGGTATGAACTGGGTAAGTAATTGATGGTAAATGTTCATAAAAGCTTGCATGCACAGACAAACCTGAGTTTAAAGGACATTCCTTTTTGTCTCTGTAATATTATTTGTCACAGAAACTAAGAAAAAGCAATTGAGAATGTTTAACAAGGATTATGCATTTGCTCCATAGGCAGAATTTTAAATTGAAATGGAGAGAATATGTATTTTCCTGCTGTAAGGGTTCTTGTGTCTAGACTTGATTGTGAATGAAGATCAACTGCAGCCTGTCAGGTAGGAAGTGATAGTAAATGCCTCACACCATAAAACATCACTGTGCTCTATCCTTCTTTGGAATACAATGGATTCTGGTTAATTAGGACCCATCAGGACCAGTACATTTTGGTCAACTAAGTGGCTGTCCCAATTAGCCCAAATTTCATGGAAATAGTTAAAAAGGTATAAAAAAGACAAACTACCACTTAACTGAGTACAAATTATGGATTTAAATGAAATATAAAACAAATTAGAACACTATCAACTACTATAAAACTGTGCATTGGGTTTTTAGAAATTATCGATGGAGGAATTCATCCAGTGTACACTGCCTGTTCTTTTGATTGACTGTAAATGAATAAAATCAGTGAAGATACCTTTGTGCATAATGAACAATTTTTGATGATTGTATCCTCCAAATCTTTATTTTCATTGTAACATGCAAGATGTTTGTCGATACCTTCAAATTCTTCATAGTTTCTAAATTGTCAAAGCATTGAAATCCTTGCACTTTCACTTCCGTCCATTTCTGGCATCCCCAAGCCTGAATGTTTGAAACAGTAGTGAGCAAAACAGTTCTGAATTGTCTTAACATTTATTTCTCACCATCTATCAGCAAAAAAATTCAGCACATTTTGAACAGAGGCACATGCAACTGATGCTATTTAAGAACCATTTGCTCTAGGCATGGGGTAGTGTCTAAGGGCCGCACAAGTGCACACATCTGACACGAGTTAGAAACTGTTTGGCAACAGTCTCCTATCTCAATTAAGCAGCATAGTGTCCCAAATTAATAGAAGGGAATCCTGGCTGTTTTCTTGATTAGTTTTAGTTCTATAAGAGTTGTCCCAAATAAATGGTTGCCTTGATGGCCCAATTAACTGGAATCCACTGTATTATGCTGGGCTCTTGCCAGACTTTGCCACTACATTAACAGCTTTCCACTTGTTACTGAGGAAGAATGAACCCTGGTATTGAGATGGAGAACAAAGATGAGGTTATGATAAACATTAGGTGAAGCAACACACACAAAATGCTGGTGGAACGCAGCAGGCCAGGCAGCATCGATAGGAAATAGCACAGTCGACGTTTCAGGCCGAGATCGATGCTGCGTTCCACCGGCATTTTGTGTGTGTTGCTTGAATTTCCAGCATCTGCAGATTTCCTCATGTTTATATTAGGTGAACCTTAGCAATGAGTCATTCTTGGCTCACAATGAAACAAAGGGTAAGAACATGTTCTTGACATGACTCCATTTAGGGTGTCAGAACTGTTATAAGCATTTGTCTTTTTCACAAAATCTTACTAGATCTGTCTTTCATGCAGCTGATGGTCTATAAGATCAAACCAAAATTGAGCCCTACAAAGGGAATGCAAAAAAAATGCAAACATGCTATTCTGTAAATAGGACCATGAAATTAAGTACTGGTTTCAAAACTGAATTCACAGCACATTCTCTCTTTATCACTCTTATCTGAAGAGGCTACAGTGAATTATAAAAACAATAACTATGTAAATTTTGACAGAAATTTTCCCATCATAGCTGTAAAACTTGCAAGGAGCTCTGAAAATTACTGTTCGGAGGTGTGTTAATATACCCTGACTGGAGGAAAGAATCTAATGTGTATCTCACAAGGATTTCAACTTCTAAGAACTATTTATAAATCAAGGGTGGTTATTCCCCAAGCAAATCATAAGTTAGCTCCAAACTTAGTATTTTGGCATGGTGAGTATGTCAAGGCACATGCACTTCTTTACAGATATGGAGAAGACCAATGCATTGATGATAATGATTGAGATGAGAAGTGACAAAGTATATTCAATCTTTGTGACCCATGGTTGACAGTAGCAGTCTTAGATGTCTGTATCCATTGCACATCTCTGACTTGATATCCATCAGTTGCTTCTTTACTACCTTCATCACACTCAGAACCAACTATTCCTCCTCTCTATGAGAGGCAAGATGAGATAGAGATGAGCAGCCTCTAGGGTAGCCTTGTGGTGTCGCAGTTGAAGTTATTACCACACAGCTCCAGAGACCCAGGTTTCATCCTGGTGCTGTCTGTGTGGAGTTTGCATGACTTCCATATGACTTGGTGCTGAAATTTCCTTCCGTATGTTAAAAATATGTTGATAGACTAATGACTGACTGCAAATTGTCACCACTGCAGTCTAAGTGGCAGAAGAATCAAAGGGGAGTTGCTAGGCGTGCAAGAGATAATAAGTTACTGGGCAATAAAAGGGCATGGGACTGATAAGATTGCTTTGCTTGGAGAAGGCATGGACAAATGGCATTGTCCTGTGTCATAATAAATAATAATATGTTTCAAAATATGACCGGAAAAGAACTTAAAATCCAGGAACAATATGGTTTTCTCAAACACGCTATATTCATTTGGCATATTGAGTGGAATTCTAAACATGAACATGAAGGAGTTCTGTTTGGGCAGAAGAATTTTGACTCTGTGATGCGCATGATTTATTTAATTAGGATTTCTGCTCAGATGTCAATCGCATCATTACATGGAACTGTGGCACAGCAGCTCCACCTAGGATTAATCAGGACCTCAGGATTTGCACATTTGCACTGTATCCACTGTTTCAGCCCTTATCTCAAAGACTTTGCTACAGTAAATTGCCCCTTGTGTTGGTGGGTAGCTGGAGGGAGATTTGATGAATATGCGAGTGAGAATTGTTTCCAGGGAGATAATTGAGGGAATTGCTCTGAAAAGAGTGTTTTGTGGGCAGAATGTATGGGCTGAATGGCTTTCTTCAGAATTATGAGGAAATATGACAGATATAAATATCAGAAACCGAGGAACACTACAATCTAGGCTGTAGCCAAGAAGTAGCTGGGTCAGTGGTTGCATGGGGTTAGAATGATATATTACATTTGAGTAAAGATGCATCAGGACCATAAAGCAGGGATAGGAATTTGGATCTATGAAACTGATGGGGTTTGGATCCAATTGCAATTGGCATCTAAGTGCTAAATATTTTTAGATTCCATTTGACTCAAACCTACTCATGGTTGGGGGTTTAAAGCGTCTCTTCAGAAAAAGGCTACCTTTGTTTTCTAGTTCTGAATGAGTACTAAAGAATTAGCTTTTCTTATTACATTTCCTTATTGAACTTTTGGACAGAAGTACATCAGGCAGCTAGTTCCCTGCCGCACACAAAACTGTCAACTAAAGATGAATTTCTCCACCAGTGTTTCTAAAGATTCAGTTTGCAGCTGATGCAGTTTGCAGTTTGCAGCAAAAGAAAAAGCATTTTCAGTTAAAATAAAGTGAAGGAAGAAAAGGAGCTTCAAGCTACCTCAGTTCAAAGTACTTTTTCTAATTTCAGAAATGAATAGTCTTCCACCTGTTGTCAACTTAAGTGCAAAATGAAAAAAAATGCCTCTTTCGGCAATGCCTTTCCTCCAGTGCATAGAAATACAGAGAACTCATGGAAGTGGAAGGTGTAATTGAATATCAATCTTCCTGCCAGGAAGATTGCTCTAGTTTGCTCTAGTCAATCTGACTAGTTCTGCAGCCTTCAAGTTTTATTTCATAATGCAAGGATGGTTATTAATGTGCAAGAGCCCAGCAGGCTTAATTCCCTAGCTCAGATCATCCACAGAAGAAATAAGCCTCAAGTTTCAGACAGTAGGCTATCATGACCCAATTCAGACAGAACCCTGGAGTGTGCATCCCACACTTTAACCACCTAGTTAACACACCCCACAGTTAAGACAAGTTGGTGCATTAATATTCCCACAACTTGAGATAATGCACAACACAGACATATCCATGTGCTAGACTTAGAAGAGCTAATATAAAGTGCTGGCATTAAAGGAAGAAACACCACATGACAACCAATGCATATCTGGTTGCCTGACTGAAACAGAATTATGCGGTTTCTAAAATCTCTTTGAGAAGGAAAGAGGTGAGATAGAAACATAGAAAAACCTACAGCACAACACAGGACCTTCGGCCCACAAAGTTGTGATGAGCATGTACCTACCTTAGAAATTACTAAGCTTACCCATAACCCTCTATTTTCCTAAGCTCCATGTACCTATCCCAAAGTCTCTTAAAAGACCCTATCATATCTGCCTCCACCACCATTGATGACAGCCATTCCACACACTCACCACTCTCTGAGTAAAAAACTTACCCCTGACATCTCCTCTGTACCTTCTTCCCAGCACCTTAAACCTGTGTCCTCTTGTGGCAACCATTTCAGCCCTGGGAAAAGCCTCTGACTATCCACATGATCAATGCCTCTCAGATTCCACAATCAGATGTCTGATATAGTTTAGATATGGTTCACATGTCGATGTTTAGCGTAGACATGCTTGTATAAAATTTCAGTCTGCATTAGATATTCTGAGGTAGGCAGAAGATCACATGACTATCCAGTGCATCTAACAACTATTCAGGCCCTTAATAGACATGACAAATTTATAGACTATGGTAATTAATTTTCAGTATAAAATAGTTTGGATTTTGCAATCAGTAGCAAAGCAGTTTTCTTTGCTGCTGACTCTGAAGCCATGAAAAAAATCTAACTATTTTTGGTGGTGTGTGCTTCCCCAGTCTTTGACATCAGATACTGAGAGGATTAGTTCATAATATCTTTGGTCCCAACAACATTACTGTCATCAATCACATTGAAGAATTCCCAAAGGCAACAGGCAAATTTTTAGTCATTACATATTTTCATTGAATGTGAAATGAAAATCAAAAATAAAATAAGCAGAATCTGAAATTTAATTTTTTTTCAAAAATTGTATTAAAATTTATTTTGGAATATTTATATAATGGAATTACAAATATTCTGATTTTGGGAGCAGAGCCTAGTAAATAATAATTATATCTTAGAAATTCATACGCAGCTCAGACCATGAAATATAATGAAGCATCTGCAATATATTTTATAATGAATTGCGTATGAATTCATATATGCAATACGCAATACGCAATATAACCCTAACCCTAAACCCTAACCCTAAACCTAACCCTAACCCTAACCCTAACCCTAACCTATATATACTTGTATAGACAAGTATATGCCTTGTCTGTACTTTCCTTTCCAGAACTGAATGACATTTGCAATAAACTGTTTCGGCAGTTTATAATGTTATTCTATGTAATTACTTTGAGCTCAATGTTTCATTACCTACACATCCAAGTCTAACTAAGCTTTAGTTTTTTAAAAATTAGTTTTAAGACTTTACAATAACAAGTTCATGGATGAATATGTCTGGATTAGAGCTTGGTTGAATATTCTAACTTCATTAAAAAATTCAAAGTATTGAAAATTATTTGTTGATATACAACAGCTTGTAGCTTTTAAGGATGATTTGTTCTGTAACTTTTAAGTTAACTGATGAGGCTAATGAACATGCTAGTGATAATAAACATGATTCTGATTCTAGTATGGGTATCACTAGTTCTTGCCTAAAGTAGGAGGGGAAAGTGCACAAGATTGTAAAAGGTGTGATCTATCCAATGTTTATGAAGTTTATGTGTGCACATGATGCATGGAAATAAAGTTCTCAATGTCTTCTTACAATATTGCCTCTCCACTGTGAGCAGTTGCAGGTCAAGTATTTCCAAGACTTAAAGATGATCTTGCGATTTTCCAAAGAGGATGGGAGCACATTCTTGAATCCTTTGCTCTGTTCATTTGGTAATCTGTTCCCATTACAGAGTTCAGAATGGAGTGTCTGTTTTGCGAGTCTGGTATCTGACATGTGAATGACGTGGCCTAGTCAGTAGTGTTGACTGAGCATCACTAGGGCCTCAATGCTGGGTTTGTTAGTCCGAAACAGGAGACTGAGATTGGTTTGCTTAACCCTTCAGGTAAATTAGAAGATTTTGCAAAGACAGACTGGATTGTATCTTCTCAGTATTTTGAGGTTCCTTCTTTAAGATGTGCAGTGGAGAGCATCCTAACAAGCTGCAACACAACCTGGTATAGAGTCTGCACTATGGCGGACAGGGAGGCTCCACAATGGGTAGTCAAAACTACTCAATGTCTCACCAGCACCAGTCTACCTGTTATCAAGGACATACATACAGAAAGGTTCCAGAAAAAGACCAGTAACATCATAAAGGATCCCACCCACTCTGCTTATGGACTTTGTCCCACTCATATCAGGGAGGAGGCTATGTGGCATCCACGGCAGGACTACCAGACTCAAAATAGTTACTTTCCCCAAATAGTAAAGCTACAGTTACGAACTGGAAATGATATTAAACAATTCTGACATTAAACAATCACTGGACTGCATCTTGACTTGCGATGTTCAAAATATTTGTTCTCTTCTGCATTATTCTTAAGCAGTAACAACACTGATCTAAGTTGGCAAAATATTAGCCTTACATCTTATGGGATGCAGAATGGGCTTTATGCTCTTTGAGGCATTTGTAGGAATCCTTGAGTAGATCTTTGTATTGTAGTTCAATCTAATGCAGATCTAAATTATTGTAATGAAATGGCATATATGACCCATCAGGCATATGTGCAATCAGCTAAATTCTACTCTACAATGTGTATCTCTCAGTATAGTCAATAACAAATATTGGTGGTTCATCTGAAGATGTTCATGGTTGAATTATTGCTGCTTGCTCTTGGGAACTGTTCCACCTTTGTTGTATTTGTCTAATCTCTTAACTATGTAATCTGCCCCTGTGTTGATATTCATTTCCATATTTTAGTCCTTTACCTACAATGGTCACTGAAATCATTTTTATTTGTTGATAGCCTTGGCTAAATACTATTTAAATAGCATTCCTCAAAGCTTTGTGACAAAATTAATTCCTTGCTTTTTCATTCTGGTAAACCACTCCTATCTATGCTTATTATGTTTTGTCTGTCTTTGCAAAGTGTTGTGTGTTCCCATTTAGTTGCAAATTAAGCAGTGAACTGTCCTGAATGGAGGCAGTTGAGAGGAATAATTGAGCTGATAATGATAGCAGGGCTTTCTTTCCTTTTGCATCCCAGCATTATGGAGGAAATGCTACTGTTAAAACCTCCTGTCAGTGTACAAACAGCATATGCATGTACATCTGCATCCACTCTGAATGCAACTCCATTGTGATTCTCAATGCCATTAATGCCTTTTTGAATGTGAGGTCTAGTACATGAAAACATTTACTCTAAATGCTTGTATCAGTCAGCATGTAGACAAATCAGCATTTTCATGACTGGTTCAGGACATCCTGAAATATAATTTGTTGACATATTCTTTAACCAAGCAATGCTATGCCCCTGTCCAAACTTGTGACTTCAGGTACAGTACTAAAATTAAATGTTTTAAAAACTTCTGAAGCTATCAGGTCAAAGTTTTCTACAATATTTTAACGATATAATTGACCTAGACATCTCTTGTCTGACAAGGGACTAATAAAGTAACTAGCTGTTTTTTTCAGCAAGTCCCTCAGGACTGAGCATTGCTCTGGTTTTGTGGCTTCTGATGTGGCTCACGGGGCCAGTGTTGTAATTGCAAACACATTCCTAAGATGGCATGGGAGGCAGCTGATAGAGCCAGCAGACGTGTTGATTAGGAGGTGGTGCATTCCTTCTGCTGCTTATGCAAACCTTCTACTATAAAGTTCTATGTCCCCATTTCTGCAAAAAAAATAGATTAGCTCTCTTGTGCTTATTACCTGTTCTTATCACTTTCTTCCATTGCTACATATTCTCTCTCTCTCTCTCTCTCTCTCTCTCTATATATATATATATATGTATGTGTGTATATATATATATATGTATGTGATGCACCATCAATAACTCTCGGAGACGTGAGGCGAGATATAGGCTTTTATTGGCTGGAAGAAAGAACAAGCAGCAATTGACCACCACACTACATCCTGAGGCCGGGGCTGTGTTTCCAATCACCTTTATACAGGAGTCCGTGGGAGGAGCCACGGTCAGTGGGAGGAGCCACAGGAGCAGTCAGCAGGGGGGACATGTCCAGACAGGTATATGTAGTTCACCACAGTATGTATATACAGAAAATGCTGTATTTACTCTATAGCATTGTTAACACTGAAAAGCATTACCATTTACTCCAAAGGTGTACAGAGAACTACCTGCATCCCATCATAGCCAAATTCTCCAGCTGAAGGTTGCACTGCCCATTTCTTAAGCTTCATTTACACTCACGATTCCCTTCATGTTTGTGCTGAGGTCTTTCCTTCAGAGTTGGCTTTTCTTGGGGAAATTACCAAATTTACCCTGTCTCAGTTCCTAAAATTTGAACCTTCATCGGATTCCTTTCCCATCTCAGACACAGGGCATAGGTTGTCTTCTGGAGCCCAGTGACCAGTGCCGAAAACACTCACCAAGACTCAGAAGTTCCAATAAATAAGGCTGCTCCAGTTGGCTTCTTGGACTAATTTTGGAGGCTTTCACAACACTAAGTTACAAACTAAATAGCAGCTAACTACGTGATTCTGTAATTAAAGAGATAGTTACTTCAGAGCAAGAGTTAATCTATTTCAGCCAATACTGCTGATACTTGGTAGAACAGTGGTTAGCATGATGCTGTTACAGCTTGTGATGTTCCAGAGTTCAGAGTTCAATCCCGGTACCATTCTATAAGGAGTCTATGTACAGCCACCCAGAGGAATGCATGGGTTTTCCCCAGGTGCTCAAGTTCCCTCCCACAGTCAAAAGACATACCAGGTTGGTTAATTATTCATTGTAAATTGATCTATGATTAGCCTAGGGTTAATCAGGGTTATGGGGTTGTTGGAGCAGCGTGGCTTAAAGGGCAAAAGGGCCTACTCTGCGCTGTATCTCTAAACAAATAAAAAAATAAATAAACAAATTGTTTATCAGTTTCTGATTGCCTTTCAATCCAACAAGCAGAGAGGGTTGAATGTGTTGCCAATATGGAATTTGTGGTGGAGAGAGGCCTTCCTCCTGGTCCTGGCCAAGGTTTTTGTCCAGGTGTCTCCAGCCATATAACATTGAGAAGAAATGTCTGTCAAAACATTTCAGGTCTCTTGCCACCAGTCAGCATCAGAGGAATTGAAATAGACTGTAGACAAATTATCTATGTTTTATTTATAACTTATGTGTTTATTATTTGGGCCCCGTTCAAATGGGAACACTTTAATTAAATTATTTTACGTTTAGGTTGATGTCACTGGGGCAATCAATTGTCAGCTTAATTGGCAATTAAGGGAAGCAGACATAATGCACAAGCTTTTGGGAAAGCATGTATTTTGTGGAAGAAATCATTTAATGAAACAGGGATGAAGTAAATTTAAATGGTATCCGTACTAAAATACAAATATGGACTACAAGACATAAAAAAAATTTGCATAAATGATTCAACAGCAAAATGGCTGGTATTTGGTGTTACCCTAGCAACAGAATCAATGAACATGTCACGGGGACTTCATGGCAGATGCTTCCACGGTATCTTTAAGATTAAATTTAAAAACTAAATGCGGCACCCAGTCCCTGGAGACTCCTCAGTTACCGACCAATGGTGTTATATCACTATGGCAACTGCACTGTCTAGCCAGACTGAGACATGCTCTGCAATTAAACAACGGTTTCATTCCCCTGCTGTACTGATCTCTGATTTATTGTTAAGATGTGCAATATAATGGTGCTTGCAGACAGCAGTATGAAGTACCATATTTCACATCACAAATTACACCTCAGCATTTAGCTGAAAATCAAACAAGCAACTGGAAGTAATGACAGGAAAGTTTTGATTTGGGCACATTGACCAAATTTAAATGCAGATGACTTTAAATAATGTTTTGCAATATTCATATATTTTTTCATGGGTATAGAATCATGGCTCAGCATTTGTTAGAAGACATGTCAAGTTTTCATTTCCTGATGTAATTAGCCTGCAACTGATCAATGACATGTTTCATATTCCTCTAAATCATCAAATGTAACCTTGTTTTTAAACAGGCAGTCATTTTTTAAGGAAGTTCTCATTCTTAAAATGGAATAGATTCATGAAAACCCATTCAAGCTGAACACTTGATGAAACAGTGATGAAAACAAATTTACTCCCAGTTGTATAATTGAGATAGTTTTGATTAATTTGAATAAATGACACCAAATTGACATTTCAGGTCAAAAAGTATTAAAATTTAAATCTTTACAAAGGATAGATTTCATACTGAGAATTAGGCGATGCATTTCCCTTGTCAAAAAGCCTTTTTTGATTTACACATTAACATTAACCCTTTCAGCAATGGGGACTCTAAGAAAGGATTGCACTGTTGTCGTAATTATTGCTAACCAATAGTTACGCAATCCCATGCTTGCATCTCCTACGATCTGACTTGCTCCAAGTACCAAGACCATTTTGACCAAAGTTGCCAGTAAACTGATCTGTTGGGTGAACCAAAGCATTCTGTAGCTCCTAAATCGGTTTACACTGTCATTGTTATTGATCATACACCACTTAAGAAAGGAATTAAAAAATAAATAGGTATGGCAGGATGACTGTATGAGTAAAGGTAACTGCATAAAAACTAAAGAGGAAACCAAGATGACAGATAAGGGCAGGGTGCTAGATGTTCTCTACAGGGACTTTGGCAAGATCTTGCTGGATCCACGATGAACTAGCCAAATAGTTACAAACTGGATTGCAAAAGAAATTGAGGATGATAGTGGAGAGTTGTTTTTTGTTTGATTGGAGGCCTGTGACCAGTGTTGTGGCACAGAATATAGTTCAGAGTCCCCTGTTGTTAGTCATACATATTAATGACTTTGATGAGATTCTGGGTGCAATGATGTGCAAATGATGCCAAAACTGGTTGTGTTGAGGACAGCGAAGAAGATTGTCTAGGATTGAAACAGGTTCTAGATAAACTGAGAAAATGGGTGCAAAATTGCAGTTGGAATTTAACTCACATAAATATGAAATGATGCACTTTGGGAAATTAAACCAGGGCAGGAGCCTGGGTAGTGTTCAAGGACAGAGAGATCTAGGGCTACAAGTCCATAATTTATTGAAATGGCACTGAAGAAGTCATATGGCACACTTGCATTCATCACTTGGGACATTGATACAAGAGTTAGGATGTTACAATTGCTCAACAGGAGAGAACACACTTGGAATATAATGTGAAACTCTGGTTGCCAACCACAGGAAAGATGTGTGATTAAGCTAGAGGGGATGAAGAAATGATTCACAAGGATGTTGTGGAACTGGGGTGCTTGAGTCATAAGGAGAGACTGGATGGATTGAACTGTTGCCCCTAGAGTTGAAGGAGGCTAAGTGTTGGCGTTATAAAGGTTTATACAAATGCAATGGAACACAATCTTTTACTTGGGGTAGGTAAATCCAATCCAAATTAGATCTGGATTAAAGGGCTGAGTTACCAGAGGATATGGTAGAGGCAGGTTCAATGACCACATTATGAAAAAAACATTTGAACAGGTAAATATATAGGAAAGGATTGGATGAATATGGGATAACTCTGAAAATGGGATTAGCTCATGTAGACATCTTGGTTGGCAGTGATGAACTGGGCAAAGGGCTTGTTTTGTGCAGTATAACTCTTCGATTCTATGCTTATTTTCTTTTAGTCTACAGTTTGAGTTTCACAATGCTGTCTGTCACCCATGAGCCATTAATACCTCCAGGGCAAATAATGGCTTTACACTGCTAAGTTTTCTCAATTATTGCAACATACAATGTGGCTTGTCAAGAGTAATAACTATTCTTCCAGGTCTAGCAAATGGGACTAGAAGCCTTAATATTAGCATCTCCAAGAGGCATTCATACTGCCCGTGACTGACTGAAGATACAACTATCATTTTCCTCATTTGGTGAAAATCTCATTAGGAATATGACAGCTCAAAAGCTAAGATTTAAGAGAAAAAGAACCTTTTTTTTCATTTTGGTGAGATTAGATCTTTATGTTAAGAATCTTGTCTCATGAACGATCAAGATGATTCAGCAAAGACAAATAGGTTTTCAAAGATTTCACAAGAGCTACCAACTGAAAATATTGCAATATGTTTAAAAGGTGAAATAATAATACATAAATTCCACCAGTGCTCCCCTCCAATTGTATGAATCCTGTGGATAATTATTGCCAGATATTAATGCATCTCCTTCACTTTAGATTCAGGGGCTCCCTCCACTTTTAATACACTTTAGTTTTGCTCTGGTGTCAGTGATATTAATAATTTAAAAGACATTCCCCTCTTCTAAGCCACCTTTATAATTTCATCTGGTACAACATCCAAGACCAGCTTCTCCGTACAAATTCTCTGTAGGATATCACCTGTTAGATGCTTCACATGAAACCAAACATATTTCCATACCTACTGGTCACAACACTCTCCCAAGATGAGCTAATTTTTTTGTTTCTACATCACCTTACCAAGATATCTAATGAAACCTGGAAAACTTTGCTTATCTCATTCATTCTAAAGGTAGTGGTCAGGTTCCAAATTCACAAAAGTAATCATAAACAAAAATATATTTCCAAGAAAAACTCATCAACTAAATACACTTCTTGATATTCTTTATGAGTGTACTCATGCACCTTTTACTGAGCTAGATATTGATCATTACCCTGTTTGATTTTGTGTTATTTTAACCTCAATCTTGGTAATATTTTCAATCATAAAATAAATATTTTAATGTTGCAACAAACCTGACAAGAAAGTTACATTCCAATATAACATTTTGAAAGCATAAGTGCTAAGCAAAGAATATAGGTGCCAAATCAGCTTCAAAATTAACTGCTGACTTTGACAATTTTATATTTTCGAAACTGACTAACACATCACATTTCCACGAGATACCTGTCCACAGCTTAAAACATAGAACAGTACAGCACAGGAATAGGCCCCTCGACCCACAATATCTGCGCCGCCGTGATGCCAGATTAAACTAATCCCATCTTCCTGCACATGATCTATATCCCTCCATTTTCTGCATAGTTACGTGCCTGTCTAAATGACCCTTAAAAACCATGTGTACTTCAACCAGTGCCCCGACAACATGCTCCAGGCCCCTAATATTCTCAGTGAAAAAAAAATTATCCTCCACATCTCCTATAAACTTTCATCTCCTCACCGTAAAGTAATGTCCTACACTGGGAAAAATATTCTCACTATCTCCCCTATCTGGAGGTATGCCTCTCACAATTTGGACAGGTCTCCTGCCAGGCTTCAATGCTTCAGAGAAAACAATCCAAGTTTATCCAACCTCTTCTTACAGGTAATATGTTGCAACCCTCACAGCACCTTGGTGACCTCTTCTGTACCCTTTCCAAAGCCTCCATATTCTTCCAGTGGTGGAATGATCAGATTTTCTCACAATACTCCAGACGCAGCCTAACCAAAGTTTTATACAGCTGCACCATGACTTACTGGCTTTTGCACTCAATGACCCAACCGATGAAGGCAAGCTTGTCATGTGTCTTTTTTACCACACTGTCTACTTGTGTTACCACTTCCAGGGAACCATGGACTTGGACCTCAGGTACATCTGTACATCAATGCTTTTATTATAAACGTATTTTCTGTTTATAATTGACTTCCCAAATTGCAACCTCACACTTGTGGAGGGGAGCAAACAGCCAACGTATTGGGCCAAGACATAGAGTCTTTATTTCTCTCCATACATGCTCTCTGACCTGCTGTTCCTCCAGAATCCTCAGGATCTCAAGCATCTGCAGCATCTCTTGTGTTCAACATGTTACATGTGCCCAGATTTAACGCTTTCTGCCATTTTCCCACCCATACCTGCAACGAATCTATTCTCTTTAATAACCTTCTTCACTGTGCAAGGTTTCACCAAGTTTTGTGTTATCTACAAATTACAAATTGATCCATCTTTATTTTTACCCAAGTCATTTATTTATATCACAAACAGCAAAGCTCCCAGCACTGATCCCTGTACAACACCACTGAATAAAAAAGTATTGTTAGAGTAACATCTCTCTGACTTAGTCTTCTATGACCAAGCCAATTTTGAATTTAATATACCGGTACTAAGGCACTGAGGATCCTATGCATCTTAATCAAAAACTATCCCTTATACTACATGCAGCAGCATAACAAAAGAGTTCATAGCAATCATGAGGAAATCTGCAGATGCTGGAAATTCAAGCAACACTACACAAGTTGCTGGTGGAACACAGCAGGTCAGGCAGCATCTATAAGGAGAAGCGCTGTCGACGTTTTGGGCCGAGACCCTTCGTCAGGACTAACTGAAAGGAAAGATAGTAAGAGATTTGAAGGTAGGAGGGGGAGGGGAAAATGCGAAATGATAGGAGAAGACCGGAGGGGGTGGGATGAAGCTAAGAGCTGGAAAGGTGATTGGCAAAAGGGATAAAGAGCTAGAGAAGAGAAACGATCATGGGACGTGAGGCCTAGAGAGAAAGAAAGGGGGAGGGGAGCACCAGAGGGAGATGGAGAACAGGCAGAGTGATGGGCAGAAAGATAGAAAAAAAGGAGGGGGAAAAAAGCTAAATACATCAGGGATGGGGTAAAAAGGGGAGGAGGGGCATTAACAGAAGTTAGAGAAGTCAATGGTCATGCCATCAGGTTGGAGGCTACCCAGCGTTATATAAGGTGTTGTTCCTCCAACCTGAGTGTGGCTTCATGTTGACAGTAGAGGAGGCCATGGATAGACATATCGGAATGGGAATGGGACGTAGAATTAAAATGTGTGGCCACAAGTATGTTAAGGATGCCCAAAACATCCTTGCTACCATATCCTAAACTTACAAAATGTTGGAGGAGCTCCGTAAGTTAGGCAGCTTCTATGGCAATGAACAAACATTTGACAGTTCAGGCCAAGGCCATTCATCAAGACTGGAAAAGGAGGAAGAAGCCAAAAGAAGAAGGTGAGGAGAGGCAAGCAGTACAAGCTACAATGTAATGGGTGAAGCCATGTCATACAAAGGATATCATATCCTACAATTATCTTCATGACAGCTTGCCTGATATTACAGTGTAAATGAGTCAGCATTTGCAACAACAGATTGTTGAGATCAAGCAAATAATAATTTTTGGCCTTTGCGAAAATGTCTGCAGTCTTGCCATCAATTCTGTTCCCTTCAGCATTGTTCTGAAAATGAAACAGACCGCACAAAACACTGAAGGAACTTAGCAGGTTGTGTAGCATTGATGGAAGGAAATGAAGAGTCAAGTTGTGGGTCAAGACTCTTCATCAGAGTTGGAAAGAAAGAGTGGAGATAAAAGGGTAGGGCAAGGGGCGAAGCAAGAGTTGGCGGATGATAGGTGATAGGAGAAAATATAAGCAGGTGAGGGTGGGGGAAAGCAGGGCCAAAGAAATAGATGGAATCTCATAGAAGGAGACAGTTGGCCAGGAAATAAAAGGAAGGAGTTGAAGAGGGGATCTGGGGAAAAGAAGGATGGGTAATAGGCAGATTGAAAGGAAGGCAAAAGAAACGGGATGATGCATCTGGTGAGATGAGGAGAAATGACGGGAGACAGATGGAATGCTTACTAGAAATTAGAGGAATTGATATTCAAGCCAACTGGTAGGAAACTACCAAGATAGAAGATGACGTACTGATCCCCTAATACGAAGTAGACATGGTAGGATGGGATTAGGAAACTGAATCAAAAGAGCTGGCCACTGGAGATCCTGCCTATTATGGTAGTTGGAGTGAAGGTGCTCAATAAAGCAATCTGAGTCAAGCCTCTCAACACGCTACAACTCCTTCCTCACCCCTTTATACCAGCTACGTCCCTATTTCTTTCTAATCTTTATGAAGAGTCTCAACCTTACTTAACCCAAAAAATCAATTGTCCATTTCTCTCCATAGAAAGTGCATGACGCATTGCGTTCCTCCAGCATTTTGTGTTATGCTCCAGATTTCTGCACCTGCAGTCTTTCCAGTATTTCTATGAAAAGAGGCTGTTTATTTCTATAGTAGTCCTCATCTCCACTCCTATGACATTTCCATTCACTTTCTTGCTATCCTCCCTTCAACACCAATGTTAGATTTAACTATCTGTGCCCTCTTCTGCAGGGAGTCTTACTCATCCATTATTTCCTATCTTCCATCCTCCAATGGACTGAATGTAAAATGTTGATCTTCATCTACAAATCCCTGCATGACATCAGATCATCTGGACCATCAACGTTGTACCATATTCATCTCCACACTCTAAGTTACCAAGCACTTGATTTTGAGTGTCAGGCCACATAAGAATGAAATAGGACTTTTGCTTTATGGCTCACTTCCAATGACATTATGAATATGGATTTTACAGATTTTTAAAATAATATGCAAAATGTTAAAAATATTTCATTTAATTTTATCCCAAAAGGAACCGTTTACTCGAGTCTCATTTTCTTTTGACCAATCCTGTACATGGTTAAATAAAGAATGTTTTAAACTCATAAGTTGCCATAAAACACTGGGATGCAATGTAACAGGAGCCAAAGGCAGGATGAATCATTTTGTATTCTTGAACACCAGCAGGTCTCAGAACAGCACTCTCACATCACTGGCAAGATACTCAAATCGTATGTACCCTTGTGCCTCCCTTGGTGAAATGGCCAATTAGAGCTAAATTATTGATGGCTATTCACTGTGCATGAATGCCCAAGAGATGGAGGGTTGAGACAAGCTTGTTTTGTTGAGCAGAAATTTCAAACCAAATATAATTTTGTTCCATAAATTATGGGATCCAAACTCAGGTCAAAATTGATGGAACAATATTCCAATGAAGTACCACTCAATACCATTAGCAAAATTTGTAATTTTGCTTTTAATTACTTATAGGAAAAAGGCTTATGCTGATTCTTCTGGGTCAGTTTTGGATAGGTTGCACGCAGATTGTGCAAACCCAATGTACAAATAATCATCAAGGAAGTAGATTGCCTTTATAATAATCATCTAATTTCTTTAGCTAAATTAAATGGGAAAATGTGGCTGCTGGGCTGCGAGAAGAATAAGTGTGTCCAAAAAATCTCAGCTATCCACCAGGTAGTAAATCAGGCAAAGATGTTTGAACTCTTTAGTGTGCTGAAAACATTCATGCATCAATACAGGAAGTGAACTTAGAGTTGAGCTCAAAGATCATTTTGCAATTAATACCCTTAATTGGTGTTCATATTCAGTACAACTTGAAAGGCATGTGAGGAATTTCATTTACACTTTTGACTTGTAATATGAAATTCTGTGCTATCATTGGAATATGATAATGGAAACAGAATTAATACAGTAGAAGTGACATAACTGGATCATGCCAGATTAGCAGCAATAGAAACACTGACATCAATAGCATAAAATTGGTAAGGGACAGGAAGGTACTCTCTGTATAGGCCACAAAACAGTGAAGGGTGGGGTGGGACTTCAGCATCTGAAGATGTCTGAATAATATGAATATATAAGCAGCAGATTGCTTTGTCATTATTACAATGTGGTAGAATTGCACTTTTACTACAAACCTGCACCACAATATAACATTTATTTCTCTTCATAGATGCTGCCTGATCTGCTGAGTTCCTCTAGCATTTTGTGTGTGCTGCTGTGGATTTAGAGCATCTGCAGAATCTCTTGTGTTAATATAATCTGGCTTGATTGGTTCTTAAACTGAGTTTTTGGTCAAACTTTATGGGTACCAATAATTTGTTATCAGTGAATTAGAAGGTTACTCGTTCATGTTCTGATGCGAAAATCTATTATGGTCTTCCTAGTGGCAATGTCATAATACAATCTGACATTCAATTGAGGCACAATTTGCTCTCTGGATGTAAAAGATCACACGTGCTCTGCTGAGAAGATTCACTTACACAGTTCATTCTTCAATTCAAAAAGAAGCATGTTTTCTTTAAACAGTCCTACACTTGTAAGTAGGAGAATGTGATTCAAGCTTTTTCAGGGATTGTGCAGAGTATGACATTTTTGTTCATAATCCAAAACATGGTACAATATCTGACAGTACCTTCACCCAATGTAGAGACATTCTTTTGTCATCAAATAATCAATTAAGGTAAAAATGAGCTTGTGATTAGTCGTGCTGACAGCATTAATGCTCTATGATCACCTTATCTTCACCACGGTCTGAGTGTCCTTCACTATGGAAATGGTATGTTGTCTGTCTGTAATTGGGTGTTACAACAGGGTGGGTATATTCACTGTGACATGTCCTCTAAAGTGGGCTTGTGTTATGAGTACAATCCCAGGTCTCAGTATTCATTTGTTTGGGATCTATGCCCAAAATGCTCCTCAGCCTAAAAGCAAGTGGATAACTGTCCCTGAATTCTTCCTATCTCAGTTTAAGAAGAGATCTGTAGTATCCCAACACCATCCCCCCCAACCTGATCTACCATCCTAATTGTAATTCCCTACTTGAACTGTAGACCCTCTATAACTAACTGTTATTTAACTGAAGATGACACATTAATGCCATCCATGTTTACTTATTAACACTCTAATGTTATGCATCCTTATATATTTCATATATGACTATATCAGTGGTTCAACGAAAATGAGAAGAGTTAATCCTAACCTTCCGGTCAATGTCCAGCCTCAGCAGTTACTTGGTTGTTATTCATTGTGGTTGGAGAGAGTATGCTGTGCAAAAAGTGGTGTCTGTATTCACCACGTTGAAAGGAGCAATGTTAAAGGATTTATTTCATTGCCCATAATATCCCTTTGTAATTTTTTGCCAAGTTTTCTTAGTATTACAGTACAAAGAATAATAAATTTGATCATGTTGCTTTCTAGTAACAACTTCAAAATATTACAGGTATCCTATCACCAGATAGGTGGAACATTGTACTGCATCAAATACAATAGTTAAATACAAGTTATTATGGATTTAGTTGTTGGAAGATGTGCTGTGTGGACGATGTACTGTGCGTTATTTTCCACAGGTAAGTGAAAGAGTTTGCAGACCTCAGGTAAGTTCACAGGTTGTCACTGGCACTGACAAACAAGCCCAGCCATTGATGCAGCCATCAGGCAAGACATTCAGGAAGGCTTTGATAAAATTTGATAAAACAACAGAATAGTATTATGCTGAACACTTTATATCAGAATACAAGAACCCCACGATTTAGAGCTAGGAATGTAAATAGGTAAATATACTGTTAGCAATATAATTTCATTCTAGCTATTTTTTCTGCATCTATCCAAAATGAATTGTTGTAATCATAGAGATAAGATTCCATCAGTATTATCTAGTTCAAACAAACTGCAAACAAGGCTTATAGAATACTGTAATTCATATAATTCTCTCCTGCTGGAAAAGTTGTTAAAATTATGAATATTCCAAAAAGAAAATACTGCATATAATAGAATTCCCCCAAAATTTGTAACTTACTGGCATACTACATTACTTGACCCTTGAAAATCACATAGCACAAAGTTAAACTATGCTAGTTTCTTTGTACTTACACTTCTAACCACCAGTCTATAAACAATACTACTTTTAAAAATTCTTTTCTACTGCCCTTCAGCCAGCTTCTGTGTAAAACTTTAATATTGCTATGAAGATTAATGGTAGGTGGACTGGAAAATCTGGCCTAAACATTGAGCAACCACCAAGTGCGCTCAGCTGTCCTGTTGATCTAGGCTGTTGTAGTTTGCCAACAGTTACGAAATTCAACAGGAAGCATAGGCAACTTTGTTTTGAGTTGAGTTAGTATTTTGGTCTTTCAACATTTTAGGTTTACATAGGAAAATTTGCATTTTTATAGCAGCATTCATATCCTTTTCAGGATGTTCTAAAGCACCATAGACCCTTTTGAATGCAGTCTCTGCTTTCACACAAAAACGATTGCAACCAATCACAAGCATCAGTGTTCCACAGACACACTGGGATAATGACTGAGCGAGTTTCCATCTCACATCACAGGAGGCACTTCTAATCAGTATATCATGAAAAAACAGCTTCCCCTCCATGGGTTCTGTCTACACTTTTCAATATGAGACTATCTTCTGATGCAATATGTAGACAAGCTGACTAGAGGAAAGGCCATACTGGATCCAGTACTAGGTAATTAACCTGGTCAGGAGGGTGAGCATTTCAGAGAGAGTGACCACAGCCCACTGATCTTTACCATAAGCCTTGGACAGCGATAGGAGCAGACAGTATAGGAAAGTATTTAATTGAAGGAGGGAAAATTATGAAGTTATTAGGCAGAAACCTGGGAATTTAAATTGGGAACAGATATACTCAGGGAATTGCACAATGGGAGTGTGGAAGCTGTTAACAAGCACTTGAACAGGGTTCTGAGTAGGTACGTCTCATTGAGGCAAGGAAAGGACGTAGGGTGAAGGAACCATAGTTGCCACAAGATGTCCAACATCTAGTCAAGAGGATGAAAGAAGCATACTTAAGGTTTAGGAAGCAAGGGCCAGACAAGCCTCTTGAGATTTATAAGATAGCCAGGAAAGAGCTGAAGAATCATCTTAAGAGAGCTAGAAGGGGATATGAGAAAGTTTTTATAGGTAGTATTAAGGAAAACCCATACATGAAGAATAAGAGGATAATTAAAGTGAGGATCGGACCGATCAAGGATAAAAGGAAATGTACCTGGAGTCACAGGAGGTAGTGGAGGTTCTTAATGAGTACTTTACTTCAGAATTCACCAGTAAGAGGGACCTTGATGAATGTGAGGAGAGGCTGATGTGCTGCAACGTGTTGACATAAACAAAGAGGAAACCATTAGGATGGTTAAGTACCTGGGATGGATGGATACACCCTATGTTACTGCAGGAAGTGAGGGAAGATTTTGCTGTACCTTTAACGATGATCTTTGTGTCCTTACCCGCCACAGGAGTAGTACCAAGGACACGATTTATGAACATTGAGAGAAGCATAGTCTGATTATGGATAATCAACATGGATTTGTGAGGGACAGCTTATGCCTCACTAGTCTGATTGAATTCTTTGAGGAAATGACAAAGCAAATTAATGAAGGTAGAATAGTGGATGTGGTGTATATGGATTTAAATCAGACGTTTAACAATGTTTCCCATGGTTGGATCATTCAGAAAGTCAGGAGGAATGGGATCCAGGGAATCTTGCTTACATAGATTCAAAGTTAGCTTGCCTACAAAGTGCAGAGGGTGTATTGTATTTGCCTGCCTTGAGATTGGTGACCAGTGGTGTACTGGTCAGTGGCCAGTAGTGTCTTAACTGTTCTGTGACCTCTGCTCTTTGTGATTTCTATAAGTGACTTGAATGAGGAAGTTGAAGTGTTAGTAAGCTTGCAGATGACAGAAGGGTTGGTGGTTTTGTCGATAGTGTGGAAGATTGTTATAAGTTATAATGGGACAGTGATAGAATGCAGAGCAGGGCTGAGAAATGGCAGATAGAGTTCAATCCAGAAAAGTGTGAAGTGATTCACTTTGAAAAGTCGAACTTGAAGGAGGAACAGAACGATCTTGGAGTGTATATATACAGATCCTTCTAAGTTGCCAAACATGTTGAGAGGGTGGTTAAGAAGGCTTATGGTGTGTTGGTCTTCATTAGTCAAGGGATCGAGCTCATGAGCTGTGAGGTAATGTTTGTCATTGTTAGGTTGCACCTGGAATTTCCAGTTGGCAGACGATTTCCCTGCACGCTGCTCTGACATATTGGGAAATTGTACTCGGCAGGTCACAGCAGTGGTCGGCCTGTGCCTTCTGCCAGGTGAGTTTAAAGAGATCACCACCTCTCGCAGTGGACGACCTGGACGGCTACGTGTTTTGTCGTGTTCTTAGCGCTCCACCAACGCCTGCTGGCCTGCCTTCTTGGCCATTGGACCATTAATCGGTCTCTTCCGCTCAATCTGCCAGGGCCAGACTTCACACGCAGGGACAGACAGATCCCCTGCCTTACCGAGGGTCGAAGACCCATCGGCTGCCCTCACCTGGTTTGGCCCGTCTGCTGAGATGGTTTACCGGGGTGTTGCTACTGCGCGCGCTACAGCTACTTGGAGCCACAGGTGAGAGCAGAGCACCAGGTGGGGACCAAAGGTGAATGAAAAAGGGCAAGGCAGGCCTCCCACCAGAGGTGCTACCTCTTCCTAGACACCTCATTCACCCCAGGATAATGTTACAGTTCTATAAAACCTTGGTTAGGTTACACTTTGAGTATTGTGCTCATTACTGATCCTCCTCATTATAGGAAGGACTTGGAAGCTTTAGAGAGGGTGCAGAGGAGATTTACCAGGATGCTGCCTAGATTAGACAGCATGTCTTATGAGGATAAGTTGAGCAAGCTAGGGCCTTTCTCATTGGAGCGAAAGAGGATGAGCGGAGACTTAATAGAGGTGTACAAGATGATAAAAGGCAAAGATAAAGTGGACAGCTGGAGACTTCTCCTCAGGGTGGATATGGCCAGTACCAGAGGGTATAATTTTAAGGTGATTGGAGGAAAGCATGTGGGCATGTTAGATCAGGTTTTTTTTACAGAGAGTGGTGAATACATGGAATGTGCTGCCAAGGATGTTTAAGAAATGCTTAGATGGGTACATGGATGAAAGAAAAATAGAGGGCTATGTAGGAGGAAAGAATTAGATTGATCTTAGAGTAGGTTAAAAGACTGGCAAAACATTGTAAGCTGAAAAGGCCTGTACCATGTTTTACTGTTTACTGAGGCTACACTGCCTCAGTGGAGCAGCCAACATCATCAAAGGTCCCACCCATCCTGGACGATTTCTCCTCCCGCCACCTCCCATTGGGCCAAAGGTACAAAAGCCTCATAACATATAGCATGAACCTCAAGGTCAATTTCTATCCCACTGTTAAAAACCTTTGAACAGGACCCCAGTATGATAAGATGCACTCTTGACCTCACAATCTACTTGTTATGGCCTTGCATCTTACTGTCCGCCTTCATTACACTTTCTCTGTAACTGTAACACTTTATTCTGCTTTCTGTCAATGCACTATTGTAATAAAATGACCTGTATAGATGATATGCAAGACAAATTATTCACAGTCCCTCTGTACATGTGATGACAATTGAAAACATTACCGACCTAAAATTTACCAATTTATCAGAAGAGCACTGAGAGTCAGCCCAAACATTTGTCCTCATCTCTGAAATGGGAATAGAACCAACAGAGTATAAACATTTTCATTAAGGGGTTTGAGAGTGTAGATTTGTACAGTATACATCTGACAGCATACTCTTTGTTTGAAATCCTAAAGAGCATTTTCAATGCACAAGTAAACAGTGTTGAATCACTTTGTACACTGTATTAATGAG
This sequence comes from Hemitrygon akajei, assembly GCF_048418815.1. NCBI lineage: Eukaryota > Metazoa > Chordata > Chondrichthyes > Myliobatiformes > Dasyatidae > Hemitrygon > Hemitrygon akajei. The sequence goes on from NC_133128.1 coordinate 57,220,061, forward strand.
TGTATGTCTACCAAAAATGTGCAACACTGATTTGACATCAACACTACCACTTTGGAGCTCTTTGATCTAGCTACCAGACTGATTTAACCTCATAAAATTGAACACACTTCCACAACAAGCACAATATCCTTAACACACTTTATATAAGGTAATAAGCTACCATATTAATTTACTCATATGATTTAATGCACTTCCAGAAGTGGGCAAGACAAACACATTATCCTAAACATGCATTTGTATATGTGTCAAATTATGTATGTAAATATGCTTCTGAAGTGGGGCACTTTGCTGTTATTTATATAATGTAATTTACATAGCAAAATGTCCCACTTCAGAAGCATATTTACATGCATAACTTGACATTAATCCTCATAGGAGACAGTTGGATAGAAACCGAACAGTATCTTGAAGGGGGAGGGGGTCAGAGACTGACTGGAGTTTAAATCTCTTGGTAAATGAAAGAATGGTTGTCCATTGTCCGGTTATTAAAGTCAGAATTGTTCAGTAGGCTAGAATTAGATGAGATACAGTAACAGGTAAAGTTAAAGATTGTGAAGATTACATAAATGAACAATAGTCTTAATGGAATAATGGAAGTTAAAATGAAGTTACTGCTTAACTAAGAGAGTGTGTGTTAATGGGTGAGATTTTGATGACTATGACACATCGAAGGCCATGAAGAGGAAAATCGTGGTGAGAACAGGTTGCACTTAGCTTAGGAGAGGTGTACAGTCTGGAGACTTTAAGCAGAAGGGCCAGTCAGACAGACTGTCAACAAGTACATGGAGCTTAGAAAATAGAGGGCTATGAACTAGGGAAATTACAGGCAGTCTCTAGAGTGGGTTACATGGTCGGCACAACATTGTGGGCTGAAGGACCTGTAATGTGCTGTGGATTTCTATGCTCTGTGTTGTAAACACTGCGCCAGAGAGGGAAGATCTTTGTGTGCAACTGCTGAGGGAATCATCAAGTATTCCCATGTACAACCACTACTGCTGAAAACTGCAGCCACAGATGCTCCTGTAAGTAGCATTATTTCAAACCACTTAAGTGAACTAGTGATCTTAAGAACGGACAGACGTGGACTCCAGACCACCCAGGGAGCAAGTGCAGCAGCTGGAAGCTTAGAGTGATCTCCATTGTCTCAGAAACTGCGGCTGCCACTGAGGATTCCATGTAAAATTAAAGAATTAAAGCATGGGGCCCTAACCCCCCCATTCTCTGCTATCCTCTGGGCTAATGTACACTCTCTGGAAAATAAAACCCATTATTTAAGACCCTCACCATTTGGGACATGCCCTCTTCTTGTCATTATCATCAGGAAGAAAGTACAGAACCCTGTAGACTCACACTCGATGATTTAGGAACAACTTCTTCCCCTCCACCATTAGATTACTAAATGGTCCATGAACCCATGGATATAATTGTCTTTTCTTCTCTATTTACTTATTTATTTAAGTTCTAGATTTTTATGTACTTGTGCTCAACTGCTGCTGCAAGACAACAACATTCATGTCATATGACCATGATGATAAATCTGATTCTGATTCTGTGCTAATGTAGGTGCTGGAAATGGAGGATACATTTTTTTGTCATAGGTGCAGCAAAACTTTAAGAACGCTACCACACTTTTCCTCCTTTGCACTATTTATTTATTATTTTAAGTTACAGTAATTTTTTTTATGTTTTGCACTGTAATGCTGCCACAAAACAACAAAATTTCACAATGTATGCCAGTGATAATCAACCTGGTTCTGATTAGTAATAGCACTAAGTGATTGGATGTGGATCATGTTTAAAGAAGGATCATTAGTTCATTTTGAGTTCAGTGTTGTTTATTTCCAATAGCTGTTACAACAACTCTTCACGCACTTAATGCTTTCTGTGGCTCTTTTAAGTTGTAGACATCCGCTGGGAATGGTGCGGCAGGTGCTGAAAGTTATTAGCTGACTAATAAGCCAACCAATTGCTCCCAGACATTAAGGGTTTAATGGGGATTCCCTTTGGAGTAGACAGTGTAAGTGATTGGAGGACATGTGTAGAGCAGGAAAAGCAGCTTTAAGGACAGGGGGTAGGTGGGGAAGAAGGTTCTTAATAGATGCTTCCTTCCCCCTTCCTAGTCTGTCCAAGATCAATTCTCTCTGGCAAGAAGCCACGTGTGTGATGTCTGCTTCAACGATGTGTTAAATGAAACCTGATAGCACCCAGTGCAGTTACATCTGTAGCCTCAGAGCTGTGGCTGCTGCACAGTCAGTGACCATCAGATTTTATGGTTCCAGCTCCTTCTGGCTGCCACTGAGGTTAACTGCAACTTCCTGGGGTATTCCCATATACTGTTGTCAACTGAAGTCACTGAGGTTTTCTATTCCAAGCGATTGTGTAACCAGAGACCAAAAAGCAGAGAAAGCAAGGACTATTAGCTTGCCTATTTAACTGTTTTTTTAAAAATTAGCTGATACATATTATTATGAGGCATTCTTCTGTGTAGAGGAGCCAAATTGTTCATTCCTGATTCCTGCACCACATGGTTGATGATTCAGGGACACATTTTAAACACATAAATACATCCATTACTCACTGAAAGAAAACCATGGGAAACGTCCAGAGCAGATCATTGATATGCTGAAAGGCAGTTCATTGGCATGTTGAATCAATACTTCATCTGAGCAAATTGTTCTGAAGGAGCCCTACAGTAGTCAACAGAATGCGCCAAGCTGCATTATGCTTCAATGCATGTTGCATTTGACATAATTCTGCAAGCCCAGTGCTTGCTACTATCAGCATTGCAAATGCGACTAATAGACACAAGAGAGTCTGCAATGCTGGAACAACCCGCACAAAATGCAGGAGAAATTCAACAAATAGTCAGCATCTATGACAAAAAATGAACAAGCAGTGTTTTGGGGCGAGACTCTTCAATGCCGACTGGCTGATGCATCAAGCTGCTTTATGCATACTGTCGGTGTCTGTCATCCATGTGCCCTTACTGCTCTGGAGCTTTGCTGCACTCCTTGACCAGTGGAAAACCAGTTGACTCAGAGGAAAGGGGATTAAAGATAATCTTAAAGGCAGATTGCAGACTATTCTGTTTCAGTTTGAATGACAGGCAACAGAAAGGGCACTTATGAACATCATGCTTGAGATAATTATTGCTAGCTTTCTGAAAGGGAGTAACAGGTTTAGCTGTTCTGTACTGTTGAGGAGGACTGATAATAGGAACATAAGACTATAAAAGCCCCTCTGAACAGTTATCTGCAGACAGAATCAGTCTGAATTTCTTCAGTGGCACCCAATGTGTGGCAGCTGCTTGTGATATTACAGAATCTACCGCATCACCTGCCAGACACCTGTTATGGTAAAGTTTCCTAATATGCAAAGTGTATTGGCTAACACTTTTCAGAGTTAGAGCCTTACTTAGCAAGCATTGCACAAAGCCCAAGTCAAGATGGCAGTTGACTTTTTCCATGCACTTTGATGTAAACTGCAAACCTTTTGGTGAGACCTAAATGCAACAAGCATGTATGACATAACACATCTTTGGTAAGTCCTCATCTGATGTTCCCATCACATGATAAGTCTTATCCTTCAGGCAGGTGCTTCCTCCACTATCTTTGCCTTCTGCTCTAGCAGTGGCTACTTATTCTCAGTGTCATTATGTGTGGATTCTACCTCTATGTTATTATCAACATTTTCAGTACTTGAACAAATGGCTGAAAAAATGAACTTGAGTAAAACTGCATCTTTATCTGCGATGTCTTCTTGCATGCCAAGGTCTGGTTGCATTTCCTGGACATTTGAGAGAAGGAGGCCAAGGGGGTAAAGTTGTATTGCAAAGCAAGATGGAGGAAGTCATTTGGTAAATAAGTAACAGTGGGTCACCAAAGGATAGTCCACTAATGACCATCACCACATTTTCAGTGGTCACAGGGATGTCAAATCATCCTGATGGTTCATACTTCATCCTGTGTGCCTTTCTGAACTGCAAAGGAGGAGAAATTACACAACATTCACTGATGCCTATTGTCACAGTAAATGACTAGTATGTGTTCAAGCAATGGAATGCATGTGGGCACAATGGAACATTTCAATATTGGTCATTCTTCCTTATTAGTAGAGGTGTTTGGTAGGTAAAATGAACTCAAATCCTTAGAAAGAGGTGTCATAGCATCAGAAAATGGAGAATCCTTGTGGTCGAGTTAAGAAGTTGAAAGGATTGAAGGTAGGTAAGTTACTTGGACCATAAGAACTACACCACAGTGTTCTGAAAGAGGTAGATGAAGAGATTGTGGAAGCATTAGTTATGATCTTGCAAGAATCACTAGATTCTGTAATGGTTCTGGAGGACTGGAAAATTGCAAAGGTTGCTCCACTTTAAGAAGGGAGGGAGAGAAAAGAAAGGAAATTATAGACCAATTAATCTGACTTCAGAGGTTGAGAAGAGGTTGGAGTCCATTATTAAGGATAAGGTTTCAGTGTACTTGGAGGCACATGATAAAATAGGCTAAAGTCAGCTTGGTTCTAAAGGGAAAACCTTGCCTGACAAATCTATTGGAATACTTTGAGGAAATAACAAGCAGAATAGACAGAGGAGAGTCAGTGGATGTTGTTTACTTGGATTTTCAGAAGGCCTTTGAAAAGGTGCCATATATGAGGCTGCTAAACAAGATAAGAGTCCGTGGTGTTACAGAAAATATACCAGCATGGACAGAGGTTAGGCTCATTGGCAGGAAGCAATGAGTGGGAATAAAGGAAGTCTTTTTCTGCTTGACTGTCAGTGACTAGTGGTGTTCCGCAATAGTAAGTGTTAGGACTGCTTATATGTTAATGATTTAGATGATGGAATTGATGGCCTTATGGCCAGGTTTGCGGATGGTATAAAGATAGGTGAAGCAGCAGGTAGTGTTGAGGAAGTAGGGAGACTGCAGAAGGACTTAAACAGACTAGGCAAATAAGTAGAAGATGGAAAACAATATCAGGAAGTGCCATGCACTTCGGTACAAGAAACAGAAGTGTAGACTATTTTCTAAATGGGCAGAAAATTCAAAAATCGGAGGTGCAAAGGGACTTGGGAGTTCTCATTCCCTTGCAGATTGAGTCGGTGGTGAGGAAAGCAAATGCAATGTTAGCCGTCATTTTGAAAGTACTGGAATATAAAAGCAAGGATGTAATGCTGAGATTTTATAAGGCACGTTGAGACCTCATTTGGAGTATTGCGAGCAGTTTTGTGCCCGTCTTAAAAAAGATGTGCTGACTTTGGAGAAGGTTTATGAGAATGATTCTGAGAATGACAGGGTTATCATATGAGAAGTGTTTAATGGCTCTGGGGCAGTACTCGCTGGAATTTAGAGGAATGGTGGGGGGGGGGTGGGAATCTCATTGCAACCTATCAAATATTGAAATGCCTACATAGAGTGGGTGTTTCCTATAGTGGCAAATCTAGGACCAGAGAGCACAGCATCAGAAAATAGGGGTGTCCATTTAGAATGGAGAAGAGGAAGAATTTCTTTAGCCAGAGGGTGGAGAATCTGTTGAATTTATTGCAACAGGCAGCTGTGGAGCCCAGATTATTAGGTGTATTTAAGACAGAGTTGATTGGTTCTTGATTAGTCAGGGTGTAGTAAGTTACAGGGGGATTTCAGGAGAGTAGGGTTGACAGCGAAATAGGATCAGCCAAGATGAAATGGCAGAGCAGACTTGACAGGCCAAATGGCCTAATTACGCTTCTATCTCTTATGGTGTTTCTGGTCTTATATTTAAAGTGGAGGTTGATAAGTTCATGATTAGTCAAGATGTCAAAGATTACAGGGAGAAGGTGGAAGAACGGGTTGGAGAGGGATAATAAATCAGCCATGATGGAATGACAGAACAGACTCGATGGGCTGAACAGGCTAATACTGCTCCAAGTCTTATGATCTTTTGGTAAGTAATGAGGATGTAGTGCTTTGCATTGGGCAAAAATCTCACATTGCAATCATTTGGATTTAGAATCTGACACATTCATTCACCTTGGCAAGGTGATTGAATTCAGTCTGGTGGGACCAGTGAACCACTTGTGGCACTTGACCTAGTTTCTCAGCTCTTTCAGCTGACTTTTTATGAACTAGCTTTATGTAGTGCAAGCTTGCTCTTAAATGGTGCTAGCCAATGCTGACATTTCCCTCACACTGTGTGGTGACACAGAAACAATCAATCCAGTGCTGAACCGTCATAATGAGCCGGTAGTTAATGTGCTGTCTTCCTTTCAATCATACAATATGCTAATTGCACAACACGTTCCTGTGTCTATTTCTGGGAATCTACCCCATCATTTTCAGTAAACGTGGCATAAGAGATCCAGCAAATAAATTAGGACTTTCTGCAAATAATAACTGACAGCACCCAGTACAAATGAAGAATCGGAGAATGAGTGGACCATACACTGCTGCTGCCTATGCTACCGAAGAAGAGCATTGCCAATATTCGAGTTCACTTTCCCACCAGATCGTCATATTCCTTTTACCTTATGTTGCTTTAAGCCTTAAAATCCATTCCTCTGAATGAGGGAAAGAATAACACTACTTACTTAGGTAGCAAGAGACTTAGCAGCAGGATTAAAGCAGTTGGCCAAGTATCAAGAGCAATCTCATTTTCCCAGACTATCATCTTGCCTCCTTATTCCCTTACTATTAAAAAACTACTAATCTATGTTTTAATGAATTCAATTACTGAATCTCTAGTCCTATGGGGCAGAGAACTGCAAAGATTCATTGCCATCAGTGTGAAGACATTTCCCCTTTACACAGTCCAAAATTGTCTACCCTTTATTCTGAAATGATCGGGTACAAGGGAATTAAGTACGTTACACCTTTTTTTTCCTGAAGGAGGCTTCCAATACATCCCCATTGGTTATCAGGAATCCTTAGTTCATAACCATCCAATAGGGAGAGAGCGTTTTGAGACCGACATGAAGAATATTGAGTCTGAGAGTTCGGATCACCTAGAAATCCTGTTTTAATGCTGATGAAATGCATAGCTCACAAATGATCCACCCAGTCCATCAAACACCATCTGCTGCACTTGTGGAACAATCTGCAGTAATTCCATTGACTCCATCTGTCACCTTGAAACCAAAGAATTTTAGTGGGATTATGTCATCCTTAGTCCCAAGGGACTGTCTAAGGAGCAGGAGGATTCTATTATGCATGTAATGTAGAACTATTACAATTTAAAGCGTGTCCATTGTTGAACAGCTGAACAAGTTACACAACATGGCGATAAGCCTAACTAAATCCACACTGTATTGAGTATTCTCCTCCTTCACTATGAAATAGTATTTAAGAACTTCAGATGAACAAAGTGCATTCTCCTGGGCTTGTTCCAAAAACACTTTCATCCCAGGCCTGATTCATGAATGCCTGAGGTCATTTATCTGAAATGCAAATGACCTCCATCTTCACCCTCAGTGGCAGCAGATTGACTTTGAGTTTATTGCCTCATCCTAAGCAGAGCCATGCCCATTATCAGCAACTACAAGTTTATCACTTTGATCATTTTTTTTGGTATGACAGGCATTTCTTTTTAACTGGAAATATCTCGGAGAGAAAGGCATATAAATTCACTTGAAAGCCCTAGAGAAGGCTGATCCATCTCCCCATCCCCCCTCACTGAAATTCTCACACACATTTATCTCTAACACCCCAGGCATTGATTGCTATCACCAGAGCTCAATACAAGCTTGTCCCTCTATAGTCTCATGCAAGGATATAATTCTGCTCATCTGCTACATGAATTCATTGCTAAGGGATCAAATTCAGTCTTACTTGCTCTCATCACCATGCTGCCACAAAGCACAAAAACCCTGCCCTTCCCTCTCCTTATCCGTAAAAGTAAGAATTTAATGCAATCTCAGTTCCAAACAGCACAAATCGCTGTGCTACAAGGACAGAAAGGTAGGGAGAGAAAGAAGAACCATCAGAAGAAAACATCAATGCTCAAATAGAAAAGACTACAAAACATAGTGGCCTTACCCAAATCGATCACAGGTAAAGCCCTCCCAAAATTCCTGCAACAAGGAGCACTGTTGCAGAAAAGCAGCAATCATCATCAAGGACCCCCACCATCCAGAACGTGCTCTCTTCTCACTTCTGCCATCAGTAAGGAGGTACAGGAGCTTCAGGTCCCACACCACTAGGTTCAGGGACAGTTAATACCTCTCAACCACCAGGCTCTTGAACCAGAGGGAATATCTTCACTCACCGCAAAACAGAGCTGATTCCACAACATATGGGCTTACTTTCAAGGATTCTACAACTCATGTTCCTGATATTTATCTATTTATGTATTTATTTTTCTTTTTTGTATTTGCACAATTTGTTGTCTTTGTTGTGTGCAGTTTTTCAATGATTCTTCTCCATTACTTTGTACTTACTGTGAATGTTCACAAGAGAAAGAATCTCAGGGTAGTATATGATGACATATGTGATACTGTGATAATAAACTTACTTTGAACTTTGAACTAAACCAATTACATATTGGTGCGGGAATATGGAAAGCAAAAGACAGCTGTCTGATTAACAAGTCTGTGAATACACAGCTCTTGCCAAGCACTAATTCTCATGTTTTAATTTGAATCAAGACATTTTGCAGGAGGAAACCAGGGTCTGAAAGCATAGCTGAAATCTTCTGGGGATGGGATTGAAAATCGAGAGGACGATGGGTGGGCAGGATCGATACAGGCATTGCAGATGGTGGGTGGTGGAGACAGATGGGAGGAGTGAGGCCGAAAGCAATCTCGAAAATCGCATGCAACACAGCTGTCATCCAAAACCAAAAATTGGACAATGCGCTTTCTCCCTGGACCAGCTGTCCCTCCTTTCCTTGGAACTGTGAGCATCAGCCTAGATTCTATGATCATCTCTGGAATCTGACAAATTACTGCTGTTTATAGTTTAAATTCTGCTTACCACAGAGCTTGCATTACAGCAGCTGGAGGAATAGGTATCATTGTCACAATTCCACAAACCCCGCTGCCTCAACATGAAATATAATCTTAATCTTTGATTTTGAACAGTTAAAATTCCTACTGTCATCTACTAGCTAGATGGTCTGTCCTAGTGCAGACAATTTTGAAATCTGGATAAAAGGCTTCAGGGATTTAAAATCTTCCAATCTAGTAACTGTGCGGGGGTTTGGTGGGGTTAATGAGGTAAGCATACAGTTTGTTGCCATCTTCACGCCAATAAAGCGGAACAAGACACCAGGGTTTGCATTGTTATGCCTCATGACTATGAGAGTTCTGAGAAACACTTCGCTTGAAATGAATGTCCCCAATATCCTTGAACAGCTAGGACAGCTCAAAATACTCAAAGGATCAGTAAAAGTATAAGGCACTATGTAGGACAGGCATGGGACACATCAAGGATAAAAGAAAACTAAACTAAACTCTCTGCCACAGAAGTGGCATCTGATCTATTTTAGCTAAGCTGCTGCTGTGTTTGGCAGACTACAGAAATCCCAAGAGATTTGTGTTATAGAGCAATTCCATCCAGTTTTTGACTAAGGTGGAATCTGATGAAGTAAAGCCAATGCATTGAAATACAGAGAATGTTAGAGACACTTGGAGAAACAGAATTATAGGATTGGATTTTCCACATTTCCACACATGTAGTTAAACTCAGGAGTCATGAACTCATTCTGAACCTGCTCTGGTTTTGAACTCTAGCCACAAGAGCTCCAACTTACTAAGATTCCACAAAATTGGCTTGGAAATAAGAAACCAATTAATGTTAATGGTACAGTAGAAAAGTAGGTTCCTCCTTTTTTAAAACAAAAATCCATATTTATTCATGTCTTATTTTAAAGAATGTGCATTTTTTAATATTCTTCTCACAGCTTTATTTACTTTGATCAATTTTTAGGGAAAAAACTGTCAGAAACATTCAGAAATATTTAAAAGGCTTGACAACATTGGCTCATGGCAGGGCTTTAGTAGCTGTTAACAATGTTAGGAGAACTTCAGGGGTGAGTTTTCTCTTGTCCACCTTGGGCAGGCAAAATCAGCTTTCTACACCTGGATTAGACAACTTCAGTCCAGGTGCCTGTAGGCAGTGAATCCTCAGAAGCAAAATCTAATGTTTCAAATCACTGACCCTTTTTTTCCCTAATCAGGTTATTGGCCTGAAATATTAACTCTGTTTCTATCACATTTAATACTGTATAACCTCCCGAACATTTCCAGCAGCTTAGACTTCTGTTTCAGATTTCTGGCATTCTGACTACTTTGCTTTTTTTGCTGATGTATATCCTTTCTAAGTTCTTAAACACAGGATACTTCAAAGAGCAAAATGGAAATGTTTATATGAATAAAATCTCAGAGCCCCAGACAACCAAAACAACTTTCATTCCTATTCATATGATCAAAAAGTAATAAATGTGGTTTTGGGTGCTTAATTAAAAACAATAGTATGTAATGCAAAGTCTTAGCTTTACACTCAATCTCCTGACTCTCACTGTCTATTTGTTCTGTTATTGCTTTGTTCCTTTTTTCCTGATCATGTTAAAAGGGAAGGTACGGAAGAAATGATGTTGAAGAAGGAAATTAAAAACCAATTTAATTGCAGACAAATTCAATTCATTTTGTTTGCAGATGCGTTGTTAGCTATAAATGAAAACTATAGGATTCAATGAGCCACATTTAACTTTCTGCTTAAAATTATACCATCCATACATCCTGACAGCTTTACTGTCCTTTACCTCTTTTGCTTCTCAGTGTCTCACCTTAGTACTCCTCACAGCGCTAGATAATTTTGTGGAGAGATTAAAAAGCAGAGATTGCAAACTGAGGCAATTTTATTATGCTTACCTTCAATGATGCAGCAACAGTTTTCACTAGTCATCAGATAAGAGATTTGGAAAATTCTCTGGATCATTTGGCCATAGTTCTACATATGTTGTGCCAACCATTGGGCCTTGCCAAATGTATCCATGAAGGTATTCCAGATTTGCTGAGTTGTCAGTACAATGCCACCCCTACCCCATTCTCTGTTTGAAGAATACATAACCACAATTCATGCTAAGATGTTTTTTTCCCTATAGAGGACAAGTACAAAAGCATAATATCAATCTTGAAGAAGATTCCTCTGTGAGCCATACATTGCATATGAAAAGAATGTTTTTATTGTTAATAAAACCCTCACAGATCAAAAAATATTTTTTTCTGAAATCAAAAGACAAGAATGTTTGCTTTAGCTTCTCACCCATCCAAAACATTTTGAAAGCTTTAAGTCAAAAGACACAGCTGTCCCCTTTTTGTAAATGTGCATTGAAAGCAAATGGAGTAAAATGTGTGTATGAGTAGTATCTCTAGATTTATACTGGTCAATAGCAGCTTGGTGTATGTGACATTTTGTTGGAAGTCATGTATATATCCTTAAGATAATACAGATCCACATGGAATTCAATTAGCAGATATTCAGAAAATCCAATAACTCATAATGAAAATACAATATTCCATCTTGCTCTTATTCATACCCTTATTGATCATTAATTCTCTGTTAAATATCAAGCTACTAATAAAATGGATTTGACTGTTTCTTTAAGTTTTATAAGGTCATCAGATTTCACATTTCTATATATTCTGCACTGTAAAATATGTCACTGGTGAACTATTTACAGAGTTACTTTTGCCAATACCACTCATAATATTTAGCAAAATCTGCTATATTGAAATATAGCAGGGCAGTGGTGAGGATCACAAAGGGGGAAGCAGCCTAGCCTTGAGAGTGGAGGTTGATGTGGAGATATGGATTTGCTGGCTTCAAGTCATAAATATTTTTCTCAAACATTTAATTTGTGATTGTTTGCCAAGAGCTGCTGTTCTTGTGGAAATACATTTATCTAAACTAGTTCTTATGCTGAAGTTTGCAAATGTAATTAAAACCTATGTTCCTTTGCAGCTGAACAAATTCCTCCTAAATTAGATTATACACAAAATTTATATGCAGCCATCATCTATTCTTGAAACATTGGCAAAGAGGGAGTAAGGAGTGAGTTTACAGCTGTATGCCATTTTACTTGATCACTTATATTTAAAAAGAAAAACAAAATTGAAGATAAAAAGAGGCTGCAGAATCTGGAACAATAAACAGAGTGCTGGAAGAACTTAAAGCAGCAACTGTGAAGGCAAAAAGTGTATGTTAGTGTTTTGGGATCTTGTATCAGTTCTGACAGGAAGGATTGCCACTATCTAGCAATATGATAATGCGTGGGGATAGAGATGAGGAGGGGATGATTGCAGGTGGAACCAGATGAGGAGTGGGGGAGAATGGTGAAGAAAGGAAGATGGAAACCAGTTGGACAGGTAGTATGCATGAGAGAAGAACACTGGGAACATGCTTTACATGAAATTGAGACCTTTAGTGTTTATATCATTGTAAGCTACCCAAGCAGAATATGTGGCATTTCTTCCAATTTGCATTTGGCCTTTCCAAGCAATGGAGAGCAGCACTCCATGATGATGGAGTAGTCAGGAGCATTAAAATGACCTGCAATCATAAACTCAAAATGGCTAAATTTATGGCTGAACTAAATAGTTCTACTTGAACAGATATTGCTCAGACTATCACATGATATGACTGATTGTTTGCACACTGACCCATTACATCTTTCTCTCTACTCTCAACTATCCATATCTGAATATGACATTGTCCATGGACAATTTTAAAAAAAATATGGAGAGTAGAAAATTCAGAAAGTGGTTAGGAGTGTGACCTGATGTCAAGTAGTTAAACCTCAGTCAATGCAGAACTTATGATCAAAGTGTTTCTGTTATTTGGAGTACTGGCTGTAGTTTTATTCTCCATATCTGAAGGGGTTATGCTTTCTTCATGTATCACTTGAAACAAGAGATAACATAATCAATTTCTGTGATAAGCATCTATGAAAATAACAGAAGGATGGCTTTTAATCATCAGTGATAAGGATGAGAAGTAATCTTATTGAGACTTGCAAGATGCCAAAAGGAACTGAAAGAATAGATGCCAAAAGGGTTATGTTCCTTCAGTGCATTCAGAAAGATATACTATAAGGCAACTATTGTCAAATGAAGTTGAATTTATTGTTACATACAGAAAGAAGCATGGTGAAATACAGGTACAATGAAAAAAGTGCTAACAGCAGCATTCTAGGAATATAAGTTCAGAGAACACACAGAATGTAAGTTTAACACACAGAAATTATACCAGGTAATGAAGAAAAACTGCACAACAAAAATTAAGTGCGAAGAAAAACATATCATGCACAATTACATGGTTGTACAAGAAATGGTTTGTGGTGCTCCATTGCTGAAATAGGATTAGGATTATGCATGACAGCTCAAGAACCTGATGTTTATAGGAAAGTAGTTGTTCCTGAATCTGGTGGTGTAGGACTTCAGACTTCTGTACTTCCTCTTCTATATATTGAAACCTTCTGTATCTTGACTCTACCTCTTCCCAATCTGCCTCCTGCAAAAATGTTATTCCCTTTTCTCAGTTCCCTTGTCTCCACCGCACCTATCCACTTTCTGCAAAGAACAGGGTTTCTTTTCCTCCAACATTGATACTGTCATCATTGCATCTCCTCCATTTCTTGGAAATTCACACTCACCCATCTTTCTGCCGCCTTAACAGGGATAGAGTTCTTCTTGTCCTCTCCCACCACCTCATGAGCTTCTGCATTCAACGCATCATTCTCCACAATTTCCACCATCGTCAATGTGACACTACCACAAAGCACATCTTTTTCTTCTTCTACCTCTGCTTTCCACAGGGATCATTCCCTCCATGATTCCCTTGTCCATTCGTCCCTCACCACTAATCTCCCTCTTGGTGCATACCTCTGAAAGTATCTGAAATGATATGCCTGCCTATTTACCTCCTCCCTTTCCTCCATTCAGGGCCCCAAACAGTCCTTTAGGTGAGGCAACACTTCACCTACGAATCTATCAGGGCTGTATATTGTATCCAGTGTTCCAAGGCAGCCTCCTTTACGCTGGTGAGACCTGACGTGAATTGGAGGACCACTTTGCTGAGCACCTCGTTCCATCCACCAAGATGGAATTTCCTGTGGCCAACCATTTAAATTCCAGTCCCCATTCCCATTCCAACATGTCCATAATGTCGGTCCCTGGCCTCCCTTTTTGGTACAAGGAGGTCACTCTCAAGGTGGAGGAGCAACACCTTTTATGTCATCTGTCTAGCCTCCAACATGATGGCATGAACATTGATTTCTCATTCTGGTAAAAACATTTTTTTCTCTCCCACTTTGCTCTTTTATTCCTCACTCTGGCTCCCTAACTCTTCTCTTCACCTGCCAATTACCTCCCCCTTCCCTTTCTCCCATGGTCCTCTCCTATCAGATTTTTTCTTCTCCAATCCTTTTCCTTTACCACCCTCCTGGCTTTACCTATTATCTTCTAGCTAGTCCTCCTTTCCTCTCCACCCACCCCCACCACCTTTTTTATTCTGGTGTCTCCCGCTTCCTTTCTGGTGCTGAAGAAGGGTCTTGGCCCAAAACATCACGTGTTTATTCACTTCCATAGATGCTGTCCGATCTGATGAGTTCTTCCACAGTTTGTGTATTGTTCTGTACCTCCTGTTTGAAAGTGTCAGTGAGAGTGTGATGACGCAGATGGTGGGAATCCTTTCAATAGTGGGGAGGGCTGTACCTGTGATGGACCTGTCCATTGATTTGCCATAACAGGCCATTATGCAACCAGCTAAGCTACTTCTACAGTACAAAATCTCCTTAAGCTTCCAAGAAAGTACAAGTGCTGGCACACCTTCTTGATAGTTGCATTGAGGTGCAGGATCCAGGTTAGGTCATCTGAGATGTTAACACCCAGGAATTTACTTTCTCCAACTCTGTCTTCCCATTTCTGAAGTCAGTGATAGGCTCCTTGGCTTGGTGGATGAACTTGTTGTTCATTGAAGAATGAGATGAAAGATATCTTTATGCTCTTTATGCAGAGAGTGGAGAATCTTTGGAAATCTCTATATCAGAAAGCTGATGTAATAATGCCTCAAACTTTATCCCACACGGTACACATAGTAGTTCTTAAATGATGCATATACAATCAATACATACTATACCATGTAAGTAAGTCCTGTGTTTGTGTAGGCCTTCTGTAAGTCTGGCCAATGCTGGGTAACAGCAGCTGACATAACTCACCTTGGTAGGTCACATGATTTAATGTGAGTCCAGTCTTGAAGAAGTTACCCAGCATTACATTGAAAAATTCGCTATAGTTGTTAATCCTACCTGCTATAGGCTCTGACAGCCCATTCAACAGAATAGGAATTCCCTGTATGAGATTAAAAGGAAACACACAAGTGGTTTATTTTGCACTTTAATGTTCAATGCCTTACCTATGCACAAATGTACTTTTAATTAAATATGTTTTAATTTTTAGAAAAACATTTTTTAAATTATTTCCAACATTTTGGTAATCCAAGTGACTCTAAATTTAAAGACATTTAACTAAAAACCTTCCAAATGATAGAAAATCAGGCTCTAAGCCCAGACTTGCCTCCTATCACGATGTTTCTGTAGCAACCGGTTGTCTGAAGTCCTCCCACCACTGAAGCGTCACCATACCCATTGTCCCTCTCCTAGGAGGAAAGGGTCTTTTCAATTGACTCTTCACATCCAGTCCAGATACTGGTGGTAACAAATCTACATCCAATTCATTGAACATATTTGGACACAGCTTGTCCCAGCATTTCCTATCCAATCCCTTCCATCTGTCTCCTTAACTTGATCTCACTATTCACATAAATTGAAATGAAAATACTTTGTGAATCAATAGAATTAAGAAGCATTTTAATACAATATTTCTATAAAATCTGTTTGTATTCTTTAAGCCAAGCATGAATTTCTGTTAAAAATAAGCAGTTACTCCGTTAACTTTTTCTTGGATACTTAACTAGTCCCTTAGCTTAATTAAATGCAATAACGTAGAACATATTTAGTACTTTAAATGCATCCAAAAGATACAGTTGCTATAATTTCCCCAGATGTTCAGAAATGAGGGCAATTAATTTACCATGTGGAGTGACCAGTTCTCTGGGTGGGCTCTGCTTTTAATCCAGGGTTTTAAAACAAGTGGTAAAACAGCTGCACTTAATCTGCACTCAAAATTATATTGTCCTGATAGGAGCAAAATTTCACAAAAATAAATTCTTATTATCCTGTATTTGAAGTTAACTCAAAGCACAGGAGGTGATATTTACACAACCTCAATCTGAATTAAATTGCTTTGAAATAATCTGTTTTCAAAAATAAATGCGATTTGGAAATATTATGCTTTATTGTGAGTGAAAATGATGTTGTAATCGATGAGCTTTGGTCCAAGCATCAAAAATGCTGGAAATGCTCTGCAGATATTTCCTGCATGTTTTACACACTGAGTATTTCTAGCATTTCCTGTTTTTATTTCAGATTTCCACCATCTGTGTTCTTTTTTTTTGCTTTTAGTAAAAAGATGCTTGATTTTGAATCTTGATTCAATATTTGTTAATTAAATCAATTCATAACATTCACTGTGCTTTCATCTAAAATTTAAGGTCACAAATAAAGGAAGACCAGACTTCATTTCATACAATTTCTAAATGATAAAGAGGAGGAAAGTTGGTTGATTTAGCAGAACAGATGGGCTGATATATGAATTGTTTTGTGAGCATTCTGTGTGCATGTACTCTAAATTATATATATTCAAAATCTCAATAGATATTCTGGTTTCAAATAACACATAATTAGAAAAATCAAAGATGGAAATATTCAAGTGCAACCAAAATCTGGATTAAATAGGTTTAGTTTAAACAACACTTTATAGTAGAAATGAGGAAGTTTGTCCAAGAACAGAATTCTCAAGTTCAAGCCCTAGGTTTAAGGCACTGTGGTAAACTATCTGTAGAAGGAACTGAGGAATACAGAGAAGCCAAGTGCTCTGCAGATTTAGGGCTTCAATGCTTAGTGGAAAAGGGGGTTTGCATGGGTGAAAATTTAAGTTGAGGCTTTCTAGGATGTGCACTACATTGGCTGATTGAGCAGAGGCATGATGGATGAGGAGGATGTTGTTGGGTGAGCTGAAGTTTTTAAAGAGTGGGGAGTTTGGGCCCTTCAGGACCCCAATGAAAATTTTGGAATTGGTATAAACAAACAAAACAGCTGGAGATGACATGAGGTGAAGTGGACATTTGAAGAATATGGAGATGGAGTGTAAAAGGGCATAACAATAAAAAAGGAAAGGTTGTAATCTTTGGGTCAAATACAGCTTTGTAGTTATGGAAACAGCAGCACAGCCTGAGAAAATAGCTTTGACCTTCCTAATGTTGAAGTGGAGGAAGCTTTTAAACTTTGTTTGCTGAACATCAGGGACTATTGTATCCACAGCATTGAAAGAGTCGCTAGTTAGATAAATCAGCACACCACTATATCTTAAGTGGAGCATTCTATTTTGCTTTTGAATAAATTTCTCTGCCAAAAATATACCACTGAAGAATTGGAGAGAGCTGAGAATAATCCTTTTGGGAACTTCAAAAGCAGTGATGGAGGCGCACAAAGATGGAGGTTAGAGTCTGGAAGTGACAAAGGATGAAGGAGTCACAGCCAAATCTACAGACTAACTAGGATAGAGAGGCTGAGGAACAGTACATAGATGTTGATATGTGATGGACTGGTCTTTAGAGTTAGAAACCAGGCTCAGAATTAAACAACACTTGAACAATCCGATGACATGGGAGTCAAGGTACTGAAAGTGTAATTGTAAAGAGATAAATAAATTACTGTTTTTCTTTCCCCAAGGTCTTGGAACCCAGTTTTGTATTCCAAAATATAGAGGTTATTAACCTGTTTATTGCAAATACTCTGTTAATTCAGAATGCAGTGAAATGCAGACATCATACTGATGAATACTAATTAATATTAATTAATAGAATTGATAAATCTTTTTGACATTAATGCAAAGAACCCAAATTATGAATAATGTTATTGATATTTTTTAAATATCATTTGATCAAAATAAATTTGTCTCTTTTCAGATTCTGCAGATGAAAGTAAACCTTCTGAAAGTGCCCAAACTGAAGAAGTTAAAGGAGATGAAAAGAAGGCCACCGAGGAAAATGCCTGAAGGTGCAAAGCCCCCAGCCCCAACTACTCTCTCCCCTTGATGTGTGGACCATTCCCCGTATGGCTAAAGGCGGGAAAGTTTTCCAGTCAAACAGTGTGGCTTAATTTAAATGTTCTTGGTGTTGTTCTGGCAGTTTGATGACCATCATTTGGAATTTTTGCACTGTACAAAATTTCTCTGGCTCTCTGTTTCACTGTATGCAATGTTACTTTAAGAAGTAAAAATGTAAGTGAAAATGGTATCCTTTTAAATGTGATTGGAATGAATATCCATTTGTTTTAAGAATAAAGCAAAGTGCCAATTATTGGTGGGTAAGGCCTCATTCTGATCCTAACTTTGAGGTTGTTATTTATCTTAATCTCCATTTAATTTATCAAATAATATTTGATTGCAATTAAACTAATTTAATGTGATATTAGTTTATCCAACAATTCATGAATATTTGAAGATTATGTCACTGCCCCATAACATACACAAATGTCCTGTTGACATATGTTTGTTGCATGATCTTTGGCAGAAATACATTACATAATAGGAAGAGAAATGCATTGATTATTTAATTGCTATTCAATAGTAGCCTGCAGATATAAAATGTTGTGATCAGCTGATTTCTATATTCCTCTTTCTTTGGTGTTTTCTGTGCTGCCCTGCAATTTGCTGCAATACTGTTTCATCAGAACATCTTGATGGCTGCTCTATGCTATTCAGCTGTAAACTAGAAAAACTATAGATAATAAAGTCTGCTATTTTGCCTTTTCATGTTAAGTAAGAGAAAAATTCTCAGAATTTGAGAAAGACCCATTTAGATTTTATGTAAGCAGCTAAAACAGGGGAAAGGAAGAGCTAACAGGACAGGACAGAATTCAAAGGTATTGGATTATTTGACCATTATATATCATTGTAATTAACACATTTAGGAATTTTTGCATGGATTGTAGCTCATTTTACAAAAATGTACTGCCTCTGTGCATCAAACAACTCAGTCAAATGATATATGACTCTAGAGACAGAAGGGAACCATTAAAAATAAGACAAAAATCTATTGTGTAATACTTAAATTCAAATATGTGAAAGTACTATCCTTTGTCCTGAGATCATCAACATTTCCTGGATCGGTTTCCAATTCCAGCTCTTCAATTCACTATACATTCAAGAAGATGTTAATTTCTTTCCCAACAGAGTTCACTAGCACAGAAACTGTCTCCAGTAATATATTGCGGGGAAATTGATTCACATCACTGCCTTAGCTACTGGTCCTCGCACCATTCCAAAGGCACATCGATCATGCCATGTAGCGTGTAGAAAGAATTAGCGTGAACATTAACCTAGGATGGGGGAAGCAAGGGAGTGAGATTAAGTTTATTCATCTGCTGGAATCTGTGAGGAGTCAATGCAAGAACTAAGATCATGTCAGTGTTCAAAAGGAAGTGAGACACAAGCTCACTTTGTTTGACCTTTGACAGAGCAGCAAACCTGTAACTCACAAATCATCCCCATCTACAGATTAGAAATCCACCTTCAAGTATCTAGAGGAATGTTACTAGCAGATAGGCCTTTGGGCATTTCTACCACTAGACTATTATAACACTTCTAGTAATATTTATTAATTTGCAGTCATTAGTTGGACATATCTTCATTAGAATTCCTGTAGCTTTTTTTAAATTCTCAATTACATTATTTTTTTGCTTTAACTGTTGTCCAGTAACAGAGAATTCTGGACAATTTGAAACATTTTGCTTATTTTTGCTGGAATGCCTCAGTTGCTATTATATTGAAGAGATTTCATCTAAAATGTTGTGTTAGCATTAGTAGCACATTCTGAGAATGTAATAAAACAGTGATGCATGTCGCATGGTAGAACACCATTATTTGTACACCTATTATATTCTCCCTACTTACTGAACAATACCTTTGAATGATTTCTTTCATTATAGTACTCTTAAGGCAATAACCTGGCATTGAACAGTAACCATCACTGGAGAAACACAAGCTCTATACTGAATAATTAAGCAAAATCAAATTCCTAAATATAAAACCTGAAGAATTCAAATTTCTTAATGATTTGATTTGTTACATCTCTTCACAAGCGTATTCAATTAATATATATTATGTTCAAAAATAAAATTATTTCCCAGTTTTAAAATAATAAACTTACTCAATGTTACAGCATATCTGTGATACCTTCACGTGCAAATGTAACAGTGATTTGACTGGTTTCAGTTTAAAAATATAAAATAGATTTTTATGATTGAAGTACAGCAATACATTTTAGTGAGGAGTATGTAAAATAACAATTATTTTTGGCTAGGACTTGCATGCAGAATTTAAGATTCTAAAATTCACTCAAATAACCATTTCAATTTAAAACAAACATCTTTATATTTGTGCCTCTCCACTTCACTAAAGTAAGCCCAATTCTGTACAATGATTTGTCAGCTGCCTTCAATGAAACCTCAAATTATGGAAAAGAGCAACATAGGAAGATATCAGGTCACCTTTACAACATATTGCTAAAATTACCTCTGTAGAAATGATGAAAATAAAAATCTTCCCTTCATACATTTCAAAATACTTATGTGTTCCTTGCTGAAAAACACTGTCAATTGATTACTCAATAGGCAATACCATCAATGTGCAAATCTTGATTTTGTTAGATTAAAATGAAAATGATATGGAGCTCAATGGATTCATTGTACATTAGTTTGCAGTAATACTGAGAAAGTTTTAAGTTCTTAAAGTATTAAATAGACAGGAATGAGCAATCCATTTAAACTCATAGTTTTCTATTACTATTTAACCAAAGCCACTCAGTTCATTTAAAACACATGAGAATCTTACAATTGATCACTTTTGCTAACATTTCTCCTGTGTGATTTTAATTAGAATGAGTTAAAAGGCAAGGTAAAGCACCTTATTTAAATACACAAGAAATAAAGTGATTTTCTTTATTGATTGGCACTATTCAATCCAGAATAATACTTTTATTAAAACTCAATCCCATTCCTATTCTACTGATATTTTGTTTTGCTCACTGATAACAATATCCACTGATTTTGACAATATATAAACTGGAACATTCACTTACTTATATGGTATATAACTTCAAACATTTTTAAATAGTTAGACTCTTTATATCTAAATGTTTGTTCATTAGAGATCACCACCAAGGGGAACGATGATACAATTCATAGAAAAATTTTGTCGCTCAGCTTTTCACCAAGATTATCAATCATTTTCTATAAATTTTATGTAGTTCAATGCAAATTAGCCGAATGAAACACCTCACTCCACAGAATGAACACAGCAAGGTGCAAGTGCTAAACTCATTTACTGAGTACAACAAAATGCCAATATGTTTTTGTTTTGTAAACCATGTGAGAGAAAAGATAATATCTGCAGAGGGCTTTACAAATAATTGAAAGAAAATAATTTTTTTTAAACCCTGGTCCGAATATGCAAATATGTGCAACTCATGGCGATCGCAAATGGAACATAGTTGATGTGAATTTCTAACCTGGATTCACTGTAGTTCTTTAAGTGTTCCCACTTGAGCTTTGCACACTGATTTTCCAACTCTATTGGTGGAAAAAAACACCACATTTTTTGTAAAATACCAAAAAAAACTAATTTGTTAACCTAATTAATCATAATGAATTGAAACCTCAGTGCTGGAAAATGTTTTTGTCCAGTTTCCTCCTTAGATAAAGGCCATTTGACATAAAATTATGAGACAGTTAAGGAATGTTTAAATACTTTTTAGCACTAGACTCCAGAATCATATTATCTCTGATGCACTTTGGCAACTAATAGCTACTATCTGATATTCTTCTTGATTTTCTAGTGAGTTTCCCTTTTGGAATATACCTGTATATTGATATCATAAAAATGGACAATTCTCATCTGTTACAGATCTATTTGTTATTTTATGGGGAAAATAGAACATTAATAATTCCCGGATCCAAATACTCATTGTCCTCTACATCATCTGTGATGGTGTGCCATGAATACAACCAAAGGTATTGATATTTAACCCAAGTGCGTAATTAGTAGACTTCTCTGGTGTTACTAGACTGTCAGTTTGAATGCCCAATCTCTTAGGAAGAGTTCCACTTTTCAATAATTGGTTATTGTGCTTACACTTAAACATGGCAATACTTGTCACTGCTATTTTGAAAGTTCTTTGAAAACTCTGGAGTGAAGAGAATGGCTATAGAAGCCAGCAAGGGAATACTAAATGCCTAAGCTTCTATAAGAGAAGGAGCGGGAACATAAAAGGGCTTGGAGACAATTCAGTCTACTTTTCTTGGCTTGATTACCTAAGTATATTGTGAAAACTTTGCGAATCTCGGCACAAAAAAAGATCTTTTAATATATTGGCAAGCTTACTGTATCTCTGTATGTAGGTAGACAACACTAAATTGGCATATCTGGTTAGTACATACATATCACAAATGTTTTAGCTGTGGGTATTACTTGTACTTTCATATATGTTACACCTCTAGTTTTGTTTTCCTGGGGCAAATAATGCCATCTACTTACTGTTATTCAGCCTTGTAATTGCCTCAGAGAGAATGTTTGCAACATCAGAAATTAACAGACTTTTGCTTGGTTATTCTACAAGGTCACTAGCTGAAGTCTATTATTCATAAATTGCAGTTAATAAGGGAATGAATGAACCAGAATTTCTGCCAATTTTAATAATGATTCTTGCCCAAAAGTAAACACAAGGAATGCATACTGGTACAGTGTGATTTCATAGGTCACACGAAACAATTACTTGGTTGTTTAAAATGTTTTTAACCTACTGTTTTTAAGATGAACACAAAACAAAACATAGGAAACATTTAATATTGTTCTTGAAGTGACTTTTTATAATGCTGTATCAATATAGTCCTATTTATTAATGTAAGCATGTAATGCCTTGCCGTTTGAATAGACCTCAAGCTTTTTGCCATACCAGAAATTACTGCGTTTAGTATCTTCTTAGATAACCGTTACAGAGATAGCAAGAACTAAATATAGAAAAAAACCGTAACTACAGGCCGCCTTCCAATTTTAGCCAGGCAGTCTCTTAAACTGTACCAAATCTGAATCATGGTTAGGTGACAAGAAGTGAGTTTACATTGTCTCAAATATATTTCTAATAGTTTTAGTGGCAATTTGCAAGTTTACTCATCAAAACAAAGGGGACCATTATAGCTGCAACAGTATGCAGTCATTAACCATTTTAGTAACTGCTTAATAAAGGTTTCACACACATCTGGATATGTGGCAGAAGTAGTAGGATTGGTGAAACAGGCCACTGAATGCAGGCAACCATATAATTGCTTGGTGGGGGAGATAAATTTAAAAATGTGGTCACAATTCAACTCTATTTGAAGGGAGCTTAGAACTCTTGATCTCTTTTTTTTTTATAAAGAAAACTAAGTTAAGGAAGAGTTCAGATTCTGTATGCATGCTGGTCATAGGTTTCAAATTGCACCAATATTGTATTTGCTCAAGCTGTACTTTTGACTTGGACCTAATTGATGCTTAGGCTAAAAAGTTTTAA
Source organism: Hemitrygon akajei (assembly GCF_048418815.1). NCBI lineage: Eukaryota > Metazoa > Chordata > Chondrichthyes > Myliobatiformes > Dasyatidae > Hemitrygon > Hemitrygon akajei. The sequence goes on from NC_133128.1 coordinate 57,243,757, forward strand.
AAAAGGCTGTGTGTATATTTCCAACTGCATTGCCACGAAATGAAACTCTAGCAGACAATAAATCTGTTGGTCGTGCAATTTTTATGGATAGTTTCTCAATATGTTGCCCCCTTATGCATAACATAGATCAAATGTAATTGACTTACAGATGAAAGCCGTCATTAGCCACCTTTTATGTCATGTAGGCCATTTTACCATCGTATCAGTGATAATCATATAGAGTGTGATTATATTGTATGGGCACCCTTATAAGTTGGTATGTTGAATCCACTGCAGTTTAGTGCCAATCAGGCTTTAAGGACATGCACAAAGTACAGAAAATATAATTTAAAACAATAATAAAATGAGGCCCCCAGTGTCCTATTGGCATATCCAATTGAATTCCAATGTTACCATGCTTAAGTATAAGTCTCAGACAATGTATAAATATGTTTTATGAATTAACCATCCTCAGAGCACAAGAGTTTGTAGTTGGAAGCATACATTTCTTTCAGCCTTAGTGAATTTTTTGATTGCCTTCCTGCCTACTTGATTGGCCACTGTCTTACGCAATCCTGATCTACTTGCTTGGTGCTGTTGAGTCCTTGTGATGTTCTGTAGTGCTTGATTGCTGGTATTTTTGTACTGGTAAATTATTTTTACTCAGCAGTAATGATATTCTGAATTTGTGAGTGTGTGTAATTGGTGTGGCATCTAAGATGGCTGATGCAGAATGTGGCCTGCCTTTTTTTCACAAAACGTTAGAGAGACAGTGGGGAGAATGAAAAATAAAAGTCACCAGTCTTCACAATATTCATGTTGTTTGTGTTTCCTTCTTAAATGTGACTTCCTTTCAATATTATGATGAATACAAAAGCATTGGACAGAAGTGTTTGATATTTATTAGTAAAATGTTCTTTTGCACAGTTAGTTAATTTGCCTTTTTTCCTGTAAACCAGCATAATAAAGGGGGCTCTGCTGATATTAATGGGACTTAACAGAAAGCAAGTATTTACAGTATAAAACAGTCAGACTCAATTAATGCTAGATAACTATATAAATCATGAAGATTTTGGTCTTGATCTGTGGCAATAACTCCAAGCATGTCAGTTAATGGATGCAGACAGCTTTGCAGCTAATATAGGTTGACTGATATTTCAGAGCAAAATCAGAAACTCACAAGTCAAAATTAAATTTATTGCATCATGGAAATGATGATTGGCATAACAAACTTGTCAAAGTCTTTTTATTCTTAGTTGGAGTTTGTAAATTAATCAGGAAGAAATAAAACTGAGATAATTCAAGTCTTGCAGAAAAAAATGCTCAGCAGTCGTCTCTTACTCATTACAACCCAAAAAATAATGTATAAGCAATTTGGTAAAACATCTTTCAGTGTAACTTTATGCAACTAACTATGTCTTTTCACTCCAATCCTGCATCTAAATTCCTGGACTATTCGACTGCTGAAAATAAAGATCTTCTATCTCTCCAGCCAATTATGCATCTTCTGAAGTGTTGTAGGGTATCTATGTAGAAGATGTGGCAGTCAGCTTGTGTACAGATATCCCTCACAAACAGCAGTGAGCAAACCAGACAAGGTTGATTGAAGATTAATTTTGTGCAGAACATTCATGCTAACAGCTTTATGTTTTCCAAAGTAGTACTCTGGAAAGAGTTACCCACCACCCCAACCTCGGATTCTTGCACACGACTGTCAACTGAATTTGCATGCTTGTTCCTAGAGTGAGACATAAGATTATTAAAGAGGTACCTGAGGAGCCATGAATGGAACACAATAATAACAGGAATCTATTCCATTCTGAATTCTTATTACATCTGAAATTTAATATATGATTAAGTTTGCCTTCCTTGAAGAACCATTGTCAAAAGCAAAAAAAAAATTATCAATATCTTCCAAACATTTGTTTTGAAATGCCTGCAGCTACAAAAGCTAGCAATGAAATTTGGGAATATATCAAAAATATATAAAAGCACCAAAGTCAAAATCCAACAATTAACACTGGGAATATTAACCTCATCCGCTTGGAAGAAATAGCCTTGCCTCAAGTTCATGCTACATTATACATCTCCATAAAAGTTCAGAGTTTGGTATATGCAACTGAGAGTTATCATTTGCTTCTGAGAATGCCACATCATTTGCCTGTCGTCTGTTGCAAGTAATAACGAACAACTGTAACTGAAGTGAGAAGCTGTGCCACAGGAGAAGCTAGATGACCCAAAATCAGCAAGAGCTTTAAAGCATTTAATACAATCCAAAATGATTGCCTTTAATGGAATGAATTAGGAAGCAAAATACAATGTGCTTTCACTACTACGTATTGTGTTTAGTACTTTAACTGGAAGAAAACTTTTAGACAGGCAACTCAAAAAAAAAGACACTTAGACCTGGAAATTTACTTTCTGAGGGAATTCACTTGAGTCTCTTAAATTCAGCTATCAATATGTGAATACTTAAGAAAGCTGCTGTAAGTGATAAATAGAAGTGCAACGTTGAAAGTTTTAGTCAAAATGCATGCAATGCATAAATACTGGCTAACAGTTCCTTAGCGGCAGCCTCAATCTTCAGCCAGGATTTCATAAGATATAATATAAATATACATATATGTGTTCAGAGATTCCTTTGAAATGGTGGGATCTTCCTTGTAGAAATGTTAGCCCTCAGTCAGTGTCAATAATTCGACTGAAAGGAGGAGGCAGATTTTACTGCAACAACAGGCAAATCATCAGCTTCCTCCATAATAAACTATTATGAAAGGATAGCGTAATAAAGACATCAAGGAAACCATTGCTACACCAGTTTACAGCTTCAACTTGAATTAGTAAGACTCAAGGAAGAGAGAATTTATAATTTGTCAGTTAAATACAATCAAGAGGAAACAACATTAGGTAGATAAGTAGTTAAATAATATTCAGAACTTTTATATTGAATTGTGAAAAGAGCTTTATCTGAAGCAAAAACCCTTGTATGAGCCCAGTAACATGATTTCTATGCAGTAAATACTTTATGTGAACATCTTGCAGTTCAGCAAACTTAATGCATTGCCTAGCCCAAGCCTTATGACATAATCATTAGTAATTGATGTTGTTTTGAGACATATTGATGTAAGCCCTAAAGCCAGTAAAAACTAAGTTTGACTCTGAATTCAATCCACATTATTTTCAAATTGGGAAAACATGATCTAGTGACAATCACACTAAATGGAAAGGTTTCAACCAAATTTTTTAAAAGATCCTTCATCTCAATTGCACGCAGCTTCCACTCTGCCAAAAACTTGCTCCTTGGGTTTCTCTTTTCACTTAAGGTCATATGGGAAGTAATGAACACAAAGTAAATCATAACTTTACAATTTAGAGAAAGGCAATTAGATTAATCTGATATCAATAATCCAATCAATTAAATCATAATTCAATCTTTTGTGGGATAGAAATCCCAAAGGAGCTTTCATAAAAACATGTTGTATTGTCTGTTAACTCCTTCCATTTTGAGTAATTTGAGACAGTATGTGTGAGAAGTGCAAAGGAAGAATAGATACCTATGTGTTCCAAAGATTTCCTCTTCTTTTGCCTTGTCTACTGTAAACCAACTAACACCACTATTTCATGCATCTTCTACTGTGGTAGGTAACAAATTAGTTTCTTTTTTGTCTGTCAATTACTATGTTTTCAACAACAAATAATTTTTCCTTTTGGTAATTGGAACTGATGTTTTTGGATTTTAGATGAAAAAGGGGAACACCTCTGTAGTAAAGATTGTGGCTTAGTTTTTCCATCAGGGCCAGGGAAATGTTTGAAAGTGTAAAGATTTATATAGAAAATAATTAGTTTTCCACACCTGAAACAAAGAGTTTTATTTCAAAGAATATTTGACCCTAGAGATGATAGATACTGTAGTCTTCATTAATGCATTTTTGGACCTCAACAAATCTATGGAATGGCAGTTTCACCTAAAAAGACCATTCTGCCTGTAAACTTTGAGATAGATTACCAAAACCTGTTGCAACACATACAAATGCTGGAGGAACTCAGCAAGTCAGATAGCATCTATGGAAAGAAATATAAACAGTTGAGGAACCAGGGAGTCTGCAGGAGGACTTAGATTGGAAAAATGGGCAAAGAAGTGTCAGATGGAATAGAATGTAGGGAAGTGTACAATACTGATTGCACTTTGGTAGATGGAATAAAAACATAGATGCTTTTTAACCAGGGAGAAAATTCAAAAATTAGAGGTGCATAGGTACTTGGGAGTCCTTCTGCAGGATTCCCTAAAGGTTAATTTGCAAGTTGAGTTGGTGGTAAGTCAAGTCAACTTTTATTGTCATTTCGACCATAACTGCTGGTACAGTGCATAGTAAAAATGAGACAACGTTTTTCAGGACTATGGTTTACATGACACAGTACAAAAACTAGATTGAACTACGTAATTAAAAAAAAACACAGAGAAAGCTATACTAGACTACAGACCTAAGGAAGGCAAATGCAATGTTAATATTCCTTTATAGAGGACTAGAATTTAAGTGCAAGGATGTCATGCTGAGGCTTTGTAAGACATTGGTCAAACTGCCCTTGGAGCATTGTTAGCAGGTTTGGTACCTTATCTGAGAAAAAAATGTGCTGGCATTGGAGAGAGTCCAGAGGAAGTTCACAAGCATAATTCTAGGAATGAAAGGGTTAACACACGAGGAGTGTTTGATTGCTCCGGGACAGTATTTACTGGATTTTAGAAGAATGAGGGAAGATCTAATTGAAACCTATTGAATATTGAAAGGCCTAGATAGAGTGGATGTGGAGAGAATGTTTCTGTTAGTGGGGTAGTCTAGGGACAAGCAGGCACAACTGCAGAATAGAGTGACATCCATTTAGAAGAGAAATGCGGAGGAATTTCTTTTGGAAGTGAATCTGTGAAATTAATTTTCACAGAAGGCTGTGGAAACCAAATCATTGAGTATATTTAAAGCAGAGGTTGGTAAGTTGTTGGTTAATCAGGGCATCAAAGGTTGCGGGGAGAAGGGAGAATGGGATTGAGTGGGTTAATAGATCAACCATGATGGAATGGCAAGACAGACTTGATGGAGCAATGGCAGAAGTCTGTTCCTATTTCTTATGGTCTTAAAGACTTTTTAGGCTGAGACCCTTCATCAGGACTAGAATAAAAGGGGTAGAGACAGGCAAAGGAGAAGGAACACAGACTAGTGGTTAATAGGTGAAAGATTTGAGGATGGTGTGGAAGCTTGAAGTGAAATTGTAAAGATACTTAATGGAATACTCAATGAAATAGACAGCAAAGATGCAAACAAACTGGTTTAGCCTGAGTCAGTGAACAAAGATGGGGGCTGAATTGATGGAAATAGTATTAGATACTTGGTGTGAATGAAAAACGTTAATGGAATATTCAATCCTTTGTATCTGTTAATCTTGAATTAGATGTTTTCGTTTGCTTCCCGGTTTCATGGATTTTTGATCTAAAAGTCTTCATATACTAAGCTAATGCAAGTCTTTTATTTTTGTCCTGCAATTTCATTTAACTTCACACCTGCAGATTTTTTTTTGGAGAGAGATGAACAAATTTGCCTTTTATAATAATTGTACTTGCCAATTTGGTCTCAGTTTTGCCTTTACCTCATTTTAGGAATGTGTTTATTATTGTGAATTCTCTGTAGCTGAATTCTGAAGTAACTTATTTGTACCTCTCTTTTCAAATAAATTATCATTTCAGATTCTTCAGCTAAATCACCAAACAACATATTAACCTCAGTGAAAAAGAAGGCAAATTTTTGTTTGTTACCCTCATTAAGCTTCAGCAGCAAGTACATCTTGTGATGTCCCAGCAAAAGAGCACTCTGCCTTTATGAGAATTACCAGTAAAAAGCATTGCACTTCTGCAGCTGAGATGAGACGAATATCTGATCAACTGAAGCTCTGTTTCCTCTTCTTTGTATCTGTCAATAGGTTTCCATTATCATATTGATTTCTCTGAACTGTACAAGAACTTGTGTGTACATAAGCATCTCCAAAATCTTTTGTTCTTCCATCATACTTAGTGCTTCAATGATACCAGAAAAATATAAAATTTGCTTACCTCAGATGAGCTTCACACACACACACACACACACACACACACACACACACACACACACACACACACACACACACACACACACACACACACACACACACACACACACACACACACACACACACACACACACACACACACACACACACACCATTAAGTGCCTTTTTGTAACTTTGATGGGTGGAAAATATGCTCAAATAGGCCTAATTTAAACAGCACACTGTCTCCAGGCTGCTGAGATCTATCTGGACTTCCTTGCTCCTCTGAAGCACTGTCAGTATTTGTTCTCCCAGCCAGCCCCAAGCTTTTAAAATTTCACTGGTTCTCTCTCTTCCTTCCCCCTCCACTGTACTCACCACAAGTCCTCATCTTCAGACCTGGTTTCCCACTCAAGCCCCACAGTACATTTACTACTTCCTCCTCCTCTTTCCCCAAGATCTCCCCTCCTCTAACCCCATTACCTCTCCTCATCTCATCTTCCACAATTCCCCTACCCCATTACACTTCTCTCCCTCTTCTGACCTAATACTTACTCCTGTCATGTCATCACCATTCCCCCCTGAACATCTCCCCCACCCCAACACTGAGTGGTCAGTCATCGGCAAAGGCGGCACACTTGTGGCTCTGCACCTACCCTTCAACAACTTCCACACCTGCCATGACATGGTGCTCTTCTTCTTCCATTGCTTCTGTGTGTATTTCCTTGTCATTGAGTTCTCACTCCCCTACTGAATATCTCTTTGATACCCTCCCTTGATCTTTTCATCTCTAGATGCTGCCATAACGTCAACTGCCTTGATTTCTCCACTTTCTTGGCCCGCGTCAACATCAGCTCCTCTGGATGTATAGCCCTCCATTCACTTTGCACCGATCACAGCTTAGTCATCAAACCCACAGAACAAAGACAGTGTCATTATAGTCTGGCAGACTGATCTCTACTTTGCAAAGGCCAAACGACAACTCCTGTATGCCTCCTCTTACCGACCCCTGAATGATGACCCCACCTACAAAATCCAGACCATTGTCTCATTACATCAGGAAATCTTCCCTCTGCAGCCTCTAACTATACTCTTCCCACTTCTATCATTTACCCAAGATCCACAACAAGGAATGCCCTAGTAGACCCATTGTTTCTACTTGCTTTTGCCTCATCAAACTTTACTTGCTATATCAGAACTCCATTTTGTGCCCCACTCCCTGAAACCTACCCACCTACATCCAGGATGCTTTGCATTCCCTCCACCATTTGAACAACTTTGAAACCCCAATGACTCATCTTCAGAATGGATATCCAGTCTTTATGCACCTCCATCGCATCAGGAAGGTCTAAAAATCCTCCACTTCTTTCTACAGCAAAGATCCAATCAGTTCCCCACCAATAACTCTTTCATCCATCTGGCTGAATTTGTTTTTACCATAAGCAACACCCCATTTCAGTACTCTCATTTTCTACAAATCAACATTGTAGCCATGAGCACCCACATGGACCCCAGCCTGTTTTTTTTGTTGTCTGTGTGGAAGAGTCCCAGTTCCAATCCTTCTCCTGTACCACTCCAAACTCTTTTTTCTGTTATATCACTTCTTGCACTGGTGTAGATCTCATCAATTTTATAATCGCCCCCAGCTTCCACTCTGCTCTTAAAATCGCACAGTAACAGACACAAGAAGCTGGAAGAGGCTAGGAAACATCTATGGAAAGGAATAAGGAGTCAATGTTTTGGGTCAATGAAGGGTCGCAGCCCAAAAATTGACTCCTTCTTCCTCCCCAAAGAAGTTGCCTGAGCTGCCGAGTTTCTCCAGCATTTAGTGTGTGTTACTCTGGATTTCTACATTTGCAGAATCTCTTGTGTTTAAATTCACCCAAGACGATTTCTGACACTTCTTTCCCTTTTTGAATCTTGTAAGGATGCCATTCCTTTTTCCTTCTCCACTGCATTTGCTCTGAAGTTCAGATTTCCTGTTTCAGGACATCTAAAATGTCATCCTTTTTCAGGGAGTTTGGCTTCCCTTCGGCTGTGGATGATGGAGGCTGATCTTGCATTTATACTGTTTCTTGTACTTCTGACCTCACCCAGTTTCCTGCCAGTCAGAACAGAGATAGAGTTCCCCTGGCCCCTACCTTTCAACCTATGAGCCCTTGCATCTGGCATTTCATCCTTTGTCATTTCCAAGAGCTGCAACAAGATCCATGACTAGTCTCCACGCCTTTCAGCCTTCTACAGGGCCCACTCCCTCTGTGACTCCATGGTCCAGTTATCCCTCCACACACATCAATCCCTTTTCCTTGCTCTCATATTTATCCCTACAACTCCCCTCTCGCTTCCATCTGAGGACATAAAAAGTTCTTCCTTGTGGAGGCAAGGGTTTACATGCATCTCCTCCAATCTTTTCTACTGCATTCAGTGCCACGCAAGATATTGGAGCAGCACAGCAGGCCAGGAAGCAGTTGATGTTTTGGGCCGAGACCCTTCTTCAGGACTGGAAAAGAAGAGGGGAGATGCCAGAATAAAAAGGTAGGGGGAGGGGAAAGAGGATAGCTGGAAGGTGATAAGTGAAGCCAGGTAGATTGGAAAGATAGAGCTGGAGAGAAAGACATCTGGGAGAAGAGCAGAGTAGACCATAGCAGAAAGGGAAGGCAAAGGGGACCCAGGGGGAGGTGATAGTCAGATGAGAAGAGATAAAAGGCCAGAGTGGGGCATAGAAGAAGAGGGGAGGCAAATTTTTTTTACTTGAAGGAGAAATTGATATTCATGCCATCAAGTTGGAGGCTACCCATACGGAATATAAGTTATTGCTCTTCCTTCCTGAAGGTGGCCTCATCTTGGCATAAGGCATGTGAGAACAGGAATGGGAATCAGAAGTAAAATGTTTGGCCTTCAGGAAGTTCCACTATTGGCAGATGGATCAAAGGTGCTCAACAAAGCGCTAGCTCAATTTACAATGGGTGGTCCAACGAGTGTAGAGGAAGGCACATCAGGGGCACCAAATGCAATAGACAACCTCAGCAGATTCACAGGTGAAGTGTTAATTCACCTTGAAGGACTGTTTGGAGCCCTGAATGGAGGTGAATGAGCAGGTGTAGCATTTTGGCCAATTGCAGGGATAAGTCTTGGGAGGGGATTAGTGGAGAGGGATGAATGAACATGGGAATCATGGAGGGAGAAATCCTTGCTGAAAGCAGAGAAAACAGGAGAGGAAATGATATGGCAGTAGGATCACTTTGAAGATAGCAGAAGTTGTGGAGGATGATGAGCTGGATGTGAAGGCTTATAGGGTGGTAAGTAAGGACAAGAGGAATTCTATCACTGTTAAGGTGGCAGGTAGATGGAGTGAGCATGGATGTCTGGGACATGGAGGAGATGTGGGTTGGGATAGCATTAATGGTGGAGGAAGGGAAACCTTGTTCTTTGAAGAAGGATGACATCTCTGATGCCCTGGAAAGGAAAACGACTTCCTGGGAACAAATGCGGCAGAGACAAAGGAACTGAGAAAACGGAATGACATTTTTACAGGGTGGGAAGGGGTATAGTCAAGATAACTGTGGGAATTGGTAGGTTTATAAAAGATGTCATTCAACTGTTGACAGAAAGATCAAGATAGGGCAGGGAGGTATCAGAAGTGGTCCAAAAGAATTTAAGAGCAAGGTGGCAGTTAGAGGGGAAGTTGATGTAATTGATGAGCTCAGCATGGGTGCATGTAGCAGCACCCTTTCAGTTATCAATGTAGCAGAGGAGGAGTTAGGAAGCATTACTGGGAAAGAATACGTACACAACGCTGGAAGAACTCAGCAGGTCAGGCAGCATCCGTGAGAAAAGAGTAGCCAATGTTTTGGGCCGAGACCCTTCATCAGGCCCGAAACGTTGGCTACTCTTTTCTCATGGATGCTGCCTGACCTGCTGAGTTCTTCCAGCGTTGTGTACGTATTCTTTGATTCACAGCATCTGCAGTTGTATTTTTGTGTTTTGATTCATTACTGGGAAAGGCTTGGAACAGGGAATGTTTAAAATAGCCAACAAAGAGGTGAACATAGCTGGTACCTATGCACGTGCCAATGGTTACTCCTCAAGTCTGGAAAAAGTGAGAAGAGCTGAAGAAAAAATTGTTGAGGGTAAGGGCCAGTTCATCCAGACAGACATCCGCTTAGTCTGCCAAAAAAGGAATTTCCCAATGGCCAAACATTTTAATTCTGATTCCCATTCCTGTTCTGACATGCCAATCTATGGCCTCCTCTTGTGCCAAAGTGAGGCCAGTACCCTCACGGTGGAGAAGCAACACCTTATATTCATTTGGGTAGCCTCTAACCTGATGACATTAATGTCAATTTCTCCTTCAAGGAAAACAAATCTCCCTGTCCTCTCTTTGCCTATTTTACACTCGAGTCTCTTACCTCTTTTCATCTGACTATCACTTTCCCCTGGGTCCCCTCCTCCTTATTATTTTCCTATGGTCTGCTCTCCTTTCCTACTAGATTCCTTCCTCTCCAACCCTTTACCTGTCTGACCCACCTGGCTTCACCTATCACCTTCTAGCTGTTCGCCTTCCCCTCCTCCATTTTTTTATTCTGGCAGTCCTGAAGAAGGGTCTCAACCTGAAAAATTGACCACTTATTCATTTCCACAGATGCTACTTGATATCCAGAGTTTCTTCAGCATTTTGTGTATGTTGCTTTGGATTTCCATCATCTCTAGACTTTGTTGTGTTTGTGACCTACTGAGTGTTGTACATCAGCGAGATCAAGCTTGGACTTGCCAACTATTTTGCAGTACACCTATGCTCACTCCTCCATGGCTATCCTGTGCTCCCAGTTGCAAACCATTTCAGCTCCCATTCCCTTTCCTACACTGAATATCCTTTCTGGGTCTTCTTTGCTGGCAAGAATGTCGCCCAGTGTAAATTGAATGAATAGCACCTTATGTTCTGCCTCAATAGTCTACAACTGTCAATGGCATGAATGCTGAGTTTTCCAATTTTAGGTAAAATTAGGTAAAACTACTCTCCTTTTTTAACTACAGAGGTGGAAATTTTATTTTTTGAGGTTTGTACCAGTTTTGTGCTACACTAAGAACTTCATGAACCATTTTTATTTTTAAAGGTTTATCTGATAACTGTTCACTTCAATTTACCTTGGTCAGTGATCAATTAATTTCACTTTTCTTTATGCATTTTACATACATTTGAGAACTTGGTTTATGGCTTTTGCTAGTACTTATCAAATCAATTACAGTTCATGATTGATTAACTTGTGGCACCAATTCTAGAGGTAACAGTGAAGACCCATTTGTGAATGTTATACATGGACTTCTGGAAAGTAAAGCAGCAGAAGAAAATGAAAGCTAATTCATCTTACACAATAATTAATGGTTTGATTGCCTCCTGTGGTTTGGCTGATAATTCACAAGTAACAAGAGAAATTTCTGGCTGAGTTTGTTTCCTTTGTGAACTGATTAAGGGTTTCATTTTTGTTATGCTTCTTTCTAGAGCTGGTTTAAGAAGGAAATTTGGTACTGGAGATAAAATCAAGTACAGTGGATGGAGCGAGTATAAGATAGCTATAAATTCCAGCTTACCGATAGACTACCTAAACCTGCTAGGACATTTTAGTTTCTACGTGTATACTTTACTTTCTAAACTGCAGTGGACATAAACCTAATTGACCCACTTTCTCCTCATACATCATCCCAGGAATCAGTCCACTGAATCTTCGTTGTACTCCCTCTGTGACATAAAAAAAAATCTTCCTCATACAAGAAGACCAAAACTGCACACAAAACCCAAAGTCAAGTCAAGTCACTTTTTATTGTTATTTCGACCATAACTGCTGGTACAGTACACAGTAAAAACGAGATAATGTTTTTCCACACCATGGTGCTACATGAAACAGTACAAAAATGACACTGAACTGCGTAAAAACAACACAGAAAGAAAACTACACTAGACTATAGACCTACCCAGGACTGCATAAAGTGCACAAAACAGTACAGACATTACAATAAATAATAAACAAGACAATAGGCACAGAGAGGGCAGTGAGTTGGTTTCAGTTCTGTCTCTGGGTATTGAGGAGTCTGATAGCTTGGGGGAAGAAATTGTTACATAGTCTGGACGTGAAAGCCCGAATGCTTCGGTGCCTTTTCCCAGATGGCAGGAAGGAGAAGAGTTTGTATGAGGGGTGCGTGGGGTCCTTCATAATGCTGTTTGCCTTGCGGATGCAGTGTGTAGTGTAAATGTCCGTAATGGCGAGACCCCGATGATCTTCTCAGCTGACCTCACTATCCGCTGCAGGGTCTTGCGATCTGAGATGGTGCAATTTCTGTACCAGGCAGTGATGCAGCTGTTCAGGATGCTCTCAATACAACCCCTGTAGAATGTGATGAAGATGGGGGATGGGAGATGGACTTTCCTCAACCTTTGCAGAAAGTAGAGACACTGCTGGTCTTCCTTTGCTATGGAGCTGGCATTGAGGGACCAGGTGAGATTCCCTGCCAGGTGAACACCAAGAAATTTGGTGCTCTTAATGATCTCTACTGAGGAGCCGTCGATGTTCAGTGGAGAGTAATCGCTCCGTGCCCTCTTGAAGTCAACAACCATCTCTTTTGTTTTGTTCACATTCAGAGACAGGTTGTTGGCTTTGCACCAGTTTGTTAGCTGCTGCACCTCCTCTCAGTATGCTGACTCGTCGTTCTTGCTGATGAGACCCACCACGGTCGTGTCATTGGCGAACTTGATGATATGGTTTGAGCTGTGCATTGCAGCACAGTCGTGGGTCAGCAGAGTGAGCAGCAGTGGACGAAGCACGCAACCCTGGGGAGCCCCCGTGCTCAGTGTGATGGTGTTGGAGATGCTGCCTCTGATCCGGACTGACTGAGGTCTCCCAGTCAGGAAGTCTAGGATCCAGTTGCAGAGGGAGGTGTTCAGGCCCAATAGGCTCAGCTTTCCAATCAGTTTCTGAGGGGTGATTGTGTTGAATGCTGAACTGAAGTCTATGAACAGCATCTGAACGTATGTGTCTTTTTTGACCAGGTGGGTTGAGGCAATCAAGACTAAAATGAGAGGAAGAAACAGAAGGAAATCTGACTTCAAGATCACCTTTAAAGTGGAGTTCCTACAGCTGAGGGTGGTGTGTGTCTTTCTGGATGAAGATAAATAGCTATATGGTAGGGGTTCCCAACATGTGAATTTTGAGATTTGAGAAACTCAGTAGTTAGAGTTTGTTGAATTCCAGATAATGTACTCAGAGAAAGACTTCTGCAGAAAAAGATTTGGTGCTGGAAAAGTCTGCGAATATGTGTAGGACAGCAGAGACCACAGGAGCACAAGGTAAGGAGCTGCACAGGGCAGATAACTTCAGGTTTGAAAGCTTCAAGTTCCTAGCTGTGAACATCATCAATAACTTATCCTGGTACAACCACAGTGATGCCATGGCCAGGAAAGGTCACTAACGTCTCTACTTCCTCAGGAGGCTTAAGAAATTTTGCATGTCACCGTCAACCCTTGCCAATAATTGTCAATGCACCATAGAAAGCATTTTGTCTGAGCGTATAATGGTCAATATGATGACTGCTCTGCACATGACTTCAAGAAACTGCAGAGAGTTGTGGACACAGCTCAGCACATCAGAGGTTCCAGCCACCCGTCAATGTACTCTGTCTATATTTCCTGCTGCCTGAGTAAAGTAGCCAACATAATCAAAGACCCCAACTGCCCCATATATTCTCTATTCACCCCTCTCCCATTAGGCAGAAGATGCAAAAGCCTGAAAACATAAACCTGTATCCTGCTGCTTTCAGACTTTGGAAGAAACCTCTTGTACAATAAAATGGACTTGACCTCTACCTTGCTATGATCTTGCACTTTACCATTTGCCTGCTGTCACAAAACTGGGAACTGTGACGAGAATGTAAAGTGGCTTCAAAGCGATTTAAACAATTAGGGTGAGTGAGCAAATGCATGGTAGTCGCAAAACAATATGGATAAATGAGATGTTATCCAATCTGCTCTAAAAATAAAGATACAGTAGTTAATTAACTGAATGCTGCTCAACTGGGAAAGAGGAAAGTGCAACAAGACGAATGTCATACAACTTAAAGGAAGAGTTCAGGTACACAAGGAAGTTGGGAAGGTTTAAGTATGTTTGTCTTCGTTAAAAGGGGACTTACATTCAAGTGCAAGAATATCTTCCTGCAGCTTACATATTGTTGGAACACCTCCCTCTGCAACTGGATCCTAAACTTCCTGACTGGGAGACCTCAGTCAGTCCGGATCGGGAGCAGCATCTCCAATACCATCACACTGAGCACAGGGGCCCCCCAGGGCTGTGTGCTCAGTCCACTGCTGTTCACTCTGCTGACCCATGACTCTGCTGCAACACACAGCTCGAACCACATCATCAAGTTCACCGATGACACCACCGTGGTGGGTCTCATCAGCAAGAACGACGAATCAACTTACAGAGAGGAGGTGCAGCGGCTAACGGACTGGTGCAAAGCCAACAACCTGCCTCTGAATGTGAGCAAAACAAAACAGATGGTTGTTGACTTCAAGAGGGCACGGAGCGATCACTCTCCACTGAACATCGACGGCTCCTCAGTAGAGATCGTTAAGAGCACCAAATTTCTTGGTGTTCACCTGGTGGAGAATCTCTCCTGGTCCCTCAACACCAGCTCCATAGCAAAGAAAGAACAGCAGTGTCTCTACTTTCTGCAAAGGTTGAGGGAAGTCCATCTCCCATCCCCCATCTTCATCACATTCTACAGGGGTTGTATTGAGAGCATCCTGAACAGCTGCATCACTGCCTGGTACAGAAATTGCACCATCTCAGATCGCAAGACCCTGCTGCGGATAGTGAGGTCAGCTGAGAAGATCATCGGGGTCTCTCTTCCCGCCATCACGGACATTTACATTACATACTGCATCCGCAAAGGAAACAGCATTATGAAGGACCCCATGCACCCCTCATACAATCTCTTCTCCCTCCTGCCATCTGGGAAAAGGCTCTGAAGCATTCGGGCTCTCATGACTAGACTATTTAACAGTTTCTTCCCCTAAGCTATCAAACTCCTCAATACCCGAAGCCTGGACTGACACCTTGCCGTATTGTCCTGTTTATTATTTATTGTAATGCCTGCACTGTTTTTGTGCACTTTATGTAGTCCTGTGTGGTCTGTTGTCTGGTGTAGCTTTCTCTGTGTTGTTTTTTTTACGTAGTTCAGTCTAGTTTTTGTACTGTGTCATGTAACACCATGGTCCTTAAAAACGTTGTCTTATTTTTACTATGTACTGTACCAGCAGTTATGGTCCAAATGACAATAAAAGTGACTTGACTTGACTTGATTTGACTTGATTTTATCTGGAAGCTATAGGTTCCAGATTTTAAAAAGTACGCATGTGTATACCTGCTAACTTTGTGACAATTATAATTTCCAGCATTTTGGACATTTGCCTTCACTAACTTTTTCCTTTCCAAATATTCATAGAAACATTTACAGTACTGTCCTTATATACTCCTAAATTGTACAAGGCATGGCACTTTTGGTATTGTAGGTATATAAATGTCAAGTTGTTAGAGGTTCTTCATTATCTCCTACCCAATCCAAAATAAGGTGATTTATGATTAGCCAATTCTGACATCACTTTCACCATGTGACCATAATGCACCTTGTAAACTCCTGCCTCTGATTAGTACCTGTGTCATTTCATAATAAACCATCCCTTAGATTTATACTTGATTACAAGCCATTTTGTTTAGAGATCATTTGTACTCAACAGGCATGTTATTGCTAACCTATTGCCATTCTTGTGTGATCATATGTTTGAAAATTTGTCACCTGTATGTTTTTCTGCAGGATTAATTACCTTGGGAAAGGCCGATATCACCTTTATTGTTCCATAGTGCAGAGGTTCCCAACCTGGGTCTCATAAACCCCTTGGTTAACAGTAGGGGGTCAATGGCATAAAAAAGGTTGGGAACCCCCTGAGACAGAGCTATTTATCTTCATCCATTAAATGTTTTTCAACATTATTTTAGTCCTCTTCTATCCTGGAAACAGACCATTAACAAAGCCTGTGTATACTGAGTAAAGATGGTATATACCATTGATTCCAAAACTATCAAACATGTTTTCATCTGTGTTGCCACATGTACACCTGTGTTTACACTGCCCTCTAACTAGCATATTGCTGAAAAGACTGTGGAGATTCTGTGTCCTTCAGTGTAAAAGGTTTTCTTTAAGAAAATATTCCAAGGAACTGTTTATTTTTCACGTTTAACCTAAGTTGATTCATTCAGCTATACAAATAACTCATTTTTTTGTGAGCCAGAAATATATCCTGTTCTGCAATGTATTTGCACATCTGGATATGCAAGCTAACCACACATGCCACTAAATCCCTTTGGAGTTCTATACTGTGCCAAGTACTCAGACTTGCTGTTTCTCCAAACAATTTTATATATCTTCTCTTTAGATTTAATAGTGTCTCTTATTTCCTTCATATGACATGGCTGAGTTATCTGTCTTGAGTTATTTTTGTGCCAGACAAGGATAAATTGTTGTAGTTGATGCCTATATTTTCAATTATTATCCATTGCCTACGCACCTTCAACTTATTTCTGTTAAGGATCTGGCCTGAACACTGGGTCAAAGGGGCTCTGCTGATAGCTCTGGACAACAACAACCCTTAAATTCTACCTTCTTTCACCTGGCCATGTGGGCTTTGAACCAGCCCCTTCCCTAATTGGACTCTCGCCAATTCCCCACTTATCTCCTCAATAGCACCCACCTGTTTCTGATCTCGCTCATTACCTGGTCCACTTAAACCCTGCCTCGACTCACACTCTCTGCCTGTTCGTCCCAGTCCTGAGCTGAGTCGTTCCAGCCTGCTATAGTGACTACTGCCAACTGAAATTGTTGAATTCTGTGTTTCTGGATTCTGTCTGTTTGGAAGCTGATTCTTGCCTGAAGCACCCGTAATCGTCTGCCCTCGTCATCGTAATCCCCGTAATCGTTAGCCTTTCCCAGGTAAGACCTCCGCCTGCCATTCCGGCTTCGTGCCTGCCTCCTGGTGTTGAAAGACTGTTGCCCCTGTGGCCGCTAATAAAATCCTGGTAAAAGAACATTCATTGGCCTGCACTTGAGTCCTACCGCAAACGGCCCCTCCTGACAGAACCAACAGGCCATATGGACTCAGCAGACCCCAATCAGGTACGTGAGGCCCTTTCCTGTCAGGGAGTGTTATAAGGGAGACACCAAGCGCAGTTCGCCTCTGTCACCCAGTCGATGGAAGCCTTCTCCGCCTCTCTGACCAGTATGGCCTCCCAGCTACAGCAGATTCAGCTAGCGCTGAGACCTAACCCTCCTGTTGCGGCAACATCAGCCCCACAGTCTCCAACCCTACCAGCCCGAGAGCCCCGTTTACCTCCACCCGAAACTTACAATGGCGACCCAGGCACCTGCAGATCCTTCCTGTCCCAATGCTCGTTGATTTTTGAGCTGCAGCCCGCTACCTTTCCACTGATCGATCCCGTATCGCTTATGTGATCACGCTGCTGTCGGGAAGAGCAAGAGAGTGGGGTACGGCCGTGTGGGACAGCAGAGCCCCGTTTTGCCACACGTTTGAAGACTTTTGTGAGGAGATGAGAAGAGTCTTTGACCGCTCCCAGCAGGGGCGAGAAGCAGCGAGGGAAATGTTGCGGATTCGCCAGGGTAACCGCTCTGTTTCGGACTACGCCATTGAGTTCCGCACGCTAGCCGCCACTACTCACTGGGGTTCGGAAGCCCAATCTGGCGTGTTCCTCTATGGATTGAGCGAGGAGGTTAAGGATGAGCTAGCCACCCGTGACCTGCCTACCGGCTTCCAAGAGCTGGTCGATTTGGCCATTAAAATTGATAGCCGCATAAAACAGCGTCAGCGGGAGCGTGAGATCTGGGGTTCCCGAAGAACCACCAGGGGACGTCTGTCGTTCTTCCAGCCCACACCCACGGTTCCTTCTCCGAATCCTCAGTCACCCCATCCAGCCCAACGGAACCCATGCAGATTGATCGTCCCTGTCTGTCTCCTTCGGAGCGAAGGAGGAGACTCCAGACCAACTCTTGTCTGTGTTGTGGTCAGGCTGATCACTATGTATCCAGTTGTCCTATAAAAGACAACGCTCGTTTGTAAAGAGGGGACTACGGACGAACAATGTTTCCTTTTTCCGATTTCCCCCATCACTCGGACCCTGCTACCCGCTTTTATACTGGCTGAAGGGAGGAGACATACTGTCTCAGTCTTCATCGACTCCGGGGCTGAGGGAAACTTTATCAGTTCCAGTTTGGTGGCCAAACTCGGGAAGCCACTCTCCCATCTAAAGCAACCCCTGGAGGCCAGCGGCCTAACCGGGGTGAAAATGGCCTTGATTACCCACTCTACAGCTCCGGTGAGTCTCCTCATTTCAGGGAATCACCAGGAGAGTATTATTTTTCATGTAATCGATTTCCCCAAAGCTGAAGTTGTGTTAGGTCACCCATAGCTAGCTCTGCACGGTCCACACATCAATTGGTCAAATAACTGAGTGTAAATCTGGAGCCCCTTCTGCCTAAATCATTGTCTAGGTGTTGCTCATTCTACTCCAAGTCCAGCTCCTCTGCCTACAGAAGAGTTTCCCGATCTGTCCTCTGTACCCCCAGAATATCGGGACCTAAAGCTGGTATTCAGCAAGACTCGGGCCACCACCTTACCCCCACATCGTCCCTATGATTGTTCTATTGATCTCCTTCTGGGAATCTCGCCACCTAGTGGGCCGTCTGTATTCCCTGTCTCCACCTGAAAGGGCAGCGATGGACAAGTATATCCAGGAGTCCCTGGCTGCAGGAATTATCCGTCCTTCTTCCTCCCCAGCAGGCGCAGGGCTCTTCTTTGTCGCCAAGAAGGACGTGTCCCTGCGCCCTTGCGTGGACTATAGAGGTCTCAATGAGGTCACCATTAAGAACCGCTATCCTCTTCCGCTTATGTCATCTGCATTTGAATTGCTCCAGGGTGCGTCTATCTCTTCCAAGCTCAACCTCCGTAACACTTACCATTTGGTCCACATAGAGTGGAAGACTGCGTTCAATACGCCCTCTGGGCACTATGAATATTTGGTGATGCCTTTTGGACTTTCCAATGGTCCTGCTGTATTCCAGTCTCTGGTAAATGACGTCCTCCAAGACATGCTGAACCAATTTGTATTCGTATACCTGGATGACATTCTGATATTTTCTAGGTCCCTCTCTGAACACATCCAGCACGTCCGCCGGGTACTCCAACGACTCCTGGAGAACCAGTTATTTGTGAAGGCAGAGAAGTGTGAATTTCACCGGAGTTCAACTTCGTTCCTGGGATATGTGATCAGCGCTGGAGGAATCCAGATGGACCCTCAGAAGATCAAGGCGGTAGAGGAGTGGCTGCAACCCGCCTCTCGACGGGGGGTCCAACGCTTTCCTGGGTTTGCCAACTTCTATCGCCAATTTATCCGAAACTTCAGGATCCTGGCTGCCCCGCTGACTGCCCTAACCTCCTCCAAGTCGAAGTTCGCCTGGAATCCAGCGGCTGCGAAAGCCTTTTCGGATCTGAAGACTCGTTTCACCAGGGCCCCTATCCTTCTTCAGGCCGATCCAACCAGGCAGTTTATAGTAGAGACGGATGCCTCTGATGTAGGAGTTGGAGCCATCCTGTCACAGCGTTCAGCAGAGGATGACAAAGTAAACCCGTGCGCCTTTTTCTCCCACAAATTTTCGCCCACAGAATGCAACTATGACATCGGCGATCGGGAGTTGTTGGCGGTTAAACTTGCTCTTGGGGAATGGCGGCATTGGCTTGAGGGAACGATTACCCCTTTTCTAGTCTGGACGGATCACAAGGACCTGGAATATATCCTTTCCGCCAAACGCCTCAATTCTCGCCAGGCTCGGTGGTCCCTGTTTTTTGCCCGTTTTAGATTTCCCCTGACCTACCGCCCTGGCTCTAAGAACGGCAAGCCTGACGCGCTTTCCAGGCAGTTTCCCACAACCGACGAGGCACCCGAGGTTACGACCGTTCTCCCCAAGCAATGTCTGGTCACCGCAGCACAGTGGGAGATTGAATCTGTGGTCCGGTCGGCCCAACAGGGTGAGTCTGTTCCTGATGCGTGTCCTGCTAACCTATTGTATGTTCCCCAGTCTGTCCGCTCCCAGGTTCTCCAGTGGGGACACACCTCCAGACTGGCTTGTCACCCTGGCATCAGACGCACGACGGCCTTCATCAGACAAAGATTTTGGTGGCCATCCCTGAGGAAGGATGTCAAGAGCTTCATTTCTGCCTGCCCAGTCTGTGCACAGAACAAGACCTCCAGCCAACCACCCACTGGTCTCCTGCAACCCCTACCTGTTCCTAGAAGACCTTGGTCACACATTGCACTGGACCTTGTCACCGGTCTCCCCCGTCTGACGGTAACACCACCATTCTTACCATAGTGGATCGTTTTTCCAAATCGGTCCACTTAGTGCCCCTTCCCAGGCTGCCCTCGGCCAAGGAGACTGCCGACCTGGTGACGCAGCATGTTTTCCGTATTCACGGTCTTCCCGTTGAAGTGGTGTCTGAAAGAGGTTCACAATTTACCTCCCACTTTTGGAGAGCTTTTTGCAAACTACTCGGGATCAAGGTTAACCTCTCATTTGGGTTTCATCCACAGAGTAATGGCCAGACCGAGCGGGCTAATCAGCAGATGGAGGTGATGCTCTGTTGTGTGACATCTGGGGAGTCTTCCTCTTGGAGTTGGCAACTTCCCTGGGTCGAGTACGCCATCAATTCCTTGCCTTCTACTTCATCAGGTCTGTCACCGTTCCAGTGCTGTCTTGGCTATCAACCCCCCTTATTCGCACCTCAGAAGGAGGAAGTGGGCGTTCCCTCAGCCGAAGCGTTTGTCCAGAGGTGTTCACGGACCCGGAGGTGAGCCCGAGAGGCGCTGCTTCAGTCTGCGGCCAGATTGAAGCAGCAAGCAGACCGTCACCGCATCGAGGCCCCCGTTACCGCCAGGGTCAGAAAGTGTGGTTAACCTCGCGAGATATCCCCTTAAAGGTGGACTCCCACAAGCTGGCGCCACGATACATTGGACATTTCCCCACCACCAAGGTGATCAGCCCTTCGGCGGTGCGTGTGGATCTACCCCCTACCCTTTGCAGGATTCACCCTACCTTCCATGTGTCAAGGATTAAGCCCTTCGTCTGTCACCCCCTCTGTCCCGCCCCTAATCCCCCTCCCCCTCCCCGTCTCATCGCTGGCTCAGAGGCCTTCATTGTGCGCCGATTACTGGACGTTCGACGCAGGGGCCGTGGACGGCAATATCTCGTGGATTGGGTGGGCTATGACCCCGAGGAAAGGTGCTGGGTTCCCGCTCGGGATATCCTGGATCCCTCCCTCATCAGGGACTTTCATAGAAGCCATCCCGTACCGGCAAGAAAGGCATCTGGAGACGCCCGTGGGGAGGGGGGTACTGTTAAGGATCCGGCCTGAACACTGGGTCAAAGGGGCTCTGCTGATAGCTCTGGACCACGACAGCCCTTAAATTCTACCTTCTTTCACCTGGCCATGTGGGCTTTGAACCAGCCCCTTCCCTAATTGGACTCTCGCCAATTCCCCACTTATCTCCTCAATAGCACCCGCCTGTTTCTGATCTCGCTCATTACCCGGTCCATTTAAACCCTGCCTCGACTCACACTCTCTGCCTGTTCGTCCCAGTCCTGAACTGAGTCGTTCCAGCCTGCTATAGTGACTACTGCCAACGGAAATTGTTGAATTCTGTGTTTCCGGATTCTGCCTGTTTGGAAGCTGATTCTTGCCTGAAGCACCCGTAATCGTCTGCCCTCGCTGGACAGCCTTTCCCGGGTAATACCTCCGCCTGCCATTCCGGCTTCGTGCCTGCCTCCTGGTGTTGAAAGACTGTTGCCCCTGTGGCCGCTAATAAAATCCTGGTAAAAGAACATTCATTGGTCTGCACTTGAGTCCTACAGCAAACACCCCCCCCCCCCCACAATTTCCTCAATCGATCATAGCTAACTCACACTTCAAAGTTGCTTTCTTTCAGATGTAGGAAGTTAGTTACTATTTCAATGACTTCACTTTCCATTCTGACCATGAATGTTGCTCATCACTGATTGCCCTGGAAGTGCATTACCACAGTCCATCCAATAAAAGTACTCCCAAAACATAGGATAGAAGTTCTGCAGGGACTTCTGCAGAAGTGCTGAAGCATCTTCAATATATCTCAGCATTTACACAGAAATGAATAATACAAATGGAAAATTCAGAACATGTTAGGTACATTCACATTGATTTCAAACAGAATCTACAAGTTCAGCAGAAATCAAGAATTGATTGACATGGTCATGATATCTTCCAGAATTGCCTCCCACTGCTTTAATTATAAATTGAGGTTTGGAGATTCAGAAAACCATAACACCCTCTTTCATTCAACTATGCCCACTGGGGCAAAACAAAATAATGCTCTGGTGTAGCCAATGAAGACAATGCCAAGTTAAAGGAAGCACTGATTCACAGTAGGAAGGCAGAAGCAGCAGCATTAGGAATATAAACAGTTGGAAAATTCCCAGATTAATCAATGAATCAATGAATCCATGCTCATCACAGAAATCCTTCTGGTCTTCCCTGTTGCTATTAAGACTCAGGTATGCATGAAGAAGCAGCTGCTGGTTCTTGTTATAAATGTATAAAAACCTGAACCAACAACAGAGTGAATTTCAGCCAAAAAATTTCTCCTTGGCAACTCTTAGGATAGTACCAGTGAAGGGAAGGGCAAATGTTTGAATTTGCAGTAGCAGAAGGTCATTTGCAATGATCAATAAAATCAAGGTTGATCTGATTTTCACATCAACTCTGCATTTCAGGTCAAAGAAATTTCATCAAAGCTGATTGATGTACTAGGCATTTCGCAAGCTCTCTGTTCGTTTTTAGGAATTAGTAATAGTTTTGACAAGCATTTCATTATTTTAAATTTGTCCTTTGTTTTCTCTCTAAAATTTCAAAGCAAATTTATTATCAAAGTACATATACATCACCATATAAAAATGTGAGATTAATTTTCTTGCAAATATTCACAGTAAGTATAAACAAGCACAATAGAAACAATGAAAAACTGCATATGACAGAGACAAACAACCAATGTGCAAAAGACAACAAACTGTGCAAATACAAAAAAGACAATAATAATAATAATTAAATAAATATGCAAACATGGAGAACACTAGTTTTAGAGCCTTTAAAATTGAATCTGTATGTTGTGGAATCAGCTCATTGTTGGAGTGAGTGAAGTTATCCCCTCTAGCTCAAGAGGCTGATGGTTGGGAGGTAGTAGCTGTTCCTGAACCTGGTGTAGAGTAGCTATTGCCATCTGCCCCATTGATATCTGTCAACTGGATGGCTCCTTTAAAGTTGGTATCAATTGGTTGACTCTGGACATACCCTTTGACCTATCTAACCCTCCCCACACTCACTTAACTTGTTATCTCAATTTGCTGATTTTGATGAAGAGTTTTGAGATAAAACATTAACTGGTTCTATTTTTATGATGTTGTGTGGCTAGCGGAATTTTTCAACTTCTGCTATTTTTTCTTTCAATTTCCAACATCACCAGTTTATCAGTTGTTGGGGATCTAAAATGTCTACGATGATCTATTTATTGCTACTTTCTTTAAAATGTTGGACCTCATTTCCTCTGCCTTTGAAGAGGAGAGATTCAAAACTGATGACCTCTGAAGAGAATAAAATTCTCTGCATCTTTATCTTAAATGGACAAAATTGACAACACCTAGTTCAAGAATCTCCTAGAGAAAAAAAAAAATCCTTTCTTATCCATCTTGTCAGGGTTCCACAAGATCTTATATGTCTTAACTCGAATAGATGTCTTAACTCAGATAGAGGCTTAGCTCTGTCCAACCTTTCCTCAAGATAAACCACCAATGCCAGGTATCAGTTTAGTAAACCTTCTGTGAATTGCTTCTAAAACATTTACATCATTCCCTAAATAAAACCAGAACTGTATACATTTCTGATCTCCAGATATCCTGTATACATTACTCCAGATCTGATCTCGGCAATGCCTTTTAATCTCCCAAGTCTTTTGGATTCATTTCCACTTGCAAAAAAAAACAATTACATTCTATTACCATTTATTGTACTGGCGTACTAGCTTTTACAAATAACTCCTGAAAAATGAGAAAATACTGCAGATGCTAGATATCTAAAAATTCAGAAAACAGAAGTATTTATATAAAAGGAAATAGAATTTACATTTCAGATTTAGGACACTACATCTGTTACTCTTAAAGGAAATGGGTTCTAAAAACTGACAACTCTGTATCAAGAAAAGAAGTTATCCCCATCTTCATCTAAACTGGGCAACACCTCATTTTCAAAACAGTGACAACTAGCTGGAAAAATAAATTACCAGCATTTTCTGATTCCGTGATAGAAATACAATATTTTCCTTCTGGCCACAGATAACTTTTAAATAAATTAACATCACTTTTTCTGGTGGAAGTTACATTCTTTGATCAAATGAAAATTTGATTGAGAAGACAAAGATACATGGGATCTGGGGTGAATTGCAAGTTTGGATTCCAAACTGACTTGCCCATAGAAGGCAGAGAGTAGGGATGGAAGACTAATTCTGGCTGGAACGCTGTGACCAGTGATGTTTCACAAGGATTAGTCCTGGGACCTCTGTGCTTGAGAAATATATCAATGACTTGAATGAAAATGGAAATGGTGGATTAGCAAAATTTGCAGGTAACCCCAAGATTTCTCAAGTTGTAGACAGTGTAAGGAATATAAAAAAAGTGGGATATAGATAAAGATCCTGAACAAACAGTTCAAAGGAGAAGAAAGGCGCCCTAACTGTTGTCTGATTAGACCTAGTCAACACCTAAGGATCAATACCACGTCCTCATCTAGGTTGGTCTGGACCTCTAGCATATTCTTCTAGTAATGCGAGATATGTTCACTAGCTACCAAGGAGGATTCAAGCTACGCTCACTTCAGTCCACTTTACAACCAGGTGGGAATACCTCCAAAAAAGGATTCCAACTGGCTGTACCATCTCCCCCATCTTGTTTGTCGTGGGTATGAGCCTCCTCATATCAGCAGCAGCAGACGTAACCCGAGACCCAATGTTGGAGCCTGGCATTTGACAAACTGCAGTACAGTGGTTCATGGATGACATCATGGTAACCACTGTATACCATGTCCAAGCAAGATGGGTTTTGGAAACCTTGGACAATGTAGCTACGTGGACTAGGATGACCTGCAAGGCCAGAAAGTCCGGTTGCATGGTGATCAAAAAGGGCGAGGTTACTAGTAAGTTCAATCTTCAAGTAGATGGAGAAGTCATTCCATTCATAGAGGACAACCCAGTGAAGTGGCTTGGAAAGTGGTTTAATGCAGCAGTGGTAGATGGCGCCAACATCACCAATATTGTAATGCAGACTGAAGAGTGGCAGAGGCAGATCAACAAAACCAGGCTCCCTGGTCCAACGGAGCTTGCACTGTGCGCTGCATCTGCAAGGCTGAGTCTGGCACCGTGGGAGTCCATAGCAGGGGTATTCCCTTCTGCCGCCTGTGTGGGATGACGAGTCTATCGGGACCTTGTGGACTTGTGGAAACTGTGTGGTAGTTTCTTTCGAACTTATAGTCTTTTAACATCTTTAGACTACGTATTTTTACTGTGCCCATGGTCTGTTTTTTTTATCAATTATGGTATTGTCTGCACTGTTGTAACTATATGTTAACTATAACTATATGTAACTATGTGGTTTTATGTAGATCTTGTAGCTTTAGTCTTTGGTTTGTTGAGTGGTTGTTGGGTAGAGTTGGTCTCTTGACTTGGTGTGTCTGGGTAGTCTTATTTTGTCTGGTGGATTTGGAGCTCCTTTCCGGGAAACGCGCTAAGATGGTAGCGCGATATTAATACGCAGCAGCCTCTCGGGACTCTGGATTTGGGGATTGCCAAACGTTATGTGGATTTTCTGGTGTAGTCTGTTTTGTCATGTGCTTTTGTGATATCATTCTGGAGAACATTGTCTCATTTTTTAATTGCATTGCATTTGTGGTTTCTAAATGACAACAAACTGAAACTGAACTGAACTGGTAAAATTAAGAGCAAACACGAGGAAATCTGCAGATGCTGGAAATTCAAACAACACACACAAAATGCTGGTGGAACACAGCAGGCCAGGCAGCATCTATAGGGAGAAGCGCTGTCGACGTCTCGGCCCAAAACGTCGACAGCGCTTCTCCCTATAGATGCTCCCTGGCCTGCTGTGTTCCACCAGCATTTTGTGTGTGTTGTTGGTACATTTAAGACATGGTTGTACCAACATGATCTTCCAATGCTGTTCTGGCTTTTCATGGTGTACAAGTTCCCCATGACCACTGTAGAAGGTACTGAGAAGAAAGTCAACAAGCAACTGCGGAGGTGGTTGGGGATCAACCCAAAGTTTTTTTCAGTGGGGCTCCACATAAGATCAGGCCAACTACAGCTCCTGTTGTCATCAGTAGTGGAGGAGTTCAAGGAGGCAAAGTGTAGAGCTGTGTTAACACTGGGGGGCTCCAATGACAAGCTAATAAACGAAGCAGGAGCCACAACAAGATTGGGCCAAAAGTGCGCTGCCAACTCAGCCATAGATGAGGCAGTGCGCTCCCTGCAATTGAGAGACATTATTAGCAACCCATGCCTGGGACAGCAAGGCCTCAGCTCTGCACACATTCAATGATGGGGGAATGCAAGTGCTAGAGAAAGGAATGAAATAGTCCAGGCAGAGGTACAGAACTGTGAGGACGAAAGACAACTATTGAAGGCTGTGGAATTGTGGTCACAGGGCGCCTGGATAAATGGGACCTTCCCAAGCATAAGAACACTTGGGCAGAACTTTGGAGACTGGAGCCCTTCTGCATTTCTTTCCTCCTGTGGTCTGTGTATGGGACTCTCCCTGTACTGTCACAGCTGCATACATGGAGGCTGAGAGAGGACCTAACCACAAGCTTTGTGGTCAGCGGCGTTCACTGGCACACATAATGTCAGGATACAAAATAGCTTCAACATAAGGACGGTGTAGATTGCACTACGACAAGGTCCTATTGTCCCTTCCTGACACACTGAGGCGGGAGAGGTCAGCTGGCAGAGAGGCAAATAAGGCAGTCATTTTCATCAAGCAGAGGGCCAGACAAGTCATAGCAAAAAGGCCTAAATCCAATCTGCTGCAAACTGCCAAATCATGGGATATGAGGAGGAAGCTGCAGTTCCGGAGGTGATGCAAACCACACTTTGATCACACATCATTCTGTGTTCCACTGAGGACAGGAAAATCATTCTGGCAGAGCTCACAGTCCCATGGGAGGAAGGATGCGAAGAGGCTTATGAGAAGAAAGCCTTGAAGTACGAGTTCTTAGTCCAGGAATGTAGGGACCAGGGATGGCAGGTGTGGATATTCACTGTGGAGATTGGCTGTTGTGAGTTCCTAGGAAGCTTATCATGGAGGTTGCTGTCTGCACTTGGCTTTGATGAAAAGGGCAGGAGCCAAGCAGCTCACCGGATGGAGGAGGAAGCAGAAAGAGCCTCTTGCCACAGGAGAGGAGCAGGCGAGAAGAGCTGAGTTGGAAGTCACAAGCAGATAGGCAGTGACTTGGCCACAACTGTTGACCTACCAACTGGAGAGTGTAGTGGTTAAAGGTCAATACACTCTATGAAGGTTGGGCACCACTTGACTACATCTGCTCCTGGCAAAAGGCTACTTTTACCTCATCAGGTAACTGAAGAGAGCACCCCGGTGTATAATGAAAGTCAAACAAATGGGAAGAGAAGTGCCAGATGGAGTTTAATCTGAACAAGTGTAAGTTGTTGCATTTTGGGAGGTCAAATAAAAAGAAAAAGTATGCAGTTGATTCTTGAGTCCTTAGTAGAGCTGAGATGCAGAGGTGTCCTGGATTCCTGGTCCATAGTTCAATGAAAGTTGTCAAGCAATTGGATGAGGTGGTTAAGAAAAGGCAAATTAACTGCTTGCCTTCATTGGTATGGTTGTTGAAGATAAGAATAAAGGGTGCTTCAAAGTTCAAAGTTCAAAGTAAAATTATTATCAAATATATATATATATCAGCACATACCTCCCTGAGGTTCATTACACTGCAACTATATAAAACATTAAACAGATTACAACTCGAGCATTGCGTGCAGTACTGATCATCCCATTATAAGACCATAAGACATTGAAGAAGACTTAGGCCATTTGGCCCATTGAGTCTGCTCTGAAATTTGACCCTGGCTGATCTAGTTTCCTCTCAACCCCATTCTCCTACCTTCTGCCCGTAACCTTCATGCCCTGATCTGATAAGACTCTATCAGCCTCCATCTTAAATACATTCAAAGACCAGGATTCCACTGCCACATGTGGCAATGAATTCCACAGATTCACTACCCTCTGGCTAAATAAGTTCCTCCTCATCTCTGTTCTAAATGGACACCCCTGTATTCTTAGTTTGTGCCCTTCAGTCCTAGACTCTCCACCACAGGAAACATCTTCTCCACATCCATTCTATCCAAGCATTTCAATATTCAATCGGTTTCAATAAGATCTTCCCTCATTCTTCTAATTTCCAGCAAATAAAGGCCCAAAGCTATCAAATGCTCCTTGTATGATAAGCTGCTCAATCATGAACCTCCTTTGAATCCTCTCCAAGGTCAACATATCCTTTCTTAGATATAGAACCTAAAATTTCTCATAATACTCCAAGTGAGGCCTCACAGTGCCTTATAAAACCTCGGCATTACATCCTTGTTTTTATATTCTAGTCCTCTCAAAATGAATGCTAGCATTGCATTTGTCTTCCTCACCACCATCTCAACCTGCAAGTTACCCTTTAGGAAATCTGCACAAGGACTCCCAAGTCTCTTTGCCCCTTAAGTTTTTGAATTTTCTCCCCATTTAGAAACTAGTCTACAATTTTATTCACTCTACCAAAGTGCATAAATGTACACTTACTGACACTGAATTCTATTAGCCACTTTTTTGCCTGTTCTTCTAATCTAAGTCCTTCTACAACCTCCTTGCTTTCTCAACACTACCACTCCTTCACCTACCTTTGCATCATCCACAAACTTGGTCACAAAGCCCTCAATTCCATCATCCAAATCATTGACATGCAACATAAAAAGAAGCGGTCCCAATACCAACCTATCTGGAACACTAGTCACCAGCAGCCAATCATGTCATGGTCCAGTCCATGGACTGCAGACTCCGGGTCTTCCGGCTGTCCCTTGATTCATTTGGGCTTAATCAAAGACACCTGATTCTTGTCTTGGTGCTGGAATATAAGTGGCCCTGGGGTTGAGTGTGGTTGCTGGTTTGTCTTGTCAGTATCCTGTCCTTGCATCTGTGGGGTAAATCAGGCTGTCTTTGCTGTTATCCTGAGGCTGGACTGTTCCCTTCCCCTCACCTTCTTTCTGCCACCCATGCCTGAAGCCTTGCCTGCTACCTTGCCTGTATCACTGTCAATTTCAGCTGCTGGAGTGAGACTGGAGCCTTGCCATGCCAACAGAAGGAACTATCTATTGTTAAGCTTGGAGCTGTCTCTTTGTGTCCCTGTGCTTAGTGTATGTGTATGAGTCTTGGTCCTATGTCCTGTCCCCAAGGAGAGGTCCCGGCTGTGTGTTCTGTTGTTCCTGTGCTCAAGTCCAAGGCTCTGAGGAGGTTTCCAGTCTGTCCAAAAGTCCCAGTCTTATCCCTGGCCCTGTATCCTAGTCTTGTCCAGGGCCTGTGTCCTATCCAATGTTGTATCTCCCCCACTTCCCTTGCTTTCTGTCACACCAGGTCCCACTTTCGTTAGTACTTCAGTCTCTATGTTTTACATTTGGGTTCACTCTCAATGCCCACTTTATGACAGAATGAACCAGCCATACATGGACCCAGCAATGCAGATACTGTCACCTATCTCTCATTATCCTGGGTTCCCTCCTGATTTAATACACTCCCCAACCGCCCAGGTTGTCCTTAGTCCTGGAGAGCCTGTTAGGTTGTCTGGAGGCTACTGGGAGGGGGGGGGGGAGAGGTTACTGTCATGGTCCTGTTCATGAAGTCTGCATTCCAGTTCACAGTCCGGTCCATGGACTCCAGACTCCGGGTCTTCTGGCTGTCCCTTGATTCATTTGGGCTTAATCATAGGCACCTGATTCTTGTCTTGGAGCTGGAATATAAGTGGCCCTGGGTTCAAGTGTGGTTGCTGGTTTGTCTTGTCAGTATCCTGTCCTTGCCTCTGTGGGGTAAATTAGGCTGTTCTTGCCATTACCCTGCGGTTGGATCTGTCCCTTCCTGTCCTTGCCTCCTTTGGGTAAGCCAGGGTGTCTTTGCCATTACCCTGAGGCTGGACTGTTCCCTTCCCTTCCCCTTCTTTCTGCTACCCATGCCTGAAGCCTTGCCTGTATTGCCATCAAGTTCAGCTGCTGGAGTGAGACTGGAGCCTTGCTACGCCAACAGAAGGAACTATCTATCGTTGAGCTTGGAACTGTCTCTTTGTGTCGCTGTGTTTAGTGTCTGTGTATGAGTCCTGGCTCTATGTCCTGTTCCCAAGGAGGGGTCCCGGCTCTGTGTTCTGTTGTTCCCATGCTCAGGTCCAAGTCTCTGAGGAGGTTTCCAGTTCATTTCCAAGTCCAAGTTGTAGCCCTGGCCCTGAGACCTGGTCTTGTCCAGGGCCAGTGTCTGTGGCTACACCTGTCCCCGCTTCTGCTTTGCTCTCCTTCGACCTAGGCTCTGCGTTCCTGCTCTCCGTCGATTGAGACCAATCTGAGCTTCATGTCCTCGTCCTGTCCCCACATCCAGTCCTGTTGCCACGTCCAATCCGAGCCTGGATTCAGAGTCCGAGCCTGAGTTAAGACCCAGGTTCCGGGTCCCTGTCCAGTCTCTGGCTCGGAGTCCTTGTCCAGGTTCCTAGTTCCTAGTTCTTCGTTCCCAGTTCTTAGTTCCTCATCCAGGTCCCAATTTCCTAGTCTAGTCATAGCAAAGGCCCTGTATCCTAGTCTCGGCCAGGGCCTGTGTCTTGTCCAGCGTTGTTTCTACCCCCACTTCTCTTGCTTTCTGTCACACCAGGTCCCACTTTCCTTAGTACTTCAGTGTCTGTGTCTTGCTTTTGGACCGCTCTCAACGCCCACCTTATGACAAATCAGTGAATGCTCTATCCATGCTAGAATCCTTCATGGGCTCTTCTCTTGGTAAGCAGCCTCATGTGTGGCACATTGTCAAAGACCTTTTGAAAATCCAAGTAGTCAACATCCACCAATTCTCCTTTGTCTATCCTGTTTGTTGTTTCCTCAAAGAATGCCAACAGTTTTATCAGGCAAGATTTTCCCTTGAGGAAGCCGTGCTGACTTCTGCTCATTTTATCATGTCTCCAAGTACCACAAAATCTCATCTTTAACAATTCAACATCTTCCCAACTACTGAAGTCAGGGTAAATGGCCTATATTTTCCTTTTGCTTCCCTCCCTTCTTGAATAATGCAGTGACTTTACAATTTTCTAGTCCTCTGGAACCATGTCAGAATCTAGTGATTCTTAAAAGATCATTACTAATGTTTCCATAATTTCTTCAGCCTCCTCTTTCAGAACACTGGGGTGTAGTCCATCTGGTGCAGATGACTTATCTACCTTCAGACCTTTCAGGTTCCCAAGCACCTTCTCCCTCGTAATGGTTACTACACTCACCTCTGCCCCCTAACACTCTCCTCCATTTACTTATCCCCTATTACTGCCTCTCCAGCATAATTTTCCAGTGATCTGATATCTATTCTCTCCTCTTTTTTGCTCTTCATATATCTGAAAAACCTTTTGGTATCCTCTTTAACATTATTGGCTAGCTTCTCTTTGTATTTCATCTTTTTACTCCTTATGGCCTTTTCAGTTGCCTTCTGTTGGTTTTTAAAAGCTTTCCAGTCCTCTAGGAGTTGGTGGTGGACTTCAGGAAGGTGAAAATACCCTGCATTCCCATTTCCATCATGTGAACAGATGTAGAAGTTGTCCAGGACTACAACTATCACCTGGACAGTAAATTGGATTGGATTAAAAACAGAGGCTCTATACAAGAAGGAACAGAGCTAACTGTACTTAAGGAAGCTCCATTCATTCAACTCTGCAGTACTATGCTACGGATGTTCTATGACTCAGTTGTGGCCAGCATTCTATTCCACGCTGTAGTCTGCTGGGGCAGCAGTGTGAGAGCAGCTGACACCAAGAAGGTCGATAAGCTCATCAGGAAGGCTGGTTCTGTTCTGGGGGTGGAGCTGGATTCCCTGTTGACTGCCTGAGAGGGGGATGTTGCAGAAGCTTCAGAGCATTATCAACAATCTCTGCCACCCTCTCCATGACATATGGACAAACTGAGGAGCACCTTTAGTAACAGACACCACTGATCATTCTTTCTCCTTGTGGTTATAAGACTCTACAACTCCCTCTCCTTAAGCACATAAGATATATGGTTTCATTGCACATCTGTATTTTTCACTATTACCTTTCAATGCATATTTTGTATTGTTTCATACCTCAATGCTTACATTTTGTATTTTAAAGTACATATTTTTGACCGAACAAGCTTACAGCAATGATTTCCTTTGGGATAAATAGTTTTGTTATCTTAACTTCCCACTTTTTGTCCTATTATATGCCCTTTGTTTTACTTTTATGTTGGTTTTGACTTCCCTTGTCATCCTGCCTTTAAATTACTGCTTCTTCTTTGGGATGTATCTATCTTGCAACTTCTGAATTGCTCCCTGAAACTTCTGTCATTGCTATTTTTCTGTCATCCCTGCTAGTGTCCTCTTCCAATCAGCTTTGGCCAGCTATGCTTTCATGCCTCTGTAATTCCCTTTACTCCACTGTAAAACTGATATGAATTCTAGCATATTGGATGACTGTTTCCTAATGGTTCCTTTACCTTAAGCTTTCTAATCAAATCTGATTCATTACACAACATCCAATTGAGAATAACTGATCCCTGAGTGGGCTCAGCCACAAACTTATCGAAAAAGCCATCTCATAGACATTCTAGAAAATTTCTCTTAGGATTCAAAATCAGCACCACCCTGATATTCCCGATCTATGTAGTTGAAATCCCTCATGACTATTGTAACATTGCCATTTTGCATGTATTTTCTATCTTCTGTTGTAATTTGTAGTCCACGTTCTGGCTGCTGTTCAGAGGCCTGTATATAACTTGCATCAGGGTCTTTTTGCCCCTGCAGTTCATTAACTCCACCCACTTCAATTCTGCAACTTCCTATATTATGTCACCTTTCTAAGAATTTGAATTTCTGAATTCATTTTTTACCAACAGAATCACAACACCCCCTCTTCATACCTGCTTTTCCTTTTGATATAATGTGTATCCCTGGATGTTAAGCTTCCAATCTTTCAGCCATGACTTAGTGATGCCTAGAACATCGCACCTGATCACAAACAGTTCACAGTTCAAAGTTCAAAGTAATTTTTTTTTTATCAGAGTACATACATGCCACCACATACAACCCTGAGTTTTGATTTTCTGTAAGCATACTTAGCAAATTTACGGAACAGTAACTGTAAACAGGATATGTAAGCGGCAAACATCAGGAACTGTGCAAATGCAAATAATAATTAAATATCAATAAATAACAAGGTAAATGTGTCCTCAAATGAGTGTAGTTCTCTCCTTTTGTTCAAGAGCCTGATGGTTGAGGGGTAGTAATTGTTCTTGAATTTGGTGGTGCGAGTCCTGAGGTACCTGTACCTTCTACCTGATGGCAGCCATGAGAAAAGAGCACGGCCTAGGTGGTGAGGATCTTTGATAATGGATGCTGTTTTCTATGGTAACATTTCATACAGATGTGCTTAATGTTTGGGAGGGTTTTATGCATGATGCCCTGGGCCGAATCCACTACCTTTTGTAGGATTTTCCTAGAGAAAGTAGGATTTTACCTTCTGTAGCAGTCATTTAGTTCTTCATTAGAACATATGCTCAGTGGCCACTATTTGGTACACCGGGACTCCTGTTCATTAATGTAAACATCTAAACAGCCCATGTGGCAGCAACTCAATGCATAAAAGCATGCAGACATTGTCTAGGTGTACAGTTGTAGTTCAGGTCAAATATCAGAATGGGGATGAAATATGATCTATGTGACTTTAACCATGGAAGGATTGCTGGTGCTGGACAGGCTGGTTTGAGTAGCAGAGACTCTGCTGATCTCCTAGGATTTTTAGGCACAGCAGTCTCTAGTGTTTTCAGAGAATGGAGTGAAAAACAAAGCTAAAACATCCAGTGAGCAGTTCTGTGAGGAAAAAATGATTTGTTCGTGTAAAGGTCAGAGGAGAATGGCCAGACTGGCTCAACCAGGCAGAAAGGTAACAGTAACTCAAATAACGACTCTTTACAGCAGTAATATGCAGAAGAGCATCTCTGAATGTGCAACACATCGAACCTTGAAATGAATAAGCCACAGCATCAGAAGACCACAAACATAAGACCATAAGACATAGGAGTGGAGCTCGGTCATTTGGACAATCAAGTTTGCTCTGCCATTGGCTGATTCTTCTATTTTTCCTCCTCAGCCCCACTCCCTGGCTTTTCCCCATAAGTTTTGATGCTGTGTCCTATCAAGAACATATCAAGCACTGCCTTATATATACACCCAACGACCTGGCCTCCACAGCTGTCTGTGGTACTAAAATTCCACAAATTCACCACCCTCTGGCTAACGAAATTTCTCCACATCTCCGTTTTAAATAGACACCCCTCTAGCTTGAGGCTGTGCCCTCTTGTCCGAGACTCCCCCAACTTAGGAAACATCTTTTCCACATCTACTCAGTCTAGGCCTTTTAACATTAGAAAGGTTTCAATGAGATCTTCCCCCCTTCTAAATTCCAGTGAGTACACACCCAGAGCTATCCTTGTATGATAACCTTTTCATGCCTAGAATCAGCCTTATGAAACTCCGCTAAATTTTCTCCAATGCCATGAAGCACATCTTTCTTAGATGAGGAGTCCAGAACTGTTCACAATTCGCAAGGTGAGGGCTCACCAGTGTCTTATAAAGCCTCAGCATCACATCACATCCCTGCTCTTGCATTCTAGAGCTCTAAAATGAATGCATTTGTCTTCCTCACCACCGACTCTAACTGCAAGTTAACCTTCAGGGAGTTCTGCAGAAGGACTCCTAAGTCCCTTTGAATCATAGATTTTTGGATTTTCTCCCCACTTAGAAAATAGTCTGCACATATATTTCTACTACCAAAGTGCATGAAGACCCATTTGGTAACATTCTATTTGCCACTTTCTTGCCTATTCTCCTAATCTGTCTAAGTCCTTCTGCAGCCTACCTGTATCCTCAACATTACCTGCCCTTCCACCAATCTTCATATTATCTACAAACTTGGCAACAAAGTCATCTTTTCCATCATTTAAATCATTGATGTACATCATAAAAAGAACTGGTTACAACACTGACCCCTGTGAAACACCACTACTCACTGGCAGTGAACCAGAAAAGGATTCTTTTGTTCCCAGTCACTGCCTCCTACAAATCAGCCAATGCTCTGCCCATACTTGTAACTTTTCTGTAATACCATGGGCTGTTAACTTGGTAAGCAGCCTCATTTGTGGCACCTTGTCAAAGGCCTTCTGAAGGCCCAAATATACAACTTCCAATACATCCCTTTTATCTATCCTACTTGTAATCACCTCAGAGTTCCAATAGGTTCATCAGGCAAGATTTCCCCTCAAGAAAACCATGCTGACTTTATCTTATCTTGTCCGGAATCACCAAGTACTCCATCACCTCATCCTTAACATTTGACTCCAATATCTTTGCAACCACTGAGGTCAGGCTAATTGGTCTATAATTTACTTTCTGCTGCCTTCCTCCCTCCTAAAGAGTGGAGTGGCATGTGGAATTTTCCAGTCCTCTGGCAGCATGCTTGAGTCCAATGATTTTTGAAAGATCATTACTAATGTATCCGTAATCTCTACCACTTCCTCTTTCGGAACCCTATGGTGCAGTTCATCTGGTTCTTGTGACTTATGTACCTTTAGGTCTTTCAGCTCTTTGAGCACCTTCCCCTTGTGATAGTAACTGCACTCCCTAGTAATAGCAACTGCACTCACATCTCTCCCCTCATACACTTTTACACCTGGCACACTGCTAACGTCTTCCAGAATGAAGACTGATGCAAAATACTGACTCAGTTCATCTTGTCCCCTTTTATTATTTCTTCAGCCTCATTTTCTAGTGGTCCAGATCCATTTTCATCTCTCTTATATTTTTTACATACTTGAAAAAGCATTTACTATCCACTTGATATTATTTCCTAGCTTGCTTTTGCATTTCATCTCTTCCCTCCTAATGCTTCTTTTAGTTAGTCTCTGTAGGTTTTTAAAAGCTTCCCAATCCTTTGTTTTACCACTAATTTTTGTGCTGTTGTATGCCCTCTCTTTTGCTTTACATTAGCTTTGACTACACTCACTGGCCATTTTATTAGGTACAGGTTACCATGCTTGTCTTTATAATGATCAGGATAATTTTTTAGCATTTCTTGATGTGCAGGTATGGAAATTATTCTTATTTTCCCTGTTTTTTCATAAACATACTTATGCAACAAGGTTCAGCTTCATAAATCACATGATTCTTATATTCATATTGTATGACATAGGCGATCATGATCTTTCCAAGTCCATGATTGTTCTTGGCAAATTTTTCTACAGAAGTGGTTTGCCATTGCTTTCTTCTGTGCAGTGTCTTTACAAGATGGGTGATCCCAGCCATTATCAATACTCTTCAGAGATTATCTGCCTGATATCGGTTTTCGCACAACCAGGACTTTAGTATGCACCATCTGCTCATATAACCATCCACCATCTGCTCTGATGGCTCCACATGACCCAGATCGGGGGGTTAAGCAGGTGCTGCACTTTCCCGAAGGGTGACCTGCAGACTAGATGAGGGAGAGAGTGCTTTACACCTCCTTTGGTAGAAATGTATCTCCACCCTACCATTCAATGGTTCTTTAAAACACTGAAATATTGATAATAGAATTATAGTCAATGATACTTCCTGCACTTCTGTATGTACCTTCAGACTACTCTACCTTATTTTAAATAGTCTTCTCTGATCAATGTAGAATGATCCTGTTAGAATATTTTGAAGTAGCATAAACTATATTAGGGACTAACAGAGGAAGAGGTGGAGAGTTTCTTAAATGCATCTATTTTAATGCTAGGAGCATTGTAAGAAAGGTGGATGAGCTTTGAGCATGGATTGATACCTGGAAATATGATTTGTAGCTATTAGAGAAACATGGTTGCAGGAGGGGTGTGATTGGCAACTACTGTAAATTCCGGTGTACAAACCGACCCGGAGTATAAGTCGATCCCCTATTTTCAAGACTAAAAAAGTGACTTTTTCATGTTACCTTTGTATAAGTCGACCCCTTTTGTAGAGGTTTTTGATTTAACCAGAAAAGATCACAAGATCTCACATGCCGGTACTCAGCTTTGCCGGATCCGGACCCTGGAAATTTTGTGAATCAGTACCTGCTGAGAAAACAGGCTTACACATTGTAGAGCGTTATAAGCGAATTCTTAAAAAAATAAATCAGGGAGGGAAATTTTGGATTAGGTTTCTAAAGGAAAAGAATCCTCTGAAATGTAATCCCTGTGAAACCATTTAGCGCTCATCGTAATCTTGTTAAAACATAACACGGGGTAGCGGAATCAGTATGGGTACTCAGTATTGAGTTTGCGACCACCAGGTACAAAAGATTAAAACAAATGCGATATGATGCTGGCTTCAAGCTGAAGGTTGTTGATTTTGCTAAAGGAACGAATAATTCTGCAGCAACGAAGAAGTTTAGTGTAAATGAGAAACAAGTGAGAGATTGGAGAAAGGCAGAGGACACGCTGAGGGAAATGCCATAGATGAAATGTACAAACTGCAGTAAAACATGCCAGTGGCCAGAACTGGAAGAAAAAGTTTTAGAGTGGGCAAATCACCAGTGATCGTCTGGATACATTGTTACCAGAGAAATTATTCGAGTTCAAGCGTTAAAATGGGAGGGAAAACACAGTGAGGTCAGTGAAAATTTCAAAGCTACGCGAAGTTGGTGCACCCGATTTATGTATAGACGCGATCTTGTGTTGAGACAAAAAACAAAGATTGCTCAGAAAATTCCCGCGGGGTGTTTATGTTCAAGAACGCGGCTGGATGGACGAAGCGGGTTGCTTGAAGTGGGTTAAAGATGTGTGGCATCGACGTCCCAAAGGTTTCAGGAAGGAAAAGACGCTAATTGTCTGGGACGTGTTCAAAGCGCACTTGTCAGATGAGACAAACACAGCACTGAAAGCTGAAAATACGGACATTGCAGCCATCCTCAATAATTTGACGTCCGTGCTCCAGCCACTAGACGTGAGTTTAAACAATCATTCAAAGAATTCATGCATCCCCAGTGGAACACATTTGACTCAATAACAGCCAATAAATACGACCCGTCTTCAGTGTATTCGTTTTTCCAAAGTTGGCTCCCTCTGTATAAGCCGACCCCCTAATTTTAGGACCAAAATTCGGAGCCAAATTCTCGGCTTATACACCGGAATTTACAGTAAATATTCCTGGATTTTGTTGCTTCAGGTGTGATAGAATTGGAGGGGCAAGAAGGGGAGGTGTTGCATTGCTTTTCTGAGAAAATATTACAGAGGTGCTTTGGCAGGATAGATTAGAGGGCTTGTCTAGGGAGACTATTGGTATGGAATTGAGGAATGGGAAAGGTATAGTAACACTTATAGTGGTGTATTATAGAACACCTAATGGAGAGCAAAAATTGGAGGAGCAAATTTGTAAAGTGATAGCAGATACTTGTAATAAGCACAAGGTTGTGACTGTGGGAGATTTTAATTTTCCACACACAGACTGGGAAGCCCATTCTGTAAAAGGGCTGGATGGTTTGGAGTTTGTAAAATGTGTGCAGGATAGTTTTTTGCAGCAATACATAGAGGTACCAACTAGAGAAGGGGCAGTGTTGGATCGCCTGTTAATGAATGAAATAGGTCAGGTGATGGAGGTATGTGTTGGAGAGCACTTCGGATCCAGTCATCACAATGCCATTAGTTTCAATATAATTATGGAGAAGGATAGGACTGGACCCAAAGTTGAGATTTTTGATTGGAGAAAGGCTAAATTTGAGGAGATGTGAAAGGATTTAGAAGGAGTGGATTGGGACAATTTGTTTTATGGGAAGGATGTAATAGAGAAATGGAGGTCATTTAAAGGTGCAATTTTGAGGGTACAGAATCTTTATGTTCCTGTTAGGTTGAAAGCAAAGGTTAAAAATTTGAGAGAGCCATGGTTTTCAAGTGATATTGGAAACTTGGTTTGGAAAAAGAGAGAGATCTACAATAAATATAGGCAACATGGAGTAAATGAGGTGCTCAAGGAATATAAAGAATGTGAAAAGAATCAAGAAATAAATTAGAAAAGCTAAAAGAAGATATGAATTTGCTTTGGCAAGTAAGGTGAAAATAAATCCAAGGGATTTCTACAGTTATATTAGTAGCAAAAGGATAGTGAGGGATAAAATTGGTCCCTTAGAGAATCAGAGTGGACAGCTATGCGTGGAGCCAAAAGAGATGGGGAAGATTTTGAACAATTTCTTTTCTTCAGTATTCACTAAGAAGGATATTGAATTGTGTAAGGTAAGGGAAACAAGTAGGGTAGTTATGGAAACTATGATGATTAAAGAAGAGGAAGTACTGGCGCTGTTAAAGAATATAAAAGTGGATAAGTCTCCAGGTCCTGACAGAATATTCCCTAGGACCTTGAGAGAAGTTAGTGTAGAAATAGCAGGGGCTCTGACCGAAATATTTTAAATGTCATTAGAAACAGGAATGGTGCCGGAGGATTGGCATATTGCTCATGTGGTTCCATTGTTTAAAAAGGGTTCTAAGAGTAAACCTAGCATTTATCGGCCTGTAAGTTTGGCGTCAGTGGTGGGTAAATTAATGGAAAGTATTCCTAGAGATGGTATATATAATTACCCAGATAGACAGGGTCTGATTAGGAGCAGTCAACATGGATTTGTGTGTGGAAGGTCATGTTTGACAAATCTTATTGAATTTTTTGAAGAGGTTACTAGGAAAGTTGACGAAGGTAAAGCAGTGGATGTTGTCTATATGGACTTCAGTAAGGCCTTTGACAAGGTTCTGCATGGAAGGTTAGTTAGGAAGGTTCAATCGTTAGGTATTAATATTGAAGTAGTAAAATGGATTCAACAGTGGTTGGATGGGAGATGCCAGAGAGTAGTGGTGGATAACTGTTTGTCAGGTTGGAGGCCGGTGACGAGTGCTGTGCCACAGGGATCTGTACTGGGACCAATGTTGTTTGTCATATACATTAATGATCTGGAAGATGGGGTGGTAAATTAGATTAGTAATTATGCAGATGATACTAAAATAGGTGGTGTTGTGGACAATGAAGTAGGTTTTCAAAGCTTGCAGAGAGATTTAGGCCAGTTAGAAGAGTGGGCTGAAAGATGGCAGATGGAGTTTAATGCTGATAAGTGTGGACTAATCAAAATAGGACATACATGGTAAATGGTAGGGCATTGAGGAATGCAGTAGGACAGAGTGATCTAAGAATAATGGTGCATAGTTCCTGAAGGTAGAATCTCATGTGGATAGGGTGGTGAAGAAAGCTTTTGGTATGCTGGCCTTTATAAATCAGAGCATTGAGTATAGGAGTTAGGATGTAATGTTAAAATTGTACAAGGCATTGGTGAAGCCAAATTTGGAGTATTGTGTACAGTTCTGGTCACCGAATTATAGGAAAGATGTCAACAAAATAGAGAGAGTACAGAGGAGATTTACTAGGTAACCTGGGTTTCAGCACCTAAGTTACAGAGAATGGTTGAACAAGTTAGGTCTTTATTCTTTGGAGCATAGAAGGTTGAAGGGGGTCTTGATAAAGGTATTTAAAATTATGGGGGGGATAGATAGAGTTGATAGGCTTTTTCCATTGAGAGTAGGGGAGATTCAAACAAGAGGACATGAGTTGAGAGTTAAGGGACAAAAGTTTAGGGGTAACACAAGGGGAAACTTCTTTACTCAGAGTGGTAGCTGTATGGAACGAACTTCCAGTAGAAGTGGTAGAGGCAGGTTCGATTTTGTCATAAAAAAAAAAATTGGATAGCTATATGGACAGGAAAGGAATGGAGGGTTATGGGCTGAGTGCAGGTAGGTGGGACTAGGTGAGAGTAAGCATTCGGCACGGATTAGAAGGGCCGAGATGGCCTATTTCCATGCTGTAATTGTTATATGGTTATATATTTTACATAAATATTTCTACCCTCTTCTCCAGCAAGTATTTAGGTCAGAGCCATTCCAAAATATGTTAGTTTTGTGTATGTGCCTCTTGTTAGATATTACTAAAACCTCAATCTAAGTAGGTGGGGCACATTCGACTTCATCCAAATAAAAACTGTACTCACTTCTCAATGACCTATTTGAAGAAGCTTGAAGTGCTATATACCTGTACATGACAGAAATTTGTCTCACCGAAACAGTAGCATTAGTAACAATGTGTATGAAATTATTGGAAGAAACATGACTTTTTGGCTTTGAAAGGAAGTTTCCAGGATGATCTTGCCAAAGTGTATCATATAAACAGTATGGCAAGAGTAAAGGCAAAAGGCACTTTACAATAACTAAAATGAACAAGGAAAAAATGACACTGAAAGAAATACAGGACAATAAATCTTTATGTAAATAGTAAACGTGGAATGAATATCAAAGACCAAGGGATCACTTAAAACATTAACATGGTACTCTAAATAGAGACAAGGACGTAACCAAATTAATTAACTAAAATGGCTTAAATTG
The DNA here is from genome assembly GCF_048418815.1 of Hemitrygon akajei. Lineage (NCBI taxonomy): Eukaryota > Metazoa > Chordata > Chondrichthyes > Myliobatiformes > Dasyatidae > Hemitrygon > Hemitrygon akajei. The sequence goes on from NC_133128.1 coordinate 57,285,771, forward strand.
CTGCTGTGGTCTTCAATCTTTCGTGACCTTGACTAATGAAGCAATTCCTAGCAGCTGAGCAACTTAAGTACAATAATATTAATGTTTATTTTAGGACCATGCTGTGCTAAATAAGATTAAATAAATAACTGACACAAGACCATTATTTTCTTTGGTTACTGACAGTGTAAGAGTTAATACTATTACAGATGCTAAAGAACTCAAATTAATCATTGGCATTCTATTGTTTTCCCCTCTGAACATATAGGATACTATTCAAAGCAAGATATAAAACAGGCCCATTATGTCTAATGCAGTTAATTTATCCCATTATCTCATTTAACATTTATTGATTCCAATGGACAACACCTTAAACAAAGAAAACATCTTTTCTGTGGTGATAAAATAAATAGAAGTGAGTAATCTTGGCTGATACACTTCTAGTATGTAGAAGCCCCAAAGATAAGAAAATAATTGAAATTCAAGTTTCAAATTAAACACAGAACTGTACTGAAGAAAACCACATGAAATACATTAACGTAGAATTTAATAGTAATTTTATGAATATCAGAAAATAAAGCAAGAAGATGAGTACTTTTTTTCAGAACATCTTGCATTTGATGAATGAAAATCTGAAGTAGTATATATCATATTTTTCATGATAATACTTAATTGACTGACTATGATTACATAGGGTAGAGGTCACTTGACAAGATAGATTATAAAAATGACAGTTTCACTGCATTTCTCTTTATATATACTCACTAATATGTTCCCCGATTATGCATCACTTTAACAAAGGCGAAGGTCTCAGTCTAAGTAAGAACTGGAATTTGATTGTAAACAAGGTGGGACAGCAGGAACCTGATTGGATGAGGACTAACTAATCAGGAGGGATGGACAAGGGGATATAAATACCACTGGTCTAGACATGCCAGGTATCTTCCCAGATGAAAATGGCAGAGTTTGCCACTGAAACATCACTCAAAATTAATACCTGTACCCAGCAGGAATCCTGAGAAGAACTTATACACTGGGAATGCACTAGACCCTTTTTCACTAATGGAAATGTCATTACTGAGCATTTTATATGGCATCACTTGGCATCATTTTCACTGAGTGTCTTGAAATCATCCTGCTGTATTGGTCCTTGCCTTAAGACTTGTCTTATACTGTCCAAAATGTTACATGACATTACTGGCCGAAGAACTTATTCTAAGATCTTTGAAGAGTAGGTGTTTTATCAGCGCGGTCATTGTATGAGGGGGCCAGTGTTAGAGTGATGGGGGAGGGGTTCAGGCTTTGGCTAATTGAGCTTTTGATGAGGAGCCGCATAGGAGGTAGGTAGATTTTTTTTGCTATTTGTGTTTTCTTTATTTGGGGGCAGTGAGAATGTTAGGTAGGATAGTGGAATACTCCTCTTGCATGATAAGGGAAGGCAGGGAGACCCAGTTATTCCTGAAGACTACACCTGCAAGAAGTGCATCCAGCTGCAGCTTCTAAAAGTCTGTGTTAAGGAGTTGGAGATGGAACTGGATGATCTCTGGATGATTTGGAAGGATGAGGAGTGGATGGAGAGGACATACAGGGAGGTAGCTACACCCAAAGTACAGGACACAGGTAACTGGTCAGGAGGAAAGAGGAGGACAGGCAGCCAGTGCAGAGTACCACTGTGGCCGTTCTCTGCAACAACAAGGTGTACTGCTTTGGATACTGCTGGGGAGGATGGCCAAGCAGAGGAAATCCACAGAAGTCTGGTCTCTGTCACTGAGACTAGCTCTGTGGCTCAGAAGGGATGCAGGGAGAAGAGGTGAGTTGCAGTGATAGTGGATTCATTAGTTCGGGGAACAGAAGGAGGTTCTGTGGATGAGAATGAGATTCCCAGATGGTATGTTGCCCCCAGCTGCAAGTCAGGGACATCTCAGATCAAGTCCACAGCATTCCTAAGTGTGATGATAAGCAGAAGGAGGCTATAGTTCACATCAGTATCAATACCAGAGGTAGGAGGGGTGACAAAGTCCAGCAAAGTGATTTCAGTGAGTTAGGTGTTAAAGGACAGGTATCTCCAGGGCTGGAATCACTGAATTGCTACCTGTGCCACATGCTAATGAGTCCAGAAACAGGAAGATTGTTGAGTTTAGCATGTGGCTAAGGAAATGTGCTGGAAGGAGATGGTCAAATGGTTGGATGATGGGGCTCTCTTCCAGGGAATGTGAGACTTGTAGAGAAAGGATGAGTTTTGCACCAGAACTGGAGGGGGAAGGTTTGCTTGTGCTGTACGGTGGTGGTGGGGGTGGGGGTATAAACTAAAAATGCAGGGAGATGGCAACAAAACAGGTAGTAGTGTGATTGTGGAGAAAGATGTTGTTAAGCCTACATAAAAGGTCAGGAATCAAAAGGTTGAGCATGGTGGGACTAATGTTCTTTCTTTTCCAAGATTTTTATTAGTTTCTGCATAGAGGAATACAGAGTACAAGAATGTATATATAAGGTCAGAAAAGATTAAAAAAACACCAGTTACATTATATCTGTTCATAATAACAATTACATTACCCTGTATTCATATAAGTTAATCAATAGTTATATTAAACTATACTAATATATTACAAAAGAAAAAAAATCTAACCCCTACCAAGACCGAAGCTGTTCATTAAGGAGAAAAGAAGGTAAATACCTTATGTAATAAAAATTATGAATAGCCAACATCTGAGTTTAAACAACAAATTGAAGGTTTTGAAAATAATTCAGAAAAGATCCCTACAGTGTTTGAAAGTCTTGACGAGAATCAAAAATTGAACAATGAATCTACTCTAAATGTAAACATGACATAATGTCACATAACCATTGAGCATGAGTAGGAGGAAGAACATATTTCCATTTAAACAAAAGAGTCCTCCTAGCTATAATAGAGGTAAAGGCCAAAATATGTAAATCAGATGCCTTCAGCTTAATATCTTGTCATGCAACAATACCAAAAAGGGCCGTCAGAGGGTTAGGCTTACAATTGACTTCAAAAAGTACGGAAAAAGTTTGAAAAACTTCCTTCCAATATTATTCAAGATTCGGACAGGACCAAAACATATGAATTAATGAGGCATCTCCATTATTACATCTGTCACAGTAGGGAGATATATCTGAATAAAAATGAGATAGGTTATCCTTAGTCATATGAGCTCTATGTACCACATTAAATTGTATGAGGGAATGATGAGCACATAGCGATGAAGTATTAACCAGTTTAAAAATTTCATTTCAAGTTTCCTCAGATATCGATATCTGTAAATTGTGTTCACAAAGATTCTTAATTTTGTCTAAAGGAACATTCCTCGTCTCCAGTAACATACCATAAATCTCAGATATTGAACCATTATGAAAAGGTGTCATACTAAAAATTACGTATAGTCAGTTCTTATCTGAGCTTATAGGAAATGTACGTAATTGAGATCTTAAAAAGTCTCTGATTTGTAAATATCTAAAAAAGTGAGTTTTGGGTAAGCTATATTTAACCAACAATTGCTCAAATGAACGAAGTTTTCCTCCAGCAAATAGATCCCAAAAACATTTAATACCCAATCTGTCCTATTCCTTAAAAACTAAATCAATCATCGAGTGTTTAAAAAAAAGGTTAGAATAAATGGGGGCTTGAAAGGGAGAACCACAATAAACCAAAGTGTTTTCTAAATTGTATCCAGATCCTCAGAGTATGTTTAACTATTAAATTATCAGTTGGTTTACTTACAGATAAAGGAAGTGAGGATCCAAGAAGAGAAATAATAGAACATTTATTAACAGAGTTAGGTTCTAAAGAAACCCATACCGGAAAATCTACGCGATTAATATAGTATAGCCAAAATGTAAGATATCGTATATTAACTGCCCAGTAATAAAACCTAAAATTAGGTAAGGCTAAACCTCCAGACTTCTTAGATTTTTGAAGATGAACTTTATTTAAATGAGAATGTTTATTTTTCCAAATACAAGAGGATAAAATAGAATCAAGAGAGTCAAAAAAGGATTTAGGAATAAATTAGGGACTAATGTTCTGAGCTGCATTATTTCAATGCGAGAAGTATTGTAGGAAAGGTGAATGAGCTTAGGGTATGGATCAACACATGGAAGTATGGCATTGTAGCCATTAGTTGCAGGAAGTGTAGGACTGGAAACTTAATATTCTGGGGTTCCATTGTTTTAGAGGTGATAGAGCTGGATGAATTAAAGGGAGAAGGGTAACATTACTAATCAGGGAAAACGTCATGGCAATGCTCAGTCATGACAGACTGGAGAACTCATCTAGTGAGGTTTCCAGGTGGAACTGAGGCATAAGAAAGATATTACCACGTTAATGGGATTACATTATTGACCACCCAACAGTCCATAGGATTTAGAGGAGGAAATTTGTAGAGAGATTGTAGACTCTTTCCATATATTGACTGGGACTCCCATATTGTAAAAGGGCTGGATGGGAATACTTTGTTAAATGTGTTTGGGAAAGCTTCCAGAATCAGTACATAAAAGTTCCAACTAGAGGGAGTATGATACTAGATCTCCTATTAGGGTATGAGATAGGACAAGTGACAGAAGATTATGTAGCACAACACTTTGCATCTAGTCATCATAATGTCATTAGTTTCAAGGTAATTATGGGAAGGGGTAGGTCTGGTCCTCAGGTTGAGATTCTAAATTTGGAGAAAGGCCAATTTTGATGGTGTCAGAGAGGATATAGCAAGTGTAAATTGGGACAGGTTGTTTTCTGGGAAATGTGTACTTGGTAAGTGGGAGGCCTTCAAAAGTGAAAATTTGAGAGTTCAGATTTTGTATTTTCCTGTCATAATAAAAAGGCAGTGATAACAAGTTCGGAGAACTTTAGTTTTTGCGAGATATCGAGGCCCTGGTTAAGGAAAAGGAGGTGCACAATAGGTATAGGCTGGAATGAACAAATGAGTTGCTTTAGTAGTATAAGAAATGCAAGAGAAGGAAATGAGGAGGGCTTAAAGAAGGCATGAGGTTGCTGTAGCAGACAAGGTGAAGGAGGATCCTCAGAGTTTCTACAGATATATTAAGAGCAAAAGGATAGCAAGGAAGATAAGAGTGGTAAAACATGCATTGGTCTGAAAGAGATAGGGAGATCATAAATGGATTGTTTGCATATTGTATTTACTCGAGAGACATATAGATGTGAGGCAATGTAGCAGCAACTTCATGGACTCTACACAGATTACAGAGGAGGAGGTATCGGCTGTCTTGAGGCAAACTAGGATGGATTAATCCCAGGGCCTGACTAGGTATTACCTCAGGAACTCTGGGAGGCTGGAGTAGAAACTGCAGTGGTCCTACCATAGATATTTAAAATGTCCTTAGCTATGGGTGAGGTGCTGGAGAATTGGAGGGTGGCTAATATTGTTCCATACTTCAAGAAAGGCTCTAAAGATAGGCTAGAAAATTATAGGCCAGTGAACCTGACATCAATAGTGGGAAAGTTATTGGAAGATATTTTAAGGGACCAAATATATAAGTATTTAGATAAACAAGGACTTATTAAGAATAGTCAAAATGGCTTTGTGCATGGTGGGCTTGTCTAAACAGTCTTATAGAATTTTACAAGTAAGTTACCAGGATAGTTGATGAAGGCAAGACATTGTATATAAGCTACCTGGAACTTAGCAAGGATTTTGACAAGATCTTGCATGGGAGGTTAGTCAAGAAGGTTCAGTCACTTGGCTTTCAAGATGAGGTAGTAAATTGGATTAGACATTGGCTTTGTGGGTGAAGCCAATGATTGGTAGTAGAGGGTTGCCTCTCTGACTGGAGGCCTGTGGCTAGTTGTGTGCCACAGTGTTCGGTTCTGGGTTTGCTGTTGTTTTTCATCTATATCATTGATCTGGATACTAATGTCGTTAACTGGATCAGTGATTTGTGGATGATACTGGAGACTGGAGGAGTAGTAGCAGTGACAAGGATTATTGAAGCTTGCAGTGGGAATCTGGACCAGCTGGAAAAATGGGCTGAAAAATGGCAAATGGAGTTTAATGCAGACAAGTGTGAGGTGTTGCACTAGGACACTGAGGACTGTGGTAGAACAGCGGGATCTGGGGATACAGATTGATAATTCATTGAAGGTGGTGTCACAAGTAGATAGGATCATAAAGTAAGTTTTTGGCATATTAGCCTTCTTAATTCAATGTACTAAGTACAGGAGCTGGGATGTTAAATTGAAATTGTATAAGACTTTGGTGAGGCTAAATTTAGAGTTCTGTGTCCATTTTTGGTCACCACTCTATAGCAAAGATGTAAATAAAAGACTGAAGGAGTGCAGAGAAAATTCACAAAAATGTTCCTGGGACTTGAGGACTTGAGTTATAGGGAAAGTTTGAATAAATCATCACCTCCACTCCATCCACCAAAGGTGGAACTTACTGGTGGAGCCCCTTTTTAATTCCGATTCCCATTGCCATTCCAGCATGTCAGTCCCCGGCTACTTCTTGTGCCATGATGAGGCCAACTTCAAGGTGGAGGAGTAACATGTCTAAGTGGCCTCCAACCTGATAGTATGCATATCGATTTCTCTTCCTGGTAAAAAGGATTATCCCTTCCCCTCTACTCCTCTTCTATTCCCCACTCCTGTATCTTACCTCTTCTCACCTGCCTAGCTCCTCTCCTGGAGCCCATCCTCCTTCCTTTTCTCCTATGGTCCACTCTCCTCTCCTATCAGATTCCTTCATCTCCATCCCTTTACCGTTCCCACCCATCTGTCTTCATGTATCACCTACTAGCTGTCCTTTTTTTCCCCTTCCCCCACCTTTTGATTCTGGCATCTTCACCCGTCCTTTCCAGTCCTGAAGAAAGGTCTCAGCCCAAAACATTGTCCGTTTGTTCATTTCCATGGATGCTGCCTGACCTGCTGAGTTCCTTCAGCATGTTGTGTGTTGTGATTTGGATTTCTAGCATCTGCAGCATTTCCTGTGTTTAAAGTTTAAATAGGTTAGGGCTTAATTCTGAGGAATGTAGAATATTTGTTAGAGGTATAAAAATTATGAGGGGTTATAGATAGGGTAAATGCAAGCAGGCTTTTCCCACTGAGATTGGGAGACACTACAACTAGAGGTCATGGGATAAGGGTTAATTATGAAATATTTAAGGGGAAAGTGAGAAGGATCTTCACTCAGAGCTTGGTGAGCATGTGGAATGAGCTGCCAGTGGAAGTGGTGGATGTGGGGGTGCTTTCAAAATATAGAAGAAACTTGGATAGGTACATGGATGGGAGGGGCATGGGAGGCTATGGTCTGGGTGCAAGTCAATGGGACTAGGCAAATTAATAGCTAGATGGGCCAAATAGCCTGTTTATGTGCTGTTGTGTTCCATGACCCTATATCTCTGCACTTCATGATTTACAAGTTTGTATAAAGAATGTCTGTGAAGATGACATGTTACAAATATTATTTTTCATTCAATGGCTGGGGGCAGATTTATTTATTTATTTATCTATCTATCTATTTAGAGATTCAGCATAATAACAGACCCTTCTGGGCCAATGAGCCTAAGCTCCCCAAATATACCCATGTGACCAATTAACACACAATATACATTTTTGAAATATGGGAGGAAACCTATACAATCACAGGGAGAACATATGATTCCTTACAGAGAGTAACAGAATTGAACCTGGGTTGCTAGTAGCTGTAAGAACATCGCAGATCTTTCTCTTGCTGGTTCATTTTTTACACATCAATCTGCTAATGACTTTACACCTGTGCACTTCTGTGTGGGGACACGAAGAGGTTTGGAAGTCAGGTGCCAGCTGGCCTGGCCCCTTGATCCATCACTGAACTCTGCAGACAGCATGGTCCAGTTTCGTAACATTCTCAGCCAAGGAACTCCATTATCATTGTATCTGGCTTTTCAACTTGCCCTAAATGGTCACATGTTTTTTAATTCCACTTGCAACCTTCAATAAAAAGGTAAGCTTTGACAAGATTTGTTCAATATTTTTTGCTTTATTTGGTTGTATTCTTGCTTTCAATTACTGATTTGTGATGTAAAATGATTTAAGTAACTATTTGAATTTCCTTCAAATAGTTCTAAGTGTCCCTGTATATACTCTTAAAAAGCTGAAAAGCTTTTAAGCAATGTAGGCTGTCAATAGGGCAGAATTTTGTGTTCCATGAGGGCCCTGGTTCAGATTTCCAATTGCTCTGTTCTTCAGTACAATTGCTGAATACAAGTTCTAATTTCAGTGGAAGTAATGTGTATTCAAAATAGTAATCTAGCTTTGGGAATAGCAGGGATTCAGGGGAAGGAGCTTTCAAGACAAGGGTCACACTACTGAACAAATGTTGGCAAATCCCAGAAACACATGGATATTGTTCTTCCAAGGGAGGTGAAACTGTTGCAAAGGTGCTGTGATTTTTCTCGAAAATAACTAATAATTGAACAGTGGCAAAGTACTTTAAACCATTGTTTGCAACTGAGAACTTTTCAAGAGGTGCCCTATATTCTTTGAGCCAGGATCCTCTGTAGTACTCTAGGGAAATCAATGCTGCTAGTCTTTGAAAAATTAAAGCAATTGAGTTTATAAATTTGCTTGCATATTTATATGCACACCTCTGAAACTTCTCTCCCAGTTAAAGGTCAATATTCATTTGGACATGTTTATGAAATCAATGCTAGTGATCCATCAATCTAATGAAATCTTTAAGTGGAACCAACGGGCTCCTTTATTAGCTATGTCTTCACACCTTGAACAGTTAATGTTGTAGATACTTACTTTGCACTTGCCATTCAACATTTGAAAGTTTAATTTTAACAAATGCTGAGGGGTCCCAACTAATATGTAGACTCCATTATTTCCATTATGTATATGACTAAAACTTGGTTCTCAGTCATGGTGCTCAGCTTGGCTGAAAGAATTAACTGGCAAATTCAAAAGGGGAGTTGAAAACTGCCTGTGTGTTTAATAAATAAGCCTGTGACGTGGAGGAAACAAAGGTTGAGGGGACTTTTTTGAGGGAAAATGATTCATTGTTTACAGATTAATATAATGAATCTAGGAGAGAGAGGTAAAGTGAGAGCACCTAGAAGGTGAGTGTAGAACTGTGGCCACTTCTGAAACTGTTACAAGGGGGCATTGGGAGTGGACCCAAATGCAAGACACAGACACTGAAGTTGTAGAAACACGATGATGATTATTAAGAATACTAGAGAAGCCAAGGAGCGAGGACAAAATGACAACATGGATGTAGACATAGGATACAACCTGGGCTAGGACTTAGGACTAGGACTTGACTGGGAGCTCAGGTCATGACTCAGAACTTGGGTCTTGGCAGGGACTCAGTTCCTGGGTCTAGGCTTGGCTCTTGACTTATAACTCAGACTTGGTTTGGCTAGGACACAGATTTACCTGGGAACTCGGCTCACGACTTGAAACCTGGGTCTTAACTTGGTTCTTGACTTAGAAGTCGGACTTGGCTTGACCTGCAACTCGGGCTTGGCTTGACTTGGAATTCAGTCTCGGACTCGGACTCAACTTAACTTGACTTAAAGCTTGGACACAGACCCCGAGTTGGAACTCAACCGGGACTCTTCTTGGACACGGAGCCGGGACTCTTCTTGATGCAAACTGCCAGTGATTCTCAGCTGGCCACAAAAGTGTCAGAATTCGTGCCTTACTTAGAGCAGCGGCAGACAGCCGGCAACTCAGCTGGACACGAAAATGACTGAATTTGCTAAGCAGCCACAGGCACAGAAGCAACCTAGAGTCCATGATACTTGGTAGCTCTGATAATGGTCTAGCTTCTCGCACTGGCTGAGGTCACGTGTTTCATATAACTGGTTTCTGGTAACAAGCTTCCTGGTATGGGATTCAGATGCCGAGCTTCTTGGTGTGGGTTTCTGATAGGACAGTCCAGCAAAGAAATAGCTGGACCCCGGAGCTATTTATGTTGCCAGCCTGAAACGAGAAACAGGTGCCTCAATTAAGGCGCCCAACAGAACAAGGGAAAAACAGAAACAACCAGTCTGCAAAATCCATGGACCGGACCGTGAACTGGAATGTGGAGTCCACGGACTGGACCGTGACAGAAACATGGTTTAAAAGGTGGGAAGCTGCTTCTGCAGTTGATTATTCTTGTATAGATTGTATTAAAATAGGTATTATGATAACAGTGGGAGAAAAATAGAAAATTAAATCCAAAAGTTAGGAATCTCAATTACACTGTCAACACCATCTCCATAAGATCTAGTTAATGGCTAAACAAATAGATTTTTTAAAGTGTTCACCTAACTAGGTGATTTGGGGGTTAAGGTGGGAGTAAATATATATTTTTGTTTCAGGAAATGAAATTGGAATGTGGAAAATATAGGCAGCAAGAGGAAATATTGGGTGCAGGCATACTACCAATAACAAAAATCTAACTGAATTCTGAAAAACAATGATCCAGAATCTAAGTTCTACACAGGCTTACTTTATTAGACTGAATTACAATGAAACAAGGCTGAACCTGGAACAGTTATGAGATGGTATTAGTGCAGAGCGAATATCTCCTTTGAGAGAAAATGGAGACTGCCTGATTCTAGATTAAGACGGTTTTTAGTGGCATCTACAGGGCAACATAAAGCAGCTGAGAACAAAGATTGGCAATTTATACTATATAAAGCCTGAAAATCTCTCAGACAAACGAGTGAAATTAAGGGAAAGGAAAAAGAGGTACATGGAGAAAAAGAAATAATAAAAAAATGTGAAGTTCTCTAAATCCATGAAGGGAAATAATCTTACAAAGGAGAATGTAGGCCTTTCAGAAACCTTAGCAGCAGTGCAGAGGAAGGAAGATTGTAAAGTTCTTTGTACTGGAATTCATGGAAGAAAGATGCACATGGGCCAAAAGCAGTAAATTAAATGTACATTATTACAAATGACAAATAATGAATGGGCACACTGGAGGTATTCTTTTTAACAGTAGAGAAATCACCAGGTCTGGACAAAGTATGTACCTGGTTAATAAAATAAATAGCAAATAGTCCAGAGTTTGATGATCACTTTCCAGATTCTCATTGATTACAGGTGCATTTCTGGAGGATAGCAATGTTGCATAAGTGGTGCAATTGTTTATAAAAGGGATTAAGTGAACAACTACAGACCAATCAGTCTGACATTGGTAGAGGGCAGATTACTGGAAAGTATTCTGAGGGACAGCATAAATCAGCATTTGGAGGCACACCAGTTAATCAAAGACAGTCAACATGGATTTGTTAAGGGAAGACTGTGTCTGACCAACTTAATTAAATTGGAGGCAGCAACAAGATTGTTGATGTAGTGCATATAGATTTTAGTGAGGCATCTGACAAAGTCCCACTTGGCAGATTAATCAGGAAAGCAAAAGCCAAAGAAAGAGTCCCAAAGTGGCAAGTTGAACTAAAAATTGAATCAGGTAAAGCACAGCAGGAATTTTAATGACTGTATGCAGTAGAGTATAATGCTGGGCCCTTTGCTTTTCCTGGTATGATTAAATAATTTCCACCTAACTAATGGGACAACAATAAATAGCATTTACAAAATGATTCTAAAACTGTCAGTGTGCTTAATTGCGAGAAATTAAGCTTGTTGTTGCAGAGAATCATCAATGGATTGATCAGGTGAACACAAAGGTAGCAAATAGATTTCAGTTCATGATGCATTTTGGGAGGGAAACTACGACAGTGGAAAGAGAGTGTATAATAAATGGAATGAAACCAAAAAGTATAGAGGAACACAAGGATCTTGGAGGGCATATTTACAAATCTTTGAAGGCAGCAAATCTTAAAAGGAATGTAGTTGTGAAGTCATAACAGCTGAGGCATAAAATCAGAGCAGGGAGGATATTTGCAGAAATGTGTAAAACATTAGATAGCTCATAGCTAGAGCTCTTTGTACAATTCTGGTCACTTCAGTGCAAGCAGGGTGTAATAGGAAAAGAGCAGGCACAGAGCAGATTGACAAGGAGGCTGCCAAGACTGAGGAATTGCAGAGAGAATTAGCAAGACCATTTTCTTTTGTGAGGAAATAGGAATTGTATAAACTTGAGGTCTCAACAGGCTAAATTGATGACAGCAAAGTCATAAGCAAAAATATTGGCAGATTTGTGGGTAACTAGTGAACATACATGTATTTAAATTAAAATAAAATGCTTCAATTAGTAAGTGGTTGGAGTCTGAAACTCACTATCTACAAAAATAGTCAGAAAAAGAAAAGCCTCAGCACATTGAAAAATTACCTACCTAAGCATTTGAAGAACCATAAACCTGCACAGCTATGGACTAAATAGAAAGAAATGGAATTAATGGATTAATCACACTTTGTCCAGTATGATCACAATTGCACAATTGGTCTTTTGTACCAAAATGTACAATCGTTCTAAGAGTACCTCAGCACTAATTTGCCAAGTTCAAAGATGGGCACAAAGTAGCATGCCTTGCTGATCCTTCAGTTCAGAGAGTCATTGAGGCTCAAAGCTGCATCCCAACAGCTGACCATATGAGAAGTCACGGAATGGTTCAGCCTTCTGTGATTTAACGTAAGCGTAACAAATGTAAGGTCTTGCAAACTTCACCAGTCCTGAGATGAGCAATTGGGTGAATAGCATTCCCACAATGTACGTAAGACTTCAGTCACAACATCTCTATGTAATGATCCTTAACAAAACCACTTAATTGGACTGACCAATTGTTCTGAGTAGAGATTCCTTATGAATTCAGCTGCTGCTAAAAGTATCTCTGGTAATTTTCATTAATTTAGAACTATCAGGAATGTCCAGGTGCTTTAGGCAGAAATTTTTTTTTATTTTTAACTTTCTTTCCTGTAGCTTTCTTACATTCTGTAAATATGATCAAGGAGACTCATCAGCTATCACAGCCACCTCTGTGCAGACATGTAGGTTTTGCTGTGAATTATGTGACAGTTAGTGAGTTCTGCTGCTGTTGAAGTATAGAATGTGAATCAGCCCAAACTTTGGTATTGATCCTGACTAAATGAATTCCAGAGGTGGATGTTGATGCCATATTTGCTAACTCCCTGCATGGACTGTGAGCCTGAGGAATAGAGTACCCAAGGTAACGCCCAGTAAATCCACATTGGTCCTGGTAGGACATTCATAATGGATGATGATGCTGAGGTTTCCTCTCCTTTCCATTTTTCTCTCACTTTCTTTTTAGGGTTTGACATTCCTTATGCTAATGTTGTGCATGCTGTGGCATATAATAACAAACTAAGATGCCTTCTGCCCTCAGAAGAGATTCAATGCTTCAAGCCTACCTTGAGGGTACCAAAGATATTTTCCTCTGCGGGTATTATATGGGCACTCCATTATGTTCACTGAAGCCTAGAAGGAGTAATGAGCTGGAAAGGAGAATGAGAGCCCTCTTGACCTACACCCCTTCCAAAGTTCAATCTTTATGCTGAGCTGTGGCAGGAAACATGGAGTATCTAACAATTAGAGGCACATGAACTGGGGAGATACATGACAATGACCATGTGACTTTGTTTTCTTATGATCTACAATGAACTCAGATATTGAATAACTCTTGTAATTCAATAAGTGCTCCAGGATCTGATGAGAGACTTTTGAGCACCACGTGCTTATAGTTTGTAAGCCCTGTCATTCACCACCTCCACCTCCTGCCTAACCTCACCAAATTCCCAATACTTACAAATCTATCAGTATGTATGTCTCTGCTTGAGGATAATGAAGCAAAGTCATATTTTCTAGGGAGGAGGAACTGAAAAATGTATCATCTGCTTTTGCCTGGAATATTCAGAGGTCAGTATGTTTATGGTGATGGTAATCTTAGCCTCTATGGACAGAAGTGTTCAGATATAGGTACAGGCTTGCAGCTCCACCCATGGAAGGGTCAGAGATCTTCCACCACCGACTAAGCTGCAGAATACTCTGGTCTACTAAGGGATGGGAGGAAGTCCTCTTGAACATTACCGAGCAATGGAGTTTGTGGATATGAACCAGCCTTCACCTCCTTTCTCAGGAACATGCACATGGCCTGCCTGGATGTTCAGCTTGTGGAAATGTCGAGAAAGTCCACCGTAAAACTCATGGAAAAAGGAACCTCACCTAGAGTCACTGTGAAGATTTGCAGAGGCCTCCTGATTCTCCAGATGGCCTGCAACAGAGTGAGTGACCAAGTCAACGAAGGGTCACCATGGAAACGGGATTCTCTGTTCATTCTTAATCAGGAAAGCGTGAGTCTGATAGCATTCCAAATGAGCCTGGCATGACAGGTAATCTTATTCTGTGCACGTTTTATGCACAAAATGCCTGCTGTGTGTATCATTATCATCAGAAGAACAGGGCCAAATTTCATTAAACTTTAAATTCTTAGAGGGTGATTACAATTTGCACACAAAACATTGAAATTTAATCATCGAAACACAGTTCTACATGATAACATATCCATATATAGTTCCACAATAAATATTTTGCTCCTCTATTGTTCTGCTTTGGTCACCGGATTATTTTTTAACACAATTGATTTTATGGAAAAAAAGATTAATCTGTGTTGCAGTTTGACCTTTCTAAGATAGATTTAAATCTAAAAGTAGTGACCTTGTGACTTCTGGTTACTAATGGCTGTAACATCACCCGTGTACTTTAGTCTGTTCACTGTCTGACAAACCAATCAAAACCTTGTCAGATTATTCATCACTCTTACATTATCAGATTAGACAAACCCTACTTGTATATTTGCCACACACACACACTTTAGTGCAATTATATCCATTTACTTTAAACCACCATCGTCAATTTTCATCAGCTGTAGTAAAACGCCACCATCAGGTCAATAATAATCATTTATTTTCCCCTGCTTTGCATTCCTGGCCAGATACAGTAGAGTTAATCGTTTGAGTGAAAAGCAAAGGCTATTCATTTGCTTCATAAGTCTTAGTAGCTTCATCTCATTTCTTTGTTTCCTTTGCACTGGTGGCTTTTATGGCAGCTCTAGTTTGGTCAGTGTCATTACATGTGGAAAATAATTCCTTTAACTTTTGTCGAGATTAGTCCATGCACCTAAATCTAACTTGAAGGCAGTTTTGGATCAAAATAATTAGTGAATTTGTTCCCTCATCTGTCCTAATTCACACTATCTTTTTCAAATTATTGTGAAAGATCAGTCTTCAGTGTTTCATCCAAAAGTTGTCAGAGTGGTTGGGGGAGTTTTTATGAGAGGTGAAGAGCTTTGGAAATGAAGATGTTGGAAGACATTTTTAAAAAGTAAACCAGTAAACATGAGTCATTGGGAATAAGGGAAAAAAAATGTACTAAATCTTTGGTATATTTTGAAACAACTATCAGGGATCAACAATAAGAAATCAGCTGTTCTCTTGGATTGCTGTCAATATTTTCCTCATCTTCAGCTGGAAGTCAGTGAACTGCTTCAAATAACACCACCCACCCTCCATGCTCCTCTGAAAACCATACACATTTTTTAATACTCTACCCATTCCCCCACCCCCTAACAGATACACACGCCTGCTGTGTGTTTCCATGTATTTGATTTGCTTTCATACTTCCGCAGTGGCACTGCTTCTTCTCCAAGCTCCTGAGACCTGGCTCAAGCTTCACGTCTAGGCTGATGTGATGCAGAACTGGGAACTGCTGCCCAGATGAATGGACCGCCACGTAGATAGTAAGTTAAACACAGATTTCAATTGGCTGCTTGTGTAATAGATATTGTGGGACTTTTCAAGTCAAACAGTGATCACCGGACTTCCAAATCCAAATTCCTCCCCACCCCCTCCACCCAGCATCATACCATTTCCCTCTAGGAGTATAATGTTTACACTTCAAAGTACTTAATCATAAACACTGCATGGTTTTCTGTGATCAAAAGTGCTATGGACATAAAAAGTATCTAGTTTCGGTATTGTAATCTTACCTCCACGTATACCAGCATTATCAGTGTTGTTGAATTATTAGGATTTGAGCCAACAAGCTTATAAATGTTATGAGGAAAGTATTTTGGGATTCACCCAACTGCAGTGATCTCTCTAGTGATGATTAGAAGCATTCATACCATCAGGCACTTGCACTTAACAGCTTCAGCATCCCCTCACTTCAAGTTTAAGTCACTTAGCTTTGTGAAAAATGTAATTGCTTGCCGTACTGCTTCAGGAAGAATAGCAAAAGTTTTTTTTTCTCTGTAATTACTGTGCCCAAAACGTGAAGTGAATTAGTTTCACATCACCAACTTTGCCCTAACAGTTTTTAATAATCTCTTTGTCTAGTCATAAAATTGCAAATTATTTGTAATTTCTTTGGTATTATCAGCAGGTGGTGGGTGTGTCATACTATTATCTTAACTGTGTCGGAGACTTCAAAAGGAAAAATCGAGAAAATAGCGATGTGCAGGACCTGGCAACCAAAGCCTAGCAGGACCCTACCAAACTGGAGAAAGGCTAATTACAGCAGTATTAGACAGGAGCTGTCGAGAATAGATTGGGAGCGGCTTTGGACCAAACCTTAGCTGGTTGTTTGAATGTGAACAAGCGCATGATCTGATTTTAAATTACTGTGATTACAGAAGCTATTTACATTGAACTAGCTTTAAAATTCTAAATACTTCCATATTACTTTGATAAATTTATTGAGTACAAAAAGCCATTGAAATACTGTATCTTTTATTAACTTTATAACCCAAACATAGAATTCAGATCACAGGTAGTGGCAGAAAAGCCTTGGAATTGAGTGAACCAACTATTATTTTGTTCCTAAAGATAAAATAGTCTCTAAATGTATTTCTTCTACTTGGGTATTATCTTCAATCTTTAAGACTTGGCTTTGAAAATCTTATGGCATAATCTGAATAAAACATGTTTTTTCATATTTAAATTAAAGCTAAGGCTTTGTGTGAAACCTCATTTTAGATAAATAAATTTAACATACAAGTCCATGTATTTAAAACTAAATTAATTGCATTGCTTAATGGGGTTATGTAATAAGCCTCAACATTAGACAGGGATCTTGTATTCCCAAAAAAAATGGATTGAGTATTTCTAACATTTTTGATTCACTGGTGCCCAGGTCACTAAACCATAAGCTTTACAATGCGTGCAACACATGTTGCCCACCCTGCTGAGATCAGGCCGAATAAATGCCAGAAATGGCCAGCTGGCAGCATGGTTGTGTTCATACTTTAATTATATGGCAAATTGCCTTGCTTAGACTGGAGAGAGAAAAATCCAACAAAAGTTAATACAGATTGCTTCAGCAAGCAATTAACATGTCCAATCCTGTCTGGTTTAGTCTCGTCTGTTGGATTCTATAAAACTGCAAAAATAGTATACTCTGAAATGATTAGCATAATGGATATTTTCAACAGGTCTGACTGGTTGCTAGGTTACATAATCACAATATGGCAATTGCTTAAAACAGCAGTTACACATTTCCAGCAACATACGTCAGCATTTCAATTTAATCTCTGCTATATCTGTGCAAAACAATTTATTTAGATGCTGGATTTTGCTAAATCCATTACTGCAAATAAAACTGAATGATAGGCAAATCATCAATGTATGACTATGACAGCAGCATTGTAAAAACAATATCCTAGAAAATTAAAGCATATTCTATCATGCACTAAGTAGTGATTCATCATATTTCTTTTTCTTCTTACCCCACAAAAGGGCATCATCAGTACTGCTTACAACTTGCGAAGCATCATTTGTTATTTCCCCTCTCTGGTTTCTGAGGACTATCACACTGTACTGCTGTTCTCCAATGCATTATGCAAGCCCCTTTCCAAGGTGTGGTATAAAGACATCAGAATATTTCATAATTATTCAAAATAGATACTTCAAATTCAACATTTGCAGAAAAAATAGATGCCAGTAATTCCACAAGATGCAGTAATTTGTGTAGTCTATGATTATTTATTCATCTAATATATAAGGAAGTTTTTCTAGCATGAAATATTATCCCAAATTCCCCCAGCTGAGATGAAAGGGAAAGCATAGATTATTCCCACTGAACACACAGATTTCAGAGATGCATTAGTCTTATCCTGTTGCAGATGATTTGCCCTTCTCCAGAGCACGGTACATTGCATGCCAAGTTGCTTCTTCAGATTAGCATATCTCAAGTTCTCAACTGCAGAATGGATGCTCTCAAAAATATGTATTTTTTAACCTTTGCTTACCTGTAAAGGTAAATCAAGCATTAATCTGTTTCTCATCACTAAACAATCAATAATCACTTCACAGAGCCGCTCATTCATCCTCATAACCATGGAAACTGATGTTTTATAGATGTAAAATGACGCACAGACATTTCGAACCAAGGAACGACTGGGGTCATGATCCTGCTGGGTGTTCAACAAGTTTTGTGATGTGTACTTAAGTGAATGTTTCAGTACTAGCAAATGCAGTTCAAATGAATGCAGACTGTTTTTTTGCTTGGCTGAACCAATAAATTAAAATAGATAAAATGCAGTTAGCTGGTACAATACTGAAAAAAAACCAAGACCTCCTCGATTCAGTCTTGCCTTTGCTAAGTTAACTGTTCTCAGCTGAGAATGGGGTAATTGGAATATCAATTAAAAACAAAGTACTACATAGATGTTTGAAATCTGAAATTAAAACAGAAAATGCTAGAACTTCTTAGCATGTAATATCTATAGAGAGAACCAGAGCAAACATCAAAGACTAGAGGTGAGAAAAAGGAAGAACAGATTTTAAGATGCAGAGAAAGAGGGTGTGGGAAGCAAACAATGTCAGTTTTCTGTAAATGAAAGTTTTTAAATGACAAGAACACAAAATAGGTGAAAATACAAATGATAACTTGAAACACTTAAAAAATTAGTAATAACTGATGGAAATCTGGAATAAAAACTGCTGACTGCCTTTCTTGGCTGTATATACAATCTACCTTTCTCTTTGATCCAATAGCATCCTTAACCTTTCTTGATAGGCATAGCTGGAATACCTTTACTTTTTGATTTTTTATGCCATAATTTGAGATATATTACTTGTAAACTGTATGTTAACTATGGCTTGTTTATTATCATATATTTTTAATGTAGTCTACCACTGCTGAGCCATGCCTTATACCTTTACAGTTTGTGTTATTTCAGGTACCTTGCTTTGGTTTTGGATTGAACTAAATCAGCTTTAAAATGTATATAAAACTCTTGTTATATTAAGATCATTGTTTCTGAAACACCCTTTAACTATCAAATCATAAATTAATCATTGCTCACTCACAACACTGGATATAAACTCACTTGCTCCCCCTTTGGTTCCTCAATATAAAAATCCAGTAAGTCATCTCAGATATAAGCATCTTCCATTTGAGGACTGCTCAATTGACTTGCCTCGATTGCATGAATCAAAGTCCTCCATGATTATTCTATTGTTCATGTTAAATGCATTACTTCCTTAATTTCATTATTTATCCTGTGCTCTGAATTAGCATTGTATCTTAGAAGCCAATATACAACTCCCTCCTAAGTTTTCTACCTCTTGCTCTGTCCTCAATCCACCCAAAATGATTTTACTTCTGATATTTCTGAGCTAAGTTCCTTCCTTTCTATTACCTTTATCCCATTCTTTAATATCAGGATACAATATTGTTTTTATTTCTCCCATCTCTTCCAAAAGTTGAGTATCACCTTAAATATTTAACTCACATCCTCTGACACATTGCAACCATATATCTGTAACAGGTATTAGATTTTATCATTTATTTCTTTAAATCATTTGGATGCTTTTCACTCTGATGACTAGATTACTTTTACAGCAAACCTGTGACGTACTGAGGCAACAGAATCCCTAATGGCTTTGAACAATGCCAAGGAATTGATAAAAATTAAGTAATGGCAATGCGGACCACCACGAACTGCACTAGCAGCAGGTGAGAAGTGAATGTGCCTCAGGTATTCCTCCTCACTAAAGGTAATGGAGGACATATCCACCCTGAATCCTTGTTGTGGATGAGCTTTTTGCCATCCTGTTTTGATTGTGCTTCCAGGTCTCTGACAATTTCCTTCTTCACTGCAGCCAAACTACTTCTGAGGAGTGCAAAAACGTAACAAAAGCGATAATATCTTAGAAGATAAAAATATTATCTCCGGTGTAATAAAATACATCAAAAATATCCAGAAATTAGCAAATACTCTAAAAATATAAAGTAGATACTAACCTTGAAGTTCTGCATTATGGTTACAGAGGTTATTATATAGTTATAAATTGCTGTGGTGAAAGGGCATGTTGGTGTAGTGCCAAATCAGACTGGTGGGACTACCAACTTGCAAGACCTGAAGGTATCTAATTTAAATAAATTGTCTACTCACCTTTTCTGTCTTATGAATATAGAACAGTATAGGACTGGACTGGTCCTATAGCCCATGATGTTGTGCCAATCCTTTAACTTACTCTAAGATCAACCTAATGGTTCCCTCCCACATAACCCTCCATTTTACTTTCATCCAAATACCTATCTAAGAGTCTCTTAAATATCCCTAATGTATCTGCCTCTACTACCACCCTAGCAGTGCATTCCACGCACATATCATTGTGTATATAAAACCTGCTCTGACAACCCTCCCGTATTTTCCTCCTTAAAGTAAACACCTTAAAGTTATGCCCCCTTGTGTTAGCCATTTCTGTCCTGGGGAAGTCTTTGGCTGTTCACTTGATTTATGACTCTTATTATTTTCCACACCTCTATTAAATCACCTCTCAGTCTCCTTCTCTTCAAAAAGAAAAGTCCTAATTCACTCAACCTATCCTCATGAGTCCAGCCTTCTAATTCAGGTATCGTCCTGGTAAATCTCTGTAACCATCATGGCAATCAAGTTACTTTCAGATTATTCTTCCTATCTACTGCATTGAACATTTGAAAATTGCCTGTAGACTGATAAAAATGAATGCTCTTTTGTTAAATGCTCTTGTTGTTTTCCTAAAATGTTGCCTTCACTGGCTTTGTGTCAGCAAATCACTAGAAGACATTACCAGGTGCAGCAGTGACATCTACTGGTATAATAGTTTTATACCACTGATACTATCCCAATAACAAAAATATAAGATTATAAGATAAATAGAATGATTTCATATGGATCCATATATTAGGTACGGTTTTTTTCTTACTCTTCTGTATGATTTAAATATTCTGCTCTTATCTGCTGTTATATTTCAACAACCACAAAATATAATTACAATATTTAAAAAGAAACATACCTAACCAATACTTATCCAACATAGCTATGTGATCTATTCCTAATATGAAGATATTATATTGGCTGACAAGTACCAGTTTTTAGCTGCTTCTCAGTTAAAGTTATGGGAAAGAATACTGACCTGAAACTTTTACTACTATCACTTTCCACAGATGGCACTTGACTAGCTGAATCTTCTGTGTTTTAGATTTTATTTGTTGTCACTCGTATGTATAAATTTATGCTCCAGCACTTGCACTATCCTTTCCCTTGACATACCTTTCCATTACTCCACTTCATGTACATTTATGTCTTACCATTGTGAAGATACCCCATCTTGTCTTTAAGACGCACGTGTCTGCCTGTCAGCCAATTGCTGTGAATTTAGGTTCCAATGACCTTTATTTTCAATGTCTTTTTTTACTCTTTTTGGACGGGGAATGTTCCAATTATTGGCTTTCTGTAATGAGATGAACACAGGTTGGGATGTGGTGACAAGATGAGAAGGGACGAAAGAAAGTGGAATCTGTTTACCTTATCCTCTCTTTGAGACAGGTGAATGTCAGGATCAGAGGAGGATCATTTAATGCCGACAGAAGCTTGTGTCTAAGGGATTTCCCTTCCTGAGAAAGCCAACAAAGGTTTTCTATAGGGCTTAAAACATGCAGGCACAGATAGCTCCCTCTCCTTCCCACCTCCATCCCTTTATACTATGGTCCACTAGTGTATGCTAACATGAACAATTCACTTCCTTTCATAGGCACTGGCTGACTTGTTGAATCTCAAAAACCAGTGTTTCTTATGTGAGGCCCAAAAAAATTTCCTGTCAAGTGATGCCACATCCTTTTCCTATGTGCCACTTCTTTTTATAAAAAAGAGTTAAGTGTGTCGTCAAGTTAAGTTTATTGTTATTTCGACCATAAATTGCTGGTACAGTACACAGTAAAAACAAAACAACGTTCCTCCAGGACCCTTGTGCTACATGAAACACAAAACTACACTAGACAGCACAAGGCTAGACTAAACTACATAAAACAACATAAAAAACTGCACTAGACTACAGACCTGCACAGGACTACATAAAGTACACAAAACAGAGCAGGGCATTACAATAACTATATAAACAAGACAATAGGCACAGTAGAGGACAAATTACAATATAATAATAAATGATGTAGATGTCAGTCTGGACTCTGAGTATTGAGGAGTCTGATGGCTTGGGGGAAGAAACTGTTGCACAGTCTGGTCGTGAGAGCCCAAATGCTTCGGTACCTTTTGCCAGTTGGCAGGAGGGAGAAGAGTTTTTGTGAGGGGTGCGTGGGGTCTTTCACAATACTGTTAGCTGTGCGGGTGCAGAATGTGGTGTAAATGGCTGTAATAGCAGGAAACGAGACCTCGATGATCTTCTCAGCTGACCTCACTATCCGCTGCAGGGTCTTGCGATCTGAGATGGTACAATTCCTGAACCAGGCAGTGATGCACCTGCTCAAGATGCTCTCGATACATCCTCTGTAGAATGTGATGAGAATGGGGGTTGGGAGATGGACTTTTCTCGGCCACCGTAGAAAGTAGAGACGCTACTGGGCTTTCTTTGCTATGGAGCTGGTATTGAGGACCAGGTGAGATTCTCTGCCAGGTGAACGCCAAAAAATTTGGTGCTCTTAACGATCTCAACGGAGGAGCCATCAATGTTCAGCAGACAGTGGTCGCTCCGTGCCCTCCTGAAGTCAACAACCATCTCTTTTCTTTTGCTCACATTCAGAGACAGTTTGTTGGCTCTGCACCAGTCCGTTAGCCGCTGCACCTCCTCTCTGTATGCTGGCTCGTTGTTCTTGCTAATGAAACCCACCACTGTTGTGTCATCAGTGAACTTGATGATGTGATTCAAGCTATGTGTTGCAGCACAGTCATGGGTCAGCGGAGTGAACAGCAGTAGACTGAGCACACAGCCCTGGGGGGCCCCCGTGCTCAGTGTGATGGTGTTGGAGATGCTGCTCCTGATCTGGACTGACTGAGGTCTCCCAGTCAGGATGTCTAGGATCCAGTTGCAGAGGGAGGTGTTCAGGCCCAGCAGTTTCAGCTTTCCAATCAGGTGCTGAGGAATGATTGTGTTGAATGCTGAACTGAAGTCTATGAACAGCATTCAGTGTGTCAGTGAAGTACTTGGCTGAATTGGCTGCCAGCATGTGTACTGTGAGTCATGGGTTAGTAGCCCACAACAGTGATAAAAGTGTGGAGGTGAGGTAAATTAAAGAGTTGTTTATTGGCTAACAGATTATTAGTAGGTGGTGATGAGAGCTGTGGAGGTCAAAGTCATTGGGTATATTTAAAGCAGAGGTTGGTAGGTTCTTAGTAAGGGTGTCAAAGGTTATGGGGAAAATGGGATTGAGTGGGAATGATGGGGCAGACTTGCTGAGCCGAATGGCCTATTTCTGCTCATATGTCATAGGATCTTATGAGGTTGCTAGGCAGCAAGGCTATTGGTGTGGTTTGTGTGGTATCTCAGCTGATCTTGGTTATCTTTATAGTTCATGTTATAGTACTTTCCTATCCTGAATCAATGCTCACGGAGCAACAGTCTGTTTTTCAACTCTCGTTCCTTCTTTGTTGCTTTCTAAGCATAAGTCTAAAGGGCCTCCCTGAATCCCAGCAGAAATAAGATCTCCCTCTTACTTTTTCTCAAGAACTCCAGTGCATAATTAAAAAACCTTGGTGCATCCTTTTCAGACAATCATCATTCAACTAAATGAAAAGGTCCCAACTTTAAGGTCAAAATGTCCCTTAATCTATGGGCTATTAATAATTTGTACTAGCTGCTCTCAATGTCTGACCGATTACTTATGCATTCAGCAGATATTGATGACAGAACATACTACACTACAATTGGTGCTACACTCAGTTTGGTGTAGCACCAATTTAATTTAATGAACAGGTATTGGTTAATCATGCACAGTGTTCCAAGCCCTGATCTTTGGATATTAGCCAGTTTAACTCCTTCCATCTCTTTAGCTAACCTAATTATACAATACTTCATTTGCCTAGAAGGATATGAATCTTCACCACAATTGGAGTGAAGTACGAAAGAAAATAGGAGAACATTGTTTTTAATTAATGAAAACCCTTCAAAATGCTTTTTCTCTATATTACATACCATCCAACAGGTGATAAAATAACATGTGTATTTATGCTGTTCCTAACTTCAAAGTAATCCCCAGTAAAGAAATACTAGAATATACATTTATTTCAACTAACTTATTAATCATTTCTGCATTAAATTAAGTTGGCCGTAACAAAGTAAAAGGCATTACAAAAGTTTAAAAGCAATCAAAATTGAACCCTTTTCCCACATGGACTGCTTATATAATTAGCTGGTTGATGAGAACATTTCTATAAACATTTTCTTTGCTGCTAAAGAGGAGCGTGGGTGTTCCAAATGCCAACTGTCTTTTCAAGCACTGTATTACTGTACAAATTTATTCATTGACTGAGTCCTCTATTATCCACAATGAATAAACATATTACTTACATTAACCATACCTCTTAGGTTCATGGTCACACATCTGATACATAGAGGCAGTGTGCTATTATCATGCTGATGGGTCTGAAGTAATGAATGGAGGCAATCAAAGATGCTTCATGAGCTACTAAAATAATTATGTACACAGTCTGTGAAGAAGATTGGCAAACCTGCTGTGCTCTTAAGTTATTAGGCCACAATGCTAGGTCAAATATTAAGCAGAGTTTACCTGACCTTAATTAAGGTTAACCTTTTTAACTTAGTGGTAATTATCAGAAGCTTTGTTTTCATAAATGTGCAATGCTACCAAGTAGAAAATGGAGGAAAACTAATTCATGGGCTTTAATGCTATTAGGAAAATGGTGACACTTTCTTATACATGTGCTGGCTGAACTGGAATATCTTTATGTGGTCAAATCTGGAAATCATGAGTTTGCTGATCCCTGTTTGTTACTGACTTCCTGACTGTGCTCTAGCCCTGTACATTTTTGTTATCTTCAACTTGTATTTCTGATTATTTGTACAGACTTACTGCTAAGCAAAATAAAAACAATCACTACTTTAAAGTTCGCCACACGTGAGATGTTAAGCTCAGTCTTAAAGTTGAAACGCACCACATTCTAATAGTATAACAACACCTCAGTCACTGGATTCCTCAATGAGAATGGTGGAAAAATGCATTTCCCCAGAACACATTGGGAATCTACTCAAAACACTGTGTAAGCAACAGTCATAGAGCAATACAGCATGAAAACAGGCCCTTAGACCCCACTGGTCCATGCGGACTACAGTATCGTCCCTGCTAGTGCAGTTGCCTGTGCTCACCGCATAATCCTCCAAGTCTCTCCCTCCATGTACCTATCCAAATTCCTCTTAAATGTTGCAATTGAACTTGCTTTGGACACTTCCTCTGGCAGGTCATTCCATTTGCTCACTGCCCTCCATGTAAAGATATTACCTTTCAAGTTTCTTCTTAAAGTTCTCTCCTTCATATACTGTACCTCTTTCCTTGTAATATACATATGATTGAAGACCTCACTACTTATTATCCTTATTTCTTTGGCATCCATGATATCCTTCTCAGTAAACACTGATGATAAATAGGCATTACAATCTCAGCCATGGCTCCACACATAGGAAGCTCTGATAGTCTTTAAGAGGGCCTCATCTCTCCCTAGTCATCTTTTTACTGTCAGTACAACTGAAGAATATATTAGGATTATCTTTAAACCTGCCTGGCAAATCCATCTCATATCCTCTTTTTGCCCTTCTAATTTCCCTATTATGCCTAGTCTTAAACTTGTTAAATTTGTTGAGTTGTTTATTCATACTGAGCAGCTTAAACATGATGCATGCTTCCTTCTGTTTCTTTACTAGACTCTCTCGTCAGCCAAGGTTCCCTGAACATGGTATGTCCACTTACCACCTGTTACTTTGCCTTTAAATAGATTTATCAAATCACCTCCAGCTAGATCTTGCCTAATGTCCTCAAAGTGGCTCAGAAGGGTAAGGAAAGGAAGAGGAAGAAAGTAGTGATAGGGGACTCCATAGTTAGGGGGTCAGACAGGCGGTTCTGTGGATGCAGGAATGAAACTCAGATGGTAGTTTGCCTCCCCAGTGCCAGGGTCCCGGATGTTTTGAATCGCGTCCAAGATATCCTGCAGTGGGAGGGAGAACAGCCAGAGGTCGTGATACATATTGGTACCAAGGACATAGATAGGAAAAGGGAAGAGGTCCTAAAAAAAGACGACAGTGAGTTAGGAAGGAAGGTGAGAAGCAGGATTGCAAAGGTAGTAATCTCCGGATTACTGCTTGTGCCACGTGACAGTGAGAATAGGAATAGGATGAGGTGGAGTATAAATGCGTGGCTGAGGGATTGGAGCAGGGGGCAGGGATTCAGATTTCTGGATCATTGGGACCTCTTTTGGGGCAGGTGTCACCTGTACAAAAAGGAGGAAACTCTTGAATCCCAGGGGTCCAAGATCTGGGCGGGGAAGTTTGCTAAGGCTACTGGGGAGAGTTTTAACTAGAATTGTTGGGGGGTGGGAACTGAACTGAAGAGACTGGGGAAGAGGAGGTTAGCTCATAAATGAAGGAAGCTTGTAGACAGTGTGAGAGGGAGGATAGGCAGATGATAGAGAAGGGACGCGCTCAAACCAAAGGCTTGAGATGTGTCTATTTTAATGCAAGGAGTGTTGCGAAAAAAGCAGATGAGCTTAGAGCGTGGATCAGTACTTGGAGATATGATGTGGTGGCCATTACAGAGACTTGGATGGCTCAGGGACAGGAATAGTTACTTCAAGTGCCAGGTTTTAGATGTTTCAGAAAGGACAGGGAGGGAGGCAAAAGAGGTGGGGGCGTGGCACTGTTGATCAAAGATAGTGTCACAGCTGCAGAAAAGACGGGCGCC
Source organism: Hemitrygon akajei (assembly GCF_048418815.1). Classification (NCBI taxonomy): domain Eukaryota; kingdom Metazoa; phylum Chordata; class Chondrichthyes; order Myliobatiformes; family Dasyatidae; genus Hemitrygon; species Hemitrygon akajei. The sequence continues at coordinate 57,312,863 of NC_133128.1, forward strand.
ATGGTGGGATTGTCAATGGAGTCTCTGTGGGTGGAGGTTAGTAACAGGAAGGGGGTCTATAACTTTACTGGGTGTATTTTTTATAAGCTGCCCAATAGTAACAGGCATATTGAGGAACAGATAGGGAAACAGATCCTGGAAAAGTGTAATAATAACAGAGTTGTCGTGATGGGAGATTTTAATTTCCCAAATATCAATTGGTATCTCCCTAGATCAAGGGGTTTAGATGGAGTGGAGTTTGTTAGGTGTGTTCAGGAAGGTTTCTTGACACAGTATATAGATAAGCCTACAAGAGGAGAGGCTGTACTTGATTTGGTATTGGGAAAAGAACCTGGTCAGGTATCAGATCTCTCAGTGGGAGAGCATTTTGGAGATAGTGATCATAATTCTATCTCCTTTGCAATAGAATTGGAGAGAGATAGGAACAGACAAGTTAGAAAAGTGTTGAATTGGAGGAAGGGGAATTATCAGGCTATCAGCAGGAAATTGGAGACGTTAAATGGAAACAGATGTTCTCAGAGAAAAGTATGGAAGAAATGTGGCAAATATTCAGGGGATATTTGTGTAAAGTTCTGTATAGATACGTTCCAATGAGACAGGGAAGTTATGGTAGGGTACAGGAACCGTGGTCTACAAAGGCTGTAATAAATCTAGTCAAGAAGAAAAGAAAAGCTTACAAAAGGTTCAGAGATCTAGGTAATGTTAGAGATCTAGAAAATTATAAGGCTAACAGGAAGGAGCTTAAGAAGGAAATTAGGAGAGCCAGAAGTGGCCATGAGAAGGCTTTGGCAGGCAGAATTAAGGAAAACCCCAAGGCATTCTACAAGTATGTGAAGAGCAAGAGGATAAGACGTGAAAGAATAGGACCTATCAAGTGTGACAGTGGTAAAGTGTGTATGGAACCAGAGGAAATAGCAGAGGTACGTAATGAATTCTTTACTTCAGTATTCACCATGGAAAAGGATCTTAGTGATTGAAGTGATGACTTGCAGCAGACCGAAAAGCTTGAGCATGTAGATAGTAAGAAAGATTTTATTCCCTTAGTTTTCCATATTAAAAAAGCCTTATCCAGAGTTGATGGATTAAAGAAAAAGCTAAAATGGATATTACTAGAGAGTACAAAGTTATTTAATTGAGAAAAATCTACAAAACTGAAACCATATTTTTAAAGTATGTTTAACAATAGGACTAAGACCTTGTCTACCTATCAAGGAGAACAAAAAAGGAAGAGGAACTCCCAATAAAGAAGCTAAAGAAAACCTCCTTACCGAATTCTCCTCCAAATGTAACCATGGAGGACAGTCCTGGTTATCTATACCATGAATCCAGAAGGTGATATAACAAATATTAATTGCCCAATAATAAAATCTAAAGTTTGGTAGCACCATTCCTCCATTTTTTTTTATTTTTGCAATGAAAATTTACTCACTCTGGAGCTTTTATTATTCCAAATGTAAGGCAGGATCATGATCTAGATAGAATGATAGAATCTATTCTATCAAAAAATGTTTTCGGAACAAAAGATGGAACTGCTTGAAATCTATATAACTATATACTATACTATAATCTATATACTGCTATTTGGTAAAATAGCTATTTTTATAGCATTTATTGGACCAATTAATGACATTGACATAGGCGACCATTTAGAAAACTTTTTTAGATTTGTTTTCAGAGGATTGTTTAATGACTTTTTCGCAGTTAGTGGCTAAATATGATATATCTAGTGCACATTTTTTTAGATACTTAAAAGTTAGGAATTTTTTATGTGATTTTTTTACCGAATTATCCATTGGCTCATTCACCAAATATGATTTATGCTATTTTTCACCTAAAGCCACCTCAAAAACGATTGATAGCTATTATATATAAACAGTTAATGAATGCATGTATGATGCCTAATGATAAGGTTAAACGTACTTGGGAAACGGAAATTCAACATTCACTTTCTGATGATCAATGGAGTAAAATTTATTAACTAGTTAATAATTCATCCATCTGTGCATGTCACTCCCTAATTCAGTTTAAGATAGTACACAGGGCCCATATGTCAAAAGATAAACTAGCACATATTTTTTCCTAATATAAGCCCCACCTGTGACAGATGCAATGCTGAGGTGGCTACTCTAACGCATATGTTTTGGTCTTGCGTAAAGTTAAACAATTTTTGGAGGAATGTGTTTAGAATATTATCAAAAGTCATAGGTGTGGATTTACAACCCAATTTACTTACGGCAATCCTTGGGATTATTCCAGAGGAAACAGGAAGTGTTCCTGCTTCCGCTCAACATGTGATAGCCTTTTCAACTTTACTGGCTAGGAGAGCTATCTTGTTACACTGGAAAGATTCTAATCCACCTACTGTTTTTAATTATCTCTCCTCCATTATGTCCTGTTGGAGAAAATTAGAAGCTGGACGTTTGACATTTCTTTTAACTTTAAGCAAGTCTGGTAACCTTTTATTCAATATTTTCATATGATTTAATTTTTTTTCTCTTTTTTATTTTTTTAAGGAAACTTTTTTTCCCTCTTTTTTCTTTTTGTTCCTCCTTATCCGCGAAGGTTCAGAGATGACTAGAAGGATGTTTTCTTCTTTTTTTCTAATTTTATCCTCAAATGGACTGCCCAATCTTTTTTTTTTTGTTTTAGGTTAGTTTAGCGGGGTTTTTTTTTCTTACCATAAAAATTTCCAGTCTTTTTTTTCTATGATTTGCCAAGAGGAGTTGTGGTTTCTTGTTTATATACAATAGTTTAATATTATATTTATTTGTCTTTTACAGTATATATTCTTTTGTTGTTTCTACGTTTTTTGTATTATGTGTTTGCTATAACTTCTCCTGATTTGTATATTTTTTTTGTTGAAAAATCAATTAAAAAAGATTGAAAATAAATATGAGATATTAAGAATGAGGATGTGCTGGAGCTTTTGGAAAGCATCAAGTTGGATAAGTCACCAGGACCAGACAAAATGTACCCCAGGTTACTGTGGGACGCGAGGAAGGAGGTTGCTGAGCCTCTGGCGATTATCTTTGCATCATCAATGGGGATGGGAGAGGTTCCGGAGGATTGGAGGGTTGCAGATATTGTTCCTTTTATCAAGAAAGGGAGAAGAGATAACCCTGGAAATTATAGACCAGTGAGTCTTACCTCAGTGGTTGTTAAGTTGATGGGGAAGATCCTGAGAGGCAGGATCTAAGAACATTTGGAGAGGTATAATATGATTAGCAGTAGTCAGCATGGCTTTGTCAAGGGCAAGTCATGCCTTACAAACTTGTTTGAATTTTTTGAGGATGTGACTAAACACATTGATGAAGGAAGAGTAGTAGATGTAGTGTATATAGATTTCAGCAAGGCATTTGATAAGGCTTATTGCAAGGCTTATTGAGAAAGTAAAGATGCATGTGATCCAAGGGGACATTGCTTTGTGGATCCAGAACTGGCTTGTCCACAGAAGGCAAAGAGTGGTTGTAGATGGGTCATGTTCTGCATGGAGGTCGGTCACCAGTGGAGTGCCTCAGGGATCTGTTCTGGGACCCTCACTCTTCATGACTTTTATAAAAGACCTGGATGAGGAAGTGGAGGGATGGATTAGTAAGTTTGCTGATGACGCAAACGTTGGAGGTGTTGTGGATAGTGTGGAAGGCTGTCAAAGGTTACAATGGGACATGGATAGGATGCAAAACTGGACTGAAAAGTGGCAGATGGGGTTCAACCCAGATAAGTGCGAAGTGGTTAATTTTGGTAGGTCAAGTATGATGGCAGAATATAGTATTATTGGTAAGACTCTTGGCAGTGTGGATGATCAGAGGGAACTTGGGGTCTGAGTCCATAGGATACTCAAAGTAGTTGAGCAGGTTGACTCTGTGGTTAAGAAGGCATATGGTGTATTGGCCTTCATCAATCATGGAATTGAATTTATGAGTTGACAGATAATGTTGCAGCTACATAGGACCCTGGTCAGACCCCACTTTGACTACTGTGCTCAGTTCTGAAAGCCATAGAAAGGGAGCAGAGGAGGATGTTGCTTGAATTGGGGAGCATGCCTTATGAGAATAGGTTGAGTGAACTCAGCCTTTTCTCCTTGGAGTGAAAGAGGATGAGAGGTGACCAGATAGAGGTGTTTAAGATGGTGAGAGGCATTGATCATGTGGATAGTCAAAGGCTTTTTCCCAGGGTTGAAATGGTTGCCACAAGAGGACACAGATTTAAGGTGCTGGGAAGTAGGTACAGAGGAGATGTCAGAGGTAAGTTTTTTACTCAAAGAGTGGTGAGTCTGTGGAATGGGCTGCCAGCAACAGTGGTGGAGGCGGATAAGGTAGGGTCTTTTAAGAGGCTTTTAGATAGGTACTTGGAGATTAATAAAATAGAGGGCTATGGGTAAGCCTAGTAATTTCTAAAGTGGGGACATGTTCAGCACAACTTTGTGGGCTGAAGGGCCTGTTTTATGTATTATTATGTAGGTTTTCTATGTTTCTATGTTTCTAAGTTGATATGGCTCCAATTTAGGACTTTAACCTGTGGACCTATTCTATTGTTCACCATAACTATTTAAGAATAAATAGGATTGTGGGCTCTAGATCTCCCCAACAGCCACTACAGTAATTTTGCCTCTTAGTTCCCTAAAAGGATCTCCGGTATTGCTCTTTCCTAAGTATATTCCTCAATACATTGAGTGAGGAATCTGTCTTGGATGTACTACACAAATTCTACCACATCCAGGCCCTTGGCACTCTGGGTACTCAGTAAATACCAGGAAAATTGAAATCTCCCAATAGCACTATCCTACTATTCCCACAACTAAATCCAATTTTTCGAAACATCTGCTCCATAAGTTTCAGCTGCCTGTTGAGAGGGAGGAGGGCTTATAACAATGCCTGAACAAGGTGGCCATTCCCTTATTTCTAAGTTCTAAACAAATGTACTTGTTAGATGATCCCTCGAGAATATTTTCTCCAAGCACAGCTGTTGTGTCCTCCCTTATCAAAAAGGCAACTCTTCCTTCACCCTCACCTGCATGACTAAAGCATTGCTATCCTGGAACACTGAGCTGCCAGTCCTGCCATTCTCACAGCCATGTTTCTGTTGTCATCACCATATCCCTGACCCTAGAGACAATCCACACACTCAGTTCATCCATCTTGCCTGTTAAGCTACTTGTATTGAAATAGAAGCGATTTGAGGTAGTGTCCTATCTGACCTTTTACTATAAACATGGTTATCCTGATTGCTGTACGTACACACCTCACTAACCTTGCTCTCCCGAGTTCCAACCCCTGCCAATCTAGTTTAAAGCTTCTCTGCTGGCAGAAGCAAATGCCCTCACTAGGATATTGGTCCCCTTCTGGTTTAAGTGCAACCCATGCCTCTTGTACAAGTCACTGTACCCTTGAAGAGACCCAATTATCCAAGAACCAGAATCCCAGCCCCATGCACCAGTTGTTCTTCAGCCACACTTTAATCTAGCCTGTCTTTCTATTCCTGAATTCATTGGCAGTTGTAGTAATCCAGGGATTACTAATATTGAGGTCCACCTTTTAATTTCTTACCTGTGTCTCTGTACATTGTGCAGGAATTCATCTTTTGTTCTACCCAAGCCATTTGTGCCAACTTGTACAATGTTCTCTGGCAGTTGAAAACTATTGTAGGAAGCTCACCTTTAATTTTAATGCAAGGGATTAAGATACTTGTACGTTTATATTTTTACTGGGTTTTATTTAGATGTTCATTGTTTGAGGTAAATGATGACTTTTTGAAAGATTACTTATTAGTTCATATTGGTTGGAGTTCACTTGAGCTCTGATTGTCCGGCCATTTCATCTCCAGATCACCCGTATTTCCTCTACAATATTCCAAACACCCTTTGTTCCATCATAATTCAGTTTTCTAAAATCCATAATGTCTTTCATGAAACCCAATAAGTTCAAAATAGATGTATATCTTACTTTTTTCATGCTGTCTAAAGGCCAGAATTGAAGCATGTAGTCAAACAGACGATTTGTCTAAAAGTAGGAGAAAGTAGTAACAGGGAAAGCAGAAAACAGCCTTCACTCTATCTATGCCCCAAATTTACATGTCCCCTCTCTCTATCATCTGTCATTGGCCTGATGCATTTCCCAAGGACTGACATGCTTAAATACTTTAACATAGATCATTTGGGTAAAGCTGAGTAATTATATTCCATGCTTAAAGAGGCACAAAGAAAATGCATGCTACAGTGAAGGCCTGGATGCACTTATGTGATTGCCATGTCTGATGCTCTATTTGTGAAATTGCTTGTGTCACAAAGATCTCATCGCAACAACCCATCATATCATGCAGTTTACCCATCAACATCAGCTACCTTTACACAGGCTAGTCAGATTATAAAATAAGTATTGAGTTATTAAGCTTACCCATGTATTTTGCTACAAATACATTTAAAAAAACACTATCATGGAAGGGCTATTAGCCCTGAATAACAAATACAATTGATGCTGTTGCACTGCTGAGTTAATGACTGTATCTGAAATCAATTCAGCTCCATCACACTATTTTCTCATTAACAGAAGAAAAAGCTTTGAGAATATCAATGGCAATTGTGGAGATAGAAAATTCAAATATTAAGAAAAATAGTCAGAGAAAAATAAGAAAGATGACAATGTCAGTTCCTTGTTATCATTTAATTTATTAAATGATAGAAGACATTCACTTGGAGGCATCTATATGGTAGCAATGTCAATTGAACAGTGTTGGCTGCCCTTGCTAACGAACATATATAATGCACGTCTTAAAAGTATCTTTGACCCAGCACAAAGAGCTCACTCTCAAAGTAAAACAATCTGTTGCGAAGCTTTTTCCGAGCTATGAGCCTGGAGAGTCGGCACCAGAAAGGCACACACCGACAGCTGGCCTGCTGCCGCCGATGTTCCGTGTTCTCCCGTGGCGCTTGAGTCAGGGGCACTGGCTTAGAATCAACACGTCCCCGGAGCCATGAAAATCCTGGAACCCTGAATGCGCACTCATCTTCCAGGCTGTGTCTTTGGGATATCAAATAGTGGCCGGTCGAGAGGTGCTGAGAGCAGGTCCCATTCCAGCAAGTAAGGTATGTAGAACAGAAACACTGAGTAGTGAAAGTGGAATCTCTGGTTTCCCAAGTGCTCAAACTGAAGGAGAAGATTTGGGGTGGAGGTGGGAACCACAAGGCAATTTATCAAGAGTTACACATGCCCAACATAATCCATGTTAAGTAACATACTACCTCACAGACTAACCTCTGCTTTCTTTGTCAGCACCACCTACCCAATCTATGGAAGAGTCTGCCATTCCCAGATTGCTCCCATTAGCCCACAAACCTAGAGAGGAAATAAGATATCCTTGATCAGAAGGGACTGCCCAAGAATAAACTATTTGTAAGTACTGTATTTATTGAAAATAAGTCTTAGCCTCCTCAAGTTAGTTATACAGCACAGATCCAGTCTGTTCTATGATGGATATTCACTGGCCTGGGCCTGAGGGGTTGTGCTTTTTTTTTACCAAGGCCAGCTTTCTTACACAACAGCTAACACTTTCAACTAAAGTTTTTTGCTCAGCTTCTTGTCATAAACAAATTCAGTCCTCAGTTCTTAATGTAAATTGCAAAGAATAATCAGTCTGAAGTTAAATGGACAGTTTTGCAAACAGTGAGTACTGTCTGTAGAGCACAGGCTGCTGGCCCACAACACAAGGCTGGCTGCTGAAGAGGTGCACTGTAAAACAACGGAGTCATGTTAATCGGGCCTACAGCAAACCAGACAAAGCTGGCTGAGTTATTTAGTTCCAGGAAGCTTGCAGACCAGATTGATACTATCACTTAGCACATCAAATAGCTGATCTATCAATAGCTGGAAGATTTGTATACTGAGGGTCAGCCTTCACAGCATAAAGTTTGGGTGCCTGGGAACTCAGTCTCCAGAAGTGCCTAGACCATCTGCGTGAAGTCACCAAGAAGCAAAAATATAAACAGTATAAATGTTCAGGGAGCAGTCAGGCTTGTTAAGAATGGTCAAGGAACAATAAGAAGAATGACAGAAAGAAGGTGTGACTTGAATCCATTCCTCTTCCTTTGATCTTGCAACGGCTACCACATTTGACTGCAACTTGTTGGTAGGTATTTTTTTAGCAGATAAGGGAATTTTACCAGTGTTTGAGAAATCCTTTGTGTTTTGGAAATCATTTGTAATCTGGAAATCTTTTATAAGGTGTTTTTATAAGGAAATCTTTTATAATCCTCTGTTACTTATAAATGTGTTTTTAAAAAATGCTTATCTAAATTAAAAATAAATGAACTGTGTTTAAATTGCTTCGTCAGCTGGAAGTAACTCCTCCTTGCGGGGGGTAGGGGACCTACCACTCAAATAGTGGGTATTAGCGGCTAAATTCACTATGGAAGAAAAACAGTGAAGTGATATAACCCTTGTAGAGTAGATAGCTATAGTATAACCTCTCTTTCATGAGGGTATCCATAGCTATCTATGTCACACAGGGCTTAAAACCTTCGTTTAAATTCAGAACCTCACAGACAATAAACTCAATACTATCATAGCTCATGCCAACCAAGTCAGACTCATTTGTCTTCATCTGGCCCATATCCCTCTGAACCTTTCCTATCTCCATACCTGCCTTAATATCCTTTAAATGTTGTAACTGTGCCTGTTTCTCCCAACTTATCTGACACTTTGTTCCATATACTCACTGCACATTGTGTAGAAAAAAAAACTTAGCCCTCAGGTCTTCAACAAATCTTTCCCCTCTTACTTTGAACCTATGCTCTCTACTTTCAGCCTGCCCTGCCTTGTGAAAATAAAAGACTAATCATTCAACTTATCATTCATGATTTTACACTCACTCTTCCTGATATTAGAAACATCAATGCTCCCCTCTGCTGGCTGGTAGTGTAATGGCATCCACACCAGACTTCCAAGCGAGTGGTCCCAGGCTCGAATCCAACCAGCTCCTTGCACACTTTCTGTCTGTGCTGGGTTAAGAGTCAAGCTAGCAACTTCGCCTTGTAAAAAATAGACAATTGCTAAAGAAATGGCAAGATTTCCGCCCAATATGCCACAAGGCGTGGAGAAGAACAACAATGCTCACCCTCAACCTACTTTGCTCCAGAGGAAAGAGACCCAGAATCTCCAAACTTGCCTTATAACTCAACCCCTTCAGTTATAACAACATCTTTGAGAAATGTTTCTACACCACTGTGAACTTGTTCCCATATTTCCTCTAGTCAGATGAAGGCAAGGGTTGCCATGTGCCTTCTTCACCACCCTGCCTACCCATTCCCATTTTCAAGGAAATGTTATTTGTACCTCTAGGTCTCTCTGCTCTACAAAACTCCTCATGGTTCTGCCATTCACTCTGTAATTCCTGACCTGGTTTAACCTTCCAAAATGCATCACTTTACACTTGTCTAAGTTAAATTAGCCAAGGAATTGATTCAGAAAGGGGTAGTTGACGGAACAAACCCCAGTTTTCATTGAGGGATCGACAATGGAACGGGTGAGCAGTTTCAAGTTCCTGAGTGTCAACATTTCTGAAGAATCTATCTTGGGCCTAACATATTGATGCAATTACAAATTAGGCACAACCGTGGCTATATTTCATTAGGAGTTTGGCTTGGTATGTCATCAAAGACTCTTGCAAATTTCTACAAATGTATCTTGGAGAACATTCTAATTGGTTGCATTGCTGTCTGGTATGGAGGGGACACTGCACAAAGCTACAGAAAGTTGCAAACTCAGTAAGTTCATCATGGGCACTAGGCTCTCCAGCATCGAAAACATTATCAAAAGGTGATGCCCGATAAAGGTGTCATTAAGGACCCTTATCAACGAGGACATTCTCTTTTCTCACTGCTACCACCAAGGAGCCTAAAGAGCCTAAAACCTATAGAGCCAAGAGCCTAAAGACACACACTCAGTGTTTCCGTAACAGCTTCTTCCCAACAGCCATCAGATTTCTGAATGGACAGTGAACCCATATACACTGCCTCAGTATATTTTTTATCTCCTTTTTGCTCTCTCGTAATTTATAGTTTTTTAAAAATTATATATTGCTGCCGCAAAACAACATATTTCATGACATTAAACCTGGTTCTGATTCTGATAAATTCCATCTGTCATTCTTTTGCCCATTGGAGACTGAGGAAAGACAAGATAAAGGAGTGTAAAATTATGAGGAGGATAGATAGAGTGAATAGCTAGTGACAGTTTTCCATACTTGGGTTGGCTAGAACTATAGGGTAAAGGTTAAATGTGAGAGGAAGGAACTAAGAGATCTAAGGAGTAAATTTTCACACAGTAGTTAGTATCTGGAATGAGTTGCCAAATGTGGTGGAGCAGGTTGAAACAATGAGAAAATTTGAGGTGTCTTGATAGGTTCCTGAAAGCATAAAATATAAAAGGATATGAAAGGACAAACCAGGGTAGGACTTACACTTTGAATGGTAGGGCACTGAGGAGTGCGATAGAACAGAGGCATTTGAGAATACAGATTTATAATTCTTGAAAGTTGTGTCACAAGTAGATAAGGTCATAAAGAGAGCTTTTGACATATTGGCCTTCATAACTAAAATTATTGAGTAAAGGAGTTGGAATGTTGAAGTTATAAAACATGTCGGCGATGAATAATTTGGAATAGTGTGTGCAGTTCTAGTTACCCATCTACAGGAAAGATATCAATAAGATTGGAAGAATGCAGAGAAAATTTACAAGGTGAAGGTTAGGACTTTATGCCCTACAACAAAGGAGAATGAGAAGAGATTTGATTGAGGTAGACAAAATTATGAGAGGTATAGATAGGGTAAATATAAGCAGACTTTTTCCACTGAGGCTGACTGGATTTAGAGCTAGAGTCATGGGTTAAGGGTGAAAGGTGAACTGTTTAAAGGGAACTTCTTCACTCAGAGGGTGGTCAGCGTATGGAACAAGCTGCCAGCGGAGTGGTGGATTCAACTTCGATTTCAATATCTAAGAGAAATTTGGATAGGTACATGGATGGGAGGGTCATAGAAGGCTGTGGTCCGGGCACAAGTCAATGAATCTAGGTAGATTAATAGCTTGGCACAGATGAGATGGGCCAAAGTTCCTGTTTGTTTGTGTTCTATGACGGTGGGATTGATTTATATAGGCATGATGGTTGGCATTGACAGAGTGTGTCAAAAGGGCTGTTTTTATGCTGTTTGTTGCTATGGGCAGGTGTAGCACTTCTTCTGCTTGCAGGGATAAATGCCAGGAAGAAGATTAGTGGGGAGGGATGAATGGAAAAAGGTATCATAGAGGAGGTGATCCCTGCAGAGTGAGGAGATTGGGTGGGGGTGTGGGGGAGAGATGAAAATATGTTTGGTGGTAGGTCCCGTTGAAGATGACAGAAATTGCAGAGAATCATGTGTTGGATGTGTAGGTGAGAATAAGAGGAATTATATCCCTGTTAAAGCAGTGTGAAGATGGGGTGATGGCAGACGACTGAGCAATGGAGGAAATGTGGGTGAGGGTAGCATCAATAGTGGAGGAAGAGGAACTCTGTTCATTGAAGAGGGAAGGCATCTCTCGTGTTTTGGAAAGGAAAGCCTCATCCTGGGATCAAATGCAGTTGACACAAAGGAACTGAGAAAAAGGAAAGGAATATTTACACCAGATAGTGTGAAAAGAGGTAATGTCAAAATAACCATGGGATTTAGTAAGTTTATAAAAGATATCAGTAGTTAGTTTGTTCCCAGAGATGGAGACAGAGATTGAGTAATGAGAGAGAGGTGTCAGAAATGGACCAAGTGAAATTAACAGTAGGGTGGAAGTTGGAGGCAAAATTAATAAAAGTGATGAGTTCAGCATGGGTACATGAAGCAGCACCAATGAAGTCATCAACATAGCACAGAAAGCTTGTGGAGTATTACCTCCAATCCTTTCTCTCATGATCCACTCTCCTCTGCTGTCAGATTCTTTCTCCAGCCTTTTACCTTTCCCACCTATCACCTCCCAGTTTCTTACTTCATTCTCCTTCTACAACCAATCTGGCTTCACCTATCACCTACTAGCTTGTACTGCCTCCCCTCCTCCCACCTTCTTATTCTGACACTTTCCCTCTTCCTTTCCAGTCCAGAATGGTCTTGGCTTCAAACATTGACTATTCGTTTCTGTAAATGCTGCCTGATCTGCTCAGTTTCTCCAGTATTTTCTGTGTGTAATTTTGATTGAGAATTGGAGAGTTGCAAAATAAATTATAACATCAGACACACCATGTAATCTAGATCTTACATTCTTCAGCTTACTTGTGTTAGGAAACATTGTGACCATTTGGCACGTACTGATCAATTTTTCATTTTGATACATCTAGTCATTCTAAATTACATTATAGTATAAACCCATTCTCCTGAATCCTTAAAATATAATTTCATATTATTCTTCTCCTTACTCTATTAGATTACATCTTCATTCCTCTCATACCCCCTTTTAAAAGGCAACATGCCAAATTTTGCAATGAGAAGGAAAAGTGTTTCAAAAATAACTTGGAGAATTGTAAAGGAATAGTGAAAGATATAAGCTATCAGAACGAATACAATTTAGAGATAGGAAATACTAGGGCATATTGGATGCGCAGCATATGTGGAAAGAAAACAGAGAACATTTTGACTCAGAAGTGTATCTGGAGTCTTCTGACAGATCAAATGCTATGGATCAACTTACCGTTTGTGATAAGAATCGAAATCTTCAGTTGCTAAGTTCAGAAAGCAACATTGTTGGGTTTCCCTGTGTAACACCATTTTCTGTGTTCATTGCCTCATTGTCTGACAGTCCATTGTCTCATCTCCCAGCATTTGGCCTTGCCGATTTGATCTCTGCAATAATCTCAAACAACAATATTACAAATATGATCTTATCAACTACAAGTGTGCAGTACAAATGAAAGAATAAATATAACAATGATAGGAAAATGCTCCCAAGAAGTCATGGGGATCTGAGTGGGATTTGAGGAACATTGCCTCAATTACACCATGGTCTCCAACTAAATAATCCTACACAAGATTGCAGGAAGGAATAATACATTATTGCAGACTTGAACATTATTAATTTTGGGAATTCTACAGTATAGGTAAATATCATGCTGGCTCATTTTGCTTTAGACCGAAGGAAAAAAAGTATATGAAATCTTCTCTCATTGAGTATGGATTTTGGATTACCTCTCTAATTCAATAGGGAACTGTAAACCGTGAGATGAGACAGAGATCAGCAGAGGCAGGCTGGAAGAATCCCGAGATTGGGAATCTTGACCTTCTCTTTCAAGGGGAAGGCTGTCTAAGACATCTTGTAATTCTGCATTTGAGATTGCAGGAGGTTATAAATCTCCAAGGACAGAGCATGGAGTCTGAGGTTTGGTATTTTAAATAAAGTGCTTTCAGGTGAAATTTACATTGTTAAAAGCTAGATGTTCTGTAAATCAACAGGAATAATTTATTTGACAAATAAAAAAGGTTGAAATCATCTCAGAGATGAATTCCAAGAGTTAATGCTACCATTGACATCAATACAGCAAATTTCATGTTGGAAAATATATCCATGTGAAAACGTTGACAAGAGATCACAGATCAAATTTACCAGCGAGCACAGAGACATAAGAAAATGTGCGCAAAATTGCTCTACTCTAAATTATGCTAATTTTCAACATCTTTTTAGTTTGAGTTGTATAAAGAAATAGCTGGATCATTAAGCAGTATAAAATATGCAGGCATTGATTCACAACGGAAAAGTCATCGATGAATAATTAAAATGCTGAAACAATATTGACTGACAATATACAAGGTGAGAAGTATAATTATTAGAAATTTTCAACAATGGCAAGGATTTTGATTATGCAGTTCCATCCTTTGATTTCCTCTATTGGGTAATAAGTGAAAAGGAACTAACTGTCAAATGTTAATACAGTGAAAGGCAAGCAACTTAAGAGTTTTATTTGGGGAGGTATCAGAATATTGTAAAATTTCTCAGATATAATAAGGAATAGTCATTGCATTTTTTAGAAATAGAATAAATGATTGACACAGAGGAAACAGAAGAGTAAGTGGAGACCAAAGCATCAAGATTGATTATGAATTCACCAAAGAGACTCCACAGATTCTATAAGCCAATATGCAAACTATATCATATCCCTCAATGACTCTTCCCAAATTACTTTAGGAGTTTGAAAACTGAAATCTATTCTTGCAAAGCAAATCCAGTGATTAAGAAAGTTACAGGAAGTCCAGGTATAATCACCAGATAGTTAACTCACAGGCAAAGTGTCCACTCTGGACTAAACTTCAATCAATAAAAGATGCTCGACTGCTGTGGCAGGACTTCAAAGTTATCATCTCTTTTAAAGTAAATTCAAGCAACATATGGGACAAGAGGGCTTTGTTTCCTGATGAGCTCAATGCCTTCTATGTCCAATTTGACTGTCAAAACATGAAGGAACCATCAAGAACTCCCACAGCTGATGATCCTGTGACTTCAGTCTCTGAGGCTAATGTGCGAGCACCCTTTAGGAGGGTGAACCCATGAAAAGCATCTGGCATAGGTGGCATAGCTGGTCAAGTACTAAAGACTTGTGCTGATCTACAAGCTGGAGCATTCACAGAAATCTTTAACCTCTCACTTTGGAAGTCTGAGGTACCCACTTGCTACAAGGAGACTTCAATTATACTGGTGCCTAAGAGGAACATGGTAACCTGCCGCAATGAATAACGTCCAGTAGCACTTATATCGACTGTGATGAAGTGCTTTGCGAGGTTGCTGATGAAACATATCAACTCCTGCTTGAGAAGTGTCTTGGATCCACTCCAGTTTACTTACCATCATAACAAGTCCACAGCAGATACCATTTCATTGACTCTTCACTCAACCCTGGAATACCTGGACAGCAAAGCTGCAAAGATCATGATGTCCATCCTTGATTACAGCTTGGCATTCAATACTCTACTCCCTTCAAAACTAATCAATAAACTTCAAGACCTCTTTGTGTAACTGGAACCTTGATTTCATCACTTGCAGATCCTAGGCAGTTCAGTTTAGCATCAATATCTCCTCCAGAATTACCATCAGCACAGGGACATCACATAGCTGTGTGATTAGCCCATTGCTCTACTTGCTTTACACTCATAAGTATGTGGCTAAACACAGCTCTAATGCCTATATCAAGTAATCTGGCTGAGCGGGGCCACAACAACAACCTCTTATTCAATGTCAGCAAGACCAATGAGCTGATTAATGAATTCAGGAGGAGGAAACCAGAGGTCCATGAGCCAGTCCTCATTAGAAAATCAAAGATAGAGAAGGTGAGCATCTTTAAATTCCTTGGTGTTATAATTTCAGTGGACCTGCCCAGGGCCCAGCACAAAAGTACAATTACGAAGAAAGTACAGCAGAGTTTCTACGTCTTCAGGAGTTTGCAAAGATTTGGCATGACATCTAAAATTTTGACAAACTTCTATAGACATGTGTTGTAGAGTATTTTGGCTGGCTGCATCACCAATGCCATCGAACAGAAAATCCTACAAAATGTTGTACATATGGCCCAGTTCATCACAGAACCCCACCATTAAGCACATCTATATGGAGCACTGTTGCAGGAAAGCAGCACCCATCATCAGCAACACCACCTCAAAGGCCATGTGCTCTTCTCACTGCTGCCATAAAGAAGAAGGTACAGAAGCCTTAGGACTCACACCACAAAGTTTAGGAACAGTCATTAGCCCTCAACCATCAGGCTGGTGAACCAAAGTGGAAAACTTAATTCAACTTCACTTGCTCCATTACGGAAATGTTTCCACAACCAATGGACTCACTTTCAAGGATTCTTCATCTCATGTTCTTGATATTCATTACTGATTTATTTATTATTATTATTTCTTTATTTTGTACTTGCACAGTTTGTTGTCTTCTGCATACTAGTTGAATTACCAGTTGGTGCGATACTTCATTGATTTATTTTTCATGCAGAAAAGTACAGCACAGAAACAGGCTAAATCAGGTAAACTGCCTACTCCCATTGACCTGCACTGGGACCATAGCTCTCTATACAGCTACTGTCCATGTACCTATCCAAACTTCTCTTAAACGTTGAAATTGAGCTTGCAAGCATCACTTGTGCTAGCAGCTCCTTCCGCATTCTCACTACCCTCTGAGCGAAAAGGTTTCCCCTCATGTTCCCCTTAAACTTTTCACCTTTCACACTTAACTCAAGACCTCCGATTATAGTCCAACTCAACCTCAGCGAAAAAGCCTGCTTGCATTTACCCTATCTATACCCCTCATAATTTTGTATGGCTCTATCTAATCTCCTTGCAATCTTTTGCATTCCAAGGAATAATGTCCCAACCTATTCATTGTTTTTGTAATTTATTTTTTATTGAGGTTCATCATCAAACAAACATTTCCGTAAGATGTATTTCAGATACTGTCCATATATATCATATAGTCATATATGCCACACATCTCCACATAATATTTATCTGAGGTATACACTTACAGAAAAGAGAGAAAAGAAAGAACAAGCAAAAGGAGAAAACTATGTACAAGTAGAGAGTGACATATTTACAACATATTCATTGATTTGTGAGAATAAAATCAGGTCCATGAGGTGTTATGTAGTTAAACAATTTTTCCCAGTATGAATCAAATTGTTCCAGCTTATGATTAACAGATGCTGTTATCTTTTCCATTTTTTAAATGTCCATTGTAATTTGCATCCATGCGCTTAAAGTTGGGATCTCTTGTGATAACCATTTCCTGATAAGAGTCTTTTTACCAGCCACCAGCAGTATATTCATTAAATATATGTCTCTTTTCAACCATCCTTGAGGTATATACCCAAAATATATGGTCTTACTTTCTAAGGGTGTTTCACATTTAAAGATGTCTTGTAGGACATTATGTATCCCACTTCAAAAGTCTTTGATAATGGGGCATTCCCAGAAAATATGATAATGGTTTGCATTTTGATTTCCACAATTTCTCCAACAGACAGGGAGGTTACTATCATAATGTGATTTCTGAGAGGGTATAAAAATATCTTATCAAGTTTTTCCATCCAAACTCTCTCCATTTCTGTGAACTGGTACACTTCCATTGATACCTCCATATTATTGTCTATTCTTCTTCAGATATAATTATCCCTCTTTCCTTCTCCCATTTTGTTTTAATGTATGAAGATGAATGTGTTTTAAGATTTGACAGACCCTTATACATACTTGAAATGATTCTACTACCGTTATCTGAATTATACGTTTTTCTAAATAGCTCTATGAAACATGTACTTGCCTTAGTTACATTTTTAACCCTCCTATTAATATACTGTCGCATCTGTAAATACTGATAAAAGTCTTGTTTTTCTAATAAGTGTTTCTCTTTAAGCATTTCAAAACTGAACAGTGTTCCTTCTTTCATTATATTGCAAAGAACTGTTATTCCTTTAGCTGTCCAGTCCTTAAATCGAGCATCCAGTTTATTCGGCGTAAAATCCGAGTCATAGGCACACCATTTAAGAATTGCAATATCTCCATCTAGTTTATATTCTTTTATAATAGTTTTCCATATTTTAAGAGTCCATTTCACCCATAGATTATCAATAGTATTTATGTAACTTTGTAGGTTGTTATCAGCCAAAATTGCCTGAATGGGGATGGAAAGTGTCTTCTCTTCAATGTTTTTCCATCGAACGTCATATGATGGGTTGCACCAGCATATCACAGCTCTCAACTGTGCTGCAAAATAATAATCTCTAAGAGAAGATAGGCCCCATCCCCCCTTTTCCTTGGCTAATTGCAAAGTTTTGAGATGAACTCTAGGCCTTTTACCTTGCATATATATCTTGATAACATTTTATTCCATTCATTGAATTGGTTTTAGTTAATCTCTATTGGTAGGGTCTGAAAGAGATAAAATAGTCTGGGCAGTATATTTATTTTAATGAATTCAGTCCTTGAACTGAGAGTTAAAAAAAAGGAATTAGGCTCCATCTTGTTATATCTTCCTTAATTTTTTTATACATAGGCGGATAATTGCATTCTGATAATTTTGCCAAATTTTTTGGCATAATGATGCCCAAATATTTGAAAGACTCTGTTTGCCATGCCCCGGGATATCTACTTTCAATTTCTCTTGTTGGGCTATATTTATATGAAGGTAATTGGGTTTTACCTATGTTGATCTTGTATCCTGACATTTGACCATATTGTTCAAAGGATTCATCAATTTAGGTAAAGTGTATATTGGTTGTCCTAGATAGATCAAAATGTCATCTGCGTAACAAGCCAATTTATGCTCTCTCTTTAATAGTAATTCCCCTGATATCTTCATTTTGTCTGATGTATTGAGCTAATGGTTCCAGGTATAATTCAAAGAGTAGCAGTGACCATGCACAACCCTGTCTCATGCCCCTTTCTAGGGTAAAACTATTTGATAAATATCCATTGATTTTAATCCTAGCAGTAGGATTGTCATATAGTGCCTGTATAGTTTTAATAATTGTGTCATGTAAGCCAGATCTATGTAAAACTCTGTAAAGAAAATTCCAATTAACCAAATCAAATGCTTTTTCAGCATCCACTCTTATCACTATTGCTTCATCTTTTTTTGTATATGATCCACAATGTGAAGTGCCCTTCATATATTGCCTTGTGTTTGGCGTTGTCGTATAAAACCTATCTGCTCATTATGTATCAGTGTTGGTAGTAACTCTTCTAATCGTTTGGCCATGATGGAGGTAAATAACCTATAATCTACATTAAGAACGGATATTCGTCTAACTGACCCACATTCCATCTTATCCTTGCCTTCTTTCAGTATAGCTGAAATTATCACCTCCTTCCAGCTGAGTGGCATCTGTGCATTTTTTAGAGCCCAGTTCAGTGTGGGGAGTAAAACAGGAATTAACTCATTTTTAAATTCTTTATACCACTCTTCCGTATATCCATCCGATCCTGGTGACTTGCTTAATCTAAGCCTACTAATTGCATTTTTCAGTTCAGCTTCAGTTATGTCAGCAGTCATCATTCTATTTTGTTCTTCGCTTAAAGTGGGTAACTCTAGAGAATTCAGGAAGGTGTCAATTTGGGTTATGCTTCCCCCCTTGAACTGTGGAATATAGAGTTTTGTAAAACACTTCAAAAGCTTCTTGAATTTCACTTAGCTTATTTTTTTATCACTTTTGTTCTTGGATCCCTAATTCTATGAATTTTATTTTCTGCTATCTTTTTTTTCAGTTTCCACACCAGTATTTTCATAGATTTAGATCCACTTTCATAGTGTCTCTGTTTCAAAAACATTAAATCTTTCCTGATTTCTTGTGTAGCCAAACTATTAATTTCATTCCTAATTTTAAAAATTTCCTCTAATGTATCCTGTGCCAAACTCAATTTGTGTTTTTTTTTTCTAGTTCCTTCGGCTTATTTTGTAATTCCTCTAATGTTTCATTCCTTATTATTTTCTTGTATGGAGATATTGCTATAATTTTTCCTCTTAAGACAGCCTTCAGAGTATCCCATAGAATGAGAGGTGTAACCTCTCCATTATCATTAAATTCTAAGTAAAGATCAATTTCTTTTTTAAGTTGTCCCTTAAAATGAGCATCATTGAGTAGACTTGAATTTTGTTTCCAAATAGTATTCTTTGGTTGTAGGTCAACATCAGCAGAGAAATACATAGGTGCATGGTCACTTACATCTATTGTCCCAATTCCACAGGTGTTTATTTTGTCTATATCTTTTCCAAATGTTATGAAATAGTCTATTCTTTTATATACTGTAAAGAATGGTGTCAGACTAATGAGTGTAATCCCTTTTGTCGGGGAGAAGGTCCCTCCACATATCGATTAGACCAACATCCTCAAAAAGTGTGTTAACTTTCTTATGTAAGGACTTTGTTTCATAGGTTTTTCTATTGGAAGAGTCTAAGTTTGGTTGTAATTGTAAATTTAAGTCTCCCCCACATATCATGAGACCTTCTGTTTCCATTACGATAATATTAGTAATTTTCTGGAAGAAACTAATATCACTTCCCGGAGGTGCATATATATTCAATAGAGTAACTGAATTTCCATCTATATTCCCCCTTACCAGTATGTATCTGCCCTCCTTATCTCCCATTTTGAATACTTTTTCAAAATCTAGCTTGCTTGAGATGAGAATAGCAACTCCTCTCCTATGTCCTGATTAATATGAGGAGAAAAGCAAATTAGTGAAGCCCATTCTCTTTAGTTTTCCATGCTCATTATCACTTAAATGAGTTTCCTGTAAATATACTACCTGGGCTTGTTCTTTCTTCATTTTTGATAGAATTTTACTACACTTAATTGGATTTAACAGCCCATTGACATTAAAAGAAATTAATTTACTTTGTCCTTAGCCATGTGCATTTGTCTGTCAGTATATCATTGAGATTAGCAGAATAAAACTTAATCAATCTACTCCCTGAACAAATAAGAACCAAGAAACATGAATAAAAAAGGTAACAAAGCTGTAATTCCAAGGCTGAGATCTGTAGTAGATGACCCTGGGTTGAGCTAAGGAAGCACTTAGCCGTGGGGGATAGCCTCTCCTACCTGTGAGTTGAGGGCCCCCACTGCAGTACCCATAAAAGTAAATGAAAAAATTTATGTCCATTACACAGAAAAGATTTCCCTGTGTATTCCTCCCATGTATATATTCTCATTTAGGTGGGGAGAAAGGAGTGAATGAATGAATAAAAAATAAATCAACGGAGCTGCAGTGGAGCATGTATCAAGCTTCAAATTCCTTGGTGTCCACATTTCCGAGGATCTCACCTGGTTCCTGAACTCCTCCATTCTCCATAGCAAAGAAAGCCCAGCAGCGTCTCTACTTTCTGCGAAGGCGGAGGAAAGTCCATCTCCCACCCTTCATCCTCATCACATTCTACAGGGGTTGTATTGAGAGTATCCTGAGCAGCTGCATCACTGCCTGGTTCGGAAATTGCACCATCTCGTATCTCAAGACCCTGCAGCGGATAGTGAGGTCAGCTGAGAAGAACATTGGGGTCTCTCTTCCCGCCATTACAGACATTTACACTACACGCTGCATCTGCAAAGCAAACAGCATTATGAAGGACCCCTTGCACCCCCCCAAACAAACTCTTCTCCCTCCTGACATCTGGGAAAAGGCACCGAAGCATTTGGGCTCTCATGATCAGACTATGTAAGAGTTTCTTCCCCCAAGCCATCAGACTCCTGGACTGGCCAGAGCCTGGACTGACACCAGCTTACTGCCCTCTACTGTGCCTATTGTTTTGTTTATTATTTATTGCAATGCCTGTATTGTCTTGTGAACTTTATGCAGTTCTGGGTAGGTCTGTAGTCAGGGGTAGTTTTTTTTTGTGTTGTTTTCACGTAGTTCAGTGTAGTTTTTTGTACTGTTTCATGTAGCTCCATGGTCCTGAAAAACATTGTCTCCTTTCTACTGTGTACTGTACTAGCAGTTATGGTTGAAATAACAATAAAAAGTGACTTGCCTAATCAAAAAGGCACAATAGCACCTTTATTTCCTGTGGAGCATCAAGGAAGCTCACCTCTGTCCCAGGATACTGACAGACCTTTACCGCTGTACCATTGAGAGCATACTCACCAACTGCATATCAGTGTGGTGTGGTAATTGTCCCGTATCGGACCGCAAAGCACTCTAGTGGGTGGTGAAAACTACTCAGCGGATTGTCGGCACCCAATTGCCCACCATTGAGAACACCTACCATGAGTGATGCCTGGGTGGGGCAAGGAGCATTATCAAGGATGCATCTCACCCTAACCACGGACTTTTTACTCTCCTCCCATCCGGTAGGTGCCTCAGGAGCCTCCGATCCCACACCAGCAGGCACAGGAAGAGCTTCTTCCCTGAGGCTGTGACCCTGTTGAACCCCACGTCACAGTGCTAAGCAGTATTGCACCCATATTGTACTGTTTCAGTACTTTTATATTTGTGTGCTGTAGCACTTACTTTTTATTCACAGTTATTTTGTAAATAACACTATTCTTTGCATTTCTGGCTAGATGCTAATTGCATTTCATTGGCCTTGTATCTGAGCTCAGCACAATGACATAGAAACATAGAAACATAGAAAATAGGTTCAGGAGTAGGCCATTCGGCCCTTCGAGCCTGCACCACTATTCAGTATGATCATGGCTGATCATCCAACTCAGAACCCTGTACCTGCTTTCTCTCCATACCCCCTGATCCCTTTAGCCATATCTAACTTGACAATAAAGTTGAATCTAATCTAATCTAATCTAAAATAATTGAGTGATATAAAATCCACATTGTAATATGTATTTCTTGAGATAAGTATAACACTGTCTATTTTTGCTTCTGTTTAGCTTATCAACACTTTTGAAATTAGTCAGACCTTATGGCTCTTCTGGATGGGGTGAGGGCTGTCTTCTGAAAACTCACAGTTTCTTCCTGATATTCTGCTCTTGCCCTCCTCCCGTACCCTGCTTTATCAATTCTCTCACTATTTCTCAAGCAGAGCTGCTCAGCCGGGCTTTCCCTCGCTTTGATCACGCTGACGGGCAACCCTCTGTCTTTCATGTCTGCAGTCGCCGCTTCCACAGTCTGATATGGCTGTGTCCCATCTTCATAAAACACTCGCAGTTTAGCAGGGAACGGAGTCTGGAAGCTAATCTTTCTTTGCTTTAACACTTGCTTCGCTTCAGAATATTCCTTACGTTTCTGCAAGATCGCTGGGAGTAATCTTGATCAAAATATATTAATTTCCTGTTCAAAAATACCTTCTTCTTTCCCCAGGCCTTGCGCAGAATCTCTGCTTTGGTTTTGTACTGAAGGAATCTGATTAATATTGACTGTGGCTTATCTTCCCTGTCTCCAGAAGACCTCGGGACGAGCGCACGGTGTGCTCTCTCAATGTCAAGTTCCGTAGTCGGGGGAATCTCCAACGTGTTCCGTAGTAACTTTAATACAAACTCCACCATAGACAATCCCTCCGCTCCTTCGGAAACATTATATATCCTGATATCCTTCCATCGTGACCTTCCTTCTTGGTCGAGTATTTAATTTTCTTGTTGATTTAACACTTTTATCATCTTACTTAGATGTTTTGAATGCGATCTTCCACCTTTTCAATTCGGGTCTGCCGCCGCTATTTTTTGATTAACGTTGGTGAGCTCTGACTTTACCCTTACAGACATCAAGTTCTAGATTACTTCTACTCTTTGCATGAAAAGAGACACTTCACCTGTAAGTCCGCTGGTGTGGTATACTGCGGTGCTCCCAGTGCGGCCTTTTATATATTGGTGAGACCCGACGCAGAGGGAGGGAGATGAGTGGAAAACAGTATTCAGTACCCCTCTAGGCCACCTCGAATACCTGGTCATGCCATTTGGCCTCACCAATGCCCCCACCATCTTCCAAGCCCTGATTAATGATAATCCTAAGAGAATTTATTAACCGTTTTGTGTTTGTTTATCTGTATGACATCTTAATCTTCTCCAGCAGTTTCCAGGAACACGCCCATCATGTCAGTTAGGTTCTACAGAGGCTTTGGGAGAACAAATTATTCATTAAAACTGAGAAATGTGAGTTCCATGTCCCCTCAGTTAGTTTCTTAGGGTACATCATTGAGAGTGGGCGAGTGAGAGCGGATCCCAAGAAGATCTGGGCGATGGCGAAGTGGCCCAGACCCACGACTCGCAAGCAACTCCAGCGATTTCTGGGGTTTGTGAACTTTTATCCCCAGCTTATGAGGGATTATAGTTGGGTGGTGGCACCCCTTATCCAACTCACCTCACCTAAGACCCCTTTTCATTGGGACCCCGAAGTGGATGCTGTCTTCTTGGAGCTGAAGAGGCGTTTCACCTCCACTCCCATACTGGTCCAACCAAACCTCTCTTGTCAATTCATTGTGGAGGTCGATGCCTCTGACTCTGGTGTGGGAGTGGTCCTCTCCCAACATTCAGGCCCTAATCAGAAACTTCATCCCTGTGCCTTCTTTTCTCGCTGGCTGTCCCCCGCCAAACAAAATTATGACGTAGAGAACCGGGAGTTACTGGCAGTCAAATTTGCTTTGGAGGAGTGGTGGCACTGGCTGGAGGGAGCGGAACATCCATTTATAACATAAGAACATAAGAGATAGGAGCAGGAGTAGGCCAATCGGCCCCTCAAGCCTGCTCCGCCATTCAACAAGATCATGGCTGATCCAATCTTAACTCTAGTTTTCACCGAATCCCACAAGGCAACAGTGCCAACCAACAGGGCACCATGCCGCCCATTTTATTTTATTATTCATCCCGCCCAAACCCATGTGATCACCCGGGGAAAAAAAACCAAGTTGCCAATTGAGGAGAAAAAATCTGGAAAATTCCTCTCCGACCCATCCAGGCTATCGAAAACTGGTCCAGGAGATCACATGGCTGATCTAAACCTAGCCTCATGTCCACTTACCTGCTCGCTCACCGTATCCCCTAATGCCATTTTTATCCAGGAAAATGTCTATCTCCATTTTGAATTTATTGAGTGTAGTAGCTTCCACAGCTCTCTGGGACAGTATTGTCTGGACCGATCACAAGAACCTTGAATAGAGTTAGTCCCTGGGTTACGAACGAGTTCCATTCCTGAGTCTGTCTTTAAGTCGAATTTGTACGTAAGTCGGAACAAGTACATCCAGTATTATTTAGTGTCAGTTAGTCAAATGTTTGTCTTAGTATATAGTATATATTTTACCTTTCAATGCATATAAAACACTTAAGAAATGTATGTATTCCAATAATTAAACCACCGCGTTGCTTAGTATTAATTGTAGCTTTCATCGGGGCAGGACCTTTCACATGCTCCATTATTCTCACTTTATCCTTTATCCTTAAAATTGTTCCGATCGTTGACTGACTGTAGCCTAATGCTTTTCCAATGACCAATGGTGTTTCACCTCTTTCCAAATGCTTTCTTATTTCCACTTTATTTTCAATCGTGATCACTTCCTGTCAATGGAACAGAAACACTGGGTGGCGGGTCCCAACCTCCGCTGGCTGCCGAGCTCCACTGGGTCTTAAGGACTCACTGAATTCTCTGGGTCCTAAAGTCCACCACATTGGGACAGGTTAAATGGGACAAGTGGGGACCGTGCTGGGTTTGGGTATTTCATCCTCCACAATATTCTGCGTGGGAATTTGAACTGGAGGTGGCACTTTTTTGTTTATGAGGTCAAGTTGCAAGCTCGACATCAACCCAGCACGGGAGCGGTCTGTCACTGGATTGAACTCGGGAACCTCCGTTCTCAAACCCAGCGCTGATCTCACTGCACCACCAGCTGACCAGAACGAGGTGGGGGTGGGGGTGGGGGTGGGGTCAGGGTGAACCTTGCTAAGAAAAATTTAAGCCAAATACAAAGTTACACACTCAACACAGTGCCAATGGCAACGACTTAAAATGGCAGACAGCGTCGCAATCTGACTTAAAATGGCGGACGGCCTTCTCCTTCCTCAGTTTGTAAGGACAAGTTGTCCGTAAGTTGGATGTTCGTAACTCGGGGACTACCCGTATATCCAAACTGCCAAATGCCTGGATTCCCGCCAAGCCCGTTGGGCATTATTTTTTGTCCGGTTCAGGTTTACACTCACCTATCGTCCGGGGTCCAAGAACGGGAAGCCCAATGCCCTCTCCCATCAATACATTTCTGAGGAGTGCCTTCCCAAACCTGAGACCATCCTTCCACCATCCTGAGTGGTGGCTGCCCTCACCTGGGAGATCGAGGCTGTAGTCAAAGAGGCCCAACAGGCCCAACCTGACCCAGGCAATGGACCCTCCAATCGCTTTCTTGTGCCCAATTCCGTTTGATCTCAGGTTCTCCAGTGGGGGCACACGTCTCGTTTCGCCTGCCATCCTGGGATTGATCGGACTCTGTCCCTTCTGAAGAGGCACTTCTGGTGGCCCTCCATGGAAGCTGATACCTGCTCCTTTATAGACAATAGATGCAGAAGTAGACCATTTGGCCCATCGAGCCTGCACCGCCATTCTGAGATCATGGCTGATCAACTACTATCAATACCCGGTTCCTGCCTTGTCCCCATATCCCTTGATTCCCCTATTCATAAGATACCTATCTAGCTCCTTCTTGAAAGCATCCAGAGAATTGGCCTCCACTGCCTTCCAAGGCAGTGCATTCCAGACCCCCACAACTCTCTGGGAGAAGAAGTTTTTCCCTAACTCTGTCCTAAATGACCTACCCCTTATTCTCAAACCATGCCCTCTGGTACTGGACTCTCCCAGCATCTGGAACATATTTCCTGCCTCTATCTTGTCCAATCCCTTAATAATCTTATATGTTGCAATCAGATCCCCTCTCAATCTCCTTAATTCCAGCGTGTACAAGCCCAGTCTCTCTAACCTCTCTGTGTAAGACAGTCCGGACATCCCAGGAATTAACCTTGTGAATCTACGCTGCACTTCCTCTACAACCAGGATGTCCTTCCTTAACCCTGGAGACCAAAACTGTACACAATACTCCAGGTGTGGTCTCACCAGGGCTCTGTACAAATGCAAGAGGATTTCCTTGCTCTTGTACTCAATTCCCTTTGTAATAAAGGCTAACATTCCATTAGCCTTCTTCACTGCCTGCTGCACTTGCTCATTCACCTTCAGTGACTGATGAACAAGGACTCCTAGATCTCTTTGTATTTCTCCCTTACCTAACTCTACACCGTTCAGATAATAATCTGCCTTCCTGTTCTTACTCCCAAAGTGGATAACCTCACACTTATTCACATTAAACGCCATCTGCCAAGTATCTGCCCACTCACCCAGCCTATCCAAGTCACCCTGAATTCTCCCTACATCCTCATCACATGTCACTCTGCCACCCAGCTTAGTATCATCAGCAAATCTGCTGATGTTATTCTCAATGCCATCATCTAAATCGTTGACATAAATTGTAAACAGCTGTGGTCCCAATACCGAGCCCTGTGGCACCCCACTAGTCACCACCTGCCATTCCGAGAAACACCCATTCACCGCTACCCTTTGCTTTCTATCTGCCAACCAGTTTTCTATCCATGTCAATATCTTCCCCCCGATGCCCTGAGCTTTGATTTTACCCACCAATCTCCTATGTGGGACCTTATCAAATGCCTTCTGAAAATCGAGGTACACTACATCCACTGGATCTCCCCCATCTAACTTCCTGGTTACATCCTCGAGAAACTCCAACAGATTAGTCAAGCATGATTTACCCTTGGTAAATCCATGCTGGCTTGGCCCAGTCCTATCACTGCTATCTAGATATGCCACTATTTCATCTTTAATAATGGACTCTAGCATCTTCCCCACCACCGATGTCAGGCTGACAGGTCGATAGTTCTCTGTTTTCTCCCTCCCTCCTTTCTTAAAAAGTGGGATAACATTAGCCATTCTCCAATCCTCAGGAACTGATCCTGAATCTAAGGATCATTGGAAAATGATTACCAATGCATCCGCAATTTCCAGAGCCACCTCCTTTAGTACCCTAGGGTGCAGACCATCTGGACCTGGGAATTTGTCAGCCTTCAGTCCCATCAGTCTTCTCATCACCGTTTCCTTCCTAATGTCAATCTGTTTCATTTCCTCTGTTACCCTATGTCCTTGGCCCATCCATACATCTGGGAGATTGCTTGTATCTTCCTTAGTGAAAACAGATCTAAAGTCTCTGCCTGTTTTGTTTGTGCCCGTGGAAAAGCCTCCCTCCAACCACCTGCTGGATTGCTTCATCCCTTACCTGTTCCTAGCCGTCCTTGGTCTCACGTAGCACTGTATTTCGTTACGGGACTACCCCCCCCCCCTTCACATGGGAATACAGCCGTACTTACCGTGGTGGACCGCTTCTCGAAAGCTGTGCACTTCGTAGCCCTTCCAAAACTCTCTACAGCTTGGAAAACAGCCGACCTTATTGTCCATCACGTCTTCCGCCTTGACGGGATTCCCTCAGACATTAATACTGACCGGGGTCCCCATTTATCTCTCAAGTCTGGAGATCCTTTTGTCAAGCCCTTAGTGCCGCAGAAAGTCTGTCATCCGGCTTTCATCCGCAGACAAACGCTTTCATCGGCTTTCAAACAGAATGGGCTAACCAGGATTTGGAAGCAGCACTGCACTGCATAATCAACAACAACCCGTCTCACTTGGGTAGAGTACGCCCACAACACCCTGGTCAGCACCGCCACAAGAAGGTCTCCCTTTGAATGCTCCCTCATTTCCCAACCCGCTCTGTTCTCCGCTCATGAAGAGGACATTGCTGTGCCTTCTGTTCAGGCCCATATCCACCAGTGCACAAGGTCTGGGAAGACACGCACGGCCCTGCTCCGCTCAGCCGACCGCAACCGGAGGATTGCCAATCACCATCGGATTCCTGCACCTGATCATTGACCTGGGCAGAAGGTTTGGCTCTCTTCTAAAGATATTCTCCTCAAGAATGAGCCCAAGAAACTCGCCCCTCGCTTCCTGGGACCTTTAAAGATTGAGAGTATTATCAACCCCACGGCGGTCCGACCCAAACTGCTTAGATCTATGCACATCCATCCTACATTCCACACTTCCCAACTGAAACCGGTATCTGTCAGCCCTTTGTGCCCTCCGGCCAAACCCCCTCAACCTGCCAGGATCATCGACGACCACCGTCCGGTGATTACTGGATGTGCGCCGCTGAGGCAGGGGCCTCCAGTACCTGGTTGATTGGGAAGAGTACGGCCTGGTGGAATGCTCCTGGATTCCCTGCTCCTTCATCCTGGACCCTTCCCTTATCTGTGATTTCCATCGGGACAATCTGGACAAGCCTGGTGGCTCGCCTGGAGGCTCCCGTTGAGGGGAGGGTGCTGTCACGGTCCCGAATGTTAATCCCCTATCTTGCCCCTAATCGCCTTTAATTATGCCTTGATTCCATTGTTAGTTTCCCATTTACTGCCAATTTGTTTGATGACAGCACACCTGGTCTCCATCAAGATCTGCAGAATAAGAACCCTGGTGTCATAACCACTGATCGCCAGCTCGTTGGTCTATTCCTGTGTCATAACTTCGTTTCTCGACCGCTTAGAACTGTTAGTTCAGCTCCAGTTTCAAGATATTCCATGAAAACCCCATCTCCGTGTCAAGACTCCATATCAGAGCTCCATGTCAAGATTCCTCCTGTTTGCTGTTCAATGTTCACGTCCGTGCCAGCATCCCCAACTCAGTCTCCGTGCCTGTGTCCTGCACTTGGGTTCTCCTCAGTCGCTCTGTGCAACATTAGCTTTTTGAGCACTTTCTCCCTAGTAATAGCAACTGCATTCACATCTCTCCCCTCATACACTTCAACACTTGGCACACTGCTAATGTCTTCCACAGTGATGACTGATGCAAAATACTCATTTAGTTCATCTGCCATCTCCTTGTCCCCTATTATTATTTCACCAGCTTCATTTTCTAGCCATCATATATCCACTCTCAACTCTCTTTCATTTTTACATACTTGAAAAAGCTTTTACTATCCACTTTGATATTGCTTGATAGCTTGCTTTCATATTTCGTCTTTTCTCTTCTAATGTTTTTTCGTTGTTCTCTGTAGGTTTTTAAAAGCTTCCCAATCCTCTATCTTCCTGCTAATTTTTGTTTCGTCGTATGCCCTCTCTTGCTTTTACATCAGCTTTGATTTCCCTCGTCAGCCACAGTTGAAATATTTTGACATTTGAGCATTTCTTTGTTTTTGGAATACATCTATCCTGCACCTTCCTCATTTTTCCCAGAAGCTCACGCCATTGCTGCTCTGCTGTCATTTCTGCCAGCAGCTCCTTCCAATTTACTTTGGCAAACTCCTCTCTCATACCACAGTAATTTATTTCTCTCCACTAACATGCTGCTACATCAGACTTTACATTCCCCCTATCAAATTTCAAGTTTAACTCAATTATTTTGGGATCATTGGCTCCTATGTTGGCCCTGACTCCAGACAACATACTCTTTGGGTCACTGAGGCATGCAAGCTTCAAAATTCTATGACAAGGTTGTGGTCCTCTTGGGAGATTTGCTGTTAATGCCTGCAAGAAAATGAATTTCAGGGCTGTATATGGTGATGTATATCTGCTTCCATGTCAAAGTTACTTTGAACTTTGAAGACCAGCTCCCTTTTATGACAAGAAGCTAAACAAAACTAGTAGTTGAAAGTTTAACTTACTCAAAAGCAACATTGATGTTCACAGCTGCTGTATTTAGAAAGCTTCACTTGATAAAAACGATAAGACCTGGCTCAGGTCACTAAATATATATCAAATCCCTCTCTTGCTAAGCAAAGATTTTTAAACCAGAGTATCCCTATGGATCAGTTTTGAGATCAGACTCATAGTAAGCTTCTTCTTGGGAGCAGACTATCACTCCATCCGCCATTCCAGTAATGTACCAATGCTAGAAGATTTTTCTTTGATTGAATGCTCAAGTAACTCATTGAGTACTTCCTAATCCCAATGTAAGGGTTTCGGTGGTGATTTTCTTTTTAGACTTCATAGGCCCTGGGATTACATAGAAACACAGAAAACATAGAAAACCTACAGCACAATACAGGCCCTTCAGCCCACAATGTTGTGCCAAACATGTCCCTACCTTAGAAATTACAAGGCGTACCCGTAGCCCTCTATTTTACTAAGCTCCATGTACCTATCCAAAAGTCTCTTAAAAGACCCTATCGTATTCATCTTCACCACCGTTGCCGGAAGCCCATTCCATGCACTCACCACTCTCTGAGTAAAAAACTTATCCCTGACATCTCCTTTGTATCTACTCCCCAGAACCATAAACCTGTGTCCTCTTATGACAGCCATTTCAGCCCTGAGAAAAAGCCTCTGACTATCCGCACTATCAATGCCTCTCATAATCTTATACACATCTATCAGGTCACCTCTCATCCTCCATCGCTCCAAGGAGAAAAGGTTGAGTTCACTCAACCTATTCTCATAAGGCATGCTCCCCAATCCAGGGAACGTCCTTGTAAATCTCCTCTGCACCCTTTCTCTGGCTTCCACATCCTTCCTGTAGTGAGGCGACCAGAACTAAACACAGTACTCCAAGTGGGGTCTGACCAGGGTCCTATATAGCTGCAACATTACCTCTCAGCTCCTAAATTCAATTCCATGATTGATCACATTGCTGTTTCCAAAGAATTCGCAACAGAATAGGTAAATAGGTTATCAGAAGTATATTATTCCACGGGGGCAGCCATTTTTCTCCTCCTGGTAAGTCTTTAACCATTGTATAAAATAACACACAAAGTATTGTAAGATAGATCGGTTTGAATATAAAGTCAATCAAAAGTCATAAAAATATGATAGTATAATGCCATCATTAGCAGTGAATAGTCTATCTACAAATATAAAGTCTTAAGAACCATGTTATATAAAATGTTACCCATGTTCAAATGTAAATATGTAATATGAAGTATGTGAGTGAAAGACATTTGTTGACTTATCTCTCCAAGGGATTGTGTTATTAGACTGATTATTCATGCATCCCAACCCCCTCAAGATGAGGTTGGAAACATCCAAACCTGTGCACAACATTATTAATCAGTTCTGGGAAAAGGAGAGGAGCAAGAAGTACATGATTATGGCAGTCCCTGCTCATCACTCTTCCAGGGTTAGCAAACTAGTGGAATGGATAAAAGATGAGTACAAGGCAGTGTATAGCAAAGCAGTCATAGTAGAAATAAGCTATTGTAGTGCAAGTCAGGTATTAGAGTTAGAGGATTCTTAGGCGTGGAGCTGTTATACAAAAAGCAGAAGTCACCATCCCTGCAGGCTTCAACACTGCAGCAAAAGGAGCACTATAAAGACAATAATTTCATTGGTCAGGGAAATTGTACATTCAAAAACTGCAAACACAAACTGTAACACCATTTAAAGTAGTGCCAATCCACCCAGAAATTCTATTCACTGCTGTGGAAGTTAAACTTGCAATAGCTGGAAAGTTCTTAGCTATTGTTTCAGCTCAAGCATTAAGCCAGCCAGGAGCTCAGTAAGGGTCTGCAAAGGAAACCTGAGAAAGGAGATGTGTCACTCATCTGATTGTGTCAGTTCAGTTACTCTAGTAGTGTATTGACAAATATTCTTTTGATTTCAGTGAGTTTCTTTTTGTCATTGTGGATAACCATCCAGTCCTTCAGTCCTTAAAATTGGACTTGCATTTTCTGATACATAGCAATAATTGAAGGCTTGTTTATGCGTATAGCGTCGGCTATTGAGGAGTAATAATATCAGTGTAATCTCAAGTTTTAGCAATATTAATTGGTCTCCAACAGTAAAATTTGTTATAGGCTTGGCTCCCCATTTTTCAACTTGTTGTCAAGGTCTATCATAAATATAATTAGGTTCGTAAGTACACTAATAATTTTGAAATAATTTTTGTTCTAGGGTATTATTCACACCATAGCTGGAACAATCCACAACTGTTTGATTAAGACCAAACAGAAAAGCTGGGTAGATTTAATAGTCTCTTAGACTAAAATCTCCAAAAAAACCTTATTTATCGGGGTCTCTCTTCCCACCATTAAAGACATTTACACCACACGCTGCATCCACAAAGCAAACAGCATTATGAAGGACCCCATGTACCCCTCATACAAACTCTTCTCCCTCCTGCCATCTGGGAAAAGGCACCGAAGCGTTAGGGCTCTCACGACCAGACTATGTAACAGTTTCTTCCCCCAAGCCATCAGACTCCTCAATACCCAGAGTCTGGACTGACACCAAACTACTGCCCTCTACTTTGCCTATTGTCTTGTTTATTATTTATTGCAATGCCTGCACTGTTTTGTGCACTTCATACAGTCCTGGGTAGGTCTGTAGTCTAGTGTAGTTTTTTGTGTTGTTTTACGTAGTTCTGTGTAGTATTTGTATTGTTTCATGTAGCACCATAGTCCTGAAAAACATTGCCTCATTTTTACTGTGTACTGTACCAGCAGTAATGGTCAAAATGACAATAAAAAATGACTTCACTTGACTTACTGGACTTAATTAGTTTTGGTTGACCAGAGAAGAAAACATTTTTGTTTGTTTCTTATCTTCTGCTTCAGTGTATCTTTCCATCTTATCTTCCTATGCAAAAACCAGATCAAAGGTTTTACTGAACCATTTAAAATGTAAACCAATAATGTCAAAAATTGTCATGCTACCTTGACAATTAACAATGGAGTGTAATTGTGGCCATAATTGGAGAAATGGAAACATCTAAAATCTTTGTAGTAAGATGAGACATCTGGTTGAAGTAGAAGACTCTTTATTAAAAATTAATTCTTACCACGTTCTAGTCTAATGGTTTCAATGCTATGTTTCTAAAAGTGGGGCCAATGAGGCCTTCCATTGGACAAGGTCAGCCATTGATGTTGTGTCGGAGCTGTCTATGTGATATGCAAGCCAGTAAGCAGCTTGGGCAGTAAGATATGGAGAGCAAGCTGTCGCCCATGGAGAAGGCTCTGCCTCCCCATGTAGCTGATGAACATAAAGGAATGGCAGAGACCGATACAGTGGCATTACTGGAGTTGCCAGTCAGCGTTGAACTGAACGGAGGAATGTCTTAGGGACTCTCAGCATTTACTCCTAAAACCTTCTCCATGCATGTGTATAGCCACGAGCCACTAGAGGTTTGAGGTCAGATTCTTCCTTCTCCAAGGTGAGTAGCCAATCACAGCTAATGAGCCCCAGCTGCCCAAAGTAGCCATCTTTGCCCCTTCTCCTGTCTGTAGAAACAATTCCAGTGGGCTTGGTCGCTAAGGCACACGTGAAGGTCAGGAGCTCAACTTGGTTGACAGAGGCTATTTGAGACGCACACCATTGGGAGCTTTTAACAGGTAGTGTGAGCAGATCCCTACTACCTCCCCTGGCTATAACAACCCTAATGAATCAGAATGGGGCCATTCAATGAAACAACATTTTTGATACTTTTCTTCTGGTATAGAGGGATCCATCAGAAGGAATTCCTACATTAGTTTACTTTTAATATGTGGACTGGAATCTTTCAGTTTTGCTAAGTGTTTTTAATCATTTCTGACAATGATTCTTTGTCTTTCCATGTATCTACTGTATGTTCATTTCATCTGCAATGAGGTCAGAGTATATGTTTAAATGCACGGGAACAATCACTTTGCCAGAGGCAAAGATCATGGGTTCCTGTGTATTAGTTCACTCATCACCAAGGGGTAAGGACAATTTGGTGATATCTAAATTAGAATCATCATTGATCTTGGTGCTTTTTATCTAATATTCTCTGAATCTTTAAGTTAGAGAAGTCAAAGCAGATGAGGCAATTTCCATAGTAAATGCGACTTTATCTGTTAAAAAAGAAAATGGTAAGTAAGGCAGCACTGAATGACATTGTTATAAGAATAAATATTAAAAGTATTGTCCCTGTGCAATGTATCTATGAGATCTTCCTCAAGTAAACAGGAAGTTTTAATTTCTTTGTAAATCTAAATGTGGTTTATCATTTCAACATATTTCAAAACCCCCTTTCCCTTCGGGTGTAGGGGTTCTGTGGCAACCCATATACCAGTCTAATATAAGGTTCCGCTCATTTTGGTGGGATAAATCCAGCTGGGGCAGGTTTAATGTTATTAATGAGATAGGTTTACTTGTTTCCCCACATGATCCTGACTACTACAGTCCTACCATTGATAACCTTGGTAAGGAGATAAGGATATTTCCATTTAGGATGGAAACAAGGTTCAGTATTATTTTTATGGAATTTCTTTTCTTGGACCTAATTCCCTTTTTGTGGTATCCAACTGTCTCTTCAAGTTCTTTAACTTTCTCTAGAATTCCCATAAACACTCTCAATTCCTTGAGGAGAGTTGTATTGGGCGTAGGTTATGGTTGGCCTGACTTAGCAATCGGAGTGTACTTGGGAGGATATTGTACATTAAGTAATAAGGTGTGAAATTCTTGTGTATGCTTGTTTTCACAATTGCATTTGGTTTACTGACAGTTGCACCTGAGGGACAAGTGCAGCCTACTTTTGACCACTAGGGGAGACCAGTTTTGCTAGGCCTCGCATAATCACTCAATTCCTTTGCTGCACCATGACACTTGCCTGTGGGTGAAATGGAGTGCTGTACTCCACTTGTAGGTCTGTTTGTCACACATGACTTGAAAGCCTTTACCAATGAAGGAAGACCCCAGTCGGCATGTATACAGGCTGGGATCTCAGTGCGTAGGAGTTTTGGAGTGCTGTAGCGGTTGTGACCTCACTACAGGAAGTCATGAAGACTAACTACATACAGTATCTCCTGTACAATGATCAACTTTTACAAGAATATGTCTATTAGGTTTCCAATAAGATGGGTTACCTAGGGATGCTGGAAATGGGGCTATATAATCAGTTTGTCACACTTGCATTGATGAAGTTTGTTTAGTTTGTCTGACAGTAGGAGATCTTGTGACTACTCCTTTATCCATGGATTATTTACGATTAGCAACACATTGCTTACAATCACTCAACATATAAGGCCATCACTATATCACGGTTAACTTCATATGAGTGTGTTGTCTGAATCTTTGGTGGACCTCTTGAATCAGGGCTTTCTGCTTGTGGACAGGAGGTGTTTGCTTCACTTTATCAGGATGAGAAACACAAACTTTACCTTCACTGTCAGCTTCATATATCATTTTGGAAATCCTTTGGAATTGAGTTTAGTAGTATCTAGGAGAATTCTTAAACGTTATCCTGATAATTTTTTATGTGTTGCTTAGTTACGACCGAACATTCTTTACTAAACCTTTACTATAGTTATGCCCATGCCCAAGACAAGTTGGTCTTGCTTATTCATCGACTAGTTTATTAGCAGTTCTGAGTATGAGGCCTGAAGTATATCCTGGGATGTGTAATGTTGGTACTAATGGTTAAGTCAATAATAATTCATAAATATTCTTCCATGTGGACAAATGTGGAATCAGTTTATCTCTGTGTGTACTCCATCCAGAAGTTGACATGATGGGAAAATCTCTTTTGACTACCTTCTTCTCATAATTAAAGTCAGTACATATCAAGATGGATCTGTTGTATTTACTTGTTTTAGACATAATTCTAGGGCTTCGGTTCTGCAAATTGAGCTGCTTGATTCCCTAAAGGATGTGCTTTCTGGAGCTGAGTATAGTGCTCTAAAGGATGCCATACTACATTGGGTCATGGAGAAGATAGTTCTGCATCTTCCATGACAGATAAGGATTGTAAGTCATAACCCTCAGGAATGTATTCCCACTTTAACGTGTATTTGCCATTTCCCATATCTAGTTATAGAAGCTCTCCATTCCTTTGTTGGTAATTTGTTATCAATTTTCAAAGCCTCACACTCTATTCGTATAATAATTGCCTTGTCCCTTTGTACCATTCTAAGGCAGCAAATTTCTGTTCTGTTGGGATGAGATTATATGAGGCATTGTGCATGGGAGCTTATGTTTCTTCTCCCTCATCATTGTAGATGGCCGCAGTGGTTTTCAGAGAAACATAAATTTGCAGAACAAACAATTTTCTTAAGTCTCTTTTCCAGAGGTCTATTGCTTACTGAAATGCATTCAACAATTTCTCTAGTGCCTCATAATTTCTTGGGGTAAAAGCTAAAGGCTCTTTGTTTTTCGGTGTACATCTGAAGGATAGTAGTTTTGATAATTGAGCATAGTAAGGTATGACAGCTCTAGCATAATTCAATATATCTATTGTTGGTTGTAAGGCATTTAGGGTCTTTCAATATCTACTCATGCAACTTTTTGTTTATATTCAGGGGCTAAACCATGTCCCTGATTGATAATTGTCATACCTAGGAAATTCAAAAGAGTTGAGATTTTATTTTAATGTTAATTAAATAGCCTCTTTCAGTCATCCTTTTAATGACAATCTCAGTCTGTGTTGAATGTTTGTCCAGTGCGGCAGCGATGCAGTATATGTCATCAATATATGCACAATTGTCTGCTATTCCCTGTAGAGACTGAATGCCTCTTGTAGAAAATATTTGCGGACTATTCTGAAAACCTTGTGGGAGTTTGGCCAACTGATACAGTGAGCATCAGGTTCTGTTACTTTCAAGAACTGGGTGTGACCAGAAGTCATTGGCTAGATCTATACAAGATTTATATGTTTTACGGGTCAAACCTTGCAGCATTTGTTGTAATGACTGTTGCTTGACTGAATTAAGTTATGTGTACTTAATCAGGATGATCAGTTGATAACTAATTGACATTGTCCATCAGGTTTTTCTAGGCCGAATGTGGGCGAGTTAAATCGAGGAGGTACTTTTATTAAGACACGTTGTTTATAGAGTCAGTCTACAGTTTCCTCCAGGGATTACTTCCATCTATGGTCAGGAACATGCCACTGTTTCTGGCATAGGAAAGGACTGCATTCAAATTCACTCAGTTCAATATCAACCATCCCACAGTGGATAGGATATTGTTGTAGGTGGTCATAATATTTGTACAAAATACATTACAATTTTGCTCTGGTTGTTTTATCCTGATGACAGTCTAGCTATGTCAGAATATGTCTCATTCATATGGCACATTATATCAGCTGTTGGTTTGATTATAGTATGAATCCAACAGAAAGCATCCGGTGTTCCTATTAGAAGCTATAGTTTATTACAATAAGGGGCAAGCTAGTGCAAAGAATTTAGAGCTATTTATATTGTTTGTTTAATCCTGTATATCTGTACAGGAAATTTATAAGTTGGACACTCTACATTGTTTCAGAAGTTTCAAAGGTACATTTAACATCAGAGAAATGTATATTTCTGTACATCCTGAGAGGCATTTTCATTGCAACCATCCATGAAAACAGAGGAGTTCCCCAAAGAATGAACGACAGTCAAAATGTCAGAACCCCGAAGTCCCCCTCAGCTCCCACCTCCCGTGAGTAAACGGCAACAAGCAACAATTCCTCCCTCTCCCACTGGCAAAAAAAAGCATCAGCAACTGCCACCGAGCACTCAAATGTGAGCAAAGCAACAAAAAAACACATTGACTTGCAGTTACCGAAATACTTAGCATTTCACCCAGTATTCAATATACCACAGGCTCTCTCTCTCCCTAATAAGGGAGAAAGAGGTGACTCTGTTTTCACAGTGAGCAGGGAGACATAACAAACAACTCACTGGTTTACGATGTTAGAAATCTGACACGTCGCTTTTTTCAAGCTCTGTGCCCAACGATCACAAGTCTCTGGGCACACAGCTGCAAATATCCCGACTCCTCCCATGTTTCCATGTATACCTAGAATTTTAATATTCTCTGTGTTACGTTCCCCGTAACTGGGTGACTTACCAGCAAAGATAGAGAGGTCCGCTGAAGTCTGATGGTACTATTTTCAAACGTTTTTTATTTATAAAGGGGCACAAACGTATGGTTAATACAAAACATTCAGATCATATATGTCATCAATACTCAATCTAAAGCACAGGTATAGTAATAATCAATCAGAAATAAGCTCTATTGTTGTCTAGGGGATAATACTGAGTCCAATGGAAATATAAAAGTCACTCATAAATCTGCAGGCTTTTCCGTTTGGGAACCGCTGACATTTCACGTGTTGGAGAGAGGGATTGGTGAGAGAAAGGAACACTTGCCCGTTGTCTTTGCGAAGCAAATCCCTGCTGTTAGTTAAAAACGGTTTTTCCTTTGGTTTCAGCCACAGACTCCCGATCCGGAATCTAACGCACGTGGCTTCCTTCAAAATGGCTTCCCGCTCCGACGGGAAGCACTATCGTGTCTTCTTAGTGTGTCTCCTTGGTGCGTCTGAGGGGCCGCCTCGGCAGCCCACCTTTTATCGGGACTTGCAGGGTTGTAGCTGTCAATCAGGGTGGGGTGAGGCAATCTCTCCTCATCTCCCAGCCCACGTTGCCCTGAGGGTTTGCACGTAACCCAGTCCCCATTCCACAAAGGTGTCTCCAAGAGACAATGGCCATTTCCGTGGCTTTTGTCTGGCTGAGAGGCCAGACCACATTCCAAAACCTTGAGGCCTCTCTCTCAAACTCCTGAGTCCAATTCAGCACGTCGCTCTCTCTCTTGGGTCATTGACACCCCCCTTCACTAGGGCTCTTGCGATTCTCACAAAGGAGGGGGCTGGGGTCATAACACCTCCCCTCTTAAAAGTTTTTTACCAGCGGTTAAAAACAAGTTGGTACAGAGTCTCACAGGATTTTTGAATCTAACACAATACACAAGCTTTTCTTTTCACAGAGTACTACCGTTATACATTCAAGTCAGTATCTAAACAGGTAACAATTAGTGTCCTTTTCTTTAATATCTTAACATCGTGTACTGTACTAAAGTCTTGTAGCATCAAACTTCAGCTCAATAACCACCTATTTATTTATTTTCTTCAGCAACAAAACTAAGGGGGTGTGATCTTAGCTTAGGTGCATCTACAAAAGTTTATGCAAATACTAATCGTTTCGGTCGTGTT
The DNA here is from genome assembly GCF_048418815.1 of Hemitrygon akajei. NCBI lineage: Eukaryota > Metazoa > Chordata > Chondrichthyes > Myliobatiformes > Dasyatidae > Hemitrygon > Hemitrygon akajei. The sequence goes on from NC_133128.1 coordinate 57,352,299, forward strand.
ACTTCACCGGCAGGTCTCCAAAGGGGTTGTCTTTATTATTCACAGGTTTTGGCGCAAACCCATACAACCGGCTTTGCTGTTTAAAAATGGCATTTCTATTAACCATCGCCTCTTTTCCGGTGAGTCCCCCCGTGGGGAACTTGAGTAATTTGGCGAGGTACTCTCCCACCTTTCCTTTCCACAAGGGTTATTCTCTTAACTCCGTGTCCCCAACCTAGTCCATCATGGGAATTTCCACCCAATTCTTTAATGCTACACAGGTAGTTAACCCTTTTGTCAAGAACATGCAGGCTGATGTGTTTCAGTTCGAACCTTTCCCTCCGGCCGCATTTATTTTTCGGCTTCCTCACAGCGCTTTCTGGAATAACAATAGCGTGTGGGGCACCTTTACATTCCAAATCAACCTGTAATCGATGCGCAGGCATCAATCTAGACTTTAATTTTTTTTCATTCAATTTGGGAACTACAGATTTACCGTTCTCCTCCACAACAACAGTTATCTCCCCATTCATAAACTCCACATTAACACTGAACACCCCCTTCAGCACAACCATCGGGGAACTCACACTTCCCAAGGTTAACCCTTTCTTCCCCGAACCAAGTCTATCTGATCCAAAAGGACGGCCGTCTCGTCCAGCTGAGTCAAATACCTCAGATTTTTTCTGAGCTCCATGACTAGGTTCAGGACCACGTGCATCCCCATCTTGGACACACTCAAACGGGGCATTGGCCTCTTCCAGGCTTTCAATACCCGTACCCTTTTCAAATTCTAAATTCCCCTGATCCTCCCAGTTACTCTCTGGGTAACTCACTTCCGGAGTAAACTCAACCCCGCGGGCTGAAACAACCTCATCTGCCAACCCAGCAGACTTCTTCAAGGTAATGGCATCCTTTTCATCTAGGACTGCCCTCATTTCATTATCGGGAACACCTTTAGAATTTTCAACTTCTTCAAACAGTTCTGCCAAACCAGACAGATCATCCATGTCCAACCCTGGACCTTTTAACAGCTTTATCTGTTTCTCATCTTTATTTCCTACCTCTAGGACCTTTTTCTTCGCTAAGGGAAGATCTACCTTCTCTCCCTTACCCCCTTTTACGTTACTATTCCTCGTTTTACCACCCTCGAAACCCTCGTGGCACAGGGTCGGTAAAGACGTCTGGGCCAAATCAAAACTGGCCAATTTTAAACTGCTCTCGTTCTCAGCTGCCGCTCTCGACAGGCTGCGAGTGACCGTGCATGCGGGATAGCTCGGGGACGCTATGGGCGGGGCCTCAACACGCACGGGCTGGGTTGTCAGCTTCACGGCTGCACCCATCTTCCCACCCGCTAGGTCGTTACCCAGAAGGACGTCCACGCCTTCCCCCGGCAACTCCGGCAGGACCCCCAGTTCCACTGGTCCCGACACCAACTCACAATCTAGAAGGACCCTATGCAAAGGCACTACCTCGGTCCGGTTTCCTATGCCTCTCAGGGCTACCTCTCCCGTCCGAGGTCCAAATTTTAACACATTACGGCTAATCAAGGATAGCTCCGCCCCCGTGTCTCTCCAAATCCGTACGGGAATTGGTGGGTCCCCTTCCCTCAAAGACACGGTTCCTTCGGAACTAAATATCTCCCGCCCCTCCTGTATTCCATCTACCTGGGGCCCTCTTGTCGATTTTCTGATCGACGCAATACAGCCTATAGGGATAGCTGCTTTCCCTCTTTCTGGCTCCTTCCTCGGAGCAGGGCATTTTGATGCAATATGTCCCACCTTTCCACAATTAAAACAGGTTAAACCAGGAAATCTCCAGGTTTCCTGCCTGTTATCCTCACTTTTTCTGCTAGCTCCCGGCGGAGTTTCTACCTTAGCCGGCGGACTTTCCCTACCATTCCAACGGTCTCTCGGGTAACTTTTTGGCGAGGAAAACTTTGTCTTGTGGGTTAGGGCATATTCATCTGCGAACCTAGCAATTTCTGAGATGGACTGATTCATCCTCTCATTCAAATACATCTGGATCTCTTCCGGAACACAATCTTTAAATTCCTCAATCAAAAATAACTCCCTGAGACGCCCATAATTCTCGGCCACCTTTTCCGCGGTGCACCAACGGTCCAAGAGCACACCCTTCTCATGGGCTAGCTCGGTATACGTTTGATTCCACCCTTTCCTTAAATTTCTGAACCTTTGTCTATACGCTTCAGGTACTAACTCGTAACCCCGGAGTTAGTACCTTTACTTGGCCTCCTTTACTTGGTCATAATTCCCTTCCCCTTCCGGGGGCAACGCTGCATATGCCCGCTGTGCTTTCCCTCGTAACACACTTTGTAACAACGCCACCCACTGCTCTCTGGGCCACTTCTGATTCACTGCCACCTTTTCAAAAAGCAAGAAGTAACTATCAACATCCGTCTCCTCGAACGGGGGGACCAACCTCAACACCCGACTAACATCAAACCCCTCCTCTCTCTCTACCCCTTGAGCTCTTCGCTCTTGCCTTCGCCTGTCCAGCTCCGATTCATGGCTCCTTTGTTTCTCTTTCTCCTCATACTCTCTTTGCTTTTCCCCTCGGTCCTTCTCTTTCTCAGCTGCTTCCAGCTGCTTTAACTGGAGCTCATGAACCCGTTTCACCTCTAATTCCTTTAGTTTGAACGCCTGCTCCCTTTCTCTCTCAGCCCGTTCCTTTTCCTTCTCGGCTGCTTCTAGCTGCTTTACTTTAAATTTATGTTCCAACCTTACTTTCTCCAACTCTAACTGATCTGTCCCACTCACTAATATCTTTTCGGAGATATTTTCCAACTCCTCAGCTGCAAACACCTTCTTCCCAATGTAATACTGAGTTATGACCCTTCGCACTTCCCGCTTTTTCATTGATGACCTCACCTCTGTGAGGTCTAACCCTTTCGCCAGATTTACCAAGTCTAATTTGGTAGCCTTCCCTAGTGCCCCCGGAGTCGTGTTTCTCATAAATTCATCCACGTCCATCTTTGCTGGTTTCCTGTCTGGCTACCTGCGTAACCAGATTCAAGTTTGGACTTACAGCTCGATTCACTGACCCTCCCCTTTGGTTTCAAATCCTGAGACGAGTACCCCACTTGTTACGTTCCCCGTAACTGGGTGACTTACCAGCAAAGATAGAGAGGTCCGCTGAAGTCTGATGGTACTATTTTCAAACGTTTTTTATTTATAAAGGGGCACAAACGTATGGTTAATACAAAACATTCAGATCATATATGTCATCAATACTCAATCTAAAGCACAGGTATAGTAATAATCAATCAGAAATAAGCTCTATTGTTGTCTAGGGGATAATACTGAGTCCAATGGAAATATAAAAGTCACTCATAAATCTGCAGGCTTTTCCGTTTGGGAACCGCTGACATTTCACGTGTTGGAGAGAGGGATTGGTGAGAGAAAGGAACACTTGCCCGTTGTCTTTGCGAAGCAAATCCCTGCTGTTAGTTAAAAACGGTTTTTCCTTTGGTTTCAGCCACAGACTCCCGATCCGGAATCTAACGCACGTGGCTTCCTTCAAAATGGCTTCCCGCTCCGACGGGAAGCACTATCGTGTCTTCTTAGTGTGTCTCCTTGGTGCGTCTGAGGGGCCGCCTCGGCAGCCCACCTTTTATCGGGACTTGCAGGGTTGTAGCTGTCAATCAGGGTGGGGTGAGGCAATCTCTCCTCATCTCCCAGCCCACGTTGCCCTGAGGGTTTGCACGTAACCCAGTCCCCATTCCACAAAGGTGTCTCCAAGAGACAATGGCCATTTCCGTGGCTTTTGTCTGGCTGAGAGGCCAGACCACATTCCAAAACCTTGAGGCCTCTCTCTCAAACTCCTGAGTCCAATTCAGCACGTCGCTCTCTCTCTTGGGTCATTGACACCCCCCTTCACTAGGGCTCTTGCGATTCTCACAAAGGAGGGGGCTGGGGTCATAACACCTCCCCTCTTAAAAGTTTTTTACCAGCGGTTAAAAACAAGTTGGTACAGAGTCTCACAGGATTTTTGAATCTAACACAATACACAAGCTTTTCTTTTCACAGAGTACTACCGTTATACATTCAAGTCAGTATCTAAACAGGTAACAATTAGTGTCCTTTTCTTTAATATCTTAACATCGTGTACTGTACTAAAGTCTTGTAGCATCAAACTTCAGCTCAATAACCACCTATTTATTTATTTTCTTCAGCAACAAAACTAAGGGGGTGTGATCTTAGCTTAGGTGCATCTACAAAAGTTTATGCAAATACTAATCGTTTCGGTCGTGTTACTTCACCGGCAGGTCTCCAAAGGGGTTGTCTTTATTATTCACAGGTTTTGGCGCAAACCCGTACAACCGGCTTTGCTGTTTAAAAATGGCATTTCTATTAACCGTCGCCTCTTTTCCGGTGAGTCCCCCCGTGGGGAACTTGAGTAATTTGGCGAGGTACTCTCCCACCTTTCCTTTCCACAAGGGTTATTCTCTTAACTCCGTGTCCCCAACCTAGTCCATCATGGGAATTTCCACCCAATTCTTTAATGCTACACAGGTAGTTAACCCTTTTGTCAAGAACATGCAGGCTGATGTGTTTCAGTTCGAACCTTTCCCTCCGGCCGCATTTATTTTTCGGCTTCCTCACAGCGCTTTCTGGAATAACAATAGCGTGTGGGGCACCTTTACATTCCAAATCAACCTGTAATCGATGCGCAGGCATCAATCTAGACTTTAATTTTTTTTCATTCAATTTGGGAACTACAGATTTACCGTTCTCCTCCACAACAACAGTTATCTCCCCATTCATAAACTCCACATTAACACTGAACACCCCCTTCAGCACAACCATCGGGGAACTCACACTTCCCAAGGTTAACCCTTTCTTCCCCGAACCAAGTCTATCTGATCCAAAAGGACGGCCGTCTCGTCCAGCTGAGTCAAATACCTCAGATTTTTTCTGAGCTCCATGACTAGGTTCAGGACCACGTGCATCCCCATCTTGGACACACTCAAACGGGGCATTGGCCTCTTCCAGGCTTTCAATACCCGTACCCTTTTCAAATTCTAAATTCCCCTGATCCTCCCAGTTACTCTCTGGGTAACTCACTTCCGGAGTAAACTCAACCCCGCGGGCTGAAACAACCTCATCTGCCAACCCAGCAGACTTCTTCAAGGTAATGGCATCCTTTTCATCTAGGACTGCCCTCATTTCATTATCGGGAACACCTTTAGAATTTTCAACTTCTTCAAACAGTTCTGCCAAACCAGACAGATCATCCATGTCCAACCCTGGACCTTTTAACAGCTTTATCTGTTTCTCATCTTTATTTCCTACCTCTAGGACCTTTTTCTTCGCTAAGGGAAGATCTACCTTCTCTCCCTTACCCCCTTTTACGTTACTATTCCTCGTTTTACCACCCTCGAAACCCTCGTGGCACAGGGTCGGTAAAGACGTCTGGGCCAAATCAAAACTGGCCAATTTTAAACTGCTCTCGTTCTCAGCTGCCGCTCTCGACAGGCTGCGAGTGACCGTGCATGCGGGATAGCTCGGGGACGCTATGGGCGGGGCCTCAACACGCACGGGCTGGGTTGTCAGCTTCACGGCTGCACCCATCTTCCCACCCGCTAGGTCGTTACCCAGAAGGACGTCCACGCCTTCCCCCGGCAACTCCGGCAGGACCCCCAGTTCCACTGGTCCCGACACCAACTCACAATCTAGAAGGACCCTATGCAAAGGCACTACCTCGGTCCGGTTTCCTATGCCTCTCAGGGCTACCTCTCCCGTCCGAGGTCCAAATTTTAACACATTACGGCTAATCAAGGATAGCTCCGCCCCCGTGTCTCTCCAAATCCGTACGGGAATTGGTGGGTCCCCTTCCCTCAAAGACACGGTTCCTTCGGAACTAAATATCTCCCGCCCCTCCTGTATTCCATCTACCTGGGGCCCTCTTGTCGATTTTCTGATCGACGCAATACAGCCTATAGGGATAGCTGCTTTCCCTCTTTCTGGCTCCTTCCTCGGAGCAGGGCATTTTGATGCAATATGTCCCACCTTTCCACAATTAAAACAGGTTAAACCAGGAAATCTCCAGGTTTCCTGCCTGTTATCCTCACTTTTTCTGCTAGCTCCCGGCGGAGTTTCTACCTTAGCCGGCGGACTTTCCCTACCATTCCAACGGTCTCTCGGGTAACTTTTTGGCGAGGAAAACTTTGTCTTGTGGGTTAGGGCATATTCATCTGCGAACCTAGCAATTTCTGAGATGGACTGATTCATCCTCTCATTCAAATACATCTGGATCTCTTCCGGAACACAATCTTTAAATTCCTCAATCAAAAATAACTCCCTGAGACGCCCATAATTCTCGGCCACCTTTTCCGCGGTGCACCAACGGTCCAAGAGCACACCCTTCTCATGGGCTAGCTCGGTATACGTTTGATTCCACCCTTTCCTTAAATTTCTGAACCTTTGTCTATACGCTTCAGGTACTAACTCGTAACCCCGGAGTTAGTACCTTTACTTGGCCTCCTTTACTTGGTCATAATTCCCTTCCCCTTCCGGGGGCAACGCTGCATATGCCCGCTGTGCTTTCCCTCGTAACACACTTTGTAACAACGCCACCCACTGCTCTCTGGGCCACTTCTGATTCACTGCCACCTTTTCAAAAAGCAAGAAGTAACTATCAACATCCGTCTCCTCGAACGGGGGGACCAACCTCAACACCCGACTAACATCAAACCCCTCCTCTCTCTCTACCCCTTGAGCTCTTCGCTCTTGCCTTCGCCTGTCCAGCTCCGATTCATGGCTCCTTTGTTTCTCTTTCTCCTCATACTCTCTTTGCTTTTCCCCTCGGTCCTTCTCTTTCTCAGCTGCTTCCAGCTGCTTTAACTGGAGCTCATGAACCCGTTTCACCTCTAATTCCTTTAGTTTGAACGCCTGCTCCCTTTCTCTCTCAGCCCGTTCCTTTTCCTTCTCGGCTGCTTCTAGCTGCTTTACTTTAAATTTATGTTCCAACCTTACTTTCTCCAACTCTAACTGATCTGTCCCACTCACTAATATCTTTTCGGAGATATTTTCCAACTCCTCAGCTGCAAACACCTTCTTCCCAATGTAATACTGAGTTATGACCCTTCGCACTTCCCGCTTTTTCATTGATGACCTCACCTCTGTGAGGTCTAACCCTTTCGCCAGATTTACCAAGTCTAATTTGGTAGCCTTCCCTAGTGCCCCCGGAGTCGTGTTTCTCATAAATTCATCCACGTCCATCTTTGCTGGTTTCCTGTCTGGCTACCTGCGTAACCAGATTCAAGTTTGGACTTACAGCTCGATTCACTGACCCTCCCCTTTGGTTTCAAATCCTGAGACGAGTACCCCACTTGTTACGTTCCCCGTAACTGGGTGACTTACCAGCAAAGATAGAGAGGTCCGCTGAAGTCTGATGGTACTATTTTCAAACGTTTTTTATTTATAAAGGGGCACAAACGTATGGTTAATACAAAACATTCAGATCATATACGTCATCAATACTCAATCTAAAGCACAGGTATAGTAATAATCAATCAGAAATAAGCTCTATCGTTGTCTAGGGGATAATACTGAGTCCAATGGAAATATAAAAGTCACTCATAAATCTGCAGGCTTTTCCGTTTGGGAACTGCTGGCATTTCACATGTTGGAGAGAGGGATTGGTGAGAGAAAGGAACACTTGCCCGTTGTCTTTGCGAAGCAAATCCCTGTTGTTAGTTAAAAACGGTTTTTCCTTTGGTTTCAGCCACAGACTCCCGATCCGGAATCTAACGCACGTGGCTTCCTTCAAAATGGCTTCCCGCTCCGACGAGAAGTGCTATCGTGTCTTCTTAGTGTGTCTCCTTGGTGCGTCTGAGGGGCCGCCTCGGCAGCCCACCTTTTATCGGGACTTGCAGGGTTGTAGCTGTCAATCAGGGTGGGGTGAGGCAATCTCTCCTCATCTCCCAGCCCACGTTGCCCTGAGGGTTTGCACGTAACCCAGTCCCCATTCCACAAAGGTGTCTCCAAGAGACAATGGCCATTTCCATGGCTTTTGTCTGGCTGAGAGGCCAGACCACATTCCAAAACCTTGAGGCCTCTCTCTCACTCTCCTGAGTCCAATTCAGCACGTCGCTCTCTCTCTTGGGTCATTGACCCCCCCCTTCACTAGGGCTCTTGCGATTCTCACAAAGGAGGGGGCTGGGGTCATAACATCTGTCAGCTCCCTTAGATTATCACCTTTAATAATGTCAGAATTTAGCATAGAAATGTTCACAACTCTATCAAAATGTTGGATTGGATTTGATCTGTCTAATCTACATCCTACTCTAAGGTCTTCCACTTCATCATTCCATTCTCTGATATGAACAATAAAATGTTCATCATGTTCAATTTGTGGTGCTGTTGGGGTATGATGCACCATCAATAACTCACGCTGAGACTTAGGAAGTGAGATATCGGCTTTTATTGACTGGAAGAATAAACAGCACTACATCCTGGGGAAAATGAGGGAGAGCAGCAGCCCACAGTCGCCTTTATACAGGGGTCTGTGGGAGGAGCCACAGGAGCAGTCAGACAGGTATATCTAGTTCACCACAGGGTATTATCCCATATTTCTGCTATAATATCATCAAGCATTTGCCTGCAGAGCTACTGGAATCAGGATGTCAACCAACATAGATCTAAGCCCTATCCATTTTAGATAGCTATGGTACACACACTAAAGAAAGGTTATGCAATAACTACTCAATCTTCTTAGACTTGTTCACTTCCCTGTTTATCCCCCCCCATTGTGAGTTTAGTTGCCAATACACACTATTTGAGCATTGGGTCACCCTTTCCTACCAATTAAGTGATTCATCTAGCCAACAAAGTAGTTCAAACAAAGTTCATTTATATTCAGTGATATAAATCCAACATTTAAACCTCATAGTGGATTTCTATCTTATAAGACATTTCCAATTTACAAACCATTTCTAAAACACAGGTATAATTTCTATAAATTAAAAGACATACTCACAAGCTGCAGGCAATCGTCCGTCACGGAAATTGAAGGCAGAGGAATGTACTTCAGTTCATCCAATATTTCTGTTATTCTTCTTGACATTTCTGGACCAGAATCTGTCTCATTGTCTTTTGGGTAACTTCATATTTGTGATATTTTTTCGGATACCTCTTAACACAAAACATCTAAAAGCTTCTGGAGACAGTTTCTGGCTACCCACAATTAAGCTGACTCTTTGAGTACACAGATCTTCCAACTATTAACAGATCAGTTATTTAATATGCTAAATGATAATATCAAAATGGTCTGACAGCTTCCTTGAACTAAACAACTTCACCATCATTTGCATCTCTTGAACAATAAGCCCAGATGCTACAGACAGTGCCTGCTTACAAAGCTGTTCTTTTAATTTCAAACTGATTGCCATTTCCATTAAGCTCTGATGACTGGCTCCCATTTATGGTAAGAAGCTAAACAAAGAATATTAGATGGAAGTTGATCTTATTCAAAAACAACACATTGATCATAAAAGTTCACAGCTGCTGTGTTTAGAAAGCTGAGCTTGGCAAAAAAGAAAGGCCCACTGGTGCAGGACAATGAATATCTATCACACCTTTGCCCTCACTCTTCACTTTCTACAGTAATTATCCTCTTCATGATTCTCTTATCCAGCCATCCCTCTCCGCCACTCTTCTTCCTAGCACTTATCCCTGCAAGTGGAAGAGTTGCTACACCTGCCCATTCACCTTTCCCTTCGCATCCATTCAGGTCCCCAAACTGTCATTCCAGGTGAGGCAGCACTTCATCTGCAAACTCATTGGGCTCACCTACTGCATCTGGTGTTCCCGATGTGGCCTCTTCTACATTGGTAAGACCCATTGTAGATAGGGGGTTTGCTTTGTCGAGCACCTTCACTCCATCTGCAACAAGCAGGAGTTCCTGGTAGTCAATCATTTAATTCCAATCCCTACTCCCATTCCGACATGTCGGTACACGGCCATGATGAGGCCACTCTGAGGATAAAGGAGCAACACCTCATTTTCTGCTCTACTAACCTCCAATGCAATGGCACGAACATTGATTTTTCCAACTTCCTTTAATTATCCCTCTCCCTCTTCCATCTCTTCCACTCTTGCTGCCCTCTCACCTCTCCTGTACTTGCCTATCACCTCCCCCTAATGCCTCTCCTCCTCTTTCTCTCATAGTCCACTCGTATCTCCTCAGTTTCCTTCTTCTTCAGCCCTTTACCTATCACCTTTCACCTTCCAGCTTCTCACGTCATACCCTCTCCCCCACACAGCTGGTTTCACCTATCTCCTATCTCCTTCTACCACCTCCTTATGCTGGTTTCTTCCCCCTTTTTCAGTCCTGATAAACAGCCTTGGCCCAAAATGTTAAATGTTTATTCCTTTCCATTGATTTTGCCTGACCTGCTGAATTCCTCCAACATTTTATATGTTTTGCCTTCAAATTTATACTATTTCCCCTCCGCTTACTTTCTTAATCCGTCTTCTTCCCTTTCATTTCCAGTCCCGATGAAGTATCTCAGCCCAAACTGTGTGTGCCTGTGTGTTTGTGGATGTCCAGCATCTACACATTCCTTTGTGTATATAACCTTTTAGAGTTCCTTGAATCAGGAGCTATATCCACAGATTAGAGTGCTGGGATCCTGCTATTTAAGCAAGATGAACATGTACCTTTTAGCTGAAATGCTAATGATTCATTTGATCTATGTATAGTTAAGGATGGCCTAACAAATGTAAACATTTTTTGCTGTTTTTAGAAAGACAGCATTAGTTTTTTTTAGGCTACGTCAAGCCTATTATACTGACTGAATGGTTCAGACTTTGAAGTCCGCAAACAATTCTGAAATATCTGGTAAGTATGGATTTGCTTTTTGTAGATCTGCAGTTGTTAATTTTCACACAGAAATAAGAAGTAGGTTGGATGTCTGACATTATGTCCTGTGTAAGTCTAGTCTTCCTGAATAATATAAGAGTCACAGAGCTAAGTGTTCCTATCTTCCAAAATTTCTAAAAACCCCTTCCATTATCATAATGGATTTAACAAATTAACTCTCATCTTTAGTTATTAACCATTATTTTCACAATATCAACTAGTTTTGCCAAGGCACATAATTTCTAACATTTTTCTTAACATGAATATTGGATTGAATCATAGTTGTCTTCACTTTTGTACTGAGATGTCTCCTTTTCAAACCACTAGTTCACTGGTATCACTCTGACACCGCAGAGCATTTGACTCTTCTCCCTTGCACTTCCTGTATTTTAATTGGATTTCTAATGAATTTTGATCCTGGTGTTTATTGAAAATGCTCTATTATTGATCTTCCTTTTCATATAAAATATGAAAAGCTCTTCTCCTACTCTTCATGGAGCTATGTCTAGTCTCTACCCCTAATTAACTTCTGAGGATATTGTACCCAATTTATATGAACCATCTTTGTTTATTTAGCTTTTGCTAGCTTTTAATTTCAGGATACCTCAGCCAGATCTGTTTCGTAGCTTTTGTTGTGTATCAATGCAATACACATGATTTATTTTCAGCCTGAATTAAATAGTGCATCCATCTTCTTGAGCAGGGGTTCCCAAACACTTTTTTTTATGCCATGGAACAATACTATTAAGCAAGCTGTCCATGGACCACAGGTTGGGAACCCCTGTTCTTGAGTATATTTAAATTTTCACTAGTCCTACCTTTTCATAATGATCACTTAGCTGGTGTGTGCTCTTGGCTGTAATTGTATTGTTCATTATGTGTATTATTCCTTTATTCAGAAAAATAATATTTTCATTAAACTAATGATGGATGCCTTTCACTAACCAACTAAAACATATTTGCATTGTTAGCCACAGTTAGCATACACCTTGAAAGTTGATAATTTAAGAAAAACTTTCATTTCTGTTTTTACTGTGTAGTAGCCAAACTCAGTGCTGGTATTGTAGTTAAATATTATTAAAGAAGACAGCAATATTGAGTCTAAATACAAGTGACAATACATAAATACATAATGTTTCCTTTCTGGGACTAACATATAGTTGATAGGTTATAATGCATGTACTCAAATTGATATACTTCCTCCTGAATATTAAATGAGTACCAACAATGGTGCTTTTTTTCTAAAAAAAACTGCCCATTTTAGGGCAATTTATATTATGTTTTGCAAAATATATTTACTCACAACTTCATGTTTAGAATAATTACATTCTACAAAGAACAAGATGCTCTACTATCACTGGCTGTAAGCATAGATTATTTTTCATTAAGCACAAAATAAGGTTTATATATTGGTTTGCACTTGATATAGATACAGTGTGTTTTTGATTTTTAGAAATAAATGAAATAGTCATTTTCACTTAAAACAGGTTTTTATTCATGTTAGCAAATCCAAAGCAACACAAGCTAGTGGAGAGCAGTAAAAGTAGAAAAGTCCACTCACTGGAATATGTTTGTAATCACACACAAAATATACATTGGATTCATCAACACAATTTTACAAGTGGTGCAGCAGTACAGAGTGGGTTACAGCAACATAGAGCAAGGAGTAAGTTTGGCAGGAATTGGGTAAAACATCTATGAGCTTGTTTTTCTCATTGTTCAGAATTAAAAACTAAGCACATCATGAACCAGAACCTGTACCCAGAGTTTACTTCAGCTAGTGTGTATTTATGCACATAAGTGTGTGTTAAATGGGGGTGTGTTTGTTTTTAATGTTACTGCTATTGGAATGTGTTGACCAAGTTGGTAAAGGGTAAAGACAGGATCAATTAGAATGGCACATTGACACATATCAATATATTGCAATGATAGGCTTGTGTTATGTTGAAACTCTTTAGTTATTAGATTAGCTTTGGCTGCATGGTACTTCAACTGGACTATTATAGAACATTCAACAACTTTACCCTTTTGACCCCAGATTCTTTACATTTTAACAAAATTATTTACAGCTTCAAATCATAATCTTACCAATTTCAATTTGTTTTAAATACATTGCAAGTGATTGGGCACAATTATGAAGGAGTTGAAAAAGGACAGGCAATTATTGGGTTTATATTTACTTTTATAGCCATCATATAGTAAGGAGCCTCTGAAAGAGGATGTCCTGAAAACCAATGAAACAGCTTTCAGAGAGCACAGTGGACTGATATGGCTATAGATTAGTTTAGCCCTATTGTTCAGTAATGAACTGTTAGCAAAATATGGCCCATTAACAAAATGTATTGATTCCCAGTAGAATAAGTTTTTCAAGACTGAACATGTCTTCTATTTCATTTAGATAAAGTGGAGTAAACTATTTTTGGTAAAAGTGATCTAAATATTATTTTACTAAAAAGCAGTTTCTCCACTGATTACTATTCTTTCATTTCATCAGCAGGTAAATAAAACAAAACTATGAACAATTAGTATTCAAATTGGGATAAAACAAAAGCCCATAAATATAAGTTAAATACATTCTGTTAAATTGTTCTCCCTGCTGCTGTGTGCTGTTTTTCAGGGATTACTTTTGGGGCACTGAACGTTGCTTTGGCTGCATTAGATGCTTATTCCTTGAAACTGGAATGAATAGCATCTGTGATTTTTTAATGTGAAAATCCAGCCTAAAAGTAGATTGAGATAGTGACATTTGATAAATTTGGATATTGTGAAATAGCATTCATTGTTTGATTAGTTTGGGTACTTCTGTGCACTATTCCCATTTGGGTGGGTGACACTTGTACGGTGTCAGATGTGCATTAATTGCATCACTATTTGGTCAAAACACATCTCCACTATTATCACCATAATTTGGAGTTTTATGATGCACCAAAGACAGTCATTTTTTGCTTCTAGGAACATATTACTTGGTTTCTTCTTCTGTCATTTAAAGGGACACCTTGCTGAATCTGAGAAATTTGATGGACATATTCAGAACTGACTTCAGGCTGCTCAGACATTTCTCAAAGTCCATGGAGTGTGCTTGAACTAACAAGGAGTGATTACCCCAGAACATAGCAGTTGAGATACTCTGTGGAAACTGGAAGCACAACCTAGCAATCTTACGATGGCAGTAGGAACCGGGGAAGAAAGGAGCGTGGATCTGGAACTGACCTACATGAGCCACGGGATGAATGGGAGTAAGAGGACAAAGAACATTATCAGAAGGGCCAGTAGAACAACAACAGACTCTCCTCCCAGCAGGGCCTAGGAGAAAGAGATTGATCACACAGGCCAGAAGTGACTCCCTGATAGAAGAATCAACTCCCACATAGAACCTGCAAAAAACATTGTTCCCCAATCCGGACACAGTGATTGTCTTCATATTCTAAGCCTTATTTCTAAACATTATTTACTGATAATCATTGGAGAAAGAACAAAACAATCCCTTGCTGCCCCTTTGCAGGAAAACCTGTACTGATTATAACACCTCTGTGATCTTCAGAATGGCTCCCTACAATTGTTTTTGGTGCTGAGCACTCATTCTGACATACTGCATAATTATGTGAAATTATTTGTGAATAATTTAGGATATTCTCATTTGAAGAAGACAGTGGAGCCAGTTCCTGCCAGTTTGTTCTGTTGGTGTCCATAATGGGTATTCTGGCCACTCTGGGCATACAGGACATCCCTTCTGGCTGATGCCAATGTCGGCTCTTTCTCTCTGGGAGCTGTCATCCTCTGCCTGAAGCCTTAGTCCTTCACATGGCAACCACTTGGTATGCCTACAGTTTGACAGCCCAGAGGTACCTTTAAAGTTGGTACACACAGAAAATTGTTCGAAATATTTAAATGGTGTGTGGTTCACTGGGAACCATTTTAGCAGATGTTTATGGGCCTAAACTGTCCTGACAATGTCGTAGATGTCTATTCAGCTGATTTCTTGATTTTCTTAATATAAGGATACAAAAACGGTGTTTGTGGTATACAAAACTGGCAAGACCCAATTTGAAAGAATGATTGTTGTACGTGTTTCATTCAGGATGCAGAGGGATTGCATATGTATGTGCTCCGTTGTGTTAGTCCACTGTTAACTGGCATTGGGGCTCTTCAGATAGATTCATGGCATTCAGAATAGGACTGAGGCAGTACTGAGGCTTTGGTTCTTCAGCTTTCTGAATACCTTTGGATAATTCAGTGGGAATAATTGGAGAGATATTGTGGTGAAGAAAACGACGTGGATAGATTGTCATTCGGATCAAGTCAATCCATATTATTTAAAGTGAGCTCTTAGCCAGATCTGCATTATTTGAACAGAGGTTTAGATTACACAGAGTAAATTGTTTGGGTCCATTTACAGTTTAAATATATTTAATTCACTTATTCCAGTTTACTATGAATTACAACTTCAGAGATAAATGCTGTTTGAAGTGAATTTGGGGTGTAAGTGATACACTAGCTTTTTTAAAAATATATGGTTTTCAAAAATGCAAAAATGGTAAAAATGTAAGGCACAAAACAGCAAATGTAAGGCCTTTTTCCACGGGGTATATTATCATCACCAGTGGCCAATGTGAACCATGTTCATTACCCCCCTGAATGGTTTCATCTTGAGTTTTGTATAACTTGAGACATTTATGCAAATATTTTCTCTTCAAAAATGAGTGACATAGATTCAGTTTACAAAATTTAAACACCGTGCCACATCATCTGAATTACTCATCTAAATGCAGATACTCTGCACTGTGTTCCAACTGAATGCAGATATTGGCGGTGTTTATTTGTTACACCTAGCCTTTTGAGAGAAGCATTAAAGGGCTCTTGTTTAAAGTTCTGCAAATCAAAATCTCATTCCTCTGGCTCAATTTAAAAGACAAATTGTGAGGTCTCTTTCAGGCTTGGGGCCTATCAGTGCATCAGCACACTGTTCCTCTCAAACATCTTGTACCTTCTAACAAATGCTCATTAAGGCAACGGTGCATGGGAGGATATGCACCTCTTCCTCAAGTGTGCCTTATGCACTAAGTACAGGCATTGCCTTCAAGATATACCAATAATGATGCAATAGTCTTTCTCACTCATGCACATATAATAACCAGGTGCAGTCATTGCTGTCAGAATTATAAAATAATTAATATGTTTTAATAACTAATGATGCCAGTGAATAAAAGTTCTATTCAAAACTTGTTGTTCCCATTTTATGTCCATGGTAGATAAAGTCAATGCAGACAAAAAAGAATTTGCATTTGTGAAGTTGCTCACTTGCTTAACTATAGCACTGCACTCTCTAGAATGAATCACATTGTAACTTTGTGATTCATGTCAATTAGAATTAATGCAATACATTCATATGTGTTTCATTATTGATAAGTTATCCCTAAAATTTAATAGTTAGCATCAATATAAAGGGAGAAACATAGTATTATGAGAGATTTCGTCCATGAAATTTTAATTTAATTTGTTGTTTCTAAATCAACTGAGTAATTGGGGAAACCCCATAATATCTCCACAAGAGAGATACTCTGAACTTTTAATACTATTCCAAAGGAGCGGTTCACTTAGCACTGCATAGCATTATTATTCATCTACTGCAGTATCTAGTTATTCAGAACAAAAAAGTAAAATGGCAAAAGGTATAAAGGCAATGCATTTGTGTAGAATGCTAAATGTTTGAAATCTAGAGATCCTTCAGGTTTCCACAAATAATTCATCATTGTCATACTCTTAATATTATATTCCATCAGTTTTCATGCAAAATAAACACTAGTTATGGACTGTAGATCTAATAGGCCAGTCAATTCTCTGATTATATTTAATTGTCCTTGCATTGCAATTGGCTGATAGCAATGGAGAAAAGAATTATCTTCACTTTGCAGCTGATCAAAAGTACTCAGACTTCTAGATATACTGTTTCAACAAATAAAGCACATTTTAAACACCTGCACATTTCTAAATCAGGGCAAATTTTGAAAAATTCTTACAAATCAAATTAACATTGAGCATTGGCATGAGAGTAAAAAGAGATGAAAAAGTAAATAAAATAAGAATATTTTACAAGAAACTGCTTGAACCACTCTCTCATATTGGAGATTATCATACTGGAATCAGCTGTCAAATTGGAGTAACATTATGGTGGTGTATAGTTTTGATCTCCTAATTTAACTAAGGCTGTAATTGTCTAAGAAGCAGTACTGAGAAATTTCACTGGGTTGATGAGCTTGTCTCAGCAGATGATTGGTTTCCTAAAAATTAACTGAATCTGAGATGATCATATTAAAACAATGGATGTTGAGAATATTTCCCAGATAATGCCAGGATGTTTTCATTGTTAGGAGATTTTATACCTGGAAGTCAGAATTTCCTGATGCAGGAATGCCCATTTAAGTCTGAGATGAATAATTACTTATAGAAAGCTGCATATCTTTGAAATATTCTTCCTCAGAGTTATGAATGTCAAATCATGCATATTGCATTAAGGGTGTTTTAAGGATTATGGGGATTAGGCAGAAAAGTGAAAAAATGGGACTAGTGGTCAAAATGGCCATGGTCAATTTACAGTGATCGAACTGAGTAAAGGAGTTGTATTATCCACTTCTACTACTAATTCAATTGTTATTAGCTGTAGTTAATTTAATGGCTTAAATTACCAGCAAATAAAGCATAATTCTATTTGTATCTAAACTTCATGTAAGCAAATATGCTTTACATGACCTTTGACATGTACATAGCAGCTCTGCAAGGTGCAGTAGGAGTGGGGTAGGATAGGTGGAGCAGAATCTGTGACTACTGCAGACAGGAATGGTAATTTTCTATATTCAATTATTCATATCTGTGGACCTGACTGTCCTTTGTACTCTTCTATCAAACATTCACCATCATTTGCTGTCCCTCAGTTCACTGTTGTATTATGATTTGGCTCTCCAGATTTGAAGCGTTAATAGCAGAGACAAAGTGCAAGAGATATGTATGTGAAACAATGCAAGATATTTGGTAATTGGAGGTAAAAAAAATTGGAACTAACCTTTTCAATATTACTAAGTGAAATAGCTATTTGTGATACCATTTCCTGAAAACATATAGCAATATGCAAATGCTCAAATAGTTCATAACTTTCTTTATGAAGTAGTATTTATATATCTAGCACAATTGTTATTTATTTCTTCAATATGTGATAGTCATTAAAGCAATGGGCAACACAATTGACACTGAAACTAATGTAACCAGTGGCATAATCGGCTAAATACAACATCACTACCTGGGTCTAGCAATGATGATCATCTGCACCAAGTTACTGAACACCTCCCCAGGCATTCCTAGTACTGCATTCAGATTAAAGGAGGCTTTTGCTGTCAATCTTTTAAGTTGCAGGTGACCCCAAGTTTAAAATATCAGTCATAATTTGTGCTGCTGGTTATTATACTCCTGCCCTAAAATTTACCATTGACCAGGAAAACTCCTAGAAACCTATTCCTGTAAATTGTGTCTTAAAATTCAGTGTTAAGCACTACTGCCTTATGTTTAATTTGTTGATATTAAAAAGTCAGATCCTTTCTTATAATTTTACAGAATAGATAATCTTATCGCAGCTGTCTTTGGCAAAGTGACTGTGTCCTACATGATACAGAACTTGATCGGACCACAATTCAATTTAATTAGTTGTTTAGGACATTATCGTCAAGTGTAAAGGAGTCAGATAATTATCGTAGTTTTACTGAAATAGATAATACTTACATTTGAGAAATGACCCATCCCTGCCAGCCTTACTGAAATTCCTCAACATGTGACATTAGCAGGATTCAATCAGCCATGGCATGCTTCAAACAGCTTTCTGCATTTTACAGGCCTGCTTATTCCTTGTTGCACAGAAATATTTACAATACAATCTTTCAATCACAAAACTTTACAGAGACTCCACAGTTCAAGCAGAGCTTCATGGGATTGCTGACCACCAGAAACAACATTACCACAACCTAATTCAAAAACCAAGTTATTCATTCTGATGAACTTTCTGAAATAAGGAATAAAAAAATGTTAGCAAATTAGTTAATTGTTTAACTTTATATTAATGCTTTGCTCACAGCAAGAGAAAGAAAATGGAACTATCATTTTGTTTTACTAACGTGCTATGCTTTGGATTTAAATATTTTCTGAATATTTCGGTAGATGATGGACCAAGGTTACTTCCCATTAATATCTTGCAGGCTCATTTATTTTGGAATTCATCATGCCTGGTAAAAATATTTCCCTAGTTTATATGGAGGCAACACAGGTTGAAACATTGAGTGATGATTGACCTTTCCCCTCAATTCAAAGCAGTGGTAAATAAACAAATCCCTCAGCTTCTGATTTTGTATGTTGCATGTCTGCAACATCTGAACAGATATAGAGACCCCTAAAATGCCATAAATATTCATTTTAAGATGAAGATTAAAATTGAAACATAAAAGTTACAAACTTTACCTCACATATAGTTTAAAAAGAACATTTTCCACTGAAGAATATAGCAGTGGAATTAAGTAGAGCATCGATAATTGTTATAAATCTATTTTAACACAATTAAATCTATTTTATTTTGTTTAAGCTTCTGCTTTAACATTGGAATGCTTGCAATTTTTAGTCATTAACCTGATGTCAAAAGGATGTTGCTGCATATCTGTTGTTAAAGATTAAACAATAAATAAAAGATATCCACTTAATATACTGTGCTTTCAGACTATTACAGACAATGAAAAGAGTAGTGAATTAGCAACCTTTCTAAACCACATCCAAAAAAATTCAGACTTTCCATAAAACAGGCAGACAATTTATTATGAGCATCTTTGGAAACATCAGCATTTTTAGTTTTGGTACTGCTTTCTTCAGCGATAGATAGCTTTACTTTAATCTACATTGCTTCATGGTGTCGTGCTGCAACCGTAAGCACAGTGGAAATACTCACTTAACATGAAGTTGTGGTAATGTTGGAAAATGTGTGGTAGCTTCAAACAGTTGTGCAACTAAGTAACCATAGAGTCATTATACATACATAGCCAAGGGATCCCATTCCTTTTCTTGGAAAATACATCTAACAGAAGGGAATGAGACACTTCAATCACCAAAACCGATAGAAGAATATGGCAGATTTTGCATCACACATTCATTAGGCAATGATATGAGGGGAAACTAGAGGTTTGAGTGTAGAGCCCTCATATAAGGAAGAGGATATCTGTATCAACTGGTATCGAAGGCAACAATAAGGAAAATAATTTTTTTTTAATGTTTTAAAAAGGAAAGCTGTGGTAAAGTTGTTTCTGTGAAGTATTTATGCCAATCCCATCTTCAATGAAAGCTGTACAAAACCATATCCTGTACCAACTGTTAAACCAAGAAACTTGAAAAATATTAGACTTAACCTATCACAGCATTAAAAACATGAACCACGTTGGAATTAAATCAAACTATAGAATTCAAATTAGAGCTACACACCATTTTAATTTTTTTTGTTTTTTTACAGTTAAGTCATAAGCTATTTGCATCCAGTATTTTGGGCAAACTTTACAGAAAAAAATGTTTTAAATTGTTTTTGCACATTCTCATTGTGATTATAAATCAACTTCATGACCACAAATTGAACTAGTTGAGGAATATACTCACTGTTGCATGTTGGAGACTGTAACTCCCATTTGGATTGCTCCTTCATTCAGATTTACATTCAATCAATAAACCACCGGAGTAATGCCAAACTTGTTCATACAGAATTTTGAGATTACCATTTGTATATTATATTAATCTTATTTCAAAAGGTTAAACTAGTCTCTTTCAAACTCTTTTAGTATTCCAGTAAAATCTTTTCCTATTGTTGAACACCGCCAAGAATTACTTTTGCACTAGAAATGAAAAGTCTATATTCTTTCACCTTTTACCAACATCCATCTCTAGAACTGTAATGCTAAATATTGATTATATAGAGAAATTCAAAAAAGTTACAGTGCACCACAACATGTTATAGGACCATTATGAACTGAAAAGTGTATTAGTTCTTAATAAAGTGGGACAAAACGCTACCACTGCTCCCAAGTAATTTCTTATGTATGTACAGAGCAACTAACTGTCACAAGGAAAACTAGCATGGTTGAAAGCTAGCAATATAAGTATCTCTCCACAAGGGCACCCATCTCAAATATACACTAACATAAATTAAAAACAAACACCTTTAGCATCTGAAATGCAATTTTGCTTTATATCTCTTAAAAGATAATCATTATGGCCTGTTGAACTGATGCCCTGCGGACTCATTCCAAGAACATGTCACATGTTAATAAATTTGGAGTGACATGCATGCTCTGGCACTGCAGTGATTATTAGAAAGTCTTGTGTGTTAGTTCAGAGCTATTGGTTCCTGTTTATGATACTTAAAATTAATGTGTTACACCTAAAGCTTAACAAGCAGAGGTTTATGACCAATGATACTTCATTTCCTCTGTTCACAAAGTTCAGACCAAAGCCCATATAATACTCATACAGATTTGATTTAATCTCACTACATTCTATCATCAAACCTTATGGTCTTCTTGGAGGACCCTTTTGAAAGACATGAACACTTCGATTTTCTTCTGATCATGTTCAGATATTTAAGCAAAAACAGACATTGTGTTTTTAAAAATAGTCCAAGTTTTTTTTACAAGGGCAAGATTTTTATTTTTTTTACATTTTTAATAAATAAATTGAAATTGCAATCCATTTAGCACTGTGCATTTAAAAACAAACACCCTAATTGGCGTCATCGGTATCATGACATCATGAGTTTGAAAATTAGTCAGGCAGATCATTTCCTAACCTTGCAAGTTATGACACATAACTTGCAAATTGCTTTATCTTCTTGAACTGCAATGGGATAAATCAGTCGGAGTTTCAATAAACTACATGAATCTCTTTAATATTGTCTTGGTTGATATCATTGGTTGAAAATCCATGGCCGAATGGATATTTCCCCCCCCAAAAAATCTAGAGAATTTAAAAGCATTTTTTTTAACAGTTTAGTCTCTAGCAGGTGACAGAGGCATATTTCTTTAATTGGATAATTATATGACTGTTTTTGTTTACACATGTTAGATGGTGCAGACTGTTGATGACATTTTTACTTCAACAAATACTTTGAAAATATTCCACAAGCTTTTGCAATTCCAACAAAAAAAACTACTTTAATCACATTATTGAAGAAAAGGGTGGCATCAAAATTGCATTCTTTATTTTAGAGCAAATTGATTTACTTCATCAAGAATTTCCCCTTTAAACCAGACCGCTGCACATTGGTGCCTGAGCTTAAATATTGTGGGTGATTCATTAATATAAGTACATTTAATGATAAACTTGCTTCATACATCACCCCCAATATTACTCCAGTAAAATATCATCTTAATATAGTGAATGTGTCACTGGGCACCAACAAATATAGTGTTATGTTTTGCACTAATTATATGTCATCATTCAGACCCAAAACGAAGGGTTAGATCTGTGTGAATGTAAACATTAGCAAAAATGGCAGAGGAGAATTTTTTATACACAATATTTGAAACTCATGAGCAAATGTTGATCATTTTGTATCTAATACACCCTTGACCTTTTTCTATTCTAAAAGCTTCTCTAGCAATACTTTTTTTGTGCGGTGTCATGCACCAAGTTGAAATACAAATAATCTCCTCTTTCCTTGTTGTGGTCAGTTTCATATTATTAACATTTGTAAATTAGACAAACTAGAGTTGCTGCTAGCAGCCACAGCGATATGGTGACGCCTGCTAATCCAGTGCCTGAGTCTCGCATGGAACCTGGTCCTGTGAGGGTGAAAAAAAAGAAATAATGTTAAAATTTATTCAAAACTTAAAGTGAACTTTTATATTTGTTCTTGCATGTTTTATATTTATACTTGCATGCTTTTTTTCTCATGTGTTTGCATTCTTTTTGCCACAGGTTTTTGACTAACTAAGCAGAATTACACCCTTAAAATCAGGCATTGATGGAAGTTGTTGCTCCTGAAGCATGGCTCAACAATATAGGCATCATATGAAACAGGCACACTTATGAGAAACATCCTAATTGTAGATATGAAAGATTGTGATGTGATTCAATTAATACATAAAGTGCAAATTAAATTGAAGGTCATTTGACCAAGTGAGATATACTGAATAACACAGCAGTAGAAAAAATAGTATACTCAATTTATTATTAACTGCATTTTTTGTCAAAAATTTGGTCAGTATTGTTGTGTATTTACTATTCCAATAATATTTGAATAATCCTGTATATATATTGTTTGACAAAGCATTTTTGTTTGTTTAAATAAATCATTATGGGCTATATAAAAAAACTGCATACATCAACATGCTATCATGTGATTCATGTATGCCTCACTGAAAGTAAACTCGAACTACGCCTGTATTTTTGGACTCCCGTGAATCATTTGAATTAATTTAATGCTTTCCTAATGAAAGAAAAAATTATTTACCACATGTCAAGGAGATTATTCCTTATTCTGATTTCTAGTATAATCTTGTTGACTAATTTTGCTCTATATATTATTAATTTTCCTATTATTTTTATGATATCAGTAACAGCCTGGAAATATATTCTCTTCTAAGCTGTCAGAGGTTTTGCTTTGTGATTGTCTGCTTCAACAAAACAAAAAAGTATCCATGAGGCTGCACAGTTATATACTGTTATGTTCCATATTATATTCACCAAAATAATTTTATAATGAAATGACATTACACTGAGAATGGAGAAGGTAGGAATGCAAACAACATACTTTTGGTTTGAATTAACCAACATTTTAAGATGTTTAGAGAAAGTCCTTTTAAGAATAAGTACAATGTAAATTGGAGCTGTTCAAAGCCACCTGAAGCCCAAGGTAGTTGTTACCCATAATGCATCTTACAGGAAAATTTGCCACCTGGAGAATGACAAACCCATTTAACACAGATTTGTATGTTACATCATCACAGAAATTTAATCATAGTGATTCTATGTCATTTCACAATATATAAAAGTGAGTAAAGCAGCATTAGACATGAGAAATTGAGGAAGCTTCAAATCCATATCAACAATAAAGTTGAAAAATTAAAATACAAAAATACTCAGCTGATCAGGCTTTATCTGTGACGTGAAAAACAAGAATTTAAACTATGCTCTTTCATTGGGGCAGAGGAAAGTTAAAGTGAATAATTTATAGTAGCTATTCATAAGCTGACCATGTGATCACATTTTATTATTATGAGATATGTTCTTCAATATATCCAAGTTTGACTGGTTCCTAACAAAACGTTTCAATGACTGCATGATATTCTAAAACTTTCAAAATAATATTAAAACATCTGTCCAAATTATTTTAAAACTGAATCATTTAAGTACAAGAAATCTTGAAAATAAATCAAAATATTTTAAATCTCTAATTTGTCAAAAATTATCCATGGTACCTTCGTCTTTTCAAGTGTAACAGGCATGATTGTTCAAGTAGATTCCATACCTTAACTGTTATGAAATTGCCCAGCTCTATGGCTTTCAAGTCAAATCTACTGAATAGCTGCCAGCAATTTAAGGACTATACTGTATACATAGACTTGCTGAAATTCTAAACATACTGCCAATGATGTGAAGAACTACTTACACGTTTTTGATCTTGGTTTGACAAGCACGTACAAGATTTTTTATATAATTTCTTTTGTGCATCAATGTCATCACAAGAAGACATTGGATTGCATAGAGGGAGAGAGAATTTAAAGGAAGTGAGCGGAGGCAGTTGGCACATTTTGTGTGCCACACTTACCCAGGGGACATTGGATTGTGTACAGGGAAGGACAGTTTAAAAGAAGTGAATGGGGACAGTCAGCATATTTTACACACCACAGTTCCCCGATGAGACATTGGACTGTGCATAGTTAGAAACTTGGGAAGGTCCAATAAAAAGAAGATAGGTTTAAGCAGAGCAGCCATTGTGTGAGAGGGCTAGGGTTAGAGTGGGCATTTGAGGCTTTGGCATATTGAGACTTCAGTGAGACGAGGTGTCAGCCGTGGGTAGATTTTTTTTTGTTATTTACTCTTTCTTTCTTATTGCACATTTAGAGCAATGGAGATGCCAAGGAGGATAGTGGAATGTTCCTCTTGCAGGATGTGGGAAGGCAGGGAGACCTCCAGTGTCAAGAAGTGCATCCAGCTGCAGCTTCTAGTGGACAGTTTTAAGGAGTTTTTGCTGGTATTGGATGAATGCTGGATCATTTGGGAGGCTGAAGGGTTGATAGGCAGGATATATAGGGAGGTAATTACATCCTATGTGCAAGGCATAGGTAACTGGGTGACATCATGAGGGAGAAAGGGAATAAGCATTCGGAGCAGAGTACCCCTGTGGCCATTCCCCTCAACAATAGGTAATTCGAGCAAGAAAGTATGCTGGTCCTGCACGGAGGGGGTTTTAAACTAGAGTTGCAAGGGGATGGGAAACAGAACGCCAGAACAGAAAGTGGAGTGGTTGTGAAGCAAGATGATACTGAGCCTGTACACATAGTCAGGAATCAAAAGGGTGAGCATTGTGAGACTGATATTCTGAGCTGTGTATATTTCAATGCAAGGAATATTGTAGGAAAGGCAGATGAGTTTTATTTCCAGGCATCTTGGGAACGGCAATCTTGTGCAGCACGGCTCAATGGATACAATTAAATGTTTCCATTTCAGCCTGGTTCAGCTGAGAATCATAACTGCTTCTAACGTCGTACAGTTAATAAAGATATCTTAATGCGATTGAATAAACTATCACCGCATAACACCAAAGGAAACAGTGCCAACCATTGCTGTACTTCTTACCAGATTCCTCGTAACAAACGTGGCTGCAGGTTAGGGATACAGGTGCATTTTAAGAAAACGTGGTTTTAGATTCCCAGTATTGACTATCTTGCTGGAAAAAGTAGAGTCTCTGGTAAATAAAATTGAAGAACTCAAAGCTAGGGTGCTGTATCAGAGAAATATTAGTACCACGGATGTCCTTTGTTTCACAGAATCCTGGTGAACCCTTCCGTACCGGACGCAGTGATTCAGATTGACAGGTTCACTATTCACCATCAGGATAGGACTGTTGAGTCTCTCAAAAGCAGAGGTGGAGGAGTATGCCTCATGATCAACTCCTCTTGCACAAATGTGTCAGTGATGCCCCAGTTCTGCACACCAGACCTGGAATATCTCACAATTTAAGTGCTGTCCAAATTGTTGTTTGTTAGCTATATGAATGATCTGGATGATAATGTAGTAAGCTGATTTAGCAGATTTGTGCATGATACCAAGATTGAGATGTCATTGACAGAGAGAAGGGCAATCAAAATTGAATTGAATTGAACTGAATTTCAGTTTATTGTGTTACGCCTGTGCCCAACTCTGAGGGGCCGAAGGATCCAAAGTAGCCCCCTCCTTTTTGAGAATCGCAAGATCCTTATTAATTCAGGTCAGGAGACCCAGGAAATGAGGGAGAGACGTTTGGAATGTCCTGGCCCTCAGCGATACAAAGCCACGGAAAAGGCCATTGTCTCTTGGAGACGGAATTGTGTATTTGAGTACTGTACTTCATAGAATCCCTCAGGGAATGATCAGAGGGGGTTGGTTGAGGGATTGCATCATCCCGACCTGATTGACATCTGAGACTCTGTGAGTCAGGACAAAAGAGGGTCTAGGGAACAGCCCCTTTAGACGCACCAGAAGAAACGCTAGAAATCCTGTAACAGCATAATAGCGAAAGCCGGTGGAAAGCCCACGTGCGTCCTTTTCCATTTGCCCCAGAATTGGTGGGCCTTACCACGGAAGAACGGCTTTAGCTAAAACAAAGGAGAAATCAGCCCCAACGACTCTCGAAGGATTGACATCATAAAAGGAATGGGCAAGTTTTAAACTCTCTCTCTTGACTCCAACCAAAAGCTGCAGCTTGAATGAACCGAGTGACTTTTATATTTCCATCGGACAATACATTATCCCCTAGGCAACGATAGAGTTATTTCTTATTGATTATTATTATACCCGCGCTTTTAGATTTAGTATTGACGACGTACATTATCTGTATGGTTGCATTGATATTATTTTTGTGTATTTTTATCAATAAATACCATTAAAAATAGTACCATCAGACTTCAACGGACCTCTCTATCTTTGCTGGTAAGTGACCCGGTTATGGGGTACGTAACAATTGTCATTTAGAAACCACAACTGCAATGCAGTTAAAAAATGAAACAACGTTCCTCCAGAATGATTTCACAAAAACACACAACAAACCAGACTACACCAGAAAGTCCACATAACATTTGGCAATCCCCAAATCCAGAGTCCAGAGAGGCTGCTGCGTATTAATATTGCACTACTGTCTCAGTGCGTTCCCCAGAAAGGAACTCCAAATCCACCAGACAAAACAAGACTACCCAGACACACCATCAGGAGACCAACTCTACTACCCAACAAACCAAAATCTAAAGTTACAAGACCTACACAAGACCACATAGTTACTTATAGTTACAACAGTGCAAACAATACCATAATTGATTAAAAAAACAGACCATGGGCACAGTAAAAATAGTCCAAAGATGTTAAAAGACTATAAGTTCAAAAGAAACCACCACACAGTTTCCACAAGTCCTCAGAGTCCCAATAGACTCGTCATCCCATGCAGGCAGCAGAAGGGAATACCCCCGCTATGGCCTTCCTGGAGATTTCCAAATGTTCCTCCATGCTCCCAAGTCTGATTTTAATCAGATTAGGATTTGCACAGCATTCCGCTTGACAAATAACAGATATCAACTCCGGACAGGCCGCTGCAAACTGCGTTTCACCGCCATCTTGAAGTCAATTTGAAAACTTGCAGTGGGATATGGACCATCTGGAAAAGTGAGCTGAATTGGGCACCTTGGTTGCACACTATTTAGCTCAACGTTATTACAGTTCAGGGTTTTGGAGTTCAGAGTTCAAATTTGACATCCTCCATAAGGAGTCTCTCTGTGTGTCCTCCCCATTAAATGTGGGTCCTCCGGTTTCCTCCCACAGTCCAAAGACGTACCGGGTAGGTTGATTGGTCATTGTAAATTATTCCGAGATTAGTTTAGAGTTAAATCAAGGGTTGTAGGGGGTTGCTGGACAGTATGGCTCGAGGGGTTGGAAGAGCTAGTTCCACGCTGATTCACTAAATAAATAAATAGATAGATAGATAAATGGAATTGGCAGATGGAATTTAATGCCAACAAGTATGAGGTGTTGCACCTTAGCAAGGTCAACCAGTGAAGGTCTTACACAGTGAGTGGTAGGGCACTCAGCAGTGTGATAGAGCAGAGGGATGTGCGAATACAGATCCATTATTAGTTGAAAGTGGCATCACAGGTAGATTGGGTCACAAAGAAAGCTTTTACCATGCTGACTTTCATAAATCAATGCATTCAGTGCAGCAGATGGGATGATTTGTTGAAATTATATAGGACATTGATGAGGCCTAACTTGGAGTATTGTGCGCAGTTTTGGTCAACTACCTACAGGAAAGATTTGGTCACCTACCTATAGAAAAGATACAGTATTAGTAAGGTTGAAAGGTTACAGAGACAACTTACAAGGATATTGCGGGAACTTGAGGACCTGAGTTAAAAGGAAACCACCTCATCTTAAGAAAACAATACACGAATATCAAGTTAATCAGTTTTCTTTATAAAGCAGGAAATTCACTTTTCATTTCTCATCAGTCTCCCAGTGTCTGCTTCAACAAATCTGCAGTTGTACTAATGTGAATGTGAAAGCCCTTGGTTGATCCAGTGTTGTTCTTCTCAACATAATAGGCTAAGCTGAGTTGGTACATAATGTCTGAATTATTTTCAAATTCCCATTGTAATATATTTGAATGTTTTAAGCTGCTCACTATCACTGAGAATTAAATTTAAAACTATATTTGATCTAATTGTAAAGAAGCATTATGAGTTCAAAATTCAAGCACGGACAACATGGTTCAAGTTCAGCAATTTTCCAAATTCCAAATTCAGTCATTTTCCAAATCCCCACAAAGAATGATCATATCAGCAGCTGCAATAACATTACTTTAATCCCTTCTTGGCTTGAACTTTATGTCCAGTGATTGAAGAATATTCAAACACAGTTGCATTTGTTCAGTTGATGCATTTATAAATAAACTTTTGTCATTGTCTTTGGCAGCAAGTCATATGGATAATGACGTATTGAAAATATTTACATCTATCCCATAAAACAATGCAATGCCAGTATCAGGAGCTTTTGTTCTCCATGTACAATGCATATGTAGCTCTTCTTAGATGCATGTTTTTATAAGAAAGGAAATTAAAATCTATAATCTGCCAGTATAAACATTGCTAAAGCAAACTCCATCAAAATTCTCTAAAATGCTTTTCAGAAAATAAATAAAAGAACATAGTTGAAAACTAGGCAAAGCCCAACCAGTTATTATAATCACCACTGGAAAAGATGTATCAAAAATCAAGAGACCAGCTTAGAAAGTCACTCAAAAGAAGTAAGTGTAGAAATATAAGACCATAAGATATAGGAGCAGAATTTGGCCCATTTAGTCTGCTCCACTACTTTGTCATGGTTCTCAACCCCAGTCTCCTGCCTTCTCCCCATATCCCTTCATGCCCTGATTAATCAAGAATCTATCAACCTTGCCTTAAACACTGTATACCCAATGACTTGCCTCCACAGCTGCCTGTGGCAACAAAATCTTTAGATTATGCAGTGATACTCAGTTTCCAATAGGATAATCAAACATCAGGTTTGTTGAATTGCCAGAGGAGAACTTTGTAAAATTGGAAATGGAACTTGTACCTGTAACCTGAAAATGCAAATCAATGAATTCCAATAGTTCAAGCATTCCTCCCATTGTGCAGAAGACACAGAAGAACTAATCTTCTAGTAGGAAATCATTGAAATGTCTTTTTGCCTTAAACACATTTATATCACAGTACAGTTGATAATTACTCTGGAATAAAATAAATACAATTTCCCATCAAGATTTTAAAATTTCATTACATTATTCAGAGAAGAAATTCAGCACAAAGCAATAATCAATAGCTGGCTAAAGATGAATCAGCCAACAGTTGCCAAAGACTGATTTATTTGAGAAAATTAGTTTGTTATGTTTATTAGGGAAAAGCAATTTTGTCAAACACGTAGTAAATAACTTGCCATTGATCTGCAATGATGAAACTTCAGTTTCCACAACGACATAACACATTGAGGTAACTTCATCTTCATGCATTTGTCATGTGACAGATGATTGTCTGTCCTCTGTGCTGAAAACTATCCCATCATCAATCTATTCAAAAGAATTTACCTCAATGCCACAATTAATTGGGCAAGGTTATTGCCATGACAACATTTTTTTTAAAGGGATGTTATCATACTTACACATAAAGCAATGTAAAAATATCTTATGCAATTGCCTCATTGTCCTTGATCACTTTCATATTCATTACGCCTTTGATACAACCTGAATTTTACTATAGTCTACATGACCATGACATTTTCCAAAAACCGTCATGCTAGGATTTGCACTGATTTTTTTTTCTTGCAATCCTTTGGTCTTTAAATCAAGCATAAATAATAATTTTAATTAATATCAGCTATTTATGTGAGTGTTCAATTTACATCTTGCTAATTAAAAATGTGAAAGTATATTTTGGTATTTCTTTTGCAGTTTAACACATTCAATCATCAATGTGGTTTTGCTTCATGAATTGCAAATGTGCACACAACTTGACAAAACAAAAAAAAAAACACCTAAAATGCTGGTAGAGAAAAAGATATTGTATTTCAGGAATCAAGAATAGATGGTTTGTTGAAAAATGAATGGTTCTCTATAAATCATGAAAAGATGAGACTAGTATTGTGGTGGTATAGTGAGGAACAGTTTAACTGCCAAGCACAAAATGGATGCTCTAATTAACTGTAAATTTTAAAAAAACAGATGAACTATGATACCCCAGCAATTTATCTTGCACGATAAATCATTCAAAACTTGTTACTTGTGAAAAGCAAATGGTAGTGCATGGAACATACATTAAATCAAAAAATTCATATTATTTTACTCTTATATTCAATTAATTTATTCTTCTCCCAATTTCTGCTCTGAAACTACATCATCAGCCACATCCAAGTTTCTACTTTCCCATTAAGTGAAAGTAATATTTGACTCATTTTTAATGGCAACTGAATTCTCTTGCCAAGGAACACACACAAAATGCTGGTGGAATGCAGCAGGCCAAGCAGCATCTATAGGAAGAAGCACTGTTGACGTTTTGGGCCGAGACCCTTCGTCAGGACTAACTGAAAGAAAAGATAGTAAGAGATTTGAAAGTAGGAGGGGGAGGCAGAAATCTGAAATGATAGGAGAAAACAGGAGGGGGTGGGGTGAAGCTAAGAGCTGGAAAGGTGATTGGCAAAAGGGATACAGAGCTGGAGAAGGGAAAGGATCATGGGACGGGAGGCCTCGGGAGAAAAAAAGGGGGAGGGGAGCACTAGAGGGAGATGGAAGACAGGCAAAGAGTGATGGGCAAAGAGAACAAAAAGGGGGGAATAAATCAAGGATGAGAAAAGAAGGGAAGGAGGGGCATTAATGGAAGTTAGAGAAATCAATGTTCATGTCATCAGGTTGGACGCTACCCAGACAGAATATACGGTGTTATTCCTCCAACCTGAGTGTGGCTTCATCTTGACAGTAGAGGAGGCCATGGATAGACATATCAGAATGGGAATGGGGCGTGGAATTAAAATGTGTGGCCATTGGGAGATCCTGCTTTCTCTGGCGGAGCGTAGGTGTTCAGTGAAACGGTCTCCCAGTCTGCGTCTGGTCTCACCAATATATAAAAGGCTGCACTGGGAGCACCAGACGCAGTATACCACACCAGCCGACTCACAGGTGA
The DNA here is from genome assembly GCF_048418815.1 of Hemitrygon akajei. Classification (NCBI taxonomy): domain Eukaryota; kingdom Metazoa; phylum Chordata; class Chondrichthyes; order Myliobatiformes; family Dasyatidae; genus Hemitrygon; species Hemitrygon akajei. The sequence continues at coordinate 57,384,122 of NC_133128.1, forward strand.
AGTGTCGCCTCACCTGGAAGGACTGCCTGGGGCCCTGAATGGTGGTGAGAGAGGAAGTGTAAGGGCAGGTGTAGCACTTGTTCTGCTTACATGGATAAGTGCCAGGAGGGAGATCAGTGGGAAGGGATGTGGGGGACGAATGGACAAGGGAGTTGCGTAGGGAGCAATCCTTGCGGAAAGCAGAAGGGGGGGGGGGAGGAGGGATCCCGTTGGAGGTGGCGGAAGTTACAGAGAATTATACATTGGGCCTGGAGGCTGGTGGGGTGGTAGGTGAAGATAAGGGGAACCCTATCCCGAGTGGGGTGGCGGGCAGATGGGGTGAGGGCAGATGTGCATGAAATGGGAGAGATGCGTTTGAGGCTCTTGCCAAGGAATTGGATTTCACCCATAAACTGTGCACCAAAAAGGAAACATGCAGTTAGGGAACCACAATGATATATTAAAATTTACTTTTAAAATTTCATTAAGACAATTCTCTTCCATTTTGGTACCTGTTCATATTACAACTGCTTGTGCCATTGCCACTAGGAATCATGGGACGTTGTCAGATTTTCAAAGTCTGCTCTCTATGAAAGTAACAGTAACATGGGCTGCCATGGAGAGAAGGGGAACCTTTATATGGGTGCTAGGCTGTGTGGGGGTGGCGGGAAGAAGTTGTTAGTCCATGGTGTATGGAGCACTTGCATTCTCCATTACCAGCTACTCCTTGTCTCCCAAATATCTATTCCCAAGGCCCAAGTGGTCAATTCCTACAAGTGGAGTTGCTACAGGGGCTTGCATGCATAACTGACCTGCTGCATTAGTGAGTCATAGATACAACAGGATGTCAATGTTCTAGTAAATAGCCTTTCATTCACTATTAGCTTGTGACTTAGGCTACATCCACACTACACTGGATAAATCCATAACCAAAGCTTTTTCTCTTCATTCTTACCGTCCGTCCACACTAAAACGTCATTTTCGTCCCCCAAAAACGGAGATTCTCAGAAATGCCCTTCAGAGTGTGTAAGTTTGAAAATACTGGATTGGCCGGAGCAGTGTGGACGGGGTAACCGGAGATTTCTAAAAACGATGTCATGATGTGCCAGAACAGATGGTGACAGCAACACACCATTTCATTGCTTTCTTGAACGCAACCTAACAATTTCAGAACAGACGGCAACAAGACTGAAGCCAGAAGAGTTAGAAATGTACTCACCAAAAACTTTGATACATAACTTACTGAATGATGCACCATCAATAACTCACTCTGAGACGTAGGAGCGAGGTATCGGCTTTTATTGACTGGAAGAATGAACAACACTACATCCTGGAGAATGAGGCTGGGCAACAGGCCTCAGTCGCCTTTATACAGGGGTCTGTGGGAGGAGCCACAGGAGCAGTCAGCAGGGGTCTGTGGGAGGAGCCACAGGAGCAGTCCAGACAGGTATATGTAGTTCACCACACTGAATAAATAAGTATACTCACTTTGCCCCGTTTTCTGTCCTTGCTCGTATGAAGGTGGTTTACCTATTTATGCAAGTACTTCTCTGACAATAGATGTATAACATCTAATGTAATGTCTAATGGAATTACAAGATGTATGGAAATACAAGATAATACTGATGCAGACATGTTTTATACATTTAACAAGGGGCTTTATTAATGCAACAGAGTTCGTCAGTATTTAAATGTTCATTGTCAGCCAGGCGTGACAGCCAACAGCTGTCCATCGTTTAAGTTTTTCTAGTTTGTAACTGGAAAAACACGCACCAAATCTTTTACCGCGAGATTCAACACCAAACATGTAACTTATTTTCGGTAGATGTGTCCTGCGCATGTGCAGTAGGAGGAGATTCGCCAAAATATCTGTTTTAATGTGGAGAGAGATATTTTTAAAACCGCCTAGGGTGGACGCCTATCGTTTTTACGCAAAACTGGCGTTTTCAAAATTACACACACAAAATGCTGGTGGAACACAGCAGGCCAGGCAGCATCTATAGGGAGAAGCGCTGTCGACGTTTCGGGCCCAGACCCTTCGTCAGGACTGAAACGTTGACAGCACTTCTCCCTATAGATGCTGCCTGGCCTGCTGTGTTCCACCAGCATTTTGTGTGTGTTGTTGTTTGAATTTCCAGCATCTGCAGATTTCCTCGTGTTTTCAAAATTATCCGGTCTAGTGTGGACGTAGCCTTAATGTGGGTCTGTTCTTTGTTTGTCAGTAGGTGAAAAATGGAGTTAAGGTCACACCAGTTTTAAAGTGATAACTGTCCCGAGTGAAATACCTGTAGCCCAATTCTCTAGCAGGTGAGATTTCAACCAGACCTGAGGCGAGTGCATTAAAGCATGCGCTAAATGACATTTTTATGCATTTTAAACATAAAAAAATCAAACAGGAATGAGTCCAATTTCAAGGCCTGCTGGTTTTAGATCCAAAGTTACAACTACACTAAATTTAGTCTGTTTAGTAATTTTTTTCCTCCCTTTTTTAGGAATGGATTTTTTTTTTTGCTTTGAATCACTTTCCTGCATTCGTGCTCACTATTTCCTTTGTCCGCTCATCATTTCTTGAATCTTGCACCAATGCCTTCAGCAGAGTCCAACCAGTGGGCAGAATTCATCATCTGAGTTCTTCAGATCTTGTTGAACTGTATCAAGCTGCTTTCACAGGAATATACCTAACAGCAGTGTTACAACAACAGATATGCTGGTTCGTTGCTCTTTTTGAAGAAATCCCTGTTACCTTCATACACTGGTCAGCTTTACATCATATACATCAAAGGAACGGAATTATTTCTGAGGGAAAGTACCTCATTTCTTGTTATTTCTGAGTCCTAACTACTCATCACAAACCAGCAGACATTTGCAAAATGACAGCTCGCATCAGGCTTCTAGTTAGATGCAGTGAAGCACTGGTCTCTGACATGAAGGGCCTAGCAATCAGGAAGGAGGCAACCAGAGGGACAGGAGTTCCAATCATCTATTGTTCTTGTTTTCCACCAAGAAAGTAAAACAAATAATTTCCAAGAAGATGCCTCTTTTACTTCTGGGAATTCGACCTCCTTCATTTTGCCACACTTGATTCCTGCCCATGAGCATTAAAGAACAGTCTTATTCATTAGAATGTTCTGTTTACATGTTCTAAATACAAAATTGGAAAGAAAATTGCATTGTCCAGGAAATCAGAATTTTAATATATTGTTCCAGGTTTCCAGGTTTCACCTATCACCTGGTGGTTCTCCCTCCCCTCCCCCTACCTTTTAAATCTACTCCTCAGCTTTTTTTCTCCTGTCTTGCCAAAGGGTTTCGGCCTGAAACGTCAACTGTACTTTTTTCCATAGCTACTGCCTGACCTGCTGAGTTCCTCCAGCATTTTGTACGTATTGCTCAGATTTCCAGCATCTGCAGATTTTCTCTTGATTGTTAATGTATCATTCATGATTCCCATACAAATAATAAAAATAGAACAATATCTTTGGGTCAGATATACAGTGGATTCCAGTTAATTGGGCATCAGTTAATCAGGGAAGCCACTGATTTGGGACAACTCTGAAAGAACAAAATCTAATTGAGGAAAGAGCCAGGATTCTCTTTGATTATTTCGAAGTATATGCTACCTAACTAGGGAAGGAGACAGTTGACGAGAAGTTTCTAACTAGCATCAGATGCGTGCACTTTTGTGGTTGTTAGAGATACTATACCGTACTTAGAGCAAACAGTTTTTTAAAGAGCCTCATGCAATTGTATTCAAAAAGCAGTGGCTTTTTGTCGCTGACATTGTTAAAAGTGAGCCTACATTTACCACTTCATTTGGCAGCTCATTCCACACTCCCACCACTCTCTGTGTGAAGAAACCCCCTCTAATGTTCCCTTTAAACTTTCTCCCGTTCACACTTAACCCATGTCCTCTGGTTTTTTTCTCCCCTAGCCTCAGTGGAAAAAGCCTGCTTGCATTCACTCTATCTATACCCATCATAATTTTATATACCTCTATCAAAGTCTCAGCTCGTTCTTCTACACTCCGGGGAATAAATTCCTAACCTATTCAACCTTTCTCGGTAACTCAGTTTCTCGAGTCCCGGCAACATCCTTGTAAACTTTCTCTGCACTCTTTCAACCTTATTAATGTCCTTCCTGTAATTTGGTGACCAAAACTGCACACAATACTCAAAATTCGGCCTCACCAATGCCTTATACAACCTCACCATAACATTCCAACTCTTACACTCAAATCAATTGAACAAAAAAATGCAGTATCCTCACAAATTGCAGGAGGAACTCAGCAGGTCAGGCAGCATCTCAGGAAAGGTAGAAATAGATTGTTCACACTGAGACCCTTCATTCGGACTGGGAAAAAAGATTAGCAGTCAGAGTAAAGCACATCTCATCCTTTTATCCAGTCCTGCTGAAGAGTCTTGGCCTGAAATATTGACTGTTTATGCCTTTCCATAGATGCTGTCTGACCTGAGTTCCTCCAGATTTTGTGTGTGTTTCTTTAGATTTCCAGCATACAGATTTTCTTGTGAATGTGGTACCCTCTATCAATAACTATTAAGAACTAATACAGTTTTATAGCACTGTAGTAGTACCGATAATGTTCTAATTTATTTTGTATTCATTTAAATACATAATTTGTTACTCAGTTTACTCTGTTTGTAACTTCAAAACATTAAACTAATTCAATGGGTCCATAATGTGAGTCTAACTTTGTGTTTACTTTAAATGAGTTGCATGCACTTGTTACGTGGTAGCATCATGACGTATACAATTCATGTATTTATACATACAATTCATAATGAATTATTTAAACAAATAATGCTTAATCAACATATACACGTACGCACATAAGATCACTCAAATATGAATTAAATATTAAAACTGCAACACTCCTCTCTGTTTAGTTATAAACTCCAACTCAATAGAGAATGCATCTCACTATATACACAGTATACTATATACTACAACTACTATACAGACAACCACAGCATCGTAAGTATTTAATTTTCCCCTTCAGATCTAAAGAATTAGTATCTGTGGAGGATTTTTTACTCTTGTGGAATCTTACTGAGTACCTACTTTTGGCCACCTCTGTAGTCCCTTGCTAGGACTGCTTGTCCAAGAGTGAAACATCAAAGCTACTTGTTTGAGGAGCCTTCTGTTTGTCTCAGCTGTTTGTCCTGCATACGCCTTCTAAGATTGAGTTTGAGCAGATCCAAACATGAACGCAAGGTATGACCCAAGAGCAACACAGCTGGTGGGTTGTTGGTTGTGGTGTGTGCTGCATTGTGATATACAAAGAGGAAATTGGGAAGCTTCTGATAGAGTGTCAGTGTAGTGTATTCTGCTGACATTGCTTGCAGTGTGTTCTTTACACTCTGGACAAACCTTCGATTTAAATAATTCATAATTGTCACATCGTGCTCTGAGTCCATTACCTTCTAATCTTTTTAACATTGTCTTGAGGTTTTGGAAATGTCCTTTGTCATCCTTACCAGTAACAATGATGTTATCCAGGTAACAGTTTGCCTGAGTAGTCCTGCATCATCTTGTCCATACCTTTCTGTCAGAGTATAGGTGCAGATACTACTCCAAAAATAAGCCTATAATAGCAATTCAGCCCTCTGTGAGTGTTTATGTCAAGCAACACTCTGGGCACTCCTTTCATCTCCATATGTAAGTTGGCCTGAAGTAAATCCACTTTGCTGAAGTGCTTTCCTCCAGAAAGGTTTGCAAAGATATCCTGTATCCTGGGCAGAGGTAATTGATTTAGTTTCAATACTGGGTTGATGGTAACCTCAAATTCACCACAGGTCCTGGCAGACCCATTCTTCTGGGCTACTGAAGGCACTGGCATTGGCCACAGGCTCCACTCAGCCTTGGAAAGAATTCCTTCAGCATCCATGTGATCTAGCTCACTGGCTACTTTATCATGGATGGTATAGGGACACTATTTTAACCACACCTTGATGACTGACATGAAGCTGCTCCAACTCTCGCTCTCTGCTGGGATGATTTAACATCATTTACCCTAGATATGTTTGAAATTTCCAATGCCGTTCTTGAACACTGCTGTGACATCATTCAGTACCATTCTTAATTCGCTTTTAGGTGGCAGGGGATGTGGCATGAAAAGTGTGAATGGCTCTCCAATCAATTTGTAGTTGTCTCAGCCAATTATGTCCCCACAGTACTGATCCTCCTGCTTCTACCACATACAAGCTCAATGTGGTTTTTGTTTGTTGTATTTCACTGTCACGAATGATATTCCCACAGGAGTTGTCTTCTCACCAGCTTAAGTTCTTAGTTGGATATCTGCAAGCCTCAGTTTAGTATTATTCAAATGACATTCAAATGCATCGTCTGATTCTTTTTAATTAATTTGCCATTCACTTCTGGTGTAAGCCATACTGCTTGTCTATTGCTAGTTCGTGCAATGCAATCTTAAGTGCACCCAGTCCTGTGTCACTCTCATTATTATCAGATTTTTCATCGGTAGCAAGCAGATTAGTGGCTCTTTTCGAAACTACAGCTCGACTCAGCTTTTTCTCCTCTCTGTGAGTCCATTTATTTTTGTCTGCCCAAAATGTTCTTAGTATGTGTGCTGCTTTGTTGCATTTTCTACACATTTCACCCTTAAATCTGCATTGATCTGGTGTATGTGAACCCCTGCCACAACAGCAACACTATTTGTTTGGATAAGCCAGTTTCTATTTGACATCGCAATTTTATTTACACTCATTTTCAACTCAATTGCATCTCCGTCTGCTGTTTCCTTTGACACAGCCATTTCAACTGCTCATTTAAATGTAAATTGTGCTTCAGTTACGAGCTGATTTTGAATGCTTTCTTGTAAGATCCACAAAATATCTCATAGAGCATCATTAAGCCCAGCACTGAACTGACCGTGCTCAGATAATCTCTTCAGTTCAGCCACATATGCTGAAATGGAATCTCCTTCCTTTTGATCCTGCAAATGAAAACTAAAGCATTCTGCAATCAACAATGGCTTTGGTTCTACATGTTCCTGCATTACTTTGACAATGTCAGCAAAGCTTATTTCTGCTAGTAAGATTGGAGCTGTCAAACTCCTCAGCAATCAGCTTGCCTATAAACCCAAAGCATTCAGCAAAAATGATACTTGTTTATTGGATATTTTACTTCTAATATCATTAGATTTGTGACTGAACTTCTAACTTGCTGAGGTAAATTAAGTATGTGATCGCCTGAGCCAATTTTCAAGATACCCAGAAATGATCAAAGCCTGAATAAATTTCTTGAAAACAATTTTTATATGTGTATGTCCATATGAGATGAACAAATGGGTCTAACTTCCAGGGGACATGGAAAATCACAGTCAGTTAGATTCCTGAATATTCCCAAGTAGGATCTGCGTTCATTCCAGCCTGAACTAAAAAGATTCATGTAAATAATTTCAAACCCTCCAATTATCACAAGCTGACTTATTTGTCTGCTCTCCAATGGCTTCATATGCCATTATATGATTCCCTTTGAAATTAGAAGTAAAGCTTTCTACAACTAAAAAGTTCAGCATGGTTCCCTCCATCTTTTCTACCCCACCAATGCACCATAATTTGGTTCAGACACATTCCCCCCTTGCAGGCCCATTTCTGGTTCCCAGGTTTTTCTTCCACCCCCTATCATGTGCTGTCTCAGCGCGATCCTACACTATCAATAAAACTCACCGATACATCTTTGTGTCAAAGGAAGAGCTGTACTAGGCATTGGCTCTATAACAGGATGAGCTAGTTAACAACTGCCCAATGCATCACCAGCACCAGCCTACCTGCCACCAAGGACATACACAAAAAGGTGTCAGAAAAAGGTCAGCAGTATCATGAAGGGTCCCACTCACCTTGCTCATGGGCTGTTTGTCCCATTCCCATCAGGTAGGAAGCTATGTAGCATCCACACCAGGATCACCAGATTCAAAAGCAGTTATTTTCCCCAAGCAGTAAGGCTGATCAACACCTCCACCTACTAACCCACCCCACCGCCACTACCTTATATTTTCATTTCAAAGTCATGTTATGTACACACTCCTGTACCTAGCGTCACTTTATGTACATACAATCAGTCTAAGTGTACAACGTATCTTATTTATTTATATTTATTGTGTTCTTTTTTTTATTATCGTGCTTTTGTTGTGTTACATTGAATCTGAAGTAACAATTATTTTGTTCTCCTTAACTCTTGTGTACTGGAAATCTTAAATCTTCTCGTAACCTTCAGCAAAGAATCATGTTTCATGTTCAGAAGGCTTTCAGAATATCACTGGGAACTCCACTTGAAGGAGTCTGCAATTGAATTTGAGAAAATGCCTCTTTTGTGTTTTCCTAGTGTTATGAACCCCAGTTTCAACACCTGGGATGGTACGTGATGCATTGGGAATCTGTGTGTTATGTACCCCAGTATCAATTCTTGGGACGGTACGTGATGTACTGGAAATCTGTGACTTTGTTTCTGTGAGTGTCATGCGATGATCTACCCCAACAGTAAAAAAGGAGCAGCGCAGATTGCTCTGAGAGTCGAGTATGGTTTCAATCAAGAAAAGACACCAGTGAGTGGGGTCGCTGGTTTAAATTCTCCAAATAGCCCAAAGGGGTGAGTTGAGATTGATCCAAAGTATTGATAAATGACTCTCACAGTTGCTGTAGCTGGAGGAAGTTGCAGAGAAGAGGGGAGAGAAAAGGTTTCAAACAGAAGAAACCTTGTGACAAAGAGATCACTATTTGGTCTCTCTCCAAGTAGCCCATAAGAGTGAGTTTGATTCCATTCACAAGATCACAAGACAAAGGAGCAGAAGTAGGCCATTTGGCCCATTGAGTCTGCTCTGCCACCCCACCGTGAGCTAAACTGTTCTCCCATCTTGTTCCAATTTCTAGCTTTCTCTCCATATCCCTTGATACCCTGACTAATTACATACCTGTCAATCTCCTCCTTAAAATCCCTCAATGATCGGACCTCCACAGCTGTATGTAGCAATGAATTCCATAAATCTACGACCCTCTGGCAAAACAAAATCTCTATTTTAAATGGGTACCCTCTAATTTTAAGACTGTGGCCTCTTGTCCTGGACTCACCTACCAAGGGAAACAGCCTTTCCACATCTACTCTGTCCAACCCTTTCAACATTCGAAATGTTTCTATGCGATCCTCTCTCATTCTTCTATACCCTAATGAATACAGTCCAATAGCCAACAAACGCTCCTCATATGTTAGCCTTTGCATTCCAGGAATCATCCTCGTAAATCTTCTCTGAACTCTCTCCAACATCAGTATATCCCTTCTAAGACAGGGGGCCCAAAACTGCACACAGTATTCCAATTGAGGTCTCACCAGTGCCCCATAGAGCCTCATCAACACCTCCTTACTCTTATACACTATTCCTCTTGAAATGAATGCCAACATAGCATTCGCTTTCCTTACTGCCAATCCAACCTGGTGGTTAACCTTTAGGGTATACTGCACGAGGATCCCCAAGTCCCTTTGCACTTCAGACTTTTGAATTTTCTCCCCATCTAAATAATAATCTGCCCGATTATTTTTTCTTCCAAAATGTACAACTGTACATTTCTCAACATTGTATCTCATCTGCTATTTCTTTGCCCACTCTCCTAAACTGACCAAGTCTCTCTGAAACCTTTCCGTTTCTTCAACACTTCCTGCTCCTCCACCTATCTTGGTGTCATCAAACTTAACCACAAAACTATTTAATCCATAATCTAAATCATCGATATACAGTGAAAAAGAAGCGGCCCCAACACCGACCCTGCGGAATACCACTAGTAACCAGCAACCAATCAGAATAGGATCCCTTTATTCCCACCCTTTGCTTGCTGCCTATCAGCTAATGCTCCACCCATTCCAATATCTTTCCTGTAATTCCATGGGATCTCATCTTATTAAGCAGCCTCTTATGCAGCACCTTATTGAAGACCTTTTGAAAATCCAAATACACAACATCCACAGCCTCTCCCTTGTCAATCTTATTTGAGATTACCTCAAAAAATTCCAATAGGTTGGTGAGGCAGGATCTTCCCTTCATGAAACCATGCTGGCTTGGGCCTATCTTGTCATGCACCTCAAGGTATTTCATAACCTCGTCCTTGAGGATCGACTTCAATAACTATCAATGTCAGACTAATAGGTCTATAATTTTCTTTTTGCTGCCTTCCTCCTTTCTTAAACAGTGGAACTACATTTGCAACTTTCCAGTCCTCTGGAACCATGCCAGAGTCTATTGATTCCTTAAAGATAATTTCTAATGCCTCCACAATCTCCAAAGCCACCTCCTTCAGAACCCATGGGTGCACCTCATCTGGTCTGGGGGTCTTATCTATCCTTAGTCCATTTAGCTTCACAAGCACTTTCTCTCTGATAATCTTGACTGTACCTAATTCTATTCCCTGAGACCTCTGGCTATCAGGTATGTTGCTAATGTCTTCCACTGGGAAGACTGATGCAAAATACTCATTTAATTCCTCTGCCACCTCTTTGTTACCCATTATAATTTCTCCAGCATCATTTTCAATCGGTCCTATATCTACCCGTGTCACTCTTTTACTTTTCATATATTTATACAAACTCTTAGCATCCTTTTTTATGTTAATTGCCAACTTCCTTTCATAATTCATCTTTTCTTTCCTAATGACTTTCTTAGTTTCCTTCTGTAAGTTTTTAAAAGTTGTCCAGTCCTCAGTTTTCCCACTGGTTTTTGCTTCCTTGTACGCCATCTCTTTTGCTTTTATTTTAGCCTTAACCTCTCTCATCAGCCACATTTGTGCCATTTTTCCATTCATGATTTTCTTTATTCTTGGCATATATTTTTCCTGCACTTTCCTTATTTCTTGTAGGAACTTCATCCAAATCTGATCTACCGTCCCTCCATCTAGCTTACTTTTCCAATCACCTTGGGCCAGTTCCTCTCTCATGCCACTGTAATTTCCTTTGTTCCACTGAAATATCGGTACACCTGATACCAGCTTCTCCTTTTCAGAGTTGAAACTGAACTCAATCATATTATGATCACTACTTCCAAGGGGTTCCATTACCTCTAGCTCCCTAATCGCCTCAGGCTCATTACACAGCACCCAATCCAAAACAGCTGATCCCCTGGTGGGCTTATGGACAAGCTGCTCCAAAATGCCATCCCGTAGGCATTCTACAAACTCCCTCTCCTGAGATCCAGTATCTTCCTGACTTCCCCAATCCACTTTCATATTAAAATCCCCCATAACTATCTTGACATTTTCCTTCTGACAAGCTTTTTCTATCTCCAGCTGTAACTTGTAGTCCACATCCCAGCTGCTGTTTGGAGGCCAGTATATAACTGCTATTAGTGTCTTTTTACCATTGCCATTTCTTAACTTGACCCATAAGGATTCTACATCTTCTGATCCTATGTCCCTTCTTTCTAGTGATTTGATATAATTGCTTACCATCAGGGCAACACCACCCCCTTTACCTACCTTCCTATCTTTCCTATACACTGTGTATCCTTGGACATTCAGTTCCCAATCACATTCATCATTTAGCCATGACTCGGTGATGGCCACTATGTCATATCTTTTAACCTGCAGCTGCACGACAAGGTCATCCACTTTATTTCTAATGCTGCATGCATTTAAGTACAGTACATTTAGATCAGTATCTGTTACTGATTTTGCTATATTTCTATCGCACAGCAAATTACCCTGTCTATTCACCTGCCTGGCCTTCTTGCCATCTTTGCTGCACAGTATCTTTGACTTATTTCTATTTTCCTCTTCCTTGACCCTAACACCCTGGTTTCCTTCCCCCTGCCAACTTAGTTTAAACCCTCCCTAACAGCTATATTAAACAATCCCGCCAGGATATTAGTACCCTTTGAGTTCAGTTGTAACACATCATTTCTGTATAAGTCATACCTCCCCCAAAATAGATCCCGGTGATCTAAGAATTTGAAGCTCTGCCCCCTGCACCAGTTACTTAGCCACATTCATCTGCTAATTCTGCTATTCTTACCTTCATTAGTGTGTGGCTCAGGCAGTAATCCTGAGATTATTACTCTGAAGGTCCAGCATTTCAATTTTCTTCCTAGCTCCTAGTAATCTTCCTTCAGGACCTCCTCTCTTTTTCTGTCTATGTCATTGTTACCAACATGTACCAAGACTTCTGGCTGCTCACCCTCTCTCTTCAGAATACTCTGGAGCCGACCTGAGACCAGGGAAGCAACACACCATTCGGGTATCCTTGTCCGGCTCGCAAAATCTCTTGTCTGTTCCCCTCACTATGGAATCCCCTATAACTACTGCATTTCTCCTTGTTCTCTTGATCACGGCACTGGGCAGAGTGTCAGAGTCCCGTTCCTTGTGGTCTTCCTCTGTCAGGTCAACCTCTACAACAGTATCTAAAATGATATATCGATTCCTGAGGGGGACAGTCACAGACGTGCAGTCCACTATCTCTCTATAGGTATTATCAATAACCTCCTCACTTTTCCTAATTAGCTGAAGGTCATCAAGTTGCAGTTCCAGATCCCTAACACGGTCCCTAAGGAGCCTGATCTCAATGCACCTGGTGCAGATGTAATCCTTGGGGAAGCTGGGAGTCTCTCAGGGTCCCCACATCTGGCACTCCAAGATGTGGCATTCAAATACAAAAGTGTGGTTGTCACATAGTTAATCCACAGGAGTAGGTTCTCTGGTGAGGGGAAGACCTTTGTGAATACCACGTGTGTGCTAACCCTTGTCTGGGTGTGGTATTTCACTGAAGAAAGGCACCCCTGTGGCAAATCACTGTTGGAGTTACTTTGTATGTAGTGGAACTGGATAATCCAAGCAGAGATTTTTGGCACCCACTTTGGTGACCCCTGCAAAGTCTCGGGTGTGTGGTGACCAGTCCTGGAAAAGGGACTTCTCCTGTCAGTTAAGTGGTGAAGTTCTCACTTTTTGTGGACTCTGCGTAGACTCTTTGAAACAGACCGCATCGTGAACTAATTGATTCTAAACAGAGTAGGTTGTGCTGAATAATAACATAATTCCCAGAGACCCGTTCAGGCATCACATGTGGTCTGTTAGACTGTGTATGATATTCATTCTGAATCTCTTAACTTTCAAGAAGGTAGACACTGTACTCTCCTCCTGTGCACATATCCTAAAATGCTAAGCAGTGCCGATGGTGACTGCAAACAGGAATATTAACAGGTTCTGTATTCCACCAACTAATTTGCTGTGTACAAATGTTAGCTTGTAAAGATACAGCTGCATGAATAAAACAGTCAAATACTAGCTTACAAGCTAACAAAGTTGTTCAGACACTATTAAAAGGATACAAAAGAGCCAAGTATATATTTTGAATTCTCCCCTTCCCCAGTAGTCCATTCTAATTGGAACCTAAAGGCAATTTGTCTCTATATAATGACAAGATGAAGGAAAGAATAAAAGGCTATTCCTTCCAAACAGTGCTGAAGTGAACAAAGACAATAAAACACCCCCTTTGATACCGTGTATAATTTCATGTGTGCATTAGTTCCTGTATGAAAATAAATGGGTCTGTGGCATTAATAATTAAGCAGAGAAAGAATATGAAATTAATTAATTATCTGAAAATAACAAAAACAGAACACAAATATTGCTTAGGATGGGATTGACTTGGGATTATGATGATTCTGCTAGTATAACCACCATGGAACATTGCTGCCATGGTGGGCTGAGCATGATCCAAGGGAAAAATAAGGAAGGAAAGAAAGAAATACAAAACCACTCAAGCATGGCAATTTAGAATAGCAATGAGATAAACAGACTATGGCTTTCACCTGCCAAGGAGATTGTTTCTGATCCTCGATGACTTTCCATTTGAGGTCTGTATAGTGAAAACAGGCCTCGGCCAACACAGCAATTTATTTGGGACCAGGAGTTGGGAGGCCTTTCACAGTGGCAGTTGTTATGCCTGCAGCCCCCTCCTTTGTGAGAATCGCAAGATCACTGTTGGGTTGGGTCAGGGGGCCCAGGAAATGAGAGAGAGACGTGCGGAATGTCTCGTTCCCCGGCGATGTAAAGCTACGGGACATGGCCATTGTCTCTTGGAGACAAATTTGTGGATTGAGATACTATGCTACGTGAACGCCCTCAGGCAAAGTGGGCTGATTGAGGGAGAGATTGCATCACTCCAACCTGATTGACATCTACGACCCTGCGAGTCAGGATAAAAGAGGGTCTGTAGGAACAGCCACTCAGACGCACCAGAAGAAATGCTAGCGATCCCGTAATAGCGGGAAGCCATTTGAAGGAGGCCACGTGCGTTCAGTTCCGTTGCCTGGGACTGGTGGCTGGTACCACGGAAAACGGCTTTTAGCTAGCAACGGGGAAACCAACTCCCCCGACTCAAAGGATTGGCATCATAAAAGACCTGGGCAAGTTTAAACCGTCTCTCTCTTAAACCCAAAACGCAGCAGCTTGAACGAACTAACAGTGACTGTTATATTTCCATCGGACAATACATTATCCCCTAGACAACGATAGAGCTATTTCTTATTGATTATTATTATACCCGCGCTTTTAGATTTAGTATTGACAACGTAGATTATCTGTATGTTTGCATTAATCTTATTTTTGTGCCCCTTTATCAATAAATACTTTTAAAAATAGTACCATCAGACTTCAACGGACCTCTCTATCTTTGCTGGTAAGTGACCCAGTTACGGGGTGCATAACACAGTTAAGTATGCTCCGAGTTGCCAGCAGATTTGTTTTACCTACTATTGTTTGCTGTTCTCTGAAGAGCCTGCACACATAATCTGATGCACAATTGGATATGTCCCTTCAATAACATACTTAAAGTTCTCCATCATCCAATGTTTCAACATTACTAATGACAAAAATAACAAGCAAAATTGCAATAGCGAACCTAAAGTTTTCTATTGACCAATGTTTCAACATTATTGATAACAAAAAAAGTCTCAAAGTCTGAAAGTCCATTATGGAAGGGACCTGACTCTCTGCCTATATGAAGGACAATCAGAGGACTGCACAGTGGCATAGCTGCTGCCTCATGGCTCCTAATTGACTTATGCTTCATCCTGATCATTGGTATGGTTTTAGAGCTTGCACGTTACACTATTACCACTTGGGCTTCCTCTAGGTGGTGCAATTTCTTCCCATACCTGATTATATGTAGATTGCTAGGTTAATAGGTAATAATTGACTAAAGCCTCTTTGGAGTAACATTGATGCATCCTGAAATAATAAGACTAGCTTACAGGCAGGCTGGTTGTAGAAAAAGTAGGGAAGGGGGAGGGTGGGATGAATTAATGGGAGAATCAGTTACTAGAAGGATTAGAGGGGTTTGGTTTAGTCTGTGAGTTGGCAAATACTCAATGGACTAAAATGGTCTCCTTATAAGGAGAAATGGAAATATAGAAATATCAGACATGTTAACAAGGGCGTCATATTACCACAACACAGTGAAGATGTAAAATGACATCTTACCATGTGTTCCACTGCACATGTATTTATTTGACACAAACACATGGCTGTGTTTTATGCCATTGTTCTTAGCTTCTAAAGAAAGAGGAGTTAATGGGAATGCAGGAGAGTGCATCTCCATGGATTAACCAACACCCCAGCAACAGTTCAACAGGTAAACTGTGAAGCAAGGCCAGGAAAAACTATGGCTTCATGATAAAAGATTAGCTTATAAATCACCATGCATATAGTACAATGCATCTCACCAGTACTGGCACAGCAGCATTAAACTTAGAGCAAAAATTTAAATGAGGTATGTCTCTGACCTTTAGCATAGCTATAGACAAGGGTAAGAGCAAAAAATATGGGAAAATACTTAATTGGGGGAAGGCTGTTTACTACGGTATTAGGCAGGACATGGGAGCATAAATCGGGAATATATGTTCTCAGGGAAGTACATAACACTTGCAAGGATTTCCAGGTAGGTATGTCCCACTGAGACAGGATGGTAGGGTAAAGAAGTCACAAGATCCCTCAAAGTTGCCATCCAAGTTTTACAGGATGGTTATGAAAGCATTTTTTGTGCTGGCCTTCAATAGTTGGGAAACTGAGTTCAAGAGCCTAGATGTAATATTGCAGCTCTATAAACTCAAATCTAGTTAGACCACACTTGGAAGATCGTTTTCAGTTCAGATTGCCTAATCATTGGAGGGATGTGGAAGCTTTAGAGAGGATGCAGAGGATATTTACCAGCAATGGTTGAGAAAGCCGGGCTTTCCTCTTTGGAGCGATGAACGACTAGGAGAGGCACAGATAAAGTGGGCAGCCAGCACCTTTTTCCCAATGTGGAAATGACAGATATGAGAACATATCCATTTAGGATGACAGGAGGCAAGTTTAATGATAAAGATAAAGATTAGATTTATTTGTCCTGTGTACACCTAAACATACACCATTGTTTGTGTCATTGGGCAACACAGTCCGTAGATGTGCTGCTGGAGGCAGATGACAAGTATCACCATCATTCTAGTACCAATGTAGCATGCTGACAAACTTAGTAACCCTAACCCATATGTCCTTGGAATATGGGAGAAAACCAGAGGACCTGGACGAAACCCACGTGGTCACGGGGACAACATACATACCCTTTGTAGGCAGTAGCAGGAATTGAACCCCAATCACTGGTGCTGTAAAAAATTGTGCCAACTATTACTTCACCATGGTGCCTGGATGGTTTTGTGAGAGCTAGGTGATTCACAGAGTGGTGCATCCATGGAGTGCACTACTAGGGTGGCAGTACATTAGGGACTTTTAAGAGAATCTTAGAAAGGCACTTAGAAATGAACGATAATGGGCTGCATAGGAAGAAGAGTTAGTCTGGTCATGGAGTAGCTTTATACTGTTCCACACAATGTCATACCTTTCTATATCTTATATTCTACATTCTGAACTTAACTTGGTGGAGGAGCTGGCTTATGCACCAGAACTTCAGGCTGACAATAAGTATTTAGTAAATTTTTGTGGTGAATAGAAACTTGACCAATTTCAAGATCAATTCCTGCTTCTAGTTAACACCATAAATGTCTTACCTGATTGTTTGTTCAGGGAATTATTTACAGAAGGATTCACACTTCAATGCTTTAGAGTTGTAGGGATTGAAGTTTCATTTCCCTGTTTATGATGAAAAACTGGTGTCTAGGCTGATGTTTAATCACTGTAACTCAGTAAAAGCATTCATTCCACTTTAAAAGATTGCCACCCCCCATTTGAATATAGTGGCAATCACAATCAACGATTAGGTTTCTTTTCCTGGAGTGATAATATATCACATCACCAACCATACTCAGAGCCGCTTTTCAAAAGGAATGGCAAGCTAACAAATGGTAGGAATCTCATCTTCTTTAGGTCTATTGAAATTCCAATCACTGAAAACTGTCCAGACACAATCTCCCTCTGGTGTCATTAATCACTAAAATCAAGTCAATAAAACACAGAACCAGTCACTTGCTCAGAGTACAGAACTAATCATGTATTCTCTAATAGGGGCCTGCAATAGTCTTCATATTTGATTAGTAAACGGGCACTTTTTCAACTTCACGTCATCTTTCAACACCAAAACTCTGATTCAAGGAGAGACAGAATTGATGCTTAAAATAATAAATTAATGCATATGGTTTGTCCTTGATTCATTTTCATTAAACATTGCTGTGCAAAGATTTGTGTCTGTAGAGATTTCCCTTTTTAAGCAGAATTTTAAATGATTAATTAGCTTTGGCTATGCATTTTAATGAAGACACATTGTGAACTATCATCCTAATGCCTGTGAAGGTCATTTTCTTTTCATGTACAAAACAATTCTATGATGGAACAACTATTCAAAAGCCATTACAACTGGATGTACTTATATTTGATTAAACTTGTTAAGATAATGGTGGGCACAGTGTTTGATCACACAGTTCTCAATCAAAGTGGTGGTCCTCACTGGGAATCAGAAATGCTGATAAAAATACGGGACTAAATACATTTAATTTTTTAAACTTTTCTTTATACTTTGCAATGGAAAAAGAAAATATCACTTGTTAAACCACTGATACTGAAACATTTACAGTGCAACAATAATTTTGCATAAAGGAAAGTGTAGGAAAAGGTTAATTAGCTTAAACAATCCAAAAAATTCATCAAAAAATGGTATTCATCAAAGAATGAGCCTATTGAAATAACCATGTTCACAGCAGATCTCTAGCAGAGCAATTCATTCATTCGATCTCCCATATAGTTGTCTAAAATGCCTTCTCTTATAAGTTTTTCCTCACCTTCTTCATGCTGTTCTGTCTTAAAGACCATAGTGGAACCTGCCTGCATTACACTTGTTGGCAATTTTTCCTGATCACAATGCATACAGTGTAGAAATGTTTCTTTTTAGGTCATTCTTAATTCTTCACTCCTTTGCTTAGTACAAGTAACCACAATCCTTCACCAAAAAGAACAGGCGCCTACTCTCTATCCCATCCAGACACCTCCTCCTTTTCTGGGCTTTCGTCAAATCAAATTTTAGCATTCTTTGAAGAAAGTTTAATCTCTCAGAGCAGGGACAATTCTCAAATCATTTCCAGATGCTTAGCAATGTTTTCACATCCTTCCTATATATGAATTGGTCAAAATTGAAGTCAATGCTCCGGTTAATGTTGGATCCATTTTATAAAGACTCATCATGATTTGCATTTTTTTGTTTTTATGGCTTGCACTCCTAGTTCTGGAATATTAACATAAATTCCCAACCTCTTGGGAATTCCATTACAGTCCTCCCCTGCTTACAAGCACCTGATTTACTATGTATGGCCCTATATTTGATTGAGCATTTGGGAGGCTGGCAGGGCTACAGGCATCTTCTGCCATATAAGTATTCAGTCCATGGATGCACTTCCAACTTGCAAACTGTTCAGGTTACTAATTGTTCATGGGAACGGAACCCTGTCATATCCTGGGTAGGACCTGTATTCACCTTCTTCCAGACTGAAATACAACCATTCACTGAAACTTGTCACTGAATCAAATTCATATCCATGCTATCAATGTCTCTTTTAGACCATGATTTTCAGTTTTCCTATTATGTGGCACCTAATTCAAAGCTTTCTGGAAGTCTGTGTATTACATCAAATATATCATCCTCATCAGCTTGTTCATTTCCACAACAAAAAATTCTATCAGACTAGTAAATACAATTTGTCTTTAGCAAGCCCATACCTTAGTAAGCTGTTTTCCTCCAGGTGACTAATAATCCTGTCCTCAATCAATATTTCCGAAATCTTTACCACTGAGGTTAAATTGATTGGCCTGAGATTGATAGTACTTTCTTCCCCAACTACTGCACTGACAATTCCCTGGCGTTGCACATTTCAGAAACTTTTTACCATCTCTACCCCTAGCATTATTACTTTCCCAAGTTTATCTTGGGATAAATAAAATCTGCTCTACTGTCTTTGTGCTTACCCTTCTGGAAGAACTCAATCAGTCAAACAGCATCTGCTGAGGCAAAGAGGTGATGGACATTTTGGGTTGAGACCCTGCTTCAAGACTGAGGGTAAAGAGGGAAAATGGCTGGTATGAAAAGGTGAAGTAAGGGTTGAGGCCGGGGCTGGTAGGTAACAAATGACATCAGATAAAGGGGGAGGGTAGTTAATGGGCAGATGGAACCAAGTAGGTAAGGGGGAGGATAGCAAAGGTGAACTAAAGAAGAAGAATTCCAAGTGATAGGGATGTGCGTGATAGGAAAATTTAACCAGGCAAAGAAGGGTAATGAGTTTAGATACTCGGGGTTAACCATCCTTTTGCATCCACAGATACTGCTTCATTCACCAAGTTCCTCCAGCAGTTTATTTTTTTGCTAGGGATTCCAGCATCAGCTGTCTCTCGTATTTCTGCCTTGTTTATTTGCAGCCAATTGTTATTGATCAATACAATATGCTGTTCCCCTTCTTTTCCTTGGCTCTAACCAAACTGGTTCTAACCTTGAGCTCTCTACATCATCCTTTCTCACCCCAGTGCTGAAATATTCTTTTAAATCAATACCTCCACCTCTTTTCCTTTGTTCCTTTCCTATCCTACCTGAATGCTTTTGTTTCCAGGAACATTTGATGCATGGTTTGTGAGCCAAGCTTTTGTTATTGACACCACATTGCGTTCCCATGAGGCAATCTGTACTTATGGCTCGCCAGCTTGAATTGCCACACTCAGCAGGCTTAGTACACCAGATCATTTCCATCTTCAACAACCCCAGTAAAATCCCTCTGATTTAGTTTGCAGTGAACTGTCTTCCCCATTTCATTTCACTTGTTATGGTACATTTTATCTCATTTTTCCTAATTTTGACTCTACTTTTTGGCAGTATCCATGCTTTTTCCTTCCCCATACATCCTTTTTATTATTATCCTCATCATTGAACAGTGTATTGTCTTTTCTTTCACCTTCTATTTCCTGTGACTGAACTTCCGCCTTCTAATTCCAGCTTAGCTTTTCTGCCTTCTAATTTTACACTTTCTTACAAAGAGCTAGATGCTGATGGGAGGAGATGGGTGAAGTAGAACTGGATTGGCTAGGTTGGTTTACCTCTGTCAGTGATGATTCAATATCATCACTAATGACTGACCTTTTTTTGCCTTTGACATCTTAATCCCTTATGAAGGTCATTTTCTTCTGATGACATTTCAGTCTATGAAACATAGTAAGTGAAAACTTGACAGCTAGCAGGAAGAGAAGCTAATGAAAAAGAAATAAAGTGAAATAGGGATAAGAATTGATTCCTGCTGGAGTAACACTATATTTCCCCCTCCAATATGAAATATATCCCTCCTGAGTTTGTTTGTTTCAGAGTTAGCTGAGATAACAATCTCTTAATGACTTACAAAAGAAAGAAGATGAATTTATATGAGGTGAGCAACATGAATGGTATTTAAATGAGGTCAAGATTATCTCTCAACAGTACTAAAGAAAGGTTGACATCAATTCCTGGAATGCAGTGCATATGAAAGGGAGCAGGAATCATGCCTCATACAAGGTCATGTTCTCATGGTTTATGTTTCACATTCCCAAAGGTACAGAGAATGCTGCATTATGCCAGACAGATTTATGAAATCCCCTGACACAGTGTTATTAAGTGTGTCATTTAACAACAGGGTGCAAGTTGAGTACCTAGCTTGCTGAGAAATAATGTATTATCCTCTTCACGACAATTCATATTTGTGTTACACTGCACAAGAATTACATAGCCAAATGTCACATCACATAAAAATAGAAAATAATTAAATTGACTAGTGTAGATATTGGTCTATCTCTTTCCAAACAAAACATTGTAAACTGCGCCCATTTGTCTGCTAGATTGGTCTTGTGTCAAACTAGAAATACTGTATGTGGAATTTCTCCAAACATAAGCAACAATATCTGGTAGAAATATTTTTGTTTCTTTTTGGGATGTTGATTTCTGCCCAGAATTAAAATCAGCCTGGTTTAGAAATTCGTGTTTCCAATGTACAAGGGTCTACATTACGTATATAATTTTTCTTTTCTAGTTCAAGTTTAATGTCATAGATATAAATGCCAGGTAAAATAGTTTTGCAACCACAGCACGGTACATTACAAATGGAATTCAACCACAAACAGCATACCCAGTCCAAATTCATGAAAAGGCACTTTATATACATATTATATTTTCCAGTTTGATTCCTGACTGGAAACAAGCATCTTGCAGTGTCATCTGCCTTAGCCAAGTATGCATGTATGTATTTATTTATTGATTGATTGATTGATTGAGATACATCACATAATAGGCCCTTCTGGCCCAGCAATCCCCCAACTTAATCTGAGCCTAATCACGGGATAATGTACAATGACCAATTAACCTATCAACCGGTATGTCTTTGGACTGTGGGAAGAAACTGGAGCATCCAGAGGAAACCCACACAGTCACAGAGAGAATGTTTAGGCAATGGCAGGAAATGAACCTGGGTCACTGGTACTGTAAAGTGTTGAGCTAACCACTACACTACCGTGTCGCCTAAAAATATCCAGCAATAGGGAATGCATCTGCAAGTCATTTGGGGTCATCTACTGTATCCAGTGCTCCTGGTGTGCCCTCCCATATATCGGTGAGATCTGATATAGATTGTGTGACTGCTTTGCTGAGCATCTACGCTGAATGCACCAGATAAAGCGGGATCTCCCAGTGGCCACTCATTTTAATTTTACTTCCCGTTCCCATTCTGACATTTCAGACCATGGCTTTCTCTAGGGCTATGATGAGGCCATGCTAATGTTGGTGTAGTAACACATATTCCATCTGGGTAGCCTCCAACCTGACAGCATGAACACCTTATCTCCTTACCTGCCTAACCCCTCCCTCTGGTGTCCCTCCCCCTTCCCTTTCTTCCATGGCCTTCTGTCCTCTCCTATGAGATACCCCCTTCTCCAGCCCTTTATCTCTTTCGTCAATTGACTGCCCTGCTCTTTACTTCACCCCTCTCCCCTCACGGTCTTACCTATCACCAACTATCTTGTATTTATTCCTCTTCTTCCCCCACCTTCTTACTCTGACTTTTCATCTTTTTTCTTCAGTCCTGAAGAAGGATCTTGGCCTGAAGCATTGATGATTTACTCTTCTCCATAGATGCTACCTGGTCTGCTGAGTTCATCCAGCATTTTATTGTGTGTTGCTTCATTTAGACTGATCTGGCTTACTAATCTCTTTTGGTCAAGGAAATAGAGATCAATTTGCTCATTTACACCATATTAGACCAGTAAAACCACCAATCTACTGGCATAGCCAGTATGTGATTCTAGATCCATAGCAACATGGTTGATACTTCTCTAAAATAGCCCAACGTGCTCTTGTATGAGCAATAAATGTTAGTCTTTCAGCACTGTGGTATTCTCTATTTCTGTGAGAAAGAAAAAAGATTCAGAATGAAGTGAGCACAATAGTAGCTCATATCCTCTCTCTGATATTCTTCTATATGTGATAGCACACAGCATCTTTAATGATTTTGATCTCCCAAATCACTTGTATTATCATACCAGAATATGTGGTTAAAATATGTAAATCATTGAAATATGGTGCTGTTTTTCATTATATGCTGTTAAATTCTTATTTCCAAGGTACAAGCATTCATATTATAAAATATATCTTCTCCAGTTCAAGTTTTACCTACACTTTACCAGTGTATGACTTTAGTAATTTGTGGGGCTTGATAAAATAGCAACAACATGTAGACAATCATAATGACACAGTAGTTTGTTTTGTAAAATCCGGGTGGGAAGAATATGGAAATTCTCTCTATTGTATACCAAAATTATTTCTATAATCTTCATTTGGTAATTAAGTCTGATAACCTGAACTCCTGGGGCAGCCAAATTAAATTACAGAGTTTAAACAAAACATCATGCAATTTGCAAAAAAATCAGAATCAGCTTTAATATCACTGGTATATGTTGAGAAATTTATTAAGTTAACAGCAGCAGTACAATACAATATATGATAGTATAGGGAAAATAAGTAAATCAATTACTGTAAATATATATACATTAAATTTAAAAAGAGCAGTGCAAAAACAGAAATAATAAAAATAAGTCATTTTTATATTGAAAAACTGAAGTCCCTAGAACGATTCTACTGAATAAGGTTAGGCTAGCAACTCCAGAGAAACTTCCTGACTGTGGTTGTTCAGCAAAGTAGTTCTAAGACTCATGGAAACATATGTACAGGGCTTATTGAGCAACAAGTGGTACTTCACTCATCTAGGATTCTTTAGTACTACATTGGGGAATTGGATCATTGAATACTGCACCAGCTGTACTGTTCAAGTACCCTTCTTATATTTACCTTGTTGAGCTTCTTTCTTTCAGTTAGTTCTCCAACATGGAAAATCTTTCAACATTCATTCCAACACCTGGATAGAACCCAGTATGATATACTGAGATTGCTTTGCTTCAAGTATGATTTCCCTTGCCTTCAAGTTTGGTAAAAGACTTACAACATAATGAGTTGCTTCTGAGCAATTTCAGTAATTTTAAGGCCTATTTTCTCTCCTACATCCATTGTGCTGAGTTGCATTCACGCTGCAGCTGAACCGATGGAAGGACAGTCCATCTTTGAAAAATAGTCCAAATGATGCACTTTCCTTTAAGTCTGTTAAACTGTATCATAAAGCTCTGATTGCTCCAAAAATGACAACTGGGTATAATTCTCTGAGGAATTCAAGTATAGCATTGAAAGCGCCAGTGAAGAAATACACATTGAGGCTTATTGTTACTTTTAGCAATATTGGAAAGCTGCATTAACAATTGTCTGCCTATTATGTAGTTTTCCTATTTACTGCCTTCTAGAGGAGTGACTTGGGTTGAATGAGGTGGATCAGATCAGTGTACAACAAAGAAATGATTTGCTTTAGCAATTTTCTGTCGATTCTGTGATAATTCTGGACCATCATCATACCTGTAAGATCCTGCAGTAAACTAATGTTTCAATGACATTAATTTCCCTGGCAAATGGGAAAATTATGGTACTGCTTGATAAAGGCCATTGTATAGAGAGAAAAAAGAATGGAATTTGGCTCACTAATAGATCCTGTGCCCAGCAGGTACCTAATCTGTTTAAAAATTGTAATGCAGTCTAATTTTTCTCTTGAAAATGGACTGTAGAAAAAGCTTTTGTTATATTTCTGAAGAAAATGTTCCTTGGCTCTTTACAACGTGGAAGTGGCTCAAATGTGCATATGAAAAATAAGGCTAAAGCGATAATGTCTAAGGCAGGACTTGAAATAACAGTAGAAATTGGTTACTTTCGCTCCTGAAGCCTACCTGTTCAACTTTTCCTCTTAGCTTTGTTCCACTTGATAATGTGAATGTGATCAACAACTCACACCATATCTAAGGACAGACGCAATCTGAGTACAATGCTTGCTTTGTCATAATACTGATCTACATTACCCTCCCAT
This sequence comes from Hemitrygon akajei, assembly GCF_048418815.1. NCBI lineage: Eukaryota > Metazoa > Chordata > Chondrichthyes > Myliobatiformes > Dasyatidae > Hemitrygon > Hemitrygon akajei. The sequence continues at coordinate 57,409,050 of NC_133128.1, forward strand.
CAAGAAAAATGATACTGAAAATGACATAAATGTATCAACTTACCACTTTGTGACAAATGTTCATTGTTTTGAGATAGATCATAATAACGCGGTTGTTTAACTTTGACACAAATGCATTCTGCCATTGACAGCAAAAGTTCAAAGCAAAGAGGCAGAATAATGCGAAGCATCAGTTTAATGTTGCATTAAACTGTAGGTCATTGGCACCTGTGACAACAGTCTTGCAAGACGAGATTACACAGCTCATCTTGAAATGCAATCCTCAGCCCTTGCAGAACTGATGTTGAGCAGCTGCTAATATGGCCGAGGAAAGGGATGAGTATTCTGTGCAATTTTTCCGACCAGCAAGTTCCAACCATCAGGCAAGGTAGTGCACTCAGAAGTGTAAGTCCTGCTTCATTGTGTCCAAACAATGGTCTGGGGATTTGGAAACAAACGTGAGGCCCCACCAAGCAAGATTGATGGCAATTCCATACATTGAGTGGTCAGGAAGTGTATTTTGTGGTTTTAAATGTTGGGGTATTTAGGTTTCTGTGCTAATGTAATGGTTAACATGTCATTATCTCATTTAGTCAATTCGGTGGACATATTGGCGCACGGATATACTTCCACATGCCTGTCAGTATAGTGTAGTCTCCAAGTAAATATAACTGCCAAAAACCAATAAGAGTAGCAAATGGTGAATAAGCTAAAAAGATCTATGAGAAATTGCGAGAGTGAGATTCAAAAAGCCGGAAGTGAGACCATCTCCAAATCCAATTCAAAAATGCTAATTTTCATGCAAGGCCCATTACGTCATTCACAAATGATTACATTTTAAAGACAAATTAAATGCAGTTGCTTGCAACATAATAATAAACCAGACACTGCAAACATTTCCAAATACAATTAAAAAGCCAAATAAACTGATTAATTTAAAGGAATTCTTCGTGAAGATGACACTGGTCCATCCATTCCCTTTTGTTTCAAGGAGGCACAACCAATAAAAGTTAACGTATGATTTCAACAGAACTGAAAATAAATGTTTTCTAAATTAGTATGGGTACGAGTGGGAGTCTGTTATCTGATATGCTCACTGTTCATCCACAGCCATAAGTGAACCTCTATACGTGATTCCTCTATAGGGCCAACACTCTGGAAGAGGGGCGGGTAAAGTAATGGCTGGAATGAACCTTCCAACCTATCCAATTCATCTTCAAGTGGCTGCCATTCGAAACCCCTGAATCAGCATCTTATTTAGATTCAAATAGACTCATGAGAAGGTCATCCAGCTTGTATGTCCTTCCACCCCCATAAGACTTTAACTCTCACATATGTTGTTCTGTTTCAGTCTGTGTGCAAGTTTCCTGCCACCAACATTTCAGCGCTTAGCATAATGACTGGGATTGCAGCTCCCATATAAATCGTGAGGTCCTCAGGAATAAAATAAAACCAGCAACCTTCTACACTGATAAATAACAAAAGCACTCATACTTTTAGACATTCTAAAGGAAATCACTAACTCAATGGAACTGGGCTGCACAAGGGGTCTGGGAGCATCACTGCATTTTCCATTTTGGTCTGAACAGATTATTGAGCAGCATTCTTAACTTTAGGCAACCAACACTTTTAAACTTCAAAGCCAAAACCCTTTGAATGGAGCTGTGCTGTTAATCTTTCCATCCAGTTTCACCATATCTGAAACACAGTCGTTTCCATGGATACAACACTCCTTCCTGGGATTTTTCGATCGATTCCTTTCTTCACACAGGTCTGAGGTGAAGTGATTTAATTATTTCGGTGAATCAGTCCGAAAACAGCTTTTTTAAATTTCATTTCAAACTGAGACCAGGGAAGGGTGTCAGTTCACCCACAGTGCTTATCATTTACATATATAATATAACAACAAGTGCAGTCTGTACACTCTGTGCTCTCATTAATTTAGCACAAAGGATATTTGATTATAAACATTCCTAAAACATTATCTTGTTTGGCAGAATAAAGTGCCAGTTACTGACCTCTTTGTTTTGAGTGAACAGTGGTTTCTATTTGTTCTAAAGAAAGAAACATAAAGATTACATTTATATGAAAAATAATTTCTTTGAACACACAGCTTGTACCTGCGAAAAAAAACCACTGGTCAGCAAGAAATAGAGAAATAGTGCCACCTGCTGACATACCAATGATATGACAAATAGAATATGAAATGTGCTATGATTTTTGGTCTTGATAACTGATATATTTGCCATTTTGTCCAAATAATCTTGAATGGATGGATTCACCATATTACCCTACCAAATATACCTCTATCTCTTACTGGAAAACTGAACACAACTACCGGTAATCTAATCTCAACTAACTCTAATCCTACAATAGATATGATCTGTCAATATAGGATTAGACTGGAATACTCCCTTTAAGCAAGGATGACCATGATAATCTAAATGGATTCCCTCTGTGGTAGGTAAATTTTTATTGCTCTGTAATGCTATGACAGTATGCATGTGATTTCAAGTAAGATGCTAACAAGCATACAAAAAGACAAAGTGGAGTTGACTGACACCACAGTGTTTCTGATTTTGCTCTTTCCCTTGTTTATTTCATTGTTTGATCTTTTTCATGATTATTGTGCTGCACTGTTTCGATTCTTGTCCGTATTTCAGTTCTTTTGATGTCCATGTCTTAGATTTTCCCTTTATCCTTGCAGTTTTATTTCTTCCTTTTCTCCCTTGTATAATCTTCATCACTTTACTTGCACTGTTTTATTTGAGACACTGATGGCAACCCAAACTTAACCCCACCCAACCCCAGGTTGTTTTTTTCTCTAATAAATCTGCCAACCAAGGGTACCAAGAAGCAGATTAAGCATTGTTAGTTCAAAAATGCTTATTGAAGTCTCTCTCATTTACTCTTAGTGGAGACTTTTGACTGTGTTCACTTCTTTTATATTACCATTCAAGTGTGTGGATGCACTCCAGGATTGAGGAGGTGTTTGTGTGTAAGAAAGCCAAATACTGGGAGCTGGCAGACCAGTGGCTGAGACAGGGTTGGGGGACAAGATTTGAACCTATAGAGGAGGGGTGTTGAGGGTTTACAGGCTTCTCAGTGTGCGGAACCTACTCTTCTATCGCATTACAGGGGCTGCCAAGGAAAGAGCCATCAGAACCACCACAGAGGCTGCCGAGCGAGCCTCCAAATGGCTATGGATTGAGATGTGTGACCTGTGGACCAGTGCTGCTGGGACACATGCCAGGGCCTGATCAACGCTGGCTGTATCACCTGAATGAGAGTGTCTGATGTTGAAAAACTCAAAACACCTGATGACCCCAGATTACATCACTGACAATGTGTCCCAGCGCACCCTAGGATGTTTCTCAGCATCAGGCTGAGATTGATAGATTTTTGGACTCAAATGTGCATTAGAGGGTATGAGGATGAAGTAGAAATGTCAACAAGGTAAATTTTCTGTTTGGCAGCAAAGTTGCCAACAGGTGGGCAGTAGCTAGGAGATGATCTTCTAAGTAGTAAAGTCAAGGGTAGATGAACTTGTAAAGCTGATAGGAATTGGTGGTTAAGTATGACATTATGGGCATCAGAGAGTCATAGCTGAAAGAAGATCACAGCTGGAAGCTTAACATCCAAGAAGATACATCATATCGAAAGGAGAGCAGCTGGCCAGAGGCAATGGGGTGGATTTTACTTTGGCAAAAGTTTAAATCAATTCCTAAGAAAGAAATGACATAGGATTGGAAGATGTAGAACCCTTGTGGGTGGAGTTCAGAAACTGCAAGTTTAAAAAAAATACCCTGATGGGAATTAAATACAGGTCTCCACAACAATAGCTAAAATGCGAGATGAAAATTACAATGCGAGATAGAAATGGCATGTAAAAAGAGCAATATTACAATAGTAATGGAGGATTACAATATGGTAATATGCAGATAGATTGGTGCTGGATCCCAAGAAAGGGAATTTGTAGAATGCCTATGAGATAGCTTTGCAGAGCAGCCCACCAGGGAAATGTCAATTTTGGACTGGGTGTTCTGTAATGAACCAGATTTGACTAGGGAGCTTAAGGTAAAAGAACCCTAATGAGACAGTGATCATAATATGGTAGAATTCACCATGCAGTTTGAGAGGGAGAAGCTAAAGTCTTATGTATTAGCATTAGAGTTAAGTAAGGTAACAATGGAGTTATGAGAGAGGAGTTGGCCAATGTTCATTTGAAGGAGATACCAGCAGGAATGATGGTAAACCAGAAACAGCTTGGAGTTTCTGGAGTAATTCAGAGGTACAGGATAGATTCATCACAAAGAAGGAGAAGCATTCTAAAGGGAGAATGAGGATACCATGGCTAACAAGAGAGCATTAAAGCAAAACAGAGCATGTAGCAAAAACTGATGGGAAGCTAGAGGCTTGGGAAGCTTTAAAACCAACCAAAGGCAACTAAAAAACAGTATGTTAAAGTTAAAGTCTTTCCCAAGCGTTATAGTCTCATCAGGCCGGTGCTGATGCCGGTTTCCGTGGTGTGAAGCGACTGAGAGTATGAGACTAACCCCCCCCCCCCCCACCAATAGGACACCAGTCTATCGCGAGGTTAACACCCAGCATTTTGCCGGTACCCATTTTCAGCTGGGTGGACTGGAGCAGTGTGTAGTTAAGTGCCTTGCTCAAGGACACAACATGCTGACATGCTGGCTCGGCTGGAGCTCGAACTCACGACCTTCAGATCGTTAGTCCAATGCCTTGAACAGTAAGCAGAGAAATAAATAAAATATGAAGGTAAGCCAGCTAATAATATAAAAGAAGATACCAAAAGATGTTCCAGATATGTAAAGCGTAAAAGAGAGGCAAGAGTGGACATTGCTCTACTGGAAAATGACATTTCAGAGGTAGTAATGGGGAACAAAGAAATGACAGACAAACTCATTAAGTATTCTATTTCCAGAGGATTGGTCAAATGTAAATGTCACTCCATTTTTAAGAAGGGAGGGAGGCAAAAGTAAGGAAATTATAGGCCAAGTGATACACACAAAAGCTGGAGGAACTCAGCAGGTCAGGCAGCATCTGGGGAAAAGAGTCAATGTTTTGTGCTGGGACCCTTCATTAGGTCACATGTGTTCTTGATTTCTTGTGTAATTTCTTGTGTTCATGAAATTATAAGCCAGTTAGCCTGACTTCAATAGCTGGTAATGGTTGGGAGTGGATGGGAAGATGTTAGAGTCCATTATTAAGATTGAGGTTTCAGGTACTAAGATGCACATGATAAAATAGGTCAAAGTAAGCATAGATTCCTTAAGGCAAATTCTTGCCTGACAAATCTGTTGGAACATTTTGAGGAAATAACAAGCAGGACAAACAAAGGAGAGTCAGTCGATGTTGTTTACTTGGATTTTCAGAAGGCCTTTGACAAGATGCCACGTATTAGGCTACTAAAGAAGGAAATAGTGCATCAGTATTACAGGAAAGATTCTTTCATGGACAGAAGATTGGCTGACAGCAGAAGGCAATGAATGGAAATAAAAGAGGCCTTTTCCAATTCGCTGCTGGTGACTAGTGGCGTTTTGCAGAGGTCCGCTATATTTCGTGTTGCATATTAGTAATATGGATGATGGAATCGACGACTTTTTGACTAGGTTTCTGGCTGATACAAAGATGGGTGTGTGGGCAGGTGGCATTGAGGAGGCAGGGAGTCCAAATTAATTCTGTCATTAATTCTTATGGTCAAAACAGGTGTAATTTTAAAAGTAGATACTTTGTAATTTATTATTTATAATTGAGGGGAGTTGGAAATGAGAAAGGGAAAACAAACTTCTGAAATGGTGCACAGTACATTTGAATAGCTCTGAGCTAGAACATCAGCTCTGATTTCATTCTCGGGATGCAGGTTGATTGGAATGAGTGGCTTCCTCCTGTTTAAATCTTTAATCATCTTAAATTTTGTCCTCATCGATTTTTGCATTCAACTTTGCAGCTTTATCTTCTGGAGATCTTGAGATGATGGTTGATTTCTCCATCTTTCATCTCCAGTGCATTTGGAAGGATCACTAACTACCAACCTAAAATAGATGGGTGTAGTGTCAGAGCAGGGTAAAGAAATGGAGAGATCAGAAAGGGTGAAGTAGTGAAGTTAGGTAAGAAGTATGGGCCAAGTGGCCAAATTCTGCTCCTATGTCCTGCTGGTTTATGGCCATTTGACCCACACTTCAGTGCTGTACTATTCTATGACTCTATACGTACTAGAGAAGAAAAAAATAGAATATTAAATCTCACAGAGGTCAGACGTTCATGAAGCTACAGTGTACTTTCCAAATTTATAACTCTGACAGGGAGGCCTTGTGATGAGTTCAATAACTTGGTCTTTCAATGGATGCCAAATAAAGTTTTATAAATAATCAAAACTGGATAACTTTTTTAAAGTAAATACTGATGGTTAGAGTTGTGTTTTCATTAAGAGAGCAGCCAAAACAATGGGATCTGCTTTATTGGCCTGAGCATAGCTAACTCTTCCTCATAGCTAACATTTCCTCATATTGCACTCTATACCACTATTCTCACTTTCTAAGTGTACAAAATTCAGAGTAGAAATAGTGATTCATAAATGCATGAGAAGAACTGTAACTGTTTAAGATATGTGGCTGTCTTATAAGTGCACCTTCCCAAAACATAATTGTTCCTCAGATAAGGCCTTTTATTCCAGCACAATGTTATCAGGACCAGAATCAGGTGTAATATCACTGGCATATGTCATAAAGTTTGTTAATTTTATGGCAGCAGTACAAAGAAATACATAATAAATAGAGAAAAAATACTGAATTACATTGTGTATATATATATAATAGTTATGTTAACTATTTAATAGACATATAATAGCTAAGTTAGCAAATTTTACATACATACCAGTGATAATAAACCTGATTCTGATTCTGAGTTACAAATAAGTAGTTCAAAAAACAACAGAAATAAAAAAGTAGTGAGGTAGTGATCATGGGTTCAATGTCCATTTATAAACCAGATGGCAGAGGGAACGAAGCTGTTCCTGAATCGCTGAGTGTGTACCTTTGAGCTTCTGTACCTCTTTCCCAATGGTAGCAATGAGAAGAGGGCATGTCCTAGGTGGTGGGAGGTCCTTAATGATAGTTGCCATCTTTCTAAGGCACTGCTGCTTGAAGATGTCTTGGATGCTACAGAGGCTAATGCTCATGATGGAGCTGACTAATTTTAGATGTTCCTGCAACTTATTTTGATCTTGTGCAGTAGCCACACCCCACTCCCATACCAGACAGCGTGGCAGCCTGTCACAATGCTCTCCATGGTACATATATCAAAGTTTTTGAGTATTTCCTAATGAAATATAACTGCTCTCTTGCCTTCTTTGTAGCTGCATTAATATGTTGGTCCAGGTTAGGTCCTCAGAGATACTGACACCCAAGAACCTAACATTTCTTAGAGAAGTACATGGATGATAGAAATATGGAGGGCTTATGAGGGATACTCAGTGTTCAGGGCTGGGGGGTGGGACCTTTTTGCCAAGCTCAGCTATTTAACACAGAAGCCGACACCTCCAGAGATGAAAGAGCTTATTTTGAGTAAGTTAAACTTCCAACAAATATTCTTTGTCCATCTTCATGTCATAAACTGGAGCTAGTCTTCAGTCCTTAATATAAATGGCAAGTAGTAATCAGTCCGAAGTTAAAAGGACAAACAGCACTGTCAATAGAGCACATGCTGCTGGCCCTTGCTGACTGCTCAAGGGATACAATGTACAACAATGGGGTTATGTTAATTGGCCTGTATCAAACCAAACAACACTGGCTAATTTATTCATTTCAAGTAAGTTTGCAGGCCAGATTGACACTAAATTTTACTAGCTGATCTATCAATAGTGGAAAGATTTGTGTACTCAGTGAGTCAGTATTCACAGCATCAGTTTTCTGGGGTCCCCAGAAACCTCTTGACCATTGTGTGTGAAAAAGTATCTGAAAATATATCACGTGTGTGTGAAGTTACCAAGTGGAAAAAAAAAACAGAATAAATGCAAGAGGGCAGTTAGGCTTGATAGGAATGGTCAAGGAACAGTAAGTAGAATGACAAAAAGTCAGGGTGAACTAGAATCCATTCCTCTGCTTTCAATTTCTGTGACAGATGACTCATTTATATGCAACTCGATTGTATGTCCTTTTAGCTTATAGGAAATGTACCTGATTTTTGGAAATAATTTGTGTTTTAGAAATTATTTGTAACTTGGAAATCTTTTATTAGAAAAGAAAACCTCTGTGACTTTTAAATGTGTTTTAAGATCTTTTTCTAAATTTTAATGTGTGTCACTAAAATAAATTAATTGTACTTAAACTAATTTGTTAACTAGAAATATCTCCTCCTTGGTAGCTAGTGGAAACCCATCACTCAAATAGTGGTTATTGGGAACTAACTTGTAGTGAAAGATGAACAGGGAAATGTTGAAGCATTCAAAGAGTCAATGACTAGTGTATAATTTCCCTTTGGAGAGGGTATCCCTAACTACCTATATCAGATAGGGCTTAAGATACTTGTTTGAGTTCAGAACTTCATTGTCAGCAAACCCAATAACAGCACAGGTTATGTAGCAGGAAATGTTTTGATTGAACTCCCACCTCAGAAAGGACCTGGACCCATTGCAACTTACCTATCACCACAATAGGTCAATAGCAGATACAATCTCAATTGCTCTCCACGCAGCTTTAGACCATCTGGACAACACAAACACCTATGTCAGGATGCTGTTCATCGATTATAGCTCAGCATTTAATATCGTCATTCCTGATTGAGAAGTTGCAGAACCTGGGCCTCTATGACTTCCTCTGCAATTGGATCCTTGACTTCCTAACCAGAAGACCGTAATCTGTGCGGATTGTTGATAACATATCCTCTTTGCTGATGATCAACACTAGCACACCTCAGGGGTGTGTGCTTAGCCCACTGCTCTACTCTCTATATACACATGACTGTGTGGCTAGGCATAGCTCAAATACCATCTATAAATTTGCTGATGATACAACCATTGTTGGTAGAATCTCAGGTGGTGATGAGAAGGTGACCAGGAGTGAGATATGCCAACTAGTGGAGTGGTGCCGCAGCAACAACCTGGCTCTCAACATCAGTCAGATGAAAGAGTTGATTGTGGACTTCAGGATGGGTACGATGAAGGAACACATACCAATTCTCATAGAGGGGTCAAAAGTGAAGAGAGTGAGCAGTTTCAAGTTCCTGGGTGTCAAGATCTCTGAGGATCTAACCTGGTCCCAACATATCGATGTAGTTTTAAAGAAGGCAAGACAGCAACTATATTAGGAGTTTGAAGAGATCTGGCATGTCAACAAATATACTCTAAAACTTCTATAGTTGAACCGTGGAGAGCATTCTGACAGGCTGCATCACTGTCTGGTATGGAGGGGCTACTGTACAGGACCGAAAGAAGCTGCAGAAGGTTGTAAATCTAGTCAGCTCCATCTTGGGTACTAGCCTACAAAGTACCCAGGACATCTTCAGAGAGCATTGTCTCAGAAAGGCAGCATCCATTATGAGGGACCTCCAGCACCCAGGGCATGTTTCTCATTGTTACCATCAGGTAGGAGGTAGAGAAGCCTGAAGGCACATGCTCAGCAATTCAGTATCACCTTCTTCCCCTCTGCCTCCGATATCTAAATGGACATTGAACCCTTAATAATACGTCACTATTTTTAATATACAGTATTTCTGTTTTTGTATGTTTTTTAATCTATTCAATACAAGTGTACTGTAATTGATTTCTTGTTTATTTATTATTATTTTTACATTATTTTTTTCTCACTGCTAGATTATGTATTGCATTGAACTGCTGCTGCTGCTAAGTTAACAAATTTCATGCTTCGTGCCTGTGATAATAAACCTGACTCTGATTCTGATTCTGTTCTTAGGGTAGGTTCAAAGTTAGGCACAACATCATGGGTGAAGGGGCCTGTAATGTACTGTAATGTTCTATGTTCTAAAAATTGTGTTTGATTCTTCACAGATTTGAATGCACAGATTGTTTTTATATTCATAGAGTGGATGTGATTCCTGCAAGGCTGTCACAGAACACTTCCTTAAGAGGTCATGGGGATTATGAGCCACCTTCCTGAATCACCGCTTTCCTTTTGATTTGGGAATGGAATTCCAGTACTTACAGTCAGTATTAGTAAATCAGTCAATATGAGACTTTCAGAGCTACTTGATCTTGGCGTAATCCATTTTACCTGATGCCCCTGCTCTTCTGGGTGGTAGCACTCACAGGTTTCGGTAAGTGCTGTCAAGGGAGCCCAGGCAGATGGTTCAGCACATTTTGAAACAGTCATATATTACAACCACTGTGAGACAAAGTAAATCTCTAAAGCGATAGGGTTGCTACTACTGTTTTGGTTAAGACGGAGTCCAGCTAAAATCATCCAAAATATTGGAGAGAAGATTCTTTCTTGCAGTTCGTGGGAAGGTTTTGTGAACCAGGACATGATTCATTCATGAGTTCCCAAACTTTGGCCAACTCAGGCCATCACAGTAGTGGTGTGCAAGGTCCACTGAAGTTTCTGGCCAAGGTTGACTCATTCTTATTCCAACTCAAAAAGTTGTTTATGTAGGGCTTGGCACTGGTATTACCACTGGTAATATTGTTATACGTCAAGAGTAGGCAGATAAATTCTCTTTGTTAGTGGTGCTTCCTGCCTGACATGTGTAGGTGTTTTGAAAGGTGTTTACCACTTATCAGCCATTGCTCTAAAGTGCTCCAGGTCTTTCAATGCACAAGAGCAAACCACTTCACTTTCTTGACAGCTGAGAATGAAATCGATTGGGATGTAGTCATTGGCAAACATACCCGCTTCAGTCACCAGGGTGACAAATTTTTAAAGTTCATATTATAATGAGGGACTTGAAAGAGAATTGTATGTTGGACTTGTTGCTTGAAATATGTTCACAGTTCTCTTTCATTTGTAATATATTCTGGACATTAATCACTCATTCATGTCAATTCATTTGCTCCAGTGCTTTAGAGACAAACTTAATAACCTTTTCTGGGAATATACTGTATAATTTAATTCATGGGTAAATTCCTATTTCTTTGTAATAGGTCATAAAATATAAATTATTTCTGATTAGTTTGGTGCAGAAAAATGGAGATACACTCAGCATGATTTGTTGTCAGTAAAGATGTAACAAGGTTTGAACAAAATATTTTAAATCTGTATGCAGTGATTTAATGCAATTACATTTAGTCAATCTTAAATTAATTCAGTTAATACTGAGTTAATATTCAGTTTAAGTATTTTGGCAGGTTATTGCAGAAACTGGAGGTATAAGGGGAATGGAGAAAGTAATTTGGATCAGCACACATATAACCACTGAAGCAGCTTCACAGGTCAGGCAACGCCTATGGAGGGAAATAAATTGTCGATATTTTGGGCTGAGACCCTTCATCAGGACTGGAAAGAAACAGAAGGAGCCAAAACAAAAGTGTGGGGAAGGGAGAGGAGCATAATCTGGCAAGTATAGGTGAATCCAGGTAGCGAAGGAAGATGGGAAGGTGAGGGAGGGGGAGAAAGGGAATGATGTGAGAAGCTGGGATAGGTGGGAGAGGCAAAGGCCTGAAGAAGAACAAATCTGACACGAGACTACAGTAGATCATGGAGTAAAGAGAAAGAGGTGGGAAACCTGAGTGAAGAAGTTGAAGGTGATGGGCAGGGTAGGGAAACAGGAGTGATAATGGGGCCTCAAGGATAATAGAAATCAAAGAAGGGGCATTCATAGGAGAGTGGTTTCCGAAGGTTGAAGAAATCGATGTTGATGCCATTAGGTAACCTGTCATCTGTGTTTATAATATTTCAGTCCTAATGATCTGAAACATTAACTTTGTTTCTCTCAACAGCTGCTGCCTGACATACTAGGTATTTTCAGCATTTCTGTTTATATTTCACATTTCCAACATCTGCAGCATTATACCTTTCAAGGGACAGGTTGCAAAAAACACCTTTAGAAGATTGGTGAATTCACTGTCAGTGGACAGTATAAAACCAGGGACATACTGCATGAGCATGGTCACCAGGCAGGTGAAGAAGAAGAAATTTTGATCCAGGTATAAACAAAAAAAAAAATACACAAATTAATTGAACAAAATAAATATTACTTCTTTTCTTTATATCAACATTCAGCTATCTAAAACTTCTTGAAAGGATATTTTATGTATTAGTATGACAACTGCTCTGCTCAAGAAAACAAGAATTTGCACAGCCCAGTCCATTAAAAAATGCAGCCTCCTCACCAATAACACCGTTTCAGCTTCCTACTGCCTTGGAAAAACTGCAGATAGAATCAATAACCCCACCCACCTAGTTATTCTCTCTTTTCCCCTCCTCCCAACACCCAAAAGACAGAAAAACTTCAGAATATGCCCCACCAGACCCAACAACAGCCGAGAGACATAGAGTGCGGGAACACTCCAGCACAGAATCAGGTCCTTCGGCCCATCTAGTTCATGCCAAAGTATTAATCTGCCTCGAACACATCAACCTACACCCAGAACATGGCCCTCCGTACCCCTCTCATCCACGCACCTATCCAAATTTCTCTTAACCCTTACATACTGTTCGGGTTAAATTTGACCTGTTTTGACACTTGACAGCAGTAAAAACACCCTAAATGCCATTTTTTTAGCCGAAATTTGATAACTTTTCCTAAAGCGACCCAAAATGTGCAAAAATGAAAACATTTAAAATTTTATACATTTGTACAGGTGCTACAAATTTTTGTAAATGAGGCTGTTCCGGGTTAAATTTGACACATATCTATTGAAATAGATTTTACATCTCTGAAACATTAATTAAGGATTAATCACCCATTTATTAATGTCAGATAGGCTATTTATACATTCTAAATAGATCTCTGGTTCAAAATTTGGTATAGACTCTTGTTATGAGGGGATTCTTGGATCGGGTCAAAATTGACCTGGACCATACTGTGAAGGTATAGAATATGAACAGGTTGCCTGGGTTAAATGTTGAAATCAAATCCATATTCACTACTTCCACAGGCAATTAATGCCACACTCCCATCACCCTCTGAGTGAAGAAATTCCCTCTCATGTTCCCCTTAAACATTTCACCTGTCACTCTGAACCCATTACCTTTAGTTCGTCTCATCCAACTTCAGTAAAATAATGCTTGCTTGTTTACCCTATCTATACCTCTCATAATTTTATATTTTTCTTTCAAATCTCCTCTTATTCTCTTATGTTCAAGGTCTGATTCTCCATTTGATGAATATAACAAATATAACAAGTTTATTTTTGCATTCCATAAGTGAACAATTCTATATTTCTATATTTACCTGGTCAAGATCAAAACTGCCCCTAAGACAAAATAGATGGTCTAGATCATTCCCCTTAGCCATTTTCACTATCCAAAAGAAGGCTGTCATAATACAACAATTTCATATTGACAACTTATTAGGTACTTCTTGGCAAATTTTAGGAGACTAAAACTAGCTTTCCTTGAAGCAACTATAGTATATAGCAGTATTGTTTGGAGAATATTGTGAAGTTGCAGAGTGATTTCTACCTTCCTTTTCTTTTGGGCACCTCATAAATTTGGCCACATTTCCATCTTCATGAATTTTGATGTATCTTCTATTACTCACTATCGTGAGGCTTCAGCCAGAGATGAGATTTACATTCGTGTGGAATTGTACTGAAATTTTTATTCCTATCGAGGTTTTTAATATTGATGGTTTTATCCCTGTGGAATTATTTCTGTTTATTTCTGTTTAGTTGAACAGTGAAAGTTTTGGAATCCAGCATCCTTTTTATCACATGGGTCTTCACAAATCCCAGAGCCTTTCCTATTGAACAGAATCTAGTCGGGGCATCAGTAACTCACTGTATTCATCATAACATTTTACTTATTTAAATAAATTGAAATATAAATTGCTGTCATATTAATCTTAGGAGCACACAATAATCAAAAGTGAAACTTGAAATTTATTGAAGTCACCATTAATTTATTCAACACTATTTCCCTTCAGTCTAAAATTGAACAAAATTTTCTCTGGATGTCTGCTTTATTTATCACTTCAACTGAAAATAAGGCTCAATTTTCTTACGTAAGTATACCTTTTCTTCTCCACTGCTTCCTGAAATATTCTGATACCCATGATTAATTTCTTATATTGTACAAAGTACAGTATTAGAAATTAATGTCATGGGCACCACGGTAATATGGCGGTTAGCACAACAATATTACAGCTCGGGCATCCCGAATTAGGAATTCAGGCGCTATTCTGTAAGGACTCTCTGTACGTCCTCCCCGTGGAATGCGTGAGTTTTCCTCAGGTCGTCCAGTTTCACCCCACAGGTCATTGTAATTTGTTGCATGATTAGGTTAGGATTAATAAAGGTTGTGGAATTGCTGGGGCAGCGTGACACCAAGGGCCAGGAGGGCCTCTCCCACAGTAAGTAGTGAGTTTTAGTATAGACTCCAATGCATGCTACCAAATGTAAACTACTGAACAGGTATTTAACTGAGATACTGGTCTGAGTCCAAAACAAACGCGAGCAGAATGGCAATATTGTGTGTATAGCAAAAGTAATAACATTTGGGGGCCAAAGGTTAGGTATTCAAGGATGTAGCCAGGATGATTGAAGGGTGTGGGAAGATCCTGATCCTTTCTGAAGGTCTCATGGAATTAAAGTACTGGATTTGAGGCCTGAGCCAATTGGGTGTGGGAGGGTCAGAGTGGGAGCACAAAGATCAGAAGTTTGGAAGCTGTTTAATTTGTGGATGGGAACACAGGTTTAAGTGTCAGAGTCTCAATCAAACAGTATTCTGAGCATGGTGGGGAAGATGAGTGCAGAGTCTAGAGACTTGAAAGCTCTTGGGATGTGGATCAGATGTGGGTGGAGTGAGAGAGTGAAGAGGGTAGAGAAAGAGAGTGAGAGAGATAGGAGAGAGAGAGAAATAAATGAGTAAAGAGAGAGAAACATACTGAGATACAAACAATTAAAGTATATTGTGTGAGGGAGTGATCAGCACTGTTTAAACCAAGAATCTGGCAGTTAAAACAAAAGCACAGGATTTACTTTAATGAGTCCAGTGATGTGCCAACAGTACCCAACAATCTTTCCTGGGACAAAGTGCTCTGAATTCCTTTACAGAGCTCTCAAAATTACATAAGGAACCCAGAGCAGGCCAGTTGACCCTTCAAATCTGCCCCATTATTCAATGTGATCATGGCTATTCAATGCTGGCCTCAACTCCTTTTCTGGACCAATCCACTTCACTCTTTAATCCCCTGATCTTAAAATAATATGTCTGTGGTGAACTACATATACCTGTCTGGACACGCCCCCCCCCCCCCCCCCGCTGACTGCTCCTGTGGCTCCTCCCATGGACCCCGGTATAAAGGCAATTGGAGGAACAGCCCCATCCTCAGTCTCCAGGATGTAGTGTGGTGGTCATTTGCTGCTTGTTCTTTCATCCAGCCAATCAAAGCCTATATCTCGCCTCACGTCTCCGAGAGTTATTGATGGTGCATCAATGTCTACCTCCATTTTAAAAATTTCTAGCAATCAGGCCTCTACAATTTTTCTGGGGCAGAAATTTCTGGAGATTCACAGCTCAGAGAAAAAAAAATTAAGTACCTTGGTTTTAAATAACCATATTTTTATTTTGAAAGAATGCCTCCTTGTTTGAAATTCTTCCACTGATGAAAACACCTTAACATCAACTCTGCCATGCCACCTTAGGATCTTATACATTTCAAAAACATTACCCTCATTCTTTTCAACTCCAAGAAATATAGATAGACCTAGCATGTTCAGTATTTCTTATTCGTTTAATCCTCTCAGCCCAGGAATTGGCCTGGTGGATACTCTGGTGGGTTACCTCCAATGCTATAATATCCTTTTAATTTTAAGGTGACAATAACTGAGTGCAATACGAAAATTTATGATGATAAAATCATGACAGCACATGTAAACACATCTCATATGAGCAATATTCTATCATATTCTGGCGAAACTGAAAACCTGAAAATAGTTGTAAATATATTTTCGATTGTGTCACAAGTACTAGGCCAGTCTTTGATCCGGAATGGCAGGTCAGCCAGCTGCTGGGCATGTGTCAACGTGTTCTGCTTACAGCATCTTAGTACAGTGGGGCATGCTACAGTACAGCCTGGAGGTCAAATGCAAATGTATCTGACCTCCCACTACATCCCTGGACTCAGTATTGATTCTCACAGAAGCTGCTAATTGTAATGAGCTGAAGGGCTGGAGACAACTCGTACTGTCGTCCCAGATTTGTGCGAGTCACAACTGCTGCACCTCCCATGGCCGAATCAGTGGAATGGAGTTCAGGACCTTCATTGGAAAGGTAGGTGAATCGATCTGCTGTTTCTTTTTCTTAACAATGTCTTTAGACACTTTATTCAAGCTAAACGTGCTTTTGAATAAACTGTATTTTTATCTTTATTTTAATAATTCTTATTTTTTTCAACTTCAATTTTGCCGATCATCAAAAGCATCTGGAGACAGTAACAAGCTGTCAAGTCGTGAGGCCAAGCATTTACCGGTTGTCAGTTCTGCTTCACAGGGCAGCTGCCACAATGACATCTCCAGGAAGCTAGACCCACACAGACACAAAAATAATAAGTGTGATCATGGAATCAGTAGAGGTTATGGAGTGAGTGTGTGTGTGTGTGTGTGTGTGTGTGTGTGTGTGTGTGTGTGTGTGTGTGTGTGTGTGTGTGTGTTTGTGTGTGTGTGTGTGTGTGTGTGTGTGTGTGTGTGTGTGTTGAGGTGGGAATTAGGTTTGAAGTGGGGCAGCAGGTAATGATCTCTGTTTAATCATGAATATAATTTTTAACATTAATAGCTCCCACCATGACTTTGGAACTTCCATTTCTTCAGTACAGACATTCAATTATTTCTTGTAGGGTGTAGATGATAATGTCATGGGGAAAATGTACATTTCTTATTTTAACTATCCTCTATATTATCATTTATTATTGGCTCAAATTGGAACCAGTCATTTCAATTGCAGTTTACCTGTGAATATTCACTCAGTTGAGACTCACGTAACATATCCACTGTTATCTTAAATACAGAAGAAGAATTGAGGTACATCTGCTCTGAGTTCTTTTTAAACATCAAGAGAGGATGATTCCTTTCAGAAGAGATTCTCAACATGATGACGAACAGACTAAGACTACTTAAAATACACAGGGTGTACTTTATCTACTCACAGTAACAAGGGAAAAATCAGAGAGTGTTATTAACATTGGATGGGGATCTGACCAAATCAGATTGATCACTGAAATCAAAACTCCTGGAGCCGCAAGGCAATGTACAGGAAAAGAGAATGAGATAGATTCAGGAAAATTAATAACAAAGTGACAATTCAAAAGCTCTATTCTGTCAAGCAACTATCATATAAAAATGATGAGTAAAGCTTAGATTTCACACACAGATCAATTTTTTTTTTAATCTATGAAAAGCTTCTGGGCACTACATGTTTGACCTGAATCAGTCCCAGCAATGTCATATAGTTAAACATATTAAAGAATTGAGTGTAAGACTAATACAAATACTACAAATGCCAAATAAATACTAATTCAACAATAAAAGTTCTGGTGAAAGGCAAAGAGAAAAATGGTATTGAAAACCAGGAAAGACAGAATCAGCCCTTGAGAGCTAACAGTAAAACACATAGTGATGATTAAGGCACAGATATTCATCTAAAAGATCTAACTCTGGATGAAAACTTTGGGACAATTCACCTGTAATGTATTTCTCATTATTGTTCTTGTCTGATAGCGTGAAAGGATTTAACCATTTTGTTTGGAGATTTGTGCATGAAAATCTGTAGACTGGAAGCAAGTCAAATCAAATTTGGAAACATTAAATATACGTGGAGATTTTCACAGAAGCTTTTTGCATTCATCACCTTTCGCAGACAAAGAAGGATTCACTGACTTTTGAGCAAAATCTAATAACTGGAGATTTTTTAAAAAACTTGTTTTAAATCTTTGCTGTTAGTGTGATTAGAATTTCTATGAGTGCCATCTAGTGATACCATTTTGTTACAGCAGTCAGTCGCTCCCATTCCACTTGCAATTGCAGCAAACACTTCAATTTCCCATTTTAATTGGCACAAGAAATCACCTACTTTTGCTTCAGCAAGTAAAAGGTTATTAGTGATAATGAACTGTCACTTCCTCTCTTTCTACTTGATGTGATCCCTTATCAAACGAATATGACTGCCACTAATGACTGTACCACAATGTCTTTGAAGCAAGCAGCTCATATCCTGCTTCAGTGGTTGTGCAGCTGGGGAACAGTAAATTGTGGATGTTTTGAACAGTGATATCATTGCTGATGCAGAGTTATTTATTCTAACCTGGTCTCCAGATATGCATTAAGTATTTCTTGGGAGTGCTTATCAGCTCTAGAAGATCTATTGTGTAATGGAGGCTGAGAGCTTTCAAAAATCCATACGTGGTCTGTTTACTCATGCTTGTAGAACACTGAATTACCCTCTAGATCCTCTAGGTCTCCTTGGATCATACAGTCTTCATGGTCAGCTCTGGGTCACAGCCAATGCCACTGCAAACTAGAAGGTTACCAGAAGTCCCCCTCAGTCCATAGATGTCTTAGTTTTCTGATTGTATCCTAGCAGATATCTGGGCTTTACTTTGCGCCCTAAGATTTCAACTGTCATTGGAGTATGGTGTGTAACTAATTTCCTCTTCCACTACCTTGCTGTATGATGTTGACTTCAGGCAATACAGCAGTATTGTTTGGAGATTGTGCATTAAAATCTGTAGACTGGATGCAAGTCAAATCAAATTTGGAAACATTAAATATACATGGAGATTTTCACAGAGGCCTTTTGTCATTCATCAGAATTTCTCTGAGTGCAATATTTGTTACCCTTTTCCACTCTAAAGATTTCACTATTAATACAAAAGACCATTTACTGATATACAGGAAGAGATAGAAAAACAATAAACACCCAGGCTTCCTATCACCTTGCTCTTGAAGTGATTGCTAGGAAGGATTTGTGAATTGTAGCAATGCCAACATTTTGATTATATCTTGTGTCCTGTCCTGTCCTGAAATTTACAGAAGCTCTTCAGATGCCTGCAACAGTGCTTAAAGATTATTAATTAAATGAATGCAATGATTATGAGACTGAATCATGGGCAAGCGAATGGGGTGACTCATTCTCCTACTTTATTTTCCCTTTAATCTTATGGTCAGATTTACTCCCTACTCTTCTATATGAACCAACAAAGATGGAAATATGCATGTACTTGCGTCATTGAGGAGTACCCGGCTGACATTATTATGTAGTTTAACACAATTTTGAAAGCCATCGTTGAATGGGGGATTCTCTGATTCTGGAGCTCAATTCTCTGATTTCAGGGGTAGGATCAATATTTTATTCTCCTATACCTCCCAGTGACCACCTGAAGAGCAGGAAGAAGTTAAAAGCAAATAAAATGACAGCCTTTCATTTGTAAAATGACACAAGTGCATGTTTAGTTAAGGTAGAAAATAAATTGAAATGTGGAAAGGAAGATAATTTAAAATTCTTTCATATATTTTAACAACTAAATGTTTTAAAAATCTATTCAATATATGTAATTGATTTACTTGTTTATTTATTATTGTTTTATTTTATTTCTTTTTTCTCTCTCTGCTAGATTATGTATTGCATTGAACTGCTGCTGCTAAGTTAACAGATGTCACATCACATGCTGGTGATAATAAACCTGATTCTGATATTGCCAGAGCTATGGTTAAAAGCAACATTGGGACACATAAGACTCAATTTACCAATGAATTTTATCATTTTTTTGTCAATATTAATAATATCAACTGGGTCAAAGTTCAAAATTATAAAACATGGTGACAAGGTGCATTTAACTTTGTGCATACCCATAATTACAAACTTTAAATCATGTTGGGACTGTTTGATTCTTGTGTTATCCAAACTATGTTCTAATGACTATGTTTTTGTTTATGTATGGGCACGGCTTGGGGTTGTAGTCAGCCTAGTTAATAGACTCACTCTTCCAAAAGGGCAATGCAGAAAGTAATTATCTTTTTTTTCATCAGTAAACCTTATTCTAATTCATCTCCTGGAGCTTGATCTTCCTGTTCTGCATCATTTAGTTTTTTTAAATTCTGAATGCACTATGTAGCTAGTACCATGGAAACAGCAAATATCATACCACTTTTGCAGGAGACAATGGCCATTAGGATCAGAAAATGTATCATTTTTGGAGCTGGCAATGTGAAGTACTGAATGCAAGGTATCAAATCTCTCCATAATGATCAAAATTTGATTTCATCTTAAACTTTGAAAATAAATTTCAGCTGCATTATAAATACTTATTGGCTCTTGACATACTCCCAAGCATTGATCGTTGTGTTGTCTGTGTACTAACTAAGATATAATAAACAAAGGGGAAATAAAAGCTATATAAACTGAGGGCATTTCACTTAGATATGAAGAGGAAACAAGCTTGAATAAGAGGTGACAATCTGGATAGATTTCAAATATTTTGATTCAGTTGTTCACAGATGAAAATTCGACTGTCTGGATAGTCAAGAAAGATATGAAATCCCATCATGGAGGGAGATATGCCAAAAGAAATTATATAGAGTATGTAATAGGGCCAAAAGTAAGACAATCAGCAAGATAAAACCTGCCAGAATACTAAGCAACTTCAGAGAGGGTGTTTAGCAGTAACTTAGAGCAATGCTCCAAAAACATGAAATTGTGAAAATGGACTGGAATTTGCTACTCATAAACCAGTTACCCTTAATGTAGCTGTGTGAAAATTTTGAGGATTAGGGTATCTTTTGGGCTGGGAATTAAGTGGGAATTAAAAACCAGAATTACATGGGTGCAACTGTGCAATTTGGTAGAAATATTCAGGGTGTGAGGGAAGTTGAAATCATACATTCCATGTGGTTCATACAGTATATTTAACAATATGCTATTGAGAATCCTTTTTAATAATTTCATTGACTCATATTAAATTACAAAGTACATCTTATTGAGAATAAATAAAGGAAAATCAAAATAAAAATCTAAATTTTGCAATTATCATTACAATCACTTTGAATCACTATAACTGCTAGAAATTTCTGTATATAGCTTTGTTTGACTAGAGGCAGAGAGAATTCTCTAGCTAGGGACGAAAACAGGCAGACTGACATGAAAGCTATGCACAGTGAAATTATTTGAATAACCAACTTGTTCCTGAGTTTCCTTTGATGTTATTTGTTTTACACTCCATTTCACATATGTTTTGACATAAACTCTAAAAGATTCAGTGTTAAGGTGGTCAGGCTTTGGCTCAACAGGTTTAGGTGAGACAGGTGCAGGCTAGAACTTATGTTTGAGAAGATACAGGTATAAAAAGTGTAGACAGGATGGTAGTTTAGGCAGTAGAAAGTTCTTCTTGTGAGATGTTGGATTTCAGGGTATCTAACGTTACTGATGACTGCATCTGCAGGAAGTGCACCTAACCTCAGCTCCTGACTGACAAAGTCAATGAACGTGCTGGATGCATTCAGGTCCATCTGGGAGGCTGAAAACTTCATAGTTGAGACATTTACTGAGATGGTCACACCCAGAATACAGGCTCCAGATCGTAGGTGAGTGAACACCAGGAGAAGTAAGGAAAGTAAGCAGTCTGTGCAGGTTCCCCTGTGGCCATCCCCCTCAGCAACATTCATACCATTTTGGTTACTGCTGGTGGGGGGGGGGGGGGAATGACCTATCAGGGCATAGCCACAGCAAGCAAGCCAGTGCAATGTGGCTGGCTCTGAGGCTCAGCAGAGAAGGCTAAAGCAATTGTGATAGGAAACTCAATAGTTAGGAGGATGGACTACAGATTCTGTGGCTGCAGAAGAGAAGCCAGGATGGGGTGTTTCCTTCCAGGTGCTTGTGTCCAGGGTGTCTCAGAGTGGTTGCAGAAGATTCTCAAGCGGGAGGGGAAGTATCCAGAGGTTGTGGTGCATATTGGCACCAATGACATTGGCAGAAAGGGGTAAGAGGTACTGTGCAGTAAGTATAGGTTGTTAGGGAAGAGGCTGAAGAAAAGGACCTCCAAGGTAGTAATCTCTGGAACTCCCCCAGTACACATGCTTGTCAGTAGGAATAGGATGATAGTACAATTGAAGGAATGGCAAATGAAGTGGTGCAGGGGACAGGGATTCTGATTTCTGGATCATTGGGATCTCTTCTGGGAAAGGAACTGTATGCCCTATACAAAAATGTCAGGTTATACACGCACCTGAGGGAGACCAATATCCTTGCAGGCAGATTTGCTAGAACTGATGGGGAGGGTTTAAACTAAGTTGGCAGGGGGATCAAAACCAGACTGACAGGGCTGAGGATGGGGCAGTTGGCATACAAGTCGATGCAGTGTGTAGTGAGACTATGAGGAAGGGCAGGCAGATGATAGGGCAAAATTACAGTTAGTGAAATGATTTTGAAGTGCAACATGGGAATGGGATAAAAAGGATGATGAATACAGGACTGAAGGTGTTATATTTGAATGCACTCAGTATACTGAATAAGATAGATGATCTTTAAGCGCAGTTAAGAGATTGGCGGGTATGACATAGTAGGCACCACTGAGTCGTGGTTGAAAGAAGATCACAGTTGGGAGCTTAACATCCAAGGATACGCATTGTATTGAAAGACAGGCAGGTAGGCAGAAGGGGTGTGGTGATAAAAATCTGTTGATAAAAATACGAAATCAAATCCTAAGAAAGAGGTGACATTGGATCAGAAGATATAGAATCCTTATGTGTAGAATTAAGAAACTGTGAGAATAAAAATATGCTGATGGGTGTTTTATATGATGCCCCAAATAATAGCCAGGATGCGGGATATAGAAAAAGTATGAAACAAGGGCAATGTTACATTAGACATTGGGTATTTGAATATGTAAATAGATATAGATTGGAAAAACCTGGTTGGTGCTAGATCCCAAGAGAGGGAATTTGTAGACTGCCAATGAGATGGCTCTTTAGAGCAGCTTGTGGATTAGACCACTGGGGAAAAAGGCAATTCAAAATTGCTGTGGTATAATGAACCAGATTTGATTAAGAAGCTTAAGTTAAAGGAATCCTTAGGAGTCAGTGATCATAATATTAAAAAAAATCACTTGAAAATGGGAAGATGAAGTCAGATGTGTCAGTATTACAGTGGAGTAAAGGGAACTAAAGAGGAATGAAGAAGGATCTGGCCAAAGCTGATTGGAATGGGACACAGGCAGGGATGACAGTAGAACAGCAACAGCTAGTAAGAGTGGATATTAGACTGCTGAAAAATTATGCTAGAGAGGTATTAATGGGGGACAAAGAAATGGAAGACAAACTTAATAACTATTTTGAATCAGTCTTCATTGTGGAAACACTAGTGTATTCCTGAAATTTGAAGAGTGTCTGGGGGCAGAAGTAAGTGTAGTTGTTATTACAAAGGAGAAGGTGTTTGGGAAGGTGAAATGTCTGAAGGTAAGTAAATCACAGACAGACAGACAGACATACTTTATTGATCTCGAGGGAAATTGGGTTTCGTTACAGCTGCACCAACCAAGAATAGTGTAGAAATATAGCAATATAAAACCATAAATAATTAAATAATAATAAGTCCAGGATGAGCCTATTGGCTCAGGGTGTCTGACACTCCGAGGGACGACTTGCACAGGCAGGAATGACTTCCTATGACGCTCAGTGTTCTCACCTGGACCAGATGGGCTATGCTCCAGGGTTCTGAAAGAGCTTAGTGAAGACTTTGTGGCATCATTAGTAATGACCTTTCAAGAAACACTAAATTCTGGAATGGTTCCAGGGGACTGGAAAATTGTAAATTCACTCCACTCTTTAGGAAGTAATGTTCTGCAGGGATCGGTACTGGGACCATTTTCTTTCACATTGTATGTAAATGATCTGGATGTTGGAATTGGTGGCTTTGTGGCTAAGATTTCCAGATGATACAAAGATAGGGAAAGGATCAAGTAGTGTTCGGGAAGCAGGGAGTCTGCAGAAGACTTGG
The DNA here is from genome assembly GCF_048418815.1 of Hemitrygon akajei. Lineage (NCBI taxonomy): Eukaryota > Metazoa > Chordata > Chondrichthyes > Myliobatiformes > Dasyatidae > Hemitrygon > Hemitrygon akajei. The sequence goes on from NC_133128.1 coordinate 57,433,151, forward strand.
ATACATTGTGAATATGCACAAAGAAGTGGCAGATAGAACATATGGTGGCATACAAAAGTTTGGGCACCCCTGATCAAAATTTCTGTTACTGTGCTAAGCGAGTAAAAGATAACCTGATTTCCAAAAGGCATAAAATTAAAAATGACACATTTCTTTAATATTTTAAGCAAGATTACTTTTTTATTTCCATCTTTTACAGTTTCAAAAATCAAAAAAGGAAAAGGGGCTGAAGCAAAAGTCCGGGCAACTTGCATGGTCAGTACTTAATAACACCCCGTTTGGCAAGTATCACAGCTAGTAAGCGCTTTCTGTAGCCAGCTAAGAGTCTTTCAATTCTTGTTTAGGGGATTCTCACCCATACTTCCTTGCAAAAGGCTTCTAGTTCTGTGAGATTCTTGGGCTGTCTTGCATGCCTATTGAGGTCTAGCCACAGATTTTCGATGATGTTTAGGTCGGGGACTGTGAGGGCCATGGCAAAACCTTCAGCTTGTGCCTCTTGAGGTAGCCCATTGTGGATTTTGAGGTGTGTTTAGGATCATTTTCCTGTTGTAGAAGCCATTCTCTTTTCATCTTCAGCTTTTTTACAGACAGTGTGATGTTTGCTTCCAGAATTTGCTGGTATTTAATTGAATGCATTCTTCCCTCTACCAGTGAAATGTTCCCCGTGCCACTGGCTGCAACACAGACTCAAAGCATGATCAATCCATCCCTGTGCTTAACAGTTGGAGAGTTGTTCTTTTCAAGAAATTCTGCACCCTTCTTTCTCCAAATATACCTTTGTTCATTGCGGCCAGAAAGTTCTATTTTAACTTCATCAGTTCACAGGACTTGTTTCCAAAATGCATCAGGCTTGTTTAGATGTTCCTTTGCAAACTTCTGATGCTGAATTTTGTGGTGAGGACACAGGAAAGGTTTTCTTCTGATGCCTTTTCCATGAAGGTCATATTTGTGCAGGTGTCGCTGCACAGTAGAACAGTGCACCACCACTCCAGAGTCTGCTAAATCTTCCTGAAGGTCCTTTGCAGTCAAACGGGGGTTTTGATTTGCCTTTCTAGCAATCCTACGATCAGTTCTCTCAGAAAGCTTTCTTGGTCTTCCAGACCTCAACTTGACCTCCACCATTCCTGTTAACTGCCATTTCTTAATTACATTACGAACTGAGGAAACGGCTACCTGAAAACGCTTTGTTATTTTATTATAGCCTTCTCCTGCTTTGTGGGCATCATTTATTTTAATTTTCAGAGTGCTAGGCAGCTACTTAGAGGAGCCCATGGCTGCTGATTGTTGGGACAAGGTTTGAGGGGTCAGGGTATTTATAAATCTTTGAAATTTGCATCACCTGGCCTTTCCTAACAATGACTGTGAACAAGCCATAGCCCTAACAAGCTAATTAAGGTCTGAGACCTTGGTAAAAGTTATCTGAGAGCTCAAATCTCTTGGGGTGCCCAAACGTTTGCATGGTGCTCCTTTCCTTTTTTCCACTCTAAAATTGTACAAAACAAAAATAATGCACTAATCTTGTTTAAAATGTTGAAAGGGATGTTTTACCTTTAACTTTATGACTTTTGGAGATCAGTTCATCTTCTATTCACTTAACTATTCACAGTAACAGAAATTTTGACTATGGGTGCCTAAACTTTTGCATGCCACTGTAGTATAGGGAACTGTATGGTCATGCACTTTGGCAGAAGGAATAAAAGCATAGACTATTTTCTAAATGGGGAGAAAATTCAAAAAATTGAGGTGCAAAGGTACTTGGGACTATTTTCAATAAAGAATATGGAAATCTACTGCATTGCCTTATGAGAATAGGTTGAGTGAACTCGGCCTTTTCTCCTTGGAGTGATGGAGGATGAGAGGTGACCTGATAGAGTTGTACAAGATAGTGAGAGGCATTGATCATGTGGATAGTCAGAGGCTTTTTCCCAGGGTGGGAATGGCTAGCATGAGAGGGCATAGTTCTAAGGTGCTTGGAAATAGGTACAGAGGAGATGTCAGTATTAAGTTTTTTACACAGAGAGTGGTGAGTGCATGGAATGGGCTGCCGGCAGCAGTGGTTGAGGCGGAAATGATAGGGTCTTTTAAGAAACTCCTAGATGGCTACATGGAGCTTAGAAAAATAAAGGGCTATGTGGAAAGCCTAGGTAGTTCTAAGGTAGGGACATGTTCAGTACAGTTTTGTGGGCCGAAAGGCCTGTATTGTGCTGTAGGTTTTCTATGTTTCTAAATTAAAATGCCTCCTCCTGTGCTGCTTTTCCACCAACTCATTGTATGTGTTCTGCTGACATTACTCGCAGTGCATTCTTTAAGCTCTAGACAAATCTTTCCACCAAGCCATTTGTAGCTGGGTGGTAGAGTTCAGATGTAATATATCCTATTGCATTCATTTTCAGAAATGACTGAAACTGCTCTGCAACAAACTGTGGAACTGTGGTCCATTCTCACTGACTAAGCGTTCTGGAACACAAATCCTTGAGAAAAAGCATCTCAACACATCAACAGTGTACAAGGCTGTAATGCAGACCACAGGGATCATTTCTGGTCACCATGTAGCTGCATCCACTACTATCAAGAAATTTATCCCCTTGAATACTCCGGCTAAATCCACATGAATCCTCTGCCCGGGCAATGCAGGCCATTCCCAGGGTTGAAGAGGTGCTACAACTTGGCATCTTCTGGACACCTCAGCATCCTGAACAGTGCATAACAAGCTGCTCAATCTTCTAATCTATCCCAGGCCAACGGACAAAGCTTTGAGCCAACACTTTATTCAAGGGGTGGAGTTTAGTAGTCAGGTTTGTCAAGAGTCTGTTATAGCAATTGACAGTTTCTAAAAAGAACAGCAACTATGACATGTTATTTCACCTCGGTAAGTGATAATTGTTTTAAGGAATTCACTCTTGTTGCATCATGCTCTGAGCCCAGAATCTTCTAATCTTTTTAACACTGGCTTGACATTTTGGAAATGTCATCCTCACCAGTAACAATGGTGTCATTCCGGTAACACTGGGTGTCTGGGCAGAGTCGTGAGACCTGGTACATAGCTTTCTGCCAGAGTGCAAGTGCAGATGCTACTACAAAAATAAGACCATTATAGCAATAAATCCATCTGTGAGTGTTCATGGTGAGAAGCTCTTTGGAGATTTCTTCCATCTCTATCTGCATGTAGGTCTCAGCTAAATCCACATTAGAAACATAGAAACCCTACAGCACAATACAGGCCCTTTCACCCACAAAGTTGTGCTGAACATGTCCTTACCTTAGAAATAACTAGACTTACCTAAAACCCTCTATTTTACTAAGCTCCATGTACCTAACTAAAAGCCTCTTAAAAGAACCTATCATATCCGCCTCTACCACAGTTGCCGGCAGCCCATTCCACGCACACACCACTCTCTGAGTAAAAAACTTACCCCTGACATCTCTTCTGTACCTACTCCTCAGCACCTTGAACCTGTGTACTGTTGTGGCAAGCACTGTGGCAAACATTGCTGAAGCATTTCCACCCAGAAAAGTTTGCAATGATATCCTCTATCCTGGGCAGAGGGTATTGATCTACTTTCAGTACTGGATTGAGGGTGATCTTAAAATCAGCACGGATCTTGACAGAACTATTCTTTTTGGCTACTAGGACCACTGGTGTTGCCCATGGGCTCCACTCCATGCAATCTGGCTTACTGGCTACTTTATCACAGATGTTATAAGGAACTGGACAGATATTATAAAAGTTGGGTGTGGCATTTAACATGATATTACCCTGATAAGTTTCAGTTTTCTAATGCTATTCTTGAACACTGCTTTGGTATCGTCCAGTACCTTTCTTAGTTTGCTTTCAGTTGACTCTATTGCAGGGGATGTGGTATGCAAATGGTAGATGGATCTCCAATCGTTGCATTTCTCTCATCCAATCATATTCCCACAATAATGGCCCTCTTGTATTTACCAAATGCAAGCCCAAGGTAGCTTGTTGGTTGTTGAATTCCCACAAGAGTTATCTTTTCTCCAGTGTAAGTTCTTGATTGGATAGCTATAGGCTTTAGCTTAGTATTTTTTAAATGATGTTTCAACTTATTTTGTGGAGTGACAGAAACAACTGAATCAGTGTCCTATTCCATTTAAATTAATTTGCCATTTACTTCTAGTGTAATTTAAATTGCTTCTCTATTATTAGTTTTCATATTGTAAATCTCAAGGCTACTCAGTCCTCCATCACTCTCATTATTATCAGATTTTTCCTCAACAGCAAATGGATTAATGCTCTTTTTGAAACTGCATCTGGACTTTGTTATCTTCCTTTCCTTCCTTGTGCAGTACATTTATTTTTTGTTTGCATACTGTGCTCTTTGTATGTGTCCTATTTTGATGCATTTTCGACAAGTTTCACCTTTAAATTTGTCTGGTGTATGTGACGCCCTACCAAAACAGGAACACATTTGTTCAGCCTGGCAGGTTTCAGAATAGACAGTACAATTTTGTTCATTCTTACTTTCATTCCTGACTGCAACTCTGTTGCACCTCTGGCTGCTGTTTCCACTGATACAGAAATGTCAATTACTCTTTTAAATGTGAGCTGTACTTCACTTAAGAGCCACTTTGGTATGCTTTCTTGTAAGATTCCACAAAGTGATCTTCCAGTGCATCACTAAGCCCATTAGTGAACTGACAGTGTTCAGAAAATTTCTGCAATTCAGCCACATAAGCTGGTGGACTTCCCTTCCTTTTGATTCCACATATGAAACCATTCTGCAAGAAACAATGGTTTCAGTTGTAAATGTTCCTGCATCACATTCACAATCTCAGCAAAGCTCATTTCATCTGGTTTGGTTTGAGCAGTTAGACTTCTAAGTAAAGTGTATGATTTTCCACTTATTGTACTCAACAGAACTTACCCTAATTTCTTATCAGTTATTCATTTGCATTAAGATACTGCTGAATTCATTCCATATACATCATCCAGCTATCTGTGGTGCAACTGAATGCATCTATCTTTTCGAAGTAGCCAGCTGTTTTTGCTTTATTCATTTATTTATTATGCCATATTTATTCTTTAAGTACCAATGGTTTGTTAATTTCTTCCATTTTCTGCCGTTTTTACAAACTCGAACTTCTCTCTCCCCTTGCAAAGAAAAATGTGCTGCACTTCAACAGACAGATAATCATCTTAGGTTTGTTTTAAAACTTCCTCATCAGTACTGTTATGTTTTGCAATTCCAAAAACTAATTGAAGTAATATCTGGATGCCTGTGCTTAGTTTCTTTTTCTTTTAATGAGGCATGAACATATGATGTGGTGGATTCAGCACCTTAGATTTTTAGATTCATTTTAATTCAGATGTCTTAGTTTTGTCCTCTGCATTAGTGTACCAGCAGAAAAGAGCAAATTTTAGATTTCCAAACATTCATTTCCAAAGAAATTAAATGCTACAGAGAATTTTTGTACTTTGTTTAAGAAAGTAATGTATTAAGTAATAGACCACTTTTCCAATAAAAGCTTGATTGTTTTGTAAGTATATAGCCCAGTACATGATTAAGCAAAGTTAGCAAACAGAATGCTAATGATCAACGACATGATGAGTTGAATGAACTAAACTGATTAACTAAAACAGAAATGGATGTAGAAGGCATCAAACTGAGTGAAGTTCAACTAAACTAAAAGGTGACGGGATGAAAGGTGTGACAGTTTAACTTTCAAATCATCAATTCTTACACCATGGTAAGAGGGAGAATAGCAACAAGCCACAAGTTGGTCATCCCCTGGATCAGCAAAGTCTCTCCCAAACAGAAATTTTGTGGCAGACAGGAGTTGCAAGATGTGCTGTCCAAGCCCTTCTGAAAAAGCACAAAGAAATGGGCAAGGCTGAAGACCAGAAACTCAATGGTGGGCCATGGAAACTGAGTGCAGCAGATAAGAGAGACATCAAACTGACATCCCTTCTATTTCGGAAGTCCAGCACTGCTATCAGCTCTGAACTCACCAAAACCAGTGGTCTGGAGAAGTCCTGTCAAAAGTGGTCTTCATGGAAGAATTATTGCCAAAAAGGCATTCCTTTGAAGTGAAAACAAAGCCAAGGGACTCACTTATGCTCAAAAACACAAGGACTTGTGTGCTAAACAATGGCAGCAAGTGCTCTAGGCAGATGAGTCAAAATTTGAAATTATTGACTCAAACAGGAGGCAGTTTGTCCGTAGAAGAGCTGGAGATCACTAACGGATGAGTGTCGGCAGTCAACAGTGAAGCACGGCAGAAGTTTCCTACAAGTTTGGGGCCACATTTATGTAAATGGAATTGGTAATATGGTCAGACTTAATGGAATCTTTAATGCTAAGCAGATTCTCATCCACCACACAATACCATCAGGGAAGCATCTGATTGGTCCCAACCTCATTTTGCAGCAAAACAGTGACCTTAAACACATGGCCAAGGCCATAAAAAACTATCTTCAGTGAGAAGAAGAACAAGGAGTTCTGCATCAGATGGTATGGCCTTTACAGAGTCCTGATGTCAACATCATCAAGGCTGTCTGGCATGACCTGGAGAGACAGAAGCAAGCAAGACATCCAAAGTATGCAGAAGAACTGTGGCAAGTTCTCCAAGATGCATGGACCAACTTGCCAGCCAATTTTCTTACAAAACTGCACAATAGTGTGCCTTAGAGAACAGATGAAGTTTTAAAGGCAAAGGGTGGTTGCACCAAATATTGAATTGATGTGCTGTAGTTTTTGACTGTTTACTGCTGTTTATAGTAATTTTTTTTGATATTTAGAAACTTTTCATTTCATTATTTTTGAAAGCACCTCCACTTTACAGATATTTTACATGTGCCTATGACTTTTGCACAGTCATGTATTTACAATATTATTCAAATATTACTGAAATATTATATTACACCCTGCACTCACAAGGTTTAATTGAAAATATTTATTTAAAGTTATTTGATGCAACAAATATGGCCTCGCTCACACTGAACATAACATTACCAAAGGAAGAACTTGTTGCATTGATCTGGAAATGCCTGATTCCTTGATCTCTGAAGCTCAGACTGTTCCTACAGAGAAGAGAGGCTAGGAGTAGATGGTAATGTAGGTTTTGACTGGGGAGAATGTGAAAGTCACTAACTTAATGTAACCAAGAGTCACCCTTGGGACTTTTAAATTAACGTGTTTAGCAAACATTTTCAAATTGACTTCCATGAAGATAGATTAATGTTCAAACAGAAGGCGCGAAGACATTTATTGTCACATTACTACACCAATTCAGCAAAAGAAAATAAATCCCTTTAAGACTGTGCATGTCAGCACTTTGAGCAAAAAGTAGGATCTGATGTGGCTGTGTTACTATACAGAGTGCAGGAGTTCACTAACAGTTGCAGACTTTGCTTACTTATAAAAAATGATCACAATGAACAGAATAGACTAGTACTTATTAAATTGTGTGCCATCTATAACCGTGACTTTCACACAAGAAAAAAAGATGTGCAGAATATTTTGTCCATTTTAAAATCAATATAAGGACATGGCCAATAGATGGCATTGTTTGCCACTACAGGCTATCTACAGGTTATGAATACCCAACTTATGGACTCCTCATACATGTCAGCATGCTCACATAATATTAAATTTATAAGTCTGATGTACATAATTTTGTTCATTTCTATGGCAGAATTAGTTTCCTCTCTTCACTTTAGTAATTGTACTTTCTTATCACTCACATGTGTTTTTGAGACTATTCTTTACAATAAAGTGGATGTACACTTACCATATCAAATAATTTTTGTGTATTTTAAAACTTAAGGACAAATGCAAAAACAAAATCTGTTGATTCACCATGTTTACATACAGAAAAAATGTTAACAATTAATAGAGAAAAGAGGCAGAGATGTTCAGCTAATGTGTTTTAAACAAATGCATTGTTTTTATCTGTCTAACCCTGAGATGGGCTTGCTGTTGAAATTACTGACAGTCAAAGTTAAAATTAACTAAACATAGGGAAAGATTGCTCCCTGCAATTAAACTGTAATTGTCCTCCTTGTAACTAGATTTTGATGTCATTAAACCCAACATGCAAGTAATTTAATATATCTAATGAATTTGCAGCAAACACTCTTAGTTTTGTGGGCCTGCATTACTGCTGTAGATACTATTGTCATCTTTTATACGTATTACAGAATACATACTTTTTTATACGATATACAAGATTATAATTAACTAACTTTCATGAGTTTGATACTGAGACCACCTGCAGTGAGAACAATTGGTGCCTGGCAGCAGCCTGTACCCGCAGTCATGTGTACAGTTAAGAAGATAAAACAGATGTTGAGGAGCCTTTCTTCATCATTACTGGCAGCAGGACTGGTCTATTTATCTCACAGAAATATCCCTAAATTTAAGGCTAATGGCAACAGCAGTACCCAGTTGGCAGCATTCAGCACCACACAGAGAATGCATGTGTAATGCAATGTTGAGTTGGTGTTCATGTTCTAACATCTGAGACATATCTTTTGAGATGAGAGTTGTGTCCAAAAAAAAGTGATCGGGAGTCCACATTCAGGAGTATAAACATGCTTCTGAGTATTGTGAAGTTTTGAATAATTGGGAGATGTATCACAGTGTTGGTGGAATGCTCTTTTAATTTAAATTTTGCTGTCTTAAGGTAAACCTCTTGAACATAATACATCTCACAAAGTTTGACTTTAACTATTAATTTTAAGAAAAATATTTGGAAATGACTATAAGTAAATTTTGTAAATGTTTAAAGCTAGAGCTGAACAAGCTGTTCTTGGTGCCATTCACTGTACTGGATATATACATAGGATATCTACATCCCAAAGTGGAAGAAGTATTCTAAAGGCAAGATGACACAACCGTGTCTAACAAGAGAAGTCAAAGCCAACATAAAAGCCAAAGAGAGAGCATATAATAGAGAAAAAAATAGTGGGAAGTTAGAGTATTGGGAAGCTATTAAAAAACAACAGAAGGCAACTAAAGAAGCAATTAAGAAAGAAAAGATGGAATATGAAATTAAGCTAGTCAATAATTATAAACAGGATACCAAAAGTTTTTTCAGATACATAAAGTGTAAGAGAGAGGAAAGAATGGATATCGGACCACTGGAAAACGATGTTGGAGAGGAAGTAATGGGGGACAAGGAAACGGTAGATTTTGCGTCAGTACTCACTGTGAAAGTCATGAGCAGTGTGGTGAAAGTTCCAGGTGTCAGGGTCATTAAGTGTGTGAAGCTACCATTACTAGGGAGAAAGTTCTTGGAAAACTGAAAGGTCTGAAGGTAGATTAGTATGAGTTTGAGTATTGAAGTGGTGTTTTAACCCAACCAAGACAATGAGACAGAACACCAAGATGGAGGGATGATACTCAGCATCAACCTAACAGAGAGATCTGACAGGTATGCAAAACTCATAATATAGTGATTGTAGAGAACTTAAATGTTCCAGAAATAGGAGGTAGAACCATAAGGGCCAAAGCGTGGAATGAGTTATGTAAGTATTGAGGTATTCTTCCTTGTTATAATACAGAGAGGCCACTGCACAGGATTGAAAAGAAATGCAGAAGGTCGCAAACTCAGCCAGCTCCATCATAAGCACTAGCCTCTTCAGCATCATGGACACTTTCAAAAGTCAATGCCTCAGAAAGGCAGCATCCATTATTAAAGATCCCTATCACCCAGGACATGCCCTCTTCTCATTGCTACCATCAGGGAGGAGGTACAGGAGCCTGAAAACACACACACAATGTTTCATGAACAGCTTCTTCCCCTCTGACATCTTTTTTTTGTGTATTGCACTGTACTGCTGCCACAAATCAACAAATTTCATGACGTAAGCCAGCAATATTAAACCTGATTCTAATTCTGATTCCTTGTTCACAGTGCAATAGTAAAAGTTAATTTAGTTTGGAGTAATTTTAACTAAAATATTATATTCAAAGCTGATAAAAATAGTAACTCTTCTGAAATAATTTCCTCTGATTTATTTGTGATCCATTGTATATGTTGTGCATACTATTGTTCCTTTCTCACCTCCCCATACACACTCAAAAGGTATTCCACAACATCGATCCCCCACCTTCCACCATCCATACCATGTGTCAATGTTTTTGATGGTGTTTCCTTTAAAAGACCTGTATGTCTTTATATAGTATGGCACCAGGCTTGTGCACTGGCTCATGAAAACAGAATTGAACATTTTCAGTTTTAGACTTGATGAATGTTGTAGGTATAATCCCTATAACACCATGCAAGTAACATATCTGACAGGAATCAACACACTCAAAATTGCAGATGCTGGAAATCTGAAATAAAAACTATAAATGCTGGAAGTATCCAGAATGTCAAGTGGAAGCAAGTTTTGGTCAACATGTTATCAAAAACAAGGGAAGGACCCTGCTGAATATAATCAGCATTTTTCCTTTTATATCATTCGACATAACTTTTCACCATTCTTACTTTCAACAAGAGACTTGGCTTTCCATGTCCTTCCAGTTTAAACATACAAGTGAGATTTCGAAAAGCTCTCAAATTGAGGTCTGGCGATGCTGGAATCACTTTCCTTCTTAAGGTTGACCTTAAAGGACAAATCCTTTGAACTAAACCTGTGTTAGTGTTGGCAGCATACTACTGCTAATATTTTATTTCATTAATTGTGTTCATTTGCTTTATGATCTCAGTTCTTTTTGTTGAATAACTGGAATTATTCTCTGCTGATCATGATAAAAGGAATGCTCTAGATGCGATGTTTTGGATTGAAGACCTCTGGAATATTTTTAAAAAGACGATAAGATGGAGTGAAACTAATAGGAGAGCAGAAAATTCTGGGAAGTGTTAACAGGGTAGGCAGAATCCATAGAAAAAGAAGTGGTTTTGTGTCTGGCTTGTGATCTTTCATAAAACTAAGATCATAATTGTTCACTTCCAAGTGACTGGCAGATGTAGATGTCAACAAACATTGCAACAACATTTGATGATTAGTCTGCAAGAAAGTGGTTTCTAAGAATGAAAAAAAGCAATACATAAGGCAAAAATGTACTGTAATATTTCTGAACTATGTAAACTATGAATTTAAAGACATCTAGAGAACCTATCTTTGAACAGAGTACAGAGTGTGTTAAGTGAGTAACCTATGTCTTTATTATACCCTTGGGATTGAATTTCAATGAATGAGTGGCTCAATCTACTACTACTAAAGCTTTCACAATCACTTGCTCCAGGCACCAATTTGACTCAATTCATACAATGCAACAAAAATCTAAACTGTCTAATCTATTCTTTCCAATTGCATAGATCTACAGCTAGGTGAAAGAAGTACCATATTTGGATGATGACTTTGAGTTATTAGGACCTGTAATTAGCCTATATAATAAATCATCATACATATGAAAAAAAGCATGAATAAAGGTGAAATAAAATTATACATTTAAACAATAGAATTCAATCAAATGACTCATCCATGCTGAAAAATACAATTCAGTCTAATTCTAAGTGTGGGCTTCAGTTTTATGAAAGCACTTGAAAGTCCTGATCTTACCTATTTCTATTTAGCATTTGCAAGAAGTTCCAAATAATTTGTGAAATTAAATATGAAATTTTCCATTATTTATTTTGCTTTTGAATCTGACGCACAGCAAAAGTGTGATTCCACTTTCTTTGACCATGAATGCTCCATGCAGCAACGATAATGATGCTTCTCTACTTTCAAAAGGATCAAGACCAAGGAGATGGTGGTGGACTTTAGGAGATCTAGGCCTCATATGGAGCCAGTGATCATTAATGGAGAATGTGTGGAGCAGGTTAAGACCTACAAGTATCTGGGAGTACAGTTAGACGAGAAGCTAGACTGGACTGCCAACACAGATGCCTTGTGCAGGAAGGCACAGAGTCGACTGTACTTCCTAAGAAGGTTGGCGTCATTCAATGTCTGTAGTGAGATGCTGAAGATGTTCTATAGGTCAGTTGTGGAGAGCGCCCTCTTCTTTGTGGTGGCGTGTTGGGGAGGAAGCATTAAGAAGAGGGACGCCTCACGTCTTAATAAGCTGGTAAGGAAGGCGGGCTCTGTCGTGGGCAAAGTACTGGAGAGTTTAACATCGGTAGCTGAGCGAAGGGCGCTGAGTAGGCTACGGTCAATTATGGATAACTCTGAACATCCTCTACATAGCACCATCCAGAGACAGAGAAGCAGTTTCAGCGACAGGTTACTATCGATGCAATGCTCCTCAGACAGGATGAAGAGGTCAATACTCCCCAATGCCATTAGGCTTTACAATTCTACCGCCAGGACTTAAGAACTTTTTAAAAGCTATTATTAATGCTTTTTGAGATAGTGATTTAGATGCATATCATATTTTTTACTGAGTTAAGTATTGTATGTAATTAGTTTTGCTACAACAAGTGTATGGGACATTGGAAAAAAAGTTGAATTTCCCCATGGGGATGAATAAAGTATCTATCTATCTATCTATCTATCTATTTGGAAGCTGAAAGCCTTCCAAGTAAAAACACATCTGAGAGTGGGATTAGATACCTTGGTTTTAATCAAAGTCTCCTTGGCTATGAGAAGGGAAGCTGAAGCAAAAACAGAAATAGTTCAAGAGCTCAGCCAGTCATCGGTGTCTGTGGAAAGAGAAGCCAGTCCACGTTGCAAGTTTGTTCTGAGGAAGAGTCTCTTTTCAGAGATGTTTCTCAGTGAGTTCTTTCAGCATTTCTGTTTTTGCTTCAGATTCCAGAATTTGCAGTTTTATTTGTTTTCAATGAGAATGAAATGTGTTCAATTTCATAAAGCTGGTGTAATGAACTGTGGAATTCAAAATTAGAAAGCTAATTAGAAAGCTGTTAGTCAGAGAGGGAGTGGGAGGGGGAGGAGGGGAAAGGGAGCACTAGAAAGACAGAGAAAACTGGAAGGATAGAGATTGATTGAGAGTTAGCAAGAAAGATACAGGAAAGAGAAAGAGATAGATGAGCAAAGGCTGAGATATGTATGAACGCAAACACAGTACAGATAAATGAAGAGATAGACAAATAAAAGAGAATGAGAGAGAGATGGAGGAGGGCAGGACTGGAGAACAGAGAAAAAGAGATTGGGAGTCTGGGAAGGACTGTTGGATTATAATTTACTTCCACCATTTTGTATAAATGCTCTCTCCTTGTAGGCAGTCGAACATGTTCACTATGACAATGTATACTACCCTTTCAATCTCCTGAAATTTTAGTTAGCCATGCACTCATTTGCACTAAAAACTTCACTATTCCCCTTTTTATTCTCAAACATTTTCAACTCCCATTAGATTCTCGCACTTACCTAAACAAAAGAGGCAATTTATAGTGGCCAATTCAAATTTGAATCTTTGGGTCATGAGAGGAGGCCTATACAGTCACGGGGAGAAGATACCAATTCCATGCAGACAGCACCATAACAGTAGCACCTGTTGAAAGGAAAAGCCCAAGAGACAGCAGCAGATAAACACCGCTACTCTATACCCAAATCTAGATAACTCTTGAATTATGTTTCAAGAGCCAAGTTAGTGCTTCATAACATTGAGGTATTCCAGATAACATCATTATTGAAACTGCATGGAACAGCTGTTAATTATAGCAAGTGGTGCTCAATTATAGCAGGTATATTTCGTTATTGAAATAGTGTATCAGTTAAATATGCAAAATGTCATTAGTTCTTGTTTTGCTCAAAATGTTTTGACAAATGGAAGTAGCTTTGGAGATTTTCATTAAGCTCCTTTATAATAACGCTCCTTAATACAATCTACTTAATTCATGTACCCAAGAGTATAATAAATCAAATATTGACTGATGTTTGAAACAAACAAGGTTAAGCTCTATGCCCCAATATTAAAGAGTTAATTAACTTTTAATATTTAACTCTCAGATGGTTCATCTCAGTTTCAAAGGGCAATCCTTTAACCTCATTCCATCAATAGAAATCAGTATTTGTCAAAAATGCATCTTTTGCATGTTAATTTTCTACAACACATTGCCTTCTAGAAGAAATATCTACTACTTGCTAATCTAATAGAAATCTCTAAAGTCATACCTAGTCCATACTGACCTTGAACTGGGTTTGGAATAGTTGGCAGGATACTTTCTATGAAGGAAATGGTGAAAATAAAATGGAAAAAGTATTTGCACATCATGATGCCATGACATAACATTAAACACAATGATTACAAAAGGCTCATTATTATTAAAGGGTCTGAGATGGTGCAAGTTTTCATTTGTTTCTATTACTCCATTTGTCATTGCCATTTTACTGTATAGTCTAACCTGACATTAATAAACATAAAAAAATCTGTGTCTGTGTCACTCCTGTGGAATTTAAATACCAAAACCTATTCATAGCACAGGGTATTTGGATAAAGTTGAGCTCACCTTTCTCCAGTTTTTAAATAAAATCATTCCTGTACTTTGAAAATATAGTTATAACATGGCTTTAGGTGATAAAATGACAATGATATAATCCTGAACAAATGGTCTATTTACTTGCTAAATGACAAAGAACGGATAATGAAATACTACTGTTCACACTTCTTTCTAATCTTGATTCTTGCTCAGTAGATGGAATAAATCATGCCACAATTACAAGGCAAACACTATCAAATGAAGCACAAATACATTTGTGACAGAACAGTCAAACTTTTGACAACTTACTCTTGATTTTTTCTTGCTTCCTCATATAGGATATCAAAAGCTGTGTTAAAATATATGTGACAGATTTATTTTCATTAGTAAGTTACCAAAAAAAAATTTTCAGCATTAAATTGGTTGAGATATCCACAATAGGGGACAGGAATGGTTGCAAATTAACCAAGCCCTAATCAGATTCAGATTTATTTATCATATGCTTTCAGGGAAAAAAGATGCAAAATGCTGTATTTAGCATTACTTGGCAACTTATTCACTGCAGTTTAGTAGTGCCAATAGAGTTTTGAATAATTCTTCAGAGGTGAACCAGTTCTTAAGTTTCCCTATTTACAATGGAGATGTGTACTGGAGGTTTAGGTTAGGATATTTTGTTACTACTATGATAGACTGCAACTGTTTTGGAAATGTATTTGCACATTGCCATAAATTACTTCAATTTTCTTATTTTTAAGCTTCCCTTCCTTATTTCCCTCTGCTTGGAATCATTCAATAAACAATTCACAAGTCAGTGTCACCATGCATCTTCATCCAAAGAAGACGATTAACACATCGGAGCACAATCACATGCAGTGACATAATAATGAGAAGTCACCTGCTTTTTCTACTTACCAGACACTTCATAATAATAACAAAACTGTAGGCCATATAAAATGAATATTTTACAAGGCATTACTTGAAAATTAATTTCAATTAAACATTTTTATTGTGAAGTAAATCAAAAACATAGATACTAAAGGCCTGACCTTGACCCTCATTAGGACAGCCTTTGTTCTGAATTGACAATACGCGTAAACTATTTGCATACCACACGCAAAATAGTGATTTAATTAATGCAAACTATATAATTATAACCATACATCTGTAACTAATTTCATCCAGGCATCATAAAGCTCTTTTTACACAAGAAAAATATAGGTCAACAATTAAATATTTTCAAAGAAAGCACTTGCCCTTCTTCACGTAGACAAGGGTCACTTGCTTTACAAGTTGACAACAAAGAGTTTTCCTGTCTGCTGTGCATCTGTTCCACATCAGTAGTACAAGTGAAACTGAGCATACTGCAAAGAATCATCATGGCTAATGTGACCCAACAACTTTCAGACACAATTCTCAGAATGAAAGGAGCTCTGTCAAGGACATAATTCCAAAAATCATTCCTTACTTTGGAAAGTCCTAAGGGTGATGTGCAGCTAATTACAAGTCATCATTAATATGTAGTCGATGAGCACCCTCATTTAACACTGCTGACACAAACACTTTTATTTCCTCAAAGCCTTCAATGACAGATCAGAAGCACCAATCAACACTCCAGGAGCACTAATGAAGGAGACAAGCTCCTTGGAGTAGATTATCTCATTCAAATTAATATTTGTGTGAAGGGAATAGAAATTGGAACCCTCACTATGTCTTCCATCTTCCAGCAGACCTGTTGGAAGAATCATTTTTGCTCTATTTTCCTGTTAATACAATCCTTTTAATTTAAGATATGCATTACAGTCTATTTAGAGCTAAAATTGTAATACACAATTATAATTTGGAATATCTCCTTTTTTACTTTAATTATTTGTTCACTGTTCTCATTTGCAGTAAGTGTAATAATTTACTTGGACAACACGCACGTAGCAATTAGATATACAACATGCTTTGAAGCTTCACTGATTAAACCTCACTAACTGTATTTGCCATGTTAGATTATTCTTAATAGATATTAAAGGGAACTGTACTGGCAAAGCCAGCATCTGTAGCTTATTTCAGAGGGCTGCTGATGAGCCACCAGTTTGAACTACTTCAACCTTCTGCTGTAGGGACTTGCATGCAAATATGAGCTAGGGAGTTCCAGGATTTGAACACAATATCAGTGTAGCTAATCATACAGCAAGACCACATGCAACCCAAATGAAATCAATGCTAGTGCAGGCAGTGTACAGTCAAAATGTGTGTCTTGCATGCATAAAAATTGACCAAACTTCAAGTTCCGGTGTGCCGAAAGGAACCAAAAAGCTGTTCAATTAACTTTTATTGCAAGTTGAAAGAAATGCTGGAGGAAACATCCATACAGCACCATAAACCAGGAAGGGGTTGGAATGTATCTGCTCATTTTCTTCTTTGAACCTTTGTGGTCTGTGTATCAACACAATTTGCAAATCTATCCATAATGACCCAAGACCCCACTGAATATGGATTTAAAGACCTCTAAAGATCAGAATCATTAAAGAAGTGGATCCTTTCCAACAACTTTCATTATTCAGAGTTTTCCTCATCAATAGAATTTTGTTGTAATAATGTCCAACATCAAATAGAATGCCTGTTCTGGAATGACAATGGACTGTTTCACTAATTTCTGCACTTGGAACAAGCACGATTAATATAGTTCGATAATGTGTAACATGGTACATTTTCCCACCCTGCCTACTCTGTCACTTGTGTTACGAAGGATGAACAACTCTGATGGGCAGAAGGGTGCAGAGTCGCCCATGCCCCCTCCCCTTTTGGAAAATCACAAATCGCTACTATTTCGATGCTGCTAACAAGGAAGTAAGAGAGACAAAAGGAAATCTGCCAGGGCAGTTGTTATTGATAACAGCTCATGAAAGTTAATGAGAGAGAGGCACAGCTAAGGTGGAATGCCTCCAGCTAACAAAAGGAGAGCGGAACCATTGATTACTGCTATTGTCTTTTGGAGAAGGATTGTGTACTTGGTACTGTTCTATTCATTGAAACCCCTCAGGGGGCAACCAGAGTGGGCTGGTTTGATGGGTTACATCATCCCAACCTGATTGACACCTGAGACCCCGTGAGTGGGGATAAAAGTGAGGTCTGGGGGTAACACCCCTCAGACGCATCAGGAGAAATGCTAGTGATCATCAGAAACCCCACGAGACAGGGTGGGAGACCGAACGAAGGTTCAGTAAATTTTAACTCACAGTGTTTTGTAGCGAGACCAGTGGGGGCTTGTGTGTGTGTCCACCCTTGCCTGGGTGACGAGTTCACCACGGAAGAACGGTCTAGCTAAAGGACGAAGGGGTCATATGTGAATGGCCACAACAACAACGCATCGATGGATCAAAATCATAAAGGAAGGTTGGCAAGATAATAGCTGTTATTGTTCACATGTTTTCTCTCTCTCTCTCTCTCTCTCTCTCTCTCTCTCCAACAATTGCAACACATCGACAAACAACTACCGCAGCCTGCATGAACTGAACTGAACTTTATATTTCCATCTGACAATTTATTATCCCCTAGACAACGATAGAGCTTGTTTCATTAGTGATTATTATTATACCCGCACTTTTAGGTTTAGTATTGCTAACGTATATTATCTGTAATTCGCATTGATATTATTTTGTATATTTTTGCTGATAAATATTGTTGAAAATAGTATCACCAGACTCCAATGGAGACTTCTATCTTTGCTGGTAAGACACCCAGTTACGGGGTTCGTAACAAATTGGGGCCTCGTCTCGAGATTTGATACCAAATTGGAGGGCCAGTGAATCGGGCTTTAAGTTCAGACTTTGATCTGGATGCGTGGGTAACCAGACGGGAAACCAGCAAAGATGGACGTAGACGAATTTACACAAAACCCGACTTTGAAGGCGCTAGAGGATGCCACAAAGACGGACTTGGTAAATATTGCGAAAGGACTAAACCTCACAGAGGTGAGGTCGTCAATGAAAAAGTGGGAGATGCAGAGGGCCATAACTCAGTATTATATTGAGAAGGATGTATTTTCGGCTGAGGTATTGGAACATATCCCTGAAAAGGTACCAGCTATTGGGACGGCTCAGGTAGAGTTGGAAAAATTGAGGCTGGATGTGGAACAGAAGAAAAGGGAGTATGAGCTCCAGCTAAAGGAGTTAGAGGCAAAAAGGGAGAAGGAAAGAGCTGAAAAACAGAGGGAGCATGAACTTAGGTTAAAACAGCAGGAAGCAGAGGAAAGGGAGAAGGAAAGAGCTGAAAAACAGAGGGAGTATGAGGAGAAGGAGAAACAGAGGCAGCATGAGCTGGACATGGAGAAGTTAAAGCAAACAAGAAGAGTCCCAGGGGCAGACCGAGAGGAGAGGTTTAATGTTAGTAGGGAGTTTAGGTTAGTACCTCCGTACGAGGAGTCAGATGTTGATAGTTATTTCTTGCATTTTGAAAAGGTGGCAGTGAGTCAGAAGTCGCCCAGAGATCAGTGGGTGGCGTTGTTACAAAATGTGTTAAAAGGGAAGGCACAACGGGCATATGCGGCGTTGTCTGTGGAGGAGTCTGAGAATTATGAGGAAGTAAAACAGGCCATTCTTAGGACCTACGAGTTGGTACCTGAGGCATATAGACAGAAGTTCAGAGATTTAAAGAAAGTGTGGAATCAGACGCATGCAGAGTTTGCCTATGAGAAGGGTGTGCTCTTGGATCGCTGGTGTGTGGCAGAAAGGGTGGAGGAGGATTTCCATCGTTTCAGAGAGTTAATTCTGATTGAAGAATTTAAAGGTTGTGTTTCGGATGATGTCCGGATGTATTTGAACGAGAAGACAAATAAGTCTATATCAGAATTTGCCAGGTTCGCAGATGAATATGCCCTATCCCACAAGACAAAGTTTTCCTCGAATAAGAGTTACTAGAAAGACCATAGGAACGGTAGAGAAAGCCCGCCGGCTGAGGTAGAAATTAAGCCGGGAGCTAGTGGTAAAAGTAAGGAGGAAGAAAGGCAGGCTGGCAGGAGGGTTCCTGGTTTGACCTGTTTTAATTGTGGAAAGGTTGGTCATATTGCATCTAAGTGCTTTGCTCCAAGGAAGGAGACAGGAAAAGGGAATGCAGCAGTCCCTACAGGGTGTATTGTGTCGATCAGTAAATCGACGAGAAAGGCCCAGGTAGATAAAATACGAGAGGGGCGTCAGAAATTTATTTCAGAAGGGACCGTGTCTGTGAAAGAGGGAGAAACACCAGTTCCAGTGCGGATCTGGAGAGATACTGGAGCTGAGCAGTCATTGATTCTCAGTAAGGTACTAGATTTTGGTCCTGAGACTGGAGAGGTAGCTGTAAGAGGTATAGGAAAAGGGACAGAAGCTGTGCCCTTGCATGGGATCATTATAAATTGTGATCTGGTAACTGGACCAGTTGAAATAGGGGTACGGTCAGAATTACCGAGAGACAGCGTGGACGTCCTTCTTGGTAATGATTTAGCAGGGGGTGAGGTGTGTTCAGCCGTGAAGCTGACAAGCAAGCCTGTGAAGGCTGAGGACCCGCCCCTAGGTTCCAAGATCTATCCTGCATGCGCGATCACTCGCAGCATGTCGAGAAAAGCAGCTGAGAAAGAGACCAGTTTAAATGAGTCCCGTGTTGATATGGCTGAGACGTTTTTACCGACCCTGTACCAAGAGGGGTTAGGGGATGGTAAGACAGAGAATAGGCAGGTGAAAGAGAGTAAAGGAGAGGAGGTAGACTTACCCTTAGCCAGGAGGGAATGTATAGAGGCACGGAGAAAAGATGAGAAACAGATAAGGCAGTTAGAGGGTCCAGGGTTGGACATGGATGATCTGTCTGGCTTGATGGAGCTGTTTGAAGAAGTTGAAAAATTGAAATGTGTTCCCGATAATGATATAAGGGCAGTCCTAGATGAAAAGGATGCCGTTACCTTGAAGAAGTCTGCTGGGTTAGCAGATGAAATTGTTTGAACCCGCAGGGTTGAGTTTACTCCGGATGGGAGTTGCCCAGAGAGTAACTGGGAGGATCAGGGGAATTTAGAATTTGAAAAGGGGACAGGTATTGAAAGCCTGGAAGAGGCAGAAGTCCCGTTTGAGTGTGTTCAATTTATGGATGCACATGGTACTGAACCTAGTAATGAAACTCAGGAAAAGTCTGAGGTATCTGATTTAGTTGAAAAAGAATGCAGTCCTTTTGGGTCAGATGGACTTGGTTCAGTGGAGAAAGGGTTAACCTTGGTACCAGTGGGAAGTGAGAATTCTCAGTTGTTTGTGTTAGAAGGTGTGTTAAAAGTTAGTGAGGAGATGGGAGCTGGTGATGTGAATATTATTATTGAAGGAGAAGGGAAAAGTGTAGTTCCTAAATTGAATAAAGGAAATTTAAAGTCTGGATTGGTTTCAGAAGCAGTAACCAGGCTGAAGGAACAATGGCTTGTTAACAAGGTGCCTATGAATCAAGTACAGTTTGTTTTGGACTTTAAAGGTAAACAACTTGCAGATGTTAAACTGAAAACTAATAGAATGAAGGGTCCTGAAGATAAAATTAATGACTTGCTTAAAAATAAATAATTGTGTGGAAGTTCAGAAGATGGGCTAAGTTTGGAAAACATTGTTGATAAAATAACTCCTATGAAAGGAGGATGTGAAAGTCTATTCCACACTGGTGAGCAAGATAACCACGTGAGAGTTAAATGGAAAAGAGGCAAAGGTTGACAAAATGCCACTTTAAGTAACAGGATCTGGTTTTGAGGGATTTCGACAAAGCATGTAAATAATAAAGACAACACCATGGACGATTGACTGTTAAGTTTAAAAGTAAAATAAAGATTAGTATTTGCATAAACTTTTGTAATGTACTACAGAATAATCACACATGTATTGGTTCACATTTTGTAATATATACTTAAGATCACAACCCTTTAGTTTTGTTTTTGCTGAAGAAAAGGAATAAAAAACAGGAGGTTATTAAGTTGGAGTCTGATGCTGCAAGAATTTGATATTAAGATACAGTATATTAAAGGAAGTGATAATGTACTCGCTGACTGCTTATCTAGATGCTAAGTTGAATGTATATCTGTATTACTCTGTAGTTAAAAACTCTTTTGTATTGTATTAGATTCTGTAATTCTGTAAGACTCTGTATTAGTTAATTTTCCCCTTTGGTGAAAATTCTTAGAAGGATGGGGGTGTTACGAAGGATGAACAACTCTGATGGGCAGAAGGGTGCAGAGTCGCCCATGCCCCCTCCCCTTTTGGAAAATCGCAAATCGCTACTATTTCGATGCTGCTAACAAGGAAGTAAGAGAGACAAAAGGAAATCTGCCAGGGCAGTTGTTATTGATAACAGCTCATGAAAGTTAATGAGAAAGACGCACAGCTAAGGTGGAATGTCTCCAGCTAACAAAAGGAGAGCGGAACCATTGATTACTGCTATTGTCTTTTGGAGAAGGATTGTGTACTTGGTACTGTTCTATTCATTGAAACCCCTCAGGGGGCAACCAGAGTGGGCTGGTTTGATGGGTTACATCATCCCAACCTGATTGACACCTGAGACCCCGTGAGTGGGGATAGAAGTGAGGTCTGGGGGTAACACCCCTCAGACGCACCAGGAGAAATGCTAGTGAGCATCAGAAACCCCACGAGACAGGGTGGGAGACCGAACGAAGGTTCGGTAAATTTTAACTCACAGTGTTTTGTAGCGAGACCAGTGGGAGCTTGTGTGTGTGTCCACCCTTGCCTGGGTGACGAGTCCACCACGGAAGAATGGTCTAGCTAAAGGACGAAGGGGTCATATGTGAATGGCCACAACAACAATGCATCGATGGATCAAAATCATAAAGGAAGATAATAGCTGTTATTGTTCACACGTTTTCTCTCTCTCTCACTCTCTCTCCAACAATTGCAACACATCAACAAGCAACTACCGCAGCCTGCATGAACTGAACTGAACTTTATATTTCCATCTGACAATTCATTATCCCCTAGACAACGATAGAGCTTGTTTCATTAGTGATTATTATTATACCCGCACTTTTAGGTTTAGTATTGCTAATGTATATTATTTGTACATTCGCATTGATATTATTTTGTATATTTTTGCTGATAAATATTGTTGAAAATAGTATCACCAGACTCCAACGGAGTCTTCTATCTTTGCTGGTAAGACACCCAGTTACGGGGTTCGTAACAAATGTAAAAATGCACTTCCCTTTTCTCAGTTTCTCTGTCTCCATTGCATCTGTTCTCAGAATGAAGCTTTTCACTCCAGATCATCTGAGAGATGCCCTCCTTCTTCAAAGAGTGGGGTTTCACTTCCTCTGTCATCGATGCTTCCCTCACCTGCATCTCTTCCACTTCGCTGACATCTACCCTCATCACATCATCATGGATAGAGTTTACCTTGTTCTTATCTAACACTTCATGAGCTACCGAGCCCAGCACATTATTCTCTGTAGCTTCCACCATCTTCAACAGGATCCTTCCAATAAGCACATCTTTCCCTCTTCCCACCCTCCCCACTCAGTACTTTCCATAGGGGTTACTCTCTACATGACTCCCTTCTCCATTTGGCCTTCCCCAATGATCTCCCTCCTGGGACGTATCTCTACAAGTGACAGAAATTCTCCACCTCCTCCTTAACGGCCAATGAGACCCAACATAGATTGGGGGACTGCTTTGTCAAACACTTTCACTCTATTCACCACAACAAGCAAGATTTCCCTGTGGCCACCCATTTTAATTCTAGTTCCCATTCCACTTCCCATTCCGACATGTCGGTACATGGCCTCCTCTCTCAATGCAACACCTCATATTGTCTGGGTGTCCTCCAGCCTCATTGGATGAACAGTGATTTCTCTAACTTCCAGCAATATCTCTCTCCTCCCCTTTCTCTTTTTCTGTTCTCCATTCAGACTCCCCTAATATCCTTTCTCTTCTCCTCACCTGCCAATCACCTCTATTTGGTGACACTCCTCCTTCCCTTTCTTCTTTTGTCTATTGTTCTCTCCTTTCAGATTCCTTCTTCTTTAGTCTTTTACCTCTTCCGCCTCACAGCTTTTCATTTCATTCCTCATCCACCTTTGTCCTCACCTGGTCTCACCTACTAACTGTCAGCTTGTACTCCTTCCCCTCCCCCCACCTTCTTATACTGGCATCGTCCCTTTTTCTTTCCAGTCCTGAAGAAGGGTCTCATCCTGAAACATTGACTGTTTAACTCTCTCCACAGATAAATTCCTCTCATCACCTGATGGGTTCCTCCAGCAATTTTCTGCTGATCTTGTGCTTTCTTCAGTGTTTCTGGGAATGTAGCTGTCCCAATAATTATCTCACTATACTTAGTTCTCCTCTGTTGTAGATGATGAAGGAACCTCAGGGATTTGGAGATCAGTCACTTGTTACAGGATACCTACTCTTTGGTGTGCCCTTGCAGCCATAGTGATTATATAGTGAATCAAGTTATTTTTCCATTCAGTGCTGATTTACCCTTCCCAGCATAGGATTTTGTTAATACCATAGCAAGTCAAAGTAACGATGAAATGGTGTTTAATAACTTGTTAGGTGGCTATTATAGGCTTGAATATTCCAGGCCAAGAGAGTAAAAAGGCAACAGGGTCTGCAATTCCTGATTCAACTCTGATTGAAGTCTATGCATGTGGAAGATAAGAGAACCCTATATTATATCTGACAGCCAGTCATTGAAAGGGGTTGAAAGTTGCATGTGTGTGGATATCTGGTAGGTTTACAATCAAGCTTGTCTGTGGTACTCCCTTAGCTGCTTGTCAGCTGGCATTTACTGAAAAGGATAAGACAGGGAGTTAGCACCAATGGGTCTACACTTTAAAATATCCCAGGACCTCTAAGCCCAAACTTGCAAAACTTTTTAGTTGGTAGTGCTATACCATTTGGCAGCAGCAGTATATTCTACTCTTTCTTCAAAGTTCAATCCATTAACCTTGATGAAATGTATTTCAGAGAAGGAATATAGGACCATAAGACCAGAAGATTGAGGAGCCAAATTAGGCCACTTGGCCCATCGAGTCTGCTCCACCATTTCAACATGGCTGATTCCATTTTCCTCTCAGTCCCAATCTACTGCCTTCTCCCCATATCCCTTCATGCTCTGACTGATCAAGAATCTATCAATCTCTGCCTTATATATATATAGATATAGATAGATAGACTTGGCCTCTACAGGGACCTGTGGGAAATAATTCCACAGATTAACCACTCTCTGGCTAAAAAAATTTCCACCTCATCTCCATACTAAAAGGATGCTCCTCAATTCTGAGGTTGTGTCCTCTGGTCTTAGAATCTCACACCATAGGAAGCATCACCTCCACATCCACTCCATCAAGGCTTGTCACCATTCGATAAGTTTTATATATGCAGGTCCAAAGCCATCAAATGCTCTTCATATGACAATCCATTCAATCTTGGAATAATGTTCGTGAAACTCCTTTGAACCCTCTTCAGTTTCAGCACATCCTTTCTAAAATAAGGAACCTGAAACTCTTCACGATATTCCAAGTGAGGCCTCACCAGTGCTTTATGAAGTCTCAATATTATATCCTTGTCTTTATATTCTAGTCCTCTTGAAATGAATGCTAACATCACATTTGTCCTCCTCACTACAGACTCAACCTGCAACTTAACCTTTAAGGAATCCTGCACAAGGACTCCTAAGTTCCTTTGTACCTCAGTTTTTGGTATTTTCTTTTCATTTAGAAAATACGCAACCCTTTCATTTCTACTACCAAAGTGGATAACAATACACTTCCCCACCCTGTATTATATCTGCCATTTCTTTGCCCATTCTCCTGGCATTCTTTAGCCTCTCTACTTCCTCAAAATTACTTGCCTATCTTCATGTCATCTGCAAACTTTGCAACAGAGCTTCAATTCCATCATCCAAATAATTGACATATAACGTAAAAAGAATCAGTCCCTTGTGGAACACCACTAGTCACCGGCACTCAACCAGAAAAGGCTCCCTTTATTCCAACACTTAGCCTCCTGCCAATCAGCCACTGCTTTATCCATGTTGGAATCTTTTCTGTAATACCATGGGCTTGTAGCTTTTTAAGCAGCCACCTATGTAATATGTTGTCAAATGCTTTCTGAAAATCCAAGTACACAACATCAACCAATTCTCTTTTGTTTATTCTGCTTGTTATTTCTTCAAACAATTCCAATAGATTTGTCAGGCAAGATTTTCCCTAGATGAATCCACGTTGACTATGGTCTATTTTATCACGTGCCTCCAAGTACTCTGAGACGTCATGTTAATAATCGACTCCAAGGTTTTCCCAACCACTGAGGTCAGACTTACTGGCCTATAGTTTTCTTTCTTCTGCTGCTTTCCCTTCTTGAAGAGTGGAGTGACATTTTCAATTTTCCATTCTTCTGGAACCATTCCAAAATCTAATAATTCTTGAAAAATCATTACTGATGCCTCTACAATCTCTTCAGCCACCTCTTTCAGATCCTTGTGTTGTCCACAATCTGGTCCAAGTGCCTTATCTACTTTCAGACCTTTCAGTTTCCCAAGAACCTTCTCTCTCACACACATCCACCCGTTTAGCCACATAACATATTGATGTAAGGTGAGCATCCAGAACAATGTATTTATCATCAAATTTACTGTTTTAACATGCAATGGCCCCTGTCAAATAAATAAATACAATATGTATGCAAAACAAGGTCTCAGTTATGGGATTTGATGCTCCATTTGGTTGTGTGGGTTGAAGATCATTGTCAAATAATCTTTTTGAAAAACTTACTTGAAATCCCATTGTTGTTGTATCGTGCTATATGATATCCAACATTCAACTGAAACACTGGAAGCAGCTGCTGGATTTTTTTTATTTCAGGTTCAGATGAACACCAAAAGTTCTTGGTGTTCACCTGGTGGAGAATCTCACCTGGTCCCTCAACACCAGCTCCATAGCAAAGAAAGCCCAGCAGCATCTTTACTTTCTGCGAAGGCTGAGGAAAGTCCATCTCCTATCCCACATCCTCATCACACTCTACAGGGGTTGTACTGAGAGCATCCTGAGCAGCTGCATCACAGCCTGGTTTGGAATTTGCACCATCTTGGATTGCAAGACCCTGCAGCGGATAGTGAGGTCAGCTGAGAAGATCATCGGGGTCTCTCTTCCCGCCATCACGGACATTTACACTATACGCTGCATCCGCAAAGCAAACAGCATTATGAAGGACCCCACGCACCCCTCATACAAACTCTTCTCCCTCCTGCCATCTGGGAAAAGGCACCAAAGCATTCAGTCTCTCACGACCAAACTATGTAACAGTTTCTTCCCCCAAGCTATCAGACTCCTCAATACCCAGAGCCTGGACTGACACCAGCTTACTGCCCTATTGTCTTGTTTATTATTTATTGTAATGCCTGCACTGTTTTGTGCACTTTTGCAGTCCTGTGTAGGTCTGTAGTCTAGTGTAGCTTTCTCGGTGTTGTTTTTTTACATAGTTCAGTCTAGTTTTTGTACTGTGTCATGTAACACCATGGTCCTGAAAAAACGTTGTCTCATTTTTACTATGTACTGTGCCAGCAGTTATGGTCGAAATGACAATAAAAGTGACTTGACTTGACTTGACTCTTCTCTGACATTGCAGTACTCTTGTTTCATGACCTTTTGCACTAGAGTGCATCAGGAGTTGAGGATATGGTTTGAACTATCACACTTCTGACTCGGACATGAGAGTGGTATCCACTGATGCAATATCTTGGTGAATGTTATGCAAAATATTTGTAGCCAATTTTGGGGATGACCTACAGTCAATTGGTCCAGAGAAAAACATTCATCAGTTTTGCTATAACACAATAGGAAGAGTGCTATTATCAAAGTTCACAGCTCAGACTTTAAATCCAAAATTGTGCATTTAATTCCACCTTTCATGATTGAAGAAAACTGACAATCTATCATGCACACTGCAATCTATAAAAATAGCAAAGTATCCCACACTGGCAGTCAATGAATGAATTATGTTAATGTCCCAAAGACTGACAATGTAAAGCCTTTGGTTTGTAGACTTTTATTTGTTTAATTTCAGCTTTTATAACCACATTAAATATTAATTGAGCTGCTGCTGATTACATGTAGCAATTAGCTCACTAAGAGTCACAAGCTTCTCCAGATTTTTCCTTTAAAGCTCTGCCTGAGGTACAGTATTAGAATAGTGAATATGTTTAATCAAACTGTCAGTCTAGGCATTTTACAGATGTATCAGAGAACATATTTCATGAACTTCCTCCCCATTTCCAAGAACTATCGGTGACCAAATATAAATCATTTATATCAATTGTCAAGTTCAATTATCCTGTAGCTGCTTCTAAATCACAGAATTTGCTCATCTGAGTAGTTTTAAGCAAATTTTATTTGTTGAAATTGAAATGCAATCTTTGACTAGAATTAAAACTATGGAATAGAAATTCATGAATGCTTTAGGGAATGTAACTGATGGTACTTTTTCAGCAAGTGCTGAAGCTAGTCAGTCTGATGCTCATCAGAAAGTGAGATGCATCCAAACATTAATCATTATGGCAAGCTGCCCTTCACACTCCTGAGGAGCTCCCCACTTCCCGTGAACAGAGCTACCTTGCTGAGAATGACTGTTACAACATAACGATTGTGGGAGCACAGAGTAGCCAAGGCAAGAGAAACCTCCTTTTTCATCTGACTCCAACTTTGCAGAACTCCCAGATTGCAGTTACTGATAGTTACTGGAAGGACTGCTAGTTAAACAATTTCAAATCAAGAATAACTTCATGGCTTGTTCAGTGCAACAACCTGCAATGATATTTGATGAACTTCACCGAAGGATTATGAAATGGGCACCCACTGTTGAAATTGGACCCAAGCTCATCTCACATAGCTGCCAGACCATAGCAGAAAGAAATCAGCTGTGGTCTGAATACACATGGACAGCTTGGACACAGGCTGTTGCACTGTAATATTATAACAGTAAACTGTGTGCAATGGTGCTGAATGTTTTTCCACTACAGATTTTTATACCGAAATAATTTGCCAATTTAAGCTCTGTGAAATAATCCTTTACAATCTAAATGAATGGTTAAAATAAGTTTGAAGCTGAGATTGTAAACACAATTTAATCAGCTTTATATTATCAGAAACAATATGAAAAGCTTCAGGGTGTTAATGGGTGTATATACAACTAAGGCAGACAAGGTAAGGTATCTCAAACTGTGTACAAATCAGCTTTTTTCTTTTCACCCAATAAAATATGAGAGGCTTTTTTGTAATTTCAGTAACCACTTGTAATTATACCACTCTAAAATAGTGACTACTTGCAAACCACAGAGAACAAAGGTACAATAAACTACAAATTAAATTTTACATTAGCTGTGACTGCATCACAAAAATACCACTTTCCAAAAGAAAATAAAGACACAAGAACTTTCACTTTGTTTATCCCAGAATGTATCTTGTTCACACAACAAAAATCTTTCAAATGAAATCATACTAAACTCACATTCAAATCAACCAGTGACATACAAGGTATTTATCATCCTTAGAGGATCAAAGATGCAAGCTGTGCTCTGCAACCAATGGTCTACATCCCAACACTACACAGAAACAATTGTAGGGAAAAGGTGTCATAGTGTCAGTGCTGGTTTTACTGCATGAATATATAAATGTACTTTGTAGAAAGGATATTTCGTTACAGAATGATGAGAACTTTAATGCAATGTTTGGATTTACTAACCCCTAAATAAATAATAGTGAAAATAGCTTGAAATGTAAATATATTTCTGACATATATATTATTTCTCTAACAGCAATAAGCTACTGTTTTCAATACAATCAAATCATAGGAGATTAAGGGTCAATATCAGTTGTGTTGAGTGCAAAGTATCTTGCTCATCATACATATATACACAGTGGCTACTTTATTAGATTTCTCAGGTGCCTGATAAAGTAGGTACTATTTGTGGCCTTCTGCTCCTATAGCCCATTAATTTCAAGGTTTGACATGTCATGCATTCAGAGATGTTTTTCTGGACACTAATATTGTAACATGTGGTTATTTGAATTATTATTGCCTTCCAGTAAGCTTGAACCAGTCTCACCATACTTCTCTGACCTTTCTCACTAACAGGACAAGTTATCCACTGAACTGCTGTTGACTACATTTTTTTTCACTTTTTTTGTACCATTCTTGGTAAGTTCTAGATACTGTTGTGTAGGAATATCACAGGAGATCAGCAGGTTCTGAGATACTCAAACCACTCCATCTGGCACCAACAATCATTCCACAGTCAAAGCTCCTTAAATGAGATTTCTTCCCCGTTTTGATGTCTGGTCTGAGCAATAACTGAACCCCTTGACCATGTCTGCAAGTTTTTAAAGGACTGAGTTGCTGCCACATGATTGGCTGATTAGATACTTGCATTAAAGAACAGGTATATAGGTGTACCTAATAAAGTAGCCACTGTGTGTATGTGACACTGTATTACAAATCTTTTAAACATACCTCTGACTGTTATCCCAGCAGATGATTCTGTATGAGGAGTATCTCATTATGAGTGCTTATTTAGTAAGCTTTGATTGCAAAGTAAATCTGAACTTCCTTGTGACATATCCATTATATATCAGCTAATGCTTAATTTATCATTAAATCTCACTGCTTTATGCAAAATTATTTAATTTTGTTTTGCTATCAGTATAGATATGACTTTAACAACAAGATAACTTTTGTACGGGGTTGAGCATGGAGTGAGTAGATGCATGTGAGTGTGGCTCCTGATTTTTATTGAAAATCTACCTGTTTATCTTTGCCATATGGTCGCGATAACTGAATATTTAATATGGTGAATAACCTGGGATGTTGCTAGACACTGAAACAGCAAATAAAATGCACCTTTGAAGTAAAACTGGGAAAAATATAGTGAAGCCTCGAGCACGAAAGCTGTTGTTATGGTAATAGTGCCGCTGTATGGTGCTGGGCCCGCGCCATCTGATGACCTCGAGAGGCTTTGTTTAGTACTTCTTACTGACATGACGCAAGCGGTGCATTCTGCCCTAAGAAGAGAACTTGAAAATGTTTTGTCACCAGTGGATACTACCATGGAACAAATTGTGTCTTATTATGAGTTGCACGATGAATGCATTCGTGAGGTTGAAGATGTCCTGAATGGTTATACTGACCGACTGGTGAGTGCTGAAGCCGCCATTGCAGTGTTGCAGAGTGAAAACGCATTTCTGAAGGGGAAGCTAGATGACCTCGAAAATCAGTTGCGGAGATCCAATTTGAGAGTGGTCGGCATTCCTGAAAATTTAGAAGGTTCGGACCCTGTTAAATTTATGACCAAGTTTTTCGACGAAGTGCTGGGGACAAACTTCTTCCCAAGGCCTCTCAGGTTTTTGCGTGCTCACCGAGTTGGGCCTAAACCATCCAGCGCCCCTGAAGCCAAGCAAACGAGACCAATAATGTTCCTGGTTCTCTTTCACTACTTTCAAGATAAGCAACGCATCATCAGTAGACGGAAGCAGGAGCTGTATTTCTGTGGGCATCGAAGGTTTTCTCATTAGAATTTTAGTGCAGAGCTAGGGAGAAAACAAGCAGCTTTCAAGGAGGTGAAATCCCTGGTTTACGGGAAAGGGGTCAGGTTCAGCCTCTTGTATCCTGCTCGGTTCTGGGTCATCCACGAAGGTAAAAAGCATTATTTTGTTACACCGGAGGCAGCCAAAGAGTTTTACCATTTGCGCTGGGGAGAAGAAGAAAGAGAAGAGCAATAACTTTTTTTTAGGTTATTCATGCAGCATTGAATAACCAACCAAGGTAAGCTGTTAATTTTTGCAATTCACTTCTTTGTTCTTTTTTTCCAGTTTAATCTGTGGAACATGATCGGGTTGAACTGCTATGCTGCAGAATCTGATTAACAAAAACTTTCAACCAGCAAAATGTAAATATTTGGGATTTGTATCTCTGGCATTCAGTTTCCTAGTTTTTTTTTGTTTTTAATGCTTTGCTTGACCTGAGTTATCTTTAGCCTATATATACTAAAGGTAGAATAAGTGATGGTATAAATTCTAAGGAGGGAAGCCACCCTAGATTAGATTGAAGGTTTGGTTATATGGGGAGCGCTTTGGAAGTTTTTTGTTTGGTAATGCCTGCGATCATCCTCAGTTGGAGAGATGGATCTAGTTTTCGGGGGTTAATTGTTTTTTCTTGTTTGTGTAAAGGGGTAGGGGAGTGTTATAGGGGATCACCATGGCAGCTTATTCTTTTGTGTGTCACAGACTGGCCAGACTTTCTTTTCATTGTGCGTTATTGTGTGCAGCTTGTGCCCTCGCACTGTTTTGGATTGTGGGCCCTGTGTGTCTTTTGATATGGTTAACATGAGTGCTGCCGATGGAGGCCACCCTGTGAGGTTTATTTCTTGGAATGTAAAGGGGCTCAATGGTCCTGTTACAAGAGCTAAAGTTTTCTCTCATCTGAAACAATTAAAAGCAGATACGCTATTTCTACAAAAGACACATTCAAGAGTGGAAGACCATAATAGACTCCACAAAGCATGGATTAGTCAAATTTTTCATTCCAGATTTAATAGCAGGTCCATGGGGTGGCAATACTAATCACCAAAAGAATGCAGTTTACATCATCTGATGTAATCAGTGAACCTAATAGTCCCTGGATCTCTTTTTCAGATACCTATCATTTTTCTAAATGTTTATGCCCCTAATTGGGATGACATCCACTTTGCAAATAAGGTTTTGTCATTAGTACCTAACCTGAATACACACCAGCTAATCTTTTCAGGAGATTTGAACTATGCTATTGACCCACTATGCTTAGAGGTCTAGCTCTAAGGGAACTTCTTCTGGTATGGCAAAGGCCTTCTCAATGTTTATGCAACAAAATAGTTATCTAGATCCTTGGAGATTTTTAATCCATCGGTTAGGCCAGGGGTGTCAAACTCATTTTAGGTCACAGGCCGGATTGAGCAAAATGCAGCTTTATGCGGGCTGGATCAGTCGGACACGTGCGAACGCAGCTTTCGTTGCCTCCGTTTTTTCAGCCTGCTCTCATGTGTCTCAGTCTCTGCTATAACTACAAAGTGTTTCACTTTACAAATTCCGTTTCTTATGAAGAAGACTGCCGAGCAAGACTGCCAAATAAACACTAAAAACCCTGAAAACCTGGTACCTGAATAAACTCAGCATTAGCCATATCATACGCCATAGGCGCTTCGATTACTGGGCCAGCTTTAATAGTAATTAGATATTATCTCGTGGGCCAAAGATAATTCCACCGGCCCGCGGGCCTTGAGTTTGACATATATGGGTTAGGCAATTCTCTTTCTTTTCTTATGTTCACCACTCCTATTCTAGGCTAGACTATTTTTTTTTATAGATAGCTCCTTGATACCAATGATTAGACAAATTGCATACATTGCTATAGTTATATCTGATCACTCGCCCATGAAACTAGACCTATGTTTTCCTTTGAACATTAAAGAATAGCCTTTGTGGAGACTTAACCCACTTTTGCTTTCCAGTGAGAAATTTTGTAGTTATATATCAGCTAACATTGACACATTCTTCGAGACTAACAAAACTGAGTTGGTATCGTACTCTTTACTTAGGGAAACTTTAAAAGCTTACTTGAGGGGTCAAATAATATCTTGTACTTCACATGCCAATAAAGAGCGTAGGAAGGAAATGCAAGAGTTATTGCAATCTATTTTGGACCTGGATAGGCAATCTTCTGAGGCACCCACTGCGGAATTATATAAAAGCCAGGCTAATTTGCAAGTGAAGTTTGATCTTCTATCTACAAACTTATCAGAACAATTAATTCTTAAGACACGTGGCCTCTATTATGAAATAGGTGACAAGGCGAGCCGGCTAATGGCTCAACAGTTGAAGCGTCAAGCTGCATCACGACTTATTCCCCAGATAAGAGACATGCACCAAAACTTGACAAGCAATCCAAAAGAGATTAATAACATCTTTGCACTTTTTATTCCTCTCTGTATACCTCAGAATTTCCCTCAGATATAACAAATATGGAACGTTTTTTAGATAATTTTGAAATACCAACTCTTGAACCAGAGGAGGTGGAGAATTTAGATCAGGCTCTTGGGCAGGAAGAGATTAATAATGTCATTATGGCTACGCAGAGTGGTAAGTCCCCAGGTCCTGATGGTTATCCGATAGAATTTTATAAGAAATTTAAGGATAAGGTCATTCCAGTTCTTTTAGAAGCGTTTCAGGAATCTTTGGAGACTGGTTCCTTACCCCCTACTCTTTCACAGGCATCTATTTCACTTTTTCTTAAAAAGGACAAGGACCCGACTCAATGTGGATCATATCACGCCATCTCCCTTTTGAATGTGGATGTGAAAAGTTTGGCTAAAGTGCTTGCGTGCCGTTTAGAACACCGCCTTCCCAAGATAATTTCAGATGATCAAATAGGTTTTATTAAAAATCGACACCCTTTTTTTAATATCCGTCGACTGGCTGATTCACCCAGTGAGGTTGTTATCTCCTTGAACGCGGAGAAGTCATTCAATAGAGTGGAGTGGGTATACTTGTTTAGTGCTTTGGAGAAATTTGGATTTGGTGGAATATTTGTAGACTGGGTTAAGCTATTATATCACTCACCTTCAGTGTGTATACAGACAAGTTATTCTTGATCTGACTATTTCCCATTAACACGTGGCACTCGCCAAGGCTGCCCATTGTCCCCTCTTCATTTTGCAATTGCAATTGTGCCTCTTTCTAGTGACCTTAATTCAACTACATTATTTCAAGGCGTTAGGAGAGGGGACATGGAACACCATGTGCCCCTGTATACCAATGACCTCCTACTTTATGTTCGCAACCTTGTAGATAGCGGTCCTGCTATTGTGTCATTATTAGGTCAATTTGGAGCCTTCTCGGGCTTATGAAAAAAGCAAATGTTTTCCCATTAATAACTTGGCCCTACAGATCCAACAGGAATCTTTGCCTTTTCCTTTATCTCATGATGGTTTTGTATACCTAGGAATACATATTAATCGCTCTTTTACATCTCTGTTTGAAGCTAACTACAGGCCTCAGGTTAACCAAATGAAGGCTGATTTTGAGAGGCAGCGCACTATCCCTTACTATAGCTGGGAGAATTCAATCAGTGAAAATGACTATCCTTCCCAGATTTCTTTATTTGTTCCAGTGCTTGCCAGTTTTCTTATCTAAATTATTTTTCAAGTCAGTCGACCAAGCTATAACCTCCTTTATTTGGGAAAATAAGGTCCCAAGGGTTAATAAGCACACTCTCCAAAGAGGTCGTGATGTAGGTGGAATGGGCCTTCCTAGCTTTATTCATTATTACTGGGCATCGAACATTCAAAAGGTATTATTTTGGCTCCACCAGACAGATATAAACTGGTGCCTGCTTGAGACACAGTCTTGCCACTCCTTGTCTCTCCAAGCTTTAGTGTATTCTTCCTTGCCATTGAAACACTGTCAATTCACATCTAACCCGGTTGTGCTCTCCACCCTCAAAATTTTTAATCAATTTATCTGCCAGTATAAGTTCACATCAGCTTCAGTTTTGGGTCCCATTCATAGAAACCATCTATTGCTTCCCTCTACACTCGTTTCAGTTTTTAGACAATGGGGTTTGAATGGTCTTATGCGCATTAAGGATTTGTACACTGATAATATATTTGGTAGTTTTGATGACCTGTGCAGTAAATATGGCCTTCCGCATAATTATTTTTTTTTAATACCTGCAGATTCACCATTTTGTCAAGGAAAAATTTCCCTCTTTTCCTGATCTACCATCTGCTATGTTGTGGGAAAAACTCACTCTTAGCTTTAATGATAAAGGGCTGATCTCTGTGCTATACTCTCAGCTGTTGTCTTTGGGAGTTCAAGATATGTAACTATGTGGTTTTGTGTAGGTCTTGTAGCTTTAGTTTTTGGTTTGTTGGCGGTAGAGTTGGTCTCCTCACTTGGTGTGTCTGGGTAGTCTTGTTTTGTCTGGTGGATTTGGAGCTCCTTTCCGGGGAGTGCGCTAAGATGGTAGTGCGATATTAATACGCAGTAGCCTCTCCGGACTCTGAATTGAGGATTGCCAAATGTTGTGTGGATTTTCTGGTGTAGTCTACTTTGTCATGTGCTTTTGTGATATCATTCTGGAGGAATGTTGTCTCATTTTTAACTGCATTGCATTTGTGGTTTCTAAATGACAATAAACTGAAATTCAATTCAATTCAATCTAAACAAAACTAAGACTAGGTGGGAGGATGACCTTGGTATGGATCTGGCTGAGGAATATTGGGCAAAAGCATTGAATAGGGTTCATTCCTCATCATCATGAGCTAGACTGGGGCTCATACAATTTAAAGTTTTACACAGGATACATTTAAGTAAAGCCAGGATTGCTGACATATATCCTGGGACAGACGATGGCTGTGACAGGTGTTCCTTCTCTCCACCTGATTTAGTGCATGCATTTTGGTCTTGCCCTTGGCTTGATGACTATTGGGCACTGGTCTTTAAAATTATCAGTGAGGTCTTGGGGGTGACACTGAGACCTTGCCCGCTTGTAGCTGTATTTGGTGTGGCAGATGATTCTTTGGGTTTAAATGCAAACCAGCTGGATATTATTGCATTTACATCGCTTTTGGCCCATAGGAGAATCTTGCTGGTCTGGAAATCTGCCATTCTCCCATCTGCTGCTGCTTGGTTAGAGGACGTAATGTTCTTTCTGAAATTAGAAAAGATTAAATTCACTCTGAAGGGGTCTGTGAAAAAGCTCTATTCGAAATGGGGACCTTTCTTGTCATATTTTGGGAGTCTTAAGGAATTACCTAGTCGAGGGCATTTGATTGTACTTGGGAATTTACCCCCCCTTTTAACACGCATATGGTTTACCTCACAGGGTGGTTGATGAATTGTAATATGAGTGTATTCTGGATCATCTGACATGTTGTGGATGTGTGTGGGCCTCCGTTTTGAAAGAGTGCAGGGGTATGGCTGTGAAATATCCGTACTTGTATTTGTGAAGTGTTGTATTGTAAATACATCAGCTGCCATGGTATGTTTGGGGAGGGCGGGTGAGGAGAGTTTTGTTTAGGGGTGAGATATTAAAGCAAATAAAAAAAGAAAACATAAATAACTTTTGTACTAGCTTTTGTAATCATATTTCACAAAGAGAAATTGTAAAATTATTACAGTCCATTTTGATTTATTTAGTATTTTGTTTGAAAAACTATAATTCCTTTAGGAACAATTTTGACTTACCTTTTTTAATAAGTACTTCCATTGATAGATGACTTTCACACTGGCAAAATGGCCCAAAGTTCTTCACAACCAATTAACTGATTTTGGCATACAGATGCTGTTGTATTGTCAGAAAGTTACAACCTATTTGCAGTCAACAATGTCTCATAAACTGCAACATGATTATGACTTGATTATCAGCTTCTATTAAAGTTGGTTGAGGAATAAATCTGGTGAATGCTTCAAGGTAAACTTCATGACTTCTTCATTTTAAGTTTTATGTAAATAAGAGTTTCTGGTGAAGTTCTAGCTGTAGTTAAAACTCCCAAGAAAATTCCTGGTCTGCACAGTATAGGAGATTTTCTTCATTAGTGAAAACTATGACATCATAGGAAAGTTTAGTCAAGAGGACATGAGTGGAGATGACAATTTTCTTTTATTGTCATCTATATTATTAGTCAGGCACATTACTCAGCACACACTGGTGCGCACTCAGGGAAATGATATTTCATGAACCGGGCTATGAAAATTTGCTCTGATAAAAAAGGATCAAGATGATTGTGTCATGGTCCTGTCCGGCAATTCCCCATCTTGCTATTATCTCTTTAATTGGGCCTTAATCCCCCACCTGATTTCCATTTGTTCCCAGTTCAGCTAATTATAGCACACCTGGCTCCTATTAGCAAACATAGGATAAAACTCAGGCGTTACAGACCTGCTTTGCCAGTTCATTGGTTGACTCTAGTGTGAGTAAACCTTGTTTCCTGATTCCTTAGGACTGTCAGTTCTAAGCTCCATATCGTTTCCTGGATATTCTATGTAAACCTTGTCTCTGTGTAAAGACTCTCCTGGATACTAGTTCCTCATTTGTGATGGTGCTAACGCTTCACGACTCTGTTTCCGTGCCTGTGTCCTGCACTTAGGTTTGTCCCCAGCCACATCCTTGCAACAGAATGAACTGGCCAAGTATGAACCTAGTGGACATGGACCCTGTGCAACAGGCCCTCGTCAGCCAGGGCTCCCTACTGGGTGTACATGATCAACTGCTCAGAGAAGTCATGGAAAATCTTTGTGCCCTGTCCGAGGAGGGAAAGAAGGTCAGTGAGCAGGCTGACCAAGTATCTGCTGACCAAGTATCTGCTCCCCTTACTCCGTCCCTTCCACGAACCCAGTCTGACCAAACCGCACAGCCTGGGATGGCTATGCTCCTTGGGTCGGCAATACAATTACCTCGAGAGCCATACGCTGGGGACCTAGGGAAGTGCCAGGCTTTCTTACTTCAATGCTCTTTGGTTTTAAGCAACAACCACGTATGTACAGCTCAGACAGATCAAAAATTGTGTACATCATGGGGCTGTTATGAGGGGATGCCTTAGCATAGGCCACCGTGATCTGGGACAACTGGCCAAAGGTCTGTTCCTCCTTCTCCACCTTCATCTCTGAAATGAGGAAGGTTTTTGAGCAGCCCATTCATGGTAAGGATGCTGCTAGGCACCTATTGACTCTCTGTCAAGGCTAGTGAAATGTAGCAAAATACTCTATAGAGTTCCGAACATTAGCGGCTGACTCTGGGTGGAATGACGAGGCACTACGGGAAGTGTTTCGACAGGACCTCTCAGACAAGATAAAAGATGAACTGGCAGTGAGGGATGATGCGGACAGCCCGTACTCTCTGATCTCTCTAGCCACCAGGCTGGATAATCGACTTCAAGAGTGTCTGAGAGAAAAGACCAGTTGCCCCCCCCTCCTCAGGTCATCCCATGTCTCACCTTACCATCTACAGCCAGCCTCCCTTCTCTGGTCATTCCAAGCTCCTACTCCAATCATCCCCACTACCCTGGGGGAGGAACCGACACTACTGGGACTGAACCATCTCTCTCCTGTCGAACAACTTTGGAGGCGGAGAGCTAGGGATGGTTACTATTGCAGCCAGCCGGGACATTTCCAGGATACCTGTCCTCTGCGGCCAAAAGAGAGGGCTCACTAGTAGAAAGGAGTATCCTGGTGAGCTGGATGACTCTTCCTTCAGCCCCCCCAGACCCAGATGCAGATCCCAGCTACCGTGAACTATCAACAACAGTCCCTGTCCCTATCCGCCTTGGTGGATTCTGGTGCCGAGGGAAATCTGCTGGACGATGACATAGCCTCCTGGGCTGGAATACCTCGGGAGCCATTAAGTACCCCTCTGGAGGCCCAGGCACTGGATGGAAAACTGCTGGCTTGGGTTACCCACTGTATGCCTCCCCTGACCTTGATTCTGTCCAGAAACCATCGAGAGGAGGTATAATCTAATCTCATCCATTCTCCTCAAGCCCCTGTAGTTCAAGGATATCCCTGGCTGAACCACTACAACCCCTCCATCGACTGGCCTACCGGAAGGATAGCCAGCTGGAGCCCGTTTTGCAATGCCACCTGTGTGCGGTCAGCTCCATCCCCTAGGGAGGCTACCGTGACCTCGCCTGTCTTGGACCCCCTTGACTTGTCTGGAGTCCCTGCAGAATACCATGACCTGGGACAGATATTCAGCAAACAATGGGCCCTTTCCCTGCCTTT
The DNA here is from genome assembly GCF_048418815.1 of Hemitrygon akajei. Classification (NCBI taxonomy): domain Eukaryota; kingdom Metazoa; phylum Chordata; class Chondrichthyes; order Myliobatiformes; family Dasyatidae; genus Hemitrygon; species Hemitrygon akajei. The sequence continues at coordinate 57,472,302 of NC_133128.1, forward strand.
ACACCACCCGTATGATTGTGCTATCGACCTTCTGCCCGGGTTCTCATTACCCACCAGTCATCTTTATAACTTATCCTGACTGGAGAGAGAGAGGCCATTGAGAAATACATTAGTGAGACCCTCGCAGTGGGCATTATTCGACCTTTATCCTCCCCGGTGGGCACCGGTTTCTTCTTTATAGAGAAGAAGGATTGGTCGCTTTGTCCCTTTATTGATTACCGTGGCCTAAACAATATAACAGTTAAAAATAAGTACCCACTAGCCCTCATTAACTCGGCATTTGAACCAATTCGCAGAGCCGCCATCTTCTTGAAGTTGGACCTTCGTAGCGCCTACCATCTAGTCAGGATAAGGGAGGGAGATGAGTGGAAGACGGCCTTTAATACACCTTTGGGCCACTTCAAATACTTGGTCATGCTGTTTGGCCTCACCAATGCCCTGCTGTTTTTCAAGCCCTAATCAATGACATGCAATTATTAATCGCTTCGTGTTTGTTGACCTAGATGATACCTTAATATTTTCTAGCAGCCCCCAGGAACACATTCACCATGTCCATCTAGTCCTCCAGAGACTGTGGGAGAACAAGTTACTTGTGAAGGCAGAGAAATGTGAGTTCCATGTCCTTCAGTCAGCTTCCTAGGCTATATCATAGAGAGCAGGCAGGTGAGGGCAGATCCCGCAAAGATCCGGGCGGTGGACAAACGGCCTAGACCCATGACCTGCAAGCAACTTCAGCGGTTTTCCGGGTTGGCAAACTTTTATCACTGATTTATCAGGGATTACAGTCGGGTGGCGGAGCCCCTTACCCGACTTACCTCACCTACAACACCTTTTTGTTGGGATTCCAAGGCTGATTCGGCATTCACTGACCTGAAGAGGCAATTCACAACCACTCCCATCCTGGTCCAACCGGACCCCTCCCATCAATTCATTGTTGAGGTTGACGCCTCTGACTCCGGGGTAGGAGCGATCCTGTCCCAACAATCAAGTCCGGATGACAAGCTTCATCCCTGTGCCCTCTTTTCTCACTGACTGTCCCCCACCAAGCAGAATTATGATGTGGGGAATTGGGAACTACTGGCAGTCGAGCTAGCATTGGAGGAGTGGAGGCACTGGTTGGAGGGGGCAGAATACCTGTTTATTGTTTAGACTGATCATAAGAACCTGGGATATATTCAGACCGCCAAACTTTTGAACTCCAGCCAGGCCCATTGGGTGTTATTTTTTGGACAGTTCAAGTTTTCCCTCACACAGTCCAGGGTCCAAGAATGGGAAGCCGGACGCGCTTTCCCGCCAATGCAACTCCAAGGAGGACACTTCCAGCCCAGAGATATTCCTCCTACCATCTTGTGTGGTGGCGACCCTCACTTGGAGATTGAGTCCATAGTAAAGGAAGCCCAACAGAATGCCCCTGACCCCGGCAATGGACCCACCGATCACCCTTTTGTGCCTGATTCCGTCAGATCTCAGGTTCTCCGGTGGGGGCACATCTCGGTTTGCCTGCCACCCCGGGAGTGATTGGACACTGGCTCTCCAGAAAAGACACTTTTAGTGGCCTTCCATGGAAGCAGATACCCGTTCCTATGTCTCTGCCTGTTCCGTCTGTGCCCGTGGAAAAGCCTCCCATCGGCCACCTGCGGGATTACTTCATCCGCTACCTGTTCCTGGTTGTGCTTGGTTGCACATCACCCTAGATTTTGTCACCGGTCTACCCCCTTCACATGGGAACACCACCGTACTCACCATGTAGACCGGTTCTCCAAGATGGTACACTTTGTAGCCCTCCCTAAACTCCCTTCTGCTCAGGAAACCACAGACCTTCTTGTCCGCCACGTCCTCCGCCTCCACGGAATCCCCGCAGGCATCGTCTCTGATTGAGGTCCACAATTTGTCTTGCAGGTATCGAAGGCCTTCTGTCAAGCCTTAGGTGCCTTGGTCAGCCTGTCATCTGGCTTCCACCCACAAATGAATGGGCAGATGGAACAGGTGGGTACCAATCGCACTGTTCCCTGTGCAAGAAGAGGAGATTGCAGTGCCATCTGTTCAGGCCCATATCGATCAAGGCCGCAAGATTTGGGAGGAGATGCGCACGGCCCTGCTCTGATCAGCCGATCGCAATAGGAGGATTGCCGACCGCCATCGGGCTCCTGCGCCTGAGTATCAACCTGGGCAGAAGCTGTGGCTCTTGTCCAAAGACATTCCCCTCAAAAATGAGCCTAAGAAACTCGCCCTCACTTACTAGGACCCTTTGAGGTCGAAAGTATCATTAACCCCACAGTAATCCGGCTTAAACACCCAAAGTCTATGCACATCCACCCTACATCTCATGTCTCTCAAGTAAAACCAGTTTCCATCAGTCCCTTGTGTCCTCTGACCGAAACCCCTCCACTCCCCCAGATTAATGGCAACCATCTGGCATACACCGTCCAGTGGCTACTGGATGTTTGCTGTAGGGGCAGGGGCCTCAAATACCTAGTTGACTGGGAAGGGTATGGCCTGGAAGAGCGTTCCTGGGTTCCTCGCTCCTTCATTCTGGATCCCTCCCTCATCCAAGACTTCCATTGGGACCATCTGGACAAGCCTGGAGAATCACCTGGAGGCTCCCGTTGAGGAAGGGAAGGGGGGGGGGGGGTACTGTCGTGGTCCTGTCTAGCAATTCCCCATCTTGCTATTACCTCTTTAATTGGGCCTTAATCCCCCACCTAATTTCCAATCATTCCCAGTTCAGCTAATTACAGCACACCTGGTTCCCATTAAAGAACACAGGATAAAACTCGGGCGTCACACCCAGTTCGTGGTCGGCTCTAGTGTGAGTAAACCTCGTTTCCTGATTCCTTACGACTGTCAGTTCTAAGATCTGCATTGTTTCCTGGATATTCTATGTAAACCTTGTCTCCGTGTAAAGACTCTCCCGGGTACCGGTTCCACGTTTGCGACGGTGCGAATGCCTCACGACTCTGTTTCCGCACCTGGGTTCATCCCCAGCCACGTCCTTGCAACAGATGGACATTCCTCAGATAAATCAATGTGTGCAGTATCTGGAATTCTCTCCTCTTGCCACACATTCACAATATGCTCAAAAGGAAGCAGGATTACAAATGACCTGGAAGAGATCTCTCAATGGGCTCCAGGAATGGATTGAAGTGATGAGACGGTGGATTTACTGTGCCTTATAAACAGAGCGCTGAGAAACTGCCATCTGCCAACACAGGCTCCAGACTGTGTAGCTGTTGGGACTGTGAAGTAGACTGCATGGGGAGGAAGCATCAAAGCAGAGGCACAGGAACCTGCAGTCCCACACTCAACATTTTAGAACCAGCTTCTTCTGCTGCTATTATCTTAAAAACCTTTGTTTACATCTTCTACAATCTCCTATTTCAGTCAAAGCAATACCTAGGATTCAAATAACAATCAAAAGTCCACAAAGCTACACGTCCTGTCTTCCAATAGTTTATAAAATCAAGTATTGCAATGATAACGTTTATGATTCTACTTAAAACCATTTGCTTTCTGTACAATGAAACAATATGATTTTTTGATAAATCCTAAATTGGCACTTGAAATCTAGAATAAAAAGTAACTCACACATTCATTTTAAAAGCATTAAAACCTTAACAGCAAACCTTGGAGAAGTATTCTTTGAAATTTATTTTCAAAAGTTGATGACATTAATTTCTAAATGCTATGAATGCTATTTGTCCATTCGCAGATTGGTGAACCAAAGAGTTCTTCAGATCCTCTGCAGGAATGCACGTAATCAGAAGCACAAATTAATATCTTCTATTAATCAACTGTTTTTTTAAATTACCACCACCTGCTTTCCTGTGGTGATGTCAACTAAATTAAGACAATAAATTAAACAAGGATCTGTACCTAACATATACCATATACTGGAACCATTTTGTTTTCAGAGGGATTTTTTTTAGCTTAATTTGTGGTTAACTCCAAGATCTTAAAAAATATCTTGTGCTCTATGGTGTTATGAACCCCATAACTGGGTCACTTACCAGCAAAGATAGAGAGGTCCACTGAAGTCTGATGGTACCATTTTTAAAAGTTTTTATTTATAAAGGGGCACAAAAGTAAGGTTAATACAAATATTCAGATAATATACGTCGTCAATACTCAATCTAAAGCACGGGTATAGTAATAATCAACAATTCGAAGTAGCTCCATCGTTTGTCTAGGGGGAACTATAAAAAGTCTCGCCAGGTCATGAAGGCTTTTAGCCGTTTGAGGGACCGCTGGGTGTTCACGGGTTGGAGAGAGAAAATAAACTTGCCAGCCTGTTGGACTCAAATCGTGGAATCCGGAACGTGAGTTCCCCGTTGTCAGTTCGGAATCCTTTTCGGGGTTATCAGCCACTCGATTCCCTAGCTAGGGGAACCAAATCACACATGGCTCCCGAACAGCTTCCCATCCTTATGGGAGCGATCAGCGATGGTGTCTCCATCTGGTGCGTTGCTGGAGTACCGCCTCCTGCAGTCTCCGTTTTATCATGGCTGGCAGATTTGTAAATGTCAATCAAGGTAGGGTGATACAATCCCCACCCCACATTGCCCGAGGGTGTCCATGTCCCTGATAGCTGGCACGTACTATAGAGTTGCAATTCACACAGGTGCCTCTAAGAACAATGGTCAAATCCGTTGCATTGTCTCTCATTTCCTGGGTCCAAGACCCGAATTAATAGCGATCTTGCGATTCTCCGGAAGGAGGGGGCTGGTCCCGCACCCTTCGGTCCCTCAGAGCTGTGGTACATTCATAACAATGGAAAATAATGCTGGTACAAGGCACGTTAGATCCCAATGTCAATCAAAGAAAGATTTATAAGATTATAGGTGAAATTTTCTTACTGGAGCTTGTTGCCAGTAAGTCTTCTTGCAAAATTACCCTCATGTTACCAATCAATTAAGGAAAACGTTACAGAAATTTCACTTTTGGGCAGGGAATCTGCTTTGTAAGTAACAGATGGTCTGATTTAATTTGGAGTAATAAAAGGTTTATGATATAGTTGCCAGATGTTAATAGCATTTTATGACTGATACTAGAGCATTATTAATTTTGTTTTTGGAATATTGCGGGGAAACACATATTATTAAAAATTAACTTGAATAAGTGACATTTCTATTTCTGAATTAAGAGAAAATAGTTCATAAAGTCCATCCGGTAGGAAACATGGAACACAGTCACATAATAAACTGTTTGTTTAAGAAATGAGACAATCCAATAGCAGTTCAATTCACATTGCCAACAGTAGTAGTCAGCTACAGATCCAACTTTATTATTTTCTTTAAGTAAAGCAAGTAAAGTACTTCCTGAGGAAAAAGTTTATTAGCTCATATTTTACCTCAATGGCCCAATGGTTCCAAATGGACTATCATTATTTAGCAGTTCAATGACAAGTCTGGGATTTCCAACTTGATAATTGGCTTTAAATGTTTTGCCAGTGGACTTCTAATAAATACCCATTATCTGCAGAGACATTTAACAAAAACTATTTAAAGGAAATAATTTAAGATAACCATATTGAAGAAGTCAGCTGAAAACATTATAACTAAAACATTGTCGCCAACACAAATCAAAGTATAAATGAACACCATTCCTATACTTCTTGCGGTTATAAAGTCCCTATTCTTCATTCAGGGCTTCAGGTAGCATAGCTGTTAGCACAACGCTATTGCAGCTTGGATGCTGGGGTTCACATTTCAATTCCTGTGATCTTTGTAAGCAGATTTGTACATTCCTTCCCATGGTTTTCCTCCAAGTTTTCCAGGTTCCTCCCACAGTCCAGAAATCTATCAGTTAGTAGGTTAATTGGTCATTGTAAATTGTCTCATGATTAGGTTATTGTTAAATGGGTGGGTTGCTGGGCATCGCACCTCAAAGGGCCAGAAGGGCCAGTTCCGCACTGTATCTCTAAATAAATGAAACAAGTAAAATAAAGACTGAACTAGACTCAAGATCACCCCACAAGCAGATTTCCCAGCATAAGTGCTTGGGTTGACAATTTTTTGCTCCAGCATTGAACTCCCTGCTGGTGTTGTAACAAATACACTACCTGATATCCACCATCAAGTCCAGCTCTAGGTACACATGCATCAAAGTCACAAATTTGCTTGAAAATATTTGTGAAAATGCTGACAGTTTTATATTGCACTGCCATCAAAATATGGCCATTAAAGCACTACTTGAATCCCTTGGCAAACTCTCTATCACCCAAGCTATTGTTATCTGAACATTACAGGAACTGGAAATAATCCTACCAGGTACAGAATCAGAACACAACTCCACACAATTTAAATCATTTTAACTCCAGTAATTTCATGGACATTTCCCATCGTGCCACAATGATGCAACTTTGAGATGGGTGGGATTGAATATAAACTGTAATTTTACTATTGCAAAAATGTTCTAAAATGTGCATGGTCAAATAAAATCTTAGCATGTTCAGCACTGAGGATGTACCAAAGTTTAAACCATTGTTATTTGTCACTTTCAAATATCTGACATTCATTTATTAAGTGCACTTTCATTATTAAAATGACATCTGCTACATATGCCAAAAATGGTCAGTCAGGACAAAATTTGTCAGTCAGGTCAGTGGCACATACTTCAAGTTTACACAATAGAAGCAAAGCTGAAAAGATATTTCAAAATATATTTGTGATAACTTAAATGCACAGTTACAGACAGCTAAAGGTTTTGTTTTAGAAAATGATTTCCTGCTCCATCGGATAGTTGATATTTTATCTAAGTGCAAATAAATGACATGCAGGCAGCAATCCAATCAGTAAAAATTATTCAGGTGTGACCATTTCAAGCACTAGTACCTCACTGTGTATTCACTGGAGATTTGACTGTCAGAGAACAAGTTGCATCTGGAGAGAAACTGCTGGATCAAAAGGTGCCAATAACGTGTATGACTGCTGCAAGTTGAAGCAAAAGAATTAGAAATCCTCTTTGTTACAGGCGCACCATTCTTAAAGTGCACAAGACTGGAAATTAGAAAAAACAGCATCTCACACTACTGACAGTCTCATACTAAGGAGTTTTGGATGTATCCGTGTAATTAAAATACAAATATATATATATATGTATATATATATATATATATATATATATAAGAAACAGTAGCAAGAGTTGGAGTAAATCAGGCTATTGGGTCTACCACACCATTCACTAAGGTAATTTTTTGCTCCCTTCCCATATATTTTGATTCCTTTGAGTTTAAGACACCTGTCAGTCTTCATCTTGAATATACTCAGTGAGTACCTTTACAGCTCTCTGAAAAAAGAATTTCAAAGACTCACAACTCACTGAGAAAATAGATTCATTCTCACCTCCATCTGAAATGAGCGACCTCTTAGACTGATACAATTCAATCAGATTACCTCCCAGAGTGCTGTATTCCAATGATATCAGCCCAATTTAGCAACACCTTCATCTGCACAATCAATGTATTGAACCTTCTATGCACTACCACCTAAAGAAGTATATGCTTTGTTAAATATGGAGCTAAAAACTGCATACAGTTCTCCAGATGCAGTCTCACCAATATCCGATAAAGCTGCATCAAACTTATTTACTTTTATACTCATAACCCTTGAAATAAAGACCTACATTCCATGAGACTGTCAATTTCTTTTGTGGACTTGCAAGCAAAGCTTTTGTATTTCATCTACAAGAACTTCAGAGTCCCTTGCAACCCTACAAGTTAAGGAGGGAAGAAGAGAGCAAAATGAGAACTACAGGCAATTTAATCTGATATCAGTAAGAGGAGAAATTCTGAAAAGTACAATTAAAGAAGTGGTAACATTGAAGTCAGAAGATCATAACAGGATTAGGCAGACTAAACATGCATTTTGCAAATGCCAGTAACTTTTGACAAATCTGATAGATTTTTTCTGTTTTCTACTTGGTGTAATGGACAGAATAGATAAAAATGAGCTAGATGATATGGTATCTTTGGATATCCATTGATTAAGTACTACACAAAGAATTATGAACAAAATTAGTGAAAATTGCATTGATAATATACAATGTTACGTACTCTTGTCACGTGACTGGTGTTGAAGCTATACTGGACTTGAGGTAATGGTCTTGTGATGGTGGAGTGACGTCATTTTCCCGCCAGTAGAGGTCATGTGACAGGTTTTTTTTCAGGGTATAAAAGGAGGACCCCTCCCTGTGAGGAGGGGCAGTTCGTGGCTGGATTTGCCATGTTGACTTCATGCCACTGCGTGATTTAATGTTATGACGCAGTTTAGTTGAAAGATGAAGTTTTATTTAATGCCTAAAGTTTAAAAGGTCATTGCCAGCAGTTTCTTTATAATACTGCTACTGTAAGCATTTTGAACTTTTGCAATACTACTTTGAAGAACTGTTTTTGCAACATCGCTTTAAGAACTGTTTAAGCTGCCGCACAGCAGCTGATTTCCGGTTACGTTAGTGATTTATTTACTTTTGGGGGTTTGTTTTTCAGTGTTTAATAAACGTTTTGTTTGTTATCAAAACCCCTGCCTCACTCATATATTTATTGTTGCTTGAATCCGTAACAACAGGCACAGAATGAAGATCTGTTAATGGATAAAAAGCTGTTGGAATGAATTGGTCAACTTTTTGCTTAGGAGGCTGAAACAAGTAGTGTGCTGGAGCTCCAATCATCACCGATACCAGGGGTTCCCAACTAATTCTGGTTCCACTGATCCCTTGGTTAATGCTAGGGGCCCATGGCATAAAAAAGATTAGGAATCTCTGATCTATACAATTGATTCCTATGATACAATCAAATATGACTTACCCAGACTTTCTGATGATAAAAAGTCTAAGTCAAAGAGATTCTATTTCTGCAGGCATCTATAGAACAATTAGTGCAAACAGGGTCTGTAAACTGTAAACTTTAAACAAACAAACTGCAAAAGCAGATAATAAATAAATAACATGCATGAAAAGATAAAAGAGTCTTTAAGTGAATGTAGTTATCCACTTGTGTTCAAGAAGCTGATGGTTGAGAGGTAGTAACTGTTTCTGAATCTTGTGGTGTGTGTCCTGAGGCACTTTCTACCTGACGGCAACAGTGAGAGAAGAGCATGGCCTGTGTGGTGAGGATCTTTGATGATGGATTCTGCTTTTCTACAGGAATAGTTTATGTAGATGTACGCAATGGTTGGGAGGGTTTTACCCATGATAAAAAACTGGGTGAAAGCTGCTGAGATGATATAGATAGTTTTCAGGGGGACATAGACATGTTCAGTTAACACACAAATGCATCCAGCAAACAAGAAGGTAATTACTATGTTTACCAGTGTTATGATCAGAATTGAATATAAAAGATATTGGGGGGGGGGGAGATAGAACACACAGAAGCAAGAGGGATTAAATTAATTAGGTGACATCAGCTTAATTAGTTCAGAATAGGATTGTGAGGCAAAGGGGTCTTTTCTGTGCAGTACTGTTCTAAAATCTATATAAATTGACCTATTAAAATGGAGAGATAATTCAAAATGTGGTTTTCTTCCACGTCTGTTTTTTGAAGTTGGCTAGAAATTTAGTATAAACTGGAAGTATTTCAGGAAAGAGAAAACTGGTAAACGGAATGTTCGTTGGAAACTGTGTGTCACAAATTAGATGTAGGTTTATTGAAGAGATGACAAATAGGATCGATTAGAGCAGGATGATGGGCATTGTTTGCATGCAGCAAGGACTTTGACAAAGTACTGCATGGTAGACTGGTTTGGAAGGTTAGATGATTGAATCTAGGGTGAGGTGGCCAGATAGATACACAATTGGCTTGGTGGAGAAAGCAGAGGAAGGAGATGGAAGGTCAGAAGCTTAAGATGAGTAGTGTGCTACAGGGATTGGTGCTGTTTGCCAATATGGTTGAAAATTCAAGTGGCCAGATTAAGTAGTGTGATGAACAGTGAAGATTGCTTTCATATTCTAGTCCTCTTGAAATGAATGCAAATGTTGCATTTACTTTCCCACAAAAGCCTAAGGTTGTTAGAATGGTTCCTTACCTAATGTCCCACTAATGCAGCTTCCATGATTTAGTAAGAGTCACAGAAAGATTCAGCATGCAAACAGGCCTCCTCAACCTCACACTAATACTACACTAATTTGAATTTATTCTCCCTACATTTCCATTAACTCCCACCAGATTCACCACCCCACCGACACATTACACTGGTGTATTGATTTTACAGGCCTGCATCTCTTTGGGATGTGAGAGAAAATTGAAGCATCTGAGGGAACATGCAAACTCCACACAGACAGCACAGCGATCAGGGTCAAACCAAGGAGTTGTGAGGAGCAGCTGCACCAGCTGCACCTCCATGTCATACCAGGCATGTAAGCACATTTACACTTGGACTAGAACTTGCTCAAATCACATGCACCTGTGCTAGCAGCTAAGGCTCGAGGTACACAGGCTATGGTCAAGAAGGTTGAACACACACCAGCCTGACAACATCATAGTTTTGTCATCACTGGGCTGTGAGTTCTGAACCTTCAATGCCTTTGCCATGTTTAAGATATGTGGAGTTTGCATGGTCTTCCTGTGACCTTGTGGGTTTTCCTTGGGGACTCTGGTTTCCTCTCAATCTGAAGAAGACGAGAGCACTAACTGGATAATGTAAATGAACCCTTGTTTAGGTTGGTGTGAGAGAGAATAAATTACAGGAAATGTGAGTGAATTTGATTTTACAGAGAGCTAGCACTGACTCGATGACTCAAATGGGCTCATTCCACAATGTAAGTTCGACTATTGTGGATAGTTTTAATCACCCTGTTATAGGAATAATGTGGTTAAACTGGAAAGAGTGAAAAAAGATTTATAAGGATGGCATCAAGGCCAGAAGACCTAAGTTACAGGAAAATGTTGGGGAGACTAGGTCTTTATTTCTTAGAACGTAAAAGTATTTTCCCAAAGGTGGGGGAGCTCAAAACTAAGGGGCATAGATTTAAGGTGAGAGAGGAAAGATTTAAAAGTGTCTTGGGGAACTACCTTTTCCATACAGATGACAGTGAGTATATTCAATGCACTGCCAAAGGAAATGATTGAGGGAGGTACAATATTATCATTTAAGCAGCACTTAGTTAGGTACATGCAGGGAGGGGAGCCTTAGCAAAATGGGTTAAGTGCAGGAAATTGGGACTAGGTAGATGGACCATTATGGACTTCTTGGACTGAAGGCCTGTATCCGTGCTCTATGACCTTCAGCCACTATAAGGAATTTTAAAAAGAGGGCAGTTTGGGCAAAAACAGAAAAGCGAAAACTGAAGAATAGTCTGCTTATTATCAGAGACTTGGTTAGCACTATTTCCAGAGGCACTGGCATATCAAGGGGAGGGACTGTTGATACCCTGTCATTCTATATGGTGATGTAGGTCATCGGCATATTCAGCATCTCTTGGGCCACCAGATGCATTTAAGTGAGCTGAGTAACATTTCACAAAATACTTTTTGTTGCTGCTGAGTCCTGTTTTACCACTGTCTCCATCACCTGCTGAAGGAGTGCAGTAGAATGCCAACCTGGTCATCTCACTCTCCCAAAATCCTATCTGCTCCTGCCTTCCATTGCTGAACATCTACCCGTCCACAGGTAAGCAATGTCCTATCATAGAAGCCTGTGAATACGGCGTGGACAGACTTCGGCAAATATTAACAAACTCTTGCTAATTCTAATCGGAGTACAGGCTCACAGATCTAAGGATTAAAGTCTGCTAGTCCCTCTATTGGTCAGGCTGGGTTCCACTGTGAACTCAAGTTAATGAGTCCATACTGACCCTGTGGGTCTTACATACATTACACAAAACCCTTATTAAAACATGTATGGTTATGTTAGAGCATATTCTGGAGTTATGGAATATAGCAAATAGCAATTTCAACATCAACCAGTAGATCTGAATGTGGATTGTAGATTAAATTTAACGTGCAGCACCGAACAATGGCCTTCTGAGAGCTACAGAGCAAGAAACACCCATTTACCTGAGATAAATGCAGCTAGAGAGTCAGAGGAGATCAGCACTCATTTTGGGTGAGCTGGTGTGAATATCCAGGTGTTTGAAATTATGTGCAACTCAAAGGAAGCATTATGAATGCAGAACAACAGGAATTGTCCTGTTGTTGCCTTTGTTCTTTATATAAAATATTATGCAACATTGGGCTAGGAGGCCTCTTCTTCCAAGAGTGTCTCCAGTATGATGTCTGCTTGTTTTGCTGAATAAAGAATATCCACCAGCCTCAGTGTCTCTGCAGCAACTTTGCTCATAGTTAAAACAAATACCTTACAAATGATTAAGAGTAGACCGGGTATATGGGTATTGTCAAAAATGTAATAATTATTTACATAGTTAATTTCAAAGTTACTTATTTTAGGTAGAACCAGGTATGCTTACCATAAAGTTACACTAATGCAAGAACGAACAAAATACCTGATTAAATAAATGTCAGGAATGTGCACTTGGAACTTAATTACGTGACCTTTATCATTTGAATTAAAGCTAAATTGAATTGAGCTAAAGATGGCACCAGAGGGTGACTTCATTAAGTTCATCTGCAAAACAGTTTAAGTTCTTTAGTGTATCTTCTTTCCTTTTCAAAGTGTCTGGGGTCCTGTCAGAGTCCATGATCTACAGCTGCACTGATACTGTGGTTCTTCATGGTAGCGGGACCCAGCAGTCTAGTGTTTTCAATATCTCCAGGAGCGGCCTGGACAATGTACGCCTTCAAGGTCTGGCCTTATGAGGTCCTGTAGTTGACCCAATTCCTCACTGGTGTTGCGAACTGAAGCATCGCAGGAGATTGGAACATGGAGACAGTGGGTGCTCCCCTGTATGAGGCCTTGACACTTGGGGTGATCATTCTTTCTCTCATTGATGAGAGAGAGTTTGTTGCTGATCTCAGTTGGGGAAACTTGAAATAAATTTCAGCTGGCAACATCGGAACAATGAATTGTTGGTATCTTCTCTCACAGTAGCAGGAGTGATACTTCTTTCTCACTCGCTAGTGAGAGAGAGAGACTGTGGGATGTTGAGCTGTTGGGATGTACAGTGTTTTTTGATGCACTCTAGATAATGGTCTCTTCACGGCTTTGCTATTGTTTGCATGGTTGGTGGTGGGGAGGCTGATGCTCTCTGCTGGAATGGGGGGGAAGGATTGGTGCTTTGCTGCTGATTGTGCTTGCAAGAGGGGTGGGGCTTTGGAGTTGCAGTGTTTTTCTGTCACTCGTTCTTTTGGGGCTTTTCTTCTGTTTCGTGGATGTCTGCAAATAGTAAGAATTTCAGGTTGTATGCTGTAGGCATTCTCTGATATAAAATTGAACTATTGACTCATTGAATTCAGTGCACAAGTTGTTATTGAAATAAAGCTGCAGCTCAAGTAGAGAGGGAAAAGAACAGTGGAATTCCTAAGCAACACACATAAAATGCTATTCCTACTCCTTTGCATTAACAATGCTGCAATGTATTGGTCATTATGTGCAGGACCAAAAAAAACCTTTGGACAAATGTGCCTACTAGAAAGTTGTGTTGGAAATACAGTGGAAGTAAAAAAATAGTTAGCACTTATAACTAGTTCAAGCAGTCATTTGATTTCACTGAAGCTGCTAAGGCCAGGAGAACCTGTAGAGTGCTGAAACCTGGTTGCAAGGTGGAGATGACTGGGAATTAAACATCCAAGGATATCAGGTAATACGGAAAGATAGGCAGGAAGGCAGAGGAGGTGGGGTAGTGCTCTTGATTAGGGATAAGATCAGGGCGATTGTGAGAGATGATATAAGATCTATAGAGCAGAATGTTTAGTCCATCTGAGTAGAGAACAGTAATGGGAAAAAAATCACTGGTAGGTGTTGCCTATAGGCCACCTTATAAAAATATAGTAGTGGCAGAGGCGATTAACCAAGGAATAACTGAGGCTTGTAAGAACGGCATGGCAGTTGTCATGGGGGATTTTAACTTCCACATAGATTGGGTGAATCAGGTTGGTCAAGGAAGTCTTGAGGAGGATTTCATAGAATGCATCCATGATGGCTTTCTTGAGCAGCATGTTAGTGAGCCTACAAGGGAAAATACCATCTTAGATCTAGTCCTGTGCAATGAGACAGGTAAGATAACGATCTTGTAGTCAGGGATCCTCTTGGAAAGAGTGATCATAGTACGATTGAATTTCACATTCAGATGGAAGATGAAATAGTCAGATCTAAAACTAGTGTATTATGCTTGAACAAGGGAGACTACAACAGGATGAGGGAGGAGTTGACAAATGTGGATTGGGAGCACAGGCTATTTGGTAGGACAGTTGAGGAACAGTGGAACACTTTCAAAGAGATTTCTCACAGTGCTGAACAAAAGTATATTCCAGTCAAAAGTAAGGACAGTAAGTGTGAGGAGAGCCAGCCCTGGATAACTAAGGAAATAAAAGAGAGTATCAAATTAAAAGCTCATGTGTACAAAGTCACAAAGCGTAGTGGGAGACTGGAGGATTGGGAAAACTTTAAAAAGCAACAGAGAACAACTAAATAAGAAATAAGGAAAGGGAAGATAGAGTATGAAAGTAAATTAGCACAAAATATAAAAACAGATAGTAAAAGTTTTTATATTGGGTGATAAGGAAATGGTTGAGGCACTGAACGACTATTTTGTGTCGGTCTTCATGATGGAGGACACGTCTAATATGCCAAAGAGGATATTATGGATGAAATAGGAGGTGAGGACCTCAATAAAATCACTGTCACTAAAGAGATCGTGATGAGCAAACAAGAGGGCCTGAAGTTAGATAAGTTCCCTGGTCCTGATGGGATACGTCCCGGGGTGCTGAAGGAATTGGCAGAGGTTATAGTAGACGCGTTGGTAATCATTTATCAAAACTCTCTAGACTCTGGGCACGTCTCGGCAGATCGGAAGACAGCAAGTGTCCCGTCACTTTTTAAAAAAGGATGTAGGCAAAAGATGGGCAACTATAGGCCAGTTAGCTTAACATATGTAGTCTGGAAAATGCTTGAAGCTGTCATTAAGGAAGAAATAGCAAAACATTTAGAAAGGAGAGGTTCCATTAGACAGACGCAGCATGGATTCAGAAAGACAGGTCCTGTTTGACAAACTTACTGGAGTTCTTTGAGGACATAATGAGTGCAGTGGATAGAGGGGAATAAGTGAATGTCATTTACTTGGATTTTCAGAAGGTGTTCGATAAGGTGCCGCACAAGATACTTATAAATAAGATATGGATGCATGGAGTCAGAGGAAGTGTATTGGCATGGATAGTGGATAGGTTAACCAATAGAAGGCAGAGAGTTGGTATAAATGGGTGTTTCTCTGGTTGGCAGTCTGTGGTGAGTGGGGTCCCGCAGGGGTCGGTGCTGGGCCTGCAGCTGTTTACCATTTACATTGATGATTTGGAAGAGGGGACCGAGTGTAGCATAGCAAAATTTGCTGATGACACTGAGCTGAGTGGAAAAGCAAATTGTACAGAGGATGTGGAGAGTCTGCAGAGGTATATAAATAGGTTAAGTGAGTGGGCCAAGGTCTGGCAGATGGAATACAACATTGGTAAATGCGAGATCATCCACTTTGGAAGGAACAATAGAAGAGCAGATCATTATTTAAATGATGAAAGATTGCAGCATGCTGTTTTGCAGAGGGACTTGGGAGTGCTTGTGCATGAATTGCAAGAAGTTGGCTTGCGGGTACAACAGGTTATTAAGAAGGCAAATGGAATGTTGGCCTTCATTGCTAGAGAGATTGAATTCAAGAGCATGGAGGTCATACTGCAACTATACAGGGTACTGGTGAGGCCGTACCTGGAGTACTGTGTGCAGTTCTGGTCTCCATACTTGAGAAAGAATATACTGGCTTTGGAGGCAGTGCAGAGGACGTTACCAGGTTGATTCTAGGGATGAAGGGGTTAACCTATGAGAAGGGATTGAGTCGCCTGGGACTATACTCTCTGAAGTTCAGAAGAATGAGAAGGGATCTTAAAGAAACATACAAAATTTTGAAAGGGATAGAAGTAGGAAAGTTGTTTCCATTGTTTGTGAGACTAGAACAAGGGGACATTGCCTCAAGATTCAGGGGAGAAGATTTAGGACGGAGATGAGGAGAAACTGTTTTTCCCAGAGAGTGGTGAATATGTGGAATTCTCTGCCCAGGGAAGCAGTTGAGGCTTTTTCACTAAATATATTTAAGAAATAGTTAGATAGGGTTTTACATAGTAGGGGAACTAAGGGTTATGGGGAAAAGGCAGGTAGATGGAGCTGAGTTTACGGACAGATCAGCCATGATCTTATTGAATGGCAGGGCAGGCTCGAAGGGCCAGATGGCTGACTCCTGCTCCTATTTCTTATGTTCTTCTGTTGATTGGCCATTGTTATCCATTTCCATAGAAGCAGAATTAGTAGAAGCAGAAGTTGGCCATTTGGCTCATTGATCAAGACTGATATGTTTTTCTTCTCAAGGCTCTTTTTCTCCCTTCTTCCCATAACCTTTGACCCCAATGCTAATTAAGTTCCTATGAAACTCTGCTTTAAGTTATCCTAATGACTTGGACTCTACAGCTCTGTGATAATGAAATACACAGATTTACCACCCAGTGGCTTATGAATTTCCTCCCATAATTCCAATCCTTAAGAAATTTGCAAATATATAAAGAAAAATAACTCTATCTTTTTGCACAGCCAAGCAATTAGGTTGTTGAACAGTGCAAATAGCTTCTCTTTCTGAGTGGTTTGACAAAACATTTAAAAAAAAATCCTTTCTTTTCAAATTTCTATCTTAATTGTGGCTTTGAACTTAATGTAATGCTTCCAATTAAAAATACTTCTATTGCAGTCAGAACTGTAAAATTATTTACAAGGATTTATGAAATTTGTTTTGCAACAAGAGTGACATTATAGGGAGGAAGATATCAGAGGTATGGAGGACCAATTGGAGGTCTTGTAGCTTTAGTTTTTGGTTTGTTGGGTGGTAGAGTTGGTCTCTTGACTTGGTGTGTCTGGGTAGTCTTGTTTTGTCTGGTGGATTTGGAGCTCCTTTCCGGGATACGCACTAAGATGGTAGCGTGATATTAATACGCAGCAGCCTCTCTGGACTCTGAATTTGGGGATTACCAAATGTAATGTGGATTTTCTGGTGTAGTCTGTTCTGTCATGTGCTTTTGTGATATAATTCTGGAGAACGTTGTCTCATTTTTTAACTGCATTGCATTTGTGGTTTTTAAATGACAACAAACTGAAACTGAAACTGAACTGAAAGTGAGTGACTATTTATACATTTCAGATCAGAACAATCAGTCAAATAAGTTTTGAACTTGGTGTCAGATATATTACTATATACTGATATTGCTAAGCTAACCATGCATATCTGAAACCTTAAGATGTTAAACAACTGAGAGCATCGCCATAAATTGAGAAATACTTCAGGAGAATTCTGCTGTGCTGGTAGCTTTGACCATCTCTTTAAATGTTTAATCTTTGAATCTTTGGTTGAAGTCTATGTGGTACTTGTTTTACAATTTAGTCCTTTTGTCCTCTGTTTGACAAAACTTCAGGATAATTTTGTAAGTTAATTCACGAGCTGTGACAAAGTGTATTGTTAAGTTTCACAGGCAGACTATAAAATCAACTCACTCTTTATGATAGCTGTTAAGAGGAGGCAGGATGCAATGGTCTAAAACAGAAAGTATGCTTGGAGTTTAGAGCTCACAGACATCAAAACTACTGTGGCACTCGTTTTCTGCATCAAATCAGCTAACTCAGTCACACTTGCAATTATATTGAGGCATCTATTTGTTATCCACAAAACAGCTGAAGGTCATTATGAACTTAGAGTCCAGCCTTAAATATTCCCTTGAGAGAACAGTAAGGCTAGTCACTCTTCAAAAACTCTGATCTTTTTTCCAATTAAGTTTGCACTGAATTCTTCTCTCTCTTCTGTCTAAAATCATAATGAATAATTCATTTGGGACATGTAAATATCTGATGCACAAATGGAAATCAAAAGTTCCAAAATTTGTAACTGTAGTCACACAGCACAAACCATGGAACATGGAAGAACACAAAGTCTTATTCATGAATATAAAGGAAGATTCACACTCACACACTGTTACACATTGACACAGATCTACACTTTGAGCAAGGAAATATTGAGTTGTTGATACAAATCAGTCTTATTAAAGAAGGAAACAAGCCAAATATGTAGTTTTGGCAAATTTCTTACTGGTTCCATTCTAAAATAGTTCCAGATAAATATTAGAATCACAGTTCCATATTCACAGGGGGTTACCCAGATTTAGGCTGCTGCAGAACAACTGTCATAGATAGCATTACAGCTGATTATTGCCGAGGATTCTTAGACACAGGATTTACAAGCTTTTGGAAAGCATAGTCTGATTAGTGATAGTCATCATGGTTTTGTGAGGGGCAGATCATGCCTCGCAAGACTGATCAAATTATTTGATGAAGTGATGAAGGTAGAACTTTGGATCTGGTGTATATGGATTTTAGTAAGGTGTTCCACAAGGTTCCCCATGGTTGACTCATTCAGAAAGTCAGGAGGCATGGGATCCAGAGAAACTTGGTTATGTGGAATCAGAATCCAGTTGCCTATAGAAAGCATAGGGTGGTATTAGATGGAGCACATTCTCCCTGGAAGACCATATCTAGTGGTGTTCCACATGGATCTATTCTGGGACCCCTGCACTTGGCATTTTAATAAATAACTTAGATAAAGGCCCAAAGTACACTGCAGATGCTGTGGTCAAATCAACACGTACTAAAGCTGGATGAACTCAGCAGGTCAGGCAGCATCCATTGAAATGAACAGTCAATGTTTTTGGCCAAGACCCTTCGTCAGGACCCTTATCTAACCCTTCATTAGATCAAGAAGTGGAGGGTGGTTAGCAAGTCTGCAGATGACACATGGTTGCTGCAAATTTGGATAGTGCAGAGGGTTGTCACAGGACATTGATTGGAAGCAGAGCTGGGCTGAGAAGTGGCAGATGGAGCTCAATCAGAAAAACATGTGAAGTGATACATTTCAGAAGGGAAGGCTAGATTAATCTTGGAGGCAAGGTTGCAAGGTTAATTGCAGGATTCTTATCATTGTTGAGGAACAGACAGATTTTAGGGTCCACATCCATAGACCCCTTAAATTTTCGGTGCAAGTTGATAGGGTGGTTAAGGAGGTGTATGTTGTGCTGTTCTTCATTAGTTGGGGATTGGGATAAGAGTTACAAGGTAATGTTGCAGCTCAACAAAACCTTGGTTAGACCCCACTTGGAATATTGTGTTCAGTTCTGGTCACCTCCTTATAAGAAGGCGGTGGTAGCTTTAGAAGCAGTCTAAAGGAGATTTATCAGGATGCTGCCTGGATTAGGGAGTATGTCTTATGAGGAATGGTTGAGTAATCTAGGACCCTACTCTTGGAGTAAAGAAGGGTGAAAGGTGCCTTGAGGTGTATACAACAACAAAGCATAGATAGAGAGGACAGGTAGAATCTTGTTCCCAGAAGGGCAATGGCTAATATGAGAGAGTATACTTTTAAAGTGATTGGAGGAAAGTATAGGAGGGGAAATATCAGAGAAAGTATTTTTTTTACACAGAGAGTGGTAAGTGCATGGAACTTGCTCCTAGGTTGGTTGTAGAGGCAGATACTTGAGAGGCATTTTACAGACTCTTAAATAGGCACATGGATAAAAGAGAAATGAATGGCTATGGGGCAGGGAAGGGTTAGATTAATCTTGGAGTAGGTTAAAAGGATGGCACAATATTGTGGGCGGATAGGGCTATGATGGGCTATATTGTTCCATGTTCTATGTATTCTGTTCCTGTTTTGAGGGGATTAGATTCAAAACAACAATCAAAGAAACATACTGAAGCTGAATGGAGCCTGAGTAAGGACCATAAAGGAAATGGCTTCAGTTTAGGAGCCACCTGTACTAACTATTTGACGTCCATATAAATATTCCATGAAACAGATGTTTTATGTTGTAAATGATAACTGAAATGCTAATATTAAGTAATAGGAATAACATGACTCGGTATACAAATATTGACTTGAACATTCTGATTAACATTAAAAAAACAAAAATAAAGCACTTCTTGTAATAGCAAAATTATTGCCCTAACAATACCAATTTCTGCTAGTTAATATCATACTGTGGATTCTTATGCTATTTGTCTGTCTTCTTTCATTAAATCTGAGAAGCTTTCCATAATCAGCTGAATGGTAATAAAGACACATTTTTAAGATGACTCATCTTTTCTTTTTGAGTATTGCCCAGATTTTTTCTTAGTCCTCTGAGATACTGCCAGTACCCTAACAGACATAAAATTGTCAAAAGATACAGACATAAGATCTAGAAAATAGTACGTTTTTCAATATTTCTAATCAACAGGATTGGCATTAAGGTATTGGCAGGAGCTATTTTGCATTGGCAATGTTGCAGATTGACTGGTCCAATCAGCTGTGACCTGCTTATCATATCTGAACAACAAATGCTTGATAAATCTTATCACCATCTTTAAAGTTTGGAATAATGAAGAATTTAATGAAGTGATACATCCTCAACTGGATCACAGAAATATATGGAGCAGAATCACAGTGATCATCAAGCACACATTTACATTGAAACTATTTTACTCTACCTACACACCCATCAAATTTCTCCACACCCTCACATACCCAGAAGTTGGAGGTACTCTACTCTTCGCATAAACCTCACATTGATACCATTTTGCATTGGCCTCAATTCACTCACTTCTCAACAATCTTGCTTCTTTTTCCCCATGGTTGCTCAAAATCCAATTGAATTTCCCTTCTCTTTCTGTTTCTTCTTTGGGCAATCTCAATTTTTTTTTAATGTAGGAGCTGCTTGTGATTATAACACTTCACCTTTTCCATTTCATTTACTATTAAATAGAAATCATTTTAAGTAACCTTCAAATGACTCAATATCTTGGCCATCATTTGAAAAAATAAGATTAAGGGTCTTGTCTTAGATATTCTCTTTGTGAATGTAATGTGAATCAAATGACAATCCAAGAAAAATGATGACCCCAACTTCGTAGTGAAATGCTGTCTGTTCCATATGTAGTTCAGGCAAGTCTGGGGTTTCTAAGCACATGTAACTGAACAATGAATTCCTGAACTTCTTGGTGCCTGTTTACTGTTCACTGGGCACTTCATGGAGCCTATGTTAAGAGCTCTAAGTGGCAACAATTTCCCACTCTTATACAAAGGAATCTCCTCTCACCCTGTCTGTGTTAGATTGGTGCAAGGATGTGTCACTCTTTGATTAAATAAACATGGATACATGCAACAGATCCATGTGACTTTGTTCGTTTATTTAAAACTTTACAATTTTTTTTAGATGTTTTCAAATGTTTTGACTTATGATACGACTGAATGTCAAGAAGTAAAAGAGTGGCATTAGCCAGATACCAAAACCTTCCTCATGTCTTTGAGGACAAGTGCTGTTCTAGAGTTACACCCTACATGATGGATTAATGCCATGGGATGTTTTTGTATTGGAGGCTTTTGTTGGGAAATTCACACTAACCAAGTGCAACCTTGGTGTATAGGTTTGATGTCTGGTAATGTAAAATAAAGAACAGATTTGTTTCTCTGTGTTACAAAAAACAAATCATTCCCAACCACTGAAATGCCATTTTCCTTAGTTCCCTGTTACATCTTTACCTCTTCCCCGCTCTCTGCAGGGATTGCACCTTCTGTAATCTCCTTATCCATTCCCTCCCCACTAGTCTTCCTCCTGGCACTCAACTCTGTAAGCAGTAGAAGCAATACAACTGCCTATTCACCTCCTCCTTCACATACAATCAGGGCCCCAAACAGTCCTTCAAACAGAGGTGAAGCAACACTTCACCTGCAAATCTGTTGGAGTGGTCTATTGTATCCACTGCTCCCGATATGGCCTTCTCCACACAGGTGAGACCCAATGTAGATTGGGAGACCACTTGGTCGAACCTCTCAACTCCACCTGCAAAAAGCGGAATTTCCCAGTTGCCAACTATTTCAATTCCCATCCTCAATCCCATTCTAACATGGCCCATCCAAGGCCTCGATGAGGAAATTCACAGGTTGACAGAACAACAGTTCATATTCTGTCCAGGTAGCCTCCAACCTTATGCCATGTACATCAACTTCTCCAACTTCTGGTAATTTTTTCCCTTTACCCTTCCTTCTTTTTCTTCTTCATTTCCCCACTCTGGCCTCTTAGGGTACCTCTTCTGCTCAATTGCCTATCACATACCCCTGCTGCCCATCATCCTTCCCTTTCTTCCATGATATAGTCTCCTCTCTTATCAGATTGCTTCTTCTCCAGCCTTTTCCTTTTACACTTATCACCTCTCAACTTCTTACTTCTTCCATCCGCCCTCATCCACCTGGCTTTGCCTCATCTTCTATTTGATCTCCCTACTCTCTGCTCACCTTATTCCAGCATCTTCCCACTTCCTTTACAGTCTGATGAAGGGTCTTGGCCTGAAAAGTCGATTGTTTATTCATTTCCATAGCTCATACCTGACCTGCTGAGTTCCTCCAACATTTTGTATTTGTTGTTCTGGATTTCCAGCATCAGGAGGAATATGTGTTTAAATTTTACAATCACAACTTTCATATAAATATCAGCTGTTTAGTTTTCTGGAAGAAGCAGCTGAGTCAATTAGTCAATTGCTCTGATTGGCTTGTCAGCAGTGAAGCTACCAAAAAGAAAGCAAAGATTTTAGAAGCAAGTCTTCAGCTTTCTTGATATCAGTTGCTGATAGGTGTCAGGTACAGAGAACCTCTGGCCTTGAGCAAAGGTTCAGGAGCTTGAAGACTCGTACGGCCAGATTTGGGAACAACTTCTTTCCAACTGTGATAACTGCTGAACGGATCCTTATCCGGATCTGGGCCATACCTTCCAAATATCCGGATCTGTCTCTCAGTTTTTTTTGCACTACGTTACTTTCCCTTTTCTATTTTTTTATTTATGATTTATATTTAATATTTTTTATTGTATTTACTATCAATTTGTACACCAGGGAGGGTGAAGCGCAGAATCAAAATATCGCTGTGACGAGTGTATGCTCTAGTTTCAATTGTTTGGTGACAATAAAGTAAAGTATCTATATCTTCCAGCAGGATGAACAATGAATTGCATTGATCTTGTCTCTCCCAAGAAGGGAAAAATACGCTACATTTAACTAACTTTCTAATTCTCCTGGACCACAAAATAAAATTTGTAGCAATATGTCTGAGCTTAAAATAGACAATGGTAGATCATAAATATGTATTTAATGATAAATATTATTTTAAATAAGTATAAATATTTCATAGTAGGAATGCACCTCGCAAAAATAACATAGAGCCAGAGTGGTGCTTAAACAGTAAAGGTGGCCTAGTGCAAACGCATTTATGTAAAAAAGTCTTGCATTGTCAGGTCTCTTTTCTAATGAGAGAGGTAGGTAAACATAATCTAATTTCTGCAGATTATTCTTTAGATTACAAAGTAAGAAAGAAAGGGGAATCAATCACACTCCGAATCTACATATGTGTCCTCCAGACGTTCTTGTCAGATGTCTTCCATTATAAAAGTGATCACTTCAAAATAATTTGTTCTGTAAAGTCTAGACCATAATCACTTCCTGTTCATTATCATAAAGCATGCTCTATCACCCCTGCCAAGCATCAAGAATAAGAGTTATCAATTTAGTGGGTGTGAGATGTTAATTGATTGCTGAGACAGGCTGGTGAATACCTTATTATTTGCACTCATTGAGAAAACACCATTAAAGCACATCCATTAAGATATTGAGCAGCTCTGCAATTTTGTTAACTTGATTGTAAAAGTCCAACACTTAAAGGAATCTCTCTCCCACATTGGCCTCTTTATTCAAAAACTGTTGATGATATTCCAAAATAATCAATATGAAACAAGAAGTTCAATTGATATTCAGAAGATCCGTTTAAATCTTAAACCCTTGCCTCAAAGGACTACCATTGAATAATAGCAAAACAGAAATAACTTAGCATTGAAGTTGCAGCCCTGTCACGATGTCAAAAAACCAACTAAATGTTTAAGGCACAACCACAGAACAAACACAAGAAGATACTTTGCAATTTTAGAACACTTAGTACAGAGAATTTATGTTATGTGTAAATCTAATATCAAGTGACAAGGGGTGGTGATAAGAGAGTATATACCACTGTCTGAGCTCAGAAAACATGGATCATATCAAGATCATAGACACTTGCTATAGACGATCCCCTCAGGCATCCCCTAAGCCTCCAAGCACAAGCAGTTGATATGTATAAAATAGAATATTACAAATTTCATGTCACATGCCAGTAATAATAAACCAGATTCTGATTCGTTATCTTTTTCTTAGTGATAGTTTCAAGATGCCTAAACTGGAGCTAACTTCACTACCAGTACATTAATATTGTAAGACTATGCTTGGAAAAGACAGTGAAAGGAAATGGTCATTACCATGGAGAGCGCCCTCTTCTTTGTGGTGGCGTGTTGGGGAGGAAGCATTAAGAAGAGGGACGCCTCACGTCTTAATAAGCTGGTAAGGAAGGCAGGCTCTGTCGTGGGCAAAGTACTGGAGAGTTTAACATCGGTAGCTGAGCGAAGGGCGCTGAGTAGGCTACGGTCAATTATGGATAACTCTGAACATCCTCTACATAGCACCATCCTGAGACAGAGAAGCAGTTTCAGCGACAGGTTACTATCGATGCAATGCTCCTCAGACAGGATGAAGAGGTCAATACTCCCCAATGCCATTAGGCTTTACAATTCTACCACCAGGACTTAAGAACTTTTTAAAGCTATTATTAATGCTTTTTGAGATGGTGATTTAGATGCATATCACATTTTTTTTACTGAGTTAAGTATTGTATGTAATTAGTTTTGCTACAACAAGTGTATGGGACATTGGAAAAAAGTTGAATTTCCCCATGGGGATGAATAAAGTATCTATCTATCTATCTATCTATTACATTAGGCCTTAGACTCAATGCTGGGTTCAGTTTCCAAATACAGAATTGAAACATCAGTCAGCCTTTCTTTAATAAGAAGATTTGCAAGTTTTTTTTGTCTTACATTATACAATTTGGGTTTTACAGGCAAGTGCACCATTTATGTCATTTATTGTCCATTCCTAATTGGCATGCTGACAACTGACGAGTTAAATTCAGAGTCAGCCATATTGCTGCAGTTCTGGGATCACTTCTTGGCCAGATCCACTAAATTAACAAATGCCCTTACATCAGAGTCTTTATAGCAATCCAGTAGTTTCACAACTACCGTTACTTGTATCAGTTTTTTATTCCTGATATTTTACCTAATTAATTAAAATTCCCCAGCTGGTATATTCAGATTCATTTCAAGTCTCAGGGTTATTTAATCTTGTCTTGATGTTTCCATAAGGCTGTCATCGCCGGTGGTAGTAGTGGGGAATGTAAGGCTCATCAGCTATGGTTGGCAGCTCATCTAGGAGAGGGAAAACACTGATCTCAAATTCTGCTTGCTTGCAGCTATGCCCACTCATGGGGAAGGCTTCAAGAACAAACTCCAAGGAAAAAAATCTGGAGTTGGAGTTCCGAAGCCAGTTCTATATTGAGTTCAACACTGACTGGTAACTCCTGCAACACCAATGGTGCCAACTGTATGGGTATCTGACGTTCCTTTGGATTCACCAGCTGTGTGGAGAAGGGTAGCCTGCTACATGGGCAGCAGCTTGCTCTCCATATCCTGCTGCCCTGGTGTGGTGAACTACATATACCTGTCTGGACACGCCCCCTGCTGACTGCTCCTGTGGCTCCTCCCACAGACACCAGTATAAAGGCGATTGAGGTCTGAGCCCGGCCTCTCTGTCTTCAGGACGTAGTATGGTGGTCAACCACTGCTTGTTCCTTCCTCCAGTCAATAAAAGCCGATATCTCACCTTTACATCTCAGAGAGAGTTATTGATGGTGCATCACCTGGCTTGTGTACTGACCTGTGTATCACATAGACAGCAAGGACATAACATCCATGATTAACCCCAACCGGAGCAGGACCTCAGATGTCAAGGGCAGTTTTCTCACCTCAGCTCTGGAGTTCATAATATCTGATTGTGTTTTATTGGCTTTGTTACAAGGACTGGAACCAAACAGTCTTGATAAACCACAAACATTTTCCTCCACTCGCACAAGTCTATGATTTTGTTTGGTCTATTATTCCCCGAAAAAGCTACTTTAGCCACATTATTCTGAAATTCTCAAATCCTTGACCATTAGTCTATTGTTTATCATGACATCCACAATGGTGTTAGCTTGCGTAACCATCATCTTTTGCTACCAGTAAAACCATAATCAGTTTTCTCACTCTGAACAACAGCTCCATGCTCTCAAGTGGACAAACTCAAACACAAAAGGCCTTGCCAGATCTGTCCTTTGTCTCCACCTGCTGTTCCAGAATCATCTCTGAAAACAAGGGCAATAGCAATTACCTCCTTAACTTTCCTAAACTATTCCCATTGTTGGCACCTGAAAACTTGAACATGAAGATCTTGTAATTATCAATACCCGAGACCATTCCATCTGATCTCTCAGGCATCGATCCCCAGTGTCTCTGACGTGCTAGCACCTCATCTCTAAGTAATTTCTCCCCATTTCACCCCCTACTATGAACAAATAGAATTCATAAAAGTCCTTCAATTTCCTTCCTATTTCAATTTTGGTCATCCAGCTCTCCTTCCTGGAAACTTCTCTACAAGCACCATTCCACACCTCAATCAGGAAGTCTACACTTCTTGCTTGCTATTTCTTTGACCTTAGTGCCTCCTTTCTAAAGCTCTTGAACAAGTGGTTGCTCCCAGTCCAGCTCGTTTTTTTAATAACTGACGTGTAAATTCCATTTGTTATTGTTCAGTCTGTGCTTTCTGAGATAGTCTACCCCTTTTCTTTATACTTGTGGATACAATAAACGGCATAGTAGTATGCCTTAGCAGAATAATAACCTCTGCTTCCTCTTAACCCCTTTCACAGAAATGTGCTAAAGAGCAATTAAACCTTTCCCCGCAATAGCAAATCTCTGTCAGCTGAAATTCATTGATAGTTGATACATGTTGCAAAGCCTATTTCACAAGGGGTAAGGGGCATGCCATACAAATGCTGCAGACAAATTGAAAGTGGATGTTGTGTAAGCCTGATATAATTCATAAGTCAGTCAGCGCAATGAAGTTCGAAGTTCAAAGTAAATTTATTTTCTTGTGGGAATACTCAATAAATACAATAACCGTGATAGAATCAATTAAAGACCACACCAATAGGGCAGACAGTGTGCAAACACAAAAATAAAACAAAAAAATAAGAAGAAGAAATAAGAAATAAATATCGAGAATGTGACATAAAGAGTCCTTTAAGGTGAGTCCATTGGTTGTGGGAACATTTCAGTTATTTATTAACAAGTACATATACAGTATGTCACCATAACAACACTGAAATTCATTTTCTTGCAGGTATACTCATTAAATCCAATAATGGTGTAGAATCGATGCAAGACTGAACCCAACAGGGTAAACAGCCAGTGTGCAAAAGACATGAACTGTCCAAATACAATAAAAAGGAATAATAAATATAAATAAATAAGCAATAATTATCAAGAACATATAAATGAAGAGTCCTTAAAAGTGAGTCCATAGGTTGTGGGAAAATTTCAATTATGGGGCAAAAGAAGTTGAGTGGTTTTTTCTGTGGTTAAAGAGCTAGATGGTTGAAGGGTACTAAACATTCCTCACCTAGTGGAATTAGTCCTGAGGCTCCTGTATATTCTTCCTGATGGCAGCAGCAAAAAGACAATATGACCTAGTGGAGGAAGTCCTAATGATGGATGCTACTTGTGACAGCACTCCATGTAGGTGTGCTCAGTGGTGGGGAGGTCTTTACCCATAACAGACTGAGCCGCCTCCACTATGTTTTGCAGAATTTTCCATTCAAGGACAGTAGTGTGTCTATAACAGGCTGAGATACAGCCAGTCAAGATACTTTCCTTCCTTCACACTTTTACTAGTTTGTTGAAGTTTTAGGTGGCATCCAAAATCTTCGCCAACTTATCAAGAAGTTGAAGCAATTTCTTCATAATTTCAATTATGTACTGTGCGCAGGACAGGTCCTCTGAAATGATAACACCAAGGAATTTATAGTTGCTGACCTTCTCCTCCGATCACCCAATGAGGACAGGATGATGGACGTCAGATTTCCTCCTCCTGAAGTCAATAATCATCTCCTCGGTTTTGCTGACATTGAGTAAGATTTTGTTGTTGTGGCACCACTTAGCCAGATTTTCCATCTCCTTCCTATATGCTGATTCATCATCACATTTTATTTGGCCTACCAATGAGGTGTCCTTAGTAAACTTAAATATGGCATTGGAGCAGTGCTTAGCCACATAGTCTCAAGTGTAAAGCCAGCAGAGTGGGGGCTAAGCACAAAAAAAATGAGTGTCATTGTGTTACAAGGAAACTTTAGTCATGTTGAACTCAATCAGAGAGTAATCAGAGATATCTAACAAATTAAGCATGGGCAATAAATGGCCCAAGTTGCCAGTAACACCCAAATTGTGTGAAGTAATTAAACAACAAGTTTCCAACTTGCTGATTAAAGGATTGCTTGCTTGTTCAGGAGAAAAAGTTAATAATATATTCAGCAGAACACAATCACAAATGTACAGGATTCTGTAGATGCTGGAAATCCAGACCAACACACATAAAAATGCTAGAGGAACTCCGCAGGTCAGGCGGCAACTATGGAAATTGATAAACTGTCGCTGTTTTGGGCCAAGAGCCTTCTTCAGGAGTGGAAGGGAAGGGGCAAGGCACCAGAATAAAATGGTGTGAGGAGGGGAAGGAGGACAAGTTAGAAGGTGGTAGTGAAGCCAGTTGGATGGGAAAGGTAACGGGCTGTAGAAGAAGGAATCTGATAGGATTAGAGAGTGAACCATGGGAGAAAGGGAAGAAGTAGGGGCACCGGGGGAGGAGATAGGTGAGGAGATGAGGTAAGAGGCCAGAGTGGGGAATAAGGAAGAGGGTGGGGAAAAATTACCAGTAGGCGAAATTGATGTTCATGCCATCAAGTTGGAGGCTACCTAGATGAATATGAGGTGTTGCTCCTCCACTTTGATAGTAGCCTCATCATCGCAGAAGAAGAGGCCATGACATTTACATGTCAGAATGTAAATGGGGACAGGAATCAAAATGGTTGGCTGCCAGGTAATTCTGCTTTTGGCAGATGGACAGAGGTGGTTGACAAAGCGGTCCCCTACATTAGGTCTCACCAATGTAGAGGTAGCTACATCGAGAATATTGGTTTCAACAGACAACCCCAACAGATTCACAGATGAGGTGTTGCCTCACCCGAAGGACTGTTTCTACTATTGTAATAAATCAAATAAGCAGGCTACATTAGCAACTTAATTCTAGTTCATCCAGAAAAATATCCTTTTAATTCATGCTTTTAAAATGTAAGAGTAAATGATCTGCTGTGAGTGCATCTGGTAAATCTGGCATAAATTGCTGTCAAAACTAATCATTTTTCTGCAGACTTCCATGCAAATTCATTTGCATCCAGGCAAGTAGGTTTTACATGGGCTAGCATAATTGGGCAATATTACAAAAATTAACTTGGTGTAAA
This sequence comes from Hemitrygon akajei, assembly GCF_048418815.1. NCBI lineage: Eukaryota > Metazoa > Chordata > Chondrichthyes > Myliobatiformes > Dasyatidae > Hemitrygon > Hemitrygon akajei. The sequence goes on from NC_133128.1 coordinate 57,501,972, forward strand.
ACATATTCCTTGATAAAGTGATAACATTTTGCAGTTTGATTAATGGAGTTGATAACAGACTTATAAAAAATACAAGCATTTTAGTTCACAAAAATCAATCTCTGTGAATATCCAAGTTTTAAATTACTTTAATATTTCAAATAAGCTAATTTCAAATGGGTGCTTCTCATAAATTTAAAATATTCTTTTAAAATGTATCAGATCATGTTCAGTATCCAAAAGACCCAGATTAACATTACAGCCCCCTGGAAGCAAGTGCAGTCACTGGAAACTCTTCGTCATAATTAATTCTCTGGGGAACATGAACCATTTTACAGCTGGGACATGATTCCATTGCAATATTTTTAAATCTACTGCACAAGAGCTCAGAAAGTGGATTGTACTCATTGTAAATTTTGTTTTAAAATTCTGTGGCTTTTTGTGGAATGGGTACAACAGTCCTCTACAAATTGTGCTGGAACACTGACAGTTTATCAAAAGGAAACTCCATCTGCAGCAGCACTTGCAATACATGGCTATGTAACATCCTAATATCCTCACTGTAACAGGTGATTATAATTTCCAAGTTGTCTCAAACTTCCACTAGACCAACATCTTGCTATGGACTATCCCAAAGACTTTCTTTCAGCTCCTGGTTTCAAAGGCCTTTTTCCACTGCTTTGCTCTTTCAAAGCATTCAAAAAGAGTTGAAAAGAACACGCACATATCAAATAATAGTAACTGTGTTTTAAAATGAATATTTAGACTAATTTAAAATTGTTTAAAAAGTAATACTAATTAAAATAGTAAAAAATTAGGTTATTTATCTTCTTTTACCACTTCATTGAAGCTCGTATAAATGGTCATTCCCACTCTTCCATTTCCCCGACTGTCAATAATCCTCCCCCAACCGGGATCCACTTACCACTTCACTACTTCCCTCTACCTTATTATACTGGTGGCCTCTCCATTATTCTTCCATCTAGAATCAAGGGTATCTAATTCTTTAAACTCAGCACCTTTCAAACTGTCCATGAATTTGGTGCAAGTTTCAGGAATGGAATAGAGGCAAATGGCTCCAAGCTGATGCACTGCAGTGTGTATGTGTGGTAGTCTAGAACATGATGACACTACCATTGCAGTCCCATACAGTACTACTGGCCAATTGCTAGCACAATCCAGCCCATTGGACAGTCAAGCTGTAGGAGTATTACTAATTGTAAGTAGCTGCTAAAACAGAGAGAAAGACTCAAATAAATCAGATCTTTTCAAAGACAAACAAACAGGAATTTAACTTGTACAGAAATACGGAAGATGCACCTCTTTGAAGCTGGTGGTGTGTATTCCCAGATATTTCTCAGTACTGAAGTCAATGGGATGGAATTTTGGATGCAACTTATCATAGCTGACTGATTTTGAAATACAAAGTTGGACATATTTCTCCTCCTCTATTGTAAGGGGACATGGCAATGGAGTGAATTAGCTAGATGAATTAGAATTCATACTTGTCAGCGTTTACTTGTCCACCTTTATACTTCTGTAAACAATGCAGTGATGCGAACCAAGCAAAATTAATATTTCTACTTTGAAACTGTTATGACTTTGAAGAGCAGGACTGCAGCTCAGAACTGAAAGAATATGGTGCATTGCATGGCTGTCTATCCAGAAGATATTCAACAAGAAATTATTTGTAGATCAACAGCCTTCTCATGGCCCATGCTGTCTAAACAAGTGTCAACCACACTGTCTTGCTTGTAGGCAATCAGATCCCTGTGATATATAACTGTCTGCCCAGTGCAGTCTGACCTCAGCAAATCACAAACCTCCATTGCTCCAACTGGTATGCAGTTTCCTACATGATGGAAGCAGATTGATCCTGTGAGAGTGGAAATATCTCACTCAGCAACCATCTCTCATATATGGCACAGATTGGTACCAAGCTGCATGGCTGTTCCACACCTATTTCAATGTTTCTTACCCCATTTGGTAATTAATTTCCAAGCAAGCTTCTTTTCACGGACCATACGTGAAACTATTCAACCTTTACTTCATTCTCTCCCAAAATAAGCCACCCTAACTCTCAATCAACTCAAAGACTGGGTGCAAAGTACAGCCAGGATGAAGCAGTAACTGGTATTGCAGAAAAGGATCTGGCCTTCAGGTGCAAAGCGCTTGGCACATGCAAGCATGAGCCACATACATTTCCTGCATTTTAGCATTCACCCAATCTGTTTTCAACTTTATTTGGATACTGAAGATAAATGGAAGTACTGTAGTAGTAGACATTGAGGTGCAAAAGGGGGAAATAGGGGTAGGTGGAAAATACAGTGTAGCCCACAGCTTTCTGGCTAATTTTATGGCTTAATGAAGCTGTGTGTAGATACTGAATATGCATACATCAAGTATCATTGTATTCTAACGTTCAATCTGACTACAAGGTTGGCCATATTGCTACAGAACACTCCTTTCAGTTTAATCACATTGCACCAGCTGTTTGTCAAAATGTTTGCATACAGACATTTATTTGATTCTAAGTCAATTATGCAATAGTCTGCCTAATTGAGAATCCCAGTTTAGAACATTTTGCACTGAATGTCCTCAGGGTCAGTTGGAAAGTTCTCTGTGAATTCTGAGTTTTCTGAGTCTATTCATTTCAAAGTTCAAAGTTAAATGTAAATGTATTATCAAAGTGTGTATAGTATACTATATACAACCTTGAGATTCATCGGTTTGAACTGCTGAACTTTGAACTTTGATCTTTATCAGCTTCTGAAATGTACAGATGACAATAGTATCTGGAGACAAGTAGATGCAAATCGATAAGACAGGAGCAGAATTAGATTATCTGGCCCATCAAGTTTACTCTGCTCTTTGGAGCAGACTCGAGGGGCTGAATGGGTTGTTCTCAGTCATACGAACTAGTTGAAATAGTATATACTGCTGGAACATGATCATTGAAATAAAAGACATCCTCTCATCTCTCAGACCTTCTGATCTTCCAGTACAAGAAGCAGTGCCCTCTTGAGTGGTGTTGACCTGGATACGCTCAGGTCCTGGACTGTGTGATGGGGCATGCTCTGAAACCTAGTAAAGTTATCAATAAAATGACATTGCACACTGTAAGACTGAAATCTGTTGCCTTGGTCTGTTTACCTAAACAATAAATGTACAGGAAAAATTTATGTCATGTTGATGTGATATAAATCCTGAAAGTAAATGGAAATGGCACATCTTGTGCCAATAACAACATGGGATTGCACTCTTTTAACGGCACTTTACAAATAAAGAGGCATATTTTGGTAAAAGCATTCAGTTAGAATTTCTTCCACAAACTTAGTGTTTTGTTTTCTTCTTTTCCCTTTATCCACCATCCCCAACCACGCATCAAATAACTTTAATTCACTGACTGCTCCTGCCTCTCTGAAACAGGAGTCACAGAACAGATTAGATACTTGTCTTTCTTCCCCTGATGGCAGTTCTGATTGCTTTATGATTGCCCAACATAAAGGTGGGCCTGCTGCAACAAAAGCAAATATTTATTTCTCTCATCATACTGAGTACTCTATTTAGAAATGATCAAGGCAAGAAAAGAAAACACACAGGCAGTCATGTTGTCTGAAAACATCATTTAAGGAAGTGTACACAAACATTGACTGGATATTGACTACTGAGGAGAGGTCTTACTGTATAGAAATATGCTTGCATTGGTAACTCCCAGTTTGTTGCCTGCCACGCATGTATAGTTGCCATAGTGGTCCTCAGTTGCATTGGTGACAATGAGACTGGATCGACTCTCCATGGTCTGGATTTGGATGCCTTGCGAGCTGTTATATATCCTAATAAAAGGAGAAAAGATAGAAAGCCAAATATTATTTAACCAAAACCTATAAGGTAGTGGCTCTTTTGACATTATCAACACATTAAGAGTCCAATTTTTATTTTCATTTATATTGAAAATGCAACTAATTTTTTAGGTATACATTAAGCATAAAAAAGTTCAAAATGAAAACTTGCTTGATGATACAGCCTGCATGTATAGTTGAGTACATGTAATCATGTAGCATCAATCCCAGTAAAAAAAAGACTGAGTTTAAACAATTTCAAATGAAATTTAAACAGTTTCGCTTTTATAGAATGAATTACTATACTAATCGCAAACACTAGAGCTGCTGCAGATGGTTGATACAAAGCAACATACACAAAATACTGGAGGAGCTCAACAGGTCAGGCAGTTGCTTTCCTTCTCTCCCCACTTTCTTATTCTGGCATCTTCCTCCTTCCTTTCCAGTCTTGCCCCAAAACATTTATTCATTTCTATAGTTCCTTCAGCACTGTATGTGTGTCACTATACAAATCATAGAAGGCAAGGAATCTTTCTGCAATTTTTCCTGTGCACTGTGAAGGAACTTCAAGCTTAACTCAGTCCATCACATGATTTCTCTGCTGTACATACAGATCAAAGCTGCTTGACATACACAGCGATGTCAAACATTGGACAAAGCATTTGTTTACATTCCATATAAAAATATACTTCTTACATCTCAGCCCTGCAGTTGGTCAAGGCTCCTCACATGGAAGCAAAATCAGCTCCCTTAGCTCTTCAACAGTGGTCATCTACATGCTTTTAGCTTTAAAATTCCATCACCTCCACCTTGATAATAAACATCATTGGGTTTCAAATAATTTTTCTCCACCTCTCTGACACATGAGATTGCTCATCTGAATCCTCTCACCATGAATATCCTTGCTTCTGATCTGATCACCAATCACCATTCTCCACACAACTAGACACTGTCTGATTGCAAATACAAACATGCACACTGTCATGTTCCAAAACCTCCACCTAAGACCATTGCCCATTCTCTGATGTCCCAACGTCAGTGCCATGAACTGTCTGGTCCAAGCTCCTAATCTCCTTTCAGACAAACTTGTTTGAATCACAAAATAGCTTTTTATATGCATAACATGATACAAATTACTTTGTGAAGATTGGAACTAGGGAAACTAGGAAATAAATCTACATAACTAGGAAACATGAGAGACTGTTCAATAGATTATGATTGACATGTATCTATTTGCTTTAAACATCTGCTGACAAGAGTACATCTTATGAAAAGAGATACTGTCTCAAATAAAAATGGTCAAATATCTTTGCAAGATTACAAGTCAGGAGGAGAGATTAAACTATGAATTTTATAGTCAGAGTGAAGCACAAAGGGGGAGAGCTATACATGGAGGAAAAGCAATTGTTATGGGTGACTTAAATTTCCATGATAGACTGGGAAGTGCATAGAAGTGAAAGCATGGTGTTAAGTACAATATGAATTGTTACAGGAAAAGTGCTATTAAAGCTTGGAATGACAGACTAGTCATTTTTGAATAGTACATTGTTATAATAAGAAAGAGATATGATGACTTTCTGAACAACTTGACAGCAGTGACTGTTGCATATTTATTAGTTCAGTAATTTTTGACAAATGTGTTGTTTTATTAAATGATCTTTGTTGTTTAAATAATTAATTATGGGTTATATGCAAAAATGTCATATGTCATTACACTACCATGTCATATGTGCACACCTCTCTAAAAGTAAAACTAAGAACGTACATAAGATACCCCAGCTCTATGTTTTTCTTTCAAATAGTTTTACGTTTTGGAGTTACAAAACATAACTGTAGCAATTAGGTAGCTAGAAAATGAAGCTGAGGTAACTACCTACCTGTTGAATCACAGTGACACATTCGAGTTAAAGAAAAGGCAGAAAACGGACAAATTCAAGGGTTTATAAACAGTGAGTACTGCATGATAATAGTCATAAATGTTTTAAAAATGAGCAGAACCAGTTGGCTACATTGGAAAGATTGACATGTTTGATTGCACAATGGATAACCGGCTGGAGTATACAGAGAAGGAATAATTAAAACCAGAATCACTGTTGATTACAGAACACTTTAGGTTTCATAAATGGAATCAAAAGGAATGGTAAACATGAGGAAATCTGCAGATGCTGGAAATTCAAGCAACACACACAAAATGCTGGTAGAACACAGCAGGCTAGGCAGCATCTATAGGGAGAAGCGATGTCGACGTTTCGGGCCGAGACCCTTCGTCAGGACTAACCAAAAGGAAAGATAGTAAGCCATGAAACAAAGGAATGGTGGTCTGTTTCCGCATAAGTGGCTGAATTGAAGAGATTATCTGAGCATTGTCAGTTCAGAGTTGTGCTTAATAATGCCCTGACAGATTGCTTAGTTTGTAGAACCATACAAAAAAGCATTAAAAAAAAGCTCCTAACTGAAGCCCAGATCACATTTAAAAGAGCAGTTGAAAATGCAGTATCAATTGAAACAGCAACCACAGATGCAATTGCGTTGCAGGCAGGAATGAAAGTGAGTGTGAACAAAATTGCAACGTCTAAACAGAAACTGGCCTGGCTGAACAAATTGTGGTACTGTTGTGGCAGGGGCTCAAACACACCAGACCAGTGCAGGTTTAAAGGAGAAACTTGCAGAAAATGCAACAAAGTAGGACACTTCCAGTTTAACATGGCATGGTGGAGCCCACCAAGTATTTACTGATGGCAAACAAAATGAAGACTACAACTAAATACTTTATAAATAACACTTCTTCCTATAAGATTTATTGTAAACAATCACCACAAATGAATGGGAGGCTGGGTTGAGGGTCAAAGCGAGTTAAGGCTTGGTCGAGGCACGTTTGAGGCAAAGTTGGGGCAAGTGGAGTGGGTGAAAGGCAGATTCAAGGCCCATCCACCTGAACCCCGAGTGAGGTTCTTTGGATCAAAGTGCCAAGCTGATTAGAAAGTTGGACACAGGCTGAAAAGTCATTGGTGGGATTAAGACCCGGAGCATATCAATGTGACAGTGCCTTAGTCCTAGTGCAATTTAATTGCCAGGTTAGTTGGATTGAAAAGGCAGGATGTTGGGACAAGATGCAAGGGCGAGGCTAGACCTGCTTGCTGCTCCATGACATTTCCTCGGTTCTGTGCTGACCTGAGGCTGATGCTTTGGCTCGCTCTTGCTGCTCCACGGTTCACACCTATGGACTCACTTGTTTTCTGAGTGCTACTTGCTGACTTTTATTGCTTTTGTGGTTAGTTTTTTCACTCTCCACACGTTATTTATGGGATCTCCTGAGGTGCTTTGTTTCATGGCTGCCTGTAAGGCAATGAATCTTAAGGTTGTATAATGTATACATACTTTGATAATAAATGTACTTTGAACTTTGAACATACAAACAGCACATTGGGCAAACAAGATTTCCCTATTGTCTTGTTTTTATTGTAATGCCTGCACTGTTTTGTGCAATTTATGCAGGCCTAGGTAGGTCTGTAGTCTAGTGTAGTTTTTTTCTGTGTTGTTTTTCACGTAGTTCAGTCTAGTTTTTGTACTGTGTCATGTAACACCATGGTCCTGATAAAACATTGTCTCATTTTTACTATGTACTGTACCAGCAGTTATGGTCAAAATGACAATAAAAGTGACTTGACTTGACAAAATAAATGGACTGCACAAGGAATAGATAAAGATAAAAAGTGAAGTTGCAGCTTCAAAAAGAGCACAAATCTGCATGCTGTTCATGAAAAATCTGATCATGATGAGAGTGACACAGGACTGGTTAGCCTTGAGATTTAAAATGTGAAGCAATATGGCTTACACTAGAAGAGAACAGCAAATTAATTAAAATGCAAATGGACACTGGCTCAGTTGTTTCAGATATTCACTTCTTTATATTTGCCCAGATAGGATACCAAAGAAGCCAGGCAGGGTAGTTGAATGCTTCTCTTGCAGGATGTGGGAATGCAGGCAAAATTCCAGTGTCCCTGACGACAATTGCAAGAAGTCCATTGGGCTGCAACTGCTAACAACCTGCATTAAGGAGTTGGAGTTGGAACTAGATGAAGTCCGGATCATTCGAGGGGCTGAATGAGAGATAGATAGGACATATCAGAAGGCAGTTACACCCAAAGTGCAGGACGCAGGAAACTTGGTGACAGCCAGGGAAGGAAAAGGGGTTAAGGAGCCTGTGCAGTGTGCTCTTGTGGCCATCCCCCTCAACCACAGGCATATTGCTTTGGATACTGTCAAGGGGGAATAACTTGATAGAGGAAAGTCACAGGCATTGAGTCTGCTTCTGTTGACTCAGAAGGGAAGAGGGAAGAAGAGGCACGCTGTTGTAATAGGGGATTCCTTAGTTAGAGGAATGGACAGGAGGATCTGCAGGCGAGAATGAGATTCCAGATGGTATGTTGCCTCCTGGGTGCCATTGTCTGGGATATCTCAATCGAGTCCTCAGCTTTCTTAAGTGGGAGGGTGAACAGCCAAAAGTTGTGGCCCATTTAGGTACCAATGACATGGATAGGATGAGTGATAGGGTTCTTCATAGGGAGCTCAGGGAGTTGGGTGCTAAGTTAAAGGGCAGAATGTGATCTCAGGATTGCTACTCGTGCCACATGCTAGTGAGGCCAGAACTAGGAAGATTATACAATTTATTGCATGGCTAAGGAGTTGATTTAGGAGGAAGGGCATAAAACTTTGGATCATTGGGCTCTCTTCCAGGGAAGTTGGGACCTGTACAGAAGGAACAGCTTACACCTGAACTGGAGGGTTAATAATATCCTAGTGTTAAGGTTTGTTAATGCTGCATGTTGCAGTTTAAGCTAGAGTTCCAGGGGATGGGAACCAGAGTGCCAGTACAGTTCATGGAGAGGTTGTGGAGGCAGATGTTGGTAACACCTCAGGCAAAGTTAGCAACAAAAAGGTTGAGCATGGTACAAATAGTATCCTGAGCTGCATATATTTCAATGCAGGAGGTATCATAGAGAAATCTGATAATAGTGGTGAGGATGAGGTGGCTGGTTTATGAACAGAGGCAATGTGTAGTGAGGAGAGACTGTTGATAGGGCAAAATTGCAGTCAACAGGATGAGTTGCAATGTAAAAGGCAGAGAAAATCAAAAAGGGCGAATACAAGACTGAAGATGTTTTATCTGAATGAATAATGTAAATGAACTTGCAGCACAATTGAAGGTCATCAGGTATGATGTTGTAAGCATCACTAATTCATGGTGGAAAGAAGATTATAGCTAGGAGCAAAGTGTCCAAGGATACACATTGTATCGAAAGGACAAGCAGGAAGGCAGAGGAGGTAGTGTTCCTCTGTTGGTAAAAATGAAATCAAATCATTAGAAACTGGTGAAATAGGGTCACAAATTGTTGAATCAATGTGGGTAGAGCTAAGGGACTGCAAGGGTAAAAGACCCTGATGGGAGCTGTATACAGGCCCCCAAACAGTAGGAAGGATATGGCCTACAAATTACAATGGGAGATAGAAAATGCATGCCAAAACGGGCAATGTTACAGTAGTTATGGGGGATTTCAATATACCGGTAGATTGGAGAAATCAGTTTGTTTCTGGAGGAGGAGGAATTTCTAGAGTGCTTATGAGTTGGCTTTTTAGAGCAGCTCGTGGTTGAGCCCACTAGGGGATCAGCTAATCTGGGCTGGGTGTTGTGCAATGAACTGAAATTGTTTAGAGAGCTTAAAGTAAAAGAACCCTCAGGAGAAAGTGATCATAATTTGATCTAATTCACCCTGAAATTTGAGAAGGAGAAGTTAAAGTCAAATGTATCAGTAGTACACTGGAGTAAAGGGAATTAGAGAGGCATGAGAGAGAAGTTGACCAGAATTATTTGGAAAAGAACACTGGCAGGGATGACAGCAGAGCAGCAATGACTGGAATTTCTGGAGCAATTCGGAAGGCACAGGATATATACATCCCAAAGATGAATAAGTATTTTAAAGGAAAGCAAAGTGTAGGTCAACATAAAAGGCAAAGTGAGGGCATATAATAGAGCAAAAAATAGTGGGAAGTTAGAACATTGCAAAGCTTTTAACAGCAAACAGAAGGCAACTAAAAAAATCATTAGGAAGATAAAGATTGAATACAAAAGTAAGCTAATCAATAAATTAAAGATATCAGAAGTTTCTTCAGATACATAAAGAGTAAAAGAAAGATGAGACTGGATATTGGACAGCTGGAAAACAATGTTGGAGAGGGAGCCATGGGGGAATAACTAAATGGCAAACAAATTGAATAAGTATTTTGCATCAGTCTTCATGGTGGAAGACATGAGCAATATTGTGGAAGTTCGAGGTGTCAGGGATCATGAAGAGTGTGAAGTTACCATAACTACAGAGAAGGACCTTGGGAAACTGAAAGGTCTGAAGATAGGTAAATGACCTAAACCAGATGGTATACACTACAGGGTTCTGAATTCGGTGGCTGAAGAGATTGTGGAGGTATCAGAAATGATTTTTCATGAAACATTAGATTCTGGAATGGTTCTGAAATACTGGAAAATTGAAAATGTCACTCTGCTCTTCAAGAATGTAGAGAGACAGAAGAAAGAAAACTATTGTCCAGTTGGTCTGACATCAGTGGTTAGGAAGATGTTGGAATTGATTACTAAGGATAAGGTCACAAGGTACCTGGAGGCACATGATAAAATAGGCCATTGTCAGCATGGTTTCCTCAAGGGAAAATACTGCCTGACAATTCTGTTGTAATTCTTTGAGGAGATAACAAGCAGGATAGACAAAGAATAATCAGTTGATGTTATGTACTTGGATTTTCAGAAGGCCTTTGACAAGGTTCACACGTGAGATTGCTTAACAAGGCACGAGCCCATGGCATTACAGGAAAGTCTCTAGCATGGATAAAACAGTTGCTGATTGGCAGGAGGCAAAGAGTGGGAATAAAGGAGACTTTTGTGGTTGACTGTCAATGACAAATGGTGTTCCACAGGGGTTTGTGTTGGGACAGATTCTTTTTATGTTATATGTCAATGTCTTGGATGATGGAATTGATGGCTTTGTTGCAAAGTTTGCAGACGATACAAAGATAGGTGGAGGGGCAGGTAGGTTTGAAGTAGTAGAGAGGTTACAGAAGAACTCAGACAGATCAGGGGAAAGGGAAAAGAAATGGCAGTTGGAGTACAGTGTCAGAAAGTGAATCATCGTGAACTTTGGTAGAAGAAATAAAAGAATTGACTGTTTTCTAAATGGAAAGAAAATACAAAAAATGAAGGACAAAAGGACTTGGGAGTCCTTGTGCCGAATTTCCTAAAGGTTAATTTGTAGGATGTGTCAGTAGTGAGGAAGGTAAATGCGATGTTAGCATTAATGCCAAGAGAACTAGAATATGAAAAGCAAGGATGTAATGTTAAGATTTTATAAAGCACTGGTGAGACCTCACTTGGAGTATTGTAAGCAGTTTTGGGCCCCTTATCTTAGAAATGATGTGCTGAAACTGGACAGGGTTCAAGGGATGATCACAAAAATGATTCCAGGATTGAATGGCTTTTTATATGAAGAGTGTTTGATGGCTCTGGGCCTCTATTCACTGGAATTCAGAAGAATGAGGGGTGATCTCATCAAAACCTATTGAATGGTTAAAGGCCTTGATAGAGTGGATGTTTCCTGTGGTCGGTGAGTCCAAGACCAGAGAACACATCCTCAGAATAGAGGGGTGTCATTTTAGAACAGAGATGAGGTGCAATTTCTATAGTCAATGATTAGTGAACCTGTGGAATTCTTTGCCACAGGCAGCTATGGATGGCAGGTCTTTATCTATATTTAATGCAGAGCTCGATAGATTCTTGATTGGCCAGGGTATGAAGGGATACAGGGAGAAGGTAAGTGATTGGGTCTGAGAAGAAAATTGGATCTGTCATGATCCAATGGCAGAGCAGACTTGATGGGCCAAATGGACTAATTCTTGCTCCTATGTCTTATGGTCTCATGGTCTTAAAATGAGTTTGAATGTCATTTCGAGGATACAGAACTGAAGCCTGCAGGCATCCAACTCAGAACTTATACTGGAGAAAAGATCACTCCTATAGGAATGGCATTCATAACTGCAAAATACAACAACCAAAAAGCCACATCCACAAATTGAACGGAATAAGATGTACTGCATCTGCACCATACCACTCAGCTAGAAATGGTTTGCCAGACAGGTTTGTCTGAATCTAAAGAACACACTGTGAGCAATCTCAGAGGAATACGCAACACTGACACTGAATCAGAAGTTTGTCAATTTCATCTTTGCATAGTGCAACGCAGCACACTCCACAACCATCAACTTACCAGCTAAGCTGTTCCTGGATCATCCCTTGTGTACACAACTGGATCTGGTCAAACCCTCAGAAGGAGTATGCTGGCCATTCAGCCTACACAAATAGAGAACTCCTCAAACAAGGTGTTTTGATGATTCACTCCTGGACAAGTAGTCCTGGCAAGGTACTACAGAAGTGATCAAAAATGGTATTTGGAATGATTAAGGACAGAACTGGACTTCTCCCCTACACAATGAAGATTGTGTCTGAAGTCATCTGGAGATGGCACATCAATCAATTGAAGAGTCAGCTGTTTGAGAAGAAGGATGGCCAGAGCAGTCTGAACCACTTCCTGCAGTCACTATAGCCACTATGGAAGAAGCCTCAAAATCTAAGATTATTTCTCAGCAACAAGTCTCATCTGCCAAGCAGAGTGAAATTCCTTGTCAGGAAAGATGTTGTCCCACAAGATAAGAAATCTTCCACAGTGTTTAGATCTTTAGGCCTGAATGGGACAATTTAAAATTTACTATGCTGTGGATGTCTATATGGTAGCTGTATTACATGATATACTGTGTGTATAGTTGAGATGCATTCTATATTGAGTTGGAGATTATAGCTAAGCAGGGAGGATGGTTGTGTATTTAACATTTCAGTAATATTTAAGTAATTTTGTAAGTACAGTATATTGTTTGATAGAGCATTCTTTTGTTGTTTAAATAATTCAATATGGGCTTATGTAAAAGAATGTGAATTACATACGACATTACACCACCATGTCATATGTGCCCGCCTCGCTAAAAGTAAAACTAAGAACATATGTGAGTTACCTTTGCTCCATGTTTTTCTTTCAATTATTTTTATGTTTTGGAGTTATAAAACATAACAGTGACCATAGCCTGCTAGATTTGAAGGCTAAACATAACAATAAAAAGAAAGAGTTCAATGGGATATTCAATCATAAATGGCCAGATTTTGAAAAAGAAAGAGTTAGAATAGCAGTATTTCTGTATAAAATCATGAAAGAAATGTACTGTTCTCACACAAAATGCCAGCAACAGGTCCGGATTCATTTTCAGATAAAAATCCATAAATGTGTAGAACTTATATTGTTGCTTAGAATATAAGCACTGCTACTATTCTATTTTCATTGTTTTATGGACTTAGATATACAAATCACTGTACATTATGTCACGAGAAATTAAATACAAACCTCATTTTACATATCCGAGAGCATGCTTTTTAGTCATACACATCCACCTCCTACATCCTAACTACTTCATGATACGAAGTCCAAGGCTATCTTTGATTGTGTGCAGTTCTCTGTTAACATTATCATACACAGAACCTAGTTAGTACCATATTCTAAGAAGAAGAAGAAAAGAAATAAATTGAACCCTATATTACACAATTGCTATAACTAGGATTTGCCTGATGAATCTCAATAAAACGTTAATGTCATTCTGCTTGGATTGTTATCCATGAGAACATAGAACAGTACAGCACCCGAACAGGGCCTTCAGCCCATGATGTGGTGCCAAGTTAATTAAAGGAGCAATTAAATTCCTAACTAAACTACAAAATGTCCATATCCCTCCATTATCTATGCATTCATGTTCCCATCCAAGAATCTCTTAATAGCTCTATCATATTTCAACATAATCAAAGTTATGATCTAAGAATGAAGTATGTCATTTCCAGTACCCAACTACAAAGGAGAACAAAATAATTGTTAATCTGTCTCTGATCAGCACAAAAAAATAATAAGATAAAGAAAGCAGTAATTTAAAAATAGACAATAATCATAAGTACTTAGGATTCCTGGTAATTGTGCCATTGGTTAATCAGGGCAGTTGCTTATTTGGGACAACACTTAAAGAACAAAAACAATTTGAGAAACTAGCTGGGATTCCCTTCATTTATTTGTGACACTATGCTGCTTAATTGGAGCAGGAGACTGTTGCCGAACAGTTTCCAACAAGCATCAGATGCATGCTCTTGTATAGCCATTAGACACTACACCGCACTTAGAGTGAGTGAACAGTTCCATAGTAGTATCGGTTGCATGCGCTTGCGTTGAAAAGCAGTGATTTTTGTCACTGATAGTTGCTGAGAAATGAGCAGTAAGACAATTCAGAACTGTTTTACTCACTGCAGCTTCAAGTTTTTAGGCTTTGAGATGTCAGAAAAGGCCAGGAGTGAAAATGAAGCAATTTCACAACTTCAACAAGTTAGGGACTATGAAGAATTTCAAGGCATCAAACGTTATGTATGTTAGGCACAGAATTTCAATAATCCTGAATGTTACAAGGAAAATGAAGATTTGGAGGATGCAATTGTCGAAAGCATTGTATGAAATCCATTATCTGCACTGGGTGTTTGCACTGATTTTATTAATTTACAGTCAATCAAAAGAATATGTGCACTGCATGAATTCCATCATTGATAATTATTAGGAACAAATGCACATTTTATAGTTCTGTAGTAGTATTCATAGTTTTCAAATTTGTTCTATAATTCTTTGAAATTCATAAATTCTTACTCAGTTAAATAGCAGTTTGTCTTTTTTATACCTTTTAACTATTTCCATGAAACCTCGGCTAATTGGGGCAGCTGCTTAATTGGGCCAAAATGTATTGGTTCTGATGTGTCCCAATTAACTGGAATCCACTGGATATAAGATAGTTTATATACATATAATGATTGTATGTCTATAAAGTGATGCTAGGCAGAGGAGTGTCTGTACACAAGGTGACTCTGACAGGAAATGCCAATATAGTGGTGGTGGGGGGTGCGGAGATGTGTTTTAGTGGGTGATGGTATTGATCAGCATTACTGCTTGGGGACAGTAAATGTTGTTGAGTCTGGTGGTCCTGGCGTGGATGCTATATAGCCTTCTCTTTGGCAGTAATGAGAAAAACCCTCCATGAGCAGGGTGGGGGGGGGGGGGGGATCCTTCATGATGTTGCTGGCCTTTTTCCAGTACCTTTCCGTATACAAGTCCTTGATGGCGGGTTGGCTGGTGCCAGTGATGCGTGAGGCAGTTTCGACTACCTGTTGTAGAGCCTTCCTGTCCACTGCAGTGCAGTTTTTGTGCAATGTAGTGATGCAGTACGTTAGGATGCTATATATTGTGCATAGGCAGAATTACTTGAGTATAGATGTGCATAGTCCAGCTGTCTTCAGCCTCCTAGGAAAGGAAAGTCATTGGCAAGCTTTCCTGAGTTGTGTTCTGAGAGCATGAGAGGTTGTGCAACTTGTGTATTCCCATGAGTAAATTTTGAAACAATAATAGTTTGTTTTAGGTCTACGTTTATTGTTATGCATATATGATGCACGATAGCGGGCATTTATAACAAACAAGTATTTGACAAAACATTTTACATCATTTCCACATTTGTTAACAACAGTGGTCTGTTAAGAGCTTATGGAATCATTCAAATATTCTTGTGCTATGTTTCTGGTAGATTTCACTCACAGAGTCATGAAGTCACAGAGTTATAGAACACTACAGTATAGAAGCAGGTGCTACAGTCCATCTAGTCCATGTCAAACTATTAATCTGCCTAGTGCCATCAACCTGCAGCTAGACCATAATCTTTATACCCCTTGTTAGGGCGTATTCTGGATTTGTGGTATATAGCAAGCATTAATTTCAACAGCAACCAGTCTTCATACCTGAATGTGGATTGTAGATTGAGTTTAGAATGCAGTCTTGAACAATGGTCTTCTTGGAGCTGCAGACTAGCACTGTTTGCAAACTGGGAAACGTCCATTTACCTGAGGTGTCTGAATGAGCTTTAGAGACAGAGGTGACTAACACTCACTTTGGGTGTGTTGGTGTGATCTAGGTGTTTGAAACTCAGAGGAACATTATCAATGCATTGTAATTCTAGAAAATGTCCTGTTGTTACTTTTATTCTTGAACATATAAAATGTGATGTAATATTGGGTCAGGAGGACTCTGCTCCAAGTGTCTCCAGTATGATGTCTGCTTGTTTTGCTGAATAAAGACTTCTATATCCACCAGCTTCAGTGTCTTTGTTCACAGTCACAATATTTGGGGGCTCATCTGGGATGTGTTTGTAACCTATCGTGTGGCCAGCGACCTCAGCATTCTAAGCGGGTGAGTATTTTTAAGATTAGCACTCACGCTTGGATCTGTTCAGGTCGGTGACTACAGAGTCGTGAAATATCACGAACACAGCGGAGAGCTGAACTGGTAGATATAAAAATAGTGTGGTGTAAATGCGTGCATGTGTCTTTATACAAGTGACTAGACATTTTTGTGTAACTTAGTGAGACAGGGCTATCATTTGTGAAGGGTAGCTACTGACCATTTGGGACACCAGTAGGGTGTGTGTATACTCATTTGGGAAAACCTGTATAGTAGCAGACTCATATGCCACTGTGTTTGTGTTTTTTAAGAATAAGTCTGTAACCCTGATGTAACAGTCCTTAAATTCAAAAGAATACAGCAGGTATTATGAGTTAAGATGCACATAAGCGGCAGATTGCACTGTACATACTCTGTAGTTTTTAAGTATGTACTGTTTAATTTTTATCCATCATTTATATTTTGCCTTGTATGGGAATTAGTGTGGAGATATTTGAGGGAGATATTATACCCAGATATATTAATCAGGATGGCACCTACTGCAGTCAGCAAACATCAGGTGGAGAACCCTGACCAACCGTGCCAGCCCTTGACCTTGATTATGACCATCCATAAGCCCTTCACCCCTGGGAGAAGCAAAGTCAGAGCTGCACTCAATTAAAGTCACCAGAAGGAATGAAGAATTCTGTTGCAAGCTTGAGGAAATGGTCAAATTTCACCATATGCATCCCAAAGGAATGCAGTCGGCCCTCCTTATCCGCACAGGATTAGTTCCAGGACCCCTTGTGGATACCAAAAAACTCGGATGCTCAAGTCCCTTATTTAACCTATCTTAGTGCGGTGGACCTTAGGACCCAGCAGAGCCCCGGACCTAATTTAATCTGTCTCAGTGCAGTGGACTTTAAGACCCAGTGGATCTCTGAATCCACAGTTATTCTGTTCACGAAAATAATCACAATCACAATTGAAAACAAAGTGGAAATAATAAAGCGATCGGAAAGAGTTGAAACGCCATTGGTCATTGAAAAAGCGTTTAGGCTACAGTCAGTCAATAATCGGAACAATTTTAAAGGATAAAGTGAGAAAGGCCCTGCCCCAATGAAAGCTACAATTATTACTAAGCAACGCGGTGGCTTAATTATTGAAATACAGATGTTTCTTAAGTGTTTTATATGCATAGAAAGGTAAAATATATACTATATACTAAAACAAACATCTGACTAACTGACGCTAAATAATACCAGATGTACCTGTTCTGACTTACTTAGTAAGAGAACTTCTGTTTTTTTCGATCCCGATCCATAATAACCTGTGCACATCCTCCCGTAACCTTTAAATCATCTCTAGATTACTTATAATACCTAATACAATGTAAATGCTATGTAAAATAGTTGTTATACTGCATTGTTAAGGGAATAATGACAAGAAAAAAAGTCTGTACATGCTCAAACAACAAGTGCTGGAAGAGCACTTCCGGGTCTTATCGATTCGCAGTTGGTTGAATTTGCGCATGCGGAATTTGCGGATAAGGAAGGCCGACTGTACACATGTTGGTAAAAGCGAAGTGCCCAGGGAATATGTGGGCCAGAATGACCCACAGAGTGCAGGATGTTACATGGGCAACTAGAGAGAACACCAGCAATGAATAGAAATATCGCTTCTTTAAAGGGGAAGTGGGGCAGCGACTGGGGGAAGGTGAGAAGTAACTGGGGAATGATAACGTCAGTAGTTTGGAGAGCTGGTGAGCCTCCCATGGATGTTGCAGAGTGTAAATATTGAGGAGGAAGGTAAAACTGCGCAGGCGCGGGTGACGTCAGCGGCGAGCACGGGCTTTAAAAAGAGGCCCACTTTCAGGAGCGGGCAGCGTCGGTGAGGGCAGCAGAGTGCGTGGGAGCAGAGTGCTGGGCTTTGGCTCTGCGGGCTTCAGCGCAAGGGGACTTCGCTGAGAGGAAATCAGTGAGCCTGAGTACGTGCTTGCTGAGGTAAAAAAAGGTAAGGTCAGTAGGTACTTTTGTCATTTATTCTGACTAATCTGGGATCAGGCAATGGGGGAGACAGTTAGAGCAGTGGTGTGCTCCGTATGCAGTATGTGGGAGGTCAGGGTCAACACAGTTGTCCCTGATGACCACACCTGCAAAAGGTGCATCCAGCTGCAGCTCCTATCAGACCGAGTTAGGGAACTGGAGCAGGAGCTGGATGAACTACGGATCATTCGGGAGGCAGAGGCAGAGATAGATAAGAGTTATCGGGAGGTAGTCACACCGAAAAGACAGGAGGTAGGCAAATGGGTGACAGTCAAGAGAGGCAGGGGGAGCAGACAGAGAGAACAGAGCACCCCTGTGGCCGTTCCCATCAACAATAAGTATACTGTTTTGGATACTGTTGGTGGGGACGACCTACCAGGAACAAGCTGCAGTGGTCCTGTCTCTGGCACTGAGGTTGGACCCACGACTAGGAAGGGGAGGAGGGAAGAGAAGAGAGCAGTAGTGATAGGGGATTCTATAGTCAGGGGGGCGGATAGGAGATTTTGTGGGGAAGATCGGGAGTCTCGAATGGTATGTTGCCTCCCTGCTGCCAGGGTCCAGGACATCTCAGATCGGGTGCAGGTTATTCTCGAGAGGGAGGGCAATAACCCAGATGTTGTGATCCATGTAGGGACCAACGACGTGGATAGGATGAGTGAGGGGGTCCTGCGTAGTGAGTTCAGGGAGTTAGGTGCAAAGCTGAAGGGCAGGACCTCCAGGGTAACAATCTCAGGATTGCTACCTGTGCCACGTGCGAGTGAGGCAAGGAACAGAAAGATTATACAGATTAATACATGGCTGAGAGGATGGTGCAGGAGGGAGGGCTTCAGGTTTTTAGATAATTGGGCTTTGTTCCAGGGAAGATGGGGTCTGTTCCGACGGGACGGTTTACACCTGAACTGGAGTGGTACTAACATTCTTGCAGGAAAATTTGCTAGTGCTTCTCGGGGGGGGGGGGGGAGGTGGGGTTTAAACTAAATTTGCAGGGGGCAGGGATCCAGAATGCGAGAGAGGATAGCAAGATGAAGAATAAAGGACAGGTGGGGACTACACGGTTCCGGAATATTAAGTGTGTAGTAGAGAAAGGTGAGGAGGAACAAGTGATAAGGAGGACACATGTACAGAGGGATGGTCTGACGGAACATGGAGTTAAATGTGCAGAAAGAATAAGTAAATTTAGGAAGGACAACAGAATTCAAGGGGCGTATAGCCCGATGGGAGTTCAGGGAGCTGGGTTAAGCACAATAGGCAGCAATTTAAACAGAGAGAGGAGAAATGGGCTAAAAATTCTATATCCGAATGCACGAAGTGTCAGAAATAAGGTGGATGAGCTTGAAGCTCAGGTGTGAATGGATAACTATGATGTTGTTGGGATAACTGAGACATGACTGCAGGGAGATCAGACCTGGGAAATGAATGTACAAGGGTATACGTGCTATTGTAGGGACAGAAATGTGGGCAGAGGGGGTGGGGTGGCCCTGTTGGTGAGGAATGAGATTCAATCCCTTGCAAGGGGGGACATAGGATCAGGAGAAGTAGAGTCTGTGTGGATAGAACTGAGGAACAGTAAGGGCAAAAATACCCTAATGGGTGTTGTCTACAGGCCACCAAACAGTAACATGGATATTGGATGCAAATTGAATAGAGAGTTAACATTGGTATGTGGCAAAGGTAATGTCACAGTAGTTATGGGGGATTTCAACATGCAGGTGAACTGGGAGAATCAGGTTGGTGCTGGAACCCAGGATAGGGAGTTTGTAGAGTGCCTACGGGATGCATTCTTGGAACAGCTTGTACGAGAGCCGACCAGGGACAAGGCTATTCTGGATTTAGTGTTGTGTAATGAACAGGATTTGATAACCGATCTTGAAGTAAAGGAACCATTAGGAGGTAGTGACCATAATATGATAAGTTTTTATATGCAATTTGAGAAGGATAACGGCAGATCGGAAGTGTCAGTGTTGCAGTTGAACAAAGGAGACTATGGAGCCACGAGGGAGGAGCTGGCCAAAGTTAACTGGATGGATATCCTAGCAGAAAAGACAGTGGAACAGCAATGGCAGGTATTCTTGGGAATAATGCACAAGGTGCAAAATCAGTTCATCCCCCGGAGAAGGAAAGATTCAAAGGGGGGAAAGGGGCCACAGTGGTTGACAAAGGAAGTCAGAGATTGCATAGCATTAAAAAAAAAGAAGTATGACAGAGCTAAGGTGAGTGGGAAGACAGATGATTGGGAAATTTTTAAGGAACAACAGAACTTAAATAAAAAGGCAATACGGGGAGAAAAAATGAGGTACGAACGCAAGCTAGCCAGGAATATAAAGGAGGATAGCAAAAGCTTTTTTAGGTATGTGAAGAGAAAGAAAATAATTAAGAACAATGTTGGGCCCTTGAAGAATGAATTGGGTGAAATTGTTATGGGAAACAGAGAAATGGCAGAAGAATTTAATAAGTACTTTAGATCTGTCTTCACTAGGGAAGACACAAGCAATCTCCCAGATGTATGGATGGGCCAAGGACATAGGGTAACAGAGGAAATGAAACAGATTGACATTAGGAAGGAAACGGTGATGAGTAGACTGATGGGACTGAAGGCTGACAAATCCCCAGGTCCAGATGGTCTGCATCCTAGGGTACTAAAGGAGGTGGCTCTGGAAATTGTGGATGCATTGGTAATCATTTTCCAATGTCCCTTAGATTCAGGATCAGTTCCTGAGGATTGGAGAATGGCTAATGTTATCCCACTTTTTAAGAAAGGAGGGAGGGAGAAAACAGAGAACTATCGTCCTGTCAGCCTAACATCAGTAGTGGGGAAGATGCTAGAGTCCATTATTAAAGATGAAATAGTGGCATATCTAGATAGCAGTGATAGGATTGGGCCGAGCCAGCATGGATTTACCAAGGGCAAATCATGCTTGACTAATCTATTGGAGTTTTTCGAGGATGTAACCAGGAAGTTAGACAACGGAGATCCAGTGGATGTAGTGTACATTGATTTTCAGAAGGCATTTGATAAGGTCCCACATAGGAGACTGGTGGGTAAAATCAGAGCTCATGGCATTGGGGGGAAGATATTGACATGGATAGAAAACTGGTTGGCAGATAGAAAGCAAAGGGTAACGGTGAATGGGTGTTTCTCGGAATGGCAGGTGGTGACTAGTGGGGTGCCACAGGGCTCGGTATTGGGACCACAGCTGTTTACGATTTACATCAACGATTTAGATGAAGGCATTGAGAATAACATCACTAAGTTTCCTGATGATACTAAACTGGGTGGTAGTGTGACATGTGATGAGGATGTTAGGAGAATTCAGGATGACTTGGATAGGCTTGGTGAGTGGGCAGATACTTGGCAGATGACGTTTAATGTGAATAAGTGTTAGGTTATCCACTTTGGGAGTAAGGACAGGAAGGCAGATTATTATCTGAATGGTGTAGAGTTAGGTAAGGCAGAAATACAAAGAGATCTAGGAGTCCTTGTTCATCAGTCACTGAAGGTGAATGAGCAAGTGCAGCAGGCAGTGAAGAAGGCTAATGGAATGTTGGCATTTATTACAAAGGGAATTGAGTACAAGAGCAAGGAAATGCTTTTGCATTTGTACAGGGCCTTGGTGAGACCACACCTGGAGTATTGTGTACAGTTTTGGTCTCCAGGGTTAAGGAAGGACATCCTGGCTGTAGAGGAAGTGCAGCGTAGATTCACAAGGTTAATTCCTGGGATGTCCGGACTGTCTTACACAGAGAGGTTAGAGAGACTGGGCTTGTACACGCTGGAATTAAGGAGATTGAGAGGGGATCTGATTGCAACATATAAGATTATTAAGGGATTGGACAAGATAGAGGCAGGAAATATGTTCCAGATGCTGGGAGAGTCCAGTACCAGAGGGCATGGTTTGAGAATAAGGAGTAGGTCATTTAGGACAGAGTTAGGGAAAAACTTCTTCTCCCAGAGAGTTGTGGGGGTCTGGAATGCACTGCCTCGGAAGGCAGTGGAGGCTAATTCTCTGGATGCTTTCAAGAAGGAGCTAGATAGGTATCTTATGGATAGGGGAATCAAGGGATATGGGGACAAGGCAGGAATCGGGTATTGATAGTAGATGATCAGCCATGATCTCAGAATGGCGGTGCAGGCTCGAAGGGCCGAATGGTCTACTTCTGCACCTATTGTCTATTGTCTATTGTATGAGGAGTATTCAGAACTGGATAATCCAGGGAGGGATGAAAATGCTGAAGGAAGGCCTGAGAGCCCACTAGAAAGTTTTAGGTTTGGAGATTGCGGAGGATCGACTTACTCTGTGATAGTATCATGAGCCCATGAGATAGACTAGAGGAAGGAAAAGAAGTCATAAAGTGGCTGAAGTGAATGTAGCTGCTTTGACGTCACAGAGGACTTGATTAATATGCCAGCAACCAGGACATCTGGCCAGGAACTGCTGGAATAGACATGGAAGGGTAGAGGAGATGATTCATTACAGCTGTGGCTTCTCAGGCCAGGGTTGGAGGCAGTGTCCTGAAAGAAGAGGAAAGTGTGAGAATCACTCACCAAAGCAAACAGAATCCACAGCAGCACCCTCTCCTTCTGATTTTGACTGCTGACCTTATTATAGAGCTGGTGAGGCCAGACAAACAGCTGATGGCAGCCTCTATTGCCAGTGGTGGTTATCCATGGGTGTACACAGGAGGTCTATTAGAGGTGTGAAATCTTAGTGGAATTGGGATCATCAGTATCAATAACGAATCTGAAGAGGTAGCAGTGATTAAAGTAAAGGTTCAACAGAAAGGGAATAGTAAGGAGCAGAAAGGGAAGAAGTGGGCAGACATCAGTGTGAGAGGGCAGCAGAAGACCAGAAACAACAGAAATTACAAGAGTACAGGAAGAAACTACAAATGCCAAGTTAGTAGGATGGAGATGTGAAGGACCACTTTAACCAGGGTAACACATTGAGAGATCTAGCAAAGCAGCAACAACATATTGCAGATTAGAGAGAGCCAGAGGGAGAGAAGATAGCTCTCCCGTAGCCAGGTGACCAAGCCATGGCAAGAGAACTGACTGAAATGACAGGTTTCACTCCCAGGTGAATAGGACGACAGGCGCTGCTCTGGATGACCGTATTGGTGTACACTCCTAGAAACACTGGACTCAAGTTAAGCCATATGACTCACCTTCTTGTTGCCCTCACAGACACAGCAAGAGATCAAGCTTACCACATAACAGTGTTGTAGCAGAGAACCTAAGTGATGAATACCAGCTGGCTGCATCAGGCCTGACCACCCCCGAAGGAAGTATACCCACAGCAAACGGAAAAGCAAAAGACACCGAGAAAGTGTGACAGCGAGCCGTGAATAGCACATTGAAGTACAACGGTAACTGTACACTGTAATGAAGGCTGGTTACAGAAGGTAGATGATCAGTTGTATAACACAGAAAAGAAAAAAATACTGGGGAAAATAGATGGGAAGAGATTTAAGTTACAGCAGGGACATCAGGTTCCATAACGGCGATGGCCATGGCAGACAAAGAAAGAGAAGAAATTACACACAGCATCTGAAGTCAGGCTTCTCATCCTGAATAGGTGGTGAAGACAAATGAGTTGGGCCCTTTCAGTGGTTGGGCTACTGATCAAATAGACAGTCCAGAAGTGGGTGCCACCGGGGTGAGGTCCTTGTAGTCATTCAAATAGAGACCACCCTAAACCCTCCAGTACATTGATGAGAGCCATGGAATGGAGTGTGAATTGTTGCCTGCGAGCCTAATACAGTTCCCTTGCTAGTTATCTTGACTGGAGAGTAACCACTAAAGGCCACTGTTGAGTCTTAGCTATCAGAGAATAGGGGTGGGGGGGGGGGGAACAAAGATAAAGAATGTGATTAAACTGCAATTGGCCAGTAGGGAAGGAAGCAACAGTCATACAAAGGGCAAAGCTGCACTTTAAAGACTGTTGGTCAAATTCCTGCTTAGTGATTTGTAGGTAATCATCAGGAATGATAGTGTAGATGTGGATGCACATAGGGATATGATAGGTAGTTGGGGAAGAGGATCCAAACCACAAGGTATTTTTGCTGCACTACTTGATTAGATCCCCCGTTAAGCATCAAAATGATTTTTGTTTGGGATGGACAAGAGGAGGGACTGTTAGGGTGTACACTGGAGTGATGATATATAACAAATATTAATTTCAACAGCAACCATTCTTCAGACCTGAGTATGGATTGTAGATTGAGTTTAAAAAAGAGCCGAAAACAATGGTCTTCCTGGAGCAGCAGATTTGGGTTAATTGCAAACCAAGAATCATCCATTTCACTGAGGTGTCTGCAGTATGATGCTGGCTTGTTTTGCTGAATAAAAAATTCTATATTCCCCAGCTTCAGTGTCTCTCCAGTGGCACAACATTCACAGTCATAACATTTGGGGGATCATCAGTCACAACACCTCCCATCCATGAACCTATCCAAATTTCTCTTTAAATTTTAAATTAAACCTGTATCCACCAACTCTGCTGGCAGCTCATTCCATATTCTCACCACCCTCATGCTCTTCTTAAACATTTCACCGTTCATCTTTGTCCCATGACCTCTAATTTTAGTCTCACTCAACCTCTGTGGAAAAAGCCAGCTTGCATTTAGCCTATCTATACCCCTCATAATTTTGCATACCTTCATCAAATCTTCCCTCATTCTTCTACCCTCTAGGGAATTAAGGCCTAACTTATTCAATCTTTCCCTATAACTCAAGCCCCCAAGTAAATTTTGTAAACAGCCTTATAAATTTTCTTTGCACTCTTTCAATCTTATTGACATCTTCCCTGTAAGTAGGTAACAATTCTGAAAATTAGGCCTCACCAACATCCTATACAACTAAAGCATAGTATCTCAAGGCCTATGCTCAATACTTTGATTTATGAAGAGCAATGTGCCAAAAGCTCTTTTTAAAGACTCTATCTACCTGTGACGCCACTTGCAAGGAATTATGGATCTGTATTCCCAGATCTTTCTGTTCTACAGTAATGCTCAGTGCCCTACCACTCATTGTGTAAATTTTACTCTGATTTGACCTCCACTTAACTGTATTAATTTCCATCTGGCATGTTACAGTCTATTTTTCCAGCAGGTCCAGATCCCGCTGCAAGCTTGTCCACAATTACGTGCATGTACATGGACCAAGGCATTAGTTAGTTTTAAGATTGTCAGAAAGAAGAAATTCTTTAAACTGCATTTATAACAAAACTAAGCAGCCAATCTAATAGACCATAACAATATAATACATGGCACAAACTTTCTCAAAGGAAATTTAATTCCAACACCTACGTAAGTGTTTTATTATTTCCTTGGTTTTTGAAGATCATTCCACTGTTCAGCAGAAAGCCCAGAAAATACTCTTGGGTTCTTTTTTAAAGTATTATATATGCAAGGTAATTTCCAATGTCACGCATCACAACTTAGTAATTCATCTCCTGTTTGGGACCTTGTCATAGCTGAGGTCACTCACCGCTTGTCTTCCTTGTACCACTCAAAATCTGCCGGTGGAACAGCAGAAACCTCACAGTGAAGCATCCCAGTACGGCCCACCGCAACGTCTGCACTTTGGGCATATTTAATAGCAGGAGCATCTGTAAAGCAAGATGGATTCAGAAGTGGAGAACTGCAATAAAAATGAACAACTATACTATGATGTTTTGCTTGCCACTGTGCTAAATAATGTTACTTTTAATCTGGACATGAGAAATTTCAATTATGGGATGTAAATGCTAATGCAAATTATTTTAAATACATTTTAATATGAAATAATCATTAGTTACATTTAAATATGCTACCACCTCCATAAATTAGAAGTCAGTGGCGCTTTTATTGATTTTGCTAATTTCCTGGCAATAACATTGGAGATTTTTTTACAGAAAACCAGGATTCATAGCAGCAGAGACCTGCAAGTTGTACATCCCTTGCCCATAATTTTCTCCACACTTCAATGAATAATCAGACTGGGGTGAAGCACGATTTTCCAAGATATATTCACATTAAATGTATTGAATTGAACATCCTCCATTGCAATGTTGAAAGGATTGCGAAGGGTAGTTGAAAAACTGCTGTACTTTTTTGTAGCATTATTATGATTTTTAAAAATTATATTTAGTGATACAGCATGGTGTAGGGTCTTTGAGCCATGCCGCAGAACTCGCAACAAACCAGATTAACCATAACCTAATAATGGGACAACTTACAATTTACATATCTACATAGTACATCTTTGGACTGTGGGAGGAAACCAGGTTACCTGTGGAAAACCACACATTCTACAGGCTCCTTACAGAATGGCGCTGGAATTGAACTCCAGAACACCCTGAGCTATAATAGTGTCATACTAATCATGACGCTGATTGTACTGGTAATGATTCACATTATTATCAGATCTATCATTCATAATTAGCCAGATTTAGTTGGCCTTCAGAACTCTGTACATCCAAAAATCTAACAGAATGAACAATTATGTATTATATCAATTCTTTATAGGCTGATCAATAGCAGGAAATCGTGTTTAATTCATATCAGATTCAGCAATATTAATTTATAGGAATTTTAATTATGTTTCTAGTCACTATTTTTGGGTGAGTTGCTGCAGTTATCAAGTTGATGAATATAAGCTATCAAACGCTGTAAAAAACGTCTTTTTAATACTTCACTTAATCAGTTCTATTTTTAGGGCAACAACGTGCTAATCAATTATTAAGCACAGACAAGATTATGTCTCATTTCAGAAGATAAGAAGGATCAAAGAGAAAAGTTTTCTAAACAACTTACAATTGACAGTGATGTGGACTTGTTTCTCATCAGGAGAAGCAACTTCATTGGCAGCTCTGCATTGGTAAGCACCTGCTTGGTACCTGTTGATCATAAAGATTTCCAGATATTCCTCTTCCTCTTCAATTTCCTTGGCTAAAATGGAGATAAAAACATGTCTTCAGTATTGATTCAACATCGGCAATGAAGTGTAATATTAGAAGGGAACAGTATTGCCCAGTAATAAATGAACCCCACATTTATCATACTAGATCCAGCATCATTGTATAATTCCCTTTGTATCATTACTGTGATATACTGTAAGTTTCTATAGACACTTTGCATGGTGTAGTGAGGCACCTGTGAAATGGTGAAATAAATCACACTATATTCAGCGGCCACTTCAGAACGTACAACTGTTCACAAATATCTAATTAGCCAATCATGTGGTGGCAACTTTTAATGCATAAAAGCATGCAAACATGGTCATGAGGTTCAGTTGTTGTTCAGACCAAACATCAACATGGGGAAAAATGTGATCTAATTGACTTTGACCATAGAATATTTGTTAGTGCTAGACAGAATACTAACAAAACTATTAGTATCCTAGTCTCCTAGGACTTTCATGTCTAGGAATCTCTAGAGTTTACAAAGAACAGTGCAAAAACAAACAAAGAAATCTATGAGTAGCTGTTCTGAGGAAGAAAATACTTTGCTAATGATGGAGGTCAGAGGAGAATGACCAGATAGGTTCAACCTGATAGGAAGCAACAGTAATTCAAATAACCTTGTGGTATGGCAGTGGTGTGCAGAAGAGCATCTCTGAATGTAAATGTTGAACCTTGAAGTGGATGTACTACAGCAGTAAAAGACCACAAACACACAATCAGTAGCCATTTCATTAGGTATAGAAGGTACCTACTATTGATGAGTGTATAGTGCTTTGTAGAATTGAACAATACCTATATTGGCAGAGGTCTAAGAATTTAGCTTGGTTGAGGCTCGGAGAATTTTACACCTCTATGCTCCAGTTGGGTGATACTGAACTGGAGCAAAGTTACATTGAATGTTATTGCAGTTTGCTACCACTTACTCGGGGGGGGGGGGGGGGGGGAGTAAATTCCAGGCATCTATAGTTAAATATCACTTGTCTCAGTTGAAGTAAGGATCATATTATTCAAAACTTGATATGGTTGTGATCCTGGTATAGTTGTGATCTCATACACATTAAAGGTGTTACTAAGCAGCAAATAGTATAAACAACAGTCAACTTAATCACCTGAAGCAGAAAAAAAACATTTGAGGAAACTTAAAGATTAAAAATAAAATCAGTAAGCAGTGGTGAATGATAATTCTTTACTCTTGCTTAACCTGAGATCAACTTCATTATTGAAGACCATAATCCTCACTGTTAACAACTGTACCACCACCTCCCAGGGATCTGGGACATCTTATATTGAATAAGATGCCACTTAAACACCAACCAGTCTTCTGCTCTATCAGTGCTGTGATAACTCTTCTAATTTTGATTTATTTCCCCAGATGTTATTGCAAGAGACTACAGAGGATATTGTGGACTAGAGTTGCCTTTGTCATATTTTGTGTGTTAATTATAGCATTCTTTGTTGTTGCATTTTGCCACCAGTTACTTGAGCAGTTAAATACCATTCGTCTGCAGCTGAAGTATAGATCATATATTTAAAACTCGTTTTTACTTCCTAAAGAACAGTGGTGACCGAAATAAGCTTTTGCAAAAAAAACTGTTATGATGATGATGATAATGCTTATTATTAGTCCTAATTAATTAAATTAATTAATTTAAAATCCCATCATTCCAATAACAGGATTTCAATATTTCTCTCTGGATTATAAACCCTATAACTACTACCACTGTGATATTGCAGCTCCAGGACCGGTGCAGTTCGTTTGATCATAAAAACTGGATACATTCAATAGACATCTGAGTTACATAGATATTCCAAGAGAAGAAATACTTAAGATGATGGTTCCCTCAAAATCATCTATAGTTAGAAAACGTTCAACATTTAAAGAAATAGAAAAATTTGGACTTTCATTATTACAGCAGAATTGCTTTGCTGCTTTTAACTTAAAGTGTACTGCAACCTTCTCTGATGTAAGATAAAACTGTGACAACAAAAGCTTGAGATGAGAAAAGCTATTTTAGTGTACTCAGCTGTATACATTGCAACCTTCTTAACAGAGCATGGTTCTACAGTTTTGTATGTCTGCAGTGTGATATTTTGTGCCGGCTTCATGTCAAGGTACAAGATTCAGGTTTATTTATCCCATGTACAGTCCATCGAAAGGTATACTGATATACATCATTTATGTCAACCACCAACACACCTGAGGGTGTGCCAGGGGCAGCCTGCAAGTGTCACTACATATTTCAACGCCAACATAGCATGCTGACAATGCTTGGCAGAACAACATAGAACAAAACAAGCATCAAAACAACAACAGAATAACAAGCCCTGTTCCTCCCTCACCTCCCTGTGTATACACAGTGCTTTAATCAGAGGACAAGCCTTCAGCTGCCAGCAGACTTTGAATCAGGCCTGCAGACACTAGGTTTTAACCTCTCCAGTGGACTCACAGAGATCTGCACACTTGGCTTTGACCTATGGACCTCAACTTCTGATTTGACCCCCAAGCTTTGATCCTCAGCATTCATCCCAGGACATCTCAATCACAGAACATTAGGCCTCAAACTCTTGGCTCACTGATCATGGGACTCTGAACACTAGGCTTCATGCTCCAGTCGCATAAATTTGTGAACCCAGCGGATGACTGGATTTCTCTCCTCAAGCCCACGTGGAACTTTGACTCCGGAATCTGCCAACAAGTTGTTGGCGGGGCCCTTGTTCACTTACTGCCAGTCCAACATTCAACATCCAATTACATAGCTTGCCTTTGAATGCCAAACAAAGTCTTAACCTCCTCCCTGACCTTTCACTCCCCAAAATCCTGTCCCTAAACTGTAACCTGACCCTAAAACCCCTCTCTGTCACAAAGCAATCTTTACAAATCTAAAAAAAAACAATAATAAGAAACAAATAGATCTGAGTCACGATTCAGCAAAGTTCCCTACTCAGTGTCATCTTGGATCAAAGACCATCTTGTCTCAGCCTTCAGCCCTCTCTTCACAAATAACCAAAATGCTAGGTCACCTGATAATACTAATGACATCCTAAGAGTAACTTGATGTCACATACTGAAATAGTGAAAACAATTTGGGGATTAATTTAGTTACAAATATAGTACAGACGCTTAGTTTGTGAACTTGACCTGAAAGTTTAAAATTATATTCATCAGCTGCAGGTTACACAAAATCTGGTTGATAAAATCTCAAAGGCTCCAAGCAGCTATTGTGAATTACAGATGTGAGATTTCATGGCTATTATCGTTGTTTAATAGTTACCTGATTCAGAAGAGCATCTTCATTGTACGTTTGTATTCAAGAGCAAGTCGAAGGCATATGTTCCATTGTACTATACAATTTCATAAACCATTAAAATATTTAAAGCAATTACAGAGCGAGTGATAGGGAAATAATGGTTATTCGCACAGTCCCAGAGCCATGGCCCCAAAACCATTACTTCTGTAGAGAATTTATTCCATTATCAGAATACATTGCTTGTGTCTAAAATATAAATATTAACCATCATCTCAAATATTTCCCTCTATTTGCAACTGAAATAAGCAGTGACATATGTCATTATCTAAAGACAAATATATTATTTGGACAAAGTTCAAGAAGCAAGATGTACTCTGCCTTATCATTTGCATTTGTTATCCTTTCTGCTTGTGTACATTATTCGTATATCTTCAGAATCTCAAGACTATGTGTAATTATAAAGTCTATTACTTATTATGCATGGCATGTTATCCTTAGATTTGTTTTCTATAGTCTTAATGTTGAAAGGGTGGATCTAGAAGCAGAACATATTATTTACAATACGGATACATTTTGTAATAGATGAAAATGGCATCATTTCAATGGCCAAGTAGATGATCCAGTATTTAGAAACTGTGTTGTTGATATTATTGCATAATTTGGCCAAGTACAGCAAATTAGCTCCACTTGTGTAAACATTTGCTTGATAGATCTTTATAAGAAGTTCCTTGCGATATGCAAAATATTCTTTATTTTATTTTATTTAGAAATACAATGTGGAATAGGCCCTCCTGGCCTTTCAAGCTGCATTGCCCAGCAACCCCGAATTTAACCCTAAACCAATCACAGAACAATCTACCATGACCAATTATCCCACTAACTAGTACATCTGGACTGCGGAAGGGAACTGGAGGACCTGGAGAAAACTCATGCATTCAATTTGGAGGATGTACACATTCCTTTCAGTTGACATTAAAATTGATCTTCAAACTTAGATGCCTCGAGCTATAATAGCTTCACACTAAGCACTATGCTATTTGTTCAAATCAGCTGTCTAATTTCTGTATTGTAAGGAATTCCTTTGATCTAAAGGAATTGATGTAGATAGTAATTTCAGGAGCTTGACTTAGTTGAATGAAGTCCATATTAAATCCACTACCAGTTGAAATTTTTAAAAAAATATCAAACCTTGAATTCTTTAAGAAATAGATATCTCTTGATGGGGAAGGGAGAGCCCTATTAATCTGGACTGAAAACTGTAGAAAGATAAATATAATTATGCTAATAACATCAAAATGAAGATCAGACACATTTGTGTAATGACAGCCACAGGTTTGTTGAAAATGCAAATTCAAAAATTCTACTCCCAGCTAAAATTGCCTGGATGTGCAGGGTTTGAACCTGAAATGTCACCAATTGATTTCCTCCCACAGATGCTGCATGACCTGCTGAGTTCATTCAGCAAGTTGTTTGTAGCACTTTCAATCTAGACCTTGGAAAAATCCTTCAGCTGTTGTTTTACTACTGTACCATCAACATTTCAGTGTAATAAATTTCCTTTTATAGTCATTGAGAGAGAGAAAGGAATAAAGCTTTCACACTTTATTTTGCTGTCAATCTTTATTTATATGCTGGAGCCTTTACTGTGTATTTTATTTGGAAATGATTATGCAGAATTTCAAATCATCAATTATATTTCTCATCTAAATCTTCTTCCACTGAAGTAACTCAAGCAGGTTATCATAATCAGGTTTATTATCACTTATACACAGTATGTTCTGAAGCTTGTTGTTTTGTGGAAGCAGTATTGTGAATGACATAAAACTTACTATAAGTTATACAAAATAAATAACTTGTATTGTGAAAAATAATATTAACAGTGTTTCATATTCATTTATTCAGAAATGAGAATACAGAGGGAAATATATCCATTTAGAGAAAGCAAACAATTGCTGGCAGAACCTCACTTAACCTTGGAGATTCTTCCTCTACACTCAATCCAAAGGTTTCATGGCTATCGATTCTTCGTTGCATTGTCCTTTCTAATTATCTACTGAAGAAGCTTCAGGACTGATTACTGTGACTAGGGAGAAAGAGCTGCTATTTCATCCATCAGAAGTACTTGGCTCAATTAATTTGTTGTTGAAAGGGGACGAGATACACAAGATTGAAAATAGACCACAGGCAATGATCACCAGAAAATCAAATTGGAATTTGCATGTAATGAATTCATGACAGCTCAGATTAAAGTATGTTGGTAGCCCTGGTGTAAGACCAGAATCAGAATCAGGTTTATTATCACTGGCATGTGACATGAAATTTGTTAACTTAGTAGCAGCAGTTCAATGCAGTACAAAATATAGAAGAAGAAAAATAATAATAATAATAAATAAGTAAATATTATTCAGTATACTCTATACAGTATACATATATTGAATAGATTAAAAATTGTGGAAAAAATAGAACCAAAATGTTTTCACAATCTAAACTTGCGAGTATTGAATGCAAATTAGTTCGGAGAAGCCAAATGACAATAAATTGAAATTTCTCTGCTACTGAAAGTGGGAGTATTGTTCCATGGAGCTCATTTAAACAATCTCTTACCATGAACTCAGACTTACCTGGAGGTTTGAGAGTTTCAGTATTGTTCCTCCCAGGCACCAATAGCACACATTTGGCTGTCATTCTTTATCTTGTAATGCCATCAGTAAATTCATTAAAACAGACACACCTGGAACATCTTAATATTACATACACTCAGTGACCAGTTTCTTAATAAAGTGGCCAATGAGTGTACATTCATGGTTTTCTGCTGCTGTAGCCCATCCACTTCAATGTCTGACATGTTGTGCATTCAGACATGCTCTTCTGCATTCTACTGTGTAATGTGTGGTTATTTGAATTACTGTCATTTCCTGTCAGCTTGAACCAGTCTGGGCATTCTCCTCTGACTTTTCTCATTAACAAGGCCAGGTTGTTAAAACGGAATGTATTTGTTTGTTTTTCTGTAAACTCTAGAAATTGTTGTGCATGAAAATCCCAGGAGATCAACAGTTTCTAAGATACTCAAACCACATCCTCTGGCACCAACTATCATTCCACGGACAAAGTCACTTAGATCACATTCCTTCCTCATTCCGATGTTTGGTCTCAACAACAGCTGAACCTCTTGACCTTGTATGCATGCTTTTATGCACTGAGTTACTGCTACATGATTGGCTAAGTATAGATATGCATTAATAACCAGATGTACAAGTGTACTTAATAATGTGGCCACTGAGTGCACAATGTCGGGCGAATCTATTATTAAGCTTATTTTTTGTTTAAATGAATTAATGTCAGATGCTCAAATAATTCTTTCAAATAGATGTAAATTAGGAAAACAGAACATTCTACTCCAAAATGTAAAGTAAATGCATAAAGTCTGCAAACTCAAAGTATTTTCTTGGCTCATTACACATGAACATTATTCTGTGACTGCCTAGATTTTGTAGCACCTCCCAATTAACATAATTAAGTGTGAATTAATTGAGGTGTATAAAATTACGAGATATAGATCTGGTGAATAAGAACTTTTCTTCCCCTATGCGAAACAGGACAATGACTAGTGAGAATAATTTTTAAGTTAATTGGTGGGGAAAAAAGTGGAATGGGGGCCTAAAAAGGTGGGGGTGAAAGAAACAAGTCCAAAATGAAAGCAGAAAACTACTTAACAATTACCTAAAATTACCTACAAAACAAAGGATGAAAAAGAGGAAATGGAATTAACTTAAATGGTCCATTGTTAGCCACAGTCAATAGAACGGACAATATAGTTTCCTCCAGTGCTGTAAAATTGTTTTATTCTGCAACTGAAGTATCTACCTAGTGCTAATGTTCAAGGAAGAATACCTCGAAGAGATGGCACCACTGTGTATTGCAGGTAGCATCTATACAGGTATTCACCTCAGATACAGTTATAAGTGTTGAGGGTGGAATTTACACAAAATAATAGCATTGCTGCTGTGTTAAAAATGATTGCAGGTGATTTTTCCAACTGATGCATGTCTCTGCAATGGCCTCATGGTGACCCAGAGCAAATGGAAACATATACCCTGACTTTGTAGTTATAGGGGTTCTATGACCTGCATTTATCAATGGTGGCATAAAATGGTTTTGGGCAGTTCCAGGACTTCATACATCACAAGCATTATAAACTTTGGCTGGGCTATTCTACAAGGGAACACAATTTAAAGAAAAAATAATTGCTTTGAACAACAGTGGCTTTTGCAGCCTTTATGGGAGAGTAGCAACAAAAAACAGTCGGAAAATCTCACAAGACAATCTCAGAGTACATAGCCAATGCAGGCATGCTGCAAAATAGGAAAAAGATATTTTTCAGGTCTCTGGTCAATTTAGTGCTACCTTTCAACATCAGAAAATATAACCTATTCCAACAGTAGACTGCAACGATCTAAGTGCCTCCTCCAAAGATTTAAATATTGAGAAAGGCTTTCGTCATTCATATTTCAAGCAGGGAACTGTGGAGTGGAGTTGCAATTGACACTGGTGCTCAGGAATCAAACTCAATATTTTAACTGGAATCAAATTTATAAAATCAACTAAATAGTTACCCCAGCTGGGCTTTTGTCATAAGGAAATATATGCATTGGACATGAAATATCACCATATACACATGGTTCTGAAGCAAAGATGATCACAAATGAATATATATAATTCAATCAACAATTTGAAATGCAAACCATCGTTCATTCTTGACAGGGAATGCAAGACTCAGCAACATAGCTAAGAAGAACTTTCTTCTTCCTAGCCATTGTTTACACAACTTCTTCAGATCGATCTTAAATTTACCACTACCAACATTGACTATTTTCAATGCAGGATGCAAGTAACGACATCTGAAAAGAGTTGCAAAGTTCTTAATTTATTTTTCTTTAAAGTGGTGTCATTTCATGAATATATTTCTCTCTTTGGATTCCTTTAGAAAAGTAGATTTATTTTATTTCCAGCAATATGGATTACTACTCAAATTTTATTCCCTGAAGAGTTTGGCACCTTCATGTACCAGAAATATATAAAAGGATATTAAAGGAAGGTTGACTAATTGAAAATAACAATAGCACTATTTTTCTTCAAACAAGTGAGAAAGATCAAAGCAGCTGCATAGCAGATGTTGTGCATTTATTAACTGGGATTTCAATATATTGTATTCTGTTATAATTTAATTTGGACTGATATTGGAAGAATTATTATTTACATTGAAATCTGAAATATCAAGATTGAAAAGACACAATAGTAGCAATGAAAGAATGGGGGAATGGAACGGACAAAATTGCTTTAATAGAAAGTAGTAGACGTGCTTTAGGCAGTAGAGGGCAGTCAAAGTGCAGAATGACCCATGGCACAACAATTCTATGATTCCATAATGGAAATTTACAAGGATTAACAGACTTACAAATGATAAAATGCATTCACAACTGAGCCTTTGCAAACTGAAGGGTGATCCTTGATTTTTCCACCTCTTTTGTTTGAAAATTAGAGGATCTCTACTAAGCAGGGACATCAATTATTTTCTGTAAATAATGTGTTTCCACGATACATATGTATCCAAATACAAGCTAGAGAAATGTTTGATCAATGAGCACTAAGAAATAAGTATGGTGGATGAGAAGATTTTTTCTTGTACACTCCCATTTCTTCCCACCTTAGTAAGAAATAATTGATTTGGAATGATGATGAAGTTTCTAGCTTCATTTTTTTGATAAATGACTGGTTTATCCTCCAAATAATGTCAGTCAGAAGTCATTTATGAAGCAAATAAAGTCATTTCCTATTTATTTTGTTTGCCAACAAAACATCCAAAATCAGTGTGAACCTTCACAAAAAGATTAATTCAGGGATTAATTAATATCATTGGGGGTGAGAAGTAGAAATATTTCTCACTGAGCCTCCAAAGATGCAATCTCACACATACAACAATGAAATTTTGCATATTGCTGTGTTTCAGAGATCCTTTAAACATTTTATCATCACACACAAAATGCCGGTGGAACGCAGCAGGCCAAGCAGCATCTATAGGAAGAAGTACAGTCGACGTTCCGGGTTGAGAGCCCTTGTCAGGACTAATGGAAAAAAGCGATAGTAAGAGATTTGAAAGTGGGAGGGGGAGTGGGAGACCTGAAACGATAGGAGAAGACAGGAGGCGGAGGGATGAAGCTAAGAGCTGGGAAGTTGATTGGCAAAAGGCATGCAAGGCTAGAGAAGGGAAAGGATCATGGGACGGGAGGCCTTGGAAGAAAGAAAGGGGGAGGGGAGAACCAGAGGAAGATGGACAACAGGCAAGGAGTTATTGTGAGAGGGAAAGAGAGAAAAAAATATATAAATAATAAAAATGGATAAATAAATAAACAAGGATGGGGTAAGAAGGGGAGGAGGGGAATTAACAGAAACCCCAGACAGTCCGTCCAGGTGAGGCGACACTTCACCTGCGAGTCTGCTGGTATGATATACTGTGTCCGGTGCTCATGGTGTAGCCTTCTATGTATTGGTGAGACCCGACGCAGACTGGGAGACTGTTTTGTTGAACACTTAGGCTCTATCCGCCAGAGAAAGCAGGATCTCCCAGTGGCCACACATTTTAATTCCACGTCCCATTACCATTCTGATATGTCTACCCATGGCCTCCTCTACTGTCGAAATGAAGCCACACTCAGTTTGGAGGAACAACACCTTATATACCGGCTGGGTAGACTCCAACCTGATGGCATGAACATTGACTTCTCTAACTTCCGTTATTGCCCCTCCTCCCCTTCTTACCCCATCCCTATTTATTTATTTATTGATTCATTCATTTTTATTTAATTTATATATATAAATATTTCTCCCTCTACCTCTCTTTCCCTCTCACAATAAGTCCTTGCCTGTTCTTCATCTTCCTCTGGTGCTCCGCTACCCTTTCTTTCGGGTCTCCCCCTCCCCCTCCCACTTCCAAATCCCTTACTATCTCTTTTTTACGTTACTCCTGACAAAGGGTCTCGACTTGAAACATTACTTCTTCCTATAGATGCTGCCTGGCCTGCTGAGTTCCACCAGCATTTTGTGTGTGTTACTTGAATTTCCAGCATCTGCAGATTTCCTCGTATTTACGTTTTTAAACATTCTATCATATTCCTTTTATGAGTATGATATCATACTATCAACTTTCATACTCATTTCTGTAAATTTACAGAAAATAATATGCCCAATAAAACCAAAGAAAATATTTGCACATACTAATAGCTGATAAGGCTCTTATGTGCTCACAAGATGAACGCAGAGACGTCAAATAAAAGCATTGTCTCTTGAGAGTTGAGCGAAGAATAAAGTCAACTGAGCAATAGTTGAAACGTCTCTCTGCTCTGTGATCCTTATCCATTTTATTGAGAATATTTCTCAGTTATTAAGATTGGAGAAATGCACTGCACTCTCATATTGAACTTATGGATGGGGCAATACTCCAATTTCTGGTTGCAAAAGTGACACATAATATCAGTGAAGCAAGAGAAAGAGTCACTTGATCTATCTTGGGGCAAGCGATGCAGTTAAGAAACTTTGCTTTAAAACGGTAGTCTGTTTTTAGGGCTAGATGCTGCTTAGAACTGTGGAGCTTAAATATCAGAAATCATTGCTGAATTTGAGACAATATATTTAAAAGGAATAAAATTAGATGGTTAATTGAAGGAAATCGAAGTAAAGAATGCTGAAGTTACAGTAGGCACTATCCTTCTCTACTTCTGTTCCAAGGAATGAAATGACAGTATGACAATAGCGCTAGATAAGACAGACAGACAGACATACTTTACTGATCCCGAGGGAAATTGGGTTTCGTTACAGCCGCACCAACCAAGAATAGTGAAGAAATATAGCAATATAAAACCATAAATAATTAAATAATAAGTTAATCATGCCAAGTGGAAATAAGTCCAGGACCAGCCTATTGGCACAGGGTGTCTGACACGCCGAGGGAGGAGTTGTAAAGTTTTATGGCCACAGGTAGGAATGACTTCCTATGACGCTCAGTGTTACATCTCAGTGGAATGAGTCTAGCTGAATGTACTCCTGGGCCTAACCAGTACATTATGGAGTGGATGGGAGTCATTGTCCAAGATGGCATGCAACTTGGACAGCATCCTCTTTTCAGACAACACCGTCAGAGAGTCCAGTTCCACCCCCACAACATCACTGGCCTTATGAATAAGTTTGTTGATTCTGTTGGTGTCTGCTACCCTCAGCCTGCTGCCCCAGCACACAACAGCGAAATTAAGAATAAAATACCAGTGAACTGGATGGGCCAAATGGTCCCCTTTAATGGTGTTGCATTCACTGATAGAGATACAGTTAGTTGCAGAAATAGTTAACAAGGTAAAACTTGCATTTGAAAGTTAGAAAAAGATGATATTTTTTAATTGTGGGATTGAAACCTGTCATGAACAAAACATAATTTCACTGCAAAGCAAATGAAATCAAATTAAATTATCCAGTCACCGTTAATAAAAAGCTAAATGACCTCTTTCCAAACCAATCAGAAACAGAATCATGCCTTGAGTTTGAATTTGTCACAGCAATTGTATTCAGTAAAATTGTATTGAACATTCTTTCTGTGTTACCGAAACCAGTTCACTGTAACTAATATCATATAATTGTATTTCAAACCAGAATGTAACACCAAATGTTTCTTGCTATTAATAAAGTTCAACATCTTTGTATCACTGAAATTATACATAAAATATATTAATTCCAACCACTTAAGAATATATACAGACCTATAACCAGTGGTGTTTTATCTAAAAGATTTATTTCTTCAGCGTTATAGCTTCTATCAGTTTTTATTTGGGTAGTGATTATTATTGCTGATATTCTCTGTATTTGCTCATGCTGAAGGCTGGCCCTTACTTCTTCAATTCTTTATTTAAAGGAAGCTGTTGATGCAGTTGGATGATAAACTGAAGTTGTTTGATGATGGGTCAGTATATTGGTTAGTATTCTTGCAAAGATATTTATTTGTTTATTGAGATACAGGCCGGAATAGGCCCTTCCAGCCCTTTGGGCCACACTGCCAAGCAACCTCCAATTTAAACCTAGTCTAATCACAGGACAATTTACAATGACCAGTTAACCTACTCACCGATAGGTCTTCGGACTGTGGGAGGGAACTGGAGCACTCAGAGAAACTCATGCATTCCATGGGGAGAATATACATACCCCTTACAGTGGACATTGGTATAGATCTCTAATGCTTTGAGCTGAAATAGCATTGTGCTAATCACTATGCTACCATGGTGCACAAATTAGTCCAGCTTTCATTTATAATTGTAAATAAACATGATAAATATGGCACTGAAGTGCAATGAATGAAATTATAAGATTTGTGTTTTCACAGAATGATCTTGAAATGGAATTGTAAGATGGCTGATTGCTCACAGTGCCCTTTGTGGGTCCAATCAAAGATGTGCTGTATCTGTTTGTCTTGCATTTTTTGTTACAATTGCAAGTCACTGCTGGATTCATGCGTGGTCAAAAAAAGGTATGAGTGATTGTCTTAGATAATTTTGTGATCAAAAGACCCTGTTAGACATCGGTGAAGTAGAAAACTGCAAGTCCAGTTCACTGGTTCATCGGCTAGGCCAACAGTGGGAAGCTGCATTGCTTTGGCTGTGGCAGGGACTAGGTCCAAGCTTCAGGCTCACTTGCAGCAGCTGACCAAGAGAGGAGATGCCAAGGTGGTGTGAGAGAGCCACTGTGGGATTTAGTAATGGGATTGGGTGGTGAGCTCTCCTGTCGGTGCTGCTTTCCAGTGTTCATTCGGTGCTGCCCTCCAGTGTTTGCTCAGTGGGAGAACAGCTGGACCAGAACAACTTATCATCAATTCTATCAGACATGCCACTCAGGGACTTGGGCTATGTTTAATTTTGTTTTGTTTATGACTGTATATGTTTCTGAAATCATAACCCTATGTCCCATATGCGTAACTTGTGTTATGTGCTGTGTGCTATGGTAATCTGTTTGTCACCTTGACCCTGGAAAAATGCTGTTTCTTGTGGCTATATTCATGAATGGTTGAATGGTAATTAAACTTGAACTTGAACAAAATAGAAAAACTTGTCTTTAGAAATGACTTTGTTACCTAAATCACTATCAATGAAAATATCAGTAATCTTGAAAACAGCTTTTGAATTTAACTTAAATTGAATTTTCATTGCATTCATACCCATTTACATTACAACCTATTCAACAACAGTAACAACTTGCTTTTAATTTCATTCTTATTGTAATAAACAACAACACACAGCTACATAAATGTACTATCAATTATAATTTGTTGCCACAAGAGGATATACCTGGAGATACAATTTTGATCAAAGCATTTGAATTTAAGGAGCAACTTAGGAAAATAATAGATGTAAGATTGAATCTCAAGAATCGTAGGTCAAAAGTCGTCAAAGGCCTAGCAGTTAGTGTTGGAGAGGTTAAAATCTGTGACACAAAAGGTATCAGAAAAGGTGTGGAGCCAGCTTGAAAGGTTGTAGCACTGGAGGCATTGAGAGAGATAAGGAGGGAGGGAGAAAAGCACGCTGGGAACTGAAAAATAAAGTTCAGTTATTGCTAGATCTGGAGCCAGTGCATCCAGCAAGCACAGGACTTGTGTGCAGTGAACCTCTGTGTAGATTTAGAAGTGAACCTTGATGAGTACAAGGTTATGTAAGAACATACAGGGATGGCAAGGAACTCACGAGATATGTTCTTTCATGGCTAAGTGACACCAGCATTTAGAGTTCATCATGGCATAGATAAGGAACTGAACAATAGTTCAAGTTCAAGTTTATTGTCAATCAACATAACACATGTACATTACTAAACAAAACAATGTTCCTCCAGAGCAAGGTGCACAGTACTGTATATATAACTCACACACGTAACACATAAAATAATATTACTACAAATAAATTAACAAATTAACATTTGTGACGCAACTTGGAAAGTAAACAGTATAACGCTTCTGGTGTAATGAGACCTGACCAATGGCAGGGAGTCCAGTAGTTTTACAGCCTGTGGGAAGAAGCTGTTCCCCATCCTAACAGTTCTCATCCGAATTCTAGGGTATCTCCTGCCTGATAGTAGGCAGTCAAAGAGTTTGTTGGATATACAGGCTGGATCACTGACCGTGCTAAGGGCTTTGCATACACAGAGCTCAAGATAAATATCTCTGATAGACGGCAGAGAGACCCTGATGATCCCCTCAGCAGTCCTCATAATCCTTTGTAGGGATTTGCCATCAGATGCCTTACAATTCCTGTTCCAGACGGTGATGCAGCTGGTCAGAATATTCTCGATGAACCTCCTGTAAAAAGTGGTTAGAATGCTGTGGGGGAGCCTCACTTGCTGAACCACAATCCTAGTGCAGTGATGTTACTGACAAGTGGAAATATAGATGAAAGTACATACTTGAGTCATAGTTTTCAATTGTTATGTACATTAAGTGTTTGCTGAAAGTTGTGCTAGCTTATTTATTTTTAACTTTTATCCACATAAACCTTCTGATTCCACTATAATTAGGAAATCCATTGCCAAAAGAATGCTTTGAACTAGGCACTCATGCATTTCAATGGCACATGTAAATGTGCAACCCAGGTTAAATATGCTTCTATAATTGCTAACATCAGATGTTCCCCAAGATAATGCTGATAATCAAAATTAACATTTTGTAATGATAACATTCATCAGTTTGAAAAACAGCAAGAACAGTAAAAAGTTCTTGGAAGACTTGGGCATTATCAGTACTGCAGCCCATAAGGTGTCAAATGTCATTTCAATAAGGTCAACACGAGTCATTATAGTGAAGGGTGATTAAAAGAGAATGAGTGCGTACACTCAGTTAGAACAGACAAAATGGAAGTAACAGTATAATATGATGTTCCTTGAGCATGGTTCATCACACTGACTAAAGCTGATGCCGGACTTCTAGAACACATTACTGGCAAATCCCCCAGAACCTTAGTGTGAAGAATAAAAATGAAAGAAAGAAACACAATGGAAAAGCCCTGGTAGATAAAGCCATGAAAAAGCATTTGATATTAACAAATAGAGACAGACATAAAGAATTAATAGTACACTTGTATGAAAGTTTTCTTAAATCCATAGTTAACATATTGTTGGTAACTCTGATACCCCAATACAGAAAGGACACTAAAACCATGAAGTAACAGATTAAATGCTGGAGCAACTGAGCAGGTCGGGCAGCATCTCTAGAAGGAAATGAATACCGTAGATTCCGGATTTTAAGCCGCTACTTTTTTCCCACATTTTGAACAGCTTTGAACTCTGCGGCCTATAATCCAGAGCGGCTAATACATGGTTTTTTTTCATGCCGCCTCGTAAACATTTTGCCTCGTAACAGTAGACCAATAAAATTGATGAGTAGTTCACAGAGGTCCAATGAAATTGTACGATAAATCAAGCGCACTTTCACAATTAAATTATTGTAAATCAGTCATTTGTACTCACCCTCATCAACATGGAAAACACTCGAAGAAAAGCATTGTGCTGCCTTTATGGCAGTTATTTAGTTTATAATATTTTCACTTAGTAATTCATTTTCTAGTTAAAGTTAGAAGAGTTTTAACTATATTTGTTTTCTGTACTACATCGCGGGATGCTATGACGTCATACCCGGTTTCGCCGCGTCTTGTGGGATACCGGTTTGCGATAAACGGGAAGGAGGGGGTCGAGCGGCGGAGCGAAAACGCTGCTTTTAAGTTAAAGGCGATCAATAACTTTTCCTGGTAGGCTGCAGTATATATATTTTTTACCAGTCGTTAGGAGATATTGGAATGTTGTTCAGTAAAGAAGTATACGCAACGTATATTTAAAAGTAGCCGCGTTACGGGCACGGTTCGAAAAAAAGCATTTGCAATATGTATTTGTTTTTGTTACCATATGGATTTAATTAAAAGTTAAAAAATCCTCACGTGCAATATCTTTCTGTGTAAATATCTCATATTACAACGTGGGACACCTGCGGCCGAAAATCCGGTGCGGCCTAAAATCCGGTGCGGCCTTTACAAGTAAAAAATTGATTTTATTTCTAAAATTAGAGTCAGCGGCTTTTAATCAGGTGCGCTCTGTAGTCCGGAATCTATGGTAATATGTTTTTGGAACAGACCCTGCATCAAGACTAGAAAGTAAGAGGAGAGATAGCCAGAATAGAAGAAGGGTGGGGGCTAGGTTTTGTGCATTTGTAGATTTTTAACCCTACCAGGACATTTAGGTTTGTGGATCTTGTGTAGGAAGCACAAATAGTTAATACAGAATAAACAAACCTTAATGTTCATGGTGATAGAAGGGAGATTTTTAGAGATGAGAAGGTGGGAGATAGTGGCCTGATGCTTCTCAGTGTGGTCTTGGTTCAGGGGTAAGTAAGAGGGCATGCCCAAAAGCTGCTGGGTGGCCTCAGCAAGTTAGAGATTAATCCCCCCGACTACAACAGCACTGCCGCTGTTTGCAGGTTTTATGGTGAGATTGGGATTAGCATAGATAGAGTAGAGAGGATTACGTTCAGAGGGCATTAGACTGGAATATGGCGGGGGGGGGGGGCGGTGCGAGGTGAAATCAAGATAGTTAATTTCCTGACAGCAGTTGGAGATTACAAGATCCAGAGTAGGCAGAAGGCTGAAGCTGGGTATCTAAGAGGCAAGGAATGCTGAAGGTGGGAGAAAGGATCATCAGTGGGGTGGGAAAACCTTGCTAAA
This sequence comes from Hemitrygon akajei, assembly GCF_048418815.1. NCBI lineage: Eukaryota > Metazoa > Chordata > Chondrichthyes > Myliobatiformes > Dasyatidae > Hemitrygon > Hemitrygon akajei. Next base: position 57,546,204 of record NC_133128.1, read on the forward strand.
GAAGTAGGCCTGGAGAAAGAGACAATGGGAGAAGAGTTTGGTGTCATGGTGGACTCAGACCCAATGAGATGCAGCCACAGTGCGACAAAGTTAACATCCTTACTGAGCACAGAAAGTTCCACCACAGTGAGGGGAGATTGGAGGGTATAGTGAAGACAAAGCAAGGATTAAAGATAGGGTCAAATGGTTCAGAAAAAGAAGAATGAGAGGAAGAGGGGAGTCAGAAGAGTAAAGGGAGGACAAGATGTAATGGGAAGTGCAAGAGGCCAGGGAACGGTGGGGAATGGTGGTGGAAGGAAAGGAGAAGTGGGACCCAACAGCTGCATGTGAGGTCTAGGTCTGGAGGTGGCCGGGGCCAGGATCAGAACCCCGGTGGTGAGGGCTACAGACTGGAGGTGGCAGGGGATGAGGTCAGATCCAGAGGTAGCATGGCTGAGGGAAATGGTCTAGAGAAAGCCAGTCTGGGGTGGCAGGGGCCATGGACAGGAGGCAGATAGAACCAGGATCAGCCACGAAGGGCAAGTTGCAAGAACTCAGCAGACAGTTTCAGGGATGACAATGATGAAAGGAGACTTTGGTACTGGGATTATTTTCCAGAGTAACAACAGTCAAGAAGAAATTTAACGGATGTATTTAAAATGATGGAAGGTTTTGGTAGAGTGAATAAGGAAAAGATTATTATACACTGGCTGGGTAGTCAATGGTGATTTATCATCCCAATTTAAAATGAGCAACAGTGGAAAGGAGAATGAGTTTTAAAAAAACTGGATAGTAGTCTCTAAGTTTGTAAGTGGCCATTTTCTGCACTGTAAACCATGCGTACCTTTTAGCAGTTTGTGTGACCTGAATTTGTCTTGTGCAACTGAAGATTCTTTTTAATACTACCATTAAGGCATGATAATGACTCTTTCAATCTACATAATAGATTGCATTTACATTAAAGCATCTATATTTAAATTAAATGCAAGGTGTTTTATAGATAACCAAATTTTTTTTTCCTTGACAATTAATTATTACCTCACACTCAAATCAGGCACTCAATACTGCATGTGGCATTGGGTGATGATGCACAGCTACAACAGGACATCAATTTAGCTACTCAGCATACATTTGATCCAAACCTTTTTGATTCCCAGACTCATTTCAAAGCAGTACAGGCAGTTGTTTTTCTTCAGTTCTTATTTAATAGAGCTGTTGGGGATTCAAATTGGAATCAGGAATTGCCTTAAAAACAGATGTTAGCAATATGTATTCTTTTTATTATTCATTTAGAGTATAATTTTAGCAAATCTCTACTGCATTAGATGAGAATCTAGTTTCTCAAGCTGTATGAACTTTTTCAGGTCTGATTAATCAGTGAAATTTGTTAACCTGACAAAATTATGCTTTTCTTTTCAGATAGCAACGTTGGGAAGGGTTATTGTTTTTTTTTAAATTCAAGATTTCACCAGATGGCAGGCTAATAGAGTTTGACTGTAACCAGGATCCCTTCAATAATATTCAGAATCCACTAATAGTACCATCAATATTTCCCACACTTGCAATGTATATGATCATGATACAAATTAGATTGAATTTCTTTTTTTTTCCTTTTTAAACTTTTACTTCTGTTCTTTTTCAATGAATTTTAGGTTTATTTTGCATGACTAAATCTGCAGAACTTTGGAACTAACTGTGATTGAAGTAATATTGATGCAGTTGGGCTATGCCTTTCCATAGTTATCTTCACATGTAGGGTCAGAATCAGAATCAAAATCAAATTCATTACCATTGACATATGATGTAAAATTAGTTGTTTCACAACACCAAAACAATTGAAAGCCATAAAGATCTATAAATTACAAAAATAATTAAATTTTGCAAAAAAAAAGAAATAATAATGTTCATCAGTTCTTGAACTGTTCACAAATTTGATGACAAACAGGCAGAAGCTGTTTTTTAATCACTGAGTGTGGGTCAGCAGATCCCTGTACCTTCTCCTTGATAACAATAATGAGAAAATGGCATGGCTGATGGTTGGGAGTCCTTAATATTGAATGCTGACTTCTTGAAGTACCACCACTTGAAGCTGTTTTCGAAGGTGCGAAGGCTAATGCCCACGATGAAGCTGGCTGAGTCGACAACCCTCAGCAGCATTTTCTGATCCTGTGCATTGGTGCCTCCATAACAGGAGAAGGTGCAAGTTGTCAGAATGCTCTCTGTTGTACATCTGTAGAAATTTGTACGAGTCTTTGGTGACATACCAAATTACCACAGATTCCTAAAGAAGTGCACCTACTGGCATGTCTGTTTTATGATTGCATCAATGTGTTTCGGCACGGAATAGATTCTCTGAGATGTTGCTGATCAGGAACTTGAAGATGCTCACCATTTCCTTTGTCGAACCCACCATGTGTGTTCTTCCAATTTCCCCTTCCTGAAGAAAGCAATCAATTCCTTGATCTTGCTGACATTCCGTGTGAGGTTATTATCGTGACATTACTCAACCAGCTAAACTACCTTGCTCCTGTAAGCCTTCGCATTGTCATCTAATGAGTGGAACAGAAATCTCAACTAAACCACATGGACTGCATGATTGCAAATGACTCCACTATTAAACAGTGATTTCAGCATCGCATAAAATATAAAACTCTTTAAAATAAATTATTTATTCTTTCAAGCTCCTCTTCCCATTTCTCTTGTCTTTTCCACGATGGGATACACATTCTAACACAATCTGAATATTTCTTGAGTTAAAATATTGCATATATTATTCCATGATCCTTATAAGTAAGAGAAATAATCCTGAAACTTCTTGAATTATCATATCTCCATCATTTAATCCAGCCCATTAACTTCTGTAAAGAATATTTCTCCTCATCTCCTCCTCCACAGTACATTAAGGAGCTTTGAAGCAATGATCTGAAATAATAATGCAGGTAAATTTGAGTGTGCCCAATGGTAAATGATAAAGATAGTCATCTGAGGAACCTAGGGGATAGCACAGAAGTGAGCATAAATTATGCTTCTAAAATACTGTAAATGGATAATTCCCTTAACTCCCTGTTGAAGCTCAGATAATGCTTGACAATCTAAAAAATGTTTACAAATAATTATAATCACAAAAGTAAAATGAAGTAGGCGCATAAAAAAGGTAATTTTAAAATGGGACGAATAGATTTTGCAAATTAGCAGAATAATAGCTGATGTCATTTAATTATCAATATGTGAGCTATTGCATCTTAAACATATTAACAGATGGGAATATAATGCTTTTTTAACACAGTAAAGATGACTTCAGACATTGCACACTGAGAGCTGGCCTTGTATTTTTTTCACAGGAGCAATGAGGAAGCCTACAGGAGCAAGGTAGATTAGCTATTTGACCTTGTGAAAAAATACAAGGCTTGCTCATTTACATTATATTGCAGAGCTTCTCCCACACCGTGTATAATGTGCTGAGAGCAGACTAATGTCAAGAGACAAGCTATCAGCACCGGCAGCTCTTAAAGGAATAAATGGTTATTCTTGCAGTTATGGCACAACATGGGACGGGGAGAAATGTGATGGTACAGATAGACCCCAAAAGATGAAAAGTTGAGTCTGGAACCAAACAAATGAGAACAACAGTACTGATGCTCTCCAGCACTGAGAAACAAGAAACAGCAATGCAAAATGTGAGGCAGCCTGGTTCCAAGAAATCAAGAGCAGCAGAGAGAAGTATGCATCCCATCTGCAGGTCTGGAAGCAATTCAAAGGACAATGCATGCCAGCTTCTGGAATTTAGGAGCAGCAATCCTGAAGCTAGAAAAGCTGGAGACAAGATCAAATGGAAAAAAAAATAGGTCTTTCCATTTGAATGCAGCCTGATCAGTGCAGTGAAAGTCAGCTGCAATGGAGAACAGGGCCCTTATCTCAAGGAAAATGCATCAGTTCAGACATGGTTGGATATGTTATAACAGAGTAACCAAATGTGGTAATATGATGTTGAACTATAGATTCACCAGGCATGCTGTGCAAGACTTCGTGTGCACAAATACTAGGTGCTATTGTATGCTGAAGTTCTTGTGTCACATAAAGAACATGGAGAGCAGAAGTCACAGTACATGTCAACTCCAAATGCTACTCTGCTATTGACTAAGATCATGGGTGATTCTATCTTTCTCCTAACACCAATTTTCTGATCTCTCACCATGTTGCTTGACTTGTTTTAAGTGTATATGCCTGTAAGTCTCTGCCTAGAATGTATTCATTGACAGCCTTCACAACTTTAAATTCATCAGTGTTATCATTTCATGTCCTAGGTCCAGCATAATGAAGAAAGTATGGCAATGTCTCTACTTTCTTAGAAGTTTGCAAAGCATCTAATACTTTAACTAACTTCTATAGATGCATGACGGAGAGTATATTGACTGGCTGCATCATGGCCTGGGATGGAAACACAAATGCCCTTAAACAGAGAAGCCTACAAAAAGTACTGGATGAAGTCCAATCCATCACAGGTAAAGCCCTTATTATCATTAAGCACATCTTCACCAAGTACTGTTGCAGGAAAGCAACATCCATCAGCAAGGAATCCCACCACCCAGGCCATGCTCTCTCCTTGCTGTTGCCATCAGGAAGATGGTATAGAACCCTCAAAGTCACACCACCAGGTTCAGGAACAGATATTCTCCCTCAACCATCAGGCTCTTGAACCAAAGGTGATAACGTCACCCAGTTTCACTTGCCCCATCACTGAACAGTTCCCACAACCTATGGACTCACTTTCAAGGACACTGTATCTCATAGTTTCCATGTTTATTGCTTATTTATTATTATCAGTTGCTTTATTTCCCTTGCATAAATTGTTGTCTTTTGCATATTAGTTGATTGTCCTTTTTGGGTATGGTCTTTCATTGATTCTTGTACTTAATCTGAATGCCCACAAAAACTGAATCTTAGGGTTATATATGGTACTGTATATGTATTTTGATATGATAATAAATTTACTTTTAACTATGACCGTATGCTCAATTAGGCAACTTGATCAGCATAGATGAGTTAGATCAAAACACTTTGAAAGCTTTATAACTGCTGCCAGAATAGAATTTCAAAAAATAACAGCCTTCTTATAGAAGAGAGTCCTACTCATATCTATCTTAAATGGGTGAACTTTGATCAGAAGCACGCAAACTAATTCCAGATAACCAACATATAGGGTGCGCTGCAGGTGAGGAGCTTCTCAGCATCCATCCTGTCAAACCCAGTCAGAAACCTATGTGTTTCAAAGACTCAAAGTACATTTATTATCAAGATATCTATGTGGTGCACAACCCTGAGGTTTGTTTTCCCACAGACAGCCACGAAACAAAGAAACACCATGGAACCCACTCAACAAAAAACATTAAACCCACAATGCACAAAAAGAGTTCCGCAAATGTCAAAAAAAGTGAGCGATAAACACAGAATATAAAACACCTAACCTCTGAAGTCATCAAAAAGAGTCAAGGCACATTTTATCCAGGTCAGTTCAATCTATCCCAGCGCTGTGTCATCCATTATCACCAAAATCCCTGATCAAAAATGCACAAAATAGCAACAAAAAACACAGAACTACAGAGTCCAACCCACAAACGGTGTTGATTAAACCGTGCCCAAAACCCAGGACTCTGACACCATCCTCTAGCAACATGGAGCAAGAGGGACCTTCCTCTGGGGTCAATGGACAAGAGGGAGAGCAACACACTGATGCACCATCAATAACTCTCGGAGACGGGAGGCGAACGATAGGCTTTTATTAGCTGCAAGAGACCACGATTAGCAGCAAGAGACCACCACACAACATCCTGGAGTCTGAGGGAGGAGCAGTGCCTCCAATCGCCTTTATCCAGGGGTCTGTGGGAGGAGCCACAGGAGCAGTCAGCAGAGGGGCGTGTCCAGACAGGTATATGTAGTTCACCACACACACACACAGATATTTTCCTCCAGCAGCAGTGAGAGAGAGACTGGTAGTTGGCATTGGAAACACGCTCGTCCTCTGCTCTCACCTTGATTATTTCAATCTTCCTTGATGCTTTAATTGGTGAGATCAGTGAGAAATGAAGGCCATCATGGGCTTGTCTCCAGGCTTCTTGCCCTCCAGGCTGCACACGTTGCTTAAAACCTCACTGAAACCTTTCAGTGACAGCAAAGAGCCAGATTATTTAATCATCCCCAAAACACACCACCTAAATGTACTTCATAGGCTTTAACAGTAGTAGAAATACATTTGAAAGAAAATTAAGTGGAAGAAGTAGTTTTGTGAACCATCTGGAGGATGTCACCGTTGATCCCATTGTTCACTGGCACATCTTCTTCTGGAATTTCATTGAGTCACACAACATGAAAACAGTACAAGTGTTCCATGATGACCAAGATTACCATTTAAGCTCATCACATTTACCCATGTTTGGCACATATCCTTTTAAACCAGACATTCCCAACCTTGGGTCCACAGACCCCTTGGTTAATGGTAAGGCTCCATGACATAAAAAAGGTTGGGAACCCTGCTTTAAACTTTTCCTATCCATATACCTATTGAAGTACCTTTTAGATATTATCAATGAACCTGCCTCAACCGCTTACTCTAGCAGTTCACTCCATATACTGACAACCCTCTGAGTGAAAAACTTGACTCTCAGGTTCCTGTTAAGTCCCTCTCTCTTCTCATCTTAAATGTAGACTCTAGTTCTTGATAGTCCAATGAAAATAAATCTCAACTTGTTCAATCTTTCTCCATAACTCAGTCCATCAATTCCAGGCAACAACCTCATAAATTTCCTTTACATTCTTTCTAGCTTAATGTCATCATTCCTATAGCTGAGTCATCAAAACAGAACCAATGTGGTCTCATCAATGCTTTATTTAATCTGCAACATAACATCCCAACTTCTATGCTAAATGTCCTGACTGATGAAGGCCAATGTTTCTAAAGCTTGGTCACCACCTTGTCTACTTACAATGCCACTTTTATTTTCACTAAAACCGCCTTTAAATTCTTCTGTCTTTTGTGAAATAGCTCAACCCACTTAATCTTTCTAAATTTGTCAACCAAATTCATCTCTGGAATTAATCTCATGTGCCTTGTCTGCACTGCCTCCAATACAAGTGTATTCTTCCTGAAATATGAAAATCAAAATGCAGTGCAAAATCCTGCATTTAGACTCCTTGTGATAAAATACCATCATTCCATTTGAATTCAATATTACAGGTGTCCCTCAGGGCTGTGTACTAAGCCCCCTCCTTTACTCTCTGTATACCTATGACTGTGTCATGACCCACAGCTCCAATCTGCTAATTAAATTTGCTGATGACACTACACTGATTGGCCTAATCTCAAATAATAATGAGGCAGCCTACAGAGAGGAAGTCATCACCCTGACACAGTGGTGTCAAGAAAACAACCTCTCCCTCAATGTTGGAAAAACAAAGGAGCTGGTTGTGGACTACAGGAGAAATGGAGACAGGCTAGCCACTACTGAAATCAATGGATCTGAGGTTAAGAGGATGAACAGCTTTACATTCCTCAGCATAAACATCACCAAGGATCTCACGTGGTCTGTACTTACCGCCGTGTGGTGAAAAACGCACACTAGTGCCTCTTTCAGTGCAGACAGTTGAAGAAGTTTGGTATGGTCCCCCAAATTCTTAGCATTTTCTATCAAGTCAAGTCAAGTCGCTTATTATTGTTGTTTCAACCATAACTGCTGGTACAGTATACAGTAAAAACGAGAGAACATTTTTCAGGACCATGGTGCTACATGAACAATCCAAAAACTACACTGAACTATGTAAACCAACACAAAAACTACACTAGACTACAGACCTACCCAGGACTGCATAAAGTACACAGGGGCACATTGAGAGCATCCTGACTGGCTGCATCACTGCCTGGTATGGGAACTGTACTTCCCTCAATTGCAGGACTCTGCAGAGAGTGGTGTGGACAGCCCAGAGCATCTGTAGATGTGAACTTCCTATTATTCGGGACATTTACAAAGACAGGTGTGTAAAAAGGGCCCGAAGGATAATTGGAGACCTGAACACCCAACCACAAACTGTTCCAACTGCTACCATCTGGGAAACAGTACCACAGCATAAAAGCCAGGACCAACAGGCTCCGGAACAGCTTCTTCCACCAGGCTATCAGACTGCATAATTCTTGCTGACACAACTGTATTTCTATTATATGACTATCCTGTTCTACATAATATTTATTATAAATTACTATAATTGCACATTGCACATTTAGGCAGAGAGGTAATGCAAAGATTTTTACTCCTCATGTGTATGAAGGATGTAAGTAATAGAGTCAATTCAATTTAATCATTGTACCTGAATGACAATTTTTAAAATTTAATCTATCATTTTGCAGTGTCTCTCTGTTTCAGAGATTCATTTATTATTAAAGTATACAACTCTGAAATTCTTCTTTTCCAGATAGCCACAAAACCAAGAAAGAAAAGAACAGCATCACGATCGTCAACCCCCAAATCCTCCTACCCCACACATACAAAAAGAACAATCAAGTGAAAAACACAGCATAGAAAAAAACTAAAAGACTGGCAAAAAAGTCCATAGAACATAGCCCAAGTCCATATCCATATCCAAAATGTAGAAAAACCTGGCTAACATTCTCTGGGCACTGTGCCAGGCCACACAGGCTTCCCTCTCCATCAGGAGAGTGATCTCACCAGTAATCAAAAGGCAGGCAGCAGGAGATTAGCTTCCACATTTGCCTCAATGTTTCAATCTCCCTCCTTGCTTTAGTTGGCGAAATGAAGTCAAACATCGACTCATTCCCCATTGTGTAGCCTTCTCCATGATGCTCATGCTCACTGCCTCTGCCTCCCAGAATCCTCTTGGAGAGAGCAATGCACTGGATCACCCAATCGATCTCCAAACTGCAAACACAGGCTCCAACAGCTCCAGAAACACGTTCAAGATGTAAAAGACATAAAGAGGTGAAATGATTACTTTTGTGAGCTATGTAGAAGATGTCGACTGTGGGAGCATTGCATGCAGACATCATTTTAACTAGAAGTTAACCAGGTTTACTTAATTGTTTATTTAGTTTTCTTTCCAAAGTGGATAACTTCACATTTTACTATCTCAAATTCCAGATCACTCACTTATAGTAGCTATACTCCTATGCATGGACTTTGCGTCTTCCTTACAGTTTATTAACCCATCTATCTTCCTGTCATCAGTAAATGCAGTGAAGGACATTGTTACAGAATATTTCTTTCACCTGAACCATAATATACTCCCTGCCCATCATGGAAACATTCTTGAAGAACATCTTTGATCCTAAGTCAATCTGTTAGTGGAGAATATTGAATGCACTTGAAGTTCACATGAAAGGGCAATAGTCAATCTTATCTGACGGTTCTCAAAGCAAAATGTCATTTGGCAGGAAGCCTCATCAATAAAACGTTCAAACAAAACTCAAGGCCTCGCTAGATTGATGGTGAGAAGCTCTCTTGGTAGAATCTGGAGTCTCATTGCCACTGCAGACCATTTGTAAGGTGAATGGATCATTATTCTTCACTTCTGGATCGCTCATTCACCTTTATCTGGAAAAGGATGCAATCACCTTTGCCGTGTTCTGCAGGTTATTCCCCAGGACACATACGGAAACAAATAACAACTGGTGTTGGAAGGTTATCAACTTAGTGAAAAGTTGCTTTTTGTCTTTCCAAAGCATGCAGGGAGCTCTCTAGACAGAATGTTACAGTCTGGCACATTCCATAGATCAGGACCATGTGCTGAGGTGCATGCTGGATTGGTGGGGAAAGATCACAGTTTAAGGCTCTGGGACCTTTACATACTGAGGGGCTAGACCTTCCATTAGACTGCTTCTCAAAGGGAAATGCTCACGTTATACAAACAGAATAAAATGTCTTGGAGTGCAAATGGTAACATATAAATTTACTGCATTGTATATTTGCAAATTTTATGAATGAAATGATATAAAAACAATCTGCTACCAGTCTGCTGAAGCTAGTTGGTGAAGCAGAAGGCACCACTCCCACATGCAGCTCTGAAGGTTCAGCTACAGAAGACTTGACAAATAAAGACAGCTTTCAAGTTATTTGAATAGCAACAACACCAGGGAAGACGGGATGGAAGGCAAGAGTTTCGCTCTGTAGCTGAAGACTCTGCAGCCAAATTGATGAGGATAAAAACAGCCAGACTCTAGACATTACTAATTTGAAGCCACTCAATATTTTGCATGCTTTTACATCCAAGTGCACCCTTGTAATACTTCATGCAAGTCATGAGCAGTAATTTATCAACTGTCTACCTGTGTTACCAATGCAAAGCATCTTTTTTCTTTAGCAAGGTGCTGCCGTGAACATTAAATGTGACAACCATAGAATCCTCAGCAGATTGCCGGTATATAATACCCATCGGTTACTGGTTTCAACACTCAGTTGTCACACACATTTGCATGTTTTTCATTCCAGCTTTTTACCTGCTTCTGTGAATTTAATGTCCATTTCAAGAAACATTGAGCATGACAGACCAGAGTTTAAGTTATGTGACAGCCTTGATTACTTACAAAATTCTGGTTTAGGGAAGTGTGGGGATGAATAAAATCATGAATTCTTTACCTCTATTCAAAAACAATTATTGATCTAGTTATATGCAAGCTTAAGTAATGGTCCACATCATATTTTTTGGGGAATTATACTTCGGAATTTCTCCATTACTAACATTAAGGGTTTTCTTTCCACTAAGTCAGAGTTCCACATCACTGAGTCTATGGCAAGCATCTCGCCCCCATTTACGCTGATTTTGTTTTGTTCCCATCAACTCCCCCAGATTCTATCACTCACCTACGAGGGGCAATTTACAGTGGCCCCTTCAACTAACTTCATCTCTGCAAGTGCCAAAGAAAGAGGCTTGGTTTTCTTTCGACCGCCAAGCACTCGACATAATTCTGTTGTAGCATACATCAACTTGGATCGACACCCACCGGGATAGTCAACAATGAGGTGGTGGTAGGAGGAAATGCATAGTGGAGCCCAAAGAGCAAATTAGAAGGATTTAGAGGAGCTCCTGAAAAGCGGCCTAACTTGAACCGTCCTTCAGCTTTCAGAAACAGACATCTGGATGTCAGAATGCCCTCCGATAAACACTATCCAATATCTCCACTTCTGTAATTTACAATGAATTGGGAGCATGCAAAGTCATGTCTATAGTTAGAGAGGTGTCAATGGCAGAGGCCACAACAAGACCACCTATATAATATTGCATGATCCAGCCACAGACCACCATGGAAACGATTGTACATTTGCATACCACTTTCCCGACATGCCACTATCCAGTATTTTGCAAACCTTCCCAGAGTAAGTGTCAAGAATGCTGATGTATCCCAGCACATTTGGGCTCTTGACATGAAGTCTACTGGTAGAGCAGTTCAAGCAACAAAAGATTTGTTTGCCTGAGAACTTGTGTTATCAGAGAACAATTTAGTCACACAGGCTTTTGGAAGTAAAGCATGTATCTTTGAACTGGGAATGCTATTGGCATATGGGATAAAAGTTGCAAAAGCTCCATTTATGCTTATTAACTGCTTCCATTAGAAATGCCTCCCTATATAATAGACTGGTTCATGCCAATTGCAGCTGATAATTCTAAAGGGAAGTGGTTAGCTCATTACTGGTAAGCCAACCCTGAACCAAAATCAATCCATTCTAAGTATAAGATGAGCTGAATGATGGATGCCAATGTCACTATTACACTCCTCTGTCATTGGACTCCATGTAGAGAGCCACATCTGCTGGGATTCCACCTCTAATACATATCCATCAAGATAAGCCTAGGAATTCCAACTCTATTTATTTAAATAATGAATTACAGTCCTATAAATTAGAGAGTAAAATGTAAGAAAATTAAGTTGGTTCTCTTTTCTTATTTTAATTTGCTTTAATGTTTTAATGAACTTTATCTTAAGCAGTTAAAATAACTCTTTAAAGCAATTTTCGGGTTTCTTATGATTATCCAGCCATAAAACGTTATTGTGGTCAAGGGAATGAAAATGCCAAATCAGACTTTTCTTGAGATGCCTTATCAGAAGCTACCCAGTTGCAGAATTTTAACTCAAACAGCCTTTACCTAGCTGAGCCCAGGTGGGCTGGTGTTGTTTAGTCAGTGAGAAGAACCCAGCGCAAATCAGCCCAACAATGATCCTTGCTCCACTGACTAACTACTTTATAGAGCGGGATTCCCAGCAGGAACACAATTAACTGTTGCAAATGTGATTTTAATTTAATAGCTTTCATATTGCAGATCTGCAACCTAAAGCCCACCCATGTACAGAAAATGAAACTATTATACAGCATTCTGGTTGGTGACAAGACTTCTGAAGACATTTTCACTATCATAAATGCTATGGAATTTTAAGCAGTTAGAGCATTGGGGAATATTAAAAGACAATGTCCATATCTTAACATATTTCTTTAAAATTTTCCTACTGGAGTCTCCTTTTTCTCCCTATGTACTGTTTTTTCTTGCAGTGGTACTGTTGAATATTTCTGAGACAAAACAGACTAGGAAAAATAAAATTCTACATGACTGTGAGCATTTGTTTCTCATTGCTTTTTAGATAAATCGTGGAAGTCATCCTGTAATTATAGTGCATTATGGCACAGAATTGCAGAGTTGACATTATTTTCTTAGACTCCTATTATAGATTCCTAGAGTTATACAGCACAGAAACATGTTTTTCTGACTATGCTGGCCAAGTTGTCTTCCTGAGTTGGTCCCATTTGTCTACATTTGGCTCATATTCCTCCAGACCGTTCCTATTGATGTGCCTGTCTCAATGTAGTTTAAACACTGTTATTTTATCCACCTCTACCATTTCTTCTGGCAGCTCACTTAAAAAATAACATCCCCACTATGAAAAAGCCCTATCCCTCAAATCCCATTTAAATCATCCTTTCCTTTCTCACTTTAAATCTGTGTTTTAGAATCCACTACCCTGGGGAAAAGACTGTGGTTATTCACCTTATCTATGCCCCACATAATTTTATACACCTCGATAAGGTCACCCCTCAGTCTTCTGTGCTGTGGTTGCAAAAGCCCCAGACAGGTTCTATAGGCTGGAGATAAAAGCTTGCAAACAGGAAGAGAATGGGGTGCTGGGAGAGTCGCTACATTGGGTTGGGGAAACCTGCAATATTGGATTTCCCAATGGACCTTCCAAAACCAGTCTGATTTGGCATTTTCATTTGCTTGACCACAGCAATGTTTTACGGCTGGCTGATTGTTAGATAGCTGAACCTTCAGGACCATGAGATAGCAGGCAACAGGGAGGTGGGGAGATGGATCACAATGAATGCCAATGTTGCAAGAAAGATCCAAGTCTAGAGTAGTGAAGGATGCGCTGGCTGTGGAGTTGTGGGAGAATAGCTCAGAGGCCTTATGGAGAAGAATGGGTGCTTCTGGTAGCAAGATTAGTTAGAGAAGGTCACTCACACGTGTCTTATCTCCACTTAATCCAGAGGTGAGCATACGGAGGAGGATTATGATTATGATTGTTACATTTTTGCATCCACCTCATATACTGTAAATATGCTTTAACTTCTTTCCTCCTCATTTTCACTATCCATCTATTGCATTGCAGATAGGCAGAAACTAATCAATCCCTTTAGCTTGAAAGTGGATTGCCTTTAATTCACTTTGTCTCAGAATGCAAGTCACCCAATTAATTAAAAGATTGAGAATCAACTAGCACGATCTAAAGGAATCAAGTTAGAAACAAAATGAAATTAGAGATTTTGATTCCACTTTTTTTCTGCAGAGAATTTAAATCACAAACAGAATTTGCAGTGAATTTCACCACCACTAGTGGTCAGAAGTGCACTTTGAGATTATATGTATCCCAGTGCTCATGTTCCACACGTACAGATCTGACATGCTTCGATGCACTGTCTTTATCTTTCTTTTTGCTGCCAATATATACATGCAAATCTATCAGTTAATTTCATTTCAAATATTCTAATCTAAGAAACTCTGCAAAATGCCTAGTTTACTGTTTTTAAAAAATATATCTTCTCTCAATTATTTTACCTCCCTGTCTTTTCTACTCTCAGATTCTGAAATTACTCAGCAAGATTCCTTAATATGAATGTTCAGTGTGTTCATTTGAAGTGTGTCTTCTCTTGCGATTTTGGACATGTATTAAAACTTTGATTTTATGTGAATCCTCCTTAGCTGACTGTAGTACTAAGCAGACAGATACATGCCTTTCTACAGCAAAGAGAGTCTAAAGAGGCACAGATTCCTGTTCTGTAATCTCTTGCTGATTTTTCAGTTACATCTAAGTGGCTGCACAGCTCTGAATCAGAAGCTCATAGGTTCGAATTCCACTCCTAAGGCAGTGGCCATCACAAGTATTGCCCTTTCACTGATAGCAAACTGTTCCTCACTCACTGTCTTGGGGATAGATTTAAAAAATTTCATGGCATTATTTCAAAGAAGGACGGGGGTATCATCCCTGTGTAATTAATATAGATTACCTGGTATTTATCATAATGTTGTTTACCTTAATTATCTTGTCCTTACCTTACTATAAACTGGCTGCTGAATTTAATCCATTGAAGTGCATTCCAAATAAAGTAATGCACTGAATGCAAAATGTTACTAGAAAGCATGAGATTAGTGTGAAAAGCGCCAATTGGCTACTAAATTTTCTCTCAGATAGAAGCAGATGAAACAGCTCAGACATACAGAATACTTGGGATGATTGAGTTAGGAGCAGATCTGACCAAACCCAAAGGCAGAAGCTGCAGAGGTAGGTGTATAACTAATAAGAAAGGATGACAAAGGTTACAATGGTTAGTCAGGAATGTGTTACAGGCAGTTTACAGGGCTAACTGGTCTACTCCGGTTACACTACACAACAAAGATTGAGCATTCCAAAGACTTTTGGGTGTATCTATTGGATTTTGGGTTGCCGATCATGAAAATCAGCATGAAATTTACCTATCATGCACCATTTTTTCTAAAATGACCTATTTTTGTTGTTTCAATTTATTATTCAAGTCAATTAAAATGTTGCCCACAATATAAGCTGAAAAGTTTTCTGTCTTGTTCAAGCATGCCTAGGCATGCTTAGACAGATAGGTTTTAGAAAGACATCACGCATACACCGTTCTGTGCATTGTGTTTACATATTTTTCAGGCTGATGCACTTGCTCTACATGCACAGCATCTTTTGTATACTCATTGTAATAAAGTCATTGTATTTTCAGGAGTATTTGTGGTAGCAAAATGTTGCACTAATGATGCAACAGCCAGCCATGATATTTTCTGCTATATTTGTGGTGAGTATATGCTTAAATCTCAATGTTAGAGCATGACTCCTCTTATTAGTAAAGCCTACGAGCTCTATTATGGGTGTAAAATTGGCGACCAAGACAAAGCCTGGGCTCCTCACGCTTGTTGTGCAACATAGAAACATAGAAAACCTACAGCACAATACAGGCCCTTCGGCCCACAATATTGTGCCAAATATGTACTGTCAATCTTAGAGTTTGGTTCAGCGGTACTGGAAGTACCTGTCATCATTATCTCAATGATATGGCGAGAGCAGATGAGTCATGTGACAGACTGTTACTTCTGTCTGACCAGTGTGTCTGGTTCTCTACTAAAAACAAAAACTCCATTGAGTACACAATCTCCCTTCAGCCATGGGACTTATGCCACATGATGATAGTCTTTCAGGACTGAAGCCACCCGAAACTTTGAGTCTAGAGGAGGGAGATGAAGATGCCATGATACACGAGCCAGGAATGGAAAACAACACTGATACTGATACATATTTTGAACACTGTACATCAAGTGATCCTCAATTGATAAATCCAATCCGATTTGCAAGACTTGTGTTTGTCAAAGGCAAAAGTAGAATTACTGGGTTCAAAACTGCAAGGATGGAAGCTGCTGTCACCAGGCGCAAGAATTTCCTTGAAGGATTCTGATATTTGAAACAGTTATTTTCCAGAATAACTGATGCCATGATTAAGGAAGGTGCACAAGGTTGGTCCACAAATCAAATAGGTCATCAAGAGAGGCAATTCAAAGAACTTCTTTTGGAATGGGAGAAAATCACATGGAAGGCTTTCAAGGGTGCTGTTGAAAAATTTCCTGGCATCTACAGAGCACCAATCTCCGTGCAGCTGGTTGACAACATGCTTCACAACTACCATCACATTTTATTTTTATAGGTGTTTTTTTTTAACATTTTTAAGAAATATATAAAGTTTTAATATTTTTAATATCTTCAAGATACGTGAGAAACAGAATGCTTTGAGGACCACACACAAAATGCTGGAGGAACTCAGTAGGCCAACCAAAATCTATGGAAAAGAATTGCTTGGACTTCCAGCATCGGCAGATTTTCTCCTGTTTATGCTTTGTGAACATTGGGTAGAGTGCACCTAGAGACATCCACCATGATGACAAATATTTTGGTCATCATTCTACAGGAAGAATGTGATAGCTAAAGAGAGAGTGCCAAAGAGATTCAATGGGATGTTGCCTGGATTGGGTTGAATTTATATTCTCTGGAGTGTAAGAGGTTGAAGGGTGATCTTTATGTAGGTTTATAAAATAAGGGAAGACATAAATAATATCCAGAGTCAGCATCTGTTCCCAAAGGGAGGGAGCTTTTAGAACTGGAGGGTACAGGTTTAAGTTGAGAGGAGAAAAATTTAAATGAGATCTGAGCAGTCTGAGAGGAAGTTAAGCATCTGGAACAAGCTGTCAGAGAAGGTGCACTGACCATGTTTAATAGGCATTTGGACAGGCACTTGGGTATTAAAGGCATCGAAGTCAATGTGATTAGTGGACGTGGATGAGGTGGTATAATTCTACAATTCTATGATTCAGCAGTTCGGACTGCCAGTTAAATTGGAGGTATGATTTAGCAGGGTGTCAAAGTCTCTTCAATATTTTATCATTTGGGTTTATTCAGAGACAACTTTTGCCCCATTCCCACATAAGAACATGCGTCTCTATGTAGTGCCTCAACTCAGTTGATAGAGCCAATGGCTCTCATCACATTCCTAGTGGAGAAACCTTTGCAAGGTGAGTATTATCTTTTCTCATAGGTCAATGTCAAGTATGTATTTCACTACTAGCTGAAAATTCTTATCTCTGATTAATCTATAATAAACAAATATAAGATTGGCATTAGTTCAGTGATTTGGTTTTATCTCTCTCTTAAATGTTTAGGATGACAGGATAACTCCAGAAAGGTTCTACCATCATCTGAATCACCCAGAGCATTTTATCGTTTAATTTTTTCAATGAGTGGTGCAGATAATTCTGTTTGTCCTCCATTATACAAAGTACTTTTGTAATGTGAACAATGGAAAGCACAGCTTATAATTAAGTAATACAATTTGATGCTTTCATCTTTTAGTATTCAAAGCAAAATCTAGCCCAGACTACAAAGGTGAAACTCTCTTGTGTCTGTTGGTTAATATTCAACTTTGCATCTCAACTGAGTGCCCATTAAGAACAAACAACCACATGAATAATTTGAGTTGCAGGAAAATGCCACATTACTGGTCAAGTTCAACTGCATCTAATGGGCAATGCTATGAAGTCACACAAGGTGCTTAAAATTCCAACAGACTAATCTTTCTCACCTTGACAAGCACTAAATGTGATACTATTATACTATATTATACTCTTGACATCATCAGTGTATAATTTCAAAGCTAGGGATTTCAAGTATTTAGACAGTAAATAGTTTAACTTGATATTTACTATAAAATCAAGATTGCATAGGTGTAAGAAAATGATGATTCAAAGCACATCTCATTTTAGATAATTGCTTCTGCACTCTAATACTTAGACATGACTCTTAATCATTTTTAAAAATTTTCAAAGCATTAGAATTCTACGATAAATCAAATCAAGCACTGCGATTATCTGACTTTTTTTTAAATGGAAGAAACATATTCCACTTAAATATTCCTTTCCTACACCTTTTTCAACAAAAATTTGTAATTCTAATGAGGAAGATAATTTCTCTGTAGTACTAGGCTGGAATATTATCCTTTCAAAGTATAACACTTCTGTCAATCTTAGAAAGATCCTAGTCAATTTGAAGCGTACTAATTCTCCTCGGTGCACTACACAATATGCTACAGACAGCACAGAACAGGTGCGTGCTGTACAACTACTGGTCTACACTCTACTGATTTTAGCTGAGGTCCTTGGAGAATATAATGAGAAAAACACTGGTCATTTCCACAATCTTATTGTGGAAATTGCAGGCAAACACAAAATGAGCAGTGTCTGAAGCCTTGAGGTGTTGCCTTAGCAGGTTGAATAGCACATTGCATTGACTCAAATGTGAAGCACATGTACTTTGTAAGGCAGAAGTCATCTACCAAAGTGGAACCAAACAGCTCTCCGAATCTTTGGAACAAAATTTAAATAAAGCTTAAGTGTGACAAATAGCAACTTGAGAAATTTACCGTCAAACTAACAATGATTTTCCAGGAAGTACGACGCTTACTATTCTTCTAGTGGGTGTATATGATAGCCTGGCACAAAGGTGCCTCAGGCAAACTCCTGCAGCATACTGCAAGTTTACATTTTTGAGAAGTTGTACCATAGTTCCATTTGCTTCTTCTATGCTACTATGCCTGAGGACTGGAAAATAAGCATAAGGTAGGAGGTAAGCTTACTTAGTCAGAATAAGCATTTTCAAATAACTTTATCCATCAGTAACTGCTGTATCCTTGACATATGGGCCACACAACAGTAGCTACAGTGAGAATTGTCATTTTCCTTTTAGCTACTTTAGCAATCTTAAGCGTAGGGGAAATACTATCTAATCAACTATTATGAAGCAAGCAATGATAATTTGATGACCTATTGACATTCTAGTGATGTGAAAGTTTAGATATTCTGATAAAAAATGAAAGAAGATCCTAAGCATCTTCAGACATTTACAAGGTGTTAACTCATTATTCTCTTTCATTTTCATTTTTCTTTCCCTTCAGGTATGACACTTTTTTTTTGCATTTACACAGGTGGTTTCAAATTATTAATTTATTTTCATTAAGAAAAAGAAGGTAATTCTTTTGATTTTATGCACATCTGATTTTTTATCTATTATTTTCTTTGGCCCTCTGTGTTCATCATTGTATTATAAAGATGGACAATATTAATTAAGACATAGTTTTCCACAGCAATAATCAAGTTATCTCTACCGCTTGATTCTAAAATAGCTAAAGCACTTTGCATTTAGCCAAAATATAATTCAACCCCTGTCAACACTACAGTTCCAAATTTAATCCTGCAGTTTAGCAGACTCTCTTGCTTTTCTTATCCAGTCACAGGGACACAGAATACAAAAGCGGACTCTTTGGCCCA
The DNA here is from genome assembly GCF_048418815.1 of Hemitrygon akajei. NCBI lineage: Eukaryota > Metazoa > Chordata > Chondrichthyes > Myliobatiformes > Dasyatidae > Hemitrygon > Hemitrygon akajei. The sequence continues at coordinate 57,565,611 of NC_133128.1, forward strand.
TTAAGGTACCCAATTTTAAGCAACTTCTATTATAAATCATTTTTATCATTTCCATCAACACCCATACCTCCCTAGATTTTAACACGGAAGATGAAATTTACAGTGCCAAATTAATCTACCAATCTGCACATATGTGGAATATGTGAGGGAACTGGAGCACCTGGAAGAAACCCACGCATTGACAGGAAGAATGTGCCTCCTACACATAGACTACAGCAGAGATCAGGAAAAAATCCAAGTTGCTGGAACTGTGAGGCAGGAGCATCACCAGCTACATCAGTGTGCCACTGTGTGGTTTCGCACTACAAATCTGTTTACAGTAGTGAGATAAATTATACAAAGTGCTCCTAAGATACTTGATCTGTGTCTTCCTTGATACACTATGTATATATATTTTTTTAAGTATTTCAGCATACCATGCTCACCCATTCTATATCATTAACAAGCAGAGAACTAATGAGTCATTGTGGTCCCAAGTTTTATTATTAGACCGCACAATTGTCTATTTAATTGTCCTAAGCTTCAAACAATAATTTCTACCCTTTTGGAAATGGAAGTCTGAACTTGCCATTAAAATATAACCACAGGTAAAAGGAGTTGAATTTGGCATTTAAGTTTCAAAGGAGTTAAGGTTTTTCAGGTTAAGCTGTTGAAAGGAAAATGGGTCAAAGAAAAGTGTTTTCTTTGTGTGCCTTTATGGAGCAGTAGCTGCACTGCTCCTTTCACATCCCAGCAGGCATACTGCAAGGTCCAGCAATAAGTGTGCACTGACTGAAGATTTCAATCATTATCTCAGTTCCTATAGACAGATCATTTCCAAAGGATAATGACTGCTAGGTTCCAAATCAAAATCAATTTGTGTTTTACATTTTCTCGTCCAGTTTAGAAAAACTTTATTTGAAATGAGTAGGACCAAACAAGAAAATATTTTACACTTACAAAGAACTTGCCACATTTCTTTTGAAATATTCTGAAACACCCAACACCCAATGATGCACTTCAGATGTATAATTACTAATATAATACTGAAAATGAAGCTGGAATTTTGCTCACATAAATGCTCAAAAAACGGCAATGAGATAACTACAGATAACTATGCAATGTGGAATAAGCAATAAATATTGGATTTTCCTATACTTTCCTGTACATGAAAACATTAAAATGCCTGTGCTTTTGAATTGTTAAATGGAAATTTCAATTTCTAAATGAATAATAGAGGGAGAAGTATATTAATACAAATCACTTCAAAAAGCAATCAAGAGAAAATCTGCACATGTTGTAAATCCAAGCAACACACAGAAAATGCTGGAGGAACTCAGCAGGCCAGGCAGCATCTATGAAAAAGAGTACAGGCGACATTTCAGGCTGAAACCCTTCAGCAGGATCCTGCTTAGCCTGCTGATTTCCTTCAGCATTTTGTGTGTGTTACATCAAAAAGCAAAGTGCGTGCAAACAATGTTTGATATCTAGTCATCATAAATAATGAATGAATGTTGTGAAAGTGACAACTTAGGTGAATATCAACCAAACCAATCATTTACTTTGGCTTTCATATTCTAAATTCCACTACGCAAATTTGAGCTAGTTCTGATATCAGCACTAAATTTTTCCCTGGCAATAGTATATTTCATCATTGATGTCTGCCTTTGTTGAGAGGTATCTCCCATGATATGGGGAATTATTCTTGATCTCTAAGTCCTTGCCATGATTTTTTTTTTGCCTTTTCTTTCAGAGTAGTCTAGTAGAAGCAAGATAGTACAGCATCTTTGCTTTGTGGGTATTGATTATAACACCCAATATCTTGTGCATTTCAGTTGAATGAGTCAATATCTTGGAGCTCAGCTTCCAAAAATAGGGACAGGCAGAAGTGTCATTTGCACAGTGCTGAATGATGAATGAGATTCAGGAGACCTGGTTCTGGAATATAGCTGCCATGGATTGAACAGTTTCTCAAGTGTTCTGAAGACTAGCTGCAGTCATGAAAGAAGGTGGTTAGGTGTTCTATACAACAGTCCAGGAAGGAAGATTGAAAAGCACATTGATATTGCATTGCAACATTATTTGATACTTGTCTTTGCAGAGGTCAGCTCAGTTGTAGATCCCCAATGTTCAGCATTATGGGTTGCATGCGATTATCTACAGCCCACCTTACCAAATCACCCTCACATGCCTTCATTCCTCTGCTTCTAAATTCTTAAATCATAAGAAGGGTATGTTGTTTCTATCAGTGACTAAAATCCTTAGTCCCCTTGCCTTCTTCCAGCAGTCATTAAATTGAATTTCTGGCAAATTATCTGACAAAGCATTTGCATGATGTTTCACTCAGCTGATGTACTAATACATGAAAAGAAGTAAGAAGCCCTCCTTGGCCTGTAGCATCCAGACATCAGTTATCAATTCACACTTGAAGCAAGTTAGGGAACAAATCCTGTTTGAGCTGATTCAATACATAAACTGTATTCGGAGACTCCAATATGAGCTACATCAATAAAATATTTTGGCCAAGGTTGCAGAATTAACAGAATTCAGGAATGGTACTGTTAAATCAGAAGAATTAAAAAAAGAAAATATCAGAATACACTGCATTATACTGTATGGAAATGAATAACAAACAGAGTCAATAAGTTGTACGGGAAAAAAAGACCTTTCAGCCAACCACATGGCCATCAAGTATTATATATACAGATCCCATTTACCAGCAGTTTGTTCATAGCTTTCCATATCTTGACCATTCAAGTGTGCACCTGGATACTTCTCAGCTGTGAGAATCTCCCCCTCCATCATCCTCTCAGACAGTGCATTCCAATTTCTGAGGGTTAAGGCACTCTTCCTCAGCCTTCCTCTCAGCTTCCTACCTTTTTTCCTAAAACTAAGCCTTCCAGCTTTAGGTAGATCAGCTAGGAAAACTTTTCCAGCTTACCGATGTTATCCATGTCCCCCACAATTTGGTAAGCTTCTATCAGGTTCCGCTTGATCCTCCACCATTCCATGGGAATCAAATTCAGCTTATTCAGGCTCTCCTCATGACTCAAAAATAAATGGGTCCAACATGAATGCATCACGTGCAAGTATAGGCACACCTACACAATGCAGATAGTTTGTTGGATAAATCAGCTATACACTGGCTCAAAACTCATTGTCTGCCTCTGTATATTTTCATCTCTTGGCATTTTCTGAGTTAAGAACAAAGAATGTGTGCACAGGTTACAGACTTGGTACAGGGAGAGAAGATGAATGCTGATACCAGAGCACAATAAAAAGGCTTTGAACCTATGAGTGAAAGTAAAAGAACAGTAAAAGGGGTGGAAGTCTGCGACCAGGGATTAATCTTCTATCCCAATTGTAACATATGCACTAACGCACATATTCTTCACTCCTAATCTTGATAATTCTTATATAGAGTAGAACAAGGAAATGCAAATACCTGCTAGACTCTGTGCAGCAAGCAATGAATTATAATAATCTGGTAAACAGCAAAGGAGAAATAGCAATATGAGTTCTCAAATTGCATTCACTATAGGAGCATGAAATAGCATATGAGTTCTCAAATTGCATTCACTATAGGAGCATGAAAAGGTCCAATAACTGGTGACACTCATCGGGTTAAAACGCAAATATCTTTGTATGCAACCAGGTGTGAGTAAGTCTTTCAGTTTATCCCTAGTATGCACAGAGCAAATACCATAGTGGAAATTGATAGTGATGATTAGAATGCATCTCATAAAACAAGGCTATATCACAGTGAAAGTAGGCCATCCTGCGAACTGATTTTTAAAATATATGCTACGTTAACAAATCTGTTGATGCCAATGGATAACAACTATGTGATCACTTCAATCCTGAACTGTCAGAAATCATGACAAACAACTAATATGGAACTAGGAATCAAAAGCTAGATGAAACTGCCTTTTAATATTAAAGGACGTCTCATCACTGCAAATTCAATCTTTAGCCAGGGATCGTGTGACAGATCTGTCGATTGTAATCAATCATCAAATTCCGTTCTGCCTTAAACACATATCTCACATCTGAGATTATGTTCAAAACAATGTAGGTGGCATTGAGACATACTGAGGAACTTTGTCCAGTGATACGTAAAAATACAGCTGTAGATAACAGTCTAAATTGGTATCAAAGGTTGGAATTCTAAAGAAAAATCAAAATTGACACGGACAGCTGTTAAAGATGCAGTAGAAGCCATCCTTTACACAAACATCAAATAGCAAAATGTTTTACCTTAGAGAAAAAAAGGGGCATCAATCCTTAGCATGCAAGACTAATGCTAAAGTAGTGAATGAAAGCAATTCTAATGGTGTGATTCCATCCTGAAAGGGAAGGTTCACAACAAAGAGCAACAAGAGAATAAGTCTGCTTTGTATTGAAGTCGATGTGGACGTGGAGTTTATTTAGCATCTGAGCCAGTGGCAACAGCAGCAGAAGGCAGAACAAGTTCAAGGCAATAGTTAAATGGTCAGTGCTTCAACAAGAATGGAGTGCTCAATTGTGGCCAAGAAGGCTTTTTGAATTAAGCTAAGCCATGGGGTACTGTGCAGTTGGCTGCTTGAATTAATTAGTTCCACATGTTCCAGTGGCTTTCTGCTTGCCTTTGAACATAACTCTGCATATTATGTGAAAGGAGTGCATGCACATACATTAGAACTAAATGAACACTGGAATCAACACAACACAAAAACTGTGGATTAAGAAAAATTACTGGATTTATAGTATTGCACAACAATATCCAATTAGACTGTGTACATTATTGCAAAATTCAAATGCAAGTTATATTTCAAGCAAATCTATTTTCTATCACCCTTTGCACTAATTTTAAAACATTTCATTGGAAGTTGGTGCTGCTCCAGAAGTGAATTAATCACTCTTGGGAATTAATTGCGGCTTTCCGTTGGTTAGGGTTGACCGTGGATATTGTGTTCTAGCTATCTATATGTATTCAAGACAATACACAAGCCAGGACAGTGAGATATGTAAAGTAAGTAGCAGGCATCTCTCCACACAGCTGATGAATCCAGTGGAATAGCAGAGATCGATAGTTTGGCATCAGTGGCATCACAACAGTTGCAGATTAGTGTTGAGCTCACCGTAGGGACGTCGGATTTTTCTTTGGTGTTTACTCCTGGAGCCTTCCCCTTGAGTGAGTTTAGCTGGAAGGCAGCTAAGATCTGAGATCAGCAAACCATGGCTGATGATCCCCATCTTCCCAAAGCAACCAGGTTTAAGGCACCAGTAACCCACCTTTCCTCCCTTCTCCTGTCAGTTCAAATAGTTTTGCCGGGCTTAGTAGCTAAGCCACACATAAAGACCAGGAGTTGGACACGGTTGTAAAAGGCTATTTGAGGTGCACACCTTTGAGAGCATTTAAAAGTTAGTGGGAGTTTATCCCCACTACCCTCTTCAGCTATAACAACCTTAAGGAAACAATAGTTCCTAACAATTAAGGGGAGTTAATAGCAGGCAGGGAAACAATCCAGGGGTAGGCTTAAATTTGTTAGAGGGTACTTCTGTTTAAAAATTACCAAACTCAGCAGCTGAACATCAACAAAAATGGCATATACTTTTATATATTTTAAAGCCTTTTCCCATAATAAATTTCTATTCTTCACTGAATCAAAAGGAAAATGGATGGTATGTAAGCTGCTGGTTTCAGAGAAATAAGAGGGAGATGTGCAATTCTTTGAGACTGTGTGGACTTAATGAAGTAAGTTATGACTTATTATTTCTGATAAGCACACTTTCAGCTGCATTAATCAATTTGTGTCGAACTGGCACAGAGTCAGATGGTGTTGGCTCAGAGTCCACTCTGCATTGGGTGGCATGCAGAAGCTCACAAACAAAATCTTTTCTTTACAATTTGGTCTCACAACCAAAACAGCAGCACAAACAACTACATGGTAAATTTCTAAATTTTCATATACTTATGCACAAGACAAAGAAACCCAAGATACTAAATATTAAATCAGAAACCACAGATATTAGAATTAACGAAAAATGCTACACAATGTAACTGTAGAGTACTTTAAAAACTTCATAAAACAAAACCTTCTCAAGCATGACGTTTCTGATTGTTGTGTGTTTATAGCTGATACAACAGAACACATTATTTTCTCAGAAATACACAACAAATCTCACAACCATGCAGGTCTGAGGATATTAACTCCACAGATAATAAGAGTTACTAACAAGTAAGCCAAATGCCAAGTCATCCAGATTTTTGAATATCAGATACCAGAGTAATAGAACGTTGTTGTATTGTGTTGGCTGTTTAATCAATCCTCATGGTACAACTGACTGCCTTAAAGCTAAACATATTTACATCAAAATCATTTCTTCTTTAAGTCAGGAAGAGTTAATGTGCTAACTAAGCACCAGGAGGAAAATTGGGGCATCTGCATTCCGAGACAGTCTATCCCTGCTTTGGAATCGCTCCATGGTTTTGAGGTAACCAAAATATGTCAATTCCGGAACACAAGAGGCTCTGCAGAGGACAGAAATACGGGGCAACACACACAAAATGCTGGAGAAACTCAGCAGGTTAGGCAGCATCTACTAAATGAATAAATGGTTGATGTATTGGACTGAGGCCCTTCTTTAAGACTGGAAAGAAAGAGGGAAGACGCCAGAGGGAAGGAATGTCAATTCCTTCTTTCTGCTTTTAGTTGCACCATATAAGAGAACCATTATAACTTGCTTTTGACTGAGATTCCCACACATGTTCACAAATGAAGAAGATTAATGTCACCCACTTCAGATCCTTTTCTGCACTCCTGTTGAATGCTGTCCGTAGATGTTAAGGGATTGTTAAACCAAAGCAATCAACCTCCTTTACCCACTACTACTAAGAGAGCACTTACAACAAGAACTGGTATATATCAACCAATGTGGTGGGAAGGCAGCTGGAGGTCGAAATGCATTTTTGTTTCTGTTGCTTCTCAAATGTACTGTTATAAGTAGGATATTGAGGGATGGGAAAGCATTCAGAGAATATTTACAAGATTGATGGATAAAATATAAAGATTTACATACTATATCAGGAAAATCTGAATTCTTATTGAATCTGTGAATAGACTTGATTGTTCTTGTTTCTTCTAAGAGAAGAAGGCTAGGGGAAAATATAATGGGGATCTTTAAAATAATGAAGAGTTTTGGATGGATGAAGGGAGAATGTCTTGCCTTCAGGAAAAAAAGATCATAAGAAGAGGCCATCAAAATAAAATTGTCAACAACCTATCCAAAGAGGTAAACATGAGAAATTCATGGCCACATTGAAGCAACTGGTTTGGATATAGTTAAAGAGAAGATCAATAAAAATATGTGAAAGGAGAATGGTGATGCTGATTGATTTAGATATGGAACCACAGTAAAAGGCTTGAATGGAACAATAACACCAGCATTAACTATTTGGGTCAATTAACCTATTTCTGTTGTATATACCCTATGAATTGAAATTGTATGGCATGTTACCTACATAGTACAGCATTTCATCATTGAACAACAGTGAACAGTAAACTGTAATGAAACATCTTGAATTACAAACATTGCAAGATCAGTGAAATAATAATTAATATTTTTCTCATATAATAGTCAAATTCTATATGAGATTTGAGGCTTGATCATTCACAAGTATTTTCATGCGTAAGCAGTTTTTCATTTCATGTGGCATATCAGTCCACAAAATGGATTTTATTTCTTTCTTTTTAGACTTCTTATTTAGGTTCTGAAATTTAATGTTCTAAGATGCACATTGTAACAGGATGTCAGGATCGCTGTTCTGAGATGTTAATGTAGGGTTTAGAAATTGGCAAGAACAAGATTACAAAGTACATATATAAAGGATGCTGCTGCATATAAGTTTCTTATTGCACTTGTGCATATGATAAAAGACTTGAATTTGACTTTGAAGTCATTGATTATCCATAATAGTATAAGATGCGAGACATCATATTAGTCACAGTATTTATCTACCTTTTCTCATTTTTAATTGCATGCAAGTAAAGAGATGTATATAGCTGGCAGGTACTTAGAAATTTACATTTTATAGTAAACACAAGAGATTTTCAGCTGTTGGAAATCTTAAGCAACACACAAAAAATGCTTAAGGAACTCAGCAGGTGAGGCAACATTTATGAAGGGAAATAAACAGTTGACAGTTCAAGCTGAGATCCTTCAGGATTGGATATGTGTATTTGGTTAAGACAGCAACAAACAACATAGGAGTGGATGATGAAGAGGTTTTGAGATGTATTTAATATATCAGTAACATTTGAGTAATATTGTAAATATATTGCTTGATTAAGCATTATTTACTGTTTACATAATTCATTATATGTGTGTGTGTGTGTGTGTGTGTGTGTGTGTGTGTGTGGCATCCATTAGTCTCATGAGACCATGGATCTGCGCCCTCTCCAGGATGCAGGCCAGGGCAAGGTTGTATGGAAGACCAGCAGTTGCCCAAGTAGCGAGTCTCCCCTCTCCACGCCACTGATGTTGTCCAAGGCAAGGGCAAGGGCCGATACAGCTTGGTACCAGTGTCATCACAGGAGTTGCCAGAACGAGGTTGAAGGCAACGTCGGACTGCCTTAGCGTCTCCAGTTCCGGATTTGTCCTCAGGGTTTATTCCCGAAGCCTCTCCATGAGTTGCTATGGCCACAAGGCAGAGGAGGTTTGAAATCAGAGTTTTCCCTCTCTGATGGACTGCCTTCCCAGGCTGACGAAATCCATCTACCCCATAATGAATATATATATATATATATATATATATAATATATTTTATGTATATAGTACGTGAATGGTATATGTCATTACACCACCATGTCATATGTTTGCATCTTACTAAAGCAAAACTAAATGTACATGATATACCTGTGGCTCTCTTGCTTTTCTTTCAATTATTTTATGTTTTATAGTTACAAAACAAAACAGCAATGATGAGGAAGTTTTAAAATGAACGTGATACAACTACCTACCTAACCTGTTGAAGTGCAGTGACACAGTTCAGTTAAAAATAGTCCAGCATATTTCTCTTTGGAAAGTGGAGAAAGAGATGTTTGAGTTTTAAAAAAACACACTACATTTTTTTTTCTTAACCACAGAAGAGAGACAGTCATGTTAAAAAAGAGGCAGAAATGGATGATATTTGCAGAGTTATAAACAGAGAGTACCAAGCAATAATAATAATATTAATAATAAGTTTAAATAAAAGCAGAAATAGCTGGCTACATCAGAAATATGGATGCGTTTGTTTGCAGAACAGATAACTGGATTGTGTATACTAAGCAATTTGAGCAGTATTTTGAAGGAAATGTAATGAGTGAAAAGCGAGTGCCCGTGTTACTGAATACAATAGGTGAAAAGGGCACACAGCTTGCTTAGAAGATTAACTGCTCCAACAAACCAGACAAAATGAGCTTTGCTAATAATTCATACAGAAAGTAATACAGAAACATTTAGAATCAAAACTATTATCGATTGCTGAATACTTTAGGCTTCATAAGCAGGCTCGAAAGGAAGGGAGTCTACTTCAGCACACGTAACTGAATTGAAGAAATTATCCAAGCATTGCCAGTTCAGAGATAGGCTTAATGATGTACAGGGAGATCATTCTGTTTGTGGATTCTTATCAAAAAAAACATTCAAAAGTGTCTCCTAACTGAAGCACAATGACATTTAAAAGAGCAGTTGAAATTATTGCATCAATGGAAACTACAGCCAGAAATGCAAATGAGTTGAAGTCAGGAATGAAAGTGAGTGTGAGCAAAATTGCAATGTCTAATCAGAAATCTGCCTCGCTGAACAAATTGTGTTACCATTGTGGCAGGGTCTCACATGCACAAGACTAATGCAGGTTTAAAGGCAAAACTTGCAGAAAATGCAACCATGTAGGACACATCCAAAAAGCATGTTAGGCAGACAAAAATAAATAGACTACACAGAGGAATTAGAAGGTAAAAAGTCAAGTTGCAGTTTCAAAAGGAGCACTAATCTGACTGCTGTTGATGAAAAATCTGATAATGATGAGAGTGACATACGACTGGGTAGACTTGAAATTTATAATGTGTAAACTAACAATAGAAAAACATATGGCTTATATGAGAAGAATTCACTAAAATAGAATTGGACACAGACTCAGCTGTTTCAGTCATTCTACAAAATAAGTCTGAACAGTATTTCAAAGATACTGAACAGAAGCCTCCAGATATCTAACTAAGTACTTAACACTGAAGAAAAGATAACTCCTGTGGGAATAACATTTGTGAGAGTGAAATAAAATAACCAACAGGTCACATTGGGCTTGTACATAATAAAAACAGGAGGGCCAACATTGTGGGGACATGATTGGCTGAGGCACCTACAACTTGATTGGAGATCCATCCACCCTTTGCATGCCAGATACTCTATAACAGTGTCAACTGAAAATGAATTAAGAAAGATACTGGATGATGCCACAGCAGTGTTCAGGTATGGCACTGGAAAACTCAAACATATCAAGAGTAAGATAATGCTAAATGAAAATGCTGCACCCGTTTTACAAAGCCCATCGGGTTCCTTATGCCAGCTTTGATAAATTAGCCAATGAGCTCGATCGCATGGAGGCTAAAGGAATTCTTTCTAAGGTTGAGTGGAGCCCACAGGCAATGTTAATGGTCCCAGTAGCCAAGAAGAATGGATCTGCCAAAATCTGTGGTGACTTTAAGGTCACCATCAATCCAGCATTCTGAGGGAAACCTATCAGCAAAGTGGACTTAGCTGAGACTTGCCAACAGTTGGAGATAGAAGAAGAGTCTGAAATGTTTCTCACCATAAACACTCACAAAGAGTTTTAAAGCTAAGATGAGCTTAGGATGATGGCACCTAACGGTGACTCTTTTGCTTGCATCTTCAGAAACAGCACTATTTCTATCTATAATATCTCTTCTTTTCCTTTTCAGGGTTCTTATGAAGACCCTGACCTGGAGTTACACATTGACTTCAGTCCTTTGTGGGAATGGGACCCGCTCTCAGGGCATAGTGACCAGCCGTTTGTCGATATGCCAAGGACGTGGCCTAGAAGACTACTGCTCCTTCAGGGTGCTGGATTTTTGTGGCTCTGGAGGTGGGCAGATTTGAGGTTGGTGCCGCCGCAGAAAACTGGTGTGTTGTGGGAGACGGGATATCGTAAGCAGCGAGCTGGCTGCTGGCTGTGTGCCCAGAGACCCGAGTTCTTCAGGCACAGAGCTCGGAAAAACCATAAATCAGTGAGTTGTTTTGTTATGTCTCCCCTCTCGCGGTGAAAGGAGAACAACTCTTTTTCCCTTATTAGGGAGAGAGAGAGCCTGTGGTTTGTCGAATTACCGGGTGAATGAGCAGTCTTTGGAGTACTGCAAATCTGTGTCTTTACTGAGTCTTTGTTGCACGCTTGAGGAGTTGGTGGGGGGTGCTGACGCTTTTTTGCTGCTGGGGGGGTCATATGCAGCTTATGTGTGGGAGGGTGTAGCTGGGGGGCTTCGGGGTTCTGACATTTAACTGTCATTCATTCTTTGGGGCACTCCTTTGTTTTCATGGATGTTTTCAAAGAAAAAGAATTTCAGGATGTACGTATATTATATACATTGTTCTTGCATTAAATTGAACCTATTGAACCTATAATAGGCTTATTTTGTGGAGTAGCATCTGCACCTGCACTCTGGCGGAAAGATATGGACCAGGTGCCACAAGGTTGGCCAAGCACCCAGCGTTACCTGAATGACATCACTGCATCACTGTTACTGATGAACAAGATGAGGAATATATCCAAAATCTCAAGACCGTACTAAAAAGATGAGAAGATTATGGGTTCAGAGCATAAAGCAACAAGTGTGGATTCTTTGAACCAAGCATCTCTTACTGTGGTCACACTATGGATAAACAAGTGAGCTGAGCTCAAAAAGTGTCACAGTTGAAAGGCTCATTTTATTATCAAAGTATTTATGCAGCATACGATTCTGAGATTTGTCTTCTCCAGATAGCCATAAAATACAGAAAAAAATACAAGTAGTTGAAAGAAAAGACATCAATTCCCCTGTGTGAAAAGAAAAAAGAAACAAAAATTCACAAACTTCAAACTGCTTAATCCCTCCCTTGCACAAAAATGAACAGATTGCCCACACACAGCACAAAATCAACCCCAAACCCCCAGCACGTCAATCAGCAACAACAAAGAAAGGGCAAGAACATGAAAAAACTGAAAGAGACCAATATCAACTGCAGTTATTTTGAACTACAGTCCAATCTGTAAATCCCAGAATTTTAATAACATTGCCAAGAGCATCAGGGAGGGCATGTGCTCGAACCCACCAGCCTTTCTGTGGGAAGCGACACAAACCTAGTGCTCTCTCCAAGAAGAGTGAATCAAATCCTGCAGCCTGTCCGAGGAGAGTGGCCACTTGCTTTCCTCCACATTTACCTTGATGTTTCAAACATCCTCAATGTTTTAATCAGTGAGAAATGTGGTCGATCGTAGCCCCTCTCCCAGTCATTGAGCTTCTCCTCATAGTAGCTTGTGCTTGTGCTTCTTTTCTGGAGTTTTCTTGGGGACAGCAGAGCACTCGATCAGTATACAGACTGTAAGTCACAGGCTCAAACAGTTTCAAAAATAACATTAAGAAAAAAAGAATAAGTAGAAGATGTAGAAAGACTAAAATGATTGACTATCTGGAAGATGTCATCCAAGGAATCATTATTTGTTGGTGCCACCCTAATCTTGCAGCTCTTTTTAGGATTTGTCATTACTATAACAGGTTCATGCCAAATCTGGCTACTGAGTTCCACCTCTTGAACTCATCACTATAGATTGGGAAAAAAAAACAGGAAAAAAACATAGAAAACCTACAGCTCACTACAGGCCCTTCAGCCCTCAAAATTGTGCCGAACATCTCCCTACCTTAGAAATTACTAGGCTTACACATGGCCCTCTATTTCTCTAAGCTCCATGTACCTATCCAAAAGTCTCTTAAAAAGGCTTTTGGAGGTATTCATTAAGTACCTCTGCTTTTTCCTTCGGCTCCATACACACTTTCCCACTGTCACACTTGATGGGTCCTATTCTTTCACATCTTATCCTCTTGCTCTTCAAATACTTGTAGAATGCCTTGGGGTTTTCCTTAATCCTGCCCACCAAGGCCTTCTCATGGCCCCTTCTGGCTCTCCTAATTTCCTCTTCCTATTAGCCTTATAATCTTCTAGATATCTAACATTACCTAGCTCTCTGAACCTTTTGTAAGCTTTTCTTTTCTTCTTGACTAGATTTATTACAGCCTTTGTACACCACAGTTCCTGTACCCTACCCTAACTTCCCTGTCTCATTGGAATGTACCTATGCAGAACTCCACACAAATATCCCCTGAACATTTGCCCCATTTCTTCCATACTTTTCCCTGAGAACATCTGTTCCCAATTTAATCTTCCTCCTGCCTGATAGCTTCATAATTCCCCTTACTCCAATTAAACGCTTTTCTAACGTCTGTTCCTATCTCTCGCCAATGTTATTGTGAAGGAGGTAGAATTATGATCACTATCTCCAAGAGGCTCTCCCACTGAGAGCTCTGACACCTGACCAGGTTTGTTTCCCAATACCAGATCAAGTACAGTCTCTCCTCTTGTAGGCTTATATACATATTATGTCAAGAAACCTTCCTGAACACACCTAACAAACTCCACCCCATCTTAACCCCTTGCTCTAGGGAGATGCCAATTGATATTTGGGAAAATAAAATCTCCCATCAAGACAACTCTGTTATTATTACACCTTTCCAGGATCTGTTTCCCCATCTGCTCCTTGATATTCCTGTTACTATTGGGCGGCCCATCAAAAACACCCCGTAAAGTTATTGACCCCTTCCTGTTCCTAATCTCCACCCACAGAGACTTTGTAGAAATCCCTCCATTATGTCCACCTTTTCTGCAGCAGTGACACTATCTCTGATCAACAGTGCATCACACCCACCTCTTTTGCCTCCCTCCCTGTCCTTTCTGAAACATTTAATACCCGGCACTTGAAGTAACCATTCCTGTCCCTGAGCCATCCAAGTCTTTGTAATGGCCATCACATCATAGCTCCAAGTACTGATCCACACTCTAAGCTCATCTGCTTTGTTCACAATACTCCTTGTGTTAAAATAGACACATCTCAAACCATCCATCTGAGCGTGTCCCTTTTCTATCACCTGCCTATCCTCCCTCACACTCTGTCTCCAAGCTTTCTCTGTTTGTGAGCCAACCACCTCTTCCCCAATCTCTTCAGTTCGGTTCCCACCCCCCAGCAATTCTATTTTAAACTCTCCCCAGTAGCCTTAGCAAACCTCCCCACCAGGATATTGGTCCCCCTGGGATTCAAGTATAACCCGTCCTTTTTGTACAGGTCACACCTGCCCCAAAAGAGGTCCCAATGATCCAGAATGGCAACAGACAAAGCAGTATGAGGTGGTTTTCCTGAAGACAAAGGAAATGGTGATGTCAGACACTGTACCCACATATTATAATCCACGTCATCCAGTGAAACCTGCCTGAGGCACCTTGCTTTATGGTCTAGGTTCAGTCATGTCACACGATAGAGTGATGAAAATGAATACCTCAAACCCTTTGCATCACATTCCCTTATCACTGCAAAAAAAATTATTCACAGATTGAGAGCGAGACCTTTAATGTAGTTTTGGGTGTAAAGCGTTTCAGCCAGTACTCGTATGGGTGAGAGTTTACCCTCATTACTGATCATCAGCCATTGGTTTCCATTTTCAATCCACAGAAGTCTGTTCCACCAGCAGCAGCAACATGAATACAGAGATGAGCTCTGTTAGATGGACACAATTATAAGATCAAATTCAAAAGGACAACTAATCATGGAAATGCTGATGGAATGTCCCGTTTATCACTGGAAAAGGAAATACCTGAAAAAAATTACAAATGAGGATACTCCTCTTTACTTATTCTCCTGAATGCCAAACACACTTATTCCTATTATAACAGAGATGATCCAAAGGGAAAGCAGAGAAGATCCCACACTGTCTCAGGTCTACAAGGCAACGCAAAATGGCTAGAATGTGCAGCAGAAGTTACAGTTTCTCGATTTTTTCCAGTGCTAGAAAGGTGCCCAGAGCTGTCAGAACCACTTCCTGCAGTCCCAGAGTCAACTCCTACAACCACCATGGAGGAGGGCCCCGAGAACCTGATGTTAAAAATCTGATGTTCACTTCTACATATTGCATACATGAATTGAGATGCATACTATATAGAATTGGAGTTTACAACTAAGCAGGGAGAACTGTGGTGTATTTAACATTTCAATAATATCTGAGTCATATTTTAAATATAATCTTTGATTAAGCATTCTGTGTTGGTTTACATAATTCATTATGTTTTACATGTACAAAGTACGTGAATAGCATATGTCATTACACCACTATGTCATATGTGCGCACCTCACTAAAGAGTGTATGAGTTATCCCCAGCTCCCATGTTTTCCCCAATTAGTTCTATGTTTTGGAGTTACAAAACATAACAATTTTAACTGTAAATTATAATTCACCATTCTGTTGACATAAACTAAGATATGAACTTAGATATTACTTTTCCATTCAATTTACAAAATCTGAATTCATTTTTTCAGCTAATGAAGTGTATTTGAAGTGCAATTCACTATTCATCATCAAGAAGAGCAATCTATTTTATGGTGAGATTATATAAGACTTATCAGTAATTCTCCCCACATATTTGAAGAAATGTGAACAGAAGTGTTTCATTACTTTTAACACAACCTTGGGTGCCCGAAAATGATACTCAACTTCTTATTAAATTGCTGGAAACATATTGATTTCAATCCAGTCTCAAGCCTCCTAGGGATATCTAATGATCTGATGAATCAAGGACATGCACAAATGATAACTATTTGTTTGCTTGTAGTAATACTGAGACATGTTCTCATATACTGAAGGATGTTGAAAATATTTATAGTTTTTGCTTTATATTTCAAAATATTTGTCTACTGTACAGATCAGAAATTGACACTGTCAAATATCATTAATTATGATTTGAAAATTTTGGCTAATTGCTTACCCACTATTTTATTGTAACCAATGATTGCCATTCTTTTTCACTGCCATCAGGGCATTTCACATAAGTCTTTCTATACTTAAAATAATTACTACAAGATGTTATGCAAAATTAAAGAGCCCCTCCCCCTCAACCAGATGATATTTACCATAGCTGTGAGCTGCCTGCAACTCTCCCGCATTAACTTTTTACTTCATCTCTTGCTCTACGATATGTGCACCTTCACTGATAATTTTGCTTTTCCAATTCACTCACTTCCTGATTGTTTCTTAGATGATATAGAACATAACAGCACAGGACCAGATTGTTCATGGCCATCTGGTACTTTGTATTTCACAACTGCTGAGTAAGTACCATCATGTTTGATAGGAATAGAAGAAGCATTGCAACAAAATAACACTCTGCCATTGCCTAATATAAATTCAGCTACTTGCCAGCAGAGGTCACTGGATATTAATCAAGAATAGGAATCCAAGATGATTTTCATTTTTCACCATAGTCACTGACGATTGAGGGCTGACATTCTTGAAAAAAATAGATCTAAGATCTTCCAACTTAGGATAACTTTACAACTTGTATAATAATCAATTGCTTAACTATCCCAGAGTCACGGCATAGTTACAGAACAGTACTTCGTCTCTGAATGTTTTGCTGACCTCTTAACCTATTCCAAGACCATTCTAACACTTGCCTCCCAATTAGCCCTCCATTCTGCTTTCATCCAACCATCTCTTAAAGCCCCTAATGTATCTGCATCTACCACTACTGGCAGTGCATTGTATGCACTCACCACCCTTTATGTAAAAATATGCTATCTCTGACATCACCCATATACACCATAAATTATGTCCTCTCATATTTACTATTTCCACCCTGGGAAAAAGTCGCTGGCTGTCCACTTGATCTATGCCTCTTATCTTATACATCTCTATCAAGTCACTTGCCATCCTCCTTCACTCCAAAGAGAAATGTGCTAGCTTGTTCAGACTATCCTGAATAGTCACACTCTCTAATCCAGTAAATCTCCTCTGTACCCTCTCTAAAACTTCCACATATTTTCTATAATGAGGAGACCAGAAGTGAACACAATACTCCAAGTATAGTCTAAGCAGAGGTTTATAGAGCTGCAATATGACCTTGTGGCTCTTGAATTCAGTCCCTTAATTAAAGAAGGCCAAACTACCATATGCATTCCTTACCAGCCTATCTATTTGTGCCCTAACTTTGAGGGATCTATGGACATAGACTTCAAGATCCCACTATTAGTCTACAACAATTCTGTGCCATTTTCTATAGGATTAAGTTCATGTGGTGTTCTACATTTGACCAATGAGATAATTTTCTGTATGGAATCTTCATGGGATTATATCCCTCAGCAATATAACTGCACAGAAAAATGAGAGGAGATCATATAGAAACATATAAAATTATGAAAGGAATAGTTAAGATAGAGGCAGGAAAGTTTTCCACTGGTAGGTGAGACTAGAACTAGGGACACAGCCTCAAGATTCAGGGGAGTACATTTTGGACATAGATGAGGAGGAACTGCTTTTCTCAGAGTGGTGAATCTGTGGAATTCTCTGCCCAATGAAGCAGTGGAGGCTATCTCAGTAAATATATTTAAGTCAAGGTTGGATAGATTTTTGCATAGTGGGAGAATTAATTATGGGGAAAAGGCAGGTAGTTGAAGATGAGTCCATGGCCAGATCATCAATGATCTTATTGAATGGTGGAGCAGGCTGGACGAACCAGATGGCCGACTCCTGCTCCTATTTCTTATGCTCTTATGGCATAAGTTTCCCAAATTTCTCAGAGAAACAAATTATAAAATTAAGCAAACGGCCTGCTATACATTAATGTTGACACTTCCTGAACTGAAACCGAATAAGAAGTTACATCTGAAATTTTGTTCATTTATGAACTGGTAAAAGCTACCCTGTATAAGTTTACACAACAGAGGCCTTTCTTGTTTATTATTTAATTTAGTTGGTTCTATACATCTGGTATTAAAATGATTGTCAGGATAACATTTAAACTACGAGAACAACATTTCTTCAAATGTATGTAAAGACTCTGCTTTTGCTATGAGGTAATTAAATGATCATGTAACTGAAAATGCTGTTTACAGGACAGATCACCTGATTAAAAACCAGTTCCATTCTGCTCAAAGCACTTGCCAGATATAATTGCTGTCTGTAGTTCTACAGTAGTTTCAGTGATTCATTACTCTGGAAAAGAAATGGCAACCCCCCAGTGTTCTACATCTGGTGTGATTCTTTTAAGAGTTTCTCCACACTGATGCAGAAAAAAAACATTGAACAGATTTTTGTATAGGTGAATCAAACCTTTTGTTTAAGACTTAATTCTGCAATGTTCAAGCTAATCATGCAACTGTACAGGAAGCATGGGATACTGTGACATACTGCAAGTGCTTTGTGAATTATTTACTCCTATCAGATGCAATGTTATTTGACCCATTTGGCCTAAGGACAAGAAAAGCAGCTTTTTTTTTCTTTTTAACTCATTCTATTGATTTTCCAACACTGGTTGCCTGGTTTCCAGAACACACTGTAAACACCTCACATCATGACTGGCAGAGTCATGAGAATGTTAATAGTCAAAGCACAATTGCAATACACAGTTGGCATGTTGAAATCTAGTTCATGTTGCTTTTCAAGCCCTCAGAAATGTTAAGGTGTAAAACAGCAATAACTCTAGAAGTGTACACTTGTTAAGGATGTATCTAAAAATATTGATATGCTGGAAACCGCCTGCTGCATACTTTAAATCTGAATACTTCTCATTACCAGTTTACCCCAGGATTACCTCTAGATTTAAATGGGAGTTGAAAACACTCGTGATTACAATTCAAATCACTTATTACATTCATTATAAATGAGAATGCTCTCTTAAATCAAATACATTTGATAATGGAGGTCAATACAGTGTCTAAGGGCACAGTTACAGACAGCAATATGCACGTTCTGTAAATCTTTGCTAAGTCAACATTTTATGTAGATTCAGTAGTTCAACACCTCCATCAGTCACAGAACAGAAATGCTTTCACATAACTTAATGCATTTCACAGGTACAGCAAATAGACTAATAAAGCAGTATCTTAGAGACAATAATCACTTTAATTCTTGTTTCTACATGGACCTATGTCTCCATGTACAATTTATTTCAATGGGAATGCATCAAAGGAGAAGAGGTAGGTAATCGTGGACCATCAACATTTAAGAAGCAGAAGACAAAAATTAAGACATGCAACCATCTATAGTATGTTATGATGTTGGATAAAAATATAGATGCATTTATAAATAAGATACAAATATTTTTATAGTTTATATTTTGTCCATGGCCATGCATTTGCAATAGAAAAAGGATAATAGCTAGCATAAAAACAATGAAGGTGGTGAACGATATGTACAGAATTTGATTTAAAAAATGAAGAAAATCATCCCTTGTCTGAAGGCAGGCACAGGGGAGTCTGCAGTTTTAGGTAAGATCCCATTAATTTTGGGCTGAAATAACAAACCTATCTGGATAGAGCAATCAGAACAAAGCAATCTATAAAGTCAACTGGCTCTGGATATGCATGCTTACTAAAATAGAAAACAAGAAGACTGATGAAACAAGACTACACAGATATAGTACCATTTCACAGGAAATAGCTCAGGTAAGTATGTCAGAAAATTTTGCTGATAAATATTTTTTATTCATTGTTCTGCCAGACAAGGTCTTCCTAATCTTGCAAAGCTTGCTAAACATACCCATTCTCCAGCAGAACAGACATTCCATCTGCACCTTACAAATGCCAGACACCTCTAGCATGTTCAGAATCCTATGGGTTTCCAAGTAGAGCTGTCATAGAGAACCTATTTACACAATAAACATTATTTCCAGGCACTAAAACTGACACATTCAGTCTTAACATCAGAATGAATTGAACCACTGCTCTCTTGGGACTGTTCTCAATGACCCCTCTACACCAAGAATAAGAAAAATATTTTGACTATGTCATGTTGGCTTTGATGTTAAGAGAGAAAGAGGTGAAAGCCTGATCCATTTTGTAAATTGCTAAATGGACTAGTCAGGTGGGCAAAAAAAGAGGCTAATGGAATTTCAATTCAGGTGCCTGTAAAGAAATGCACTTTGAGGAGGACAAGCAAGGTGAACATAAATTGTTCAGATACAGAGATGTATCAAGAAATCTTGGATCTCCAAATGTTGCAAGATCAGGTGGTTGAAAAAGGGTTATTGGAAACATATCTTAATTAGACAAGATACTAAATATAAAAATTCAAGCAACTGCTAGAATTGCATAAATATGAGTTCAGTAACTGTGAGCATATTGAGGAAGGGTATTATAGTATTAGAAAGGGTGCAGAGAAATTTGCACCAAGATTTGTTAGCAAGATTGAATAGTTATAAATATGAGAACAGATCAGCAAGACTGGGGTTAGAATTATGGAATTAAAAATGAAAGAGAAGGTATGAGAGGGTCATAGGAATGAGGGAAAACAGAGGGGAGGTGGTACTGGAAGTTACAGTTGATGCTGTCAGGTTGGAGACTGCCAAGAGAAAATATGAGATGTTCCACCTTCAATCTGTTTCTCCTCTTTGTGGCAGTAGATGAAATCTTGGACAAATATGTCAGTGTGGGAATAGAAAATGGAATCAATATAGATTCTCCTTATTCCCTTCCCTTCTCACTACCTGCCAACACCTCCCTTTGGTTTCCTACCTCCTTCCCTTTATTCCATCAGGTTTCTACTTCTTCAACCCTTTACCTCTTCTACTTATACCTTCCACGCTTTTCACATTGTCTCATTCATACCTTCTCCCTCCTACCAGGACTCACCTACTTCCTGTCAGCATGTGTTTCTCCACTTCCCACTACCGTTTAATTCTGGCTTCTAATCCCTTCCTTTCCAGTCTTTATGAAGGGCAAAGTGTTTACTGTTTATTTCCCTCAATAGATGTTCCCCGACCTGCTGAGCTTCTCCAGCACTTCTTGTGTATTGCTCAAGATTTTCAGCATCTGCAGAATCTCCTGTATCTTAGAAATGTGGTCTGAGTGACTTTGACCAAAGAATGATTGTTGCTGCCAGAACAGGGTGTTTGAATACCTCAGAATCGGCTGATCTGGCATTTTCATGCACAACAGTTTCTAGAGTTTACAGAGAATGATGTGAAAAACAAAAACAAACCAGTGGCAGTTCTGTGGGCAAAAAAAATGTTCTGTTAATGAGAGAGGTCGGAGCAGAATGGCCAGGCTGGTTCAAACTGACAAGAAGGTGACAGTAATTCAAATAACCACGCATTACAACAGTGGTGGGCAAAAGAACTTTTCTGAAAATATAACATGTCAAACCTTGAAACACTTGAACTATACCAGCAGAAGGGACAAATAGATATTTGAAAGTTCAAGGAATTGAAGATTATCTCACACTATACAGAACAAATGAGGCCAGCATGGATCAGCCATGATCATGTTAAATAGCAAGGCAGATTTGAGGAGCCTTGTGATTTATTCCTGCTCCTATGTTGTTGTGTTCCTGTGTCTGCACAGCTGATTACTACAGGGCCTCATTAATCTGGTCAAATTCTTGAGGAAGCTATCCTTGGTGTCATACTTAAGATGACAATGAGAACTGCAGTTGGCAAAATGTTTTCAGGGTATTCCAGACCCTTGAGTTTTATTTAATTCATCACCCAGAATAAAAACATAATTGGCCATCAATGGATGACCAGTGACATCTGTGTGCAATTTAGCAGCAGTATTGATAGAAGCCATAATGCCCAAAGGACATTATCAAGGCTCAGAATTAAGTAGAGGGAGCATGATTATGGGATTTGTGCTTCATTGTAAGGAAGAAAATTGCTGTCTGCAGGAAAATAGCAAAGAACTGGTCAAATTTACAAAGAAGTAGCAAACAGAATGAACCTGAACTACCAAGTGATGATACATTTTAGGAGGTTAAATCGTAAGGAAATATAACAAATGGTATATTATTGTAAAGTATAGAGGAAAAGAGGCAACTGGGAGTTCATATCCATGCTTCTCTGAAAATAAGATGATAATTTGGTTAAGAAGACATGGAATATGAGAACAGAGAAATTGTGCTGGAAATGTGGAAAACATCAGATAGGGCTCACAATAAAAAAACTAGTTCGAATCGCCTTGTTAAAGAAAAGCTATTATTTGACTAAGGAATATTCTAGGAAGATTTAAGAGTCTGTTTAAGGAGAGAGTGAAGTAGACTGGACTCATTTTCCTTATTATAAAGGACTGTAAAGAAGATTAGACTGAATGTATAAAATTTCAGATTAGAGTTGATGCAAATAGCCTTTGCACCCAGCAGAAAAGTCAATAAACATTGTGCAAAGACATAAAATATTTCACCATAAGATTAGAAAGGCAAAGGAGTTCTCTTTTAGCAAAGAGCAGTGGGAGGTCTGAAACTCACTGTGGAGTATGGTGATAGAGGCATAAAATGTTATCATGTTCAGGAAGTATTCCCATATGCACTTGAAATTCTGTAACCTTCGGGGCTAAAATCCAAGAGCTGCAAAGCAGCTGTAGGCTGGATATCTCTTTTGTGAATGACATGGGCAGGTAGGGTCACAGAGCTCCCTCCTGAGCCAGAAATTTTTAAAGTTTAATGATGAGCATACCTGAAGTTTAAAACAATTGAATATCAAGGGAATGAAGTATCCAAAGCAGTGTATTTGAGGAACTAGGATGAGAAGAAGAATTTTGATAAAAACATTGCCATTGAGTGTGAGCTGTCAGGCTCCTGTACATTCTCCCCAAAGACAGCAATGAGAAGAGGGTATGTCCTTAAGACATGAGGGTCCTTAATGATTGATGTTGCCTTCTTGAGGCATCACCTCTTGAAGATGTCTTCGATGGTGGGGAGTATTGTGCTCATGATGGAGTTGGCTGAGTGTGCAACCGTCTGAAGCCTCTTTTGATTCTGTGCATTGAAGCCTCCTTACCAAACTGTGATACAAGCAGCCAATATGAAGCATCTATAGCAATTTGCAAGGGTCTTTGGTGTGCAAGAGGCATACCAAACCTCATCAACTCCTAAAGAAGTAAAGCTCTGGTGCGCCTTAAATGTGTGGCCCCAGGATAATTCCTCCAAGTTACTGACACCCAAGAACTTGGAGCAGTAAATAACACAAGGAAAAGTTTAGGACTTGCCAACCCTGGGGAAAATACTATCCTGTCCATTTTATTCCCACTTTTATAAACTTAAATGACATTACTTCTCATTCCCCTGCACTCCAACGAATAAATATCCAGCAAGGCTAACCTCTTCCTTTAACATAGGCCCTCTAATCCAAAAGGCATCCTTGTAACTCTCTTATGCATCCTCTTTAGCTTGACTACATCTTTCTTATAAATGAGTAACCAAAATTATACACAATACTCAAAGATGGTCTACATAACTGCAACATTATGACTCCTCTCTTAAATTCAATGCCCTGACTGATGTAGGCCAACATGCCGAATGCCTTCTTCACCACTCTGTCTACTTATACAGCCCTGTTCAGCATACTGTACATTTATACTCCCAAGTTCCTCTAGTGCACAACAATCATCAGTGTCCTGGCACTTACAGCATGGATTACTTCACTCTTATCTAAGCTGAAATCCATTTGCCATTCCTGAGTCCATCTTTGTAACTAATTAAGGCTATGAATAATCTTTTCTCAGGTTTCTAGCTGGGTACAATCATCAATTATAATCGATATTTCGTTGACAAACTCTGTCATCTTCTTCAAGAAAATGGCAGAGTTTGTCATCAGAACATCAGTTATAATCAATACCTATACCCAACAGGAAGCCCAAGAAGAGTTTATTTGATATATATGCCTGGATAACACTAGATCTTCAATCAAGATTAATTTGATTCCTTTCATTTGTTTCTTCATAAAGCTGAAGTCTGGCGAAAATCAGTCCTACCCCAATTAAAACCCCAGTAAAGAGGCACTAGCTGTTCCCACTTATTTTGATTAATAACCACCGGTGAGTATCATTCCTTATGTGAAGAGATGAGAGCATATGATGGAAATCCTAAATTAAGGTACAGAAAATGAAGTGGTATTAACTTTACTCAGTTCATGTATACAAAGTTTGCTTGAGTTCAGAGGCAGCCTAGGATTGATTGTAGGTGCTCATGTACTCAAAGATTTCTTTAAATGTTTGTTTATCAGTAGAAGAATAAAGATTATCAGAACAGTTATAAGGCAGATATATTAACTGAAATGGGAGGACAATCAAAAAAGCACCTATCACACAAATGATAGGTAGACATCTGAAAATTTACTCAAACTGTCAGAACTCCTCCAAGTTTAAAATAAATTTTATTACATCATCCAGAAATTCAAGAGAAGATCCCATATCTACTGAGGTATGATTGTAGCATTCAAATCTTGCCTAATTTTGCATGCATGTGTGCATCATCCCAGAGAAAATAATAAATTGCATGGGCTCTTTGGCCAATTTTCATTTTGAGTAATTACACTATTACAATGATCATTGGCTATCAGTGGGTTAACTGAATAAGCTCATATCAAAATATTCTAGTTGCAAGAATATTATTCATTGAGAAGTTCAGTTAAATACACTCCATTAAACTTACTAATTGCAATTACATATAAATTGCTGCATCAACAGCTTCTGAAAACTAAGATCAGGGTGAAGGTTTGGGAATGCGTATTTTATTGGTTTTCTGTTGAAGGCAACCATTTTAAATAATTTTAATTATATGGTCATTTCAGGAAAGCAGATTACTCTAAGCTACTAAAGAAGCAAATAGTCAATAGAAAATTTCAATTACAGAGTTTTGCAAAATCACAGTCAAATATCAAAACCACAGCTTTTGTCAATGGATTGTACTTCATAGATGTTCAATATATTTCTTAGCCACATTTCTTAACAATTAATTAATTATTGATTATATAGGTGTAATAATGTTACCTCTCATTCTGTGGAAACAGAATTCTGTGGAATTCTGATTAATTATCACACAAGCCTTTCAGTGATACAGTGAAAGAAAGTTGCAGTCAAAATATATTTTCAGGAGCTGGTCAATGACTTTGTTTTATAACCATATAACTATTTAACAATTACAGCACGGAAACAGGCCATCTCGGCCCTTCTAGTCCTTGCCAAATGCTTACTCTCACCTAGTCCCACCTACCTGCACTCAGCCTCTAATCCTCCATCCCTTTCCTGTCCATATACCTAACCAATCTTTTTTTAAATGACAATATTGAACCTGCCTCTACCACTTCTACTGGAAGCTCATTCCACACAGCTACCACTCTCTGAGTAAAGAAGTTCCCCCTCATGTTACCCCTAAACGTTTGCCTCCTAATTCCCAACTTATGTCCTCTTGTTTGAATCTCCCCTACTCTCAATGGAAAAAGCCTATCCACTTCAACTCTATCTATCCCCCTCATAATTTTAAATACCTCTATCAAGTCCCCCCTCAACCTTCTACGCTCCAAAGAATAAAGACCTAACTTGTTCAACCCTTCTCTGTAACTTAGGTGCGAAACCCAGGTAACATTCTAGTAAATCTCCTCTGTACTCTCACTATTTTGTTGACATCTTTCCTATAATTCAGTGACCAAAACTGTACACAATACTCCAAATTTGGCCCCACCAATGCCTTGTACAATTTTAACATTACATCCCAACTCCTATACTCAATACTCTGATTTATAAAGGCCAACATACCAAAAGCTTTCTTCACCACCCTATTCACATGAGATTCCACCTTCAGGGAACTATGCACCATTATTCCTAGATCACTCTGTTCTACTGCATTCCTCAATGTCCTACCATTTACCATGTATGTCCTATTTTGATTAGTCCTACCAAAATGTAGCACCTCACACTTATCAGCATTAAACTCCATCTGCCATCTTTCAGCCCACTCTTCTAACTGGCCTAAATCACTCTGCAAGTTTTGAAAACTTACTTCATTGTCCACAACACCACCTATCTTAGTATCATCTGCATACTTACTAATCTAATTTACCATCCCATCATCCAGATCATCAATGTATATGACAAACAACATTGGACCCAGTACAGATCCCTGAGGCATACCACTAGTCACCGGCCTCCAACCTGACAAACCACCACTACTCTCTGGCATCTCCCATCCAGCCACTGTTGAATCCATTTCACTACTTCAATATTAATACCTAACGATTGAACCTTCCTAACTAACCTTCCCTGTGGAACCTTGTCAAAGGCCTTACTGAAGTCAATATAGACAACATCCACTGCTTTACCCTCATCAACTTTCCTAGTAACCTTTTCAAAAAATTCAATAAAATTTGTCAAACATGACCTTCCACGCACAAATCCACGTTGACTGTTCCTAATCAGACCCTGTCTATCCAGGTAATTATATATACCATCTCTAAGAATACTAATACTTTCCAATAATTTACCCACCACTGACATCAAACTTACAGGCCGATAATTGCTAGGTTTACTCTTAGAACCCTTTTTAAACAATGGAACCACATGAGCAATATGCCAATCCTCCGGCACCATCCCCATCTCTAATGACATTTGAAATATTTCTGTCAGAGCCCCTGCTATTTCTACACTAACTTCCCTCAAGGTCCTAGGGAATATCCTGTCAGGATTCGGAGACTTATCCACTTTTATATTCTTTAAAAGCCCCAGTACTTCCTCTTCTTTAATCATCATAGTTTCCATAACTACTCTACTTGTTTCCCTTATCTTACACAATTCAATATCCTTCTCCTTAGTGAATACCGAAGAAAAGAAATTGTTCAAAATCTCCCCCATCTCTTTTGGCTCCACACATAGCTCTCCACTCTGATTCTCTAAGGGACCAATTTTATCCCTCACTATCCTTTTGCTATTAATATAACTGTAGAAACGCTTTGGATTTATTTTCACCTTACTTGCCAAAGCAACCTCATATAGAACCATAGAACTACAGCACAGTACAGGCCCTTCAGCCCTCCATGTTGTGCTGACCCATATAATCCTTTAAAAAAAGTACTAAACCCACACTACCCCATAACCCTCCATTTTTCTTTCATCCATGTGCCTGTTCAGGAGGCTCTTAAATACCCCTAATGTTTTAGCCTCCACCACCATCCCTGGCAAGTCATTCCAGGCACTCACAACCCTCTGTGTAAAAAACTTACCCCTGATGTCTCCCCTAAACTTCCTTCCCTTAATTTTGTACATATGCCCTCTGGTGTTTGCTATTGGTGCCCTGGGAAACAGGTACTGACTGTTCACCCTATCTATGCTTCTCATAATCTTGTAGACCTCTATCAAGTCCCCTCTCATTCTTCTACGCTCCAAAGAGAAAAGTCCCAGCTCTGCTAAATTTGCTTCATATGATTTGTCCTCCAAACCAGGCAACGCCCTGGTAAATCTCCTCAGCACTCTCTCCATAGCTTCCACATCTTTTCTATAATGAGGTGACCAGAATTGAACACAATACACTAAGTGCGGTCTCACCAGAGGTTTGTAGAGTTGCATCATGACCTCTCTACAGTTGAACTCAATCCCCCTGTTAATGAAGCCTAGCATCCCAAAGTGGGAAACTTTGTCACATGGTACGAGCAGAGTCATCTGCAACTTAATGTGAAAAAGACTATGGAGCTGGTGGCCATCAAACTTTACAACTCCTCCCTCGGAGTGTCAGACACCCTGAGCCATTAGGCTGATCCTGGACTTATTTCTACTTGGCATGATTAACTTATTATTTAAGTAGTTATGGTTTTATATTGCTATATTTCTTCACTATTCTTGGTTGGTGTGGCTGTAATGAAACCCAATTTCCCTCAGGATCAATAAAGTATGTCTGTCTGTCCATAGGTCTTCTTAACTACCCTATCAACCTGTGCAGCGACCTTGAGGGATGTATGGATTTGAACCCCAAAGTCTCTTTGTTCATCCACACTCTTAAGTAACTGACCATTAATCCCGTATTCAATCTTCTGGTTTGTCCTTCCAAAATGCATCACCTCACACTTGTCCAGATGGAACTCCATCTGTCATTTTTCTGCTCAACTCTACAGCCTGTCTATATTCTCTTGTAACCTTCGACAAGCTACAGCTCCATCCACAACTCCTCCAATCTTCGTGTCACCCGCAAACTTACTCACCCATCCTTCTGCCTCGACATCCAGGTCATTTATAAAAATCACAAATAGCAGGGGTCCCAGGACAGATCCCTGCAGCACTCCACCAGTCACCGACCTCCAGGCAGAATACTTTCCTTCCACTGCTACCCTCTGCTTTCTTTCTTTAAGCCAATTTTTTATCCAAACAGCCAAGGTTCCACTTATCCCATGCCTCATGACTTTCTGGATGAGTCTTTCATGAGGGACCTTGTCAAATGCTTTGCTAAAGTCGATGTAGACCACATCCACTGCCCTACCCTCATCAATTTCTTTTGTTACCTCTTTAAAAAACACAATCAGGCTCGTGAGGCACAATCTTCCCTTCACAAAGCCATGTTGACTATCTTCTTTTAGCTTTTCTAATTTCTTTCTTAAGATTCTTTTTACATTCTTTATATTCCTTGAGCACCTCATTTCCTCCATGCTGCCTATATTTATTGTAGATCTCTCTCTTTTTCCAAACCAAGTTTCCAATATCACTTGAAAACCATGGCTCTCTCAAACTTTTAACCTTTCCTTTCAACCTAACAGGAACATAAAGATTCTGTACCCTCAAAATGTTACCTTTAAATGGTAAAATTACTCTATTACATCCTTCCCATAAAACAAATTGTCCCAATCCATTCCTTCTAAATCCTTTCACATCTCCTCAAAGTTAGCCTTTCTCCAATCAAAAATCTCAACCCTGGGTCCAGACCTATCCTTCTCCATTGAAGCTAATGGCATTGTGATCACTGGACTTGAAGAGCTCCCCAGCACATACCTCCGTCACCTGACCTATCTCATTCCCTAAAAGGAGATCCAAAACTGCCCCTTCCCTAGTTGGTACCTCTATGTATTGCTACAAAAAACTATCCTGCACACATTTTACAAACTTCAAACCATCCAGCCCTTTTACAGAACGGGTTCCCAGTCTATGTGTGGAAAATTAAAATCTCCCACAATCACAACCTTGTGCTTACTACAAATATCTGCTATCTCCTTACAAATTAGCTCCTCCACTTCTCGCTCCCCATTAGGTGGTTTATAATACATTCCTGAAGTTTGAATACCGTCCCAACCACTCAACAGATGACGCCATTATCATCACCCTCCACCTGGCCCTAACCCACCTGGACAAAAATGACACATACATTCGGATGCTGTTCATAGACTTCAGTTCAGCATTCAACACAATCATTCCTCAGAATCTGATTGGAAAGCTGAGCCTACTGGGCCTGAACACCTCCCTCTGCAACTGGATCCTAGACTTCCTGACTGGGAGACCTCAGTCAGTCCAGATCAGAGGCAGCATCTCCAACACCATCACACTGAGCATGGGGGCCCCCCAGGGCTGCATCCTCAGTCCACTGCTGTTCACTCTGCTGACCCACAACTGTGCTGCAACACACAGCTCGAACCATATCATCAAGTTCGCCAATGGCACGACTGGTGGGTCTCATCAGCAAGAACCACAAGTCAGCTTACAGAGAGGAGGTGCAGCGGCTAACAGACTGGTGCAAAGCCAATAACCTGTCTCTGAATGTGAACAAAACAAAAGAGATGGTTGTTGACTTCAGGAAAGCATGGAGCGACCACTCCCCACTGAACATCGACAACTTCTCAGTAGAGATAGTTAAGAGCACCAAATTTCTTGGTGTTCACCTGGTGGAGAATCTCACCTGGTCCCTCAGCACCAGCTCCATAGCAAAGAAAGCCCAGCATCGTCTTTACTTTCTGCAAAGGCTGAGGAAAGTCCATCTCCCACCCCACAACAGAGGTTGTATTGAGAGCATCCTGAGCAGCTGCATCACAGCCTGGTTTGGAATTTGCACCAGCTCGGATGGCAAGACCCTGCAGTGGATAGTGAGGTCAGCTAAGAAGATCATCAGGGTCTCTCTTCCCACCATTACAGACAGTTACACTACACGCTGCATCCGCAAAGCAAACAGCATTATGAAGGACCCCACGCACCCCTCATACAAACTCTTCTCCCACCTGCCATCTGGGAAAAGGCACCAAAGCATTCGAGCTCTCACCACCAGACTATGTAACAGTTTCCTCTCCCAAGCTATCAGACTCCTTGATACTCAGAGCCTGGACTGACATCTTACTGCTCTATTGTCTTGTTTATTATTTATGGCAATGCCTGCACTGTTTTGTGCACTTTATGCAGTCCTGGGTAGATCTGTAGTCTAGTGTAGTTGTTTATCTTTCTCTGTGTTGTTTTATATGTAGTTCAGTCTAGTTCTTGTACTGTGTCATGTAACACCATGGTCCTGAAAAATGTTGTCTCATTTTTACTATGTACTGTACCAGCAGTTATGGTCGAAATGACAATAAAAGTGACTTGACTTGACTTGACTATAAGTGTTACTACACCTTTCCCATTCCTCAATTCCACCCAAATAGTCTCCCTAGATGAGCCCTCTAATCTATCCTGCCAAAGCACCGCTGTAATATTTTCTCTGACAAGCAATGCAATACCTTCCCTTCTTGCCCCTCCGACTCTATCACAGCTGAAGCAACAAAATCCAGGAATAATTAGTTACCAATCATACCCCTCCTGCAACCATGTTTCACTAATAGCTACAACATCATATTTCCAGGTATCAATCCATGCTCTAAGCTCATCCACCTTTCTTACAATGCTCTTAGCATTAAAATGAATGCATTTAAGAAATTCTCCACCTCTTACTCTCTGTTTATCCCTAATGGTGCAAACAACTTTATTATATTCTTTTTCTTTCTTCTCCCCTACATCTTCGGTCTGAGCGCTCCCCTTCTCTATCACCTGCCTATCCTCCCTCACACATTGTCTACAAGCTTTCTCTATTTGTGAACCAACCTCCTCTCTCCTAGTCTCTGCAATTTGATTCCCACCTCCCAACCATTCTAGTTTAAAGTCTCCCCAGTAGCCTTAGCAAATCTCCCCGCCAGGATATTGGTCCCCCTAGGATTCAAATGCAACCTGTCCTTTTTGTACAGGTCACACCTGCCCCAAAAGAGGTCCCGATGATCAAGAAACTTGAATCCCTGCCCCTTACTCTAATCCCTCAGCCACGCATTTATCCTCCACCTCATTCCATTCCTACTCTCACTGTCGCATGGCGCAGGCAGTAATCCCGAGATTACTACCTTTGCGGTCCTTCTTCTCAACTGCCTTCCTAACTCCCTATATTCTCCTTTCAGGACCTCTTCCCTTTTCCTACCTATGTCATTGGTACCTATATGTACCACAACCTCTGGCTCCTCACCCTCCCACTTCAGGATATCTTGGATGCGATCAGAAACATCCTGAACCCTGGCACCAGGGAGGCAAACTACCATCCAGGTCTCCTGACTGCATCCACAGAATCGCCTATCTGACCCCCTAACTATCGAGTCCCCTATCACTACTGCCTTCCTCTTCCTTTCCCTACATTTCTGAACCACAGGGCCAGACTCTGTGCCAGAGACATGGCCACTGTTGCTTCCCCCAGGTAGGCTGTTCCCCCCAATAGTACTCACACAGGAGTACTTATTGTCAAGGGGTACAGCCACTGGGGTACTCTCTAGTACCTGACTCTTCCCCTTCCCTCTCCTAACCGTGACCCACTTGTCTGCCTCCTGTGGCCCTGGTGTGACCACCTACCTGTAACTCCTCTCTATCAACTCCTCACTCTCCCTGACCAGACGAAGGTCATCGAGCTGCAGCTCCAGTTCCCTAACACGGTCCCTTAGGAGCTGCAGCTCAGCGCATCTGGCACAGATATGGACATCCGGGAGGCTAGGAGACTCCAGGACCTCCCACATCCAACACCGAGAACAGCAACCTGCCCTCACACTCATAATTTCCCCCTTTCCTCAAATAACAGGAAAAATTGAAAACTAAACCTACCTTGCCTCGCCCTTTTCTGCCTAAGCCCGTTGAGCCAAAGCCCTTAAGCCCTCACTTTGCTCCTGGCTCTCTTCGCTGCCCGTAAAATGACACTGCCCTCTGTATAAGGCTGTGTTCCTTTAAAATCTTCCGCGCTTCACTGCCTGATGTCACACGCCTGCGCAGTCCCACCTCTCTTAACCCCGATGAAAAGAAAAAATCAAAATGGCTCCCGCAGCACTCCTGTTCTGATTCTCAGACTTCCTTCTCCAAATTAAACCCGAATCAGGATTTCCGTCCTTTTAAATCTTCTGCACTTCATTGCCTGATGTCACACGCCTGCGCAGTCCCGCCTCTCTTAACCCTGATGAGAAGAAAAATCTAAATGTCTCCTGCAGCACTCCTGTTCCGATTCTCAGACGTCCTCAGTAGAATTGCCTATGTGGCATTTGGGAATAGGCTGGCAATAAGAGAAAAGTTCTTTTGCAATATTTCTCTTAACAATCAAGTCTTCAGTTGCATCAGGCTTGATAGCATATAACTGTGATGCTGCTAGGTTTGCTCTCCATAAGTTTCTGAAATCAAATGAAGATCTTAAACCCTATTTGATATAGATTGCTATGTCACCCTCACTAAATGAAGGTTATACTGTAACCAGCTATTCTTCAAAGGCTAGATCACTTGCCTGTTTACTCTCCATGGTGGCTTTAACTGCCAATACCTGCTATTTGAATGGTGCCCCCACAACCCACCAAGGAGGAGATACTTGCAGCTAATAACATAGTTTAAATGCAGTTCATTTATCTTTAGTGCTACATGTTTAATTTAAGATAAAATTCTTAAAACATTTAAAACTGAAGATGAGTTCTTGTTTACAACAGGAGGGTGAACAAAGAAAACTGGTTTGTTGCCCATGGAGAAGTTAAAATATGGAAGAAAATATTGAATCTGAATGGGTCAAAGACAGTGGAAGTAGACTATCCAATTGTTTTTTGTTCTTGCCATGAGGTTGAAGGAATAGAGGCTGCTATTTTGTGAAGCTGCTCTACACCTCGATTTTGTGAACCAGTTTTGCTTGGCTGGAACAGTGTTTTAAAGTAGACACAATGATGCTGCATGTAATCTGCTACACCAAGGATTGTTTCCAAATAAGAAGTTACTTATGAGGTGTTCTTTGGTTAGATATAACATGCAGGTTTGCGAATGGCAGGGTCTAAGTCTTCCCTGAGTGATTCCATCTGTTTACTAGTTTGGTAACTGATTTAGAACAATGACCCATAAATACCAATTGTCTTGTCACTTACAAAAGAGGGCAGTAAATGGATGCTGGCTTGGACCAGAGCCAATAAGAATGTGTTATAGGCCATCAGTTGACCCATTGCCAACAACACTGAAATGCAACACTTGAACTTCTAAGGAATGAAAACAAAGGCTGAGGCTTCAAATACAAAATAGCAATAACTCTGAAGAATAATCACCTCAAGGAAGAACCCCCGTGCCAAGGACTGGGAGAAGAAAGATCAATGGCCAACGGTCTGAGTGAGTGTTGGTACAAAGGGAATAGTAGAATTCATGTTTTAAGTTGCTGGCCTGGGATCTACATAGTCACATTGTTGTTTGTGCTGTTACGTACCCCGTAACTGGATCACTTACCAGCAAAGATAGAGAGGTCTGTTGAAGTCTGATGGTACTATTTTTAACAGTATTTATTGATAAAAATACACAAAAATAATATCAATGCAAACATACAGATAATATACGTCGTCAATACTAAATCTAAAAGCGTGGGTATAATAATACTCAATAAGAAATAGCTCTATCATTGTCTGGGGATAATGTATTGTCCAATGGAAATATAAAAGTCACTTTAGTTCATTCAAGCTGCAGGCTGCAGCCTTTGGTTGGAGTCAAGAGAGAGATTTTAAAACTTGCCCATTCCTTTTATGATGTCAATCCTTCGAGAGTCGTTGGGGCTGATTTCTCCTTTGTGTTAGCTAAAGCCGTTCTTCCGTGGTAAGGCCCACCAATTCCGAGGCAAATGGAAAAGGACGCACGTGGGCTTTCCACCGGCTTTCGCTATTACGCTGTTACAGGAGTTCTAGCGTTTCTTCTGGTGTGTCTGAAGGGGCCGTTCCCCAGACCCTCTTTTATCCCCACTCATGGGGTCTCAGATGTCAATCAGGGTGGAATGATGCCATCCCCCAACCAGCCCACGTTGCCTGAGGGCTTCCACAAAGTACAGTACTCAATACACAATTCTGTCTCCAAGAGACAATGGCCTTTTCCGTGGCTTTGTATCGCTGAGGGCCAGGACATTCCAAACATCTCTCTCTCATTTCCTGGGTCTCCTGACCTGAATTAGTAACGATCTTGCGATTCTCAAAAAGGAGGGGGGGCACAGGCGTAACAGTGCAGAGACAATAAAGCGCAAGCTTCGATCAGTTAAGAATTGCATAGTGAATTTCCTAACCTAGTTCCATTAATCAATTGTCAACAGGTTGGAGTCTTAACTTATTCAAAATTAACTCTTTGAACTCTAGAGGTTTTAGTTGCTGTTTTAGAAAACTGAGCTTGGCAAAAAAAAGCTCCCGCACCCACCCCCCCCCCCGCCCCCAACTCCTGAGATAGTGAATATCAATCACACAACAATGGGTAAGACTGTGTCCAAAGGGGAAATGTTGACATTCAGCTGGTAGCAATTGCCACTAATACATATTCTGGAGCATTTGTCAGGCTCTTATTAAGGACACACTGATCACCGTGTTGACTGCTCCTTGGACCTGCAATTATTCCAGGTCCCAATTTTTCCCATTCTTAACACCACACAACAACGCTGCTCCATTTTATCCACACAGCCTCACCCCACACTCACGCTGGCATGATCCTTTTAACATGTTGTAGCCTTAATATCCATATTTATCAGCCTATCCTGACCCCTACCTCACACACACCTTCAGCTCTTCCCTCTTCCCACTTCTCATATATCCCACCACCCCCCTAAATACCATAGCATTGAAGGTCCTCATATTTATTGAGCAGAGTAATTTGAATTTTAGCTGGTCATCCTTAAAAGAAAGCAATGGAGGTCATATCTGACTTCCATTTATAATGAGAAACTCAGTATCATGTTGAATAGTGGAACACCAAAGTTCGAAGCAGAGTAATTGAGAATTGGACACCACTTTCATCTGAATGGGTAATTGATTTTGATTTTAAAAAGAAACTGCAAATAACGTGTTTGTTATTTACTAAATGATTTTAACAAATTCAAGCAGTTGGATATATTTTAAGTACAATTATTTTTTAAATTGAATTGATAATTATTTTTAAAAATCCTTTAAAAGTGTTTCCATACATCCTTGACATTTTTGACATTTAAAATCAGCTTAAAGGCATTTGCAACAATGGGTTGTCAAAAAGCAATGAGGTTAAGCTAAGGTGAGGCCTCTAGATAAGCCATCTCAGACCTTGTTACTACTTGCCAATGACTCCACTTGACCAGATGACTATGCATCCCCATATCCACTGCATCTGTAGAATCTTGCATCTTAACAGTAGCCACAAGAATGTACAACCCATAGGTTTATGTGTGACAGTTTAGAATGAACACAATTTGGCCCAAATTTAAAAAGAGATTTTGCATTAAACTTCTTCCCTTGCCCCATTTCAGTAAAATATCTAGGTGAACTTTGATTACAAGAAAGCTTTATAATACCTTTATCGAACTCCACACAAGTATCCTCTGAATATTTGCCACATTTCTTCTGTACTTTTCCCTGAGAACATCTGTTTCCAAGTTAAGCCTCCAATTTCCTGCCTGATAGCCTCATAATTCCCCTTACTCCAATTAAACACTTTTCTAAGTTGTCTGTTCCTATCTCTCTCCAATACTATTGTAAAGGAGATAGAATTATGATCACTATCTCCAAAATGCTCTCCCACTAAGAGATTTTACACCTGACCAGGTTCATTTCCCAATACCAAATCAAGTACAGCCTCTCCTCTTGTAGGCTTATCTCATATAGTGTCAGGAATCCTTCCTGAACACACCTAACAAACTCCATCCCATCTAAACCCCTCACTCTAGGGAGATGCCAATCAATATTTGGGAAATTCTAATCTCCCTTGACGACAACTCTATTATTATTACAATTTTTCAGGATCTGTTTTGCTATCTGCTCCTCGATATCCCCGTTAATATTGGATAGCTATAAAAAACACCCAGTAAAGTTACTGACTCCTTCCTGTTCCTAACCTCCACCCACAGAGACTCCACAGACTATCCCTCCATGGCGTCCATCTTTTCTGCAGCTGTGACACTATCTCTGATCAACAGTGGGATGCCCCCACCTCCTTTGCCTCCCTCCCTGTCCTTTCTGAAACATCTAAAACCTGGCACTTGAAGTAACCATTCCTATCCCTGAGCCATCCAAGTCTCTGTAATGGCCACCACATCATATCTCCAAGTACTGATCCACACTCTAAGCTCATCTGCTTTGTTCACAACACTCCTTGCGTTAAAATAGACACATCTCAAACCTTCGGTCTGAGCGCATCCGTTCTCTATCACCTGCCTATCCTCCCTCTCGCACTGTCTACTTTCTCTATTTGTGAGCCAAGCTCCTCTTCCCCAGTCTCTTCAGTTCTGTTCCCACCCCACAACAAATCTAGTTTAAACTCTCCCCAGTAGACTTAGTTTTAGTTCTCCACTTGTGTATAGTTTTTTTTTTTCCATTGCAAGTAGAGGGAGCATAAATAATTAGCAACTTGTGCACCAGCTGCTTAATGTAGATGATGACTTCATTCATCCCATTGCACGTGACAATTGTAATGGGTGCTGCAATCGCAATGGATGAGGAAAGAAGACTTCTACAAACCATTGTTTATATGCCTTCTTTTGCTCTTCATCCCAATGTCAGGGTTCCCACTTATGTTCTAATCTGTGAAGGGGAGTTAAACGTGGCTGAAAGTATGAAATTCTGAAGCATTTGATACAAAGGAGTGAAGCTCAGTGATGTTAGTCAGTTTTCTTGCATACAGCATAGTAACCACCTGTTCCTGGACTGGTATCTGCCTGATCGAGTTGATTCTAAGATGACTCTGAGCTGCATAGATTCATATCTGAATCATAAAAACCTTGAAAGTCCCTTGTAACACTTTAAACATGACTTAAAAGATCCGCCAGATTTGAGGATTCAGCTTCGAGCTCACAACCCTGACTGGTCAAACAGCAATGAAGAATCCTTCTTTATCTGAGTGCAACGGTATTCCTAACTCTCCACCTGGGACTTGCATGACTGATACTGTGGAGACTGAGAGGAAGCTGCTGACGTGATGATGGAAGTCTGAACATTGGCAGAGCTGAAGGACCTTCATTGTTGCCCTAAACACCAGTGGTGTAATGGGCAGTAAGGGAAAAAAAAAAGATCCTGGTGGCTGATAACCTCATATGGTTGCTTGTCCTGACCTGAAATGTCAACTGTCCATAGATGCTGCCTGGCCCACTGAGTTCCTCTGGCATTTTGTGCATTGCTCTGGATTTCCAGAATAGGTTTCTTGTGCCTCCATAAAACCCATTGTGCATGTCCATTGTCTGGTAGCGAAGTTCATATGCACAGTATCCGTTTATAATTCTGGATCAGTATGGAGACCCCACCAATTCTTAGATTCTGTTCATCAACAATTGTTCTGTTTAGAATAAAAACAGAGAATGCTGGAAATATTCAGCAGGTTAGGTTGCATCCATGGAAAGAGAAATAGTTCAACTGTTGTAATGAAGAGTCCTGTGCCTCAGCTGTTAACTTAATCTTTGCATGTATGCTGCCTGACCTGCTGAATATTTTTAGCATTTTCTATTTTCATTTGAGATTTTCGGCATCTGTAGTTTATATATTTGCAATGTTCTGTTTAGGGTTACATTGTAGTCCCACATAGTTTCCATCTGCAAGTGGAGTGAGTTTTCCCATTCATACCTTTGAACCTTCAGCGTTCTCTCATTTTGTTCCTACTTGCATAAATTCACTTCCTGTAGTTAAGGCCACAGGGAATAGATGCCAACAGTGAAAATTATGGCATGCAAACTCATGTGAACAGCTCCCCAGGTTTTTAGCAGTTTTGTTCATCTCCAGAACATTTCTGCATGTTCCATATACTAAATGTAGCATACCTTTCTCTGCTAAATTGTAAATGTGTGCCTATTCCACACATTTTTAAGTCCAATATTATTCCCCTCACAGTTAACTTTGATTTCCTATTCTGTGTCATTTATTTTGAGCCCTGTGCACCACATCCAA
This sequence comes from Hemitrygon akajei, assembly GCF_048418815.1. Classification (NCBI taxonomy): domain Eukaryota; kingdom Metazoa; phylum Chordata; class Chondrichthyes; order Myliobatiformes; family Dasyatidae; genus Hemitrygon; species Hemitrygon akajei. The sequence goes on from NC_133128.1 coordinate 57,604,029, forward strand.
GTCACGTACATGAGAATGGTTGTAAAGGATTTTTTTTTGTGCCTGGGGACATGGGGGTTTGATGTTTTTATTTGAATGGATTGGTTCCATGGTTCTTTGTTTTTGAATTTTTGAATTTGAAGAAATGGATGTTCTGAAATGTGAACACCTTATTCGTAACATTAATAGCACGGTTGTCTCAGAGAAATGCATGTTTTGAAAAGGTAATTAGGCTGAATCTAGAAACTTCAGGCTGTGTAATTCACCCCCAATTATTCAAAAGATACATAAGATTAGCAGTGATAGCCTGTATGATTACTTAGTTGATAAAAAGGACTCAATTACAAAGCCCAGTAATGCACCAGGAAAATATGGTTACACTATTCAAATGTGATAACAGCTTTTGGAGAAGTCAGCAATATAATTATGAAGTGGAACACGAGTACCTTTCTCTACTTATGTTCCAAGAGGAGTGCCAATTCTAATGATATGGAGTATTACTTTGATCATGTGACATACTTTGCAATGCTATTTAAGTGTATTTGGGGGGTGAAAGCAGGTGATGGGGCTAAGAGGAAAAATTGATCATCCATGGTGAAATGGCGGAGCAGACTCAATGGGCCAGATCTCCTAGTTTTGCTCGTATATGATATGATCACATGGTCTTAAGTCCTCACCAGAAAAGCAACTCGCAAAAGCATATATATTTTTTAAATCTTTGGCTTGATAGTGATGCCAAAACACAATTTATAAATCAAAGAGTAAAGATATAAGTACATCTTTTAAACTTAACCTGCTTCCTATGGTATTGACTGTAATGAGCACAACTCACAAAAATACATTGACTCAAATTATTTCACGCCAGACTGCACAAGTTGTTCACATTTTTACATACATTAGAAATAATAAATGAAAAAATAAGTCAAAGTTAAGTCAATAGCTCCCACTTCTCATCTTTGAAAGCCAGCCTTTGGGACATGAGTCTCAATGCACAAGATTTGTCTGGCTGCCAAAACTGATCATGTTATACAACAACATACATTAAGTGTTGACAGGAATTTTCTTTCTCTCTTGGTTACATTACATTCCCCCTTCCTCTTTATTTTGTTGTACTCTCTCTCTGGCTTTCTTTCTCTTCAGTGTACACTGGCCTTACAGTCACTCCCCCATCTGTGCACCTCTCTTCCTGTCTCACCTTGAATGTGTTGTTATCCTTCTAACTCAAGTTTGTATTTTATTCCAAAATTCAATAAAAGTGTGGTATAGATCATTAATTAAGACAGAAATTGCTGTAAAGATTTAGGAGGTCTGGCATCATCCATGATAAGAGAAAGATTAATTTCAGCTGGAAAGATTAATTATCACTTTTTTCAAAGCTCTGAGCAGCTGAAAATTTTCCTAAGTTCCTGTTTTTATTCTGCTTCTTTCACTTCGGTCACCAAATTTGTGAATTCCTTTTTTCTCTTGTCATTCTCCATTGCATTTATTATACTTTCTCTTGCTTCCTGTCCTTCTCAAAATGTGTAGGGGCTGTTTTGCACTCATTCCTATTCTCCTCCCCATCCGTTTGTGTTTTTCCCCTTTCAATTGTTCAATCAGGACTCATGGAGTTTTTATGCAATTTTCATTTATCCCAATTCTGAATTACTCATAACTGGCCAGGGAGCACAGCTTTCAAAGTAATGGGCAGGGTGTCCTTTCGGCCTCTTATTGCAAGCTAATATGCACAGAGTTAGGGTATATGTGTTAACAGTGTCTAAATACTCTGCTTCTCTTGAGCCTACAGAATTAAAAAAGATGAGGAATCCTACACAAGATGATTCCCTGCAAGACAGAAATGTGTAAAATAGTTGCCGTATTGTTAATCTGTTACAGCAGGTTGAGAATTAATTGTATGCCTGTAGGCAGAAGAGTGTTGACAATGGATCTGGATATGCTTGAAGACTTGTTAAAGGAAGAACTAGCTTCATTACCAGCAGCCCTTTTCTCCCCAATGAAGAGTGCAATAGGTTGCCAGCTCATGTGACCCATACAGATAATGCCGCATTGCTGAAATGATAACTGGACATCTCTGGCTGCAGCAGAGATTGCTACATAAACAAAGATGAGATACATTGTGTGAAAACTCAGGGACCATGCAATCTACTGCACTAGTAGAATATTTCCCATGCCTTCCCTCATGGCAAAGACTGCAAACTGTAATGTGCAAGACTTTATGGTGGTAGGAAAATACATCATTTTATTTGCTAAATTGAACTTCATACTTGTAAATGTAACAGAAATATGATAAACTTGTGCATTAAAGGAGTGCCAAATATCCAACATGGAGAACAAGATGTATTTGTACATTACAGCTTGTCATTGCAGTGCAAGGCAAAAAGATATGTGTGGTATCTGCGGCCTTGCTCTTAGCAATTGTTAAAAGCATCCTGTCCAACACTAATTTGTACTGAATGCAACCCTAATGAGGACAGTTACATTCAGGAAATCCCATTTATCTGCTGGTTAACTAGTGGTTAAACTGACCATTACAGTCCACTATCAACTTGTTAAAAATTAATGCAAAATCTGCAGCAGTGTTCCTCCAAAGTCTACAGTAAAACTCAGAGGCTCTTAAATCAACCTTTTCCTGACACTGTCATTGCCGAGAATAAAATAACTGGATCCAGAATACACACACTCTTACGACTCAACCATAATTTATTTTAATTGTGCACAAAGAGAATAGCATGGCCCCTGTCAACACACTGTCCTGAAGCCAGGAAAGAAAACTGCTACTTTTATACAGAATTGCCTTGTAAGTTACGGATATTGACCATTTGTTAAATTGTATATATGTTAATTCCCTACTTGCAGTATCAAACACCATTCACAATAGAGGTGTTCAAAGTCAATAGAAGTTACAAGCTGGTAACCGATGCAATTGTCTTGTAGTTGTTGGGTGTGTTTTGCATCCTTCCATTATATTCCAATCACATCTCCAGATCCCCAGTGTGCAAAGGAAATCAATGCTCTTCAAGGATCTTTTTTGCCTGGGCTATCTTTACTCAATTTGTAGTCTATCCTTGCCTGGACATTATCCCTTGCCTTAATGCAACTTCCACAACAACACAACCACACTCCTCTGTAAACTTTTTGATAACTAAATCAAACCACGTCCATCCTAATTACCCAGATTCAATTAAAAGTGATCTGCAAAAGTGATTGCAACATGGCCATACATGTACAAGAGGATTATTTAACATGCTTACACAACGCCATAAGAACTCTGCAGGTCAGGCAGCATCTGTGAGAAAAGAGTAGTCAACGTTTCAGGCCGAGATCCTTCATCAGGAATGGGGAATCTCAGCCCAAAACGTTGGCTACTCTTTTCTCACGGATGCTGCCTGACCTGCTGAGTTCTTCCAGCATTGTGTACGTATTCTTTGATCCACAGCATCTGCAGTTGTATTTTTGTGTTATTTAACATGCTGTTGCTTAGGTTTCATGGGAAAATGAGGAAGAAAATTGTCCCAATAACAGTAGTGAATTAACACCTGCCTTTATGAGTGACCAGAGATGATTTCAAGGTAGTATGTGATTCCAACATTTCAAGTAAGTATGTGATTCCAACCCCGCAGGACACTATTACTACTCAAACTACCTGGGTCTCAATATCACCAAGACCAAGGAGATGGTGGTGGACTTTAGGAGATCTAGGCCTCATATGGAGCCAGTGATCATTAATGGAGAATGTGTGGAGCAGGTTAAGACCTACAAGTATCTGGGAGTACAGTTAGACGAGAAGCTAAACTGGACTGCCAACACAGATGCCTTGTGCAGGAAGGCACAGAGTCGACTGTACTTCCTTAGAAGGTTGGCGTCATTCAATGTTTGTAGTGAGATGCTGAAGATGTTCTATAGGTCAGTTGTGGAGAGCGCCCTCTTCTTTGTGGTGGCGTGTTGGGGAGGCAGCATTAAGAAGAGGGACGCCTCATGTCTTAATAAGCTGGTAAGGAAGGCGGGCTCTGTCGTGGGCAAAGTACTGGAGAGTATAACATCGGTAGCAGAGCGAAGGGCGCTGAGTAGGCTACGGTCAATTATGGAAAACCCTGAACATCCTCTACATAGCACCATCCAGAGACAGAGAAGCAGTTTCAGCGACAGGTTGCTATCGATGCAATGCTCCTCAGACAGGATGAAGAGATCAATACTCCCCAATGCCATTCCGCTTTACAATTCAACCGCCAGGAGTAAGATATGTTAAAGTGCCGGGGTTAGGACTCAATGTATTTAAGTAAACTACTTAAGAACTTTTTAAAAGCTATTATTAATGCTTTTTGAGAGGGTGATTTTAGATGCATATCATATTTTTACTGAGTTAAGTATTGTATGTAATTAGTTTTGCTACAATAAGTGTATGGGACATTGGAAAAAAGTTGAATTTCCCCATGGGGATGAATAAAGTATCTATCTATCTATCTATCTATCTATTATTTCTTCTTTGGGTATTAGGCCATGCCACCCTAAACTCCCCAGCTTAGTACTTCATCTCCATTAGTGTTAGACAGATACTGCATTAGCAGGCAATCAAGCAATATAGATGATTAATTTTGGCATGCAGCTTTAGTCACTGACTCAGTGCCAGCAAAAGATAACACCTGGAAAGGGCCCAGATGTTGCCTGTGCTAAATAGAAACATAGAAAACCCACAGCACAATACAGGCCATTCGGCCCATGATGCTGTGCTGAATATGTACATATTTTAGAAATTACCTAGGGTTACCCATAGCCCTCTATTTTTCTGAGCTCCATGTACATATCCAGGAATCTCTTAAAAGACCCTATCATATCTGCCTCCACCACCGTCGCTGGCTGCCCATTCCACACACTCACCACCATCTGCACAAAAAGCTTGCCCCAACATCTGCTCTGTACATACTTCCAAGCATTTTAAAACTGTGCCCTCTCATGTTAGCCATTTCAGCCCTGGGAAAAAGCCTCTGACTATCCACATGATCAATGCCTCTCATCATCTTATACATGGGCTCTGGGCATGTTTTCAGGTGCTTGTTTCAAGTTTACCTCAGTGGTGTAGTGAGGTAGTGATTTCACTTAGGGAAATATGAAACTGATATTGTGATATTTTTAGTAAATACTTCTAATCTGCATTCACAAAGGTTTGGGATGATTTGGCTGGAGACTTATGGGAGTGGGGATGAAATTCTGGAAGAAATTATTCAAAAGGAGGCATTCAATACATCTGCAGGCATCAAGGCAGATGAATCTCCAGGGCCAGATGAGATGAAAACTGATTGGAAAAATCATGTGGGACAAAATTAATCTACATTTGGAAAGACAGTGCTTAATCAAAGATAGATACCATGGCTTTGTTAGGTGGAGATCCTACCTGATTAATATGATAATTTTTGAGAAAAGAAACAAAGTGTGTTAGTGATTCAAGAGATTCTGCAGATACTGGAAATTATGCGCAAGACACACAAAATGTTGCTTTATGTGTGTCAATTAAGTGTATATAGACCAGTAAGGTCTTTGAGAAGGTCCCTGGTCCCATGGGATCCAGGGCATGTTAGCTACTAGAATCCAAAATTGACATAGTAATATAAGGCACAAAATAATAGTCAGGGGTTGATTTCATGAACAGAAGCCTGTTAGTAATGCTGTTCTAATGATTTAGATGTGAATGTTGGAGGCATGATGATTAACTATACAGATGACATGAAACTGACTCTAGTACGAGTACTCAAAATCATAACTGGGAGACTTCACTCAGGCTTCCATTGCATGGATGTCAAGCCTGACTTGGTCTGAGTTACAATATTTTGCAAATGCTTTCTGCTTGGGCTGGAAATGGAAAAGACAATGCACATTTGTGTTATATCACCCAAGGCCATAAAAAGCCTTGCCATATGATGCAGTTTTCCACTTGTATATCTCCCTGATTTATTCATTGCATCTGATACTCCCATTGTGGCCTCTACTTGGTGAGACCTGATGCAAATTGGGCATCCACCTTACCAAGTACCTTTGCTCCATCCACCATGGCCGCCAGGATCACTCAGTCGCCAGCCATTTTAATTCTCCTTCTATTCTCATATCAATATGTCTGTCCTCAGCCTCCTCTACAGTCATATTAAGGCTTCCTTCAAGGGGATGAACCAATGGAAAGCATCTGGCCCAGGCCATGTATTAAAAGCCTGTGCTAAGAACGTGGTAACCTGCCTCAATGACTATCATCCAGTGGCACTCACATCCACTGTGATGAAGTGTTTTGAGAAGTTGGTGGTGAAGCACATCAATTCCTGCCTGAAAAGCAACTCGGATCCACTCCAATTTTCCTACTGGCACAACAGGTCCACAGCAGATGCCACTTCATTTGCTTTTCACTCAACCCTAGAACATCTGGAGAGCAAAAATGCATACTTCAGGATGTTCTCTATCTTCTACAGCTCAACATTCAATACTCCAATCCCTTTAAAACTAATCAATAAGCTTAAAGACATTGGCCTCAATACCTCTTAGTGCCATTGGATACTGAATTTCCTCATTTGCAGACTTTGGATTGGTAACAACATATCCTCCATCAGCACAGGTGCTCCACAAGGATGTGTGCATAGACCCCTGCTGTACTTGCTTTATACTCATGACTTTGAGACGAAGCACAGTTCCAATGCCATATTTAAATTTGCTGAAAACACCACTGTCGAAGGTGGAGATGAATCTGGCTGAGTGGAACCACAACAACCACCTGTCACTCAATATCAGCAAGACCAAGAAGCTGATTATTAATTTCAGGAGGAGGAAACTGAAGGTCCATGACCCAGTTTTCATCCGGGGATCAAAGGTGGAGTCAGCAACTTTAAGTTCACTGGTGTTAACATTTCAGTGGATCTGTCCTGGGCCCAGCACATGTGCAATTAAGAAGGAATCATGGCAGTACCTCTATTTCCTTAGAAGTTTTCAAAGATTCAGCATGACATCTAATACTCTGACAAACTTCTATGGATGTTTGGAGGAGAGTATATTGACTAGTTTTATCAAAACACCAATGCCCTTGAATGGAATATCCTGCAAAAAGTAGTGGATATGGCCCAGTGAAGACAGGTAAAGTCCTGCCCTTTAATGAACATATCTACATAGAACAGTGTCACTGGAAACCAGCATCCATCATCAGGGACCCCACCACCCAGGTCATGTTCTGTTCTCACTGCTGCTATCAGAAGGAAGTGCAGGAGTCTTAGAATCCACACTACCAGGTTCAAGAACAGTTATTACTCCTCAACCATTAGGCTCTTTTACCAGTGGGGATAACTTCAATTGTCCCATCATTGAATGGTTCCCATAACATATGGACTCACTTTCAAGGACTTTTCATCTTAAGTTCTCAATATTTATTATTATTATTATTATTATTATTATTATTATTATTATTATTATTATTATTATTATTTTCATTAATATTCTTTTTTTGCATTGGAACAGTGTGCTATCTTTGTACATTGGTTGTTCATCTGCCCTATTGGGAATACTCTTACACTATTATTTTTACTTTAAGCGAGGCACACACATTATCACGTGGTGGCATGATGACATTTGCCATTCACGTACTTTATACATATAAGCATGATAAATTATTTAGACAAAGAATGCTTAATCAAACAATATATTTACATTATAATTCAATTATTAAATAAAGAACACTCCTCCCTGCTTAGCTGTCAACTGTAACTCAGTATAGGATGCATCCTACTTTTACTTATATACAAAAGTATATATATAATGCAGTACATTATATGATAGAACTACTATATAGACATCCACAGCATAGTAAACTCTAAATTGTCCCATTCATGCCTGAAGATTTAAGCACTATGGAGGATTTCTTTCTCTTGTGGGATGACATCTTTCCTGACAAGCGGGGACAGTCTGCTTGGCAGGTGAGACTTGTGGCTGTGAAACTGTCTCAGGTTCTGGGGCTTCCTCCATGGTGGCTGTAGGAGTTGACTCTGGGACTGCAGGAAGTTGTTATGACAGCTCTGAAAACTTACTTCTGGATGTGTTGGCATGCCAAACAGTGTATGGCAAGCTTCACTGGATGATGTGGGTCATAATATGTGAGCACAGTGTCTGACATTACCACTTCCTTTACATCGTGGAAAGCCACCTCACACTGCTTTGTCCACTACCATTTCTTCCCACTCTGTAGTAATGAGTTCAAGGGGTGGAGCACAGTAGCCTGGCTTGGCAGGAATGTGTTGCAGTAATTGACAAATCCTAAAAAGGACCACAATGCTGACGTTGCCTTTGGCCTTAGGGCATCGACCACTGCTTCAATTTTCTCAGCAGGTTTGTGTAGTTCTTGTGCATCAATGCTGTGATCACAGTAAGTGATGCTTCATTGAAAAAATTCACAATTGTTGCACTGTGCCATAATCTTCTAATCTTTATAATACTATCTTGAGATTTTGGAGACATTCCTTAGCATCCTTACTGGTAATAATTATGTCATTGTGGTAACACTGAGTGCCTGGGTAGCCTTGCAGCATCTGGTCCAAGGCTTTCTGCAAGGCTGCAAGTGCAGAAGTTACCCAAAAATAAGCCTTTTATAGCAATAAATCCCTTTGTGAGTGTTTATGGTGAGCAACGTATTGAACTCTTCTTCTATCTCCATCAGTAAGTAGGCCTCAGCTACATCCATTTTGCTGAAATGTTTTCCGCTAAAAAGGTTTGCAAATATATACTCGATTCAGAGCAGTAGGTGTTAATCTACTTTTAGTACTGGGTTGATGGTGACCTTAAAGTCACCACAGATCATGACATCCTTCTTGGCTACTGGACAACTTACGTTGCATATGGGCTCCACTCAACATTAGAAAGAGTTCCTTCAGCCACCATGCAATCTAGCTCTCTGGCTACTTTATTCATGGATATTATAAGGAACTGCATGGGCTTTGCAAAACTTGCCTTTGGCATTTTCATAGCACCAGTTTACCCTTCATAGTTTTGAATTCTCCAACATCATCTTTGATAACTGCTGTGGCATCATCCAACACCTTTCTTAATTTGGTTTCAGTTGACTCTATTGCAGGGGATGTGCCATGCAACAGATGGATGGATGTCCAATCAAGTTGCAGTTGTCTCAACCAATCACATTCGCACATTGCTGGCCCTGTTGTTTTTACTACATACAAGGTGGCTTGTTGTTTGTTGTATTTCACTGTTGCAAATGTCATTCCCACAGGAGTTATCTTTTCTCCAGTGTAAGTTCTTAGTTGGATATCTGCAGGCTTCAGTTCAGTATCTTTGAAATGCCATTCAAACTCATTTGTGGAATGACTGAAACAGCCAAACCAGTGTCCAAATCCATTTTAGTTAATTTGCTATTCACTTCTGGTATAAGCCATATTGCTTGTCTATTGTTAGTTTCACATTGTAATTCTCAAGGCGACTTAGTGTGTTACACTCTCATTTTTATCAGATTTTTCCTTAACAGCATGCAGATTAGTGCTCTCTTTGAAACTGCAACTTGACTTTTTTATATCTTTCTCTTCTCTGTGCAGTCCATTTATTTTTATCTGCCTGACATGCTCTTTGTATGTGCCCTACTTTCTTGCATTTTCTGCAATTTCACCTTTAAACCTATTGATGTTGTGCATGTGAGCCCCTGCCACAATAACACAATTTGTTTGAGTCGACAGGTTTCTGTTTAGATATTACAATTTAGTTCACGCTCACTTTGATTTCTGACTGAAACTCAATTATGCCTTGGTCTGCTGTTTCTTTTACTACTGCAATATCAACTGCTCTTTTAAATGTGAATTGTGCTTCTGTTAGGAGTTGTTTTTGAATGCTTTCTTGTAAGATTCCACAAACAAAACAATCTCTCAGTGCATTATCGGTTGTAATTATTATTTGTGTGAACAAAGGGTTGGGCTGAGTACTATTTCAGGGTACTGTAGATAGGATCATTTGGTAGGAACTAGATAGGCTTGTACTATATGTTTTGTAACCATGCAAAGAACAAATCTATTCTGATTATGAATGTCCAGCAGTCATCAAAAGAGCCTCTAATGACTCCACTCAGTTCAAATGTACATAGCTTTCTCTGCATATGTACTTTTCATTGAAGAACAGAAAAGCCTCCAAAAAGTGATGGATACAGCCCAGTCTCCACCATTGAGCATGCCTGCAAGGAGCACTGCCACAAGGGAGCAGCATCCATCATCTCGGAACCCACCATCTAAGCCGTGCTCTCTTCTTGCTTTTGGCATTTGGAAGGATGTCCTGCAGCTTTAGATCCCACATCACCAGGTTCATGAACGGTTATTACGCTTTATCTGTCATGCACTTGAACCAAAGTGGATAACATCATTCACTGAACTTATACCACAACTTGGTCTAATGCCCTTCCCTTGGACAACACTGGTGGCTTGGAGAGGGGACACTTGCAGCTTGGGCAACTGCCGGTCTTCCATTAAAAAAAAAATTGCCCAGTCTTGCAGCCTGGAAACTTTCCAAGGCGCAAATCCATGGTCTATCGAGACTAATAGAGGCCTACACACCACAACTTGGACTGACTTTCAGGACTCTACAACTCATGTCCTTAATATTATTTATTTACAAATTCATTTAGTATATATTTTATTTCAACAGTTTGTCTTATTTTGTATATAGGTTGTTTATCAGTCTTGGTGTACAGTTTTTCATTGACTCTATTGCATTTCTTTGTTCTACTATGAATGCCTGGAAGAAAATGGATCTCAAGGTAGTACATGATGACATATACAAACTTAGCTAGTAAGTATACTCTAAACTTTGAACATCTAATGTCTAATAGAAAACTATTAGAGTTTGTGTAAATGAGTGCTTATCTGGTTTTCACAGATGTCTTTGCTACTAATATAAGGTAGTGATCAAAAGGCATGATCAGGTCCTTGTTAAGAATGGCACATCAGTTGCTGCGTTGTGAGTTGTTCCCACCACTCAGATTTGCTATACCCCAAAATCAGTACCAAATGTTGGCCTTCACATTTCTTCCTCGAATGCATGAGGCATGTTTTTTAAATCAAGATCACAAGGTCCCCCAATTTTAACATAAAATAGAGTGAATAAAAACATTGAAAATTACTTCCCCATTTTATATCAGACGAGGCTTTCTAATATGTAGATCAAATATAACGACATAATCAGTATAGTTGATTTTCAAAGCAATTCTCAGGCTAACTGAGATGAATAAAATAATACCCAAGGATCATGGGTGTAAGAAAAATAACACAGAGGTACAAAAATGCAAATGAAAATGGAGGTGGATTGGCCGCACTTTGAGGAAGCCAACCATCAACATCACCAGGCAGGCATTAAAATGGAATCTCCAAGAAAAGGGAAAAAGGGACAAGGAGAAGAGATGCTAAGGCTGAAATTAGACGACTGGGACTCTCCTGGTCCACCCTTGTGAATCTGACTCAGAACAGGACAATGGAGAGAGGGGGTCATTGATGGCCTATGCTCCCCTGGCAGCTAAGTGTCCAAGAAGAAAAACACAGATATTGAATCAGGTTATGTTGTATCAGAATCAGGTCAATTAACAGTGAACATACAGAACAATATATTGTAAAATTTGTTGCTTAGTAGCAGCAGTATAGTGAAATACATTTAAAATTTTACTGTAAGTTACAATAAGAAATATAAAAGAAAATTCTTTCACTTCACTTCAAAACAAAATCAAATTCAAAATCAAAAACTTGTATTTTACATGTAAGCCCTAATTACTGAGCCAGGTTGACAGCTAGTATTTGAAACATCCACAAAAGTGACAGTTCTTTCTCCCAGAATGCTTCACTCAAACTCAGTGATCAAAGATACCCTTGAAGTTTGCTTGTTAATTCTTAATACAGTTGTAATTTAAAACTGAAAACCAACTATAGTTGCTAATTGCAATATGCTTTCCATTTTATAATCCTTCCATTATTTCCTGTCTTTGTTGTTTTAATTAATTTAAAACAATTGCATTCTTTTTAATTTTCTGTAGGCTGTCAAGACAAGATGAAAATGCCAAAAATAATAATCTGTATGAAGGGCTACATGGACCATAAACATAATCTTCACTGAGGAAGTATTTCCCTTCCCCCCCATAAAAGCTTCCCTGCCTGCTAAGCCCAGTGGAAATCAGATCTTGTGTCATGTCACGTCCTTTCTGACTTGTGATGTTAAAACATATAGAAAGACTTAGCATCAAAAATAGTGGGAGCTTTGACTCATTGCAACAATAGGAAATAGAAGTTCATTCCGTGAATTGCTAACAGAAAGCTTGTAAGTCTGCAAATAACACAAAGCTGTCTTCTCATTACATGCAGAAGAAAAAACAAAGCAAGTTTGAAAATAGTGTTCTGAAATTTTAGAGACTTAGGTAGAGTAAAGTGTTTATTTTTTCACTGTGAATTAAAATATTCCTAACAAACCTTCCTTTGCCTTTATTAATTCAGCTGTTTTGTTTTTGATTTTTTGTAGTAATGTGCATCTGGCCCACCTAAATAGCCGATTTTACTTGTCACATTTTCATTTCTTTTATTTTAAACCCAAATAGTAACCCTGGGGCTGAATAAAAATGTAGATTGATAGAGACTCCTAAGTGTGTAACCTGGTACAATTACCAAAACCTTGTCATGAGGATATGGCCAGTTCTACAAACAGTCTTTCAGTGAAATTGCATTAATATATAGTGTACAATAGAAACCTGGTCAGTGGTGGATACAGCTGACAATCTACCATCTTTTGCATTGATAGGCACAATTTCAGAAAGGATTCAAACTCCTGCATGTTGAACATGTAGGGTTGTAGTCTAACTGGTTACTGTAGATTGACCTGAATATGTAGCTCTCCAGGTTTCACCTATCACCTACCACTTTCCCTCCCCCTACCTTCTTGCTTTAACTTCTTATTTTTTTCCAGTCCTTATGAAAGGTCTCAGCCCAAAACATCGACTGTTTACTCTTTTCCATTGGTGCGACCTGGCCCGCTGAGTTCCTCCAGCATTTTGTGTGTATTGCTTGGATTTCCCGCATCTGCTGATTTTCTCTCCTTGCAATATCTACTATGCTTCAATTAGATTGTCTCTGACGATTCTTTGAGGATTCTAAAGAAATGAAATGTCGCAGGCTATGAGCATATGAGCCAAAGGCCATGAAAGACCATGTAAGGAAGCCCTTCAGCCCATCAAGTCTATATGAACCCAATCATTCATTGACACCAACCCTATACTGATCCCTTTTTGTTCAACCACCCCCCAGTCCCAATATTCCCCTTCACTCACCACATATTCTACCACACACCTATATATTCAGATCAATCTACAGTAACCAGTTAGATTACAAACCCGTACATCTTTGTACTGTAGGTGTCAATCAGAACACCCATAAGAAATCGCCATCACAGGAAGAACGTGGAAACTCCATACAGACAGCACCCAAGGTCAGAACTAAACTCAGATCACTGCTTTAAGGGTCAGTGGCTATTCTGAGACTGTGCTGACCATTAGTTACAACTTTAGGGCAGACACAGGGAAACCAATGGTGTTTTCTTCTGAGCAGAGAAGGTTGTAGGAAGATTTGATGGATATCTTAAAAATCATGCCAATCATACAGCCATAACTTTCCAGAACATACACACAGAAAGAACCAGAGGTGATAGAAAACACACAATATGCTATGGTTTGCAATTCTCTGATTTTTTCAAAAAGGACCAATTCTTTAAATGAAAAATGTTGTAGGATGTGAAATTAAATAGCTCTTTCAAAGAAACTGTGATAAGTTAAATTGCCTCTGACTACTGTATCATGTCTCATTTCATGACAAAGTGTCGAGGAACAGAATGAACAAAGATTTCTCTAACCTCTGGTAATTTGTCTTCTTCTCCCTTCTCTCTCCAGGTGAGGGGGAAGGAGGATGGTTGCAGAGGGGACATGAAAGTAAGAAGCTAGGAGGTAACAACCTGATGGCATGAACATCGATTTCTCTAACTTCTGATAACTTCTTCCCCTCCCTCCTTCTCTCATTTGTCATTTACCATTCAGGTTCCCCTCTCATCCCTTCTCTTCTCCTCACCTACCCCTCTCTTCCCTTCCCCTTCCCTTTCTTCTATGGTCCACTGTCCTCTGCTGTTAGATTCATTTTCTTCAACCCCTGATCCAGGCAGAAGGAATTAAGTTAATTTGGCATAATGTTCAGTATAAGCGTCATAGGCTGAAGGGCTTGTTTCTGTGCTGTACATAAAAATGACCAGCTCACATCCATATATTTACTACTTCAGAATATAAAAGGCAAATAGAGGCATTCTCTAGTTATTGCACCTTAGGAACATTGGCAATTTAAGCCAGCAGAAACTGAGTGAGCAAGCATTTAAAATCATTTAACTTAGTTTCTTGGCCTAGAGCCACTGTGCAGGCATACATTTATGCTTTGCATCCTTAATTGGCAAGAGGAACACCTACTAAAGACACAAGAGATTCTGTAGCTGCTGGGAATCCAGAGCAACACACGCAAAAAGCTGGAGGAACTCATCAGGTCAGGCAGCTTTAAGGAAAGGAATAAACAATCGACTGTTTAGCTGAGACCCTTCGTCATGTTCAATTCCTCAAGCATTTTGTTGTCACCCTACTTAAGATAAGCTTCATTCTTTTCCTACTCTGTGTACCTGAATATTTCTTTATGCACTTTAACAAGCAAGGATTATCCCTCTCCTGCTTAAAAATCCTTCCGTAGCCTGCCCAACCATATCACACACCCCTTCCCCCTCACTATGTAGAAAAAAATTCTATACTGATCCACAGTTGGCAATCAGCCTCTGACACTGCAATTCACCATTATCTTCTTCCCAGTAGCATGGACAGTATATTAACCTACTAGTGTGGTGACAATTAACATTCTAACAAAGTGCCAATCAAATAAAATCTATCAAATGCATCACTTCTCATCTTTAATTATGTGTCTCATACCAAGCTCAAAATAACATCTATCACACATGCTGACATTTCCATTTCCAATATAAACTTCCATTATTGTCTTTGAAACATAATGGCAAACTTAATTTCAATCAATTCCAATGTAAAAGCTCTTTGTTCTATAGATATTTTTCATTACAAGCATTAATAGGAGAATTGTTGTTCTATGATTTATGGTAGCTGAAATACTGATGAACCCTAAAAGTAATTGTTCATTATGCAAATACTTCATTCTCATACAATGCTGAGCCATGTCGATTTAGGCAAAATTATTCATATAACAAGGTAAGATAATAGGAAAAGAGGCAGGCATCTGTACATATGAATGAAAGTTAATCCACAAGATCCTGCTTCTCTTGTTGTCCATCATTCCACTTGCACTTGACCTCAATGTCTGCTCTTAAAATTCTCTTGATAACTGTAAGTGTTTTCCCACAGAATATAGATCTTTTAAACTTCTCATCTGTTAGGAGTGGCACAGTAGTGTAGCAGCTAGTGTAATGCTTTAAAAAGTCAATAATCATTGTTCAATTCCTGTTGCTCTCTGTAAGGAGTTCGTACATTCTCCTCATGACCACCTGGCTTCCTCTGGATGGTCCAGTTTCCTTCCACATTCCAAAGACGTATCGATTGGGCATGCTACGTTGACACCGGAAGATACTTGCAGACTGCCTCCAGCACATATTCAGACTGTGCTCATCATTGAAAAAAGTATGATACATTTCACTGGATGTTTCAATGCACTGTGACAAAGAAAACCAATTTTTATGTTTAATAAATAAATACTTTCTATTAGTGTGCTCCCTTGTACCTCCAAGTTAATACAAACTACTTAATGTGCAATTTGGGACTTTGTTACCATCAGAAATGTCATCCTTATGATTACTGCAATACTTATAAAGTTTATGTGTTTCTCTTTGCAGTTTTAATTGGCTAAGACCCAAACATTATAATTATGGAAATCTTCAACCCATGGCAAAATCTGATAAAACCACAAAATACATATCAGTTTCCATAATAATAAGGTTAACATTTTATACAATTTGTGCCAGCAGTTTTACCTACTGTATATAAACTGTGTGAATGCTACTGCATTGGGAGCTAAATAATTTACAATGTATGCACAACTTAATTTTGTTTTACTGAGCTGTAAGCAATGGAAAGGGCAGTAAAATTAATCAGAATATTATTAAAGTAATGTAGTAAATGTATGCGGATTTAGGACAAAACTAAAAACATCGCTATTTAACCCTTCCGTATTGGAAGTTTTAGACTTATTTAGAGAGACGTTGCTTGGACGTGAAAATAAACATATTTCTTTGGGCAACATATTTGTCAGAAGTTCTCATTACTTTAAGTGATCCATTTAGTTAAACAGAATTGTTCACATTGTATTTCAAAACGATGCCCGTTGATGGGGTTTAATTGTGTTTTCAGTAATCTGCAAAGAATGGACCTTATGTTTACTAATTGTTTTGTAAATCCCACACAAGGGATTTGACTGTTTAAACAAATTAGTTAAGAGAAGGCTTTAAATGAATTAAGAAGCTAATAGTTCCAGGAGCCTTTGCATTTTCAGTTTTATTTTCTTAAGTGGGCAATGCTAACAGTGTTGCATTTTATTGTGCACCCCTAGTGGCTTTGAGTAGGGAGTCATGACATCAGTATGCCTGACAGAGACACATATACACCCAAACTTGACTTGGAGTGGTTTACCAAAGTGCTGATGTTCTCGGTTTACTCCTCATGTACTTTTTTGTAAGGAGTGCAGTGAATCCATGTTCTCCAGGGCAAAGTGGTTGCTGATCTAAGGGCATAACTGAGACTAGTGCCAGATGGCTCAATCAAGCGAATGCTAAATATGATTCAAAGAGAGCCATTGAGGTGATTCAGACAAGTAAAGAGAGTAATGAATTAAAATCATGAGCCAGGGTTAAGCTATTTACTGAATAATTCACATTCACCGCCCTGCTGCTCAACCATGGTGATTATATATCAGATAGAGTTAAAAAACTGCAAGGGTAAAAAGACCCTGATGGGAGTTAGATGCAGGACTCTGAACTGTAGCAAGGTTGTGGCGTACCAATTACAATGGGAGGTAGAAAAGACATGTGATGAGGGCAACGTTATGATAGTCATTTGGGATTTCAGAGTGCAGGTGGATTGGGAAAATCAGTTTGGTGCTGGATCCCAAGAGAGGAAGTTTGTAGAATGCCTACAAAATGACTTTTTAGAGCAGCTTCTGTTTGAATCAACTAGAGAAAAGACAATTCTGAATTAGGCGTTGTATAATGAACCAGATTTGATTAGGAAGCTTAAGGTAAAGGAACCCTTAGGAGACAGTGAGCATAATATGACAGAATTCATACTATTTCTTATTCTCTGTCTATCCATCCCATAGGATGATGATGGTTCCTTTCAGTCAGTTAGTGGAAACCCCACTCCTCAGAAAGGAACGACGTGTGCTTGAATGGATTTTAGGTGAGTAGGGGGTTGCACAAGTCCAGACCCACACTCTCGACATCCCCTCCCAGATCCAGCAGCATGGTGGGGCCCAAGACAGCTGGGGGATGTTCTATTGCGGTGAATGTCCAGACCAAGCTCCGATGTAAGGGATGCCCTTTCTGCGCTTCATGGCACGTGTTTGCTAGATGGCAGTTGACCCTATGACAGTGTTCATCTGCCCTTTGACAGGTCTTGTTTTCATCCTGCAGGGTGCCTAGCCACCCTCCTCATCAGGCAAGCCTGGAGGGGGAGCCAGTTTAGTTGCCGACCACCTGACTATGCAACAGGTAGTACTGCGTTACATGGTACCAGTAGCACTCAGACGAGGGACTTGACCCATTCATACTATTTAAGAGGGAGGTTAAAATCAGATCTACCAGTATTACAGCAGTGTAAATGGAATTACAGAGGCATGAGAGAAAGAATCTGGCCAAAGTTGATTGGAATGGGACACCTGCATGGACAACAACAGAACAGAGAAGAAAAGAAAAGCTTACAAAAGGTTCAAAAAAACTAGGTAATGATAGAGATCTTGAAGATTATAAGGCTAGCAGGTAGGAGCTTAAGAATGAAATTAGGAAAGCCAGAAGGGGCCATGAGAAGATCTTGGTGGACAGGAATATGGAAGCCCCAAGGCATTTTACAAGTATGTGAAGAGCAGGAGGATAAGATGTGAGAGAACAGGACCTATCAAGTGTGACAGTGGAAAAGTGTGCATGGAACTGTATGGAAGGAGATGGCAGAGGCACGTAATGAATACCTTGCTTCAGTATTCACTATAGAAAAGGATCATGGTGATTCTAGGGATGACTTGCAGTGGACTGAAAAGCTTGAGCATGTAGATATCAAGGAAGAAGATGTGCTGGAGCTTTTGGAAAGCATCAACTTGGATAAGTCACCAGGACCAGACGGGATGTACCCCAGGCTACTGTGGGAAGCTAGGGAGGAGATTGCTGAGGCTCTGTCAATGATCTTTGTATCATCAATGAGGACAGGAGAGGCTTTGGAGGATCGGAGGGTTGCAGATGTTTTTGTCTTATTCAAGAAAGGGAGTAGGGATAGCCCAGGAAATTATAGACCAGTGAGTCTTACTTCAGTGGTTGGTAAATTGATGGAGAAGATCCTGAGAGGCAGAATTTATGAACATTTGTAGAGACATAATATGATTAGCAATAGTTAGCATGGCTTTGTCAAAGGCAGGTCTTGCCTTGCGAGCCTGAATGAAAACACTGTTGAAGGTAGAGCCGTGGATGTAGTGTATATGGATTTGAGCAAGGCATTTGATAAGGTACCCCATGCAAGGCTTACTGAGAAAGTAAGGAGGCATGGGATCCAAGGGGACATTGCTTTGTGGATCCAAAACTGGCTTGCCCACAGAAGGCATAGAGTGGTTGTAGACGAGTCATATTCTGCATGGTGGTGTGCCTCAGGGATCTGTTCTGGGACCCCTACTCTTTGTAAATTTTATAAATGACCTGGATGAAGAAGTGGAGGGATGGGTTAGTAAATTTGCTGATGACACAAAGGTTGGTGGTGTTGTGGATAGTGTGGGAGGGCTGTCAGAGGTTACAATGGGACATTGATAGGATGCAAAACTGGGCTGGGAAGTAGCAGATGGAGTTCAACCCAGATAAGTGTGAGGTCAAATATCATGCCAAAATATTGCATAAATGTCAAGACTCTTGGCAGTGTGGAGGATCAGAGGGATCTTGGGGTCTGAGTCCATAGGACACTCAAAGCTGTTACACAGGTTGACTCTATGGTTAAGAAGACATGCACTGACCTTCATCAATCGTGGGATTGACTTTAAGAGCCAAAAGCTAATGTTGCTGCTATATAGGACCCTGGTTAGACCCCACTTGGAGTACTGTGCTCATTTCTGGTCGCCTCACTACAGGAAGGACGTGGAAACCCTAGAAAGGGTGCAGAGGAGATTTACAAGGATACTGCCTGGATTAGGGAGCATGCCTTATGAGAATAGGTTGAGTGAGCTCGACCTTTTCTCCTTGGAGTGACGGAGGATGAGAGGTGACCTGACAGAGGTGTATAAGATGATGAGAGGCATTCATCGTGTGGATAGTCAGAGGCTTTTTCCCAGGCTGAACCTGCTAACAGCAAGGGCATAGCTTTAAGGTGCTTGGCAGTAGGTACAGAGGAGATGTCAGGGTTAAGTTTTTAATGCAGTGAGTGGTAAGCAGTGGTGGATGCGGAAATTATAGTGTCTCTTAAGAGACTCCTGGATGGATACATGGAGTGTAGAAAAATAGAGGGCTCTGGTTAAGCCTAGGTTTTTCTAAGGTAATGACATATTTGGCACAGCTTTGTGGGCTGAAGGGCCTGTATTGTGCTGTAGGTTTTCTATGTTTCTAAAGCAACAATGACTGGAGTTTGGGGGTTGGCAATTTGGAAGGTGCAGAATAGATACAGAACATCCCAAAGAGGAAGCAGTATTCTAAAGAGAGGATGAGTAAACCATGATTGATGAGGGAAGTCAAAGACAGCATAAAAGCAAAAGAGAGGACATATAACCAAAAAAATGGCTGGAAGTTAGGGAATTGGAAAACTTTTTAAAATCAACAGAAAGCAACTGAAAAATGTAAGGAGAGGAAGATTAGGAAGATGCCGGAGTCCATTATTAAGAATAAGTTTTCTGGATACTTGCAGGCACATGATAAAATAGGCCAAAGTCAGCATGGTTTCCTTAAGGGGAAATCTTGCCTAATGAATCTGTTGGAAATCTGAGGATATAACAAGCAAGAGAAACAAAGGAGAGTCAGTTTACTCTCCTTTGGAAAATCCTTGGATTTTTAGAAGGACTTTGACAAGGTGCCAGAAGGCAAGACCCCGTGGTATTATAGGAAAGATACTAACATGGATGGAAGATTAGCTGACTGGCAGACGGAAAAGAGTGGGAATAAATGGGGCCATTTCTGGTTGGCTGCCAGTGATGTGGTGTTCTGCAAGGGTCAGTGTTGTGTCCACTTCTTTTTACATTATATATCAATGATTTGGATCATGGAATTGATGATTTCATGGCCGAGATTGCATGTGATATGAAGGTAGGTGGAGGAAGAAGCTGAAGGTCTTCATTAGGGAATGGGGGTGGAGAGGTTCAGTAGCTTTAAATTCCTTGCAATCAACATATCATAGGATCTGTCCTGGGACTAGCACAAAGAAGGCTCAAAAGTGCCTATCATTTCTTAGAAGTATGTGTATATTCAGCATGTCATCAAAAACTTTGACAATCTTCTATTGATGCTCAGTGGAGAGTATCCTAACGGATTGCATCCTGGCCTGCTATAGCAACACCAGTCACAGGAACAGAAAAGGCTACAAATACAGTAGTTCAGAGTTCAAATACATTTGTTATAAAAGTCTGCATATGTGACCTTTGGATTTATTTTCTTGCAGGCTTTATCGATTCCAGGAGGAAGAAGCTAGAGGTCCACGAGGCCATCTTTATTAGGGGATAGAGGTGGAGAAGGTAATTAATTTTAAATTCCTTAGTGCTGTCATATCAGAGGATCTGTCCTGCGACCAGCACGTAAGTGCATTACAATGAAGGCACCACAGCACCTCTACTTTCTTAGGAGTTTGCACAGATTTGGCATGTCACCAAAAACTTTGACAAACTTCTATGGGTGCCAATTGGACAGTATCCTGATTAGTTGTATCACAGCCTAGTATGGAAATACCAATATCCAAGAATGGAAAATTGTATGAAAAGTGTTGGATGCACTGCAGTCTATCATAGGAAGATGATTTACAAGTTGGGGACTATATACAGTACTTTGGGAGGAAGACTTAAGGCACAATTTATCTTCTAAGTGGGGTGTGAATTTAGAAATCAGAGGAGCGAAGGAACTAGGGAGACCCAGTGCAGGATTCCCTTAAGCCTAACTTGCAAGTTGAATTGATAATAAGGAAGGCAAATGCAGTGTTAGCGTTCACTTCACGAGAACTAGAATATAAAAATCAAGGATGTACTACTGAGGCTTCATTAGGGATTGGTCACACTGCATTTGGAATATTGTGAGCAATTTTGAGCCTTGTATCTAAGGAAAGATGTACTGGTTCTGGAGGGGCTCTATAGGAAGTATACAAGCATGATCCTGGGAATGGAAGGCTTAACATATAAGTGTGTGTGACGGCTTACACTTTACTTGATGCACTTCTGAAGGATGGGTGGGGGAAGGGTGGTGTTGCTGGTGGTGGGATCTCATTGAATCTTGAAGACTTGGCTAGAGTGGACATGGAAAGAATGCTTCCATTAATAAGAAACCTTTTGGCTTGAGGGCACAACCTCAAGTTAATAGCTCTTCTTTAAAAGTGAGATGAGGAAAAATTTCTTTAGCTAGATGACAGGTCTGTAGAATTTGTTCCCACAGAAGCTCTGGAGGCCAAGTCATTGGGTGTATTTAAGACAGAGAATAATAGATCCTTGATAGGTAAGGGGGGTGGTGTCAATTGTTACGGGAAAAGGCAGGAGAATGGGGTTGAGGAAGAAAAAAAAGTCATGATTGAATGGCAAAGCAAACCTGATGGATTTCATGATGTAATTCTGCTTCTATATCTTATGATGATAGCATGCCAGTAAATGTCAAGGCAATTCTGAGTTACACTGAAGAAATTCAGCGAAATTAATTTAATCTTAAAACAACAGGCTGGATTTATTTACAAAAACATAAAAGCAAGACTGTCATATAATCTTTTAAACTAATTTGAATAGAATCAATATTCTGCATGGAACTGATTATGTAATTTCACAAGGCTTTTTGTTTTATTCCTTCAAACAAATAAATAAAACCTTAGTTTTTGTTCATATCGTGCTTGTACTCTTCAATTCAACAATGTGATTTCCTGCAGAGCAAAATGACTAAGGGTCTAATTTTCCCTTGACTCAGCAAAAGCCACTACATATAACAAGAGTAAGTTCAAGCAGACACAATCATCACATCAGAGTCAGTGATTGATTTTGGGTACTGCTCCCACAGCACCAAGTGTCATGTTAGTGAGAAGACACCCGCAGAGAAATATTGACAACCTTTTCTTACTGGTCAGCTTATCTCTGTGTTCAACCCATTTTGCCTGTAATATTAAAACCTGTGTGATCTGTATCACTAATCCATTCATTCATTCTAAACCAAATTCATTGACAATAAAAAAAAATCAGAACCTAAAATAAAACAGAAAATGCTGGAAGTACTCAGCTGTTCAGGCCACATATGTGATAAGACAAAGCTCTGGATAAATTCTGGAAAAGGGTCTTCTGCCTGAGACTTTAATTCAACTTCTTTTCCCCCAACTGCAGCCTAACATGTTGAGTATTTCCAGCATTTTTATTTTATTTTATATTCTTTAAAATCCTTACATAGTAATAATCTCTAAATCATGATGTGATATTCTCTTGTGGAATATATTTCAGTTTTTTTGTAACTTGTAGATGAGGTCTGATCAAGGCTTTGTACAGCAGTAGAATCGCATGTTCACTTTTGTATTCCAAAAGCCTTGAGGTATAGACCAACATCCCATTAGCCTTTTTGATTACTTTTGTACCTGTGCCCCAGCTATTGTTCAGGTGTGTGCTCAGAAGATTTAGACAAGATATTCAATCATAGGAAACATTCTGGCTCCCAATCATGCCTTCACTTTATAGTCCTCTAGGCTTTTTAAGAAGAAATGTAATCAGGAACAGAAACCATAAAACAGAAACCTCTTCCTTTCCAAATGCTAGGATACTGAAGGCAACTTAATGATTATATCACAATTCCAGGTGTCACCAGAGACTAGAAATCAAACAAATATCCATTATAAAAAAATGACCTCCTCCAATAATTTTATTCTCATTGTAACAGGGAGCTCAATATAGATTCTATTTTTTGCTTTCCTGCATTAGAGTTGTGTTGCACTTCTAAAGAACTGTATTGTTTGGAAAGATGTTCATTCTAAAACTGGCATGACGTGTGAAAATGCTAGTCAATAAATTTATTTTGTGTAATATTTGAATAGAGCATGGCAGAGTATATAGCATGTCATGGCAATCCCATTTCTCTTTGTAAATCTGTAGAACATTAAGTCACTTCCAAAGGTCAAATGATAATAGTACATGGATAACCATAATAATTGGCTTAATTATCAAAAAAGTTCATTTACACCTACAATGTTTGTGTCCATAGCAAAAGGTTTTCATATTGAAAAGAAGACAACACACCTGGAAGGCAGTCTCCAGATGATTAAATAAAGAAAGATACAGTATTCAGGAACAAAGAAACAGTTGTCTTCTTTAAAAAAGAAAGCAGAACTTGTGCTGACAGAAACTAATTCAATCTTACTTTATCGTAAGATAAATTATGTAATTGTGTATACTTAGAAATCTCTTGAAAATGTACTACTTACCGGTAGTTTGAAATTTAATTTCTAAATCAGTATTTCATTTGGAAGTGGACTGAGCAATGTCATGAATCTGTCCCAAACATTGACCGACCAAGACTAATAATAGCAATCTTATACTGTATATGCAATACTTAGGCAGTTTCACACAAATTCATTCCACAATAGATGCCAGGCACGATTTATTTACACTTAGCATTCAGCTATGTTTATATGATATATATTAATTTAGCAGCAGCACAATTAAAGTTCATGTTAAACATGTCAAAATATTGTATTTTCTTTACAGAATTACAGTAGCTATAAATGTGGTATCTCCAGACTATTTTGACTAGTATCCAGGAGCTAATCTGACAGAACAGATTGTCAAACAGATTTTATCCCATGGAACAAAAGGTTTACACATTTGTCAGGTTCTACAGTGGGTAAACTATCAACCT
The DNA here is from genome assembly GCF_048418815.1 of Hemitrygon akajei. Lineage (NCBI taxonomy): Eukaryota > Metazoa > Chordata > Chondrichthyes > Myliobatiformes > Dasyatidae > Hemitrygon > Hemitrygon akajei. The sequence goes on from NC_133128.1 coordinate 57,628,338, forward strand.
CAGAAGAGTATTTCCCTGGTGTTGTTTAATACTCAACAGTTACTGAGCAAGCATGTTAACTTCCAAGGAAAATGCAACTTTGATTTTAAGTGGGATGATCAAGATTGATACTTGAGATCAAAACTAAATCGAGATAAACATTTTTCTTAGCATTCATCTGGCTCAGTTTCAAATCAATCAGTGTCTTTCATACCACCTTGTTCAGGAAAGAAAGCTGTAGTGAAAAGCAGGCCTTTTGATAAGATAAGGGAGCAAGGAATGGCTAAACCCCATAGCTCCAAAAGCAAACATTAGGAAAAATATGTTTAATCCAATTGTATGTATCCACATGCATCTATTAATAAGTCATATGCATACATACAGTACTCTTCAAAACGTTCACAAATTTGAATTTCCAGGCATTTTCTTGGATATAATTTCATAATACCTGTATCTGTGGGACTGATTTAAGAAGAAATTTTGCTAACAGGCTTAGTATTAATCTCAAATTGGATATGGGACACAAGGATGAAGAAAGTCCATTCAGCCAGCATTTTTAAATGTCCATGAAATTAAGATACATTAATTTCAAATGCAGTAATTTCATGTTCATTTGTAAAATTTTAGCTATGTTTATTTCTCAAGACTTCTCTTATTAAATCATGATTGAGGCATACTGATGGAGAATTGATTTATTTTGTAACTGGAGATTGAAGCGGCCAGCTACCAAAGGAATTATGAATAAAAAAGTGTTTTTGTCTGTTTCATGAAATTATTTATCTACATGTATAATTGGCTCATTGAAATTCAAATAAGCTATGTTCCTGACCTGCTTATCATAAATTATGAGAAAGGATTAGAATGAATAATTTTTTAAAAAATTGCTCAGTTCTCAAAGGATTCAGGCTGATTGATTAAAATACAATATACTATTGTGCATTTGTTTTAAAAATAGTGGAGAATGCAAAAATCTTCCTGTCCCTCATGAATCCAGTTTTTGTTAATTATATCATCACATCTTTCAAAACTAGATATACATACATTTCTATGTTATCAGAAGTTTCATTGTGACTCACTCAAAATGTTCCATACTCACTGTTAAAGTGAAATTATGGGGAAAAAAAAACCTCTCATGGGTACTTTTAATGAACAAAGTGAGCATTACTCTCATTTGATTTACCAGAGGACACATTGGGAATAAGCCACCAAACCAAACAGCTTTCTACAAAGCACAGCTGTGACGATTTTAATCAATTGCCCAGGCAAGTTGTATTATTTTTTGCAGATATTGCAATATGAAGCAACTTAATTCTGCAGGATAAGATAAAAAAATTCCATTCACCTTTGCGATTTATAGTTAAAGTGACACCTTTCATTTTGCCAGTCATTCTGCACACTCAAGCTCTACAATCTCTCTATAAATGAGAAAACATGGAACTTAATTTTGATATTTTTTATTCCTTGTAAATTTACCCAAATGGGACATGCCACATTAGTATGAGTAACAATGGGGCCCACCATTGGTCTGGGTTGATCATGGATATTGCTTCCTACTTGTCTACATGACACATAAGCCAGTAGGCAAGCCAGGGCCGTATGATATGGAGAGCAAACTGTTCCCATGCAGCCGGCACCCTCTCTCCACGCAGCAAAGAAACATCAGGGACCAACAGTTTGGCACCAGCAGTGTCATGGAAGTTGTCTGTCAGCATTGGACTCAACATGGGACTGCCTTACGAAGCCCAAATCTGGATTTTTCCTCGCAGTTTACTCCTTAAGCCTTCCCCATGAGTGGGTATAACAACAAGGTAGCGGAGGTTTGAAATCAGAGCTTTCCCTCGGCTTGATGAACTTTCAACTACAAGCCCTATCTGTTTGCAGCGACTGGTTTTAAGGTGCCAGTAACCTGCATTTTCCCTTTCTCCTGTCAGTAAAAGTGGTTCTGCCGAGCTTAGTAGTTAAGTCACACATGAAAGCAGGAGCTGGATTTAGTTGTCAGATGCTACTTGAGATGCACGCTATCAGAAGCATCTAATAGGTAGTGTGAGCTTACCTCCACTACCTCATCCCCCATCTAAAACAACATTAAGGAATAAAGTCCTCGGTATATTTTATGTTCAATGTGGACATCAATATAATCACTAAAGACATATTGAACCTGCATTATTTTGCTTACAAATCTCCTTATTCCGTACAAAGCTGCATAAACAAGGAGGTAATTCGAAGGACAAACATAGCATTTTTTAAACTATTTCTAGACTATTATTTTATTTCTTTTCTGTTCCAACTCAAACTTTCAAATACCTTCATGGTAACCACACTATTTGGAAGCATGAGCATAGGCATCCTGATATATGAATATTCCCAGCAGGGACCTGTATACATCAGAGCACTTCCAGATATGACAAAAGCAAAAGAAAAATTGCAAGTGGCTTTGGCTATAACAGAGCTAGAAACCGGATGTAGCCTTATGTCTGCATCTTTGGACGAAGTTACATGTGCCTCATTAATAGACGCAAAGGCAGAAATCTAATACAAGTTGTCATATCTTGACCAAAATATGGTACATTCAGGTTCTCGTCATCATTATTTTTCAGGACCTCATATGGGAGATCCATATCTCTTTCATTAACAAAAAAAAGCTCATCAGAGGAGGTACTTCTGCAGCAATTGGTAAAATTTCATCTTCCCCAGAACATAATAATGCAATTCTACATTGCCATCATAGAGAGTATCCTCTCATCTGCCACTACTGTTTTGTACCACGTGGCATCCTCTCACAATATACAAAAACTTCAGTAAACGGTCAATGTCAGCGAGAAAGGTCATTGGTAGTAGTCTACCCTCACTGTAGGGCTTGTATGTGTCCAGGGCAAAGACACAGTCAGGGAATATCATTGCAAACACTATCTACTCTGCAAACTGCCTTTTCTAAAGCTTCCTTCTGGAAAGCCCTATAAGGCTATTAAAACAAGAAATTTACATCATTTTAAAAGCTTCTTCCCCCTTCCCCCAACCCAGGCAGTTAATCTGATCAATCATTCCAGTTCGACCTCTCCCTATTACCTCTACCACTGCACTCTAAACTCTTTAAACTGCTTTTTATAATGCCGTGTACATTTTACTGCACATGCATGCTGATATTTACATATTTATGCACATTTTATTCCATAGTTCTACTTTAATCTCTGACTTTAATTTTTACATAATTCTTCATTCTTTATAATTGTCGATTGTGGTTGTTTTCAGCTGCATATCACAGCTTGACCAATATATGTACATGTACAGTATATGGCAAGAAAAGTTGATCCTTGACGTGGCATGGAATGTTTTGAATAAATAATCCTTGAGTACAAAATGCCACATATTCATGGCCACTGCAGGAATGAAATCCTTCCAGTGTCATCTACAATATCAAAAACAATTCCTACCATCATCCATTAGGAACTGAGCTACAGTGCAGCAAATTTTAAATCTTCAGGGTAAGAATTCTGTAGTTTTAATTTGCTGTATTGCCTGCTAGAATGTCTCATAGAGCTACTTTGCCAACGATTGAGATAGCCAACTCAATTCCAACCTGACTTATTCCTTCAGGTTCATGTAGCAATATTAATCTTTGAAGAAAGGGTTGTAAAATGGAAGTACTGCATGCCACAATCTCCACAGTTCAGACAGAACTTTGGCTACCTAATGAAATCCTGTACAATTAGATTGATCTGCACTGCAACAGAAAAGCAGCACCCATCATTAAAGTAACCCACCATCCAGGCCATGCCTGCTTTTCACTACTCTCACTGGGCAGAAGGTCAGAGCCCTTAAATGCCATGCCACTGGGTTCAGGAACACATTAACCAACAACCATCATGTTCTTGAACTGGCGTAGATAACTTCATTCACCACTAAACTGATGCTGTGGCCTACAGATTCACTTTCAACGATTCTTTACAACTCATTCTCAGTATTATTTTTATTTCCAGTTCATCTTTTGTACATTGGTATTTGTCAGTCTTAGTTCATGAATAGTTCTTTCATAATATTCTACTGCATTTCTTTTCTCCCTATAAATGCCTGCAAGAAAATGAATCCCAAGGTAGAATATGGTAATATAAACACATTTTGATAATTAATTTACTTCAAACTTTGAATTGATTATAGTCACGCTTTATTATCACATATAAAATGCTAACCTTATAGGTCTACCTTGTTCCCTTAAGCAAATTGAAAACATTTCACCTAATAAGTAGAAATTTCCTTTCCCACTTAATTATTCAGAAATAAGGGTATTTCTCTTTCTTGATTTATGAGGGACTTTGAGCATTCGTCAACAAACAAAATCAATTTAAAAATACCACAGGAGCCATTTGAAGCGACTGGAATTAAGGATGATGGAGTAATTTGGATTCAGCATTGGCTTTCCAGGAGAAATCAGAAAGTAGTAGTAGATGGTAGACATTCTGACTGCAGGCTTGTGACTCGTAATGTGCCACAGGGATCAGTGCTGCTTACCGTTGTTGGTCATTTATATTAATGATTTGGATGATAATGGGGTTAACTGGAACAGAAAATTTGTAGATGATACCAAGATTGGGGGTGCAGTGGTCAGTGAGGAAGGCTATCAAAGCTTGCAGTGGGATATGGACCTGTTGAAAAATGGGCTAAAAAGTGGCAGATGGAATCTAATGCAGACAATTGTGAGGTGTTGCACTTTGGGAGGTCAAACAAGGGTAAGATTTACACAGTGAATAATAGGGCACTGAGGAGTATAGTAGAACAGAGGAATCTGGGAATACAGATCCACAATTCTTTGAGGGTGGTATCCCAGCTTCTGGCAAATTGGCCTTCATAAAAGAGAGTCCTAGGCAAAGGAGATGAGATATCATGCTGAAGTTGGACTGACCAACTTTGAGCCCTGTGTGCAGTTGTGGCCATCTACCTACAAGAAATATGATTAAAAGAGTACAGAGAAAACATAAAAGGATGTTACCAAGATTTGAGGATCTGAGTTATAAGGAAAGGTTAAATATATTAGAACTTTTCCCTGGAGCATAGGAGAATGAAGGTAATTTGACAGAGTTACACAGAATTATGAGAGGTATAGATAAGGTAAATGTAAGCAGGCTTTTTCTACTGAGGTTGGATGGGACTAGAACTAGAGGGCATAGGTTAGGGGTGAATGGTGAAATATTTAAGGGGAACATGAGGGGGAATTTCTCTACTCAGAGGGTGAATTCACATTCACTGTGAATGTGGAGCAAGCTGTCAGCGGAAGTGGCGGATACAAGTTTAATTGCAACATTTAAGAGAACTTTGAATGGGAAATGTATGGAGGACTGTGGTACAAGCCAAGGTTAATGGGGCTAGGCAGAACAACAGTTTGACAAGGCCTAGAAGGCTGAAAAGACTGTTTCTGTGCTTTAGTGCTCTGTGACTCTATGGCATTTTTAAAATATGGAATTATTTAAAGGAGGGAAAAGATGAAATATGAAAGCAAGCTAGCAAACAATATCAAGGTGGATAGAAAAAGTTTTTTCAAGTATATAAAAAATTAAAGAGAAATGAGAGTGGATATAGGACTACTAGAAAATGAGGCTGGTGAAATAATAATGGGGGACAAGGAGATGGCAGATGAACTAAATGAGTATTTTGCATCAGTCTTCACTGTGAAGGACACTAGCAGTATGTCAGGTGTTGAAGGGTGTGAAGGAAGAGAAGTGAGGGCAGTTACTATTACAAGGGAGAAGCTGCTCAAAAAGCTGAAAGGCCTAAAGGTGATCGTGGAGTCATTAGTAATGATCTTTCAAGAATCATTAGACATTGGCATAGTTCCAGAGGACTGGAAAAGGCAAATGTCATTCCACTCTTTAAGAAAGGAGGGAGCCAGCAGAAAGGAAATTATAGACAGGTTAGCCTGACCTCAGTAGTTGAGAACATGTTGGAATCAATTGTTAAGGAAGAGTTTATGAAGTATTTGGTAACACAGGACAAGATAGGACAAAGTCAGCATGGTTTCCAGAAGGGAAAATCTTGCCCGATGAACCTGTTGGAATTCTTTGTGGAGACTACAAGTAGGGGATACAGTGGATGTTGTATATTTGGATTTTCAGAAGGCCCTTGATAAGGTGCCACACATGAGTGTGCTTACCAAGTTAAATGCCCATAGTATAGGAAAGTTACTAGCATTGTTAGAGCATTGGCTGATTGGTAGGAAGCAGAAAGTGAGAATAAAAGGATCCTTTTCTGGTTGGCTAACAGAAACTGACGGTGTTCTGCAGGGGTTGGTGTTGGGCCCACTTCTTTTTAATCTGTATATCAACAATTCAGAAAATGGAATAGATGGTTTGTTACCAAGTTTGCAGAGCATATTTAGATTGATGGAGCAGCAGGTAGTGTTGAGGAAACAAGTAAACTGCAGAAGGACTCAGATTAGGAGAATGGACAAGAAAGTGGCAAATTAAGTACAAAGTTGGAAAATACATGGTCATGTACTTTGGTAGAAGAAATAAATGTGCAGATTATTTTATAAATGGGAAAAAAATCCGAAAATCTGAAAATCCGAAAATCTGGGAAGCAAAAGGAATTGGGAGCTCTTGTGCAGAACACCCTATGGGTTAACTTGTAGGTTGTGTATGTGCTAAGGAAGGCAAATGCAATTTTCACATTCATTTCAAGAGATCTAGAATATAAGAGCAAGGATGTGATGCTGAGGGTTTTTAAGGCACTGGTGAGGCCTCACTTTGAGTATTGTGAACAGTTTTGCGCTCCTTATCTGAGAAAAGATGTGCTGGCATTGCAGAGGGTTTCAAGAAAGTTCAGAATGATGATTCTGGGAATGAAAGGGTTATCATATAAGGAATTATTTGATGGTTTTGGGGCACTCACTGGAATTTAGAAGGATCGGGGGGGGGGGGATCTCTTTTGAATGTTGAAAGGCCTAGACATGGTAAATATGGAAAGGCTGTTTCCCAGGGTGGGAGAGTTTAGGATAAAAGGGTACAGCCTCAGGATAGAGGGACATCATTTAAACCAGAGATGTGTAAAGTTTCTTTAGTCAGAGGGTGGTGAATTTATGGAATTTGTTACCACAAGCAGCTATGGAAGCCAGGTTGTTGGGTGCATTTAAGGTGGAGATTGATACATTCTTGATTCACCACAGGATCAAGAGAAGTTGAATCGGGAGAAGGCCGGGGAGTGGGGCTGAAGAGGAGAGAAAAGGATCAATCATGATTAAATAGTGAAGCAGAATAAATGGGCCGAATGGCTTAATTCTGTTTCTAAGTCTTAATGCTCCAATTCAAAAATAATAAATAAGTATGAAGAACATTTCTGTGATCTTCAAGTTGGCAGATATAAATGTGTAATAACTGCAGTGAAATTGCCAGATTAAAAGCACTGTACCTTTGAAATTTAATGAGAAGAGTTTGATAAACATTTAATAATTTTGCTAGAAAGATCCCTCTAACCAGCCAACAAAATTCGTAGGGCTTTACGTTTCACAAGTGGGTAAAATCCTGAAAATGATGTGAGAATTCAGCTGTAAAATTATGAATAAAATTCATTTTTATCAACCTAAATGTATAATCTTCGAAGAACTACTACAAGTGGGCTTTATGTTGGAACTTTGTGGTGAACTACATATACCTGTCTGGACACGCACCCCCGCTGACTGCTCCTGTGGTTCCTCCCACAGACCCCTGGATAAAGGCAATTCGAGGCACTGCTCCTTCCTCAGTCTCCAGGATGTTGTGTGGTGGTCGCTTGCTGCTTGTGCTTTCTTCCAGCCAATAAAAGCCTACCTTAACTCAAGTCTCCGAGAGTTATTGATGGTGCATCAATTTTATTGGCTGGAAATTTTAAAACATGGAAAGTATTTTACGTCCAGAAAAATTGGACATTGATCCTCAAGACTCAGAAGCAGCTCTTGCCTTTGAACTCTGGCTTGCATGCTTCCAATCATACTTGGAAGAGATTCACATGACTGAGCCCGCTATCATGCACAAAATCCTCCTTTCCAGGGTCAGCCCGAAAGTATACTCCCTTATCAGGGACCTGCCGACCTACCAAGGGGCACTGGACGCCCTCAAAAGACAGTACCTGCGGCTGGTGAACACCGTCTATGCAAGACATCGCTTAGCAATGCGGCGGCAGTGGGCCGGAGAGTCGAGTGCTGAGTTTGTCCGGGCCCTACAGACACTCGTGCAGGCCTGCGACTACAGGGGACTGACGGCGGAACAGCATGCGGAGCTCCTGGTACGAGATGCCTTCATTATGGGGATCACGTCAGTGTAGGTGCGCCAGCGGCTGCTGGAAAACACCGATCTTACCTTACGCTTGGTGATCGAGATGGCCGACACGCTGGGGGCTGCTCTGCACAACGCTGATGCTGTCCAACCGCGCAATCCCCCGCCGGTTCCGTGGACGCTGCAGACCCCGCCACCCGCGAGCGAATCGACCACCGCTGCTGCCACTTGCGAGTCCACAAACTCCCCGAAACTGACCACAGCTGCTGCCAGTCACAAGTCCACGCAGTGTTACTTCTGCGGACTCGAAAAGCACCCCCGAAAACGCTGCCCGGCCCAAGAAGCTACCTGTTTCAGCTGCGGAAAGAAGGGCCACTTCACCAAGGTCTGTAAGTCTGAACCACGAGCGTGGTCGAGCAGCGCCACGTGCGAGGCATGGGGGTTGCCATCTTGGTCGCCGCCATCTTGCCTGCCCACCTTGTGTGAGACATGGGGGCAGCCATCTTTGTCGGCGCCACCTCGCCCCGCCTCCGACCCACGGGTGCTTACCGGGCACCAAGACGACGGTTCAACTCTGGCCTCTGTAACCCTTGACCAAAGTGCCCCACACCAGCTTGCAAGGTCAATGATGGACATCCTGGTGGAGGGGCACAGGACTAGCTGCCTGTTTGACACGGGCAGCACTGAGAGTTTTATTCACCCGGACACAGTGCAATGCTGCGGACTCATGACACGGCCGGTAAGCCAGAGGGTCACCATGGCTTCTGGGTCGCATTCCATAGACATCGGGGGGGGGGGGGGGGGTTGTGTAGCGACATTGGTGGTGCAGGGCGCAGAATATCGGGACTTTGCGCTACTGGTCATGCCTCAACTGTGCGCGCCTGTGCTATTGGGGCTGGACTTCCAGAGCCACCTAAAAAGTGTGACTATGGCATATGACGGGCCCCTCCCACCACTCACTGTCAGGAATCCTCAGTTTTGTGGGACTTCGTCATATACCCTGCTACTGACCACACACACACACACACCCGCACATCCCACCCAGCACCATGCTAACAGCTGTGCTACTGACACCACTTAATAGACAAACAAATAAACAAAAGGTGCAGAAGTAGACCATTCGGCCCATCGAGCCTGCACCGCCATTTTGAGATCATGGCTGATCATCTACTATCAATACCCGGTTCCTGCCTTGTCCCCATATCCCTTGATTCCCCTATCCATAAGATACCTATCTAGCTCCTTCTTGAAAGCATCCAGAGAATTGGCCTCCACTGCCTTCCGAGGCAGTGCATTCCAGACCCCCACAACTCTCTGGGAGAAGAAGTTTTTCCCTAACTCTGTCCTAAATGACCTACCCCTTATTCTCAAACCATGCCCTCTGGTACTGGACTCTCCCAGCATCTGGAACATATTTCCTGCCTCTATCTTGTCCAATCCCTTAATAATCTTATATGTTGCAATCAGATCTCCTCTCAATCTCCTTAATTCCAGCGTGTTTACAAGCCCAGTCTCTCTAACCTCTCTGTGTAAGACAGTCCAGACATCCCAGGAATTAACCTTGTGAATCTACGCTGCACTTCCTCTACAGCCAGGATGTCCTTCCTTAAAACTGGAGACCAAAACTGTACACAATACTCCAGGTGTGGTCTCACCAGGGCCCTGTACAAATGCAAAAGCATTTCCTTGCTCTTGTACTCAATTCCCTTTGTAATAAAGGCCAACATTCCATTAGCCTTCTTCACTGCCTGCTGCACTTGTTCATTCACCTTCAGTGACTGATGAACAAGGACTCCTAGATCTCTTTGTATTTCTCCCTTACCTAACTCTACACCGTTCAGATAATAATCTGCCTTCCTGTTCTTACTCCCAAAGTGGATAACCTCACACTTATTCACATTAAACGTCATCTGCCAAGTATCTGCCCACTCACCCAGCCTATCCAAGTCACCCTGAATTCTCCTAACATCCTCATCACATGTCACACTGCCACCCAGCTTAGTATCATCAGGAAACTTGCTGATGTTATTCTCAATGCCATCATCTAAATCGTTGATGTAAATCGTAAACAGCTGTGGTCCCAATACCGAGCCCTGTGGCACCCCACTAGTCACCACCTGCCATTCCGAGAAACACCCATTCACCGCTACCCTTTGCTTTCTATCTGCCAACCAGTTTTCTATCCATGTCAATGTCTTCCCCCCAATGCCATGAGCTTTGATTTTACCCACCAATCTCCTATGTGGGACCTTGCAGCCTCTCCACCCTCAAGATCCCTCCCCCACCGCTGTTCGCCAACCTGACCCCTGACTGTAAACCTGTGGCAACTAAAAGCAGGAGGTACAGCGTGGGGGACAGGGCCTTCATTCAGTTGGAGGTGCAGCAGCTGCTCAGGGAGGGGATTATTGAGCCAAGCACAAGTCCTTGGAGGGCCCAGGTGGTTGTTGTTCAGACCGGGCAGTACATATAGCTCAGTACAAGGTGTACTCGGCCATAGATCTGAAATCTGCTTACCACCAGCTCCCCATCCGCCCGGAGGACCGCCCCTACACCGCCTTCGAGGCGGGTGGCAGGCTCTATCACTTCCTGCGTGTCCCCTTCGGTGTCACGAATGATGTCTCTGTCTTCCAGAGGGAAATGGACCGGATGGTGGATCAGTGCCAACTGAAGGCCACATTTCCATATCTGGATAACATCACCATCTGTGGTCACGACTGGCCAGATCACAACACCAACCTCCAACGATTTTTCCAAGTGGCCAAAGCCCTGAACCTTACTTATAACAGGGACAAGTGTGTGTTTGGAACCACCTGACTCGCTATCCTTGGGTATGTCATGGAGAACGGGGTCATGCTGATCCCGACTGTATGCGCCCCCTGTTAGAACTCCCTCTTCCCACCACCCTCAGAGCCCTCAGACGGTGCCTGGGCTTCTTTTCCTATTACGCCCAATGGGTCCCTCATTACGCAGACAAGGCCCGCCCCCTGGTCAAGTCCACCACATTTCCCCTCTCTGCCTAGGCCCGTGCGGCCTTCAGCTGCATTAAAGGGGACATTGCCAAAGCAACGATGCATGCAGTGGACGAGACCATTCCCTTCCAAGTAGAGAGTGATGCCTCCGACTTCGCGCTGGCTGCTACCCTCAATCAGGCAGGCAGGCCAGTAGCATTCTTCTCTCGTACCCTTCAAGGCCCTGAAATTCGGCACACCGCGGTGGAGAAAGAAGCCCAGGCCATAGTGGAAGCTATTAGGCACTGGAGGCACTATCTCGCCGGCAAAAGGTTTACCTTGCTGACCGACCAGCGCTCAGTTGCATTCATGTTCAGCAACCAACAGCGGGGCAAAATCAAAAATGATAAAATTTTGCAGTGGAGAATAGAACTCTCCACCTACAACTATGATATCCTGTACCGGCCTGGAAGGCTCAATGAGCCCCCTGATTCCCTATCCTGGGGAGCGTGTGCCAGCGTGCAGCTCGAACAGCTATACGCCCTCCTTGCAGATCTTTGCCACCCGGGGGTCACCCGATTTTACCATTTTGTGAAAGCCCGGAACCTGCCTTACTCCCTTGAGGACATCAGGACGATGACCAGGGACTGCCAAGTCTGCGCTGAGTGCAAACCGCACTTCTACCATCCTGAAAAGGCGCAACTTATCAAGGCCACCTGCCCCTTTGAGCGGCTGAGTGTCGACTTTAAGGGCCCCATTCCCTCCACCGACCGCAATGCCTACTTTCTCAACATTATCGACGAGTACTCGTTGTTCCCCTTTGCCATCCCCTGCCCCGACACCACAGCCACGTCCATCATAAAAGCCCTGCACCAGCTCTTCACTCTGTTCGGATATTCCTGCTATATCCACAGTGACAGAGGGTCCTCCTTTATGAGTGACAAGCTGCGCCAGTACCTGCTGGCTAGGGGCATTGCTACTAGTAGGACCACGAGCTATAATCCACGGGGAAATGGACAGGTGGAGAGGGAGAATGCCACAGTGTGGAAGGCCACACATTTAGCCCTAAAGTCAAAGGGGTTGCCGGTCTCTCGGTGGCAGGAGGTCCTCCCCGAGGCACTCCACTCCATCCGCTCTCTGTTATGTACGTCCACCAATGCCACCCCTCATGAGCGCCTATTCTCTTTTCCCAGGAAGTCTGCCACTGGGACCACCCTACCAGCTTGGCTGATGTCCCCAGGGCCAGTGCTGCTCCGGAAACATGCGAGGAGCAATAAATACTCCCCGCTGGTCGAGAGAGTTCACCTACTACATGCGAACCCCCAGTATGCCTACGTGGTCTTACCTGATGGGTGGGAGGACACGGTCTCCGTCCGCGACCTGGCGCCCGCAGGAGCAGCAGACCACTACCCCGAACACTGCACGGGAACTATGAACCCTGTACCCACCGATGTGTATACCCACCTGACACCAAGCCCTACACAGATTCCTCACGACACTCCCATACCGGGCGCCTCGCACACGCATATACCAGGCACCTCGCACACGCATGAGGGATCACTGACGCCTAGTGGGCTGACACCTCCAGTTAAGCCGGAACCAGCACAACCACCGTCTCCGGTGCAATCACCACCGGCACCTGTGCAATCACCACTGGTGCTATGTAGATCGCAGCGACAGATTTGACCACCTGATAGACTTAACCTGTGAATATACTTGTAAGAAACTTCGCCCCATGGGGACTCTCTTTTAAAACAAGGGGGGGGGGGTGAATGTGGTGAACTACATATACCTGTCTGGACACGCCCCCCCCTGCTCCTGTGGCTCCTCCCACAGACCCCTGTATAAAGGCGATTGGAGGCACTGCTCCTCCCTCAGTCTCCAGGATGTAGTGTGGTGGTCGCTTGCTGCTTGTGCTTTCTTCCAGCCAATAAAAGCCAACCTTAACTCACGTCTCCGCGAGTTATTGATGGTGCATCAAACATAGTTGTTTCTTGGATTTCCATTAAAAGTTATGAATGTGGCAAAATTGTGCACTTCTATTAAACATTAAAAACAATTCTAGAGTTCTTCAGTTGTGACTAACTAGATTTAAAATCTTTGAAAATGATTAAATCTCTCTGAACCACTTTGTATTTCATTGATGCACATTAATCATTTTTATTGTAAATAGATTTGATATGAAAAATCTATAAAAACCTTCCTGTTGATGATGCCTTAGAAAGTGAACACAATTTGAACAGCCTTCATGAACTGGTGGAATACTGCAATATAAATTTAGCATGAAAGCTTAGCATTATGTTTCAATATAAAAGCCACTGAGAGATGAAAAAGAAGTATGAATTGGTTTTGCTTAACATAGTGGCATTGAAAATTCCCATTCATGTGACTACCTCTGCCTGAAATGGGCTATCAGTACAGAGCAGATCAACAGAAAATCTGGTTTTAAAGAACTTATTGATACTTACATTTTTTGAGAGACAAATAACAGATGAAGCAACTTAACAACATTGTCAATCAGTCCAATGCACTTTGATGATGATAATTGCTGTTAGGGAAGTATTTGGAGTGGGAATTTTTCAATGGATGCCTTGCCCAGGCTATGGCGTTTGAAGTCTTGGATACCTCTAGCTATAAAGGAAGGTTCACCACTTCTGGGCCAGGTATGTGAGGATTGCACAATTGCCTGTGTTGGCCTGTTTCACCAGTATCTGGTCCTGTGTTGGATGTGAAGGCTTCTGTCCATTGGTTAAGATCACGCACCAGTTCATTAGAATAACAATCAAATAAACTTTGAGGAAAATCTTAGACAAGGTGATTCAAAGCCAAAATAGAATTATAGTATTGATGTTCTTCTGTTTTATATGGCACAAAAGATGTTTGGCAAAGTTATTATCCTGCCTTTGCTGACTGTTCAGTATGGAAGTGCCATGATGGAACATAGAACAGTTCAGCACAGTACAGGCCCTTCAGCATAAGATGCTGTGACAACCTTTTAATCTACTCTTCCCTCTTATATAGCCCTCCATTTTTCTTTCCTCCAAGTGCCCATCTAAGAGTCCCTTAAATATCTCTAATATATTTGCCTCAACCACCATCCTGGCAGCAGGTTCCACGCACCCAGACACACTTAAAAAAAAACTAACGCTGACATCCACTACTATATACTTTCCTCCAATCAGTTTGTAATTATGTCCTCTCATATTTGCTATTTCCACGCTGGGTAAAAGACACTAGCTGACCATTCTACATTCTATATATGTCTCCTATCATCTAGTAATCCATTATGTGCTGGAAAGATGGAGATCCTGTATAAATCCTGAACCTGCTGGTTGAGCTCTATTGATCACTTCCTGGCTTCACATGTTGTTTGAACTTGGCATAATATAGTAAGAATTCAATGGAGTTTCACTGCACTTACACTCTTACTTTATGGCTGCAAGGAATAAAGGTAAAAACAGGCTCCTTTTAAAACATGTACTAAACTGCATGTACTGTATATTCTGTAATGTTTTTCATATTTAGAAGTACATCTTCAGGCATTGACAAACCTTGATGGCTTTGAGAGATGGCAGAGTTGAGTGTGGCTTTGCCATTTGTCTGTGTAGTTTCAAGGAAGGGATTTGCTCTGATCCTTTTAATTTGATTATATCACAGAACGGTCAGCATTGTCTAGTCTCTTACTGATCAGGGCCAAGGCACCCCCAATCTACAACAGGAATTCTAATGTAAATTCTGGAAAAGTGTGCATCTCAGTGGGAATGTCCAAGGCAGGATATGCTCAGAACAATGCTGGTGCTTCATGGCAGAATTTTCTACTTGTAAAATTGTTGTCATAACAACCCTCAATAGTCTAACCTAATAAGTTACATGGAAAAATGCTCATGAATGATGATGATTAAACAGATGAAGTAATGATTAATATCATTATGTCATGTCACATTGTGATGGTAATGGGTTGATGTCCGCTAAGTTCTGAAATCGAATGAAAATCTTAAGCCCCTTCTAATATAGATAGCTCTGGGTTCCCTCAATAAAGGGAGGTTGTACTGTAACCACTTATTCTTCAAATACTGGATCACTTCACTGTTTACCCTCCACAACAAGTTTAGCTGCCAATACCGACTATTTGAGCAGTGGGTTCCCCCTCCCTACCAAGGAGAAGATGCTTCCAGCTTCCAAAGTATTTTTAAAAGAAATTCATTTATTTTTGGTAACACAATTTTAAATGTAAGCAAAACACTTAAAGCACATTTAAAATTCACGGAGAATGTTTATCTTATAAAAGATTTCCAAATTACAATTTCTAACGTATAAAGGATTTCCAAATCACGGGTACAATTCTTACAAGCTAAAAAAAATAGCAAAATGTAGATGAACTAGCCGTCCATTGGAGAAATCAAAGGCAGAACTTTCTGTCATGCTTCTTGTTGTTCCTGAACTATTCCTAATAAGCCTGACTACTATTTATATTTAAACTGTTGTTTGCTACTTCGCGACTTCACACAGATGTGGTATTCATTCAGATACCTTTTCACACAGGTAGTCTAAAAGCCTCTGGTGACAGAAATCCCAAACATCCACTATTAATGCTGTGAGGGCTGACACTTTGTGTACACAAGTCTCCCAACTATTGATAGGTCAGCTAGTTGAAGTGGTGGTATCAATCTAGTCTGCAAGCTTCCTTGAACTAAGTAATTTAGCCAATGTCCATGTTGATGCAGGCCAATTAACATAACCCGATTGTCATACACAGCATTTCTTGAACAGCCAGCCTTGTGCTCTGGGCCAGCAGCCTGTGTTCGTTAGACAGTGCTGCTTGTTAAAAAGCTGTCTTTATAACTTCAGACTGATTATTGCTTGCAATTGACCTTAAGAATTGAAGTGTGATTCTTGCCTAGAACAAGAAGCAGAGCAGGAAATATATACTGGGAGTTTAATTTACTCAAAAACAACTCATTGATTTCTGGATATATCAGCTGCTGTGTTAGAAAGCTGAGCTTGGCAAAAAAAAAGGCCCTCCAGGCCCCGGACACTGAATATCCATTACAAGATACCAAGCAATTTCAGATGCACAAAAGAATAAAACCACCCGAGTAACTTGTTCTTCCTCAACAAATTCTATGAACCATCACTGTAGCTCCGACGCATTCAAAGAGATTCTAAAACTGGACACATCTTTACCTCACTCCCGTTTCAGCAATCCAAATGTACTGCACGTCAGGACAAGCGAATCTACTCTTTAGTTTCTACCATTCATTCACCTTTTCATAGAGTATAGAGCAATATAACTTATATAATAGAGCATTAATCATACAGGCCTTTTGGCCAAACAAGTCCACGTTAAGCTCTGTCCCGACCCAGCTACTTTCAATTTACATTCAGCTCATACCCCCCCCTGAGCCCCACACCCTCTGTACCTATCCAAGTGTTGGTGAAGTGACACTAGTGTAACTGCCTCAACTACTTCTCTGGTAGCTTGTTCCATATACTTCCCCTGCTCTACGAGGGGTGATTGATAAGTTCGTGGCCTAAGGTCGAAGGAGTCAATTTTGGAAAACCTAGCACATTTATTTTTCAACATAGTCCCCTCCTACATTTAAATATTTAGTCCAGCGCTCATGGAGCATACGGATCTTGGACCTCCAGAAAGTGTCCACAGCATGGGTGATTGATAAGTTTGTGGCCTAAGGTAGACGGAGATGAGTTATACAGCTCTCTTTACATGCACATGCAGTTCAACTCTTTGAGTGAATATGCAGAAAATTTGAAGTTAATAACTCATCTCCTTCTACTTAGGCCACAAACTTATCAATCACCCCGATGGGTTTATGAACTTCAAACTCTCTCTGCATAATCACTCAAAGAGTTGAACTGCATGTGCATGTAACAAGAGCTGTATAACTTATCTCCTTCTACCTTAGGCCAGGAACTTATTAATCACCCGTGCTATGGAAACTTTCTGGAGGTCCAAGGTGCCTATGCTCCACGACCATTGGACTAAGTTTTCTAAATGTAGGAGGGGACTATGTTGAAAAATAAATGTGCTAGGTTTTCTAAAATTGACTCCTTCTACCTTAGGCCATAAACTTATCAATCACCCCTTGTAGGTGAAAAAATTACTGAGGTCCCCTTTAAACCTTTCCCTTATCTCCATGAGCCTATTCCTCCCTAGGAATGGTCTCCACTACCCTGGGGAATAGACCATTATCTGAGCTTGGCAAAAGAAAGCTTAATTATGCCTCTCATTATTTTAAATATGTCTATAAAGTCACCTCTCATACTCGTATGTTCCAAGGAATAAAGATTTTGCCTAGCCAATCTCTCCCTATAATTCAGAGGTGATACATTGTCCATCATTTAACCTAGTCCAATTCCATTGTCTATGGACCCATATAGCCATTGCAGATGAAACAGCAATTCAGAACTCTTCTTCAAATTTGGTGCATTGCATGTGGTGCTCATAGAGTGGTTGTGTAGTTGCCTCAACACTGAGAAATCGGAAGCAGACTTGGTGACCAGTTTTTTAAAAAAACTTACATTTAGTCAGCAAGGATGACCTTAAGCTTCCAGTCACCTGTCACTTTAATACTCTGTCCCAATCTTATTCTAACCTGCCTTTGGCCTCCAAAACTGTTCCAATAAAGCACAATATATGTTCAAGGAAAGGACGCTGACCTCCATTTGAGCACATTGAAGCATTTAAGACTCAGGACAGACTTCAACAACTTCATATAGCCATCCATTCTTTATTTTGGACACTTCATTTACTTCTTTATTTTTCTCCTCTGCCTCTAACCTTGATATTTAAAATAGTCGTTACCTTGACAAATTTGGCCTGCACCCATTCATAGACATCTTCTCTATTATCTCCAGCCCTTCCCTTCTCTGCAAATTAAAATATATTTGCTTATTTTTCACTTTTCCAGTTTGATGAAGGATTCTTCGCCTGAAATATCAATCCTGATTACTTCTTTTATAAATGTGCCTGACTTGCTGAATACTTCCAATGTTTTCTGCATTTGTTTCTCATCATAAGTTTGAGTTCAGATCTGATTCAAAAGTTTAAAGAAGCTGATAAGTTCTTCTAAATAATTTCCAGTGATTAACCTCATACCACCTGATTGATATACCGGACATCATTGTAATTTGTGAAAAACTGACCACACTTTAATCTCCTTAAAACCACCAATGCCACAGAAGTCACCAGACAATAACAGCAGCCTAAGTCAAAAATAATACCCAAGTTTAAAAGAGTACTGAAGCTTTTGATTACTTGACTGATTAGAATTTAAGCTTTTTTTTGAATAGCATGAAAGAAATCCCTCTCCTGTTTGGAATCAGCTATATCTCCATCCAGTGACAAATCAGCACCACTGCCTTGGGAAAACAAAGCAGGGCAGGCTGTAAATTGTTTCGTTTTTTACTACCTTCCAATCATACCACTGTATACTGATACATCACTGGAACTTGTTTCTGCTGTATACAGCAGCAAAACACAATTAGGTAGTCACAGCAGTCAATTAATGATGAAGGTGAGTGGTACTCTGTGTCAATGGCAAGTGAATTGCAGTTATCTTTTATTGACCTATTACAAGAGTTCTTTTAAAATGTAATTCCTCCATGTATTTGGTCTCTTGAGCATGAGATTGCTCAGTCAGTCTATTTTAGAGATTAGAGAAGTAGGGTTGATGAATCACATGATGAAATGTTGAACAATGTTTCTGGCCTTGGGGTTAATTACCAGAAATCATACACGTAGCACTTTAGTGCTTGAATGAGAGAAGTGTAAATTTCACAGAAAGATCAGCTTTTAAATAGGCTGTATACCCAGCTTAAAGTGGTTCTCAAGACATACTGTATTCCCATATTTAAATAAAGGGAATAGTTGGTATTTTATCAAGATTTTCCCATTACTGACCATTGTTAATCTATATTTACAAAAATATTGTAGGATTTCACAAGAGAGCAAACATAATGTGCATTAAAAGATGCCAACCCGGGGTATTTTCAAACTGTTAAATATCCAATGCTTTCCCAATATCCTGGCCATCTGATTATAACATCAATAATTCCTGTCCTATCTGGATCAACAAGCCTCTTGCATCTTCTGTCCTATCTGAATTGCAGAGAAGATGCTAAGTTTGGAAATAGCATCACAAGTTGCTTGTTCCAGAGGTGATGTGTACTGGTGTTAACCGTGAAATGTTGTTACCATAGATGAACTTCTAGGATTTCGTGTGAGGATTATCCACTGTGTGGATTTTTAAAGAGCTGGTTTAATGAATACTTATCCTCATGATAGGCCATACTGAGTGTTTTTGCTTGATTGGTCTTGTTGCTGAAATGGGTACAGAAACTGAGGTTTTTCCAAAAAATGATTACTAACTTTGAGAGACTTGTGGCACTGGGTAATTCATAAATTATCAGGATAATCAGGATATCAGTAGCTGGATATTATACCAAACAGATGTCGATAATATATCTATAAAAGAAGCATTAATTTTCATCTGCCTCTCAAACCTGCCTTCATCTTGGGGGAGAGGGCAATGATTTTCATCTGTTTCTCAAAAGATGTGTCCATATTTATAGAAAGGATTAAGGCCTAGAAAGAAAAATCTCCTCTTTGGATCTCACCTGTGACTTGGGAAGGCATCATCTAAAAGCTGTGTTCATCTGGTTAAAATGAACTAGATGACAGAAAAAAAAAAGCCTAGTGGCTGGCCTCTAGGATCATTGAGTATCATTCCTAGTTTTAGAATATCGATGACTTTATGGCACCAGATCTGAGGAATTACTCAAATGCCAAGGATATTGGAAATAAATCTGGCAAGACATAGCATTAGGCATGGCCACGTGTGGATTCTATTGTGCAAAGCCACTGCCTTTGAGGGAGACAAAAATAGTCCATTGTTCCTTCCATATACAGTAGATAGTAGACTTGTGGCTGTAGCATGGATGTTGTCTATTTCCCAGAATGGCTGCTATGGTTTTGAACACTTTTGTTGTAGTTATGTAAGTCTGTTGATGGGGATACTGGTGCTGCTAATAATTTCGTTTAAAATTTGTGGAGATATTTGGAGTCATTTGAATGACAAATGGGATATTTGGCCCAATACCGGTAGCCACTCAGTTGGAGAGAACAGCAGAGTGCTTCAGCTGTTAGCATTGCTGCCCATGCCCCTGGGCACAATCCTGGCCTCTGGTACTTTCTGTGTGATGTTAACACATTCTCCCCACATTCTTGCTCCAGTTTCACAAATGTGTGTTGGATGGTTGGTTAACTGGCTACTGTAAACTGTAGATAGGGGTTAGGAAAATCAGAGGTAGTGGTGGGGTGAAATTAATGGGCATGTATAAAAGAAGAGATTACGGGCTAAGCAGAGCTGAATTGAATTACCCTGAGAGCCAGCATAGATCTGATAGACCAAATGGCCTCCTATTTTGTGAGATACATGAATTTAAGAGACTCTATCACCATCCATATTGTAGCACTTACTTAGCTTCATCGATTATCTTTGTATTGTGACAGCAGGACTGTGATGTGGAGCAGTATTGTGTAGCAGAGGGTACAAGAGCCACAGTGTACATACACTGTAGTACACAGTGTATGGCTATGGGTTCCCCAGGAATTTCTGGCAGATTTCCAACCAAATTCACCCTATTTTTACTTTGTAGCATTTTTGATGAGCCTCTACTGGGGTGGTGGAGTAGAGATATGTCTCTACCAAAGGAAGTGTAAGGTACTCCTTTCCTCTGCGAGTCTGCAGGTTACCTTTGGGCAAGGTGGAACACCTGCTTAGCACCACCACACCCCCCACCCCACACCACCACTGATCAGGGTCACATGAAGCCATGGGAGCAAGTATTACAAGTCCTGGTTATGCGACCACTGACACAAACCAGGCAGAGCACTTTGAAGATTATTGATAACGGCTGGGGTCACCTCTCTTGTAAAGACACTGCCCAGAAAGCAGCAATGGCAAACCACTTCTGTAGAAAAAATTGTCAAGAACAATCATGGTCATGGAAAGACCACAATTGCCCACATCATACTACATGGCACATAACAAACAAGATTTGTGAGAGATGAAAAAGATCTAATGCTTTCTCGGCATATATGCCAAATAAACTCTTCTCAGACAGTACAGGATTCAGTTATAACCAACATTTTGATGACAAACTTTGCCATCTTCATCAGGGATGATGCCTGGACATGTTTAATCCAGTAGTATTTATACCCCAGTAGTCTGTCCATCCTGATTGGTTAGTCCTCATCCAATCATGTTTCTACTCTCCCACCTTGTTTACCATTGAATTGCAGTTCTTACTTGGAGCGAGATCTTCATCTTTGTTAATACTCTTTTCCTCTAGTTTTATTTCAATGGCTTCCTTTAGATGATGGTCACAAAAGCCATTGGTGTGGCACAGTAGCTTTGTGCTAAAGAAGTCAATACTATGGTCATTGTGAATGTAGTGTTCTGCTACCACCAATTTCTCCAGCTAACCCAAACAGATACATCTTCTGTGCTCCTTGCTGCAGGTTTCCACTGTACATCCTGTCTGGCCAATACACACTGGTCATCTTCGATCCACATAAGCTGTGATTTGAGCTTCCTTATGGGTTTGTGGATGGTATTAATCCACATGTGAGAGATCTTCCCAGATATTTTGAGTAAATCTCATGGGTAAGCTGCCTTTTGCAATGGAAGGGAAAGAAAAGAAGATTCTGCATGTTCATCTCAACTTCAGTGTCTAACAGCCAGGCACCACATTCTCCCACAATACAGAAGGAGCAATGTCCAGTTGTTCTGAAAATGAAAGACTCTCCAGTCTTCTCGGTCTTTCAAAAGCTTAACCCACTCATATCTTTGGCCTGTTATCATGCATGTGGGAATCAAGGTGCCAACAGCAAAACTGTTCTCTAAACCTGATGAAACTTCAAGGCCTTCTGGACCACCATACAAACATTTTCAAGGAAACATTCCACAAAGTACAACTGCTAACTGATCACTTCACTCTACTTTTGGGGATGGATGTCACAAATACATCCAATGTGGCTATTGAACAAAATGCATCTGACGCTCATCCAAACCAAAATTTAAACATAATAACAGCTGAAGACAGATTGACAGGACAGTGAGAAATGATAGAAGCCTGGAACTGTCACATGCCTGGAGGAAACCTATACTGGTTCCACCAGCCTGGTGCACACATGGTGACTTCCTGAGACCTCCTGCTGTTGCAACCAACCCTAATCCAACTCACATATGACAATCTCCATGAGAAAAAAGCTTAGAGTGAAAAAATACTTAGATTTGTCTGCAAAAAAAAGTTATTTTCCCACACATTGTCACATTATGTCTTCACCACTAAAAGCATGAACACACTAGTGATGTTTGTAATTCTGGCAGGTCGGCCTGGGTCACAGACATTTACACAGAACTTCTCATGAACGTGAGTCTATTTTCTGGTCAAGATGGCACTGAGCTGCGATGTCTGCCATTCTCATAGCTCAGACGTAGTTGTTTTCTTGGTTCATAGAGATGGTGTTAGGGACAGCATGGGGAGTTAGGAGTCAGGTTACGGTTTAGGGACAGGAAAGAGGGAGAACTAGAAATCAGAGGCACTAAACAAAGAATCAGGGGCAGCAGCCGGCGTTCAGAGTGGAGGTCTGAAGTCAGCGATTCCGGAAGCGTGATCAGCAGGCAGTGAGGATCCAATGATGGGAAAGGAGCTTGTTTTGCTGTTGTTGTTCTGCTGAACATTGTGGGCATGTTATATTGGCACTGGAATGTGTGGCGACACTTGGGGCTTGCCCACAGCACTGTCTTGGATATGTTGTTTGTTAATACAAAAGGCTCATTTCACCAAATATTTCAATGTACAGGTGATAAATAAATATGAAAATGAATCTGAATCTGAGTCAAAAACTGAAATGGAAGATATTCAGTGGCCCAGAATGAAGATGCAGCCAGGAGGTCCATACCACAGAATATATCACATTGATCTGTCCATCCTTCTCTGAGCAGGACTAAGAGGTTGGACATCCAAGTGCAAGCTTCCTTGTCATTCAAAAGAAGAATGGTGTCATTTTATCAAAACTTTCTAAGTGAAAATGCAAAATTTATAGGGTGAAAATTGCTACAGTCCATCTGTGGTACAAAAACAATTTCTAACATGATGTCCGAATTGGAACTCTGCATGTGCTTCTAAGTGCTTTAAGTTACAAACAGTCCTATCAAACATCTCTCCTGGATGAATTAAACTGAACAGTCTGCAATAAATAATGAGATTATTGTAAACAAACAGATGCAGATGTAAAGACGCAAAAGGCAATTTTAAAAATATATACCGGTAATTATCTTAGTTATTCCATCATTTCACTACTCTGGCAATTTCACAACAAACATTATTCACAAGTCAGGATAAAAAAGTAAGCAACTTGGAAGTTGTAACATTCCTGACACATCCCTCCCCTTTCTTGATCTCTCTCCATCTCTGGAGACAAACTGTCAACTGACATCTACCCACTATCTCTCCTGTAAAAATGCTATTTCCTTTCTCAGTTCCTTCACCTCCACTGCATCAATTCACAGTATGTGGTTTTCTTTTCAGGACATCAGAGATGTCCTCCTTCTTCAAAGAATGGGGTTTCCTTTCCTTCACTATTGATGCATCTCACTCGCATCTCTCCCATTTATCCTGAAAATCCATGCTCACATCATCCTCCTGCCGCCGTAATAGTGATAGTGGTCCTCTTGTCATTACCCAGGAACCTATGTCCCTCTGCATCCAACACATTATCTTATACAACCTCCGCCATCTCCACTAAACATATCTTTACTTTCCCCTTTCTCAGCTGTCCAGAGTGATTACTTTCTCTGTGTTCCCTTGTCCATTCGCCTCCCCACACTAATCTCCCTCCCAGCACCTATCTCTGCAAGTGGCCTAAATGCTACACCTGCCCATTCACA
This sequence comes from Hemitrygon akajei, assembly GCF_048418815.1. Taxonomy (NCBI): domain Eukaryota; kingdom Metazoa; phylum Chordata; class Chondrichthyes; order Myliobatiformes; family Dasyatidae; genus Hemitrygon; species Hemitrygon akajei. The sequence continues at coordinate 57,652,479 of NC_133128.1, forward strand.
TCCCCTCTCTCACCTCCATTCAGGGCCCCAAACTGTTCTTTTATGTGAGACAACACTTCACCTGCAAGTCTGCCGGGGCCATCTGCTGTGCCCAGAGCTCCTGATGTGGCCTCCCCTAGGGGACAGACTCGTCATGAATCGGTGGAGCATTTCATTGAGCACTTCTGCTCCATCCTCCAAAAGCGGATCTTCCTGGTGGTCAAACATTTTAAATCCAATTCCCGTTCCCATTCCGACATTCCCTCTTGTGCTAAGGTGAGGCCACCTTCAGGGTGAAGGAGCACCACATTATATCCCATCTGGGTAGACTCTATCCTGATGGAATGAATATCAATTTCTCCTTCAAGTAAAGAAAATCCTCCCCTCCCCTCTTCTTCTATTACCCATTCTGGCCCCTTACTTCTTCTCACCTGTCTATCACCTCCCCCGGGTCCCTTTTTTTTCCCCTTTCTCCTTGAGTCCACTCTCATCTCCTATCAGATTCCTTCATTTCCAGCTCTTTATCTTTCCAACCCACTTGGCTTTTCCTATCACCTTCTAGCTATCCTCCTTTCCCTCCCCTCCCCACCTTTTATTTTGGTGGCTTCCCACTTCCTTTTCAGTCCAGAGGAAGGGTCTTGGCCCAAAATGTCGACTGATAACTCATTTCCATAGATGCTGCCTGGCTTGCTGAGTTCCTCCAGAATTGTGTGTGTGTGTGTGTTAACTTGTAACAGGACTTTGAAATATTCCCAGATTCACTCATAAAAAGGTATCCAATGCAGCACTATTCAGTATTCCTAATAGGGCCTACAACTTTTTTTTCCCAAACTCTGTTGCAGTTTAAGTCTGAAAGCTCCTGTTTTATAGGAAGTGCAAACTCAAGCATCACACATCTAACCAATATACAATAAATTCCAAATTTGAATGTTTCTAAACTGCGGAATGGTAAGAGTTCACACAGTTAGCACTGTGATGAGTTATCCCTAACTTACCGTGACACTGTGATTGAAGTGACCTCAATACTAGGATATGGTATGATGAATAAGAGTTGGCAGCTAAATATTTCATAACAGACTCCAATTACAGCCTTCTACAAGACGGTAAATAAAGATGTCCCTGTTTTTCATTTGTTCTGTATTATATGAGGACAGTAGAAAAGTTTTTAGCAGATTTCAGAACTCCAAAAGAGAATTTATTGGCTTTGTAACAATTTTTCATGAATGAAGAAATTCTATGGAACAATTTTCAATGCTCATGGCCAAGCCTAAATGCCCCAGAAATGAACTGAAATGAATCCTGCAATGATTTAGCTATAGCTGGTAAATAACCAAGCTAACAGAAATATCCAGACAAAGATATTAGGTGATGTGTGAGAATATCATAAGTATTTGGATGACAAAAATGAGCAGAAAAATATAATAACTAGATTTTATGCATTTCCATAAACCCAACATTATCGTGGATATTTCTTTCTTGTTAGCTATTAAAATAGGAAATTGAAATGCCTCAAAGGACAAATGCTGAAGAGTTGGATCTTGGAGCCAAATACATTATTTCTGGAAACTCTTGAAATGCTGCTGTAAACCATGGCAACACACATGAACTCACTTATTATATTGTCCTGATGTATGTTGAAAGTTTGGTCAAATTATTTTTTTGTGCCACATTTCACAAAATAAGTATCTGTAAAAACAAAGAAGTTCAACTTATCCACCACTAAACATTCAGTTCTCCAACACTTCTCTGGCCATTCCTGAGCACAAGGAGAAAGAACGCAATGAAGTGTCACACTGACAATTCAACTGCTGGTGAAACATAATCTGCTTTCAGATTAATTTATAAACTTTTAAAATTTGTAGATACTTCTTCAACACATTAAAATATCAAACAGGATAAAACAACCTGATTAGCAGGCTGTCCCACACTCATGATGTCTGATGATGCCTTGAACATTAATAATCATGACACCCAGTTAAGTTAAATTTATTCTCATGTGCACAAGTATAGGGAGGTACAGATACAGGGAAACATTTGCTTGCAGCAGCATTACAGGCATGTAGGTCAGACAACACAAAAAATAAAAGGTATGTATGGATTGTACAGGCTGAAGGTAAAGAGAAAAAAAATATGCACGTCAAGACATTAGCGTGTAAAAAAACACACAAGTAGACAAGCCCGTGCTGGAGATTGCCTATAGTGTTCTGTTGTTCTGCCAGGGAATTCAACCTCACCAAACTAAACACTTTCCACACACCCTAACCACTAATCTTTCACACAGCATTACAATTTCTCAAGGTAAGCAGGTACCCAGGACTGCTATAAATTGTCAGTGTACTCATAAAAATGCCTTCAAAGTGTGGTAATGAATGACCATCTGTTTCTTTAGAGATACTGTTCAGAATAGGCCCTTTGACGAGTACCTTTCAGCAAACCCAATTTAATGCTAACCTAATCAGAGGACAATTTACAATGACCAATGAACTTATCGATACATCTTTGGACTGTGGGAAGCAGCCAGAGGATTGGGAGCAAACCCCACACATTCCATGGGTAGGACATACAGAGACTCCTTACAGTACTTCACACTGCCTTATGTGACATCATTTACAGCTGGCATGATTTCAGCTTATTTGCACACCAATGAATTTAGCATTATTGTCTTTCACACAGTAAACTTTGATTTTGAGGCTAGACTCATTTACTTTAGCTTCTAAATCTGCTGAGTAGTATGAGTAGAAAGGAAAAATATACTATTCATCTGCTACATTATTGCATTGCTCCAAGATCCCTCAATGTGCTTAGCATAATATCAGTAAATTACTTAAATGTGCAATATGATCTATTCATCATATAAAAAAAACAAAATATCCTGCTGGGCATCATTTCAAGTTTGTATGCAAACAATAGCATCACCAACAATGCCAGAACGTCATTATGAATTTAGAATATTAATCTTTGCTGCCTGACATAGTACTTGATTGTGGTTCGTACTGGGAATGAAGAAAGATTTGCATTTGGATAATACATTGTATTTTGTTTGGATGTCCCAACGCCTGCAATGGTCAATTAAGAAATGTACTGCTTTAGAGGCACCGACATGTACGGTATTTGAAAATTAAAGCAAAAAATGCAGATGTATAAAGATTTTAAATTAAAACAGATAATTCTGGCAGCACTTAGCAGTTCAGGTAGTATCTGAAGATGAACTACATTCCAGGTCTGAGACCTTTCATCTTTTTCTTTTCCGTTTGTGTAGAAAGTGGCCCACTGAGGATGTCAGCAACACATTACACAGAAAAATAAAGCTTAGTTTGACCTTAACTGCTCTTTAAGTGTCACAATGCAGAATCATCATTTTATAAATATTTCTTTTCTTTCAATTCTACTAATCCTCACCTTCTCTGCTACCTAAGCTGATTTGAGTTCTCTCTCTCTTCCACATTCTGAGGAAGAGCCTGCTCCAAAAATATATTTTCCCTTTCCGCAGATGTAGTATTTACTATATTTTCTGCTTTATAAAAATATATTCATATAGTGCCTGAAACACAATAATATTCAAGTCACTGCACTCATAAAAATTTACACCATATTAACAAATAGCATATATGTTTTAAAAAGTCAGAATAAATAATGGAAAGCTTGGTCAAACAGTTACATTTTTTGAAGGAGAATAGAGGAGTTGGGAAACAAAGAGTTAAGGAGGTGGATTTCAGACCTGAGAATCTTGGCAGATGAGTGTATGGCTTCTGCTGGCAGGGATCTTCAAGAGAAAGAATTAAATGAATAGAGATGTCTCACAGGGCTGCAGGTGATAACAGAAATAGAGAAGGATGGAATGATTTGAAATTTATTCTCAATAGTTTCATGGTATACTTAGAGCCATGAATGTTACTCTAACTCAGAATTATTGTTACCAAAATACAAATTAATAGCAAATCAGAAAATTACCTCACCAAAGAATGAGCGAGGTAACACCTCTGTTTGCCACAAAAATCTCTTTTTAACATGGCTACCTTGTGTTCCTTCATTGGTATTCTATTTGTTTTATTTGACACCAGAGACTACAGATGCTGTAATCTGAAGCAAATAACACACAGACTGCTTGAGGAACTCAGTGGGTTAGGCAACATCTGTCGAGGCAGTGCAATGCTGATATTTCAGGTCAAAGCCCTACATCAGGACTAAGGGTATTGAAAAGGGAAAAGCAGATTAAAGAGGTGAGAGGACGAGGTGAAGCTGTTGTTGGCAGGTGATTAGTGGAACCAGGTCAAGAGAGCATCTTGGGCAGATAGAACTGTTGTGACTGTGATCCAAGTCACTGGAGAGACACTGAAGCTGGTGTTATAGAAGTCTTTGTTCATCACAACAAGCAGGCATTTTTTGAGAGCCACTCTTGGTAGAGGCTCACAAAAGTACATTACATTTTTATACCCTTAAGATCAAAGGTAACAGCAATGCAATGGAATTTCAATAGCTACAGTGACATCCTTTATTTCAGTACTTTGGCTTGATGATGCTTCCTTCGAATTGCATATCTACAGTGGGAGACACCTATAAATGTTCAAATACTTTGGCCAGGACACTTCCCTCAACTTACTTACATTTACATTGCTGCAAAATCCTTAAACCCATATTGAATGAATGACAATTAACACAACCTCATTGTCTTAAAGTTTGACTGATGCATTTGCAATCTGTTAGTTTATGGGCCAATTTAAATTCAATTTACTGTTTTCAATTTACAATAGGAACTGAGGACAGATTCTTGCTTGAAATAATATCTGCTTCATTGACGTTATTCCAGAGTACTCCCTAACATACCCTCCTCTTGGACCTTGGACAGAAATCTGTCATAGGAAAGCCAAACTTCAAGGAGGATCTAATTAAGTAGAGAAGCAAAAATGCTCTTCATTTCACGTCCTTTCCCCAATTGCTAACATATCACTTCCCTATGAGCATCTCTATCTACATTATCATCCCTAACTGGCTATCTACTGTACAAGACTATGCAGAGGTGACAGTAAAACATTCCAGAAGGTTGATCACATCCTCTTCTTGGATACGTTTGTCCTGTCAATGTCAACCAGTCTTTAAAATACAGCTCTGCCATTCAAGTGCTTAATGCTTCCTTTCCTGCTGACCCATTGCACATTACATATTCTTATCTACATCCCTTCAATATCTGATAGCTAAAACTCAGCAGTGGCTATCATAGGGACACCAGCAAGATAACTGTATCAGGTTCACAAGCAACAGTTCACATTCTATGCCATGACAGTGGATCATCAGAATAATCTGACACGTCTCTCAGTTCTTTTGATCAATTTACAGGAGGGATTGGAATGGTCTCTATTTAAATGGCTGCAAGGACCACACCCAGGAGACACTCACTCCTGAACTGTCTTTTAGATTGCTAGTCCACCAGTGAACGGGCCCAGCTCATTTATGTTCACTCTCCATTAAGGCGGGTGTAGCTGCCTTCAGATGCTCTGTACAACTTCTCTTTCGCAGTCTGTCTTGCCATCAAGCTTGTAAAACTTGATGTCTGCATAACTCATTTCCCTGACAATCTACTTTCCCCAATATCTTTCTATTCTGATCTATACAAATAATTATCTATTTCCCAGAACTAGCCTTCATTACAAAGTATAGTTAGTGTTATACTTTAACATACTGTCCATGGCTTCCTGATATGCTCTCTCTGTGTCTTCTGCATTCGTGTTCCTACTTTTTTCATCTGCAGGCCTGCTTCCATCAGGAGTGGTCAGATGTAAAGCAGCAGCCTAGTCTCCATGACTTTTATTCTCTATAATGACACTGTTAATGGGTAGACTTGTTCCCTTGGTTTGTCTGTAAGTGCAACAAGAAGGTGAGTCATACGGTTTAACCTGAGCCCAGTTTTTCCACAGCTGCTTTGCCAGGTCTGTACGCAATCACAGGTCATTTGTCAGAAGCATCATCTGTGGCCCTATCCACCTGGGGGCAAACACTTGCTTTTTCAGGCAGCTCCCTCACCATGGCTTAGTCTCCTGGATATGGTAGGACTATCTTTTCTCCCTCTGACTTTCTCCAATCAGGAAATATTCCTGCTGTTTTGTTCAGTTCCTCATATTTGAGAACCATAGAACCATAGACCATTACAGCACAGAAGCAGGCCTTTTGGCCCTTCTTGACTGTGCTGAACATTTTTTCTGCCTAGTCCCGCTGACCTGCACCTGGGCCATATCCCTCCAAACCCCTCTCATCCATGTACCTGTCCAAGTTTTTCTTAAATATCAAAAGTGAGCCCGCATTTACCACTTCACTTGGCAGCTCATTCCACACTCACACCACTCGCTGCGTGAAGAAGCCCCCTCCCCAATGTTCCCTTTAAACTTTTCCCCCTTCACCCTTAACCCATGACCTCTGGTTTTTTTCTCCTCTAGCCTCAGTGGAAAAAGCCTGCTTGCATTCACTCTATCTATGCCCATCATAATTTTATACACCTCTATCAAATCACTCCTCATTCTCCTACACTCCAGGGAATAAAGTCCTAACCTATTCAACCTTTCTCTGTAACTCAGATTCTCAAGTATCGGCAACATCCTTGTAAACCTTCTCTGCACTCTTTCAACCTTATTAATATCCTTCCTGTAATTAGGTGACCAAACCTGCACACAATACTCCAAATTCAGTTTCAGCAATGTCTTATACAACCTCACCATTACATTTCAACTCTTATACTCAATAGTTTGATTTATAAAGGCCATGTACCAGAAGCTCTCTTTACGACCCTATCTACTTGTGACACCACTTTTAGGGAATTGTGTATCTGTATTCCCAGATCCCTCTGTTCTACTGCACTCCTCAGTGTCCTACCATTTACCTTGTATGTTCTACCTTGGTTTGACCTTCCGAAGTGCAATACCTCACACTTGTCCACATTAAACTGCATCGGCCATTTTTCAGCCCATTCCTCCAACTGGTCCAAATCCCTCTGCAAGCTTTGAAAACCTTCCTCACTGTCCACTACACCTCCAATCTTTGTATCATCAGCAAATTTGCTGATCCAATTTGCCACATTATCATCCAGATCATTGATATAGATGACAAATAACAATGAACCCAGCAATGATCCCTGTGGCACACCACTAGTCACAGGTCTCCACTCAGAATAGCAATCCTCCACTACCACTCCCTGGCTTCTTCCATTGAGCCAATGTCTAATCCAATTTACTACCTCTACATGTATACCTAGCGACTAAATCTTCCTAACTAACCTCCCATGCGGGACCTTGTCAAAGGCCTGACTGAACATCCACTGCCTTCCCTTCATCCACTTTCCTGGTAACTTGCTCGAAAAACTCTAATAGATTGGTTAAACATGACCTACCACACACAAAGCCATGCTGACTTTTTCTAATAAGCCCCTGTCTGTCCAAATACTTGTAGATCCTATCTCTTAGTATTCCTTCCAATAATTTACCTACTACCGATGTCAAACTTACTGGCCTATAATTTCCCGGCTTACTTTTGGAGCCTTTTTTAAACAACAGAACCACATGAGCTATCCTCTAATCCTCTGGCACCTGACCCATGGATATCGACATTTTAAATATTTCTGCCAGGGCCCCTGCAATTTCAACACTAGTCTCCTTCAAGGTCCAAGGGAATACCCTGTCAGGTCCTGGGGATTTATCTACTCTGATTTGCCTCAAGACAGCAAGCACTTTCAATCTGTATAAGTTTGCCTTGTTTCCATAGACTCCATTCCAGTTTCCTTAGTAAATACAGATGCAAAAAAACCATTTAATATCTCTCCCATTTCTTTTGGTTTCATACATAGCCGACTACTCTGATCTTCAAGAGGACAAATTTTATCCCTTACTATCCTTTTGCTCTTAACATACCTGTAGAAGCTCTTAGGATTATCCTTCACCCTGACTGCCAAAGCAACCTCATGTCTTCTTTTATTCCTCCTGATTTTTTTCTTAAGTATTTTCTTACTCTTTTTATACTCCTCAAGCATCTTATTTCCTCCCTTTTGCCTATATATGTTATACATCTCTCTCTTCTTCTTTATCAGAGTTCCAATATCCCTCGAGAACCAAGGTTCCTTATTCTTATTCATTTTACCTTTAACCCTGACAGGAACATACAAACTCTGCACTCTTAAAATTTCTCCTTTGAAGGCCTCCCACTTACCAATCACATCCTTGCCAGAGAATAACCTGTCCCAATCTACGCTTTTTAGATCCTTTTTCATTTCTTCAAATTTGGCCTTTTTCCAGTTTAGAACTTCAAACCGAGGACCAGATCTGTCTTTATCCATGATCAAGTTGAAACTAATGGTGTTATGATCACTGGAACCAAAGTGTTTCCCTACACACACTTCCGTCACCTGCCCTAACTCATTTCCTAATAGGAGATCTAATATTGCATTCTCCCTAGGTGGTACATCTATATATTGATTTAGAAAACTTTCCTGAACAGATTTTACAAACTCTAACCCATCTAGACCTTTAACAGTATAGGAGTCCCAATAAATGTGTGGAAAATTAAAATCCCCTACAATCACAACTTTCTCTCTCTTGCAGTTGTCTGTTATCTCTCTGCAGATTTGCTCCTCCAATTCTCGCTAACTATTGGGTGGTCTATAATACAACTCCATTAATGTGGTCATACCTTTCCTGTTTCTCAGCTCCACCCATATGGCCTCAGTAGACAAGCCCTCTAATCTGTCCTGCTGAAGCACTGCTGTAATATTTTCCCTGACTAGCAAAGCCACCCCCTACCCTTCATCCCTCTGCCTCTATTACATCTGAAACATCGGAACCCTGGAACATTGAGCTGCCAGTCCTGCCCCTCCTGTAGCCAAGATTCATTAATGGCTATGATGTCATAATTCCATGTGTCAATCTAGGCACTCAGCTCGTCTGCCTTTCCCACAATACTCCTCGCATTGAAATATACAACCTCAGAAGATTATTACCACCACACACAACCTTACTATTTGTGACTTTGCATGAACTACTAACATCATTTATTTTTACCCCCATTCCACTATCTACTCTGGCACTCTGGTTCCCATCCCCCTGTAAATCTAGTTTAAAGCCCCCCCCCCCCCCCAATAACACTAGCAAACCTCCCTGCAAGTATATTGGTCCCCTTGTAGTTCAGGTGTAACCCGTCTCTCTTGTACAGGTCCCACCTGCCCCAGAAGAGGTCCCAATGATCTAGAAATCTGAAACCCTGCCCCCTACACCATTTTCTCAGCCACGTGTTCATCTGCCAGAGCATCCTACTTTTACCCTCACTGGCACTGAAAACTGAGGCAGGCTGAGAAAGAGAAGAAGTTGCACACCAGCCTTAATGGAGCGTGAATGTAATTGAGCTGGGCCTGTTCAGCTTTGCTTGGAATGTGAAAAGCAGAATGCAGCTAATGCCAACAATATCAAAGTAATACAATTTTCTGATGACCAGTGATTTCATAATCTTTGTGTAGCAGCATAAGAATGTTGGTTCCAAACCATGGAGAGTATGACTACTGGAGCAGATTCTGTTCAGTGGTGAGAGCATTCATCATATCAGTAGGGATTTCAAAATATGAAAATAAACCTGGAGAGCAAGTAATAAGTCAATTAGTGCACAAGGCCCATTGTGTCACTTGAGTGCACATGGATCAGCATTGATTTTCTTTCTGCCACCTCAGTTTCATTGCATTTGGCACTAATTACTGAGATCAGACTTTTTATTAAATTTAAAGCACTACTATTGACTGAAGTGTGATGGGCCACCTAAGACATAATCTTCCACTGCAATTAGCACAAACAACAGGACGTATGGCACTAAAATTATTTGGGCTGTGATAATATATGTTTACTATTAGCACTTTTTACCATCATAATTACTGCTCAGAACATAATACTAATTGCAGCAGTGAAAATATTCTTCAGAACAGGATTTATGTAGCCTGCTGCTCTTCATTCTGTTTTCTTTCTTTATTCTCTGCAAGTTCCAAGAGTGGTAAAGAAAATTATGAAGTATTTAATAATCTCTGTAATGCTGAGCCTTGCAAGTTGAACTTTACCTTCAATAAATTTGCTGATGATACAAACTGTTGTTGGCCAAATCATTAGTAGTGATGAGAGAACATCTGCTTGAGTGGAGCCACAAAGGCAACCTTGTGCTCAACATCAACAAAACCAAAGAACTAATGGATGACTTTAGAAAGGGGAAGTCTGGGGACTACCAGTTCTCATTGGTGGGTCAAAGGGAGAGAGAGAAAGTAGCTTCAAATTCTGAGTGTTAATATCTGTCCTGGGCCCAGCACCTTGATGCAATTACAGAAATGGCATATCAGCACCTTCACTTTCTTCAATGCTGAGGGAGATTTAGCATACTCTAATCCTCTAACATAGTTCTGCAGGTGCACTGTTGGAAGTATCCTGACTGCTTGCATCATCGCCTAGTCCAGAAATTCCCACATACGTGAAAGCATGAGGCCATAGACAGCTGTGGACACAGCCCAGTTCATCATGGGCACAGCCCTTCTCACTGATATCAACATCTACAGGAAGCTCTGCCTCAAGAATCAAAGATTCCCACCAGCCAGGTCACGCCATATTCTTGCTTCTACTGTCAAGTAGGAGGGACTGAAGCCTCTGATCACACACAACCAGGCTCAGGAAATCTCCTTTCTTACAACTATCAGCTCTTGAACCTATCTGCACAACCCTAGCTCAACCTCACAATGGAAAATAAGAGGCCATCTCAATATTACCATGTACATGCCTTCAATTATGATTTTACTTTTCTTTGCATTAAGTTCTTGCTTTTGCACAGTCTTTTCCCCACTGTATTGTATAATTTTATGCATATAAAATATAATCTATATTCAGTGTGTTTATACCTATATGTCTGTGATCCTGCTGCAAGGTTTTTGTTGCACTGTACCGCACCATTTCACCATGTGCCATTGTACATGGAGAAAGTTAGAAAAAAATTGCAAACCAAAGTTCACCAATGTACTTTTGCATGCAAACTACATTCAGTGGTCACTTTATTAAGTACCTCCATTAGCTAATAAAGTGCCCACTGACTGTATATTCATGGCCTTCTGCTGCTGTAGCCCATCCACTTCAAGGTTTGATATGTTGTGTATTCAGAGAGTAGTGAGATCAGACTTTTTATTAAATTTAAAGCACTACTATTGACTGAAGTGTGATATTGTGTGGTTATTCCAGTTATTGCCAGCATCCTGTGAACTTGAACCAGTCCGGCCATTCTCCTCTGACCTTTATCACCAATAAGGCATTTTTGCCCACAAAACTGCTGCTCACGGGATGTTTCTTTTTCTCTGCACAATTCTCTGTAAATTCTAGAGACTTGTAGATGAAAATCCCAGGAGATCAACAGTTTCTGTTTTCTCAAACCACCCCATCTTCTATCAACAATCATTCCAGATTCAAAGTCTTTCAGACCACATTTCTTCTCCACTGCGAGTTTTAGTCTAAGCAACAACTGAATCACTTGACGATGTCTATTTGCTTTTAAGCGTTAAGTCGCTGCCACGTGATTGAATGATTAGATATTTGTATTAATGGAAGGTGTACAGGTGTACCTAAAAAGTGGGCACTGAGTGTAATTTGCTAACTAACAGTGCTGAGGGAGCGCTGCATTGTCAGGCCTGCAGTTTTCTAGATGGAACACTAAAGTGAGGCCTCAGCTGCTGTGAAGGTGGAGTCAAAAGATCCTGTTTTATATCCTAAAAAAGCAAGACAAATCTGCAAGTGTTAGGGACACATATCACTCAATCAACATCATGAAGTGAGTAACTGATCATTAATTTTTTTTCTTTTTGTTGGACCTGTCCATATACAAACTGCCTGCTATGTTTACTCATGTTTTTGTACTTCTAATAAATGCATGCTATGGTGAGAGAGAGGGAGAGAGGGAGAGAAAGAGCGAGAGAGAGAGAAACAGAGAGAGAGAGTAAAACAGAGACAGACAGACAGTGAGAGATATACAGAGGAAGACAGAGGGAGAGAGAGACAGACAGAAACAGAGACAGAGATAGACAAATACAGAAACAGAGACTCTAGTGAACCAAAGGCTGATCCATCAGGATTACGAAATAGTGAAAGAGAGGATTAATTGAGTATTAATGTACATATCCCCTGGTAAAAAAAAGTTCATGCCATGATAGGTCTACTGCAGATGCAATCTCACTGACTCTCCACTCAGCCTTGGATCACCTGGACAATAGCAACACCTACATCAGGATGCTGTATATTGAATACAGCTCAGTGTTCAACACTATCATACCCTCAGTAGTAAGCAACAAGCTCCAAATCCTGAGCCTCTGAATCTCCCTCTGCAACTGGATCCTTGACTTCCTCATCAGGAGACCACAGTCTGTGCAGATTGGAAATAACATCTCCTCATTGACAAACCCCCTGCTGCATCTCAAGGCTGTGTGTTTAGTCCACTGCTCTGCTCTCTCTATACTCACAACTTTGTGGCTAAGTACAGCTCAAACACCATCTACAAAATGTCAATGACTTGACTATTGGCAGAAATTCAGATGGTGACAAGGAGGTGTACGGGATTGAGACAGGTCAGCAGGTTGTGTGGTGTCATAACAACAACCTTGCACCCAACATCATTAAGAGCAAGAAGCTGATTTTGGACTTAAGTAATGGGAAGTCAAGACAACACACACCTGTCCTCATTGAGGGATCAGCAGTGGAAAGGATGAGTGGTTTGAAGTTCCTGGCTGTCAACATCTCTGCAGATCTATCCTGGCCCCACAGACTGATGCTATTACAAAGAAGAAACAACAGCGCTATAGTTCTTTAGGAATTTGAGGAGAATTGGTATGTCAGCAAAGATTCTCACAGTGTTCTACAGATGTACCATGGAGAGCATTCTATCTGGTTACATCACTATCTAGCATGGAAGGAACATTACACAGTATCAGGAAAAGCTGCAGAGGATCACCAGCTAGCTCCATCATGGGCACTAGCCAACCCAACATCCAGGACACATTCATAAGGTGATGTCTCAAAAAGACAGCATCCATCATTAAGGATCCCTATCACCCAGGACATGCTCTCTTCTCATTGCTACCATTAATGATGAGGTACAGGAGCCTGAGGACACATACACAATGTTTTAGGAGCAGCTTCTTCCTCACCACCATCAGGTTTCTGAAAGGACAACAGACCCATGTGCATTACTTCACAATATATATTTGTTGCACAATTTAATTAAATTTTACACACACGCACACACACATATATTACTTACTTGAATTTATAGTTTTTATATTATGCATTGCAATGTATTGTTGACACAAAACAACATACTTCACAACATATGCCATTGATATTAAACCCGATTTTCATTCTGGTGTCAGCTTGCTGGTAAGCACTGCGCTGATCCAAAAAGAAGGGCAACTTTGTCTCAGTGAGAAGGCCTTTCTTTGTTCTCTATTGGGAGCCATGAATATGCCTTGCTCACAACACAACTGAAGCAACAATGAGAACAAAGTAATGTTAGCTGGCTGACTGATTCAGAAAGCAATATAAACAAAACAATTAAAAAGTATTAAATGTTAATTTAACAAAAATAATTAGAACAAAACAATTAAAAAGTTAACTCAATGCAAATAATTAAAAATGTAAATGTTAAAATACTTACTGACATCCCTTGCAGTAATTCACTTCTATTGAAGTGGATTGACTGCTGTTCCAGTGCCAGGGCCAGATTTGTTCAGTCGGCAGATTCCCGGTGTATAATTGCTGTGAACAATCACAATCCACCACTGAACAACATGAGCTGCAAAGCAGTCAAAAAAGCCCCACTGAAAAGTGGTCAGGAAACGCGTGATTTAGTCTTTTTTTGTGTGGGAAGCCCAAAACTGACAAGGCAATGCAAAGCAATGCTTGCAGCCGTGTAGCACTGCCAGCATTCCCAATGGTCCAGGCTGTTGAAACTACAGCAGAAAGGGTTCAATAGTCAGCTCTCACATGAAGTACCACAAAGAGAGATTTACCAGTTTAGGAATTAGTGATGATTATTGAGAAGTCACCTGACAAGTCAGCCAATAATTTCAGAATTTCTGGAAATTCAGTTACAATTGTTGGGGTATTTTCACTAATCAAATGTTTCTGAACCTGGCCTAGATTTGCTCTAATGTTTAGTGTCGCAGGAGATTGCCTTTCAAGTTTGCATGCTAAGAATTTACCACTGCAACCAAAATATTATCAGGAATCCCTGCAAGGAGATCTATTTCACTAAGCATTGCTGGAGATCTTGTTAAAATTGCCTCCAGAGAGAAGGTAGATTTGGCAATTGACAGGGCTGGATGGGGGGGGGGGGGGGGAGGGGGGGGAAATGTGTTAGGTAGCACATTCTAATTAGTGCTAGCATCTACACAACCTAAACACTGTACTGGAAACTTACTTTAAAAAAATGCCACCAGGATAATAGTCAAGCTCAATTAGATCTAAATTTACTCTGGTGGCACATATTAATAATAAAAAGCCTCACATTGTCAGCCACAATATTTGATGCAGTGGCACCGAACCCTGACACAGATTTCACAATACATCATTTTCAACTTTAATTTACTGTCAGTAAATGATACATCAAGGAAACGCTTGATTTAAATTTCTGCATTAAATGGAACTGGACATTGAAGCTTTCTCTCTAATCCTTAAATGTTTAAGGTTTGCTTTTAAGTCAGTTTCTTTCTCGTTCTCTGATTGTGGTGATTCTGGTTGGATTAGAAGCCACAATTGCAGCAAACTTGTAATACTGAACAGCTAATTAACAGCAGTGTATAGTTTGAAATTAAAAGGTCAAATATAGTTCATTGTCCTATATAGTGCAAACAATGCACTTTTGGTATTTGGAGGAGAGGAGAGGCAGTGAAATGGAGGCTATCTCTAAATTCTACAGATATAGCCACAGGTATTTGATTTTCATGACATAAGCCAATGATATTAAAGTTGGTTCTGGTTCTAACTTAATTTTTGAAGGGGATGCATGCCTTCTCCAGGTGTGACAAGACAAACAATTCTGCTGGTTTACATTATCAAATAAATATCATTGGAGATTCAATGTAAGAAACACTCATGAACAACAATAAATAACTATGATTACCTCAGTGTTATGGACCTCAATGTAAGACCACCTATAGTTGAAAATAAATCATTTCAAAGATTTAGATCCCACAGGAGGTGTCCTGCCAACAAGGGGTAAATTACTTCTGCTGGTACAAAGACAGCAGCTAAAAGCTAATCTAAATGTGTGAAAATAAGCGGGAACTAACACAGTTAGCTTCTGAAAGACCCAACAAACAAATCCATTTCAACTTGTAAGTTTAGCACACTCTCTTGAAATCCACACCAATAAGAAGTTAAAGATTAATATTCTCAATCACAATTGTTATTACCTTGTAGTCAAGGCAGAATTCCAGTTCATTTCTATAAGAAATCAAATGTGCTTTTAACATATTCTGATTTTTTTTAACTTTACTGGTCCACATACTACATCTGCTTTAAATAGATCATTATTTTCCTAGGAATGAATATTTTATAATTATGACAAGATGAATGTCTTTCAAAAATAAATTATATTAAAAGATTTATTTGTTTGTGTTTACTTCTGCAATGTTAACTCACTTTACTTTTTAAATTTCATTTTGGGATGAGATGTGGCTTTCCAGCAACTGATTAACTTTCAAGATATAAAGCCCAGTACATCAATTAAAAATTTTTTTTGATGGGTATGTATAACAATCTAAGGAATTCTCAGCATTTGAGCACATTGTGCTATGTAAACTATTTCCACTGCTTTTGTCCTCCATTTAATTTTTGCCTCCCAATATTATTTCCTGTAAAGGAATATACATGATCTGATTTTGTTGGAATCTTCTCTTCCATCAGCAGTAATGGAATAAGGTGATACAGTATTAGGAAAAGCTTCTAGAATAAAATGCTCTTCCCTCCATTGTTCTGTGATAGAATTACTTTTTAATCCCATATACTTGCTGGATCTGAATGAAGCATTTATGTTTGGTTTCCAGGTTCTAAGCAAAGTCGGGTCAATTACCCTGAAATCACAGGTCTCTCGAATAGTTAAAACATAACAGCAAACCTCTACCATGGAATCTGGCACTGCCTAGGATGATGCATGATTGTGACAAAAACAATCGAGGTAGCATATGGGTCTCAGAATGTTGCAAAGAAAAATGGTATGACATTATTAGATAGATAGATAGATACTTCATTGATCCCAAAGGAAATTACAGTGTCACAGTAGCATTACAAGTACACAGATATACAAGTTTTAGAAGAGAGGTAAGAAAGAATAAAAAAAAAGTTGCCTCAAGCAGTGTAACAGGAGGGGTCATCACCTCCCCAGCTATAGGTTGACTCATCATTGAGCCTAATGGCCAAGGGTAAGAATGACCTCATATGGCACTCTGGAGCAGCGCATTTGTCTTAGTTTATTACTAAAAGTGCTCCCCTGTTCAGCCAAGGTGGTATGCAGAGGGTGAGAAATATTGTACAGAATTGCCAGGATTTTCTGGATGGTATTTTGTTCTACCACAGCCTCCAGTATGTCCAGTTCAACTCTTATAACAGAGCCAGCATTTCTAATCAGTTTATTGAGCCCGTTGGCATCACCCGTTTTAATGCCAGCACAGCACTGCATAAAAGACTGTACTAGTGACAAAAGACTGGTAGACCATGGGAAGGATTATAAATCTAAGGTTTGAAAATTGGATGTTTCAAAAGGTGAATTATTTCTGTAATTTCTCAGCTACATGTGGCACATCAGTATTTTATTTACATAGCAAAATAAAAATCAATTTATTTTGTGCTTTTTTTTGCAGTCTTTATCTACAAGGCATACAACATGCCTATCAGTCTAAAGTGCACCTTGTTCCATATCTGATGTGGGAGAGTGGATAATTGGATGAATATTTCTTTGACCAACAGGAATTAAGGAATTTTATAGTGACTGCTTGCCACAAAATGATAGGGCTGGTATTTCCAATGCAAAATAGGTATGTAAATCAATATTACAAAGTTAAAATCATCAAGAATGGATCAACAGCACAAAGATCTCAATATTATCACCCTTGCAGGTGAAAGGGCTTAAGGAAAGCACTAAAAATAACAAGAAAAGTGCATCACAACCCTAATGACTCAATTTTTGAATGTCTGATCTCAAAATGGAGATGGGACAACGTAACGTTGCAAATAGGAGCTGATTTAATATGAACTGCTTCCCCAGTCATTGCAAATCTTACTAGTAAAAGAGAAAATGCAGCTGTCAGAACTGTGAATTTTTTCCAGCATTCCTTATTGGTCAGGAGTACCAGGATGGATTCTATACGTCATAGTAGCCTTTCTCCCTGCCGTCAGGTTTTGCAACCTGCCAATTAACTTTATCTCTACCACCATTGAATGCAACAATCAAAAACTGGTCCCAAGAAAGCATGCACTGCTTTCTTCCTGCTTTGATGTTTTTTCACATTTTGCAATTTTTTAAATAAATTGAAGATTATTCACAATAAGCTCAGTACATTAAAATGCAATTGGGTTTATTTTTTGTCTTTTATAAAACATCAGAAATAACTAAACTGAAAATTTACCCTTACAATACAAGTAATACATGGTCTTTGATCTATTCCATGGAGTAGAGGGAAAGCCAATGTATGATTTTTGGAGTACAACTAAAGAAAGGAGAAATGATTTGCTTTGGCATAATACCTGCATAAATCTTCTTGAGAAAAAAAAGCCACCAAAGTTGTATTACAATCCTGAGTCATGTATTTATTAACTTTTGCACAATGGACCCTCTATATTTACTGTGAAGGGTCTTATTTCACATTTTCATGTGAAATAAGACAACTAACGACTTGTTACAGATTCCTCTAATTCCATTTTAAATCAAAAAATAAACATTTTTCTGAAAAAGGGAGATTCTCATTTCACAAAGGAAAGAACTTTGCCAAGTTGCTTGTATTCTTGAATAGGCACAAAGAATCAGAACCAGAATCAGATTTAATACCAGTGGCATACATCATGAAAATTGTAGACTTCACGGCAGCGGTAGAATAAAATACATAATAAATTAAGAGAGAAAATACTGAATCATAGTAAGTACACAGTAAGAATTACAAAGGTTACGGGGAATGGGTTTGAGGAAGGGAAAAAAGGATCAGCCATAATTGAATGGTGGAATAGGCTCGATGGGCCAAAAGGCCTAATTCTGTTCCAATGTCTTATGGTCTTATAGTATATATACGTCAATTAAATTGTTCAGTTAAAATAAGTAGTGCAGAAAAAGTAGTGAGGTAGTGTTCCAGGGTTCAGTGTCCATTTAGAAATCGGATGGCAGAGGGGAAGAAGCTGTTTCTGAATTGTTGAGTGTGTGCCATCAGGCTTCTGTACCTCCTTCCTGATGGTAACAGTGAAAAGAGGACATATGCTGGGTGGTGGGTGTCCTTAATGATGGATGTCACCTTTCTAAACACTACTCCTTGTAGATCTCTTGTATACTACAGAGGCTAGTACCCATAGTGGAGCTGACTAATCTTGCAAGTTTCTGCAATTTACTTTGATATTGTGTAGTAGCCACTCCCCCCCCACCATACCAGATGGTGATGCAGCCAGTCAGAATGCTCTCCACTTTTGCAGAATATATCGCGGACAACATTCATCAACTCAGGCTTGGACGAGCATTGCTCAATGATTCTGAATTAAAACCTTTTTTAAAAATTAATTTTTTTACTGAACCCTTTAGTGGACAGATGCCAGCCAACGTGCCACAGCAAGGGAAGGTTCATGCATCAGGTATACAGGTACTTAACAAGGCTAGTCTCTTTGCAACACTTGCGGTAAGATTCTGCAGGCTGGAAGGCCCTGAGAATTACGGCATCAATTTGAAAACTGTTCCAAGTCGGTGCTGTTTCTCCCTTTGGGATGTCCTTTCAATATTCCTGATCCTTATTCAGTGATATTGCTGGAAAACGTGTGTGTACTGTATATTACTGGGTTGGGTTGTTGAAGGGCAAACCTTTCATTGAACTACTGCTTCAAAGTTTGTTACTCTGCCCCATGTGTCACCTACTCAAAAAACAAAGTTGCCATCCAGCTACTGAAATGACCCCAGTGGTACAAGGTCTGAAAATGCGGGAAATGAATTTGAGAGAAATTGCAATATTATTGCACCAATATATTTGATCAAAGCTAGTCAATATAAAAGGATAAACACAAGAGATTCTGCAGACACTGGAAAGCCAGAGCAACAGACACAGACTGCTGGACAAACTCAGCAGGTCAGGCAGCATCAATGGAAGTGAATCAACAGTCAACATTTTGGGCCCGAATGCTTCATCAGGACTGGAAAGGAAGGGGAAAGATGCCAGAATAAGAAGGTGGTGGGAGAGAAAGTAGGACAAGCTAAAAGGTGATAGGTGGATACAGTTAGGTGAGTGAGGGAGTATGAAGTAAGAAGATTAGAAGTGATAACTGGAAAAGACAAAAGGCTGGAGAAGAAGGAATCTGATAGGAGAGGAGAGTGGACCATGGGACAAAGAGAAGTAGAATGGGCACAAGAGCAGGTGATAGACTGCTGAGGAGAAGAGATAAGTCACACAATACTGTGGTGGAAAGATGCAACAAATGATTGTTTTTGACCATTGTAAAGGCATCCTTCCTCACAAGTGTTACGTATTCGGGCAACAATAATATAGATGAGTTAGGCAAGGGGTTTTATAACGAATAACACGTTTATTAAACACTGATAACAAACCCCCTTCAAATGTAAACAAACCCAAACAATGGTCCGAGCTCAGCTGCTGGCAGCTGGTCAGACAGTTCTTAATAGCTTTGCAGTCCCAAACAGTCTTTAAAATGGTATTGAAAAGAACTCAGTTCTCTAAAGCGGTCTGCCGAAAGAAAACAAACTTTAAAACGATATGCCGACAGTTCAAAAACTCACGGTACTTTTAAAAGGAGAGACTTTTTAAAGCGATGTAAATTCTCTTCCACGTCGATGTCCTTCGATTCCCAGCGTCGAACTCCCACGTCGAATTTTATTAAATATAACAACTTAAAGTGACTGACCTCTCTTCCACACTATTCTCAAACCCTTTCTGGTCATCCCAGGGGTCAACAGCGAGAATAGTCAACGAAATCCTTCCGAATGAGGATCACACAAGGTCGAAGTCAATCCATCGAAAATCGATTTTTCTTGATCTCCAAACTTCACTCTCCATTAGCAAAGAAACCGTTGGCTCTGACCTTTTAAACTTTTGGCATTAACAAAACTTCATTTTTAACTAAACTGCGTCATCACATTAAATCACACAGTAACATGAAGTCATCTTGGCAAATCCAGCCACGAACTGCCCCACCTGACAGGGTGGGTCTTCCTTTTATACCCTGTAGAAAAAACCTGTCACATGACCTCTACTGGCGGGAAAATGACATCACTCCACCATTACCTCATGTCCAGTACAACTTCAACCCCAGTCACGTGACAAGGGTACCACTGTCATGTGTCACGGGTACGTAACACCTCCCTCCAAAAAAAACATTTTTGGTCTGACAAGAACAAAAATTTTCAACAATTACTTACAAGAAAAAAAAAACAAATGTATAAATCATATAACATACACAATATACAATACAGTAGGAGTGTTACAATAAAAAAAACCACTCCAAAAAAAAACATTGTACATTCAATATCGAGATAGACAATCAGCAACCACATTATCTTTACCTTTAATATGAGTTATCACAATATTGTACTCTTGTAGCATCAAACTCCAATTTAACAATCTTCTGTTTTTGTTTTTCATCTTACTCAGAAAAACTAACGGATTATGATCAGTGTAAACAATAAGTGGTTTTTGAGTTGTACCAACATATACCTCAAAATATTCCAAAGCCAAAACAAGAGATAACAATTCTTTCTCTATTGTTGAATAGTTTCTTTGATGCTTATTAAATTTCTTAGAAAAGTAAGCTACTGGATGATCAACCTCATCACCCTCATTCTTTTGCATCAATACTGCTCCCGCAGCTTCATCACTAGCATCTACAGCTAATGAAAAAGGTTTTTCAAAGTCAGGTGCCTTAAGCACAGGTTGTTCACATATCATTGTTTTCAATTTTTCAAATGCTTCCTGACAAAACACTGTCCACACAAACTTCACATTCTTCTGCAGAAGGTTAGTTAATGGAAGGGCAACATTAGCAAAATTCTTACAAAATTTTCGATAATATCCTACCATTCCCAAAAACCTTCTGAGAGTTTTTTTCCCCGTCGGAGTGGGAATTTCCAAAATTGCCTGAACTTTTGCCTGAACAGGAGCTACCTTACCTTGACCCACAACATAACCAAGGTAAGTCACAGTAGCATGTCCAAATTCACTCTTGGCTAAATTAATAGTCAAGTTAGCTTTTGAAAGCTTTTCAAACAATTTCTCCACCGCAATAATGTGTGCTTCCCAAGTATCATTTCCTGTCACTAAATCATCAATATAAGCATCAGTATCTTTCAAACCCTGAATCACAGAATTAATCATCCTCTGAAAAGTACCTGGGGCATTCTTCATCCCAAATGGAAGAACATTATACTCATATAACCCAGATGGAGTTACAAATGCAGAAATCTCTCTACCTCTGTCCGTTAACGGAACACACCAATACCCTTTCAATAAATCAATCTTTGTAAGGAACTTTGCTTTTCCAACTTTATCTACACAATCATCTACTCTAGGAATTGGATATGCATCTGTTTTCGTTACAGCATTCACCTTTCTATAGTCCGTACAAAACCTAATACTACCATCAGGTTTTGGCACCATAACACATGGCGAACTCCAATTCGAGTTAGAATGTCTAATAATATCATTCTCTAACATGTATTCAATTTCTTTCTCAGCAAGTTCACTTTTTTCCATGTTCATCCTATATGGATGTTGTTTAATAGGTTTGGCATCTCCAACATCTACATCATGTGAAGCTATAGTAGTCCTTCTCGGAACATCTGGAAACAAATCCTTATACTTAAAAATCAATTCCTTCATCTGTTGTTTCTGCTCTAGCTGTAAATGTGCTAATTTCTCATCCATATTTTCCAAAATAGTCGAATTAGGTAACCTAGCAGAAACAATGTTAGATTTAGAATGAAAGTCAGATGAATCATCTATCATGTTCCCAGTTAAATCCAACTCATTCTCACTAACCACAACAGTCACAGTATCAGATTGTTTCTCAAAATATGGTTTAATCATATTTATGTGGCAAAGTTGTGTTGACCTTCTACGATCTGGAGTTTTTATTACATAATCCACATCATTAACTCTAGACACAATTTCATAAGGTCCATGAAATCTAGCTTGTAAAGGATTTGTCTGCACTGGGAAAAAAACCAACACCTTATCTCCAGGCTTAAACATCCTCATCCTAGCTTCCTTATCATACCAAGTTTTCATTTTCTCCTGAGCCAACTTCAAATTTTCCTTGGCTAAGCTACAAGCTTTATGTAACCTGTCCTTAAATTTCAAAACATAGTCCAACAAATTAGTATGCACTTCCTTACTAATCCACTGTTCCTTCAATAAAGCTAAAGGTCCTCTAACTCTATGTCCAAACACAAGTTCAAATGGACTAAAACCTAAAGATTCCTGTACCGATTCCCTTACTGCAAATAAAAGTAAGTTTATACTCTCATCCCAGTCACCTTCATTCTCCACACAATATGTCCTAATCATATTCTTAAGAGTAGAATGAAACCTCTCCAAAGCACCTTGCGATTCTGGATGGTATGCAGACGAAGTAATTTGCTTAGCTCCCAATTTATAAACTATCTGTTGAAACAATCCAGACATAAAATTACTACCTTGATCAGTTTGTATTTCCTTAGGCAATCCAAAATAAGTAAAGAATTTTATAAGAGCCTTCGTCACAGTTTTAGCTTTTATATTCCTAAGTGGTACTGCCTCTGGAAACCTAGACGAAGTACACATGATAGTCAACAAATACTGATAACCAGTTTTTGTCTTTGGTAATGGACCAACACAATCTACAATAACTTTAGAAAACGGTTCACCGAATGCTGGAATAGGTTGTAATGGAGCTACTGGTGTAACCTGATTTGGTTTACCCACAATTTGACAAGTATGGCACGTCTTACAAAACATCGCCACATCTTTTCTTAAACCAGGCCAGTAAAAATGTTTTAAAATCTTGTCCACAGTTTTCCTTACCCCTTGATGTCCACCTAAAGGCACACTATGAGCTAAAGTCAAAATCTCATTCCGATAAACTTTAGGAACAACCACCTGGTAAACAACATTCCATTCCTCACTTGCAGGAATTGTAGGCGACCTCCACTTCCTCATCAACACTCCTTTTTCCAAGTAATATCCTACTGACACCTTCTCCATTTCACTACCTAGTAAAGCTTGTTCCCTTAATTTTACAATCTCAGGATCTCTATTCTGCTCTGCTATCATCTCCTTCCGAGACAGAGATAAATCTTCATAGTCAGACTTACTCCCAGAATCTTGTTCAAACAACGAAGGTAAGAAAGTCTCCGACACATCTTCAAAACTCAAATCCTGAGTTGAACAGTCATGAGTAACAACCTCATTCTGCACATCAATTTTTTTAGCCATAGCTCTAGTCACAACACAAGAAAAATCTGTGTTAGAATTCACCTCTGGTTCCTCTGATTCCATTGTCAAATGCACTTCAGGAAAAACTTGTCCACCTGCCAAGTCATTACCTAACAATAAAGAAATACCCTTCACAGGTAAGCTATGCTGTAATCCTACTTTAACAAATCCTGTAACCAACCCTGACTTTAAATTTACTTCATGTAAACGTACAGGCATAAAATCACTTCCAACACCTCTTATGTAATTTACCTCACCAGTATCACTCTCTTCATTAAACTTCAACACACTATCTAACATCAGTGATTGAGAAGCTCCAGTATCCCTAAGAATTTTTATTGGCACCAGAGTAGATCCTTCTTTCAAGGATACAAACCCTTCAGTTATAAAATGATCATATCCCTTTCTAACTTTGTCAGACTCTAACAAATCCTCATTTGTGTTTACCAAACCCTGTAACTTTACAGGTGCTTCAGTATGTTGCACACAAGCATCCGGAACTGCATCCTTCTCTTTCTTTTTCAATTTGAAACAGTTAGCTATTACATGGCCAGGCTTCTTACAATAGTTACAAATAAGACCAAACTGTCTTTCCTTCACAGGTTTTCCTTCCTCCTTACCTCTCTCATTAACCTCTAATTTAATTTCTAATTTACCTGGAGTCTCCATATTATTTTTCCTCTTGAAAATTCTACCCTGAGGAAATTTATTCTTATGGATTAAAACATACTCATCAGCTAATCTAGCACAGTCCTGCAATTTCTCAGTATCCCTCTCATTTAAGTAGGTCCTTACTTCAACAGGAATGCTTCTTTTAAATTCCTCCATCAAAATCAGCTCTCTCAATGTCTCATAGTCCTCATTTACATTTTTAGAAGAAACCCATCTCTCAAAACACATAGCTTTATCATAGGCAAATTCCACATAAGTCTTTTCCACAGACTTTTTCAAACTCCTGAATCTTTCCCTATACGCTTCTGGGACCAATTCATACGATTTGAGAATATTTTCTTTCACAATATCATAATCTAATGCTTGCTCAGCAGTTAAAGCTGTGTAAACCTGTTGTGCCTTGCCTTTGATTACACTCTGTAATAACACTGACCATTTATCTTTCGGCCACTCTGACATCCGAGCAATAGTTTCAAAATGTTGAAAATATCTCTCCACTTCTGTTTCACTAAATGGAGGGACCAATTTAATTTCTTGGCTAGCAACAAACGGTTTTTTAGAATCAGCAGACTGTTCTACAGACCTTAATTTAGCCATTGCATATTCAAAATCTCTCTGCTTTTGTTCAGCTTCCAATTTACACCTTTCTAACATCATTTGTTCAATTTGCAACTGCATCTCCAGATTACTTATTGGAAACGATTCTAAAATCGATTCTTCAAAATGACCCGAAGCCACAAAATGTGATGCGATCTTTCTCTGTATTACAGCTTTTGATGTAGTTGGCAAAATCCCTTTAAGATGCAACCGATTAGCAAGTTCAGAGACTTCAGTTTTTTTCGCCTTCGCTAACAAATCCGCGACTGGCGAATCCAGAAACTCATCAATATTCATCGTTGCCGAATACCACTCACAAGCCAATCAAACAAAAAAAAAATCGAGCAATCCCCGTTACCAAAACACCGATTCAAAATTCAAAAAACTTTTTAAACTCAAATAATTCAATTCCGAACGAAGCCCCCATAATTATGTTACGTATTCGGGCAACAATAATATAGATGAGTTAGGCAAGGGGTTTTATAACGAATAACACGTTTATTAAACACTGATAACAAACCCCCTTCAAATGTAAACAAACCCAAACAATGGTCCGAGCTCAGCTGCTGGCAGCTGGTCAGACAGTTCTTAATAGCTTTGCAGTCCCAAACAGTCTTTAAAATGGTATTGAAAAGAACTCAGTTCTCTAAAGCGGTCTGCCGAAAGAAAACAAACTTTAAAACGATATGCCGACAGTTCAAAAACTCACGGTACTTTTAAAAGGAGAGACTTTTTAAAGCGATGTAAATTCTCTTCCACGTCGATGTCCTTCGATTCCCAGCGTCGAACTCCCACGTCGAATTTTATTAAATATAACAACTTAAAGTGACTGACCTCTCTTCCACACTATTCTCAAACCCTTTCTGGTCATCCCAGGGGTCAACAGCGAGAATAGTCAACGAAATCCTTCCGAATGAGGATCACACAAGGTCGAAGTCAATCCATCGAAAATCGATTTTTCTTGATCTCCAAACTTCACTCTCCATTAGCAAAGAAACCGTTGGCTCTGACCTTTTAAACTTTTGGCATTAACAAAACTTCATTTTTAACTAAACTGCGTCATCACATTAAATCACACAGTAACATGAAGTCATCTTGGCAAATCCAGCCACGAACTGCCCCACCTGACAGGGTGGGTCTTCCTTTTATACCCTGTAGAAAAAACCTGTCACATGACCTCTACTGGCGGGAAAATGACATCACTCCACCATTACCTCATGTCCAGTACAACTTCAACCCCAGTCACGTGACAAGGGTACCACTGTCATGTGTCACGGGTACGTAACACAAGAAATGAAAATTCTTTTATATTATAGAAATCTAGTTATTATATATAGAACTCAATGCATAAAGCTGCAGAGGGTGAATATCATTTAGGCTCAAACTAGTATGCTATACTAATTTGATCATCTGAAGGCCAATTTTAATACCTTCAGATATAATAGTCATTATAAACCGAAACACTGCGCACTGCCCTGTAGGGAGAACTACAGAAGTAGGCTATTTTGAACTCGATCCACCAAACACTAAATCAGGATTGACCTCCTGAAGCAAATCTAATTGTGATTATTTCTGAAAACATTGCCCAAAGACATACTGCGCTCAGACATTTAGCTAATTCCCTAAAATCTTGATTTTCCTCCTTCAAAGTTGACTCCGGGTAAATTCTCCAAAGAGAGTTTTGCCTCCTGCAAGCTGGAACTCAATCTGTTCCTATAGTCACATTTCTTCCCTTTACGTTCTTAATGTAAATTGACTGGCAGGGATTCTGTTAAACTACTGTGAAGACAGTTGGCAATCGACAACGTATTCTCTGTATAATTCAAAGCTGCTACCCAGTAGTGTTATTAACGTTATAGGTCTTTATATATCAACTTTGTAATGGTGTATCTCTGTTGTCCTCAGGGACTTATTCTTGGCTCTCTTCTAATTTTCCAATACATGCTGCCCCAAGCAACAACATCAGAAAACAGAGAATCACTTTCCTGTCGTATGCTGCCAACACTAAGCTCTTATCTCGCTACTACCTCCTTTGACCCTCTCATGGTTTTTAATTTGTCAAACTGCTTGTCTGACAATCTGTACTGGGGCTGTAGAAGTTTCTCGTGATTAAATATTAGGAAAACAAATCTATTGTCATCTAAATGTATGTTAACCGTTATATTTTGAGTGTGAACAACACTCAGATAAAACTAAATTCAACACAACTATCGTTGCCAATGCTGAAAGTTGTATGATTTCATTAATTCTCCTTTCAGAAGCAATGTGCATAATGGGCACACACATTGCCAGATGCTTTGCTGGTGTAATTGAGTATTTTACTGTAAACTATGCTTCATTGCATCTCAACAAGCAGTAACAAATAAAAGAGGAACATTATTGTTTCAAATGTTTATCTTGCATGGTGCTTAAGTAGGCTAAGCCCACAATATTGGTGGAGGGTATTACTATGATGTTGAGAAAGGTGTGTGCAGGCACTAAATCACCGATAACTAGAAACAGACAATAACTCATAAAATAAATTATTTGAGCCATGCATATTTAATTCCGTGTAATTTTTAAAGAGTGATGCAGTGATCTGCTAATTAGATACGAATAAAATATATTGCAGACACCATCATTTTTTGTTGAATACATCCTTTGAAAAACCTGGCAGCCTACTAAAGGGTAAAAACTAATTGATGTGATCAATGCAGCAAAAGATGTTGAGTGCATCACTCAGAGTCCCTTCCACAGTCATGCATTTATAAACAAGTTTCATCACAAAGAATTAATAAATAATCTTAGCAGAATGATAGCTTTCCTTTTTCTTACAGATGTAAGCATGAATTAACATTTCATATAAATGGACACATTAAATTAACTTGGACAATGTCAAGAAGAAACTTCAATTGCTTAATTGAGTTTTATCCTCAGGTTGCCGAAGTGGGAAGAAGTTCCATTTCAACCTGCATGAGGATCAGGAGTAAAGGACTCCCATGATTTTTGTTTAGAAGAATATTGCAACATAATACAAAAATAAAACATATTTAACACTTGGAAGCACAATGTTGTTTGAATAACTAAAAAATCTACATGTTCCTCGGGCACATTTTCACTGTAATATAAATCGAGCATGAAGTGGAACATTGACCATCTTCAAGTTTCTCTACCTTCCATCAAAATGCTGTAACTGAAACCGAATGTTGTGTAGAAGTATTCATAGAATTGTGTAAGGGCATTCAAAACTCTCATTCATGGAGAAGGTGGTAGGGATGATTGGAGAAAGAGAGGGGAACATGATTTTTAGTTTCCCTTGCCGGAAAAACATATAGAACAGAACGGTGACTGCACTTTGACATTGCTATCAGAAACTCTGAAGGTCAAAGTTTTCCATCCACTGTGATAAGAGTGGAATATTGTTGGCAGCGGTTGATGACTCATATACATACAGTCTTTTATATTAAACTGTAGTAACACCTCATAACAATGAGACAAAAAAAATCACATCATTTCATTCAGTAGTAGTACCTGTGTTGACTTGGAATTCAAACTATTTTATGTAGTCAGTACAAATTTATTCATTTATCTTTTCATATTATCACTATTTCATAATGAAATAAAAAATCCCTCCCCAGCCTCACCATGGCCATAGGTAGGTGATGCTAGATCCTCAAAACACCTGACCAGTAGTCTGCCCAAATGGCAATTTCTTTTCTTCCCCTGTGATTGCCTGGACTTTCCAGAACCTAAGGTCTTGCTGGATGGTTAGTTAACTGACTAATTTAAATTAACCCTGTTGTAAAAGATCTGTGTTAATAGAGAGCAAGTTATTAGAAAATGCAAGAGAATGGGAATAATAAGACTGCTTTGATTGGCAACATAAACTCAAAGGGCTGAATGGCCTCCCTCTACATTGAAAGAAAATAAAAGAATATATGAGAATGCAACTGACATACGGTTAATAGCAAATACCTGTGACAGATAACATCCCATACAAGTGTAACAGAATTCAAATCAATTTATTCCAAAGTGGTAGAAGTGAATTTTAGGAAAATATTAGAGAGTTTATAACAACAACACACACAAAATGCTGGTAGAACACAGCAGGCTAGGCAGCATCTATAGGGAGAAGCGCTGTCGACGTTTCGGGCCGAGACCCGACCCCGACGAAGGGTCTCGGCCCGAAACGTTGACAGCGCTTCTCCCTATAGATGCTGCCTAGCCTACTGTGTTCTACCAGCATTTTGTGTGTGTTGTTGTTTGAATTTCCAGCATCTGCAGATTTCCAGAGAGTTTATAATCTCCTTTGTATTAATGTTTCAGTGTTTTATATATAAATCAATCCCCACATCTTTTCCATGAAAAACAAAATTCACAGAAAGAGACTAAATTCCATAGTGTATGGAGTAGGATTCACTGGGGTGATTCTAGGCATAAGCAACTGTAATTATGAGATGGAACTTGAGATATTAGAAAATTTCCTGCAAATCAGAGAATGTGGAGAGAAACAAGTAAATTTCCCAATGGACAGTCTCAAAATGATTTTTGCAGAAAGCACTGATCAAGAAATCGCTGGACTACAGCTTCAGACTTTATGTCTATTAATTTAAAAGACTCTCTGAAAAATCATGTAGGGTTTTAACACAAGGAAAATATTGAGTATTTCCTCTGATTGAGGACTCAATCATGAGGGCTTTCTATTTAAAACTGGCACTCAAAAGAATGAGGAGAGTGGTTAGAAGTGAATTCATTATGCAGGCAGATGCTGAAGCATAGGATGCTTTGCCTCAGTTGTTGAGAGTGAGGTGACTTCATCTCACAAGATGAATAAATATCTGTACAAAAGGTATGAGAATACAAATTCTAAAGAGCTGGTCTGTATAAAATGGACCATTAAGATTTTTTTTTCATTGCAATGAATGCACACAATTCCATCACTTTAAATAAACACCCAAAATGATATAATGCAACTTATTCCTCTGGAGTCTTGTTTTAAAAAAATAGGATATTTAACTAACAATATGCTTGCATCATTTGGTCCTGATCACACAATTTTTTGAGAATACTGACCAACCACATTAATCTTTTTAGTCCCAAGTTTATCACTTTGTCAGCTTGAAATGATTAAAAAATTTATCTTTCCATAACGGCTTATGTCATGGTGAGTTAGAGTACGGATGAGGCTAAGGATCCGAGCAAAAAAATTGTCTACGATCATGTTATGTTCGCTTCTCAGTAATTTCCAAACATGAATTATGTTGCCTCTCAAAGTTCTTTTCTCCAAATAGAAATAGGCCTAATTTAATAATCAGTTCCTTTTAATTTGAAAGACAATGGCATGAAATCACCAGCACTAGTCTTCAGCAGATCCATTCCAAGCACTTTCACTTTGGTCTTCATTTGTCAAAGATAGTGTTGTTTCCCATGTTTTAAATGAAGTTTATATTTTCATTCTATTGTACATTTCAAGTTTTTGCCACATTGCTATACATGTTAAAACAATGGAGAAAGCTTACAAAGGTCAACATAGTGAAAATATTCAAGTAAAATAGGTGAGAGGGTCATTTTACACACAATTCAGTCCCAAAATGTAGATATTTTACTTGTAATCTTTAAGGATGGACAGTAGCACCTCTGCCAAAATTGTTATCAACATCAGTGCCTCAGAAGGTTGTGTCTTCAGCTCCCTCCCCTGCTCTAACTCCATTTACAAGCTTGCAGATGACATCGCCATAGCTGACTGAATCACAAATAACAATAAGTCAGAGTACAGGAAGGCGATAGAGAGTCATGGTGTCATGACAACAACCTTTCCTTCGAAGTCAGTGAAACAAAAGAGCTAATCATTGACTTCTGAAAGCAGGTGTGGAGCACATGCCCTGCAAATTCTGAGGAGTGAATATTGCCTGTTCTGGTCCAAACATGTCAACACCATGGATAAGAAAGCTCACCGGAACCTCTATTTCCTTGGGAGGCTAAAGACATTTAGCAAGCATCCTTTGACCCTTAGCAATTTTTAATCACTGCACCATTGAAAACATCCTGGGGTAGAAAGCTTTTATTCTGACTGGTGGTCCGTGATCAATGATGTAATGCAAGGATTATCCTGGGCCCTCAGTTGATTGTGATGTACATCGATGATTTGGATGAAAATGTAGATGGACAGATTGGCAAGTTTGTAGATTAGCAAGATCGGCAGAGTTGCAGACATTGTAAAGGGCTATCAGTGTAGAGAATACAGTGTGATATGTATCAGTTACAGAAATGAGCAGAGAAATGGCAGTTGGGGTTTAATTTGGGCATGTTTGAGGTGTATATTGGGAGGGAAAATGAAAGAAAGTATACAGTTAATGGTAGGCACCGGAGTACAGAAGGATCTTGAGGTTCAAGTCCAAAGTTTACTGTAAGTGGCCAAACAAGAGGATAAGGTGGCTAAAGAAAGCATATGACATGCTTGCTTTCATTGGTAGAAGTGTTGTGTATGAGAGTAAAAAAGTCATGCAGTAGCTGCAGTTTATAAAACTTTAGTCACACAAACTTGGAATGTTCACTCAACATTGTGGGCTGAATGGTTTGTTCTGTACTGTACGGTTCTAAACTCCCTCCCATTAGCAGAAGATATCAGCATCGAAAGCACATACCAGGCTCGAGGGCACCTTCGACCAGCTGTGTACTGTCCCCTAAGATGGAAAGGTGGTCCCGTGACCTCGCAATCTAACCCATTAAAGTCTTGCGCCTTTCTCCCTGCCTGCACTGCACTTCCTCTGCAACTATAGCACTTTGTGATTGTTTTACCTTTAGCCCTCAATACACTGTTTTAATGAAATGATCTATATGGATGCCATACAAAACAAAGTTTCTCACTGCACCTGAGCAAATGTGAGAATAATAAACTGATTCCCCAATACTGATCAAGGTTGCAGGTGAGATGGTGCAAGAGGCTCCAGAGAAGCAACATCTTAAGGGCAGAAATTCACTTGTGCTAACCATACAAAATGAGAATGCTTAACACCATTCAGTTAATAAACAAAATGATATGCAACACACACAAAATTCTGGAAGAACTCAGCAGGCCAGGAAGCATCTATGAAAATGAATAACGAGTCGATGTTTCAGGCTGAGATCCTTTATCAGGATTGGAAAGGAACTGGAAAGATGCCAGAATTAAAAGGTGGAGGAGAGGAAGGAGGACAAGTTAGGTGATGTAAGAAGCCTGGTGTATGGGAAAGGTAAAGGGCTGGAGAAGAAGAAATTTGATAAGAGAGGAAAAGGAAGTAGAAGGGGCACAAAGGGGAGGTGATAGGCAGGTGAGGAAAAGAGTTAAGAGGCTAGAGTGCGGATTAGAAAAAGAGGGAAGGGGAAAAGAAAAAGAAAAAGGAAAGAAAATTATTGCAAGGAGAAATCAATGTTCATATGGAGGCTAACTAGAGGGAATATGAGGTGTTGCTCCTCCACCTGCTGAGGGAGAAGAGGAGGCCACAGACTAAAGTGTAGGATCAGGAATTGGGATAGGAATTAAAGTGCCCCTGGAAACTCCGTTTTTGGCGGATGGAGTGGAAACACTCAACCAAGCAGCCCTCCAATTTATGTTGGGTCTCACCAATGTAGAAGAAGCCACTTCACAAGCACCAGATGTCCTGGAAATGAAAGCCTCATCTTGGGAACTGATGCTCTGGAGACAAAGGAACTGAGGAAAGGGAAATGCATTCTGACACAAGACTGGGTAGGAAGAGGTATAGTTAAGATAGTCATGGGAATGCTATGATTATAAAATATGTCAATAGACAGTTTGTTTACAGAGATGGAAACAGAGAGATTGAGAAAAGGATAATAGGTGTCAGAAATGAACCAAGTGAAATTAAAGGCAGAGTGAAAACATAGAAACATAGAAAAGTTGGAGGCAAAGCTGATTAAATTGATGAGCTTTGCATGTGTGCATGAAGAAGCACTGATGCAGTTGTCAACGGAGGATAGCATAACTTGGGAAGCATTGGAAGTGAGGGATTAGAACCTAGACTGTTCCACGTAGCCAGCAAAAAGGCATGCAAAGCTGGGGCCTGTGTAGGTGCATTTGGAGTAAGTGGGAGGAGTCAAAGAAGAAGCTATTGTGGGCGATGATCAGTTCTGCCAGATGGATAAGGGCTGTGGTAGAGATAAACTGGTTGGGTCTTCTGTTGAGAAAGGAGCAGACAGCTTTAATGCCTCCTTGATGGGGGATAGAGACTGGAGATCCATGGTGAAAATCAGGTGGTCAGGGCTAGGAAATCAAGAGCATGTGAAGTGTTGCAGAAGTAGTTGGGAAGAGACAAAACCAATGGGGATAGCATGTATCTGCAATACCAATGAATCAATAGCCTGACAACATTGTGTTCAAATGCTACTGAAGATGAGATACAAAGAGGTATCATTTTCTCTGCAACTATATTGCAATTTGGAAAAAAAAGTTCCAAGTATCTTTATTATTAAAGCACAGTGGATTCTAGTTAATTGGGCCATCGTTTAATTTGGGTAAAAACTTACTTGGGACAAACCTTAAAGAAGAAAAACTAATCTAGAAAATAGCCACAAATTCCTTTGTTTACATAGGACACTGTGCTGTTAAATGGGGCAGAAGACTTGTTAAACAGTTTCTAACTAGCATTAGTTACATGCACTTATGTGACCATTAAACACAAAACAATGTTTTGAGCGAACAGTTTTTAAGTAGTGTCAGTAGAGTGTGTGTGCATTGATTTTTTTCTCTAACAGTTGGCGAGAAGTAAGTAATAAGACAATTTAGAACTGTTTTGCTTGCTGTGGTTTGAAGCATTCAGGTCCAGATTGAAAATAAAATTATTTCACTACTTCAACAAGTTAGAAACTATGAATAATTTGAAAGTATCAACAATCATCTTAACTTATACAATGAAAATGAAGATTTGGAGGATGCAATTGTCAAAGTCATTGTACGAAGGTCGTTCAATTTCTGCACCACGTGTCAATTTTGTACATTGCCAGTTAAAAGAATGTAACATGGATGAATTTCTCCTTTAATAGATATTAGTTACTAATACACAGTTTTATAATAGAGCATTAGTATTGGTAGTGTTCTAATATATTCTGTATTTCATTTAAGTACATAGCTCGATGCACATTTTGTCTTTTTTCTATCCTATTAATGATTTCCAGGAAACTTTGGCTAATTGAGGCAGCCGTTTAATTGGGCCAAAATGTATTGGTTCTGATGTGTCCCATTTAACCAGAATGCAGTGTGCATTTTCTGTACTACCCTGAAATACTTTTCCTTGTGGACAATAGAAACACAATATAATCGAAGGAAATGCACATATGACAGAGATTAGCAGACAACCAATCTTCAAAAGACAACAAACTGTTTAACTACAAAATAAAAGGAAGAACAATTAATAATTAATTAATTAATTAACAATAAATATTGAGAACACAAGTCATAAAGGCCTTAAAATTTAATTCATAGGTTGAGTAATCTGTACAGTGTTAGTGTGAGTGAAGTTGAGTGATGTTATCCCCTCTGGTTCAAAAGCCTGACAACTGAGGGGCAGTTACTGTTCCTGAACCTTCTGGTGTGGGACCTGATGCATCTATACCTCCTTCCTGATGGCAGCAGTGAGAAGACAGCATGGCATAGAAAGTGAAGGTACTTGTTGATAAATGCTGATTTCCCATGACCATGCTCCTTGTAAGTTGTCAACGGTGGAGAGGGTTTTACCTTGATTGTCTAGGCTGTATCCATAAAGATAAGTGAGTTAGATATTAACTAAAATCAATGTGTTTGCTGCAAGTATCAATCACATAAGAAAAACGTATAGCCATGGAAATTGCTGGAAATGCTCCATAGGTCAGGCAGCAGCTGTGCAGAAAAATCAATTATAGGCTTAGAACTTGCTGACTTAAAAAGTTATCCATACTTAATGAGACAGATTTGTTGACCTCCTGAGTTGATCTGGATTTCAAATGGCTGAATCTTGTATGATGCATAGATCTCAGACACACACACACACTCTCTCTCTCTCTCTCTCTCTCTCTCTCTCTTCCCCCCCCCCAAACATTCACTATCACCCCAACTGTGTTACTGTGTTTCCAAAAAGTTCCAGAGATACTCAGATCTCAAGTCAGTGACCTCTCACTAGAATTTAGAAAACGTAGAGGAACACCTTTAAAGATGAAGAAAAGCTTGGTGGGAAATCAGAAGAAGAACAAGCACTGTGATTGAAGAAGGTGAGAGTAAATGTCAAAGGTTCAATAGCATAAAAATAAGATGCTGAAATGGGTGAACAAATGGGCTCTTTGAAAGAGGTATAAAATAGTCAAGTAGTTTCATCATGTACAGATACAGAAAGGATTTCTGCAGGTAATCTAAATCCCACTGTTCAGTCCCAAAGGCTTTTAATTGTCCAGTAGGAACATAATGTTCTCCTCCTGAAGCTTCATTGTAACAACGTGCAAGGTTAACTAACAATGGCAACAAGAGAATGAGAAAGAAAACTGAAGTGACAGACACATCTATCTTGAGATCCCATTTGCAACATGAATAGAAGTGTTATCAAACTGGCCACCCAGACACCATAAACAGTGTATGTTGTACACTAAATCAAAATAAGTTCAAGTAAATGACTTCAGTTGAAAAGGTGGTAATGATGAAGCAGATAAAAAAAACAGGTGGTATATTTTATGCAGATACAGGGGTGGAATGTGGAAATTGGTGGAAGATTGAACCACACCATCCTAAATGCAAGTCTTCCTAGATGCTGATAGTGGAGGGTCAGTGGTGGTGTGAGTTCACAGAAGATCATGACTAGGGAAAACTACTTTTACCATAAGTAAAACGGATGAATGTAAAGGTGCAGGAAATGTTGAAACATAGATGGTCAAGGGTCTTTCATAAATGCTGGTCTTTCACGGAATTGCTGGTGGAAAGGAATTGTTGGTCAATTGTTGCCTGGATTGGGGAGCATGCCTTACAAGAATAGGTAGAGGGAACTTGGCCTTTTCTCCTCGGTGCGACAGATGATGAGAGGTGACCTGATAGAGCTGTATAAGATGATGAGAGGCATGAACATACGGATAGTCAGAGGCTTTTTCCCAGGGCTGAATTGACTAACACAAGAAAACACAGTTTTCAGGTGCTTGAAAGTAGGTACAGAGGGGATGTCAGAGGTAAAAGTTTTACGCAGAGAGTGGTGAGTGCATGAAATGGGCTGCCGGCGACTGCGGTGGAGGCGGATACAATAGGGTCTTCTAAGAGGCTCCTGACAGGCATGCTTGGTACAGCATTGTGGGCCGAAAGGCCTGTATTGTTCTCTAGGATTTCTATGTTTCTAGGAAAAGAGAAACATAACAGTAGGAAATATTGGAAATGGGTATTTGGAATATGACATTTTAAAAATAGATGCAACTGAAAGAATGAAAGAAAAATAGATCTTTACTGGATGCACTTTGAATTTCATGGAATCAGACTAGCGGGTTGCCATGGAGCAGTTGTGGACACTGGTCACTTGCCTCTTTCGTAAAAAATTGAGGTAAGGAAGATTTAGTGATGGATCATATGAAGATGAAAGATGGATATTGGCAGTTAATAAACATGGAAAAACCTTCACAAACTCCCACAGCCCTGATGAACTGATGATTTCAGTCTCTGAGTTTGATGTGAGAGCATTCTTCAGGAAAGTGAACCCACAGAAAGCATCCAGCCCAGAAGGGATACCTGGCCAAGTACTAAAGACCTGTGCCGATCAACTGACTGAACTGTTCACTGATATCTTTAGCACCTCGCTTCAGGCTTTGGCAGACTGATGTACCAACTACTTCACATGCAAGGAACTCAGCAGGCCAGACAGCAACTATGGCAGGGTCTCAGCCCAAGACATCCACTACTTTTTTCCATAGGTGCTGCCTGGCCTGCTGAGTTCCTCCAGCATTTTGTGTGTGTTACTTGGATTTCCAGCATCTGCAGATTTTTTCTTGTTTACCAACTACTTTGTGTTGGCGTGTGGCCTAGTGGATAAGGCATCGGTGCCAAGCTGCTTCAGTCCTAGTGCCCTTCCCTTGGACAACATCGGTGGCGTGGATAGGGGAAGGCTTGGCAACTGCTGGTCTCCCATACAACCCTGCCCAGGCCTGCGTCCTGGAAACCTTCCAAGGCGCAAATCCATGATCTCATGAGACTAATGGATGCCAACTACTTCAAGCAGGATTCAATTATACCGGTACTGAAGAAGAATGTGGTAATCTGCATCACTGACTATCATCCAGTAGCACTTACATCCACTGTGACGAAGTGCTTTGAGAGGTTGGTGATGAAACACCAACTCCTGCCTGAGAAGCAACTTGAATCCACCCCAATTTGCCTACTGGCACAACAGGTCCCCGGCAGATGCCATTTCATTGGTTCTTCTCTCAACCCTTGAACATCTGGACAGTGAGAGTGCATATATCGGGAAGCTCTTTATTGACTACAGTTTGGCATTCAGTATTAATTATCATCCCCTCAAAACTAATCAATAAGCTTCAAGATATTGAAGTAATAAAATGGATTCAACAGTGGCTGGATGGGAGATGCCAGAAAGTAGTGGAGGATAACTGTTTGTCAGGTTGGAGGGCGGTGACTAGTGATGTGCCTCAGGGATCTGTACTGGGTCCAATGTTGTTTGTCAAGTCAAGTCAAGTCAAGTCAAGTCACTTTTATTGTCATTTCAACCATAACTGCTGGTACAGTACATAGTAAAAATGAGACAACGTTTTTCAGGACCATGGTGTTACATGACACAGTACAAAAATTAGACTGAACTACATAAAAAAAAACAACACAGAGAAAGCTACACTAGACTACAGACCTACACAGGACTACATAAAGTGCACAAAAACAGTGCAGGCATTACAATAAATAATAAACAGGACAATAGGGCAAGGTGTCAGTCCAGGATTTGGGTATTGAGGAGTCTGATAGCTTGGGGGAAGAAACTGTTACATAGTCTGGCCGTGAGAGCCCAAATACTTCGGAGCCTTTTCCCAGACGGCAGAAGGGAGAAGATATATATACATATACATTAATGATATGGATAATGGGGTGGAAAATTGGATTAGTAAGTATGCAGATGATACTAAGATAGGTGGCGTTGTGGATAATGAAGTAGGATTTCAAAGCTTGTAGAGAGATTTAGGCCAGTTAGAAGAGTGGGCTGAAAGATGGCAGATGGAGTTTAATGCTGATAAGTGTGAGGTGCTACATTTTGGTAGGAATAATCAAAATAGGACATACATGGAAATGGTAGAGCATTGAGGAATGCAGTAGAACAGAGTGATCTAGGAATAATGGTACATAGTTCCCTGAAGGTGGAATTTCATGTGGATAGGGTGGTGAAGAAAGCTTTTGGTATGCTGGCCTTTATAAATCAGAGCATTGAGTATAGGAGTTGGGATGTAATGTTAAAATTGTACAAGGCATTGTGAGGCCAAATTTGGAGTATTGTGTACAGTTCTGGTCACCGAATTATAGGAAAGATGTCAACAAAATAGAGAGAGTACAGAGGAGATTTACTAGAATGTTACCTGGGTTTCACAACCTCAGTTACAGGAGAAGGTTGAACAATTCTTTGGAGCGTAGAAAGTTGAGGGGGGACTTGATAGAGGTATTTAAAATTATGAGGAGGATAGATAGAGTTAACGTGGATAGGCTTTTTCCATTGAGAGTAGGTGAGATACAAACAAGAGGACATGAGTTGAGAGTTAAGGGGCAAAAGTTTAGGGGTAACACGAGGGGGAACTTCTTTACGCAGAGAGTGGTAGCTGTGTGGAATGAGCTTCCAGTAGAAGTGGTAGAGGCAGGTTCAATATTGTCATTTAAAAAAAAT
Source organism: Hemitrygon akajei (assembly GCF_048418815.1). Taxonomy (NCBI): domain Eukaryota; kingdom Metazoa; phylum Chordata; class Chondrichthyes; order Myliobatiformes; family Dasyatidae; genus Hemitrygon; species Hemitrygon akajei. The sequence continues at coordinate 57,691,275 of NC_133128.1, forward strand.
TTGGATAGGTATATAGACAGGAAAAGAATGGAGGGTTATGGGCTGGGTGCAGGTCGGTGGGATTAGGTGAGAGTAAGTGTTCGGCACGGACTAGAAGGGTTGAGATGGCCTGTTTCCGTGCTGTAATTGTTATATGGTTATATGGTTATATCTTGGCCTCAATGCTCACTTGTGCAATTTGGTTTTTGATTTCTTCATTTGCAGATCCTAGTCAGTTTGGATTGGCAACAATATCTCCACAATCTCCATCAGCACAAGTGCACTACAAAGCTGTGTGCTTATCCTCCTGCTGTACTGTCCTAACGTTTATGATCTTATGGCCAAGCTCAGCTCCAATGCCATATTTAAATTTGCTGAGAACACCACTGTCCAGGTGGTGATGAATCAGCGTGAACAGCGGTGCTAGGAAGTTTCAGCTCTGTAGAATTTTCTCTATTTCTGCATGAACATGTCCTGAAATATGATCAAATCTTCAAATAAGTCTTAAAACTAGATAAAGACAACCCAATTAAATAAATAACAGAAAAAAATTATACTTGTTCATTTATTTACTGTGAAAAATGATCCTATATTACATGCATTTGTTGGAAAAAATGTGAACCTCTGGGTTAATGCCTTTTAAAAAAGCTATTTCAAGTCAGGTGTTCCAACCAATGAGATGAGGTTGGAGGTATGGTTGTAGAGGTCCCCAGCCCTATAATAAAGACACACTAAGTCAGGTTAGGGTTAGGGCCTGTGCTTCTCAAGAAAGATCTTTTTATGTGCACCATGCTGCAATCAAAACAACTTTCAGAGGATCTCAAGAAGAATTGTAGAGACACATCAAGCTGGTAAAGGTTACAAAGGCATTTTTATAGATCTGAGTGTTCATAGTAAGAGTGGAGGAAACACAAATGGATGAAACTCAGTATTGTTGCTACACTTCCTAGGAGTGGGTATCCTGCAAAGATCACACCAAGAGCACAATGTGCAATGCTGAAGGAGGTGAAAAAGAACCCCAGGGTAATAGAAAAATACCTGCAGAAATCTCCAGAACTTGCTAAAATCTCTGTTCATGTGTCCACTATAAGAAAAACACTGAACAAGAATGGTGTTCATGGAAGGACACCATGAAGGAAACCGCTGATTTCCAAACAAACATTGCTGCACATCTCCAGCTTGTAAGACCACCTGGATATTCTACAACACTCTGGGGCAATTTTCTGTGTACAGATGAGACAAAAGTTGAACTTTTTTGGCAGAAATGCACATTCCTATGTTTGAAGGGAAAACGGCAGTGCGCACCAACATCAAAACCTCATCTCAACTGAGAAGCATGGTGGAAGCAGCATCATGGTTTGTAGTTGCTATGCTGCCTCAGGGCCTGGATAGTTTAGAAACATAGAAACACAGAAAACCTACAACACAATACAGGCCCTTCACCCACAATGCTGTGCCGAACATGTAGTTATTTTGGAAATTACCTAGGGTTACCCATAGCCCTCTATTTTTCTAAGCTCCATGTACCTATCCAGGAGTTTCTTAAAAGACCCTATCGTATCCAACTCCACCACTGTCGCCGGCAGCCCATTCCATGCATCCACCACTCTCTGCCTAAAAAATTACCCCTGACATCTCCGGTGTACCTATTCCCCAGCACCTTAAACCTGTGTCCTCTTGTGTTAGCCATTTCAGCCCTGGGAAAAAGTTCTGACTATCCACACAATCAATGCCGCTGATCATCTTATACACCTCTATCAGGTCACCTCTCATCCTGCGTCACTCCAAGGAGAAAAGGCCAAGTTCATTCAACCGATTCATAAGGCATGCTCCCCAATCCAGGCAACATCCTTGTAAATCGCCTCTGCACCCTTTCTATAGTTTCCACATTCTTCCTGTAGTGAGGTGACCAGAACAGAGCACAGTATTCCAAGTGTGGTCTGACCAGGGTTCTATAAAGCTGTAACATTATCTCTTGGCTCTTAAGCTCAATCCCATGATTGATGAAGGCCAATGAACCATATGCCTTCTTAACCACACAGTCAACCTGCGCTGCAGCTTTAAGTGTCCTTACCTCCAACCTTTGTGTCATCAGCAAATTTACTAAACCATCCCTCTACTTCCTCATCCAGGTTATTTATAAAAATCACATAGAGAAGAGGTCACAGAACAGATCCCTGAGGCACCCCAATGGTAACTAATTTCCATGCAGAATATGACCCACCTACAACCACACTTTGCTTTCTGTGGGCAAGCCAATTCTGGATCCATAACGCAAGGTACCCTTGGATCCCATGGCTACTTACTTTCTCAATAAGCCTATCCAACTTGACACTTTCCAAAAGCTCCAGCATATCCTCCTTCTTAATGTCTATATGCACAAGCTTTTCAGTCCGCTGTAAGTCATTTCTACAATTGCCAGGGTCCTTTTCCGTATTGAATACTGAAGCAAAGTATTCATTTCGTACCTCCGCCATCTCCTTCAGTTCAATACACACATTTCCCCTGTCACACTTGATTGGTCCTATTCTCTTGCATTTTATCCTCTTGCTTTTTACATACTTGTAGAATGCCTTAGGGTTTTCCTTAATCCTGTTCCCTAAGGCCATCTCATAGCCCCTTCTGGCTCTCCTAATTTCATTCTTAAGCTTCTTCCTGCTAGCCTTATAATTTTTTAGATATCTATCATTACCTGTTTTTTTGAACCTTTTGTAAGCTTTTCTTTTCTTCTTGACTGATTTTCAGCAGCCTTTGTACACCATAGTTCCTGTACCCTACTATCCTTTCCCTGTCTCTTTGGAATGTACCTATGCAGAACTTCATGCAAATATCCCCTGAACATTTGCCACATTTCTGCCCTACCCTGAGAACATCTGTTTCCAATTCCAAGTTCCTGCTTGATAGCTTCATATTTCTCCTTACTACAATTAAACGCTTTCCTAACTTGTCTGTTCCTATCCCTCTTCAATGCTATGGTAAAGGAGATAGAATTACAATCTCTAAAATGCTCTCCCATTGTGCAATCATTGAAGGCACAATGAATTCAAAATTGTATCAAGACATTTTACAAGAGAATATCAGGGTAGCAGTCCATCAGCTGATGCTTAATAGAAGTTGGATAATGCCATATGACAATGCGCCGAAAGACAAGAGTAAATCAACAACAGAGTGGTTTGAAAGAAAAGAAAGTTTGTGTTTTGGAATGGCTGAGTCAATGTCCTGACCTTAAATCCTATAGCATTGTTGTGGAAGGATCTGAAGCAAGCAGTTTATGAAAGGAAGCCCACCAGCATATCAGAGTTGAAGCAGTTTTGTAAGGAGGAATGGCTAAAATTCTCCCAAGCCGATGTGTGGGACTGATCAATGGTTACTGGAGATCTCAGTTGAAGTTATTGCTGTATAAGGGGGTCACACCAGTTACTGAAAGCAAAGGTTCACATACTTTTTCCAACAAATGCATGTAATGTTGGATCATTTTCTCAATAAATAAATGAGCAAGTATACTTTTTTTTGTGTTATTTATTGAACTGGGTTCTCTTTATCTAGTTTTAGGACTTATAGATCAGATTTTAGGTCATATTTTTGCAGGAGAAAATTCTGCAGGGTTCACAAACCTTCTAGAACTACTATAGGAGGGAAATTGAAAATCTAGCTGAGTGGTGCCACAACAACAACCACCTCTCTCTCAGGGTCAGTAGGACCATCAAACTGATTATTGACTTCAGGAGGAGGAAATTGGAGGCCCATGAGCCAGTCCTCATCGAGGGATCAGAGGAGTGGAGGGTCAAAAACTTTAAATTCCTCATTGTTCTCATCTCTGAGGACCTGTTCTGGGCATGCAAGTGCCATTACAAAGATAGCACAGCAGCACCTCTACCTCCTCAGAGGTTTGCGAAAATTTGGCATGCCATCTAAAACGTTGATAAACTTCTTTAGATATGTGGTGGAGAGAATATTGACTAGTTCCATATCACAGCTTGATATCAAAACACCTATACCCTTGAATCAAAAATCCTACAAAAAGTACTGGGTACAGTCCAGTCCATCATGTGTAAAATCCTCCCCACCATTAAGCACATCTACATGGAGTGCTGTTGCAGGAAAGCAGCATTCATCATCAGGGACCCCACACCGACTCATGCTCTCTTCTCACTGCTGCCATCAGGATAAAGGTACAGGAGACTCAAGCTCACACCACCTGGTTCAGGAACAGTTATTACCCCTCAACAATCCAGCTCTTGAACTAAAGGGGATAACTTCACTCAAATTCACTTGCCCCATCACAACCTTTGGACTTTCTTTAAAGGGTTCGTCATCTCATACTCTCAATATTTATTGCTTATTTATTTCTTAGTCTTATTTCTTTCTTTTTCATTTGTATCTGCATAGTTTGTTGTCTACACAGAAGCGACAGTGTTAATACAGAAGGAAAACCCATAATTATGATTTAAGTCAAAATATCTATTAAAAATGGATCACAGGTCTCATGCATACTGTCTGGGTCAAATTTGACCTGTTTTGACATTTCACAGCAGTAAAAAAACCTAAATGCCATTTTTTAGCCGAAATTTGATGACTTTTCCTAAAGTGACCCAAAATGCGCAAAAATAAAAATATTTTAAAATGTTATAGTTTTGTATGGGTGCTACAAATGTTTGTACATTGAGGCTGTTCTGGGTCAAATTCGACCCGTATCTATTGAAATGGATTTTAGATCTCTGAAACATTGATTAAGGATTAATGTACATTGAGGCTGTTCCAGGTCAAATTTGATCTGTATCTATTGAAATGGATGTTAGATCTCTGAAACATTAATTAAGGATTAATCACCCATTTATTAATGTCAGATAGGCTATTTATACATTCTAAATAGATCTGTGGTTCAAAATTTGGCATAGACACTTGTTACAAGGGGATTCTTAGGCCAGATCAAAATTGACCTGGACCATGCTGTGAAGGTATAGAACATGAACAGTATGCAAGGGTTAAGAAACACGAAGGCTCAAAATTACAATTGCAGAGAAGGTGTATGAATAAAGTACCGATCCAACTGTTTTCTCTCCAGTATTTTAATGCAGACATTAACCAATAACTTTTTGTAATTTAAAGAATGTGATCTTTATGGTATCTGTCTTCCAAAGTAACCACAAAAATATTCAGATAGGTATCTGCACTCTTCAGACCTCAATCACTGATACATTGGAAGGCAACCGTTTTGTCATGAATTAAAAGGGAATCATAAAGACCTACAGCGTTCACGTAGATTCTTCAACCTACTTAGTCTATATCAACTATGAAGCACCTCTTTAATTAATTTTATAATAACTCCATTTTAGTCTCTCTGCATTCTCATTAATTTCTGACAGACACCTAGGAATTCTGGGCAATTTGGAGCAGCCAGCCTTTACATCTTTGGCAAGTGGGAGGAAACCAAAGTATCAAAAGGTATCCCACACAGGCACAGAGAGAAATGCCAATTCCACACAGACAGCACTGGAGGGTGTGACAGGAACTGTGCTTCCTCAAAATTGCCATAATCTAATGTGAAAATACTAAGCTGAATGCTTGAGACTACGGTGTTTTAAAGCTTGGTTAATCCCAATTATAAGTTAATGATACTTCACGTAGCCTCTTTCTATTTCAAGCAACACAATGTCAGGAAATAAGACCATAAGATACAGGAGCAGAAGTAGGCCACTTGGCCTATTGAGTTTGCTTATCATGGCTGATCCGTTTTTCCATTCAGCCCCAGTCTCCAGCCTTCCCCCATATCCCTTCATGCCATGACCAAACAATAATTTATCAACCTTTGTCTTAAATATACATAAAGATTTGGCCCCCCAGAGCTGCACGTGGCAATGAATTCCATTGCTTCACTACTCCCTGGCTAAAGAAATCCCTCCTCATTTCCATTGTAAAAGGATGCCTCTCTATTCTGAGGCTGTGTCTTCTGATCTTAATCTCTTCCACCACAGGAAATATCCTCTCCACATCCACTACATCAAGGCCTTTCACCATTCAATAGGTTTCAATTAGGCCATCACTCATTCTTCTGAATTCCAGTGAATACAGGTGAAGAGATATTAAACACTCTTCATATGATAAGCTGGATAATCCTGGAATCATTTTTGGGAAGCTCCTTTGAACCCTGTCCAGTTTCATAGAAACATAGAAAACCTACAGCACAATGCAGACCCTTCGACCCACTATGCTGTACCGAGCATGTATTTACTTTACAAAATTAAAATACCAAACAGATACTAAACTCACAGTCAACAAGGTAACTGAAGGCTAAGGTTGAGGCTGGCTGGTTTAATAAGTGAACAAGTTTCGTTGATGAGTGCTGGGTAGGCCGCAGGTGACTGCTGTTAGCTGGGTGGTGACTAGGAGAAGCCTGCATGTGCAGGCCTAACAAACAGTAGTATTGCTGCCTCCCAACTACAGTGACCCTTGTTTAAATGTGTCCTTTGGCCCAGACTGTGTGGAGTTCTTGTATTCTTAATGTTGTTTTCCTGCAGGTGCTCTGGTCTTTCCCACTTCAGAATGATGGCCAACATAACTTTCCCGATGTGCGCCTGTGTGGGAGAATCTGGGAAGAGCTCATGAGAAAGTTGTGGTAATCTGTGGAATGCTCTGCCACAGACTGCAGTGGAGGCCAAGACTGTGGGTATATTTAAGGTGGAAATTGACCACTTCCTGATTGAAAAGGACATCAAAGGACTATGGCGAGAAAGCAGGTGTGTGGGGTTGAGTGGAATTTGGGATCAGCCATGATAGAATGGCCTAAATATGCTCCCATGTTTATGGTCTTATGAAATGAGATTAATGTAGATTTAAGTGTACAGGGGTGATTAATTGTCAGTGTAGACTTAATGAGTCAAAGGTCCTGTTTGCTTGCTTTTCTATGACTTTTCTTCTACAATCTGTCACCTGAATCCAATGTTCACCTAACTAATAATATTCATGAAGTGGATGTCCAACAACCAGCTTATCATTTACTTAACATTGAATAAGGAACCTGACAATTCAAATGTAAGTTTGAGAAAAAAGGCAACAGACCCTGACACAGACAATGCCAACACATCTGACGAAGTCTAATTGCTCAGACAAATATCAGACAATGGTGCAAGATAACCAAAAGGTGCAGGACACAGGAAACTGGGTGACAGTCAGTCTGGGAAAAGGGGTGAAGGAGCCAATACAGGGCACCCCTGTGGCCTTCCACCACAACAACAGGTATATTATGTTGGATGCGGTTGGGGGATGGGCGGGGTTAACCTAACAGAGGAAGGTCATAGTGGTCAGGTCTCTGGCAGTGAGTTCAGCTCTGTGACTCAGAAGGTAATGGGAGGAGAAAAGACATGTTGTGGCCATGGGGGATTCGTTCATCAGAGAAGGTTCTGTGGGCGATATCAAGATTCCCAGTTGGTATGTTCACTCCCAGGGTCCAGGGTCCGGGACATCTTGGAACGAACCCTGAGCCAGAGGATGTAGTCCATTTAGTTACCAATGACATGGGTAGGATAAGTGACAAGGTTCTGCATAGGGAGTTTTGGGGGTTAGAAGCTAAGTTAAAGTGCAGGACTACCAGGGTTGTGATCTCAGGATTGATACTTAAGCCAAATGCTAGTGAGGCCAGAACCAGGACGATTATACAGTTTAAACCATGGCAAAGGAGTTGGTGTTGGAGGGAGGGAATAACATTATTGGATCATTAGGCTCTCTTCCAGGGAAGGTTGGACTTGTTCAGAAGGGACAGTTTTCACCTGAACTGGGTGGGGGGGAAAGAACTAATATCCTAGTGGGAAGCTTTGTTAATGCCGCATGGTGGGATTTAAACTAGAGTTGCAGGAGGATGGAAATCAGTATGCCAGAGCTGTTAGTGGAGAGGTTGTAGAGGCAGATTTTGATAAGACCTCAGACAATGTTAGGAATCAGAAGGTTGAGCATGGTGTGACTAGTGTCCTGAGCTGCCTATATTTCTATGCAGGAAGTATTGCAGAAAGGGTGGATGAAGATGAGGTAGCTGGTTTACAAACAGAGGCAATGTGTAGTGAGGTGAAGCTATTTATAGGGCAAAATTGCAGTCAACAGGATGAGTTCCAACGTAAAAGGCGGAGAAATCAAAAAAGGATAAATACAGGGTTGAAGGTGTTGATGAAATTGATGGCTTTGTTACAAAGTTCGCAGATGATGTGAAGATAGGTGGAGGGGCAGGTAGTTTTGAGGAAGTAGAGAGGCCACAGAGGAATTTAGAACAGGATGATAAGCAAAGAAGTGGCAAATGAAATACAGTGTAAGATCCTTGCTATCAAAAGCAGATGATTGTTGTCCTAGTCAGGTACTCAATGGGAAGAAAGAAAGTGGAACAGATTGATGTGGTGAATTTAGCTTAAGGATGCAGTCAGCTCAAAACTAAAGGATAGGATTGTACACAACACTGAATGCCATCTCCTTTATTTTATAGACATTTTTGAACTATACTAAAATACATAAAGATTAAACAATTTGTGTCTTTTCTTTAACTTCAGGGCACTAAAAAGCATTTGTAGCTAATAATTAATTTAAAAAATATCTTTGCTATTATGATAATGAACCAACGTTGGTCAATTTTCACTCAGCAGGCCCCAGAGGCAGCTGTACAATAATGACCAGAAATTCTTTTTTAATGATGTTGGTTGAGGGATAATGATTGATCCAAATACAGGAAGCACTCTATTCTTCTCTGAATATTCACATGGGATCTTTCATGTTTACCAGATGAGTTTTGTTTCAACATCTCATCCAAAAGCCATTAAACCTCACCATGCTAAACTTCGCAGTTTTCAGATTGAAAAAAATGTGAAAACACAACACATTTTGATAATCTGTACTCAGTGTACCAAGTAATAATCAACAAGGTACAAAGAAGGTTGCTCAATCATAGTCTTTTGAAGGACTATTTCAATTTGATAGGTAGCAAGGATCATTTGTTACCAAATGCACCATGACTTTTAACTTCATGTGTTCTTTTTAGTATTAAAGACAGAGACAATTTATCCTTCCATTATTGTCTTTCACAGTACAGCCAGCTCCATTCAGAGGTACCTGCCTTCTTCAGAGAAGATAACAAAACTTTTTTCTTGCAATATAAAGGGGTTTTCCGGTAATGTTATCCTACTTTTGTGACTTTTATTCACACTGATAACAAAATAGAAAGCCAGATAAACATAGAAACATAGAAAACCTGCAGCACAATACAGGCCCTTCAGCCCACAAAGTTGTGCCGAGCATGTCCCTACCTTAGAAAATACTAGGTTTACCCATAGCCCTCTATTTTTCTAAACTCCATGTACATATCCAAAGGTCTCTTAAAAGACCCTATCATATCTGACTCCCCCACCGTTGCCAGGAGTCCATTTCATGCATTCACCACTTTCTGCGTAAAAAAAATTACCCCTGACATCTCCTCTGTACCTACTCCCCAGCATCTTAAACCTGTGTTCTCTTGTGGCAACCACTTCAGCCCTGGGAAAGAGCCTCTGACTATCCACACAATCAATTCCTCTCATCATCTTATACACCTCTGTTAGATCACCTCTCATCCTCTGTCGCTCCAAGGAGAAAAGGTGAAGTTCACTCAATCTATTCTCATAAAGCATGCTCCCCAATCCAGGGAACATCCTTGTAAATCTCCTCTGCACCCTTTCTATGATTTCCACGTCCTTCCTGTAGTGAGGCGACCAGAACTGAGCACAGTACTCCAAGTGGAAGAAAATCAGAAAGAACAAAGATAGAAAGGGTTATTTTTCACCAAATAACCTCCCTGGCAATAAACACAGCATATTATGATATTTCCTTTTTATCTTAAGGAAACTGATCTGTCATTTATGGAGAAACTCTTGACCACACAGGAAATTCAAAATATTTATAAACTATCACTATAAGATCATCTTCTTAAGAGTTCTGGCAGCTGAAAACAGGTATGTGTCTGGAACTCACTGGTAGCTAACGATATATTGTGTAATCTTCTTCTGCCTGGTTTTCTGAATAGGCTTATTCATCCACAAATTACGATCAATATAATAATGTCAGGCTAGAAGTATATTCTCCATTATTATTGAAAAAGAAATGGAGGCATGTACCAACATTTTTGAAGGTATCCGGTAACAATGTACTTTGGTTTAAATAGCCTCAAAATCTCCTGAAAGCCATCCTTGTACAATGGAGTTCCAGTAATAACAATGGCTTTTTATGTTCATTTTTCATGTTGTCATGGCAAACCTGTTAAAAGTGAATAGGAATGGCCTACTGCTTCCTGGCTAGAGTGTCAATGACAATAATTTGTCAATTTAAAATCATTACTGAGAGGTTGAGAAAAGAGGCCAAGTGAAATTGCTTATGAAGAGATTGTTGATGCACATTGCAGGTGTGGTTAACGATGAGAAAAAAAATCAAATAATTATTTGAAGAAAAGGAAGATTAATGGGTTTTAGATGACTGAGTATGCATTGGGATTTATTGTAGCTAACAGCAAGCTCAGATATACGATCAGTTCATACACAGTATATAGTTCTGATGCAAGTATTTAACCAAAGTTTGTTTTCTTTATTCGAATAGATAACTTCAGGTTCAAAGTTCTACGCAAGGGTAGAAGGATAGATCAGAATTCCTGTCTTAAATTAGAAATCAGCAGGAACATTTGCTTTCACCCAATCCAATTTCAAATTTCAAAAAAGTGCACCTTTTTACAGATAGCACTATATTAATAATGCACTTACCTGAGAGCTTAATGCACCATTTTTAGCTTCAAACACAGAATATTGAAAAACACACAGAAGCCAGGCAATATCATTTTCTGGAATGTCATTTCCTCGTGAATGTAACTACTCCATTGAGCAATTTTATTAAAGCACTGACAATGTTTTGTCTTTTCCCCTTTCTTATAGAGCAGTTGAAATAATCTATCTTGAATTATGACAAGGTCACATTCCCATGGTGTCTTTATTGTAAATGTATTTCATGTATCTTGGATTTCATATTTCATTCAAATACAAATTGAATGGTGGTACTCAATTGTAAGCACTGATAAAATCCATAAAATTCAATGCAGCAAAAGATATTTAAAACATGTTGGCTTTATTCAGGGCTGTATTACAATTTAAATAGAGACAACAGCCATTTTGGTGACCATGTCAATTTGCTTGAAACTATCCATTTTTTTCAGTTTAACAGACTGGCAGTTTTCATGATACTATCACACCCAGCATATTGCCAAAGCATTAAAGACCGGGTTTCAACCATTGTGACATTTCTTTGTGTGACAGACTACTAAAAAAAAATGGCAGATTTATGAATTATTCCCAACACCATATGAAGTGTATCCTTCTTTATTAAAGATAGCAGGTACAACTCTTACTCATGATACTTAACATAGCCCAGCAGTAGGCTGAGGGGGTGGATGAAGTTGGAAGACGTCACACAAACAGCTCAGTTTAATATAAGAGAAAGTGTTCAAATACTCAACCAAGTAACAATATAAACAATACTGACAAAGAAAGAAATCTATATATAGTACGCACATTACAGAACAAAGTGAAACCAAAGTGAAGATAAATATGATGAGACATCCTGAAAAGTTTTAAAATTATACAGGGGCAGGCTGAAGATATCTCTGATTTGCTTGCTCCTCGTTAATGCTACGTTTCACTATTATTTACCTGAGAAATAACGTTAAATGTTTCATTTAATTTTCTTTTTGTCAGATTTTATCATAAAACCAGACCTGTGTCCATTTACAATTTACTGTACATTTCCAAAATAATCATGCAACTGACTTATTCAGAGTAAGTACAATAGCCAAATTAATTGTGAACTTTTGCAGTATTATGAGCTCTTGACTCACACTGATCAAATTCTTCTTTTTCTGCTTTTTCAATAGGGTTGCATTGCTTCTTTATTTTAAAATGGCTATATATTTGTTAAGATGCTGTTAAGAAGCGGTTTTCTCCAGAATATCAAGCATTTCAAGATTCAAGATTGATTACTGTCATTTCTAGTACACGTGTGAAGGAGAACAAAATAATCGTTACTCCAGATCTGATGCAGCATTAAAAAGGACTTTAAGATAAAGACCACAATCATAAAAAACAGAATAAATATATATATATTTATATTTAAGATAGCTTATATACAAAGATTGATTGTATATTCATAAACTGACACTAGTCACAGGACTATCTATACATAAGGTGATTCTGACAGGAAAGATAAAGTAGTGGTGGTGGGGGTGTGGAGGGGTGGGTTAGCAAGTGAATGTGTTGATCAGCCTCATTACTTGGGGAAAGTAACTGTTTCTGAATGTGGTGGTTCTGGTGCAGATGCTACTAAACTTCTTCCCTGATGGGTGTAGGACAAACAGTCCAAGAGCAGGGTGGGTGGAATTCTTCATGATGTTACCAGCACTTTTCTGCATTCATGTCCATATATACTATGTTCTGTACTGTATACACCATATAGTGCTATTTGTAGACAGCTATTATTATTCCAAAATAACCAAACAATATTATAGCTAGAGTCAGTAGTTAGATTTGGTGGTATACGAGGGGTGATTGATAATTTCATGGCCTAAGGTAGAAGAAGTCAATTTTAGAAAGTCTAGCACATTTATTTTTCAATATAGTCCCCTCCTACATGTACACACTTAGTCCAGCGGTTGTGGAGCATACTGATTCCTTCTTTGTAGAAGTGGTCTACAGCAGGGGTGATTGATAAGTTTGTGGCCTAAGGTAGAAGGAGATGAGTTATTAACTTCAAACTTTCTGCATTATCACTCAAAGAGTTGAACTGCACGTGCACGTAACGAGAGTGTCTTGGACCTCCAGGTAGTCCACAGTAGGGGTGAGTGATAAGTTTGTGGCCCAAGGTGGAAGGAGTTGAGTTATACAGCTCTCTTTACATGCACATGCAGTTCAACTCTTTGAGTGAAAATGCAGAAAGTTTGAAGTTAATAACTCATCTCCTTCTACCTTAGGACATGAACTTATCAATCACCCCATGCTGTGGACCACTTCTAGAGGTCCAAGCCACCGACTTCTACAAAGGAGGGATCCGTATGCTCCACGACCGCTGGACTAAATGTGTAAATGTAGGAAAAGTAAATGTGCTAGGTTTTCTAAAATTGACTCCTTCCACCTTAGGCCACAAACTTATCTATCACCCCTCGCAAGTAATGCAATAGTTATCGGATTTAAATAAGGAGACCAAACAATCTTGGAATTCAAGAATAATCATGTGGAACTCAACAATAATAACACCTTAAAACAGTTTAAAAAAAACTGCCTCAATTAAGCATTATCAAATAACATGGATAACAAGTCAGAAAACAAAATATTAGAAAACAAGATAACCAAAGACTTGGTCAAATAAATAGTCTTAATGAAGGGAAAAGGAAAAGAAGCCAGAAATTGAGACAATAACATTTCATAACCACTCATATTAGCAGACAACACAAAAAACTTTCTTGACATTTGCCTCTTGCTCTGTTGTTTGTTCTCTTGTGGATGAATGGTCTTGCTTTACCCCTTGCACTCTTCTAATTATTATCTAGAATGTACAACTCTTCAAATTGTTGTTCATAACTACATTTACAGATATAAATCACTGATGACACAAGTACTTGGAGACATAAATCACTGATGCCAATGCTCTTTGTGGAATAATGTGTGTGATATTGTATGCAGCCATTGCATGAATAAAGCTCCACTAACTGGTCCCAAAATTAATTACTGGATTGGACCAACATTTTCTCTATTGAAGTAAATGACAATGCTGCACTCTGGATCCCAGCATCCAGTACCAGCCCCAGTATGCAGAATGCTGAAACACTGTACACTTCTTCCAATTATTTGTAGTCATGTGCGATCATAATAGTTTCTTGGTGTGAAATCATTGAAAGAGGCTTAATAACATATGGCTAGACTGCAGTCTTTACTAAAACAGGAGAAATTTTAGTTTACAGTTGGTTTAAAATTGCTCACAAAATCATAGGAACATGCATTTTGAAATATGATTTTATGACATTGTGATTCACTTAGTAGTAATGGAAATCCTGCATGTAATTACCTGAGATCTGTGATAAAGATCTTTTAATGTTCCCCAGCTGCTAACAGGCTATTCATGAATAAATGTACTAAGGTTACTAATGCAGCTATAGAGTTGCATCACAAGTGGATAATGGCCCCACAGTATTTGAGAAAAACCTGCTCAGCAACTCAGCTTGTAATGGAGCAGACATTTGGTGCGGGCAGGAAAATTGCAAATATAGGTTAGCCTGCTGCTGAATCAGTATATCCTTCAATGCAGCAAAATATCCAATTAAATCTTGTAGCCTAGGTCATACTGAGTCGCCTATGGAGATTGCAGGAGAGATGGCCGAAATCTTGGGTCAAAATGGTAGGTTTAAGGCAGGCCTCAAGGAAGAAAGCATGACAGAGATATGAGGGATTTGGGAAGGTAATTCAGTGCTATGGGCTTTAGTTGCTGTCTCGGTAAAGGTAGCAATTAAATTTAATGATAATGAAGAGGCTGAAGAAGATTACAGGGCTAGGGAAAAGCTTGATCTTGAAAAATCGTAAATAATGTTATGAATTTTATTGTCAAGGTGAAACTTAAGCTAAACCTACTACAGTGTGTCTCTGACATAGAGCTGACATGTGAATAGGACTTAATATAAACTAAAACCCAGGGAGCAGAGTTTGAATTGATCTCAGAGTTGAAGAGAACAAAACAAGGAAGCTGTTCAGGAGTTTACTGGATTTTATTGAGATTAAATAAAAGAAAGGTTAGGTTCACTGCAGCAACTAAGTAGAGGCAGGCTAGAGTTAGGAAATTTTATGAATGTATTTTTTATGAAGAGGGGATGTCCTGATACAGACTGTTATAATGTATAGTCTGAGACAGTCAGTGGCTCGGGGAATGGAAACATCAGTTTTCCTAATATAGCCCCTCACATCAGGTTGTGGTAGACCTGACTTACAGAAATTCAACTTTATGCAAATTCTCTCTTTTTTAAAAGAAGCCCATCTTTCTAAAGGAAGTGCTTCTCTCAACAGTCATACTGCATTGGTTGAAGTCTACTCTATAGGTTTGAGTATTTTGATTGTAGGCAGAAAAGAAGGGGTATTGATTTAATTAAAGAAAAATTAATGCTATACAGTTTGATGTACAGGTATTGATAGAAAGAATTGCCTTGTTAGTTTCCAAAGCACATCCTTTAAGTGGCCTCCCACTGTAAACCAGCAGCCTGTGATTGTTATCCCTGGTAAAATAGTTTGGTTCTCCATGATATACTGTTTCAGTTCTCCATTAACGTTTTTGCATTTATTTATTTAATTCTTTTCACATAAATTTTCATATTGAATTTTTAGTTGTGAATTTCATAAAGTTGACTTTCCATTAACCAAATTGCCATAATCCTGGGGTACACTGTTAATGGGTAGTGTTTGGGTAAACATGGAAGATATACTATGAAATTAAATTAAAGAGTGGCACTGGAGAATTTGTTTGTTTCTGACTTATGAAAAAAGTTACTATAATTTGTTCTGTATGTTATCCAAATCTCTGTGTCTGTGATGCTGCAGCAAGCAAGATTTTCATTCCACCCATATCCCCCATCCTTGTGCTTATGACTACAAACCTGATTTGTTCTCAGGAACAGAAGCCTTACGTAGTCCAGGGACTGCCTGAATTAACTTGGAGCAAAATGCTGCTCATCTTAGCAATAGATTTTGACAGTTGTATTTGACAACCAGTCTGTCAGTCTACTTCCACTAAATTTAGAGAGGAGCTGCAGGGTTGAGTTGATTGCTGTCAGTAAGTGGGTGTAAACTTGTACCTTCCTTCTGGCTGAAGCTACTGAAAATGGCAAGAAAATGAAATATAGCAGCAAGTCAAGAATGTATTTTTAAGGGACATCAGATGCAACTGGTGCCACTGCATAGATGAACGGACAGATCAAAATAAGACCGATGAAGTGTATCCTTCCCTGGTTTATGATAACAGAGAGACATTAGAGGAAGATGATGTGGTCAACCGTGTCAAACAATAACAAACAATTTAAATATAATGACAGATCAGAGACATGTAACAATTACTTTTCTCTTTGGTGCTTCAAACTTTTCGGAAGAGGAAAAGGAGAGGCAAAGGACGTTCTGTAGTAAAAACATCATCACTGGGGATATTACTGACCAAGTGTATGCACTTATTCTAGTTCAAGTTTATTGTCATCTAACTGCACATATATACAAACAAACGTAACAGGGTTCCTCTGGACCGTGGTGCACCCACACAACATATATCACACACAGCACATAAACCAAAATAATATACTATAAATAAGTTGATAAAATATAATTCAAAATGCATTTAGTAAAGTGTAGCACAGGTAACCAGTAAACAGCTCACAATCCTAATTGTTTGAGATCCCTCATTCCTGACTGCAAGCAAGACAAAATTATACCAAAGTCAGTAATGTAATAAGAGCAAGAGGAGGCAAGTGAAATCTTTAATTCTTGCTCACATGGTAGCAAACTATTAATGGTTCAGAAATTAATTTAAAAAATAATTAATTATTTAAAAACAAATTCTTCATTAGCTTTATTGTGAAGCTGAATTTGCAGATGATGGAAGTGAAAAGCTTTTGTGGTCTACATGTTCCATCTGTAGCTGCTGGGTGTTCAGAAGTCTCAGAGTCTTTGAAACTTTCATCTAGTCTAACAGTCATGTACTTTCTGCCTGATGGTGAGAGGTCAGACAGATTGTGGGATGGATGGGAGGGTTTCTTGACAAACCAGGATATTTACCTGGGCTTAGCACATATCCCTCTCAACCTTTACTATCTATGTACATTTAAAATGTTGTTACAGTAGTTGTCTCAACCATTTCCTCTGGAAGTTCACTCTCTGGGTGACAAAGTTGCCTCTCAGGTTCCTCTTAAATCTCTCCCCTCTCACCTAAAACTTATGCTCTCTGGACCTTGGTTCCTCAACCCTGAGGAAAAGACATTGCAAATTTATCCTGAATGCACTCTTCATAATCTTATACACTGCTATAACGTCACTCATCATTCTCCCTCCATTGAAAAAATTCCAAGCCTGCTCATTACTCTCTCCATACCTCAGTCCCTCGACTCCAAGCAACATACTTGCAAATCTCCTCTGCAATCCTTTCAACTTAATTGCATTTTTTTCTAATGATTGAATTGATCACAGTATTCTAAATGCAGCTTCACAACATCTTATATACATTCAATGTAACATCCAAAGTTTTATATTCAGTGTCTTGACTGATGAAAGTCAGTGCCAAAATTTTTCGTTACAACCCTGTCTACCAAATACACCTCTTCTAGGGAAACACGAACATGTATTTCTTTGTCCCTCTGTTCAGCAACACTCCCAGGGATATACAATTCACTATGAAAGTGTGCTGCACGGGTTGGTGCTGGGCCCAGAACTGTTCATGATATACATCAATGATCTGGAAGAGGGGAGTCTGCAGAGAGATATAGATAGGTTAAGTGAGTTGGCAAGGCTCTGGTAGATGGCGTACAATGTTGGCAAATGTGAGGTCATCCACTTTGGAAGGAAAAATGGAAGATCAGATTATTATTTAAATGGTAAAAAGATTCCAGCATGCTGTTGTGCAGAAGGACTTGGGAGTGCTTGTGCATGAATTGCAAAAGGTCGGTTTGCAGGTGCAGCAGGCTATCAAGAAGGCAAATGGAATGTTGGCTTTCAGTGCCAGAGGGATTGAATTTAAGAGCAGGGAGGTTATGCTGCAACTGTACAGGGTACTGGTGAGGCCACATCTGGAGTATCGCATGCAGTTCTGGTCTCCTTACTTGAGGAGGGATATACTGGCTTTGGAGGTGGTGCAGAGGAGGTTCACCTGGTTGATTCCAGAGATGAGGCGGCTAGACTATGAGGAGGGATTAAGCCACCTGGGACTGTGCCTATTGGAATTCAGAAGAATTAGAGGAGATCTTATAGAAACATATAAGATTATGAAAAGGATAGGTAAGAGAGAGGCAAGAAAGTTATTTCCACTGGAAGGTGAGACTAGATCTAGGAAGCATAACCTCAAGATTCCGGAGAGTAAATTTAGGATGGAGATAAGGAGAAACTGTTTTTCCCAGAGAGTGGTGAATTTGTGGAATCCTCTGCCCAATGAAGCAGTGGAGGCTACCTCAGTAAATATATATTTAACACAAGGTTGGATAGATTTTTGCATAGTAGGGGAATTAAGGTTTATGTGGATAAGGCAGGTAGGTGGAGATGAGTTCATGATCAGATCAGCCATGATTGTATTGAATGGTGGAGCAGGTTCAATGAACCAGATCACCTACTCCTGCTCCTATTTCTTGTGTTCTTAACTGTTCTCATTTGCCTTCTCACTTAAATGAATTTGAGTCCATTTACTTTTCCTTGATGCACTTGACTAGTTGATCAAGATCTCTCTGTAAACACTGATAACCATCTTCAACTGTCAAAGTCAACACATATTTTAATGCTATATGCAAACTTATGAAACATGCCTTGTATATTCACATCGAAATCATTGATATAGATGACATCATCAGTTGGCCTAGCACTAAGCCCTAGGGAACACCACTATTCAGGGACCTCCAATATGAAAAACAACCTTCCACCATCACCCTTTTTGTCTTACCTTCAAACCATTTTGTGCATTCTGTTAGCTGGCTCTCCATAGAGCTCATGCAATAATAACAGCCATACAGAAACTTAACAAAGGCCTTTCATTGGTGTCCATATAGATAATGTATACCCCTTGCCCTCATTGACTTTCTTTGTTACTTCTTCAAAGTAAGTTCAGTTTGTGAGCATATCTTTATGTTCTTTATTTTCCAGAAGTTATTGGAGGGACAGGATCTGTATGACCCTGGTTAGACCACACTTAGAGTATTGTGTTCAGTTCTGGTCGCCTCATTATAGAAAGTATGTGGAAGCTTTAGAGAGGGTGCAGAGGAGACTTACCTGGATTGGAGAGCATGTCCCATAAGGAAAGTTTAAGCAAGTTACAACATTTCTCTTTGGAGTGAAGGAGGATGAAAAGTGACTTGATAAGGTGTAAAAGATGATAAGAGGCATAAATCAAGTGGATAGTCAGGTGGAAATGGCTAATATGAGGTGACAAAATGTTAAGTTGATTGGAGGAAAGTAGAGGGAGCATGCCAGAGGTAGGTTTATTATACAGAGAGTGGTAGGAACATGGAATGCACTGCCAGATGTGGTAGAGACAGATACATTAGAGACACCCGTGAAAGTAAATGGCAGATGGAATTTAACTCAGACAACTGCATTGTCAATAATCTGCTAAAGGAACTTAACAGGTCAAGCATCATCTATGGGAGGAAAGGAATCATTAACATTATGGGTTGAAGCCTTGCATCAAGCTTGATATAAAATAAAGCATTTTGGGAAATGTAAACAGGGTAAGATATTCACAGTGCCCTGTGAAGTTTTGTAAAACAGAGTCTTAGTTCCCAAAAAGTGACACCACAGGTGATGAAGAAGGCTTATGGTATACTTGGCTACATTAGTTTGGGCACTGAAAATAAATATTAGGATATCCTGTTACAGTACTTGAGACACTGGTGAGATAGCACATGGAATACTGCATGCAGCTCTGCTCAGCATACAGCAGGGAAGATGTAATTGGGCATGAAAAGGTGCAGAAAATATTTACATTGATGTAGCTGGGAGACTTGACTTCCCAAAATAAGTTAGGGCTATCTTCCTTGGAGTGAAGGAGGCTGACTGGTGACCTTACAGATGTTTATAGAACCATGAGGGTATCAATAAGTTGGATAGTCATAGTCATTCTCTCATAATAAGGGCATCTAAAATTGGGAGCAGGGGGTTTGTGTGAGAGGACAAAGATGTAAAGAGAGTCCATGAAGCAAGTTTTTTCCCTCCAAAGAGACGTATGTGGAACAAGCTGCCATAGGAAGTAATTAAGACAGGAACAACTATATTTAAAACATATTTGGATGGGTTATGAATAAGAAAGATTTAGAGGAATATGGGCAAAATACAGGTAAATTGGACCAGATCAGGAATGCTAAACACAGACTCTCTGTATTTATGGTTGACAATAATCTGATACACTAAAAGAAGTCAGTGAATCTGTTCCATGGTCCAAATTTTCATCCACATCCATTATTAAAAAAAAGCTTGAAATGATAAGATTTGGTGTCAACCATTCTGAAGAAATGGCGGGAGAACTAGAATTAGTGATGATCATTGAAGTAAAAGCAGAATGATAAAGCAAGATAATGGCAAAGGCAGACAGAAACATGAAAGAATGTGAGCTTTGTTGAAAATCTGCATAAAAAGCAACCCATGCAAAACGGCAATAGCACATTCAACAAAGGTAAAATGAAACAATAGGAAATAATATGCCATGGAGGGACAAGACAGTAATGTTCTGCACTGTATTTATTTCACAATGATATAAGCCATAAAATTACCTACTTTGACTCCTTTAAAAATGATTCCTGATCTGTATTTCAATCACTTTTCATCCCATGTTAGATTCACTCCTGATTAGGAACACTTTAGACTGAGCATTTTAAGTTTTTAAATGCAGTGCATGTTTTTAACCAACTTGAACTGATGTTTTTCATGGATAAGGTGACAAAATGACATATTACAGCTACCTCTCTGTGTTGATTTTGGGCAGATTTAATAGATGAAACAATTAAGAAAAATATGCTTTGAAAATTCTATTTGAAAGCTCCCGTGATAACCATGAGAAAAAAGTGTGCTGCTGCAAAGGTATTATCTACTGTGGCAAAGTCCTTTGTGATCTATTTTGTTGCTGGGGCATCGCTAACTTTCCAAATATTTTATTCTGCAGGGAAATTGTGAAAGCATGAATTACACTGGACAGTTGAATTCATGACAGATGATTATAAAGAATTTCTAATAGTCCCTTCAAATGTTCTGAAATACAAAAAATTCCACAGTTCAACAGCACAAATTGAGCCATCCAATTGCTTGGAAAAGGATTAATAATATGGGTATGAATGCTTACATAGGTATAAGGCAACTTCACATTCTTTGCAGCCGTTACTGGAGATGCAAGAACTGTATGAGATCATGGGATGGTCTTACTAACAAGAGTGATACTTTAGAAAGGGTGGATATAAATTATTTCCTCTTCAGAACAATCCAGAAAATGGAAGCATAACATTAAACCAAGAGCTAGATCAGGAGTGGTGGGAATTTGAAATTTTGTCTCCCAAAAGGTTATTGTGTTCTGCCAGTCTATCATTTCAAAACTACGATGGATTGATTGTAATTTTGCAAACATATTGAAGAATGCAGAACCAACAAAATATTATCTATTTTTGTTCCTTTGTAACAGGGGTGAAATTCAACTGATTTCCAGAAGCCTCTTACTGCAAATTTGTTGTAACTCATTTGAAATAACAGTCCATAATGAGCGGTAACATTTGATGATGTGTCTGGTGTAATGACTGGCCCCATGATCAAGCAGGTAAAAAGCATGAAGACATAAAAGAAATGCAGATGTTGGAACCTGAAGCAAAGAAAAGCTTCAGAGGGGACAGTGGCTCAGCTGTCCTTCTAGCAGTTTGTATTTTGCTCTTTCTGAAAGCACACATTTTTCTGAGTGCAGTAGACAAACAAGGCACATTATAGACTGCATAACCTACTTGAAGTTTCTCAAAACATCTCATATGTTAGTCTCTTTAATAATTTCAGGATGTGAGATTAAATCTAAACAATATCAAAGGAAGCATTTCTAGTAAGCTTGAGACCAAGATTGTGCTACAAAACTGAAGTAAGCCATTAATATGTTGTATTAAATATACCTTTTATATATACATTATGTTCATTTCTCACACAGCAGACTCCTGTGTGATCTTACTTTGTAATATCAGGTAAACTGTCTCGCATTATTTTAGAAGCAATTCATGCTCTTGCTGAAATTGTATTTGTGTGCTGTAGTGTGTGATGCACTTTCATTAAAATGCAGGTGAATCATTGAGATAAAATCTAACTTCTCAGACGTTTTAGGATTGAAATTCACTATTTTGTCCAGTCCACAAAATGGGGATTTAAACAATATAACAGGGTCCAAAATAGAGGAGGAGAGAATGGATGAATTTTATCCGTAGACGTTACACATTATTGATCAATAACAATCAATTCTCACACAGTACACCAGATTGGTTCTTTGGGAACAATTTGATACATTAAATGATGAAACCTAAGCTTTCACACCAGAAAGCTATCCAGATATTGAATTATCATCATCATGTGCCAACTCATATGATGTAGGTGATCATGGTCCCATGAGCACACACACTAGATGCAAGACTGACATAAAGCATGAAGAGTAATTCAGAGACATTCGTTGATAAATAAATTAAAACAGATGGACTCAAGACCACTGTGCAGCTGGTGAAAAAAATGTTATATTTTGGATAACACTATGTTTGCAGTCTAATATGATCTGAAATTATTCTTTCTCTGCAGAACCACTCATAGAATAACAGGCTAATGTATTATTCTGAATACTTTAATTACAGATGAAATGAGCTTGGAAACCTGAAATAGGTCCAGTAGGTACATAATGATATTTCTCTGTAAGTATCCGCAATAGCTTACTGTTCATGGATGAAGTTAAACAAGTAAATTGGCTTTTTTTTTTGCAAATTTTCAGTTTGATTGTAAAGAATTATTGGAGCTCACCTGACATAGTTTCAGCCCTACCTTCTCTCATTTTTTGATCTACTGAGCCCATCAGCGTTCATCTTCAGTATATCTTACACTGGCCCTGATGTCTAGGTAACTTTCTCCTACCAGGTCCCAATTTCCAGCCATTCCATACCTTTTCTTCTACCCACCCCCCCCCCCCCATGCTAACTTTCCATAATATTCTGCATCCAACCCTCAGATATTGTCACCTCATCCAGCCCCTACTCTTAGGGAAGGTTCCGCTTTCCAGATCCTAAGTGAGCCTCTGGTTGCTCAGTTCTCTGTCTCCACTAACCCTTTCACCCTATTACGGAATGAAGTTGACCAAAGGTAGATTGGTAGCTTGGAAACTTGGACTGATGGATTATTGGTGTCTGCTTAAGTAGGCGCTGTGCAATAATCCTACAGGGGCCTTTTAATGGCATGCGAGAGCTTCCAGGCCACTGTGCTTTCACGTTTTTTAAAAATATAATCTACCCCCCAGCTTTACACTTTGGTTACGTGATGATGTATCTGATTTTCTGCATTGGTAATTTTTACCTATTAATTTGAACATATTTAAAAAATTTATTAAATGTTAGTTCTGGTTGTTTGTTAAAAAAAAGGACTAATTCACATCATTTTAACAGAGGCACGCAAAACCAGCGATTTTACTGTCTCAGTCACTAATGTGTATTGGGAGTATATAGCTTCAAAGTCATTGCAAAAGGAAGATAAGTAATCACTGAGTTCCATCCAGGACTGATCTCAAAAAGCAATGTAGCTACAGTGAGGGGTAGAGCATGCAAAATACAAATAAATGAGAATCTATTAATTTTAAGTCATTAACAGAAAACAGTGGGCACAGAGATCATTTTGTTATAATAAATTGCATTCAGGGAAGTGCAATGTGAGCTGTCACTTCCTTTTGCTGCTTCAAGCTAAAAGAACACCTGTGTCATGTTCCTACATCAAGAGCAAAGTTAGAACTGATTAGGTATTTTAATGATCTTGTGCTTGGTATTACAAAACGCAACATGAAATACTGGTTTGTACTTTAGCATAATATTAATAACTACAGGCAGGAAGATAGCCAAGAACAAGATGTATAAAGACTAATTTTTTATGCACGTGATTATTTTCTTGGCACAACTTAATAGAAGCTGCTATGCTCATAGTATTATGTGTCATGATGCATTGTTTCTTTAAGTAAACATTTAATAGCCTATTTTAATACTGTGTTTTCTGTTAAAAGACTATCTTATTCCATTCTGTGAAATAAAATCAATTGATTTTGTCTTTGTAAATCTAAATCCTTAGCTTTATTTTTGGCATAAAATTTGACATTAAGTGCTCACAAAATCAAGGAGATACAATAGCTGCTTGAGGTTGTTATAGCTGAGGGTGGTAATAGGGACAAGCTCCCACTACCTATTAAATACTCCCAATGGAATACACTTCAAATAGCCACTGACAACCAAGTCCAGCTTCTGGCCTTCACTTGTGGCTTAGCTACTAATCCTGGTGGAACCATTTCTTCCGACAAGAGAAGGGGCAAAGATGGGTTACTGGTACCTTAGAATTACTCACTTCAGGCAGATGGGGCTCATCAGCCATGGTGGCAGCTCTTCTAGGAGAAGGAAAACCTTGATCTCAAATCTCCGCTGCCTTATGGCTGTACACACGCATGGAGAAGGGTTCTGGAGTAAACCTTGAGGGAAAAATCTGGAACTGGAGTTCCTAAGGCAGTTCTACATTGAGTTCAATGTTGACTAGCAGCTCCTGCAACACTGCTGGTAACAAACTGTATCAGTCTCTGCCATTCCTTTGGGTTCAACAGATGCACGGAGAGACCGAGCTTGCTATATAGACAACAGCTTGTTCTCCATATTGTACTGCCCAGACTTGTGTATCTTGATAGCTAGAATACAGTATCCATGGTCAACTCTGCCCAATGCAGGCCCTCACGCACCTCATAACGTTTCAAGTTAACTCATTCAAGGAGTTGAGGAATAGATAGTGGAACATTACATATATTTGAAAAAAATCTGAATTGTTAGCCAGCATTTTGCAACTCCTGGCAAGCCATAGACACTCAGTCATGGTTTACAAGATAAATCCTTAATTAAATTGGGGAGATCCCTAAGCAACACCTTGTACCCAGAGGCCAGCCTAAGCACCATAGACGAGGGCCATGCATAAGTAAATAATATCATTTAGTGGAGGCAATAAAGACCACGATTGATAAAACCCAGGTGGTAACCTATTTGACATTCAGCAGTTGAAGCTGTTAAAATATTTTATATGGTATGCATTATTGAAAATATTTTCCTTTTTGAAATCATTTTTCCTTGATTTTGAACCTAAGAAATTCAAAGTTCGAAGTAAATTTATTATCAAAGTACATATATGTCACCATATACAACCCTGAGATTCATTATCTTGTGGGCATACTCAATAAATCTATAATAGAAAACTAATCATAATGGAATCAATGAAAGACCTCACCAACTTGGGTGTTCAACGAGTGTGCAAAAGACAACAAACTGAGCAAATACAAAAAGAAATAAAACATAATAATATATAAATAAGCAACAAATTCAAAAACATGATTTTAAGAATCCTTAAAAGTGAGTGCATAGGTGGTGGGAACATTTCAATGATGAAATGAAGTTGAATGAAATTATCCCCTTTGGTTCAAGAGTCTGATCGTTGGGGGGTATTAATTATTCCTGAACTTGGTAGCATGAGTCCTGTGGCTCCTGTACCTTCTTCTTGATGGTAGCAGCATGAAAAGAGCATG
This sequence comes from Hemitrygon akajei, assembly GCF_048418815.1. Classification (NCBI taxonomy): domain Eukaryota; kingdom Metazoa; phylum Chordata; class Chondrichthyes; order Myliobatiformes; family Dasyatidae; genus Hemitrygon; species Hemitrygon akajei. Next base: position 57,716,820 of record NC_133128.1, read on the forward strand.
TCCTGGGTGACAGGTGCCCTTAATGATGGATGCTGACTTCCTGTGACAATATTTCATGTAGATGTTCTCAATAGAGGGAAGAAATTTATTTGTAATGACTGGGTTGTATCCGTTACTTTCTGTAGGATTTTCCATTTGAGAGCATTGGTGTTTCCATACCAAACTGTGATGCAACTAGTCAATATACTCTCCACTACAGATCTATAGAAGTTTGTCAAAGTGTTATATATCACACCGAATCATTGCAAACTCCTACGATGTGGAGATACTGTCATGCTTACTTTGTAATTGCACTTATGTGCTGGGCCCAGGACAGGTTCTCTGAAATAATAACACCAAGGAATTTAAAATTGCTGACCTTCTCCATCTCTGATCCTCCAATGAGAACTGGCTCATGGACCCCGGATTTCCTCCTCGTTAAGTCAATGACCAGGTCCTTGGTCTTGCTGACATTGAATAAGACGTTGTTGTAATGGCAGCACTCAGTCAGATTTTCAATCTCCCTCCAATATACTGATTTGTCACCACCTTTAATTTGGCATAAGACAGTGGTGACATCAGCAAACTTGTCTGTGCCATTGGAGCTGTGCTTAGCCACAGAGTCATAAGTGTAAAGCAAGTAGAGCAGGAGGCTAAGCACACAGAGATGCTGGAGGAGATGCTGTTGCCAATCCAAACTGACTGGGGTCTGCAAGTGAGAAAATCTAGGACCAATTGCACAAGGAGGTATTGAGGTCAAGGTCCTGAAGCGTATTTGTTTAGATTTGAAGGAATGATGGTATTGAATGCTGAGCTGTAGTTAATAAGGCCATCCTGGCATATCCATCTTTGTTGTCTAGATGTTCTAGAGTTGATTGAAGAGGTAGTGAGAAGGCACTTTCTATGGACCTGCTGTTCTGGTAGGTAGATCCATTTCACTTCTCAGACAAGTGTTGATATGTTTCATCACCAACCTTCCAAAACACCTTATCACTGTGGACATAGTTGTGTACACTTGAACAGATAGTGGTTTACTTTCAGCAATCTTTGTGGAAACAGCATATTCCATTCTGTTTATCTCTTGCTCCACATTTCTACTGCTGCTACTGGTTGGCTGGATAATAGCTGCACTGCCTGTTCATGACTTCTTATTCTTCTGTTTTCTGAATTCTCTCATTTCCAGTCTGTGGTTCCAAGAGTATCATGACTGAGTTTAAAGCTTATCCTATGACTCTGTGCTTATGGGTATTCAGATTGTTTGTCACCTTGCTGCCATGCATTTCATGATATGAGGTTAGAAATTATGAATGAATCATATACAATTGATAAATTTTTATTTGGAAGTTAAACATTCAGAAGTTAGTTAATTATGAAGTACTTCATGTTTCGTCCCTCGCTATTCAATAATACAGTAAATAATTTATTTGTGTGTGATATTTTTAAGAAGTTACTCTGTGTAATATATATGGTTGAAACCAACCATAAGAAGTATTTTGAACCATAAATGTTGTCAGAGAATTTTGGCTATTTTGTTCTGAATAAATTGTAGGGTTTTTTTAATATAAAATAATTTAATAGGTTTGAGCATGACAGACTCTTTGTCACACTGATGTACATACTTACACAATTACTGCAATTTTTCCCCATTTTAGAGTTCTTTAGATGTTAGCATTTGATAACTATATTTACATAGAAACATAGAAACCTACAGCACAAATCAGGCCCTTTGGCCCACAAAGCTGTGTCAAACCTGTCCCTACCTTGGAACTACCTAGGCTTTACCAATAACCCTCTATTTTTCTATGCTTTACCCATAGCCCTCTATTTTTCTAAGAGTCTCTTAAAAGACCCTATCATTTCTGCCTCCACCACTAGCACTGGCAGCCCAATCCACACACTCACCACTATCTGTGTAAAAAAATTAACCCTGACATTTCCTCTGTATCTACTTTCAAGCACATTAAAACTATGCCCTCTCATGCTAGCGATTTCAGCCCCAGGGAAAAGGCGTCACACCATCCACACCATCAATGCCTCTCATTATCTTGTACACCTCTATCAGGTCACCTCTGATCCTTCGTCACTCCAAGGAGAAAAGGCCAAGTTCACTCAAACTATTCTCATAAGGCATGCTCCCCAATCCAGATAACATCCTTGTAAGTCTCCTCTGCAACTTTTCTATGGTTTCCACGTCCTCCCTGTAGTGAGGCGACCAGAATTGAGCACAGAATTGACTCCAAATGGGGTTTGACCGGGGTCCTATATAGCTGCAACATTACCTCTCGGCTCTTAAACTCAATCCCATGATTGATGAAGGCCAATGCACCGTATGCCTTCTTAACCACAGAGTCAACCTGTGTAGCAGTTTTGAGTGTCCTATGGACTTGGACCCCAAGATCAAGTCTCACTGATCATCCGCACTGCTAAGAGTCTTGCCATTAACGCTATATTCTGCCATCATATTTGGCCTACCAAAATCAACCACCTCACATCTATCTGGGTTGAACTCCATCTACCACTTCTCAGCCCACTTCTGCATCCTATCAATGTCCCATTGTAACCTCTGACAGCCCTCTACACTATCCACAATACCTCCAACCTTTGTGTCATCAGCAAACCTACTAGCCCATCCCTCCAGTTCCTCATCCAGATCATTGATAAAAATCACAAAGAGTAGAGGTCCCAGAACAGATCACCGTGACACACCACTGGCCACCAGCCTCCATGCAAAATATGACCCATCTACAACCACCCTTTGCCTTCTGTGAGCAAGCAGTTCTGGATCCGTCAAAATTTTTAAAAAAATGTCATACTGAAATAAGAGCTACCACTTTGAAAAACAATTGCTCTGTGACCAAGAAGAACTGTATCATCCTGAGGAACTGTTTATTCTAGCGTATATTTTTTTTGTTAGTTGAAAGCTGAAATACTTGAATATGGCATGACTTACAGATTGCCAGGAATACCTTTGACAATTATTGTATACCATAACTTTCGTGTAATATCAATTAGTATTTTCAGAAAGGTACAGCATTTGTAATGTATAACATTTTCTGTCCATTATTCCTTGAACTTCAGAAAAAGAAACTTCAGCTATCAAAAGGAGCATATGAAGTATGTTATTCTGCTTACTTTAGCCTAGGATTTGTTTTCTTAACCTGATTAAATCACAATAGTTCTATGATCCACAATAGTTTGCTTACAAATTTTTTGTATGATTTTCAAAAATCTAACATGGTCTCAGTAGTTTGTCAGCAAAGATAATTGCATACATTTTGTGTGGCAAAATTATTTTTTGATATCAATTCTATGTCCATACTCTAATGTTGTTATGTTCTTTTCTGGACTTATTCAAAAGAGCTTAGATAGCTTCTTTCTAACCATTTTGTCTGTGTAACATGTTATCATTGGTTAACTCTTTTAAGTGTGAATATTTTCCGATGCATCCACATTGAGTGCTCCTTATAGAACTGAATGTCATACTCCAGATTTAAGTTAGATCAGCCTTTTTTTTTTACCCAAGTACATTGAATTCTACATGACTTATCCATTTATACCTTCTGTCTTTCAACCTTAGCCACTGGTAATTTTGCAGCCTAAGAAAGGCAAACCTGCTTCAGGCATTATTGACTACCTAACTGAGTTCTGAAGGGTGAGTACAACACACAAGTTCTATTACACTTAATATTTAGTCTCCACCAGCTGGGAGTGATATTCTAGGCACCACGCTTTGAATCAAACTGATAGATTTTGAACACATCTACTTTCAATTCATTATCCAGTTTGCAGATTCATTTTTGAAGATTATTTGCATTTTATGTTTTGGAAGTTGCATATAATTGGAATATGTTTACTCTTTAAAAGTTTGTATGCCTATGCTGTGCTCATGCATCCAACTTCGCAAACAATTCTGGTCAAACTTCAAGCATTTCAGAGAGGCCGATACAACAGTATTTTTTGCATAAATTAATTGTTTTGACAAAATAGTCAAGATTTTGGTCAGAAATGATAAACATTACTCTTACCTGAAGGGGAAATGTGTCTCCAATTTATGACAGGCTCTGGTCTTCCATTAGCTAAGCACACAAGAGTGACATTGCTGCCTTCATTGACGGTGATATTAGAAGAGATGTTGTAGATCTTTGGTGGAACTGTAGAGAAAAGCATATTGAAACCGTAAAACAAATTTATAATATGTCTCTTTTTATTACCTCATATTAGCTTTACTGTCAGCCTACATTTTATACTATAAATATTTGTAACAAATAGGTTGTCTGATTGTTTTCATATCTAATTTTAAAATTAATTTGTTCTGCATATTTCAAAACATATTAATAAACTAAATGCAAATTTTCACTTTCAAATAGTGTTCTAATTTACATTAAATTCCACTATACAACTAAAAGTTGAAGACACAATCAGACAGCAAGAAATCCAATTAAATCAGCTTTCAAGTCAAGTCAAGTCAAGTCTCTTTTATTGTCATTTCGACCATAACTGCTGGTACAGTACATAGTAAAAACGAGACAATGAATTTCAGGACCATGGTGTTACATGACACAGTACAAAAACTAGACTGAACTACGTAAAAAAAACAACACAGAGAAAGCTACACTAGACTACAGACCTACACAGGACTACATAAAGTGCACAAAAACAGTGCAGGCATTACAATAAATAATAAACAAGACAATAGGACAAGGTGTCAGTCCAGGCTTCGGGTATTGAGGAGTCTGATAGCTTGGGGGAAGAATCTTTTGTCTGCCAAGACTCAAATGTTTAAATCGTTGTCAAATATCATAGACTTTTAGAAAAGTGATACAGAAATTGAAAGAATAGTTTTGTTTTAATTAGCAAAATGGAAAGTAAAATCTGCTTTTAGCAGAGTAGGATATCCAGTGATTTCTAGAAAAAAATCACATCATTTTGGAAATTCTCCTGACAAGTCTTCCTGTCATGAATCATGCAGGCTCAGATGTTTCATCTCCTTTGTCACACCCTCAAGGAATAATTCAATTTCTGTGCAACAACATTACACTCTTTTCAAAAGTGCCCTTAGAAAATGGCTGTTGTTATTCGCAGCTAGGCTCCTGTTCAAATGACCAGGTTTCTATAATACCATGACAAGTGCAATCAATTTCCTTTAAATTCAACACAATCATCTCAATGGCAAAGGGGGAAAGTCCAGATCAAAGGACATTAAAGTATTAATTTTGTACAGCTGCCTAGTTTTGAGATTTTGGCAAACTATGGAGAACTTGTAATGCCAATATTCATGCACTGTGGAATATAGCATAAAGAATGACCAGTATTATCCATGCTAATAGATCTGGTAGTTATAAAACTTGATTATATACTTTATTATTTTTCTAAGAAACCATTTTAGTTTTCCATAGCAATATGCTAAAGACCACAATCCCTCACACATTGTTAAAAAAGCAACAAATTATTTGATAAAAGAAAACTTGACATAAAAATAGCGTGGATCTGAATTTTCAAGATACCTGTTAGGAATTCTGCAAAGCTACGCTTGAACGTGTAGCTCAGCACAACTCAAATGACATCTATAAATTTGCTGATGACACTAGTGTTATTTGTAGAATTTCAGATGGCAATAGGGAGGTGCTTATGAGTGAGATAGATCATCTGGTTGTGAGGCATTGCAAAAACAACTTTGCACTTGATGTCAGTAAGACCAAGGAATTATGGAAGGAAATGTCGGGAGAACAAACACCAGATCTCATCCAGTTATCACAGTAGGCAAGGTGAGCAGCTTCAAGTTCCTGGGTATCAACATCTTCGAAGATCTATTCTGGGCCCAAAATATTGATGCAATCATGATGATGGTACACAACCAATGTGACTTCATCGGGGGTTTGAGATATGGAGTGTCACCAAAGACATTACCAAATTTCTGCACATGTACTTTAGATCATAAAACCATAAGACATAAGAGCAGAATTAAGCCATTTGGCCATTGAGTCTACTCTGGCATTTCATCATGGCTGATCCATTTCCTTCTCATCCCTATTGTCTTGCCATAATCTTTCATGTCCTGACTAATCAAGAACCTACCAACCTTTGCCTTAAATATACCCAATGAACTGACCTACATAGCTGTCTGTGGCAATGAAGTCCACCGATTTACCACCATCTGGCTAATGAAACTTGTCCTCATCTCTGTTTTAAATGGACATCGTTCAGTTCTGAGGTTATGCCCTCTGATCCTAGACTCCCCTACTATAGGAAACATACACTCCATATCCACTCTATCTAGGCGTTTCAAGATTCAATAGCTTTTAGTGAGATCCCCCTCAATCTTCTGTACAGGCCTGGAGCCATCAAAAGCTCCTCCTAAGTTATCTCTTTCATTCCTGGGATTATTCACATAAAACCTCCTTTGGACCCTCTTCAATGCCAGTGTACCTTAGAAATAAGGGCCCCAAAACTGCTCGCAATGCTCCAAGTGCGGTCTGACCAATGTTTTATAAAGCTTGAGCATTACATCCTTGCTTTTGTATTCTAGCCCTCTTGAAATGAATGCTAACATTGCATTTGCCTTCCTTACCATTGACTCAACCTGCAAGCTGACCTTTAGAGAATTGTACAGGAGGACTTCCAAGTCCCTTTGCATCTCTGGTTTTTGAATTTTCTCCCCATTTAGAAAATACTCCAAGCCTTTATTCCTTTTATCAAAGAGCAAGACCAGGCTTTTCCTTTTACTGTACTCCATCTGTCACTTATTTTTCTTTTTCAATTTTTTTATTAATATCTACATATTGAAAATAACAAATATTGTTACATGATTATTGGGATTACATTGCTAATAGTTAACATACATGAATATATACTCAATTGGTACAAGGGAATTAAGTCTTCCAAAATCGTACAAAACACAAATAAGATGTACACCTGTCACTTCTTTGCCTTTTTCCCAATCAGTCCAAGTCTTTGCAGACACCCTTCTTTCTCAACACTGCCTGCCCCTCCACCTATATTCGCATCATCTGCAAACTTGGCCACAATGCCATCAATTTCTTCATCCAAATTTTTGACACGGTATGTAAAAGAAGTAGTCCCAACATCGACCCCACTGGTACACTACTAGCCACTGGCAGATAATCAGAAAAGGCCCACTTTAGAGAGCATTTTAACTGGTTGCACCACTGTATGGTAAGGGGACTTCAATAAACAGGATCAAAGAAGACTGCAGAGGGTTGTAAACTCAGCCATCTATATTACAGGCATGAGCCACCATGTCACTGAGGACATCTTCAAAATGCAGCTCTCACCATGTGGGACATGCCCTCTTTTCATTACCATCAGGAATATGATGAAATATGTTTATGAAATATGAAATATGATGATAAAAATGCTCAATGTTTCAGCAACAGCTTCTTCCCCTTCACCATCAGATTTCTGAACAGTCCATAATCACAATACCTTATTATTCCCCTTTTACATTATATATTTATTTTATTTTGTAACTTAGAGCGGTATTTTTAGTATTGTACTGTACTGCTGCCACAAAACAACGTATTTCATGAGAAATAGCTCTAATAAACTTGATCTGATACTTAATGGAATTAATGTGAAATAACTCACAAGGCACTGGAGACCCATCTCGAATGGGGCAGCAGGTGTCATACTGGGGCCAGTGGGTGGTAATTATAACACATCTCTATTCCGTATGACACACATCTGTGTCCTCATGATGTATGAATTTTAAATTGTCAAACCTTCCTGAATGAATGAACAAGCCATGAATAAAACCAAAACATATTTCTGAACTGCAGATCTTCAGGAGGAAGATTAAGTCTGGTGGAATAAAACTGAGAGAATGAGAAACTAACTATTGAAATAAATGATAAAAGTCAATGAATGATATTAGGTACAGAGACCCTCTTATTACAGCCATTTGGATAACGGAAATTCACTTTACACAATTCATAAATCACAACCCAAATATCCGAGATACAGAATAACATGTGTGCTTGGGTAATTTATGTGAACAGAACAGGAAATAAACAAACACAAAAATTACCTCTATTTAAGTTTGCTGAATTCCATCAGTCGGGTCATTCACCCAATTTCAAGCATGAAAATTACTTTGAAATTTAGTCCTGCAGTGATTATATTTTCAGTTGCTTAGAGGATCTTTATTATTACCAATAATTATGTGCTGATAATTCTTTCAAAAATGGAAAATGGTTGTGGAATCTCCTCTGGAAAATGAAATATAGATGTACAAAACCATTATGATGATACAGCTCACCAACTATATTTCTCATTCTATTTAATAAATTTCAGAATCCTGCATACTGTTAATTATTAAGAGAGAATATAATGGACTAAATTATATTTTTAACTTACTGTTGTAATAAATCATACTGGATGCTTATGAAACTGATACCAACTTCTATTGGCATGGCAGCACAGTATTGTAAATTCAATGATTAATTCTGCCATTTGTCCTCAATCATTTCTTTAATAGAATAATAAGACTATTCTGTAAGGTGCACTTGGTTGTTCATTTGAGACCTTTACTTAAGATAGATAGTTGGAGCTTATTGCAAAGAGAATTTATGAAACCAGGATATTATCTGAGGGGAAATAAGATTATTTACTGCAGTTGTTGAATTAAAATTCAGTCATGTGTTCAATTATTTGTCCAATCATACTTAGTCCTTCATAGGTGACAGAAACCTGTGAGCTGATGGTGGAATGGGTGAGAAGATGGGTGAAAGTGTCGTGTGAGACAGAGAACTGATGTGAGTGGCAAAAACTGTAAGAGATAATAGCCCTCCATTTGCACAGCAGTACCAGCATCATGGCTAACGCAAATTACAGTATTCAGTAGGGCCCTGTAGGAATTCCTAAAGGTAAAATAGCAGAGCCAAACATTCAGGTAAATTACCATTTCACTAATGGGAAATTACATCTTTCTTGACATATAGATATAGAAACTTAATACCATTGAATCTCAATGGCTGTCTCAATGTGATTCACCTCCTAATTCCCCAAACTCTATCCTTCATCTACAAAGTACAAATCAGAAGTCTGAATGAAATACTTGCATTACATGATTATATGAATTAAGATGGTCAACACTGTACAGGACATAGTAGCCTACCCAATAGTTACCCGATCCACAACCATTTACTCACACCGCTGCTGATGCACAACGGCAGCTGTTTATACCACCTAAAGAATGCACTGCATCAACTCCTTAGGCAGCAACTCCCAAACCCTGTCCTCTACCAGCTAGCAGGTAGAGACAAGGTAGAGGTAGGACAAGGTCAACAAAAGCACAGTAATGTCGGCACCAGTAAGACAGCTTCCAAGCCAGACACCATCTTAATGTGGAAATATATTGCCATTCATTTAGTATTACTCACGCAAAAACATGGGACTCCATCTCCAAGCAATATGGGTACAACCACACCTCAAGGATTACAGCAGTTCAAAGAGGCACCATAAATGCATCTTTTTCTAGGGAAACTAGGGATGGCAATTATGGCTTCCTCAGCCCATGAAACCTTCATGCCTTAAATGAATTAAAATATTTTCACTAGAGATTTAGGAGAGTATAGAGGCTGTGAATTGATCCATCTTTTAATATTCAGTTCAGGTATCAGCATGCTGGGATATTCTACCCTAGCATCAAAAAGAACCAGCGAGTCTGTTACTGACAGTAGGCCGGAATAGGAAAAATAGACACACACTTGAACCTCAAGAAATACTTTCTTGATAACAAGGGGACTACATAGCTCCTCAATGTATTATTTTCAATCATAAGTAAGAATGCAAGTTGATTCAACTTGAATGGATTTTTGACTTTGTTGACAAGTTTGAATCAACAAAACTATCAAAATAAAGTAAAGTAGTAATAGATTTACAAGCACCATGTGTAGGAGCAACAATATTAAGGTCAGCCATGCAACCTTACTAAAGAAGCTAGCAAGATGTCATCAGCCTCATTTGTTATTGAGGAGTGATCCTATTTCAAAAGCCAATGAGGAATGCTTCAGATGGAAAAATTGCAGTCAAAGCTCCATTCACAATAACATCTTATTCAACTTGTTGCAAAATAAAAGGGAAGGGAAGCCATAATTTTGAAAACCATTGTGAGTCTTGATGGAGAAATCTCAGAATGATCAGTCTGGATGGTGGACTGAGATCAATATAAATAGTTAAAGAAGCTATCAAAGAAACTCTGGCAAGTAATTAAGGAAATCAATTAAAGATTTAGCTCGTCAATAAATTCTGACTGTTGAGGCATTTATACACTGCACTAAAAGCTGAAGGTAGATAGCTTATTCCAGGTGAATATTAAGAGCATGAATCGATAACATCTGGATTTACAGTACTGGCATGCAATATTACTATGATCCATGGCTGTTTTAGATTACTCAAGGGAAGCTACAAATTCATTTTGGCTCATAACTTGTTAAACACATCTCAGATATTAAGATTTCATTGCAGACCTCTATTTGAAACATTTTATGTGAAATACTAAATGATTCAAAGCTCAGTTCCCAACTGAGTTTCTTTAAAAGTCACTTCCTCTTCAGTGTACGCTGTCAGAGTGCAAGAGATGACACAATTTAAGCAAACTGCACATTCACTGGAAAGGAAGAAAGCCACAATATGGCATAAACTGTTCCAAACAATTGATCTTATTAGCACTGTCATGTGTTAATATAAAAAGCCAAAACATTTGGTGTTTATTTTCACAAAGCATCAGTCTGCTGCAATATGGATTAACAGAAACTTCAAAAAATGATTAGCAGGTCAAGTAGCATTGGCTGAAAGAGAAACTGAATTAACATGACCAAAGAAGAAAAAAAAGGGCTCTATTCCTGTTTCCATGGACGCTGCCCGACCTGCAGGGTCCAGCATTTTCTGTTCTTGTTTCAGATTCACTGCATTACATTTTTTATACTTAGTGTGATTTCTTCTTATTTTTACCACTTAAAAGGGCAAAGCTACAATATTGTATTTGATTGCTGTTCATAACTGTCTCAACTTCATCGCATGTTTCCTATTGAATTCTTCAGTTTTTCTGCTATGCATTCTAAGGAGGTAAACACCCTTCCTTCATTGTGCAAATTATTTTCAAATATATTTGACAGTTCATAGTGAATATTCTGTGTATTTTTAATGCCTATGCTTTCTTTTTTCACCGAAAAATAAGAGTTTCATGCTGACATGGAAATGAACCTTTCTAAAGAAGAGAGAAACACTATTGTTCCATGAAATCAGTGGAACAATGCTTCCATATAGGACCAGCAGAATGAGCAGGAGATGATCAGACACATGTCAGCTCTTTATTCTCAAGCCACCTAGGGTAGGGTAATTTTTGTTTTCAGGTCTAATTTTTGCAGACACCTGTTCTCATGCCAGAAAGATTACTAAACACAAGAGATACTGCAGATGTTGGAAATCTTGAGCAACACACACAAAATGCTGGAGGAACTCAGCAAGTCTGCAGTATCAGTGGAGGGGAATAAATGGTTGATGTTTGGGGTTGAGATCCTCTAACAGGACCAGAAAGATTACTGCTACTTTTCATCCCTACCTCTAGTAAGTAGACTTAATGAGCTATGACTGTTGCAGTTCAGGGAGTGGTCCTTTGCCCTCAGCACTGCAGGCCAATATAATCTCATGTAAAGAGCTATAACTAAATTTTGACTTTAATCCTTGGTGATAGCTGTATAGGTAACCCAGAGTATTTTAATCAATGTTCCCAGACCTTACAGCTCTCTATCTGAGATTAGGAGATCACTCAACAACTAGATGACAAACAAAGCTACCAGTCATCGTGCTGCTCAAAGTGCTGTCATTTTGCTGGACTGGCAAGATAAACAGAATGCCTTTTGTTCATTCAGTTGGTTTATTTCTGTGGAAATTTGGCTGCCCAGTGAGAATGGTGACAACCAGAACATCCAGGCTATTGGGACAGCACATCCATGAGCCATATTTTTAACAGCTCATTGAAGACCAGGTGACCATCAACAGCACAGGTCTCTTGCCGTATCCCAAAAATATCCCACTTGGGATTGACATAAAGAAGCATAGAAAGGGTAAACAGCCTGAAGCTTCTTCCCCGAGGAGCAATGTCAATTATCAAAGGACATGCTTCTAAGATGGAAGGGAGCAAAGTTTAAAGGAGATGTGCAGATCAAGTAGCGTTTTTTTTTGACATAGTGAATCGTAGATGCCTGGAATGGACTGTTAGAGGGAGTGGCGGTGCCTGGAATGAGCTGTCGGGGGAGTGATGTAAAAGCAGATAAATTAATGTTGTTTAAGATGCTGTTAGATACATGAATTAGCAGGGAATGGAGGAATAAAAACATCATGTATAGGAAGAAGCGAATTAGTTTAATTCAACATCATCCTTTGCATAGATGTTATGGGCTGAAAGACCAGTCCAGTGCTGGACTGTTCAATTTTCTTCATAGAACTCTTGGCATTTCCCATTTTCAGCTTTGGTCACTCCTTAAGATTACAGAATGAGAGAAGGACATTTTACCTATTGGGCAGTGTCACGATTTTTTAAAGAGCTGTGCAATTTATTCCATTCACTTGTCTTTTTCTCACGGCCCGTCAAATGCCATTTATCAAAATCCTCTTTGAAAACTAATATCGAATGTGATTTCACCATTCCTGTAACACGTGACCTATGTAATGATGGGGTGGCATCGTTTTCAGAGTTGCACCTTTGTGACCAGATGCTCTCTGTGCACATATCTCTATTCAAGGCGGAACATCCCACAGTTCCACTGTCTGCCCTAGGGAGAAATCTCCTGTCGAAATAATAAGGAGAGCACATTAAGAGAAATGCTGCTTTATACAATGCAAGCACTTCTACAAAGGAAGAAACGTTAGCTTAAATCACAGCCATCCTCTATTACCTCAGTATGTGAATTAAAGAAAATAGGTAATGCATTTCATATCATAGCAATTCACTTCATAAAATAAATCCTCTTTTCAGCTTATGATTCTTTTGTCAATGTGTTCTCTGATAACCAACTTTTTGCCTCTGGAAGTAGTTTTTTTTTTGTCGTATCAGAACTAGTCATGCTGATAAGCATCACTATCAGATATCCCAGATCCACTTGGCTCCTCTACTCCAAGGATAACCATCAACACCATTCTCATACCTCCACCATCAAGCTACCATCTTCAATCCCTGGAACCAGAATTGCAGCCCACCCCTGCACTCTCCTCAGTGATTCCTTCCTAGATATCCTCTCTAGAAGGTGTGGTGCCTGGAAGCAATTATTAAACTCAAGCTAAGATTGAACCAGGATCTTACAAGTGCTCAAATTACTCTACTCACTTTACACCAAGGACTGTGTGGTTACATAGAGCTCTAACACCATAGACAAGTTTGCTGATGACAGTACTGGTGTGAACTGTACCAAAGGTGGTAGTGAATCAGCATACAGGAAGGAGATTGAAAATTTGGCTGAATGCTGTATAACAACCTCTCACTCAGCTTCTATAAGATCAAGGACCTAATTGTGGACTTCAGGAGAAGGAAACCAGAGGCCCGTGAGCCAGTAATCTTTGGAGGATCGGAAGTGGAGAGGGTCTGTAACTTTAAATTCCTGAGTGTCACTAACTGGACACATCACATAAATATAATTGAGAAGAAAGCACAACAGCACCTTTACTTCCTTAGGAGTCTGCGGAGATTCTGCATGTCATCTAAACCCTCGGCAAACTTCTATTGATGTGTGGTAGAAACTGTGCTGACTGGCTCCATTATGGCTTGGTATGGGAACACCAATGTCTTTGAGTGGAAAATCCTTCAAAGGATGGTGGATTCAGCACAGTAAATCACGGGCCAAGTCCTGCAAACCATTGAGCACATCTACATGAAACTTTGCCGTAGAAAAGCAGCATCCATCATCAAAGAGCCTCACCACCCAGGCCATACTCTTTTCTCACAGCTGCCATCAGGTAGAAAGTACAAGTGCCTCAGGACAATACCAACAGGTTCAAGAACAGTTACTACTCCTCAAAAGGGGATAGCTACACTCATTCTACTTCTGATGTTCCCATAATTAATGATTTCAATTGAAGGACTCTTTATCTTGTTATTTCATGCTTGATATTTATTGCTATTTATTTATATTTGGATTTGCATAGTTTGGTGTCCATCAATCCTGTTTACAATTACTGTTCTATAGATTTGCTAAGTTTGCCTGCAGAGAAAGAATCTCAGTGTTGTATGTGGTAGCATGTATGTACTCTGATAATAAATTTTATTTTGAACTTTAAACTTTGATCATCTTCCACACTGTTATGCACTTTGCAGCAATTGATTAAACCAATATTTCATTAATACTTATCAACATTATCAAATTGTTATGCCCATGTGTATGTTGTACACAACTTGTGTATTTGTGTATTTCTCTAATGCATTGGACTGAAATCTTATATTAATCTCAAGATTTAGTACATTCCCATTGACGATCTGTTTGCTTATATGACCAATATATTCCAATTGTTAAAATGTATATTACAAAATATAGAAGTTTAGGTGAAAACTGCAGAACATTGATAAATGTAACTGGATTCTCAATTTTGCATTCTGTGATTGAATCATATATATTGCAGTTTTACTTAGTGTGAAGAGAACAAAACTGAATTTTTATGAAGAGCTGCTTCTACCACACAATAAGCCAACCAACAGTATGCAACTGACTTCTGACCATATTAAAAAGAGAGACTCTGAAAGCTAGTGTCCAGTGGTGGGAAACATGATCCTCACCCTATCTGTTCATAGCTCTTGGCCATCTGAAATTAAAGCATGTTTCCTATTCACAGATATTTCTTAAAAACCCTCTGGATCAAACTAAAAACCATCTCTGACCTGTGGTTGCATCTCATGTAACTTAATCTAATGCTTTGGCTCCCATCAGTTCAATATTTGAAATTTTGTAATCATGCCACACATCATTCACTGAAATGAATTTTGTTGACTTAACAGGAATGTATGAAGCATTGTTACAAAAAGCAATAAATTCTATAATATTTTGCCATAATTTAAGTTTCATTAAATTTCTGATCTTAATTTTGTGGAAAAAATGATTATAAGTATAATTTTGAATTTGAATTTGAAAACATTTGAAGGGAACATTGGGATTTATGTGGGACATTGATTTTTACCTATTTATTTCTTCATATGGTGTAGATATCACTAGCAATGTTGGCAAACATAACCCCCATACAGATTCTAGAACCACATTTAAACTTTACAAGGAAAAGAGGATTTACAAGGTAGCTTACAAAAGACTCTATCAGGTAAAAGAGAAGGATAACAGGTATTGGAACCTTGGTTTTTGAGAGATATTGTGACTTCAGTTAAGAAAAGGGAAGTGCCTAACAGGTAGGCAAATTAATTATTTGAGGAGCACAAGAAATGCCAGGAAATTCTGGGTGGTGAGCCTGTCATCAGCAGTGGGAAAGTTATTGGAAGGTATTCTAAGGGATAGGAATATAGGAATTTGCATAGGCAAGGACTGATTATGTTTAGTGAACATGGTTTTGTGCATGGTAAGTCATGTCTAACCAATCTTATAGAGTTTTTTGAGTAAGTTACCAGTAAAGACGATGAAGGCAAGGCAGTGGACTTTAGCGAGGTCTTTGATGAGGTCCCGCATGTTCAGTCACCTCTTGGTGGAGACTGGCTGTAGGTGGTTGCCCTTTTAAACTGGAGGCTCATGACTAGTGGTGCATCGTTGGGATCAGTGCTGGGTCAGTTGTTGGTTGTCAACTATATCAACAATCTGGATGATAATGTGGTTAACTAGATCAGTAAATTTGTGAAAGACACCAAGATTAAGGGTGCAGTGGACAGCAAGGAAGACATTCAAAGGTTGCAGTGGGATCTGGACCCAATGGTGAGATGGCATAAAAAATGGCAGATGGAATTTAATGCAGACAAATGTGAGGTTTTGTTCTTTGGGATGATCAGCCAGGGTAGGTTTTACATGGTGAGCAGTAGGGCACTGAGGAGTGAATAGGTTTGAACTTTGTTCCCTTTATAGAGGATTGAGGGGAGATTTTCATAGACGCGTACAAAATTAAGGGGAGTATAGATAAGGTAAGTGCAATTAAGCTTTTGCCACTGAGGTTGAGTGAGACTAGACCTAGAGGTTGTGGGTTAAAGGTGAAATGTTTAAGGGAACATGAGGGAGAAATTCTTCACTCAGATAGTGATGAGAATGTGGAATGAGCTTCCAATGCGTGGTGAATGCAGTGGACAATTTCAACATATAAGAGAAATTTTGATAGGAACATGGATAGGTGGGGTTTGGAGAGCTATGGTCCTGGTGCAGGACTATGGGACTAGGCAGATTAATAGTTTAGCATGCACTAGATGTTGTAGTGCTCTATGACTTCAAGACAGATATTCTCCCCGGAAGAATTTTAGCGAACCATGTGGGTTTTGCAACAACAATGATTAGAAACATAGAAAACCTACAGCACAATACAGGCCCTTTGGCCCACAAAGTTGAGCCGAACATGTCCCTACCTTAGAGATTACTGGGCTTACCTATAGCCCTCTATTTTACTAAGCTCCATGTACCTATCTAAAAGTCTCTTAAAAGACCCTATCGTATCCGCCTCCACTACTGTTGCCGGCAGCCCATTCCATGCACTCACCACTCTCTGAGTAAAAAACTTACCCCTGACATCTCCTCTGTACCTACTCCCCAGCACATTAAACCTGTGTCCCCTTGTGGCAACCATTTCAGCCCTGGGAAAAATCTCTGATGACCCACACGATCAATGCCTCTCATCATCTTATACACCTTTATCAGGTCATCTCTCATCCTCTGTCGCTCCAAGGAGATAAGTCAGAGTTCACTCAACCTATTCTCATTAGGCATGCTCCCCAATCCAGGCAATATCCTTGTAAATCTCCTCTGCACCAGTTCTATGGATTCCACGTCCTTCCAGTGAGGCAACCAGAACTGAGCATAATGCTCCAAGTGGGGTCTGACCAGGGTCCTATATAGCTGCAACATTACCTCTCGGCTCCCGAATTCAATTCCACAATTGATCAAGGCCAATACACCGTATGTCTTCTTAACCACAAAGTCAACCTGCGTAGCTGCTTTGAGTGTCCTACGGACTCGGGCCCCAAGACCCCTCTGATCCTCCACACTGCCAAGAGTCTTAACATAAATACTATATTCTGCCATCATATTTGACCTACCAAAATGAACCACTTCAAACTGATCTGGATTGAACTCCATCTGCCACTTCTCAGCCCAGTTTTGCATTCTATCAATGTCCCACTGTAACCTCTGACAGCCTTCCACAATATCCACAACACCTTCAACCTTTGTGTCATCAGCAAACTTACTAACCCATCCATCCACTTCCTCATCCAGGTCATTTATAAAAATCACAAAGAATAAGGGTCCCAGAACAGATCCCTGAGGCACCCCACTGGTGATTGACCTCCATGCAGAATATGACCTGTCTATAACCACTCTTTGCCTTCTGTGAGCAAGCCAGTTCTGGATCCACAAAGCAATGTCCCCTTGGATCCCAGGCCTCCATACTTTCTCAATAAGCCTTGGATGGGGTACCTTATCAAATGCCTTGCTGAAATTCATATACGCTACATCTACTACTCTTCCTTCAACAATGTGTTTAGTCACATCCTCAAAAAATTCAATCAGGCTCATAAGGCACGACCTGCCTTTGACAAAGCCATGCTGACTACTCCTAATCATTTTATACCTCTCCAACTGTTCATAAATCCTGCCTCTAAGGATCCTCTCCATCAACTTACCAATCACTGAGGTAGGACTCACTGGTCTATAATTTCCTGGGCTATCTCTACTCCCTTTCTTGAATAAAGGAACAACACTCGCAACCCTCCAATCCTCCAGAACCTCTCCCATCCCCATTGATGATGCAAAGATTAGAGATTCACCACTGTTCAAACTGCTTTATAGAATTACTGCTCCAAGAGAGAATTTAAAAAAAAATAAAAAAACAGAATTACTTAATTATTGGTACTTAAATTCACAGCTGCTGAAAAGATGCTCCTTTGCAGTGTTGGAACATTAGAATCTAAGAATTATAAGTCGCAGTTGCCCTTTATTCTTCATGGTTTATTTTATAAAGTAATTTATTTTTTGTCTCAGTATCACTTTTTCTACACTGATCCCATAATCTCTTGATTCCCTTAATATCCAAAAATCAAAATATGTCGCTCACTTTTCTTTAATGTATTCAGCATTGAATCCTCCTCTTGGTTTGAGAATTCCAAAGATTCAGTTTACTTTGGATGAAGAAATTTCCCTTCACTTCTGTTTTAATGGCAGACCCTCCATTTTCAGTGTGAACCCTAGTTCTAATCGCTCTAGCCAAGAGCAATATCGCCGTTGTATTGATATTTAAAGTTCCATGGAATTTTGTATATTTTAATGATATTTACATTTATCTTTCCTAATGGCATTGAAAGAGACTAGTCAACCCACAGAATCTATGCCAGATGTCACAGCAATAAAATCGATGTCACTTAATTCCTTGAATCCTATTCTCTCTTGCAGGCTGATTAACTTCTCTATGATTCTCCTACCACCCAACTACACAACACTATGATTAATTCATAGCATCCAATGAAGTAAGCACGTCTAGGATGCCAGAGAAAACTAAAGCATCAAGATGAAACCCACGTGGTCACAGAGAGAACAAAGGCTACTCAGGCAGCTTTGGAGCTGTGAAACAGCCTAAAGGTCACCACTCTCATTATTTTCAATTATTGAGAATGTAGACCCATTCTATTTCATTGGTTAAACTGCCCATCCCAGGAATCAATCTTGTGAATCTTCACTCTATTTTGAGTGTATCCTTTCAATAGGGAGACCATATCAGTATGACACTGTACAAGGATCCCTGGTACCTACATAATTGTTGTAAAACACTTTGAAATAAAGGCCAACATAGCATTTGCTTGCTCAACCTGCAAGGTAACTTTCACTGACTCTCGTGCAAGAATGCATAGATCCTTCTGAATACTTTAAATTCTTCACCATTCAAAAAAAGTTTTCTTTACATTTTCTATGTGATAATACTCCATTTGCCACAACCTCAATTCATCACTACCCATATCACGGAACACAGAACAAAGTAGCACAGCAACAGTCCATGATTTAGTACCGAAATGCCAAACTAAGTTGAATCCCTGCTGCTTGCATAATGTCCATACTTGATAATTTTCTGCAAAGAACATGCCCATCTCAGAGCCTCTGAAATGCATTGATCATATTAGCCTTAACTACCAACCCTAACAACACATTCCAAGCACCACCACTTGTAGCACACACCCTCCAATCTATTCAGTATCCTGCTAAACCTCTTTGTGCGCCCTCCCCAAATCCATAGTGTACTCTCTCCGTAAGTCACACTACTGCCAACTTTGCATCATTGCAACTCAAAGCATAGATTGAAACTCTCTAATCCAGCATTCTGAGGTCAGGCAACATATGTGGTCTTGCAGGTTTTTAATCTGTTGTACGTATCTATGCAAATTAACTATTTCTATGATTGAAATTAACTAAGACCTGTGCTTCCCTACAACTAATTAACCTACCAGTGCAGCTTTAGTGACCTTATCCAACTGTGTTTCCAATTTGGGGAAACTTTGGGTTATAGAGAGTTCATGGAACCCTTTAGTTCTACTCAGAGGAAGATGGATTAGGGTGCATGTTCTATGGTTCAGTACCAGTCAGGTCTCAAGGGTGCTGGGCAACTGAGTTTGAACCAGTATTGCATTTGGATCACTCATCTAAATCTCTATTATTGTCAATAGCTGGGTTCCAGGGCAGATCACTGCAGTGCCCTATCACAGTCTCTCAACCCAAAAATGTCCAGTTTATCTCTGTTTTCTGTCAATTAACCAATTGAATTGTGTGCCAATAGATGCTCTAGTTTTGTTCTATAACCTCATGTAGCATCTTATCGGAGGCCCTTTGAAAGAACAAATATGCCAGAACCATTGGTTCACTTATCCATCAGGTACGACCTCAGAAATTCTGAGATTCTGATAAGATGCACCTTTCATAAATCCATCAGGAAGAAGGTATAGAAGCCTGAAGGCATACACTCAATGATTCAGGAGCAGCCTTCTCCCCCTTGCCATCTAATTTCTGAACAGACATTGACCACATGAACACTACCTCACTACTTTGTTTATCTTTATTTTTGTACTACTTATTTAATTTAACTATTATATAATTACCACAATTCAGTTTTTATTCTTTGCTGTTAGGCTTTGCATTGTACTCCTGTCACAAATTTCACAACATATGTCAGTGATTTTAAACCTGATTCTGATTCCTTGTTAATCTGTCCAATTCTATCATTACTTTCTAATTACAATGTTATCAGTTCCTTAATAATAGATTCCAGTACTTTGTTTCCTTGGCTGAGGTTGGATGGAGACAATGAAAATGAGAAGTACAGCATAAGTTGTATTATTCAGATGTATGCATGCCTTACAAGACATTCACAGAGTGGCATTAGCTGGCTGCCAAGAGAATATACGAGAATTGAAGCAAAGAAATTACAGCTCGAGGAGAGTGCTTATGGCATAGAGAATCCTTGTACCACGAATATATCTCAAAAAGGACATAAAATAGCAATAGCCAGGAGCTAACATACAATTACAAAACTCATGGATGAATTGCATAGTTTTACAGGAGTAACATGTTTCATTCATCTTTAATTACAATCAAGAGACAGGCATTCAGGTCTTCCTACTTGGCTTCTATTATTTGAACATGAGAAATCATATGTATCCTGAAGCAGAATTGAGTTCCAGAGAATGACAGTTCTTTATTATGTGTCATTCTAAGTGAGATGCAGCATATGGTCAAATGCTGTGAACACATTACTGATAAATGACGTTGGCTACTGTATTTGGTATCCCTGTATCATAAAATCTTATAAGTGGGGTCGGACAGATAGGTACAGTGGTGTCTCCACTAGTGGGAGGATTTCGGATGAGAGTCATAATTGCAAGAAAACTGAGGTACTTCTCACAAGGTGAATCTCCATGGTAGAGGGTTGTGGAGGCTAGATCAAAAAGGAAGAGGATGTATTTTTGAAAGATTAGAGAATCAAAAGCTATGGGGATCTGGCAGAAGATGAACAAGGCAGATCAGTCAGCGATCCTACTGAATGATGGGGTAGGCTTGAAGGCCCAAGTGGCATTCACCTGCTCTTTTTCCTTATGTTCTTATTCTTGCAGTAATAATATGGAAGATGACATAAGCAGCAAAAGGCATTATAAATTTTCCTTTCACTGAAGGAAAGTTGAAGGTCAGCTGAAAATAATTTTATGAGACAATGGTCTTAACTAAAAATTCCCAAGGAAAATGCGACAATGACCTATTTTATAATACTAAACTACAATAAACTTTTTTGATATAATTCCCATTGACATGACTCTGTTTACATTGTAGAACATAGATTGATTTACAGCAGAAAAGCTGCTCCTCCATTTGAAATAAAATGAAACATGGCATGAGTTAAATGCTCTGTACAGTTCACTGATGGTGAATTATATTGACTGCAAATTATATTGGCAACTGTATTGCAGTGTACCTTTATCATCATTTGTATCATAACTACTAAGGAATCAGAATCAGCAGACTTCAATTAAGGCTACCACTTCACTTTAATAATGTTTACAAACAATGATCACTGTGAGGAAATACCTTGGAGCAAAACAGATTGTAATGAATTAAATATGAAAGTAAACAAATTTGGCCCAAACTTTGCTGTCCAAATAAGCATAAGCATAAGGTGTTCACCTGCAGGAGCTTCAAGTGAGAGGTAGATTGATGGCAATTATCTGTGAGCTAATCATGGAAATACTCTCAAAAACAACTTTTTGAGCCATTTTGCCAATCAAATTCAATGTCAAAATTTAGCCCCATTTGTACAACACACAGTACATAAACTTGCTGCAATAAATTATGCCTTGTCCAGTTCAGTTTATATATTTTAATAAATGGACATGCCAATGACATTAATCAACCTTTCTGACATTGAAATTTAACCCCCATTAACATATTATTTGAGTTACATGTCTTGTTCTTCTCTCTTAATTCATTCTTTTTATCATCTTTATTAATCTTACTGTAACTGATTTGACATTGAATTCACCCACTTTATATTTACATTTCTTCAACCCTGGTCAGTTTTATCTTTCATATTTGTTCTGAATGATAAAGGAATTGAACAGTTGCTTTCTGTTAGTATTCACATCCTTGATGTCCAGTTTCTCTATGTTATTCGCTACTATTTAGGACAATGTCACACGATAATTACAAATTATCTGCGCAAGAGTAAGCCCATTATAGAAGTTATTAAACTCAGTCTTGCTTTAGACCATACATCAGTCAGCATTTTGAATTCACTATGCATGTCCTTGTATGCTTTCTGCCCTTATTATATATCTTATTTCAAATTATTGCAATAAAAAAGCTAATTCCCTGATTTCAAGGCAAGACTTTGTCGTATTCTTTGAAGGCAGGCAGCTCATAGATGTTGACAATATCATTCTGCAGGTAATACACTCTCTGTCAGCAGAAGCTTGACCTCACAATCAGAAGAAATGCTTTAGGGAAAGGAAGGGACATAGGAGAGTTAAAAACAGCTGTGGGTTTAATTAGATCATCCACAGCTGTTTACAGGTAGTTTTGGAGTACCAAATGCAGATAACATAACAAATCACCTTAAAGTGTGTTGGGGAAAGTACAGCAGTTATTGCTTTCTTCTCCCTCTTGATAATGCAAAACCAATATCTTAATGATGAGGGTGCAAAAGATGAGAAGCTTTTTACTATTCACAACTAATCATATCCCCACCTGTCGATGATACTCATTCATTAACCCAAGCAAATTCACTTAGAATCTTGAGATAATTCACATGAGATTTTTCTTTTTCTGTGGGGAGTTTACAGCAATAAAATCCAGATATATTAAAGCTGAAAATACAAGTTAACAGTGTATGCCTAACAAAAAGTAGGTTTCTTGTATTACAGTAATACTCCGGAGATGTGATCAGCCTGGGCACAAAGATCTTTGGAGCACTAATAACATAATGTAGACATGAAACAAACATTTCTCTGTCCACTGAGAGTAAATAAGGAGAAACCCATGTTTTTCAGTAAATCAATCTCATCTCGCATCCAATTTTCAAATGCTACCACTGAGATACCATTGGTACATGTGCAACAGAGAAAGAGTTGCTACTACCCTTCTCCATCCTCCTCCACTCACTAACTCCCCTACCACCAACCCCAAACACACATGGCTTATTCTGAAAATGCCAACCAAAGATGTAGAGCCCAGGTTCCATTTACCAGGACTATTTGGAATAGAAATTGGGCTCAGCATTTTTTGATGCATGTAAAATGCTTCCATGAAATGAAAATTTGATTCCACACTAACATATCAAATCACTCTATTAATTATTAGAAACTCATGTCCTTAGCTCAGTTACTGAACCATTAAACACCAAGAAATCAAAGAACATAACTTTTTCTGCAAATTATGTATTCGGAGAATATATAAAATCAAATTAATAAGTAATTTACAAAAAATATTTAATAATTTGCACAATAATGCAATTAGACATACACAGAACATGCTTCCAACCAGAAAAAACATCTGTAGAACTGCAGCTGCACATTGACGATACTTCAATTATTTCTGCAAGCAGCGTCCTAAATTTATTTATTTGTCAACGGAATATTTGGTTATACACAAAAGACCAAAGTCATCATGAAATGTGGCATGCATAACATGAAAATGAACCATAATTATTTTTTTGCTGTTTGTGCCTTGTTCCTTGATGCTAATTCTATGCCAACTCTAATTAGCATTTAGCATAATTCTAAAGCATTTCTTGCTTCATTCAGTTTTTTTTTAAATTTCACTGGACTGACTATGCATTCTACATGTCTATTTCACCAGGGATCTAAGGTGACCTGCGTCTGAAATTCCAGAACACTAATCAGATGAGATTGCCCAATAGTATTAAAATGTAATATGCTATCTAAGTATGACATGTTAAGTAAGTGGAAGACTTTTCCTGATTGTCTATTTCATCCAAGGACCAGGATTGGTTCTTAAGATTTCTAGCTTCTAGGTAATCTAATGGGACTATTTATATGAGCATCACAAAAAGTTATGCTTGCTTTTCTTGCTTGTGTGCTATCAAATCTATTTTCATGCATTATATTCAAGTTTATGCTATTTGACTTTCTAAATTGCTATGGCTCAGAAAAAAAATCAAAAGTCATTTTGACAATCTTGATAAAGCTGTCACTGGATGCGCAGGAGATGAAGGTTATAAATTATGCTGTTCACAGACCAAACACTTCTTCCTCTTGATCTTAAAAGTAAGACAAATATCTTTGCCATTCTTCCTTCATTCACACAAGTGCTGAGAGCTGCTTAAAACAATTTCTTCCTTAGGTGCCACATTGCCTGTAGCATTTGGTTTAAAAAAGCAGATGAGTTTTGGAAATGTACCGGTACTCTGGAGAATTTTCTTGATCAGTATACTTCTGAACCAACAAATGGAATGTGGTGTTGCTGGATGGTTCTGGGAGATGAGGCAGACCATAAGGAATAGATATCAGCAGAGTACCGGTAGTAAAGAGTCGGTTGGGAAGGTCAAATTTTCAAGGGAAGAAAACAGTTAAGTAAATTTGAATAAAAGCTTAAGAGACAAAGTGGAAATACTTCAGAAAAAGGATAGATCCATTCCCATGAGTAGAAGAATAAGGAAACTGAAGCTAGAGCTCCATGGATTACAAAAACAGAGATGGGAAAAAAGCAAAAAATAAGAAAAAAGCATGACATAGCAGATCTCAAACACAAGTGAGAACAGCCTATTACCTAAGGTTCAAAGAGAATATAAACACATAAATAAGAAAGGCAAAGAGAGAGCACAAGCAAAGATCAGGAGAAAAAAGTATAATAAAGATTCCAAAATTTCTTTACCAAAATGTGAACAGGAAAAAGGATTATAAAAGAAGCAAGGAAGATTATAGACCAAAAGTGACATTTGCTAATAGAAGTAGAACATAATACTGATAAAGTCTCAGCCAAGAACAATATATCAACAAGAACTGGACATAATTTTTCAGCTGCAACCTTGTCAGTATTTAAGTTTCACTATTATCTCCCTTATTTCATCCTGTGTCTCCTTTTTTATGAAACTGGAGGACCTATTTGTTTCCTTAACTGCTCTTTCAAAGTTTCTAACTGCAGTGCTTTATCTGTAAACATGCATCAAAATTTTATAAAATGATCTGCTCAACAATTATTTTAAATTTTACTTCTAATTGAAGCTTTACCCGTTCAGCATCATCCAACAAATGTGTGTGTGTGTGTGTGTGTGTGTGTGTGTGTGTGTGTGTGTGTGTGTGTGTGTGTGTGTGTGTGTGTGTGTGTGTGTGTGTGTGTGTGTGAGAGAGAGAGTGTGTGTGTGTTGGAGTTTAAAAGAGCAAAAATGTTAAAAATGTTGTTCATAGATTTGATGCTAAATAATAGAAACCCATTTCTAAATGTTAAGCAAGGTCCATTTCATATGCATTGACAAACATATGTCCTTTCATAAATGTCACCGATCTTTGCAATGTTCCATATATTCATCCCATGTGACTCAGTTACATGGTTTGGAATGCAAGCAGTCCCCTGGACATGGGCTATGCATGAGACATCAACTGTTTCTGAACGAGCAAAAGGATCTAGTCTCAAATAAAGACAGAAAAAAAGCAATCAAAATGTTATGCTATGACCTGACATGATCAGGAAAACAAGAAAAAAAAATCCATCTTTACCTAAAGACATTACTTCCACCACCTTTGAGAAGGAAAAGCATTATAATTTACCTAGATATAATCAGATTGCCTCATGAAACAAAATACAAAACTTTGGAGTATTTACATCAAAGCTACAGTTGTGTTTAAATCAATTCAATTGATTCTGCTTGATCGAGAGTAAGAAGCCTACAGATCAGTGCAGTCTGTGGAGAAGAGACCAGGATGTCTGCACATGCACAAAATACTTACTGTTATTTCACTTATTTGGGGTGTAACACAATAACAGGCCCCTCCCACTCAATGAACCTATGCCACCCAATTACATCCATATGACAAATTAACCTACTAACCCGCATAGCTTTGAAATGTAGGAGGAAACATAAGCACCCGGAGGAAACTCATGTGGTTACAAGGTGACTATACAAGCTCCTTACAGACACGGAGGAGTTGATTATATCACAATCTCATTGTTTTGTCAGTTAGAAAATCTCGGAGTATGCTCTAAGAATGGAATTATATTTCCCTTTCCAGGGATAACATTTCTACTAATATGTAGTGCAATGAAGGATTATTGAGGTTTAGCAATAAGAGCCAAAAGGTTCTTCAATTATTAATCAATCCTCTATGGGCTGTCCCAACTCAATATTTAGCTGGTGCCAAGTCCACTGCTTTCTTTCCAAAGAAATGAAAAGCTTCACATTTGGATGTCCCATCTGTTAATCTACCAATGGCCTCCTACTTAGTTAAGTGAAGAAGTAAGGTGCCTCTCCAGCATGGCTAGTTTGATGTGATGTTCTCAATAGCTTGGCATTCATGACCACAGTTACACTTTGGGACATAGCACATCTCCCATTTGTGAAGCATGTGGAGAGTCTATTTGACTATCTGATACTGGTAGGACTACTACTGTCCTTGAAGGAGTTCAAATCAGGGACATCTATTGAGGGGTCATGATGAGGTATATGCCTCCAGGAGTGGATGCATCACTGTACAGTGGGATAGTGGCCAGTGTTCTGCGGTGGCAGATTTTCTAGATTGATATGCAAACATAAGGAGATACATATAATGAAGGAGAAAAGTATTGCTAAGAGATGAGATAGGATACACTGAATTTTTATTGCTCGAAATTTAGCAACCACTGATTTAGCACATTACTTGGAATATAATTTTGATTGATGCTCATGTTAATAATTTTTGATCTTTCATTATCAGCAACAGTTAACAGACATTGTCCAAAAGGATTTTTTTAAGAAACAGCCTCCTTTTGTTCAGCTTCATTCAGTCCCATAATGATTTTTGAAAAACAACTCTTAAGCTCATTAAGAGGAAATTTGAATTTGATACGTTGGACTATTAGAACATTTGCTCAAGTGAGACTTACAGGATGTTCAGCTGTGGCAAACTGTGATTTCACAGCCTTATATTGCAGGAGAACACTGAAATGTGCAACAAGATATATTTTCCTCATGGTCTCTAAATGATAATCACTGATGATTTTGTACAATTGGTATCATAATCACTCCTGAAAGCATTAGACTTGTGTGGAAAAAGATAAGCCCAGCATTGTATACTTAGGAAGCTTCTCCAGAAGAAATATGTACTGAGAGTGCTAGACACTGGCAATCACTTTACCTGGCATATATTCTTTTTTCTCCTTCTGTCTTGTCTCCTGGAGAGACAGTGCTCAAACAATTTTTAATGTTCTTTAACCTAAGGATTGTGATTGTAAATGTATCCACACTTTAAAAAATGAATAGCTTTTAATAATTATGAAAAAATTAAGAACTTAAAGCACAGTGGATAAATTTAATAATACTTATACAGCTTTAGATACCATTGAGTGGGACGACCCACCGGAGGGGAGCCACAGTCTCTGGCACTTAGTCTGGTGCTGTGGCTCAGAAGGACAGAGAGGTGAAGAGGAGTGCAGTGTTCTTATGAGGAATGAGGATGAAGACACTAGCAGTATGGTGGAAGTTCCAGATGTCTGGGGTCATGAAGTGTGCAAAGTTACCACAACTAGAGAGAAGGTTCTAGGGACTGAAAGGTCTCAAGGTAGCTAAGTCAGCTGGATCAGAAGGTGTACACCCCAGCGTTTTGAAGGTGGTGGGTGAAGAGATTGTGGAGGCATTAGTAATGATCTTTCAAGAATCACTAGATTCTGGAATGGTTCTGGAAGACCGGAAAATTGGAAAAGTCACTCCACTCTTCAAGAAGGGAGAGAGGCAGAAGAAAGGAAATTATAGGGCAGTTGAAACCTATTGAAAGGTGAAAAGCATTTCTAGAGGGTGTTTCATATGGTGGGAGACTCTAAGACTAGAGGACATAGCTTCAGAATGGAGAGGCAGAGGTTGAAAGATTCTTGATTGATTAGGGCATGAAGGGATATGGGGTGGGGTAGGGAAGGTAGGTGATTGTGACTGAAAGGAAAGATACATCTGCCATGTTGGAATGGCAGAGCAGACTCTATTGTATAAATGTTTTAATTCAGCTCCAACAGTACATCTTATGGTCTGATTTTCCTGCATGCTAACATCAATAAATAATTACACAAAAGTTAACATGAACAAATATCATACTTACAGTGGCTTTGGGTTTTTGATTAATCAACTAACCAGTAGAGAACTCTGTTAACTGTTCAGGCTGCATTTCCCTAAGCTGCTGGATATCCCCGACACAAGAAACTTCAAATTCCAAACCTCTCAAGGTGGCTGTGTTAGGTAACAGGTTTCTGACAGTTTCCCAACATTAGACTTCAGTAATGAAGCTCTAGCTTTTTGTCATTTTCCACAGAAATAGCAACAGTTGAGACCTGATTCAGTGACTCTATTCATTGAACATGAAGAGAATAGGTGGACTGTGAGCCTGCAGATGGGATTAGTTAGAATGGCAACATGATCAGTGCATACAGGACAAGTCAAAAAGCCTTTTCCTGTACTTTACCTTCCTGTGAACTTCAATGGAGAGGATTTGTTGAAAGAAAGAGAAGTCAGTCCCGAGGGAACTTACGTTAAAGTTAAATTTAAAGATATTGAAAATAGCTTTGGCCAGAAGCTAATCTAGACATCGGAAGTTTTGAGAGGAGGGAACTTCAATCAGGTCCACTGCCCATGCTCAAAAGGCAGCAGCAGGTTGCTACAGCTAAAAAAAGTTTAGGCCAACGACCAATCTGTGTTTGGGATTGATTAGCAAAAGGAAATTAAAGGAAAGCAGGGACAAACGCAGTGGCCATTTTGGCAGCAGCTAAGATTTTTTTTCCTTCCCTTCTTTACATCTGTTCAGCTAGGACAGTAGAGATGCCAGGCAGGACAGTGGAATGTGGGAAGGCAGGGAGACCTCCATGTCCCTGATGACTACAAATGCAAGAAGTGCATTCATCCGCAGCTTCCAACAATCCATGTTATGGAGTTGGAGCTGGAAATGAAAGAACTCCAGATCATTCAGGAGGCTGAGGGGGTGATAGATAGGACATACAGAGAGGAAGTTACACTGTAGGTGCAAGAAACAGGAAGAGGAAGGGTTTAAGGAGTCAATGCAGGGTATCCCTGAGGTCATCCCCCTCAACAACAGGTATATCACTGGATACTGTTGGGGGATGACCTAACAGAGGAAAGTCAGAGTTGTTGGGTCTATGGTCTAAGTCTATCTCTGACTCAGAAGGGAAGGGAGAAGAAGAGGCACACTATGGTGATAGGGAATTTGTTAGTCAGGGGAACAAACAGGAGGTTCTGTGGGTGAGAACAAGATTCCCAGATGGTATGTTGCCTCCAAGTTTCCAGGGTCCGGGACATCTCGGATCAAGTCCTCAGCATTCTTAAGCGGGAGAGGGAACAGCCAGAAGTCGTGGTCCATGTAGGTACCAATGAAATGCATAGGAGAAGTGATGAGGTTCTGTATAGGGAGTTCAGGGAGTTAGGTGCCAAGTTAAAGATCTCAGGATTGCGACCCATGCCACGTGCTAGTTGAGGCCAGAACTAGGAAGATCATACAGTTTAATGTGTGGCTAAGGAGTTGGTGTAAGAGGGAGAGCATAAAACTTTTGGATCATTAGGGGCTCTCTTACAGAGAAGGTGGAACATGTACAGAAGGGATGGTTTGTACCTGAACTGGAGGGGGACTAGTAACTTTATGGGAAGGTTTGTTAATTTTGCTTGGTAGGGTTTAAACTAGAGTTACAGGGGGATGAGAATCAGAGTGCCAGAACAGTTCATGGAGAAATTGTGGAGCCAGATGTTGGTAAGGCCTCAAACAAAGTTAGGAATCAAAAGATTGAGTATGATGTGACTAATGTCCTGAATTCATATACTGTATTTCGATGCAAGAAGTATTGTAGGAAAGGCGGATAATAGTGCTGAAGATGAAGTAACTGGTTTACAAACAGAGGCAATGTGTAGTGAGGAGAGGCTGTATACAGGGCAAAATTGCAGTCAACAAGATAAGTTGCAATGTAAAAGGCAGACAAGGGTGAATACAGGACTGAAGGTGTTATATTTGAAAGCGCACAGTATATGGAATAAGGCAAATGAACTTGCAGCACGGTTGAAGATTTGCAGGAATGATGTTGTAGGCATCACTGAATCAGGCTGAAAGAAGATTATAGCTGGGAGCTTAATGTCCAAGGATACACATTGTATCAAAAGGACAGGCAAGAAGTCAGAGGATGTAGCATTGCTCTGTTGATAAAAAATGAAATCAAATCATTAGAAAATAGTGATATAGGGTCGGAAAGGGTTGAATCATTGTGGATAGAGCTAAAGACACTGATGGGAGTTATACACAGACCCCCAAACAGTAGTAAAGATGTCGCTTATAAATTACAATGGGGAGGTAGAAAATGCCTGCCAAAAGGACAATGCAACAATAGTCATGGGGGACTTCAATATGCAGGTAGATTTGGACAATCATGTTGGTGCTGGATTCCAAGAGGAGAAATTTCTAGGGTACACATGAGATGGCTTTTTAGAGTAACTTATGGTTGAGCCTATGAAGGGATCATCTATTCTGGATTGGGTGTTGAGCAATGAACCAAAATTGATTAGAGAACTTAAGGTAAAAGCACTCTTAAGGGCTAGAGATCATAATAGGATAGAATTCACACTGAAATTTGAGAAGGAGAAGCTAAAATCACATGTATCAGCATTACAGTGGAGCAAAGAGAATTACAGAGGCACGAGAGAGGAATTGGCCAGAATTGATTGGATTGAAGCAGGAATGATGGCAAAACAGCAGTGGCTGGAATTTCTGGAAGCAATTCAGAAAGCACAGGACATCCCAAACAGTATATTCCCAAGAGGAAGAAGTATTCTAAAGGAAAGGTGACACAACCATGGCCAACAAGAGAAGTCAAAGACAATATGAAAGTCAAAGAGAGGGCACATCATAGAGCAAAAATTAGTGGGAAGTTAGAGGATTGAAAAGCTATAGAGACCAATAGAAGGCAACTTCTATGGAATATGCAAGTAAGCTCACAAATAGTATCAAGCCAGATACCAAAGGTTTCTTCAGATACATAAATTGTAAAAGAGAGGTGAGAGTGAATATCAGAACATTGGAAATGAATGCTGGAGAGGTTTTAATGGGGGACAAGGAAATGGTGGACAAACTGAATAAGTGTTTTGCATCAGTCTTCACTGTGGAAGACACCTGCAGTATGGTGGGTGTTCTAAGTGTCAGGGGTCAAGAAATTACTACCAATACATAGAAAGGGTTCTTGAGACACTGAAAGGTCTGAACATAGTTAAGTCACCTGGCCCAGATTGTGTACAGCCCTGTGTTCAGAAAGGGGTGGTTGAAGAGATTATGGAGGCATTAGTAATGATCTTGCAAGAATGATTAGATTCTGGAATGGTTCCGGAATACTGGAAAACCACAAATGCCACACCACACTTCAAGAAGGGAAAGAGGTAGAATAAAGGTAACTATAGGTCAGTTTGACTGACCTCAGTGGTTGGAGAGATGTTGGAATCGATTCTTAAGGATGAGATCTCAGAGTACTTGGAGGCACATGATAAAATAGATTGCAGTCAGCATTGTTTCCTCAAGGGACAATCTTGCCTGACATATCTGTTGAAATTCTTTGGAAAAGTAACAAACAGGATAGACAAAGGAGAACCAGTTGCTGTTGTGTACTTGGATTTTGAGAAGGCCTTTATCAAGGTACCACACATGAGGCTGCCTTACAAGCTATGATGCCATGGTATTACAGGAAAGATTCCGGCTTAGAAAAGCAACAGCTAATTGACAGGAGGAAAATTGTGGCAATAAAGGGAGACTTTTCTGGTTGGCTGCCAGTGACTAATTGTGTTCCACAGGGATCTGTGTGGGGATCAGTTCTTTTTCCATTATATGTCAATGATTTGGATGATGGAATTGATGGTTTTGTTGCTAAGTTTGCAGACGATATAAAGATAAGTGGAGGGGCAGATTCTTTTGATGAAGTAGAGAGGCTACAAAAAGATTTAGATAGAGTAGGAGAATGGGCAAATAAATGCCAGATGGAATACAGTGTTGGGAAGTGTATGGTCATGCACATTAGTAGAAGAAATGAAAAGGTTAACTATTTTCTAAATGGAGGGAACATACAAAAATAACTGAGGTGCAAAGGGTGTCCTTGTGCAGGATTCTTTAAAAGTTAATTTGCAGGTTGAGTCTGTGGTGTGGACGGAAAGCATTCATTTCAAGAGGACTAGAAAATAAAAGTATGGATACCACGTTGAGGCTTTATAAAGCACTGGTGAGGCCTCACTTGGAGTATTGCGAGCAGTTTTGGGCCCCTTATCTTTGAAAGCATGTGCTGAAACTGGAGGAAGTTCAAAGAAGGTTCTTGAAAATTATTCCAGAATTGAATAGCTTGCCACATGAAAAGCACTTGATGGCTTTTGGCCTGTATTCACCAGAATTCAGAAGAATGATGGGTAACCTCATTGAACCCATTGAATGGTGAAAAGCCTTAATGGAGTGGATTTAAAAAGGATGGTTGCTATGTTGGATGTGTGATCGACCAGAGGACATGGCCCCAGAATGGAGGGATGTTCTTTTAGAATGAATACAATGAGGAGTTTCTTTAACCAGAGAATGGAAAATCTGTGGAATTCTTTGCCACAGGCAGCTGTTGAGGCCAAGTCTTTATGTATATTTAAGGCAGATGTTGATAGCTTCTTGGTTGGTCAGGGCATGAAGGGATATGGGGAGAAGGCAGGAGAATGGTTCTGAAAGGAAAATTTGATTCAGCCATGATGAAATGGCAGAGCAGATTTGATGGACCAAATAGCCTTATTCTGCTCCTATATCTTATTGTCTTATGGTGTTTGTTTAAATATTTTTGTGTTTTGATTATTTCTAAAACATTTAGTTTTAATAATATTAACAGTAGGTTTAATCTTTAACATGGTTTCCTAATGGTTTCCTTTATTTTCCTGAGTGTACAGGACTTTAGCAAACATCACAAAGCACTATGCACTGCATTATTTCTCAGGGCATGATCAGACTCACAAAGACAATACCTTCTTATGGAAAAACACTGCTCTGCACAGAACCTCACCAATTAAGTTTAAGATGGCTTATTTGATGAAGCTACCATTTGAAGATCCATTTGTGATAACTGTGGCTGCAGAAGACAAGTATGCATTAACAGCTAGCTGCTGCTGGGAACGTGGGTCACTATCTTTGCATTTTAAAACTTCACACAAGATTTTAGAGTGACATTTCATCTAAGATGTTCATTTCCGTCGTATACATCGGCTAATATCAACTGCATTCTTTGTGTTAAATGAGCTTGGTCTCATTCATATAGGTAATAAAGAAAGTGATGTAATTATTTTCTTGTATTTATGCTATGAATGCCTTGCACTAGGAACCCTGCCATTCCTAATGGCAGGTGAGTTCATTAGTTCTGGTATTGCCCAAGGCTATGGTATTAATTCTGCTCACACTTTTAAACCTCATTATTCTACATGACAAGTCAATTCATATCAGGACTCTCTTCAACAACATTCCTCGATATTCCCTTTTGGAGGTGATATCAATTCTTCCTATAATAATCCATTTCACTATTCCCTCTGGAAAGTAATATTGGCATGCCCTTTCATAATGCACTCACTACTCCAGATGGAAAGTGATATCAGTATTCTCTGTAGTAACAAATATGAATATTCCCCATGGGAAGTGACATGAATACTCTTGCAATAATGGATCTTTCTATTCCCAATGGGACATTATATCAATACTTCCTGAAATAAGTGATTTCCGTATTCCCTACAGCAAGTGGCATTGGCACTTTTAGCTTTAAGATATCTTTCCATTGTTTTTGAATTAGTTTGAAAGATTTATTCTGATTTCTTCAGTGCCTGTTCCCTTCTGAGCTCAGAGATTTGAATCATTTTGATTTAAAATTTTCATTCTGTAATGAAGATATTCCATGCAGCATTATAGTCACCTCCAACTGAGAATGATTTGCTTCATGGATGGTCTAATTTATTTCCATGCATCCTTCCAATAAGTCAGTCTACTGGTCTCTGGTACTCCCACTGAGTCCAATTAATTGCCTGTGATACTGGACTTGAATTCTCTTTCTCTGTGCTTATATGACCATTATCTGTGCCTTGGCACATTGCTGTGTTACACTGTGTATGTGACAACAAAGATATTTAAAAATTTTTACAAAAATCATCATTGGTCATTTCATGATTTTGTTAGTGTTTAATATTGAATTATTATTTTCATCTTGATTTTATTAATATTAGTTATATATTAGAAACACATTGCAATGGAATTCAGGGTAAGAGAACCATATCACCAGTCTGGTCATTCTCCTCTCACCTCAATCATTAACAAGGTGCTTTTACTGCCATTCACTTTACGTACTTTGCTTTTTTGCACTGTTATCTACAAAATCTGGAGACTGTTGAGTGAGAAAATGCCAGGGGATCAGCAATTTCTCAGACACTCAAACCACTTTGTAGTTAACCAACAGTCATTCAATGGTCAAAGTCACTTACATCACATTTCTTCCCCATTCTAATGTTTGGTCTGAACAACAACTGAATCTCTTGACCTTGTGTACATTCTTTAATGCATTGAGTTGCTGCAACATGATTGGCTGTTTAGATTTTTGTATTAATGAGCAGGAGTACAGGTGTGCTTAATAAAGTGGCCACTGAGTATATATTGGGAATCTATTTGCAATGGTTCTTTGAATGAAAACACATCCCATTTTAATTTAGTGTTTGTTCATTTAAATGTGGTTTCCACGTTTTTACTATAAGTAAACCCGGATGTTGCCATTTTTTCAGTTACCTTCTAACTGGAGGTAAAGAAGCCAGAAGACCCACATCATAAGGTTCAAGAACAGCTATTTCCCTTCTACCACTCAGATTTTCAACCAGCAGACAAAACTCTAATCAGTACAGATTAGCAGCACTATAATTACTTTGAGCAAAATAGGACACCTGGTTGAGTGGTGCTGCCACAACAATGACTCACTCAACAGGAAAACTAAAGCATTGATTGATAGCTTCAGGAAGGGGAAGGAAAGCAAATCTGCACCCATCTACATTGTGGGATCAGTAATGAAGAGAGTCAGCAGCTTTAAATTCCTGGGTATTAACATATCAGATGATCTGTCTTGGTCTCAGTATATAGAGGCAATCGTCAAGAAAAATCACTAGCATATTTACTTTCTTAGGAGGTTAAGAATGTTGGCTTGTCACCAAGCAATCTACCAGACCTCTGCAGATCTATGATTGAAAATGTCCTGACGTATCATGGTCTGATACAGAAGTTGCCAAGAGTGGTGGTCTTAGCCCAATACATACACTTCCAGGTGATCAGTGGTATCTACAGGAGATGCTGCCCCAGTAAAGCAACACCCATCATCATTCTGGCATCTTTCCCCTTCCTTCTCAGTCTTGATGAAGGGCCTTGGCCCAAAATACCGACTACCTGTTCATTTCCATAGATGCTGCCTGACCTGCTGAGTTCCTCCAGCATTTTGTGTATGTTGCTTTAGGATTCCAGCATCTGCAGTCTTTCTCCTGTTTATCCATCATCAAAGATCCCCACTATCCAGTCCATGTCATCTTATTGCAGCTACCATCTGGCAGGAGGTATAGATTGTAA
This sequence comes from Hemitrygon akajei, assembly GCF_048418815.1. Classification (NCBI taxonomy): domain Eukaryota; kingdom Metazoa; phylum Chordata; class Chondrichthyes; order Myliobatiformes; family Dasyatidae; genus Hemitrygon; species Hemitrygon akajei. The sequence goes on from NC_133128.1 coordinate 57,752,800, forward strand.
AATTCCACACCACTTGGTTCAAGAATAGCTACTTCCCTTTAACCATTCAGTTCTTCAACCAACCTGTAAATATAGTTTAGAAACACTATGACTACCCTGATCACTTTATCCTAATATGTACTTTGTTTTTTTTTCTCTCTAATTGCCTTTTTTCTTGTAAACATTGTGCATAATTTATGCTTAATTTATGTATTTCTTGTGACTGCTGCTTATATGATGCCATGTGCCTATGATGATGCAGGAAAGTTTTTCATTGCACCTGGGCATTCATGTACCTGTGCAAATTACAATATACCTGACTTCTGTATGAAATATTTGAGCAGCACCTCCTGCTGTAATAGCTAAAAATTACACGTATGTGTCATCTGTCATGACAGAGACAGTTGGAGTACTTTATTGAGTCCAAAGTCTGTAACACACTATGTGTTTGGTGCTTATGTACAAAATTAAGGGAGAGCAGTTTAGGGGAGACATCAGGGGTATTTTTTTTTTACACAGAGGGTTGTGAGTGCCTGGAATGACTTGCCAGGGATGGTGGTGGAGGCTAAAACATTAGGGGTATTTAAGAGCCTCTTGGACAGGCACATGGATGAAAGAAAAATGGAGGGTTATGGGGTAGTGTGGGTTTAGTACTTTTTTAAAGGATTATATGGGTCAGCACAACATGGAGGGCTGAAGGGCCTGTACTGTGCTGTAGTGTTCTATAGTTCTATGGTTTTATCATTTGTAAAATCAGCACTAACTTCTCCCTGATAACAAGGAATTTATTATGGAAATCTCCCAACTGCAAATCAGGGAAGAAAACAACACAACATTCAATTACTGTTTACGAGCACCTTTCAATAACAATTGGGACACTTACATACCAAAATAACATCTCTGACCTTTGCATTCGGTATGAAAGCTTTACCATTGTACAATAATAGCATGGTGGATTTTGAAATGAAATATTTCCATATTATGACGTACTGTGTAAGAAATCCATTTCAGTACATTGTGTCTATCTGGAAACCAGAGCAGTATCATTTCCAACTAAACCAAAATAACATGAATTTTCCACATGTATCTTAATGATATAATCCATTGCATTCTGTTTTTAGAATTAGAGAATGTTCTATGCTAGTATAGTGCTGAAACTCAGACTTCAAACGTCTAATCCTTAAGGCTCTTAGCAAGGTTAGTTAGTAAATACAGGTTATGAATAACTGATTTGTGCATAGCCCATACATATCTACTGCACATTATAGAAGTCTGTTAAAGTATTAGATGCCATACCAAACCTTCGTAAACTTCTAAGAAAGTAGAGGTGCTACCATACTTACTTATTAATGCCATTTAGGTGCTGGGCCCAGGACAGATCCCCTGAAATGATAACAGTGGGGAATGTAAAGTTGCTGACTCTCTCCACTTCTGATCCCCCAATGAGGATTGGCTTACAGACCTCCGGTTTTCTCTTCCTGTAACAACTCCTTGGTCTTACCAACATTGAGTGAGTGGTTGTTGGTGTGGCACCACTCAACCAAATTTTCAATTTCTCTCCTAAATGCCGATTCATCACCACCTTTCATTTGGCCAATGACAGTGGTGTCAGCAAAGATAAATATGGCATTGGAGCTGGGCTTAGCCTCACAGTCTGACGTATAAAGTGAGTAGAGCCGGGAGTTAAGCACATGACCTTGTGGTGCACCTGTGCTGATGGAGATTGTGGAGGAGATATTGTTACCACTCTGAACAGACTGGAGTCTGTATAAGAGGAAATAGAGAATCCAGGTAAATTATGCCTAAAGTTGCAAGGTTAGCAACTTAGCATTATTAAATTCAAATAATAACTTAAACATTGCTTGGTGCTTGGATGCAGTTTGTTACTTCATTTGTAGAAATTGGTTAGATTTCAAGGACAAGATCAATAACAGCAGCGAAGGCGCCTATGATCTATAGGCTCTGGATTGTCTTTTTGTACTGCAATTCATCATTCCTATTCCCTCTTTTTTCCCCAAAACCCTTACAAACTATTGTCTGTCAACAGTTATCTCATGCCTTTTTAAAAGCCCAATTTGATCATGTTTCCACCATCTTTATTTGCACCAATTTCCAGATCATAATTTTGCAATGTTAAAAAAAATCTTTTTCCCAAAACCCTGTTAAAAACAGGGTCCAAATCTTCACATCTGTTTTCCTTCTTTCCTGAACGTCCTGCTAATAGTAACAGCTTCTCTATATTTACCTTATCCAAACTAATTGTGATTTTGTACACCTCCACCAAATCTCCTTTTAACCTTCTTTGATCTAAAAACAACAAATCCCATCTACAATCTAACCCTGCAACTTAAGTAAGTGCCACATTGTCATGTGAAGGAGCAAGGAAAATCAGGCAGGTATGATAGCTTATTCATAACAAAACCAGCAAGATACATTTAGCCATTTTCTTATCCCCGCTTCCACCCTTGTCATTTTCTGTGCCAAATCGGTAGGGGTACTAAGTTAAACCATTTTTGTAAAACTAACTTTAAAAAGACCATGAGACATAGGAGCAGAATTAGGCTGCTTGGCCCATTGAATCTGCTCAGCCATCCCAACATAGCTGATTTATTATCCCTTTCAACCCCATTTTCCTGCCTTCTTGCTGTAACCTTTGATGCCCTTACTCATCAAGAACTTATCAACATCTGCTTTAAATCACCTAATGACTTGCTACCACTGCCGTCTGTGGCAATGAATTTCACAGATTCACCACCCAACTTGAATGAAAGCTGTGCAGTTGGATTCATATTAAAGTTAAATATTTTGAAGAACATCATTTGGAGGAAAGAGTTATTAAGTATGAAGTTGTATTAAACCTCAATAAGACTTGCTCGTACATTTAATTATTGGAACTACCAATGACACAAAGATTAATGGACACATTCTTACCATATTGTAGTGGGCAACTGCTCATAGATTTATTCTGGAATGAGTGAAAAGGATTTCTTTTTAATTTTATAAACTCTAAATAACATCTTTGACTCCAGAAAACAAATATCCATGTGATTATTCTCATATATAGTGACCGTTTTTCAATACGTCGACTGCAGAGGAGATAATGATGTAATATTGTTACAAAACACAATACTAATCAAAATATTAATAAAATTAATGATTAACAACTGCAGATTTGTTTGAATTCATCTACATGTTCATCAAGCAGGAAAATTTCAACCATTAAAATTTGTTGTTTAAAGTGCAAGCTTTTGGCAATGACTTCCAAGTCCATGACCAATTACTTTTATTGTTTTCATTATCAATAAAATGGTATGAAATGGAGCTACATTAGCAATTAACTCTTCTCCACTTCAGTCATTAGAAAGTTGATTTTAGTAGGCATCCATGAATATTGAATCTATGGGACTGAAACTGCCCTGAAAATCATAATCAGTCACTCATTGATTGCATTGTATTTCAAGCACTATTATTCATTCCAGGGAATCTGTATTTTATGCATTCATACAACTCAATCCACATATTTGAGAATTAAGAAGAAATTACATCAAGAAAATTTTTCATTTTAAACTACAAAAAGCATTATTAACATATTTTCATTTCACTCAATCTATTTCCACAAAATTTAAATAACAACCTCACCGAAAAAATAGCAAATTTAGGCAGCATTAACTTGTGGAAAATATGAATGTAATTGAGCCCTATAAACCTGAAGCAGAGTTCCAAATGGAACTGAACACATTCATATGAACAAATAAAATAACAAATTCATAGTTTTTGGATTAAAAAGCATATCATGCTAATATTGTCAGAAGTAAAATGATGCAATATTATTGTTTTGGGTGAAAATATTTGCCACTGCATTTCAGTTTAAAAAAAATCAAGTCACAATTTAAAAAAAACATCTTATATCATTTTAGCATTTTACTACATTTTGATAATATATACTAATTTGACAATTGTAAAGAGAGCAAATGGATTACTTTATACTGGTGTTGTCACAGAACTCCTAATGTTAAAACAAGATGCATCAGAGTAAGGAGCATTCTTTAGTCATTCACAAATCTAGTGGTCAGTCAGACTTGCCACCTTGCTAGTTGTAGGCAACACTTTTGAGTGGACTGTCTTTAAATTCTAAAATTTACAGAGTGTAAAAATTTAACTGTATTTGGTATTTCAGTCTTCCTATGGGCAACCTAATGTAGGCATTGATAATTAGGCTATGCCATTGATTTAAAACTATTCTGCTTTTTATTTTCATCTTAGTTTATCATCATTTAAGCATGGTTTACCCATTATTAGAATGCCATTTACTATAGAATAATATTCACTGAATTTACACTTTAAGCAAGGAGACTTGCCATATCTTTCTCCTGGTTAATATTCTAAACACAAGCAATCTTTGAATACGAGCACCACCAGGTATTTACCACACGGATATTGCAGACAAATTCAACTCTTTTTCAATCAGCGCTTACACATTTCAAACAGGCTCATTGGTAAATAATCAGAGATTTTGTGTGATGTCTGTTTATCCTTTCTATAACACTTGAATGTCAAAGTCAAACATATTGTGTTTACCACAGACTTCAGTGAGATGCCTGGCTATCTCAACAGTGACATGGATTAAATGAGAAACCAGCCCGTTTTGTCAGATTCCTCAGTTATGTGGATAAGCTCACTGAACCTTTGGACCATTGAATCCTGTGACAATATTTGCAATATTTGATGATACTAATTGACCAGGTCCATTACTATTAAAATTTATTTTGATTATGCAGCTTTCCATGGCATTCATGCTTATTATTTTCATTATGTTTTTTTATTTTAATTTTTAAAATGCATTACCTTTATCTCTTAAAACTAATTGCAATTTATACTTCAATTAAGTGACCTGCTTGCCACTTCCTGCATATAATGGAGGCAGAGATTTAACCATTATGTTGTTCATATTTTTCTTGAGGTCATTAATAAATGTTATGAATGTCAAGATCTTAGAATCATACCCTTTGGGACATCACTGAACAAAGTTCCCCAATTAGTATACTTGTGATTGACAACTTCCTAGAGCTCCAGCACATATAGCCAATTAATAACCTTATTTATGTTTAAGACTGGGTCCCATGAGATTTCATTTTAGCCACTAGTCTCCTAAGAATGACCTTATCAAATTGTTAATGAAACTCAAGGAATATAACATCCAATACTTTACCCTCATCTACCAAAGTTAGAACCACAGATATTTGCAATACAATTGTTAAGCATAATCTTCTTTTAATAAATCCAAGTTGGAGTGAGTTCATAGTCATTAGTCACATTAAGTGAAACATCTGGGTTATAACATCAACTATTCAATAAGATTGATGCTATCCCCTTCTCTGCATGGTAGTCTGGTTCAGTCAAGGCAGTCAAAGTCTAGCAATAATAAAAATAGATGTACATATTTAGCAGGATGAAATATGAGTTTTCTTCTACCTATTTTCACCCAATCTCCTAGTCAATAAATTCCAGGTGCTTACCCTTCTCTGGTGAAGAAGGACCCCTTGTGTGCCCTCTAAATCTCTTCCCTCTTACACTTTCGTAAATCCTCATACTCTAGTTTAATTTCCCTTTGATAAAGGGAAAGGCTTCCTGCAGTCTATCCTATACAATAAGGTATGTATGTTCAGTTGGTCCTTCCAATGAAATAGATTGCTGTTGTCCAGACTTAACAAATAGTTACTCTCTTTCATTTGTTCACCATTCTATCTTTTCAATTATGCATTCAGAGTCAGAAACAGGAAGCTTTTCCTCTTGTACACAGGGTGCTCTCTTCCATGATCACACCCTTTTCTCAATAGATGTAAATACACTAAACAAAAATAGGAATCACTAGGAATTAGTATGCCAAATCTTAATCCCATTTTTGATTGAGAGCAGCACTATAAGTTGTCTCACAAAAGTTGGTACTTCTGGAATCCACAATTTACTCATGCAAAAAAAAAGTTCGCTCTAACATAGTACATTGTGCAGATACTGGAAATATAGAGCAACACATGCAAACTGCTGGAAGAATTCAGCAAATCAGATAGTATTTATTGAAGGGAATAATCAGTTGACATTCTCTCTCTCTTGTCTCTGTCCTAAGTCAGACACAAAGTGTTGAAAGAGTGCAGCACTACACTGCGTTTCAGGCTGCCTGACTAACTTTTTGTCTGTGTTGGAATTCTGTAGCCGAGACTATTTATCATCTGGCCAGAATCAAAACCTATATATTTACTGAGTAAAAACATAGAGTTAACACACCTGGGTGTTTGAGGTAAAGCTAAGAAAGTACAAGAGAAAACAATGAAAAAGAAGAAATGCTGATCAAATTTGATGGAGCATATTGGGAGGGAGGAGAGAAGGGGAGAAAGCTGATGTGAAGAATAAACATTGTTCCAGACTGAATGTCTTGTATTTGTGCTGTTTGTTTCAGGAAATGTACATTGAACCCAATCAAAAATAACAATAGAATTGGGAAAAAATACCAAAATTAAGTTGTCTCATAAACCCTTCAGTATGGTCATATCACAAGCTTGTTCAGCAGATAGAAGTGAAATGCAGCCATGTTTCCGGGAATGGTAGGACAGAGTTTCTGCTACAAAGGCACATCCTAATTTAGAGCTTTCTTCGACATTAATCCCATCTTCCACCACTTGCTTCATTCCTATGCCTAAATGATTCAAATGTTCATTTTTGTGTCTGAAATGCTCTCAGTTTCACCCACTCTCCTAGTCAATGAATTCCAGGTGCTTACCATTCTCTGGGTGAAGAAGGACCCCTCATGTGCCCTCTAAATCTCACCTGCCTACAGTTCCCTTAAATCCTCATACTCTCATTTCCCCTGGATAAAGGCAAAAGCTTCCTGCAGTCTACCCCATAAAGTATGTGTGTTCAATTGGTTATTCCAATGAAATAGATTACTGTTGTCTAGACTTAGATATATGAGACTTGAAGATCTCAGACAAAGTGGGTGTAGTTTATTCAAATATACTTCACAAACTCCAACACTTCATGAACATTGTCGCGGTCCAAGGGAACAGTCTGTCACATGACGCAATCCTTAAGGTGGGAACAGCCTTATTATTCACAAACAGTACCATCATACAACTGCAGAATAATAAACCAGGAACATAACATTTGGTAACTTTGTTGGTTTTCTAAAGTGTATTTAGTCAGTCGATGGTGCAGGTTATTGAACAAGTAAACTTTGGGCTAAGAATTTTGCAAATTATAGCCCATGCCAGAGTTTTGACTGATTGATGTCTGATTTCTTTCTAGACTCTAGCTTCAATATGGTGTCTTTGTCCTTGAAGTACACCTCTTTGGACAGTAACATTACAGTGTTGGAACATATTTATGAGAAGGGCACTCATGGCTCCTACTGACTTCAAAGCTTGTGCAATTCAGCCTTACAGATATTGGCCCAAAATAACCTTTCAGCTTTCTACTAGCGTACCACTAAATTATATAAACTCACTCTGCTGGGAAACCATCATGTGCTGCAGTGTTGCAGCAGTTGCAGAGAAGTAACTTTATTAGTATTAATTACGTTTTACATTAATTTGTGTCTATTGATTGCTTTTGAATGTATTTATTTTTAGTTTTTAACAGGTTGTATTTTTAAAATACAGATATATACAACAGTTCAACCATTTTTAAACATATCTGATAATAGTGGGAGGGTTTGCAGAGGAGTAAGTAAAGTGGACTCCAGCCTATACAGAATTGATCTTGGGGAATTTGGTGGGTTCACATTTTGGGTATGCTGAATTATTTGGACATTTGAAGGACTACTTTAAAGTATATTCTGTGTTTCCAGTGAGAATTCCATGAATTAACTTTGAATATATTGTTCTGTGTTTGACTTTCTACAAATATAACAAACAGGCATTTTCAGAAATAGATCTTGTCTTCTGCAGGCCAACCTTATGCTCTTTACTAAAAATCAAAATACCACAGACGCTAGAAATATGAGATAAAAAATAGAAAATACTGGAGACACTCAATAGATTAGGCAGTAACTACAGAAGGAATAACCGAGTCCAAGCCTTTTTATCAGAACTGGGAAAGAGGTAAAAGAAAGGTAACTTTCCATAGTTGAGAAGAAGGGAAAGTGATGGGTGGAACAAAGGGAATATTTCTGAATGGCTAAATTCAAATGGAATTGAAATGAGTGTATACTTCTTTGTAGGTACTACGTGTTGGAAATAGCAGGGCTATCGACTATAGGCTATGCCTAGTAGGCCAAGGTATACAAATGGAATGGGGGAAACTAAGGCAATGTAACAGAAAGGTGACTGAGAGAAAATAAAATAAATTAGTTTGAGTTGTAGAGTTTGATACGAGTCCTCAAGGCAGGAAAAGTGCGGTATCGTCCCTTAAACTTGCTTCAAATCTCAATGTAACTGTACAGGAGGCCATGTACAATTATATCAGAGTGCAATGGGGAATTAAAGTGAAAGGCAAACAAAAGTTTTGCCACACTCCTGGAAAGTGAACTTAGGTACTCAACCGGTGCTTTTTTCAATCTGTATTTAGCTTCTCCATTGTAAAGCAGACCACATTGTGAAGATCAATTGCAGGAGAATGCTAAATACATATTGACTGCTGTTTATTATCTTCATACACATAATTTTAATGCATGGTTGTTGCTGCAAGTATGCTTTAATGTTAAACTTTGCATTAATATTTACAGGATCAATATGCTGTAAATAGAAGAGAACTGTTTTAGGATCAAGATGGAATAATGCATTTGAGCCAATGGGAATACATGGTTCATCCAACCACGATTAATGAAATCATGTCATTCTCTATCCTCTTATTCAGTGACCTGTTGTCTGTGGGATAAAACTATTCAACTGTTCCCTGTGATGAATTGTTCTTGTGGTACATGTAAGATGCAGTTTGCTTTTGCTGATGCTGACAATGCTGCACTTTAGAGTTTCTGGAAAGGAACCATATGACCTTAATAGCCAGTGCTAATGCCATTATTGTAGTAGGAAGTCAGTTTTCCAACGGAGATACAAAAATATTACTGCAGATCCTTCCCCAAATAGAGTTCACATCATGGTGGGATAAACTCACAAACTGGTTGATTCAAGACTTAAACAGGCTGCATGCAGTCTTCAGGTAAATTTAGTCAACAAAAAGCTTAATCACAATTTGTCTTGGCTAAAAAAAACTTACTTTTCACATGATATTTATGCAGTTGAATGTATAGTTTTAGCTCAACTGAAGGGGAATACTTCTTTCTTGTGATTTCCTCTTCATTTAAATCGATCCTTTCATCCACGGATTCATCACCTGAAGCTCCAGATACTGAATTTTGGGTAATGCCCTCCCTACCACTGAGCACTTCGACATGAAACATTACTGTAGAAAAACGGCATCCATCATCAAATATCCTCACCACCCAGGCCATGCTCTCTTCTCACTGTTGCCATCATGTAGAAGATGCAGGCGCCTCAGGACTTGCACCACCAGGTTCAAAAACATTTCCTTCCCCTTAACAATCAGGTTCTTGAACAAAAGGGGATAGCTGCACTCGTTCTATTTCTGGTGCTCCCACAACCGATTGCCTCACTTTAAGAACTCTTTAGTTTGTTATTTCATGCTCTCTTTTTTTTTGCTATTTGGTTGTATTTGCAATAGCACAGATTGTTGTTAATTGATCCTGTTTACATTTAATGTTCTATAGGTTTGCCTTCAGGAAAGAGAATCTGAGTTGAATGTGGTGACATTTATGTTCTCTAATAATATATTTTACTTTGAACTCTCTAAAAATTTCTAACAAAAACAGAAATGCAGTAAAACTCAGCTGTCAAGCAACAACTGTAAAAAGAGAATCAGTCAAAAACTTTCAGGTCTGTGCCCACCTTGTCAGAACTTTGTTTCAAATTTCTAGCACTGCAGTTTTGCTTTTGATTTTATCTTAATGTTAAGATTTATTAGCAATCTGTAAATAACAAATCTTCTGAGTAGCATAAAACTCTGTTTTAAATTCCAGTTAGCATTTTGTTTTTGAAAACTGACATCTTCTTTTGAAGAAACAACAATAAAAAAACAAGTTATAAATTAAATGAATAGTATGTCTATTGAAAGAAAAACAATGATGTTCTGCAATTTGAAACAAAATTACTGCTGCCTAACAGAATTTATAGTCTTTGGTTGAGCAAATGCTTCAACATGCATTTTGTATTGTATTATGTATTGTTCCATTACATTATGTCATTATACCGAACGTATTCATCATTACTGTTCAGTGTACTTGAACCCTGGTCTTAATGTGATAAACAAGTTGTCCAATACATCTCTCCAAGGACAAAAGAAATTTAATGGTTACAATGCATAATTTATGGTTAAATTCCCATTATGTCATAATTTATAATAATAAGATGGATATGAATAAATCAGCTTCAGTCATGGTTAGACTAATGGAGCAATCTTTGTACCCATGAAGCCTCGCCACACTACTTTTCTATGCTTGTCACCTTGGGTTAGCAATAACATTTGTCAAAATTGTTCTGCCTTTTTTTTAAAGCGTATGCAATTGAGAACATCAGGGACTGGCTGGTGCTGTTAAATTACTAACTACATACATTTGTTTTCAGATATAATGTACTAACTCTAAGCAACAAATACACTTTTTGCCACAATCCCAGACATAGACTTGCTATATGAGATATTATAATCACATCAATTTTACTCTGTTTGGATATATGGACTGTGTGTTACAGTGATTATGCCATGTTTCCTCTTGTTTTATTTTAGTGTTAGAATCAAAGGTATTTCAGATTTCATCCACTTAATTTACTCTAAGCCAATGGCAGCTATAGTGTCAGTAATATTAAAACAAAAAGAAAGTACTTTCCAGTGAAATTGTTAAATCCAAAGGCCATCTTCCTGTGTTTTCATTCATAAATATCCAGATAGACAGATAAACTTGTCAAGCAAGATTTAAATAGCAGGAGTTCAAAACACATACATGAAGATATTAATAATTGTGCTAATATTTCCTTGTACATTGAGATATGCAATGTACAGGGAAATACTTCACTTTGAACATAGTTAAAGAAATCTGTTCATTATGGCAATTAATATGATATTGAACCTCACAGCCAAAGCCACTGTGTTTACATTTCCAATGAATTTTTATATCAGTGAAAGTCAAAATATAGCAAATGCTCTCAGCCTTTTCTATTAAAAAGGCAAAAAGGATAAACTTCTTGATGAACTTGGGAATTTGGCTCCCCTTGTAAAATTGGAATTAATAAGCATGTGTTCAACATCAGAATTGGAATAAGAATCAAAATCAGGATCAGGTTTCATTATCACCGGCATATGTTGTGAAATTTGTTAACTTTACGGCAGCAGTACAATGAAATAGATGATAAATAGAAATAGAGAACAAAAAAACTGAGTTACATTAAGTGTGCTTGTGTGTGTGTGTGTGTGTGTGTGTGTGTGTGTGTGTGTGTGTGTGTGTATATATATTTATATACATATATATCAAATAGTTAAGTTAAAATAAGCAGTGCAAAAAAATTAAAAAGATTGTGAGGTTGTGTTCATGGGAACAATGCTCATTCAGAAATCGGATGGCAGAGGGGACGAAACTGTTCCTGAATCACTGAGTGTGTGCCTTTAAGCTTCTGTACCTCCTTCCAGACAGTAACAATATGAAGAGTACGTGTCCTGGTTGGTGGGTACCCTTAGAGATGGATGCTGCCTTCCTAAGGCACTACTGCTTGAAGATGTCTTCGATACTACAGAGTCTGGTACTCATCATGGAGCTGACTAATTTTAAACTTTCTGCAACTTACTTTGACCTTCTGCTGTAGCATCCCACCCCATACCAACCAGACAGTGATCAGCCAGTCAGTTATGCCTGATTCAGATTTGAGATTTAAATCCCACTTAGAGAATTCCTACACTAAAGGAAGTTACTTCCATTTCTGTCACATAAAGATGCTGAAAAACTAATTCATGCCTTTATATCAAATAGACTGGATTACAGTAATGCAATTCTACTGGCCATCCAAAGAAACCTATCGACAAACTTCAACTCATTCAGAAAGCTGCCACTAGACGTTACCTAAAACCAGGATGAGAGAGCATATCACTCACACCGCAGCTACTCTGCATTGGCTTCCTGGATCTTTTAGAATTGATTTCAAAGCTGAGTACATCACAGAGTCGGTTTTGTTTTATAATCCACTCAAGCTGTCAGGTCTTCTTCCACTGGTCACTTAAATTTAGCTATCTCCCTCAAAAGATAAGAGGCAGGTCAGCTTTTTTTGAACTAAGGTCCCAAACTGTGAAACTCAATACCAAAACCTGTAAAGTTATTTGACACTTTTAAATACCACTCCAAAACCCCTTTATTTAATCTTTTAACTAACATCTTTTTGTCTTTTATTTTCATGCTTGAACTTTATTCTATTGTAAAGCACTTTGAAAAATATTGTTTTAATGAAAAGTGCTCTGTAAGTACAAATGTTTGTAAGTTATTATTACTAATAATACTTCAGTCTTTTTTCTCCTGAAATCACTGGGGTAGCAAAGAGGTGATAAAAGCAGCCATGCCCCATGAAATTATTATTTTAAATGATTCCTTTTGAGTTTTACAACTCATGAAATATGATTTCTAATTCAATTTGTCACCTTTAGCATTTTGTTGCTGAGTGTGCATGGTAGATGTTATAATCAGTAAAACTGCTTATCAAAATCTAATGAAATATGAATTATATTGAAAGATATTAAGCTAAATATTCTCAACTGACTGGACTGTCAATTAAGAAATTTGAAAATATAGGGGGCAATTGGCAACTTGTCAAGTAAAATGTCTACTTAGTTTTATTTTTTTCTGCTCTGAATCTCTACACCTAGATCTGAGATTCAATACGCATTAGCATTCTGGTGCTTTCGAGCTTGAATAAATGTGTGAGACTGACCTTGTTTTAAAGATTGTCCAGAGTAATAGAATGGAAAAAAAACTAGGACTGTCCTGCAAGTAACAGGACATTGAGAGGGTATCTGACTTAGGAAGATAGAATGACAAAGGTGCTAGAAAGAATAGATATTGACTATTGTCATTGGAAAATTAGAGACCATAAGACCTAAGACACAGGAGCAGAATTAGGCCACCTGGCCCATTGAGTGTGCTCTGCCATTCAATCATGGCTGATCTTATTTTTTCACTCCTCTTCAACCCCAGTTCCCAGACTTCTCCCTGTATCCTTTGATGCCATGTCCAATCAAGAACCTATCAATCTCTGCCTTAAATATACCCAACGACCTGGCCTCCACAGCTGCATGTGGCAACAAGTTCCACAAATTCACCACCCTTTGGCTAAAGAAATTTCTCCGCATCTCTGTTTTGAAAGGGTGCCCCTCTATCCTGAGGCCATGCCCTCTTGTCCTAGACTCTCCACCATGGGAAACATCATTTCCACATCTATTTTATCTAGGCCTTTCAACATTCAAAAGGTTTCGATGAAATCCCCCTTCATTCTTCTGAGTTCCAGCGAGTACAGACCCAGAGCAATTAAACACTCCTCCTATGATAACCCTTTCATTCTTGGAATCATCCTTGTGAACCTCCTCTCAACTCTGTCCAATTCCAGTACATCTTTTCTTTGATGAGGAGCCTAAAACTGTTCATAATACTCAATGTGAGGCCTCACCAGTACCTTATAAATCCTCAGCATCACATCCTTGCTCTTGTATTCTAAACCTCTTGAAATGAATGCTAACATGGCATTTCCCTTCCTCACTACCAACTCAACCTGCAAGTTAACTTTCAGGGTGTTCTGCACAAGGACTCCCAAGTCCCTTTGCATCTCAGATTTTTGGATTTTTTCCCCATTTATAAAATAGTCTGCACATTTATTTCTACTACCAAAGTGCATGACCATGCATTTTTCAACATTGTATTTCATCTTCCACTTTCTTGCCCATTCTCCTAATCTGCCTAAGTCCTTCTGCATCCTACCTGTTTCCTCAACACTTCCTGCCCCTCCACCAATCTTCGTATCATCCGCAAACATGGCAACAAAGCCATCTATTCCATCATCTAAATTATTTATATACAGCTTAAAAAGAAGTGGTCCCAACACCGACACCTGCAGTACATCACTAGTCACTTCCAGCCAACCAGAAAAGGATCTTTTTCTTCCTACTTTCTTCCTCCTACCAATCAGCCAATGCTTGAACCATATTAGTAACTTTCCTGTAATATCATGGGCTCTTAACTTGGTAAGCAGCCTCACGTGTGACACCTTGTCAAAGCCTTCTGGAAGTCCAAGTATACAACATCCACCGTGTCCCCCTTATCTATCCTACTTGTAATTTCCTCAAAGCGTTCCAACAGGTTCGTCAGGCAGGATTTTCCCCGAATGAAACTATGCTGACTTTGTACTATCTTGTCCTGTGTCACCAAGTACTCCATCACCTCATCCTTAAAAATTGACTTTAACATCTTCCCAACACTGACATCAGGTTAACTGTTTTATAATTTCCTTTCTGCTGCTTTCCTCCTTTCTTAAAGAGTGGAGTGACATTTGCTATTTTCCAGTCCTCTGGCACCATGCCAGAGTCTTATGATTTTTGAATGATAATTTCTAATGCCACCACAATCTCTAACACTACCTTTTTCAGAACCCTAGGGTGCAGTTTATCTGGTCCAGGTAACTTATGTACATTTAGGTCTTTCAGATTTTTGAGCTCCTTCTCTCTTGTAATGGCAGCTGCACCCACTTCTCTTCCTTCACACACTACAACATCAGGCATACTGCTGATATCTTCCACAGTGAAGACTGATGCAAAATACTCATTTAGTTCATCTGCCATCTCCTTGTCCCCCATTATTATTTCTCCTGCCTCATTTTCTAGTGGTCCTATATCCATTCTCATTTCTCTTTTATTTTTAACATACTTGAAAAAACTTTTACTAACCACCTTGATATGATTTAGTAGCTTGCTTTCATATTTTATCTTTTCCCTTCTAATGATTTTTTTAGTTGCTCCCTTAGGTTTTTGAAAACTTCCCATTCCTCTGTCTTCCCACTAATTTTTGCCTCGTTGTATACCCTTTCTTTTGCTTTTACGATAGCTTTGACTTCTCTTGTCAACCATGGTTCCACTCTTTTACCATTTGAGTACTTCTTCATTTTTGGAATACATATGTTCTGCACCTTCCTCATTTTTCTCAGAAATCCACGCCATTGCTGCTTTGCTGACATCCCTGCCAGCGGCTCCTTCCAATTTACTTTGGCCATCTCCTCTCTCACACCACTGTAATTTCCCTTACTCCACTGAAATAATGCTACATCAGACTTTACTTTTTCCCTGTCGAGTTTCAAGATGAACTCAATCATACTGGTTCCTAAAGGTTTTTTTGCCTTAAGCTCCTTAATCATCTCTGGTTCATTACATAACACCCAATCCAGTGTAGCTGATCCCCTAGTAGGCTCAATGACAAACTGCTGTAAAAAGCCATCTCTTAGGCATTCAACAAACTCACTCTACTGAGATTGATTATTAAGCTGATTCTCCCAATCATGTTTAAATCTCCCATGACTACCAAAACATTGCCCTTTAGACACGCCTTTTCTATTCCCTGTTGAAATCTGTGGTCCACCTCCCAGCCACTGTTGGGAGGCCTGCATATAACTGCCATCAACATCCTTTTACCCTTGTAGTTTCTTAACTCAACCCACAAGGATTCAAAGTCGTCTGATCCTATGTCACATCTTTCTACTGATTTGATGCCATTTTTTACCAGTAGAGCCGCACCAGCCCCTCTGCCTACCTTCCTATCCCTCCGATATAATGTGTACCCTTGGACATTCAGCTTCCAACCACAACCATCCTTCAGCCATGATTCAGTGATGGCCGCAACATCATACCTGGTCATCTCCAATATTGCAACAAGATCATCCACCTTATATCTCATACTCCTTGCATTTAGATACAACACTTTGAGTACCATATTTGCTATCTTTTCTGATTCTGCAACCTTAATGATTTGATACTCAGACTGTTGGCTGCAACTAATCCCATCACGTGCCTGCCCTTCCTGACAATCTGACAGCACGCTATCTTTACCTTTTTAACATCTGTCCTTTCCTGAGTCCCTTTGCTCTGGTTCCCACTCCCCTGCCAAGTTAGTTTATATCTTCCCCAGCAGCTCTAACAAACCTGTCCATGAGAATATTGGTCCCCCTTCGGTTCAGGTGCAACCTGTCACCTTTGAATAAGTCATACCTCCATCAGAAGAGATCTCGATTATTCAAGAACCTGAAGCCCTATCCCCTGCATCAGCTTCTCAGCCAAGCATTTATCTGCCAGATCATCCTGTTTCTACCCTCACAGGCACAAGGTACAGGCAACAATCCAGAAATTACTACCCGGGAGGTCCCATTCCACATTGATCTGACTGTCCTAACTCTCCTACCATGTAAACTATAAGGACAGCTCATAACCTTCTGCTTGCATAGCTTACAGCCCAATGGTATGAGCACTAAATTATATTAGTTAATGTATCTCTATGTTCCTTTAATACTCCTACCAGTTCACTAAGAGTCTCTCTACCTTTTCAACCACCCCCATTACCTAGAGTTATCACCTCCCCCATCTAGTTTCATTTACCCATTACCCACATACCTACCTATCTGGTTTTCTTCTCCCTTATTTAACTTTATTATTCCCTCCCTCATCCTGTACTATCTGCCCATTATCCCTCCTCCTTTATTGGATTCCATTTATTATCTTCTACGTATCTCTTCCCTACCTTCCCTTCCCCCACCTGGCCCCAACCATCTAGAAATTTATTTTCTTATGTTTCCACCTGTTATATACCAGTCTTTATCCCAAAATAACCCTTTCTACCTTCCCTACCATGCACCACCTGCTCAGCATTCCCCCCTTGGACCCAGTGTGTAAGGCATACTTGTTTGATTTTTAAATGTTGGTCTCATTTACAAAGGTCTCCAGAGATGCCACACCCATGGAGTCCTTTCAGCTGTTTATTTTTTTTTACTTCAGACAAGCTCCTGGTTTACTAATATACCAGCGTGTATGGTGTGTTAGTTTTCCAATTCAATGCAGAAATCCAATGCTTCCCACCCCTGGCAAAAAGATGAATTCACTTCAGGCTATTCATTTGCTGATGGCTATTCATCCATCTTTCAAAACCAGTGAGCTGATTGAAATAATCACTTGTATGATTTACCCGGCCAAATCTTTATTAAATCTATTCATTTTCATTTTGTAATAATATTAAGCTGATATTTCTAACAAAAGAAAAACAGATTAATAGTAAGCTCCAAATGAAATAGTAATATTATTCTGTGCCAACACATCCTTCTGATGGATCTAATACCAGCAGTGCATCTGCCAAAACTGCATTTGACTCATTAAACTTCCATTCTTCCCTTACAATAATAAATTTTAAGATTTCTGATATAAGCTGATAGAAAATAGAATTCTAGCTCTGATATGTTTAATATTATAAATTAATTTAGGATCACAAACCACTGAATGAAGAATCTATATTTAGTTAAGCCTTTGCTCCACATACTTCATCATTCCAGTTTTTATTTTGATTGGGCATTTTATTTTATAAGTATCATTCTTTTTTTTACATTATCTTATTACAGCCAACACTGTGCAGAA
The DNA here is from genome assembly GCF_048418815.1 of Hemitrygon akajei. Classification (NCBI taxonomy): domain Eukaryota; kingdom Metazoa; phylum Chordata; class Chondrichthyes; order Myliobatiformes; family Dasyatidae; genus Hemitrygon; species Hemitrygon akajei. The sequence continues at coordinate 57,770,476 of NC_133128.1, forward strand.
ATGACAGCATGATTTATTTGACACTTCTCCCACTGCCTTCTATATTTTTCCATTTTTTTTAAGATTGAAGTGTGCATTCTTTCTAGTATCAATTTCTGGGGAACAATAACAAGTTGGTGTTCCTTTTCTGAATTTAGACAGAGCTATTCAAGAGTGGAGCTGCCACCTACTTGATGCCAGCTAATACATTAACAGCTCACATCAAGACCATGATGTAATAACATTAGATGAAGTGGTATGTCTCACCATACAGCATTCGTTTAATTTGTTTTGTTGCCAATATGATTTGTGCTTTGTTATTCAGCATCGAGACATAATGATTGAGAGACTTGCCCTGTTCCAGTATCACAGTTACATTAACAAATTAAAATGTACTGCACAGTAGGAATGCCACACGTCTACAGACTTCTATAATGTGCCTTCTACAAGAATGTTATTCAAATGCTGTCCTCAACTCAGCCACAGTGCACAGAACCGATCCATAACTGCAGTCCTCTACATTTTAAGGACTTCAAACAAACTCAAGTTGTCAACATCAAGAACACTGTCAAATGCTTTCTTTTTCTCCCTCTTTAACATTTTACTGACAGAGGTGAATTGATATACTTCTTGCCTCTTGCCAGGATCCTAAGCACCATCTTAAATCAAATCCAGGCAGATGCTCTATTCCCTGGCAGCTAAGAGTGGCACACAGTACTTTGTGTCTGAGTAGCAGATTTCAACAACTGAGGGATATTGACTCTCTGATTGTGATTTCTCCCTACCTACCCACTACTTAGATGCTTTCAATGCCTTAGTTTTTTTCTCAGCTGCCAAAGTCAAAAGCATATAGACTGCCACATTTTAAACATTACCATGAACTCTGAAAAACATCATACACAAATGCTGAAGAGAGTGAACTGACAACATTGAGAAATTAATGGCACCATAGCAAAAAAAATACTTCAAGATATCACAAGAATCTTTCCATCTTCTTACACTGTTGCTGTGAATTATTCTCCTATATTCTTTTGTTCATTCTGGAGATGTGGGAAACAATTCAAGTGACAACACATGGAAGGTGATGGAAGCCAATATTTTACTACACCGATGCCTGTGTGAAGATATCTGCAGAATGCTGGTAGGTTAGAATGCCAAGGATTTTATCCTGACATTGCTAAACAATCTGCAACATATCCTTAACCAAGAGAATGTCTGCCTTGGAGCAGAAACTGCAGATGATAGCGTTCCTAACCACATGTTGCCTATTTCTTCTAAGTAGAGGTCATGTGCTTGGTACAGGCTGCTGAAGAAACCTTGCTGTGAAGATGTACTCCTGCCAATAACATGAATGAAGGGAAACATAGGATACAATTAACCAAAAAACTTCTTTCCCCTCAATAATATCAAGCATTGTTAGTGTTTTACATCTCTACCTGTCCAGGTAAGAGGAGATTATTATCCCCCCCCCCCCCCCCATATGCTTGACACTGGAAAATCTTTTGGAACTTAGGAGCAGAATAATGTGTCACAGTAGCCAGCTTCCGACCTGCTTTTTTTGCAAAGTATTTATGTGGTTTTTCATTCTGTTTCTGATCAATGTCAATTGTTCACACAATTGCCTTATTCTAAGATGTTGACAATGAAATACATGATACTGTTAAGTCATTTGAGGTCAAGGAATGGTTACACTCACTCATATTGGAGGTGATCATTCCTGACATTTGCAGGTTATTTAACACATATTAGTCGAATTCTCACTGTTGTCAATTCTTGCTGCATGTAGATTAGGACTATTGGGGAACATGAAAAGCATGACTAGAACAAATGCACTGGAATCAATGGTAAACTTCCTTATCACTGGCTTAAAAGAGAGATTGTTCTTGTAACTCTAGTTAATGTTCCTTCTGACTCACACAACATCATCTTTTCCTGGGGTCCTTTTTGCCATATTCAGTAACATTAATTGATTGATGTTAAGAGCAGCTACTCTTAAATCAATGAAGAAATTCAACTATTTTGCCCAGGCTACACTATGTCATCCTGGTAATGCCCAAACTCAACATTAGAGTGGTATTGGTGGAGAAATAATCCTTGAGTACATTTGCATTGCTGATACTTGAGAATAAACAGATGAAATGGCACTTTGACAAACTGAGTTGTGAAGATGTCAGCCCTGGCCAATTTTCCATGCGATAGAGTCAATAGTAGTGTTTCAGTTATGCTGAAACAGTGTGATATAGAGCAGGGCTAATTCTAGACTACATTCCTTCAGTACCTCACTCAGGATGTTGTTGCTGTATCTTGCATGCTCTTTTTTTTTGATATTGTATGAATCAAATAAGCTGAAGATGGTGATGCAACCCTACAATAGGTCATTGGCAATTATTCACTAGGCTCTTCTGAACAAGAATATTTAGCTTGTATTTTATGTTCAAGGTACGCAAAGTCAGAGGAACATAGCAAAGAAACTAAATATTTTCACTCAAATGTGGAATTATGTTTTCCGTGTTTAAAAAATATCAGTGCCACATGCAAATGCAATTTTTTTCTAGTGCAAATTAATAATACAGAGGTTCATCTCTGGTGCTGACAAATCTCATAGGAAACAAATTATTTGTTATTGCTAAATTTCCAATAATCCCATTTAAAGTACCTTAATTGGAATCTAATTACTGAAATAATAACCTTACATATACACTAGAGTAAACAATTTCAGAAAAGATGCAATTTAATGACTCCTATAGTATGTGTTTCTTGTAAAGGTCTTTGAACATATAATCTAGGCCTATGGTAATCAGGAAAATTGTTCTTTCTGTACAGCATATGTCATGAACTCCTGATATTTCATAAATTTGGATGGAGGGGAGAATAAATCATTAAACATAATTTGATATATTATACACAAGTAGAGGAAGCAGCACTAATTTTTAGAGGTGCAAGGACAAATCACAAGGAACATACAAAGAAAAGTTCCAAGGAAAAGTTACAGAGTGATGGGCAAACTATTGGAGATTTTTAGAGGCAGAATTTATGAGTATTTGGAGAAGCTTTGTCCAATTTGTGTTCATCAATACGGCTTTGTAAGCAGCAAGTCATACCTTGTGACTTGATTGAATTCTTCGAGGAAGTGACAAAACTAATCGATGAGAGCAAAGCAGTGGATGTGAAGAATGTGGATTTTAGTCAGGCATTTGACAAGGTTCCCAAAAGTAGGCTCATACAGAGAGTCACAAGGCATAAGATCAAGGGAAATTTGGCTGTGTTGATTTAGAATTGGCTTGCCCACAGAAGATAGAAGATGGTAGTAGATGGAACATAATCTGCCTGGAAGTCTATGAACAGTGGTGTTCTTCTTGGATCTGTTCTGGGACCTATGCATTTTACAACTTTTATAAATGACTTGAATAAGGAATTAGAAGGGTAGATTAGTACATTTGTAGTACCAATCCCACCATCCCCAATACAAAGTTTGATGGTATTGTGGAGAGTGTAGAATATTTTTGTAGGTTATAATGGAACATTGATAGGATGCAGAGCTAGGCTGAGAAGTGTCAGATGGAGTAAATCCAGAAAAGTGTAAATTGGTACAATTTGGATGGTTGACTTTGGAGGCAGAGTACAGGGAAAATGGCAGGATTCTTCGCAGTGTGAACGAATAGACGGAGCTTGGGGTCCACGTCCATAGATCCATCAACACTGCCATACAGGTTAATAGGATGGTTAAGAAGGCATATGGTGTTGGCCTTCATTAGTCAAGGATTGTGTTCAAGAGCTGCAATGTAATGATGGAGTGCTATAAAACTTGGGTTAGATAACACTTGGGGCATTATGTTCGGTTCTGGTCACTTCATTACAGATGCTTTAGAGAGTGCATAGGAGATTTATTAGAATGCTGCCTGGATTAGGGAGCATGCCTTAGGAAAGAAGGTTTGAGTGAGCTGGGTCACTAGATTAATCTTAGAGTAGGTTAAAAGGATGGTACAACATTGTGGGCTGAATGATGTGTATTATGTTGTATTGTCCTATGTTATATGTTACATTTACTGTTTGATGACATTTTCTATTAATGGCTACAGAATAAATGCTATAAGCCTAACAACAAGAGACCTAAACAATTTATTCTTCAACTGACATTCTAAAATACCTGCTGGGTTCATATCTAGATGTTAAATCCTGTTTATTTTTTGATCAATAGCATTTGCCCAAAATTAGATGCTGACTTTTTAAGTAAAAGACCTGTCGAAAAAAATATATAGTATCTTTCACAGCTTCAGTGTGCTTCCAAAGTACTTTAGAACCATTTAAATATTTCTTGAAGAGTCTTCTTTCTCTCTGATAGAGGAAGACCAGCTTACACTTTTCCATAGATGTCACCTGACCTGCTGAATTTCTCCAGCACTTTGTGTGTGTTGCTTCGGATTTCTCGTCTCATGTAAACAAATTTCTCGTGTTTACCATTCCCTTTGGTCCTTGAATCAGAGGCTCCCCAGAGTTGATGGGAATTATACTTCAAGGAAGTCTTGAGCACATTCTTAAAACATTTCCTCTGTACACTTTGCAATCCCCTCCCTTGAGACCTTAGAATAGAGTATTGAGTAACATCGCCATTGCAACATTGCTGACTGGAATTGATTGGGGCCTCTCTGCTCTGCATGTTGGCCTGGGAAGAGACTGATACTGGTTTACTTCTCCCTCCAGTGAATTTGAAGGATTGTGCAGTGCTATATTTTGTGGTAATTTCTCAGCGCCTTGAGATGTATGCTGTAAATAATTTAGGTCTCGGTAACGTACAGGAGGTCAGTCTACTACACCTGCGCTGATCAAGATGCCCAGTTTACTAATCCCTCTGACTGCACATGCTCTGTATTTCTTTATTCTCAAGCCCAATTCATATATTTGTCTAAATACACCTTAAGTACAGCTACTGTATATGCTTTTGCTATCTTTCCTGACAGTGGATTCCAGGCATCTAACACTCTATGGGAAATACATTTCCTTTGCTTAACTTCTTAAACATTCCTTCTCTTATCCTGAAGCTACGTCCTATAGTACTTGACGTTTCCATTCTGTGAAAATTTCCTTTCTGAACATATACCCTAACTATGCCTCTCATAATTCTTTCTACTTCTGTCAGCTTATTCCTCAGCATCTGACACCTCAGAGAAAATAGTTCATGTTTGCCCAATACTCTCTAATCGAGGGAACATCCTGGTGAACCTCTTCTGTACCCCCTCCTAATACTTCACACATTTCCTGTAGTGTTGGAAGCAGAACTGCACAAAACATAAGGTACAGAAAGAATGATGAGGTGGCTTGCCAAGCGTACCAAAATATGGGATAATATAAATTATGTCAAGAATAAAGAACCACAGCACAACCCCAACAGATAAACTGTGCAGGCCGGTGTGTCATAGGTACGTCTCAAAGTGGGCAACTCTGAACTGATGCTTTGGAACTGCATTCCCTTCTCACCTTTTCTCTCCTCAGCGGTATCTAATCTAACAACAACATATTCCACATCAATGCTTCTGTGATGGCTTCCTCCTTTCTTAATCTTGACTTCACCTTCACTCGACCATGTCTGTTCACGCATGGCAAAGATATGTTTTTCTTGCCTTCACCTTCCAACCCACCAGCCTCCTCTTCTAATTCACGGTCCTTCACGATTTCCACCACCGTCAATGTGATGCCATCACTGAATCAGAGAGAGTCTGCTTTCTATCACCCCGCAAAATACAGTTTATACAGACATATTACCCTCACCTCATGATAAATGGTTTAATCTTTGAGTCCAGGCATTCTTGGGCTGGCAGACATTGCAATAAAGCTTTTAGAAGTAGCAGCAGGGACAGGCTGGTGATCATAACTAGTAATCTAAAAGCCTCGACAAAGATCACCAAAGGGAGCAAAACAGGGTGAGGTATGGCCATTCTGATAACAGAGATCAACAGAATTTATAGAAAACATTGATTATATTATAAGGAAACAAAGGCATCAGATCACTCAATGAGAAAGTATGCCTGAAGTTAACTGACTTGCTGCTAGGAAAAGGAGCATCGGTTAAGTCCAAACAAATAAAGACAAATCCAAAAATGAGTGAGAAACACGATATAACACAAGATCTGAAGGATGAAAATGAACATCTTCCAAAGCAGAGAAAATACTGAAAATTCAAATAAAGTTCAAGAATATGAGCCATGTTATTTGGAGTGAGAAATAAAGTGATTTTCAGAATTGGTTAACGAAAGTGTGCAAAATATTCGAAACGCAAGGCACTGCAGTTGTTGGAAACTGGATCAATGAACTGCTGGAGGAATGCAATGGGCTGAGCAGTGTTTGTGGGGGGAAGGACTTGTCGAAACTTGATGAAGGGGTGTGAAATGAAGTGTTAATTCTTTCTTTCCCACCCCACATACACACAGATGGTGCTCAACCCACTGAGTTCCTCTGACAGTTTACTAGTTGAAATAGTCTGATTAGAAAATAAAACTCACTGAAGAATCAGATTAAGTTGCAACATTTAGAGACAGACAGCTTACAAAAGGGACCAGATTGTCCAAATAGTCATCCATTCAAAAGTAGTGCAAATTTCCAAAAAAGAACAAGCACTGGCATCAAAATTAAAGCAGCAAATTGTTGCATGACAGGCCAAACTGGTCAAATTATCAATGTTGGTTGTAAGCAGCCAAGCTGTCATGAATGAATTGAAACAAAAATTACCTAAGAAAGGAAAAGGAACTGAGAATTTGCAAAGCAGTGTTTCAACAACTTAAGTCATATTTCCAAAAATACAATAAGTTCAACTCATAAATTACTATTTTCTGAAGTACGATCACCGTGGAGAGCATTCTGACAGGCTACATCACTGTCTGGTATGGCGGGGTGGGGGGGCGGGGGGGGCTACTGTACAGGACCAAAAGAAGCTGCAGGGGGTTGTAAATCTAGTTGGCTCCATCTTGGTACTAGCCTACAAAGTACCCAGGACATCTTCAAGGAACAGTGACTCAGAAAGGCAGCATCCATTATTAAGAAACACCAGCATCCAGGGCATGCCCTTTTCTCACTGTTTCCATCAGGTAGGAGGTACAGAAGCCTGAGGGCACACACTCAGCGATTCAGTAACAGCTTCTTCCCCTCTGCCATCTGATTCCTAAAAGGAAATTGAACCCTTGAACACTACCTCACTTTTTAATATATATTATTTCTGTTTTTGCACAATTTTTAATCTATTTAATATGTATACTGTAATTGATTTACTTATTTTTTTTCTTCTATATTATGTATTGCATTGAACTGCTGCTGCTAAGTTAACAAATTTCATGGCACATGCCAGTGATAATAAACCTGATTCTGATTCTGACTACAGAAAAAAGTTCAGGCAAACAATGATTCATCACCATTTGGAGCTGAAATGCTTACAAGGACACATAGCTGAGCTTTGGGCAATGCAGGAACAATCAACTGTTGAATCAAGTGAAGAACATTTTTATTTCAGATTTCTAGCATCTACAGCTTTTTTTTTCTATTTTCAAAAGGCTTCAACGAGTGTTTTCTACAATCTAGAGCGGTCAATGCCTCAGTAAAGAAACTTACAAGAAGCTCCTAGGGTGAAGGAGAGGGATCTCTTCAAGAAGATTATTGTACCTTCATGACTAACTAGAATGAAGCTAATGAAGGAATGCAACAGAAAAAAAGAAACAGGAGTGGATTGTAAAACATTGTTTATCAAGAATCGTCCACCCACAATGATATAGCGGATGTCAAAGAAATCTTCAGACAGCCCAAAGACATTGCAAATTCTCTCTCCCTCTCTCATTGACTTAGAGTCTCAGTGAGTTACATTTGTTGAATTTGAGATTGAAGTACCTGTGGCAGCCCAATTAGTGCTGAAATAGACCCATGATACTTTGCAGGCAGCTGAGATAATTGCAAGATGAAGGGTAGGAGCATACAGCAAGTTTTCAAGTTGCCGAAGTTGTTGCAAAACCACATGACAAGTTGTTTTAAGTCAGGCTGTGTGATTTAGGCATTTTAGCACTTTTGCTGAATCAAAGTAGTGTACTTATTTAAGAGGCACACTGCAAGATAAATGGGAAGACAGAGGAGTAGGATCCAATTACCTATTCTGGCTGTGGATTGAAGGATTATGTGTTCGAATGAACCACACCATTCAATACTGAAGAGATAAAGCAGCCACATGTACTTTTAGATGAATGAGCTCAGTCCAAATAGACCACTTATCGATCAGACCAAATGCCGCTCTAACAGACTGGTCATGGAAACACTGACTGTTGTTTCACTCTGAGAATGAAAATATAACTAGGATGAGAGCAGGAGAAGGGAGATAAAGGCTGAAAAAGTGCAGAGGCAGTTCAGCTAAAGCCCATCTTAAGGAAGAATGTGAAGCTGGGGCTGAGAGGTGAGCCAAGCAAATTAATGCAGGACCATCCTGGGAGGAGGTGAACCAGAAGTTAGGCCAATGCATGCCAAAGGAAATGACAAATGGTCAAGTAACATGCAGCCAAGAGCTGCATGTGGGTGTTTTTTTTTAATAGCCCACCCAATTGTAACAGGGATATCAAGGAGCAGATAGGGAAACAGATCCAGGAAATGTGTAATAATAACAGAGTTGTCGTAATGGGAGATTTTAATTTCCCAAATATCGATTGGCATGTCCCTAGAGCAAGGGGTTTAGATGGGGTGGAATTTGTTAGGTGTGTTCAAGAAGATTTCTTGACACAATATGTAGATAAGCCTACAAGAGGAGAGACTGTCCTTGATTTGGTATCGGGAAATGAACCTGGCCAGGTGTCATATCTCTCAGTGGGAGAGCATTTTGGAGATTTTGATCATAATTCTATCACCTTTACAATAGCATTGGAGAGAGAACAGACAAGTTAGAAAAGCGTTTAATTGGAGTAAGGGGAATTATGAGGCTATCAGGCAGGAGATTAGAAGCTTAACTTGGCAACTAATGTTCTCAGGGAAAAGTACAGAAGAAATGTGGCAAATGTTCAGGGGATATTTGTGTGGAGTTCTGTATAGGTATGTTCCAATGAGACAGGGAAGTTATGGTAGGGTACAGGAACCTTGGTGTACAAAGGCTATAAAAAATCTAGTCACAAAGAAAAGAAAAGCTTACAAAACATTCAGAGAACTAGGTAATGTTAGAGGTCTAGAAGATTATAAGGTTAACAGGAAGGAGCTTAAGAAGGAAATATGGAGAGCCAAAAGGAGTCATGAGAAGGCCTTGGCTAGCAGGATTAAGGAAAACCCCAAGGCATTCTACAAGTATGTGAAGAGCAAGAGGATAATACTTGAAAGAATAGGACCTATCAAGTGTGACAGTGGGAAAGTGTGTATGCAGCCAGAGGAAGTAGTAGAGGTACTTAATGAATACTTTACTTCAGTATTCACTACGGAAAAGAACCTTGGTGATAGTAGTGCTGACTTGCAGCAGACTGAAAAGCTTGAGCATGAGAAATTAAGAAAGAGGATGTGCTGGAGCTCTTGCAAAGCATTAAGTTGGATAAGTCGCTGGGACCAGATGAGATGTACCCGAAGCTACTGTGGGAGGTGAGGGAGGAGATTGATAACCCTCTGGTGATGACCCTTGCATCATCAATGGGGATGGGAGAGGTTCCGGAGGATTGGAGGGTTGTGAATGTTGTTCCTTTATTCAAGAAAGGGAGTAGAGATAGCCCAGGAAATTATAGATCAATGTTTGGTAAGTTGATGGAGAAGATCCTGAGAGGCAGGATTTATGAACATTTGGAGAGGTATAATATGATTAGGAATAGTTCGAATTGCTTTGTCAAGGGCAGGTCGTGCCTTACAAGCCTGATTGAATTTTTTGAGAATGTGACTAAACACATTGATGAAGGAAGAGCAGTAGATATAGTGTATATGAATTTCAGCAAGGCATTTGATAAGGTACCCCATGCAAGGCTTATTGAGAAAGTAAGGAGGCATGGGATCCAAGAGGACATTGCTTTGTGGATCCAGAACTGGCTTGCCCATAGAAGGCAAAGAGTGGTTGTAGATGGGTCATATTCTGCATGGAGGTTGGTCACCAGTGGAGTGCCTCAGGGATCTGTTCTGGGACCCTTACTCTTCAGGATTTTTTATAAATGTCCTGGATGAGAAAGTGGATGGATGGGTTAGTAAGTTTGCTGATGACACAAAGGTTGGAGGTGTTGTGGATAGTATAGAGGGCTGTCAGAGGTTACAGTGGGACATTGGTAGAATGCAAAACTGGGCTGAGAAATGGCAGATGGAGTTCAACCCAGATAAGTGTGAAGTGGTTCATTTTGGTAGGTCAAGTATGATGGCAGAATATAGTATTAATAGTAAGACTCTTGGCAGTGTGGAGGATCAGAGGGATCTTGGGGTCGAATCCATAGAACACTCAAAGCAGTTGCTCAGGTATGCAGAGAATGGTGAGTGCGTGGAATGGGCTGCCAGCAGCAGTGGTGGAGGTGGAAACAATAGGGTCTTTTAAAAAATGCCTGGATGGCTACATGGAGCTTAGAAAAATAGAGGGCTATGGGTAAAGCTTAGGTAGTTCTAAGGTAGGGACATGTTTGGCACAGCTTTGTGCGCCAAAGGGCCTGTATTGTGCTGTGTGTTTTCTATGTTTCTAAAAAGCCCAATGACTGAATGCTAGGGAGAAACATACTGTTCATGATAAATCCTCATAGCAAAGCATACATTATAAAATTAATCAGACATAAATATGTAGCACTGCATTCTCCCAGCCAAGAAATCCATTGTTTGTCAAGGGTTTTGAAAATTAAGCAAAATGACCCATATTGCACTAGAAGCATTATATATACTTAAAAGTAAGTATATTTCAAAGAATTACAAACTACATTGAAAAACATATTAGTATTAAAATATGTTTTCCAAATGAACAACTTATCACCATACTAGTAGTTTGAAAATCAATTCTGGTCAACAAAAGAAAAATGAACAATATTTTGGCTTTCCATTACAACTTCATGCATTTATCAACCTCCCAAGGTAGCATTATGATTGATATGGTATTAACCTGCATTTGCCAAAGGGATAAAACATTGAGTACAAATCCTTTAGAAGATTAAGAGCAGAACAGGTTATGTAGCTCCTCAGCTGAAATTGCCAAAAATTGTATTTCTTTGGTAAAATAAATAAAGCTGAAACTGCTTCATCATTGAAAAGGATAATGTAATAGAGGTATACTTATGTACTTAAATAATGAATTTTGAAAATATCCCAAATATTAATATTAAACTAGATTTTAAAAAAATATTTTATTAACATTAACTGAAAACCAAGTATCAATTTTACACAATGCCAAAATCCATTTAATAACAGAAATTTTGAAATGTTTATGAATGATGTTCATTTATGCTTAACATACAGTTGAACAACTCATTGCCAAGTAATCGCAGCCTCTGACTAATTCTCTAAAATTAAATTTTCTTCATAGTTAAAAGGGTAAAATATATTCAATTATTATAAAGAGAGTGATCTACAGTACATATGTGCTTTATAACTTGTACTGATTTGCCACAAGTTCTCTCATGAATGTCAAGTACTGCTTTCAATTGCACTTTCCAGATATAAAATGTCAATGAAATTTAACAGATTACAGAAATTTGAGTACATTAAAGCAATTATTGCTAAATCATCATTTTTAAACTAAATTTATTCAAAGCACAAATATGACAAATATCTAAATTTGCACGTTTTAAAATTAAATTATTGATAAGAAATAAACTTTAAATATCAGTACATAAGAGACTTAATTGATCCAGGTAGAGCTAGGGTGATTTCTCTGTCTCTTGTTTCAACAGGGAAGTTGATGAACCTTCTGTTGTGAAGAAAGAACAGTGATATTTAACTCATGGAAGAAATTAAAGCAAGTAATAAAATCTATTATCAATTGTTATAGGAGGACAAGTAAAGCAAAACAGGTAACTGAAAAAGAAGGTGGCAGGTCGGCAGTGCTGAACTTTGCAGGCATTTGGTGTCATTCCGATGGCCCAATCACTGGCAGGAGCAGCACAGAGAGGAGTAACTAGAAGTACAGAAGGGACAAGGGGAGTGGCCATTTTTGGCAGTGGTCCAGTGGTGAGAGTAGGTGTGTCAGGGTTTGGCTCATATTAGGCTTTGGCTTGGAAGAGGTGTCTGCTCTGGGTAAGTTGTCCAAATAAATTTCTGTTAAGTTTCCCTTTTTTCTTACTGTACCAGGTTCACTTAGTGTAGTGCACATTGTGTGTTCTTCATGCTGGATGTTGGAGTCCTAGAAGAACTCGTCTCCCAGGGAATTATATCTGCGAGAAGTGCATCCAAATGTAGCTCTTTGAAGACCATATTAGGGATCTGGAGCAGCAGCTGGATGACCTTTGGCTTTGGGAGAGTGAGGAGATCATTGATCAGAGTTACAGGGAAGTAGTCACCTCTAAGTTATAGGATGCAGATAGCTGAGTGATTATCAGAGAAAGAATGGGCGAGTGAATAGGTAGCTAATACAGAGCACCCCTATGGCCATACCCTCAACAATGAGTATACTTTTTTTGGATACTGTTGTGGGGAATAACCTCCCATAGGAATGCCATGGAGACCAGGCTACTGGAACTGAGCATGGGTCCGTGGTGCAGAAGGGAAAGAGGGAGAAGAGGGGAGCGGTAGTGGTAGAAGAATAGTCAGAGGAACAGACAGGTGATTCTGTGGATGTGAATGGGACACCTGGATGGTATGTTACTTCCCAGTTACCTGGGTCAAGATGAATCGAGTTACGTCCACAGCATTTTTGAGGGGGATGGGGATATCTTGGTACATATTGGTACCAATGACATAGAAAGGAAAAACAAAGTGGTCCTGAAAAGAGAATTTAAGAGGGCTAGGCAGAAAGCTGAAAGCAGGACCTCCCGGGTAGTAAATTCTGGATTACTGCTTGTGCCATGCTTGTGAGGGTAGAAACAGGTTGATTTGGCTGATAAATGTGTGGCTGAGAAGCTGGTGCAGGGGGCAGGGCTTTAGGTTCTTGAATCATTGGGATCTCTTCTGGGGGAGATATGACCTGTACAAAGTGACAGGTTGCACCTGAAGGGGGACAAATATTCTCACAAGCAAGTTTGTTAGAGCTGTTGGGGAGGATTTAAACTAATTTGGCAGGGGGATGGGAATCGGAGTGAAGGGACACAGGATAGGACAGAGAATAGGACAGATGGTAAGAAAGCAAAGATAGCGTGCAGTCAGAGTGTCAGGAAGGGCAGGCAGGACAACACTGCAGCAAGCAGGGTGTCTTTCAGTGCATTAGGGATGTCTGTCTGCTTCGGTGCCATATCCGATGCGGACGTTGGTTTTCCATACAGATCTATCCCTCGTTCTTTGGATGACTTCCATTTCTTCGACGTGTAGCCACCTGGCTAGGCTTTTGATGTGCATAAGCCAAGGTCTTCCTCTAGGCTTGCTCCCCTCGATCTTTCCAGAGAGTATGAATTTTTCTAGTTCATCTTTCCACATGATGTGTCCTAGGAATCTGAGTTGTCTTTCTCTTATTGTTGGTATGAGTGATCTAACTGCTTGGGCTCTTCTGAGAACTTCTTCATTTGATGTGTGTGTGGTCCATGATATTTTTAACATTCTCCTGTAGAACCATAACTCAGCTGCTTCTCATCTCTTTTCCCATTGGTGGGGAAATGGTCCAGCATTCATTTCCATAAGTCAGGATAGAATAAATGTAGCACTGCGGTATTCTGTTTTTACTGTACATGCTCATCTTTCTGTGTGTTAACATAGTCTTTGTTTTCTGGAAAGCTTCTTTCGCCATTGCTATTCTGTATTTGATATCTGTGTCATACCTGCAATCACTTGCTATTTGGCTGCCAAGATATCTGAATTTGTTGCCTTGTTTGATGTTTGTATTTCCGATGTTGATCAGACATTGTGGGATGTTTGTCTTTCTGGAGATGACCATGCTTTCTGTCTTCTTGGTGTTGATTGAGAGGCCTCTGTGATTACTTTCTGCTGCCACTATAGTGAGTAGTTCTTGAAGTTTTGTTTCTGAGTCAGCTATTAGTACGATGCCATCAGCATATCTGATGTTATTTATATTATATAGAATCAAAAAGGGTAGCAAATATAGTACTCAAAATGTTATACCTCAGTGCAAAGAATATAAGAAATAAGGTGGATGATCTTGTTGCACTTTTACAGATTGTGGAGTATGATGTTGTGGCCATCACAGAATCATTGCTGAAGGATGGTGGTAGTTGGGAGCTAAATGTCCGAGATTACATGTTGATTCATAGAAAAAGGAAGGTAGGCAGAGGGGGCGGTGTGGCTCTGCTGGTAAAGAATGGCATCAAATCATTAGAAAGAAGTGACATAGGATCGGAAGATGTTAAATCCTTGTGGATTGAGTTAAGAAACTGCAAGGGTAACAGAACCCTAATCAAGATGGTAATGGATCTCAAGAGATTGCATTTGTTGAATGCCTACGAGAGGGCTCTTTAGAGCAGTTTGTCATTGAGCCTACTGGGGGATCAGCAATAATGGACTAGGTGTTATGTAATAACCCGGAGGCAAATAGGGAGCTTAATGGAAAGGAAACCTTGGGAGGTAGTGATCACAATATAACTGAGTTCAACTTGAAATCTGATAGGAAGAAAGTAAAATCTGATGTAGCAGTATTTTGGGGGAGTAAAGGAAATTACAACGGTATGAGAGAGAGGAGTTGACCAAAGTAAATTGAAGTAGGATGACAGCAGAGAAGCAATTGCTTGAGTTTCTGGGAAAAAAATGATGAAGGTGCAGGATAGATGTATTCCAAAAACAAAAAAATACTCAAATGGCAAAATAGTACAACAGTGGCTGACAAGGGAAGTCAAAGCTTATGTAAAAGCAAAATAGAGGGCATATATGGTATCAACCATATAAGTAGTTTGAATAAGTCTAGATAGCTGGCACTTTGAGTGAATGAGTGAGATGTCTGGGAGAGTGAATCTGTGATAATTCTAATGAAAAAGGCATTGTAGATCAATCAATTTGAGTGCCACTTCACTAAAGTTTTCTAGAATTTGGACTAACTCTCTATTGAAATATTGTTGCCAACTTCCAATTGTATAACTCATACAAGTACGATATTGATGGGAAAAAAATCATTAGGTTGGTTTTCAACACACAAAAATTGCTGGAGCAGGTCAGGCAGCATCTATGAAGGGAAATGAACAGATGAGATGTCAGGACAGGAAAGAAAGAGGGTTGTAGCCAGGATAAAATGTTGGGGGGGGAGGGGAGGGGAAGGAGTGCAAACTAAAGGGTGACAGATGAATCCATGTGAGAGGAGGAAGCTGAATAGGTGGGAAGGGGGAGAAAAGGGTATGATTTGTGAAGTTGGGCAGTAATAGGTGAAAGAAATAAAAACCTGAAGAAAGAGGAATTAGATAGGAGATTTCAGAGGATCATGTAATAAAGAAAAAGTGAAGAACCAGAAGAGAAAAATGTGGGTGATCAGCAGGTCATAAGGGTTGGGGAAGGGGAAAATGAGTCATAAAGGGGCCAATCTGAAAACAAAGGGCGGTTGTGATAGACAAAGGAAATAGCTACTGGAAGTTAGAGAAATCAGATTTCATGCCATCATGTTGGAGATAACCAAGACAGTAAATATTGCAGGAGCATCATATACTAAATTACCCTGAGAGATTCACTTGTGAAGTGATACCTCACCTAGAATGAATGTTTGAAGCCTTGAATGGAGGAGGTGTAGAAGCACAGTTGCTCAGCTGGTGCCTGCAGGGGTCGGGTGTGAAATGCTGAGCAGACAAGGGAGTCATGGAGAGAGAGAGAGATCCCTGTGGAATGTGGAGAAGGGAGGAGAAGATGTGCCTGGTAGTGGTATCCTGTTAGAGATGGAGGATGTTGCAGAGAATGATACTTTGGATGCAGAGGCTCGTGCTGAAAGGTGAGGCCTTGGAAAGCCTTATCGATCTTTTGATGTGGAGGGGGAAGTAGATGGTGTGGGTGCAGATGTATGGGAAATAGAAAGGATCCAGGTGAGAACTGCATTGACAGCAGTGGGGAGGAAATGCTGTTTTCTGAAAAAAAAAAGACATTTCTGATGTTCTGTAATGTAAAGCCTCATCACAAGAACTGGTATGACAGAGATGGAAGGATTGAAAAAAGGAAATATCACACTTGCAGACAATGGAATGAAAAGAGGTATAGTCAATGAGTCAGTGGGTTGGTAAAAGATATTGGTAGATAATCCGTCTCTGAAGATGGTGACAGAGAGATAGAGAAAAACATTTTAGTTTGGTTTTCATCTTAGAACCTATGGTTAAAACTTAACCTCCACAGTTTCTGACTGTAGCTGCCTGCAGAGATCACAGCTGAAACATTGTTACTACTCTGATCACTGGGAAGCAAATCAACTCTTAAAGAACTCTCTCCAGAACAACAGCACCACTGTACAAAAGCCAGTCACAGAGATGTGGGGAAGAGGGATCATGCCTATCTCCTGTGAGATGGTGTTGAATGTGTGATGGAACATCCACACCAGGCTCACCAGGGACCAGTGACTGCGGCATCTTTCCGTGTGGAGCATAATAAGAGATACTGCAATCATTATCAGTGATGCTCATGGATAAAAATAGAGCAGAGAGAAATGAGTCTGGCCAATGATGTGGGCAAAACATCCATATTACCAATTATTTAATTGCATTCCTTTGCCTACACTGCATAAGGTTTTCCCTGTTATAAATCCAGTTTACTGGTCACACCTTTAGCTGCAAATTTCTGCCTACGTATGCCCAAACAGTCTCTGGGTCAAAAGGAGTAAAACCGACACCAGGATAACATCATACAGACTCAGGTTAATTGCACTGAAATGCCTGGGTCAAGTGACCTGGAGATGAATGCTAGTGCAATCTAGTGTGTACAATATGACATTTGTGCCCGAACCATATACAAAAAGGTCTACTACAAATTAATTTTATTTAATTGTGTTGCTATACCATTTTTTCAAAGCTCAAAGTAAACGTTATTATCAAAGTACATATATGTCACCATATACAACCCTGAGATTCATTTTGTTGTGGGCATAATAAATCTCTAGACTGGAAACTATAATAGTATCAGTGAAAGACTACCCAACTAGGGTATTCATCCAGAGTGCAGAAGACAACAAACTTTGCAAATACAAAAAAAGTAATAATAAATAAATAAGCAATAATTATCGAGAACATGAGATGAAGAGTCCTTTGTTTGCCAGAACATTTCAATGATGGGACAAGTGATGTTGAGTGAAATTATCCCCTTTTGTTCAAGAGCCTGGTGCTTGAGGGTTAGTAACTGTTCCTGATCCTGGTGATGTGAGTCCTGAGGCTTCCTGATGGCAGCAGTCAGAAAAGAGGATGTCTTGGGTGGTGAGGGTCCCTGATGATAGATGCTGCTTTCTAGCAGCAGCATTTCATGTAGATGCGCTCAATGGTTGGGAGGGCTTTATCTGTGATGGACTTTTTGTAGGATTTTCTGTTCGAGGGCATTGTTGTTTCCATACCAGGCTATAATGCAGCCAGACAATATTCTTTCCATGACACATCTATAGAAGATTGTCAAAGTTTTAGATGTCATGCCAAATCTCCACAAATTTCTAAGGAAGTAGAGGCACTGTTGTGCTTTTTTTTGTAATTGTACTTATGTGCTGGATCCAGAACAGGTCCTCCAAAATAATAACACTGAGGAATTTTAAATTGCTGACCCTCTCCTCTGCTGATCCTCTTATGAGGACTGCCTCATGGACCTCTGGTTTCCATCTCCTTCACCATTTTGATTTCAATCAGCATCACATGCATTTCCCTCTAATCAAATATTCAAAGCTCAATTTGCTCTTTTTAATTGCTTTTCTCTAAGGTATACTATAAATGCAAAATATTGCAATACAATGTTACTAGTTTACTTCATGCACGAAGTACAGTTAGAATTCAAATTCTGAATTTGAAACCAAAAGTTCATTTTCAAATTTCATTTCAAAACTATATCCTTGAGATTTATTGTCAACTATTAATTTGCTATTCAATGGATAAAAATAACATCAGAAAACTGATGTGGAAACATTTGAGTATATTCATTAGTATAATAATTGAATAAATTGGCATTTGGTTGTGACAGTAAGTACTTTGAAAGCATTCAACACTTAATTTTGAAACTTCAGGTGAAGTAAACAATGAAAAAAAAACAGCAAGAAATTCCAAGACGATAGCTGATGGGATCAGAGACAAATTAAAATGAAACAATGCAATAAAAAGAGTAAATGTTCTGATAAAAAGTTTGAAGAGAAACAAGGCAACCAAAATGGTCCAATTGTGAAGAGATTGGCAGAAAAACTGTTCTGGGGATGTTTGAACTTAACTCAAGGAACCTTGTCAAACAGATTAATAAACATAATTCAAAAATCACTTTTGATACTGTGTATTTAATATTTAATGTTTGAGATATATTGTAAATATATTGCTTGATTAAGCATTCTTTGTTTCAGTAATTCATTAGGGCTATATTTAAAAGTGAACCTCGTTATAAGCAAACAAATGAAGTGTACACATTCTCCCAGTCTCCCTTTGTTTCTCTTTCAATCAGTTTTCTGTTCTGGATTTGCAAAACATAATAGTAGGGACAGGGATATTTTAAACAAACCGGAGAGAACTACCTACCTGTTTGTTGAAAAGCAACGAGACGTTCGAATAAAATAAAAACAGCATTTTTTTTTCTTCGCAAGAGGAGAAAAACATTTGTTTTAAAAATAGCAGCAATTTTTTTTCTTTCCTTACAAAAGGAGAAAGTTATTTGAGTTTAAAGAAAGACAGATAAGGATGAATTTTTGGGTTCATAAACAGTGAGTTTAAAAAAAAGCAGGAAAGGCTGGGAACACTGGAAAGAAAGACGCATTCGATAGCACAACATATAATTGGAATATATATATTGAGCAAATTGAACAGTATTTTGAAACAACTGACAAAGCCAATGAAAAGCATGTGCTGGCTTTGCTGAGCGTAATAAGTGGAAGACTATATAGTTTGCTTAGAAGTTTGATTGCTCCAACCAAACCAGCTAAACTGCGATAGCACAGAAGTAATGCAGGAACATTTAGAACTGAAACCATCGTTGATTACAGAACACTTCAGGTTTCATAAGCAGAATCAAAAGTACAGTCTGAGCATTGTTATAATAGAATAGTACAGCACATTACAGGCCCTTCAGCCCACAATGTTGTGCCGACCCTTAAACCCTGCCTCCCATATAATCCCCCACCTTAAATTCCTCCATATACCTGTCTAGTAGTCTCTTAAACTTCACTAGTGTATCTGCCTCCACCACTGACTCAGGCAGTGCATTCCACGCATCAACCACTCTCTGAGTGAAAAACCTTCCTCTAATATCCCCCTTGAACTTCCCTCCCCTTACCTTAAAGCCATGTCCTCTTGTACTGAGCAGTGGTGCCCTGGGGAAGAGGTGCTGGCTGTCCACTCTGTCTGTTCCTCTTAATATCTTGTACACCTCTATCATGTCTCGTCTCATCATCCTTCTCTCCAAAGAATAAAGCCCTAGCTCCCTTAATCTCTGATCATAATCCATACTCTCTAAACCAGGCAGCATCCTGGTAAATCTCCTCTGCACCCATTCCAGTGCTTCCACATCCTTCCTATAGTGAGGCGACCAGAACTGTATACAGTACTCCGTGTGGCCTAAATAGAGTTTTATAGAGCTGCATCATTACATCATGTCTCTTAAACTCTATCCCTCGACTTATGAAAGCTAACACCCCATAAGCTTTCTTAACTACCCTATCTACCTGTGAGGCAACTTTCAGGGATCTGTGGACATGTACCTCCAGATCCCTCTGTTCCTCCACACTACCAAGTATACTGCCATTTACTTTGTACTCTGCCTTGGAGTTTGTCCTTCCAAAGTGTACCACCTCACACTTTTCCGGGTTGAACTCCATCTGTCACTTCTCAGCCCACTTCTGCATCCTATCAATGTCTCTCTGCAATCTTCGACAATCCACAATTGTGTCGTCTGAAAACTTGCCAACCCACCCTTCTACCCCCACATCCAGGTCGTTAATAAAAATCGCGAGAAGTATAGGTCCCAGAACAGATCCTTGTGGGACACCACTAGTCACAACCCTCCAATCTGAATGTACTCCCTCCACCATGACCCTCTGCCTTCTGCAGGAAAGCCAATTCTGAATCCAGCTGGCCAAACTTCCCTGGATCCCATGCCTTCTGACTTTCTGAATAAGCCTACCGTGTGGAACCTTGTCAAATGCCTTACTAAAATCCATGTAGATCACATCCACTGAACTACCCTCATTTATATGCCTGGTCACCTCCTCAAAGAACTCTATCAACCTTGTTAGACATGATCTGCCCTTCACAAAGCCATGCTGACTGTCCCTGATCAGACCACGATTCTCTAAATGCCCATAGATCCTATCTCTAAGAATCTTTTCCAACAGCTTTTCCACCACAGACGTAAGGCTCACTGGTCTATAATTACCTGGACTATCCCTACTACCTTTTTTGAACAAGGGGACAACATCCGCCTCCCTCCAATCCTCCAGTACCATTCCCGTGGACAACGAGGACATAAAGATCCTAGCCAGAGGTTCAGCAATCTCTTCCCTTCCTTTCAGTGATGCTCTTCAATGATGCACTCTGAGACCAGTTAATTTATAGAATCTTACAAGAGAGCATTCAAAAATGGCTTCCAACTGAAGCACAACTCACATTTAAAAGAGCAGTTGAAATCATTGTATCAATGGAAACAATAGCCAGAGACACAATTGAGTTTCACTCAGGAATGAAAGTGAACATGAACAAAATTGCATCATCTGAACAGAAACCAGCCTGGCCAAACAAGTTATGTTAACATTGCAGCAGGGGCTCACATACACCAAACAAATGAGGATTTAAATGTGAAACCAACAGAAAGTGCAATAAAGTAGGACACATACAAAATGCTTGTTGATCAGACAAAAATAAATTGACTGCACAGGGAAAAGAAAAACATAAAAAATCAAGTTGCAGTTTCAAAAAGAGAACTAATCTGCATGCTGTTGATGAAAAATCTGATAATGGCGACAGTGAGACAGGACTGGGTATCTGTACGATTTAAAATGTGCAAACTAACAACAGACAAGTCACATGGCTTACACCAGAACTGAACAGCAAATTAATTAAAATGGAATTGAACACTGACTCTGCTATTTCAGTCATTCCACAAAATGAGTTTGAGCAGCATTTCAAAGATACTGAACTGAAGCCTGCAGAAATCCAACGAAGAACTTATACCGGCGAAAAGATAACCTCTGTGGGAATGAAATTCATGACAGTGAAATATAACAACCAACAAGCCACATTGGGCTTGTATGAAGTAAAAAACAGGAGGGCCAGCATTGGGGAGATGTGATTGGTTTAGACAACTCCAACCTGAAAGGAGAACCATCCATCACTGCATGCCACATCCCCTGCAGTAGAGTCAACTGGAAGCGAATTAAGAAAGGTACTGGATGATGCTATAGCAGTGTTGATGGATAGCATTGGAAAACTCAAACATATCAAGGGCAAAATAGTGTTAAATGGAAATGCTTCACCCCAGTTTTACAAAGCCTGTCCAATTTCTTGTAACATCGGGATAAAGCAGCTAGTGAGCTAGATCACATAGAGGCTAAAGGAATTCTTTCCAAGGTTGAGTAGAGCTCATGGGCAACTCCAGTAGTCGAAGTAGCCTAAAAGGATGGCCCTGCCAGGATTAGTGGTGATTTTAAGGTCACTATCGACCAAATGCTGAAAGTAGATCAATACCCTCTGCCCAGGATAGAGGATAACTTTGCAAACCTCTCTGGAG
The DNA here is from genome assembly GCF_048418815.1 of Hemitrygon akajei. Taxonomy (NCBI): domain Eukaryota; kingdom Metazoa; phylum Chordata; class Chondrichthyes; order Myliobatiformes; family Dasyatidae; genus Hemitrygon; species Hemitrygon akajei. Next base: position 57,792,355 of record NC_133128.1, read on the forward strand.
GGAAGCACTTCAGGAAAGAGAACTTACTTGAGGTCTACCTACAGATGGAAATGGAAGAATAGTCACCATAAACACTCACACGAGGCGTTATCACTATAATAGGCTTATTTTTGGAGTAGCATCTGTGCCTGCACTCTGACAGAAAGCTATGGACCCAATGGGCTGCCCAGGCACTCAGTGTTACCTAGATGACATAATTTTTACCAATGAGGGTTACAAGGACCATGACCAAAATCTCAAAACAGTGTTAAAAAGATTTGAAGATGATGGGCTCAGAGCAGAATGAAACAAGTGTGAATTTCTTAAACCAAGCATCACTTACTGTGGTCACACAGTTGACACACAAATATTATTCAATGTGCTGAGAAAATTCAAGCAATGGTGGATGCACCAAGGCCAAATGATGTGTCACAGTTGCAGTCCTTTTCAGGATTTGTCAATTACAATAACCAGTTCCTGCCAAACCTGGCAACTGGACTCTATGCCTTGAACTCATTACTATAGATCAGGAAGAAATTGCAATGGAAAAAGCAGTGTGGGTTAGCTTTCCAAAATGTAAAGGAAATGGTGACACTGTACTCACATAATTTGATCGATATTGCCCAGTGAAGCTTGCCTGTACACTTCACCTTACGTTATATGTGCAGTCCTGTCATGTTACGAATGATGGAAGTGAACGTCCCAGAGACTTTGCATCACATCCCCTTACTGCCGCAGAGAAAAATAATGCAGAGATTGACAGAGAAGCCTTGATTTTGGTTTGGTGTGTAAAACATTTCAACCAGTACTTGTACGGGAGAGAGTTTACCCTAGAGAGTCAATCACTAGTGACCATTTCCAATCCGCAGAAGGCGGTTCAATTAACAGCAACAAATTGAATCCAGAGATTGGCTCTGCTTCTTGGAGGTCACATTTGTAAACCAAATACAATAGGACAACTAATCATTGAAATGTTGATGGATTATCCCTTTTATCCTTGGCAAAGGAAATACCTGAAAAATTTACGGAAGAGGACACTCCTCTTGACAAATTTTCCCTATTGGAAATTGAAAGATTCCCTTTAATGGCAGAGATGATCCAAAAGGAACAAGTAAAGACCCCACACATTCTCAGGTCTACTTGGAAACCCAAAAGGCTGGAATGTGCATTAGAAATTTCAGTTCCTCCATTTTACCGGCACCAGGATAAACTTGCTCTTAATTAAGGTTGCCTTATGTGGGGATTAAAAGTCGTTGTACCATCAAAGCTGAGAGCTAAAGTGTTGGTGGAGCTACATGATGGTCATCAACGCATGGTCAAAATGAAAGTATTGGCTCAAAGCTTTGTTTGGTGGCCTGGGATACATCAGCAGATCCAGCTACTTGCCAGCCAGCACACCCAGAAGAAAGGTGTCCATAGCTATCAGAACCAGTCCCTGCAGTCCCAGAGTCAACTCCTATAACCACCACAGAGGAGGTCCCAGAATCTGAGATTGTTTCACAGCTACAAGTCTCACATGCCAAGCAGAGTGACCATCCCCCCCCCCCACCTCCAGCCTTGTCAGAAAATATGTTATCCCGAAAAAGTAAAAAATCTTCAACAGCAATGAAATCTTTCTGCCTGAATGGGACAATTTTAAATTTACTATGCTGTGGATGCCTACAGTATAATGTATATGTAGTTGAGATACATTCTATATTGAGTTAAAATTTATAGTTAAGCAGGGAAGAGCATTGTATATTTAATATTTCAGTAATAGTTGAGCAACATCGTAAACACATTGCTTGATTAAGCACTCTTTGTTTAAATAATTCTTTACAGGTTACATGTAAAAGTACATAAATGTCATACATCATAATGGCATAATCAATGGCATGGTCATTATGTCATAACTGTGCTCCTCACTAAAAGTGAAGAAACAAAATGTATGTGTTCTTCTGGTCTCCCTGTGTTTTTGTTTCAATTAGTTTTACATTTTCAGAGTTGCAAAACACAACAACCATACTTTACACAAGGGGCACAGTATAGTTTATTAATTATCTGTTAATCTACATTTATACCTAAACAAATGCAACTATTCTGCAAGTCACCCTACAGATCCAAAATTGCTAATCACGTTGATGTCGTATTGGCAATCTAGCAAAGGCCAATCAATAGCAATGAATTTTAATGAAACTTGCTCCTTCCGTGGTGGATTTGTGAGCAATATCAATACCTCACAGTTTAGTGTCTATATATATCAGGAGAGCATTGCACGACCTGGCTGAGCAGGTTTCAAGATAAACAAGATCCAAAATGCAGCAGAGCTCCTGTGCAGCTTCACTTCCTTGTGGACTAGCATCTGTTCTGTCGTTTGCTTCTTGACCCAGCTACAGCCATTGAGTCACCATGTGCAGATTCTACACATTCCTAACTTTTGAATTAAGCACCATTATTACTGAACCTGGTGACAGAGTGAGTGAAATAAAATGACTCTGTTTTTTAATTATCACTGTCTTCTTGCCGGGGTAGACTGAGCTGAAATGAATTTAAAAGAAAAACACAGGGACAAGGGAAAGGCTGAGACCTGGAGAGGGTATCAGGAAAATAACAGTAGATGTTTACAGCATCTGTAGTTTGAAAATCTTTCATTTGTCTGGGTCAAGAGAGTAGTCATCACCAATGGCTAGTGGTCAGATGGCAGATGATGGGGTACCCCCAAGCAATAACCTGAAAAACCCAACAACTTTCTACTGTCAAGAACATATTAACTATTCTTAATTGCCTCTGAAAATCCATTGTTAACAAATTAAAATACAACAATAGGAAAAAAACTATTTTGAAGTGATAGAAATGTATTGACACCCTTTAAACACGATAAACTTATTATTATAGTCAATATTTAGCACTCCCAACTGAGTGAATGGCTTCCTATCAGACGTGACAAGCACCATTGATGAGAAGTGGGTTGGGAAGCGCCATTAGAGCAGTAGAACAGACTAGCCAGCACCAGACCTCCAGCTCGAGCTCGTCCTAGCTTCCATGCAAAGTTCAGAAACAAAATGACTTGCACACTGTTGTCTGCTGGCGGTTCTCAACAGCAAGCAGAATAATCCAGCCCATACAGAACAAGTTCAAAGTAAATTTATTAGCGAAGTATATATATGTCAGCGTATGCAACCCCGAGATTCATTTTCTTGCAGGCGTTCACAGTAAATTCAAAAAACACAGAGAATCAATGAAAGACTGCCTCAACAGGATGGACAAATAATCAATGTGCAATGAACAACAAACTGTGCAAATTCAAAAAGAAAAAAGTAATAATAATAATAATAATAATAATAATAATAATAATAATAATAATAATAATAGTAATTAATATAAGCCTGATCCAGTTTTAGAGTCAGAGTCCCACAAATTATACTATGACTGATCCACAATTACAGATAGGACAATCCATAATAACTATCCTGATATATCAATACAGATAGGCAAGGATAACTTATTTAATAGATAAAGCCATTCCAAACATACATATCATGGAGAAATCAGTAAGTGAAAAACACCTGTAATATGCTGAATTAAAAGAGGAAATTGAAAGACAATGGACCATGAACAGGGTATACATTATCACAATAATAATATCTACAACTGGTATCATCCCAAATTTACTACACAATAGCATTAAATAATTAGGCCAACATAACAATATTTATGTAACTCTCCAGAAGTAATAAACGCCACTAGAATAGTCCTAAAGTTACTAACAATAGAGAAATGACTGTGCTTGACTATGCCTGTAACTCAGGTTTTACCAGCTTGAGCTGAGAAAATAGAACAACAATAATAATAATAAATAAAAACAACAAGTAAATTAGCAAGGGCATGAAGAGTCCTTGATAGTGAGTCCATAGACTTTGGCAAGTGTCAGTCATGGGGCATGCAGTTATCGCCCCTGGTTCAAAAGCTTGATGGTTGAGGGGTAATAACTGTTCCTGAACCTAATCATGTGAATCCTGAGGCTCCTGAATCACCTCCTTGATGGCAGCAATGAGACAAGCATAAACTGGCTGGTGGGCAGGGGTCCTAATGATGGATGCAGCTTCCCTGCGACTACACTCCATGTAGATGTGTTCAATGGTGGGGAGGGCTTTACCCGGTGATGGCCTGGGCCAGTTACACAACCTTTTGTAGGCTCTTCCATTCAAGGGCATTGGTGTTTCATACCAGACTGTGATGCAGCCAGTCAATATACTCTTCATCACATGTATATAGAAACTCAAAGTTTTAAATAACATGCTGAATATTAGCAAACGTCAAAGACGTGCTTTCTTTGTATTGACACTGCTGTGCTGGGCCAAGGACAGATCCTGATCCTCTGAAATAATAACACAGAGGAATCTAAAGTTGCTAACCCTCTACATCTCATGATCCATTGATGGGAACTGGCTCATCAACCTCTGGTTTCCTTCTTCTGAAGTCAATATTCAGCTCCTTGGTCTTGCTGACATTGAGTAAGAAGTTGTTGCTGTGGCACCACTCAGCCAGTTCAATCTCTCTCATGTATGGTGATTCATTAACACCTTTGACAGTGGTATCCTCAGCAAATTTAAATATGGCATTGTAGCTGTGCTTAGCCTCAGAGTCATAAGTATAAAGCAAGCATATCAGGAAGCTAAGCACACAGCCTTACACAGTCTGTGCTGATGGGGATTGTAGCGATGTTGTTGCCAATCTGAACTGTCTGGGGTCTGCAACTGAGTTAATCAAGGATCCAGTTGCACAAGGAAGTATTGAGGACAAGGTCTTGAAGTTTATTGGTTAGTTTTGAGGGGATGATAGCATTGAATGCTAAGCTGAAATCAACAAAGAGCATCCTGATGTAAACACATGCTGAAAATTAGGCTGAAAAATGGCTGATGGAATTTAATGCAGACAAGTGTGAGGTGAAGCGTTGCACTTTTGGAGGACCAGCCAAGGCAGAACTTACATCGTGAGCGGTAGGACACTGAGGGGTGCAGTCGAGCAAAGGGATCAAGGAATAGGGGTCCATAATGCATTGGAAGTGGTATCACAGGTAGACAGAGTTGTAAAAAAAGCTTTTAGCACATTGGCCTTCATAGATCGAAGTACGGAGTACAGAATTTGGGATTTTATGCTGAAGTTGTATAAGACATTGGTGAGGTCTAATTTGAGGTATTGTCTGCAGTTTTGGTCACCTACCTACAGGAAAGATGTAAATAAGTTTGAAAGAGTATAAAGAAAATTTACAAGGATGTTGCTCAGGGCCTGTAACTCAGATTCTGAGTTACAAAGAAAGATAGAATAGGTTAGAACTTCATTCCCTGAAACATAGAAGACTGAGTGGAGACTTTATGGAAGTATGCAAATTTATGAGGGGTAATAGATAGGATAAATGCAAGGGGGCTTTTTCCACTGAGCTTTTGTGAGACTAGAGGGGTGAAAGGTGAAATGTTTAAGTGGAACATAAGGGGAAGTTTCTTCACTCAGAGTGTGGTGAAAGCATGCAAAGCAAATGGTAGATGCAATTCCGATTTCAATCTTTTAGAGAAGTTTGGAAAGGTACGTGGATGGGAGGTGTATGGAGATTCTATGGTCCGGGTGCAGGTCGATATGGCTGGGCACTTTAAATAGTTTTGCACAGACTGGATGGGCCAAAGGGCGTGTTTCTGTGCTGCAGTTATCTATGACTCCATGACTCTATGTGAAAATAGGTAAAATGTACAGTGGTACCCGGGACACTAAGAGACACAAACTTTGAGGCTTAGGGAGAAGGATGAGAAACCAGGAGGAAGAAGACAGGAGGGTCCATGGCATTTTGTGTGTGTTGCTTTGTACTTCCAGCATCTGCAGAATCTCCTGTGTTTACAACTACTGGTGATGTTGCCTCCCATTTCCAGCAACTTATTTCAATCCTGACCTCCACTATGGTCTATGTGAGTTTACACATTGTGATCATGTCCAAAAAATCAGGCAATGGCCAATGGAAATACTCTAATAATTTTTTAATGGGGTTAGGGCATGAAACCATGATGAAATATGCTCGCAAAGGAAAGCTAAAGGTAAATGTTGTGCCTTGTTGTGGCATATGGTCAGATATCAAGAGATAAACCACCAAACAGTCAGTTTCCACATAGTCAGGATGTCTACTCCAGTAATTTTCTCTAATTGAAACTGACAATCTGATTACAGGTGCTATCCAGGGAAAACCTGCCCATTAAAATCTTATCGTTCCCAGATACACCTCAAATTTCTGGTTTGCACTCTGCACCAGAGCTGCCTCATGCAAGTGACTGCCTCCGAGGTAAAATAAGTGCACAAACTAATACTATATAAAAAGAAAAACATTCAATTAATTATCTACATATCTCAAAAATGGCTCAGTTAAATTAAATTCTGCTGTGTTACTGCTGCTTCAGGCATGTGAGGATAAGATATTCATAAACTTGCTCACAATATTGCAGAATCAAAATTGAAAAAAATGTTTCAATTAAAATCACAATTTTTTTTCTTGCAGAATATTATAATTTGACATTGAATGGGTTATTACAAACCACTGCCACTTGAAGGTAAATGTAACACTTGCCCAATTCAGTCATATTTCCTAAGGTAGCACTTCAGTTTTTTACTGTAAATGGTCCTGTTCTGAGAGTCTATATCTGGGGATATGCTTAGATGTATCCATAGCCATGTATTGGAAAATTAGATGTGCACTTCAGAAAAGAGCAGACTGTACTGTGGAAATACTTGAAGGGCAATCGAACTGCACTCAAAGGCAATAAAAGCTTTTACTTTCTATGCAACCACAGTGACTTCCAGCAGACTTAATTCACCACACAGAAATCTAGAGCCATTATATTCTGTGAATTACACAGGGAATGAATGCTGAACAGAATTGGAGTTTAAAGAACCTGAAAAAGGGTGGAGTGAGACAATGTACATACTTTCAGAAAATAGTTAATTCCTATTTGTAGCACAAAATTCATAATGAATGGATAATTTGCCTGGTTAGTACATGCAGAAGTTATTAAGTTAAATTGTAGTCTCATTGGTTATTAATACTATTTAATTATAGTTTCTTTTTTAGCAAAAAGTTGTTTTGATAATCACAATTGATCTGCAATCTATTGCCTTTGATTACCTTTGATTATCAATTGAATGCTCTGATCTTACTTTTGTTTTATTTTGATTCAAACGTTGCAATGATCAGGTTTCAAATATTTGAAGCCGTGTACATCTTAATGATCAGCAGGAAGAACCCAAAGCTGATAAAGTGTTAAATATAAACAGAAGACATGTTTAATGTTCCCAATGTGTGGTGCAGTGTAGACAAATTACTATTGTATCTGCAGAGATCTGCAGATTTCCTGCCTCAAGTGGCAAGCTCATTGCATATGTCATAGTAAGTCATGCATTCTCTGCCTAGAGGAAGAAAATAAATTTTATGATGGGATGTGAAACATATTAAATAGAAAGATTAAGAAAGAAAACATAGTTCAAGTCTTTGATATCTTGAAAGTTGTGGTCTGGATTATATCTCACTCTGATTGCCTCCTTAGAGGTTTCATTCAAAAATTGCAATGTTAAAATGGCATCTTTAATACATTTGCTGTCGATGTGAGTAGGAATGACTTAACTGAACCCATCCCATGAAAAGACAGTCTTTTGCATTCAAATTTCATTTACCGTTGATGGAGGTATTTGTTTGCATGCACACACATGCACAAATTAAAATGGGGACATCTTGCTGATCTTCAATTTTTCAGAAATGTAATTTCAAAGCTCACCCTAAATAATCTGGCCGATTATATGTGGGCATTGCACTTTTCAAGCCAGTAGCAAAAAACAAACACCTGTAAACAACCAGGAAGCTTCCTGTCGGGCAGTAGCAGAGCTTAATGATTCTTCGTTCCATCACGTTCTTGCTTGTCCTTCTTCCACACCCCACTCACCACCTTCTTATTTTAGGCCCCTCCCCCTTCATTTCCAGTCCTGATGACAGGTCTCCACTCAAAACATCAACTGTAAATTCATTTCAATAGATGCTGCCTGACCTGCGAGTTCCTCCAGCCTTTTGTGTGTATTGCTCTGGATTCCCAGCATCTGAAGAGTCTCTTGTGTTTATAATTTGCTGCTCCAGTGCAAAGGCTCGTTGAGGTATGTCTAATCTGGAGAAATTTAAAACTTCTTTACAACAGGAGATCAGTGAGACCCTCTCTCATTGTTCTCCCTTTGTGACCTGTGCAGCCCTCTGACTCTTCGACATCTCCACCTGGTGCCCTCTTCCCTCCCTTTAGACCATAAGACAATCAGGCATAAGAGCAGAATTTGGCCCATTTGTCTTTCTTCTGCAGGCTCCGTGCATCCTCAAAACTACCAGCCCCTCCACCTACTTTCATATCATCTGCAAATCTGGCCACAAAGCTGTCAATTCCATCATCAAAATCATTGACACACGATGCAAAAAGAAGCAGCCCGAACAATGACCTCTGCAGACGCCACTAGTCGCCAGCAGCAAACCAGGAAAGGTCCCCTTTACTCTGACTCTTTGCCTCCAGCCAATCAGCTAATCCTTTATTCATGCTAGTATCTTTCCAGTAATGCCATGGGCTTATATCGTATTAAGCAGCTTCCACTGACTTTTCTTTGACTATCTTGCTTGTTATTTCCTCAATTAATTCCATCAGATTTGTCAGAGACTTTGACTTTGGCCTATTGTATCATTTGCTTCCAAGTACTCAGAAACCTCATATAACCATATAACCATATAACAATCACAGCACGGAAACAGGCCATTCCGGCCCTCCTAGTCCGTGCCGAACTCTTAATCTCACCTAGTCCCACCTACCCGCACTCAGCCCATAACCCTCCACTCCTTTCCTATCCATATACCTATCCAATTTTACCTTAAATGACACAACTGAACTGGCCTCTACTACTTCTACAGGAAGCTCATTCCACACAGCTATCACTCTCTGAGTAAAGAAATACCCCCTCGTGTTTCCCTTAAACTTTTGCCCCCTAACTCTCAAATCATGTCCTCTCGTTTGAATCTCCCCTACTCTCAATGGAAACAGCCTATTCACGTCAACTCTATCTATCCCTCTCAACATTTTAAATACCTCGATCAAATCCCCCCTCAACCTTCTACGCTCCAATGAATAGAGACCTAACTTGTTCAACCTTTCTCTGTAACTTAAGTGCTGAAACCCTGGTAACATCCTAGTAAATCGTCTCTGCACTCTCTCTAATTTATTGATATCTTTCCTATAATTCGGTGACCAGAACTGTACACAATATTCCAAATTTGGCCTTACCAATGCCTTGTACAATTTTAACATCCTTAATAACAGACTCTAGTATCTTCCCAACCACTGAAGTCAAGCTAACTGGCCAATAATTTCCTTTCTTCTTCACCCTTCCCTCCCTCGCTCCCTTCTTAAAGGGTGGAGTGACATTTCCAATTTTCCATTCCTCCAGAACCAGTCCAGAATCTAATGATTCTTGAAAGGTCAGTACTAATGCCTCCACAATCTCTTTCAGAACCCTGGGATGCAGTACTGTACATGTGGTTCAGGTGACATCTAGCTTCAGACTTTTCAGTTTCCCAAGCTCCTTCTCCTTAATATTAACAACTACACTCACTTCTACCCTCTGATGCTCTCAAACTTTTTGACATATTGCTAGCATCAGTGAAAATTGATGCCAAAATACTCATTAAGTTCATCAGCCTTTTCTTTATCCTTCTATTACTACCTCTCGAGCATCAATTTCTAGGAATCCAATAACCTCACTCACTTCTCTTTAACTCTTAATATATCTGAGAAAAATCTTTGGTATCCTCTTTTATATTATTGGCTAGCTAACCATATTTCATCTCTTCTCTCCTTCTGGCTTTATTAGTTGCCTTCGGTTGATTTTTAAAAGCTTTACAATACCTTCATTTTTGCTATATTATATGCACTCTCTTTTGTTTTTATGCCATCTTTGACTTCACTAGTCAGCCACAATTGCCTCAAAACACTTCTTCATCTTTGGTATGTATCGATCCTGTGCCATCCAAATTGCCCACAGAAACTCCAGCCATTAATGTTCTGCCATCATCCCTGATAGTATCCCATTCCAATCAATTTTGGCCAGCTCCTCTCTCATGTCTCTGTAATTGCCTTTACCCAACTGTAATAATGACACATCTGACTTTATCATTCACTCTCTCTCTCTCTGTCTCTCTCAAACAGTAGGGTGAATTCTATCATATTATGATCATTGACTCCTCAGGGTTCCTTTAACTTAAGCTCCCTAATCAAATCTGGTTCATTATACAACATCTAATCCAGATTTGCCATTTACCCTTGTGGACTCAACTACAGGCTGCTCTAAAAAGCCATTTTGTAGTCCTTCTATATTCCATCTGTTGGGATCCACCACCAACCTCATTTTCCCAATCTGCCTCCTTACTGAAATCCCCCATGATTATTGTAACATTGCCCCTTTTACATGCCTTTTCCACCTCCCATTGTAATTTGTATCCAACGTCCTGGCAACGGTCCTGTAATAGGAGGCCCTGAGGGGGAATCTCATAGAAACATTCCAAATGTTAAAAGGCCTGAACAGATTAGATATGGCAAAGTTATTTCCCATGGTAGGGGAGTCCAGGACAAAAGTGCACGAATTCTGGATCGAAGGACGTCCATTTACAACAAAGATGCGGAGAAATTACTTTAGTCAGAGGGTGGTGAATCTGTGGAATTTGTTGCCACGAGCAGCTGTGGAGGTCAAGTCATTGGGTGCATTGAAAATAGGTTCTTGCTTAGCCAGGGCATCAAAGGGTATGGGGAGAAGGCAGGGTGTGGGGATGACAGGAAAAATTGGATCATCCCATGATTGAGGGGCAGAGCAGACTCAATGGGCCAAATGGCTTACTTCTGTTCCTATATCTTATGGCCTTATGGTCTTATACAATTTCCATCAGGGTATTTTTATGCTTCTAGTTTTTTAGCTCTACCCACAAGGATTCTACATCTTCTGATCCTATTTCAACTCTTTCTAAGGATTTGATTTCTTTTTTTTTACCAACAGAGACACCCCACACCCTCTGCCTACCTGTCGGTCCTCTCAAAACAATATGCATCCTTGTATGTTAAGTTCCCTCCTATGATCTTCTTTCAGCCACGGCTCAGTGATGCCCACAAAATCGTACCTATCTTCCATGGTCCACTTTCTTTTCCTTTCAAATTCCTTCTTCTCTGATCCTTTCCATTTTCCATTTTTCACCTCCCAGCTCCATACTTCTTCCCCCCCTCCTCCACCTACCTGGCTTCACCCGTCAGCTGCAAGCCTGTATTTCTATCCTTCTTGGCAGCTTCTTATTCTGGAATTTTCCCTCTTCCTTTCCAATCCTATTGAAGGGTCTCAGCCCAGGATGTCGACTATTTATTCATTTCAATAGATACCCTTTGACCTGCTGAGTTCCTCCAGCATTTGGGTGTGTTGTGCTTAATAATCCTTCAGATAGTCCATCAATTAGGGCTGTCTTGACGTTTTTTGTCATCTACACTTGAATTTCTATATTAATTCAGGACACCATATTGAAACTAAACCTACGATGGTTTGAGTTCTGATTTGAATAAATAAAGTATATCTATGGCAACAGGGAACGAAAAGAAACAGTTGGAGCCTGCTCCCCAGTGTCAAAGGATCCGTTTATTTGCTTTCTTCACAGCTGTAGCCAGGATATTTCTAGCTTAAATGTGGCTATTGAACCTTGACCATAAGCAGAAGTTGTGATTTCAAAAGAAATTCACCCAATCCTACCCAGCTCTAATTCAGTGCTGGAATAAACAATCGTACTGCCATGCAGAAAACAGTTCTAGCTGGGAGAATATTTTCCTTGGTGGCAATCATCCACTTGTTATTCAAAATATATGCACAAAATTTAGTCATATCATGTTTTAAATATCCTAGAACTACTTTCTTAAAAGTTGGGGTTTTATTATTTAAACTTTGACTTTTGCTGTAAAGACCTGCTGAATTTAGGTGTCATAACAAAAAGAATGCACTGCTTCTGAATGAAATGCTGCAACAAAATCTCCAGTGGTATCTGGATAATTTTATAATAGAGAGAAAATATAGATAATCAAGAATACATTGCACGATAGAGAGAGTTCGCAAAAGAACAAAGACTGATTCCAAGATACAGAGATGTAAATGTCGAGGACAGCTTCTTGTGATGCTTTACAACAATGAAAAGATGAAGAAAAGGGGGTATTTTTCTCCACAGTTTTAAGCAGAATTGTGCAACATCTCAGAAGAATATTTGCTGCAATACAGTTTTCAAGGAAAACTGCATTTTATGTAGAACTAAGTATCAAAAAATTAACAGAATCCAATTTTATTTAGTCACATAATATAACCATCATTGGTGAGACCAATATTAAATGCCCATCTCGAACTGCCTTTAAGTGTATTATTATGGGCAGCCATCCTGGAACTTTCAGTCCATTAGGTGACGATACTTCCATGTCGTTTTTATTAAATGGAGTAAAGATATGAGCTTTAGTCTGGACCTGGAGTCTGACAAGATTACACTGAACAAGAAGGGAAGATTCATTTTCTTTCGAACAGCAGAGCAGATAAAACAAAGTACAGTCATAGAGTCATAAAAAATTACAGCACAAAAATAGGCCCTTCAGCTCAACTAGTCTATTTTAAAACCATTTAAACTACCTACAACTGAAGACATGTATCTGACCACAGCCCTCCATATCCCTACTATCCATGTACCTATCCAAACATCTCTGAAATGTTGAAATCAAGCTCACATTGTCCACTTGTGCTGCAGCTCATTCACACTCATGGCCCTCTGAGTGAAAAAGATTCCCCTCCTGTTCCTCTTAAACTTTTATCTCTGGTTATAGCCCCACACAACCTCAGTGGAAAAAGACTGCTTGCATTTGTCCTATCTATACCCTTTATAATTTTGTGTACTGCTATCAAATATTCTCTCAATCCTCTGTGTTCTGAAGAATATAGTCTTAACCTATTCAATCTCTCCTTTTAGTTCAAGTCCTCCAGACCAGCCAACATCATTGTAAACATCTTTCCTGATGGTTAAAATGGCACACAATAATCCAAATTAGGCCTCAACAGCATCTTAAACAATTTCAGCATCCTGTCTTCTGTATTCAATACATTGATTTATGGATGTGAATGTGTCAAATGCTTTCTTTATGACCCCATCTACCAGTGAAGGCACTATTAAGGACTGGTTGGTTCTACAGAAGTGCAAAATGTCACACCTATCTGCATTAAATTCCATCTGCTATTTTTCGGCCCATTTTTCCAACTGATGTAGATCTCTCTGCAGGCCATGATAGCCTTCTTCACTATCCACTACACCCCCAATCTTGATGTCAGCCACATTATCATCCAGATCATTGATATAGATGACAAACATCAAAGGGCCCAGCACCGATCCCTTGTGGCACACCACTAGTCACAGGCCTCCAATCAGAGAGGCAACCCTGTACTACCACTCTCTGGTTACTGCCACAAAGCCAATGTCTAATCCAATTTACGACCTCACCCTGAAAGGCAAGCGAGTGAATCTTCTTGACCAGCCTCCCATGCTGGACCTTGTCAAATGCTTTGCTGCCTTGCCTTCAGCAATTTTACTGATTACTTCCTCAAAAAAAAAACTCTAGGGTTAGTGAGACATGACCTACCATGCACAAATCCATGTTGACCATCCTTAATCAGTCCATATCCATCTAAATACTCATATATCCAGTCCATTAGAATACCTTCCAATAACTTTCCCACGACTGGTGTCAGACTCATTGGCCTTTAATTTCCTGATTTCTGTTCAGAGCTTTTTTTAAAAAAAAAACAGCGGAACAATCCTCTGCTACCTCTCCTGTTGCTAAGAATGTTTTAAATATCTTTGCTAGGTGATGCACCATCAATAACTCTTGGAGACGGGAGGCGAACAACAGGCTTTTATTAGCTGCAAGAAATGACCACACAACATCCTGGAGACTGAGGGGGGAGCAGTGCCTCCAACCGCGTTTATCCAGGGGTCTGTGGGAGGAGCCACAGGAGCAGTCAGCAGAGGGGCGTGTCCAGACAGGTATATGTAGTTCACCACACTAGGGTCTTAGCAATTTCTGCACTTGCTTCCCATAGAGTCTGAGGGAACACCTTGTCAGGCCCTGGGGATTTATCAACCCTGATTTGCCTCAGGGTAGCAACCACCTCCTTCTCTGTAATCTGTATAGGGTCCACGAAGTTGATGCTACTTTGCCTCACTTCTATAGACTCTGTATCCACCCTCCCAAGTAAACAGATGTAAAGAATGGATTTAAGTTCTCCCCCATCTGTTTTTGCTCCACTATTGGATTACCATTCTGGTCTTCCAGAGGACTAATTTTGTCCCTAGCAATCCTTTTGCTCTTACCAGTTCTGTGGAATTTCTTAGGCTTCTCTTTCACTTTATCTGCTAGAAAAACACATGCCTTCTTTTAGCCCTCCTGATTTCTTTCTTAAGTGTTCACTTGCATTTCTTGAACTCCTTAAGCACCTCATTTGTTCTTACTTGGTTATGTCTGCTATGCACCTCCTTTTTCTCTTAACCAGGGCTTAACCTTGAAAACCAAGGTTCCCTACATTTGTTATCTTTACCTTTTATTTTGACAGGCACATATAAGCTTCGCACTCTCAAAATTTCACTTTTGAAGGCCTCCCACTTTTCATGTACATCTTTGCCAGAAAACAGCATGTCCCAATCCATACTTGTCAGATTGTTTCTGATAACATCAAAACCAGCCTTGCTCCAATTTAGAATCTCAACTCATGGACCAGACCTGTCTCTTTGCATATTTGTGGTCACTAGATACAAAGTATTCCCCTACACAAACCACTGCACCTGCCCTGTCTCATTTCCTAATAGCAGAACAAATGTCACAGACACTATTGTTGTGACTTCTATGTATTGATTATGGAAACTCTTCTGAACACATTTGATAAACTTTATCCCATCTAGTCCTTTTACAGTACAGGGTTCCCAGTTACTATGTGGACATTTAAAATCACTTACTATAAAAAACTTTATGTTTCTTGCAACAGTCTGCGATCTCTTTACAAATTTGTTCCTCTAAATCCTTGGGATCATTGGGTGGTCTGTAATATAGCCCCATTAATATGGTCATATCTTTCTTACTTTTCAGTTCCACCCATAATGCTTCACAATTCGAGTTCTCCAGTCTGTTCTGATGAAGCACTGCCATGGCATTTTTTTCCGGACTAGGAATGCCACCTCTCCTCCCTTCATCCCTCCTGCTCTATCACATCTAAAACAATGGAACCCTGGAATGTTGAGCTGCCAGTCCTGCTCCTCCTGTAACCAAGTCTCACTAATGGCTACAATATCATAATTCCAGGTGTTGATCCATGCCCTGAGCTCATTTCCATTTCCTACGGTACTTTTGTATGGAAATATATGCAGCTCAGGACACTAGTCACACCACATTCAACCTCTTCAACCCTGACTTTATCTGAGGTCTACCAATATCTGCCTCCACAACCTCTCCACTAACTGTTCTGGCACTCTGGTTCCCACGCCCTACAACTCTAGCTTAACCTTCCCGCTTTAATAAACCTTCCCACTCAGATATTAGTCCCCTCCAGTTCAGGTGCAAACCATCACTTCTGTACAGATCCCACCTTCCCTGAAAGAGAGCCCAATGATCAAAAAATTCTGATACCCTCCCTCCTACACCTACTCTTTAGCCATGTATTAGGCTATATAATCTTCCTAGTTCTGCCCTCACTAGCCAAGAGAAAGGCAGAGAGCAAAGACAACCACTCTACATCGCTTTCATTGACCTCACAAAGCCCTTCAACCTTGTGAGCAGAGACGGCCTGTTCAAAATCCTTGCCAAGATTGTTTGTCCCCCGAGGTTCCTCAGGATAGTTCAGTCATTCCACACAGACATGAAGGGCATCGTTCAGTTTGACAGCTCTTCTTTAGAGGCCTTCAACATCCACAGTGGTGTGGTGTGCTTCCTCCCAACCTGTTCGGCATCATCTTCGCAGCTGAAGCAAGCCTTTGGAACATCAACTGATCGGACGGGAGGCTGTTCAGTCTGTCCCGGCTGAGGGCGAAAACCAAGGTTCGTGAAGTACTCATCAGGGACACGTTGTCTGCAAACGACGTGACACTGGCAACACACTCTGAAGAGCAACTGCAACGTCTCATGGACAGCTTCTCATGAACCTGTCAGGACTTCAGCTTGACCATCAGCCTGAAGAAGACCAAAATGTTGGGCCAAGGTGTTGAGCAACCCCCTGCCATTACCATCAACAACTACGAGCTGGAGGTAGTTCACAAGTTTACATATCTTGGCTCCACCATCACGGACAGTCTCTCCCTAGACCCCGAGATCAACTGACGGATCGGACAAGCAGCCTCAACATTCACCAGGCTGACAAAGAGAGTCTGGGAGAACAAAAAGCTGATGCTACACACCAAGATTGCAGTCTACAGGGCCTGCATCCTCAGCACACTGCTTTATGGCAGCGAGATCTGGAGCCTCTACTTCAGACAAGAGCGGCTTCTCAACATTTTCCACCTTCACGGCCTGAGACGCATCCTGGACATCAAGTGGATAGATTGAGTCACCAACAATGAGGTCCTGGCCTGCACCCAGATACCCTGCCTCTTCACCCAGCTCCAACAACGCCATCTCCGCTGGCTGGGCCACGTACACCACATGTCAGACGGGAGGATCCCGAAAGACTTGCTGTACGGGGAACTGGCCTCTGGCAAGAGAGCACAAGGTCGACCCCATCTTCGTTTCAAAGATGTCGGCAAGAGAGACATGAAGTCACTGAACATGAACGTAGAGAGGTGGGAGGACATTGAAAGTGATTGCTCTTGCTGGAAGCTGGAACTACGCAGAGGTCTAAAAAGAGGAGAAGAGAAGCTGAGACTTGCTGCTGAAGAAAAACGCACTCGCCCCAAAATCAGCACCAAGACAACACCGGAGGACAACTCCTTCAAGTGCAGTCGCTGCAGCCGAGACTGTCACTCCCGTGTGGGCCTCTACAGCCACAACAGACACTGCTCCACCAACACAGACTGAAGCAAGACTTTCCAGGCACAGATCCATGGTCTTGTGAGACTAACGGATGCCATCATCATCATCAGCCTGTGGCATGGGTAGTAATCCAGAGATCACAGCCCTGGAGGCCCTCCCCTTTAATTTAAAGCTCAACCTCCCTGAACTCCCAGTGCAGAACCTCATCTACATACAATTTAGTTAGCATCTATAGGAAGAGTCTTTTCCTCTGATCCATGAGTAATGTCAAGTCAAGTCAAGTCACTTTTATTGTCATTTCGAATATAACTGCTGGTACAGTACATAGTAAAAATGAGACAATGTTTTTCAGGACCATGGTGTTACATGACACAGTACAAAAACTAGACTGAACTGCATAAAAACAACACAGAACAAACTACACTAGACTACAGACCTACCCAGGACTGCATAAAGTGCACAAAACAGTGCAGGCATTACAATAAATAATAAACAAGACAATAGGGCAGTAAGGTGTCAGT
Source organism: Hemitrygon akajei (assembly GCF_048418815.1). NCBI lineage: Eukaryota > Metazoa > Chordata > Chondrichthyes > Myliobatiformes > Dasyatidae > Hemitrygon > Hemitrygon akajei. The sequence continues at coordinate 57,809,951 of NC_133128.1, forward strand.
CCAGGCTCTGGGTATTGAGGAGTCTGATCGCTTGGGGGAAGAAACAAGCAACAAGCAGAAACAAGCAGAAAGAAAACAATGAAGGTGAAGAAGAATTAAATAAGCAACATAAGTATATTCAATGTAGATATTTCTGGAAGAATAACGTTAATTTGTGAAAAAATTGAAAGCCAAAAATCTACACATCTAAAGAGAGATGACTAGTCTGAAACATTAACGTTGCTTCTTCCTATGCTAGAGGAGATAGTGATTCTGAATTACAGGTCAGACCGCAAAGTATTTTGTAACACCTGTGTAGCACCTGTCTTACCATGTGTGACTTGTCGCTGCACTCTGAGAAAATCAAATTACACTAGGTGTTCGTAAGCCATCAGAAGAATCTAGGTATTGGAAGGAAGCAGTGAATAGAAACCGCACACTTCTGGAGATAAGTTTTATTGATAAGAACAATTTGTACAAATTATTTCTATGAACAAGATCAACTCAAAATTCAAATATTCTGTTTACGTTCCAAATCTTAGATATCAAACCACAACAAATTCCTTTTTAATTAGAATCAGAGAGATTCCTTTATTACTCTAACCTAACTGATTAGATCTAATGTTATTCCCTATTTAATGAAGTTTACAGACTGAACTTACTTTTTTACTTATCCCTAGTTAGTTAGAAAACTAAATATAATTCCTATTGACAAGTACTATAGTAAACTTCAGTTTCAGTTCCAGGCAGTATATCTACAAGTTTAAATTCAAAAATTATACATAGAGTTTAACTCCTTTCACGGTAATTCTCCAGCATCACAACTCTTAAACAAAGTAAATCTCATACAGTAACTTATCAAAGACTTTGCAAAAATAATCAGTTCTTACAGAAAATCAAATTCCGATTCTTCGAATGAAAATAAATTTATACATCCAACCATACTAAATCCTCTGTGTCTTTATACATTTCGTTTCCGCACTGGTTTTTCATCCTGGGTGGCTCGCCATCTTGCTTCTTGGTTCATTGGAATGAAATAGTTTCTCATCCACAGAAAGTCAATTCAGAAACTTCTACAAAAACTTGACGAAATCCCTTGGTATGATTTTGCAGAACTAACTCCCGATTACATGGTAGGGATTTTAGACACTTGTCTCTACTGATATTGTCTTGTTAAAGCTGCTGCATGTTATAGCTGTTGCTTCAATAAATCTTTTATCACTATTGTCTCTCCTCCAGGAGTTTCACCCTGAGGATTTCAAGCTTGTAGGCTAAAGATACACACTACTAATTCCACTCTTAACAGTTTATGTCTTCAGCTTCTAATCATTGCTGCGTTTCTCTCCTTGTCTGTCCTGTGTCAGCCACGCCTCACCCTTACACAGTGTTTTATTCAAATTATTTTTTTTGAGAATCAGTAAACCTTGTTTTCATCACTCCGCAGGTGGAACTTTCTAACATTACATCTTTGGATTTAATTAACCTGGGTCACACTTTGACACATTTTTTTGTGTTAACCTAATTCCCAATCCATTGTGATAGGATTTGAACAATGGATTCCAATCCTAAATCCAATTCTTAAACAATCACTCTGACTTTAAAATCTCAAATGGACAACATTATATTTCTTATGTGCCAATTTGGATTTACTGATCAGTTGGAGAAACACAGGTAACCCCAAATTAACTTTATGTGTACAGAAGCATGAATTTATCCTATATTTCACCATAAAATACTTTCAGTCACACTGCACCAAGCAGACAAGGCCATAGAAATGTATATTTTGAATAGAAGGAGCAGAAATATTGCAAGTACAAACTGATGCAAGCTGTTTGCATATGAATATACAATGAAAATCATTTAAAATGTGTAAGCACTCAAATATTAAAGGTTTAACAATAATTAGTTAGTAAACAAAGTCACAAATGATGAATGGGACCAGGTTTGTACCAGCATTAATCTGGATTTGATGACCTCTGGTTTATCAAAAGGAAATCTGAGCAATTTCTTGGGAAAGGTCAATTCCACAGTCAAAAAAAAGACATGAATGAATGTTTCAGCAGTAGATGATGGGAGTGGATTAGATGCTGTTACAGAGGCAAGTGCAAGTAAGCTTAATGCTAGCACAGATAATTGGCAATAAGCTCACTGTAGAGTCACACATAACTCACAAATCGTAAAACGTCCAGTGTATCTTGCATGGCTGTCTTTCAATATTGCATCGCCATTGTTAGCAAAAACTTCTCAGCTGCATTTCATATCACCCTGACACATTCATTTGTTTTCAGAGAGGACTGAATTCTCCAACATAGAAATATTTAGAATTTATGGTAATCTTATGCTTTTATAGATAGATACCTCAAGAAAATCTGGAAAGACTTGAATTTTGATTGACTTCACTGATAGAAATTTAAAACACAGTAGGCAGTTGTTCTATGTTTGTTAAAACAAATTCTGGTGAAAATAATGCAGATGGTCGATGAACAATGGGGTAGGTAAACCAAAGGGGAGGTTTGCAATACACTTCAGATCACTTGAGAGTTGCCATAAATATTCTAATAATTTTTCATTGTGAACATTTGGACATTTAATAAGTGTAAGCTTAGACACACAAGAAATGGAACATTCAAACCCATTTTAACAAAGACAAAGGTCTCGCTCTAAGTAAGAACTGGAATTTGATTGTAAACAAGGTGGGAGAACAGAAACCTGATTGGAAGAGGACTAACCAATCGGGAGGTATGGAATACAGGGGTATAAATACCAAGGGACTAGACTTGCCCAGACATCATTCCTGAAGGTGGCAGAGTTTGTCATCAAAACATCGGTTATAACCAATACCTGTACCTAGCTTGAAACCAGAGAAGAGTTTATTCATTATTCAAATCATTATTAATAATATTCATAGCTAGACCTATTTTTTCTGATTGTATGACTCAAAGTGCAGCTGTACTTCTGTAATGTTCATGTACCATTTGGTTGTTCAAGATTTATGGGGATTATCTCTAATTTTTACTGCTGTTGTGATGGATATAATTATAGATTTCTTTTGATGTCAAGCTGACTATTTTTCTAATGATGTACACTGTTTTTCAATGTTTAAAATTTATGGCTTGTTCTTTGCTGCTTGTATTGTACAAGAGTTCAATTATCCTGTAATTAAGTGATTTATCTTTCATGGATTTGGCTTTTGTAACACTAACAATGTTTTTTCTAAGGAATAATTTAATGGAGTTATCAGACCTTATATTCTCCCATGCAATTTCAAATGAGAAGGGAGCAGGCAGCCAGCCCAGTTCAAACAATGCCCCTGTTGTACATGCTGTCACCAACCTATTTTAAAATGTTTCCATTTTCTCTGATTTTTATGCCCCACAGCTTTACTTATCTACACAAAGTACCCCATATTTTAAACTTATTCTTTAGCCCATAATAGATACCTAAAATCCAAGATACTGGACTTCAGGTACTACGGTGCTACGGTGGCATAGCGGTTAGCACACCACTTTTGCAGCTCAAGGTGCCCAACGCCATGTGTAAGAAGTTTATACATACTTCCCACGAGCATCTGGGTTCTCTCTGGGTGCTCTGGTTTCCTCTGGTTTACATGTCTGGTCATTGTAAACTGCCGTTTGATTTAGCTGGGGTTAGATACGTGGGCTGCTGAGCAGAGCAACTCATTGGGCTGGAAGGGCCTGTTGCAGACAGTATCTCTAAATAAGTAAGTAGAACATCAGATTAAAAAAATGCCACAGATGGCTCTGAAGGCCAAATAACTGAGTATGCAAAGCAGACATTGATAGGTTCTTGGTTAGTAAGGCCATCAAAGGTTATGGGCAGAAGGCAGAAGAATGAGGGTCAGAGGGATAATAAATCAGCCAAGATAGAATGGCAGAGCAAACACAATGGGCTGAATGGCCTAATTCTGCTTCTATATCTTATGGTCTAAAAAGGAGCTGGATGATTGAGATGTAACAGTTCTAGTTGGGGCTATGAAGATACAATTTTCATACACACGATTCCCAAATTATGAGAATTGTCAACTGTAACTACCTATCACTCCAAAGTGCAATATCCCACTGTGGCTGGAACTCCTGAAACCACCATTTTCAACAGGTACTGCAGATGGCTTCTCTCAATAAAGACCACAGCGGGAAGTGGTAGGGCTACTGATGACTTCAAATGACGGTTGTCACAAAAAACCCAGGAGCCAAAGTAGGCATTGTTCTTCAGAATGCCAATCGGGATATTATGTTAATAGAAATTGACACCTGGGGTTCAAGGCATATGATTCAAAGCTGTGATATTGTGATATGCTGATTATGTTTTGTCATTAATTATTCACCTCAGTTTAATAAGAAGGCACATCAAGATCATGGACCACACAGTTGGATCTCTGGAGCCATGACTTTCTCTCATTATGCTTGTCACCCGCATTCATTTTGGATTTTTCAATATAGCCCTGAGCCTTTAACAAGAATACCATCTTGCTTTTCACTAATGCTAATGATGGGTTATTATTGCCTCTGCATTCATGATTATGAATGTTCTTAAAGTACTGTTTGTTGTAATAAATAATTCTCCTGTGCATAATGTAATGCTGGTCCTTCTAGACCTTTATTTTCTGTTTTCAGTCCTTGCTTGTCCTGTTGTGTAATTTAAAATAGTTACTTGATATTTTTTAAATAAGATCATATTAGATTAAAGAATATTTTGTCTTCCGTGCTGTAAATTTTACAAAGTTGAAAGCCATCTTACATGTATGAAATCTTTATTTATCCATGCATGTGTAAAATTAATAAGATGAATTAATTAACTTGAATCTTAAAGACATTTCAGCTCAACGTTTACAGAAAAAGTAGTAGACTATGCTGAGTCTACAAAACGGTTACACCATAGGGAAAGGCCATTCACCCCACCTGTACTGCAATGAACAGAAAGGCTCTCCAACAGGTAATCAAAACTGTCCAATGCATCACTGGCACCAGCCCTCTTGCCATCAAGGACATGTATAGAGAAAGATGCTGGAAGCGGGCCAGTAACATCTTGAACTATCCCACCCACTCTGCTCATGAACTGTTCATCCCACTCCCATCAGGCTACGTAGCATCCACACCAAGACAAACAAACTTACAAACAGTTACCTTCGCCAAGCAGTAAAGCTAATCAACACCTCCACTCATTAACTCCACCACTACTTTATTATTCTCTAGGCTGTCAGTCACCTTATGTACAGCCTAGCATCACTTTATGAACATACAATAAATGTATACATGCTAACTTATGTATTTATATATAGCTGTTTTGAAACTTATTATTGTGTTATTTTTGTATTTTTTGTGCTGGATCGGATCTGGAGTAACATTTGTTTCGCTCTCCTTTTCTCTTGTGTACTGGAAATGACATTGAACAATCTTGAATCTTCAATCTTGAAATTTGTGCTGGTTCCATGTAAGAGCAAAACTGTTAGTCTCATTCCCCATATTTTTTCCAAAACCCTACAAGTTCTTTCCTTTTGGATATGTATCCAGTCCCCTTTTGAATGTCACAATGAAGTGCTTCCACTGCCCTAATGCAGACCCACACCACTGCCTCCTCACAACCATCTTAATTTCACAACCCCTAGTTCTTGAACCATCTGCCAATGATTAGAGTTATCTGTTTTGCTTGTAGCCTATAATTTTAAATACATCTACAACCTCTTCTGCTCTTAGGAAAACAGCCAAAGCCTTTCCAGCCTATCCACACAATTAAAGTCCTTCATCACTGGAAACATTTTAATAAATCCCTTCTACAAGCCCCTTTCCAAAGCACTCACATTTCGAAAAATGTGGCAAGCAAAACTGTGACAGAATATTCCATTTATGGCCAAACCAGTGTCCTATAAAGTTTTATAGAACAGAGAAACATAGAAAACCTACAGCACAATACAGGCCCTTCAGCCCACAAAGTTGTGCCGAACACGTTCCTACCTTAGAAATTACCTATAGCCCTCTATTTTACTGAGCTCCATGTACCTAACTAAAAGCCTCTTAAAAGACCCTATCGTGTCTGCCTCCACCACTGTTGCTGGCAGCCCATTCCACACACTCACCACTCTCTGAGTAAAAAACTTGCCCCTGACATCTCCTTTGTACCTACTCCACAGCACGTTAAACCTGTGTCCTCTTGTGGCAACTATTTCAGCCCTGGGAAAAAGCCTCTGACTATCCACACGATCAATGCCTCTCATTATCTCGTACAACCTCTGTCAGATCACCTCTCATCCTCCTTGGCTCCAAGGAGAAAAGGCTGAGTTCACTCAACCTATTCTCATAAGACATGCTCCCCAATCCAGGCAACATCCTTGTAAATGTCCTCTGCACCCTTTCTGTGGCTTCCACATCCTTCCTGTAGTGAGGCGACCAGAACTGAGCAGAGTACTCTTCTTGCTCTTTTACTCCAGGCCTTTCATTTATAAAGCCAAGGATCTCACAGGCATTTTAACAAACTTCAAATTTTCTCCACTATTTGAATGAAATATGCATAGAGACATTAGACTGTTAATTTCTTGTACCACATTCTGAACTCTGCCCTCTTTTATAGTGCCTCTTCTCATTCTTCCAGGCAATACTTTACATTTCTCAGCCTTAAATTTCATCTGCCACTGATTCAGTCATTTCTTCAGCCTGTATATAGCTCTTTGAAATCTATTAGCTTTCTCACAGTTCATTACTAATTGAAAATTTGATTCCTCTGTAAACTGAAATCTGGACCCAAGCCCAACTATTCCATGAAACACTGGTCTAAGTATTAACACGGGGGAATCCACTGCAGAACGTTCAAAGAACTGTCTTTATTATCTCTCTGTTTCCTGTTGCCCAACATTTTCACCCCATGCAGCTACACTTCCCTTTATTCCACTGCAATAAACTTCATGTGTCGATTCTAGATTTTGATTGCTATTTCCTATGTCTGTTAAATGGTGTCTGAACCCGCCAGGATAGTTTGGCCATACTAACTAGATACAGCATTTGATGTGCTATGTCCTTGTATAAGGTAAGTATTAGGAATCCCCTATACTCACCCAGCTTTCCCATTACATTCATAAAAAATGCTTTTTCTTGCTATGTATTTTGCAATAGTTAACTCCAAATTACTCTGCATTCTGCACTGTGTGCTCCATAATCCTAATAGTTATCTTCTCTGTGAAAATCAAGGTTAAATATTTGTTAATTTTGCCAAATTCTCCTGCTTCCCTATAAGCATATTATATCATTCAAGACATAACACATATCTTCCTATAACTGCACATTTTATAAAGTATTTCTCCAATATGACATTGTAATTTTCTTTTGTATACCTCTTTTGCATAATGCACATGTAGATGGAGATGTAACAGAAAGGTTTTTACTCCTCATGTATATGAAGGATGTAAGTAATAAAGTCAATTCAATTCAATTCAATTCAATTGCTGTCATAGCATTTGTACAGTCTTTTAACATGATGACCATGACAAATCTGGTGTCTGTGTTTTAATTGCAGATATAAACATCATCCATTAAATTGTTGCCCTCAGCAGTCACCCTTTTTTGTCATTATTCTGGAACATTAGTCCAGAATATTTTAGATTTGAATCCTTTCCCTCCCTTTTCAAATCTTTCTGCTCTCCTTAAACACAAAGTCAGAGTCAGTCAAGACCCAATGCCCTGCATCCCAGGACCCTAAGAGATGAATAAAGCAGATATATTAATGTTCTTTCTTTTCAAATCTGTTTATTATTACTATTATCCAAAATAACAAGAGTACATTGAAGTAAGTAACTTACAATGTCTCAAAGGGGAAAAAAAACAATGTTTAAGGATTGAAAAATATGGTGACACAAAAAAAAGAAAAAAACTCTACTAAAGCAAGAAAAAAGTGAGAAAAGTGAGAGAAAAAAGAACCCATTAGGTTCTTTGAAGTATTAATGTTGATTTTTTTCCACATTTCCATGGTTACAGCAAATTGGTAAGATAATAAATGTTTTCAAGCTGTTGGATAGGTTGGAACCAAAGAATATAGCGTTCTTGGATTTTCAATATGCATTAATAAAGCACCACACAAATCATTAATTGAAGGTAAAACATTAACATGGATCAAAGGAAAGGCCCTTGTCATAAAAGGTTTGTGTTTGGATGTCAGAATGTGAATGATTGTGTTTCAATTCTGAACCTTTAGTTGTTCAGAATTTAACTTTTTTGGTGAAAGGATCTCCTTCCGTTCAAATGATTTTGCTGGTGATATAAAGTTGGTAGGAAAATAAGTTATGAGAAGGTCGCAAAGAGTCTGCAAGTGATAATCACTGTTAAGTAAGTGCAAAATGAAGCATAATGTTGAAAAGTCTGAGGTGAGGAAGGGTAGAAACATATGTTTCTTTTAAACCACTGGCAAATGTGTAAATCTTGAGGAAGAGGAATACCTTGGTACACACCTAGCTAACAAATAGAATGATAAATGATACAGAAGGGATCAACTGCTTTCCTGATGTGTAGGATGAATAAACTCTTCTTGGGCATCCAGCTAGCTACAGGTATTGATTTTAATCAACATTTCAATGACAAACGCTGCCATCTTCATCAGGGATGATGCTTAGGCATGTCTAGTCAGCTGGTATATATACCCTCACCATCCATCATGTTTCCATTGTCCCACCTTGTTTACAAATGAATCCAGGAAATACCAGGAAACCTAACAAGGAGGAATGTGCTGCTACTGCTTGTCTTCCGTCTATTTCCACAGTTTCTGGTAGGATCACCAGGATCCTGAGAAAATACCAGATTAATACCATCCATAAACCCATAAGGGGTTCAAATCACAGTTCATAGAGGTCAAAAATGACCTGGGACTCAGGATGGCTAGCATTTGCAGAATTCCCTTTGAATGTGGAGCAGCATATATCAGCCAGACAGGGAAAGCCACATCAAGCTGCACAAGAGGTGTATCTGTTTGGGATACTTGGACAAGTCGGCGGTAGCAGAAAACTGCATTCGCAATGACTTCAACGGTACAAAACTACAGTGCTGCATGAAGGGCTTTGGGACTGCCTGGTGAAGGAAGCCATTGAAACAAAACTAGAAAAAAGAATTTTAATAATGACAAAGGTCTCGCTCTAAGTAAGAACTGGAATTCAATTGTAAAAAAGGTGACACAGCGGAAACCTGATTGGATGAGGAATAAGCAATCAGGAGGAACGGATAATGAGAGTATATATACCATCGGAATAAACATGCCTAGCCTTCATCCTTCATGAAGATGGCAGAGTTTGTCATTGAAATGTTAGTTAAAATTGATACCTGGACTTGGCTGGAAGCCTGAGAATAGTTTATTGATAAATGATATGTTTACTTTTATTGCAAAGTGGCTGCAATGCAAAAGTAAGCAAGTCTTGATGACATTACACAAGTTTTCTGATTCAAAAGTTTGATCCCTGAGAAGGGGGCTTGGTCTTTGAGGAGAGATTGACAGTATTTCCCTCTAATTGGTGGGTCTCAAAAGAATGGAAGGTGATCTCAGTGAGGTATGCGAGATTCTAAGAGGGATTGCCAGGGTATTTTCAGATTGGTGTGTGTTGAAACACTGGGCAGTCTTGGGATGAGGAATCAGAATTTTCAGGACTGAAATGAAAAGGGAGTTTCAAATCAACACATACTAAATGCTGGAGGAAGTCAGCAGGCCAGGCAGCATCTATGGAAAAGAGTAAACAGTTGATGTTTCAGGCTAAGACCCTTCATCAAGATCAGAAAGGAAGTGGAAGTAGTACAGGGTGGTGATAGGTGAAATCTAGAGAGGGGGACGGGTGACAAAGTTGATCGGTGAAAAAGATAAAGGGTTGGAGGAGAGGGTAGAAGACCATGGATCAAAGGGAAAGGGGAGGAGCATCAGAGGGAGTAGCGAGTAGGTAAGGAGATTTGGTGAGAGAGGGAAACGGGAATGGCAAATGGTGAGGGGTGGGGGTAAAGCAATTACCAGAGGTTCGAGAAATCAATGTTCCTGCCATCAGGTTGGAGGCTACCCAAATAGAAAATAAGCAGTTGCTCCTCTAACCTGAGTGTTGTCTCCTCACAGCAGTAGAGGAGGCCACGAAGTGACAAACCAGAAAGGGAATGGGAAGAGGAACTGAAATGGGTGGCCACTGGGAGATTCCACTTTTCCTGGCAGACGGAGCGTAACTGTTTGGTGAAGTGGTCTCCCAATCTTCGTCAGTCTCACCGATATACGGGAAGCCACTCCGGGAGCACCAGATACAGCAGATGACCCCAACAGACTCCTCACCTGGAAGGACTGTTTGCAGCCCTGAGTGGTAGTGAGGGAGGAGCTGTAGGGGTAGGTGTGACACTTGTTCCGCTTGCAAGGATGAGTACTAGGACGGCGATCAGTGGGGAGAGACAAGTGGACAAGGGAGTTGCATAGGGAGTGATCCCTGTGGGAAGTGGAAAGTAGGAGGGAGGGAAAGATGTGCTTGGTGTGGGATCCCGTTGGAAATGGTGGACGATACAGAGAATTATGTGCTGGATGCGTAGTCTAGTGGGGTGGTAGGTGAGGACGAGAGGGAGTTTCAAATATTTGGAATTACTTCAGAAACATGTGGATTCTCAGAAATGGACAAGCTTCAGTAGTTAAATCAAGAGAATTTTGGACAGAGTGGAAATCAAAAAGCTGGGCAAGAAATTGGACTTGAGTCATCAGCCCCAATCTCCTTTCAATCATTCAGTGAACTGGCTTCAGCATGATTGTCGCTTCCCATTTCTTATATAATTACATGTCCACAGTTGAACAGATTGTTAATACAATTCTGCTCCAGGCTAGCTCACTGAAGCAGAGAAAATTATTTAAAGCAAACAGAAAATGAGATGCCATTTTTTCTAAATCTTCCTCATTTGATTTGACTTGAATTAACATAAACAAATAAATTGTAAAGTTTCACTAAGATATTTTAGGTTAGCTTTAATTGTCAGATGTATATAGAAACATACAATAAAATGCGTCATTTGTATCAACAACCAACATAGTCCAAAGATGTGCTGGGACGGCCCACAAATGCTGCCACACTTCTGGCAGCAACATAGCATGTCCACATCTTAGTAATTCAAATTAACAAGCCTTTGGAATGTGGGCAGGAAACTAGATCACCCAGCGGAACCCACATAGTCATGGGGAGAACAAAAAAACAACCTATAAATAGTGGCGGAATTGAACCCTGGCCACTAAGGCTGTAAAGTAATGGTCGCCAAGCCATTGATGGCGATCAACTGGTCAATCTTTGAGACTTTCTTAGTAGATCCCGAAAAAAATGAAAAATAAATACACAAATACTGTTGAGAGATTGTTTCCGGGTTGCGGGGTTTTAGTTCCGTTCTTTCTGCCCAGTGCACATGCGTGTAGCTCCCCCGCACTACACAGTGTACTTCAGTGGTCCCCAACCACCGGGCCGGGAGGAAACAATATGAGTCAGCTGCACCTTTCCTCATTCCCTGTCACGCCGACTGTTGAACTTGAACGCACGCGAGGTCATCAGTCGCCTAAACACAGTGATACCCTTGCACCAGGGATCACTGGTTGGCCTCAGGCCGCCGGCGGGAAGCACTGTTGCTACTGGCCTGGAGTGCGGACTGACGGGTGCCACCTCTGAACCTGTTTAGCACACCGAATGTTTGTGGAGGACCCGATACTAAAAGTATTCGTAGATAACCTAATTCGGGCTCAGGGTTTCGTAAGTAACAGAGCCACTACCTCGCTGCGATCTACTAAAATAAACTTTTGTTGGCCGATAGATCCTACAAGAAGGGAGGGCGGGCACCCTGTCACACTCCTCGCTTGGTCGGTCGCTCTCTCTGGACTGCGACTGTCGTGGCCCCAGTAGGGGACCTCCGGCCCTGACCTTGTCCTCTCACCCCACCCATGACCAGCCGCACCTGGCCAAGGAGTCTGGCGGCAGGCAGGCGGGAGGTTGCAGTTCGGGCCGGGAGGCTGTCTAATGAGGCAATGAACCCCTCAAAACTGCTTCAGTACCTTAAGTCCAAGCACCCTGCACTTAAAGACAAACCCGTTGAGTTTTTTCAGCGGAAAAAATCATGAGCAAATGGGACAGCAGCTGAGAGCCAAGAGCCGCAAAAACTATAATTGTGGAATAGACTGGACATAAGGAATCTGCTTCGCGTATCGCTGTATTCCGGTCATGAATAACACCACCCACCTCCCCGTCAGCCGGTCCGCAAGAATATTGTCAATATTGAACCGGCCCGCGGTGCAAAAGAAGGGTGTGGACCCCTGGTGGTCATACATTATTTCTAATTCCGGGTTGTAGGGTTTTACTTCTGGTCTTTTCTGCCCCGGTGCGTATGCGTGTAACTAATCGATTTGGGGTCGATCTCGCCTTTCACCAAGCCCAAGGTAGGGGATATTGAGCTTAAAAGGGTTGGTGACCACTACTGTAAAGCATTATGCTAACTGCACACTATTAGGTCACCCAATAGAGTAACAACACTAACAACGTCAATAACACAGTAATCATACAGTCATCATCGCCCAACAAACATGAGGTTTTTGTGGTAAAGCCTAATGAAAATATATTTATGAGTCATGTTACAGCTATTTCTGCTCATTCAAAGTAATATATTCTGTAGAACCAAGTGTTCTATTGTGAATTCCTTTTTTAATGTTTTGATGGTAGGAAATAAGTAGAATATATTCAATGCAAGTATGGTTCATGTGGCTTACCTAAATTATCATGGAGCTCTATCAGTCACTTCCTACCATTAAATGAACCTCTTTATTAGTCATTAAGTGTTTGTTGTCCGCAAAGATAAAATAGCATTACTTTCCATTATTCGTTGAAATGGGACCCAATAGATTAAAGGGAATTCTATGCTCATTATCGTAGATCCCACTTCCCTGGATTTACTGTAATTGCTAGCTTCTTCTATTATGAACGGCAAAGTGATAAGGCAGAAATTCAATCACTTCACAGAACTAGGGTGAATATAGGCAGATATTCCAGGGTCAAATCAGTCTTAAATAATTAGATTTCCAACAATGCAAGCAGGATTAAAGAGGTGACCAACTGTAGGAATGGAGTCCCAGAGATGGGTGTATGTGTGGGTGTAAGTGTGGTTGCCATAGTAGTAGTGGTAGTAGTAACGGTAGCAGTGGTATCCTGGATGTGCCAGTTTTCTAAATAGTTTTACTTCACAGGTTTCTTTTCGCAGAAAGAGAGGGGAGAAAGCATTGGAGTGGATCGATTAATAAAGGCCTTACCCTCTGGAACATGATCATGGCTCAAGTTGAATACTTGGGGCCACTTTAAACATCTGAAGCAGACTATGAGAAAGGGAACTAGCTCTTGCAAGACTGCTACTTACTGGAAATTACGATTTGGATCTGGCCTACTACCGATGATCCCATGGCAAAGTCCTGCACTGTTTCCTACACTACAAGCTATCACATTTGGCAATGCCAAAAGCACTCTCTGTAAAACTGGCTGTCATTTAGAAAAGGCAGCCTCCCTCCTGCTGCTTCTCCATTTGATCTTCCTGCTGAGCATTTGGTAACTTCCTCCACCAGGCCAAAGAGGAGACCAGTTTGTAAAACAGATCCATACAGGAGTAAGCTCATTGGAACCCCACCTAGATGGGCTTGGGTTCATATAGTGCCTGAGGGATGTTTAAAGTATCAACTGCTCTCGCCACAGTGACTCTGATAGAGTGAATAGGTGAAGACAGCCCTTAGCTGCTACCTTGAGATATAATGAATCATAGCTATCCTGTGTTCCCAGTCACCAATTAGCCACTAAAAGAACTTCTCTGGCAGAGTTATAGGCACTGGTGATACTTTGAAGCAAAGAACAATGTCAGAAAAACAAATATTCAATTTCATGATCAGACATGATTTTCCTGTCAGAGTCAAACAGCAAAGAAATGGACCCTTCAATCCATCACATCCCATTATTGTACCCACTTGCTGTTTCCTAATCCTTTGTAATGTTCATGCCACACCTATTTAAGTGACTCTAAGATGTCTCTTATATGACATAATTGTATCTAAATCTACTTTCTCCTCTAGCATCACATTCCAGATATCTAGTACTATATAAAAATCATATTCCTCATATCCTCATTAGTCAAGAATTAGTCAGCAGCATCTACACTTCTTGAGGAGACTAATGTGTACAAAGCTCCCCACCCCCATTCTAACAAATTTCTACAGGAGCACCATCATGATTGTCCCATGTGGCTGTATCATTATGAGGTAGGAAGCTGCAAGGCTTGGACCGTAGGACCCTACAGAGGATAGCAAAAACCACTGAGCGGATCACTAGGGTCTCATTCGCCACTATTTGTGACTTTTACCAGGAGTATTGCATACAAAGGTCCTGTAGGATTGTTGAGGATCCCTAACACCATCCCACCATCTCTTTTACTCAACACCATCAGGAAGGACATACAGGAGCATCAGGACTAAGACTGCCAGACTGGGTAGCAGCTTATTCCCTCAGGCTGTGAAACTAATGGATACCCTGTCACCACCAAGATCTTGCCACTTCGATAGCGAGTTTGTTTACTGTTTACTGTGATGTGCACTTCACATGCATGTTGAATTATATATTATTAATTTATTTGTGTCAATATTTTGTTTTATGTGCTGTGTGTGTTGTATGTGTTGCGGGTGCACTGTGGTCCAGAGGAACGTTGTTTCATTTGGTTGCAAATATGTGCAGTCAGATGACAATAAACTTCAACTTCAAGTTGATCCTGGTGAATCTCCTCTGCACTTTCTCCAGTGCAATCACATCCTTGTTTTTGTGTGCTGATCAGAACTGTACACAATGCTATATGTACAATCTAACCAGCATTTTGTAAGGTTGCAATGTAGCAACCTAACTCTTATATTCTCCGCACAACCTATGAAGGCAAGCATACTATACACCCTCTTCACTGCACTGTCCAACTTGTCACCTTTAGGGAATTATGGACAGACCTGGAGGGCTCTAATTTAAGCAACATTCTTTAATGCACTACTATTGCATCTGTTCTACTCCAACAAAATGCATCACCTCACACTTGTTAGGATTTAACTCCATCTGTTAATGCTTGGTTTAGATTCCAATTGCTTTACATCCTGCTGTAGTCTCAGACAACCTTCCTAGCCATCCACAGCATTATTCAAATTATACTGATTTTTTGTGTTATGCACACACTTCCTAAATCATGCCTCTTATTTTCATATCCATGTAATTTATTATATATATTAAAACAAACAGCAAATTCCATGTAATGAGCCCTGTAGTACACTAGAAAAAAATCCATTAATCAGAAAAAAAATCCTTCCAACACTATTCTCTACCTCCTATCGCCAAGCCAAATTTGAACTGAATAAGATTGCTCACCTTGGTTCCCATGGGTTGCAGTCTTTTGGACCATTCAATCATGCAGACCTTGACAAATGTTCATTGAAGTCCATATCGACAGCATCTTCTCCATGCCTTCCTCAATCTCCACACTCATCTCCACATAAAATTGAATTAAGTTAGAGAGAAAGGATCTCCTTTGCCCAGAGCTATATTAACTACTTCCCCAGCAGTCTTTGCCTTTACAAACTGCATAATTCCAGCCTTTTAGGATTTTCTCCAATAATTTCCCCACCACTGCAAAAAGGCTCACCAGCCTCCAGTGATCTGACTTATCCAACACAAAGTATATTGCAGATGCTGTGGTCAAATCAAGACGTAAAAACAAGCTAGATGAACTCAGCAGGTCGGGCAGCATCTGTTGAAATGAGTAGTCAACGTTTCAGGCCGAGACCCTTCATCCAGACTGAAGTAAGAGGGGGCAGGGGCCCTATAAAGAAGGTGGGGGGAGGGTGGAAGGTACCAGGTAAAAAAACTAACCAGAGGAAAGTTCAAGGGGTGGGTGAGGGGAAGCAGGGAGGGGACAGGCAGGAAAGGTGAAGAAGGAATGAAAGGGGAAAGCACTATGGGTAGTAGAAGAAGGCAGAATCATGAGAGAGGTGATAGGCAGCTAGAAGAGGAGGCAGAGTGAAAGTGGGATGGTGGAAGGGAGAGGGAGGGAATTACCAGAAGTTGGAGAATTCAATGTTCATACCAAGGGGCTGGGTTGACTGCTCATTTCAACGGATGCTGCACAACCTGCTGAGTTCATCCAGCTTGTTTGTACGTCTTGATCTGACTTATCCATACTGTCCGTCTTTAATCATAACAACATTAACTATCCTCTAGTCTTCCAGTATGTCACCTGTGGCTAATGAAGGTGTAAAAAGCTCCATCAAGGCTCCAGTAACCTTTACCATTCTGAGATAGATCTTACCCAGCCCTGAAGATATATCCATTCTTCTGCATTCTACAACGTCTAGCACCTCCACCATCTAAACACTGATATGATCCAGATTATCAATGTACTGCTTCCTGAAATCACTTTCTTCCTTGTCCTTCTCCTTTTCAATTCAGATAAGCCATATATATTTAGGAACCCATCCACCGCACCTGATTCCACACATAAGTTACACCATTCTCCCTTAGTTATTCTATTGCTCCAAATACACTTACTGTATGATTTAACTGCAAAGGAAATCTGAAGGCCTCTTTTAACGTTCTTAATTTCTTTCTTCAGTACCTTCCTGCGCTCTATGTATTCCTCAAGGGATTTGTTTGATTGTAGTTGTGCTTGGCAGAAAATTGAAGTGAACTTTTTCACACTGAAGTAGGTATTAGGATTGATAAAGTGAGAATACATGGAGATTTGCCAAATGTATAACTCCTACTCAGAGGAATCATGGCACTCCAGAAGATTATTCTAGCTTATTATGAAGCTGCTGCTTCTATGTGCAGAAGCTACATATTTGTTTTCTTTTTTGCTACTTGCTTTGGAACACAATGCATATTAACCTGTCTGGTCTTTGTATTAACTTATCTACTGTTTTTGCTGTCACAAGAAGTAGCCTACTATGATGCCACTAAAGAGAAAACCCAAGGCAGAGATACGTAACTAAAAGTAAAGCACATATGATAGAAGGAGCTACAAATTTATAAATGAACCTCATCTGTCATATCTCTCCCATCACTTATAATATGTAGCTTATTTTTTATTTCAGATAATAAAAGTGGTCTCTGTACAGCCGGTTCCTAACTTCTTTTATGCCATGGGCCAATACCATTAAGCAAAGGGTCTATGGATCCCAGGTTGGGAATACCTAATCTATAAACTCTTGGATAGTTTATAAATGAGTTATTTTGCAGTTGGATGATTTAGGCCTTCAAAAGCATTTTATCATTGAGCTAAAAAGCATTTTAAATGGGCCAGAGAATGTCGGATCTTTGTGGGTGGACTTAAGAAACAGCAAGGATGAAAAAACCTGTTATGGGGATCATGTATAGGCCTCCAAATAGGGGCCAAGATGTGGGGTTGAGATTGCAAAGGGAGCTGGAAAGAGCATGTAATAAGGGTAATGACACAATTGTAATGGAGGATTTCAATATGCAAGGGGGTTGGGAAAATCAGGTCGGTGTAAGATTGCAAGCGGGAATTTGTTGAATGAAAAATTGAAAAAGCCATCTCGAGCTTGTGCTCAAGCCTACTTGGAGAAAGGTAATCTTAGATTGAGTGTTGTGTAATAACCCAGATCTTATTAGTCAGTTTAAAGTAAAGGAATTCTTAGGATTGAATTCCTACTGCAATTTGAGAGGAAGAAGCACAAGTCACATGTATTAGTATCGTAATGGAATAAAGGGAGTTACAGAGACATGAGAGAGGAGCTTGCCCAGGTAGGTTGGAGAAGGCTAGGGGTGGGGATGACAACAGAACAGAGGTGGCTGAAGTTTCAGTGAATAGTTCACAAGGTGCAGGATAGATATATCCCACTGAGGAAGAATTTCTCAAATGGCAGGGGTAGGCAAATGTGGCTGACAAAGGAAGTTAAAGACTGCATAAAAGCCAAGGAAAGGGCATACAAGATTGCAAAAGTGAGTGGAAAGTTGGATGACTGAGAAGCTTTTAAAACCCAATATAAGTCAACTAAAAATATATATAAGAAGGGAAAAGATGAAATATGAAGGTAAACTAGCTGATAATATAAACCAAGATACTAGAAGTTTCTTTGGTTATATAAAGAATTAAAGGGAGGAGAGAGCTGATACTAGATGACTGGAAAATGATACTGGTGAGGTAGTAATGGGGGACAAAGAAATGGCTGATGAACTAAATAAGTACTTTGCTACAATCATTATTGTGGAAGACACTAGCTGTATGCCAGAGGTCCGTGAGCATCAAGGAGCAGGAGTGACTGCCACTGCTATTACAAAGGAAAAAGTGCCAGACAAACTGAAATGTCTTAAGGTGAATAAGCCACCTGGACCCGATGGACTACATGCCAGCGTCCTGAGAGAGGTTGCTGAAAAGATAGCGGACACATTGGTCAAGAATCTTTAAGGAATCACTTGATCCTGGCATGGTCCTGGAGGATGGAAAGTTGAAAATATCACTCCATTTTTAAGAAGGGGGGAAGGCAAAAGAAAAGAAGTCATAGAAGCATAGAAACGTAGAAAACCTACAGCATAATACAGGCCCTTCGGCCCACAAAGTTATGCCAAACATGTCCCTACCTTAGAAATTACTAGGCTTACCCATAGCCCTCTATTTTTCTAAGCTCCATGTACCTATCCAAAAGTCTCTTAAAAGACCCTATTGTATCCGCCTCCACAACCGTTGCCGGCAGCCCATTCCACGCACTCACCACTCTCTGACTAAAAACCTTACTCCTGACATCTCCTTTGTACCTACTCCCCAGCACCTTAAAACTGTGTCCTCTCTCAGGTCTCTGGCATGTAGTCCATCGGGTCCAGGTGGCTTATTCACCTTAAGACATTAGATACCGATATGTACCACAACCTCTGGCTGTTCTCCCTCCCACTGCAGGCCATCTTGGATGCGGTCCGAAACATCCTGGACCCTGGCACCTGAGAGGCAAACTACCATCCGATTTTCTTTCCTGCATCCACAGAATCACCTGTCTGACCACCTAACTATAGAGTCCCCTATCGCTACTGCCTTCCTCTTCCTTTCCCTACCCTTCTGAGCCACAGGGCCAGACTCTGTGCCAGAGGCACAGTCACTGTTACTTCCCCCAGGTTGGCTGTCCCCCACCAACAGTACTCAGGCAGGAGTATATTGTCAAGTTGTACAGCTACAGGGGTACTCTCTAGTACCTGACTCTTCCCATTCCCCCTCCTGAATGTTACCCATTTGTCTGTCTCCCGTGCCCCAGTGTGACCACCTGCCTATAACTCCTTTCTATCACCTCCTCACTCCCCCTGACCAGATAAAGGTATTCGAGCTGCATCTCCAGTTCCCCAACATGTTCCCTTAGGAGCTGCAGCTCGACACACCGGGTGCAGATATGGCCGTCCAGGAGGCTGGGGGACTCCAGGACCTCCCACATCTGACACCGAGCACAGAAAACCGGCTTCACAAACATACAACTTCCTTTCCACTAGTTAGCCTGTTAGTCCAACCTCAGTAGATGGGAAAGTGTTGGAGTCCATTATTAAGGATGAGGTTTCAGGCTACTTGGAGACAAATGATCAAATATGTCAAAGTCACCATGGTTTCTGCAAAGAGAAACCTTACCTGACAAATCTGTTGGAATTCTTCGAGGAAGTAACAAGTGGAGTGGACAAAGGAGAGGCAACGGATATCATTTACTTATATTTTCAGAAAGCATTCGATAAAGTGTCTCACATGAGGCTGCTTACAAGATAAAATCCTATGGCATTACAGAAAAGATACTGGCATGGATAGAGGAATGGCTGACAGGCAGGAGGCAGCAAGTGGATATAAAGGGGGTCTTTTCTGGTTGGCTGGCAGTGATTAGTGATGTCCTCAGGGGTGAGTATTGGGCCCACTACTTTTCAGATTATATGTCAGTGATTTAGATTGTGGAATTGATCACTTTGTGGCAATGTTGTGGATGATGCGAACATAGGCGAAAGGGTAGGTAGTGATGAAGAAGCAAAGCGATTGCAGCAGGACTTAAACAATTTGGAAGAATGGGCAAAAAAGTGGCAGATGGGATACAGTATTGGGAAATATATGATAGTGCATTTTGGTAAAAGGAACTATAGTGTAGATTATTATCTAAATGGGGAGAAAAGTCAAACATCAGAGGTGCAGAGAGACTTAGGAGTCCTCATGCAAGATTCACAGAAGGTTAATTCACAGGTTGAGTCTGTGGTAAAGAAAGCAGATGTAATATTAGCATTTATTTCAAGGGGAATAGAATACAAAAACAAGGAGATAATTCTGATGTTTTATAAGATGCTAATTGGGCCGCACTTGGAGTTTTGTCAACAGATTTGGGCCCCTTATCTCAGAAAGGATGTATTGTCATTGGAGAGAATCCAGAGGAGGTTCAACAAGGATTATTCTGGGAATGAAGGGGTTAATGTATGAGGAGTGTTTGGCAGCTTTGGGCCTGTACTCACTGGAATTTAGAAGAACGTGTGGGGATCTCATTGAAACCTACTGAATGTTGAAAGGACTAGATAACATGGATGTGGAGAGGATGTTTCCTCTGGTGGGGGCATCCAGAACTAGAGGGCATAGCCTCAAAATTGAGGGCAGCCTTTTAGAACAGAATGAAGAGAAATTTTTAGCTTAAGAGCAGTGAATCTGTGAAATGCTCTGGTACAGACTGTGGTGGAGGCCAAATCCATGGGTATATTTAAAGCAGAAGTTGATAGTTTCCTGATTGGTCAGGGCATCAAGGGATATGGTGAGAGGGCAGGTTTATGGGGTTGAATGAGATCTGGGATCAGCATGATAAAATGGCGGAGTGGACTCGATGGCCCAATTTTGCTCCTACATCTTGTGGTAAAGTGACATCCAATGGGAATGGAGAGTGCTTTCAGTTGATTCTGACTGTCTGATGGCTTAGGTTTCTAATAGCTGGATTGGGTTAATTTTAACTATATTTTCAGTTGATTTTTTTTTGAAGAGATGCAGGTCCCTCCAGCCTAAATTCTGTGTTGAAAAGGGAATCACCTCCTGACTATCTGGAACCTCACTGACTGATGCTGCAAATGCAACTACAGGGAACAGCATATTGCCATAGGACAGAGTTAATTCACTGAGATGTAAGATCAGTCCACCCAGCAAGTGCCAAGGGCCTAGCTTACCGTCAAATGTTCAAGGACTAGAGCAACAAGTGGCTTACTTTCATGACCATCTGCTGACTACAAACATATCCAGTCATCAGCAAAAGGAGGCCATGTAAAGAAACATACAAGACATCTGTTAACATAGCTCACTGACAAGCTGTACTTCTGAAAGAGAAGCAATCAATCTTTCTAGAAGTTCATTTATGAGATACTGAGCTGTAATCTTCTGAAAACACCTACAATTATCTGAGAAGTGCTTTCCACCCTGCCTTGTTCTTACAAGTTCAATGCCCCAAACACAACTTCCCTGACCAGAACCATACGTGGAAGTAATAGATATACTGAGAAGTCATCGAGCAGAATCTTTTTGGCAGAATCTAATTTATTTAGTCAGCAAATACACTGAAGTTGACCATCAGCTTCAAACTACAAAGCAGCAACTAAACACTGCACTCTTTGAATTCTTTAAACAGCACTGCTGAGGTCTTTCCTATCTGTTCCCAGTATTAGTCGATAGATCATCATTTTCATAGCTTGTCACACCAGACAGTCAGCTATTCTTGTCTGGCGCATACTGTCAGGATTGGTCTCCTTTCGGATTAACCGGGTCACGGTATGAACGTTCCTGACTCGACCCTTGTTTTTTACAAGGCCGAGTGGCTAGCTCGACGCTCAGCCTGGCACGGATGGAAAGCATGCCAGGGGGTGGCTGACTGGGTTCGAGTCAGAGTTGATGGATGTATTGAATAACATGCAAAAGGCTGGGGCAGCCCAGAGTCACAAAAATGATTTACAATAAATGGTGCTCCATTTCTTTTTGTTCTGTGATTAATGATTAAATTAGATCTGGTGGATTGGACCACGTATATAATATAGTAAGTCCACATAACTGCCTGTCCTCTGGATGCTTCAATCTCTATTTCATATCTGAGTTACAAATTCTTTGGAATTATACTGAAATATATTGTAACAGGTATCAGCTTCACTATGTTTGAAATACCAAATCTTTATCCAACATAAACATGGATTCTGAGGTAATTTAACAATTATTATCATGTAGAACTCTGAAGAGAAGGATGTTGCAAATTGAAACTGAGATTCTTTGCTAACCACTGCTCTCCATTCTTTCTCTTCACCTCAGACTCACCCAGGGCTTTCTGAGTGGTCGTGACATCTTCATAGCCTTAATGAGTGAAGAACCCTTTCTGAGATTGTCATTGATCACATCAGTTCAATAGAATGATCCAAATTGAATGAGCAGGCAAAGTTCTAGAAGGCTAGAAGTGGATAACATTGCACCATTATTTATGAAGGGCTGTAAAGACAAGGTAAGGAATGACAGGCTGGTGAGTCTGCCATACTAGTAACCTACCCTGTGGTGGGAAAGTTACTGCAGGGGATTCTAAGGGACGGGATCTATAACATTTGGGTAATCAAGATCAGATTAGGGATAGTCAGCATGGCTTTGTATGTGGAAAATCATTTCTGACAAATCTCTTGTGTTTTTCAAAGAAGTAACCAAGAGGATAGGTAAGGATAAGTCAGGGGAATTTAACAAGACTTTTGACAAGGTCCACATTGCAGGCAAATCTAGAAGTTTACGTGCATGGGATCCAAGAAATGGTAGCTAAGTGGCTTCACAATTGACTTAAGAATAAGAAGCAAAGAGTGATGGTTGACATTTGTTTCTTAAACTAGAGGCTTGTGACTAGTGGTGTGCCATAGTGGTCAGAGCTGGGACATTTGTTGTTCATAATTTCTATAAATAATTTGGGGGTCAATGTAGAAAGGATGATGGATAAATCTGCAGTTAACATTAAAATAGGTCATATCAAAGACAATGAGAAAGGTAATCAAAAATTACGGGGGGATCTTGATCAAATAGGTAAGTGAATCAAGGACTGGTTTTCAATTCAGTTAAGTATAAAGTGTTGTATTTCGGGAAGTCAAACCAAGGCAGGGCTTCCACTGTGATGGATATTCACTTCCTCACACAGGAAATAACAATTTTTGCAAAGCTCATTTTCTAAACACAACAGTTGCCACTTGTAAAAACAAGCAGATGCAAGTAAACTTCCAACTACTGTATATAACTTGTCTAGCTTTTGCTCGCAAAAAGGGTGTCAATCTTCTGCTCCTCTTTTTTTGTAATTTATTTTTTTATTGAAGTTAATCATCAAACAAACATTTCCATGAGATGTATTTCAGATATTGTACATGCATATCATATAGTCATATATGCCACAAATCTCCACATAATATTTATCTGAGGTATACACTTATAGAAAAGAGAGGAAAGAAAGAACAAGCAAAAGGAGAAAACTATGTACAAGTAGGGAGTGATTTTTTTAACAACATATTCATTGATTTGTGAGAATAAGATCAGGCCTATGAGGTGTTATGTAGTTAAACCCTTTTTCCCAGTATGAATCAAATTGTTCCAGCTTATGATTAACAGATGCCGTTATCGTCTCCATTTTGTGAATGTCCACTGTAATTTCCATCCATGCATTTAAAGTTGGGCTCTCCTGTAATAACCATTTCCTTGTAAGAGTCTTTTTATCAGCCACCAACAGTATATTTATTAAATATTTATCTCTTTTCAACCATTCTTGAGGTATATACCCAAAACATATGGTCTTACTTTCTAAGTCTTAAAATGTAAATGGAAAGCAGTAAGCACCTTGAAGTTTATTTATTTATTTATTTGGAGATATAGTGCAGAACAGACTCTTCTGGCCCAATGAGCTGTGCTGACCTGTAACCCACTGATTTAAGCCTAACCTAATCACAAAACAATTTACAATGACCAATTAACCTACTAACTGGTATGTCTTTGCACTGCAGAAAAAAAGAACACCCAGAAGAAATCCAAATGCATACAGAAAGAACACACAAACTGTGGATGCTGGATTTGAGCTGTTAACTTATTATATATTATAGGAAAGATGTCAACAAAATAGAGAGAGTACAGAGGAGATTTACTAGAATGTTACCTGGGTTTCAGCACCTAAGTTACAGAGAAAGGTTGAACAAGTTAGGTCTTTATTCTTTGGAGTGTAGAAGGTTGAGGGGGAACTTGATAGAGGTATTTAAAATTATGAGGGGGATAGATACAGTTGATGTGGATAGGCTTTTTCCATTGAGAGTAGGGGAGACTCAAACAAGACGACATGAGTTGCGAGTTAAGGGGCAAAAGTTTAGGGGTAACACGAAGGGGAACTTCTTTACTCAGAGAGTGGTAGCTGTGTGGAATGAGTTTCCAGTAGAAGTGGTAGAGGCAGGTTCAGTATTGTCATTTAAAGTAAAATTGGATAGGTATATGGACAGGAAAGGAATGGAGGGTTATGGGCTGAGTGCAGGTCAGTGGGACTAGGTGAGAGTAGGTGTTTGGCACGGACTATAGGGACTGAGATGGCCTGTTTCCGTGCTGTAATTGTTAAATGGTTCTGTGGTTAGATAACTCAGATACCCAGAGCTGTAATACCGCCATAGTAACTCCTACCAAAATCATTCAGCATATCAATAACTGATGTGTTTGTAGCTGGGAGTTCTATGTTTTTGAGGAAGTTACCTTTCCAGCATTAATTGTAGGGTAGCTAGGAATTATGTCTCTAGGATGCTTTTACACCTTTTGTGTAAAAAGGTTATCTGAAGACATATCATATGTGTGTGAAGTCACCCAAGTGGCAAAGAAAAATGGTATAAATGTACAGAGCAGTTCAGGCTTATTAGGAATGGTTAAAGAAAACCAAGAAAATTGAAAGAAATATGGGATGAACTAGAGACAATTCCTTTGGCTTTGATTTCTGCAATGGACAATTGGTTCGTTTGCATCTTTGGTAAGTCTCTTTAGCTCAGAGGAATTGTACCTGCGTTTTGGAAATCCTTTGTGTTTTAGAAATGGCTTGTAACTTGGAAATGCTTTATAAGATGGAAATCCTCTGTGAACTTTATATGTGTTTTAACAATGTTGCTTGGATTTAAATGTGCATCACTGAAACTAAATGAACTGTTTTTTAAACTACTTTGTTTATTGGAAGTATACTCTCCTTGGTAGGGAGAGGGGACCCACTGCTCGAATAGTGGGCATTGGTAGCTAAACTCTCCGTGGAAAATAAACAGGGAAGTAAAATAGTCTTTGAAGATTTGATAGTTACAGTATAATCTCCCTTTAGTGACAGTAGTCACGGCTATTTATATCCAAAAAGGCTTAAGGTTTTCATTTGAGTTTAGAATTTTGCAGTCAGCAAACCCAGTACCATTGCTGCTGGCACCCAATGTGGTCACATTATAACAAAAGTTTTATTCTTGAAAGAATTATTATTTAGCTGTAGTCCAACTGAGAGAGCTCTCGACCTGTGCTACAGCACTCTTCTTAGTGCTATTGACATGGTCAACATCCTGGTTTCCAGCAGTTGCACAGGGAAATGCTAGTCGATAATTATGAATGTGTTAATAATATATCAGAAATACCCAACTGCTCATCAAATAGAACGTGATGAATATTTTATTCTTCAAGTGAAAGACTGGAATGATGAAGGACCAAATATAGAGTAGGATGCAGATTAGACACACCAAACCCCTCGATATGACCTGCTGGACTCAGATCATCATAATTTCTACCAGATCCCAACAATGTAGCAATAGTTTGTGCCTGGTGACAACAGATTGTCCCCTTTATAGATAGAAACCAAGCACCTGGGCGGGAACCACATGCTTAAGTGATAGAAATTGTAACCCATATCTTAATCCTGATGTATCGTTGTATCATTTCCTAATGCATGCATTACTAAGTGACAATAAACGAGGACTGAGTGTCCTCACAATCTAATCTAATCTAATCTAATGGGATTTTTGTATTCATTCCAGGTACACGAGGTAGTGCCCACACCAGTGAACCCGAGAAGTACTAATGAAGCCTGGAGAATAGATGCTTGGAAACATGCAGTTGAATTATTAAAACGACTGACTATAGCCAGCTGAAGAAAAATACAGGGATAGGGAGCCACTGCAGCTATCCCAGTACAAAGTTCCCACCAAGTTTCAAGCTTTTGGACCTTTAACGTTCAGAGTTTGCAGGCAGCATATGCACGCCTCCAGTTGGTGATGATGGAATTCTGAAGTTATTTTAAAAATTTTACTCCTTTATCTTAGTGAAAACCACCTCACCATGTGAGCAATAGCCCTTAATCAACAGCCGATACATGAGCAATTTCAGCTTGTTGAAGAGATTCTGCATACCCACATCCTGGAAGCAGGATTACCACTCATTCCCACACAAACGCAATGAGGTGTTGGCATAGGATCCTCTCTTTTTCTCTCTAAAGGGAATGTAGGGCCAGTAACAAAGTCATCAAAGTCATCTTGCTGCTACAAGCAGAAGTTGTCACTTGCTTTAAAAAGGCAACAATTATACCAGTGCCAAAGAATAATAATGCTGGCTGCCTTAACGACTATTGCCCGGTAGCACTCACATCAACAGTGATGAAATGCTTTGAGAGATTGGTTATGACTAGACTGAACTCCTGCCTCAGCAAGGACCTGGACCCATTGCAATTTGCCTATCACCACAATAGGTCAATGGCAGACACAATCTCCATGGCTCTTCACACGGCTTTAGACAACCTACACAACACAAATACCTACATCAAGATGCTGTTCATTGACTATAGCTCATCATTTAATACCATCATTCCCACAATCCTAATTGTGAACATGCAGAACCTGGGCCTCTGTCCGTCCCTCTGTAATTGGATCCTCGACTTCCTAAGTGGAAGACCACAGTCTGTGCGGATTGGTGATAACATATCTTCCTCGCTGACAATCAATGCTGGTGCACCTCAGGGGTGTGTGCTTAGCCCACTGCTCTACTCTCTGTATACACATGACTGTGTGGCTAGGCATAGCTCAAACACCATCTACAAATCTGCTGATGATAGAACCACTGTTGGTAGCATCTCAGGTGGTGATGTGAGGGCGTACAGGAGTGAGATATGCCAACTAGTGGAATGGTGCCACAGCAACAACCTGGCACTCAACATCAGTAAGACGAAAAAAGCTGATTGTGGACTTCAGGAAGGGTAAGATGAAGGAACACATACCAATCCTCATAGAGGGATCAGAAGTGGAGAGAGTGAGCAGCTTCAAGTTCCTGGGTGTCAAGATCTCTGAGGATCTAACCTGATCCCAACATATTGATGTAGCCATAAAGAAGGCAAGACAGCGGCTATACTTTATTAGGAATTTGAAGTGATTTGGCATGTCAACAAATACACTCAAAAGCTTCTATAGTTGTACCATGGAGCGCGTTCTGACAGGCTGCATCACTGGCGGGTATGGAGGGGCTACTGCACAGGACCGAAAGAAGCTGCAGAAGTTTGTAAATCTAGTCAGCCCTATCTTGGGCACTAGACTACAAAGTTCCCAGGACATCTTTAGGAAGCGGTGTCTCAGAAAGGCAGCATCCATTATTAAAGACCTCTAGCACCCATGGTATGCCTTTCTCTCACTGTTACCATCAGGTAGGAGATACAGAAGCCTGAAGGCACACACTCAGTGATTCAGGAACAGCTTCCTGCCGTCTGATTCCTAAATGGACTTTGAAACTTTGGACACTAACTCACTTTTTTAATATACAATATTTCTGTTTATGCACATTTTTAATAATCTATTCAATATATGTAATTGATTTACTTGTTTATTTATTATGTTTTATTTTATTTATTATTATTTTTTCTCTCTGTATATTATTCCTCGGGTTGATTACTTTTACAGCATTCTCCTACACCAGCCCTCAGCAGTGAAGACATAATCAACAAGCCATGCGTTCCCTGGAGACCACCTGCATTTGGAAGAGATATTCACCCAGAACCTAGAGTGCTAGACACCAGGTATAGGCCACGACCTTTAGCTTCTGCTTTGGCCCTTTCTCCACGGAAGGAATTCTTAGACCAAGATACGCATTCTGGGACAGAGAGAACATTCAGAGACTCCCATCGGCATCATGGAGAAGAATATGAAACTGAGCCCTTACACCCACCTCATCCTTCACCCTCTAAATATACAAAGGGAAAGGATCCACCTGAGATGTCACTCCCTCGCTGCAGATCAGGGAAAACAACATGTAAAGAAGGGATCCTTATGAAACCCACTTTATCAGAAACCTTATAAATATATTCCTGTGATAAATGATCTTTTTACGGTATATGCAGTTGGCCCTCCTTATCCGCAAATTCCGCATGCGCGAATTCAACCAACCGCGAATCGCGAAAACCCGGAAGTGCTCTTCCAGCACTTGTTGTTCAAGCATGTGCAGACTTTTTTTCTTGTCAATATTCCCTAAACAATGCAGTACAACAACCAGTTTACATAGCATTTACATTGTATTAGGTATTATAAGTAATCTAGAGATGATTTAAAGTATATGGGAGGATGTGCGTGGGTTATCGTGGATCGGGATCGAAAAAAATCGGAAGTTCTCTTACTAAGTATGTCGGAACAGGTACATCCGGTATTATTTAGCATCATTAGTCAAACGTTTGTCTTAGTATATAGTATATATTTTACCTTTCTATGCATATAAAACACTTAAGAATGTATGTTTCAGCGCCAGGCTCGGGAATGGAAGTTCTCGGGACTCGGGACAGACTGCTCCCGAATGCGCTCTCCACTGTGGTGGGTTGATGTGGAGGATCAAAAACCCAAAACCCAATAACTAAACCACTGCGTTGCTTAGTAATAATTATAGCTTTCATCGGGGCAGAGCCTTTCTCACTTTATCCTTTAAAATTGTTCCAATCGCTGACCGACATAGCCTAACGCTTTTCCAATGACCAATGGTGTTTCACCTCTTTCCGATCACTTTATTATTTCCACTTTATTTTAAATCGTGTCCGTGATTATTTTTGCGAACAGAAACACTGCGAATTCAGATCTCTGCCACCGGGTCCTAATGTCCACCGCACTGAGACAAGTTAAATAAGGTGTGGGGTTCCGCTGGGTCCTAAGGTCCACCATATTTAGACAGGTTGAATAAGGGACTTGAGCATCCGTGAATTTTAGTATCCGTGAGGGGTCTCGGAACCAATCACCCACGGATAAGGAGGGCCGACTGTATGTGGTTAGTTTCCAAGACAACTAGAGAGACCACCACCATCACAGCACTGCTAAAGTCCATATTTCCATATTTTGACACCTTCATCTGCATACATGCTGACTGAGAGCCTTCCTTCAGTGAGAAGTGCTTTCAAGCCATGTGTGAACAAACGGGCATGTAAGTGGAGTACAACTCTGCAATCCAGTCACTTTCCGGTGGTATGGTGAAGTGAAGAAATCAAAATTTAAAGTTCAAAGCAAATTAGCAAAGTACATATATGACTCCATATACAACCCTGAGATTCATTTTCTAATGGGCATATTCAGTAAATCCATAATGGAGTAAACCCATATTAGAATCAGTGAAAGACCACAACAACTGGGTGTTCAACCAATGTGCAACAGACAACAAACTGTGCAAACACAAAATGAAAGAAATAACAATAATGAATAGATAAGTAACAAGTATCGAGAACATGAGATGAAGAGTCCTTGAAAGTGACTCCATAGGTTGTGGGAACATTTTGGTGATGGAGCAGGTGAAGTTGAGTGAAGTTGTCCCTTTGGTTCAAGATCCTGATGGTTGAAGGGTATAAACTGTTCCTGAACCTGGTAGTGTGAGTCCTGTACCTTCTTCCTAATGGTAGCAGTGAGAAGAGAGCACGAAATGGGTAGTGGGGGTCCCTGATGATGAATGCTGCATTCCTGCAGCACCATGTGAATGTGCTCAATTGTGTGGAGGGCTTTACCCATGATAGACAGGGCCATATCCACTAGTTTTAGTAGGACTTTTTTGTTCAAGGACATTGGTGTTTCCGTATCAAACTGTGATGAAACAAGTCAATATACTCTCCACCATACATCTATAGAGGTTTATCAAAACTTTAGATGTCTTAGCAAATTTTCGCAAACTCCTAAAAAAGTAGAGGCGCTACCATGCTTTCTTCATGCTTGCACTTATGTACTGAGCCCAAGGCAGGATTTCTGAAATGGTAACATAGAGGAATTTGAAGTTGATGATCGTCTCCACCTCTGATGAGAACTGGCTCATGGACTTCTGGTTTCAATAATCAGCTTCTCGATCTTGCCTACATTGAGTAAGAAGCTGCTGTTGTGGCTTCACTCAGACAGATTTTCATTCTCCCTCAGATATGTTGAATTGTTACCACCTTTGATCCAGCCTACAACAGTGCTGCTGTCAGCAAACACGAATATGGCATCGGAGCTGTACCTAGCCGCACAGTTATGAGTGTAAAGAAAGTAGAGCAGGGTGCTAAGCATACATTGCTGAGCTGCATCCTGATATATGCATCTTCGCTGTCCAGACTCCCAGATGAGCTCAACACTTTTGTGCATGCTTTGAAAGGGAGAATAAAAGCACAGTTGAGTATACCAGCAGCATCTGATGACCCTGTGATTTTGGTCTTGGGGGTCGAACATCAGAACATCTTTCCAGAGCGTGAAACCTCTCAAGGCAATCGGCCCCAGATGTATACCTGATTGGGCTCTGAAAACCTGTGCCAAACAGCTTTCATTCTTTCATTGCTACAGTTCGAAGTTCTCACCTGCTTCAAAAGGGCGACAATTATACCAGTCCCAAGAAGAGAAGGGTGAGCTGTTTTAACAACAATTGTCAAGTAGCACTCAAATTTACTGTGATGAACTGATGAACAAGAGGTTGGTTATGGCTAAAATCAATTCCTGCCTAACCAAGGACCTGAACCCACTGCAATTTGCCTGTCATGACAATGAGTCTACAGTGGATGTGAACCTATTGGCTCTTCACACAGCCTTGGACCATCTGAAAAATACTAATACTTAGGTCAGGTTGCTGTTTATTGACTACCACTCAAAGTTTAACGCAATCATTCCTACAGTTCTGATCAAAAAGCTCCAAAATCTGGGCCTCTATACCTACATCTGCAACTGGACCTTTGCCTTCCTCACCAGAAGACCACAGTCTGTGCAGATCAGGAATAACATCTCCACCTCACTGATAATCAACACAGGTGCACTGCAAGGACGTCTGATTAGCCCACTGCTCTACTCACTCTATACCCCTCTCTGTGTGGTTAGGCATAGCTCAAATATCAAATACAAATCTGCAGATGACACAACTATTGCTGGCAGAATTTCAGATGGTGACGAGAAGGCATACAGGAGCGAGGCAGATCACCTGGTTGAGTGGTGTCACAGCAAAAACCTTGCACTCAACATCAGTAAGACCAAAGATTTGATTGCGGACTTCAGAAAGGTTAAGATGAGAAAATATACACCAGTCCTCATAGAGGGATCAGCAGTGGAAAGGATGAGCAATTACAAGTCCCTGGATGACAACATCTCTTGTGATCTATCCTGGGCCCAACATATCGACATATCGATGCAGTTACAAAGGCAGCCTGACAGCTGCTATATTTCATTCCAAGCTTGAGGAGATTTGCTATGTCACCAAAGACACTCACAAATTTCTACAGATGTAGTGTGGTGAGCTTTCTAACTGACTGCATCACTGTCTAGTATGGGGTGGGGAGAGCACGTCACAGGACCAAAGTAAGCGGCAGAAAGTTATAAACACTGTCTGCTCTATCATGGGCCTACCCAGCATCCAGAACGCATTCAAGGAGCAATGTCACAAAAGGGTGGCATCCATTATTAAGGGCCTCCATCACCCAGGGCATGCCCTCTTCTCATTGCTACCATGAGGAAGGAGGTGAAGAAGCCTAAAGGAACACACTCAATGATCCAGGCACAGCTTCATCCCCTCTGCTATCAGATTTCTGAATAGACATTGAACCCATGAACTGGAAGTTCGAGAAATTGATGTTCATGCCTTCAGGTTCGAGGCTACCCAGACGGAATACAAGGTGTTGTTCCTCCAACCTGAGTGTGGCCTCATCACAACAGTAGAGGGGGTCATGGATTCCTGCAACCTGAGTGTGACCTTGTGTTTCTCTCTCCCCTTCCCCCACCTTTTAAATCCACTCATCTGTTTCTCTCCAGTCCTGCCAAAGGGTCTCAGCCCAAAACATTGACTGTACTTCCTTTCCATAGATGCTGTCTGACCTGCTGAGTTCCTCCAGCATTTTGTGTGTGTTGCTTGGATTTCCAGCATCTACAGATTTTCTCTTGTTTGTGAAAGATTGCTCTAGAAAGATTTGATATTCATCAACAATGGCTAGACGAAAATCAGTTAAATCAAAAGAGTATTTCTCTATACACTACAAGAGTAACCGAACTAACACAATCAGATGAGCAAGGCACTTCCTTTCACTTGTTTTCCTTTCAGATTCATATTCAGCCCCCGACTAGCTCAACGCTGATATACCTTTTCAGCTGTTGCAAACTCAGCTTCCACAGCAGTAAATACAGTTTCCGGATGGATTGGCACTACTTTAAATTGGGTTACAGATTCGTTGTTGCAGTTTTCCAATGAACAATACCCCTAGCCATTCAATCTATTGTTTTTGTAGTCCTCTTTTTGTTGAGACATTGAAGTCTGCAAGTATGGAAGTTTGGTGATTTCTGCATTGGGTATAATAACCTCACATCCAAGGCTCTGGTAACTCCCTTACCTGACCTGCACTACCATGGGTTACTCTTGTATGACTATGTTTGCTTTGCTATCCCCTGCCTAGTACTTTCCTCTTTACCTATTCCTCTGCTTTGTCCTCAACCCTGAAAGAGTGAAGAGCAGGGACTGTCCTGATCATGTTATCTTTGCTCCTTTCCTTTTCCTAGTCCTGATCACTAACTTTGCATACAGGTATGTATTCATGTTTATCACCTCAGCTTGAGAGGGTCTGGCTGCATCTGTTGTGAATAGTTGGTCTAATAACCCAATCCAACAGAAAGATGAGATGACAAATATTATTTTTGTATTTACCAATTTGAATGTTGCATGTTTACTTTCTAACTTATATTTTGTATATACAGTAGAAGGTTCTTAAAATTTTATATAATGTAACTTAAAAACGTGTTGTTCATTGCTAATGATAGCATTAAACTATTATGGTTTACTGCTTTTATTTTTATATCAAAACCATCAATCTTACTATATTTTATGTGTTACATTTTACAATGGTGGAAGACTTACCCGAAGAAAGACAGCAACCCTTGAGGAATGCTATACTCCTGATAATTTTCAACCTATTCTGTTGTAATTTCTTCAGAAACAGAGATGTAATCCTAGGGTCTCCGAGATCTATGTTGTTATGGGGTTGAACTATTTGAACGTGTTTTACTTACTACTTGAGTATAAGCATATATTGCATATATGGTACTCCTACAATGCAACAAACAGGACCACTAAGCCTACCAATACTGCTATTTGTGCTCTATTTAATGTTACAGGAACAATTTGTAAATTGAATTGATAAAATCCAATGGATTGACAGAACAGATTGAATAGCCTTGCTCAGTTAATGATTTGGAGAACACAAAATTTGGGAGGATGTGCTAATTCTTCTTCGTTGGGTCCAATCCTTAACAAATTAAAGGGAGGGGGAATGAGAAAAATTATATCCAGAGTCCAGAATCACCAAATGGGACAAAGCTTTTCAACTTGCATGGTTGGTGTCAGAACATTAAGCTACAGCTACCAATGGGTGTTCACTCCCAAGGGAGGGACATAACCAATCCCTATGTTCTGACCTCTTTTTTTCTGGGAGCCCAGGATTAAAGGTATGGACAGAATCATCAAAAGAAGAACTGTACTCTTCCTTACTTCTGTACATGTTTTTCCTATTATGCAACTTATAATATTGTGAAATTATGTAACTGATGGATATAATTTTCTGTAACTAAAATGTGAGATTACTAATCCTGAGGCAAAAGAGGACATTAATACATTATCAGTAACGATAACAAGAATCAATTTCAGAAAACCTGAGTAAAGTCGTGCACCACTTTGAAAACAACGCAAACACTCCTGTGAAGGAGATGAACTACATTTTGCTAATTGAGAGACATTGCCTACTGACCTGATTGTGATTCAAACTTGCATAAAGGAAATAGCAAGAACTGTTCATGGGGAGGAGGACTTATAACATGGACATGACATTGATGCATCATTGTTGCATGTTCATGGAAACTTATAGTGGTGACATTCATTTGAGGTTTGGGAAACGTGTACAGCCGAGATTAAGGAAGTGAATACGCTAACAAGAAAGTTACACAGAAACCCCTACTTTGGGAATTACTTAATGAGTTCTTGGAGCAGTGGATCAAGGAGAGTCTTTCTAGTACTGGCAATCTACTGGACAGCTGGAGGACTGACAGTCTGTTCCCAAAATTAGTATTGGAGGGAGTCTTGATTTCAAAGCTGAGATCATAGGAAAGAGCTGCATTGGAAACCTTCACTGAGCAAGAGTGTGGTATGATGGGTTTTCTCTTCCTGGGAGAGGTTGTCACGTGTATTGCAAAGCTCACTTTCTAAACAGCTGCCATGTGCAAGATGCTTTGTCTGTGGAAAGTAAGATGTAGCTCACTACCCGGTTTATTGCTGCTCAAGTGTGCAGCATAAGACAAGGGGTTATTTAATTTGACTTGTTTCAAAACAGACAAACTGACTAAGTTGTTTAGTTCAAGGAAGCCTGCTGACCAGGAGAGTAATGTCATTTTGCATATCAATAACTGATGTGTTTATAGCTGGAAGTCTATGGGAAGATAGCATTACACAATTAATGTTTCCAAAATGTTTTAGACCTTTTTGTGTAAAAAGGCTACCTGTGGAATTATCATATGCATGTGAAGTCACCCAAATGGTATAAATGTAGAGAGCTTTCTCGGCTTAGTGGGAGTGACTAAAGAACATCAAGAATAATGAAATAAATACGGGGTGAATTAGAAACCATTCATCTGGCCTCAGTTTCAGTGACAGACAATTTGCTTGTCTGCATCTTTGGTATGTCTTTGTAGTTCATTGGAATTGTACCTCAGTTTTATAAATCCTTTGTCCTTGGTGGTTAAGAAATAGCTTGTAATTTGGAAATGTTTAAGATAGAAATTCGCTGTGAGTTTTAAGTATGTTTTTTTTTAGAATGTTGTTTGGATTTAAATTTGTATCACTGATATGAAATTAACTGTGTTTTAAATTACTTTGTTAGCTGGAAGTATCTTCTCCTTGGTAGGGAGTGAGGACCCACAACTGGAATAGAGAGTATTGGCAGCTGAAATCATCAGGAAGAATAAACAGGGAAATAAACTAGTCTTTGAAGATTGGATAGATACAGTATAATCTCCCTTTAGTGAAAGTACTCATGGCTATTTATAACTGGTAGGGCTTAAGGTCTTCATTTTTGTTTAGAAATTTACAGTCAGTAAAGCCAAAGCCATAACGCCACAACCATGGGGAGTGCTGTGGAACACGGAGTCTCAGAAGTAACAAGTACGTAGTTCAAAGTAATTCAAAACACAGTTCATTTCATATTAGTGATACAAAGTTAAATCCAAACAACATTCTTAAAACACATTTAAAACTCACAGAGAACTTCTGTCTTAAACATTTCCAAGTATACACGGCAGTGAACAAGACGTTTGGCTTACTGGATTTCCATCATTTAGGGCACTAAATAGAGTTATATTGCAGATGTTCAAGACATTAGTAAGAACTCATTTAGAGTACTTCAAACAATTTTGGTTGTCCTGTTCTAGGGAAGACATTATTAAACTAGAAGGAGGGCAGAAGACTTCCAAATGTGCTGAGAGCCTGAATAATAGGGAGAGGATCAGTTGGCTGGGTCTTTATTCTTTGGAACATATGAGATTGAGGGATGACCTCATGGAGGAGTATAAAATGCCTGTACATGAGAGGTACGGATAATGTGAATGGATATAGGTTCCCCCCCCCCCTTGAAAAGGGGAACTAAAAACTGGAAAGCATATATAGATCTAAGATGAGGGGTGAAATATTATAAAAGGACCCGAGCGGCAACGGGCCTGCTTTCATGCTGTATTACTCTATGACCAATAAGCTTGAGGTATGTATTTTCTGTGTTGTTGTACCCTTCTGGTACCTGTCACAGTAGGACCATTTCTCAATTCAGTTTAAATTCTGTACCTGTTCATTACAAGCTTGCATGATGTAATCCCTAATACTGAATTTTCAGAAAGAAACTCTTCAAATAACTTCCCGTGAAGACAATGAAATAAAGCATTTCCTATGCCCAGTACTGAATGTGGCCACAAATCTTCTGTTAAAAAATATTTTCTGCCACATTGGTATAATTGGAAAGGCTGGTATTTTTTCATCACCTCTAATCACCAGTGAGAAACTATTGATAGTATCTGAGTGGCTTGTTAAGCTATCTTACAAAGGAGATAAGTGCTATTCATGTTGTAATTGCTGAGAAGTGACACACAGACAAGGCCAGATAATGATATGAGATGACTTCCCAATGGAACAACAGTGAAGCACATTTTCTTTACAAGAACTAACCTGCTTCATGGTTGCTAAGAAAAAAAAAACACAGCGGCTTTAACACTACAGATAGTTCAAATTCTCCATCTTTCACTCAGCTCATTGGATTCTTTATCCTGTGATTTAATGGCCATGACATACTTCAGCTATGATTCTACTAACCTGTTCCATGTAGCAAGGGATTTCATGTATTCCTTTTCTAAACAGGTAGAATAGGAATCAACACTTACCTTGCACTATCAGATGCACTTGATAGGTCTTCGGTTGGTGCTGGGTCTGCACTGAGCATGTGTAAGGACCTTCATCGGTTACATCCACTTGCTGAATCTGAAGGCTATACTCTAAGTGTGCGCTGGTCAACAGAGTAACTCGAGGGTCCAAGGACCATTTGTCATTTCCAGCAAAAATAATATTGGATCGGTTCAGCCAGGCAACTTTTGAGATCCTATCATCAACATAGCACCTTTAAAAGAAGAACAAAATCATCAATCAATACTCAAACAAAAGGAATTAAAAGAAACAGGCAAACTGAAGTTAACTTATTAATTCAAATACTTGGTTCTTAAGAACAATATACAAGATCATGGTGTGATTGCAGTACTTCATTGGAATATAAAAGGATGGATACATGATGTCTATGTGGAAAATTTAATTGGAGAGAATAGCTTCCACTCATTTAGCATACACC
This sequence comes from Hemitrygon akajei, assembly GCF_048418815.1. Taxonomy (NCBI): domain Eukaryota; kingdom Metazoa; phylum Chordata; class Chondrichthyes; order Myliobatiformes; family Dasyatidae; genus Hemitrygon; species Hemitrygon akajei. The sequence continues at coordinate 57,847,316 of NC_133128.1, forward strand.
ATGAAGCATTGCTTCAGCAGATTGTCAGTCACTTGAACCCTAAGACTGGATTGTTGCCTCAAATCTCCTATAAGACTTGCGGTATGATTTTCACATATATGTGAATGTTCGCAGACAATTTTGATGCGGGATTATATTTCATTGTGAGCCAACTAGGAATGATGTTGAACTACACTGAGTACTGATGCATAAAATATAACCCTTCAAAATACAAAGTACATGCGTAAGTTTACTGTATATATGCTCTAAAAATGGTGTTGGGCATTATGCATACAGGCCTCAAAATAACATGCAACTGTTTCCAATTCAGTAGACACAGCTCCCAAATATTATTTGAACTCATTTCCTTTACTTCCCTTTTGAAAATACTTGTTGATGGTATTACAGATAAATACAATGCCAAAACATAGAAATGTACGAAAATTGTAGCACAGGTATATCATTTAATTTGACTGCTTTTTTAAAAGTGCTTTAGCATAAACAATCATTTCAAGAATCACCATTAATAATTTCATAAGTTGGACCTGTTTGTATATTCAATATAGTTTCCTTGTCATTAGTAATTAATAAACAATAAAGTTGCTGAATCTTATTTTTGGCATTTTGCTTGTAAGACAACAAGACCATAAGACAAAGGAGTAGAATTAGGCCATTTGGCTCATTGAGTCTCCTCCACCATTCCATCATGGCTGATTGATTATCTTTTATAACCCAATTCTCCTCGCTTCTCCCTGTAACCTTCGACGCACTGAATAATCAAGAATCTATCAACATCTGCTTTAAATATATACAATGACTTAGCCTCCACAGCCATCCATGGCAATGAATGGCACAGATTCACCGCTACCTGACTAAAGAATTTCCTCCTCATCTCTCTTCTAAATGGATGCCTCTCTATTCTGAGGCTGCGCTCCCTCGTCCTGGACTCACCCACTCTAGAAAACATCTGCTTCGCATCAATTCTATACAGGCCTTTCAATATTCAATAGATTTCAATGGGATCCACCTTAGTTTTTTAAAACTTCAGTGAAGACAGGCCCAGAGCTATCAAATGACCATCATGCATTAAAACTTTCATTCCCTGAATCATTCTCATGAACCTTCTCTAGATCCTCTCCAATGCCAGCACATCTCCTTCTAAATGCAGCCAAAAACTGCTCACAATACTTCGTGCAATCTGACAAATGCCTTATAAAGCCTCAGCATTACATCCTTGTTCTTATATTCCAATCCTTTCAAAATGAATGCCAACATTGCATTTGCCTTCCTTACAACCAACTCAACCTGCAGGTTAACCTTTAGGGAATCCTGCACAAGGATTCATATATTTTATATCAGTCTTCACTGTGGAAGACACTAGCAGTACGCCAGAAATTCAAGAGTGTCAGGGGGCCAAAGTGATCTTTCAAGAATCATTAGATTCTAGAATGGTTCCAGAGGACTGGAAAATTGCAAATGTCACTCCACTCTTTAGAAAGAGAGAGAGGCAGAATAAAGAAAATTATAGACTAGTTAGCCTGACTTCAGTAGTTGAGAACATGTTGAGAACATTAAGGATGGGGAAACCATGCTGACTTTGCCCTATCATTAATAATAGACTCCAACATCTTCTCAACCACTGAACTCAGGCTAACTCAGGCCCAGAGCCCATAACTTCCTTTCTTCTTACTAATGCCTCCACAATCTCTTCCACTACCACTTTAAGAACCCTGAGGTGTGGTACATTTAGTTCAGGTGACTTATCTACCATCAGACATTTCAGTTTCTCAAGCACCTACTTCTTAGTAATAGGAATTGCACTCACATCTGTCCCCTGACACTCTTGAATTTCTAGCATACTGATGATGCCTCCCACAGTGAAGACTGATGCAAAATATTTATTAATTTCCTCTGCAATTATATTGTCCTTAATTAATACCGCTCCAGCATCATTTTCCAGTGTTCAAACATCTGCTCTCATCTCTCTTTTACTCTTTATATATCCAACAGAAAATTTGGTATCCTCTTATTTTATTGGCTAACTTACTTTCATATTTCATCTTTTCTCTCCTCATGTTTTTGTTGTCTTCTGTTAGTTTTTAAAAACTTCCCAATCCACCAACTTCCCATTAATTTTTGCTATGTTATGTGTCATCTCTTTTGTTTTTATGCTGTTTTTGGCTTCCCTTATCAGCTATGGTTGCATTATTGTCCCTTTAGAATATTTCTTCATCTTTGGGATGCATCCATCCTGCACCTTTTGAATTGTCCTCAGAAACTCCACCCATTGTTGTTCTGCCATCACCCTTGCTAGTGTCTCATTTTAATGAACTTTGGCCAGCTCTTCTCTCTTGCTTCTCTAATTCCTTTTACTGCATTGCAATACTGATACATCTAACTTTAGCTTCCCCTCTCAAATTACAAGGTGAATTCTATCATATGATCACTGCTTTCTATGGGTTCCTTTACCTCAAGCTCTTTAATCATATCTGGTTCATTACACAACACCCACTCTAGAATTGCATTTTCTCATGTGGGCTCAACCACAATCTGTTCTGAAAAACCATCTTGTAGGCAATCTACAAATTCCCTCTCTTTGCATAAAGCACCAACCTAATTTTCCCAATCTATTTGCATATTCGTATGCCTCATGGCGATTCTAACATTCCATTTTTTACGTGACTTTTCTACACACATTTGTAATTTGTACCCGTGTCCTCACTATTGTTCGGAGGTTTAAATATAACTCCCATCAGTTCCTTATTTATTACCCTTTCAGTTTCTTAACTCTACTCACAAGGTTTCAGCATCTTCTGACCCTATGTCACCTCTTTCTATGGATTTGATTTCACTTTTAGCAACAGAATCAGTCCACCCCCTCTACCTACCTGCAATATGTATCCTTGGTTGTTAAGCTCCCAATCTTCTTTCAGCCACAACTCAGTGATCCCACAACATCATACCTGCCAATCACTAACTGTGCTACAAGATTATCTACCTTATTCCGTATACTGTGTGCATTCAAATATAAAACTCTGAGTCATATATTGTTACCATTTTTGATTCCCCTATGTTACATTTCAACTCATCCCATTGACTGCAATTATGCCCTATCACCAGCTGCCTGTCCTTCTTCACAGTCTCACTACACATTGCATCAACTAGCATGCCAACATCCTCAGCCCTATCACTCCAGTTTCCATTCCCTTGCCAAATTAGTTTTAAACTCCCCAACAGCTCTAACAAACCTGCCCATTAAGATGTTGCTCACACTCGGGTTCAGGTGTAACCCATCCTTTTTCTACAGGTCATACCTTCCCCAGAAGGGATCCCTATCATCCAAAAATCTAAAACCCTGCCACCTACCACAGTTACTCAGCCACTTGTTCGTCTGTACTATCGTCCTATCCCTGCCTTCATCAGCTTGTGCTACTGGGAGAAATCCAGAGATTCCCACCTTGGAGGTGCTGCTCTTTGGCCTTTCCCTTAACTCCCTAAACTCACTGTGCAGGACCTCTTCCCCCTTTCTACCTATGTCATTAGTGACAATGTACTCCACAACCTCTGGGTACTCACCCTTCCTCTTGTGAATCTTCTGCAGCCACTCTGAGACATCCTTACCCTAGCACCTGGGAGGCACCATGCCATCCTTGATTATTTTTTTGCAGCCACAGAATCTCCAGTCCGTTGCCCTATCAAATCTCCTGTCCGCATCACTCTGCATGACATTACCTTACCTTTCAGCATCATCATCACTTTATAATCAGCATCACATTACCTTTCCCTGCTGAGCCTCAGAACCGGCCATAGTGCTGCTGCTCCTGTGCATCTGCACCCCACCCCCTCACCAAGTAGTACCTAGAAGGGTGCACTTGCTGCTGAGGGAAATGACCATAGCAGAACCCTGCTCTGACAGCTTAGCCGCTTTACTTCTCCAGGTAGGTTCCCAACTACTATTTATGGCCTGCATGCTGGGTGTGACCACCTCAGTAAAAGTCCCATCTCCCAGATGCTCCTAAGTGCATCCAGTTCCAACTCCAGTTTCCTGACCTTGTCAGTCAGCAGCTGTACTTAAATGCACTGCCTGTAGATGAAGTAATCTGAGAAACTGTCAGGTGCCTTGAAATCCCACATCTCACAGGAGGAGCATTCCACTGCTTGAACTAACATCCTGCCTACACTTGTTATTGTAATGGTCAATCCATTAAAATGTCTGTAAAACAAATTAATTTCAAAATGATTTGTACTGCTTTCAGATTTTCATTACTGGCACCTAACTCACAGGTATACTCTGGAGGTAGAAGCTTGTTATTAATAAGCTAAACATTAATGCTCATCACAAGAATATATTATCTAGCAGCTAAATTATTAGGGAAATATTTATTTCTGTCTCGATTAATCAATTTTAAACATCCATAATTTCTCAATCCTGAAAATCTACCAACTGAAGCACACAATATTTCTGACATTTTTCAAGATGTTGTATTAAACGTCTCCTGCTTCCTTTCTGTTGTGCTGGCACAGGGAGTGACATTGTTAAACATACAGCTTCCAAAATACTGCTTGCAAAAAGCTGTCATTTCATAAATGGATGTTGGCTGCTGCAAGGCACTATGTAATAACAAATAATGAAGCATGCACCATGCAGTGATGAATAATGCACCTCCGAATATGATTTAGGGCTCTGATTTTGGCTACATTGCCAAATGAATTTTGATATACCCTCCCAGAGCACTTTTCCATGCATTCTTTCATGGCTTTATCATTTTTCAATTGAGCAATAAAACTGCATATTTTGCGTCTTATAATGGTATAACTGCGGTTAAACAGAATTAATTCTGGTGACCTTGGAAAGCACTGACTTGAACAAGACTTGTTAAATCTTTTCATACATTTATAGCAGACTCCCATTTGAGCATTAATAAAGGAAGCCAGTAATTAATACACACTATTTATGTCACTGAAACCACTCTTGTGCAACAAATTCTTTCTCATTTCTCCTACACCTTCACCCATCCTGCTATAAAGGCTACCCATCATTTGCTCACATAAAGCAAATCCATTTGAAAGTTTGCAAAACAAAATAAATGTACAAGATTTAAAACTTTGAGATGTTTTCCATGAATGGTGACTTCCTCACAACTCTACCTGCATGTGGGTAATTTTGTCTTTGGGCAATGGAATAAAATCGATGGTGTTGATAGAGCAGCCTGGTGTAAATCGCTGCAAATTAAACTAAAGTCTGGGAGAAACACAGAGAGGAAAGCTGAATTGATATTGCTTATTTTTAGATCAGCACCCAAAGAAGAATACACAACTGCGCTGATTCGAATTCTTGCTGTTGCTATCTCCATATTTTTCTACTGTCTTCTACACCATGATTTTTCTTTCCCTCTGTCCTCCTGTCCAACAAACATAATTTTATTGTGTTTTTTTCTTCCACCACTGTGAATTTACTTGCATTCATGCTTTCAGAAATAAAACTTGTTGTGAATCTGTTTCTGCACTTGTCAAAATGAGACTATTATCCCTCCCAATCAACAATACAGGATTGTCCAGTGTACTGCTTATGCCTGGGAACAGCATTCAGGAAGAATCAAACTAAAAGAATAAACTATACCTAAGAGCAAATTATGAAAGAAAATATTTTGTTAATTAACCAGAGCACAGATGCACAGCTGTAAGGCAAAGAGAAATTAAATAGCAAATTGATAAAACAAAGATTGATAAATAGAAGTTAAGCAACTTCTAGTTTTCAAGACACATACTGATTTCTAAAGTAGGTAGTCCATGAAAATTGAATATTATGAGGGAAACACTTGCACTAATTTAGATTTTCCTTTGTAATTTGGGCGATGATGGGACTGGGATATATATATTTTTTAATTTTTTTGGAAATATTATTCAGGTGACAACTTTGATGTCTGTGGAAATAAATGTATGCAGGTAGCATGGCTACAAAGTTAGCCAAGAAAGCCAATACTATATGGTGCAGACAGTAATGGTGAGCAGTTTTTTTTTCAGGCTTGGAGGAAATACACAATGGTATTCTTCAGGATCAGTATTCAGACTGCTGCTCTTTGAAATGCATAGGAACAAGTTGGACTTGGGGATAGAGGACAGTATTTCAATCCTTCAGGAACATACTTAACAATGAAGTGGATTATATAGAAATCAAGCATTTACAGACAAACAAATAAAATGTGAAGACACTTGGCAAATTAAACTTAATGCAGAGAAGAGTGAAGTTATGCATTTTGATAGGAATAATGAAGTAGAAAGATAAACTGAATGGGGATGGAGAGAAAAGACAAGATTTTAAGTTGACAGGATAAGTTGTGAATGGTGCTCAAAAGTCCATAATGTTTACTGATGGAAGAGTAAAGTATCAAAGTAACAAAAATAAATCCTATTGAATCTGAATAGTCATCCTGCTAAGTTATGGAAACAACACTTTGGAAGGACGTAAAGGCCTTAGAGACGTTGCAGATGAGATTCAGCAGAGAAGCTCCAGAGACACAAGGCTTCAGTTATGGGAGACATTGGAGAAGGTGAGATAATTCACTTTAAGGAAGAGAGGTTAAAAGGAGAATTGGTTGGAGTGTTCAAAATCATGAATGCTTTTCAAGGAGAAAATAAGAAACTTCTCCAGTGACAAAAAGGTTAATAACTGACAAAAATGCTGTAAGGCAAGCAATGTACTCTATTAGCTTCCTACCCACTGCATGGAGATTTTCTTCCCATTAGGAAGTGGCCTGGAGATGCTGAAAAAAGGGCATATATCCACTTTCACATTCCACAGCTCTCCTGCCAATTAGCACATTTAAACAGAAGAACAGAACAGAAGTGCAACACCGATGTTTTTAATAATGATAATAGCTTTGCAGATATCTTCCAAATAAATTTTATTTACAGCAGTTTTTATTGCAATTGTATTGATCTAGTGGTTTCAGAACTTGCTTGCAGACCAAAGGATTGTTGATGCTTCCAGCCAACATCCTCTGTGAGGATTTTAACTGAATTGTCAACCATCCATTTGCCTCCACAAATTCTGCTTAGCGCTTTGAATTCTCACAGAAGTTTATTTCTTACTCCAGGTTCCAGCATCTCTACTTTCTTCTGTCTCCACAGAGTGGAAGCAAATTAGCTCTGACCCTGAATTTGCTCTTCAAGATCTAGAATGACTTATTTTTAAGCTGTCAATAGAAAGCCTTAACGTTCTCAATATTAAACTGTATGCTTCTGCTCCTTTTTGCTAGGTCAATGGCAAAAGATTCCCAGAAATAAATAGGTCCTCAACAGACGCTATCTAATTGGCTCTTCTCACAACCCTGTAACAGACTGAAGTACGAGGTGTTTCCAATGAGTGGACGGTCACAAGGCTGCGGGACTGGAAGGCATCCCATGACGGATACTCAGAGTGTGCGCAGCACAACAGGCAGGTGTATTTACAGACATTTTTAATCCCTCCCACTCCCATTGTAGAGTGTGTCCTCCTGCTTCAAAACATCCACCATTGTTTCTGTACTTAAAAAGACCAGGTAACATGCTTGAACAACTGACGTCCTGTTGCACTCACCTCAATAATAAGCAAATGCTTTGAGAGGTTGGTCAAGGACTGCATCTGCAGCATGCTGCCACCCAAACTGGGCCCCCTGCAATTTGCCTACCGACACAACCGATCAATAGATGATACAATAGCCACAGCTCTACACACTATCCATACACATCTGGAGAAGAAGGATGTTTATGTGAGAAACACACACAAAATGCTGGTGGAACGCAGCAGGCCAGGCAGCATCTATAGGGAAAAGCACTGTCGATGTTTCGGACAGAGACCCTTCGTCAGGACTAACTGAAAGGAAAGGTAGTAAGAGATTTGAAAGTAGGAGGGGCCTAGCCTTCTGCGTTCCACCAGCATTTTGTGTGTGTTACTTGAATTTCCAGCATCTGCAGATTTCCTCGTGTTTGCTTATGTGAGAATGCTGTTCTTGGACTCCAGTTCAGTATTCAACACCATAATTACTTCCAGGCTCAACAAGAAGCTCAGAGGCCTCGGCCTTCACCCTGCCTTGTGAAGCTGAGTCTTGGACTTCCTGTCAGATCTCTGGCAGGTGGTAAGACTGGGCTCCCTCAACTTGCCCATCTGACTCTCAACACAGGTGCTCCTCGGGGCTGTGTCTTAACCCCCCTCCTTTACTCTCTGTATACCCATTACTGTGTCACCACCCACAGCTCCAACCTGCTACTTAAATTTGCTGACAATACTACATTGATTAGCCTAATCTCAAATAATAACAAGGCAGCCTACAGAGAAGAAGTCATCACCCTGACACAGTGGTGTCAAGAAAACAACCTCTCCCTCAATGTCGCAAAAACAAAGGAGCTGATTGTGGACTACAGGAGGAACGGAGACAGGCTCACCCCTATTGACATCAATGGATCTGGGGTTGAGAGGGTGAACAGCTTTAAATTCCTCAGCATAAACATCACCGAGGATCTCACGTGGTCTGTACATACCAGCTGTATGGTAAAAAAAAAAGGCACAAGAGTGCCTCTTATACCTCAGGTGTTTGAAGAACTTTGGAATGGGCTCCCAAATCCTAAGAACTTTCTACAGGGACACAACTGAGAGTATCTTGACTGGCTGTATCACTGCCTGGTATGGTAACTGTACTTCCCTCAATTGAAGGACTCTGCAGAGAGTGGTGCGGACAGCCCAGCACATCAGTAGATGTGAACTTGCTACTATTCTGGACATTTACAAAGACAGGTGTGTAGAAAAGGGCCCGAAGGATCATTGAGGATACAAGTTACCCCAACCGCAAACTGTTTCAGCTGCTACCATCTGGGAAGCAGTACCGCAGCAGAAAAGCCAGGACCAACAGGCTCCAGGACAGCTTCTACCACCAGGCCATCAGACTGATTAACTCATGCTGGTACAATTGTATTTCTATGTTATATTGACTTATGCTATGCCTACTATTTATTATAAATTACTATAAATTGCACATTGCACATTTAGATGAAGATGTAACATAAAGATTTTTACTCACCATGTACATGAAGGATATAAGTAATAAAGTCAATTCAATTAAATTCAGTTCAACATCTGGACAGCATAGATGCATACATCAGGATGCTCTTTATTGATTACAGCTCAGAATTTAATACCATCACCCCTTCAAAACTAATCAGTAATCTCCAACTCCTGGGCCTCAATACCCCTTGTGCAATTGGATCCTGGATTTCCTCATTTGTAGACCCCAATGAATTATGAACCTGCTTTCCCAGATTCCTTTGTTCTACTGCACTCCTCAGTGCCCTATTGCTCACTATACAAGACCTACCTTGGTTGGTCCTCCCAAAGTGCAACAGCTCACACTTGTCTACATTAAATTTCAGTTGCCATTTTCCCAGCTAGTACAGATCCTGCTGGAAACTTTGATGGTCATCCTCACTGTCCACTAAACCCCCCAGTCTTAATGTCATCAGCAAATCCAGTAACCACAATATCATCCAGCATGTATACCTGCGGCACTCCGCTAGTCACAGGTCTCCAGTCAGAGAGGCAACCATCTACTGCCGCTCTTTGGCATCTCCCGTGAAGCCAATGTCTAATCCAATTTACTATCACATTTTGAAAGCTAAGTGACTGGAACTTCTTGACCACCCTGCCATGCTGAACCTTGACAAATGCTTTGCTGAAGTTCATATAGGCAACGTCCACTGCCTTGCCTTCCAATAACTTTCCCACTACTGGTGCCAGGTCCACCGGCCTATAATCTCCTGGTTAATTTTGAGACCCTTTCTTAAATAATGGGACAACGTTAGCTATCCTCAAATCCTTGAGTCCCTCACCTGTCGCTAAGGATGATTTAAATATCTCTGCTACTGCCCTTGCAATTTCTGTACTCGCATTCCAGTCTGAGGGAACACCTTGTCAAGCCCTTGTCCACCATAATTTGCCTCAAGACAAACACCTCTTCCTCTGAAATTAGTATAGTGCCGATGACCTTGTTGCTGCTCTGCCTCATTTCCTCATTTCTATAGACTCTGTGTCCACCTCCTGAGCAAATACAGATACAAAATGTCCATTTAAGATCTCCTGCATCTCTTTTTGCTCCACGTATAGATTACAATTTTGATCTTCCAGAGGACCAACTTTGTCCCTTACAATCCTTTTACTCTTAATATAAGTGTAGGAGCCCTTAGGATTCTCATTCATCTTGTCTGCTAGAGCAACCTCATGCCTTCTTTTAGCCCTCCTGATTTCTTTAAGTGTTCTCTTACATTTCTTATACTCAAGTAGCTCATTTGCTCCTACCTGCCTATACCCACTGTGTATCTCATTTTTTTTAACGAGGGCCTGAATATCCCTTGTATCAATTCAAACTTTCTAGATCCTTTCTGATGCCATCAAAATTGGCCTTTCACTAAGCTAGAACTTCAGTCCTAAGACCAGACCTACCCTTTGCCATAATGACCTTAAAACTAATGGCATTATGATCAGCAAACGGTTCCCCTACACAAATTTTTGTCAACTGTCCTGTCTCATTCCCCAGTAGGAAACCAAGTATTGAACACTCACTCATTGGGAGTTCTATATACTGCTTAAGTAAAATTTCCTGGACACATTTGACAAATGCTATCTCATCTATTCCTTTTACATTATGGGCATTCCAGTCATTATGTGGAAAGTTAAAATCACCTACAATCACAACAATCACAGCACGGAAACAGGCCATTCCGGCCCTCCTAGTCCGTGAAACCTATGAACCTTGTTTCTTTCAACAGTCTAAGGTCTCTCTTGAAATTTGTTCCTCTAAATCCCATGGACTTTTTGGTAGTCTATAATACAACGCCAGTAACATGGTCATATATTTCTTATTCCTCAGTTCCACCCATAAAGCCTCACAAGATGAGTTCTCCAATCTCTCTTGACTGAGTACTGATGTGACATTTTCCTTGACGAGTAATGCCATCCCTCCCACACTAACACGTCTAATACAACAGAACCCTGTAATGTTGAGCTGCCAGTCCTGCCCCTCCTGTCTCATTAGTAACCACAGTATCATAATTCCATATGTTGTATGGTTCATATTTTCTGGGACCTTGTTGTGAACTAATTTTTGCTGCTCTACATAAGAACATAAGAAATAGGAACAGGAGTAGGCCATCTGGCCCATTGAGCCTGCCCCACCATTCAATAAGATCATGGCTGATCTTTCCATAAACTCTGCTCCATCTACCTGCCTTTCCCCATAACCCTTAATTATACACTCCAGTAAATGCCCCTGAAAAATGTTATCTCCCCAAGCACATCACCCATCCAATACCCTGTTACCCTAAAAATTCTAATGTTCCCCAACTTTGACTTGCAGATCTCGTCTTAATCCACAGTTTTGTCAAATTACTCTGTTGGCTCTGCACCTGAGGAACCAGCAGCTTTAAACACCTTATACAGGCTCACCATGGCAAGCATGACACAATTACACTGCATTTCCTGGCTTTTTGTGGATATTTCTGCAGGGAATCTTATATTGATCACTTTCCCACTCTCATCACCGCCCTCCTACATCCCTGTACATACTTGGTTTAATGATCCTTTTGTGGCGCAAAACTATTTGCAGCTAATGAGTTCTAGTTATTGCACCAACTCACGTATTCAATGTCACAAAATCTCAATATCATAGCATTGCATATTACACTAGTACACCATAAAATCTATGGTTCTTATTGGCATCAACTGCTTCATGCTCTCTTGAAGACAGAAAAGCATGGTTTGTATCAGTTAATCCACCTGTTTCCAGACCACCATAATTATGATTTTGCAATTTACTTTAAATTTGTTTTAGCTCCTTTACATTTCATGCTGACATATCAGTTTTAAAATTCACTCTGATGAGTGATGGGAGATTCATATTATACCTTTTTATCAGTATCACCATTAATTTCTCAAGGAAAAGATAATATAAAAATAATAATTCTACTCTATTCTTCACTCTCAATACCAGATACTGCATTAACTCACTATAATTTTGTGAAGCATTTTTGGCCATAAAGTTCACAGATACCTGGACTGTAGTTTAGTTAAAATCAATGATTTTCTGCACTCTGTGAGTTAACAGCGAGCAACATCATGTAGCCTAGAGCTGGATTTGATTACCTATCATGGACAACAGCTGATGTTCTTTGCTATAGATGAGAGACCTCCTTCACCTTACCATGGTTAGTGATAATATTCGACTGAACAAAATACAATTGCTTCCAAAATTACATCTCATTAGTGAAGTTTATTGCCTTTCTTTGATAAACATTTGAAAAATTCAATATGAAGAAGCATTCTAATGAGTCATTGATTCTGATGTACAGCAATACCTCTGTGATTAAACTAAGCAGTTCTGCAGGAAAGCACTGACAAAGGGTAATTGCCTGTAAAGGTTTTCATTTGTTTTCTTTTCAACCACATGCTTGTTTCCTCCACTTCCCACAGTTGTCTGTAGCTGTCATATCATTTGCTTCACCCAGTGTGTTTGATAGATGCACCTTAGCAATTTCTGTGACGACTTGCCCGAGTGAGGTCTCCATCAGTCAGAATTGACCATGGATGTTGTGTGCAACACACACAAAATGCTGGAGGAACACAGCAGGCCAGGCAGCATCTATGGAAAAGAGTGCAGTCGATGTTTCAGGCTGAAACTCTTCAACAGGACACTGGATGTTGTGTCCTAGCTATTTAGCTATGCAAGCCTTGCAGTACAATAATGGAGAGCAAGCTGTTGTCCATGTAGTAAGCTTACCCCTCTCCATGCATCTAATGAACCCAAAGGAACGTCAGAAACTGATACAGCTTGGTACTAGCACCATTGGAGAAGTTACCAGACAGCTTTGAATTTAATGTAGGACAGTCTTAGGGGCTCCAGCTCCAGATTTTTCCCCTCGGGGTTTACTCCCGAAGCCTTCCCCATGACCGGGTACAGCTGCAAGGCAGCAGAGGTTTGAATCAGAGTTTTCCTTTTTCTAGATGAGCTGCCAATCACAGCTGATGAGTCCTATCTACGAAAAACGACTGGTTTCAAGGTGCTAGCAAACCATCTTTTGCCCTGCTGCTGTCAGTAGAAATGGTTCTGCTAGGCTTAGTAGCTAAGTGACACATGAAGGCCAGGAGCTGAACTTGGCTGTCAGAGGCTATTTGAGGTGCACACCATTGGGAGCAATTAATGGGGGCTTGTCCCCATTACCACCCCTAGCTATAACAACCTTAAGGGCTTGCTGAGGGGTGCTCTAATATGGTCTACCCAGCTTCATTTAGACCATAAGACACAGGAGCAGAATAAGGCCATTTGGTCCATTGAGTCTACTCCACCATTCAATCATGGCTGATCCTTTTTTCCCTTCCTCAGACCCACTCCCCGGCCTTCTCCCCATAACCTTTGATGCTGTTTCAAATCAAGACACCTTAAATACACCCAATGATCTGGCCTCCCCACCGTATGGTTAAAGAAATTTCTCCACATCTCTGTTTTAAATAGTTGCCTCTCTATCCTGAGGCTGTGCCCTCTTGTCTTAGACTCCCCCACCATGGGAAAAATCCTTGCCACATCTATTCAGTCAAGGTCTTTCAACATTCAAAAGGTTTCAATAAACTTTTCACTCATCCTTCTAAATGCCAGAGAGTACAGACCCAGAGCTATCAAACATTCCTCATATGATGAACCTTTCAGTCCTGGAATCAGCTCTTGTAATCTAGACCTCTTGGAAATGAATGAATGCCAACACTACATTTACCTTCCTCACCACTACATCACCCTGTAAGTTAACCTTTAAGGTGTTCTGCACAAGGACTCCCAAGTCCCTTTGCATCTCAGATTTTTGAATTTTCTCCCCATTTAGAAAATAGTCTGCACATTTATTTCTACTACCAAAATGCATGACCATACATTTTCCAACATTGTATTTTATTTACTACTTTCTTGTCCATTTTCCTAATCTGTCTGTCCTTCTGCAGCCTGTTTCCTCAACACTACCTGACACTCCACCAATCCTCATATCTTCAAATTTGACAACAAAGCCATCTATTACATTATCTAAATTAGTGGTCGCCAACCCGTCGATCGCGATCGACTAGTCAGTCTTTGAGACATTCCCAGTAGATTCCAAAAAAAAGAAAAATAAATACACAAATACTGTTGAGAGATTGTTTCCGGGTTGCGGGGTTTTAGTTCTGTTCTTTCTGCCCAGTGCACATGCGTGTAGCTCTCCCACCACACACTACACAGTGTAATTCAGTGGTCCCCAACCACCGGGTTGTGAGGAAACGATATGAGTCAGTTGCGCCTTTCCTCATTCCCTGTCAGCCCACTGTTGAACTTGAACGCATTCGAGGTCATCAGTCGTCTAAACACAGTGATACCCTCAAGCCGGGGAACACCGGTTGGCCTTGGGCGGCCGGTGGGAAGTGCTGTCGCTACTGGCCTGGAGCGCTGCCTCTAAACCCGTTTAGCACACCGAATGTTCGCGGGGAACCCGGTGCTAAAATATTTGCAGACGACCTAATTCGGGCTCAGCATTTCATAAGTATCAGAGCAGCTACCTCGCTGCGATCTACTGAAACAAACTTCTGTTGGCCGATAGATCCTATGGGGGGGGGGGGGTGGGCCTGTTCCCTGTTACGCTCCTCGCTCACTCGATTGCTCTCTTCGGACTGCAACCGCCGTCTCCCGATACGGGGACCTCCGGCCCTGACCTTGTCCTCTCACCCAACCCACAACCAACTGCACCTGCCCGAGGCGTCTTGAGGCAGGCGGGTGGGCGGGAGGCTGGAGTTCGGGCCGGGAGGCTGTCCGAGGCAATGAAACCCTCAAAACTGCTTTGGTACCGTGAGTCCAAGCGCCCTGCACTTAAAGACAAACATGTTGAGTTTTGTGAGCAGCGCAGGACAGAAGCCAAGTGCCGAGAGCCACGAAATTGCAGAATAGACTGGACATAGGGAACCTGCTTCGAGTATCGCTGTATTCCCATCAGGTTTAAGACCCCCCCCCCCGTCGGCCGGTCCACAAGAATATTGTCGATATTAAACCGGTCCGCAGTGCATAAAAGGGTGGGTACCCCTGGTGTTCATACATTACTTCTACTTCCAGGTTGCAGGGTTTTACTTCCAGTCTTTTCTGCCCTGGTGCACATGCGTGTAACTAATTGCTCTGGGGTCAATCTTGCCTTGAACTAAGGCCGAGGTAGGGAATCTTGGGCTTAAAAAGGTTGGTTACCACTAATCTAAATTATTGATATACAGCATAAAAAGAAGTGGTCTCAACACTGACCCCTGTGGAACACCACTAGTCATTGGCAGCCAATCAGAAAAGGATCTTTTTATACCCACTCACTGCCTCCTACCAATCAGCCAATGCTCTAACCATGCTAGTGACTTTCCTGTAATACCATGGGTTCTTAACTTGGTAAGCAGTTGCATGTGTGGTACCTTGTCACAGACCTTCTAAATGCCCAAATATACAACATACACTCCATCCCCTTTATCTATCCTACTTGTAGTTTCCTCAAAGAATTCCACAGGTTTGTCAGGTAAGATTTTCCTTGAAGGAAACCATGCTGACTTTGTACCATCTTGTCCTGCGTCATCAAGTACACTATAACCTCATCCTTAACAATTGACTCCAACATCTTCCCAACCACTGAGATCAGGCTAACTGATCTATAATTTCCTTTCTGCTCCCTTCTTACTTTCTTAAAGAGTGGAGTGACATTTGCAACTTTTAGTCCTCTGGCACCATGTCCAAGTCAAACGATTTTTGAAAAAGGATTACTTATGCCTCCATAATCTCTACTGCTACCCCTTTCAGAACCGCAGGGTGCAATTCATTTGGCCCAGGTGACTTACGTATCTTTAGGTCTTTCAGCTTTTTGAACACCTTCTCCCTTGTAATAGTAACTGCACACACTTCTCTTCCCTCACACCCTTCAATATCTGATACACAGCTATGTGTCTTCCACAGTGAAGATTGAGATGCAAAATACGCATCTAGTTTATCTGCCATCTCTTTGTCCCCTGTTATTATTTCTGCAATCTCATTTTTCTAGAAATCCTATATCTACCCTCAACTCTTTTTTTTTAAATACTTGAAGCTTTTACTATCCACTTTGATATTGTTTGCTAGCTCTCTTTATTATTTCATCTATTCCTCCTAATGATTCTTTTTGTTGGTCTCAGTCGGTTTTTAAAAGATTCCCAATCCTTTATCTTCCTGCTAATTTCTGTTTTGTTGTATGCTCTTTCTTTCACTTTTATATGAGCTTTGACTTCCCTTGTCAGCCATAGTTGTACTATTTTTCCATTTGAATATTTCTTCATTTTTGGAATAAATATATCTTGCGCCTTCTTAATTTTCCCAGATGCTCACGCCATGCTGCTTGGCTGTCATCCCTGCCAGCATCTCCTTCCAATTTACTTTGGCCAACTCCGCTCTCATACCCCTGTAACTTATTTTACTTTACTGAAGTGCTGTTATGTCAGAATTTACTATCTCCCTATCAAATTTCAAGCTGAACTCAGTCATATTGTGATCACTGCCTCCTATGAGTCTTTTTTCTCCAAGGTCCCTAATCACTTCCAGTTCATTACTTAACATCCAACCCAGGATAGCTGATACCCTAGTAGGCTCAATGATAAACTGCTCTAAAAAGCCAACTTGTAGGCATTCAACAAACTACCTTATTGAGATCTATTACCAACCTAATTTTCCCAGTTGCCCTCCATGTTCAAATCTCCCATGATTATCATTACATTGCCCATTTGACGTGCCTTTTCTGTTTCCCATTGTAATCTGTGGTCCACATTTGGGAGGCCTGCATATAACTGCCATGAGGGCCCTTTTACCCTTGCAGTGTCTTAACTCAACCCACAAGGGCTCAACATCTTCTGATCCTATGTCACATCTTTCTACTGACTTGATGCCATTCTTTACCAGCAGAGCCATGCCACCCCCTCTGCCTGCCTTCCTATCCTCCAACGTAAGGGATAATGATAAGGCATAGGATTTGGAAGTGCTGATGTGCACCTACTTTCATTTCCACTCACTATGTAAGCTGCGATGACATGTCATCGGCCAAGCCTGAATACCCCCAAGATCAGTCCAAACTTAAAGCATACCTCTCCATCAAAAAGCTGCATAAAATATTGGCAATACCAAACCTGGTGCATGCACAAGAACAAATATGCAAACACCTGTCATTTTTAAACAAAACAACTCAAGTTTATTTCAAATATTTACTATTCATAATTAAGGCAGAAGGAATTTGTTACAAAATATATGCACCAATAGACTATTAAATTATACATGGGGTACGGTATCAGAATATGCTTTATGCAGATTGAATTGAAAGTAGCTCAGACATCCTTAAATGATTTTTAAGTATGACACATATTACTGATACATCAAAGCTGCTTTTCAGAGCCTCCATGAAATTTCTTTCTCAAGTCTCACCTAATAACCCTGAATTGCTTTGATTAAAAAATGCATCATCTACCCACCTCACCCTTTTTAAAATTTCCCATCTAATACCTGGGTAATTTTCTAGCACTGATCAAATATTTTGATTTACTTGTATATTTACAACTTGCCCTGTCCCTGCATTTATGCAGAATTTTCCTAGAATACAGACCTACAGTTCTTCAGTGATATTTAACAAATCTTTATTTAAAAGACAAACTCTTGGCTATTCAATCTTCCCTCAGAACTGAAACTTCTAAATTCATTTCCAGCCTTATAGCTCCCTTCATGATCTCCAAAGTGCCTATATCATATTCTATTAAACACAATATTCAAATGCAATTTTAATCTCACCTCCTTTTGGATTATGGTAGACATTTATAATTTGATAGATATGCCATGCATGTGCTTATTTACCATTTGGTTGAGAAAGCATCCAACATCCATTGGTGTCATGCCAGAATTATTAATTAATCTGCTTGAGAGATGGTATGCATATATTCATTAAAATCAAGAACTGCAAATGGAAATGACAAACCTCAGTTTAATAAATTATTAGCTGAATTAGAGATCTATTCCCTGAAGAAACAGGCACTGCCAAGATATATAAAAATAGGAGTAATCTTGTAAACGTTTTAGAAACACCTAGCTTGTGGTATTTCATTTTATGAATAGTATGCAACTTCAAGGTGACCAAAATGTAGCTTTTCTTCATTGGTCATCTTACAAGGGTACAACCACTTGGTTCCATATAATATCACCCATTTCTAATGACAATGGCTCTCAATGACCTGAGAGAACAAAAACTGAATTTTGGCATGTGATCTCTGATTTCTAATTGATTAGAGTAGTGTTTGCACATAGTCGCAGTATCATGAGTGGTTAGCTGAAGCTTCAAATTTGTTTCCACCTTATTGTAGGCTTCCTGTAAAGATTTGAACCAGAATTATTATAATGTTATTATATGACATGAAATATGTTGGTTTGCAGCAGTAGTCATATGCAAAAACATAAAATTACTATCAATTGCAAAAAAGGTTTAAAAAAATGCTAATTTCCTGATACAAAGTACATTTATCATCAAAGTATATGCACTTTATACAACCTTGCAATTCATCTCCTTACAGGGAGCCACAAAACAAAGAAACCCAAAAGAGTCATTAAAAGACTGACAAGCACTCAATGTGCAGGAGAGGAAAAAAAATCATGCAAACAATAAAAGTAAGCAAATAGCATTTAGAATGAAAGTGAGTCCTCAGACGCAGAGCCTGGAGCAGTCAGGGCAGGCCACAGCCTTGGTCTCAGTTCAGCACATAATGGAGTAAATGCTGTGGAGCTTCCAGACACAAAGCTCAGAGTAGCTGGAGCAGGCCACAACCTCAGCCTACTGTGCAGCGTACTGCAGAGTAAAAAGGAATAATAGTGAAATGTTAATGGACCATTGAGAAATCTGATGGTGGACAAGAGGCGATTTATGATTCACTGAGGTTCCTGTACTTCTTCCCAAATTACAGAAAAGAGAAGTGGACATGTCCCATTTGGTGCAAATCCTTAGTGATGGATGCCACCTCCCTTAGTCACCGCCTCTTGAAGATGCCCTTGATGTTGGGAAGGTTGTGCTCATATTAGATCTGGCTGAGTCTACAATCCTCTGCAGCCTCTTGCAATTCTGTGCATTGAAGGCTCCATAATAGACTATAATTATACCACTCAGGAGGCTCTCCATCATACATCCATAGTAATCTGAAAGAATCTTTGTTGATGTACCAAATCTCCTCAAGCAGATAAGAAAATAGAGCTGCTGGTTTGATGGTTTTGGGTTTGCTAACCACAAAGTTCAAAACTCAGACAAAGATCTTAAACCCTACCCAATATAGATAACTACATTAGCCTCACTAAAGGAAGGTTCCACTGTAGCCACTTACACTTCCTGTATTAGTAGTTACTTTTCTGTTTATCCTCCACAGTGAGTTTGAATACTGTGTTCTGCCCGCCCTACCAAGGAGGAGATACTTCCAGCTAACAAAGTAGTAGAACACAGTTTATTTATGTTACATGTTTAAATTAAAATAAAATTCTTAAAACACATTTAAAACTCACAAAGAATGCCTATTTTATAAAACATTCCCAAATTACAAATAATTTCCAAAACAGAGGTACATCTCCTATAAGCTAAAAAGACATGTCGGTTTGTTGCAGATGAACAAATTGTCCATTGCAGGTAGGGGGATAGATTCTAGTACACCCCATCTCTGTGTCATTCTTAATGTTCAAGAGGCTGAACAAAGAATATTGGAAGTTCCAGATGGAGTGGATGTGGACAGGGTGTTTCCTATAGCAGATAAGTCTAGGACTAGCGGGCACAACCTCAGAATAGAGGGACATCCATTTAGATCAGAGATGAGGAAGAATTTCTTTTGGCAGAGCATGGTGATCTGTGGAATTCATAGCCATGAATGACTGTGGATGCGAAGTTATTGAGAATATTTTAAGCAGTGTATGATAGGTTCTTGATTAGTCAGCGCATCAAAAGTTATGGGTAGAAGGCAGGAGAATAGAGTTGAAAGGGATAATAAATCAGCCATGATATAATGGTGGAGCAAATAGCCTAACTCTGCTCTTATGTTTTATGGTCTTGTGTTCCTAGACTATTCCTAATAAGCCTTACTGCTAGCTTATATTTATATTGGGTTTTTTTTGCCACATGGGTGACTTTACACAGATGTAATTATTTCCCCTAAATACCTTTTCACACAGGTGGCCTAAAAGCTTCAGGAGACAGAGTTCCTAGATACCCACAGATCAATGCTGTAAAGCTGACTGAGTACACAAACATTCTAATTATTAATAAATCAGCAATTTGATGTTATAAGGGATAGTATCAATCTGGTCTGAAAGCTTCTTTGAATTAAAAACTAAGCCAGTGTTGTCTGGTTTGATACTAACTAATTAACATAAGCCATTGTCTTACACTGCATCTTTTAACTTCATTATTGCTTAACATTTGTATTAAAATCTGAAAACTGGCTCCTGTTTATGACAAGAAGCTGAACAAAGAGTATTAGTTGAAAATTTAACTTACTCAAAAACATTTCTTTGATCTCTAAAAGTTCACAGTTCCTACCTAATCTCTTCAAACTCCTAATGAAATAGAGGTGCTAGCATATATTCTTCATCATTGCATCAATATATTGAGCCCAGGATAGACTCTCCAAGATGCTGACACCCAGGAACTGATCATCCTTTCCACCACTGACCTCTTAATGTGGATTAGTGTGCTTTCTCTCAGTTTACCCTTCCAAGAATCCACAATCTATTCCTTGGTTTTTCTGATGGTGAATATGAGGTTGTAATTGTACATTACTCAACCAGCAAATATGTGAAAAATGCTATATGCAGATTACTCTAAAGTTCATTACCACTGATAAGCATCTTATGCCACACCAGCTTCAGTTAATGTACATTTAGATGCAAGGTTGCAACATCATGCATATGTCTTGTTTTTCTTTCCCCATCACCCTCGTATTCATCTATCCTTTCCTTAATCATAATTCTAGTAATCGTTGAGGAAGGCTGAATAGCTGACATGTCTTATTGGGCTCTCCAAACATTTTCAGAATTGCCTTTACCTTAAACAGTACTTTTCATAAATACCACATCTCTTTGGATTTCACTGATATTTACTCCTCACCCTCCCACTGTTTGTTTACTCGCCATCCAAATCTAAACATGCAGCTTGCTAATGGGTTGACCTTGGAACTGTGGTTAGAACAAGCTACTCCCATTTGAGTACATCTAAAGTTATAGCAGCAGCAATTCAAATCTGTCCTTCAATCATAATGAAAAATCTAGACTAATGTGCCTTGTTATATTACTTTTATAATGCCATTACTGTCATGCTTAAATCCCATTTCTGAAAGCAAATTGATGCATTTTATTTCAGAAAAGCTACTGACAAGACTTGTATAGTCAAATAACTCCTTAAACAATGTTCCTTGCCAGGTAGGCTATATTGTCATTGAACCATTTACAACTTTACAGTTTTTTTAAAACTGAAGCTGTTTATCTTATAAAATATAAAGGTAATTCTTCATTTAATGGCATCACATTCTATGAATGTGTCAATAACAGTTTATGATACAGACTAATATTGTCCATTTACAACTGTCAATAAGTACTTTAAAAAGTGAAATTCCACAA
The DNA here is from genome assembly GCF_048418815.1 of Hemitrygon akajei. NCBI lineage: Eukaryota > Metazoa > Chordata > Chondrichthyes > Myliobatiformes > Dasyatidae > Hemitrygon > Hemitrygon akajei. Next base: position 57,869,002 of record NC_133128.1, read on the forward strand.
ATATGATGTGAAAAGACATTTCAAAAAAACAAAATCAACTTGTTTCGGGTCCAAAGCCAAATCTTGACTCGAAACTAGTGGAACTGAGAAAATTATACAGCATGAAAGAATGAGTTAACGCTAAATGAGGCAGGCAGCATCCATAGAGATAGGTCATCAACCTTTGAATGTTTTTGAGAACAGAGAATTAAACAGAAAAGAGGGATATTTAAACTTACAGAGAAGGGGAAGGGATGGAGAGAACAAAGAGAATATATGGAGATCAAGAGATGATGATGACACACACTCTGGAGCATCAGCTGTTCCCTTTCCACTGATGCTGCCTGACTTGCAGATGCTTCCGGTATTTCCTGTTTCAGTTTTGACTTTCCATCATCCCTGTCATTTTGGCTCTTAAATCCCTGGCCATTTCTGATGTGCTTAGTTCTTCTCTCAGCACAGAATTTGCCATTCTCCTTTATTTCAGACTTCAAAATATTGCCATGTTCTGTATCTCATTGTCCCAGCAGGCATTTCCTCTCTCTCAGATCCCTCTATTTACACCTCCTCCAGAGAATGCTGAAGGTTTATAGCTGCCATTAACAAGCTTTCAGCATCCTCTCCAGTGTCTATCTGTGTCATCCATAAAATATTTCTCTCTACGGGTGCTGCCAAACCTGCTGAACATACCCATCATTTTCCATTTTTAAGATTTTCAGAGTCTAAAATTTGTATTTTGCTTTTTGAAAATAACACAAGTCATTGATTGCATTTTTCAAAGCAGTGTAGTCAGGAACAACCTTACAAAGATGGACTCATTTATCACTTGCTTAGAATCAGAGCTCTGTTCTATAAAAGTTAGCTACCACTACACAATACTTCTTTTGCTCACTTGGTACAAAAGCGGGCTTCATATAAAGGTGAGAACATGATTTTACACAAATGGAATACAATAGTCAAAGGCCATGAAGACTAATATCAGTTGTGAACAAAGCAACACTTTGTGTGGAATTTCTTGCTATTGATGGAGGACTTAATATCGAAGGCCGCGAACGATATTGTTACATGTGTGCCAGCAATGCAACTATTCAGGTTTCTTCAAAATTTCAACGGGGAAGAATGTATTGAAGTACTTTAGGAAAACATGTGCTAGTAGCCGTCAGGTTCAGCAATGCATCAAATATACTGTATACTGAACAATCACAGTAAATGAGAAAACAAAGCTTAAAAGCCATTTTGCAGATGTTTAAGTTCAAATCTTTGGGTCTAGCTGCATGATTTTTTAAATTTAGGTGGTGGTATTCATGAAAAAGCATGTTTCATGCAAAATATCCAGATATTAATACATATGTCTTCATGAGGAATAATCCGTCCATTGAAATACAATTAATTTTCTGGTCTTAGTCATCCTCTTCAACCAGAACTCACAGGTGGAGAAGCATGTGAATACCTTATGCATCTCTTAAGAGGTACATAGTTTGTATTTCTTGGCAAAACCAGCACAACTGCAGATAAGGTGAAGTTGTAAAAGACACAGCAAACTATTCATTTTCTTTATCCAACAACAATACACCTCGACATAATGAATCATAGGATGAAACCCAACAATAACCTTTAAATCAATAAGAAACATTTGATAATTCATTTAATTTTAGATTTTGTTTTAAATAGTTCAATATATAACATCCTCATATGCTTTAAGTTCACTGCCTTTTTTTGGTTGGTTGAAGTCCTCAGAGATCCAAAGCAGGAAATCAATGGTTCAGCAATGCTATGGTGAATACAATTGCTATGTGAATAAGGCAAATTCAAATTTCTTTTCAAATTATCCTCAAATACTTTGATGTGAAAATCAATGGGTGTTTGTCTACAATTCCATATATAGAATTGAGTGATTAAATTCTATCAAAGTCATATTCGCAAGGGTACAATTGGGCAACACGGTCCATATTGGCCTGAAAGGACCTGTTATCGTAATGGGTCTCTAAATTAAAGTGTTAGTTTCATATAGAACAGATAACAGTTCAGTTTTAAAATTGTAGTTTCTTATCTTTATCTATGATTTGAAATGGAGATTCCACGTAAAAGGAACTGAAATAGTCTCTCATGAAACAGCTTAGTCCTAGAGAAGAAGCATCCTCCAACAATGCCAAGGTCCATCGTACTATTTATGACTAGATGTCCTACACCTTTAACAAAATCACCTGTGATAAGTTACATATTGGCACCATTTTGTTTTTGGCCCATTAAAGAATGCAATTATTCACAAAACAGGAAAATATAACCCAAAGTGATTACTACCATTTGGCGCTATGAAGCTTGCTTTTTACTTCTCGTGTAATTACATCACAAAGAACAGCTTACATCTTAAGTTCCATGAAACATAAAGAGATTTGTTTTCATCACCCTTCAAAGTTTGTATTAAAATTTAAATTTCCTCATTTATAAGTCTGCATCCATATGTTAATTTACATATCTAAAGCCACCCTGAAAATGTCACAATATAATGAAGCATGCAAAGCCAGCAGATTTAACGTGCAGTGGAAGCTGCTGCAGTTACTGGCTATTGTTGATTGCAACAACAGCAGACGAAAAGGACTTTTTGCATGGTAATTTTCCACAAGTTTTTGAAACAGGGATTTGCCTAAAGTGAACAGATTGTCAGGATGCTTTAAAAATAATTTGCTGCTGAAACCCAGATTATACCAGAATCAGTTGTTTGATAGATAGTTGTGCAATTAGTTTTCAACTAATTGACCACCAAGCAGAGCTACAGTCAATTAAAATTATGATCAATCAAATTAAATTAATCAGTTAGAGAGGAGTGATTAAAACTGTCACAAGTGATTGATTATTAAAACAAGTAATGGCTATTTTGTCTAACAAGTTCTTCTTATCAGAAGTTTCTTTATAATTTAGTGCCAAGTTGATAGAAGTTTATCATTTCTAACCCCAACCAATTCTGTACTGACGATAACTTTTATTTGCTTGACTGTGGACATCTGGAAGGGTAAGAGAAAGGAACACATACCAACCCGCAGAGGGATCAGAAGTGGAGAGAGTGAGTAGTTTCAAGTTCCTGGCTGTCAAGATCTCTGAGGATCTAACTTGGTCCCAACATATCAATGCAGTTATAAAGAAGGCAAGACAGTGGCTATACTTCATTAGGAGTTTGAAGAGATTTGGTACGTCAACAAATACACTGAAAGACCTCTGTAGGTGTACCGTGGACAGCATTCTGACAGGTTGTATTACTGTCTGGTATGGGGGGGGGGTGTGGGGGTGGGCTACTGCACAGGACCAAATGAAGCTGCAGAAGGTTGTAAATTTAGTCGGCTTCATCTTGGGTACTAGCCTACAAAGTACCCTGGACATCTTCAACGCGGTGTCTCAGAAAGGCAGTGTCCATTAGTAAGGACATCCAGCACCCAGGGCATGCCCTTTTCTCACTGTAACCATCAGGTAGGAGGTACAGAAGCCTGAAGGCACACACTCAGCAATTCAGGAACAGCTTCTTCCCCTCTGCCATCCGTTTCCTAAATGGATATTAAACCCTTGAACACTACCTTACTTTTTTAATATATAGTATTTCTGTTTTTGCACAATGTTTAATCTATTCAATATACACATGCTGTAATTGATTTAGTTATTACTATTATTTTATTTTTTTCTTCTATATTATGTATTGCATTGAACTGCTTGCAGCTAAGTTACCAAATTTCATGTTCAATGCTGGTGACAATAAGCCTGATTCTGATTCTGAATTCTAGTTCTTTCTGTCATCCCATCTTTCTGTTATTCTCCTTGTCATTCCTAACAATACCCAATACTTCTGATATTTATACTATTCATGGATGGTCTTAAAAGCTGCTACCACCAGAGATCCCAAACATCTACAATTGATGTTGTGAGTGAACAAACTTCTTAATTTGTACAATGTTTGATGTGTTAAGTGATACAGTACAACTCCATTGTTTTTGATTTGGCTAATGCAGACAAGACATCTGCTGGTTACTTCAGTTTGCAAACCTGACCTCTTAGCAGCCAGCCACCTGTTGTGGACTAGTAACCTGTGCTGTTAACTTCAAACAGATTACTGCTTGCAATTTACATTAAGAACTGGAGATTGGTTCTAGTTTACAACAAAAAGCTGAGCAAATTAAAAAATGTTAAAAGTTTAACTTCATCACCAACAACACTGACCCTTTGAAAAGGTCATGCTCTGTGCAAGAAAACAGAGGTTAGCAATAAGCCATATGGCTTATTACTGATTTTGTTCATTTTGCTCATTCTATTGTCTCCTCATCACAATTATCCAACAATGTCATGTTATAATTCCAGTACAAGATAAAGCACAAATAACTACAATCCTAATCCACAGGATCCCAGTGAAATGTAAAGGCAAGAAGAATGCACACCAGAGGTAAAATAGTTCAATCAAGCCAGGATTATTTTTATATTTCAGTTGGAGTTACCTTTTAAATTTAAAGCAGCAAATGCAGCTGAATAGAATAAATGGGAACCGAGGTCATAGTCATTATTTGCTAAATATAGCACTGAATCTAGAAGAATATAAAGTACGTCATTACTCAAAGTGAAAATCTGTTCCTAGAACAAAATGGTAAAGTCAAACGAATCGGGGGGGGGGGGGTCACAAACCTAAAAGGCAAGTTTGCAGAAGAAATGGAGGTGTTCAACAGGGCAGTGCCTCATATTGTGTTTGGTCTCCCAAGAGTGCATGGAACTGCAGCCCTCAGCAGCAAAATAAGCACATATTCGACTTTGATTTAGTCAATGGTTAGCTAAATAATTGGTGCAAAGGTTGAGAAACAAGAGCAATGTTCAAGGCACAATAAGTAGAGGTAATAATGAAGATGAAGACTACCAGAATGAAAATAAATGGGGAAATAACCCAAGACTAAAGAAGATAAGAATATGCTAACAAGATAAAAAAATGAAAGTTTTGATCAGTAGATAGCTTTAAAAAAGGGGAAAGATAAGACCACTTGATGAAAGAATAGGCTCCATTGAGAAGTATGAAAGCGAATTTAAATACTTTGCATTCATTTTTACAAATATCCATGGGAAGGGAGAGATCTATTGGTATGTACTACCACTAATGACCTCAGGATATACCGAACAGTTTCACAGGCAGCTAATTGCTTTTAAATCTGTAATCATTTATCTGTCCAGAAGGCACTTAATATATTCAAGGTGATACAACAGTGGCCAACTCAAGTTTGCACCATGTTTTTTACATGACCTTCTGACCATGTGAAAACATTAGGCAACTGCTAGGTGTATGGAAGAGAGTAAAAGCGAACTGCTTTTATTTATCTGGAATGTCTCTGGAGGAATGTCCTTTATGAGACCTCTTCTACCACACATTCACCTTGGTCGTCCTACATGAAGCAGCAATATTATCTGCAGCTCTCACACAAACAGGCATGGCATTTTAATGTGCAGTTTAAAGCACCTTACAATATACGCACCCTTTGCCGATTTCATCTTCTCTAGCCAAGGGTACAACATGCCACATTTGTGGTTAGCATCTCTTGTGCTCTCACCTTTTTGAGCCCAGTGCTTCAACTTATGCACAGCCTACACCCAAGCCATGATGAACACAGACTTTATTTCAGGACAATCACTGAATCATGACTTTATAATCACATCAGGTGCATGCTTGTTTTTGCGTTTCATGATGCCATGTGTTCACATGCCTGCTGAAAACAACCAAGTCACTATTTTTTCCTGTATAGAACTAAATTGTTTCATGCACACACTTAGAAGACCCAAGACACCAATTTGTTCAATTGTAACTTACTGACTGAATTTTACTCAACGTAATTATTGAACTTAGAGCGGTGGCCTGATGATTCAACTAATCTAATAAATGTAACTCTCTCACTGTAATGGATATAAATCAAGTTTAATTTTGTTTTATATTAAGACTGTTGATTGCCCTTTTTAAGTTGCTCTAATTGTTCCTGACCAATTATTAAGCCATTATATATTAAGGGATTTAGAAACAGCTTTAAAGGAAAAAGATCCATTTTGTAGCCATTTATTACACCTTTCTCATCTCAAAGAAATCTGCATAGAATGAGTCACTTAAAAGTAAACTCACATGAACACCAGTGAGATCATTATCCCTTCTGATTAATTCACCTTCATCTCCAAATCCCAATCTTTTCTTTTAGTGTTTAGTAGGACCAGAGGGGCTGATCTCCCCTGAGGTAACACAACTATAACCTTGGGGAGCTCACCAACTCCTGATGCCTGTACATTTCCGTTCTCATTAAACTCTAAATTTATTATGATGCAAGGGTTGTCAGATAACACAGAGTGATGTATCAGGCAGAAAAAAATTATAGTAGTGACAGGGTTACAACATTAGGAATAAACACCATAAGTGAAGCATCCCAACAAAGCAGGGAATAATTTGCATGGTAAGGTCTGCCTGAACTATGGCAGCCTTTGCTGAAATTATAGGGGCAGAATAAAGTCTGCTTTTTGTTGTCTTTTTCCCCTCCATCAGATGTTTCTTGCCTTCGCATCATTGTATATCGAATGACCCTACTTGCTGCCAAAGCAAAAGGAAGGCAAGGAATCTGACTATGCTGTATCTCTGAAGGCTCTTCTAAGGGAGCAGATAGAGAGCTTGACAACCAGGGGAGCAAGGGGTAGGCTGCATTTTTACTGATGAAAGAATTAAAGATATGACACTTCGTTCCAAGTGGTTTGGATTCATTGATAAGCCTGTTTTCATTTCTCAATCATTTTTTTCCCTATTTACACTCAGTATGCTGGTGTATATTTATTTTCTGAGAGATTCAGCATGGGAACAGGCCCCTTATTCACAAAAGTGACCCAATTACACACAGGTAACCAGTCAACCTACTAATCCAAATATCTTTGGAATGTGGGAGGAAATCAGAGCACCCAGAAGAAAATCAAGCAAGCACCAGGACTCCCTAGATACTGGCAGAATTGAACCAGTGTCTCTAGACCGGTAGTAGTGTTACACTAACTGCTATGCTATTGTGCCATCAACACAAAGGCATTAAATGTGCTGAAATATCTGCTCTGAGATTACAAAGGGCAATTAACAAAGGCCCATTCAACCCAGTACAGACTGTGAATAGACTCCTGCTCCCTGCATATCATCAAGTTTTCAGTGAATAAGCAGTTGTTTGTCCTTGTAATCCATCATCAAGTCCAATTTCTTGGCTAGCTAGCAATAATTCAAATTAATGGCATTGCTGAAAACCAACCTGTGCTCCTGTCAGTAGGAATTGAGGTAGGTAGAGCAGGTTGTGGAAGTCAGACCAGAAACTTCTGAAAACTGGTACATAACAAAATGTGTAATAGTTCCTAGATTTCCAAACACAGTATTAGTTAAAAGATGAAAGAGCAATTCTTCAATTCATATTTTGCAGGAGCCCTTCCAGAAACAAGAATTCATGATCAGAGGATGTGTTCTGGCCTGAAACATGAATTTATTTCTCTCTATGGGCATTGTTTGACCTGCTAAGTATGTCCAGAATCATATGCTCCTCCACTGCCCACCCCAGATTTCTATGAGCAGCATTCTGTTTTAAATTGGATGTATTTTTAAATACCATATTCTGCAAATTACATATGTTGTGTGCTTAAAACTGAATAAAGAGAAGCTCTGAGCAGGAGCACTGAAGGGAGGCTAAAAGCACGCTTTTAAGAAAAGGGACTGATATCTTTCCCATGGCATGCAATTATATGTGAAGTATGGAGGCTTCCAATTACTCCCTTCTCAGAGATGAAGTCACGTTATTGTCGACCTCAAAAAAATTATATTTCTAAAACGAGAAGCAATCAAGTCCCCATTTCTGTATCTTTACATGTTAATATATTCAGTTTCTGCAGGTATGGTAATTAACTGCAATAAAATAAAACACTTACAAAAAGAAAATCCTCTTTTTCATTTGTATTCTACATTAAAATGTAGTTCAATCAACAGTACCCTTTGTCAGCAGAGCCACCAATTCATGTGCATTCGGTAGAGAAGCAAGCGGCTTCAATGACAAGAAACTGATTTTCAGAAGATCTATCGCTTGAGATTGCCAAACATTAAGAATGATTTAAGCACAAGTAACGTGGCTTAACTGAAACAGCCAGTTTACATATACATGCAATAAAATATTCAAGGGATTCATTTCCTTCCACATATCTTGAATATCCTGAGACAATTTAGGATTCCTATAATTAATAAGATTTCTTACATGAGGTATGACATCCCAGTTAGGAAGGGATGGTATTGTGCTGTGCTTTTGGTACTGCTGTTTCCAGCTGAAGGCGATGACATTTCTGTATAAATAAATTGATGGTTTAGGGTTAAGAGGATTAACAGTGTTCCTGCTAACAGGATAACTCCAAAGATCAGTTTTCTGGTTTAAATAACATAACAGCCTATTAAAACCCCTGGTTAAATATTTACTTCATATCATCTCTCAAATAGATTCGACCCCACGCGCTGCAGACTCCTCCAGCATCAGTGTCATTTTTGTTATTCGCATCTGTAATTCCAGGGAGATGTCTATAATGGTAGAAAGCACTTTGGTGTCTTTTCACCTGGTGCTTTGCACTGCTGCTGACGAAAGCTAACACCGGTACTTCTTTTGTAAGCACACGGGTTAATTAACGGGCTGAACCAGACTTAATAAGTGAAGCATTATATATTCTGACTTCAATGATATGCTGGCTTCAGTGTGCGTGTGAAGTCAGCCAGATAAATCTTAGAGTCAGTGGTAAGAAATTATTATAAACACTCAGAAGGTTAGGCAGCAACAATGGAGAAACAGACAGGAACGGAAGAGAACAATCAAGGATTCTAACCTAAAATATGAATTCTCTTTCTCTTTCCACACATGCTACATGACCTGCTGTGCATTTCTAGCATTTTCTTTTTTCTTCTCCCAAAAACTGGTATCTTCATTTTTTTTTACAATCAAGAAAAAATCTGCAGATGCTGAAAATCCAAGCAACACACACACACACACACACACACACACACACACACACACACACACACACACACACACACACACACACACACACACACACACACACACACACACACACACACACACACACACACACACACACACACACACACACACAAAGTGCTGGAAGAACTCAACAAGTCATAGGGCTTCTATGGATAAAAGTACAGTCGACACTTCAGGCCAGGACTCTTCAGCAGGATCTTCATTTTTTAAAAATTTTCATTAAAACCACATCTGGAGTTTGGACTTCATGCTATTTTGATGTATTGAACATGAAAAGTACAATTTTTACACTCAATGAAAGCTCTAATTTAAAAAATAACTGAAATTGGCCAAAAAAATTTCTTCTTAAGCAGTCCCTCCACACCGAGAGAACTTGGATTCACTCCATTCTTGTGGGCCTGAATGTGATTGAAGAGATGACATGGGATTCGCAGATTCTGTCACAGTCAAGGCATGAGGGGTTAATCACACAGGTAAGATGTTAGTGTGAAAGTAAAGCATCCCTTCCATCATTTACACCATGTTTCTGTGCTCTCCCAACACATGGACTTGACAGTGTTAGTACCTTCCCTCCACTTTGTGCGGCCATGGGGCAAAAATACCAGGAGTCAGGAGGGATATTGCATTTGTTAAGAAAGCTTTGATCACATCCTTGAGTCTTTTCCACTATCCATCTGATAATTTATTTCCATAGCAGAACAGTACAGAACATATATTTTAGTAGTCTGATGCCAGATCGACATGATTTACACAAAGTAGCCCATTGAATGTGTGACAGCCTCAGATCAGACAATGAAATTGGTTTATCAAGCCTTCATGTGCCCTTGAAGGATTTTTTGGAGTCAACATTGTTGCCATTTCTCCCGTGCTTTGAGGGCCACCTCTAAATAGCCATGGTCTCAGAAGTGAACAGGAGTACAAGACTTCTTGCTGTCAGGGCAGACAATGAATTTGGTATTTTCCCAAGGTAGCCAGAGGTTGTGGTGTTGCACTCAAGATGATGAAGAATTATATTACTGGCATTTGCTTTTGCTGAGTGATTACCCTCAGAGACTGGAGGGATTTTATTGTTGATGATCATTATTGTAGAACAGGGGAGGGGTTCTTTAAATGCCAAACATTAAGGATCATGCTCTCTCTCATATGCTTTGGTGAAATACCGATGGTAATGAGCTGGTTGGCCTCTGAACTTCTCACACAGAAGCATAATCTGCACACTGCATGGCTACTGATTTTGGCTGACCTCAGTTCTAGGATGTCGACAGAGGACGAACAATGATCAGGGGACCACTTCATTGAATGGCTACCCCCTGTTTGTTGCAAAAGGGCAGGACCTTCTTGGGTCACTCATTTCAATTCAGCTTCTGATCTGCTTGTTTATGGCCTCCTCTGCCATGATGAGTCCAAACTCAGGTTGAAGGAGCAGCACCTCATACTCTGGGTCGCCTCCAACCGAATGGCATATACATTAACCTTGCTAACTCCCTGTAACCACTCCTCTCCAGTTTCCCCAACCTTCTCTTCTCTTTCCCAGTCAATTTACCCTCTCACCCCTCATCTTTTCCACCTCACCCTTATTACCTGCCCATCACCTCCCTCTGGTTTTCCACCTTCTTCTCTTTATTCCATGTCCCATAGCTCTCTATCAGATTCCTTCTCCTTTAGCTTTTCCACCTATCACCTCCCAATTCCTCCCTCCTTCCCCCTCACCTTGTCTCACCTAGTTACTGCCAGCACATACATTCCCATCCATACACCCCCCCCCCACATTCTTATTCTGTTTTTTGCCCTAATGAAGTATCTCAGGCCGAAAAGTCAACTGCCTATTTTCCAACAGATGCAGCTTGACCTACTGACTTCCTTCATGATTGTGTGTGTTACACAGGATGACTAATTTCCTTAATTTCATAGGTAAGTTATACTTCCGGGAGAAGCTTGTTGGAAGTGAGGTACAGGAAGAATGATCAAGTTCAAGTGCCTCCTTCACGATGGCTGTTTGGGTTACAAAAGTTTACCCTTGCAGAATTCACAAATCACTACCCAAAAACGGGAGAAATGAAGAAAATCGTTTTTAGAAATGCAGCCACCCTCCTTCCTCCCTCCCTCCCTCCAGTGGGATGGGATTTTCTGTACTTGGACAAAGCGTAGGTCTCCACTGTGATTGGACTGACTGCTGAATAAGATCATGGTTCACAAGCCTCTGTGAAGCTAATGTAAAATGGAGATGAATTTCAGAAAGCAGATATACTTAGAATGTTTTATTGACCTACTTATCTGATCAAGTTAAAAGCTTTAGTGATTTCAACAAGTGCCATGTATCCTACAGCCTCTCAACTCTTCTTTAAGATCATAGAAACATAGAAAACCTACAGCACAATACAGGCCCTTTGGCCCACAAAGCTGTGCTGAATATGTCCTTAACTTAGAAATTACCTAGGGTTGCCCATAGCCCTATATTTTTTTGAGCTCCAAGTACCTGTCCAGGAGTCTCTTAAAAGACCCTATCGCATCTGCCTCCACCACCGTCACTGGCAGCCCCTTCCACACACTCACCACCCTTTGCGTAAAAAACTTACCCGACATCTCCTCTGTACCTACTTCCAAGCACCTTAAAATTCATGTCCATAGAACCAAGGAAACAGTTCTTCAAATGCTCAGAAGTGGATTCTACCACCCTTTGAGAAAGAATTCCAGAGACCCAAAACACAACAGAAAATCAAACTTCGGTTCATCTCTTCATTATTAATAGGTGGTCTTATTTTTAAGTTAGTAACACTTGGTTCTAGATTTTCCCTTGAGAGGAAGTATACTCTACATCCACCCTGACAACAACCCTCAGGATCTTCTATTTAATTTCTGCATCATCAACCTAACAATTACATTAGTATTACATTTTTTTGTTAGTTAGGAAATGCTGAGAACTGCATTTCAACAAACACCAAAGTTGCTGTCATTTGCTACTGTCAGAGATCACTGCATTAGTGGAAATATTAGTACAAATTGTTCCTGACTACTGTAGAATTTTTTAAATAAAGCATACATCAATATGTCCCTTTAAAAAACGAGATTTTACATTGCAGGGAATTATTAGAGTGGAGTTTACAGTCAAGTGAATGGAATATATAAAATAACAGTGCAAAGAAAAAGGCAACTCAACGAGACTGTATCTTTGTTTTTGAATTGAGCTTCACAGCAAAATACTGCTTCCTTGCTTACTCCCTTTACAATTTAATATTACTCTTTTTTTCAAGAAACCATATAATCCCCTTTTAAAATTAAAGGAATGATCTTCAGCAATGATTTGTGGCAGGCAATTTCATATTCTGATCACCCACTCTGTTTAAAGCCTCTGGGGAGCTTGGTATAACACATGAAGAGATTCCTAAATTAATAACCCAGAGGATGTAAATTTAAAATTGTATGGTTGCAGTTTTGAGAAGTTGTTATTACAAGGTTGGAAATGAATACTGTAGTTGTTTCCCGTGTTTCTGAAAACTTTTAAGGGTGGTGCAATAAGAAAATGTGAATGGGATGAGAATTAGATTCCTGCACAAGTATCCCGGAAATCCGAGTTTCTTGGAGGGACCCTCTGAAGTTTGGATGAGTAAGGGGGGGGGGGAGAGAAAGAGAGAGACAGATATATATATATACACACACACACACACACACACACATCAAGGAAGAAGAAAGATGTTCCAATATCAGAAGAGGGTAGAATTAGTGGGGATGATAAACTATCAGAAATTATGGGAGGTCGAGGTGGATGGAGATGAGATTGGTGAGGAAAATTTGCCCTCATCCTGGTCAACCAGCAGATCATTACTTGCAGTTCTCTCATAGATCTGGGTCTCAAGCTTAACTTTTTCTACTTGCCTTCACCCCATGTAAATCCAACACCCAAGTTTTAAAAACAAAAATACACTTAAATGGCTAGTGTGTAAGATCTTAAGGTTGCCTTATTTTTTAGCTTCTTGAGATTAGATTGGTTCCCAACTTCCTTCTCCATTAAAACTTCTTTCTACATTAAAAGAAATGAACCAAACAAGCTGGAGCATGGATGGTGTCAAACTTCAGAATTTTTAACATTTTATTTCCAATTTGCTTTTATCCTCCCATTCACGGTCGGGGGATGGTATGAGGTGACAACACCCTCACACACAAATGTAGCAGCACATGCATGGAGTCTTTAACACTGACACCAAGATTTACAAAGTCTCGTCACACCAAGTCAAGTATGTGCGAGGAAACCTCCTGTTCCCAGCTAGATTCCTTCCTGAACTCAAATCACAGGTATATTTGAGCAATACTTGGAAGCAGCACTGAAAGTATCAGGGACAAGGAGTGCAACGCTCCACTGCCAAGAAAGGTTTGGTAACACCACTATAGACTAAGCTTTCAACCAGTCAGTCTATGGCAGCAGGTAGTGAATGAACCACATTGAGGGATAAATCTACTTGTGACAGATGTACATACTCATGAAAGCATTCAGAGCTGTGACCACTGCAAAATCTACGGGGAAACGAAGGCCCATCTTCTCACAGAGAACACTCCATCTTGTCGTGTGGCATTTTCAACATAGACTTAGACTTAGAACAGGTCTGTGAACACAAAACTGGGCATCCAGGAGGTATTGTGGAGCATCAGCAGTAGAAACGGAGATCACCTGTAACTTAAGGGTCCAGCATATCACAGACTTCATCATTAGGCCAGGAGATCATTTATGGCTCAGTGAGAAGGGTATCCCAAGAACAGCAAAAATTGATGAGATTCCAGCCTATTGAAGGTTCATTCTTTGCAGCAAAACCAGGATTAAATTGGCACAGCAAAAAGACCTCACAAATTAAATTAAAGCTCTGAAGTCCATCCACATCTGGTCATGAATTCTAGTGGACAGTTAAGAGCTAACAGGAAGTCAGGGCAGAGGTTCTATGACCAATGTTATCCAGAAGTCTTGAATGGATGGTTTCAGTTTCCCTTTGAGATATCCACCATCACTGAAACCAGTTTGCATCAAAGTCCATGAGACCAGATAACATTCAGCTGTCCTACAGAAAAACTAAACCCAAAAATGCTGGAAATAATCAGCAAGTTAGACAGCATGTGAGGGGTAAAAAAGAGCAGAGTTAACATGACAGGCTGATGATTCTTCATTGGACCGTCTTCAACTTGAAACATTAAATATGTTTCTCTTTCTACTGATGTCATGTGACCAGCTGAGTTTCCTGCATTTTCTGTCTTTATTACAAATTTCTAGTGCATGCAGATTTCTGATTTGAACCTCTCGCCATCTTTTCCACTATGGTTTCAATTCTGGAATCTATTTAGCCTTGTTAAAATTTGCCTAGCTATGTTCTTCTCACATAAAAGGGCAAGGCAAATGCAATTTGGTTAATAACCGCCCATCAGTCCACTCTCATTCATTTCCTAAAAATATCCATTCCATCCAGCACTGATATAAAGTGTGTGCCTTATAAATAATGCACTGCAGTTACTTACCCAAGTTACTCTCACAGCGATTCTCAAACTCTCAGCTTCCATCAACAAGACAGACAAGGACTAAAGGCAACTGTGAACATCAGTACCACCAGCAAGGTTCCATCTGAGTCAAACACAATCCTGTCTTGGAAATACTGTATATTGCTGCATTTTCATTTCAATGTCTATGTCCTGGAACTTTCAACCCCATAGCACTGGAGGAGCACCTTTGCCAGAAAGATTACTGTGATTCAAAGTGGATACTCACTTCCCACCCTCAAGTGCAAATAGAAATGAGTAACACTGTGTATGCTGGCCCTGTCACCAATACCCAGATCCTGAACAAGATCCCGATTTGGTGTCAAGAAGGTGCTTAACTGTTGTAAAAGCCCATTCAGTTAACTGTTCTCCTGCAAAGAAAATCAATCATCAATTCCTTAACTATACTATACGTTACTCAAATCTAATCTCAATGTGATTGATACTAATTGGTATGAGGGATACATGCAAGCTATTCAAGTGAATAAAATAAAACAGTGGCTGATTTTACAAAGTAGCTTCTTTGATATATTTGTATTCTTTTATGAATACAATAGAGAACACGTCTACCTATTTTCTAATATCACTGCTAGACATCTTTTATCTCATGTTGAATTAACACATTGCAAGGCAGTAATCTCACTTATCACCAAGAGATGACTAAGACAATTAAGCTATTAATTAATGATCAACTGAGTATGACTGAAATTAATTTAAAGCGTACATTTTTAAAAAATTATCTCTTTTCAAATGCTTTCACTCCTGGTTATTTAATAACAATATGGATTAGTTTCTGAATGTCTTATGATGCTAGAAAATTAGGCACAAAGCTATTGTTTTTCAATTTTGCTACAAATAAATAATTATCACAAATGAGAATGTGCAATGAATTTTAAACATAACCTAATGAAGTCTTGTAAATGCTCTACAGCCACCCCAGATATTCTGTTTTTATCCCCCATTCCATTGGGCAGAATACACAAAAGCCTGAAAGTATACACTACCAAGTTCAAGGGCAGCTTCTACGCAGCTGTTGCAGGACAGCTGAATGGACCCCTGGGACAATAAAATGGACTCCTGATCTACCTCACTATGATCTTGCACCATACTAATTGCTTATACAACACATTCTCTGTTGAACTTTATTCTGCATTGTTAATGCTTTACTCTGTACCCAACAATGCACTGTGCAATGTTCTGATCTGTATGAACAATATGCAAGACCAGTTTTCATTCTGTCATGGTACATGACATACACACACTGAGAACCTTATCTATAGTGGCTTTGCTGATCTCAGAGTAACGGTTGAAACTAGGTTAAGGTTCCATACTCCCCAATGCCATTAGGCTTTACAATTCTACCGCCAGGACTTAAGAACTTTTTAAAAGCTATTATTAATGCTTTTTGAGATAGTGATTTAGATGCATATCATATTTTTTACTGAGTTAAGTATTGTATGTAATTAGTTTTGCTACAACAAGTGTATGGGACATTGGAAAAAAAAGTTGAATTTCCCCATGGGGATGAATAAAGTATCTATCTATCTATCTATCTATCTATCTATCTATCTATCTATCTATCTATCTATCTATCTATCTATCTATTTCCTCTTTGTTATCTGTTCATTCATACATACAGTAAATGTACTTCAGCAGACCACAGACTTGGCAATGACATCCCTCACAGGAATAGCTATTTTCTGGAAAATAAATAAAAATTGCAGACACTGAAAATCTGAAATGAAAACAGAAAATGCAGGAAAAACCAAGCAAGTAATACAGCAACTGTGGAAAGACAAACAGTCAATGCTTCACAGACTCTGATTAAGGACTAGAGATGAAACATTGATAGTTTCCCTTTTCACAGATGCTGTCTAACGCTGAGTTTTTTTTATCCAAGTGTTTTCAACCTGTATGTAGTCACTGTCTAAATTTGTACACTATTGTCATGGCCAATATTTATCCCTCAAGGAAAATTTTTAAATATAAATTTTCTGGTCCTAATCCTGCCATTGTTTTTATTTAGCCATTCCTCCCCAGAAAACCTGGTCAGCCCTCACATAATCATGGGCAATTTACAATGCCCTATTAATCTACATCTAGTACATCTTTGGACTGTGGGAGGAAGTTGGAACACCTGGGAAAAACCAATGGATTCCACCAATACCATTCTATACAGATGGCACCAGGACTGAACACTGAACTTGAACACCTCAAGCTGGATTAGTGTCATGCCAACTGCTCTGCTACAGCGATGGCCCATTCTGCGTACAAATCAAATGCTGCAATTCCCATATTATAAATCTGATTACACCAGAGGAACTTTTAATGGCTACAAAATTTGCTTCAATATTCTGAAAGGAACATGAAAAGGTAGGAGTTAATACAAATCTTACTTTACTTATATCATTTGACAGACCCACTGCATTACAGCTTCATTCATGAAATTACAGCCTGAAGACAGGATGCTGCTTTCAGGAATCTTCCAAGTAGAAAACTGGAAGATGAGAGGATAATAAAACTGAGAAACAGCTGTATCATCAACCTCACTGTTCACGATAACCCTCATGATTTATCACCTTTGGCAAAGTATTTTTATTGGAAAAGTACCTTTTAATTTTCTTTCAGGTAACCTAATTGCCCAGACAAGTTTAATTCAATCATCTTTGTTCATTAAAATAACAAATGTGATTTAATTTTTTTTTGAAATTTATGTTTATTTGTCTCTTATTTGTTTTTATAAACAATGTTACAATGAGTCAAAAGTGCAACTCAAAATATGTTTGAGACAATGGTGGCCATCAGACCACCAAAGTCCTTTTAAAGTCAACAATGATGTCTTTCTATTTCCCTCAGAATGATTATTTTCAAATTTCCCATGATACAAGGTTAGGTTCAGTCACATGTTGATAGCCATTGTTTGTACTAAAATTCAGTCGTGACTCTTTTGGGTTCCCTATGACATACTGCAAATCCCATCTACTTCAATTCACTAAGTGAAGCTCCAGATTACCTTTAAAACTTTTAACTTTCTACAGCCGTACTCATGAGAGTTCCCTGAAGGCAGGAGCAACACATGAGATTCTGCAGCTTGTAATGCAATTGGGAATTTTCCATCAGAATAGGCAGACTATTTTTTTTGTATTTCTGACGAAAGTATGAATTTTTAGCTTAGTCCTCTGAAACTCTTGCTGTAACACTGAAGAGGATTGACAAATCAGTTGCATTTTGCTTAATGGTCTAGAAAATGCCACGGAGTAAGCTTATATAGATATGGAATACAGTTGTGTGGAAGCTGCAGTGCAGGAACAGTAAAACAAAAGGTTTTGACTCCAAATTGTGCTTACAGAAATTTGGTAGATGAATTTAATAAATCTTGAAAACGAAAATCAATACTACTATTGTATTGTTGTAAATACTCAAATGGTCCATTTATATTCATAACTTAATGCATGAGTAACTTGTATCTAAAACCTGATATCCTCTGTTGTGTACACATGTCGATTTTCATCAATTTGATAGGGTTTTTCATGTCCATGAAGCACATATGCAAAGTCTCTTGGTATCTGCTGAGATCTCAAAAGGCATGCAAAACAGGATTTGGTATCACATCAGACTCCTTGTGTACAAAGAAGATCTCTGAAAGCAAACACACCACTCACAATTTTATCACATTTGTGGATGAGTTGTTTTCCTAGGTGACCAGGAACAATACTTCATGGACATTTACGTAATCATTTGCAGAGTAAATAAAGGCATACTGAAAAGTCAGAGAAATGGTACCTATAGCAAGTGAACTACTAATAAATGTCGAGTTCCTTGTTACTTCTCTGTCTTTATTTCTGACATACAGTATGTCTTCCCAAGCACTGAGAAAAAATGCAGCTAGTCTCTAATGGATCATCTACGAATGAGGGAATTCAAAATGATGCATTATAAATGAAAGATAATCACTTGTACATCTAACATGGAATTCAGAAAGTTTGACTACTGTACAGACTAGATAAAATGAATAACACCATGTATTTCTGGGTCATCTGATAAAAAGACATAATATGGATCAAAGTGTCACTCATATACTTGGTTGAAGTACCAGGATGTATGCATGGAGCTTGTTTTTATCTGACATGTTAAACATGCACTATGACGTTTTTCAAAGGAATTGTGCAAAAGGTGATTGAAGAGTGACAATACAAGAATAAGAAATGCTCAGGATTTTATTTCATTTAAGGAACTAACAAAACAGGTCACAACTTGTTAAGTTACATATTGAGGTCAATTTGAGAGCATCTTGAAAACCCTCAAATACAAAAGCAATATTAGTGAAACAGAAGAGTAGCAAAGGCGACATAGAAATAGACATCAACTCATCTCCAGCTTCATTCAGTGAGCTGGGGCCACTCCATTCACAGATTGTGCTATGTTATCTTTTATATTTAAAAACTGTTAACAAATGAATAAATCAAATAAACCCAATGGTAGACACCACTTCAGAGATTATGCAAAACTTATGATAAGTCCAAGGCTACTGAAGTTGCATAAATCTAATTATTGGGAACACCAGTAATGTGTTCTGGCATTTTATGTTCTGGCATCCTATAACCAATTAATGTTGAATCACGAAGAATTATTGCGGTCAAGTATCACTGTGTGAATTTTTAGATTAGTTCATGAGAAAATAAACCTAAGTAGATCACAAAATTTGAGGAAATTGTTACACCTTAAAAAGTATAAATATTGTAGGATATTGCTGAGAAATGCTAATGGAAAAGAATGCCAACATTCTCAAAGCAGGAATACATATGTAATCTTCCAGTCCACCAAATAAACCCTTTTTCAAATTAATTCATGGTGTTATCAGTCACAATGTCTACTTCAAGAAAATTAATGCTTACAACATGCACCAGTTTTATCTGCAGAAATGATTTTTTTTCTTCTGATGTTAAAACTTTGCTATTGGGTTGTTGTGGTTTTGAATCCACAGGAGAACTGACAGACCTGCACTTCAGATGGGGAACGATTCTGAAACTTGACTTCACAATTTTGACTCATTCTCTAGGAGAGTTGACAGGCTGCATGAGTGTGTTCATATTTGAGGAAGATTACAAGATTAGTCAACCATGTCATATAAATGAAGGTTCATTGCTGAAAGCACAGAAACAGCACTGTGTAGAGATGGAAGTAGCTCATATTAACCTTCTCAGCTGGGAACCATACTTTCAAGGCAGCCTAAAGGTAAAAGTGAGAATATATAAGTACACTTACAACCGTAGGCGAAAATATCTTTAAAAGAATTGCCTTTATCTTCCTCAAGGATAATGTAAGCTAATGTAACAAAATATAGAACAAAACCCTTAAAGACTTGCAAATTCCAGTTAATTGTTGTAACCATAGTGTAAGGTACAGCAATTAATGTGTAATTCAGACTTGAACCTTCTTTGAGTTTACATTTCTATTTGAACTGCAGCCTAAACTCTGTCCCAGGGATGATACTAATCAGCAGGGTCTTTGGCTTGCACTTTGATTCACCTCTCCTTGGCAAACATTCAAAGGTACATGAGCCAGGTATTCCAAACAATCTCAACATCTAATTTATAGGCCTGCTTTAGTTAATTACTCATGAAAGTAATACACAATACTTTCACTTAATATTTCCCTGTAGCAAATAAAAAAAGCAGAAAAAGTTCAAAATAATGGTCCAAATTGAAATTTAAATAAAACACAGATAATGCGTGCTCGCTTTGGCAGCACATATACTAAAATTGGAACAATACAGAGAAGATTAGCATGGCCCCTGCGCAAGGATGACACGCAAATTCGAGAAGCATTCCATATTTTTTTAAAAATAATTTAAAAAATAATTTTAAAAAATTTAAAAAAATTAAAAAAACAAAAAAAAAACAAAAACAGATAATGCACAATTAACATGGATCAAGTTTCTTTCCCCAAGACAAGTTGTTCATGATCAATGGAACACATGACCAACAAAACCCAAATTTAGGAAGTTAATTGAGACATTGATTCATTTCAGGATGAGGAGCATCTTGTCCCAAATGCTCAGGATATCATGTGTATTCAGCATATATCATGCATGTTCAAAATCTAATAAATATGTTTTGAATTATTGAGCTGACAGTATTTGCATAAACATTCAATTATCACTGCATTCTTGTAAATGACATAAATCAGCTTCCTGATGAAGGATTTACCTTCCCACAGAGAGGATCTGCAGGCAGCAATGGGATACAAGACAATTTGGTGGGTGTGATCCAAGGGTGTAGGAATATGAAACACACTTTCCGCAGGTTCCTCACTAATACATTCTGCTGACATTTCTTCCTCTGACAGTACAAAGCATGATATGTGCGACTTTGCAAGATTTGATTAAACTTAGGTCCTTTCTTATTGTGAAAAATGCTAGAAGATTATAGAGTAAATAGATTTTCTTTTCAAAGCCAGCTGTACATAGTACACATTTTTATGGTCCAAACCAAAGTCATCTATTCTTAAGTGTTTTATCTTAATTCTTTAAGTCAATCTGAGGAAATCAAGACAAAAATTCTATCATTCATATGTTTTAAAGAGGAAGGCAAAATATTGCACATGTCAGAAAATTTGAAAATAAAATCAATAATGGCAGGAAGTACTCACGAAGTTAAGTATCAGCTGGGGAAAAGAAGTGGAGTTAAGTTCTGACAGTTCTCACCAAAAACATCTAATCGGAAAGGTCACTGAAATGAAATATAAACTTTTGTTCTTTCCCCTGCTGCTGAGTATGTACAGAACCTTGCAATTGTTTTAAGTTTTTAGATAACTGTCTTGTCTACCCTTAGATTATCTAACCCTTTGTTAAGTTTTGAGATAATCAGTTCCTGTGATGGTTATTTACTATTTGCAGATATGGCTTTATTCCCCACCACTTCCCCAACACAAACCAACTATATCCAATAGAAGAGTCAAGAGACTTGTACCCTGTTTATTTCCCAAAAACACTCTCCAATCTAGTATTTTGCATCCAGACAACTACTACACAACTATACGTGAACAAGTAAATAATTTATCATCATAATTAGATCTATAGCCCAACCAACCTTAGTTAATTTTTCAATATGTTGGTATGGAACTTCCAAGTAAATATCTACATTTCCCCATATAACTGCCAACAGTTCCCATAAACTGTTTGCAGAGTCAAGATTTTGAGACGATACAAAGTATCCAGGTTTATTCATTTGATCAGGTGGTTTTATTTAAATTTTAAACAAACACTGGGTTCCGCTGATAATTTGGGCATTTAATCATACATGGCATGTTCACCTTGAAAATCTTTCAACGGTAGATATTAGTTGCAAAAACTAAGTACTAGTGTTACATACTCATGTTTGAACACGGGACAGTGGGATGATGTAATAGTCTTGTGAGTGGGATGATGTAATTGTCTCATGACTGTGGGGCGACGTTATGTCACGTGACGGCAAATTCCCAATGGTATTTAAACCAAGCCCGTGGTCTGTGACGCAGTTCTCATTTTTATTTTTGTGCAACGTTGTTGTTGCCGGTCGGAGGTGTGAAGACTCCACCAGTTTTGTTTGTTGCACGTTTATTTTTCCCTTACAGTCCAGAATCAGAGAGTAAAGGCATTACCGGAGTTATCTGAGTTCAAAGGATTGGATAAAGTTAATGCCATTCAGCTTTGTGGGGAATGATAGACCTTTGTGACTTCGTTCAGGAATTATGGCGTGCACATTTGAGTTAAACCCCTGCAAGGTCAGGAAGGTTTGTGCAGTAACCACCCTCCAGTCAAAAGGTTGGTTCCTTTTATTTTCTTGTGATTTCTTCGAACAAGGCATCTCCCTGCTGTGGGATTAGCAGATTCGTCATTACTTCAAAGGAATTGTTGTTTTGGGGAAATCTCTCCTTATTGACTGTATAAATCACATGGACTTTTTGAATTTATCACTTTAAGACTGTGCTTGGATGAGAACTCATTAAGACCAGTTTCTACATTTGACTGTTTGTTAGATATTACCGCCTAACTGTTAACTTCCGGTTAAGTTAGTCGTTTGTTTACTTTTCTAAGGTTTGAGCAGAGGTTAATAAATCTCAGAATTTGTTTTAAACCCTGTCTCAGTTTCATATTCATTGCTCATGCATTCGTAACACTAGCAAATTTAGGTTTTCTTTATTTGTTCATATTTTAATGTTTTATTGCTCTAGCTAAAATGTGATTTTACAGTTTCTCCTTTTTCAATGATGCTAAACACATTAATACTTCCTTCACAATATTTATTTCAGCCAATATTTCACATTCATCTTCCTTAACTACAACATTGATTGACATTACTTCTCTCATTTGTGAAGACTGCTTCAGAGTTCAATGACCACTTTGACATATAGGCTACTTAATTCTTTAAATCATTCTGTGTCTCTTAAAGTACAGAAAATATTTTTTCTTGAATTTATTTGCCAATTTTAATGTTTTCTCTTCCCCATCCTAATTTTCGATGGAATTCATTCCTATATTTCTAATGCTCTTTTTGGTTCTTTATAGCTCTTGGTTTCTGACATAAGCTACTCCTTTTTCTTTTGGTATCTTCCATATATCTTGCTATCCGGGAGCTCCAGATACAGTAGACTCATACTTTCTCTTTGTGGAGCATATTGAGTCTGAACCTTTTCTTAAATTTATCCCTTTGTTCCAACAAATTGCTCTTAATTAAAACATGTTTTGCTCTTAAAAGTAGAAGTTCTCTAATTCACAACCATTAATCCTACCACATGCCTAGTTTCAATTCCAAACTGAAATCTACAATTACTTCCAGTCCCAAACCGTCCTGAGACGGGTTGCAAAAAGTTCTCCTGAATGAAGCTTAGGAATCTTGTATTCTAATTATGCTCTCAGTATCCCAATTAAAACTAACAAAAAATGAAAATTCCTCTACTGCTACTCAAGCGTTTGTCAGAAACATCCCCACAAATTTATCTTCTCTCCCTCCTTTGGTTGTTTGGAGATTGAGAGTCATTGCCCAAAAGTGTGATTATGATTTTCCTTACTTCTATAATTCAACCCATTTAGCCTCACTGAATATTTTTTCAAACACAAATCGCCTCGGGGCATTTGCCTCAACCAATATTCCCAAAAATATCTACACCCTTCACCGCTCCTACCATTTACCTCAACTTTATTTCAGAATAAGATTTATTATCACTGACTTATATGATGTGAATGTTGTTGTTTTGCAGCAGCAGTACAATGCAAAGGAAAACAAATACTCCAAATTACAAAATAAATAGTGCAAAATCATGTAGTCTTAATGCACCATTATCACTCTGATGGTGGAAGAAAAAAGGCTCATTCCAAAGTATTGACTGGGGTTTTTTTGTCTCCTATGGCTCCTTCCCATGGGTGGTAATGGAAGATGGTGAGGGTCCTCCATGATTAATGCTGTCTTCCCAGGACACTGTTTCTTGAAGATGTCCTCAATGGTGGGGAGGGTTGTACCTGTAATAGAACATCTTCCTATTTTGTAACTTATTCACACTCAATGGAGAGTAATCATCCCTTCTGTATTTAATACAGAAGAGTGGGGTGTTGCCCATGTAGTTGCAGGACAAGGGGAAAAACAGACTCTTACAGATCAACATGCAGAGTGCACATTATCCAAATCAGGAAAGTCACTTGGATGCTAGAGCAGCTGATTTTGTATGCAGGCATGAACCACTGAAAATATGACATAATGGTTACTTTGGAAAGGAGAGTACGATTGCAGTGAAATGGGAGTACATGTTTTCTTGTATTTGTCCTGACAGGTTATTGGAGATTAGAACAATACTTGCCTTATTTTATTTTATCCTGCCTCATATATTTTGAATGAAAAGTGAAGGTTGAAATGGAAATTAATGCAACACATCAAAAAGCACAGCTTCTCATATGTTATTCAAACCAAACTTGACATACTTGGGGCCAAACGATGTTGCAACTTCTGCTAAATCTGTTCACCAATTGGAGGAATAGTAATTTGCTGATGATGTCACAATTCAAAGTTTAATGATGTTTCACTTAATTATTTAAAATTAAATCAGAGCACTTTATTATTCAAGAAAGAAATGGCTAACAAAAATTTAACTTCATGCCATGTGTTTAATAACCTTCAACTGCCCTAAAGGTATAATTTATATGCTATTATGGAGTTTAGGGTCCCAACTATAATTGGGATATCGTATGCTGTCAATATAATGGAGAGGCTAATGGCTTCTACCATTAGGAGAAATGCCACTGCCATTTCAAACAAGAGATCAGATATATGTTAAACATAAGGTAGAAGGCTAGTAATTTTTTTTCTCCGTGAGTGTGAAAGCAGCGTCTTGTCAGTCATCACTGAAATGCCATGAATGACAGAGTTACAGTACTTGAATGAGTTATGGAACTACATTCATCACGGAAAATCGAAGCCAGTCTGAAGTGAAGCAAGAGGCCTGTTGTGAAACCATTAAAATTCAGTGCATATTTAATTAAAGCTGGATTAGCTGTCAGAAATTCTTTTTGCAAATTGTGAAGTGTTATTTACTGCTAATGAATCTTTGGCATTGAAAATTGATAATTATGAAAATGAAGTCTCATTCTTCATGTTTTAATTGATATTACATACCTTACAAATACAAAATGAAAACCTGTAAGAGCACTTTTTGTTTTCATAATTTCCATTTTTCTTCATCTGATTCTTCCTTCCCTCACTGCTTCTCTTTCTGCCCCTGAATTGACATCCAAGTTTGCAGACCTTTCTAAGTCCTTGTGGACATTGATACTTCAACTGAATTTATTATGGAGATTATATTGCTGCAAGTCCTCTTCACTCATGTCCCTGAAGCCCAATTTCTTCTGCTTGATGTTATACCCTTGCATATAACTGAGATTAAACAGCAAATGACCAGTGTGACTTAAGGCAGATAGCTTTTGTTGCTATATTACAGCAAATTACAGCCTATTATCTTTAACATTTAATCATCCATGTCATGTTCCTCTCAAGATAGCATCCCTGGTAACTCATCGTGTATTCCCAACGATCTCTTACGGTCTAACCTGCAGTCAACTTTTAAATCTCTGGACTGAGCCAACATTCTGCTATACTACAGCAAACACAACCTATGAGTTACCCGTCCATAAATTTCCTGTCCTTCAGCATACCTTTATCATATGCTGATTGACCATTCTTGAAAGCTGTGCCTGCTTGCTGATGACTTCCAAAAACAATAAGGACTTCTGATTGCAATTTCCCATTGTGGAATTAGATATGTAGTACATTGGCTTCATTCCTAATAGCAACATGGGCTTCTGCAACATAAAGGGCTCAGACAGTAACAGCCGCACTTAAATACAGAGAGCTAACTGAACCACAGTTAAGCAAGGTTGGTCAATAATATCAAAATACATTTGGCCAGATTTCACCAAAGGATGGAAAACCACAATTGAGGATTTTTTTTATTATCATTCTTCAGTACGAGTGAAAAGGAGAACAAAACGATTGTTGCACAGCATACAAATAACTTATATTCATGGGCTGATTGTATGTACATAAAGTGACACTAGGGCAGGTACATGCTTTAGTGCTGTGGTGCAGTGGGGTGGTGAGGTGGGCTAAGTGCTGCAGATGCTGATCAGCCTGATGGCTTGAGGAAATAACCGTGTTAGCACATAAACAAAACTACTGGAGAGAAGTACTGGTATATCTGAAGTAGGGTCTCTTTACTTGAGAAAAAAAGATACAGCAGATGTTACATTGAGACTCGCTCAGAGGAATGTGGTCTGCTTGACCCAGTCCTACACAGCATTTTATATGCTAAAGATCAAAGAAAAGTTCAGGACAATTCCATATTTACAATGCTTCCTTTGAACTACTCACCACCCTCACACATCCTTCTTCACACCCATACTACAGACACCCAAATAACAAAATTAAATCAGCAGTGTCTGGCCTTCCAACTAACTGGGATGTCTTCCAATTAGCTTGGTTCATGATTCTTAGGAACCCATTGTTCATAGTTACATTTTAGGCTTAATCCATAGTTTACATTCGAATCTGAAGACTGGTTGCTGAAGTTATTTGCTATATGTGCTAACCCCCCCCCCCCCAAAAAAAAAGAAGCACTAGATGTTGAGCCTAATGGTCATTCACGTGGACCTTTCCATGTTGGGAGGAGGACAAACAGTCCATAAGCAGGATGGTGGGATTCCTCATGATATTGCTGTCCTTCTTCCAGCACCTTACCGTATACATATCCTTAATGATGGGAAGACTAGTGCCAGTGATGCACTGAGCAGTCTTCACTACTTGGTGTAGAGCCCTCCTGTCTGCTACAGTGCAGTTTCTGTACCACAGCATGTTAGAATGCTTCCAAATGTGCGTCTGTAGAAGGTCCTATCGATGAGCGTAGAGCAGCTCTCTTTAGCCTCCTCAGAAAGTGGAGGCATTGATTGGATTTCTTGACTGTGGAGAATGTATTCTGGCATTATGAAAGGTTGTGCGAGAGGTGCACTCCCAGAAGTTTGAAACTCCTTTCAGTTTCCACTGCTGTGCTGCCGATATGAAGAGGGGTGTGAGTGATAGGGATTTTATTCAAGTTGATAATCATCTCTTTCTCTTGCTGACATTGAGAGAGAAGTTATTTGTCTGGTGCCAGGCTCCAAGCTCTACCACTTCCTCTCTATAGGCCATCTCATCGTTCTTGGTGATGAGCCCTACCACTGTTGTGACATCAGTAAAATTGATCACGTGGTTGCTTGGGTGTTTGACTGTGCAGTCTGTATAGAAGTGTACTCATCAAGCATCACTGGGGGGCACCCATGTTCAGGATGATGGGGGGGGGGGTTCGAAGAGAGTTGTGCATCATGTCAGAGGACTGATAGTCAGGATGTCCAACACCCAGTTTCACAGTGATGTATTTAGACTGGAGAGTAGGAGTCTGTTCACAAAGGCCTGTGGGATAAATACATTGAATGCCAAACTGAATTCCAGAAACAGCATTCTGACGTAAGTGCACAGATCAAGAAATATTCAGAAATAGCAAATGTCTAAACATAAATGACTCTTGAATTCTATACTAAGATTATACCAAGGTAATGCATGCAGATTTCAAAAACTCTTAACAGGAAACCATATAATAGACCACAGAATCAGGTCACATATGGAACCTGGGAGAATACTGAAACATTAGCTGGATAAAAAGAAACAGAAAGCAGAATATGGGTTGAACAGATGACTGTTCAGAGTGTTAGGAAACTGAACGTGAATCCCAGTAGGATCAGTGCTGGGACTAACATTGCTCATTACTTCCAGTAAATAAATGTAACTTTAAAAATCAGATATGCAATTTCTAAATATGTGAATATCACCAAATTGGAGATACAATCAACACCCAGGAGTGCAATAATTACAAGATGGTATTTGTGATACCAAGGATACGTGGCAAGTTGTAAAAGCCATAACCGATTACAAGTCCATCCTGTGCATCATGTCAATGACAGTGACTTTGCCTTTTCTGATAGGTTGAATGCACCCTATGCATGATTTGATGTATTGTATGATGTGACATCATGGAAAACTCCTTCTCCCCTTGAGGAACAGGCATCCTGTCTGGCTGCAACTGAGTTGAGGAGGCTCCTAGCCAGGATAAGCCAACACAGAGCTGTGGAGTTGAACAACGTTCCTGGCCAAATACTGAAAGACCATGCAGCCCAGCTAGCGAAGGTCTTAACAAAGATCTTTGATACATCTTTGATACATTCCTCTGATTTGCAGGCTCAAGGCTCCACAATCATCCAATGCTCAAGAGAGCATTGGCAACTGGCCTAAACAATTACCACCCAGTGGCATTGACTTAAAAAATCATGAAGCGCTTTGAACAGCTGGTAATGGATTGTATAAAACTACTCCTTCCAATGTTACAAACCCCGTAACTGGGTCACTTACCAGCAAAGATAGAGAGGTCCGTTGAAGTCTGATGGTACTATTTTTAACAGTATCTATTGATAAATATATACAAAAATAATATCAATGCAAACATACAGATAATATACGTCGTCAATACTAAATCTAAAAGTGCGGGTATAATAATAATCAATAAGAAATAAGCTCTATCGTTGTCTAGGGGATAATGTATTGTCCGATGGAAATATAAAAGTCACTCAGTTCATTCAGGCTGCAGCTTTTTGGTTGGAGAGAGAGACAGATTTTTAGAACTTGCCAGCTTTTCCTTTTTATGATGTCGATCCTTCGAAATTTTGTTGGTAGCCTCTTCTTTAGCTAAGCCGTTCTTCTGTGGTAAGGCCCGCCAATTCCTTGGCAAATGGAAAAGGACGCATGCGGGCCCCCACCGGCTGTCGCTATTAAACGCTGTCATGGGATTTCTAGCGTTTCTCCTGGTGCGTCTAAAGGGGTTGTTCCCCAGACCCTCTTTTATCCTTACTCACGGGGTCTCAGATGTCAATCAGGTTGCGATGATGCAATCCCTCAACTAGCCCACTCTGGTCATTCCCTGAGAGCATCAATGAATAGTACAGTACTCAATACACAATTCCGTCTCCAAGAGACAATAGTCATTATCAATGGTTCCGCCTTTCTGGGGGCCAGGACACATTCCAAACCCTTGTGGAATCTGCATGTCTCTCTCTCATTTCCTGGGTCCCAGACCTGAATTAATAGCGATCTTGCAATTCTCAAAAAGGAGGGGGCTACTTTGTACCCTTCGGCCCCTCAGAGTTGTGGCACATTCGTAACACCAACTACATTGGACCCTTTCCTGTTTGCCTGCTGCTCAAGCCAGTCCACCGAATATGCCATAGCCTCAGCCCTCCACTCCATCATGTCCCACCAAGTAATTGATGTCTCACATGCCAAGATGTTGTTCATCGACTTCAGCTTGGCATTTAACATGATCATCACTCAGTGGCTAGTGAGTAAATCGTCCTCGTTGGCACTCAACACTCCTCTCTGTAACTGGATCTTGGACTTCTTGATGGAAAGACTTCAGCCAACCAGAGTTAGCAGCAACATCTCAAGTTCCATCACATAGAGTACTGGTACAACCCTAAGGCTGTGTGCTCAGCCCACTGCAATTCACACTGTCAACTCACCACTGCACTGTCAGATTCAGCTCAAACTGCACCAAGTTGCTGATGATACTGCAGGGTTTGGCCTCATCAGCAACAGAGAGGTTTTTCAAATGGTGAGTCTCAAAGTGGACAGAAAAAAATAGAAAGAGATGATTGTGGACTTCAGGAAGGCACAAGTCAACTACTCTTCATTGCACATCAATGGCTTACCATGGAGACAGTGAAGAGCACAAAGTTCATTGATGTGCACATAAAGGATGATCTAACATGGACCTACAACACCCCCTCACTAGTCAAGAAGGCACAGTAGCATCTACAGTTTCTGAGGAGATCGAGGTGTGCAGGGGTCCCTGTCCCCATTCTAACAACTTTCTACAGGAGCACCATAGAGGGGGTCCTGTCTGGCTGGATCATTGTGTGATACAGAAGCTGCAAGGCATCCGACTGCAACACCCTGCAGATGACAATAAAACCACTGAGAGGAGCATCAGGGTCTCCCTCTCCCATATATGTGACACATCCCAGGATCATTACAGACAAAGGGCTCAAAGCATTCTTGATCTCTACCACTCATTCCACAATCTCCTTGACCAACTAGCAACACGAAGGAGGTCCAGAAGCATTATGACGAGGACTGCCAGACTGGGTATTGACTTCTTTCCTCGGGTAGTGAGACGAATGAATATCCTGCCACAACCGAAATTTCATCACTCAGACAACGAGTTGTGTTTTGTTTTCTGTATATTTTTCCTGTGCTGCGCACTACATTCTTTTTGTATGATATATAATTAACATACTTATGATAAAATTTTGGTTTATGTGCAATGTGATATATTTTTTGTGGATACACCGTAGTCTGGGGGAATGTTGTTCTGTTTATATGTATGCAGTCAGATGACAATAAACTTGAACAGATTTGAAAAATAAGACAATCACAGATAAATAATTTAAAACAACAATTAACCACAAATTATTATATTTCATTAAGACACACGGGGAGATGATATACTATTTGGAAAATTATCGAAAGTGTACACAGAAGCAAAGTGATTCATCGGTTTGATTACACGCAGCCTTTCAACTTGTAACACTGCCAGACCAAGCATACTGAAAGCATATTTCTCAAAGGATAGAAATAAAAAAAAGCAATGTTAAAGTAAACAGGAGATATTCTTTTGAAGACAGAAATCCAAAGCAACACATCAAAAATGCTGGAGGAGTCAGCAGATCAGACAGCAGCTATGGAAATGAATAAACTGTTGATATTTCAGGCTGAGACCCTTCTTCAGGACACTATAATGTTAAAGCTATTCTGAAAAATGTTTAGATCATTTTGACTTACTGAAAAGCTTCTTTATTATCATTCTCCCAACTTACAATTTGATTTATTTTATTTAAAAATTCCCATGTCTCCAGTAAAGATCCCATTCCCTTTTCTCAGTTCCTTTGTCTCTGCAACATCTGTTCCCAGGATGAGGCTTTCCTTTCTAGAGTATCAGCGATGTCATCCTTCTTCAAAGAACAGGGGTTCCCTTCCTCCACCACTGATGCTGTCCTCACCCACATCTCCTCTATTTCCTGAATATATGCCCTCACCCCGTCTTCCTGCTGCCTAACAAGGATGGCGTTCTTCTTGTCCTCTCCTACCACCCCATGAGCCTCCGCATCCTACACATCACTCTCTGCACTTTGCACCATCTTCAACGGGATCCAACAACCAAACACATCATTACCTCCCCCTCTCTCTGCCTTCCACAGGGATCACTCCCTCCATGATTCTCTTGTCTACTCGTCTCTCCCCACTAATCTCCCTCCTTGGCACTCACCCAATGCAAGCAACAGAAGTGCTACACCTGCCCATTCACTTCCTCCCTCACCTCTATTCATGCATTCCTTTTAAAAAATATTTTATTTATAATTTTCTACAAACTACAACGAAGAAAAGAAAATCAATAATATAGATAGAAGGATCATTGCCATATAAACAAAAATAACAATAATACATGTCTTAACAAATGAGCAAGTCACCCATAGTAAAAAAGGAAAAAAAGAGAAAAAGGAAGAAAAACACCCAATCCATCACCTATCCAACTCCAAGCCAACCATTATATGAGATACACTTTTATTACCCCAGAACTACATATTGTAATAAAAAAGGGGGGCAGCCTGCTACCTGATCAGAAAAAAACAAAAGTAAAAAAAAAGCTGGAAATGTAGTGTCCGATTATCAAGGGAAAAAAGAACAAACACCTGTCAATCTAGGTGAGAGTTATGAAAATATTCGAGAAAAGATCCCCACACCCTATGGAACTGTATGTCCGAATTAGAAAGTGAGTAGTGAATCTTTTCTAGATCTAAACAAGACATAATATCCCTAAGCCATTGAGCATGGGTACGGGGAACTACATCTCTCCATTTAAGAAGTACTGCTCGTCTGGCTAGAAGAGAGGCAAAAGACAATGTTCGTTGTTTAGCCGGGGTCAAATGCTTGTCAGGGTCTCGAAGAATACCAAAAAGAGCGATCAAAGGATCAGGTTCCAAATGACAATTTAATATAGAAGATAAAGTTAAAAAAACATCTTTCCAAAATTTTTCCAGTGTAGGACAGGCCCAATACAAATAGAAAAGGGAGGCCTCACCTCCTTTGCATTTGTCATACCAGGGACTAATATCAGGATAAAACTTCGCCAATTTGGTTTTGGACATATGAGTCCTGTGGACAACTTTTAACTGCAGGAGACAATGACGAGCACATAAAGAGATTGAATTGACGGATTTAAGAATTGAATCCCAAACCTTGTCGGACAAAGAAAAACCTAAGTCATGCTCCCAAGCAGTTTTAATGTTATCACAAGGGGCTCGTCTGAGAATCATAAATTTAACACGAATAGTCGAAAATACGCCTTTGCCCAAGGGGTTCATTTGAAGAAACAAGTCTACAACATTTTTATCAGGATGTTCAGGTATTAAAGGGCTAATAAAATGTCTAATTTGAAGGTATCTAAAAAAATGAGTATTCGGTAAATTAAACTTTATAGAC
Source organism: Hemitrygon akajei (assembly GCF_048418815.1). NCBI lineage: Eukaryota > Metazoa > Chordata > Chondrichthyes > Myliobatiformes > Dasyatidae > Hemitrygon > Hemitrygon akajei. Next base: position 57,901,685 of record NC_133128.1, read on the forward strand.
AACTGTTCAAAAGACGCAAACCGATTGTCTATAAAATGATCTTCAAAACGCCTGATACCTCTCCTACACCAGTCTTGGAACGTGGAATCCTGCATAGACGGTTGAAATAAATGTTTGTATAGAATAGGACTAGAGAAGGAAAAACTATGAAGACCACGGTGTTTTCTAAATTGAGCCCATATTCTCAGAGTATGCCTGATTACAGGATTAATAATAGATTTTGGCAATTGGTAAGGAAGAACACATCCAAGTAAAGCTGGAATAGATAATTTCTTATAAGCATTTAATTCCATTGCCACCCATGTTGGACAAACAGACTGATTATAAAAATAGGACCAAAAGATAATATTACGAATATTGGCTGCCCAATAATATGAACGAAAATTAGGCAACGCCAAGCCACCTTCTCTTTTAGGCTTTTGGAGATGAGCTTTATTGAGTCTGGGCTGTTTACCCTTCCATAGGTATGACGAGATAATAGAATCTAAAGAATCAAAAAAAACTTTAGGAATAAATATAGGTAAAGATTGAAATAAGTATAAAAATTTAGGGAGAACATACATTTTAATTACATTAATTCACCCAATTAAAGACATGGACAGAGGTGACCACTGTGCTAATCTCTGTTTTGTAAAATTAAAAAGATTATTGAAATTCTCATCAAACAGTCGATTACAGCTCCTTGTTACGATAATACCAAGATAAGTAAAACAATTGTTTACTACTTTAAAAAGGAGATTGTGAAATTCTAATTCTTGTGCTTCCTTATTTATCGGAAAAAGTTCACTCTTATGTAGATTAAGTTTGTATCCAGATCGCTGACTAAATTTATTGAGAAGTGAAAACAACAAAGGTAAGGAGGTGGTCAGGTTTGATATAAAAAGTAACAAATCGCCGGCATATAGAGAGACTTTGTGCTCAAAACCGCCCCTCCAGATCCCAGTCAGTTCAGTACAACTGCAAAATGCAATTGCCAATGTCTCGATAGCCAGATCAAATAACAGAAGGCTTAAAGGGCATCCCTGTCGGGTGCCACGTTTAAGATCAAACAGTTGGGATTTCTGGAAATTAGTCAAAACTGATGCAATTGGATGGGAATATAGTAACTTAATCCACTTAATAAAATTATATCCAAAATCAATTTTTTCTAAAACCGCAAATAAATAGTCTACTCATCTCTCCCCACTAATCTCCCTTTTCGGCATCAAGAGAGATAACACATTCAGGGGTCCCTGATGAAAATGAATTTAGAATATTAAAAAGACATCTAATATTGAAAAAGGAAGGCAATTTTTAATAAAGCCAGATTGATCCTCAGAGATAATTAAGGGTAAAATAGTCTCCAGACTACAGGCCAAAACTTTAGTTAAAATTTTAGCATCTACATTAAATAGAGAAATCAGCCTGTATGAAGCACATTCTAATGGATCCTTGCCTTTTTTCACTAAAAGAATGATACAAGCCTCATCAAATGATGCAGGCAATTTATTTTGTTTAAAAGAATCAGAAAAAAACTAAACTAAGTTGGGATAAGAACAATGAGGAAAATGATTTATAAAATTCTGTAGAGAACCCATGAGGACCAGGAGATTTACCAGGCTACAAAGCAGAAATAGCAGAGGATATTTCCTCTAAGGATAATGGCTCATTCAATTTATGTTTAAGATCAGAAGAAAGTTTAGGAATATTTAATCTATCTAAAAATTGCATAACAGTAGTATTACCATTAAAGGATTCAGAGGTGTAAAGTTGAGAGTAAAAATTCCTGAATGTATCATTAATTTCAGACTGGTCCACACTAATATTCCCATTACTCATTCGAATTTTAGTGATGTGTTGTTTTGCTTTAGAGCGCCTAAGTTGGTTAACTAAGGACTTACCAGATTTATCCCCGTGAATATAGAACTTACTCCGACTGCCCAAAAGTTGGTGTTCAATCGGATAAGTAGAAATAAGATTATATTTAGTTTGATGTTCCATTCTATTCTTATATAACTCCAGATCCTTGACCTGGGCGTATAATTGGTCTATAGCTTTAATCTGATTGTTCAGTTCTAAACGTTCTTTGTGAGTCTTTCTTTTCAAATTTGCTGTGTAGGAAATTATTTGGCCTCTTAGATATGCTTTCATTTCGTCCCAAACCACCTGATTAGTGGTTTCAGGTAGTGCATTGGTATTTAAAAAGAAAGTTATCTGATCCTCCATAAATGTTACAAAGTCGTTATCCAACAACAAGGTTGGATTAAAACGCCAGTGTTTATTTACTTGAGGGAGGCCAGGGAGAACTATGGACAATGGAAGTGGGGCATGATCTGAAATCAATATAGTCTTAGAGTCACAAGAACGGACGGATGGGATCAATTGATTATGAATTTAAAATAGTCGATTCTAGTAAATGTCTGGTGAACTTGTGAGAAAAAGGAGTAATCTCTTTCATGTGGATGAAAGAAACGCCAAATATCAGATATTCCATAATTAGAAAGAAAAGATTGAATAAATAAAGCAGATTTACTTAATTGTCTAGGGATAGAAGAAGATCTGTCCAAAACTGGATCCAGCCGACAGTTAAAGTCACCACCCAATATAAGAGAGTATGAACTTAGTTCTGGCAATGAAGAAAAAAAAGGTCAAAAAACCCTACATCATCCGAGTTAGGAGCGTAAAGGTTGGCTAAGACCACCCGTGTATTATAAAGTTTCCCCGAAACAATAATAAAATGACCATTAGGATCAGCTATCTTATTATGAAGCTCAAAAGAAACATTTTTGTTTATAAGAATTGAAATGACCCTCGCCTTGGCTTGAAAAGTTGAATGAAAGTGTTGTCCTGCCCATCGTGCCATAAGACGAGAAATATCTGAGTGATGAATATGTGTTTCTTGTAAAAAGACTACCTCTGCTCTAAGCTGTTTAAGATGTGTGAACACTCTCCCCCTTTTAACCGGATGATTCAAACCCCTAACATTCCAGCTGACAAAGTTCAATGGACTAACCATTGAACATAAGAAAAAAAAGGATAGCAGGCATTAAACCATATCTGAAATTTATATGTAATTCTGGGGCAAAAGTATAGAGGGAAAAAAAAACTGGATAAAATTACATCCTGTATAGTACAAATATGTCAAAATTCCATATATAATATTAGCATTGGAGTTCCCACCCACACCCTCTAAACCTACAACAAGAAAGCTGCAAATATAAAGCAGCAAGCTTTCCCCAAGAAAAACTAACCCTCTACTGGACTTCCAATTAGGTAACATCTTAATTATCTCCACTCCAATTGTTGATACAGTAATGGAAATAAACACCAAAAAGCTTCAAGGGTTACAAACAAAGATTTACCTTAACAAGAAAAAACAATACATTCAAAGTTTGTAAATCTTAAAGTATAATAATGGTCTAAAAAAAACTTTACCCCAACCTTCCCGCAAGAGTTGATAAACCGAAAAAAAGATCATCTATAAACTCAGTTATACAGAAAAAAAAACTTTAACGACAAAGTAAGTAATCCAACCGAATCATAAAAATAAGAAAAAAAAACACAAATAGCATCTTGAAACACAGGAAAAAAAACACCAAAAAAAAAAATCAATTCGAGAGGAATTTGATCCAAACCGGAAACTGAGTTTAAAGGTACAGCATCAACTGCTGCTTAAGGTTAAAATAATCTAACCGGAGAGAAAAAAAATCATCACCTTTAAAGAGCTAAAATTATGTAAGATAGAAACTAAAATTGAGAAAATGGAAAAAAAACACTTCAATAGGACAATGCAACATAATTAAGCTACTAATTAAATAGATGTGACAACAGCTACATTTTAAATTTTAAAAAGAAAGTATTAAGATTTGTAGAAATTGGAGACTGAAGTCTGAAAAGAAAAACAAAAAACCATTCAAAGACGTCGTCACTTCATGAATCGATATCAATTTTTAAATGCGACACCGGTACTCCATTCTGAAATAAAGTCTCCAAAGACCTTTAAGAGGTGTCTAAATACATAGTTTTACAATCAGCTCTATTTAAGGAAAATGAAAATGCCCATACTGAAAAATAGAAATCCATTGTATCGAAATATATTGAGTTAAATGGATAATGAAAAAGATAGAAATAAAGACTAGAATATTAGAAAAAAATAACCATTATCTAAACAGAAACGAAAAAGGCTGAAAAGAAAAAAAAATCATATCATATCATATCCTAGGAACTCAAAGCAGCAGATAGGCTATCAATGAGGGTCTGCGCCTCTGCAACCGAATCGAAACGTTTAAAATCGCCGTTCCTAAGCTTGATTCGGAGCCAGGCTGGATAGGCGAGAGACGGATGAAGTCCACGATCGTAGAGAACTTTCATTACTCCTCTGTATTCAGCACATTGACTCATAACTTGAGGTGCATAGTCCTCTACTAAACGGATAGCATGACCTTTATATTGAAGCGTTTTACGTCCGCGAGCTTCTTTAATTAGTAAATCCTTGATTTGGTAACGATGGAGGCGAATAATCACTGGACGTGGTCTCTGGCCATCCGCTGAGCGAGATGTAAAGATACATCTCTGTAAAGATAAAGCTCAATCAATCTGTGGAGGACTGGAAAGTATTTTGCTTCCAAAAATCTCACATAGAAAGTTTGAGAAAAAGTTGACAGGAGATCCCCCTTCAACAGTCTCAGGCAAGCCGAGAATTCGAAGATTTTGGCATCTACTCCTGCTTTCAAGGTCCATAACTTTAAGAGTTAACTTGCTATTATGTTCCTTTAGGGTAGAGCAAACTCTTTCCAGGTCTTTACAATGACGGTCTAGTTTCTCCATGACTTCTTCAACATGTGATAAATGTTGAGCATGATTCTCCAGTATAGAGTTGATTTTATCCAGTTTCAGTTCCAATGAACTAAATTGAGAAAACATATCTTGTCGGGTTTGTTCTAACAGCGACACAATTTCACTCAAGGTTGCTCCCGATGGAGTGTCTTTTTTTGCTGATTTAGTAGGCTTAGATACACTCATTGTGCAGCCAGCAACTTCAATAGTGAGTGGAAGAGTAAGAAATAAATGCAGGTATATGAAATGGAGCGGAGCAATAGATTTAGCGACTTAAGCTACCGCCATCTTAACCGGAAGTCCTCATGCATTCCTGCCAGGTGAGACAACACTTCACTTGTGAACCTTTTGGGGTCACCTACTGCATCTGGTACTCCTGGCATGGCTTCTTCTACATTAGTGAGACCTGACATAGACTGGCGGAGCACTTAGTCCAGCAGCTCAACTTAACCCACAAGAAGCAGAAATTCCTGATGACCAGCCATTTCAATTCTTCTCCCCATTCCCATTCCAACATATCCATTATGGTCTGCTTTTCTACCATAATGAGACCACTCAGGTTGGAGAAATAACACCTCATATTCCATCTACGTAACCTCCAACCTGATGACAAGAACATCTATTTCTCTAACTTCTCTACCTTTTGGAAATATTTTCCCCTTCATTTTTTCTCCTCTTCCATCCTGGTTCCCCTCTTACCTCTCTGTTTACCTCCCTATCACCTCTCCCTAATGGCCCTCCTCTTTCCCTTTCTGCTAAGATCCCATATCCTTTCAGATTCCTTCTTCTCCAGCCCATTGTATTTTTCACTTATCACCTCCCCCATATACCTAGCTTCATCTATTGTCTTCTAGCTTGTCCTCCTCCCCCTCCTCCCCACCTTCTTGTTCTGGATTCCAACCCCTTCCTTTCCTGTCCTCCGGTCCTTGGTGTGAAATGTTGACTATTTATTCATTTCCATAGGCGCTGCCTGAACTGCTGAGTTCTGCCAGGATTTTTTGTGTGTTACAACCTAGAAGGGTAAGGCAGTAGACATGGGAGAAAAAACAATAACCTTCAAGTTTCTTTTCATAACGTATCTAATTTGGACTAGGACATACATTGCCATTCCTTCACTGTTACTATGGGAAAATCATGGAACTCTGTACTTACAACAGTATTTTCCCTATCTGCATTGAGTCAAATGAACTTGAAAGTCACATTTCAAGGGCAATTAAATATCTGCGAGAAATGCTGGCTTAGTAGAAACCCACAAATCCTCTGGATGAATGAAAGACACAGAGGAAATACAGCAGATTGAGGAGAGATTACAAGTTGATGCTGGAATTATGAAGTTATAACTTATCAGAAAAAAAATGAACACACACATGCAGTCTCTTTGCACTTGATAATAAATCTGTGTGAGAAATATTTAGGTCCTTTGATATTGAGGAAGGGTATGTACAGAAAGGGATGTTTCTGGCTTACAAAATAGACTACGTATGAGACCAACAATATAAAAATTGACATCAAGTAATCAAGATCAGAATGTAGGGGAATCTTTTTCCTCCCCAGAGTACAATAAGAATGTGAAAGTCATCATCATAGGTTGCAATTATATTGCACGGTATAGATGGATTCAATAAAAGCTAAATAACCATACAATGGGAAAAGAAGCAGAGTATCAACATTTGTTTTGTAAAGACACCAAGAGGTTTGAATGGAGCATAGATTGCTTGGGTTAAGTGGCTGCTTATAAGAATTATTTGTATTGTAGTGTGCATCTTCTAACATCTGAAACTTTATTTCCAATCTGCCTCTACCTTTCATTGCCCCAGTAAATCAGCCACCATAACCAAAGATCCCAACCATTAATAATTTTCTCTCTCTTCACCCCTTTAATTGAGAAGATATGATAAAAGTCCGAAAGTGTATACCACCAGCCTCAAGGACAGCTTCTACCATGCTGTTATAAAACAATTAAATAATTCCCTCAAACGATAAATTGGACATTTGACTTTCTCAATCTCTCTTGTTATAATACTGCACGTTACTGCCTGCCTGCACTTTCACTGAACTGTTGCACTCCATTCTACATTGTTTTTTTTAACCTTCTTTGACTTTGTGGTAAAGTTTGTGGATGATACGAAGATAGGTGGAGGGGTAGGTAGTGCTGATGAAGCAAGGCGATTACAGCAGGACTTAGACAAATTGGAAGAATGGACAAAGAAGTGGCAGATGGATTGCAGTGTTGGGAAATGTATAATAAAGCATTTTGGTAAAAGGAACAATAGTGCAGACTATTAAACAAATGGGGAGAAAATTCAAACATCAGAGGTGCAAAAGGACTTGGGAGTCCTTGTGCAAAACAAACAGAAGGTTAATTCACAGGTTGAGTCTGTGGTAAAGAAGGAAAATGCAATGTTGGCATTTATTTCAAGGGGAATAGAATCTAAAAACAAGCAGATAATGCTAAAGCTTTATAAGAGACTAGTCAGGCCGTATGGAGTATTGTCAACAGTTTTGGGCTCCATATCTCAAAAAGGATATGTTGTCATTGGAGAGAGTCCAGAGGAGATTAGTGAAGATGATTCAGGGAATGAAGGGCTGACATATGAGGCGTGTTTGGCAGCTTTGTTGGGCCTGTACTTACTGGAATTTAAAAGAATGCCGGGACATCTCATTGAAACCTACCAAATGTTGTAAAGACTAGATAAGGTGGATATGGAGAGGATGCTTCCTCTGGTGGGAGTATCCAGAACTAGAGGGCACAGCCTTAATATCGAGGGGCAAACATAAAACAGATGCAAGGAGCAATTTGTCTAGCCAAAGAGTAGTGAATCTGTGGAATATTCTGCCACAGTCTATAGTAGAGGCCAAGCCTGTGGGTATACTTAATGTGGAATTTTTTAAAATTCCTGATTATTCGGGACTTCAAGCAATATGGTGAGAGGGCAGGTGTATGGGGTTGAATGGGATCAGTGATCAGCCATGATGAAATGGCAGAGCAGACTTGATAGGCTGAATGGCCTAATTCTGCTCCTATGTCTTATAGTCTTATGGTCTTGTTCTAGTTCAATGCACTGTGAAAAGATATGAACAGTACTGAAGGAAAGTTTCTCATTGTATCTTGGTATATAAACCTATTCTAAATTCCTCAGTGTTTGACTCTCCTTTGCAAAGGGGCTTGAGGCTTTTCACTATATTAAAATATGGTCAATGAGTGGATTATGTTGGAAGGTAAAATGTAGATTACATTTTGAAAACTTGAGAAATGGCTACATTTAATTTTAAAGTAGATTTTTTCCTGATGTGCTGAAGATTTGAGAGATCACTGACTACTGAATCATGGTTCCATCTTGAGTTAATTTTCATGCCTTCAGCGCTGTTTTGCTTTCCTGCCTTACACCCAAGCTGGTCAGTACCATTCCAGACCATCTTGGTCCTGGTACCATAGGCCACTATCAAGGACATAATAGTAACTTGTTCCATTATCATCAAAATATTGCTATTGTTTATCAAAATGCAATTTTATGATGATGATGAGTTGAAGGCTATGTAATAAAATCTTTCTTCCAAGCATACATCTGCATATGTAAAATGAATCAGTTATAATTGGTGTGGGACATGTCACTGCTGACTGACGTTAATACACTAAAGGAATTTCAATTTTTTTCCATATTTAGAAGATCTGCAAACATTCAATTACTGGAGAAATCTATCAGAAAGCCTTCCAGTTGTGCCAACTATAGGAATATATATCTCAGTGTTACCAAAAGTCAGAGATCGTCATTGCTTTTGTAATAAAACAAATTCAGTGCTGATTATAAAATCTGTGCCTTAATCACTCTATAAAACATTCAATTCTCATGTCTCAGAGATAAAATTTCACCACAGAAAATGCTCCAGCAAACCAGAACAAGTCAAGACGAATGACACTATCCCCAAATACAGGCACATTTATTGCCAATGCACTTTTTCTTTATTGAAGACAGCATTGACATTAGGAATAAAAACTGGATTTGATTTGACAATGCTTTAAAATAGAATTGAGGTGGAAGAATTATTTTTCATATTACCTGACACTTCCAACACACTAGGAAGTGATGTCGCAATTACCAAACTAGGAGCAGTTTGACATTTCATTTCTTTGCTTAAAAATGTGGCACCTGATTGTGGAAAATGAATGCACTTATAAATTTACATACTGCAGCTTCTAAAACAGATGTCAATGAAAAGTATGCAGAAATCAACATGGAATGGGGAAAAATAGATGCAACGATTTCTCCTCATAGAAAAAGAAAGTGAAGAAATGATGTGAAGCCCCAACAAGCCAGCTCCTTTCAGAAGCTGTAACAATCTGCATCATCAAGACATCCACTGTTTCTTCTTAATGAGGGATTTTGTTTTGCATGGCTAACTGCTTGCTTGCCACTTTTGATTTCCTTGACTAACCACTGAACAGCATTGACTATTCAATGTTTTTTTGTCTATAATTAGACTTAACATTTCAATCTTAATCCGTTATTTATCCAGGTCTTTTTGAACAAATGATTGAATCATTGAATGGGTAATTTGATGAATTAATCAATGCAACAATAATTGCTTTTGTTAAATGAGTGTTGCATAAATCAATGAATCTTGGAAAAACATTCTTTCTCTTAGGAGACTTGTTTGATTTATACCACTTCTGATATCTCTCACTCTATACTCAGATTCAGTAACCAGATGTTCATATGTGATCTATCCCATTTGAAATTCCTTTTCTTTTAATTCACCAGCGAAAACAAATCCAATTCTTTGAGAATATTACCATAAATTGAAATGTTAAATTTTCCAATTATATTGGTTCCACTCTGCAGTATTAATAAGCATGGCTATCAAAAATAATCTGTTGAATGATAGTACATTCCATTACTATTAAACCTCTATGTATATGCTTAACTATATAAGAGGTTAAAATATTATTTTGTAACTATCATTAAAAAGGATATAACACCCATAATTGCCAGCAAAAACAAAACCCAAAATGAATGAAAATAGTCAAATAAAACTGTCCCCTTGATATCAAGTCCAAGTGAACTAAATTTGGAACAAGGAATAAAAACAACTTAAGTTGCAAATGCAGAAAATGTAAAATAATATTAACTCAATATCTGGATGAAGTCACATACTTTGTTATTCCTTGTCAATACTGTCACCAGCATTGTAACACTGCACCACTGAAAACAAGAATCAAACAAAAATAACACAGAGCACATTGGGTAATCTTTGAACGCCTTTAGGTGTCCGAACAAATCAGTGGTGTTGGGGTAGGAGTGGGAATCATGTTCAGTGCTGTTATAGAGGAAAGAACAATAAATGACTATGGATCAAATTTATTAACTTTAGGTGGAAGGAGGTGGATTCTGAATTATTTGGGAAGAATGGAAATCGTGGGACAAATATTATATAAAAACAGTGATGGTTTGACTGCATTGCAGTCATAATAGAGAGTTTTACATTTTACAAAACAGCAAAGAAACAGGAGAATGGAGGCAAAACTGAGGGATAAGAGGGGCAATTAAAGTCCTGAAGGTAAATTCAGTTCAGAAGTGGAGACAATTTTTCATGATTTAATATACTTTGCAACTACCTTTCTTCACTGAGTATAGGTAGTCAACTGGTTTATCTTCAGCTTTATTATGAGATGCCTTCATGTTGATTGGCAAACAAGAAAATCTCAAAATAGAATTTAAGGGGAGCTGGAGATTTGTCTTATGTCTCCGAACGCAAGAGATCATGTCAGATAACAGGCTGGAATGTTTTAATTATTTAAGACAGCACTGTAATTCAGTTATATTAACAACAGTGATAAGTTATCATTTATTTGGGGGGGAGAAATTGGATGGAAAATTAGATAAAAAATTATAGTTTGAATAGTTAACAAATCAACTGACTTAATTTGTCCTTCCAACTGTGATTTAATTGTAGCCTTAAAGTGACTATAGCTAGCTATCTTTTAACAGTGTACTTTGTGATTTCAAGAAAATTAAAACTTTGAAACCTATTAGAGTAAAGCAGCAATTATGCAAATAAAAACACAAAATTAATTCACCAGTGTACAATAAGGAAATTAGTTTGGAGTTGTCAATATATCCAATGACATAACATATGTTGCATATATGGTTTACTTCGATTCAGTGTGTACTATGCTCCCTCACATGGTGCTTTTCAAACATTAAATTAACAGTGGTTGCCATGCACATACAGAATGCCTCCAATGTGTTCAACATTAATTTTAGGAAATGAATGGTGCCAACAAATAACAACACCAAATTGCATCACTTGATTATTATTTGAAAACTCTTTGCTTTTCAAAATTGAAAAGGCAATGAGAATTTCCAACCCTTCATTGCTGCAAAATATTCAAACAAGTCCCAAAGGACAGGAACCACAGAAACTTACCACCACCACTGGGATTCTCTTAAATGTTTATCTGTCACTCATCATCATTTCTCTTTGTTGATGATAGCTTAATAATGGAGACAAGGAGCATAGGTCTCAAGGATTGAAAAAAAAACCCAGGGGATGCTTGGCTTTGTACATAGAAGCATAGACTATAAAGGCAGGAAAGTTATGCTAAATCTTTTACAGTTGTTTATCAGATCTCAGTTCAGTGATCCTGTTTCATGGAGATGACAATGACAAACACTATCAATTCCACTTTATAAAATAAAGTTTGAAATGAAAGACAGTAAAATTAAATGCCACATTATATTGTATCTATGATTAAAGTGGTATAATGTAACTTAGGATCCATAGTCAGAGGACAAGTTGACAAGCCAGTTTAAAAGTAATCCATGATATGCTTGGCCTTATACAGGAAAGTTATGCCAAATCTTTATTCATTTGGATTTTACATCACATTTCCGGCACCCTGTTTAATTTTGGCCACAAAAATAAGGGAAGAATCATTGGGAAGGGAAGGATTGTTTCTCATAATAAGAAGGTGTTATGATTCAAATTTAATCTTGATTTCTTTTCAGCAAATTATTTTATTTACCCTTGGTCAAAATTCTTCCCCTAGAAATGTTAACTTTAATATATACACATTCATGAGGAAAATGTTGAGAAAGGTTCATTTCACTGCAATCTAAATTTTGAACAAAAATTGAGAGTCAACTATTATTATTCATAGAAAATTATTTTAACTGCATAGTTCTTTTCTCCAAGTATCTAAATTTCTGTGAATTAAATCAGGCTGCTTCTATGATTATTAGGTGCTTAAAAAAACATGCAGAATGATGAGGCAATGAACAGTTCTTGGGCATGGCTTTCTTGCTCTTCACCTGTCTTGGACAGTGGTAAAGTATCTCTGACCTGAAATACTGACACTTCCCTACATTTGGCCTGATCTGCAGAGTATTTCCAGCAGTTCTGTTTTTGTTTTGAACAAAATTTAGTTCACAATAACATATACAAATAGGAAAAATAGGGTTACATAAGAACAAAACATCAACAGTACATGGCCACAAAATATGAAAAATAATATTGTTCTACATGTTACAACTAGCAATGAATTTTGTAGTTAACAGGGCTATAATAACATTCACCAATGACCTCAAGAAAAACTGCCCAGAAAACTATTTTGCTAGAATTTCCTTTTAACTGACACTAAACTCTGCCAGGTAACAGTAAAATAACTGATTTGATCAGACTGACTGATCAATCATAATAAACAATTCAAACAGACAGTAAATCATGAAGGCAAAAGAACACAAGTTAATATTTTAAATATTTAAACACAGCTCAAAATTGAATTAGAACTGCTGCCTTAGTATAGCAGAATTTGAACTACAAATAACAATTTATATTTTAAATACTTTTGTCAAAATTTAACCAAGAATGTTACAATTAATTTAGAGAAAATTACTTTGCTTAGCACTAGAGATTTTGCTAAGCAGTAACTCAGGTTATTACATTAAAATCTCCCTTAGACATCTAAAAGCAAAGCATTGCATTTTCCAGGTATTTTAAAACAAGAATAGATGATTTATATTTGATTTCTATTATTTCTCGCAATTTCCTTGGATTCTGGTGGAGGAGGCTGAGTCACCAACAGGATAAGAAAATATATATGCTCAACAATGCATGTATGCACATTCCTAAGTTGCTGTCAGCTTCAATTGTATAATGACAACAAACATTGTTGGTTTTTCTGACAATCCAATTGAAAATCACTATTTCATATCCTTTCAAAAGTGACAAGTGACAGTCATGATGCATAGACTATTAGATACTTCTGTCTCCATTTAGCTTCTAACCATTATTTTTAGACATGCAAAGCCAAGGTGGCTGCTATTAACATCGTATGTGGGTTACCCCTGACCCAAAATTTAAATGAAAGTACTTAGGAAGTGCTGTGACGATAAGAACCATGTTGTATGTGATGCAAAACAATGGAGCTGTTTGTGTATTACAGGAGGAATGGAGACGGGCTAACCCTTATTGACATCAATGGATCTGGGGTTAAGAGGGTAAACAGCTTTAAGTTCCTCTGCATCCACATCACCGAGGACCTCATGCGGTCTGTAGACACCAGCTGTGTGGTGAAAAAGGTACAACAGCGTCTCGTTCACCTCAGACAGTCGAGCAAGTTTGATATGGGCCCCCAAATCCTAAGGAATTTCTACAGCGACACAATTGAGAGCATCCTGACTGGGTGTATCACTGCCTAGCATGGGAACTATACCTCAAGTCAAGTTGTTTTTATTGTCACTTCAACCATAACTGCTGGTACAGTACACAGTAAAAATGAAACAACGTTCCATGGTGCTACATGAAGCAACACAAAATGACACTAGATTACCTGAAACAACACATAACTACACTAAACTATGTGAAACAACACAAAACTACATTAGACTTCAGACCTACACGGGACTACATAAAGTGCACAAAACAGTGCAAGACAGTACAATAACTAATAAACAAGACAATAGGCACAGTAAAAGGCAAATTACAATATAATAATAAATGATGTAAATGCAAATGTAAACAATGTTTTAGCAGGAATTGAGAAAGAAATACCTCCCTTAATCACAAGATTCTACGGAGAGTGGTGCGGACAGCCCAGTGCATCTGCAGTTGTGAGCTTCCCATGATTCAGGACATTTACAAAGACATGTGTGATGAAAAGGGCCCAAAGGATCGTTGGGGACCCGAGTCACCCCAACCACAATCTATTCCAGCTGCTACCATCTGGGAAGCGGTACCGCAGCATAAAAGCCAGGAATAACAGGCTCCGGGACAGCTTCCTCCACCAGGCCATCAGACTGATTAACTCACGCCGATTTGAATGTATTTCCATGTTACACTGACAGTTCTATTTATTATAAATTATTGTAAAATACTATGATTGCATATTGCACATTTGGACGGAGACATAACATAAAGATTTTTACTTCTCATGTATGTGAAGGATGTAAGAAATAAAGTCAATTCAATTCAATCAAACTTCCCAAATCCTTTCCACCAACTATAAGGCACAAACCAGAAGTATGAACAAATATTCTTTAGTTGTTATGGATGAGGGGAACTCAAGAAACAAATCGTTTGATTACCGGTGCATCAACCGTTAATTCACTGCACCTGACATGTGGATCGTCAAGAATGCATGGCATGCAATTCACTATCATTCCTCTTATGGGCACAAGTTGCAAAACCATTCCCCTGCATTTAGCCCATATCCCTGTAAACCTTTCCTATCCATGGTCTGGTCCAAATATCATTTCAACTTGGAATGGGCATAGTGGTTGATATGTTCCAATTGGGCCTGTTTTCTGCCTGTGTGACTCAGTACATTGTAAGTGCCTCTGTTACTTTGCTCTGGTAGTTTTTTCCACATGCATGCTAATATCTATAGGGAAAGCTTGTTTCTCAGGTCACAATCTTTTCCCATCACATCTAGTTAGACTCCATTGCTCTGGAAAAAGATTGTGTTCATTCACCATATCTATGCCTCTCATGCTTCATGTACCTGTAAAAGAAGAGAAGGGGGAGCTCGTGTTCCAGTGAAAACAGCGCCCAGCTTATTGAGTCTGCTTGTAATTTAAATCCTCCAGTCTCGGTGACATCCTCATGAATTGTTCTGCATCCTTTCCAGCTTAATGCCATACTACTAATAGTTGGATGACCAGAGCTGCTCACAATAGTCCAATTTCGAGTTTTGGTTTTGCCCCTTAACTGAAGAGATCCAAGTGTCCATAGTATTAATCTGGATTGGATGAAAATTGTGGCTTCCACCAAAGGTCCCTTCAAGAACAGGCTCTGGTATTGTGAAATAATGAAGCACAGCACACAGCTTCCTTGCTTCAGGGATGCCACAGGGTCCTACTGATCACTGATATGATTGGTGAAGGAAGCAATGAGAATTATATAACATGATCTGAACAATGGGTAGAGGATTATGTATGGTTAACATAAAAGCTCTGTTGTGTAAAAGTAAATCTGGCTCTCTTCATAAAATTGTGTGCTGTCTTATGAGGGAAGACAGAGATGTTGTATTGTCAGAAGAAAAGGAGATCTCATTGAAACAAGATTCTGAGGCTTGAAAGGAGCAATGTTGCAAAAGTTTTTTTTTCTCTGGTGGAGAATCCAAAACAAAGGGACCGTGTTTCAGGACAAGCAGCTACTCTATTAATATTGAGATAAGCAGAATTATTTTTTAATCTCTCCATGGGTTGCACTGCAGATCTTTGGAATTATCAGCCCCAGAGAGACAAGGAAGCTGAGTTATTGATTATGTTCAAGTATGAAATTAACAGATTTTTAAATATTTGTAGAAATCAGGGCTTGTGGGGGTCAGGAGTTGACATCAGCTATTGTCATACAGAAACAGACCAGACTCATGGCTTAGTCTGTCTATTCTCACTCAGTTACAATTACATATTATATCACTCAAGAGTCTGAACTTTAGCCCTATGCCAGAACAACCAAGTATCCTTTTTTTTCCTAAAAATTTCACAGATCAATAGTGAATCTTCCAGTATCAATGAACCCTGTGATCAGAAAATATTGATAATGAAGCTGCTTTCAAGAAATTGAAAAGCAAAGGACATTACTGTGTGCTTGTATTTTGTCAGAAAATTAAGAGAAAAATGCTGCAGCTCCTTTCCTTTTTGGCTCCTGCAGTGCACGCCACAATATAAAAAATTCATGATATTGAATTTGTGTTGATAAAATACAAGGCATCAAGCAGACAACCTACTGCCAAGCCTTTAGCAATGCCCATGACATCTGCAATTAACTAAACTGTGATTTAATTTATACTATTATCTTAAATGTCCCTTTGTTACAATCGTGCCTTGGGACTGAACTGTGATCTTAGCCATCATGCTTTACAAAGGATACCATTATGTCTGCACAATTATGTCCAGTAAATGCATTCTGACTGGCAGATCCATGGCTAAAATAGCTACTTAGCCTTTACTATAATCTTCATTGCACACTTTTGAATAAGGGAATTAATCAGGCCAACTCTACAGTCAGTTTATGCAAAAAAAAAGAAAGACCAAAAAAGTTAATTGATATGATAGGAAGTTAATGTCTTTTAAAATAATATAATTCAATCACATTCAGTGAAGAGAAAACAGCTAAAAGTAGGAGCATTCTGATATTCATTCAGAATGAAAAGTAAATATCCAGAAAAAACTGTTATCACATATCAAGTCACCGGCATATCGATACAGGTATGAACATACATCAATCTCAAATTATCTCAAATTAAGTCCAAGGGATCTCAGTATAGGTCATTCAAGATATTGTGATGTCCTGTTTGATATATTCCTTTACAGGCTTTTGAATTTCATAGTTTAAAAACAAAAATTGAATATGATAGAAAATCACATTTGTTTAAATTTCCAAGCAGAAAAGACTTATATTTTATTTCAACATTATTCCTGGTTTTCAGTACCCTAAATTCTAGAATGATGCCTCTGATAGTCATTAAATCTAGCAATACTACTTTCCATAAATAGTTTAGACGAGTCTAATCCAGAGCATCACAAATGTAGCATTTTTAATCAGTCTTAAATCTGAATAAATCTACCTTCACTGCGCATCTGGAGTCTCAGTACTTTCATCTACATGAACAACAAAACTTTAATAATAAGTGGGTTAAAAGTGAAGCCATGTTCTTTCAGTTTGTTCTATATGTACTTGCAAAATACTGAGGAACCATCATTTTGATGATGATAGTTTAATCATCAAGTTCAAATGACCTTGGATTTCAGGAATGTGATTAACCTTGGGTAAGAGATCCAATGAAATGCTCAAAGCAATGAATTATGGATATCCCCAATCTTCATGGCTTGATTCGAGTAGTGATCTGAAAGCCAACAATGTTGTTTGACTTCTCAGAAAAAGTGGTTATCTGCAGACCTGAAGTTTCTTGCTCTTTGAACAGATATTTTTAATAATGAAATGAATACCTGGCTCAGTTTCTAGAACAGTAAATACAAAATCTCAACCTTAAACCATTTTTGAGTCTTTTCCTTGGATGCTATGCAAAGTGTGATAGGACTGCAGATACAATGGCTACCATTAAGAATCGAATATCTCTGAATATCTGGTAATATTGTTTTATCATTTTTCTCCATCTCAGATGTTGACATGAATAGCTATTCTGCTCTTTATTTTTAGTAGAGTTTTGAAATATGCAAGTAGTAACTGTTTCTCCAGAAGCAAAATTTTAAGTAGCAGCTGGTGTTTTGGCTTCAAGATTAAGGCTGTTTACCACTGGTTGTAAATTGGAGATACTTGGAAAGAGATTAACAGAATATACAGCAAACAATCAGCAGATCAATTTACATTTGTGGGAAAAGAAACAAGTTAACATGTCCAGGTCAGAGATGACTCATCAGAACTGGGAAGTGGAGAAAAGAAACTTGTTAAACTTGTATGGAAAAAAAAAGTGAATTGTACCCATTAGTCACTTCTTTCTTTTTTATGGACCCAGACAGATTTCACTTGCATTTGTTCTACTCTAATACACTGCATTTAGTGTTGAGATTGTCTTCTCTACACTGGAGGAACCAAAGGCAGTTTGAGTAACTGTTTTCAGAGTACCTGCATTCATTCTGCAGAGGAAACACTGAGATTTCTCTTGCCTGCCACTTTAATTCTCCATCCCATTCTCACCCATCAGTCTGTGGTCCCCTGCTTTGCTAGTGACATAAACCTGAAGAAGAAGTCTTCTCTACTCTATATTTCACATTCTCTGTCATTATTTTATCTATGTTCTTAACAAACTTAATTCCTCTCCTTCTCACTTCTGACAAAAGATTTTTGCACCTGAAAAATCGACTGTGTCCTAGTCCCACAAATGCATACAACAGTGCTGAGTATTTCAAACACTTTTGAATTTAATTCTAGACCTCAATAAAAATATTCAACCTTATAGGCATGCAAGGAGCTTCATGTTTCCTGTCAAGATCTGTGAATGGAATTTTCAGTCTATTCCTGTCATTAAATCCATAATACGTCACCAAATACTTTTAACATAATAATTAGTATATGTATTCAAACACAGCAAACTGGTGGAACATATTTGAATGATTAGCCCACATTCTAAAACAATGGCATTACTTTATCTAACATTTCACTATATATAACAGACAGGGGAAATACAAGGGCACTGAGATTGTTTTTCACGTGCTTGTATTTATGCTGCTGTCAATGCCTTATATTAAAGATCTTAGCCTTAAGGTCACTACTTTAACAGATTCATACAATTTATGGGATAAAGCTAAAGGATGAAGATTGAAATTAACAGAAAGAATATTAGGCAGATTCCATAAAAAGATGATTGCTCCAATGAGTTCTCACAATCATTATGATTTTGCACTAGATAGTGCATTTGATTTGAAGCTTAAATTAGATTGTACATCCAAGAAAGAATAGAAAAAGGCAAGCTGAAAATCACAAAGGCTACTTTTGTCAAAAGATGGGTTTATATATTTTTTCCATAAACACCAATGCTAGTTGCTTTATTTTAAGAAAATCAGACAAGAGTTATTATCCAGGATCATAATGTAATTACTTTTTTTTATTGAGAACACGGTGTTCTACATGTATATGTTTGGAGGCTGGTTTGAAAAATACAAGAGCCTGTTATTCTGTGTTTAGCTACATCTTTATCATTTCCAGCCCACATGAAAAAAACTTAATATGGACAGATAGGAATGGTAACTCTGATTTCCTTTTCTCTATGTGTCAATACTTTAGTTGTGGAGCCACAAGAAGATCATTTGCAAGCAACACTTGAAATAAATTTCTTCAACCTGGAGCTAGCCAGCTTAAAAGCTGGTTTATGTTCAATACTTGGAAGAAAAATATTCAGAAAAGTGATTAAATCAAAGAAACGCACTAAATCTGTACATTTTCCCCAGAAAAACAATAAAACCAAGTTGCAACAGCCTTACTATTTCATTATCTGTAATGCATCGGATTTTGACTTGCCGTCTTTGATTTTACTTATGTCATTGCATTGTAGTGAGCCAATTAAAAGTCACACGTTTCTCAAACCAAATGACTTTGGAAGTTCCAGATAAACTGTTAGTATTAAACATTGGTTCTTTTATTGTATCATCAGGATTTATAGATAGAAGGATGTCACAGTTCAAAGGATGCCGGGGTGGCCAGAGATTGCTACTCATTTCACTTAGCTCCACTTACCTAAGTCTCATTAACTGTGTCTTCAAAATTACAAACGGACTTGCTATTACAAATATCCTGAACTTGCATGAGTTACAAATGGGGTTTTATTTAAGAGACTCTGAATCCACAATCAAACCACCATGCTTGATTCCCATATTTCATGCTGATATAGATTGACTCTGAAACCAACAACATTGAATAACAAGTGTAGTGAAGCAAGTCCTCTCTATTATATATGCTTTTAATTATTACTTCAACAAATGAGAGATTTTTGCAGTAATGCACATCATTATATTTTGAACATGAAAAATTGAGAAAAATTCTGACATCTAGAGAATGTTATACATTGTAAAATGCACATTTATGTCAACTCCTCTCTTGGGTGGCTTAAAAATGGCCTCTTCAGACAACATTGTTTTGAAGCATCTAATTGATATAGAAGCAGGGCAATCCTGTTTTCATACTTACATAATGCCATGGTGTCTTCTCCATTCACCTGACAGAACAAATAGTACACAACTGAACAATGACATTTTGAGCACTTGCGCAGTTTCTCAATGATGTATGAACTCCCAGTATTACACTGATAATTAGGTGTTCAGATCTCAATAAATGGAGGCTAAACCTCCAATCTCTCTATTCTAAGTTGGGGCAGGCTAACCAAGCCAATGATGAGAAAACAGTGGATCTCTGCAAAATCCTTAAGTCAACATAATATCAAGAACACTTACCACAAAAGTAGTTTTTTTTTTACCAGGCAGCGCAGCATAGAAAATCAGCAAAAGAAATAGACCCATCAGAGAAATGAGCAGCTTGGAGTGCCTCAATATGTCTTCAATTCATCAGCCATGATGTGTCAAGTTGATCCATAAATATTACCTTATGCACTTTCTCTAAAACTCTCTCAAAAATATGCATGCATGCAGGGATAGTGTGAATGAAGCTTCCACACTAATAACATGGCACATTTAAGATACAAATCAGCACCTTGCTGAATATTTACTGGAAGCTCCTAAATTTCAAGACAAATCTCACAAATGTGCACCAATGAATGCAATCTGAATCACTTTCCATATGAATCAACAATATCCTTTGTGAATAAGATGGCTACCCATGTTTCATGTTTCAACTCAAAAACTTACATATAGCCCAGAAGACCAAAGAAAAAGTTTTGTTTAATGTTACAACTTTTTATGGTCTGTTTGACAATGCTGCATTGCAGTGACATGTCTATTTGGGTATGTCCTCACAAGATAGAGCAAAGTTTTCTTAGTCTGAAGTGAGAATGTTACTGCTGAGTTACAGCTGATATCAGCTGCGTTGCTTAACTATTGTACATAAAATCATTTCAAGTAATTAACCACAGAGTTAATGTTCCATAAATTCTTGCATACACCTTGGAAAAAGAAGGCTGATGTGTTAAAAAAATTAATTTAAACTGGAATAGAGCAATCTTGCACAGATTTGAGTGTTTTTCAGCTTATCAAGAAAGTTGACCCCTGATCTTTGGGTGGGATTTTGGTTTACATCTCCATCGTTTTTTTCGGTCAAAGATTTGTGCAATGTCCAAAATTATTTTCCAGCATTGATTCACTACTATTTGAAGAACCAAGACTCAAATAACATGCTTCATCTACCCTGCAATCTCAAATACAATCTCTTGCTGGGATGGCTTTACCCAAAAAGTTCAAGTTCAGTTATTCTCAGGATCATTCTAGATTGTTCAAATTTCTGTCACAGCTCAGTTTATTTTTTGTTCACTGCTTTATTAGGAAGACCATCCAAGGTATATAGGAGTGAAGACGTCATCAAGGTGCCAGGCATCAGCAGTACAGACCCAGGCACCTGCATGTTGGCTTCTCAAAAGTACAGACTTTCAAAGATTGTGGGCAATATTCTTCATCAATCTGTCCAAATCCCTCTGAGTCATTAACTTTTATTGTCCTCCTTCAACTATAATATTGTGATATCCATTCTTTAAACAATATCACTTAGTTACAGCTACAAGGCAAGACAACTTGATGGCAAGCAACAAGCAGTTTGTGATAGAAAGAGCTAAGTCAGCCAAAAGATCAAGCCTAAGCTCCGCAGGTCTCTCACATCCACTCATGAATGCTGGGTGACAACTCAACAACTAACTGGAGGAGCTGGCTTCACAACCATCCGCATTCTCAATTTGTCTGGCTCATCAGTGCAAACAAGAAAGCTGAAGCACTTACAAGTATCTTCAGCAAAGTGCCTCCCAGTATAATAGTTGCCAACAAGTAACTGGCATCTATCATACACAGAGATTTAGGCCAATTCAATTTTCAACTTGCTCCATATAATATTTAGAAATGGCTCAAGGCACTCGGATATATCAAAGGTTTGGGTCCTGACAAAATTCTGACAACAGTACTCAAGACCTGTGCTCCAAGTCAAGTCAAGTCAAGTCAAGTCATTTTTATTGTCATTTCGACCATAACTGCTGGTACAGTACATAGTAAAAATTAGACTATATTTTTCGGGACCATGGTGTTACATGACACAGTACAAAAACTGGACTGAACTACGTAAAAAACAACACAGAGAAAAAAAAACACACAACAACTACACTAGACTACAGACCTACCCAAGACTGCATAAGTTGCACAAAACAGTTCAGGCATTACAATAAATAATAAACAGGACAATAGGGCAGTAAAGTGTCAGTCCAGGCTCTGGGTATTGAGGAATCTGATAGCCTGGTGGAAGAAACTGTTACATAGTCTGGTTGTGAGAGCCTGAATGCTTCGGTGCCTTTTCCCAGAGGGCAGGAGGGAGAAGAGTTTGTATGAGGGGTGCATGGGTCCTTCATACTGCTGTTTTCTTTGCGGATGCAGCGTGTAGTGTAAGTGTCCGTGATGGCGGGAAGAGAGACCCTGATGATCTTCTCAGCTGACCTCACTCTCCGCTGCAGGGTCTTGCCATCCGAGATGCTGCTGGTCTTTCTTTGCTATGGAGCTGGTGTTGAGGGACCAGGTGAGATTCTCCGCCAGGTGAACACCAAGAAATTTGGTGCTCTTAACGATCTCTACCAAGGAGCCGTCGATGTTCAGCGGGAAGTGGTCGCTCCATGCCCTCCTGAAGTCAACAACCATCTCTTTTGTTTTGTTCACATTCAGAGACAGGTTGTTGGCTCTGCAACAGTCCGTTTGCTGCTGCACCTCCTCTCTGTATGCTGACTCATCGTTCTTGCTGATGAGATTCACCTCGGTCATGTCATCGGAGAACTTGATGATGTGGTTCGAGCTGTGTGTTGCAGCAGAGTCATGGGTCAGCAGAGTGAACAGTAGTGGACTGAGCACACAGCCCTGGGGGGCCCCCATGCTCAGTGTGATGGTGTTGGAGATGCTGCTCCCGATCCGGACTGACTGAGGTCTCCCAGTCAGGAAGTCTAGGATCCAGTTGCCGAGGGAGGTGTTCAGGCCCAGTAGGCTCAGCTTTCCAATCAGTTTCTGAGGGATGATTGTGTTGAATGCTGAACTGAAGTCTATGAACAGCATCTGAACATATGTGTCTTTTTTGTCCAGGTGGGTTAGGGCCAGGTGGAGGGTGATGGCAATGGCGTCATCTGTTGAGTGGTTGGGACAGTACGCAAACTGCAGGGGGTCCAGTGAGGGGGGCAGCAGGGTCTTGATATGCCTCATGATGAGCCTCTCGAAACACTTCATTATGATGGATGTGAGTGCAATGGGATGGTAGTCATTTAGGCAGGACACTGAAGACTTCTTCGGCACGGGGACGATGGTGGCAGCCTTGAAGCACGTTGGAACGGTAGCGCTGCTCAGGGAGATGTTGAACTCGTTGAAATCCAGAACTCACCACAAGGTGTTCTGGTTCTCTCGCAACACTAGTATCTAATACACTGACTCATAAATCCTGTCTCTAAGAATCTTTTCCAATAGTTTGCTCACCACTGCATAAGACTGATCTATATCCCCAGGATTATCCCAATTGCCTTTCTCAAACACGGGAATAACATTTGCAAGCTTCCAATCTTCTAGCGCAACTCCTGTGGCCAGTGATGATGCAAAGATCATTGCCAAAAGGCATCACCATCTCTTCCCTCCCTTCCCATATTAGTTTAGGGTATATCTCATTCAGCTCCAGGGATTTATCTATCCTAATGTTTTTCAAGTTCATCATACCCTCGTTCTTAATATCGACAATTCCAGCATATTAACCTGTTCTACTATGAGCTCACATTCATCAAGGTTCCTCCCACTGGTGGATACTGAAACACCTTATTATTTAAGAACATAGAACATAGAATAGTACAGCACATTACAGGCCCTTTGGCCCATAATGTTGTGCCGACCCTCAAACCCTGCCTCCCATATACGTTTTGAAACGTATAAAATTCTAAAGGGATTGGACAGGCTAGATGCAGGAAGATTGTTTCCGATGTTGGGGAAGTCCAGAACGAGGGGTCACAGTTTAAGGATAAAGGGGAAGCCTTTTAGGACTGAGATGAGGAAAAACTTCTTCACACAGAGAATGAGGAATCTGTGGAATTCTCTGCCACAGGAAACAGTTGAGGCCGGTTCATTGGCTATATTTAAGAGGAAGTTAGATATGGCCCTTGTGGCTAAAGGGATCAGGGGGTATGGAGAGAAAGCAGGTACAGGGTTCTGAGTTGGATGATCAGCCATGATCATACTGAATGGCAGTGCAGGCTCAGATGGCCGAATGGCCTACTCCTGCATCTATTTTCTATGTTTCTATGTTTCTATAACTCCTCACCTTAAATTCCTTCATATACCTGTCTAGTAGTCTCTTAAACTTCACCATTGTATCTGCCTCCACCACTGACTCAGGCAGTGCATTCCACGCACCAACCACTCTCTGAGTAAAAAACCTTCCTCTAATATCCCCCTTGAACTTCCCTCCCCTTACCTTAAAGCCATGTCCTCTTGTACTGAGCAGTGGTGCCCTGGGGAAGAGGCGCTGGCTATCCACTCTATCTACTCCTCTTAATATCTTGTACACCTCTATCATATCTCCTCTCATCCTCGTTCTCTCCAAAGAGTAAAGCCCTAGCTCACTTAATCTCTGATCATAATCCATACTCTCTAAACCAGGCAGCATCCTGGTAAATCTCCTCTGTACCCTTTCCAGTGCTTCCACATCCTTCCTATAGTGAGACGACCAGAACTGGACACAGTACACCAAGTGCGGCCTAACCAGAGTTTTATAGAGCTGCATCATCACCTTGCGACTCTTAAACTCTATCCCTCGATTTATGAAAGCTAGCACCCCATAAGCTTTCTTAACTACCCTATCTACCTGTGAGGCAACTTTCAGGGATCTGTGGACATGTACCCCCAGATCCCTCTGCTCCTCCACACTACCAAGTATCCTGCCATTTACTTTGTACTCTGCCTTGGAGCTTGTCCTTCCAAAGTGTACCACCTCTCACTTCTCCGGGTTGAACTCCATCTGCCACTTCTCAGCCCACTTCTGCATCCTATCAATGTCTCTCTGCAATCTTCGACAATCCTCTACATTATCTACAACACCACCAACCTTTGTGTTGTCTGCAAACTTGCCAACCCACCCTTCTATCCCCACATCCAGGTCGTTAATAAAAATCACAAAAAGTAGAGGTCCCAGAACTGATCCTTGTGGGACACCACTAGTCACAACCCGCCAATCTGAATGTACTCCCTCCACCACAACCCTCTGCCTTCTGCAGGCAAGCCAATTCTGAATCCACCTGGTCAAACTTTCCTGGATCCCATGCCTTCTGACTTTCTGAGTAAGCCTACTGTGTGGAACCTTGTCAAATGCCTTACTAAAATCCATGTAGATCACATCCACTGCACTACCCTCATCTATATGCCTGGTCACCTCCTCAAAGAATTCTATCAACCTTGTTAGACATGATCTGCCCTTCCCAAAGCCATGCTGACTGTCCCTGATCAGACCATGATTCTCTAAATGCCCATAGATCCTATCTCTAAGAATCTTTTCCAACAGCTTTCCCACCACAGATGTAAGGCTCACTGGTCTATAATTACCCGGACTATCCCTACTACCTTTTTTGAACAAGGGGACAACATTCGCCTCCCTCCAATCCTCCAGTACCATTCCCGTGGACAATGAGGAATAGAACCTCTCCTACTTTCTCCGACTCCAGGCATGTTTCCTCTTTTATCATTGATCAGTCCTACCCTTACTCTAATCATCTTCCTGTTCTTCATTGTATGTGTAGCACACCTTGGGATTTTGTTTTAATCCTACACATCTTCTGTTATCATCTTCAACCTCTCCTGTCCATTCTTAAGATCCTTCTAGGCTAGATTGTATCTCTTCAGAACCCTGTCTGATCCTTGCCTCCTTAACCTTCAGTAAGCTTTGTTCTTCCTTGACTAGATGTTCCACATCTCTTGTCAGCCATGGTACCTTGCCCCTACCATTCTTTCCCTTAGTCAATGAGGCAAATTTATCTTGAACTCCATTTATGTGCTCCCTAAACATCATCCACATTTACATTATGCATTTCTCTGAGAACATCTGTTCCCAATTTATGCTCCATAATTCCTGCCTAATTGCAACATTAATTGCCCTCCCCCAAATGATTACTTCCCATGCAATCTTCTCCTATCCCTGACCAAGAGTAGTGTTCACTTTCCTTCAAGTAGTTTTTAAAAAATCAATTTAGTATGCAGATTGCTACTTTTTGCATAGTGGTTTCACCCTTTAGGATATAATTGTTCAGGTTGCTGGTAATCAATCACCTTCTAGAAGCTATAATAAATGATAATGGATGGATAGATCTCCATTGTTTTGAAACAGAGCCCACAGGATATTATGCAATGTTGTTCTGAATCTTCCTAAATTGAGATTCTGATATTTATGGGACTTTTACATTCAAATATAGTGACAATGTATCAAACTTATTTCTAGCTCACTGTATTATTTATCTTAACAAAGCACGATTAGATATGAATTTCTAATAGCACAGAAACCCACAAGGTTGGCAGGATAAATTGATGTAATTGATTTACTTGTTTATTTATAATGTTTTATTTTATTTTTTTTCTCTCTCTGCTAAACTATGTATTGCATTGAACTGCTGTTACTAAGTTAACAAATTTCACGTCACATGCCGGTGATAATAAACCTGATTCTGATAAATATTGATTCAGCCTCCAGTGAGAAACAGCTCTGGCTCAGGGAAGCTTCGAGTCATTAAAACTATTGGCCAAAGATGGACAGTGAAACTTTTAAAGGGAAGGTTTGAGGCATTGTTTGGTAAGAAAGTACATCTGTTTCCATTGGATTACAATAAATTTGTGAAAGATTTTCAAGACACAAGGATGTCATTCCAGACATCTTCACTGATGGATCCTGGCCACTGTAGCCATTAATCAATTGGCAGTTAAGATAACATTCATACCTAGATCAATTTATTGTGATATGATCTGCCATCTAAATTTTAGTTCCTGTTGCAAAGCCTTCCCATTGAAAACAGTTTCTGAGGAAAGGTGATCAATGTGAAATGTTATCTGTTTTTCTGTCCACAGCTACTGTCCAATATTTCTTTTTATTTAAGGAGCCTCCCATGCTTGTTCAAAATTGTTGGCATTGGTGCAATGGTGATATGATAGAAATGCTTGTGAACTCCATGCTCTTGCAATCATGTTGTACATTTATACTATGCATTTCCAGTGCTGGCAGTCTAAGGGAATAGGGGAGTGTGTTGGTAGTGGAGTGGGAGGAAGTTGCTGGGGGTGAAGTGGAAAGTACAGCAATATCTGGTTCCAGACTTTTAGTATCCAGTCATTGGCTTAAATTTCAAACTTCCAGAATAAAAGCGACAGTTTATAATTTATGACAAGATTGCCCAGGGATTGCAGAGTGCTTGGACAATATTTCTGCACCAAGTGATCTAAATTCAAAGAAATTGTTTTCATAATACTAGCTAAATCATCTGTTTAAAAGAGTACATTAATAATATACTCCATCTCTTCCTGAATTCAACTGACAGTGAATAACAAATCACTCTTATTAGCAGAGATTTCTGATGTGAATGGTAGCAGAAAGCAAATGATTGACCAAAATCATATGGAAATGTGCTCCAGTCTAATGATGACTTTTGGCCTCTAAGCTTGCTCTGCTTATCTAGATAGGTGTAACGTATGGAGGCTGGGAATCGTGTATCTTTCCTAATACTGTGACTTTAGAGATGGACTTTCTGATGCATTTAAGGGCTGGCTTGTATGTTTCATATGTAACTCTCAGTTCAGCTAGTGGCTTAATCTAGGGGAAGACAGCCCTCAGCCCAGCAAACTTAAGAAATCTTGTTTGGGTGAATGCTGTGCAATGTGTCCCCTGTTACAAATCAGTACCAAGAAATAACAAATAGTACAAAATATGCGATTAAACGACTGAGGTTTATAATTCTTAATTTGACTATATGATTAGTAAGGAAACAAAAATAAAAGGGGCCCGTTCTCATGAAATAGTCTAATGCGTAATTTTGGAGCTCACGGTTCCTTTCATTTCTTCCCCGTCAACCTCCTCCAAGTGCAGCTGATCCTTGGGCTCTTGCTCCTCCTCCACTCTGTTCAGTGGTCTACCGACTCTCTCCATTCATGTCTTCTCCCATCATCTCTCCCCGGCAAAAGACCACAAAATCTCTGCTCCCAGACCCACAAGAAAGAGCAACATCTCGCTCATTGGCTAGCATACATTCCAAAGCCCCCATTATCTCTAGTTATACCCAAACATTGTTGCTACAGAGAAACTATCACCTTAGCAGTGAAACATTACTTTGTTACCCATATATAGTCAAAACACTCAAAAGAGGCTTCTGTCCATAAGAGACCTAACCTTAGAATGGATATTGACCATTAGTGATGAAATACACAAAATGTCCCTAATTGGTGCAAAAAGCCAAAGATGGTATCAAGGTGGCAAATCCTCCCATGATGAAAATGACTGTTGATTCAAAGAAAAAGTTTACAGAAAATGTCACAAACAAGGTCAAATAGAGAGAATATGCAAGGCAGACAAAAAGCACAACCAAGTGAAAAATCTCAAACACAAAACTAAGCATAAAGTTACCGAATGTAAAACAAAATCAGACAACGTAATGACTGACAAAGGTGAACTGTTATGCCTAGAAATGGATAGTATAAGTGAAGCAGATCACAAAATCTGTCTGGTGTAACACTGAAAATGGAACTGGATACAGGGTTAGTGTTGTCCATAATTTCAAAGGCTGACTACAACAGTTAGTTTTCTAAGATACAATTAGAGAAGACCTCAGTGATGCTAAAGGCTTACAAAAGCAAAAAAAAAGTGTCTCCCAAAGGGAAACTGAAAGTAAATGTGATGTAGGGAGGCCAAACACAACAGATAGAGCTCTATGTATTGAAAAGTGGAGGGCCAGCACTTTCCAGAAGTGAATGGTTGAGAATAATCCAACTAGACTGGCACTCAATCAAGGCACTTGTTGTGACATCAACAGAAAATGACAGCCCAAATGGTAGCATTAACCAGATGCTGACACAGCTGTTTAATGCTAATGAGAAGGTGTTTAAGAAGGGGGATTGGTAAACTCAAAGGCATGAGGGCCAGAATTGATCTGAATGAAACAGCAACACCAAGTTTCCATAAAGTGCATCCAGTGCCTTACTCACTAGGTCCTAAAGTGAATGCTGAACTTCAAAGCTTGGAGGCATCTGGAATTCTCTCTAAGGTTGAATGGAGTGATTGGACCATGTCCATTGTTCCACTGATTGAGAAAGGGAAAGGCTGAAGCTGTACGCATATGTAGGGATTTCAAGGTGAGCGTCAATCCAGTGCTGTATACTGTGCAGTATCCTCTGCCACAAATAGAAGACATTTTTGCATCTTTGGCAGACAGGAACATTGTTTCAAAGATTGACTTCACAAGCCTATCTGCAAATGGAGATTGAGGAGTCAAGGATGAAGTTCCTCACAAGGGACTTTCCCAGTACAATTGTATCATCTTTGGCGTCCCATCAGTTACAGCAATTGGCAAAGAGCAATGGACCAAGTGCTCCAAGATATCCCAGTAACACAATGTGACCTTGATAACATCATCATGACTGGGAAAAAATTATGAAGAGCACCTCCGGAACCTTGACAAAGTCCTTATCAGTTTGGATGAGTATGGTCTGTGTGCAAACAGAGAGAAATGTGAGTTTTTCAGGAATGAAATCTCAAATTGTGGACGTGTCATTGACAAGAATGGCTTACGTCAGTCACAGGAGAAGACTGAATCAATGCCACAGGCACCTAAGCCAGAAAATGGGACGCAACTCAGGTAATATTTAGGCCTTGTAAACTACTATCAGTGGTTTCTCTCAAACATTGCTACAATGCTGTATCCATTGTTAGATAGGGAATGGTCAGAAAGATGTGTAAATGGTCAAGGAAACAAAGAGACTATAACAGCCAGTGAATGGCAACCCATTATGATCCATCTCTTCCCATCAGACTGGCATGTGATGCATCCTCATATGGAATTGGAGCCATTTTGTCACACATTATGAAAGATGGATCTGAACACCTGATTACATGCTCATCAAGTTCACTTACAAGTGCAGAATGCAACTACACACAGATCAACGGAGAGGCCCTTGGTCTAGTATGGGGAATAAAGAGTTCCACCACTACCTCTACGGACATAAGTTTACGCTAGTGACAGATCACCAGCCCCTAGAGTCCATTTTCAATCTCAGGAAGGGAATTCCAGTGATGACTGCTACCCGGTTACAAGGTTGGGCACTATTCCTAGGAACTCACTCTAATGACATTGAGTTCAAGGGTTCCAAACAACACAGCAATTCCGATGGATTGTCATGTCTTCCACTATTGGCAACTGAAGAAGAAAAGTCTTCATACTGTGACCCAGCAGAAGTGGTCCGCACAGCATTGGTGGACCAGTTGCTGGTAACAAATTCTGAAATACAAAGGGAAACAAGGAATGATGTCAAAAGTCTATGAAATCACCATGGATGGATGGCCAGCTCATGGTAATCCTATGTTTCCAGCATTCTCAGTGAGATGAGACCAACTGTCGATATATCAAAGAACGCTGATGTGTGGATCTCGTGTTATGGTTCCCTCTAAACTGCACGTCAGAGTGTTGTAAAATGTGCATGATGGACACCTTAGTAGAGTCAAGGTGAAGAGTCTCGCCAAGAGCTATGTGTGGTGGCCAAAAAATATATAAACAGATTGAAGACTTGGCCAAAAGTTGTTTGGGATGTTAAAAAGTTCAAAATAGACCCTCACACATACCATTACACCCATGGGAGTGGTCATCATAACCATGGCAAAGAGTACATATTGACTTCGCTGGGCCATTCATGGACTTCATGTTTCTGATTGCTGTGGATGCCCATTCAAAGCTCCTGGAGGTTATACCAAAGAAGTCAACCACCTCAGCAAAGACTGTCTCTGCTCTGAGGACTATCTTCTGACTGTTCATGAAGAAAAATGGCATCAGACATTTCAAGTCAGCTCCTCACCACCCAGCAATGAATGGGCTAGCTGAAAGGTCTATCCAAACCTTCAAGAAGTAGATTAAAGCAATTCACATTTCTCTACAGTACAAGGTGGACGATTTCCTTTTTGTGTATTGGAACTCTGTCATGCAAAGTCAAATCAAACACCTGCAATGCTGTTCAGGAGCAGGAATCCGAGATCTTGCATGTACCTCCTAGAACCAGACCTCCAGTGGGAACTACAGAATAAACAGTTCAGCCAGTTGCCAAGTGAAGCAGTTAGCAGCTTTGAGATTGGACAGGATGTCCTAGATCATGATTACCAAGACACCTGGCAGGATAGCTACAAGCACTGAAACAATGATGTGCACAGTGTATGTTGGAGATCAGACATGGAGACATCATGTGGACCAGATTCTGGATGCTAAACATAAGAATACACCTGGGTCCACTGCATCCTACATGATGGACACACTACATTCACTGGACTTCCCTCTCAGTGATGATGTAAACTGACAGCAATGTGACACTGGAAACTGAGAACATTGTCTTTGACAAGATACCTACCAAACTTGATACCACACCACAGGTCCAGGGGCGCTATCCTGAAAGAAACAGAGTGCCACCCAAAAGACTGAACATTTAGAACTACGAAGCTGTCATGGGCTGTTATTGTGAAAGTGTGTTTATTTGGAATATGGGTTTATGAAAGGGAAATTGAATGTTTTGTACATATACAGTTTTATGGTACAATAATCTATGGAGTTATGAAGTGTGATGTATGGATCTATTTATTTAAGGGCAATGACGCCCTCCCGCCTTAGAACTACATATTGATCTGTTGTCTGTGCATGTGATATTGTCTACACACGTGCATTTGTCACTATCACTCACTGCAATGTGAATGCACCAGTTAAAGCCATTTCTCATGTCCACGCTTTTATTTAATCAATATGTTGTTGTGCACAGACATGACAAGAGATACCTGTACCATTTTGGTAATTTGGAAGGATAAGAATAATGATCAACAATTTCCCACTATGCTCTACTCTCTTCTCCACTTGTTAATAAATACCGTGCAATACCAATGTGATAGGCAAATTCATGACCCAAAAGATATGTATATCTTTGGAATAGATATTAAATTGTGAGGTTGGTTTTGGACAGAAGGTACATAATGGGAAAGGAATGTTTTTCATGGACTGAAAACTTTTAATGACTGAACAGCTGGTTAGATTCAAGACATCCTTAAATCATTTATGATAAAAAATAAATCAAGTGTAAAATCTAATTAAATAAATTTAATATAATAAAATTAAAAGAATCAATTTTAGAACAAGTACTTGATTAATTGCCAAAGGCTGACCAATAGTTTAGGTTCAATGATAAATAAATGATTCTGAACAAATGACATTATAATTTTATACAACGATGTGATTGTACAACATACTGGATATGGATCACATCAAAGTGCACAAAGACGCTTAAGTGCAACTGCATTGTAAGATCAAGATGACAGGGCAATTAATGAGCCATAAAATTGCTTTCTTTAGAGTGTAAAATGATCTTGGAGTTGAAGGCGCCTTTAAAGCAGCAATATATTAAACTGACATGCTTTTGAAAAATGTATTTCATGGAGAAAAATAATAATGTTTACATCACCAGTCCTGATAACATTATATTTGTAACCTCTCTGCTTGGCTTAGTACTGAACTGTTCCAATATAATAAAAATATTTGTCATATAAATTCATATTTCATAAACATCTACCATTAAACCAGTCCAAACATCCCTTATGATCAAAAGATTTCTTAAAATATGAATGCCAAGATTAACATATTTTCTACAATACTCACATTAAATATATTTCATATTCATCTGGCAAACTATTTCTATTACCTTGCAATTTATTCCTCAAAGTACAACCAGCCTTTACAACATCATTTGGACAGTACATATTTTGGGTCATTTCTCATCATAGAAGTTTGTAATGGGAAAAGTAAAATTTCCAGTCATGTACTAACTTTAAAAAGATAAACATATTCCTATACAATGACATGATAGAGATAAACCATTTTTAAAAAATCACCCTCAAATTAATGTTTTCAAGTAAATTTATGAACTTCCTTCTGTAATCTGCTATAATTAATCTCATTCTTTTGCTAGAAATGAAAGCCCTTACTTCAATTTGAGAACAGTCGCATATTTTCTCTAAAATATTCAAAATTTTCAAAACCGTTTGCACACATGCATTCTCTGCAACGTGTTACATGAGATGAAGACACACTGAAGTTGAAAGGAAGACTCGGAGTAGGAGTTAATCAGGAGATTGTATCCTAATATGGCAAGTGACACACAATGCTGTCAATTTAACAGTGATTAGAGAAGTTGCCAATTTGAGTGATCTCATTCTGAAGCCCAAACTGGAGTTAAAGGCCTGCAATTTTTTCTCCTGGGCCTAATAGACTCACCCTTATCTTCAATCCAAAGGATGTGATTCATTCCACTCCAGCGAGTTAAACATATAATCGAGGATATCAGTTCAGTTGAAAGCTGAAGGTATGCTGCATTTACATTTTTTGGCATTTTTCAAATTTGACAGTTAATTGAGGCCTTGCCTATAAGACCTCCAAGAGCGTGTCAAAATACCATGACATCATATGAAAATTTCTTCTCAATCTAATCGCCAATACTTGTCCCTCAACCAGCATTATTTAAACATAGAGGCCTGTGTTTTATTGCCAGCATGAGCAGCTTTCAGTTGCCTTGTTTTTTTAAACATCCATAGAGGTCAGCAAACTTTTCAGCCCATATTTTCTAGTATCACCTTGACACTATTCCCTTCTGGAAGCAAATTGCAGTAGCTGCACTAAGTAAATCAATCAACAGGGAAATTGTTTGACCAATCAGATTGAAGAACACACAGGATAGGAATATAAAAAAAATAGGTTTAATTATTATAAAGAATAAAAAATACACAAATGAGATTATAAAAATGTTTTAATTCAAAACACAAAGTGCAAAAAATTAAATTCTTCCTTTGGGGGAAAAATAATCCTCTATTATTTATTTCTATTCAAGAACTAGGATTCCACACTTTTAAAATAGAATTTTCAGAGCAGGAGAATTGTTGGTGGGGGTGGGGTGTTGGTCTCTGGAGTGCGACATTGCCAGTTAGTGGACATATCACACAGGGTTAACATGCATATTATTCTATACTTCATATGGTAAGAGAATAATTCCACCCTTTTGTATATGTTGGAGCTGGTTTGTGTAGCTAAACTAATAGGTTCAGCAGTATGAAATCACTCAGACTAAAACTCACATTACAGCAGTTTATGTCTTAAGAAAGGCGCACAAGTGTTCAAGTTCTTGAATACAGAGCAAAATGTAGGCTGCTGGAGGAATTCGGCGAGTCTCCTTCAGCAGCTTGCTTTTTGCTCCAAATTCCAACTTCTCCAGTCTGTAGCATTTCCATTTTCCTATGCATCTGCATAGTCCCTTCAAGGTATACCCATTTTGAAGTTTTCTTCCTTTCTTTGTTGAGATTTCTGAGAGATCCTCTCTTACTGCTTCCCCTATTGCTTCTACAGCCCTCCTGATCTTTGCCCTCATTCTTACTTAGACTCAATACTACAGCTGTCTTCCTCAGTATTTCCTTTGCTGCCATTTTGTTTTTGCAGTTCCATTTTCAAGTCTCCTATTCGGCCCCCTTTTGGAGTCTCAGGAATGTACACTTCATTTATCAATTCTATCTATTGTTTTCCCTCTATATTCTACTCTCTACACTTTACATCATGCATTGGTACAGTTAGCAAAACTAAATGTCTTGATCAGACATATAAACACGAACTCCAAGAAGACTCGGATCAAACTCACTTTATTCATGAGATACATCACGGGGATTCTGCCTCATGATCAGGGCATCTTGGACGCCAAGTAAGCAGTGGAAAGTTCTTTCTTTTATACAGTACAGAAACAAGATGTTTTTAATTTTAGTCTTAATCACACAAGGAAGAACAAACACAGGAGCAAGTTGGTATATCTGTAGAACAAGATATTTTTAATCATAGAACAGGCAGTTACTAAGTTATATGACTGCATGCTCCTTTTTTTCTGCACAGTGCTGTATCTTGGTTACAAAAGACTGTCTTAAGTTTAGGACATTTGGTTTCAAATGTTCATTAGGCTACAAAGTTCAAATAGAAAAATGCAGGTTAACTACCTTAGCTACCCTTCGACCAGCTAGTCTGGACTGATTTCATGACTGACTACATGCAAAATCTTAGCAACACCAGAAAAACAGGGAAATTTCATATTTTCATAACTTTAAGGGTCATAATGGAAAAGTACTAGGAACTCTGGCACTAAGAGACAAATAATCCTTTATTCTTCCACAGGTTCATTTTGTCACTTTTACCTTTCCACCTGCAGCTCTTGTCTTCAGTTTTCTAAATGTGCTGGGGTCTACTCTTCTTTGTCCTTAACTGAATCCACTTTTTCAATGAGCTTTCACTCTTTCTTAATGCTCCCATTCCTAATGCTACATAGGCATCTTCTCGCTCTGCTCACCTGGTCCCAGGCTCCCATTTTCCGGTCTCTATTCCTATCCCTAGCTCTCCATCAGCACAGGAGCACTGCAGGGATGTGTACTTAGCCCCTGCTCTACTCATTTTACACCTATGACTGTGTGGCTAAGTACAACTCCAACACCATAAACAAGTTTACTGATGACGCCACCATTGTGGGCTATATCAAAGGGGGTGATGAATCAGCATACAGAAGGGAGATTGTAAATTTAGGTGAGTGGTGTAATAACAACAACTTCTCACTCAATGTCAGTAAGACCAAGAAACTGATTGTAGACTTCAGAAGAAGGAAACCAGAGGTCCATGAGCCAGTAATCATCGGAAGATCGGAGGTTGGGGGGGGGGGTGTCATTGACTTTAAATTCCTGAGTGACACTATCTCAGAGGACCTGTCCAGGATCCATCATATAAATATAATTGCAAAGAAAGCACGACAACACCTCTATGTCCTCAGGAGTCTGCGGAGATTCAGCATGTCATCAAATACCTTGGCAAACTTCTATAGATGTGTGGTGGAAAGTTTGTTGACTGACTGTACTATTGTCTGGTATGAGAACACCAATGCCTCTGAGCAGAAAGTCCTACAAAAGGTAGTGGATTTGGCCCAGCACATCACAGGTAAAACCCTCCAAACCATTGAGCATATCTACTAAATGTTGCCATAGAAAAGCAGCATCTATCAAAGATCCTCACCTCCCAGGCCATGCTCTTTTCTCATTGCTGCCATAAGAAGGTAAGAGTATCTAAGGACTCACGCCACCAGGTTCAAGAAAAGTTACTACCCCTCAACCATCAGGCTCTTGAACAAAAGGGGGTAACTACACTCATTTAAGGACTCTTATCTTGTTATTTCATCTGTTACAAATGTGCCACAGCTCTGAGGGGCCGAAGGGTGCGGGGGTAGCCCCCTCCTTTATGAGAATCGCAAGATCACTATTAAGTCAGTTCAGGAGACCCAGGAAATGAGAGAAAGACATGCAGAATCCACAAAGAGTTGGAATGTGTCCTGGCCTCCGAAAGGCGGACCCATTGATACCGGCTATTGTCTCTTGGAGACAGACTTGTGTATTGCATCTTGTCCGATGCATCAAAGCCCCAGGCAATGAACCGAGGAGGAGGTTGGTGGAGGGATTGCATCATCCCAACCTGACTGACACCTGAGACCCTGTGAGTCAGGATAAAAAGAGGGTCTGTGGGAACAGCCCCTCAGACGCACCAGAAGAAACGCTAACGATCCCGTAATAGCAAAAACCAGTGGAAGGCCACGTGTGTCCTTTTCCGTTTGCCCCGGAATCGGTGGGCCCTGTACCACGGCAGAACGGTTTTGAGCTAACAACGGGGAAATCAACTCCCAACGACTCTCGAAGGATTGACATCATAAAAGGAATGGGCAAGTTTTAACCCGTCTTTCTCTCCAACCCAAAAGCTGCAGCTTGAATGAACTGAGTGACTTTTATATTTCCATCGGACAATACATTATCCCCTAGACAACAATAGAGCTATTTCTTATTGATTACTATTAGACCCGCACTTTTAGATTTAGTATTGACGACGTATATTATCTGTATGTTTGCCTTGATATTATTTTGTGTATTTTTATCAATAAATACTGTTAAAAATAGTACCATCAGACTTCAATGGACCTCTCTATCTTTGCTGGTAAGTGACCCAGTTACGGGGTACGTAACACATCCTTGTTATTTATTGCTATTTATTTACAGTATAACTGCATTTGCAGAGTTTTCTGTCCATTTACAGTTTCTATTTACAGATACTGTTCTTTAAATTTGCTAAGGATGCCTGCAGAAAAAGAACATGTGTATGTGGTAACACACATGTATTCTGATAATACTTTGACTTTGACATGAGACATGGACTGCTTCTGGAGGAATTGGTAATCAGGAATGATGGGCATATTTTGGTGCCATCATCAAGGCCATAACTGGAAAAGGACGGGACATCTTAGACAAGAGACCTGACCAGCAGCAAAGGTGTGCAAGGTACATGATGATGTCAGAAGTGACTGATATCTGACTTTGATAGTCAAGTCTTAAATGAACATTTGTGTTTGGATGAAGATATTGTATCTCATCAACTATACTTCGGACTGTTGGATAGTGTATGGACCAATTCAAAGTGAGTGCACCCTTCCTGTAGGTCTAATGGATCAATCAATGAACACTGTTCTCTTTGATCTGAAAACATAATTGTGAGTAGTTCCCTTGTTCCACAACAATCACTTCAAAACGGCAGATTCTGTAAGCTCCACCCAGTGAAACAATCTTTCATGGAGAGTTAGTGGATAATTAGATTAAGATTATGCCTTAGGCTAATGTCTATGGATATCATCTATGATAAGTGTAAACATCCATAATGGTATAGACCAGAGCTACACCGTCTTCTGAGTTTCTTTTTAAAGCTGCATCTACAGCATGTAACAGTGCAATGCAGGAACAGACTCTTCGGCCCATGATGTTGCACCAAACTAATCAAGCTAATGGTCTCTCTACCCTCAAATGGCCAATATCCCTCTATTCTCTCCATATTTATCTGCATACCCAAGTGTCTCTTAAATGACCCCATCAGACGTGCCTCCACCAACACCGCTGTCAATGCATTCTAAGCACCACCACATTCTGTGCAAAGAAAAACTTGGCCCACACACATCTTCAACATTCCACCTGTCGCCTTAAATTCTTCCCAATCTGAAAAAATACCAGCTCCTCCCTTTGTCTATACCTCTCATAATTTCACAACTTTCTTTCAGTCTACACCACTCCAGAGAAAACTGCCCTAGTTTGCTGAACCTCTCCTTGTAGCACATGCCCTGTGATTCAGACAGCATCCACATCCTTCCTATAATGGAACAACCTGAAATGAATGCATATTCCAGACCCGGCTGCAATGTGTATTCCCGAATTTTGAACTTAATGCCTCAATTAATAAAGGCAAGCATGTCATATGCTTTCCTTACAAGCTTCTTTGTTTGCGCTGCCACTTTTGACGAGTATGAATTTAGACCCTAAGATTCCTCTGGACATCCACAGCATTATGGGTCCTGCCAGTAACTGTGTATTTCTTCTGTACATTTGATCTCTCAAAGTGCAAAACCTCATACTTGCCTGAATGAAAATCCATCTACCAGTTCTCCAGTCATATCTCCAAATGATTTATATCCCACTGTATCCTTTACACTATCCACATCACCATCATCTGTGTGTTATCTGCGAATTATCAACCCACCCATCCACATAACAAAGGGCCCAGCATGGATTGCTGCAGAATAGTACTAATCATAGACTCCAGCCAGACTAAGACCCATCTACTACTACCCTCTGTCTACTATGGGGAAGCCAATTTGGACCCTAATGGCCAAAACATTATGGATCCCATGAATCTTAAACTTCTGAATGAGTTAATTATGAGGGGCCTTGTTGAATACATTGCTGAGGACCAGAGTTACCATTAATATTATATACAAATATAGCAAATGCTGAGAACATTACCAGAATAAAATCACAGGCATTTTCTGGTCCTCGACTCATTAATATTCCTGGAAAAACCTAACAACAAATTGTCTTCCAAGAATCCTACATTACAGAAGTGCTGGCACACAAAATATATTTCACTAACTTTTAAAGGTACTATGTCAATGCAGATTCCTTACTTATGCATGTAAAAAAGGGTAAAGGTTAAAACGTAAAGGAAGGACTTTGAAATGCATGATAGAAATGTTGTTGGTTCAGCGTGTAATCTGTAGGAAGTATAACCACTTCAGAGCTAATGTATCAAACGCTGCTGTAGGCCTTTACATCCAGTATCTGTTAAATGAAGAATGATTTTGCTGTAGAAAAGTAACATCAATAAAAGTTTGATAATGAAGGAGAAACATATCAGGCAATCAATGTTTCTTTCTTAATCCAGTAGTGGCGGTCCTGCCTGGGAAATTGATTACTCTGATTGATATCAGAAATTAACAACTTTGGTTTGTTAATATTGGTCTGCGATTTCATCCTCATTGCAATACATTTTACAAATATGCTATTTTAATATCTTACAGCTCTAAAAGGTGCCTCCATCTGAGATGATTTTACACTCAAAAGAAAATAATTTTCTGCATCATGTTACACACTGACAGCTGTCTCATGCAAAGCACAAAAATTACCTACAGTGCTTTGAATAATAATCCATGCATGACTATACAGCGGTACTGCTCAGTGGATTGAAATACTCAGTGAATGAATCTTTCTGGGAACTAGAAAAGGAAATCTAACAAAGCCTAGCAGCATGGTACACATGCATGTACTGACAACTTTAATCTATGGGCTAGTTTATCTGTATCTAGTAATATTTCATCGTAGTCTCTGAAAGAGGTGGATAAAGTGACATGACATAATATTAAGCTGACAGAGGAGGCGAGTCTCACAACAAAGATATTGAATAAGCATAACAAAGTCTCAAAGAAAAACAACACACGGAATGGAGCAACAGTGGAGTTGGATGCTCCTTCAACAAGTCTTACTTTCCGTGCTATTTTTTTATTTATTAACTCTCCCCTACCCATGCATTGTAGCACAGAGTATACAGCCTTTTGAAAATAACTTTACCAAGTTTGTGCAAGTTCTCACAAGAAGACACCGCAGTTCCTGGAATGCAAATCAAAAGTCTACAATGCTTGATACCAGCAGAAACACACCAGCTTTGCACAGTTTGTGGAAAGCATTTATGAGTGAAGTAAGTGAAAGTGATTTGTAACTAACTTCCCTACTGTGAGGCACTACAAATTACAAACTAACTAAATTTTCCCAGCACAGCTGCAATGTTGGTACCTATTCAACTGTCAGAAAATTGGTGATTTATATCTTCCCAAGAAAAATACAAGGCAAATCCAACCTGGTTAAAGACAAACTCACCTTTCATCATAAGTAAAATGATGGAATAAATAATCAAAAGCATAATCATTTAATAATAACCTACTTACCTTTGCTTCTATTATATTGATCCTAGACCTCTTTCTGTGGCAAATTTCACATCTCCTGAATCCTCTCAACCTCGTACATAGTATGCACAAGTGAGGGATAGTTTCTGATTGATTGGACCTTTAAATCTTCAGCAACATTTAAGCAGCTCAGTTTCACACAGGGCAGGATGATTAGTTTGACCCATTAGACTAATGATCCAATACCCTTACCAACTCGGGTATGATGTATGAACTGTCTGCACAACAAGAACTCATCAAGATTCCTTATTTGTCATGCTTAAGATCATTCACTAGCTTAATTAAATGAGATTCTAGTAAATAGTCACCTCATATTCATAA
Source organism: Hemitrygon akajei (assembly GCF_048418815.1). Classification (NCBI taxonomy): domain Eukaryota; kingdom Metazoa; phylum Chordata; class Chondrichthyes; order Myliobatiformes; family Dasyatidae; genus Hemitrygon; species Hemitrygon akajei. Next base: position 57,942,595 of record NC_133128.1, read on the forward strand.
GGCTAATTTTTTTGTTAATTATTTGAGATTTTCTATTTCAATTTTAATACATTCCAGTAGAGACACTTGCAAAAAAAGGGAATTTACATATGTTGAATAATTGTCCCTCAATCAACAAATATAAAAACAACTATGTGATCATTATGCCTTGCGCTAATTAGCTGCTACATATATTCCTTCACAATAGTGACCATACTGGAAAAAGTCAAATCATTAGTGGTTTTTAAGACATCCCGAGGATCAGGAATGGCAATTTGTCAATGTAATTTTCTTTATGCCTTGAAACAGAATGCCATTTGACAAGGAAAGGCTTTTTCATCAATCATTTGGTTTCCACTATGCTCAATCTACAAGTAATAAGCCTCTGGTCACCTGTCACTTTAATTCCCATCCTTATCCTACACCTTAATCTCAGCTTCCTACTATGTAGCAAAAAACAAGCTAAGGTATTCTTAAAGAAAGTTATTTTTTTCTAACTGAGATTATTTCATTCATGTGTAGGCAAAATCCAGTTAAACTATGTTGGTTAACTATTTTGCTGATCCTGCTTACACTACCAACAGACAATTTATTGTTCTGATGCAATCCTTTTGCCTTTGGTCATTTAATTTCTTGTTTCTTCCCTTCTCTGACTGTCCTGCCTCTATCCTTAAAACAGCTCCTACACATTATCTTAAAACTCTATAATTCTTATGAAAGAAGATTGCAGGTTGTTTACATACTTATAATCATACTTGTGCATGTGTCTCACCACAATCATGAAATACGTATGTTTAGTCCTGAATCTACTACAGAAGACTATGACTGCAGAGCACTTGAAAAATAAAATTCAAAATGCACCTTATTCTTTAAGGTTAAGTTGCACATCCTGCATCTGAAAACATTTGCAGATCCATAATGATGGCATTTTTGTTGTTCTTGGATTTGCTCACTAAACAAGCAAATGGAAGCATTATGCTTTCATTTCCTGCAGCTCCAAGCAGAGGCTGTTGATTGGAAGAAACTGCCCTCCGGTTGCAAATATTGTGTATTTACATATGTAGCTCAGCCTGCATCACTGTGTGTTCTGTGGCATTGGCAGGCATTTGGTGGTTTGTAAGTGAAATGCAAAAAGAACAATGAAGAACTGAACATTATGTAAAAGTAAAGCTACCTTGTCTGGACTTGCAAATTGCAAGACAGAAATTCAATTTCAGCTCTCTTACAGGATTCTGTATTATTTGAATTGCTCAAATGAAGTTAAACTTCAGAATGATCACCTATTCCTTCAATCATCTCTTTTCTTAACTCAAGTGGTTATTGCCCAAAATAGAATTTACATACTTCATGCAGCACAGATGTATTATGTAAGGCGTCTTATCATTTGTGTTCAAATTTCTTGTTGTTGCATTTCATCCAATTCATAAAGCTGATATACTGTATATCAAGCTCATTTCAAAGCACTAGCCAGGACAGCAAGCTCAGCACTGAGAGTTTAGTAAGAAGGAATGTCTGACAAAAATTCCCTGTCTCAACCATGTAAAAAATTATTCTAAGGTTGCTTACCCTCTGGAGTATAAAAATAATAAAGATTGCTCTTCTGAACTCTGTTGCAAGGAGCAGAAATAGTACTATTTGGCCATTCAGATTTGCTCTATTATTCATAAGAATGATAGTGAGCCCATATCACAAAACTATTATTTCGCACGATTTCCCATATCTCTTAATTCAATTAATATGAAGGCATAGAATAAAATGACAGTAAAGGAATTGTATGCTATTTATATTTACTTTGAACATATTTGTGTACTTTTTATGAAAATATTACCAGTGTTATTGTTTGATTGGATACATGATTCAAGTCATGTCTTAAAATCTACTAAAAAACATTCAATCAAAAATCATGATGGTAATTTATCACAAAGATGTCACGTGATTCCTATCCAAACACTCAGCCCTCAACTTCTTAAATGGAGATTTGTAATGATATTTCTTATGAATAATCCTTTGTCTCAGCAGTTCGTTTTGCTTTATATTAAAAGTGAAATGTTAAATCTAACTCCAGTTAATCCCACTCTACTCCTTCTCTTACTTCTATTTGGCATTCAGTAGAATGTTTGTAGCTAATAGATTGGGATGTTGGTTTTCCCCTATGCCCCTCCTCCAAACCCCCAACATCAATCCCCTCACCCTACCTCCTCCATTACCCCCACTCTCAATCCCTTTCCCCCATCATCTGAGGACCTTGAGAAATCATTCAGACAAACATTAATCAAAGATCCCCATTATCTGGGCTTTGTCATTTTCTCACAGCTGCTATTGGCCTGAAGATGTAGAAGCTTGAGGTCCCATACCACCAGGTTCTAGAACTACCATTTCCCTTAAACGATTTGGTTCTTGAACCAGCCAACAAAACCCTAACCACTACAGTGCGGCAACACAATGACCATTTTGAACTCTGCACTAAAAATGACTTTTTTCTCAGTTTAATTGTGTTCTTTCTTGTAGAAATTATGTATAGTTTATAGTTAACTTATGGTTTTCTTTTGAATGGTGCTTACATGATGCTGTGTGTATGTGATGCTCATGCAAGTAAGTTCAGCATTGCACCTATGCATACATGTACAATACTTGAGCAAATGACAATAAACCTGACTTTGATTACATGAAAACGCACATGGTCATGGAAGGAATACTGACTGAAACATCAGTCAGTGTCAGCCATGTGTCAGACGGATTATGGGTTTGAATCCAAAGTGGCTACTGAGTGTAAATCTTGAATTTCTTTTCCCTTTTTCTCATGGAAAATTACAGGTTGGAACAAGAAAGAGATAGAAAGTTAAAATTCATGAACATAACTGAAAATTTAATTTAATTTTTAAAAATTGTATAATTTTTGTTCTAAGGGCTATACAATTCACTCGAATGTTTAATCAGGTTGTTTCGCAGCAGTTAAACCAAAACTTGATCAGATTATATTCTACAAAACTTATGGTTTTGTATTGATTCCATTTGCCGAAATTTTAACAATGAGGCCTTATGAGAAGTGGGCCATCACAGACACCATTTTTCCTCAAAGAAAATCAGTGCACAAGCAATTTACGGAATTTGTTCTAAATTTTAGAGATGACGAACACTGCTGCCTCACTAATGTATACATTTTAAATCAGTAAAAATGTATCCTTTGGTAGCATCATCATAAATATATACTAATAGGACTACTCTGTTCATTTCATGTGCCCCTTGAGAGCTTATAGCTCATGCATGTGCCCGCAAGTACGTTTGTACAAAGATAGATGTTGTATTTCACAGCATAAGAAAGGCAAATCTGAAACACAAGTTAAAAATAAGACACAAATTTATACCAAAAGACACAAGTACAAATTGCAGGTTGGGGAATGCAAAATGTAGTGCTGGAGAAGCCACAGTCCTTGAGCTTGTCCAACAGGTCTAAAATTTTGCTCCCTGCATGGATGAGAATGCGATCTCTTGGATGGGTGAGCAAACAAACCATTACACCATGGTTCAGGAAGATATTCAAGATGGGAGAGAAGTAAAATGGAGTTGTAATTGGAGATAGTATAGTCTGGAGAAAAGACATAATTGTCTGTCACAAGGATTGAGAAACATGAAGGCAGCATTGCCTATCGGGTGCCCGAGTCAAAGATATTTCACCTGCTGCATAAAGGAATTTGGAGTCATGGTCCATGTGGGCATCTTTGACATAGGATGAGCAAGGAAAGAGGTTCCTCTGAGCAAATAAGAGTGGCTAGAGACTAGTTAAACACAAAACCAAAAAGGGAATAATCTCTGGAATGTTACCTGAGCCGCATACAAATTGGCCCAGGGTTCAGAGGGTTAAATGTGTGGCTCAAATATTCAAATATTGGTGTGGGAGAAGTGGTCTGGAATTCATGGTCCATTGGCATCTGCGTTGAGAAAGAAAGGAGCTGTCCCAGTGTGATGGGTTCCAACTCAACTGTGCTTGGATCAGTGTCTTGGTGAATTGTAGAACTATTTTGTTATGTGATAACATATAATTAAACTATATAGTAGTTGGAAAAGTATGATAAAGTAAAAGAGAATGAGAGTTCACTGAAACTTCCAGAATAAAGAATACAGAAAGCTTAGAAAGGAATAAGACTTGAACTCCCGGCAACATGCAGGCAAAACTGACAGGATGGTGAATACAGGACAGAAGTTGTTATATTTTAATGCATGCAGTACATAAAATAACGTTGATGAGCTTATAGAGCGGTTAGAAATTGGCAGGTATATCGTAGTGAGCAATACGGAGTCTTAATTGAAAGAAGATTACAGCTGGGAGCTATACGTGGAAGGATACACCTACTGTCAAAAGGGTTGCCAAGTAGGTAAAGGGATTGGGATGGCTCTGTTGGCAAAAAAATGAAATGAAATCATTAGAAAGAAATGATATAGAATAGAGGAAAAGAATCCTTGTAGGCAGAGTTAAGTAACTTCATGGGTAAAAGAACCCTGATGGGAGTTATATACAAACCTCCAAATTATAATCAGGATGTGTGGAATAGATTAAAATGGGAGAGGAAAAAAAGCCATGTAAAAATTGCAATGTTACAATGCTCATGGGCTTTCATATGCAGGCACCAATAATCATTCCACAGTCAGGGTCACGTAGATCACATTTCTTCTCTATTCTGATGTTCATTCTGAAAAACAACTAATGGTAGAGGGGAAGAATCCGTTCTCGAAATGTCGAGTGTGTGTCTTCAGGCTTCCGTACATTGATGATAGCAATGAGAAGAGGGCAGATAAGTACTTTGTGGAGATTTGTGATATATATGATTATATGATATATATGTACAATGTCTGAAATACATCTTATGGAAATGTTTATTTGATGATGAACTTCAATAAAAAAATAAATTACAAAAACAAAAGAGAAGAGGCCTTGAAATGGATGATGGAAGTCATTAAAGATGGATGCATCCATTTTGAGACATTGCCTTTGAAGATGGCCTCAAAGCTGGGGAGGCTAGTGCACATGATGGAGTTGGCTGTGTTTTCAACTTCCTGCAGCTTTTTCCAATTCTGTGTACTGGACCTTCCATACCAGTTGCAAACTGTTAGAATGCTCTCCGCAATACATCGGCAGAAATTTGTGCGTCTTTGGTGAGATACCAAGTCTCCTCAAACTTCTAATGAAATCACACCACTGTAGTGGTACTTTGTTAATGTATCATTATGTTTGGCCCAGGGTAGATCTTCAGAGATGTTGACACCCAGGAACTTGAAATTGGCCACCCTTTCCACTGCTGATCTCTTGATGAGAACTGGTGTGTGTTCCCTCAACTTCCCCTTCCTGAAGTCCACAATCAATTCCTTGTTCTTATTGATGTTGAATGCAGGATTGTTGTTGCGACACCACTCAGATTAATTCAGTCAGTTCACTGTGTAATTGAGTGGAGCCTCATTGTGCCAGAAGAACCTGTCTCCCTGCTGTACCTCTAAATATATAAAATAGAAGAGTTGTACTCTCCTAACATCTTGACCAATAGACTTGTGTAACATAAATAAGATTTAAAAAATTACTTTCATGCACTAAGTGCCCATAATTGGCCTGTTAAGCCACCTCAGATGCCACTAAACTAGGGGAAGTAAGTTCACCTCATTCCTAAGGAGTAGGCTCAGATGAAGAAAACAAGTGTTTATATTACCGGCTTCCTAGGCATCAACTATTTTTTCAGAATCGTGTCAGATTTTGTGAAACTTTACAGCAGCTTTCGCTTGGTGTCATGTACTCACAAAATAATTATTCCAATACCTCCACATTGCTGAACATTCATAAAGGAAAGAAATGCATTGTCATTGCAAAATAGCTAGCACTTTACAATATTGTACAGATTTGAAGATACTCAAAAACTATTGGGATTTAGTAGTTGTTCACTGAACTTCTGCAATGCCTTCAAATCTCAAGAATCATAACAAGTGATTTGACAGCACACACAAAATGCTGGTGGAACACAGCAGGCCAGGAGGCATCTATAGGAAGAAGCACTGTCGATGCTTTGGGCCGAGACTCTTCATCAGGACAGAGGGTCCTGTGTCCTGACGAAGGGTCTCGGCCCGAAACGTCGACAGTGCTTCTCCCTATAGATGCTGCCTGGCCTGCTGTGTTCCACCAGCATTTTGTGTGTGTTGTTTGAATTTCCAGCATCTGTAGATTTCCTCGTGTTTGCTCAAGTGATTTGACAGAGCAACTTTTTAACAATTCACACCATGACTCAAGCGTTGTGCATTTTCAAATCGTTGGGACTGAAGACACAGCTTGTAATAAATTTGGATATGTGACTGACCATCTGCATCCCATTGAATGAAACATTCACAAGCCTACATGACAGCGTTAAGTTTGCTGAAGAAGTTGATCTGCACACTGTAAAGCTGAGAAACTAACATTTCTTCAAAATAGCAAGAGCTATTTTCTGTCATCAAGTGAGAAACACTGAAGTGTCAAGCAATTTATTTTTAAATTCTACCGTAATATATGAAAATGAGTGATACATTCTGAATGATAGCTACTTCTTATTTCTGGAAATTTAATAACCTAGATTTTACAGATAAATGCTGCCAATTCCAAATGGATTTGCCAATGCAAAGATTATATTTTCAGCACTCGCACAAAAATTAAAATTCTAAACTTACTGATCTTCAATTTCTCACTGCTGCATTCTAAGGTTCCCACCTGCATCAAAATGGTGTCAGTCATACTAGAGACCAAGATGAGCAGGGTGAGCTACCTCATTGACTATTGCCCAGCTGCACTGTGATGAAATGCTTTGAGCGGTTAATCTTGGCTAGAATTACTCCTGCCTGCATAAGGAACTGGACCCACCACAGTTTGGTTCGTGAGCTACACCAGAGCCTCAACCTGTAACATTGACTGTGTATTCCCCTCCTTAAATGCTGTCTGACTTGCTGAGTTCCTCCTGCATTCTGTTTGAGTTGCTCAAGTTTCCAGTACTGTATCTACAAAATCTCTTGTATCCAGTTTGTTTCCTTGTTATTTAGGTGTGTTTTGGTTAATTTTATTGCCTTTATTTACAAAATGTTTCTGGATTTTAACTCATTTTAAAACATTTTCTCTTTATTTCATTTTTAGGGTGAAGAAGTTATCACCCTGACACAGTGGTGTCAAGAAAACAACCTCTCCCTCAATGTCACAAAACAAGCTGGTTGTGGACTACAGGAGAAATGGAGACAGGCTGGTCCCTATTGACATCAATGGATCTGGGGTTGAGAGGGTAAACAGCTTTAAGTTCCTCAACAAAACATCACTGAAGATCTCATATGGTCGCTACATACCGGCTGTGTGGTGAAAAAGGCACAACAGCACCTCTTTCACTTCAGACGGTTGAAGAAGTTTGGTGTGGGCCTCCAAATCCTAAGAACTTTCTATAGGGCCACAATTGAGAGCATCCTGACTGGCTGCATCACTGCCTAGTATGGGAACTGTACTTCCCTCAATTGTAGGACTCTGCAGAGAATGGTGCAGACAGCCCAGCACATCTGTAGATGTGAACTTCCTACTATTCCTGACATTTACAAAGACAGGTGTGTAAAAAGGGCCCGAAGGATCATTGGAGACCTGAGTCATCCCTACCATAAATTGTTCCAGCTGCTACCATACGGGAAACAGTACCACAGCATAAAAGCCAGGACCAACAGGCTCCGGGACAGCTTCTTCCACCAGGCCATCAGACTGCTTAATTCATGCTGACTCAACTGTATTTCCATGTTATATTGACTATCTTGTTGTACATACTATTTATTATGAATTATTATAAATTGCACATTGCTCAATTAGACAGAGAAGCAACGTAAAGATTTTTACTCCTCATGTATATGAAGGATGTAAGTAATAAAGTCAATTCAATTCAATTGAATTCATTCTCAGAAACATTAGAAACAATCTCAGTGCTTCGTCAGCTCTGGAGGAATTTCAGAGCCTGGAATTTCTCCATGGACTGGCTCCAACAATAACTTCTACTTGATGTCAGCAAGACCAAGGAGCTGATCATTGACTTCAGGAGGAGGAAACCGGAGGCCCATGAGCCAGTCCTCCGAAGGATCAGAGGTGGAGACGGTCAGCAACTTGAAATTCCTCAGTGTTTTGATTTCTGAGGACCTGTCCTGGGCACAGAACGTAAGTACAATTATGAGAACTGCAACACCTCTTCTTCTTCAGCATGATATCTAAAACTTTGACAAACTTCTATAGATGAGTGGCGGTGAGTATATTGACTGGCTACATGGCAGTCTGATATGGAAACACTAACACCCTTGAACAGAAAATCCTACGAAAAGTAATGGCTATGGCCCAATCCATTCTGGGTAAAGCCCTCCCCACTTTTGAGCACATCTACACAGAACGTTGTCATAGAAAAGCAGCATCCAACACCATGTTCTCTTCTCACCACTGTAATTAGGATGAAGATACAGGATCCCCAGGACTCACACCACAGGCTCAGTTACAGTTATTACCCCTCAGACACCAGGCTCCTGAGCCATAGGGGGTAACTTCCCTCATCTTCACTTGCCACATCTTTGAAATGTTTTTACAACCATCATTGAAATGGACTCACTTTCAGGAACTCTTCAACTCACGTTCTCAATACTTAATGCTTTCTTACTATTATATCTTACTTTTTGTATTTGCACAGTTTGTTGTCTTTTGCACAATGGTTGCTTGCCCAAGTTGGTGTGGTCTTTCATTTATTGTTTTATGGATTTATTGAGTATGCCCGCAAGAAAATAAATCTCAGGGTTGTATATGGTGACGTAAATGTACTTCGATAATAAACTTACCTTGAACTTTAGAGACCTACTACTTAAATTCCCCTTTCACAACTGCAAGACCATCTATTTAAGCAAAATTAACTACCTGAATCTGGCTGAGTCAAGTTCAGTATGTGGTTATGGCAGGCAATGAATATACAGAGTAGGCTTACTTTTGCAAAATCTAGACTTATGAAAGCATGTTTTAACCATACAGAACTTCACATTATAATCTAAAATTGAGTCTGTTGTTCTAATGGGACTGCCTTCATAAAACCGTCTGTTGGAAACATGAACATTTATAAATCTAGTTCCCTAATACTGTAGAGTGGCAATATTCTCACTGAGATCAATTATAAAATGTTTCTTTTTGCCTAACAGATTTTTAAAAAGCTAGCTCACATGAAAAGAAATGAAACTGTTACACTGTGAACCACATTTACATGCTCTCTGGAATTTATCTTCCACGTATCAAAGTACAGCTGGATTGTCACCACATAAAAAAGAAAACCAAAACATAATTAGAATAAAAAGCCCGAATAAGTACTTTATCATTTTCCACACATTTTCTGCTGTGCAAATGTATAAAAAATGTAATGGGAAAAAATTGTCAAAATCGTCAAAATAATCAGAATTAGAATTTTAAAAGATGGGCTTGTTCCAGCCATTGACATTTAATTAAGATGACTCATTTTAATGTGTTAAATTTGAAAGTTACTTCAATGACAGCTCCTTAACTACCAATGACATCTTAAATTCTCCATCCACAACTCTAAATCTAAATATCTGTCATATAACAAAAAAAAAATTTCATTAATTACACTTCTAATCAGTTCCAATTTCATATCAGGTCAGAAAATAATATATCCTGGATATATTCTGCCTCTGATGTGGATAACAGTGGAACCACTGAAAGCTCATCAATTACTTAATTACTTAAAGTGATTGAGGAAGAGCAAATATGTTAAATATTCTTTTCTGTGTTCATGAAATAAACTACTGGTAGTTATCCCCTCATAGAAGTTGAATTTCTGTCAGGAAGCACTTAGAGATGAGAAATAGTGAAGACTGAAATTTCAGAGGAGACAATTACTGACAGTTTGAGATCTCACGTTAAAGCTCTTCACTAATACTTCTTGATATAGATAGTTTGTCTCTTCATTCTTTAGGGATTGCTTCACTGTATCTTCACATCATCTGCTTTGATCTCTGGTGCTACTTCAAAAATATCAATTCTCACCTTATCTCTTCATTTTACACAGAAATTGTGTGCTCCAAAGCTGTAAGAGTGAACACTAGGAAAGCTGCCACAAAGCATGGTGCATTTAATATGAGAAGAAACGTCCTGCAGAACATTCGCAAGAGGCTTAGAAAATGCTGGGCAAAAGCCACAAGTGCATGGTGCAGAAAATGATCAGGATCATTTGGAAAATGTTGGAAACTCAGTGTAGGCATACTGCATTCTGTCTACAAACTTGCTCCCCTTTGCCAAGTACGTGCATGGAATCAGACATCACACATTGCAATGGCATGTTCGACAATGTGCTTTAAATGACAAATTCATTGCTACAATTTGTGAAATGATAATGGTGCTGAAGTAGCTGTCAAAAACATCAGACAGATAGCAAATGGGTAGTCAGCTAGCAACTAAACAAAAAGCAGAGCAATGTTTAAGGGTAGCTGCTCTGAGAAACAGAAGAAAAGATGTGTGTTCTAAGGAGGATTGATGTGAGAAGCACCAGAATTCAGAATCCATATTCCTTATTTAAACATCAGATTACAATCAAAAGTAGAACAGGAATAGTAGGTATTTAGAAGGGAAGTGAGAAATGCCATGTCATTAAGAATATTACTGATTGGGTATAATATTGACATAGGAACTTCAATATATGTACTGAATATGTGAAGCAAATATTTCAATCAGGCAGATTGCTAGGGTTAGTGGTTATTCTGGATCAGCTAGGGAACTGGGCTGATGGAATTCAATATACTGTAGATAAGTGTAAAGTAACGAAGTTTGGAGAGTCAAACCAACGTAGGATTTACTCTACGAATCGTATAGGGTCCTAGTGAATATCATGGAACAAAAGGAACGAGAAGTACAGGTGGATAGTCATTGAAAGCAGCATTGCAGGTAGACAGGATGGTGGAAAAAAAAGGGTGTTTAGCATATTGACCTTCAGTAGTCAGGACAAAAAGTATAGGAATTAAGATAATACATTGCTGTTGTATAAGTCATTGGTGAGGTCATGCTTGGAAGTACTGCATAGTAGTGTTTTTGGTCACTCTGTTATAGGATAGACATGGTTAAACTGGAAAGAATACAAAACAGATTCACATGGACGTTGTCAGGACTGCAGGGCCTGAGTTATAGGGAGAATTTGCCAGGCTAAGTCTTTATTCCTTGGAATGCAGGAGAAAAGGGGCAACATTATTGAAATATTTGAACATTCTGAGAGGCAAAGATAATATGGATGGTAACAGTCCTTTCCCCAAGGCAAGAGAGTCCAAAGTTATGGGGCATAGTTTTAGACCATTAGGAGCAGAATTAGGCCAGTTGGCCCTTCAAATCTGCACTACCATTTCATCATGGCTCATCTATTTTCTTCTCAGCCCCAATCTCCTGCCTTCCCCCCCCCCCCCCCCAACCAGTCAAGAATTTATCAACCTCTGCTTTAAATATGCATAAAACTTGGCCTCCACAGCTAGCTGTGGCAAAAGAATTCCACAGATTCACCATTCTCTGGCTAAAAATATTCCTCCACGTCTCCATTCTAATCGGACATCCCTCTAATATTGAGGCTGTGTTCTCTGGTCTTAGACCCTCCCAGCATAGGAAACATCTTCTCCACATCAACTCTATCAAGGCCTTTCACCATTTGATAGATTTCAATTAGATCACCCCTCATTTTTCTGAATTCCAGTGAATACAGGCCCAGAGCCTCGAGATGCTCCTCGTGTGACAAGCTGTTCAGTCCTGCAGTCATTCTCATGAGCCTTCCTTGAACCCTCTCCAGTTTCAGCACATCCTGTCTAAGATAAGGGGCCCAAAACTGCTCACAATACTCCAAGTGAGGCCTCACCAGTGCTTTATGAAGTTTCAAAATTACATCATTTAGGGTGAGTTGGGAAAATATTTAAAAGGGATCTGAGGGGCAACCTCTTCATGCAGAGGGTGGTAGTATATGGAACAAGCTGGCAGAATTTATTAAGGCGGCTACTATTTAAAAAGCACTTGGATAGATACTTGGAGGTGTGGGCCTCAAATGGATATGGGCTGAATTCAGGAAATTGGGACTAGCTGGGTGGGCATCATGGACTTGTTAGATCAAAAGGTCTGTGATCTTTCTGTATTGCTAAATGATTCTAAAACTCAAAAGAAACTTCTTTATTCAATTTAGTGAAAATTAATATTCACTACCATAAGAGGCTTAATGCTGACTTGTAGAAATATATTTTGGTAAGCAAATGAAGATGAAGTATGATTAATGTAGATGAGCTGGCTGAGAAAAATATAAATGGTATTCAGTGTCATGCAACACAAGCAAATGCTGATTGGGATGAATGGACAGCAAATGTAATATATTTCATTCCAGAATGGTAGAGTAACTTCAGACGAGAAGCAGATATGTAGTTTAATGTCTCTTTCAAGTGCCGCTCATGTTATGCTTCACCATTACTGGCTTCATAAAAATACCATCTCACTGTATGCCTCATGAGAGAAATGTACTGTATGGAACAAAGTTGCTGAATTCATACAGTTGGTGCCCTTAAATCCCTAGTCAATAACAGCTTTCAAACCCAATTATTAACATGGTAGTTATTAATAACTAATAATAAATGGACTGGAGCAAATAAAAAAATAAGACCACAGGACCATGAAGCATAGGAGCAGAATTAATCCATTCAGCTGATAGTGTCTGCTCTGCCATGGCATCAAGGCCGACTTACTATCCCTCTCAACTCCATTCTTCTGTCTTTTCCCTGTAACCTTCATAACTCTTACTAATTGAGAATCTGTCAGCCTCTGTCTTAAATGTCCAATGATTTGGCCTCCTCTGCTATTTGTGGCAATGAATTCTACAGATTCACTGCCCTCTGGCTCAAGAAATTACTCCTCATCTCTTTTCTCAAGAGACATCCTTGTATTCTGAAGCTGTGACCTCTGGTCCTAGACTTCCCCACTATAAGAAACATCCTCTCCATATTGACACCATCTAGGCTTTTTGATACATTTCAATGAGATTTCTGCGCACCCCCCCCCCCCACTCATTCTTTTAAATTCCTGAGAATAAATGTCCAGAGCCATCGAGCGCTCCTCAAACGTTAACCCTTTCATCACCAGAATCATTCTCGCGATCCTCCTCTGGACCCTCTCCAATGCCAGCACATCTTTTCTTAGATAAGAAAGTAAGTGTGGCATTCAGATTTTAATCTTCTGTGAGATTTTAGAAAGTTGTTAACTTTTTGCCGACAGTTTAGGAAGCATCTGTGGAAAGAGGAACAGTCCCTGTTGGCTAGTGACCTCTCAGCAGGAGTTGAAAAGTGAGAAACCAAGCATATTTTAATGAGGAGGAATAGTGAGAATCAATGGGCTACTTGTGAGGTGGAGACCAAAGCTGTCCTGATGACACAGATAATATTAATTCTGAGAGAAATGAATACTTGCTAACCACTGCAGATCAGTATTAAGTGTTTCAAGAAAATGAAGAATGAAAATAAATGCTTGGACTGTAAAATACTCAACAGAGCAGCTGCAGGACATAAAAGAGAATGCTGAAAATACTGAACCACTCGGGCAGCGTCTGTGGCTCAGGGGAAAAGAAACGAGTTAATCCTACAGGGAATAACATTGCATAAGAACTGACCAGTTCTGATATGAACAGGAAAAGCTGGTTCCTTTGAATTGTTGATATTGACATTCATTGCTGTGGGCTTTGGTGTGCACAGATGCAAAATGAAATGCTGCTCCTCAAGCTTACGTTGGCTTGTTTGGAATACTGCAGGACGTCAGGTTTTCATCGAGAAATTAAGTGACAAGAACCGAGAAGCTTGATGTCAATCTTGCAGATTCAACAGAAATATTCCACAAATTAAACAACAAATCTGCATTTGGTATCTGTTGAAGCCATTATGATCATCAACTATTCACTTCACTCTCTTGGATGGCATCTGCATTTCAACTGATTTGAGCTGGAAGTTTCAGGGACACGTATAACTACCATCAGATAGTGTAAGGTCCAACTCAGCAGAGCCTGGTCTAATCTGATCCACAGAGTTATCTCAGTAATTTAGGGTACACACCAAATAGCACAAGTTAATGAAAAGTCCGGATTTCATATTTCACTTTAAAGGAAAGTTTGGAGTTTCCTTAGTTATTGGCCTACATTCATCCCTCAATCACTGACACTTGTGCAGATTACGTAGTTATGTCACTTGTGAACCTTTTTTTTGAGCATAAGTAGACTGTTTTGTCTGCAAGTGAACAGCTGACACGCCACGTTTCAGAAGTAACTCAGTGTTTTTTAAAACATCTTTTGGATATGTGCATGCTACCATTTAAATAAAATACTTTCTTTGCCTCTTTGCAAAAGCTCAACTTAGAACTGTAGAATAACCAGGCATGTCTAAAATTAAAGGGCCTGACTAATACCAATTTACTGTGCTTATCATTTATATTTAATTAGCATATCTCAGCATGCCAAGGCTCTGTAAAAAACTTCAATCAGCTTAAGTAGGCTAGTTACTCTGTGGAACATTAGCCATTCAAAAAATATATAGCTGTTCTGCTTTTGTACTTTAATCTCTCAGAGGGAGACACTTCAATTCTCCTCTTAAAGTTATTGCAATATTAATGTATACCGGAGAGCATTTAGAGGAATTAAAATATGTTTGGGATTTCATAACACAGCTAAATCAAATGCAGTTTCTGTTTTATGAAGCTTCTCTCTCTGTCACTGCAGTGATCTTTAGTTAATGTACTTCTGTGAATGAAAACAATCAAGCAAAAAAAAATTTAGTATGCATTTAACACCATGACCACTGGATTGAACCTGCAATGATAAAACAAAACCTCTGCTGACCAATGATTCTCAACTCTGGGACTCCTGTCGTGCGTATATGTCACTAGGCTGATGACCTATTTAATTAATTGTCAAATGATCTTGAAGACAGGCAGCTTCAGGCTGACGTGAATTAGGTTGTGGAGAATGTTTGTGCGTACAGAACAGAAACACAGACAGAGACCAGAAAGGAGTACTGGACTGTGCCATACAATCTATGTGCAAAATTCCTTTCAGAGATTAATTTGCTCATGCAGAGCTGCACATGCTCTGATTAGAAAAGTGAAGGTGCTCTCTGAGAGTTCAGTAGATACCTAAAGAGATTTGAAGGGATTCATCAGCTTGGATTAATGTCTACAAAATTCATTATTTTTTGTTTCCCAGAAGCTCACTGTACCATGCGGTGTTTCTGTTTCTCTTCTGTTATCATACAGACATAAATACACAAAATAAATCTCTCTTGCCTAGTGAGACTCATCAGGTATTAAGTTTCATCAGGCTTTGCCATAATTTTGACTTTATACTGTCTGGTAGTGTAATAGTTTGTAAAATGTTACAGCTCAGAAAAAAAGAGGAAGATGGACAAAATATCTTCAAGAACCAGAGGACGGGAACAAAAAGAGAGTGGAGTACGTTCCAAGGAGATCAGTCTTTGACAGCCAAAGGTCAGAAAAGTTGTGTTTGTAGTACACTTGACATGAAGAATACACCCAGTTGATCACTACTTTGCCAGTCTATCTGTTACTAATCTGTCTGTCCATGACAGTATTTGGAAGCTTGACCAATGAAAACGCCTGGTGGAGGTTCCACCTGTTCTCCACACTCAAGAGTGTTTTTTTATTATGTACTTATGTTGTACCATCATGTAACTTGGGATAAATGGAGAACACAATGGGTGAGTTAAAACTGGATCCCACAAGATTCTGTGAAACACCAGCAACAGTATAGTGTTATTCTACAACAGTACATAGTCTTGTAATCTATTATTACCTCAACCCAATAAGTTATCCGACTTCAATGGGAAATGTAAGTGAGCAAAGAAGTGAAGAAGTTCCCCTTACACACTTCACTTTTCGACATTAACCCATGATCTCTAGTTGTAGTCTCATTCATGTCAGTGGAAAAAACTTGTTTGCATTTATCCTATCTATACACTTTATAAATTTGTTTTTCTCTATCAAATCTCCCCTCTTCTTATACATTCCAGGGAATGAAGTTCTAATCTATTCAACCTTTCCTTATAACTTAGGTCCTCAAGACCATGCAACATCCTTGCAAATTGTCTCTGCAGTCCTTCAATCTGTAGGCAGCATATGTGTGGTGAACTACATATACCTGTCTGGACATGCCCCCCCCCCCCACTGACTGCTCCTGTGGCTCCTCCCACAGACCCCTGTATAAAGGCAATTGGAGGCACTGCTCCTCCCTCAGACTCCAGGATGTTGTGTGACGGTCTCTTGCTGCTGACAGTGCTTTCTTCCAGCTAATAAAAGCCTATCTCGCCTCACGTCTCCGAGAGTTATTGATGATGCATCAATATGACACAGTTAAGGAAGTAGAATCTGCAGAAATACCCCCTCATCAAGTTTTCATCTGGTCTCACTCTATCACACATGGTTGCTTTGTTCTACCTATCTCCCTCCTACTTTCTATATAACTGAAAACCAGTTTGCTTTGTCTTTCTCAGTTCTGATGAAGAATTGTTGACCTGATGCACAAACCGTTTTTCATCACTTAAGAGTGTTTCATGCATTTATAGTTCTTTTTTGGATTTCCTAAATTTGCAGATTTTTTTTGATTTTCATTTACTGTCTTTGTTTCCCAAAAATGAAATTACTGACAACATATAGAACAAAACAGCCCAGTTAAATAGCACTCCATATTCCACTTGTCTTGGAATATTTGGTAGCTTCACCATCGTGGCTGTATAGTGTGCTATCTACAAGATGCACTGCAGCTTCTCAACTTAACATTTCCTCTGTCCAAATCGAAGAACAAAGGCACAAGAATGTAGAAAAGTGCACAAGGTCTGCCTAGAAGCCTGATATGAATATAGATTACCATGCCTTTGTTGTCACTAAATCAGTATTCTTTCAATCCCTTCTCAGCAGCACTTTGGAATCTTTTTTTACAGAGATATTACAGCTGTTTAAGATGGATTGTCACCCCCTTCTCAGCAACATTTAAGGATAAGCATATAAATGCTAGCCTTCACAGTGACATCCATGTTCCACATATGAATAAAATAACTTGTTCACATTGTATGTTTCCAGGAAAGCACCACTTATCTCTCTCTGTGGTAAGTTGTGATTGGCAGCTCTGTGCATATCTTACAGAAACAAATTACCAACACTTCAACAAGAAATAATTCTTCCAGGATTTTTCCATGAGTTTAGAACAAATATGAGAATTCAAGAAGAATAAGAAGAGGTGTAAACCAACTGAAAATTTAGATAATTAAAAATGTAGACATGTAGAACTGTTTCCCTGATGAAAGTAACTTCTAGAATAATTAATAGAGAAAAAAAAATAAAATTTAACTGAAGATGGAGCACCCTGATTTTCAATTAAAGGTTGTAAAGAAACGCTAGGCAGAGTCTGCGTCGTAAAACTTGCATGGCGATATTTAAGCAACACACACAAAATGCTTGCGGAACGCAGCAGGCCAGGCAGCATCTATAGGAAGAAGTACAGTCGACCTTTCAGGCTGAGACTGAAACGGTCTCAGCCCGAAAGGTCGACTGTACTTCTTCCTATAGATGCTGCCTGGCCTGCTGCGTTCCACCAGCATTTTGTGTGCATTGCTTGAATTTCCAGCATCTGCAGATCTCCTTATGTATGGGGATATTTAGCATGAATTACACTCAGTGCCCACTTTCTTAAGCACTCCTGCTCATTAATGCAAATATCTAATCAGCCAATCACATGGCAGCAACTCAATGCTTAAAATGCATTGCTAACCCTAATGCAGATGTAGTCGAGAGGTTCAGTTATTGTTCAAAACAAAAATCAGAATAGGGAAGAAATGTGATCTAAGTTACTTGACAATGATTGTTGGTGCCCTATGGGATGGCTTGAGTCTCCAAAAAACTGCTGATCTTCTGGTGTTTTCACACATAACATCTCTAGAGTTTACAGAGGATGGTGCGAAAAGCAAAAAGAAAACATCCAATGAGCAGTTCTGTGAGCAGAATCACCTTGTTAATGACAGAGGTCAGAGGGGAATTGCCAGACTAGTTCAAGCTGACCGGAAGGTGACAGTATCACACATTACGATAGTGATGTGCAGAAGAATATTGCTGAAACCGCAAAGCACGAAATGGATGGGCTGCAGCAGCAGAAGACCACAAACATACACACAGTGGCCACTTCATTAGGTACAGAAGGTACCCAATGAATTGGCCACTGAGTGTATCATGCTTATGATTTACCTTTCCTCAAGGTAGCAATAATTACTTTTGGATTAACAATGTTTCTTTCTGCAATATGCAGCATATTTGAAAGAACAATATAAATCAATGTAAATACACAGCAGATCAGGCAGCATCTGTGGTGAGAAAAAAAGAGTAAAGTGTAAACAAGTAAGTTGCACCCCTTCAGACAAACCAGCTCTGATTCAGTAGAAAGCGAAGAAATCAAATGTGTCACCTGGGTAGCTTTGGTTTCCACTCATTCAAGATTAACCTTTGATCTCAGCACTCTTCCTCTGCAACTTTAAAGTTTTTCAATTGTACTGAAAGTTCATTGGCCTGAAATGTTAATTCTACCATCTGTCTGTAGATGCTACCTGGATCTGTGTATCTCCAGTATTTTCTGCCTTTAATGCTCATTTCCAGTAACTGTAATTTTCTTTTTTGATTTATACTCAGATGAAGTTAATCAGAAGGTGGAGTTTTGTTTGCTTTTCAGAATCAGAGTAAGACTTGTTATCTCTGTCATACGTGGTGTGACGTGTGCTCTGTTGTGGCAGTAGTACAGTACAAAGACATAAAATGATTATACATTACAAAATAAATTAAGAGTTCCTTAAAAAGAATAATGAGGTAATGTCCTCAGACTGTTCAGAAATCTGACGGTGGAGGGGCATAAGCTGTTTTTGAATCATTGAGGGTGGGCTTATACAGATCAGTTTAAAAATAACTTTTACAACTTTACAGCAGTCTCAATGTCCAAGCATAGAGTCTTGTATTTTATTTTAAACTCAAGAAAAAGTAAACACTTCAAATGCTGAAAATCTAAAATAAAAACAGCTCAAACACTTATAAGGAAGCTGAAGGGATTGGCTCTATGCTTGTTCCTCCACTGGGCCCGATTTTATTTTTCACTGGGTTGGATGGGGTATGAAATCAGCATTCTGTTGGTTAATGTGCTGCCTAGTGTGTCAAACTAAAATTACTCTGCACGACCATCCTAATGCCTGAGCCAAAGAAACGTTTTCATTGGCCAAATCTCTGGATGGATCACATAGATAAAAAGAGCCTATGACGTTCAAAGATAAAATTGCAAGTGGAATACAAGATCACAAAGACGAGAAAAACCATTGTCATTCACTGAGATTCATGATGCATTTACACTGGGTGTAGTGGCAGAGCAAAGCACTTAAATGGTGCAAATAGATGGTAAAGACTAAAACAAATCCAAAGTAAGGAAAATAAACTCTTTTTTTTAAAGTTTAGATCATGATTCCCTATTTTGGCCACATTTAACCATGAACAGATATTTAAATTTACACTTTGTAATATAACTTTATACACGGAATATCTGTACAAACCTGCAGAGGATTAGGGTTCCATCCAGCTCTATTATAGACACAATCCTCCCCATTAAGGACATCTTCAGTACGAGATGCCTCAAGAAAGAGGCATCTATCATTAAGGGCTACCATCATCCAAGACATGCCCTCTTTTCATTACTGTCATCAGAGATGAGGTATGGGAACCTCAAAACCAAAACTCAGCTTCTTCCTCTCCCCCATCAGATTTCTGAATGGTCCATGAACTCATGGTTGCTTTGTTTCATTATTTAATTGTTTTTATAATTTTTAGATTTCTATGCCTTTGCATTGTATTCTTGCCACAAAACAACAATTTTCATGTTATATGCCAACTATAATAAATTGAATTCTGATTTGACAGGGAAGTCATGTATGGTGGCCTTTTTTACATTATCGCAATTCTCCAGCCATTCTGAAACATTTAGTTTGTAACAAGTCTTGTAAAATTTACATGCAATTGGTCTGTGGACAGCCTTGCAAAGTAAAATTCTGTAGCCCTTATTTTGATATATTTGTGAAGACATCACAAATTGTCAAAAAGGATGGTAGCATTTAACTTTGGGATTGCTGAAAGGCATGTTTATCTTTTAGAAAATGCTTAGGAGACTTGCAGCAACAATGAAGGTCTCAGTGTATTAGGCAACAATAATAATATTTCTAAAGAGCAGAATTCTCTGCTTGGAGCAAATAGTAGTTTGGAAGAGGTTTAAACAAAATCAACAAAGAAAATATTTTCACTTTCGTGAGTGGCACAAGTGGAACATAAATTTAAAGTTTTGGAGTAGGCAATATAGTGGGGATTCAAGGAAGAACTTTTTTAAAAGCCAGTGGTAGTGAATTGGAGTTCCCAGCCACGACTAGCATGGAAGGAGTGATGATCAGTGTTTTCAGAGGAAATTCGTAAGCCTTTTGGGTGAATAAATTTTGGGCTATTTGCGGAATGGGACTCACATATCTGGTAACAGCCAGTTTTAGCAGTTTCTGTGTCATTGTGGCTATTTGATGCTATGGCAGTGATTGATATTCGACTATCTTTGTTTTCTCCAGGCAGCACAAGTTAGAAGTGGGGACATGCACTGACAAATGCCCAATGATGTACTTACTCCATTGCATCTCAGAAAATTCTATGTGGCTCCCATACAATGAATTTTCAGGTTATGGAAATTTTGTTTAACAGGATTCACAAATAATTAACCAGAAATCCAAGATACAGAATGAAATCTGCTCTTACAGGAATCTCCATAGGAAAAACAATTAAATAAAAATACAACAAATTTCTTCACTTTTTTTTCTCAATATACAGTTCTTGGTGCATGTGCAGATAATATGGCTCTTTTATTTAACACAGTGACTGTATTTTGCTGTTCAGTATTTGCACCACAGCACCAAGAGTTTTCCATACCATTCTAACCACTCTCTGAAATGGGGCCAGGAAGCTAAAGTGCAAGTTGTACTCATAAATGACCACTGATATTTTTGTGAGTTACACCATGGAACTATCTTACCTGAATATGTGTGGAAGAAAAACTAAAAGGATAATTCTATTTTGAATTAAATGTTGTTGTCAAGCTTGATGAGCTAAGTATTGCGCAAGACTTGGGTCATGAGGTGACAGGATAAGATGCAGACACTGCCTTGCTTGTGTAAGCTAACAATAACTAGCAATAGATCATAGCAGTGATGAGGTATTGTTAACCTTTGTCCGAGATTGTCTAGCTAGTAGAGAAACTGACTGTAGACGTGCAAGTCAAATTTTGTGTATCACGCAGGAACATTGGTAGACTTGCTGATGCCTAACAAGTGCTTCTTGAAATTGCAGTCCAAGTATGGTTAGTTGTTGGCTATTAGACAAAATTTACTGTATAAATTTAAGATGTAACCTGAAATGGGTGGAGTTGTAAGGCAATGTCTCCCCGTGATCACGTATTAAAGGGTTATCCTTTTACCAAGGTCTGCATCCTTATTTCTGTTTGCTAATGGAGTAAAGTCTCTCATAGTAGCTTGATGGCCGAGTTCTTTTACAGTAACATATGATAAATCAGGGTAGATTCTTTGACATTATGATATGCATTTAGAAATATTTGTCCCCATGAGAACTGATGGCTGAGTGGTTGAAAGCATTTGCAGTTGCTTGGGTTTGCATTAACAAGACCCAGGCAATACTCAAATATATGATGGCAGGTGGCAAGTAACACATTCATAATGCAAGAGTCATGTATGACCCTGTCAACTGAGCAATCCATCATCTACAGAAATTTTGAAATCATTACTGATCAGTACCTCAGCTAGACCAAAAAAAAATAAAGTTTGAAGATCAGAACTTGGGCATTCTGCTGAAAATGGTTCCTTTGCTGGCTTCCCAAATCCTTTTCACAAATCATGAGTCAGGAACATTATTGGAATTCTCCATAGTTGCCTGTGTTACTACAGCTCTTATAATGCTCAAGAAATTTAAGCTGGGGGGGACGTCACGTGATTACGTAGGATCGAGACGTGGAAATCCAGCTCTCCCATAAAAAACCAGTAAAATAACGTTTAAATGAAGAAAAGTTAGTAACTACTTTTAAAAAATTACTTATAAACTACTCAGGACTATCTTAAGATATGTCTCCTAAACAGAAGCAGAAGAAAACTACTACTTTGAAGACAACACAAGTTGGAAAAGAATCAAGGCCGGCCGCCATGAATGAGCCTCGGGCTCAAGCGCATTTTACCTCCGGCGATACAGAACAGGAAACTGCGGCAACATCAACCGTTTCCAAAAAAAAAGAGCAACAGGAATTGCGCATGCATGAAGGAAGGGGCATGCGCAAACAGGAGCAACCCAAACTACAAATCCCAGCTATGATCGGAACTGAAAGTGTAAGTGAATATGAGGTGGAATCAGATTTCTGGATAAATCAGACAAAGACGAAGAGACAAACAAAGAAGAGCAACAGGAAGAGGTTGGAGGTGATATTGGAGACATAAAAAAATCTTTGGTGCAAATAATGCATGAATTAAAAGCATTAAAAGTAATAAAAAATATATTAAAATATGAAGATTATGTTTCATAAAATGATGAAAAGACAGGACAAAATGGACAAGAAAATTAAAAACTTGGAAGAAACAACGGGAGACACCATTGATAGAGTGAATAAAATGGAAGATAATATTTCTGCCTGGACATCAGAAAGAAAACGGTCGTTGGAAAAAGTGGATGTACTTGAAAATTTTAGCAGATGAAATAATATTAAGATTGTTGGACTTAAAGAAGATATAGAGATATAGATATAGAGATATAGAGATATAGAGATATCCAATAAATTTTTTTCAAAAATGGATTCTGGAAATTTTGGAATTGGAAGAAGGAACCAGTTAATTGAAATTGAAAGGGCTCACTGAGCCTTAAGATCAAGACCTCAAGTTGATCAAAACCCACGATCAATCTTGATAAAATGCTTAAGATATCAAGATAAAGAAAAGATCCTGAAGGCAGCTGCCCAACGTGCCAGAAAGAGAAACGGGCCATTGATGATAGAAGGGAAAACAGTTCTTTTCTATCCTGATATTATGACCTTTTGAAGAGAAAGAAGGAATTTAATCCAGCGAAAAAAGTTTTATGGGAAAAGGGTTACAAATTTATATTGCGCCACCCGGCAACCCTGATAATTTTTTTGGATGACGGAAAAAGATCTTTTACTGATTATCGGGATGCGGAAGAATTTGCACAAGAACTCCCAAATATTCGCTAACCACAGCCAAAGATTTAAAAGTGAAACAGATTAAAGATGAAGACAGGGACAGTGAATGGAGTTGATGGATGTTTAAGGACAGAAGAATATTTAAATATATTCTTAATTATATGATACAGGGGGAGAAAGGTAAAAATTTGAGAAATATTAATCGAGAGTAGTGATATTATTTTGTCTTCTCTTATATATACTTTTTTATGTTACGGGGAGCTGGGGGATCTTCGGATCAATTGCTGTGGGATTCACATGTGTAATCATGGTGATTGCCATGACCCATACAATGGAGGGGGGTAATGTTGTGTATTTTTTTATTCACAACATTAGTAGGGGGGTATTTTGTTATTTTTTTTCTTTATAATCTATTTTTCTTTAATCTTTCTTTCTTTGCCTGGACAATTGGGGGGGGGGGACACATAGCAACTTGGAGCATTTTAAAAAGATTCCCCAAGGTACTATGAAAGCTGAAAAGTTAGGTATTACTATAGACTGGAGTAACCTTGTTAAAAAAAATGACTAATTTACTGAATTTTTAAAGTTTTAATGTTAATGGGCTTAATGGACCGGTGAAAAGAAAAAGAATTTTAACATACATTAAGAAAATGAAAATAGATATAGCTTTTAGCCGCATTCCACTTGAAAAAATTATTTATAATTTAAGAGATAAATATGAAATAATTCTGAAAATTTGGTGCCCTTATTTACAAAAGATAGGATTAAATATATAGGTGCTCTGAAGATAAAATTATTGGTTACTTGGGGAAAGAAATAAATATATATACTAAAGCTATTATGAACTCCATGGAGCATGTGGGGATCTTCCGATATCCAGGCATTCTTTCTTTCTTTCTGTTTTTTTCTCTTTTTTTCTCTTTCTACAGGGATATGTTGGGGGGGGGGGTTAAGGGGAGGGGGGAAGAGTTGATAATTATTTTTTCTTTCTGTAACTATTTGAAAATTCAATTAAAAAAATTATTTAAAAAAAAGAAATTTAAGCTATCCAAGACAAGGTAAGCTGACTGACAGACACACCATCTCTCACTCTAAATTAATGATGTCCTTCTGCCACCCACACAGCATTGTTATATAAACCCCATTTGTAACATGTACTATAGCTATTCACCAACGTTACTCTGAAAGCAAGCCAATAACCTCTAACTTGAAGGGTAAGGGCAGTAAATGCTTGAGAACTGTTTGTAACTTCCCCTCCATGTCAAACAGTATTCCAGTTTTAAAGTATAATGTTATTCCTTCATCATCCTTGGTTTAAAACCTAGAATTTTCTTGAAAAGTGAGTGCCTTCACGAGAAAGAAGTGGTTCAAGACAACCAACTCATTGGGAATGCTTGTGTTGCCTTTAAGGCATTTGTTTAGTTTATTATATTTTCGCTTTAGTAATTCGTTTGTAATCGTTTTCTAGTTAAAGTTAAGGTTGTTTAAAGTAAATTCGTTGTCTGTGATATATCGCGGCATGCGATGACGTCACACCCGGCTTCGCCGTGTTTTGTGGGAAAATACTGGTTTGGAGAAACGGGAAGGAGGGGGCTTATGTGTGTGCAGGATCAGCGCGAGAAAAGATTTCTTTCTACGCACTAGAAACATCAATGAAGCAATGCCGTAAGTTCATAAGATAATCGATATGTTGAATTAAAAATGTTAATGCTGATTCTGTTAAAAGTAATGACAGTTGATAAAGTTTATGTTTTTTGTTATTTAAAGAGTTGCGGATAGTTCGTGTTGATGTATTTAAAGCCTGTCGATGGCGTAGGTAGATTCTGACTGTATGTTGCACTTTAATGTAATATAGTTGTTGTAGTTTTACTTTTGCAAGTATTTATGATGTAAATGTGATGTCAAGAAGGAAACAAATACTGTATATATTTTGTATTGTTTTATCAACAGTTTTCACCATACGTTAATGTGGAAGAGTGAACAGTAAACGGTTAATCTTACTGGGACCGCCTCATTGACTGGTTTATGCTTGGTGTTTAGTTCAGAGTTCTTTTACACCCCTGTGCGAGAACACTACAATGTTCAACATCAATACGAGATAAATAGTAAGCATCAATGATACGAGTCCTTTCAGAAATCATGCAATCCATCTGTAAACTGAGTGGCAGACGCAGCAATTAAGCAGGCAATATGAATCAATATATAGCTATAATCTCATGTAGGTCAAACCATTGTGGTGGATGGTACTCAATCTTGAAAGTTGTCTATTTGCTTGATTTTTAAGACAATCTAGAAACCTGAAGGTTGTGAGTTCCAAAAATTAATTCAAATTTAAAACAGGCAATGGTGTAATTAGAATCCAGGGCTTCTAGGCTATGTTTATCTCTTTCACAATTGCATCCTTGTGAGTGGATTACGTTATGATTTTCACATGAATTATTAACAAAGTCCAAATGGCCCTACGATGATACATCAATCTTATTTTAGTTACATTAAGCCAATGTACTTTCCTTACTATCACAGCACATATAAGGGTGCCTGTTTTATGAGCACCAGGTATCTTTTTTTAAAAAACAAGCACACAACTTTAGTCCACTTAGACAGTGATACTAGCTTGGTGAGGACCAAAATTACCTCTCACTTTTCAAAATTAATTCCTCCATTGCAAATTCAATCGGCAAAAATGCTTGCATTGGCAATTAGTGGAACTCTGTGTCCAGTTGAACAAGCAGCATAATTGTGCTTTATGAGATCACAGTATTATACTGAGCTTCACCTGTCTGCTGCACATTATGAGAACTGTAGGTATGCTTCCCATAAGTTAATTAAATTGGTCTTTACAGCATAAAAGTGACATTTAATATTATCCTGCCATACTATATATTGATCACAAAAAAACCCAATGGATCTGGCCACAGCTTTGGGATGGAAGTTAGCTGTTAATCTCAAAAAATATTACACTGTGGTGGTAATTTTAAAAAGCATTCTTAAAGCATATTGAATAACACAATTCATTGTGAGTTTGCATGAAAAGGAATTACATCTCAATTTATTTGTAATGTAATATTAGAAATGGTACCAATTAAAACATTTTACATACTTTTGGCCTTGGCTTGGTTACTGTGCTTCAAAAAGATGAATAAAGAAAATTCTGAGGCCCAGAAGTTCATTGGTGCCTTCAACAATAGAGGAAATTAAGGAAAACAAACTGGTCTTAAGCCGTGGATTCATTGGAGCTTTCAAAATGCTAGTTGTTTGGAAAAGGCTGGCTTGGCAGTTGGTACAGGAGGAAACTAGCAGTTAAGGTTTAAAATGGGGTGGGCAAAAAGAGCAGGACACATCATCAGATGATGTGGGCATGAAAAGGGAAAATGGGAGGATAAATGCTGTACATAAATTAGCGGGCTTGTCAGTTGTGCTTTTGGAAGGCAAACATTAATCCCTTTAATTAAAAATAAGATCATAAGTGTGGTATCCAAATATCTACAGACCTGGACTTCATTCACTAACACATCAGACACAGAAGAGCTAGAAGGGGTTTTTGATGGATTTCATGGGAAGTGCATAATTGTTCAGAATAGTTTTCAGTGAAATTGTATCAAATTGCTCACTTTAATATTGTTCTATTTGACAGAATTTCAAGAGTATTATATTCAACTTCATAAAAGGTGACATATCTGAGGACAGATATTCTTACCCACTCAATAATGTTATCAATAGACTCCTTCCCTCCATAAACTTAATGCCACAGAGCTTTGAAACTGTGGAATGGAACTTCATGAAAACAATGGAACTAAGACTAAGAAGTATGTGAAATGCAAATGATAAGCATATCAAACACAGCAATGGTAAAAGATAACTTGTTGAGAACGAGCACTTTGTTTTCATCTTCTATTATAATATTCAGTTTGAACTTACCTGCATGCTTCCGTCAATATTAACTTAAGTGAAGACAACTGATATTCTGCCAGGTGTCAGGGATGTAAAAATTTTGTTTTATCGTTTGACAGGTCTTGGGCTCCTTTCAAAATGGGCACAGTTCCTACAAAGTATCCTCCTAGCATTGCTTTCTTATATTTTAAATCATATTTTAAGTATAATATAATCAGCAGTTTTTCTTTATTTGCATTAAAATCGAAGTAGCCATAGAAATATCTGGTGTATTGATTTGGGAGATGTAATGCACTAGAGCTATTCAACGATGTCCATATTTTGCTTTTTTTATGCATTAAGTTAAGCAGAATGCATTTCAAATACTTCAGTTGTGAACTTGGAGCACAAGACAAGTAATATAATAAATAGGTGTTTTGAATTCTATATACTTCCTGTGATATGCAGCAACTTTTTTTTTGAAATAGAAACAAAAATATTGCATTTTCTTCTCTCTCTAATATGTAACAAAGTTATTTATTTATATTAGTTATGTATATGAACGATTTTGTACTTGCCTATAAAGCACCAATTTTTGACTCTTCTCAAAAGTTGAAAAGTTCTTTAAAATTAGAAGTTGGAGGATAGAAATTCTCTTATGTGTAAGAGTAATAACATAATAATCACAGGTAAATTATGCTTAAGATTTTGGGAAAAGTACAGCAGGAGACATCACAAACGCATACACAACTGCAGGTGCACAACTGCATTTTAGTGCAAGTCCAGACAGCAATTTGACATTAGTGTCAAAAGTCTTGTGATATTTCTGACCAATGGTGGTTTTAGATGTGATGATGATCTGTTTACAATAGACAAAAAGTGGTGGTTGGCTTTAGATATTCTATGATACTCAAGTAGCGTGGTTCAAATGCAGAAGTGAATGAAAAAGAACATTGTAAGAAAGGCAAACTGAATTGCTTAATATGATCTAAAGACAGTAATCAAAATCCTAAATATCATATAATGAAAGAAACTTGCCTTATCCCATTGTCTTGGAGCTTTGGCCTCTGGCTTTTATAGGTTGGTTTAATTTTTTGAGCATCATTTCAGCTTCAAGTTTTTTTTAATAACTTAGCACATAGGAAGCACAGTGTGCTGGCAAATACTCTGAACGTGAAAAACTAAAGAATTAACATTATTAGATTACCATAAGTAACTTGGTGAATTTGTTCCCTAGAGTCAGCAGTCAGAGTTGAGATAACATAATGAAGGAGACTGCAAAGTCTTGCAGCAAGTCCCATTATGCACTCACCGACACCAGTGGATTTACTGATAATCACAGCAAAATCTATGTTGTAAAAAGACACTGAAAGCAATTGCTTTTCATTTCTCAAGCTCAGGATTTTTCAAAGTAATCACAATGCATTGGCTGCAAGGAGGGAATAAAGATTTGACAAGCATCAGTGACAGAAACAATCATATCATTTTCTTTTTGAGGGGTTTGACTGAGGTGCAAATGCTAGCCAGGACATCAGGTGACCTGGCTTGCTCTTCAGTATACCACGCATGAGCTTATGCATCTAAAGATAAAAGAGGAGGACCTTAGTGAATTATAAACCCTCCAGCAGCTTAGCGCTGAAATGTCAGCATAGATTGCAGAATGAATTCTCTAGTGAAGTTTGAATCCATAATGCTCTGAATCATAAGAGCATTACCAATGAACTACCCACAGCTGGCACCTAACGTAGTACCTGCACACATTCATTAATGAAATTAAATTGAGTTCAGCAGACTTGCCAATTTTATTCTGATTATTTTAATTTCCATCAGTGAAATTCTGTTGCCTCTCACCTTGAATGCTACCAGCAATGACAAATAATTTCCAACAAGTTTTTCAAAATTTCACAATACCTTCCTGCTTCTGGGTACACACAATGCTCAGTTAAACCAAACAAAGTCACACAAGAAACATATTCATTCAGCTTACATTTTTCACATACAAAGGTGGGCAATCTGCCAACTTGCATTAGTGGTTAGAGAGAAAAGACACCAATTGTCTTAATCTTCATTTCAGCTTTGATTTACATCTGCCAAAGGAGAAAATATCAAGAGTACAATGGTGCAGCAGGTAGTGTTGCTTCCTTACAGTTCCTTTGTCCTCACTTCAATCCCGACATTGGGTGCTGCCAAGTGGAGTTTGCACATTCTGCTTGTGACTGCATGTTTCTCCCAGTATTTCATTTTCTTTCCACATCCAGTGCAAGCATGGCATGAGAAATGGTGGGGGGGGGGGGGGGGGCGGCGCGAGAATAGCAGAGAGTTAATGAGGATACTGGAGCAAAAATAGATTTAGTGTAAATCATTGTTTGATGGTCAGCATGGGCACAATGAGCTAAAGGACCCTTTTCAATACTATATGACTCCATGACTTACTGAGCCTCTGCAATAAATGCATAAAAATGGCTGGGCATGGCTGCTTCTTCCTGCCTCTCTATCATTGCCTCCACCAAAAAATTGCTCTTAAAAGTAATGTGTCTCTCTTCAGTACAAGCATAATATTAATTCAAAATTATTTAAGGTTGTTTAATGTCATTTGATGTACACTAGTGTAAATGAGAACAAAATAATTGTTACTCCAGATCCAATGCAGCACAAAAAATAAAGAACGCAATAATAACAAAACCACATAATAAATATAAATACATAAGAGCTTATATACTGTACATACTATAGATTGATTATCTATCCATAAAGTGACACAAGACTGTACGGTAATAAATAATACAGTAGTGGTGAGTTATTGGGTGAAGATGTTGATCAGCCTTACCGCTTGGGGGTAGTAACTATTTTAGATTCTAGTCATCCTGGTGTGGATAGTGCATTCAAAGTGCAAAGTAAATCTATTGTCAAACTACATATATGTTACTATATACAATCCTGAGATTCATTTTCTTGTAGGTACACTCAATAAATCCATAATAGAATAATAACCATATTAGGATCAATGAGAGACCACACCAACTTGGGCATTCAAACAGCATGCAGAAGACAACTAAGCAGATACAAAAAGAAAAAAATAAATTAATTAATAAGCAATAAATATTGAGAACGTGTGATGAAGAGTCCTTGGAAGTGAGTCCATAGCTTGTGAGATGTGAGAACATTTCAATGATGAAGTGAAGTTGAGTGAAATTATACCCTTTGATTCAAGAGCCTGTTGTTTGAAGGATAATAACTATTCCTGATAGAATTGCCACTGGTGAAACAATCATGATGGAAGGAGATCATAGTCTCCTTTCTGATGGGAGTGGGGCAAACAACCCATGAGAAGGGTGGGTGGGAACCTTCATGATGTTACTGCCACTTCTCTGGCATCTTTATGTATATACATGTTTGATCACGGGTAGATTGGTGCCAGTAATGTGTTGGGCACTTTGCCTATCCATTGTAGAGCCTTCCTGTCTGCTGCAGTACCATTTACATACAACGCAGTGATGTAAATCACTGTTAGGATGTTCTCTACTACACATCTGCAGAATGATGTGAATATGGATGTGCAAAGTCAAGCATTTGTCAGCCTCCTCAGAAAGTAGAGAAGTCGGTGACCTTTCTTGACTGTTTAGGATGTGTTCTGGGAGCATGAGAGGTTGTGTGTGACGTGCACTCCCATGATTCTGAAACCTTTTGCAGTTTCTACCACTGTACCACCAATGTGAAGGAGGGTGTGAATGGTGTGAGTTTTTCTGAAGTCGATAACTATACTAGCATTGCATTTAAATATACAAAGTCTTTCTGCTTTTAAAATACCTTTTTCTTAAAATTACTTGTCTCTGATGAAAATATGACCTTCTTTCTTCCCTGTTCCTTCTATTTCATTTCAAAAATAGACAGAATGCTACAATCTAAAATAAGTACAGAGTGCAACAATATGTATTTATATATTCTGACAAGAGGCTTTCCTTAAAACAGAAAATAACAGATGTGAATCTGAATGAACATAACATTTTATTGCAAAGAAAATGCAACTTATGTGCAATAATCTTCCTCAATAGTGCAGAAAACCCCTCTAAGAATGTTTTACAGATACGTAGGTGAAACAGTTTGATTTTGAGTCAGAGGAACTATCAGAATGGGCAATTTTCAGAAGGAAGAATTGTCAAGTCTATTATGTCTTCTAGTCAGAGTCATACAGACTACTTGGCCCACCACGTTCATGACAACTATCCACTTCTAATCATATACAAATTCCTTTAACATCATGTGATCCACAGTCATACCCTGATGATTTCAAATGCTCCTTAATTATCAGAGTGCTAATTCCACTACTTTCTGAGACAAACTTTGGGTGGAAAATATCTTCCTCAAATCTCTTCTGAACCTCCTGATCCTTATTTTAAATATACGTCCTCTAGTGTTGGCCATAAGGAGAAGTTTCATCAACCCTACAATAAGCATCATATAACTTCGCACACCTCTACTCAGACTCCCACCTCAGTCTCTGCACTCCAAGAAAAAAAATCAAGCCCAGCCTACAGTTTTCCCTCATAACTGAAACATTCAGTTTTTGAACTTGGACAGCAAGATCCCTTTGTTCCTCAATAGTCTGCTGCCCATTACAAATTAACCCGAGCACTTTGTAACAATGAAAATAACACTACTGACTGATGAGCACTAAGCACTAGAATGCCCCACTGATGTAATTTCAGTTTATTTTATCCATGCCATATATATTTGGAGATTTTAATCAATTATTACACTTTAATGGATTAAAAAAAATCAAAAACGGCTGCAAATGGGATTTTTTTCCTTTGCAATTTCTACTGAAATATATTACTAATCTAGCAATCATTATTATGCATGCCTTCATCCGCCTACCCAAAGGATACTTGAAGGGCTTTTCCCTCGTTCCCAACACCTTCAAGTCTTAATGCAAGGAATTATCCAAAAAGTCCCAGTGAAACCTTAAAAAAGCTACACGTAATAATTCTGTATCTCTGGTTGATCATTAGCTCAAATTCCAATTACTTGTTGCATGCACTAATATCTTTAAGACAACTGACAGTGCCTCAAGCGGCCTTCATGATGAAGTTGGAAGCTGTGGGAATTCATAATGAGACTTCAAACTTTATTTCAGATGTTCACTTGTCCTCTGCAATCTGTGCATAGGTAGTTGAGGGATTCACCAAGCCACTCTCAAAAAGGCAATGTTTCTTCAATAATGAGTTAGATAATATCAAGAGAGATAGTTCCACTAAAAATTACAGGTAATACCATATTGCTGAAAACTCAGTGGGGAGTTTGTTTGACTCACCTTCCATATGACTGGGTAATCAATGGAATTTAATAAGGAATACCCAAATTAATATGGATTATAATTGGCATGGCTCATGAAGTTTTTAAAGATATTGGTTAAAAATTCAAGGAACATTATTATTCTTTCATAACAAGAAGACAAAGCTAATGAAGGAACATCTCCATCTTAAAATTCTCAACCATGCTTTCAATCCCTAAATGATCTCCCTACTCCTGACTATTGTCAGTCTCCTGCTGCCCTACAACAGTTTTGAGATAATGACATTTAAATCACTAAACCATTATCAGTCAAGTTTTCACTTCTGGAATTCCCTCCAACAGCACACATACATCTCAAAGCCCTTTGTCTATCTGCTTAAATAATAACTTTCTTTTGTTTCAAAAGGTTCTTGGTAAAATGTATGGGATGTTTCTATGAGTAACTTGCTATTAAAATAAGAGATTTTGTTGATGGTGAGTATCAGCCATGAAGCAATGCTCCAATACCAAGAAAAATAGTGATACTTGTTTTCTTTAATGAAAACAAGATCATTTAAGATTGAGGTAAATCAGATACACATGCAAGAGCTCTACTTAGTTCTCAAATGTCCAAAGCATCCAGTAAATTGTTCCAGTTCTCTAGGATTCATTAGTAAAGCTAACAAGTTCCTAAAAGAAAAAAACATGTTGTAACATGGAACTGTGTTTGCCAACCCAAACTTCTCACTCCCATTATGGCATTAGGTAATTTTCTCTGACAAAGCGGCTTGATTGAGTCTGTATTAAATGGATGAGAAGTAAGCCTGCCATATCCTACAACATGTGAATGTCTCAGAATCTCGATGATTGCACTGAGGCATACAAATACAACATATGGGATACTAATCTTTGCCACATTGCTGACAAAGAAACTTGGTTATGAGAGAACAGCTGCTAGAAGAAATAAAAACACACTCCCACACACCTAGAGTTCAGTCAGTCAGCACAGTCCATACAGTTTGAAACACATAAAGAATTAGATCTGAATAATTTTAGCGAAGTACCAAAAAATAACACAACAAGGAGTATTAAAATGTAAACTTCTTCAATATCTTCTATGTTTCCTTCATTTGAGCATTTGATAGATATTTTTGAAATATTTATCTTGTAACTAATAACTTATATTAACTATACAGTATAATTTAATTAATCACTTTAATCCATGATTTTACCTCAAACCTGTTAAATTAATGGAATTACCTTCCATCTTTTGGACATCAGAGATGGTAATGATATGAATAAATTCAGTACTGAATGAACAGAGATTCAGTGGTATTCAGTTTCAACAAGCTTTTATCAGTTAAATAGTTTGCTGCTTCGGAAAGAAAATAGGGAACCACTAGGTAAAATGGTAAATGGTGAAGTCAAACAATTATTAGGATCGTTAGTGGGGTCCTGCAAACTTAAATTCATGAAGTCATAGATTAATACAGTAATACAGCTCTGAAACAGGCTCAAATGCTGACCAAATTGCCCCATCCAAGCTCATCCCATTTGCGAGCATTTGGCTCATAACCTTCTAAGCTTTTCCAATCTCTCTACCTGTCCAAATGTCCATTTCCTCTGGCATTTCATTAATGCCTAAACATCCAATATCTGGCACCTCAAACATTCCTAGCCGAACACTAATTTCTGTGCATGTACTGTATTTCCATTTGACTGTTTTTTTTAATTTCCCTCCTTCACAGTTTATTTAATAGTGGTTTTTATTATATTAAGTTTTATATAGAGATACAGCACAGAACAGGCCTTTCCAGCCTAATGAGCTGCAACCCACCTTCTTAACCCTAGCTTAATCACAGGACAATTTACAAAGAGCAACTAACCTACTAACCAGTATATCTTTGGACAGTGGGAGGAAACCAGAATACCCAGAGGAAACCTACATGTTCATGGGGAAGATGTACAACCTTCTTACAGAGGACGCCAGAACTGAATTCCAAACTCCGATGCCCCAAGCTACATATAATAATGTCAGCTATGCTATCATGGCGCATTTTCACTTGCTCTCTTGATGATAGCCAGTTAAATCTCTTTGATTCATTTTGGCCAAGATAAAAAAAATTTCAAGCTGCTATTGTCTCCATTTTTCTTGTGATTATGGTGGATATTGAAAATCCATGTTGCCTTCGTAGGAGTGAATCTTTCAGATTTGTTTTGAACTGCACAGCATTCTGTCAAGAGGCTAATGAATGCTAATTTTTTAACGTACTTCCAGAAATAGAAAATTACATTTGCAATTCTGTATATTTTATTCATTCACAGAATATATATACTTTATCATCACTTATGTCATTGAACTGTTGAATTGTTGTAAGAGTAAACCAATTTGGTGAATATCAAATCACTCTTAAAATAAATACATCAGATTTCACAAGAATCTAGTGGTATTGTGATGACCATTACTAAATCTAGCTTTATTCCCCTAAAAGTCCAGGTATTTATCATTACAAATTTAGATTCCCTAGGTGCTATGGTGAGACCTGAAACTTGGGCATGGGCTCCAAGTCCTGGAACTGAACCACTGGACATCTGATCAGACCATCCACTTGCCTGCTTATGAAGGATTGACTTTGTTTACTATAAACTGCTTTCTTAAAAAAGTATACTCCTGTTAAATTCATTCTTTTAGACATGCTAGTTAATTCTAAACATTTGTATATGTTTACCATTGCTTAGAGATAAAAATGAATCAAAATCAGGTTTAATATCACTAGCATATGGCAGGAAACTTGTTCGAATCTTCTAATTGCAAGTCTCTATGCAAGTTTTTGTTACCTGAGACCCTTGCATATCTGATAGTTTGCATTTTATGTCCTTTTTTGTATCACATTATATAACAGCAACCAAAATTATTTTGGGAATCTATAATCTTTCTAACAATATAACAACTGGCATAATATATGTCTGAGCAAGTACAATTGGAGAATGCATTTTCAGAATTTTTGTTCTGTTGAGACTTTCTCTATGCATCCTCTTCCTAATATATTTGATTTGCAAAGGACAGGACAAAAACTAGGAAAATACAGCTGTTCGCTGCACTATTTCCTTAATATTTTAGGGCACATCATTCAACAAAAGCTATCTGAATGTACTTTAACCACACTGATCTTCTTGTGAAACCATTTTCTATTTTTGCAATGTGTAGTTAAAGTGTAAACATGCTTGATTTACACACTTACACAACTACTTAAATATCTCAGACTTTGACTGGAACAAAGAAGAAATATTTCAGTGTTAGGGACGGAGTTGAGATTTGATAGGACAACATATTGTGCAAGTAGTTATCATTCTTTTGCTGATGGCTATTTGAAATATCAGAAAATATCAGAAATATCTGTCAGTTAAAGTCATTTTTCTGTGCAGAATGTCCATTATCAGAGTCAGAATCAGTTTTATTATTACTCTTATATGACAAAAATGTGTTGCTTTACAGCAGCATAGAATACAAGACATAAAATTACTAAGAATTGAAAAAGAGATAGTGCAAAAAAGGAATTATGAGCTCATGTTCATGGAACATTCAGAAATCTGATGGCATGGGGAAGAAGCTGTTCCTGAATCATTTACAGTGTGTCTTCAGGCTCCTGTACCTCATCCCCGCTGGTAGTAACAAGTACAGTCCCAGATGGAGAGGGTCTTTAATGATGAATGCCACCTTGCTGAGGCCCCACCTATTGAAGATGTCACTGATGGACCTGCTTGAGTCTATCTCCCTCTCCAGCCTCTTGTGATCCTGTGCTTTGGAGTTATCATACCAAGCTGTGATGGCAGATCTGTTTATTAGAAATCATTTACAGTGTTTCAAGGTTAATTTTACACTCTCTATTGCTGTAACCACTTTCTCTATTCTAACTGAATCAAGGATTATACAATTCCTTTGTTATATATCACTTCTTCGATCCAGATTAAGAATGTTGAGAAAGAATGCTGTACCATCAGAGGTGCTATTTTCAAATGAGATTTTATAAACCCTCTAAGATAAATTAAAAATATTTTATGATACTATTTGAAGAGTGAGAGAATTATTCCTGGTACCCTGGCTAATGCTTACTGCTTAGATAATACTGCTAAACATATATATATATTTGTCAATCTTCTGATGATCATTAAATATCATTTTTTTAATTGTTAAAGTGCAGTTACGTATTCACCTTGGTAATGCTAAAATAGCTGCCTGTGCCTTTAAGAGAAAACGGTGATATTATTTTGCATGGTTGGAGTAGAATGAAGAATTGCCATCTTCTAGAAAGGACGATGTTCAAATGCTTTCCCCAGGCTTGGTGAGTAAAATTGATCAACACTGGAATAGCGTAATTGTGATGTTCCTTAATCGGCCTACTAGTCTGAGCGAGGAGAACTCATTTCAAATCTAGCCTATATGTGCTTGGAAGTGAAACGTGTGTACCAACAATTGCCAATACTGCATTGGTTTTGTATATTTTGTTTTAGTTATTTTCATACGGCATACATAACAAAGGTGTGGTCCAAATTTAAGTTGCGATTCTAACAGAGGGAAGTGTGTTTTTTTAAATTCATTTTGATATTTTTATTTTAATACTATCTTTCTGCAATAAAACATCTAAAACAGATAAAGGAATTTAAGACCAGAAAAGGTATTTGTTGTCCTGTGAGTGCATTTTTCCCCAAGCTACAAACTATATAATAACATTTTTGTTGGTGGGAACCTTGCAGAACAACAATTTTGCTGACACATGCATCAAAACAACTTTGGCTGACCTGAAACTGTGAAAGGCCTATGCAAATGCAGGTTTTCCTATTTTATCTTTTCCAAGACTATTCTTATGAGGAAGCAGTTGTACTTATACAGAATTTTCTGCAGATAATCTATTACTTCTGTCAATCAATAATTTTGAATGTATTCATGTACAGTTCCCTCACACATCAACAGCTGCATGGTTAAAACTGAAGCTTACATTTCATTTAAGAATACAATCATTGCTATGGAAACAAATGCTAAAAGCAATTATTTGTTTTGAAATGTATGAATGACCTGAAGGTGCATGTGTTTTGTATGCAAAATCTGACATGTGGTCCTTAATTCTGTCAATCAAATAATCTGGAATTGAACCCATACAGCTGTGATCTGAATCAGGTGGGGAAAAAAAACAACTATATGGACACTGCCTCGCTACCAGGAAGAAATGCAGTAAACTTGAAAAGTGATTCCTGTCAAGTAGGTTCAATCATTTAATGCAAAATAAATGCTTTTATGCAGCAGTACTTCAGCCAGTCTCAGTTAGATAGAAACAAAGGAACATAGAAAATCTGCAGCACAGTACAGGCCCTTTGGCCCACAATGCTGTGCCGATTTTGAACTTACTTTCTAAATTACCTAAGGTTACCCATAGCCCTCTATTTTTCTAAGCTCCCTGTACCTATCCAGGAATCTCTTAAATGACCCTATCGCATCTGTCTCCACCACCATCACCGGCAGCCCATTCCATGCACTCACCACTTTCTGTGTAAAAAAAACTTACCCTTGACATCTCCTTTGTAACTACTCCCAAGCACCTTAAAACTGTGCCCTATCATGTTAGCCATTTCTGCCCTGGGAAAAAGCCTCAGACGATCCACATGATCAATACCTCTCATCATCTTATACACCTCTATCAGGTCACCTCTCATCCTTCGCCGCTCCAAGGAGAAAAGGCCAAGGTCATTCAACTTATTCTCATAAGGCATGCTCCCCAGTCCAGGCAATATCCTTGTAAATCTCCTTTGCAACTTTTCTATAGTTTCCACATCCTTCCTGTAGTGAGGTGACCAGAACTGAGCACAGTACTCCAAGTGGGGTCTGACCAGGGTCCTATATAGCTGTAGCATTACCTCTCAGCTCTTGAACTCAGTCTCATGGTTGATGAAGGTCAATGCACTGTATGCCTTCTTAACCACAGAGTTGACCTGCACAGCAGCTTTGAGTGTCCTATGGACTTGGACTCCAAGATCCCTCTGATCCTCCACACTGCCAAGAGTCTTACTATTAATACTATATTCTGCCATCATATTTGACCTACCAAAATGAACCACCTCACACTTATCTGGGTTGAACTCCATCTGCCACTTCTCAGCCCAGTTTTGCATCCTATTGATGTCCCGCTGTAACCTCTGACAGCCTTCCACACTATCCACGACACCCCCAACCTTGGTGTCATCAGCAAACTTACTAACCCATCCCTCCACTTCCTCAATCAGGTCATTTATAAAAATCATGAAGAGTAAGGGTCCCAGAACAGATCCCTGAGGCATTCCACTGGTGACTGACCTCCCTGCAGAATATGACCCATCTACAACCACACTTTGCCTTCCATGGGCAAGCCAGTTCTGGATCCACAAAGCAATGTCCCCTTGGATCCCATGCCGCCTTACTTTCTCAATTAGCCTTGCATGGGTACCTTATCAAATGCCTTGCTGAAATCCATATACACTACATCTACTGCTCTTCCTTCATCAATGTGTTTAGTCACATCCTCAAAAAATTCAATCAGGCTCATAAGGCACAACCTGCCCTTGACAAAGCCATGCTGACTATTCCTAATCATATTATGCCTCTCCAAATGTTCATAAATCATGCACCTCAAGATCTTTTCCTTCAATTTACCAACCACTGAAGTAAGACTCACTGGTCTATAATTTCCTGGGCTATCTCTACTCCCTTTCTTGAATAAGAGAACAAAATCTGCAACCCT
Source organism: Hemitrygon akajei (assembly GCF_048418815.1). Taxonomy (NCBI): domain Eukaryota; kingdom Metazoa; phylum Chordata; class Chondrichthyes; order Myliobatiformes; family Dasyatidae; genus Hemitrygon; species Hemitrygon akajei. The sequence goes on from NC_133128.1 coordinate 57,981,818, forward strand.
CCAATCCTATGGAACCTCTCCCGTTCCCATTGATGATGCAAAGATCATTGCTAGAAGATCAGCAATCTCCACCCTCGCCTCCCACAGTAGCCTTGGGTACATCTCATCCGGTCCCGGAAACTAACCCAACTTGATGCTTTAAAAAAGCTCCAGCACATCCTCTTTCTTAATGTCTATCTACACAAGCTTTTTAATCGACTGTAACTTATCCCTACAATCACTAATATCCTTTTCCATAGTGAATGCTGAAGCAAAGTATGCATTAAGTACCTCTGCTATTTCATCCAGTCCAATACACACTTTCCCACTGTCACACTTGACTGGTCCTATCCTCTCATGTCTTATCGTCTTGCTCTTTACATACTTGTAGAATGCCTTGGGGTTTTCTTTAATCCTGCTTGCCAAGGCCTTCTCATGGCCCCTTCTGGCTTCTCCTAATTTCATTCTTAAGGTCCTTATAATCTTCCTGATCTCTAGCATTACCTAGTTTTTTGAACCTTTCATAAGCTTTTCTTTTCTTCTTGACTCAATTTTCAACAGCCTTTGTACATCATGGTTCCTGTACCCTACCATCCTTTCCCTGTCTCTGCATAGAATGTATCTATGCAGAATGCCATGCAAATATTCCCTGAACATTTGCCACATTTCTGCGTACATTTCCCGAAGAACATCTGTTCCCAAATTATGCTTCCAAGTTCCTGCCTGATAGCTTCATATTTCCCCTTACTCCAATTAAATGTTTTCCTAATTTGTCTGTTCCTCACCCTCTCCAATGCTATGGTAAAGGAGATAGAATTGTGATCACTATCTCCAAAATGCTCTCCCACTGAGAGACCTGACACCTGACCAGGTTCATTTCCCAATACCAAATCATGTACAGCATCTCCTCTTGTAGGCTAATCTACATTTTGTGTCAGTAAACCTTCCTAAACATACACACCTAACAAACTCCACCCCATATAAACCCCTTGCTCCAGGGAGATGCTAATCAATATTTGGGAAATTAAGATCTCCCACCATGACAATCCTGTTATTATTACACCATTCTAAAATCTGTCTCCCTATCTACTCCTCGATATCCCTGTTACTATTGGGTGGTCTATAAAAAACACCCAGTAGAGTTATTGACCCTTTCCTGTTTCTAACTTACACCTACAGAGACTCCATAGACAATCCTTCCATGTCTTCCTCCTTTTCTGCAGCCATGACACTATCTCTGATCAACAGTGCCATGCCCTCACCTCTTTTCCCTCCCTCCCTGTCCTTTCTGAAACATCTAAAGCCTGGTACTCGAAGTAACCATTCTTGCCCCTGAGCCATCCAAGTCTCTGTAATGTCCACATCACAGCTCCAAGTACTGATCCAGAACTGGCCAGTTATGAATAAATATTAAAGGTGACACTTGATCAAATAAGAGGTTTTGTGTAGTGTCAAGGATGTTAATTAATATATTTCCACACAGTATTTCACAGAATTGTTTTATTCATCCTCACAGTTAAAATTTGAGGATTATTGAAATACATATATTTGCATAACAGTTTATTATTTCATCCAAAAATCTCTTGTGTTCTTACAGTGGGTTAACTTATGAAGACAAGATTGGAGGATTTTTTCATGTATTAATTATTTTTAATCTTTTGTTTAAAGATTTTGTTCAATGGGCTGAAAGAGGAGCAAATAATTTGACATAAAGTCCCAATACTTTCTCCGTATTTAATGGAGTTTTGTTTAAGGCTCCTTTTAATAAACTATAGGCAGCTAACTTTCAAACTTCTCTAAAGTATTGAAATCTAAGTCCAAAACATTTTTATGTAATGGTGTCATATAAAACTTCACCACCTAGATAGATAGATGCTGCCTGGCCTGCTGTGTTCCACCAGCATTTTGTGTGTGTTGTTTGAATTTCCAGCATCTGCAGATTTCCTCGTGTTTGTTACCACCTAGAACTGTTTCTTTTCCCCCTAAAATGGAGTGCTAATCCAGCACTGAACTGTTCACCCACACTAATTAGTGCCAGTTTGTTTCAGACATGGTTTTCAATCATAATATCCATAGCAGAGCTCAGGTGTGTACTTTCAAGGCAATATAAGGCAAGCAGATTGTCTTTGACTATTAAGAAATGAATTTAGCTCAACTGTCAGCAACTTGCACAAGGATCCAGTCATTAAATAACACGTTTAAAAGAACATATAAATAACAACATGAGTGGTTATCTGTCCTTTCAAAAGTATCTCAGTAACACTTTGCTTTTCATCAAGTTCATGGCTTTCAGCAAGATTACAGTTTTCCAGCCGGATCCCTATAACTCTTGATTCCATTAATATCTTGGATGAACTCAGTGACTGAGCTGTCTTAGTCCCCTGAGACAGAGAAATCTAAAGACTCACCAGCCTTTCAGTGAAGAGATCTCTCCTCAGCTCAGTCCTAAATTGACTATCCCTTATTCTGGTCTGCAACTGAAAATATACAGTATAAAAAATGCAAACATTGAGATCAGAACAGAAAATGTTGAAAACACTCAACAGGACAGGCAGCTTTTAAGAAAAGAGATCTGACCTACAAATGTTTGGTTAAAAAAACTTGGATATATGACATTTGGTCTTCTCAAGTAAATCATTAATATAGAATACAAATTGGTGGGACTCATGAACCAATGTCAATGGCACTTCATTTGTCTTTGTCAACTTAAGAAAGACTCCCTGTTCCCACTCTTTACTTTCTATCTTTAAAAAATTCTTAATTCATTTAGTACATCATCAACTGCATGATGGATATCTATTGACCAACCTTCTCTGTGCGACATTTTCAAATGCACCCTGAAAATCAAAATACACCATAGCCAGTAGTCCTTCCTTATCTATGCAGTCAGTCACCTCTTCAAAGAATACAAGATTAGTTAAACATTATTTTCCTTTCATAACTCCATCTTGACTCTTCTCAATTCTATTCTTCATTTAAAAAGTGTTTTCTGTGAAAACATGTTAATGTGCCCCAGGAATTCTAGGGTTGAAATGGTGGACAGCTGCAATTGTAGTGATGGGACAAATTGTCCAGTTCTCAGATGATGACCTCCAGCAGCTTACGAAGAAGGTGAAGAATAAATAGCAATCTGTCAAGGAGACCTGAAGGCTATCTGGACACTTAATGAAGAAGAGCTGGCAGGTGATAGGCACAGTGCTATCCTCCCACTGATCCATGGATCAAATTTTTTTTTTAAATCAATGATCTCTGAGGTAATTCAAGAGTTATACTATTATACTAGTAATATAGAAGCTATGATAAACACATGAAGACCCATGTTCAAATGATGGCCACTTAAACTACTGGATTATTATACCAACCCACCTGGTTCACTAATCTGCATTAAGGGAAGGTATTTATCCTGCTTGTATTCTGGCCTACACATGATTCAAGAGCCACCACAGAACATAAATTTCCTCCAAAATTGCCTAAACAGTAAACAGCATGATAGATAGCTCATCACAATCTTCTCAGGGGAAAATTTAAAATAGAAAATGAGACCACAAGGCCATGAGAGAAAGTGCAGAACACAGCCATTCAGCCTAAAATCTCATCTGTAACACTGTTCAATTAATACTAGCCTTGTCAGTGATGCCCAGAAATGAAAAAATATATAAACAAAAATGTGAGAACCTGAACATTTAAAACTGCAATTCAGGTGTGAAGTCTTCAGCTACAATACACATTTGCAGGGCCTGAAAGGCTAAGACAAGCTCAGACTGATGCGGTGTTGCTCCTCAAGCTGTCTTTGGGCGTCACTGTAACAATGCAAGAGACCACATGCAGAAAGGTCAGAGAGGGAGTGCAAAGAAAATTGAAGAGACCCACATCTTCAAGCTCAGAATCACTGCTGTGGACTAAGCATAGGTGTTCTGCAAAGCAATCATGCAATCCCTATTTGGTTTCTCCAAGGTAGAGGACATTGCCTGATAAATATTGAATGTAGAAAAAATGTAAGTGAGTTGCTGCTTCATCCAGAAGGACTACTTTTGTACGAGGAAAAAACTGTTAGGGTGCTTGGCATTTTCAACCAAGTTCTTTTTTAAAAAATGTATTCTCTGATGGGGGGGGGGGGGTGGCATTGAATTCAAACATTAACTCTGTTTCTCTTTCCAAAGGTGCTGATTGACCCTAGCATTTATTTCAGATTTCCAGCACCTGCTTTAAGATGATATTTGAAGGTAATATAAAAGAAGTTACAGAAGTTTTTTTTTCAAATATATTGTATAAAAGAGAGGTATGAGTGCATATTGACCACTGGAAAATTACACTGAAGAGGTAGTAATGGGGACAAAGAAACAGCAAAGAACTTAGTAAGCTTATTCTGTCAGTCATCACTGCGGAAGATAGAAATTCAGGAGTATCAAGGGGCAGGTGTGAATGTAGCTGCTATTAGTATGGAGAAGATGCTTGGGAAACTTCATCTAAGAAAATGTAAAGTATTGCAGTTTTGGTGGAATTTATGTGGCAGATGTGAGACATGTCCAGGCTTATGGAGATGTATACTTGCGCTGTATTACCTGAGAAGCAAACTCACTGACACCACGCAGAAGAGCTACATTGCATTTTGTATCAAGTGGTAATGGAAAGTCAAGAACTGTGTTATTGCTAATATAATTAGCTTCCTTTCTGGTTGGCCCCTTATCATGATGTGCAGAGGCTCCAAAATCTGTCAGTGATCTGTATTAAGTAATGATAGTTGCTAAGTTTGATGTGTGTTTGCCAGACTGTTGATCTCCACAATTTCCAGATTATTCAATTGAATTTGATTTACCTTATCACAAGGTCAGAGCTGTGATGTACTGCCTGTACTACAAATGCCACAGTAGATATGCAAAGTTTTTAGGACAAAGTCAAGTTCCTCAGTTCAGTATTCCATGAAATGAAAGCATAAACTATAAACCTCATCCAATTACATATCTTTGTAACTAAGCAGTACATAAGATGTGTTTTGAACAATGGCCGCACAGCGATTGGTAGCGTAAGAAGACATACTGCACACAGGTTCACCAAGTGAGTACCAAGCATTGAGTTGCAGCAGTTTGGTATTTGAACAGCAGCCAATTAGCAATTCAGGAGTGTGAGAAGATGTAGCTCACTCAGGTTTGCTGATAGAGTACATAAGGTATCGATTTACGACTGATTGGAATTTGAAAAGTGGCCAATTACCAATTTGGGAGTGTGAGAATTTGTAGCTCACTCAAGTTTGTCAACTGAGTACATAAGTTAACGATTTGCGGCCATTTGGCGTTTGAACATTGGTCAATCAGCAATCGGAACTGATTGGAACAAATAAAAACAATGCAGGGTGAAGCAGAACAACCATTGTTGGAGTGGACAGTGTTAGAGTGGTTACTTGAGGCTTTAGCTCTTTGAGCCTTAAGCAAGGAGAGGCTTGATGGAAAGAGAAGGCGAAAAAATTGCTGGTAGATTTTTGTTCCATTTTATTTATTGTTTCCTTCTTGATATTTGCACAGTTAGAACAGTACAGACACCAGGCAGGATAGTTGAATGCTCCTTTTGTGGGATGTGGGAAGGCAGAAATACCTCCAGAGCCCCGGATGGGCATCCAACTGCAGCTCCACTTCAGGCAGTTGGAGCTGGAACTGGATGAACATTCAGGAGGCTGAGGAGGTGACAGATAGGACATAGACAAAAGGTAGTTTCAGCAGCATGCAGAAGTTTGGGCACCCTTGGTCAAAATTTCTGTTACTGTGAATAGTTAAGTGAGTAGAAGATGAACTGATCTCCAAAAGTCATAAAGTTAAAAATGAAACATTCTTTTCAACATTTTAAGCAAGATTTGTGTATTATTTTTGTTTTGTACAATTTTAGAGTGAAAAAAAAGGAAAGGAGCACCTTACAAAAGTTTGGGCACCCCAAGAGATTTGAGCTCTCAGATAAATTTGCCAAGGTCTCAGACCTTCATTAGCTTGTTAGGGCTATGGCTTGTTCACAGTCATCGTTAGGAAAGGCCAGGTGATGAAAATTTCAAAGCTTTATAAATACCCTGACTCCTCAAACCTTATCCCAACAATCAGCAGCCATGGGCTCCTCTAAGCAGCTGCCTAGCACTCTGAAAATTAAAATAAATGATGCTCACAAAGCAGGGGAAGGCTCTAAGAAGATAGCAAAGCATTTTCAGGTAGGCGTTTACTCAGTTCATAATGTAATTAAGAAATGGCAGTTAACAGGAACGGTGGAGATCAAGTTCAGTTCTGGAAGACCAAGAAAAATTTTCCGAGAGAACTGCTCATAGGATTGCTAGTAAGGCAAATCAAAACCCCCATTTGACTGCAAAAGACCTTCAGGAAGATTTAGCAGACTCTGGAGTGGTGGTGCACTGTTCTAATGTGCAGCAACACCTGCACAAATATGACCTTCATGGAAAAGTCAACAGAAGAAAACCTTTCCTGCATCCTCACTACAAAATTCAGCATCAGAAGTTCACAAAGGAACATATAAACAAGCCAGATGCACTTTGGAAACAAGTCCTGTGGACTGATGAAGTTATAATAGAACTTTTGGCGCAATGAGCAAAGGTATGTTTGGAGAAAAGAACATCTCTCCAACTGTTAAGCTTGCTTTGGGCTTGTGTTGCAGCCAGTGGCACGGGGAACATTTCGCTGGTAGAGCAAAGAATGAATTCAATTAAGTACCAGCAAATTCTGGAAGCAAACATCACACCGTCTGTAAAAAAGCTGAAGATGAAAAGAGGATGGCTTCTACAACAGAATAATGATGCTAAACACACCTTAAAATCTGCAATGGTCTACCGCAAGAGGCGCAAGCTGAAGGTTTTGCCATGGCCCTCACAGTCCCCCTGACCTAATCCTCATCAAAAATCTGTGTTTAGACCTCAAAAGAGCAGTGCATGCAAGATGACCCAAGAATCTCACAGAACTAGAAGCCTTTTGCAAGGAAGAAGGGGTGAAAATCCCCCAAGCAGGAATTCAAAGACTCTTAGCTGGCTACAGAAAGTGTTTACAAGCTGTGTTACTTGCCAAAGGGGGTGTTACTAAGTACTAAACATGCAGGGTGCCCAAATTTTGCTTCGGCCCCTTTTCCTTTTTTGTTATTTTGAAACTGTAAAAGATGGAAATAAAAGTAATCTTGCTTAAAATATTAAAGAAATGTGTCATCTTTAACTTTACGCCTTTTGGAAATCAGGTCATCTTTTACTTACTTAGATAATCACAGTAACAGAAATTTTGAACAAGGATGCCCAAACTTTTGCATACCACTGTGCACCCAAGATGAAGGACACAGGAAACTGGGTGACAATCAGGAGGGGCAAAGGAGTTGAACAGCCAGTGCAGAGTACCTTTGTGGCCATTCCACTCAACAACACGTATACCACTTTGGATACTGCTGGGGGTTGTCCTCACAGAGGAGCAGCATGGTGGTCAGGTATTTGGCATTGAGCCTGGCTCTGTGACTCAGAAGGGAAGGGGGAAGAAAAGGCAAGCTGTGATGATAGGGGATTCATTAGTTAGGGGAACAGAAAGGAGGTTTTGTGCATGAGAACAAGATTCCTCTATGGCATGATGCCTCCTGGGTGCTAGGTTCCAGGACATTTTGAATCAAGTCCTCAGCATTCTGCAATGGGAGGGTGAGCTGCCAGAGGTCATAGTCCATGTAGGCACCAACGGCATAGGTAGGAAGACTAATGAGGTTCTGCATAGTGAGTTCAGGGAGTTAGGTGCTAAATTAAAGGACAGGACCCTGCAGGGTCGTGATCTCAGGATTGCTACCCATGCCGTGAGTTACTGAGGCCAGAAGTAGGAATATCATACAGTTTAGCACATGTCTAGAGAGTTAGAGTAGGAGGGAGTGTGGTAGATCTTGGAATCATTGGGCCCTCTTCCAGGGACTGTGGGACCCGTACAGAAGGCATGCTTTGCACCTGAACTGGAGAGGGACTAATATCCTAGCAGGAAGATTTCTTAGTGCTGCATAGGTGGGCTTTTAAACTAGAATTGTGGGGGGATGGGAACCAGAGTGCCAGACCAGATAGTGGAGGGGCTATGGAGACATGCTGTTAAGACCTCAGACAAGGTCAGGAATCAAAAGGTTGAACATGGTGCAAGTAATGTTCTGAGCTGTGTATATTCCAATGCAAGAAATACTGCAGGGAACACGGACGAACTCAGGTCCTGATTCAACACATGGAATTATGATATTGTAGCCATTATTGAGACTTGGTTGCAGAAGGGGCAGGATTGGAGGTCAATGTACCAGAGTTCCTTTGTTTTAGATGCAACAGACTGAGAGGGATTAAGGGGGAAGGGGTGGCATTACTGATCAGGGAAAATGACGCAGTTATGACAGACTGTAGAGCTCACCTAATGAGGCTTTGTGGGTGGAATGGAGGAATAAGAAATGTATGGCCATGTTAATGGGGCTATATTACAGACCACCCAATAGTCCATGGGATTTAGAGGAACAAACTTGTAGGGATGTCACAGACTGTTGCAAAAAATGTAAGATTGTTATATTGATTGGGACTTCCATGTTGTAAAAGGATTAGATTGGATAGAGTTTGTCAAATATGTTCAGGAAAGTTTCCTTAATCAGTACATAGAATTCCCAATGAGAAAGAGTGTGATATTTGATCTTCTATCAGGGAATGTGACAGGGCAGTCAACAAAACTTTGTTTAGGGGAACACTTTGCATCTAGTGATCATAATGCTATAAGTTTCAAATTGATTATGGAAAAGGATAGGTCTGGTCCATGCGTTGAGATTCTAAGTTGGAGAAAGGCCAATTTTGAAAGTATCAAAAAGGATCTGGCAAGTGTGGTTTGGGAGAGGTTGTTTTCTGGCAACGGTGTTCTTGGTAACTGGGAGGCCTTCAAAGATGAAATTTTGAGAGCTTGTGGGTGCCTGTCAGAATAAAAGGTAAAGATAATTGGTAGAGGAAGCTTTGGTTTTCAAGAGATATTGAGGCCCCGGTTAAGGAAACAAAAGGAGGTGCAGAGCAGCTATAGGCAGGTAGGAACAAGTGAGGTACATATGGAGTATAAGAAATGCAAGGCAACACTTAAGAAAGAAAGAAGGCATGAGGTTGCTCTCGCAGACAAGGTAAAGGAGAATCCTAAGGGATTCTACAGCTTTGTTAAGAGCAAAAGGATTGCAAGGGACAAAATTCATCCTCTGTAAGATCAAAATGGTAATCTATGTGTGGCACCTAAAGGAATGGGGGAGACCTTAAATAGATTTTTTTGCATCCATGTTTAATTCAGAGATAGACACAGAGTCTATAGAGGTGAAGCATGGACCCTATTCAGATGACAGAAGTGGAGGCATTTGCTGTCTTGAGGCTAATTAGGGTTGATAAATCCCCAGGGCCTGACAAGGTATTCCCTTGGACCCTGTGAGAGGCAAGTGCAGAAATTGCAGGGGCCCTAACAGAGATATTTAAATCATCCTTAGCACACGTGAAGTCCTGGGGGTATTGAACATCAGCTAATTTTGTCTCATTGTTTAAGAAAGGCTCTAAAAATAAACCAGAAAATTATAAGCCAATGAATCAGACATCAGTACTGAGAAAGTTATTGGAAGGCATTCCAAGGGACAGAATATATGAGAATTTGGATAGACAGAAACCGATTTGAGATCATCAGCATGGCTTTGTGAGTAGTAGCTCACGCCTAACCAATCTTATAGATTTTTTTTGAGTATGTTCCTAGGAAATTTGATGGAGGCAATGCAGCGGATGTTGTTTGCATGGACATTTGCAAAGCACTTGTCAAGGTCACGCATGGGAGGTTAGTCAAGAAGGTTCAGTTGCTTAGCATTCAAAGTGAGATAGTACATTGGATTAGATATTAGCTTTATGGGAGAAGCAAGAGAGTGGTAGTTGATAGTTGCCTCTCTGACTGGAAGCCTGTGGCCAGTGTAGTGCCGTAGGGAATGCTGCTGGGTCCATTGTTGTTTGTCATCTATATCATTGATCTGGATGATAATGTGATTAACTGGATCAGCAAATTTGTGGATGACACCAAAATTGGGCATGTAGTGGACAGCAAGGAAGACTATCAGAGTTTGCAGTGAGATCTGCATCAGCCGAAAAAATGGGCTGAAAAATGGCAAATAAAATTTGATGCAGACAAGTACAAGGTTTTGCACTTCAATAGGACTAACCAGGGTAGGTTTTACACAATGACTGGTAAGGCACTGAGAAGTGCAGTAGAAAATAAGGGTCTGGGAATATGGGTGCATAATTCATTGAAAATGGCAGCACAGGTGGAGAGAGTCATAAAGAAAGCATTTGGCACATTTGCCTTCATAAATCAAAGTATTGAGTGTAGAAGATGATTGATTGTGTTGAAGTTGTATAAGACATTGTTAAGGTCTAACTTGGAGTATTGTGTGCAGTTTTGGTCACCTACCTACAGGAAAGGTATCAATAAGGTTGAAAGCATACAGAGAAAATTCACAAGGATGTTTCCAAGACTGTGGGACCTGAGTTATAAGGAAATATTGTATAGGTTAGGATTTTATTCCTTGGAATTAAGAAGATTCAGAGAAGATTTGAAACAGGAATACAACATTATGAAGGGTATAGGATAAGGTAAACACAAACAAGCATTTTCTACTGAGGTTGGGTGTGATTACAAACAGAGTTCATGGGTTAAGGGTGAAATGTGAAAAGTTTAAGGAGAATATGAGGGGAAACTTAATTCTGATTTGTGGGAGTGTGGAACGAGATGTCAGCACAAGTGGTCCATACGAGCTAGATTTCAATGTTCAACAGAAGTTTGGATTGGTACATGGATGGCATGGAGGGATATAGTCCAGGTGCAGGTCAAAGGGACTAGGCAGTTTAAATGGTTTGGTGTGGACTAGATGGGCCAAAGGGCCTGTTTCTGTGCAGTACTTTTTGATGACTCTATGACTATCATTCAAGCAAATGCAGACACAATTCACTTGTGATTATTGCCAATCACATTAATACCATATAATATTTAATTGTTGTCTCATCCATCACATCAGGGTATTAAAATATCTCTGATGAATCCATTTGAATGGAACTGACAAGGATGCCCAGTTAAACCAATGATTAAATCCACTCTACATGAAGTGATCAATCAATGTGACACACCAATGCAGAAAATGTGTAAGTTTGTCGGCATCATCCATCACATTGTGTAGGAAAGCAATAATGATGTGTTCATAAAGAGAAGATACGCAGCAATCATGTTCCCCTTGGGATTTCTTATCCTCTCTTTCTGGCCAAGGATGAAGGCTTTCAGTGGCAAATGCATGAGGTTCTTTGGAACTGAGGGAAAGATTAGATCTGCTGCACTGTCCACATGCCATGGACCATCAACGCATGAAATGGAGTACAGTTCTAGGCTTATGGCCTTAGCTCCAGACAGGGAAATCACCCTGCATGAATGTAAGGTCCTCCTGCCACTCTCTTTGGGATCTCATCATAAGGCACAAGGAGTGAGAGAGATTGACTAGTTGAGTGATACCAAAACATTTTGCATTGAACGCTGGTAAAACCAAGGAATTGACTGTAGTCTTCAGGAAGGGGAAGTCAAAGGAACACACTTATAAAGTCTATATAGAGGTGTCAGCATTGGAAAGGGTGGCAGTTTTATGTTCCTAGCCATCAACATCTCTCAAGACCTACCTTGGGAACAATGATTGTTGGGCCCAACATTTTGATGCAATTATTTAGAAAGCACGCTATTGGCTATATTTCATTGGGAGTATGAAGAAATTTGGAATGTAACCAAAGACTCAGATTTCTACAGATATACAGTCAAGAGCATTCTAACTGGTTGCATTACTGTTTGGTATGGAGGGGCCACTGTACAGTATCAGATAAAGCAACAGAGTGTTGTAAACTCAGCCAGCTCCATCATTGGCACTAGCCTCCCAACAATCAAAGATATCTTCATATGGCAATCTCTGAAAAGGTTGGCATCCATCATTAAAGACCCCCACTACCAAGGACATGCTGTCTTCTCATTACTACCATCAAAAAGGAAATACCAGAGACTGAAAACACACGACTTAACATTGTAAAAATAGTTTCTTCCCTTCTGCCATCAGATTACTGAATGGAAAATGAAACCACAGACACTATCTTATTATTTTTTGTTCCAATCATTTCATATATATATAGAAATACAAATGTTTGTATTTCATATTGTAAGTTATAGTATGTTTTATGCATTTCTCTGCACTGCTGCCAAAAAACAAAACATTTATGACATATGTTAGTGATAATAAACCTGATTCTGATATCTTTGTGCCTCTCCCACATTCTGCTTTCCACAGGGAATATCCTCTTGTTATCTTCCTGGTCTAATTATCCTTTTCCATTTACCTCGCTGTACCCCTTGCCATCATAAAGGCAGAATCTGCCAATACACTCTTACCTCACCACCATCCAGGAACCTAATGGGCCTTCCAGGTGATGGAGAGTTTTGTGTAAACTTTCTCCACCCTGGTCTATTGCATCTAATGTTCATGATGTAACCTCCTGTACGTTGGTGAGTCTAAGCATAGAGCTGAAAACCATTTCACAGAGCAACTGTGGTTGCCATCTTGAAGTTCCAGACACATGTCCATTCAGTTCCCTTTCCCAATCCCACATCTCCCTGACCATCCTTAGCCTTCCCAACTGTTATGATGAGGCCTAACACAAATGAAAAGAACAACCCTTCATATTCCGCTTAGGTAGCCAACAGCCCCAATGTCATTGACACTGATATTTTAGGAAGCCCAATCCCTATTTTCTTATGACTTCCACCAGTCTACCCAAGGTGACTCTCCTTTTCCTAACTATTTTCATCTCAACCTCTCCCCCCCCACAAACCCACCCATCCCTGACTATTGATTCCAGATTTGTCAGTCTTCTTCACCTGGTTCCAATACCCATATACCTACTTACTTGGGTTTTTCTCCCTTGGTTCACACTTCTGATTGCCATCCACATGCAATCATTTGCCCATTATCTCTTCAGAAAACCTGCAGGTAGTTAATTTGCCTGATATCACATTCAGAAACAGTCTCCCATGATCATCAATCACTGCCACTAACATGATGACGATAGTGGTGCTGATCCTCCTTCAGTACCTCCACTCCTTCCTGTTGAATGAATACAGTCTGATCTCCAGCAGAGCACTTGGATGGCACAGGGTTTGCTGGTTGCAGATGTCTGTCATCACTGACTTTGAAAATTTTGGGTTCTGGGACCAAGCACTTTGGATAGATCGAAGTAGAGTGGTTGCTACAGTGCTCTGGAGAATGAGTTCTCTTTATTGAGCCCTTTAGCTTCACTACTCAGAGAAGCCTGCTTTGCTCACTTTGGCTCCTATGGCTATCCTTTCAACTCTTTCCCATAGAGGATGTTGAGATTTATGATATAATCTCTAAGCAGGTGCACTGACAGACATAATAATGAATCCAGTTCACATTTTGGGAGTACATATATCCTAGCAGTGAAGACAAGGCTGGAAGCAGATAAGAGCAGCAACTGGATGATTTTATTGAAGATTGTAAATACTTAGTGAAACAGGTCGGTAAAGATGCTGAGTTTTGTGAGAAAGGGGAAGGAGCAATATTGGCATAAGGTGCAAAGAGATTGCTATTCTACAGTTTTCAAGCATTAAGCAGAATTTTGTCAGTTGCAATTTAATAATGTACACAATATTACAGTGTTCCTCTCAGTCCATCCAAACAGACCTCCATCAGAAAGTTGTCCCCAAAGTAAACGTAATACTGCAAGCAAAATATTCAGAAAATTATATTAATGGATCCAAAGAACATATCACAACCAGTTTATTTGATGAGAATGTTTTAAATTTCCTTTGTGCCTCACATCTACATATTTTTACAGCCTCTCTTCATAAAATGCCTGATTGACTTTTCTAAAAATGATGTTGATCTCAGTAATTTGTCGAGCAGAAACACAAATAGGATAATGCTTTCATCTAAGAAGAGAAAATTAATTGCAGAATTACAAGTCACTTTGGTGCTCAGCCAGAGCTGTTTGAGAGTCCAATTTTCTAGAACAATGAGTAGTAATTTAGCATTTTTTTAGCCCTGCTTTAAGCAGTTTACACTGTTAATTTTCAGGAGTCTATAATCAGGCAGTGGTGGAGCAATGGCTAGTTAGTCAATCGACCATCAACTGTCTACAGCTGTAGTTCATTAAAATATTTGAGGTTGAATGCACAAAAAAATGGACTATATCCCTCTTTTGAATATATATTATTTTTATTAGCAATAGGCAATTCTAAGCAAATTATAATCAATTGTATATTTTGTGCGATGTACACAACCACATCCTTCAAGGTGAAAGAGGAAACTCAAACCCAATTAACACACAGTGGGGGATTTAGTGGGTGGGTTAAAATTTTGGTCATGTCTGGTTTCCACTATCCCTCCAAGTATGTTGATGCCAAATGCTTCACAAGCTGTTTAGTTCTTTTTTAGTTTACTCAAAGGACTGAGCTGTTGTGTGTGGGCATGTGCTGGTTTGGAAGTGAGACTTGTGATAGGGAAGCAGCAAAAACATTACTTTAGGTGTTCTTGAAGAACATTAAAATTAAGTATATCACCAAAAAAGCTTTTTCAAAATACCCAGTCTCTCTGCAGACCAGCCACCTTCAATCGCACATTCTCTCAAAGATTCAGTTCTCTCCTTAAACACACTGTACTGTCAGCTACCCTGACCCTCTGATTTGCCACCTACATTTGTATAGAATCTTCACAATGACAAAGTTTTCCCAAAGCTCTTCACAGAAGCAGCAAGTAAACAAAACTTGACTTCAAGATCTAAAATGTGATATCTGAGCAGAAGACAAACCTTCATCCAAAATTAACTTTAACAACAACTGAAAGAGAAGTGAGAGAAATTGAGATTTTTAGGGAAGAAACTCCAGAGCCAATAGTTGAGGTGCAAAAAATGTTGGGGTTATATTGGCATCAAAATGAAGCTGTACGTATATCTGAACACTGAAACAAAAAATTACAGAGGCAAAAACTGGAGGGATATGAAATCAGAGATGACAAATTTAGACTATAAGCATTGTATAAATGGCAACTATTATGCATCAGCAAGCACTTTATGAAGGATAAATATGAGCTTAGAGCCCCAATGACCTCAAGTTTATGGAAAGCAGACTGACAGAGGCAAGCAAAGAGCATGACCTAAGAAGACAGAGATGAGAATTCTAGCAACAAACTTAGAGAATATGGGTGGAGTCTCTGCTTAAAAAAACAGACTGTGGACTTCTCAGTCTTAGGCAAGTTTCAGCACATGATTTCTTGCTGTTGAATTTCTGTTAAACTCAAAATATAATTTTTGGGTTCAATTTATCTGTTTTATTCATTATTATCTCCAGCCACCTCTTCCTTTACTGTAGTTCATCCTCTTTGTTATCCTCTGCACATCACCAAGAAATCATAACCTGACATTACCACTGATTCTGCCAAAATTCATTCCAGACGAGTCGTACACAGAAAGTTTCATATCAAGTTCAGGTTATTGTCATTCAATGGCACATATGTATACCTATACCACCAAATGAAGCAAAGTTCCTATGGACCAAGGTCAACAATACTGTATATATAACTCACTCATGTAACACATAAGTAATATTACCATAATAAATTAACAGATAGAGCAAGATAGTGCCAGCGACCAATATGACTAATGGCAATGCCCTGCAGATAGTTCACGAAGCTCCTTCTTTAAAATATAGTTCTACTAATCTGGGTGTGATTGGAGCTTGGAATTTACATTTTGATAATGTATTTTTGGCCCAGCGGAGTGATCTGGTGCTTTTGCTGTCTCTGGGGGAATTCAGCGGGCTCAAGAGCAAGCTTGAGAATGGAGTGTGCCTAATGGTGGTGTGTGAACCCACGAACAGTTCCAATTCTTAACCAACTCGCCAATTAATGCGTTGAGCAAGATTGGAATCACCAGGGATGAAAACAGAAGGTGAGCAGGAGTTCAGTCTGCAGTTGACTGGGCTCTAATGAAAGAAGGTGCAGGAGTCTTGGGTCTTGGGCAAGGTTTAACTGTCTTGGTTAGTTGACTGGAGTTGTTTTATGAGGACTGTCTGTCTGTGGGAAGACTAATCTCAGGGTTGTATACAGCATACATACTTTGATAATAAATGCACTTTGAATTTTTGAAATAATAAGGTGCACAAGTTAAAAAGTACACAGTATAATGCTACTGGCACTTAATGTTTGAAGAGACCTGGGTGGTGACGAGGAGTCCGGAGGTCTTATGGGCTGGGGGAGGATGCAGGATGCAGTTTCCCATCGTAACAGTTCTTGTTCTAATGCTATGATATCTCCTGCCTGGTGGTAGGTGGTTAAAAAGATTGTTGAACAGATGGAAGGTATCATTGACAAGGCTAAGGACTCCTGATAAATATCTCTGGTGGGTGGAAGAGAGACCCCAATGATCTTTGCAGCAGGACTTGCAGTCAGAAGCCTTGCAATTCCCATACTAGACAGTGATGCAGCTGCTCAGAACACTCTTGACAGTGCTCCTGTACGAATTCATCAGAATGGGAGGAGAAACAATGTTGCTACCTGCAGTTGTGCTTTCGTCACCAAAGAAGAGGGACCAAGTGAGATTGTTGATTCAGTGCTCTTCCAGAAACTTAGTGCTCCAAAACATTCTCCATGGAAGAACTGTTTACTGGCAGTGAGAAGCAGTCAGCCAGCACCTTCCTAAAATCCACTATCATCTCTTTGGTCCTGTCCACTTCGATACTCGAGTTGTTGTGCTCACAGCATTCTACCAATTGCTCTACCTCCTCTCTGTATACCATCTCGTCGTCGTTATTGGTGAGGCAAACCACTGTTATGTCATCAGCAAACTTATGATATGGTTTGAACAGGAACTAGCAGTAATGCACCAGCAGCAGGAACAGCAGTGGGCTGAGCACACAGACCTAGGGAGCACCGCTGATCAGCGTGATGGTGCTAGAGATGCTTCTGCTACACCACTGACTATGGCCTTTCCGTCAAGAAGTCCAGGGTCCAGTTACAGACATAAGGTATGAAATACCATGTGAAGTGTAGAGCAACCCTCATAAAATGCTGCAAGAACTCAGCAGGTCAGGCTGCATCTATGAAAATGGATAAACATTCGATATTTTGGGCTGAGTCCCTTCTTCAGGATGGGAAACGAAGGGGGAAGACACCAGAATAGAAGTGTGGAGAAGGAGGATAGATAGAAGGTAGCAGGTAAAGCCAGATGTTTAGGAATGGTAATGGGCTAAAAAGGAGGGAATCTGATGAGAGGAGGGTGGATCATAGGAGGATGGAACCCAAGGGGAGGTGATAGGCAAGTGAGAAGAAGTAAGAGGCCAGAGTGAGGATAGAAGAAGAAGAAGAAGAGAGAAGGGGGGGGGGAATTTTCTTTTACCAGAAGGATAAATTGATGTTCATGCCATTAGGTTGGAAGCTACGCAAACGGAATATAAGATGTTGCTCCTCCACACTGAAAGTGGCCCAATCATGGCACAAGAAGAGGCCATGCAGTGACATGTCAGAGCGGGAATGGGAATTAAAATGATTGGCCACCGGGAAATTTGCTCTTGGTAGATGGAGCATCTCTTGTTTCTTTTTCTTTCCTACTCGCAATGTGATCTTTCTGCCATTACAGTGCCAGTTTGTATAATTTCTTCCTACAGTCCTTCATTCTTGAGAATGATTATTTTTTGACAATAAGTGAATCCATGGATGTGCTAATTCAAAGGGATAATGGAGCTGATGCTGAGAATCAGCCATATTACTGAGATAGTGTAATGTTGGTTAAAAGGCCTTGTGCTTGATTAGTACTTCCACTTCATATAGAACACATAGAACATAGAATAGTACAGCACAGTACAGACCCTTCAGCCCATAGTGTTGTGCCAACCCTTAAACCCTGCCTCCCATATAACCATCCCAACTTAAATTCCTCCATATATCTGAAGCAGTCTCTTAAACTTCACTAGTGTATCTGCCTCCACCACAGACTCAAGCAGTGCATTCCACGCACCAACCACTCTTGGAGTAAAAAACCTTCCTCTAATATCCCCCTTGAACTTCCCACCCCTTACCTTAAAGCCATGTCCTCTTGTATTGAGCAGTGGTGCTCTGGGGAAGAGGCACTGGCTGTCCACTCTGTCTATTCCTCTTAATATCTTGTATACCTCTGTCATGTCTCCTCTCATCTTCCTTCTCTCCAAAGAGTAAAGCCGTAGCTCCCTTAATCTCTGATCATAATGCATACTCTCTAAACCAGGCAGCATCCTGGTAAATCTCCTCTGTACCCTTTCCAATGCTTCCACATCCTTCCTATAGTGAGGTGACCAGAACTGGACACAGTACTGCAAGTGTGGCCTAACTAGAGTTTTATAGAGCTGCATCATTACTTTGTGACTTTTAAACTCTATCCCTCGACTTATGAAAGCTAACACCCCATAAGCTTTCTTAACTACCCTATCGACCTGTGAGGCAACTTTCAGGGATCTGTGGACATGTACCCCTAGATCCCTCTGCTCCTCTACACTACCAAGTATCCTGCCATTTACTTTGTACTCTGCCTTGGAGTTTGTCCTTCCAAAGTGTACCACCTCACACTTCTCCGGGTTGAACTCCATCTGTCACTTCTCAGCCCAGTTCTGAATCCTATCAATGTCTCTCTGCAATCTTCGACAATCCACCACACTATCAACACCATCAACCTTTGTGTCATCTGCAAACTTGCCAACCCACCCTTCTACTCCCACATCCAGGTCAAGAAAAGTAGAGGTCCCAGAACCGATCCTTGTGGGACACCACTAGTCACCACCCTCCAATCCGAATGTACTCCCTCCACCATGGCCCTCTGCTTTCTGCAGACAAGCCAATTCTGAATCCACCTGGCCAAACTTTCCTGGATCCCAAGCCTTCTGACTTTCTGAAATAAGCCTACCGTGTGGAATATGTTTTGTTTCATCAGTTTACTTCCTCGTTTCAAAACTCTTACTGTTTCCCCACACTTTACACTTATAATTCATACGTTTCTTTCCTTTATTTTCTCATCTTTGGTGTCCTTCTGTATGGCCTCCTGAGCTGCTTTCTGCATTAGGAACATGAGCAAAAAATACAAGCTGCTGTTATTTTTATTATGTCTGGCTTGCAAACATCTATGGAGAGTAGGATCATTGGTGCCACATCTGCTCTCTGAAATATTTAATGTTTTTATACTTCTACAATAAAAGCAAAAGTAATTTGTCCAAGCATCAAAAAAAATATCCTATCATTTAAAATTGGCTTGTGGCCCAAATTCAGAACAATTTTATAGGATTACGTACATTCCAACCAAATTGTGTTCTGTTTCTCTGTATTTGCCAATATAAATTAACACTGGATTAAACTTCTTACAGTTCCTTCAGCCAAGGTTATTTGGATACTGCACATTACCCCTTAGGATAGGCAAACAGTGAAAGAATCAAAGAGGATTTGATAAGCCTGTGTGCATGCTAGAGAGACAAATAACAAGCTGTATGATTGGATTGTTCTTCTGGAACTACCATTACCTGAACAGCTGAATGGCTTCATTTCTATTATAATATCACATGGGTTCTTTGCCTGATGAATGATATGATCATTCATATGGATAAATGAGAGAGAACTGGCTTATCAATATCTCTGAATTTTAACCACATCAGAAGCTTTTATGGACTTAATTTCCAAATTGGTACATTGATTCCCCTCACATTCTGTGCATCACATTGTGATGACTAATTGATTTTCCGCACGTCACAATTAATATTGTTATTTGCTTTACAATTACTTTTATTCAATTCAATTAACATTTTTATTTGTAATTCATGTACAAGCAATTACACTCAATTAATTGCTTTATCTCAGAAAAATGTTGCCACCATCAGAATCCAGCTGGCTCTTCCCTTTTCAACCAAAGAATGATAATTTGTTGTGTCAATCCTGGGAGCAGTAGGCATCAATAAAACCACAACTGATGAAAGGAGATACCATGGCACATTGGAAGATTTGCTCAATTTGTATTGCCTTCAAAATGTTCATTACCTTCCTAACTCAGACTGATATTTGTCATGCCTGCCTTTGCACAAGTTGCATGGCATCTCTGATAAACAATCTCATTGTAGAGCTCTATTAAAGTATCATCCAAGATGATGCCCTGTTAAAATTTGAATACCCAATTTTCTTATCCTAATTGACAAACACTAACAAAGCCAAGCAGACCAATTACCTGCTCATATTTTTTTTCCCTCATACCCAACCCTTGAAAAGTTTCGAATCACCTTTTTGGAAAAATCAGTGGCATTTCCTTACATGAATGACTCTCCATCAGGATTGAGACACATTGGGTTTAGTTTTATAATTTTGTATTTCATTTGATCTCTTTCAACATGGGGAAAAAGCCAAAACTAGGAAACTGATTACCTAGAACTGTAAACTTTAACTTGACACTTGAGATTTAATTTTCATGGTAGGCTGTCAATAGCAATAAATATTGAGGAATAAATTTGACATCAATTTCTAACACAAATGCACATAAGCACAGAATCAGGCATATGTTGCCAAATTGCTATACATATTCAAATATTTTTCATTGCCCTTCATAGAAATCCACAAATAGTGTGGAGTTGTTTCTCAGTCTGATTAGATATTTAATAAAGTCACAACAAAATTAGTACTTACTCTTTCAAGCATATCTGGGATTTTTATAACACTATTCAATACCAAATGTCCTTGGAGACACCAAAATTTCAGCATCAAATCTCATTCCTCCAGGTGTTAATTGTTGTTAACGATTTATAATAATTTTTTTGTTTACTTTCTTTTCTCTTTTAGATTTATCTGCCTTTTAATTCTTCCAGGAAGATGGTGGCATGCTCAGACAAAGCAGCTTCTACAGGACCAATCAAAGGTGTTATTGTCTTTTCTAAACTTTTTTTATGATTGCACGACCTTGCTGGGCATTAAGAAATTAAAGGCTGCAGGCCTATCCCATCAGTGAGTTGCTTATTGGCGAAGAAACTGGAGGAGCTGGACTTGGTGTGGACTGTGATGCTGCCTGCAACAGAGAGGCATCAGTGTACAAGGGAAGTTTGCAGTCTAACAGTGAGTGATTTTCTTCATCACTTTTCTTGTGATCCTGTTGGATATTGGTGGGGTGGAATGCTGGAAGTCCAATTCATTGGTTTATTGGCAAATGGTGGGGGGCAGACAGTGGGGTAGCTGATTGGCCTCAGCCATAGTTAGTACTAGGCCTCAACCCGTGGTGTCACCCGGTTGCAGCCACCCAGTGTGAGATGTTGAAGTAGGGTGCTCCACTGGAGCATTGGAGGCGGCATGGAACAGTGTCCATGCTTCAGTCAGTGCTGCTCCCCAGAAGACAAGTTCAATTGTGCTGGCCTGCAGTTTGCTGCAATTTTCATAGACTTAGGGTCCTGGACTATATATTGTTGTGTGATTGTATTTTACTGATCTATTATGCTTGCTATCTTATATGTGCTACGTGTGCTTTATGCTGTGTATGACTGTTGGTACTGTGTTTTGCACCTTGGCCCCAGAGTAACACTGTTTCGACTGGCTGTATTTATGGGTATTCATGTATGGCTGAATGGCAACTAAACTTGGATTTGAACTTAATCCCACGTGTTCTCTCCACTTCTCATACACACCTGAATTCTGTCTGATCATTTGATAGTTTGAAATGCTTTCTTCTCCAGTTCACACAGACCCAAGATCTCACTCAGTGGGCAATGAGGTCATTTGGACTGATGACATCCACACATCATTGTTCCATGAATTGTGTGTTGGTAGTCATCGTCCGAACTAACACTGACTAGTAAACTATTACAGCTGCAAAGCATGAACAGTTCAGATAAAATCTCATTGCAATGTAAATGATTTAAGGTATTTTTATCTTGTGAATCCTAATTGCAGATATAAAATAATGATGTATTGCAACAAGCCAAGGAAGTGTGAATGAATAATTAACTTCTGCTACATTGACTACAACTTCAATTAGTCATTAAGAAATAAAAAGAAATTAAAAGGATCAGTGATGCAAAAACAGTTTCTTCACTTTTCTCACAGTCCTCTGTGACACAATTGTTTTACCAATACTGCAATACTATTTTCGTCAATCAATCTAATCTTTATTTTCAGAAACTATTTATCATAGAACAGAGGGTATTCTTTTCATGCTAATGTTATGCAGGCAGTGTCTATTGGTAATGTGGACCCTGTGCTGGAGCTTCAGTCTGTTTACACTCTGCAGAGGAACACATCACTACTCTACTCTGTGCGGCACAGCTCATCAGCAGCCAGAAGGGAAATCGCCATCTCATTGCAACAGTGTTTAAAATTTATCGATGAGCACTGCTGTTGAAGGACAAGCAAAGACCAGTATTTGGTGTAAGCTACCAGAGCATTAGCACCATTCCATCTATTTGAAAACATCATGACCATAATTGCTGTAACATACAGAAATTATATAATATATTTTGAACAGCTCATCTGGTAGTTGGTTTGCTTTTTTTTAAAATACGGAAATAAGCATTTAATCTCTATACAATTGTGTGGCATATTCCAACAGGCCTGGTCATTCTGAGGTTTTATGCCAGCTAAACCCTTCTGGTAGTAAGAGAGGAGAGAAACAGCCAAAAATTGTGTGGCACTGGCTTTTAATCGGTTCCCTCTGGCTTTTGTTCGAAACAGCTCACCACGATGCAGCATTCCACATTGGCAGAGAAGGAAAGAAAATGGGAGTAGAAATCCTTACTGTGTTAGCAATTTGAAATAACCTGCTCTCTGCCAAGCAATGAACATTATTGATGGTCGTTGTAAATTAGTATGTACTGAAAGAGAACACATGCAGAACAGAGTCCCATGAGCAAAACATTATCCTAATAACGTGGCTGCCAGAGTTTCTGCAGCCAAACCCCTCCAGAAGCCAAAAACCTGCAAGCCCCATTAGTAAAAGATAGATATCTCTCGAGTTCTTTCAAGTGGAGACTCAATGGCAGCTGAAAAGCATCATGAAAATGTATGCCTCTGCTGGTGTCAAGTCTCTCGAGTTTTTTATGCTTTCTATCACAGCACTACTGCTTGTGGAAGTGCTACACAAGAAAAGTTGCCAGAATTCATTGAACACAAGTGTTGAGCTAGCACCATCTTGCTAATGCAATACTACCTTAGTTTTCCTTCTTCATGGACATGTGCACAGCATGAAACTCCACATAATCTAACAATAATTAGATCTAACTTACCAAATATTATTAGAGCCCAAGAAAGGTAATAAAAAACAAAAATAGAAAAAAGGTTATCTCTGTACTTGTTCAGATAAAGGAGTGGAAGCTCCAAGAGAGTTCAAAAGGTGATATAGAATGCAAAAATGTAGAATTTATTCAATATGATATCCTTTTACCCTGAAGACGCACAACAATTAAAATGAAAACATATTAATTCTAATTGTGTAAAATAATACACTCCAGATGCTCCAACTATCTTCTTCCCCTCTCTTCCTGACCCTTAGAGTAAAGGGTGAGAGGCAATTTTGCTCTGTGGGGTCAACGTTGCCCAATGAAACCAATATGGAAAAAGCAATTTCTTCCATAAATGAGGCATAATCTAAAGTGAGGTAATATGATTTAACACCCTTAAGCTGGGCTTCTGTGATTACTTTATACTTGGATTCAAAATTCAGAATCCCTGCTCTTTGTCCACTTGGAGTGGTCAGAGGCCAGTGATTCCCAGGGTTTATGCATTCTATCAAGAAAGCTTTGAGCATATCTTTGAATGATTTTCTCTGCCCATCTGGTATTTTCTGCCCATAACAGAGCCAAGTTAATCACACATGTTCTTCCAAGGCTCAAGAACAGGGAACAGTAGGTTTAGTCATAAATGTTGGACCCTTGGCATTATGACAGGAAAGGATCATAGCATCATAACATAGCATCAGTTGAAAGGATATTGCTATTTGTAGCTAGTTACTGAATAGGCTACTGCCTCAAAAATAAATACTTCGAGATATCCAGGGACAGGAAGTTAAATATGTGGTCTAATTAGCCAAATGCTATTGAGTTTTAATTGAGAGTGATTTAAGTAACATTTCATTTCCATAATTAGCTCTTGTCCTTCAAGATAATACTCGTGATACAGACAAAAAACACTTTAAATGAACAAATGTCTGGCATAAAACTATTGTCAGCATTACAGAAAACCCCCAAACTTCCTTGCACAAGTCTTAACAATCTAAGGATATTGCTATTAATGACTCTTTGGAATGCTAAAAGAAGATTTTCTTTACACAGCATGATTACTTTCTAAATCTCTACTGCTTGGATTTTAGCCCTTAACTTACTACAAAATGTCTGCAGTCATTAATCAACTTAAGTTCTTCATTTCCCCTAAATTTGATCCCCTTGTTGCCAGCTTCACCTTTCCTCTCTGAATAAGACGGGTAGGAGTAAAGTTTCACCTTTACTTTCAGCCATCTCATTCAATTCCCCGGGTTTGACAGTGATTTTCATTTTCAAAAACTTAAGGGCTGTAGAAGTGTGTATTTGGTGCATATCTGATTGAGCCATCTGTCAATTGACTGGCTAGATCACATTAAATACTATCAGGGCTCAAGCAGCTCAGCTAAACTGGTGGCCATCCAACTTTCTTTCCTAGCTTTTATAATAGTTTTGTTGTAAATAATTCCCTTACCTTAGTGGTGCCCCTATCTCTTTCAAAACTGATGATGTTTTGACTTCTTAAATTTAACTTCTTAAATTAAAACACCATTGCTCTCCTAGGCATATCACCATTTCTTCTTTGCTCTCCAGATGTAAAGATTTCATTCTTATGCATCAGATTTACTTCTATATTTTCCATAAGTTGATTTTCTGAACAGGTTTCGCAATATCCAGATTGCCCTAATCTCAAATAAAAGCATAATATCCTCTTCAGCCTGCAAAATATTTCCTGTTTCTGCAGAATTTTGCTCTAATAGGTAAAAGGAAAGATAATGCTGGGGAACAAGGGGATCAATGTTAGGGGAAAGGAAGAGCTTAATCTGATTGATAACTACAGAAATATAATAGTAAGTCAAGGCCTAAGATCCATTGCAGTGGGGATTTAGAAAGCAATCGTGCTGGCAGAAAGTAAATCTTCTTTTATGATGAGTGTTCTTTCATGGACTTCCTGAATAGCCCCCGATGGACAACAATACCATAATCTAAAACATTTCCTTCACCATTTAGGTTGGCAAGGTGGGCCTGACTATCACTGGTTAGGCGCATGCTAACACGCATCCCGCTGCTGCCTTACGGATTGATCTTGGGTTCAATCCTGACCTTAGCTACCCTTTGAATGGGCTTTACAAGTTCTCCCCATGACTGTATGTGTTTCCACAGGGTGCAGTTTCCTCCTACATTCCACAGATTACTCCTGGTGGCCCTTAATCAAAAGGAGAATGTGAGGATAATAAGTTGCAAGGCTGCCGGGAAATAAGGAAGAGGGAAGGCAGCTGAAGGGATTCTCCTACTAGAAGCCAATGAGGACCTGACGGATCAAATAGCCTCCTTTTGTGCCATAGTAAATAACATCAATCTGCATTGAAGACCCTAAGGTACCTCGGTGTCCAATTTAACCCGAGCAACATATCCAACCAAAATCCTTGTTTATAACCCTCCAACTTCCTTCGGTAATTTTCCATTGAAACACTCAGTAGTGGTTTTCCAACATCAGAGTCCATTATTTTAGTGTTCTTTCATCCTTCAATCTTCTCCATTGACTCCGATTCATCCAAAATACTGTTTCCAATATTGGATCCCACACTAAAGTCAGCACAACTTTTATTCCCATGTTTGATGAATAACATTAATTCCCCAAAAGCCTTTAGTTTAAAATTCTCAACAAATTTTCTATATATCTTTGTGGTTTTAACATCCCAAATCTTAGAATTATTTTCAGTCTCAAATTCTGCTTTATATACTGCATCTTGGCCCAGTGATGGCAATACTTTAGCTGCCCAGTGACCACAAAAACAATCTGTAATCATCTGCCACTCCCTTGCTTTTGCACCCTTTTCCTTCCTCTTCTGAGAGGCTGATACCACTACAGCGACCAAAAACCTTCTTTCAAGCAACATTACAAAAATACAGCAGTGAGATGAACACAAGTGAACTTTTAATGAGTGCAAAATATCTATTGTGTTTGCCTACAAAACAGCATTGGTTGCACTGTTGTATATTTAAATACTTTGGGACATTTCAGGGTAACTACGATAACGATTTTTAATAATGCAAATTCATTCTTTCGCACTCCAATGCTTGACAGCACACACACTGAAGGATTAATAATTGTGATTTAATTGCTGAAAGTTTATCAGAAAGTTATCAGTTGTTGCTCAACCAGCAATTACGTGGGGAATATATAAAACTGCTTATCTTCAGACTACTAATTCAACAGATTTTTTATGCCATTCTCTCTTCATAATTATACACTATGAAGCTTAATGTAGCATAATCCCAAAATGGAGTGTGAGATAGTTATTTCCACAGTTGGTCCAGTGAAGTGCCAAATCATCATTCTGTTTTTATTTTCCTTATCCATTCTGGTCACAGAGCTTTACATTTATATCTGGGCACTGATGTTTGAATGGATTTATGGCATATAAATGTTGTATTAGAACTACTAAACCAATATCTTTAAAACAAATTAGCACTAGCACACTTTTAGCATTTCTAACCTGATATAAAGAATGAAAATTTGTTTATGTCATGAGTTGAATGGCAGCTAGTAACTCTGTAGAGATCATCAGGCTGTCAATGGCCCCAGAAATCCACAATGACCTGGCAAAAGTGAAAGTCTAACGTAAGCTGGAGGTCAGGGCCAGTGCACCTGCCCTGCTCCACTGCTGAACTTGGCATTAATCAGATTGGCAAAGTACTGATATGATGAGGAAATTAAGCTGTTTTCATCTAGACTCTCAGCTTGAATTATTTTACTCGATTTAATTATTTATTGGTATTTCAAAGTGTTTTAGTTACATTTATTCAATATAACTTATTGCTCTGAATGATTTAGATCGATTCAGATAGATTTCAATTGCTTCTGAGGGTTTGGAGATGGGGTTAGACCAGAGCAAACCAAACTCAAGGCTAAGCCATCTCCATTTTGCTTTTGTCTGTTGCGTTCTCTACATGCGGATTAAGTAGTTCAGGTATCTAGACACCTTGTTTGTCCATTCTGTCCAGTGGGTACAGACCAGGATGACCTAACCTACAATTTATAAAGGCAGCTTTAAAGACACATGGTAAAGTGCTCTTTGTTCATAGCACATTAAAATGTTGTTAACACATCTGAATAATACTACTTAATAGTTGTCTTCAAAAACGTGATGTTATCAAAGATTCACATTATGAAATGGATCTCTTGGCTCAAGAGGATCAAAGAAGTCTGGCTTATGTACATTCATTAAGTGCATTAACTGAAATGAGGCACTTTTATAGAATCTGTATAAACTAGATCAAATATTAGCACAACTCCACTGAATCATAATCAACATTCGCATTCAACTGAGTGTACTCTCCATCCAAAGATCAATCCTTTGATCTCTGGATACACCATGTGATTTCAACATAACAGAGAACAATGCAATTTGTAATGAAAAGCCCCAAAGTGAATTAAATCTATTTTACGATGTCACTGCACAACTACATATTGGCATTAGTGATATTATGCTCAATATGTTTGTGTGATGAAACTTTTTTCTATTTCCTGCATCAGAGTAAAATAATTCATTTTATCTATCTATCTGTATTGTGTGTATATATATATATATATATATAAAGTTCAAAGTTCAAAATAAATTTATTATCAAAGTACATATATGTTACCACATAAAGCCATCAATAAATATTCAATAAATCCATAATAGAATAATATAGGCATCCATTAGTCTTGTGAGACCATGGATTTGCGCCTTGGAAGGTTTCCAGGGTGCAAGCCTGGTTAGGGTTGTATGGGAGACCGCTAGTTGCCTAAGCTGCAAGCCGTCCCCTCTCTCCACACCACCGATGTTGTCCAAGGGAAGGCAACTAGGACCCAAGCAGCTTGGCACTGGTGTTATCACAGAGCAATGTGTTGTTAAGTGCCTTGCTCAAGGACACAAAATGCTGCCTCAGCTGAGGCTCGAACCAGTGACCTTCAGATCATTAGACCGATGTCTTATTCACTAGGCCACACACCAACAATAGAATAATAACCATAATAGAATTAGTGGAAGACCGCACCAACTTGGGTGTTTAACTAGTATGTTAAAGACAACAAACTGTGCAAATACAAAAATAAATAAATAACAATAAATAAGTAATAAATAACAAGAAAGTGATCTGAAATGTCCTTGAGAGTGTATCCATAGGTTGCAGGAACATTTCAATGATGGAGCAAACTAAGTTATCTCCTTTGGTTCAAAAGCCTGATGATTGAGGAGTAATAACTGTTTTTAAATCTGGTGGTGTGTGTGACCTGAGGTGCCTGTATTTTCTTCCTGATGGCAGCAGTGAGAGCATGTTCTGTGTGGATGGGATCCTTGATGGTGGATGCTGCTTTCCTGCAACAAAGCTTCATGTAGTTGTGCTCAATGGTGGGGTAGGCTTTACCCATGATGGACTGGGCCACATCCCGCACCCTTTGTAGGATTTTCCACTTGGGGACATTGAGTTTTCCATACCAGGCTGTGATGCAGTCAGCCAGCCAATATACACTCCATTGCACATCTCCAGAAGTTTGTCAAAGTTTTGTGGTCGAAAGACTCTGTTGGACGTTGGTGATGTAGAATGATATGTCTGTTCTCTGGTTTATTGGCGAACGGCGGGTTGGGGGGGCAGGTGGCGGGAGAGCTGTGTGGCTTCAATTGCAGTGAGGACGAGATCTCAAGCCACAGTGTCACCTGTTTGCAGCCACCCAGCGGATGCATCGGATTTGGGCACTCCACTAGAGTGTCAGAGCCAGTGTGGTGCAGCGTCCATTCTGGAGTTTGTATTGCCCAATCCCCCCACTCCTCCAGTGTTAACAGCAGAAGACAAGCAGTATTATGTTTGACTGCAGACTGCTGCAACATTTAGGGACTCAGGGCGATGGACTAAATTTTTTTGTGTGACTATATGTTACTACTATCTCATATGTCAGGAGATGTCAGGGTAAGTTTTTTTTATGCAGACAGTGGTAAATGCACGATATGGGCTGCCGGCGGCAGCGGTGGAGGCGGAAATGATTGGGTTTTTTAAGAGATTCCCAGATAGGTACATAGAGCTCAGAAAAATAGGCTATGGGTAAGCCTAGGTAATTCTAGGGTAAGTACATGTTCGGCACAGCTTTGTGGGCCAAAGGGCCTGTATTGTGCTGTAGGTTTTCTAGGTTTCTATATGTGCTATATGTGCCTTGTGCCACAGCACAACTATTGGTACTGGGTTTGGCACCTTGGCCCGGAGTAATGTGGTTTTGTTTAGCTGTATTCATTGGGTATTCAATGTATGGTCGAATGACAAATAAACTTGAACTTGAATACCCCTTGTGATCTGATTAAATCTTTCAACTCTCACCTTAAACTTATGTCCTCTAGTTCTTGAGTCTTCTGCCCTGGGGTAAAAAAAGACTGCATTCACCCTATTTATGCCCCTCTTAATTTTATACACATCTGCTAGATCATTCTCCATTCTTCTACATTCCAGTGAATAAAGACTTCGTCAGACTTGGTATCAACATTAACCAAGTTGTCTGTATTTCTTCCATCTTATTGGTATTGTCCCAAGAATTGGGCAACCATCACTGAACACAATAATCCAAGCAACACACACAAAATGCTGAAGGAACTCAGCAGACCAGGTAGCAGCTATGGAAAAGAATAAAAACTCAATGATTCAGGCCGAGACCCTTCATTAGGACTGGTAAAAAGATGAGAAGCTAGATTAAGAAGGTGGGGGAGGGGAGGAAGAAGTATAAACTGGTAGGTGATGGGTGAAACCAGGCGAGGCTAAGGGGAGAAGTAAAGAAATGAGAAGTTGATTGGTGAAAGAGATAAAGGACTGGAGAAGAGGGAATCTGATAGGAGAGGACAGAAGACCATGAAAGAAAGGGAAAGGGGAAGAGCACCAGAGGGAGGTGATAGGCAGGGTACAAGATAAGGTGAGAGATGGAAATGGGAATGGGGCAATGGTGAAGGGTGGGTAGACTATTACCGGAAGTCTGAAAAATCGATATTCATACCATCAGGTTGGAGGCTACCCAGATGGAAGATATGGTGCTGCTCCTCCAACCTGATTGTGGCCTCATTGTGGCAGTACAGAAGGCCACGGATTGACATGTCAGAATGGAAATGGGAAGTAGAATTGAAATAGGTGTTGCCAGGAGGTCCCGCTCTATCAGCCGGATGGCGAGTAAGTGCTCAGCAAAGTGGTCTCCCAATCTACGTCGGCTCTCATCAATATACAAGAGGTCACAATAGGCTCTGAATGGTAGTGAGGGAGGAGGTGTAGTAGCGGGTATGGCATTTGTTCCACTTGCGAGTGTAAGTACCAGGAGGGAGATCAATGGGGAGAGATAAATGGACAAGAGAGTCATGTAAAAGAGGGATCCCTGTGGAAAGTGGGGCCCTGGGGAGGGTGGGGGGGTGGGGATGTGCTTCTACTAGTCATGGGCCTCTACCTCAGGAAACAACCTTCCACCATCAACCTCGGTTTCTTGTTGTATTTCTTATAAATTACAAATCATAGATGATTATTTCATAATGAAAATAATAATGTGGCTCATTTACTAATCAAGGGAACTGCATGCAGATTGGTAGGCGAAGAATTGCAATGTGCTTGATATATCAATCAGCTTGGCAAGTTCTGGAAAAGCTTCAAAGTTTTCTGCTCCTTGTCTAGGAACACAGAACTCTATTGGGAACATATTATTATTTTCAAAAATGAATGTTGGACTTCTAACTAAGGACAAGTTAACACCAATTTGATAACTGCCCCTAGACTATTAAAAGATGTAGTGAGACTTTTGCAGATCACAGAATACTGCTGAATTAACAAGTTGTTAATTTATTGATGTTGCAGTGGAGGGCTTGTGCCCTGGGGGAGCGTTAAGTGAATAATTATTATAACAACTTGAAGCAGCCCATTCAATTCATAAAGAACTCAAATTATTTACCAGTATGTGTTTGCATGCAATTATCAGTATCATTTGATTCTCCTGCTCATAAACTAGTATTTCAACAAAAATAGTTCTTAGAAGAGAGGCCATTCCTGTATTAAGAACACTTCAAGCTCAAGTTCAATTTATTGCCGTTCAGCCATACGTGTGTCTTCCGCCAGGTAAAACAACGTTCCTCCAGAACAAGGTGCACAACACAGTACATATAACTCGCACCACAACACATAAAGTTACATTAGTAAATTAACCAATAATAAAGGTGCATTTATGACATAAGCTAAACAGTAAATAGTATAACGCTACTGGCGCTTCATGCGTGATGAGTCAAGGGTGGTTGCAGGGTGTTCAATAGTCTTACGGTCTGGGGGGAGCAGCTGTTTCCCAACCTAACAGTTCCTGTACTAATGTTACAGTACATCCTGGCTGATGGTCAGGGGGGAGGTCAAAGAGATTGTTGGACAAATGGGAGGGATCACTGACAATGCTAAGGGCCCAATACACACAGCATTCCTGATAAATTTCTCTGATGAGTAGAAAAGAGAGCCTAATGATTCTCTCAGCAATCCTTGCAATCTTTTGTAGGGACTTGTGGTCAAATGCCTTGCAATGTCCATACCAGACTGTGATGCAGCTGGTCAGAACTCACTTGATGGTGCTCCTGCAAAAATTGGTTAGAATTGGGGGCAGGGGTCCTCAATCACCCCAGTCTCCTCAGGAGGCAGAGACACTACTGTGCTTTCTGGGCTAAAGTGGAGGGGTTGTGAGACTTCGTGAGATTGCCTACACAGTGCATTTCCAGAAACTTGATGCTCCTGCACGGAGGAGCCGTGTATGTGTAGTGAGGAGTGGTCAGTCTGCACCTTCCTGAAGTCCACAATCATCTCTTTAGTCTTGTTCATGTTGAGACGCAAGTTGGTAGGCTCTCAGCATTCTACAAGCCACTCTACTTCCTCTCTATACATTGTCTCATCGTCGTTCTTGAGAAGGCCAATCACTGTTGTGTCATCAGCAAATTTAATGATTCAGTTTGAACTGAATCTAACAGTGCAGTCATGCGTCAACAGCGTGAACAATAAAGAGCTGACATACAAACGAGCTTCCATAGTATTATTAATTTCTACAGATGACTGAGTCAGCTTCCTCTCTCTCCATATTTTCTAATTGGTCTTTCTTATCAATCCTCTGTGCTTTTCATGTCATCCATTACAATACTGTGGAAGCAATGCTACATTATTGAGTGGTTTGTGCATTTTCTGAGTTATGAGCAAATGTTACATGGACACATGTTAAAAATAGAATCTGTTTGTTACTTAGGGAGAGCCTGAATAGTTGGACAACATGTTTAAATCTTCTGAAACACCTAAGATGTACAGTAACTAGCTGCAATTTCCTTATACCTCAGATGAAGGTCTGACATTTAACATCAATAAATCAAATGGTACCAGTGTTCAAACCACAGTGAAACTGTCCCTTTAGGAGTAAAGTACAGGCTGGCAGAATAATACTGCAGCTGTAATATGAAGCCGTAAGTTTATAAGGTAATCTGGCAATACTATTAAGGTGAGATGCCAAATGGAGATTTAACATTTCCCTGAAAGAAAGGGGGTAAGGAAGTCAGCAAGTCAACCAGTTTGAAGCCAGGAATAATTAAACTGTTTTCTACAAGCATTTTCTGTGTGTTCTGTTAATAAGCATAACGGCTATATTATATCACATTAATTGTACACTTTCATAATTAAAGAGAGAACCCAAAAGCTAACTGTCAGTATGACATTTTAGATTTGAAAGGTTCTAATTTATTTTAAATATATCTTTTTATTGATTACCAATAAGCTTTTCTAACACTATAATTTTAATTTTTACTATTCCTTAATTTCTCCTCAGTGCTGTACATCACATGATATATCACTAAGAAATTATACACCCTCGTTTGGGGCAGGTCTAATGTTACTCTAATTGTTACAGATAAATCAATAGCCTCCAACTCTGTTACAACTTTCATTAATGTCTGGATCACCTTCAGAGTCCACATTTGTGATAATCTCCTGACCACATTTCATAACTCTACACATCCTCCAGCTCATTTCTATCTCATTACTCATTTTAAATTGCTTTTACCATTCATCTCAGTCCTTGCCCATCTACATTGCTTACCAAATCTTCATATTTCAGTTCTCACATTTGTTCACTCAGTTGGAGGAAGGTTTAACTTGTTGCTACAATGGACATATTGCAGTAAGTCTACGCCCCTTGGGAAACTCTGAATAACTCTTTCATCTCCATTAGTATCCACAACTTCCCAAAGCAACTGAAGGAAATGTAATATTTGTCATTCTACCTCCTTCCTTCCCACTATCTAAAGCCCTGAACAAAATGAAGTACTTCTTTCAAATTAGTGTATTGCATTTCAGCTGGACGAATTATAACCCTCAGGACTCACTGCTACAGTCACTAATTTCAGATAATCATCTGTTCTAATCTTGCTGCTCAGATTCCCAGCATTCTATTTTTCTCTTTTCCTTCTGGTAATTTTGGATTCCATTCCTCTCCCCAGGCACGTTTATTTCATTCACTAGCATTTACTCTTTCATCCAGCACTGTTACTTGTTGTTATTCAGTCTCCCCTGGTCTCCACCCATTAAAGGCTTTGTCTGTCTGTCTGTCTGTCTGTCTGTCTGTCTCTCTCTCTCTCTCACTTACTCTCACTTTTTCGTCCTCCCTACTTAATCTGCAATATGGACATATTACATTGCCATATTTCTCTTACTGAGTTCTGATTTTGCATCTCTCCACAGATGTCCCAGGACCAATTGAATATCCCAACAATTTTCATATATTTTAATTCATTTTTTAGGATCTGGGTGTCACTGACAAAGCCAGCATTTATTGCCTATTCCGTATTGTCCTTGAAAATGCGATGGTGAGCTACCTTCTTGAATTCTTTCTGGCCCCCTCAGTACTGTTGTTCAGGATTAGAGCCGGTGCCAAAAAACTAAGAGAAGGTGAGAAGAGGATCAATACACTCTGCAACCACAACGCATGCCAGTGGTGGGAATTAATGTATTGGCAGGGGGAGCTGAGATGATGGGACGCCAGTTAATGAGACCACTTTGTCCTGAAGGCTACTGAGAATAAACACTAGAGATTCTGTGAATGCTGCAAATTCAGAGCAACACACACAAAATGCTGGAGGAGCTCAGCAGGTCAGGCAGCATCGATGGAACTGAATAAACAGTTGACATTTTGGGCCATGAAACTTCATCGGAATTGCATAGAGATAAAAAAAAACTGCAGAAGAAGAAAATAAAAAGTTAGGGGGACAGAAAGGGCATGAAGATGGCAGGTAATAGGTGTGCGCAAGAAAGAGGAGAATGGTAGGTGGGTCAGGGAGAGGGGAAGAAAGGAAATGATGTGAAAAGCTAGGAAGTGAAGGTGGAAGGGGCAAATGGTTGAAGAATGAGGAATCTGATAGGAGAGGACAGTAGATCGTGAAATAAAGAGGAGGTGGTGTCTAATGTCCTCCATGCTACCTCTGTATTTATTTGCAAGTGTCACGCTAAGGGTGACATACCAATTCTCCTCAAACTCCTCATGAAATATTGCCACTGTCATGCCTTCTTTGCAAATTTTGGATTCATGATAAATTATCAGAGATATCTACACCCAAGAATTAGAAACCGTTCACCCTTTCCACAGCTAATCCCTCGATGAGGACTGATGTGTGTTCCCTCAATTTTCCCTTGCTGAAGTCCACAGTCAATTCCTTGGTCTTACCTGACATTGAGTGCAATGTTGTTCTTGCAACACCACTCAACCAGCTGATCTATGTCACTCCTGTATGCCTCATCACCATCTGAATTTCTGCTGACAATTGTTGTGTTGTCGGCTTTTTTTATAAATGGCATTTGAGCTGTGCCGAGCCACACAGTCACAGGTGTAAAGAGAGTAGAGCAGTAGTCCAAGCACGTATCCTTAAGGTGTGCCAGTGTTGATTGTCAGCGAAGAGATGTTATTTCCAATCCCCACAGTCTGTGGTCTCCCAGCGAGGAAGATCCAGTTGCAGAAGGAGATATAGAAGCCAAGTTTTGGAGCTTGATGATTAGAATTGAAGGTTAGATTGTGCTGAACGCTGAACTGTCCTACTGTTGACCAGGTGATCTAAGGCTGAGTGGAGAGACATTGAGACTGCATCCAATATAGACCTATTGTGGAGATAGGCAAAATGTATCAGGTCCAGATCCTTGCTGAAGCAGGAGCTGATTCTAGCCATGATCAATCAACAAAAACACTTCATTACAGTGTGCTTGAGGGTCGTTGGTCAATTGTTGTTGAGGCAGCTGACCCTGCCCCTCTTGAACATTGGTATGATTGTTGCCCTTTTGAAACAGATGACAACTTGGTGGAATTTAATTCCTTGGTCCGTAATAAATACAGTTAAGAAAGATGTCTCATTTTTACTAGAGAAATTAAGCAAATTCAATATATAAATTCAGCTATAATTTATATGTGTAAATGATTAGATAGATTTAGAACATAA
The DNA here is from genome assembly GCF_048418815.1 of Hemitrygon akajei. Taxonomy (NCBI): domain Eukaryota; kingdom Metazoa; phylum Chordata; class Chondrichthyes; order Myliobatiformes; family Dasyatidae; genus Hemitrygon; species Hemitrygon akajei. Next base: position 58,017,588 of record NC_133128.1, read on the forward strand.
ACCATAGGACAATATAGCATAGGAGCAAGCCCTTCAGCCCACACTGTATCTGCCGACTGTGAATGCTAAAGTAAACTAATCCCATTGGCTGGCACATGGTTGATGTCTCTCCCTTCTCTGCATGTTCATTTATAAGGCAAACATAACCAGAAAAAGAAATGAACAACAGAACTACAAAAATAATGTTCAATAATATAACATCTTTAATTCTGTTTAATAAAGTAGTTTTGTGAATATTTGATAGGCTGGAACAGGTCCTTCAGGTGGCACTGAAAATAACTTAAATTTCACATTTTAATACAGTAATTAATGATGAAACAGATACAGACTTACTCACACTTACAGTCACATGGGATTGCATGAATATAGTTACCATGTCTGGAGCATCTAGTTCTCTTACGTAAGTGAAAAACAAGAATGCTAAATTTGACGCAAGTGTTTCCCAGTGTAAATCTGCCTTCAACCATATAACATATTTCAATGTCTCACTTTGTGACCTGACAGGTAGGTTAATGTTCCGATTCATGGCCAGTCAGATAAAGTAGCAGCACATAGCGTGTCAGCAATGGACCTAATTACACTATTCCTCACTGCTGTCATGTGTGCCGCAAAGTGTCATTACTCATACTCTACCTACATTAATAAAGAATGATGTTGACAGGATTATTCCTTCTCCATCTCAGTTTTATATAGTATCAAAAACAAATTAAAAAGACTAATGTGTTATAAAGTGAATTTATTTCATAATTGGCTTTTGAACTTATTTTTCTCCATTTTTTTCTCCTCTTTCTTTACACCCATCTTGCTCATTGCAACCTCTCCTTTTAGAAATGAATGGTTTGTAATCCATTACTGATTTTGTTAGTCTTGGCCTTAGATTAAACAGAGATGAATATTCTTTTTCTACTAGAAAATAAAGAAATTGCCTTTATGTATCACATGTGCTTTGTATTTAATATTTCAGTAATATTTGAGTAACATTGTAAATATATTCTTTGCATAAGCATTCTTTGTTTACACAATTCATTATTTAAAGAACAGGAATGGCACACGTCATCAGGCATCATGTCATATGTGCACACCTCTCTAAGGTAAAAAGAATCTAAAAAGTACACAACTTTACCCTGTCTTTCTTTTGATTAGTTTTGGAGCTACAAAAATAACCAAACTAGTCAAAATGCAGCGTTCTGATATTGTGAAAGTATTGCAGGAACATTTAGAAACAAAGCTACTTTTGATTGCAAAATGCTTTAGGTTTCATAAGCGGAATCAAAAGGAAGGGGAGGTCATTTCAGCAATTGTGACTGAATTGAAGGGATTATCTTAATATTGTTAGTTCACTGATGGGCTTAATGATGCACTGAGAGATTATTTAGTTTATGGAACCCAACAAGAAAGCATTCAAAAGTAGTTCCTAACTGAAGCACAACTCACATTTAAAAGAACTGTTGAAATTGCTGTATCAACGGAAACAGCAAACAGAGACACAATTGAACTACAGTCAGGAATGAAAATGAGCCTGAACAAAATTGTAATACCTAAACAGAAACTGGCCTGGCTGAACAAATTGTGTCATCATTGTAGCAAGGGCTCACATACACCAGATCAATGCAAGTTTCAGGGTAAAACACGCAGAAAATGCAAGGAAGTAAGATACATACAAACAGCATGTTGGGCAGACTGAAATAAATGGACTGCACAGGGAAAAGAAAAAGTTAAAAAGTCAAGTTGCAGTTTCAAGAAGTGCATTGATCTGCATGCTGCTGATGAAAGACCTGATAAGGACTGGGTAGCTTTAAGATTTACAGTGTGAAAACTAACAGGAGACAAGCAATATAGTTTACATCAGAAGTGAATGGCAAATTGATTAAAAGGGAATTGGACCCCGGCGGCTGATTAAGTCATTCCACAAAATGAGTTAGAACTGCATTTCAAAGATACTGAACTGAATCCTGTGGATATCCAATTAAGATCTTGTACTGGAGAAAAGAAAACTCCTGTGGGAATGACATTCACAACAGGAAAATACAACAAAAAACAAACCACATTGGACTTGTATGTTGTGAAATCAGGAGGGCCAGGATTATCAGTTGTGATTAGCTCAGATAACTACAACTTGATTGGAGATTTATTCACTATTTGCATGCCACGTGCTCTACATAACAGTCAACTGAATACAAATTAAGAAAGATGGCACAGCAGTGTTCAAGGATGGTGCTGGAACATTCAAACATATCAAAGGTAAAATAATGTTAAATGAAAATTCTGCATCCATTTTTGCCCATCCAGTTCCTTATACCATCCGAGATAAAGTAGCCAGTAGCTAGGTTCAGTGGAGGCAGAAGGAATTCTTTCCAAGGTTGAGTGGAGATCATGCCAATGCCAGTGATCCCAGTAACCAAAAAGAATGGGTCTTTAAGGATCTGTGGTGATTTTAATGTCACCATCATCCAAGTACTGAAAATAGATAGAAAGAGAAACCATAAAAGACCCCACACTGTCTCAGGTCTACATGGCAAACCAAAATAGGTGGAATGTGCAGCAGAAATTCCAGTTCCCCCATTTTTTACCAGTGCCAGGATGAACTTGCCCTTTAAGGGAGTTGCCTTATATGGGCATAGAGAGTTGTTATACTATCGAAGTTGAGAGCTAAATTGTCGGAGGAGCTGAATGCCAGCCATCTAGGCATGGTCAACATGAAAGCATTGGCTTGAAGCCTTGTCTGGTGGCCAGTGACAGCTTGCCGTGCACTGCTTAGGATGTCAAGACATCCAGTGAAAGGTGCCCAGAGCCGTCAGAGGTGCTTGCTGCAATTCCAGAGTCAACCACCACAGCGGAGGCCGCAGAACATGAGATTGTTTCACAACCACAAGTCTCAGCTGCCAAATAGAATGTCTCCCTTGTCAAGCCTGAATGGGATGATTTAAAATTTACTATGCTTGAATGTCTGTACAGCCGTTGTTATATAATATACAATGTATATATTTGAGATGCATTCTACATCGAGTTGGAGTTTATAGCTAAGCAGGATGAAGTGTTGTGTATTTACTATTTCAGTAATATTTGATTAATAATGTAAATATACTGTTTGATTAAGCATTCTTGGTTCACATAATTCATTGTAGGTTATATGCAAAGTATGTGAATGGCATAAGGCATCATGTCACCACATCATGTGTGCACACATCATTAAAGTAAAAACAGAACTAAAAAAAAGTACACATGTAATCGCCAGTCTCCTATGTTTTACATTTGATTAGTTTTGGAGTTTCAAAACATAACAACAAAGCAACATACAATGAAATGTGTCATTTTCATCAAATCAATTTAGCCAAGATTGTCTTGGGGGCAACCCACAGGTATTGCCACATTTCCAGCGCCAGAACAAGCACACAACTTACTAACTTACACTGGACCACCTGGAGGATACCCACGAGGTCACAAGGGAGAACATACAAATTCTTTACAGACAGCATTGGGCATTCAACCCACTTGGTAATTGCTGGCACTGTAAATTAATTGTGCTAACTGCTACGTTACTGTGCTGCCTCTAGCTTTGGATAGCCTATTAAATGCCAAGTCACCATAAAATAAGGTACAAGTCATTAATTTTACCACAAAGAAAGGAAAATTACCATCACTTTATTTATGTTTAAATTCTGGATTTTTGTTTGATTTTCTATTAGGCAGCTCTTTTCCAGAGAGAGAATAATCCTTTTTAATATGACTATCTCTATATAGTAGCCTTCTTAGACACAGTAGTATAAAAAGCATGGTGGCAGTCATAAAGTAGATGCCAAATTAATTAAGCTGTGTATCTTGTCTTTAGTTGCTTATTAAATATTGAACTCAATTCTGTGGTGGCCCAGAAGATCTGTCAATATTTTTACTACCCTGCTTAGTCATCTTGGCAGAAATACCAGCTTTCTACATTGAAATAATGATATCCTAGAGGCAGCTCAAATATTCCAAAGTTTGGATGAGTGTATGGAAAATACTATATTGGATGCAACTGAAATCAGGGAAAACTGAACTCACATTTACCAGCTAAATGAAAAGTACAGATCAGGTGGATCGCATCAATTACTTAGAGATTCAAACAGTTTATTGCAATGTAATTTAAATATTTCAGCCAACATCATCGGAAGCTTGCTGCACTACCCTTAAGAACAACACATCACAGGGAGTGACCAATGCTCTCCTTGACAGATTTTGTACTCAAGTTCTTAACATCAGTATTACCATAGCTCTGTAGATTCCACAACATTACAAAGGCTGTAACTGGATTTTGATGTAATGCCTAATTAATCCACCTTGGTTAATGTAGGAACAAGAATATTTATACCTCAAGCATACAGTTGAGCTTATTAAACAATGACCTTGGAGTATCATTTCAAAATATATGTCCAAAGCTAGTACTAAATACATATTCAAGGAATTTAGAATTATAATTTTTTTATTTTGTTACATAAAGTCTACCATCAATGGAAACTTGGTTTTCTATTCTGCTAGGGCAATGTCTCACATAATCTTATTTTCTTCTTACTTACATAGAGTGCAAGAATAATCTTTTCTATCATGACCAGAAACCATCCGCTGCAATATAATACCATTGTTATAAACAGTGGCGTATCAAAGCAAAATTAAAACATTATGATGGGAGTAACTAGCCATTAGTTCACAAAATTCACTTTGCGTTTGGTTGAAACCTTTACATAGTACTCATTGCACAACAGTAATATTTAACAATGGACCCAATTCAAGTAAAAGACCTTGAAGTGCAAGACTGAAATGAGGATATGCTTTTACTCATTTACTCTTTAAGAGTAGCCCAAGGCTAATCATGCCTGTGAAATGGTTTCTTGAGATTTAGAGTTTTTTTTATGGCTTCACTGACATAGCAACACCAACAATAAAATTAATATCAGATGCATAGACACAAATAGACGGTGTTTTACTCAAACTTTACAAATCGCCTATGTTTTGCTTGCGAGTTTTGGAAAGTGTGAGATTGACACAATTTGGGGAACAGGAAAATATTTATCTTGCCGTAAAGCTCATATTTTGGATACCTTTCGTTTTTACAACTGCTTGCCAAGTACTGTTAATCAAAATAATGAAACACATTGTACTGATAAAATATAAATGATTAAATATGCCAGAAATACTAAACCAGATTCTGATGGGGCATACCATTATCATTACAGTAAAGGTTTAATTGGCAACTTCCTCATTGATACCCTACTTGAATTTTACCTGCACCACTTGGTTCTCAACCTCACTGCAGTTTTGACCAAAACATGGACCAAAAAGCTGAATTCAAGAGGTGAGGTGAGAGTCAAGGCAGCATTTGATCAAGTGTAGCATCAAGGAACTCTGGTGAAGCTGAAGGCGATGGACTTCAAGGGGACAGCACTTCAACAGCTGGACTCATGCTTTTCTCAAACGAAGATACATGTGGCTACTGCTGGTCAATCATTACACCTGAGGATATTACTGCAAGAATTTCTCAGGACAGATAGTGCAAGTTATGATGATCATTCTTCCAGGATACAAGAAGGGGATGTTCACTGGGCATCATGCAAAGTTTAATTCCATTTACAATTTCTCAGAAAATGTAAGATATCATTGTGCTTTGAAAGAAGCCAAGGAAAGCAGAAGTCAACAAGCAGTTCAATATGATAGGATACAAACAGGCTGACTTCCATCATGAGATGTTTTTTATTTCTGGAGCGGGAAACAATGATTTCTTGAAAACAAAATAATTTTAATCTTATTTTCAGCAGCACCAGTTGGGCTTGGGTTGAGCAAATTATAAATCATCCAATAATACTTGGAGACGTTTAACTGTCTCTCTGGTATGGTTCACTTGTTTTATTTAACTCAGTTAAGACATTGGAACCTTGATGCTCGTCACCAAATACATCGTTCAGTAATGGCAAGAGAAAGCCAAAATATTTGAGTATTAACAGTCATTTAGGTGTAATATTGTATTTTATAGCTTTCTGAGGGTTCTAATAGATCAGACAAGTGATAATGGGATAATATATTTTTTACCTTTATTGCATCAATGTTTTAGTTTCATATTTTCTGTAAAAATTGAATTTAAAATTAGTTCTAAGAGCCCATTTCTGAAAGATCAACTTGTGTTGGTATGAAATATTTATAGTATACAGGCAAACTGATCAGCCTCTCAGGAGATTCAAGATTGTTTAATGTCATTTCTAGTACAAGAAGCGTAAAGGAGAACACAACAATTGTAACTCTGGATCCGATGCAGCACAAAAAAATCAGAATACAGTAAGATAAAGAACACAATAATAAAAAAGCACAATACTGTATAAGGTAATGTATTCATAGGATTGATTGTACATGCATGAAAAGAGGCTAGCCACAGCAATATCTGTACAAAGTTCAAAGGACATTTACTAGCAACGTATATACAGTCGGCCCTCCTTATCTGCGAGGGATTGGTTCCAGGACCTGTTGCGGATACCAAAAAACACAGATGCTCAAGTCCTTTATTTAACCTGTTTTAGTGTAGGACCCAGCAGAACCCTGGGACCTTATTTAACCTGTCTCAGAGCGGTGCTCTTTAGGACCCAGTGGAGCTCTGAATCCGCAGTGTTTCTGTTCACAAAAGTAATCACAATCGAAAATAAAGTGGAAATAATAAAGCGACCGGTAAGAGTTGAAACGCCATCGGTCACTGGAAAAGCGTTAGGCTACAGTCAGTCAACGATCGGAACAATTTTAAAGGATAAAGTGAGAAAGGCCCTGCCCCGATGAAAGCTACAATTATTACTAAGCAACGCAGTGGTTTAATTATCGAAATACATACATTTCTTAAGTGTTTTATATGCATAGAAAGGTAAAATATATACTATTTTCTAAGACAAACGTTTGACTAACTGACCTTAAATAATACTGGATGTAGCTGTTTCAACTTAGAGAACTTCTGATTTTTTTCGATCCTGATCCATGATAACCTACACACATCCTCCCGTATACTTTAAATCATCTTTACATTATGTATAATACCTAATACAATGTAAATGCTATGCAAATAGTTGTTATACTGCATTGTTTAGGGAATAATGACAAGAAAAAAAGTCTGTACATGCTCAAACAACAAGTGCTGGAAGAGCACTTTCAGCTTTTCTCGATTCGTGGTTGGTTGAATTCGCGCATGTAGAATTCGCGGATAAAGAGGGCCGACTGTATACCATACTTTGTTGGTAGTTTTGTCCAGATTTTTTCTGTGTTTTGATGTGGACTTGAACTATAAACTCTTTTTTCAGTCTATAGTTTTTATATTCCGTGTGTTTTTGCCCAGCTTTTTGCTTTTTTTTTGTGCAGGGAGGGGGTTTTGTGGGTCAATGTGCCTGATCCGTTTTGTTCTTTTATTTTGTGCGGGAGATGGGATTTGTGGGGTGGGGGTGCCTGATCTACAGACAAACAATCCACAGCAGAGTCCCTGAAAGTAAGTCTACAGTCACACAGTCAATTCAGCGGTGCAGCCAGTCCAGGAGCTTGATGGCTCCAAGCCACAGCCATAGAGCCAGGTCCAGTGATGAGATGAGTGCTTGGGCTGCAGGCCGCAACTGCAGAATCAGTTCAGAATCAGAATCAGGTTTATTATCGCCGGCATGTGACATGAAATTTGTTAACTTAGCAGCAACAGTTCAATGCAATACGTAATCTAGCAGAGAGAGAAAAAAATAAATAAACAAGTAAATCAATTATGTATATTGAATAGATTATTTAAAAATGTGCAAAAACAGAAATACTGTCTATTTAAAAAAGTGAGGTAGTGTCCAAAGCTTCAATGTCCATTCAGGAATCAGATGGCAGAGGGGAAGAAGCTGTTCCTGAATCGCTGAGTGTGTGCCTTCAGGCTTCTGTACCTCCTACCTGATGGTAACAGTGAGAAAAGGGCATGCCCTGGGTGCTGGAGGTCTTTAATAATGAAGCTCATAAAGTTACTCAACACTGAAGTTCATAAAGTCTCTCAGAGTGGAGAGCTGAACATCCTCCACCCTTGGCCTTGACACCTTAATCTTTTTAATCTGCTTAAATTGGCCAAACATCAGTTTTTTATCCACTCTCAGGCCCAGGCCCCACTTTAGTCTGGCCCGAAGATTCAATCCAGCCTCAAGTCCACTCCAGCAATGGCTGCCGCATTTTTGAGAGTCCAGTTCACCAACGGGGGAGGATGGATTACAGTGATCGCAGTCCCAAAAAAGTATATTTAGTAGTGCGAGAGTGGGGGCGGGAAGGGGTGAATTAATGGGGGGAGCTGTCTTACTGCTGGAGGAAAGTACAGTAACTATTCTTGAGTCTGATGGTCCTTTTGCATGGCTGCTACATAGCCTCCTCCTTAATGGGAGTGCTTCAAAAAGCAGGATGGGTAGCATACTTCATGATGTTACTGGCCCTTTTCTGGTACCTTTCTCTATGTATATATATCCTTGATGGCAGCCAGGTTGGTGGCAGTGATGCGTTGGGCAGTATTGACTGCCCTGTTGTAGAGTAATGCTGTCTGCCACCATGCAGGTTCCATACATACAGTGATGCAACATGTTACAATGCTCGTTACTAGAAAAGTAACTCAAAATTTCTCCTTGGAATTTGTTGAATGTATAGAATCATAGTGATTGCACTGTATAATCTCCTCACATTGACTTCAATGGAACAGTATTTCTGAAGTAGAGGACAATTCAAAACTGCAAAAACATGTGCACTGCAAGCAACCAAGAATCAGTTTCGATACCAAGGTATTTACTTCAAACACAGATCTAATATATTCACAGTTCTTCGCCCCCTACAGAGTGTTTCATGAATATATTCAAAACCAATAGATTTTTTTGGATCATAAGGGAATCAAAGGGATTCCCTTCATGTGGTGCAGATAGTGTGGGAAAATGGAAATGTGGCAGAAGATCAGCCATTATTGAATGGTTGAGCAGACTCAAGAAGTCATCTGATCAGTTCCAGCTCCTATACCTTATGCTCTTTCAAGTCCACAGATCATTGATCACCAAGTTATTTAAACTTAAGTGAATTATCTCAATACTCCTGACTTAGTCTCTCCATTTAAATGCCCATTTTGTTCAAATTGGTTAGACTTCCAAAAACCTGGAAATGCTCGAAATATAATGGTAAGCACCATAAGCAGGGTACAGGGATAAATATTTTTGAAATAGCATACAGCACAGTTTGAATTGCTGTGTAGTGTTCAAAGTGCAATTTTTCTATCTTTAGAAGTGGGAGGGATAGTTAAGCCTCTGAGTTAGGTAAATCGACAGTATTACACTTCTTACCTGTTCATTAGATCAGGTACCATCTTAAAACATCATTTTGCAGGTTAAATAAAAATCTATCATGCAATTTTATCTTTTGAAGTTCAGGGAGATCATATAAAGTATGAGTTATAATTAACAAACCTCAAGGCTCTAATCCCTAGATTAATAAAAATGGCTATTTTATTAAGCGAGTAAATTTATAGCACAAGCCATATGGAAGAGTGAAAGATAATACTTTCAGTAGTCTGAACCCAACAAAAATATTCAAAGAAAATTTCAAATGATAACTAAATTATTCCACATAACATGAATTTTGAGACTACTAGTGAATAGAACTCAAATGTTCCTAAAAAATGGATTTTGTTCCACTTTCAAACTTTAATGGAATCAACAAGAACAAAGGGAAACAGGAAAACAGAAATGTTCTTTTTCTGAATACTCTGCAGTATTCAGCCCTCTGTAAAGTTAACAGAATATCTCTGAATGTTGCAACTTCTAGAGGCTAATGTAAAAAAATTTGAGACATTGGTATCTTTTACATGACAACTGCAACTCAATGATCTGCATAAATCCATGCTTTGGTCAAGAAGATTGTTGGAATAAATGATAGTTAATTCAATCTACTACACTAGTCATGTTGTTACTTCTGAAGACTCATAGGATCATATTGCATGGAAAGAGATTCAACAAGTCCCCATCAGCTAATGGGCATCTGTCCACAACAATCCTATACTAATCACATTTTATTTTTCCTGCATTCCCACTAACATCTACACATAGGGCAATATACTCTGACTAAATAAGCTACCCACAGCATATCTTTGTGAAGTATGTGGAAACCCACATGGTCACCCTGTCACCTTTAATTTTAAAGTTACCAAAACATTTTTGGAAGGGTTGTCTGTCAAATAATTCCTTTCATTTGAGGAAAGCAAATGAAAATTCTGGTTTCAGCTCATATCACTCTGATGAGATCAGAATTTCAGGTGAAGTGGACAAAAAGAGGAGAAATATTAAAGTCCTGTGAGTTTGAGACTTTGTACTCATTCTCTGTCTCCATGCTGCTTGAAATTGAAACATCAAGCATTGGAAAACTGAGGAGGACAAGGAGAAGATCATTTAGCCTCTTGGATATCTCCACCAAACACAAAACATAGAATAGTTCACCACGGGAAAATGATTATGTCAATTTAAGTTAGATATCTGCTTACACCTGGTCAATACCCTTCCATTCTCCTTCTGTTTTAAATGTCTAAATGTTTCTTAAACATTGCGATTGCATCTACTTCCATCACCTTCCCAGGCACCTACCAATCACTCTGTTAAAACATGCCTTAAAAAAATCTCCTTTAAAATTTCCCTATCAAATTTTAAATCTTAGACTCTGATTACTAAACTATGCCTCTCATCATTTTATATACTTACCTCAGCCTCCATCCCTCAACATGATATTGGATAATATCCACCATAGAAGCCACTCCTACCTTTTTCCAATATAATTTGATCCCTATCACAACAATGACTATGTCCTTTCTCAGCACAATTAATGACTTTGCCTTCTTCTGTGGAGATCTCCACCAAGACCTTGCCCTCTGGGTGGAGAAATTTCTTCTAATCTGGTTCTGAATGGATTACTCTTTATTCTGATGCTGCAATCCACTTTTTGGACATTCCAGACTTTGGGAACATCTTTCTGACAACTAATCTACCTTACACCATTTAAATTTTCTGTGTGATCCCCTCACTCCTCACTGTTCCAGGAACACTAGGCTTAACAGACACAATATTTTATAATACATCAGTACCTCCATTGTAAGAACATCTTTCCTCAGATAAACAGGCTGACACTGCACAGCAAGTTCCAAATGTGGTCTCACCAAGCTCTTGTGTAATTACAAGACAACTTTGCTCCTGTACTCAAATCTTCAAGAAACCCAACATACTATTTGTCTTCCCGGCTGTCTACTGCACTTGAATACTTATTTTAAATGAGTCGAGTCAAGGACATCAATGTTCCAATGTCTCTTTTCCTTTCTTGATCTATTACCATTTTAAAAACAACATGTATGTATTTCTGGAATAAAAAGGGATAACTTTGCATTTATCCATGTTAAATTGTATCTGTCACACATTTCCCCATTCACCCAAATTTTAAAATTGCACTAAAGCTTCTTGTAAGCTCTCCCCAGGTCACACTCACCCACCCTTTCTGCACCAGCAGAATTAAAGATGTTACATTTAGTTCACTCAACAAATTAACTTTTATATATTGTGACAAGCTGGGGCCCAGGCACTTTTATATGCATGCCACTCAGAAAAAGACTCCATTTATTGCTACCCTGTTTCCCATCTATCAGCCAAATCACAGTCAGCTTCAATATATTACCCCCCAATCCTGTGTAATTCAATTATGTATGCTAACTTCCAGGGTCTTTATCAACAACTACATCCTCAAGAAAATCCAATAAAGAATAAGGCAAGATTACATGTTCATAAATCCATGCCAACATTATTGAATCATATTGATGTTTTTCAAGTAGTCTGTCTTAAACTGATCCATGTGTTTACATATTTTACTTAATTATAGAATTATTTAATATATTAAACATATCATAATCAAATGAATAATTCTTATAATTTTCATGAAGATTTCTATAAATAAAAAAAAGTAGCAAGTAAGTTATGAACTTCCAGCTTCACTCTGCAAGTTAGTTGCTTGCCCAGATCTACTCACACAAAATAATCCCACTAAAGAACAAAATTGAGGCCAACATGTCAAAGCGTCAAAGTTCCACACCTGCTATATTTACCACAATAAATCTCTTTACACTTGTTCCTTTTAAATGGCAGATTGCCTTCAGGAAATTCCTGTCCTTGATAAAGTTCTTTCTCTTTCCGGCATTTTGCTAAGTACCACAGCAAACATGCGGATGGAACCCATTCTCTCAGGTGTGGAATTAAAGTCACTACACTAGTTTATATCTTTTCTCTTTTGGTTTGGCTTCGTTGAATTCTGAATCCACTAACATATGCAAACTTATTGGCTGCCAATGAAATGAAGTGTGCTTTCAAATAAGCAATCTTGTTGCAACGTACTTCCACTTCACCTAACTGAAAAGCTGAAAATATTGATGAATTATGATGAATGGTTACTCTTGAGAAATTGATATTACTGCTGAGTTTCAGGGAAATTTTGGTGTAATAATTTAAGCTGGTGTTTATCTCTCCCTCTCTGTAGTTGGAGTTACACCCTTCTTAAATTATCGACTTCTACTTCTTTCAAAACCCATTCACAATTCATCCAGTAAAAGGATGTGGACAATACTTGAACAGAATCTCAGCAGTTAGCAGGCCTGGATTTTACAAATGTGGCTTTAACACCCATACTTGCTGCTCACATTCCCTCTTCCACAAAATGTACATTATCCTAATCTATAAAGTCAATCATGATTGATAAGATGGTCCTGAAGCATAGTGGCAAGACCCTGAGTTCAACATTGGCTCAAAATATTTAATGGGCGACATGAGCAGGATAGAATGAGCTCCACCTATAAATTCCTCCATAAGTTATTAAAATCCAGCAAAGTCTGGGCCCAACCGACTGTCAAAGCTGTCAATGTTTTCACAGTCAAAAACATACAAAAACATACAAAATCTATTAAAACTTAAATTACTAAACCATACTAAAATTTAAAATATTTACAACCATTTAATGTATTCATATTCTTTGCAATCATTAAAGAAAATAGTTAAACTATGATCTAGATATATTCTTTATTGTCCCAACCCTACCTCCCCCTTTCAAGAGAGTGTGGAAGTGGATCCAGTATCAGGCATGAGGTGACAGTATCTATCCAAGAGCTGAGTCCCCTGTTCAAATATGAGACATTCGAAGCCCTGTTGCAGAACTCCATGGGAAGTCTACTGCAGAACTCAGATGAGAAATGGAAGACCTGATTCTTCTCAACACTTATTGCACAAGATTTAGCAAAATCCAGGTCACTATCATCCTACCACACATTGACCCACAAAATTCGCTAGCGATACCCTTGGTAGATTTTTTGAATAAAAGTCATTTTCAGTATTTTAATTTTGTAATTAACTCAATCTACATATGCAGATTATATCATAATCAATGCTTTCTCAATGGTGGAATAGTTTCTTCCTTCAAATTTAATGCAAAAAGAATGTAAAAGTTTCAATCTATTGTGGGAAATCTATTTTCTAATTAACCTAATTTTTGAATGTAAATATGACCTAATTATCATAACTAATGTGTTATCACAACTGCATAATGAATCCAGCATCAGTATTTTATATAGTTAAATATTTTCTGAGTTATGGGAAAAGTCTATTTGTAATTAACCTGACATGTAAATGTAAATTTGGTTTAATTAGCATATTTTATAATATTCTCTTTGGCATGTTCCCTAGTTTTGCTTTGTTCATTAGCCCACAATTCACTCAGTTAAAATTTGAAAATAATAACACTTAATGAGTTCCTCAGTTCCATTGCTGTCTTTCTGGTGGAAACCTTCCCCTTCCCTTGTATCTGCGGAGAGCACTGAGGCAGTGAAACTTGACATGAAAATCGATGAAAGACTTTTTGCAGTAGTCAAGGCTTAAAGCAGACTCCCCATTGCTGCTGGATCTGTTCGGGTACAGAGGAGGGACTTGCATCACTAAGCACAAAACCTAAAGTGCGGATTTTTTTCTTCTCACAGGCTCACAAAATGGATGAAAAGCTCCCCGATCCTTAAAGGGTGCTTTTGGATTGCTCAGTGCCAGATTCAACAAAACAGAGACATGCAATGCCACAATCACCCACTTGCTGAACATGTCATGATCAAAATAGGAACCAGTTGTGAATACTTAAGGAACTGAATACAATTGCACTGATTAGCTTGTCCTGACTCAGTATGATAAGTAATGCAAATCCAGCAGGTTTTGGCTGTGGTATACCACAACACAGCATTCAGAAATCTTTAATCAAATTTAGATTGGAAAAACTGATCAGTGCAAAGTTCGAAGTAATATTTGTGTAAAGAAATGTAAGAATGAATGTAATGATTTGTGGCTTACTTCCGACATGGTTTTATTTCATCAAGTACTGAAGCAATATTGAATGACTGCAGGGCTGAAGATGGCCTGTGATCTTAAGCAATGTATTGAAATCTTGTCTATTGCCCCTCTCCAAAGCATACTAGCAGACAAGCAAGTTGGTAATCAAGCATAGGAACTGACTCCTTTTAGTAAAGGGTGATAAAGTACAACAGTGCTCTTATCTGTTCTCCTTTTGGTGCTTGCCTTCTTTTAAATGGTGATCAAGAGCAGTCTTAACCTCACATACATTAAATGTGAATAGCTTAATAACAGTGTGCCAGACTTAGCAGGTTAAGACTGGGGTTCAAATTTACCATTGTGCTAATGTCCACATCTGGTTGTACAGAATTCTCAGCAAAAGTCTGTGTTAGGAACCCACAGAATACCAAAGAAAAATAACTAGATTGTTTTCTTCTATATTCGTAGTGGGTTTAGGGAGGCAGTCAGGGTAGTTGACTGCAAAATGTGAGAGATCAGGAAAACTCTAATATCCCTGATATACATGTTTGCATGATGTGTGCTCAACTGGAACTCCTGACTTACTGTATAGAATGGGCAGAGCTTCAGTTGGACGTCTAAGCTTCAGAGTGTCATTGACAGGGGCTTCAGTAAGGTAGTCACTCCACAGGTACACACAACAGGCAGTAGGGTGGCCACCAGGCAAGGCAGAAGGGGTAGACAGGGATTGCTGGAATCCCCTGTAGCCACTCTCTTCAGGAACAATTAGATCAGCTTGAAAACTATAGCGGAGGGTGGCCTTTCAGAGGGGAGCGGCAGCAATTGTCAATTCTGTGACATCATGACAGGCGCTGATGCACAGCTGGAGTAGGTGCAGTCTAGGACAGTTGCTGTGATGGTAAACTCAATAGTTCAGGGGATGGAAAATTCTGTGGCCATGAATGAGACAGCAGGTTGGTACGTGATCTTCCTTCTGCCAGCGTCAAGTATTTCTGAGTGATTGGAGAACATCCTCAAGGGAGATAGGGAGTGGGGAAAAGGGAGGGTGAGGATAAGCAGTCAGAGTGTGCAATGTATAATGAAACTAATGACAGGAAGAAAAAAAATGAGGTCCTGCAAAGTGACTACAGGAAGTTAGACAGAAGGAAATAAAGCAGGACATCTCTGGTTGTAGTCTCTGGATTACTCTCAGTATCAAATGCTAGTGAAGGTAATAATATGAGGACAGGGCAAAAGAATCTATAGCTGAAGAGCTGGTGCATGCAGGAGTGATTCCGTTTCTTGAACTACTGGGATTTCTTCCAGGACAAACTAACCTGTAGTAGAGCAGTCAGTTGCATTTGAATGGGAGGAGGATCAATATATTGGTGGGGAGATTTGCTCAAGCTGCTTGGAAAGGTTAAGGTAGTCTGGCAGGGGAGTGGGACAGAAAGCCAATTTTTAATCCAATCTACCAAGTCTCCATCGATCTCGTGCCCTCATCTTTGGATCAGTTTACCATGAGGGAATTAGCAAACACTTTGCTAAAATAGATGTCAACCTCCACTGACCTCCCCCAATCAATCAACTTTGTCAACATGTCAAAAGCTCAATCCAATTTGTCTGACATGATCAGCCCCATCACAAAGTCATGTTGACTATCCCTAATGGAATGTAGAATGGTACAGCACAGGAACAGGCCCTTCAGTTCACAAAGTTGTACCTAACTAATTAAATCAGCAATTAAACACCATACTGAACTAATCCTTTCTGCCTACACAATGTCCATATCCCTCCATTCTCTGAAGATCTGTATGTCTAAGAGCCCTTTAAAAGCCCTGACTAATTAGGAACTTAAAGCCTCTGCTTTAAATATAGCCAATGATTTGGCCTCCACTGCCAACTATGGTAATAAATTCTATGGATTCACTTCCCTTCCAGCTAAAGAAATTCCTCCTCATCTTTGTTCTAAATAGAATCCTTCTATTCTGAGGCTGTACTCTTTGCTCCTAGACTCCTTCACTATAGGAAACATCCTCTCCATATCCACTCTATCTATGCCCTTCAATATTCAATAGGTTTCAATGAGACCCTCTCATTCTTCCAAACTCCAGCGAGTACAGGCCCAAAGCCACCTGACACTCCTCATATGTTAACCATTCCATTCCCAGAATCATTCTTGTAAACCTCCTCTGGACCATCTCCAAAGCCAGCACATCTATTCTTAGATAAGGAGTTTATTCCCTATACCAAAGTGCATGACCATACATTTCCCAAGACTATATATTATATAACGTGATATATAACGTGAAAAGATGCTGTACCAACAGCAACCCTTATTGGAATATAACTAGTCATGGCAGCCATCCAGAAAAGGCCCCCTTTATGCTCACTCTTTGCCTTCTGCAGGTCACACGATCTTCCATCTTTCTGGTAATAGCATGTCTTATCTTGTTAATCAGCCACATGTGCAGCATCTTGTCAAAGGCCTTCTGAAAATCCAAGTAAACAACATCCAATGACTCTCCTTTGTCTATCCTGTCTATTATTTCTACAAAGGATTACAATAGATTTGTCAGGCTAGATATCTCCTTAAAGAAACCATGCTGACTTTGGCCTATTTCTCCGCCAAACCTCGGTAGAGATCGTTAAGCGCACCAAGTTACTTGGTGTTCACCTGGCGGAGAATCTCTCCTGGTCCCTCAACACCAGCTCCATAGCAAAGAAAGCCCAGCAGCGACTCAACTTTCTGTGAAGGCTGAGGAACATCCATCTCCCACCTCCCCCATCCTCATCACATTCTACAGAGGTTGTATTGAGAGCATCCTGAGCAGCTGCGTCACT
This sequence comes from Hemitrygon akajei, assembly GCF_048418815.1. Classification (NCBI taxonomy): domain Eukaryota; kingdom Metazoa; phylum Chordata; class Chondrichthyes; order Myliobatiformes; family Dasyatidae; genus Hemitrygon; species Hemitrygon akajei. The sequence goes on from NC_133128.1 coordinate 58,034,777, forward strand.
GCCTGGTTCGGAAATTGCACCATCTCGGATCGCAAGACCCTGCAGCGGATAGTGAGGTCAGCTGAGAAGATCATCGGGTCTCTCTTCCCGCCATCACGGACATTTACACTACACACTGCATCCGCAAAGGAAGCAGCATTATGTAGGACCCCATGTACCCTTCATACAATCTCTTCTCCCTCCTGCCATCTGGGAAAAGGCTCCGAAGCATTTGGGTTCTCACGACCAGACTATGTAACAGTTTCTTCCCTGAAGCCATCAGACTCCTCAATACCCAGAGCCTGGACTGGCACCTTACGGCCCTTTTGTCCTGTTCATTATTGTAATAATGATATAATAATTATTATTATATTATATAATTATTATTATTATAATGCCTGCACTGTTTTGTGCAGTATATGCAGTCCTGTGTAGGTCTGTAGTCTAGTGTAGCTTTCTCTGTGTTGTTTTTTAACATAGTTCAGTCTAGTTTTTGTACTGTGTCATGGTCCTGAAAAACGTTATCTCATTTTTACTATGTACTGTACCAGCAGTTATGGTAGAAATGACAATAAAAGTGATTTGACTTGACTTCATTATGTGCGCCCAAGCACCCAGAAACATCATCCTTAATTTTCGCAATCACTGAAGTCAAGCTCGTCATTGTCTGAACCCTTAGTGCCTAGGGGGCACATGGGATCTCCACAAGGGTCTTCCATTTCTGCTGGTCTTTCGCTCTGCTGCTCGCCGTTCTCCAGTTCATGCATACTTCTTTCAGTTCTGCTTCCACAGATCTTCGCCACATCATTTTGGGCCTGCCCCTACTTCACGTTCCCTGTGGGGTTCACCTTAGTGCTTCTTTTGCTAGTTGATCATTTGGTATTCTCATTACATGGCCCAGCCATCTCCATCGTCTTCTTTTCACACAAACTGAGATTGATTCCATATTGCAAGATGTAAGCAAGTCTTGGTTTCTGATTTTCTCAGGCCAGAAGATCTTCTTGATACGTCGTAGACATTTTGTCTTGAACGTGTCAAATTTCTTGCAGATGTCTTTTGTCATCTTCCAACATTCACTTCCATAAAGTAGCACGCTTAGGATGTTGCTTTTAAAAATTCAGATTTTGGTGTTAAGTTTGAGTTGTGTCGATTTCCAAACTGCATTGAGGCTGCCAAAAGCCTGATTTGCTTTAGATAGTCTTGCTAATATGTCCTTACCACTATCTCCATCAGTGCTGACTTTACTCCCAAGGTACGTGAACTCATCTACCTCTTCCACTTGCTGATTATTGATCATTTCTGGTTGGAGGTTGGAAGCGTTCATCTTCATGATCTTTGTTTTTCTTACTTGAATGTTCATCCCAAGTTGCGAGGCATATGATGCAAGTCTGTCTGATTTCTCCTGAATGTCACAATGACGAACTCGCTAGCAGACTGATATCACCAGCAAAAACTAGGTCTTCAAGTGTTGAGGTAAGTGTCCATTGAATACCCCATTTCTTTTCTGTGATTGTTTCCCTCATAAGCCAATCCATTGCTAAAATGAAGTCTGAAGTCAAGCTAATTGATCTATAATTTCCTTTCTTTTGCCTCACTCCCTTCTTAAAGAGTAGAGTGACATTTGCAATTTTCCAGTCCTCTGGATCTATACAAGAATCTTGTGATTCTTGTAAGATCATTACTAGTGCTTCCGCAATCTCTTCAGCTGCCTTTTTCAGAACCCTGGGGTGCAGTCCATCAGGTCCACATGACTTATCTACCTTCAGACCTTTCAACATCCCAGCACCTTTCCCTTAGTAATAGGAACTAGACTCACTTTTGCTCCCTGACACTCTTGAATTTCTAGCATACTGTGGATGTCTTCCACTGTGAAGGGTGACACAATATACTTATTAAGTTCCTCTGCCAGTTTTTATCCCCCGTTACTACCTTTTCAGCATCATTTTCAAATGGTCTGATACCTACTCCCACCTTTCTTTTACTCTTTATATATATGAAAAAGCTTTTGGAATCCTCCTTTATAGTATTGGTTATCCTACCTTCATATTTCATCTTTCCTCTCCTCATGGCAATTTTTAGTTGTCTTCTGTTGGTTTTTAAATGCTTCCCAATCCTCTACTGTCCCACTGAGCTTTGCTATATTTTATGCCCTCCCTTTTGCTTATATGCTTCCTTTGACTTCCCCTGTTAGCCACGACTACATCTTTAGGATGCATCTATCATATCTATTCCAAAACCAAACCCATTGCTATTCTTACATCATTCTTGCTAGTGTTCTCTTCCAACCAACTTTGGCCAGCTCCTCTCTCATGCCTCAATAATTCCTTTTACTCCACTGTAATATTGATACATCTGACTTAAGCTTCTTCCTCTTAAATTGCAAGGAGAATTCTATCATATTATGATCAATCTATCATATTATGATCAATCTCTCTTAAGGGTTCTTTTACCTTAAGCTCCCTAATCAAATCCAGTTCACTGCACAACACCTAATCCAGAATTGCATTTTCTCTGGTGGGCTCAACTACAAGCTGCTCTCAAAGCCATCTCATAACCTTCTACAAACCTCCTCTCTTGGGATTCAGCACCAAGCTGATTTTGCCAATCTACTGCTTATTGAAATGCACCATGACTATTGTAACTTTGCCCTTTTTACTTGCTTTTTCTATCCACAATTGGAATTTTTATCCCATGTCCTCACTACTGTTCAGAGGCCTGTATATATCTCTCATCAGGATCTCTTTACCTTTCCAATTTCTTAACGCTAACCACACAAATCAAACCTCTTTTGATCCTGCATAAAATCTTTCTAAGGATTTGCCTAATTTTTTTCCAACATGGTCACCACACCACCTTTGCCTACCTGGCTGTGCTTTCAGCACGATGTGTATCATTGGATGTTAAGAACCCAACTATAATCTTCTTTCAGCTACAACTCAGTGATCCCACAACGTCATACCTGCCAATAACTATTTATGCTACAGGATCATTTACCTTATTCCGTGTACAGGATGCATTCAAATTTAACACCTTCAGTGTGGAATTCATCACCTTTTCACTTTTGCCCACATTTCACACTTCCCACTGACAGCAATATTTCCTTATCACCTGTTCGCAGTCTCACCTACACACTACATCTATTTGTATCTCAATTGTCCTACCATTGGCCCTATCACTCTTGTTCCCACCCTATTGCCAAATTAATTTAAACCCTCCCGAAGAGCTCTAGCAAACCTGCCCGCAAGGATATTGGACCCCCTTTGTTTCAGGTGTAATGTGTCCATTTTGTACAGGTTATATCTTCCCTAGAAGAGGTCCCAATCATCCAGAAATCTGAAACTCTGCCTGTTGCACCAATTCCTCAGCCCCACATTCAACTGATTCATCTTATTCTTATAAGAATCATCTTATTCTTATCTTCACTGATGTGTGGCATGGGTAGCAATCGAGAGATTACTACCCCGAAGGTCATGTTTCTTAGCGTTTCACTAGTTTAAGGTGGCACTATTGAAGTCAGGTGACAGTCTTCTGGTAGTTCAAAAGCAATAAATCTGACTAAAGACATTATTAAAACTAAAAACGCTTTTTCTGAGGTACATTCTGATGGACTATCTCCACAGACAAAGGGAAGGCGACAGAGGGCGAAGTGGACTCAAGGGATGAGCTGTGCTTGTGTGTTGCCAAGTTGGAGCATGGCATAATTGGGATGGTGTTGGCATCAGAGATGATGCCGTAGATGGAGTTAGAGCAAGCGATTCAAAGCAAAGTATTTTCGGTGCCCATCCACTTAAACTGGATGTGAGGTTGGATCAGCACTGAGCTTATTTGTAGGGGTCAAGAACAGCTTTGGGCTAGATGACGAGGTCTAGGCCCAGAGTGTATTGCTGCAGTGGGACCCAGGTCCCAGTGCATGGAAGGATCTGGTGTTTAAAAGATTCAAATGCTGACCAGGATGCACTTAAGGGGCAGAATGTCAGGACCAAGGGCAAGGGTCAGCATGATTCTGCTCACTCTTCTCTCTTCCATGATGTTCATTTCTCTCTCCATGACACTGAGGCTGTGAGACTGATCCAACTACTATGAACTTTGTGTCTGCAAGCTTCGCGGTGATCTGCCCTGCCATATGATAAACTGAAACAGAGGATGTGGGTCTACTCCAGCTGCTCCAGGATTCAGATCTATTGGCTCAGTTTGATTTGGAATGCTGCTCCTTGCTTTTATTGTTTGCCTGTTTTGTGTCTTTTTTTCCTTTCACAGCACATTAGTTGTTTTTTTAAAAAGTTGGTTTCTTTCAGGCTTCTGGCTTTGTGACTGCAAATTATATGTATAATTTGTATGTATAATGCATACATACTTTGATAATAAATGTACTTTGACTACTTTCACAAAAATTCCTCTTCTCCCCACCCCTTCTAAGCCACAGAGCCAGACTCAATGCCAGAGATCCAGTTGCTGCAGCTTTGCCTGGTAGATCGACTTCTACTAACAGTATCCAAAGTGGTACACTTATTATTGAGGGGAACAGCCACAGGTGTACTTTGCATTGGATGCCTATTCCCTTTCCCTCTCCCTCTCCTGATAGTAACCCAAGCACCTCCCTCCTGCAACGTAAGAGTGACTACATCCTGTCCAAAACCTCCTCATTCTCCCATATGAGCCAAGGTTCATCCAGTTGCAGCTCCATTTATTCTCTAAAGAACTGCAGCTTGATACCTCCCATGTAGATGTAGTTAACTAGAAGACTGGAGATCTCCCAGATGTCTGATATCTCATACAAAAAACATACCACTAACTCTGGACCCATTCTCAGCATACTAGCTATGAACTAATAGACAAGGAAAGAGAAAAAATAAACTTACCGGTACTTAGAATATCCACCTGTGCTCCCCCAAGTCTGTTCTTGCAAAAGCCTCTTGAGGCAAGCCTGACGACTCCAACACTGTTCTGTCCAACAATGGCAGCCCCTTTAATAAGCAGTTTGCTGACACCTCACTTCTTTTTATTGGCCTTTACAAGTACCTAAGTGGTGGTTATGATTGTAGCCAGCAGAAAAATTTTGAAAGGCTCTGATCTATTTTTAAAGCTTGCACCACCCTTTGGCTATCAAGTGACTGCTCTCAGTTATTACAACACACCGAAAAAGACAATGCATTCGGGGGGGGGGGGGGGGGGGGGAGTTGGAACATCATGTTAAAGTTGAACAAATTGTTGGCCAGACTGCTCTTGGAGTTTTGAGTGCACTTCTGCCTTTAATAAAATAAAGACAGAATGAATTTGGCAACTTTGAAATTATACGCGTGCCCTTCTTTGAGTGGTTATATGGTTCTATGAGGCTGAACAAGGGTCTGAATACAATAGTCATGAAATTCCAAACTCAAAAGTTACATTTCAGAAGAATGAATAGCTATATACCATAGAACAAGTCAGGTAAAGCAGACTTTGAGGACCAAGACTGGATAGCATTGATATCTACATATACAAACTTCAACATGGTATTAACCAATTTATTTCCAGTGCCAGCAGCAAACCAATACTGTGTTTAACTTCAACAGTTAGAGCCATCCATAAGTTTAAGTGATAAACACCAAAATAATACAGCAATTTAAACCATAAGACCATAAGATGTAGGAGCAGAATTATGCCATTTTCCAATTGAGTCTATTCTGCCACTTCATCATGGCTATTCCATTTTTCTTGTCAGCCCCAGTATCATGCCTTCCACCCATATCCCTTCATGCCCTGGCCAATCAAGAATCCATCAACTTCTGCCTTAAATATACACAAAGATTAGGCCTGCGGCAAAAATTCCACAGATTCATCACTCCCTGGCTAAGAAAAAAACTCCTCTTCATCTCTGTTCTAAAAGTATGCCCCTCTGTTCTGAGGGTGTCTTCTCTGGTCAGAGACTCTCCCACTATAGGAATCATCACTTCCACACCCACTTTATCAAGGCTTTTCACCATTCGATAGCTTTCAATTTGGCCACCCCTCATTCTTTTAAAATCTACTGAATACAGGCCTAGAGCCACCAAAACTCTTCATATGATAAGCCACTCAATCCTGGAACCATTTTCATGGATCTCCTTTGAACCCTCTCCAGTTTCAGCAGACCCTTTCTAAGATAAGGTGTGCAAATCTGCTCACAATACTCCAAGAGAGGCCTCACCAGTGCTTTATAAAGACTCAACATTACATCCTTGCTTTTATGTTCTAGTCCTCTTGAAATGAATACTAACATCACTTCTACCTTCCTCACCACAGACACAACCTGCAAATTAACGTTCAGGGAATCCTGTGACTCAGATTTTTCTGTTTTCTCTCCAGTTAGAAAATAGTCAGCCTTATCACTTCTTCTAGTGCATGACCATACACTTTCTGAGACTGTATTCCATCTGCCACGTCTTTGCCTATTCTCCTAATCTGTCTCAGTCCTTTTGTGGCCTCGCTATTTCCTCAAAATTACCTGCCCCTCCACCTATCTTTATAGTATCTGCAAACTTTGCAACAAAAGCATTAATTCCATCATCCAAATTATTGACGTATAAAGTAAAAATGATTTGTCCCAACACAAACCCCTTTGGAACACCACTAGTCACCAAGAGGCAACCAGAAAAGGCTCCCTTTATTCCCACTCTTTGACCAAAAGCCACTGATTTATCCAGGCTGGAGTCTTTCCTGTACTACCATGGGTTTCTAGCTTGTTAAGCAGCCTTACGTGTGGCACCTTGTTAAAGGCTTTCTGAGAATCCAAGTACACCACATCAACTGACACCCCCTTGTCTATCCTGTTTGATATTTCTTCAAAGAAATCCAACAGATTTGCTAGGCAATAATTTCCCTTGAGGAAACCATGCTGACTATGGACTATGTTGTCTTATCCCTCCAAGAACCTTGAGGTCTCATCTTTAATAATCGATTCCAACATCTTCCCAATCACTGAGGATAGACTAATTGGCCTATAATTTCCTTTCTTCTGCCTCTCTCTCTTCTTGAAGAGTAGAGTGACATTTGCAATTTCCAAGTCTTTAGGAATCATTCCAGAATCTAGTGATTCCGGAAAAATCATAACTAATGCCTCCACAATCTCTTCAGCCACATCTTTCAGACCCAGCAGTGTACACCATTTGTTCCAGGTGACTTACCTATCTTCAGACCTTTCAGTTTTCCAAGAACCTTCTTTCTAGTCATGGTAACTTCACACATTCCATGACCCCCTGACAGCTGGAATTTCCACCATATTGCTAGTGTCTTCTGCATTGAAGTCCTATGAAAAATACTTACTCAGTTCATCAACACCTGCTCCACAGCAAAGAAAGCCCAGCAGCGTCTCTAAATTCTGCAAAGGCTGAGAAAAGTCCATCTCCCACCCCCCATCCTCACCACATTCTACAGAGGTTGTGTTGAGAACATCCTGAGCAGCTGCATCACTGCCTGGTTTGGAAATTGCACCATTTCGGATCGCAAGACCCTGCAGTGGATAGTGAGGTCAGCTGAGAAGATCATCGGGGTCTCTCTTCCTGCCATTACAGACATTAACACTACATGCTGCATCCGCAAAGCAAACAGCATTATGAAGGACCCCACACACTCCTCATACAAACTCTTCTCCCTCCTGCCGTCTGGGAAAAGGCACCAAAGCATCTGGGCTCTAACGACCAGACTATGTAACATTTTCTTCCCCCAAGCCATCAGACTCCTCAAAACCTAGAGTCTGGACAGACACCAACTTACTGCCTATTGTCTTGCTTAGTATTTATTGTAATGCCTGTACTGTTTTGGGCACTTTATGCAGTCCTGGGTAGGTCTGTAGTCTAGTGTAGTTTGTTCTGTGTTGTTTTTATGTAGTTCAGTCTAGTTTTTGTACTGTGTCATGTAACACCATGGTCCTGAGAAATGTTGTCTTGTTTTAACTGTGTACTGTACCAGCAGTTATGGTCGAAATGACAATAAAAAGTGACTTGACTTGCTATTTCCTTGTACTACTTCTCCAGCATTGTTTTCCAGTGGTCCAATATCCACTCTTGCCTCTCTTTTACACTTTATGTATCTGAAGCAACTTTTGTTATCCTCCTTAACATTATTAGCTAGCTTACTTTCATAATCCATCTTTTCCTTCTTAATGACTTCTTAGTTGTTTTCTGTTGGTATTTAAAAACTTTCAAATCCCCTAAGTTCCCATTAATAGTTGCTCTATTTTATCCCTCACTTTAGCTTTTATGTTGGCTTTGACTTCCCTTGTTAGTCATGATTGTATCATTTTGCCTTTAGAATATTTCTTCCTCTTTCAATTGTACATGTCCTGTGCCTTCCAAATTGCTTCCAGAAATTCCAGTCATTGCTGCTCTGTGAGCATCCCTGCTGGTGTTCTTTTCCTATCAATTCTGGCCAACTCCTCTCTCATGTCTCTGTAGTTTCCTCTACTCCAGTGTAATACTGATAATCTGACTTCCACTTCTCCTCAAATTTCAGGGTGAATTCGATCATATTATGATCACTGGTCCCTGGTCCCTTCTCTTAAATTCTTTAATCAATTCCAGTTTGTTGCACAACACCCAATCCAGAATAGCTAATCCCCTAGTGTGCTTAACCACAAACTGTTTTAAAATGCCAGAAATGATAGAAATTTCCCCTCTTAGATTTCTGCACCAACCTGACTTTCCCAATCTACCTGCATATTGAAATCCCCATGACTATTGTAACATTGCCCTTTTGGCATGCATTTTCTATCTCCCATTGTAATTTGTAGACCACATCCTTACTACTGTTTGGGGGCTCAGTCTCTAATTCCCATCAGGGTCTTTTTACCCTTCCAGTGCCTTCACTCTATCCACAGTTTCCGACCCTATGTCACCTCTTTCTAATGATTTAATTTAATGTTTTATCAACAGAGCCACGCCAGCCCTTTTGCCTTCTTGCCTGTCCTTTCAAGGCAATGTGCATCTTTGGACATTAAGCTCCCAGCTATAAATTCTTTCAACCACAATTCAGTGATGCCTACAACATCATAGTTGCCAATCTGTAACTGTGCTACAAGTTCATTGATCTTATTCCATATACTACACACATTCAAATACAGTATAACACCTTCAGTCCTATATTCACCTTTCTTGATTTTGTCAGTTTTTTACATTGCATCTCATCCTGATGAATTCAATGTTCCCTGTCACCAGCCTCTCCTTGCTAGGAGTCTCACTACACATTGCTTCTGTTTGTAAACCAACTACCTCATCTTCAGTACTATCACTCTGGTTCCCATCCCCCTGCCAAATTAGTTTAAACTCTAGCCAACCTGTCCGCAAGGATATTGGACCCCTCTGGCTCAAGTGTAACCGTCCCTTTTGTTAGCATTTATGTGAATTGACATTTAGGATTTGCCTACTGTCCATACATCTGGTTGGTGCTGGATATGTATAATTGGTCCACATCACAATATAATTCTGAACATGCACACTGGACAATATTTTGGAACATAGCAACCACTGCATCATAAAAACTGTGTAGCTGATCTAAATTTTGCATGCTTGGTGCCAAGTTGAACTAACTAACATATCAATGATATTTCACTGATAGGTTTTTAAATGCCTTTCCAATGAATGAAACAAATGCTGTATTCCTCAATTCCCAGTTGATAAAATGTTATCACAACATACTTTATGTCAGTAAACATTAAAAATTATATCCTTAACAAGTTATGTAAATGATGAAATGTGTGACATATTGTTCGTTGCACACGTTGTGAAAAATCTTATCACTTCAACATCTCATGAGCTGTGGGAAATTTTATATTCACTGAGTCTCATTATTCCCCTCTCAGTCAACCTTGAATATCTTTGTTTTATACTATTCCTTTATCTTTAAAAAATCCCAAATAGGGCAATAATATTGCTGAGTCAATGAAAATATTATGTTCAATAGATAGATTTACAGGAGGAAGATAGTAATACTCAAATTTTAGATAGAGATTCCATTAAATTTATGCAGATAAAGATATGACTGCCAACAGAGAGGCAAATGAAGTCATTGTGTATGGGCCAGGGCAGGAGGAACATATTTCAGGTTGTTGGTTTGGACAAATTACAGAAACTGGCCACAAGGCTAAATTGGTGTAATGCAACATGATTAAGTAAATTGACCTGAGCTTTGTTGAACACTGTTGTGAATGAGCAGCAGTCAGTTATGCCACTCTCAGGGTTTCTTTTTGGGAAGACAGCTGTGGCTAAGGACCAGAAGGCAAGTTTCATTTCTCTGTCTTTTTTTAAACACACACATTTGTTGGCACAGTCAGGCAATAAATATCCCACCCTGATTCCACAGTAAATACAGTTATGTCTTCTCTTCAGGCTGCCGATTACAACCTTAGATTTATCGAAGGACTACGGCAGGTATTGCAGGTTGTCTGGAATCGATCTGTTTTCAGCTGTCATTGCAAAGAAGGCACAACAGTGTCTCTACTTTCTTTGAAGTTTGTGTAGATTTGGCATCATTAAAACTTTGATAAACTTCTATTGATGCACAGTGGACAGTATCCTAACTGGTTGTATCACAGTCTGCTCTGGAAACACCAATGCCCAAAAGTGGAAAAGACTGCAAAACATGGTGGATATATTCCTGTCCATCACAAGTAAAGCCCTCCTTATCATTGAGTATATTTACATGCAGTACTGCCACAAGAAGGCAGCATTCATCATCAATGTCTCCCACCATCAAGGCAATGCCCTCTTCTCACAGATAGAGGCATAGATAGAGTGGACATCAGCACCTATTTCCCAGATGTCAATGAGAAATTTAAGTTGATTGAAAGAAAATTGGTGGGGGGTGGTGGTAGACCAGATATATTAGGGACATTTAAGACTCGTAGATAGGCACACGGATGAAAGAAAACTGGTGGGTTATTGGGAGGGAAGAGTAAGATTGATCTTGCCGTAGTTTGAGAGGTCACCGCAACATTATGGACCAAAGGGCCTGTACTGTGCTATACTCTTCTATGTTCTATGTTCCAAGTTCTATTTTCTATTTTCTATTTGTTAATAGCCAAAACACTGGCTCAGTCATTTTTCTGTGCTCGTCAAAATTGCCGTTTTTCATCCTACTAAAATATATTTGAGAAAAAAATAGAATCTCTAGCTACTCTTAGGCTAGCACAATTTTTTTCACATATTTTCTTTTAATTCAGAATTAAAAATAGCTAGTGATCCAACATCAGACTAGATAATTCTTCCTAAACCAGTCCATTTTGGCTCATTTCCAGTTCAAAATTAGTTCTTTTTCTAAGTTTTTGGTCAAATCTTTTCATTTCCTTCAAACTTAGAACATAGTGTTATCTCATAATGACTCCAATTATGTAAAGAAGAGAAAAAAATATCTATCCAAGTAATGGCAGAAAAAACACCTAATAATTTAACTGTTATTAGCCCTTAGAAAAACACATCGTACCAAAAATGGAAAAGTTGCAGTAAAATACAGAATTAAAATTTTTTAATTTTTAGAGTTCATTCGCAGTAAAGTTCAGTATTTTGTCCGTGCCTAGGGTTCTGCTGATCAATTGGAGAAGAGCTGATGTTGATATCTGTGAGTGATAGTGAGGACATTTCACTTCAGACCAGCAACAATGGCAAATTGAAAGGGACAGCATGGATTTAACCCTGCTGGGAGTGACCTTCAGTCAGCTGCTGCCACAAGCAGAGCTGTCACTCCTGAGTACACGAGCACATTTTCAGTCTGGAATGATTAAAAGCACACCAGCAGAGCCACCATGTGCAATATGTCAAATTTTACTGGGTCCTCATGTTTGAGTAACAATTAAAATGATTGCTGTAGTTAAAGGAAAACCTGAAATTTTACTTTGGTGTAAACAATACTATACTTCACCACAAGAAGGAGATTGTTGTTTCATGCCCAAACCAGGCACAGCTGTCACAACAACCCACATGACTCATATGAACACATATTAAAGATTAAATAGTGCAGATCACATCACCCCACTCCACAGCATGCACCAAAGTGGGAGCAAAGGTGAGGTATTGCAGGTATCAGAAATTCTGAAAAAGCCTATATGTGAAAGAAGTTTGGTTTAGTCCAAGTATCAACAGTGGAAAGCACAGCTAAAAGTCCATATATGTCAGGTCTTTTTTCTGAGCTTAGAAGTAGCTTACACTAATCAAAGTTAGTTGGTTTACGTTGAAACAGCTGTCAAATTACCAGACTTGCATCTAAAGGCCTAGCCTAACAATCCTGGAGCTTAGGATCATCTCTTACCAGAAGAGGTATATAATGTAAATTGCTCCATTAATTTGTATTTAAAATAAAATAACAATGATGACCACAAACTGTGTGATTGCATCATAACCTATATGCCCTTCAGAGAAGAAATCTGGTCTCTTTATTGGTTACAACTGAAATGTAAACCCCAGTAGTTCAGTTGTTTTTAGATAACGAAGAAAACCACTCATTTGTTCCTGAGAAATAATAAAACCCAATAAATATTCAACCGAGAAATCAAATTCAAATACGACAAAATCACTTCAAAAAATTAACCTTGAAAAGTCCCCTTCACGCATATCTGTAAAGTTGAATCTAATTTGAGAAAAATGTCCCACAATCAAACAACTAAGCTCCTGGACAAAATGTTAGTTTCTTCCATCACAATTCCTGAATATGTCTCATTCTACCAACAGAACAGGCCTATCAGAAGTAGTAGCACAATGCATTCAAGCAAAACCTTTCAATGTCAACTCCTGATGTCCTTGGGTCAGACAAACCTCCCCCTGATTACTACCTAGCTTCCTCCCTGATGAATCGACACTGAAAATAGTATGATATAGAATAAATTCTGGCTGTGGGACTTCAATATCAATCTGCAAAAGTGGTTTAGTAGCACCGTTGCTGACAAGTTCTGAAGTGTATATCTGGCACACAGTGTGTGATTGCACACAAGGGATCAATCTACTTACCTGTACGAGTTGCATCTGTGTATGATAGCATTTTTAGAAGAGACCTTTGCACAATGTTGAGGAGATACATTTCATCTCCATATCCAGTACCCCTCACCATTCAGGACACACCCTCTTCTCAATACTGCCATCAGGGAAGAGAAACAGGAGACTGAAGATGCTTTTTGAATGTTTTAGTAACAACATCTTTCTTTCCATCCATCAAATTTCTGAACAGTCCATGAACATTAATTTCTGAACTGACCAGGAATGGTCATGAGCATTACCTCATTATTTTGTTTTATTTTTGCACTATTTAATTACTTTTATATTTCTTATTATAGCCTATGAATTGCACTGTACTTCTGCCACAAAACAACAAATTTCATGACTTATGTCAGTGAATATAAATCTGATTCTGAAACATCACAATCTACAGGTTGCACTCTGAATCATTCATGAACTTGATTTGGAAGTACTGTATATTACTATTTCTTCAATATCTTTGGGACTTCACAAGAACATAAGAAATAGGAGCAGCAGTAGGCCATCCGGCCCATTGCGCCCACTCTGCCATTCAATAAGATTATGGCTGATCTGGCCATAGACTCATCTCCACCTGCCTGCTTTTTCCCCATAACCCTTAATTCCTCTACTATACAAAAATTTATCGAACTTTCTCTTAAATATATTTACTGAGGTGACCTCCATCGCTTCATCAGGCAGAGAATTTGACAGTTTCACCAATCTCTAGGAAAAGCAGTTCCTCCTCATCTCCATCCTAAATATACTTCCCCCAACTCTTGAGGCTATGTCCCCTAGTTCTAGTCTCACCCATCAGTGGAAACAATTTTCCTGCCTCTATCTTATCTATCACTTTTATAATTTTTTATGTTTCTACAAGATCTCCTCTCATTCTTCTGAATTCTAGCGAGTACAGTCCTAGATGAGTCAATCTTTTCTCATAGGTTAACTCCCTCATCTCTGGAATCAACCTGGTGAACCTCCCCTGCACCACCTCCAAAGTCAGTATATCCTTCTTCAAGTAAGGAGACCAGAACTGCACACAGTACTCCAGGTGCGTCCTCACCAATATCCTGTATAGTTGCGGCATAACTTCTCTGCTCTTAAATTCAATCCCTCTAGCAATGAAGGCCAATATTTTATTTGCCTTCTTGATAGCCTGCTGCACCTGCAAACCAATTTTTTTGTGATTCATGCGCAAGTATACCTGAGTCCCTTTGCACAGCAGCATGCTGCAACTTTTTACCATTTAAATAATAATCTGCTCTTACATTTTTCCTTCCAAAGTGGATGACCTCGCATTTACCAACATTGTACTCCATCTGCCAGACCCTTGCCCACTCACTTAACCTAGCTATATCTCTCTGCAGACTCTTCGTATCCGCTGCACAATTTGCTTTTCTATTCAATTTAGTATCATCAGCAAACCTAGATACACTACACTCGGTCTCCGCTTCCAGATCGTTAATGTATATCGTGATCAGTTGTGGGCCTAGCACCAACACCTGTGGCACACCGCTCACCACTGGTTGCCAACCAGAGTAACAATTATGTCTCCAACTCTCTGCTCTCTATTAGTTAACCAATCCTCTATCCATGCTAATACATCATCCCCAACTCTATGCATCCTTATCTTATGGATAAGTCTTTTATGTGGCACCTTGTCAAACGCCTTCTGGATCCATCTGTTTCCCTCTATCCACTGCGCTCATTATATTCTCAAAGAACTAAAGTAAGTTTATCAACAGGACCTGCCTTTGCTAAACCCATGCTGCATCTACCTGATGGATCCATTTCTTTGCAGATGCCTCACTATTTTTTCCTTAATGATACCCTCAAGCATTTTCCCAACTACAGATGTTAAACTAACTGGCCTGTAGTTACCTACCTTTTGCCTACATCCTTTTTTTAACAGTGGAGTATATTCGTCATCTTCCAATCCACTGGGACCTTCCCAGAGCCCAAAGAATTTTTGTAAAGCATCACCAAAGCCTCTACTATAACTTCTGCCATTTATTTCAGTACCCTGGGATGCATTCCATCAGGACCAGGGGACTAATCTATCTTCAGGTCTACAAGTTTGCTCAACACTACCTCTTCAGTGATAGCTACTGTATCAAGGTCCTCAACTCCCATTGCATCTATAACATCGCTTTTTGGCATGTTAGATGTGTCCTCCACTGTGAAGACCAACACAAAATAGTCATTCAAAGCCTCAGCCATTTCCTCAGAACCCAATATCAACTCTCCCTTCTCGTCCTCCAAGGGAGCTACATTCACTTTAGCCACCATTTTCCACTTCATATAATTATAAAAACTTCTCCTATCTTTTTTTTTTATTTTGTGCTAGTTCATTTTCATAATCATTTTCTTTATTGCTCGCTTAGTGGTACTTCGTTGCTTTTTAAAGTTTTCCGATCTTCTAATTTCCCACTACTCTTGGCACCTTTGTGTGCACAAACTTTTAGTTTGATGCCTTCTCTTATTTCCTTAGTTATCCAAGGCTGGCTTTCCCCACCCTTACTGTCCTTGCTTTTAACTGAAATATACTTTCATTGAGCACCATGAAAATTCTCTTTGAAAGTCTTCCACTGTTCCTCAACTGTACAGCCTGTGTTCCCAGTCTACACTAGCCAAATTGTCCCTCATCTCATTGTAGTCTCCATTGTTCAGGTATAATACACTGGTTTTGATTGAATAATTTCACCCTCCATTTATATGAGAAACTTAGTCATATTGTGATCCCTCTTTCCAAGAGGATCTCTAAATACAAGATCACTAATTCACCCAATCTATGTGTAACTTAAAGTCCCCCATGATAACTGCTGTTCCATTCTTACATGTGTCAGATATTTCTTTGTTTATTGCCTGTGCCACTGCAATGTTATTATTCAGTGGCCAATAGACAACTCTCACCACTGGCTTTTTCTCTTTGTTTTTCCTAATCTCTACCCAGATGGATTCAACATTCTGCTCCTTAGATCTTATATTGTCTCTCACTATCGCCCTGATCTCATCTTTAATTAAGGGCGCTACTCCACCTCCCTTACCTTCTTGCCCATTCCTCTCCACCCTGCAACCACATCTCTGTAATGGCCACTAAATCATACCTCTTTGTACTGATTTGAGCCACAAGTTCATGGACGTTGTTTTGAATACTACAGGCATTCAAATAAAGTGTCCTTACAATCATTGTGCATTTAAAATCTTGTACTCTTTTCCTCTTTTGCACTTGACTTTTCTTCACTCCACTCTTACTTTTCTCTTTTTTAATTTTTTTTATCTTTATCTACCTTTTTTTTTACTTTATCCATACTTCTCCAATCTGTTGAACCCACCTCCCACTATTTAGTTTAAAGCCTTACCTACTGCCCTACTTATGCAATTCACTAGATTTGAGGTCCCATCATGGTTCAGGTGGACCCCCTCCTTCACCTGAACTGGTGCCAATTTCTCATTAATTCAAACCCACTTCTCCCACACCAGTCCTTTTTTTAACTCACTAATCTTTTTGACCCTATGCCAATTTGCACATGGCCCAGGTTGTAATCAAGAGATTACTAACTTTTTGGTTCTACTCTTTAATTGAGTCTGTAGCTGCTCAAATACCTTCAGCAGAATCTCTTTCCTCATTCTGACTATGGCATTGGTACCCACATGGACCACAACAACTGGATCTTTGCCATCCCACTACAAATTCCTCTGCGTGTCAGATAAGATGTCCCAAATCTGGGCACCAGGCAGGCAACACAGCCTTTGGGACACTCTATGCTCATGGCAGAGAGCTCTTTCTATTCCCCTGACTATACAATCCTCAATTACCTCCACATTTCTCTTCCTTCCCCCCTCTTGAATGGCTCCCAGAACTACAGTGCCACAGTTAGATTGCTCATCCTTCCTACAGCCTCCACTGTTATCCACACATCTCAGAGCAAAAATCTCAGACCTGTTGGTCAAGGTCAAGGGGTGAGGCTCCTCCAGCACGGTCACTTGGAGCGCACTAGCCGCCTCACTCGCAGCCACACCCTCTTGTCCCTGACCACAGACCACCTCCTGAAACAGAGAATCCAGGTAACTCTCCCCCTCACTGATGTGCCAGTGTTTGAAGCTCAGATTCCAGGTCATCAATTTTGAGCCTGAGTTCCTCGAGCAGTGAGCATTTGCTGCAGATGTGGTCACCAGAAACCGCAATGGTTCCATCAGCTCCTATCTCATGTAGCTACAGCACATCACCTGATCCCTTTATTTAATTAGCTGTAATTTACTGACTTTTTAGTCAACCACCACAAAGGCCTACTTGCTACTTACCTATAACACCATATAACAATCACAGCACGGAAACAGGCCATTCCGGCCCTCCTAGTCCGTGTCGAACTCTTAATCTCACCTAGTCCCACCTACCCGCACTCAGCCCATAACCCTCCACTCCTTTCCTGTCCATATACCTATCCAATTTTACCTTAAATGACACAACTGAACTGGCCTCTACTACTTCTACAGGAAGCTCATTCCACACAGCTATCACTCTCTGAGTAAAGAAATACCCCCTCGTGTTTCCCTTAAACTTTTGCCCCCTAACTCTCAAATCATGTCCTCTCATTTGAATCTCCCCTACTCTCAATGGAAACAGCCTATTCACGTCAACTCTATCTATCCCTCTCAACATTTTAAATACCTTGATCAAATCCCCCCTCAACCTTCTACGCTTCAATGAATAGAGACCTAACTTGTTCAACCTTTCTCTGTAACTTAAGTGCTGAAACCCAGGTAACATCCTAGTAAATCGTCTCTGCACTCTCTCTAATTTATTGATATCTTTCCTATAATTCGGTGACCAGAACTGTACACAATATTCCAAATTTGGCCTTACCAATGCCTTGTACAATTTTAACATTACATCCCAACTTCTGTACTCAGTGCTCTGATTTATAAAGGCCAGCGTTCCAAAAGCCTTCTTCACCACCCTATCTACATGAGACTCCACCTTCAGGGAACTATGCACTGTTATTCCTGTTACCTGTACCTCCTCGCCAAAGCCTCATTCCCACTCTTAAAACTGGTCCCCTCACACAATGGCCATTCTGCTTTGACCCTGCTTTACTTTTATTTGCCATTTCTAGTGAATCATGGATTGATTGGTCCACTGCTAATGCACCAATCGCCACAAAACGCTCCATTTTCTTAATGAAACTTCCTCCCAGGTATGAGTACCTTCACCAGAAGGACATCACTGTCCTACCAGTAACTTTGGTCAGGTGGCGCTTTTTGCCAATGCCTGGACAATGGAGTTTTCAACAAAATGATCAGGTATCAAATCAATGTCACCATCTTAAAAGCAGATACAAGCACAGATCACAGGATAGAGGGTTGTGGTACTCTGGTGTCCTTCCAGTGGTTAAATAATCCAGTGCACCATTGAAATTTTAATTGAAACTTTCTTTCTCAAAATAATCACCAGAGAACATCTGTTTAGAACTCATTTTGAGTTACACATTTCCTGGCATTCACTTCTGTTATTAGAGCTTGAATCCTTTCCAAATTGATGGAATTTAAACGTTTTTTTTCTGTTCACTGTGTGAAGCTTGAAGAGAAGAGTTTTGCGCAGATTTTGTATTATTTCTGATGAATTTAGGAGTGAAGTACTGAATTGCTCCCAATTTGCAAAGAGTGATTCAATCTGCTGGTCGATGCATGAAATGGCTGTGCAGATCATTTCCCACTGTTAAACTCCCTTAAATTGACAAACATAAAAATTCATCAAGGAATTTGAAAATATAAATAGGCAGAATTTTCACTTAAGATATGCATTTACTTGAAATGTGCATTTACTCCCTGCCCATCTGGTACATTTTCACATTTTGCTTCAAAATGAGGGGATTTGATATATCACCGAAGAGTCTTGCAAATTTCCATAGATGTGCAGTGAAAAGTGATCTGACTGGTTGCATCACAGCCCAGCAGGGAGATTCTAATTCACAGGATCACAAGAGTCTGCAGAGGATTTATAGACTCAACTAGCTCCATCCCTCCCTACCATCAAAGACAGCTTCAAGAGATGATCGCTCAAGAAGGTGACCTCAGGACATACAGGAGCATGAAGACTCTTATTCACCAATTGAGAAACAGCTGATCCCATCTGCCATCAGGTTTCTGAATGTTCTGCGAACACTACTTCATTATTCCTTTATACTTACTTTGTAATTTATAGCAATTTTATGTCTTTGCACTGTACTGCTGCTGAAAAAGAACAACTTTCACATCATAAAAGACAGTGATAAAAACCCTGATTCTAATTTTGATGTGTCATGGTTTCAGGTGCCCTAAAACCCCTCAAAAATGCAACTCAGATTTGATTTTTATTTTCCAGGGTCACAATGATTCTCGTTTTCAATGAAACTCAGGAATATAGAGAAGATAATAGGCTATACACTCGCTTGAACAAGTTTCATCATTTAATTAGATAGCTGCAGATTTATACCTTCAATCTATCTTTTATACCTCTTAATAAGCTTGTCTAACAAATATCTTCCAGTTTTAGATTTAATGTTTTCACTTAACCTACCTTTAACAATTTTAATGGAGAAATTTCCAGACTTCAACCATGGTTTGTACAAAGAACTGACCTGACTCAAATTTCAACTCAATAACCCTCTGTTCTGAACTCTCTATCAGAGGAAATGGTTTCTCTCTATCTATCCTATGAAATCCTTCAATCATTTTAAACACCACAATTCGATCATCCTTTAATCTTCATTGTTCAAAGTAATACATCTGAAAATTGTCCCCAAATGATGATTCCATGTAATTGACACTATTCCTGCCACTTTCAGAAAGTCCAGTGATTTTCTTTCAATCTTCTCCAAGATTCCTCTCAATATGTCTTAGTCAAAGAACCAAATTGCACAGTGATAGCATTCTTGTTTGTGCTGTAATCATTCTGCTGAAGAGCCAATGTAAATAACACATTCTTAGGAAGGATTGTGGTATTATTTCAATGTAAGGCTACATTTAACAAGCATTCTCCATGTCATCCATCTCAGTGTGTTTTGTGCTTATGTGTCGAGGTAAAAACAAAAATGGTAGGAACATTACAAGAAAAGAAAATGACTATGCCACAACTGAATGATTTACATTAGAACATTTGTTTCCACATTAATATCCTCATTATTGCCATTTGCCAGTTGTGTTATTGAAAGGCAGTTTCCTTAACACTTCTGCTGAATGCCAGCTACAGAGAAACAAATCTTCCTTGGACTTTGGGCAAAATACTTTTCTATCCTGTTTTCTGACTTGTATTCATGTGCACACATTGTCCACATGAAATATAGAAGCACTAACTTGAATGCTCTGCCTGATGATGTATGCTGCACCAACTTAAAAGACAGGACTAATTGGAGTATGCTGAAAAGAATATGACTCAACAAACTCCAAACTACCCTACAGCAGTCCTTGTGCATCTAAAGCCTTCATTATTCTGTTAGCCATGAATATGATATTTCAAGTGCTTCTCATTTTTAAAAAGAACAATTCATGCTGCAATGCGGATTGATGACACAGAGAGCAAGTACAACCAAGGAATGTGGGAGCAACAGTCATAGAACTAAAAGAGATCAGACATTAAAATTGTAAACATAAAAATCAGGGATGGGAGAAGATTGCAGAGAATACACCTGATCCACCATCAATAACTCTCAGAAACGGGAGGCAAACGATAGGCTTTTATTGGCAGCAAGAGACCACGATTAATAGCAAGAGACCACCACACAACATCCTGCCTCGAATCGCCTTTATACAGGGGTCTGTGGGAGGAGCCACAGGAGCAGTCAGCAGAGGGGCATGTCCAGACAGGTATATGTAGTTTACCGCAACGCCAGGCAGAATCCTTGTCCAATACAAAGTCTAAACTACTTGCAAGGAAATAGCCTAGCATTCAGCAACTGGTCGCCTTCTAATACTTGAACACTCTCCAGTAGTTTTTATCTTGCACACACCTTTACACATGTGACAACACAGCAACTATATTACAAAACAAGTGCTGAAGATATAAGGGTGCATTTGAAGAAAACTGAACTCAAATACCATCATGCAAATTTGAAATAAGTGTGATAGCAATCCAGAAATCAACACAGAAAGGTATTTTGGGGTATTTACAGCTACACACTTGATTACCAGTTTGCTATAAAGAAACCTGCCATCCTTTGTCCAGCCGAGATGTTGCTCCATATATCAATAAAACTGGTAACTGTCTTACCATGCCATAAGGCAAGCAGGCTTACATTCTTGCTAATGAAACATTGCTTACAAGTGTATTCAATGGATACATAACCAAATAAATATATGCTAGAATATTGCTCAGAAAATTCTAAAAGTTATTTTAGATGCAATAAGCCAGAACTTAATTCCAGCATTGAGCTATCCATAGTAAGTGGCAAGTATGAAGTTACTTATTACATGTCTGCCATTGTGAACTGACTCGCAGAAGCAGATCTGATCTTAAAGGGCAGGCCTGCAAGGTGAAACTGTATTAATGGACTGAAGACAGGAGGGTGCAGTGGACAAGCTTTGCCCATGCAGCAACCAGAAAGAAAGTTGACAGTCAGCCAAATGAAACATATCTGCTGTCTTAGCCAGCTATCTAACTTCACAAGGACTCTGAATGCTTTTGAATGTCTCTGATATACAGAAACTTACATAAGCAATCAGAAATCATTGAAATTCAAAATAACTAAACCTATAAAATAAGTAAAGACTACAAAATTAACACTTGGAATCACTTAGAGATATTGTTTTACATTGAAATGAGCAGCTTCCTTGTTTCTTCGACAAGTCGATCATGCCTTAATTCCTGTAGATAGATTCTGAACTTTTGAATATGGAAAAATAGGCCATGAGATGCATACCTGAAGGTAACTGGGCTCAGAATATTGCCCTGAGGAATTGCTGCTGAGACAACTAGAGCTGGATTAATTAATTGTCATTAAACACCATCATCTTCCTTTGCATGGTGTTTGACTGACCACTGAAGTGCTTTTCTCATGATTCTATTCCAATGCTACTTTGATATTAAGGACAAATACATTTAACGTGCTTTGGCATTCAACTCCAAGTCCAATTAGACAAGGCTTTAATGGAGGAGAGTAGTCCCAGAGAAACCCAAGCTTGACATTTATGAGAAACTTATAAATCAATTTTAGATGGTGTTATTGATGACAGCTACTATCACTTTGATGATAACAGAGACTCGGGCAGAGCTGTGAATAAGAATTGATGTTGTCCTTCATTTTGTTGATGGGATGTACCTGGGCAATTTTCCATAATCTATTAGTTGCAGGTGTAGTAACCATGCTGGCTTCGCTTGACTGGGTCTCAAAGCCATCCTGGCAGTTCAGTACTGCAAACATGATCTTCCACACTGTCCTTAAATTCACTTGGCCCTTTTCTGACATATACCTCCACTTTCTCAATCTCGTTCTCTCCATCTCTGGAGACAAATTGTCAATCAACATCTTTTATAAACCTACTGATTCCCATGGTTATCTTGATTATACCTTTTTCCACCCTATCTCCTGCAAAAATGCTATTATTCCCTTATCTCAATTCAGTTGACTCCATCGCATCTATACCCAGGATGCAGTCTTCCTTTCCAGGCCATGTCTTCCTTCTTCAAAGAATGTGGTTTCCACCCTCCATTATTGATGCTGTCCTCACCCATATCTCCTCCATTTCCAGGACATCTACACTCACCTCATCTTCCCGCTGCATCACCAGTAATAAAGTTCCTTTTGTCTTTACCTACCACCCCAAGAACTCCACAACCAACACATCATTCCCCACAACTTCCACTTTCCTCAAAGGGATCCTACCACCAAACATATCTTTATCTCCCCACCCCTTCCACTTTCCACAGGGATCACTCCCTCTGTCTTTCCCTTGTCCATTCATCCCTCCTCACTAATCTCCCTCCCGACACTTATCCCTGCAAGTGGTCCAAGTGTGACACCTGCCCATTCACCTCCTCCCTCTCCTCCATTCAGGACCACAAACTGTCCTTCTAGGTGAGGCAGCACTTCATCTGCGAATCTATTTGGGTCATCTATTGTGTTCAGGGCTCTGAATGCTGCCTCCTCTGCATTGGCAAGGCCCATTGTACATTGGAGGACCACTTCATCAAGTTCCTCCACCCTATCCGCCAAAAGTGGAACTTCCTGGTGGCCAAACATTTCAATTCCCATTTCCATTTTCATTCTGACATGTCTGTCCATGCACTCATCTTGTGCCATGATGAGGCTACCCTCAAGGTGGAGGAGCAACACCTCATATTTCATTTGGGTAGCCTCCAACCTGATTGCATAAATATCAGTTTCTCCTTCCAGTAAAAAAAATTCTCTCCCTCTTTCCACTTCTTCCATTACCCACTCTGGCCCCTTACCTCACTTGCCTATCACCTGCCCAAGTCCCCTCCTCCTTCCCTTACTCCTGTCGTCCACTCTGCTCTCCTATCAGATTCCTTGCTCTCCAGCCCTTTGCTTTTCCTACCCACCTGGCTTCACTTATCATCTTCTAGTTATCCCTCCTTCCCATCTCCCTAACTTTTTTATTTTGGCATCATCCCCCTTCCTTTCCAGACCTGAAGAAGGGTCTTGGCCCAAAACATAAACTTTTTATTCATATCCATAGATGCTGCCTGACCTGCTGTGTTTCTCCAGCATTTTGTATGTGTTGCTTTGGATTTCCAGTATCTGCTTAATTTCTTGTGTTTATGATCTTTGAAGGCATGGTATGCTATATCCAAATTCATTTCTTCGTATCATGTAGAGTGAATCCAATTCATTGAAAACTGGTTTCTGTGATAAGTGGAAATGTCAGGAGAAGCCAGGGTAGATCATCATTCTAGCTGACGATGACAGGAAATGCTTACACTTATTTGGCTTCAAAATTCCTGGGGAATTGCCACATGTTCACATGCCTCTGCTGTATTCACTTGTTTTTTTTTAACCTAATATTTCCTTGTTGGTTCAGCAATTATGTAAAGCTATAAACTTTCCTTTGACAACTATTTTACTCATTGATTCCTCTTGCCCAACCTCAGGTGAGGCAGCTGCCAAATGTCAGTCTAGCTCGTTAATAAATTGCCATTTAAAAGCTTACTCCATTTAATTGAGCAGTGTACAACATTTAATTCAATTAATTGATCATTAAGAAGCCTGGGCCAATTAACTGCAAATCCATTTACCAGTATTTCATCAACTTTCTCCTGCTGTTTGTCGACTTTTATTCAATTCGATTTCTATCACATGATTGTTTTATCCCAAATTGTTTACCTTCTCCTGAAACACAAGAAGCCAACATTTCAAACTGGGAAAATCTGCTCTGTGGCATTTAAAGTAATATGATTCCAAGAAATTAATTGAAGGTTAGTGTTCCTTTGCAATAATATCTATGCCATTTTGTGCAAAATCGGGGCATGTTCATCAGTGAATATTAAGTATTAGTTTACCCTCAGATTTGAATTCATTATAGTTTACCTTTTCGAAATTTCTCTGGTATTGTGTTTCTCTATTAAGA
The DNA here is from genome assembly GCF_048418815.1 of Hemitrygon akajei. Lineage (NCBI taxonomy): Eukaryota > Metazoa > Chordata > Chondrichthyes > Myliobatiformes > Dasyatidae > Hemitrygon > Hemitrygon akajei. The sequence goes on from NC_133128.1 coordinate 58,059,274, forward strand.
GCAATCAGTCTCTGAGATTGATCAATGCCAGGATATAACTTCATGTGTCCTAATTATCCCTGTTACAGAGCAAGGCGGCTGTGTAGCAGAAGCAAAAAATATATCCAGCACTGGCCTCTTAAGAATACTGCTTCAACCTGTCTTCAATTGAAATGTTCATTTTTCTTAGTTCTTTCTAGTACATAAGTGACTTTCTAGTGATAAACTATATTTTATTTTATACCGTGGGCAGCTTAATGGCGCAGCTAATAGAGCTACTGGTTCATAGTTCCAGCAGTCAAGTTCGATCTTGACCACTGGTGCTGTCTGTGTGGAATTCTCACATTCTTATTATGACCATGTGGTTTTTGTCTGGATATACTGATTTTCTCCTACATCTGAAAGGCATGCTGCGAGATTAATTGGCCACTCTTAAGCTCCCCACAATATGTTGCTGAATGGTAGAATCTGTGTGGAAGATTGATGAGGAAAATAAACTGTTAAGATTAACATAAATGAGTGTTTGATCTAAGTGGGTCAAAGGTTGTTGCCATATAGAGTCTATGGGTCATATATATGCTTCTTGTGAGAAACAATATCAAACATCATTCAAAGATACATTACAGGGTTGCTTATCTATTTGTTTATTGTTTTAAAACATCTCTATACATTAGTGAAACTCATCTCTCTTTTCACAAACCCACATGTGCGGTCCTTAGTTCACCAAAACACTACTGAATGCTGATTTATTTCAGCTCAGCTTATGGATCTGACATCATTAGACTAGTTATGTTGACTGACGGTTTTGGACTGAAATGTCAATTGTTTATTCATTTCCATAGACGCTGCTGACCTGCTGAGTTCCTCCGGCATTTTGTGTGTCATTACACAACCTGTCCTGTAGTTAACCACTTGATTCTTCTCTGCTTTTTGATCAAAGGAAGATATGCATTAAGTAATCTCCATTCCAGAATACACATTTCCTCCAAGAAGAAATGAAATTGTTGTTGCCAAAGATTATTATCTACTTAGTTCTTTTGACAGCATTTGATTTTTGATAATAGAGCCTGGTAACAAACTCAAAATAAATTTTGTTTTCATCTTTAAGCAACCAATTCATTTTTCTATAATTGTGTGTAGCATTTGTTAACATTTTTGTCTGCAGAGAAGATATTTTCCATGCCATGATAACCTTAAAAGCAATTCCAAATAGTTATTAATCATTTACCATCATTTTCCCCCAGAATTAGACCATTTTAGACTGGGGAGATTAATCCTATTTAAAACTATGCTTTTGATGTGTATGTAAAAATACATATTTGAACAAACTGATATTTGAAAATGTCTTCCTACTGATTCATTAATTTACTTAGTAACTTTACTGCCCAATTTCCTGAGCCACATTGTTTCATTATTTTCACTAAAGGCTTGCAATTTTTTTCACCCTAGCATTTGTCGTGTAAGTTTAGAAGCAAACTTGATAACAATGATCTGTCTGCTCATATTGCTGGCCTTACTCTCCTAAAATGTTTTTATTAAATGTCACTCCTTTTTAGGTGCACATCTCCATTCCTCAGCTGCTTTACTCTTTTAATCCATTCCAGTAGCTTCTTATTATTTATAGTCAATTCTGGTCTTCCCTCCAGGCATTCAACTGACTGGACATCAAAGAGGAAACAACATATGAGTGAAATGGAGAAAATGAAATTCATGGCAATACTTTGCTTAAAAGATGAACCCTGAACATACAATTCTGAAAGATGGTACCTAAGTTGCATCGATCCTGGTATTCGATCCATTCTCATTATTCTAGCATTAAAAGGATGCAAAAAGAAAATTACAAACGTAATTGCATAATTAATTATGTCCTTCCCATATCTATTCAAATTCTTTTGATAATTTAGTACTGAAAGCACATTGAAAATTCAACATGCAACTCCCAGTTAAACATTCAAGACCATTATTTTGTTAGCATAACTTTCAGCAGTAAATAATTATCCAATCAAAAATCACAAATTATGACCTAAGTGGAGAGCAGTCATTCTTATTATTATCAAAAGTGCAACCACCTCAATGTTTTCGACCACACTGTATTGGGGCTTCCTTTGACAGGCCATACTTGTCGGTAACGTTATCCAATGGTGAAAGTCCATCGCAGTGGGTGTAATTAAGCTTAAGAGATCAAGGGTAAATCAATAACTAGCTATGAAGTAATGGCAAGGTAGACTTTTAGAATGTGGGGTGTGTAAGATAAAGATAAAAATAAATAGTTGCTATCAGGAGGAGCCCTCACATTCTATGGGCAATATGGAGGAATCCAATATTGGCTGCATCATTTACAAATCTTGGTGACACTAATGCATGTACAATTCTAAAGCATGCATAGTAGAAAGTGTTTTAGTTGTGCCTATTGACTGCCCCAATGTGCTTTTGACTTTTTCTATTTAGGTCTCTCTTTAAGCCCTCCCTTTTGACTATTCAAATACCACATTAGAAGGGGCCCACATAGTAGTTGGATCCTGCTTTCTACCACTAAGCTACAGAACCCAGGACCTGTGGAATGTGGAAGAGAACCAATTAAAAAATGGAAAATATTCAGTCACAGATAATAATAGCAGTGCTCTTTGGTCCCATCCACTGCCAAAGTGCTACTTCATCTCTTGAATAACCATTTCAATGAGCTGTACAGGATTTATTAGCATCATATCCCAAAAAGTGCATCTCAATGAGACCAGGAAGAACTACATTCAGTCACACTTCTTGCCCAAATCTTATCAATTAGGTACAGCCATTGTGCATCATGAATCCAATGCCTTCATCCAACACCGGACACCTAATCTTCATGAGAAGAGGGGAAAAAACACTCAAGGAATAAAACTGGGATCAATTCAAATTCAACCACTCAGTATTTTTCAAGCTCCTTTCTAAATATATGCCATCAGTCTGGATGAAGGTCATGATCATCCATGAAAAGGAACGTCTGATCTCAAACATATTTGTTTTTCAGTGTGTATCCTCTGATTCTCCAGGGCTTATATATCTCAATTATTATTTAGTCCTTTCATTAGATAGCTTTATCCAAACCCACCAAAGATTGTCATTTCTAATGCTAAAAGACCCTGCCCTCTCTGTTTTTCTCCGGACAAGTACAATTTTTCTAACCAGGTATCAATTTGATGGCCCATTTAAAAAAAAGATTTTCAGTGCCTCTTGGTCAGAAAACAAATGGAACCATACAACAATGGGTGATCAATTGTCACTTTCAGCTCTTTGGCAACTTGCAGAATTCATCTCCTATATTTTTAATCTTACGCATAAACAAAAATAAATCAGTCTTCTTGTCAATGTAAGAGTATTGTTAATGCTCATAGCCATAATATGCTGAGAAGCTATCTTAGTTGAATAATCCAGCTAGCATCCATCAACGACAATTTACTTCTGTGGCAAAAACCACTGTATTAGGTGTGCAAGGCACATGTACAATTTAAAGTCAATTCCAAAAGATCTAGAATGATCTTTTGCCTGTTTAGTGATGCTCCACACAAACTCAGAGGTTCAGATAGCTAGCACATCTCAATGATTTTTTAAGAAATATGATATTGATAGAGGTAAACTGAGAAAAGCCTCCATAAAAATATCCTCCCAATCTGAACTCATTGATACATACACCAAAACAGCTTAAGTCCTTTTTGATTTCTGTACATTACTGTGCATTAACTGTTGGTGATGTATGAACCTGAAAATGATTCCTTGCCTCCTGGTATTAAGAACATATTATAACTTTTCTTTCCTAGAACCTGAACAGAAACTAAACGAAAACCTTTTGAGAATTCATTCAGAAAATAACACTGTCCTAAAAAGCCAGTAATAACTTTCCCTCCTTCAGGTAAACACTATTCAAATAAAAATAGTGCCCGATTCCATTTCAATGTTTCACATACTCTCAAAATAACCTCTGTTTGATTTATTAGACCTCTTCTCAAATTTTTGCCTGTGCATTTAATGTTATTATGGAGGCTCTTAATCACAGCTCAGTCAACGACAGAGATTACTATTAAATGCCGGTTATTCGATTAGGAACTTCCACTTCTCCTAAAGCCCTGTTTCTATGCATTCCTCATGAAGGCCAATGGAAGAAGTTATGTTGGTACAATTCCTATTCATCTAACCTGGAGATTTTCCCCTTGCTTTGGACCTGCCACAGAACCAGTAAGGATTTGCAAGGGCAAAGAAAGAAAAAAAAGTTATTTTTGTTTTCCATTAATTGTTTTGTTTTATACTTTTAATTAGTTATGCATGTTAAATATTTAGCTGAATTGATGGTTCAATGTTTTTATTACTTAGTTAATGAGGGTCATTCACAAACATTTAAAGATCCTGACAGCTTGCAAAGTTGGATGTGGGATTTTGCTGTTACCAAAGATGTCCGGTGGTTTCAAAGATGGGGCTTCTCTAGTGCACCATCTGTTGTCCGGATATAACTAGGACCAATCCAGACAGGTCTTCTACATTGAGACCGGGGTTTGGAATGTCTGTGGTTATTAATAATGATTAATGTGTCCACATTAACAAGATGTGGCCAAATGCAGAGATTGTTATTTTCTTTCCGACTAATGTTTCGAAGTATAAGCAAATGCAATATTCCAAATTATAAATTAGTAAGTCATTTTAATGTTGAATAAACACCAAATGTTTTTCAGTGTTAATTATAATCTATGCACAGCAATTCTTTTAATATAATATTTTTAATAATATACTGAGTTATTTAAATTAGTCTCAAAATAGAGCAAAGAAAATAATTGTTTTTCTTGACATACAACAGTGCACATGATCATTGGAATGGATTACATTGTTTCTGTGAATATACTTTGAAAAATTAATTTTAACAGAGACCAGTCAATCTCCACTTTTTTTTGTTAAAAAGAAGTGTTTCATCCTTTTATGAAATTTTCAGTTAAGCTAAAGCTTGCCTGGGGACACCAACTGGATGGAATGTTTGCAATGGATATAATTTTATATTTTTGAACTTCAAGCCCGCTGCTTGCTGAGCAGTACATAGGAATGTCATCATAGGATGAGAATATATTGATGGAATTCAAAGGCAAGTGTTTCTTAACACCTGGAGACAGGGAACCATGTTCAGGTTCATAAATCACCAAAATTTCAGCAAGGTACTAAGATAAAATAATACAGTATGTATTCTCAGTCACTTGATGAACTCAAATCATAGGACTTCATAACTGTAGTACATAATTCATAACTGCTGCTTGTAAAAGCACATCAGAGGTAAATCTAAAGACAGAACATACTTTACTGAAGGCAAGCACCCTCTGCTAAACACTGTAGCTGATATAACTATAAATCAAGGGCACACCTCATGAAATATTCAGTTCTTAAAGCTAACATGCATACAGATTCATCAGATTGTACAGAATGAAAGCAAGGCATTCAAAATGTCTATGCTGACCACTGAACACCCATCTCCCAGGGCCTGGTCTGATTTTTCCTTTGCCTCAATGATTCAAGTGTTCACCCAGAAAAATTGAATTCTGCCAGCAATTCCATTTCAGCTATCATCACAGGTAGTGCATTCCAGGTACTTAGCACTTTCTGGTGAGGAAGATCTCCCTCGTATCCCTTTACCCTAAGCCCATGTCTTCTAGTTTCTTTTTTTTTACCTCAGATATGGGCAAATATTTTCCTGCCGTCTCCCCTTCTACATCGCTCATAATTTCATAGAACTCAGTTGTCTCCCCATTACACTTCTCTGCTCCCAGGAGAAACACCTTGTTACTAATATCTCTTCTGGCTTGTTCTATTCCAGACATTTTGGAATGGGAGGGTGAACAGCCAGTGGTCGTGGTGCACATAGGTACCAATGATATAGGTAAAAAATGGGATGAGGTCCTACAAGGTGAATTTAGGGAGTTAGGAGATAAACTAAAAAGTAGGACCACAAAGGTAATAATCTCTGGATTACTACCAGTGCCACGTGCTAGTCAGAGTAGAAATAGGAGGATATTTCAGATGAATACGTGGCTTGAAAAATGGTGCAAAGGGGGGGGGGATTCAAATTTCTGGGGCATTGGGACCAGTTCTGGGGGAGGTGGGACCAGTATAAACAGGACGGTCTGCACCTGGGCTGGACTGGAACCAATGTTCTAGGGGGAGCGTTTGCTACTGCTGTTCAGGAGGCTTTCAACTAATGTGGCAGGGGGATGGGAACAAGTGCAGAGAGACAGAGGGGTGTAAAATGAGGGTAGAAGCAAAAACTAGTAAGGTGAAAAGTAAAAGTGGCAGGCAGGCAAATCCAGGGCAAAAAGCAAAAAGAACCACTTTTCAACATAATTGTATAAGGGCTAAGAGTGTTGTAAAAACAAGCCTGAAGGCTTTGTGTGTCAATGCAAGGAGCATTTGTAACAAGGTGGATGAATTGAATGTGCAGACAGTAATTAATGAATATGAAATAGTTGGGATCACAGAGACATGGCTCCAGGGTGACCAAGGATGAGAGCTCAACATCCAGGGATATTCAATATTCAGGAAGGATAGACAGGAAAGAAAAGGAGGTGGGGTAGCATTGCTGGTTAGAGAGGTGATTAACGCAATAGAAAGGAAGGGCATTAACCTGGAGGATGTGGAATCGATATGGGTAGAGCTGCATAACACTAAGGGGCAGAAAATGCTGGTGGGAGTTGGGTACAGGCCACCCAACAGTAGTAGTGAGGTTGGGGATGGCATTAAACAGGAAATTAGAAATGCGTGCAATAAAGGAACAGTAATTATAATGGGTGACCATCCAGAGACAGAGAAGCAGTTTCAGCGACAGATTGCTATCGATGCAATGCTCCTCAGACAGGATGAAGAGATCAATACTCCCCAATGCCATTCGGCTTTACAATTCAACCGCCAGGGGTAAGATATGTTAAAGTGCCGGGGTTAGGACTCAATGTATTTAAGTAAACTACTTAAGAACTTTTTAAAAGCTATTATTAATGCTTTTTGAGAGGGTGATTTTAGATGCATATCATATTTTTACTGAGTTAAGTATTGTATGTAATTAGTTTTGCTACAATAAGTGTATGGGACATTGGAAAAAATGTTGAATTTCCCCATGGGGATGAATAAAGTATCTATCTATCTATCTATCTATCAAATTGGGAAGGATGCTGAGGAAGAGGATTTCTTGGAATGTATGCCGGATGGTTTTCTGAACCAACATGTCAAGGAACCAACTAGAGAGCAGGCCATTCTAGATTGGGTATTGAGCAATGAGGAAGGGTTCATTAGCAATCTTGTCGTGCGAGGCCATAATATGGTGGAATTCTTCATTAAGATGGAGAGTGACATAGTTAATTCAGAAACAAAGGTTCTAGACTTAAAGAAGGGTTACTTTGAAGGTATGAGACGTGAATTAGCTAAGATAGACTGGCAAATGATACTTAAAGGGTTGACGGTGGATATGCAATGGCAAGCATTTAAAGATCGCATGGATGAACTACAACAATTGTTCATCCCAGTTTGGGAAAAGAATAAACCAAGGAAGGTAGTGCACCCATGGCTGACAAGGGAAATTAGGGATAGTATCAAGTCCAAAGAAGAAACATATAAATTAGCAAAAAAAAGTGGCACACCTGAGGACTGGGAGAAATTCAGAGACCAGCAGAGGAGGACAAAGGGCTTAATTAGGAAAGGGAAAAAAAGATTATGAGAGAAAGCCGGCAGGGAACATAAAAACTGACTTGTAAAAGCTTTTATAGATACGTGAAAAGAAAAAGATTGGTCAAGACAAATGTAGGTCCTTTACAGTCAGAAACAGGTGAATAGCTCATAGGGAACAAAGACATGGCAGACCAATTGAATAACTACTTTGGTTCTGTCTTCACTAAGGAGGACATAAATAATCTTCCGGAAATAGTAAGGGACAGAGGGTCTAGTGAGATGGAGGAACTGAGGGAAATACATGTTAGTAGGGAAGTGGTGTTAGGTAAATTGAAGGGATTAAAGGCAGATAAATCCCCAGGGCCAAATGGTCTGCATCCCAGAGTGCTTAAGGAAGTAGCCCAAGAAATAGTGGATGCATTAGTGATAATTTTTCAAAACTTCTTAGATTCTGGATTAGTTCCTGAGGATTGGAGGGTGGCTAATGTAACCCCACTTTTTAAAAAAGGAGGGAGAGAGAAACCGGGGAATTATAGACCGGTTAGTCTGACATCGGTGGTGGGGAAAATGCTTGAGTCGGTTATCAAAGATGTGATAACAGCACATTTGGAAAGAGGTGAAAATTTGTGAAAGGAAAATCATGTCTGATGAATCTTATAGAATTTTTTGAAGATGTAACTAGTAGAGTGGATAGGGGAGAGCCAGTGGATGTGGTATATTTAGATTTTCAAAAGGCTTTTGACAAGGTCCCACACAGGAGATTAGTGTGCAAACTTAAAGCACACGGTATTGGGGGTATGGTATTGATGTGGATAGAGAATTGGTTGGCAGACAGGAAGCAAAGAGTGGGAGTAAACGGGATCGTTTCAGAATGGCAGGCAGTGACTAGTGGGGTACCACAAGGCTCAGTGCTGGGACCCCAGTTGTTTACAATATATATTAATGATTTAGACAAGGGAATTAAATGCAGCATCTCCAAGTTTGCGGATGACACGAAGCTGGGCGGCGGTGTTAACTGTAAGGAGGATGCTAAGAGGATGCAGGGTGACTTGGATAGGTTAAGTGAGTGGGCAAATTCATGGCAGATGCAATTTAATGTGGATAAATGTGAAGTTATCCACTTTGGTTGCAAGAACAGGAAAACAGATTATTATCTGAACGGTGGCCAATTAGGAAAAGGGGAGATGCAATGAGACCTGGGTGTCATTGTACACCAGTCATTGAAGGTGGGCATGCAGGTACAGCAGGCAGTGAAAAAGGCAAATGGTATGTTGACATTCATTGCAAAAGGATTTGAGTACAGGAGCAGGGAGGTTCTACTGCAGTTGTACAAGGCCTTGGTGAGACCGCACCTAGAATATTGTGTGGAGTTTTGGTCCCATAATCTGAGGAAAGACATTCTTGCCATTGAGGGAGTACAAAGAAGGTTCACCAGATTGATTCCTGGGATGGCAGGACTTTCATATGAAGAAAGATTGGATCAACTAGGCTTATACTCACTGGAATTTAGAAGATTGAGGGGGGATCTTATTGAAACGTATAAAATTCTAAAGGGATTGGACAGGCTAGATACAGGAAGATTGTTTCCGATGTTGGGGAAGTCCAGAACGAGGGGTCACAGTTTAAGGATAAAGGGGAAGGCTTTTAGGACTGAGATGAGGAAAAACTTCTTCACACAGAGAGTGGTGAATCTGTGAAATTCTCTGCCACAGGGAACAGTTGTGGCCAGTTCATTGGCTATATTTAAGAGAAAGTTAGATATGGCCCTTGTGGCTAAAGGGATCGGGGGTATGGAGAAAAAGCAGGTACAGGGTTCTGAGTTGGATGATCAGCCATGATCATACTGAATGGCAGTGCAGGCTCGAAGGGCTGAATGGCCTACTCCTGCACCAATTTTCTATGTTTCTATGTTTCTATTCCAGGCAAAATCTTGTTGATTTTCCTCCGCATCCTCTCCAGTACTATCACATTTTTCCTATATCCTCGTGAGCAGAACTCTACACAATACTCCAGTAGAGCTCTGACCAAGATTTTATAAAGTTGGATGATAAACTCTCAAGTTCTGTATTCAGTGCCCTACTAATGCAAGCAAATATCACATATGCCTTCTTAACTACATTACCTTCATATATCACCACCTTCAAGATAAATGGACTTGGACTTCAAGATCGCTCTGTTTCTCAGTCCTCCCCAAGACCTGAACAATCATGGTATACAGTATTAGTCTCATTAGGTCTCCCTTAAAGCATCACCTCATGTTTCCCTGTAAGAAACTTATTTGCCACATGTCAGCTATAGAGGTCGCCTATTTCTCATCTTACACCCTATGAGCCTTCACATCCAGTACATCATTCTTTTCATTTCTACCATATCCTAGCACCAGGCATATCTTCTCTTCCCTACCCCTTTTAACCTTTCACAGGGACCACTTTTTCCATGATGGCCTGGTCCACATCCCTTACCACCCAGCCTTCACTAATTTCGAACACTTTTCCCCACAGCTGTAGTGGTGGTCCTTGCACCTCTTGCTTCGCCTACTTGCTTCATCCAGGAACCTGAATGTCTTCCAGGTCAGACAACGATTCACAAGCATCTCCTCCAATCTTATCTACTACATTTAGTGCTGCCAATGCAGCCTCCAAACACAGATCAGATGGCTGATTCAGAGCACCTATGCTCTGTCTGCAAAGGTCATCCTGACTTCCCAGATGCATCCCAATTTAATTCCTCTGTCTCTATTTCAAAGACAAAGAGATCTTGGCACATCAGTATATTTTTCATTTTATTTAAAGATTTGCTTTATTTGTCACATACATTGCACAGTTCTCATGCTGACCAATCCGTGTTGGTCCATGTCTGGGATTAAGACGAGGCCAAACTCAAACTAGAGGAATGGCATGTCATATGGTTAGTCTACAACCCAGTGCAACCGTCTACCCAGTTTCTTTCCCTCTCTCTTCCATTCCAATCCTTCTCCATTCCTCCCATTTTTGTCCCCTTTCTGTCAACCCACCTCCCCCAGTTACACATCACATATTTTCATTCCATCCACCTACAATACTTACAATTCACCCACAGGCTTTCTCCCACCACCTCCCCCTCTCCCCTCCACTAACTGGTCCATCTGTCTTTCATCCCTCCCCTAATGGTTCCCATTATGACCTTCAGAGTCCAGCACTGGTAGCCCTTTGCAATCCTGCTTATCTCCCGCAGCAGTGGTCTCCAATCATCATATTCCCATCCTCTTTACCTTTCTACAACTGCCTCTCATTTTTTTTCTCTCTCCTCTCTTTGCTACGTCCATCTATCATTCACTTGACAATCTCTCCCAGTTCCCCACCAGCGCTGCTTTCCTCCCTTGTGGACTTACCTGTCATCTTGTACCTCTTCTCAGTCTACCAATCAGCTTAGACTCCAGTCTCACCCCTCCCGTTCTCCTTACTGCTCTGGCCGTCTCCCCTTTCCTCTTTCAGTCCTGATGTAAGTTAGACCCAAAATCCCTTTCCACGCATATATGCTGCTCGGTCCCCTGGGTTTCTCCATCACAATGTTCATTGCTCCAGATTCCAGCACATGCAGTCGGTTGTTTCTACACCTGCCATTTTTCAGCCCAATTCACCAATACTTTGATATCACCCTGCAGCTTCAGACTACCTTTCACATCGACAACAAACCTGCCAATCTTCATGTCATACAAGAGAGTATTGATCTCACCTCCGACATTCACATCAAAGTCATTCACTTAAATTGCAGGTAGTAATGTTCCAGGCACGGATCTCTCTGGGACAAAACACAGCACAGACACTGAGTTTCAAAAACAACATTTCTAACACTCTGTCTCCTATTGCCAGGCCAATTAGGGATCCCATGGACCTTAATCTTTTGAACCTGTCTCCCATGTAAAACCTCATTAAAGACTCTACTAAATTTCATGCAAATCACAGCTACTGCCCTGCCATTGTAAAGTTTGTTACCTCATTGAAGAATTCAAGCAAATTGGTAATACAGGATTTACCTTTGACAAAGGTATATTGCCAATGCCTGATTCATCCTTGCATTTTCACATAATCATTAATCATTTCCTTCAGAACATTTTCCCCAGTGTCTTCGATACTACAGAGGTTAGGCTCACATGTCAACAGTTACCAGGAATTTCTCTGCTGTCTTTCTTGAAAAGGTTGTCCAAATTTGCTGTCCTCCAGTCATTTGGTACCTCACTTTTGTCCAGGAAAGATTTAAAATCATCGGTGAGAACCCCAGAGTTCTCTTCTCTGGCCTCATGTAGCTTCCAGATCTTTAGGCTGGCCCTGGACTTGGCATAATTTACTTATTATTACTTAATTATTTATGGTTTTATATTGCTATATTTCTACACTATCCTTGGTTGGTGCGACTTTAACGAAACCCAATTTCCCTCGGGATCAGTGAAGTCTATCTGTCTGTCTGTTTAAGTCAAGCAATTTATTGAGTACTCCCTCTTATTTACAGAGACTTGCACTGAATTCTGCAAAAAAAGTCCGTTTCCTTTATGAAATGAAGAAAACCATTCAGTTTGGACCTCACCTATACATTCTAAGTCCCTATGAAGATTGTTCACGTTGTCCCTAATAAGCCGTACTCTTGCACTTGTAATTATTTTACTCTTTAATATTCTGATAATATTCCTTTGGATTTACCTTCATCCTGTCAGTCAATCATTTGTTGTATCCCTTTCAGCCTAATTTCCTTTTAAAGCATCTCTCTACACATTTTATACTTATGACAGACCTCCCTCATCAGTAGTCCCCTATACCTGTCATATGGTCCCTTCATCTCTTTGTCCAAATGTCAATATCCCTTAACATAGATCAGAAGGATGTTGCATAGTCATCTTCTGAAGGGTAATTAACAAATACCTTGCCAGCAATACTCACCTCCCATAAATCAACAGATAGATATAATGTGCTTTGTATCTGCTCACAGGAATACTTTGTAGTTTAAAGTTGCAGATCTATATTTTCAATATTCAGAGTGCACTGTAAATGTGATATTTTTGTACAAATAGAAGTTTCTTATAATTACTTCCAGAACCACACAATCACTCCTTTTGATGTACATATCAAGATGCTTTATACCCACACAGTGACTCTACATTTTCTATTGTAATGAATAACCTTGAATGGCATACATACTGTAGTACAAAATGTCATTTAATTTAAACCATCTTTTATTCTCTGCTTCTGCTTCCTGGCCTCATGAGTGTTTCCAGCATTTTCTATATTCATTGTTGATCCATTTGGCATTGATTTTCTGCACAATGTCAACCTTTTATTATTGTCGCAGCTCTATTGAACATTAAATTGTTTGCATCATAATACTTAAGACGATGATATGTAATTAATTTATTTTCCATCACTGTTACATTCCAAGCCTGTAACTGATATTTGCCAAACCTTATCATTGCTAAACAAACCTATAATTTACTAGATTCACTGGTGAAGAATACTTGTAGCCTATACATGGGGTCTACTGAATAACCAAAGGGCAGCAGTGGCCCATAACACCCACAATTCATAGTTTAAAACTGACCCCCAATTCTACAACTCCACCTGTTCACTCTATCATTTGAATCCCTTGCATTTAAAAAGTCTACTGAACTCAGACCTGAATAAGTTCAATAAGATGTTATTTCTGTCTTGCTTCTGTTACTTTTTATTCCAAGAGGTAGAATTTTTAAAAAAAACTTTTTTTCATGCCTATTGGATGCTGGTTTTTACCCTGCAGTTACTTTGTTCCAGAAACCTGATGATTAATTGTTTCACTTCCAATCAATTCAAGCTTCTGCTCCCCCAGTGTCCTGCCAGTTGCCTTCTTTGATTGTTTCATCACTAACGAGCAACTTCAACTGAGACATGCTGTACTTTCAATATTCATAATTGTTGTAAGGTAGATTCATGGTTCCCTGGCATGTTCTCAGCCACTGAACTCAAATGCAGTGATAGCATGAGTCAATGACTCTGAGTTCATTGAAGGCAAAGCTCCTCAGCATGATGATAACCAATTTGTTCTTCACTCCAGTTTCTGAATTGGAAAAACAGTTCATATTAAATTTAGCCTGTGAGAAATGCTCAGAATTCTGCTTCTTTCTTTTTTATCTGCTCATCACCCACTACAAGAATAAGTTCTTCAAACCTCCATTGGTAGACTGTCACACCTAACTCATCTTTCTCTGCAATACTGGAAACTTCCTGTGAGCAGCCCTTTGCTTTTAAACTTGTATACAATTCCTATCTGGGAATTGTTATTGCTTGGACAAAAGCAAGCCTTGATTATTTCATTAGCAGTTACCATTTATTCATCCCCAATAAATACCATAATTGGCTCTTTAGCTCCCTTCTCTGGACTTTGCATCAGTCTTCTGCCTTAGTTAAAACAAGATACTAGAAAGCCGCTGCAGGACTTTCAGATAAGAGTATAGATGACTCTTATTCCAAATCCATTCAGGAGCTCCTTTACATTTTAGTGCCTTTTTGTGCCATACACAATCATATTTTTAATGTATCGAATATTTGGCATAATACTAGTGCCTTTCAATACATACACTGAATTTACTTTAATATTTGATTATCATTATTATACCAAAAAGATAAGAAATAGCAAAAGTGTATGATTTGGTTTGGCACACCTGCACCATCAATTAATAAGATTGCAGCTGATCTTTTACCTCAGTGTATTTTCTTGCACTAACCCCAACATCCTTGATTACCTAACTATCCAACAATTGATCAATATCTGACGAATGTACTCAGTGGCTGACAGACCAAGGTCTGTTGGGTAGCAGATTGCAAAGACTTAGTAACCCCGGATGAAGTTCTCAATGTCTAGCCTCTTATTTTCAGACTGTAACTCCTGGTTCTGGACACTTTAGCCTAGGAAACAAACTCTCCAACCACCCTGCCCAATTCCATAAGAATTGTATATGTTTCAATGAGATCACCTTTAATTCTCAGCAGAGGCCATATTGCTTAATCTTTCCTCATAAAATAGGCTACTGCCCACCCACACCCCCTTCCCAGGAATCAATGTGTTGAATCCTTCCTCCATATTCCAACTTATGTAGAGACCTGTAAACAATATTCCATATGCTGTCTCAGCAGAACTTTATATAACTGGAACAAGATATTTATTCTCATGTACTTAAACACAAAGTAATGTCTGCTTTCATAAGTCCTTGCTGAAGCCGCACATAAATTATCGGCAAGAACACCTAAATTTGGCCATTGCCTTGTGGAAGGACTTGATCATAGAATATATGCCTTTGGTGTGATTGGCTGAAGCAGTCACCCATTGGTCTTTTTGTTTCCAATATTGTTTGATGGGTTACTCAACCATAGATCTGTTGCCATTGATTTGCTGACTGACATAAATGGAAGAGTTACAGTCAATCAAAAGCATTACATTTCCTGTATAATAGTGTGCATCAACAAGTAACATCAAACACAGTTTTAAATTAATGTGTGGAGTTGGGACAAAGCTAAGCAAATTAAATAACAAAAAGATAACTTTATAAAGTAGTGGGACATGTCCCTTTTTAATGTTGGCATTATATTTTCACTCACTCCTCTGGCCACGTCTGAATGCTATGACAAAGATGTTTGGGTTTTCAGAAAAAGAAATCATTAAAATCAGAATGATATAAGTTTCTACTCATGTAGACTCAACACTGGGCCAACAGTGTTTCTTGAATCTCTTAGAAGGAACTCTGTATTCACAATCAACTGACTTAGCAGCTGGATGGTGCTGCTAACAAGCTCACGAACTTGGGCCTGAAAAATCCATTATATTTGATCACAATGCAAGGAATGCAACTGACCTGACAGGAATCACTAGTGTCAATCCCACTGGAATATCTTCCATGAGCAGCTGAATGCAAAGGATGAAACTCAACTCCAGGAGCTGCAGATAATCAATCATTTACTTTATTCAAGACTGATAGACTTTTGGCACTAAGAAAATCAGGCAAATGGAAGGATGTGCAGGGAAGTGGAGTTCAGGCACATGATTTGCTGTGCTCGTACTGAATGTTGGAGCAGGCTCAAGAGAAAGAATGAACTACCCTCGTTGTGTTTTGATTCTGCTTCTATCACAGCATCAGTAAGGTATGCTAGGGTGCATAGCTACAGTGCCAGTAGGTTCAATTGTAATGACCTCTGAATATAAGGCTCCATGATGAGACCCTTCAGGATATGGATTGTTTCTCACATCTATATATCTACCTCTCTGTGAAGGCAGATGTCAATGCGTGATAGATATTCACTCTTTTTTTTGCTAACTTTGCTTTCCAAATACAGCATCTTGTAAGATGAAACAGTTGTAAGTAAACTTCCAACTACCAAGTTTGTATAACTGCTGGTTGTAAATGGAAGTCAGTCTTCAGTTTTTAAAAAGTGAATGAAAAGCATTCTTTATAGGACAGCTTTGCAAATAGGCTCTGTATTTTGTAGGCCATCTATCTGTAAAGAGTCACTGTGCCTGCTTCATTATTCCTCATGAGTACAGTATAAGACAATGGGTTGTTTAACTTGGGTCGTTTCAAACAGCCAGGCTGACTCTTAAGTTGCTTAGTTCAAGGAAGCTCATAGAACAGATGAGTAATATTGTTTAGCATATCAATATCTGATGTGTAGCTGTAGAGATTTATGTGCTCAGAAGTTAGCTTTACAGCATTAATTTTAGCTAGCTGAGATCATATCTATAAAAATGGTTTCAAAACTGATATCTGAAGAAATATCACTTCTTGTGAACACAACCAAGTGGCTAGAAAGGGTATAAATGTAAAGAGCAGTTCAGCGTTACTCAGAATGGGATAAGGAGTATCAAGAAACATGGAAGAACTAGAATCCATTCCTCTAGCTTTGGTTTGTCTGCATCTTTGGCAAGTCTTTTAGTTTATAGGAATTGTACCTGTGTTTTACCGGCTGGTGCCGCAGTGACATCAGCGCCTGACTCTGAGTGAAGGTTCCCAAGTTCGAATCCAGTCGGGCCGCTCCCGGACACGCTTTCCATCCGTGCCGGGTTGAGTGTCGAGCTCAGAACTCGGCCTTGTAAAAAAAAAACCACTGCACTGTGAGGAGGACGTGGGGGACCACTTACAGAATCTTTCCTCCAAGACAACCACCTGAAAAAAAAAGTGGTTGCTGAGGCTCTGGCAGAGTATGGCACACAAAAAAAATCCCTGTGCTTTGGAAATCCTTAATCTTTTAAGTTTGAGAAATTCTTTGTGCTTTGTGTTTTGGAAATGGTTTGTGTTATAGAAATGGATTGTAATTTGAAAATGTTTCATAATGTTTCAAGATTCAAGATAATTATTCAATTGTTCAACATAGAAATCCTTTGTGAGAATTGGGAAATGTTTAAGATAGAAATCCTTTGTGAGCTTTAAATGTATTTTAAAAATGTTGTTTGGATTTAAATGTGTATTACTGAAAAAAAATAACTGTTAGCTTGAAATGTCTTCTCCTTGGTAGGGAAAGAGAACCCACCTCTCACATAGTTTGTATTGGCATGAAGAATTAAGAGTGAAGTAAACTAGTCTTTCAAGATTGTGTAGTTATAGTATCTCCCTTTAAAGTATTAGTAGCTATTTATATCCGATAGGGTTTTGTTTGAGTTGAGAACTTTGCGGTCAGCAAACCCAATACAATCACAAATGATGAAAATCATCGTTACCTTTATGCCAGCATAATTTTAATTGATTCAAGAAAAGAGTGAAGATCAAAACTAGTGCTCTACCAGGATACATGGATCCCTGTCCTTCTATATTATATGCTTCTGAGACCGAGATCACCTATACCGACATTATGATATTATCATGTCATCAACATTATGTATCTGCACTATACAAATACACCACTAATGCTTAATGTTCTTATAGCCCGGGGTGGTAATGGGGACAAGCTCCCACTACCTATTAAATACTCCCAATGGTGTGCAACTCAAATAGCCTCTGACAGTCAAGTCCAGCTCTAAGCCTTCATGTGTGGCTTAGCTACTAAGCTTGGCAGAACCGTTTCTACTGACAGGAGAAGGGGAAAAGGTGGGTTAATGGCACTTTAAAACCTGTCACTTCAGGCAGATGGGGCTTGTCAGCCCAGGCTGGCAGCTTTTCTAGGAGAACGAAAACTCTGATCACAAACCTTCACTGCCTTGCGGCTATACCCACTCATGGGGAAGGCTTTGGGAGTAAACCCCAAGGGAAAAATCCAGAGTTGGAGTCCCTAAGGTAGTCCTACATTGGGTTCAATGCTGACTAGCAACTCCTGTGATGCTGCCAGTACCAAACTGTATTGGTCTCTGCCATTTCACTGGGTTCATCGGATGCATGGAGAGGGGAATTACTACATGGGCAACAGCTTGCTCTCCGTATGATACTGTCCAGGATTGTGTATCTAGACAGCTAGTATGCAATATCCATGGTCAACTCTGACCAATTGAGGCCCTCAACTCACTTATCACAGCAGTGATGGTAGGAAATGGAGCACAGGGCATCATTTTATCTACATTATTGGCAATAAGATGATTTTATTTTCAAAAATATAATTGGAAAAACATTGGATATTTGTCCTCAATTACTCTATGCATAGGTACAAGTGTTCCATATGATACATCCTCTCATAAAAATACATGTTAAAATATACTGTACATACATACAGAAATGTGAACCTTCAGTAACCTTGATTTTTTTTTCTAGTTATTAACAATGCACCAACTTATGTACTGATGTACTTCTTATTCAGCGTACATTACTACTCTGATAAAAGACCTTCAGTGCCTTAGCGTTAAAAATCACTTGCATGCCTACTGAAACAAAGTTAAGGAAAATATTAATTTTTCAAAAGATTTCTCTTACTGAAGTCAGGCACAACATTAAAATGCATTTTGAATCTCCTTGTGGAGGAGGAAACATCCTAGCCAACAAGAATGCCTTCACATAGCTAGTTGAGCAGTTCTCCACATGCTAAAAATAAACTGCAATTCCATCTGCAGCTGAGGTAGTCAATGTAAGGTTTGGGGAACGTGTGCACGGCTCAACAGAAAAACTGTGGGGTCAATCCCTAGTGCACACTAACTCAGCTGGATACAAGCACGGCCAAAGTGAGTGGCTTCAGTGCTTCTTGATGAGGCAAGGGAAGCATTAGCTTCTGAGGGGGACCGATATTCTTCTTTGCAGGTTTGCTTGAGCTGTAGGGAGGGCATTCGTTAAGTTTACAGGGGGATGGAAATAGGAATTATGGGGATGAGTATGTGGCAATTGGTATACAGCATGTAGTGAGAATGAGGCAGATATTACAGAAAAATTGCAGTCAGTAGGATGAGTTGAAGTGTAACATGGGGGAAAAATCAAAAACAGTAATGAAAGCGTTATATCTGAATGCATGCCGTATACAGAATAAGGTGGACTATCTTCTCCTGCAGTTAGAAACTGGCAGGTTGTGGACATTACTGAGACATGGCTGAAAAAAGATCACAATTGTGAGCTTTACATCCAATGCTACAATGTATCGAAAGGACAGACAGGTGGGCAAAGGGGTTGGCGTGACCCTGTTGGTAAAAAATGAAATCAAATCCTTAGAAAGAGGTGACATAGATTCAAAAGATGTTAAATATTTGTGGGTAGAATTAAGAAACTGCAAGAGTAAAAAATTCCCTGATGAAAGTTATATACAGGCCCCCAAACAGTAGGTAGGATGTGGGCTATACATTTCAATGGAAATAGAAAAGGCGTGTACTATGGACAATGTTTGTAGTTATGGCAGATTTCAGTATGCAGGTAGATTGGGAAAATCTGGTTGATGTGGATCCCGAGAGACAGAAGTTGTAGAATGCTTATGGGATAGCTTTTTCAAGTAGCTTGTGGTGGAGCCACTAGCGGAAAGACAATACTGAATTGGGTGCTGTGCATTGAACCAGCTTTGATTAGGAAGCTTAACATAAAGGGACACTGGGGAGACAGTGATAATAATATGATTGAATTCACCCTGCAGACTGAGAGAGAGAAGATAAAGTCAGATGTATCAGTATTACATTAGAGTAAAGGGAATTATAGAGGCATGAGAGTAGATGGGCAAAGTTTATTGGAAGGGAACATTAGCAGGGATGAAGGCAGAACAGCAATGGCCAGAGTTTCTGGGGGCAATTCAGAAGGTGCAGGTTAGATTCATCACAAAGATGAAGTATTCTAAATGGAAGATGTAGCAACTATGGGTGACAAGCATAAAAGCAAAAGGGAGAGCATATAATATAGCAACAATTAGGAAGTTAGGGGATTGGGAAGTTATTAAAAACCAACAGAAGGCAACTAAAATGGGGGGGGGAGTGTAAGATGATGAAATATGAAGGTAAGCTAGCCAATAATATCAAAGAGGATACCAAAATACTTTTTATATCTATGAAGAGTAAAGGAGAGATGAAATTGGATATTGGACCACTGAAAAATGATGCTTGGGTGGTAGTTATGGGGGACAAATGGCAGATGAACATACTATGCATTTTGCATTAGTCTTTACTGTCAAAGACATTAGCAGAAATGTATGCAAAAAATTGAAGAGAGTCAGGAGGCAGAAGTGAGTATAGTTGCTATTACTAAGGAAAAGGTGTTTGGGAAGCTGAAAGGTCTGGAGAGGTTATGGAGACATTAGTAATGATTATTCAAGAATCACTAGATTTTGGAATGGTTTTGGAGGAGAGAAAAGTTGCAAATATCACTCCATTCTTTAAGCAGAAGCAAGGAAATTATATGTCAGTTGGTTTGACTTCAGAGGTTAGGAGATTTTGGAGTCCTTTATGAAGGATATGGAGTACATAGAGGTGCAAGATAAAGTCGGCATGGTTTCCTTAAGTGGAAGTCTTGCCTGACAAATCTGTTGGAATTCTTTGCAGAAATAACAGGCAGGACAAAGAAAAGTCAGTGGATGTTGTTTACTTGGATTTTCAGAAGGGCTCTCAAACATGAGGCTGCTTAACAAAATAAGAGCCCGTGGTACTACAGCAAAGATACTAACATGGCTAAAAAATTAGCTGATTAGCAAGGGGCAATGAACTGGATTAAAGTAGGCCTATTTTGGTTGGCTGCCAGTCACAAGTGGTGTTCTGCAGGAGTCGGTATTGGGACTGCTTCCTTTCACATTATATGTTAATGATTTAGAGGATGAAATTCATGGCTTTGTGGTCAAGTTTGCAGATGATACAAAGATAGATGAAGGGACAGGTGGTGTTCAGGAAGAAGGGAGTCTGCAGAAGGAATTGGACATATTGGGAGAATGGGCAAAGAAGTGACAGCTGGAAGATTGTGTATGTAGATACATGTTCATGCACTTTGGTAGAAGGAATAAAAGCATCGACTATTCTCTAAATGGGGAGAAAATTCAAAACTTAAAGGCTCAAGGGGACTTGGGAGGCCTTGTGTAGGGTTCCCTAAAGGTTAACTTGCAGGTTGTGTCGGTGGTAAGGGAGGCTCATGCAATGTTTCAAAAGGATTAAAATATACGACCAAGGACTTGATGCTGAGACTTTATAAGGCAATGCAAAGAATTCCAACAGATTTGTCAAGCAAGACTTCTCCTTCAGGAAACCATGCCTACTTTATCTTGCACCTCTATGTACTCCAAAGCCTCACCTTTCATAAAGGACTACAAAATCTTCTAACCACTGAAGTCAGACCAACTGACATATAATTTCCTTGCTTCTGCCTCCCTCTCTTCTTAAGTACTGTGAGCAATTTAGGACCCCTGACCTAAGAAAAGATGTGCTGGCATTGGAGAGGGTCCAGAGGAGACGTACAAGAATGATTCCGAGAATGAATGGGTTAACATATGAGGAGTGTGTGATTGCTCTGTGCCTGTACCCGCTGCAGTTTTGAAGAATGAGAGGGGATCTCATTGAAACCTATCAAATATTTAAAGGCCTAGAAGGAGTAGTTGTGGTGAGGATGTTTACTATTGTGGGTCAGTCTAAGACCAGAGGGCACAGCCTCAGAATAGAGGAACATTCATTTAGAACAAAGATGAGAAGGAATTTCTTTAGCTAGAGAGTGGTGAATCTATGGAATTCATTGCCACGGACAGCTGTGAAGGCCAAGTCACTGAGTATTTTTAAAGCAGATATTGATTGGTTCTTGGTTCATCAGGCTACAGGAGAGAACAGGAAAGTCAGCCATGGTGGAATGGCGGAGCAAACTCAAAAGACAAGTGGCCTAATTCTGCTCCTATGACTTGTGGTCTTAGTTTAATCAAACTGTCCATCCAGAAAGACTATGGCTGGGCATCAGGTCAGCCAACGATGATGATTAATCAAGGTGATCATACTGATTAATGCCTGCCAACATTCTTTGACTGAGTTTTCCATGAGGAATGACCACTTGAGAGGGGTAACCAATTGGCAGCCGCCACCTGTGAAAGTGTTCCACAGTTTATCTCCATGCATAGGAATGAACACAAAGGAAGACATTTAACAATTTTAAAAGTGGAATGAATTGAATTTCTATAGCTTCTTTCACAACCTCAAGTAAAGGCAATGATGTACATTTTGAAATGTACATGCCAAAACAAACTGTCAAATCTAAAACAAAAACAATTGCAAAAGGAGACAGAACTTCCAAATTAACATTAGAATAACATTGACTGGGAAATTTGTCATCTTTTGTAATTGCTTTTCATAGACATTAATTACATTCTTTCAATAAATCAAAATGTCAGCTTTTCGTTCCAGAAATTCCTCCAGAAACAATGGCATGCTTCAGTGAATATATTCATTATCCTAATCAAGTTTCAAAAAAAAATCTTCCGTTGAAATGTTGAACTACTTGCCTTATTAAATTAGGAAAAGTTGCCTCATGTGTTGGGTAAACCTAAGCTTCAAGAACATTCTTGAAATTATGTAGTTTTCTACTGCAAATTGAAATTTTACTAGCCTGAATTATTATTGATTATTCATGCATTCAATGCAGAGTTTTAAGTACAGAGATTGCTACAAGTATCACTTCTCAGTTTTGCTTTAATATTTATTCTGCTAGTGTATTCTTGTCTCTCTATATATCTCCTGAAAAGACTGTCTAAAATTCTCCACCTATCTTCCAGAAATGCCAATTGGCCCTATAAAAAGAGCCAAATTTCCAGTAATGCAAGAGTAACACACACATAAAATGCTAGAGGGACTCAACAGGTCGGGCAGCATCTATGGAGGGAAATAAATTGTCAACGTTTCCAGTCAAGACTCTTGATGAAGGAGCTCTTCCAACATTTTACGTGTGTTACACTGGATTTCCAGCGTATTTCTTGTGTTTATGATTTGTGGCTTTTGTAATGCTATATTTATTCCAATCACTTCGGAGTATCTGCAGATAGCCAGCGTTGACCTCTCTCGGAGACATCTCTCCTTCCTTTGGTTCAACATCTTAGCAATAGAAATTGGGCAGGTGAAAATACACTGATGAAGTTCTGAATGACAATTTTTCTGACATAGCAGGTAAGGACTTCTTCAAATTAGAGTTTTCTGTTCACTAACAAATTGCTCACAAGAATGGTAGAGATGTTTCACTTTTACCAGGTCCAAGTATGCCAGCATTGACTGTTGCCATTTGATTCGATCCAATACTGCATATTCCTCATTTTATTTTTACCATCTGCAGTGGCACATCACTTAATATTTGTGCATAATCAGAATTTAACATGACCTCTGCCATTAACAACTGGTGTGCAGACAGTGTGGATGATTTAGATCTTGGCTGATATGAATGTTTGACCCACTAACTCTAACAAAAAACATGGTGCCCAGGAGAGAAATGCTGCAAACCTTAAAACAAAAATAAAAATCAACCAGACAAATTAAGAATAGAAACACTACATTGCCATCAGAAGCAGAAAACTTGAAAATCTCTATAAAATGAAAGCAGTGTAGTGGAAAACCACTCATAAGCCAATATCTTTTTCAGATATCAGTCCGCACCGCATTGCAAGCTGGGAAACTACACAGAGCATTGAGTAGTGGCCAGAGAAGGGAGGGCTGAAGGGAAAGTCTTGTAAGAGATTTTCAACAATGCAAGAGAATGTTTACAAACATTCACTTTTAGATGATTCGTGGTTGGCATTCTGCTTTCTTGATGGCAGTACAAAAGGAAAGAAATTCACAATCAGGTGAGTAATTAATTATGAGGCTGTTAAAGAAATTTTAAGTACACGCTCATCCCTTCCACAGGGAACAGACAATATCCAGGGTACATAAGAAGAGGGCAATATTTTATTTATAAAATAAATTAACTCAGGTTGGTGATTAGGATAATACATTTCACTTATCATCTTCGCAGAACATCCAGATATACACCTACCACAGCACCTTGCACTATGTAGTTATTTCAAGGCCCAGAGAAACACAAATATCCCAAAAGTACGTGGCATATCAAGACCTATCAAGAAGCATAAACAGAAAAAGAATCATTGAATGCCATTAATAATAGTTATGCCTGCAAGGATACCTTTGCTCGAGTCCAATATGTTTCAGGTTGACAAAATGATCTCAGGACAATATTTGAAGATCAGATCAGAATTGGTAATTAATTCTAATGGTCATCTTGAGATCTCAGTTGCATGCCATTTCAACTACCATTCCCAATGACCTGCTTGTCCCTGGCTTTCTTCATTGTAGTGGTGGAAACAACTGAAAAATAGAGGAACAGCACCCAGTGTTCTACATGGAAAGCCTACAACCTAATGATGTGGTTTTTTGGATGTTCCTGTTTCAGATAACACACACTTTTTGTTCACCTTTTTCTTTCTTTTTATTCTCCCAGGTTCATGTCACTTCCCTCTTTTCATTACCACCCCTACATGACTCTTGGCACCCAGTTTAATTCCCCCCTCCCAACTTGGTTCCAACTGCCTAACACACATTCACTTTACTTCCTGTATTTCCTGTGTTCTCCCTTAACTGGTGCCTTATCAAAATCTTTACTTACCTAATTACAGGATCTGCAGTCTCTTGCTTCCTTACTTATCACCTTCCATCCTCTGTTTCTTCCTCCAGTCTTCCCTTAAACCATAAGACCTTAAGACATAGGTGCAGAATTAGGCCACTCGGTCGATCGAGTCTGCTCCACCATTCCATCATGGCTGATATATTATCCTCCTCAACCCCATTCTCCTGCCTTCTGCCATAACCTTTGATGCCCTGACAAATCAAGAACCTATCAACCTCAGCTTTAAATGTACTCAGTGACTTGAGGCAGTTTGGCATTTGAGTAGTGGCCAATCAGCGATCAGATTGGCAAGGACAAATAAATATAAGACAGGGGCCAGGAGAGTGGCCATTGTTGGAGTGAGCAGTGTTCAAGTGGTTAATTGAGGCTTTAGGTCTTCAAGGCTTCAGCAAGGAGAGGCTTGAGAGAGAGATGGTGAAAAAAGCATGGGCAGATATTATCCCCAAGTTTATATATCATTTCCTTTTTTTAATATTTGCACAGTAAGAACAGTAGGATACCTGGCAGGATAGTTGAATGCTCTTTTTGCAGTATGTGGGAAGACAGGGAGCTCTCCAGTGTCCCTGATGACTTCACCTGCAAGAGGTGCATCTCACTCCAGCTTTTAACACTCTGTGTTAAGGAGTTGGGGCTCAATGGTTTGCAGGGGGGTGGGAACCAGAGTATCAGAACAGGTGGTGGAGAGGTTGTGGAGACAGTTGTTGCTATAACCTCAGACAAAATCAGGAATCAAAAGGTGTGACTAATGTTCTGAGTTACATTTATTTCAATGCAAGAAGTATTCAAGAAAAGGCAGATGAGTTTAGGGCATGCATCAACACTTGGAATTATTATATTGTAGCCATTAGTGAGACTTGGTTGTAGGAGGGGTAGGACAAAGGAATCTGGGAAAGCAGGTCCATAATTCATTAAAAGTAGCGGCACAGGTAGAAAGAGTCGTAAAGAAAGCTTTTGGCACATTGACCTTCATAAATCAATATATTAAAGAAAGGAGATGGGATGTTATGCTGAAGTTGTATAAGACATTGGTGGGGCCTAATTTGGTGTACTGTGTGCAGTTTTGGTCACCTACCTGCAGGAACGATGTAAATAAGTTTGAAAGAGTACAAAGAAAATTTACAAGGATGTTGCTGGGATTTGAGGACCTGAGTTATAAGAAAAGATTGAATAGGTTCGGACTTTATTCCAATGCCAGCACATCTTTTCTTAAATAAGGGGTCTAAAACTGCTCACAATACTCTATGTATGTTCTGACCAATGATTTGTAAAGCCTCAGCATTACATGTTTGCTGTTATAGCATCTTGCTTTTACCCTAACATTGCATTTGCCTTCCTTACCTCTAACTCGCCCTTAAGGAATACTGCACAAACATTCCCAGGTCCCTTTGTACCTCTAATTTCTGAATATTCTTGCCATTTAGAAAATAACCTACTTCCTTTTTCCTACCAAGATGCATGTCCATACACTTCCCTACACTATATTCCATCTGTCACATCTTTGTTGACTCTCCCAATCGAAGTCCTTATGCAGATTCCCTGCTTTCTCAACATTACTTGCCCCTCCACCTACCTTTGTATTGTCTGTAAATTTAGCCACAAAGCCATCAATTATGTCATCCAAATCATTCACATAAAATTTGAAAAGATGTGGTCCCAACACCAACCCCTGTGGAACACCACAAATCACTGACAGCCAACCAGAAAAGGCTCCCTTTACTCCCACTCTTTGCCTCCTGCCAGTCAGCTAATCTTCTACAAATTCAATATCTTCTCTGCTATATCAGGGGCTTTTACCTTGCTTAGCAGCCTCATGTGTGACACCTTGTGAAAAGGCTTTTGAAAATCCAAGTAAAGAACATCCACTAACTCTCCTTTGTCTACCTTGCTTGTTATTTTCTCAATGAATTCCAACAGATTTGTCAGGCAAAATTTTCCCTTAAGGAATCCATGCTGACTTTGGCCTATTTTATCATGTGCCTCCAAGTATCCAGCAACCTCATCCTTAATAATAGACTTTAATATCATTCCAACCACTGAAGTCAGAATAATCCTGGCCTACAATTTCCTTTCTTCTGCTTCCCTCCCTTCTTAATGGGAAGTGGGACATTTACAATTTTCTAGTCTTCTGTAACTATTTCACAATCTAGTGACTCTTGAAAGATCATTACTAGTGTCCCCACAATCTATTCAGCTACTTCTTTCAGAATGCTGGGGTGTTGTCCATCTGGTTCTGGTAATTTATCTACCTTCAGACCTTTCACCTTCCCAAGCACCTTCTCCTTAGTAATTAGCAGCGACACCCTCACTACTGCCCCCTGACACTTCTAAATTCCTGGCACACTGCTAGTGTCTTCCATAATGAAGACTGGTGCAAAAGAAAACATTAAGTTGCTCCACCATTCTTTTGACCCCTTGACTACCTCTCCAGCATAATTTTCCAGCAACATTTTCCAGTGGTCCATTATCCACGTTCACTTCTCTTTTAACTTTTATATATTTGAAAAAAAAATGTTTTGTTATCTCCTTTAATATTATTGGTTAGCTTTCCTTCATAATTCACCTTTTCTCTCCTTATCACTTTCAGTTGCCTTCTGTTTGTTTTCAAATGTTTATTAATCCTCGAACTTCCCAATGTTTCACTATATTGTATGCTCTCTCCTTTGCTTTTATGCTGTCCTTGAGTTCCATTGTCAGCCACGGTTGCCTCATCCTCTCTTTAGTATACTTCTACATCTTTGGGATATATCGATCATGTTATAATCATAGCTTGCTGAGGGTTCCTTTATCTTAAGCTCCCTAATCAAATTAGGCATATTACACAGCACCCAGTTCAGAATTGCTTTTCACCTAGTGGGCTCAACCACAAGCTGCTCTAAAAAGCCATCTTGTAGACATTCTATAAATTCCGTCTCCTGGGATTCAGCCCCAACCTGATTTTTCCAATCTACTTGCATATACACCCTTCACCCACTTGACTCCATCTGCTCCATTCTTTCTCTTTCCTTTGCAGGGTCTACCTAAAAACCACTAGACGCCATCTTCCAACTACACTTCTCCACAGCCCCCACTGGCTCCATCTCCTCATTATCTCCCTGCTTATCTGGTTCCAGCTATTGTCAGTCAGCCCCTGCCTCACTCTTTCCACACACCTCTTTTTTACTAGCTATCCCCATCTACACTCTCTGGCACTGGGTCTTGACGTGAAAAGGCAGTGAGGTGCTGCATGACGCATTGGGTTAGTTTTTCGAAGGGGGTTTTGTTCCTCTGCCTCGGTCGACCTTTATCCTGTAATCAACAGCAATGAAAAGTAAACACCTAAAATTTTTCTCATATAGTAATGTTTTTGCAAGCTAATTGACCCCATTTTTTGGAATTTTAATTCAAAAGTTATAGGCCATTCATATAGAGTCAGACATCAAAGCACCCATGAAAATTGCTTCTGCTTGACTTAAATAGGCATAAGCAAGTCCTCAGTTATCGGGGCTTGTGACCAATCATCTGAGTATGCATCCAGATACACACATAACTCAGCAGCTGGTGCCATACAGATAATGATGCTTCCCATACCAATCAACAATCACAGCCTGGTACTCACCCTCAACCATATGGACGGAAACGATAGTCTCTCTTAACTTTTCAATTCCCAGTAGCCAACTCTTATTTTGTTTATTGACTGGCCGGATTCTTAACTCTCACTCTCTGTGTTCTGTCTTGCTATTACCCTAACCCATCCTACAGCTAACCTTTGCAGGCACAGAACATAAAACATTTATTCAACAGTGACAATGAATCACCCAGCTGCAAATCCATAAGCAAATGTCAGTAGGTCCAGTGTACTACAACCACTTAATACACCTTTGCAAACACCATCAAAATTCTAGGCCATTGCCTAGTCATTGCTGTTTACTGCATGAGCTGCTTTGGCTGTTCCGACATACAAAGCTGATTGCACTTCAAAAGTAACACGTACAAGATGCTGGAGGAACTCAGCAGGCCAGGCAGTATCTATGGAAAAGAGTAAACAGTCAACGGTTCGGGCTGAGTCTGTTCTTTTCTATAGATGCTGCCTGGTGTACTGAGTTCCTCCAGCATTTATGTGTGTTGCTCGGATTTCCAGCATCTGCAGATTTTCTCCTCTTTGCACTTCAAAAGTACTTCATTTGTGCAAAATGTCTGGGGAATTCAAACTTTTTGTCCTTCTCCTTTCAGTCCTTTAAATCACGGAGGTATGGAAAGAAGGCTGCACAAATAGGGTTCCTTTATTTATCGCAGCTCACCACTATTGCTGGTGAGAAAAATACTGGTGTAACTCAGTATTCAACCTCCACACTAGATGGCCGTTCTTTAGAAATTAAAATCTAAACTAGATATTAGCTGTTGTAACAAGATACAACCTGCAAGTGTAAAGTATTATATCACACAGTAAGAATCCTTTGGAATGTATATGCAAGTCAGTAAGAACATAAAAGACTAAAGCTTTTAACTAAGAAAAAAATAGAAAAATGTTACAAAGAGTATAAAATGCAGTAGTCCAAAAAGAATTATTTCTGACAGAAGAAAGCTACTATTCACCATTTCAGGATGATATCCTACTTGAGGGTTTCAGCACGAGATTTCATATTAATCAGCAAGAAGACATCAGAGGATATCAATTATTATAACCATGGACATAGCTTGATACAGCTGCAGAATCTTCAATCAAAATGTACACAAACACTGCAGATCTCGAATCTGCAGAATAATGTGACATCTTGACTGCAGATAAAGTTTGATTATAGAACAAAGCTTTTGCAGTATTTCAAAAGACATTTGATCTAATACAAAACTATAAAAATTGGCATGTGGTCTGTCTATAATGGCTCAGAGTATGAAAAAGGGCAACTGGAGAGAAGCAAAGAAAAGCTGACAGCAATTTACTTGGTATTCGTCTAATGTAATGTACAGTTTCTACTATGTACAATACAACCAATCATCAGAAAGGAAAAACAATGGTAAATTGAATGATAACTGT
Organism: Hemitrygon akajei; assembly: GCF_048418815.1. NCBI lineage: Eukaryota > Metazoa > Chordata > Chondrichthyes > Myliobatiformes > Dasyatidae > Hemitrygon > Hemitrygon akajei. The sequence continues at coordinate 58,088,934 of NC_133128.1, forward strand.
GCTCCTTTCTGTACTTAATTATGATCCTGAGCTTTTGGATACTGCTATTTTAATTTATTTCTCTCTCACACACACACTTTCATTCTCTCTCAGATGCCTTGGTCCATAATTTTATTACTTCACTACTTCAGTGAATTAGTGAAGTTTAATCCTCGCTCAAGAACAAAGTTCCTTCTTTTGTATTGTCTTGGCTTTTGGTTTGAATACTGTTTTGTAAATACCGTAGATTCCGGACTACAGAGCGCACCTGATTAAAAGCCGCTGGCTCTAATTTTAGAAATAAAATCATTTTTTTTATTATACAGGCCGCTTCGGATTTTAGGCCGCACCGAATTTCAGGCGGAACGGATTTTCGGCGCACTGGATTTCCGGCGGACCGGATTTTCGGTGCACTGGATTTCCGGCGGACCGGATTTTCGGCGCACCGAATTTTCGGCCGCTTGTAATATGAGATATTTACACAGAAAGATATTACACGTGTTGGGCTTCAAATTCTGCCCTGTGTTCGTTTTGGAAGAGAGACAACCAACACCGGATTACAGTGCAGCGTGGCTTTATTGCAGAACGCGTTTTGCCTTCCCCTTACATTCTGCTCTTATTTATACTCCTTTTTCCCCCAAACCAAACCCTCGCTACACATATTTGGTAAGGCTAAACTTTGTTATACCTACCGGTATTTGGTAACATCGGACACTTGTGTCCTTATTGGCCCGATACCATTCACACACGAGTTTTACTGTTTTTGTGCAGCGGAATCCTCAGTTTCGCTCCCTCCCTCCCTTGTACTGCTGTCTAATATCACGTGAGCCATTCCTGACCTGAAGCGGCAGTCCCAAATTAAATCTCCACCGTCTCACCATCGATTCATGTATGCCAAGATTACGCGCAGCAGCTCGATTTCCTTGTTCAACCGCCAGATTGATTGCCTTTAACTTAAAAGCTGCATCATATGCTTTTCTTCGAGTGTTTTCCATGTTGATGAGGGTGAGTACAAATGGCTGATTTACAATAATTTGTGAAGTGCGCTTGATTTATCGTACAATTTCATTGGACCTCTGTGAACTACTCATCAATTTTATTGGTCTACTGTTACGAGGCAAAATGTTTTGGCGGCATGGGAAAAAACTTTCTATTAGCCGCACCTTATTATAAGCCGCTATGTTCAATGCTGTTCAAAGCATGGGGAAAAAGTAGCGGCTTATAATCCGACATCTACGGTAACTTAGTATATTAACCACAGTGCTCATCCTCACTCTAACAGTAGGTGATGTAACATGCCAAGGACAGCAGAATTTTATTAAGTTAGGATCTTCCTGTCTGTACACCACTTATTGGACTGCTCTGCATCCCAAGTGCTCACACGCATTATTCTTTCTTTGCATTCCAGGCAACTGAAACAATGTGTGAGGACAACTTGATGGGAAAGTTGTGCAAGTTGCGAAATGAAAGATAAAAAATGAGAATGAAGCAAGGTGGTGAAACAAGGTGCGTTATTTGAAGAAACAGAATATGACAGCAACATAGGTGAAAAGACCAGGGTGTCATTTCGTGATTCACAGACACATGAAACTATGGTTGCTCTCATTGTAAGTAAGGCAGGAAGGTTTCACTATATGTCAAGGCATTATTACAGTGACAGCAGAGTGATTTGGAAAATGACAGAAATCATCTTCCTGATTATTCCTGTCCTGAATACTTGTACTTCAGAACAATCTGTGCTTCCAGCTGAGTCATTACAGTGCAACTGTGACACAGAGCTCTGTTTGAAAATGCAAAAAAAAATTGATCAGGTACATTCTGGCCACAAAATGGAGAAGCTGAATCTAGCTAATTGGCTTAAATCAATCTATTATCAATCATTAGAAGTTGTTGTCAACAGTGAAATCAGCTGTTTCTTGCTCTCCAATTACCCACTTGCTGATGATTAGCTGGGTTTCAGCAGGTCATTCTGCTCTAGATCTCTTTCACATCATTCTTCACCACATGGACCAAAGTGCTGAATTCTTGAGATGTTACAATAATCACTGTCCTTGACATCAAAGAGCCCTGAAAAAACTGGCCGGTGGGCATCAAAGGCAAAATGGTTGAATTGTTGGCATTTCATACAGTATAATGTAAAAAAAATTGGTTGTATTGTTGAATGTCCCAGGCACTGAACTTCACTACAACAGCTCCTCATGAAAATGTCACAGATCCAACCTTCTTCAGCTGCTTCAGCAATGATGATCCTTTAGTATAAAATCAGAAATTGACATATTCATGGATGGCAACACAATGCTCAGTTCAAACTGCAACTTGTTAACTGTAAATGGACCTATACAGTGTCCAGGCATGGACTTAAAAGTGGCAAGTGGTTTTCATGATATAAAAGAACCAGGCAATAATCATCTCCAATAGACGTAAACCAAACTAGCTAGCCTTGATCAGCAGACACAAAATGCTGGAGGAATTCAGCAAATCAGGCAGCATCTATAGAGGGGAATAAACAATCAATGTGTTGGGTCAAATCCTTCATTAGGACTGGAAAGCAGTTGAGAAGAAGCCAGACTAAAAGGTGGGGATAGGGGAAGTTTAAGCAGGCAGGTGATAGGTGAGACCAGATGAGAGGGTGGGAGAGGCAGGATGATGTGAGAAGCTGAGAGGTGATAGTTGGAAGAATTAAAGGTTTGAAAATGTTATCTAATAGGGGAACCAGACGGAATGTTGGAATTTTCTGATTCCCCACAACATCTTGGGAATCAGCAGACCCACCTGGACTGGTCACGTAAATAGTGAACAAAGCACATGCATCTCAGAAGTATCTTCAAAGCAAGTTACAATGAGACTAGATGTAAGAAAAAAAATGAGAGGCAGGCACCCAAAGCTTTTCCCCCAGATAGAAGACAGTTCAGAAATGTGATGTCACTCATCTCAATGAATGCAGCTCCAAAGACACTCAAGAAACTCAAAACACTCATGGCAAGCCATGCCACTGGAATGGAACACATGTACAGCCTTAAACTTCCAATCGCTTCAACATCAGCATACAGTGCCTTTTGTAGGTAGCATCTGCAAAGTTTTCAGAAGTTACTTCCTCTTACTACTCCAATGGTAACTTGAAAACTTATGGTCTTAAGAAGGACAAGGGCGTCAAGGTCAAATGCAGAGTCTCACTTAAGTCCTGACCTCAATTTTTTGATGGTTCTAAATCCTTGAACTCCCCATTCAGCATAACACCTTCACCAGATGGATTGTAGTAGCCCAAAAGGGTAGCTCACCCCCACATTCTGAAGGACAACTAAGGATGAGCAATAAACACTGACCTTGTCCATGTTATATCTATGACAAAAATGAATTAATAAAAGAACTAATTAAAAGCTGTTTCAGAAGAAATGAAATAAGGTTTTAGATCTAGGACACTTCCTGCAGAGAATTATGCACAGAATTTACAAGTGGTTCTCCAATATCTATCCATGGCACTGGTGAAGAAGAATTCCACAGAGATCTGTCATCATAATATTAACCAGTATTTCATCACATTAAGTAAATGAATAAAGCACATACATTGCAGATGTATCCTGAAAACAATTTACAATAAGACTGGTGCTCTGTAGTCTGAATTCAGAGACCATCCAAATCTTTCTTTCAAGTGTTCCAGATGTGTTACACTGCAGAAGATTGACAATACGCCTGCCACATATTGCCAATAGTTACAACTACTGTCACATTTGTATTTGTAAAGGAAGAAAATTCTTCCACACCACAGAAGGATGCAACAATATTGACTTACATGATGGACTTTCATTTATTCACAAGAACTTGAATATAAAACTACATGTTATCATACCCTCAAACTTCGGTTACAGGATTGACTGGGAACCTGTGGATTTGGGAGAAGGGCCTCTTAGATTTAAACAGTTATATTTAAACAAGCCACTCTGGTATCTTTGGCTCCATACAGTACCAGAGGTGATAGTAGATGAGGTGAATCTGAAGGCCTCTCCAAACCTTCCCTTTCTATTTACCATGTCTTCCTTCACGTCGTTCATATGCATACCAGCAAACAAACTCAACAAAAGCACAATGTGAGAACACCCCAAACTGGTAGAAAATAGGCTGTGTGAGAAACTCTGTGGCAGGAATCCAGCAACACAATATCCATCATTTTTTGTTCATTTACTATGCTCATATTTCCAGCTACACAAAACAAAAAGTTGATTCTTGTGTTGCATGTTTTGAAAATTGATGGGGAAGCTTGAGTGCAGTTTAAAATCATTCAAAATTAAATCCCCAACAATATCCTTTATTGTGCTGAATTGGAGTGGACAGAAATATCAAGGACAGAGATCATTGTGTCGGTGAGAGTGAAACCACAAAAATGGAGGCAACAGCACATCAATTTGAGAGAATGAAAATGGTGCAGAAATCAAAGAGAAAATTCAACAGTACTGGAAGCACAGGGAAAGAAATGTCACCTCATGAAAGTAGTGATGGAAACAATGGCAAAATAAATGCCACAAGGAAAGAGAAATGTCAAAATAGAAATGGACAGAGAGAATTTCAGAGAGCAAGAAAAAAGTGTCAGCAATGCAAGTTGTTGCCTTGTGAGTATTTAATGCTTTACTGTCAAATTATTCCCTTTCTTCAAAGTCACTGCCAAGCTTCATTCTAACCAGGTTCATAAAAATACTTAGCAGATAAAACTGCAAAGTGCTCCTGAGCCATATTTCCACAACCACCTACTATTAGCCATGTGAACACAAACCATGCCTTTGTTTGAGAAGAGAAAGAGAAGCGAAAGACAGAATAAAATTTTCCAGTAACTGCATGCTTTGGTTTGATTCAAACAATGCACATGCAACATAAAAACCTGACTTGAAAATCAAAAAAGTCAGTGGGATAGAGAAGCAAAGGGTTCAAGGTATATATTAATCGCTATTAGTTGGTGACACAGGTCAATAAGGTAATAACAAAAGCAAATCAAGCACTAGGGTTCAGTTCTAGAAGGAGAGTATTAAGAACAGAGGTTATGTCTGAAATATCAAACATTTGTAGAACACTTGTGGAGAATTGGAATTGGAATTGGAATTGGTTTATTATGGCACGGTAGAAAGCTTAAATTGCATCCTGCTCATACACTTCAAATCATTACAATGAGTGCAGTGAGGTAATACAAGGTACAAAGATAAAAAGAATCCAGAAAAAAAACTGTAGCAGCTACAGAGAAAGTGCAGTATGGTAAACAATAAGGTGTGAGATCATTCAAGCTCAAGAGTCCATCTTATACCATCTTCGTTCATCTTAACTGTGGTCATTTCTATTTACTAGATACAAAAAACATACGAGGGGTGATTGATAAATTCATGGCCTAAGGTAGAAGGAGTCCATTTTAGAAAACCTAGCACACTTATTTTTCAACATAGTCCCCTCCTGCATGTACACACTTAGTCCAGTGGTCGAGGAGCATACGGATCCCTTCTTTGTAGAAGTGGTCCACAGCAGGGGTGATTGATAAGTTTGTGGCCTAAAGTAGAAGGAGATGAGTTATACAGCTCTCGTTACATGCACGTGCAGTTCAACTCTTTGAGTGAAAATGCAGTAAGTTTGAAGTTAATAGTTCATCTCCTTCTACCTTAGGCTATAAACTTATCAATCACCCCATGCTGTGGACCACTTCTGGAGGTCCAAGATGCCGACTTCTACAAAGAAGGGATCTGTATGCTTCACGACCACTGGACTAAATGTGTAAATGTAGGAAAAATGAATGTGCTATGTTTTCTAAAATTGATTCCTTCTACCTTAGGCCCCAAACTTCTCAATCACCCCCGTACAGAAGCACAAGAGATAATGCAAATTGCACTGAGGAAAATAAAACCAGAAATACATCTATCTGGATTTACCTCTATCAAGAATTGAAAGAAGAAGATTAGTTTCTAGACCTTTGAAAATAGTGACTAATAGAGATCTTCAGAATTCTTAAGTATTTTGATGTAAAGGACCAGATTTTGTGGGTAAGAGCAAAACTAGAGGCAACTAATGCTTATAATGTGACAATTCACCAATGTGAAAAGAATGTGGAAACTGCTGCCCTTAAAATTAGTTGCGGCAACTAGTGTAGAAGGAGAAATTTGAAAAGCAAATGAGGTTGAAGGATGTTCTGCATGTTGATAATATTAGATGAGGAAAGATATGATGAGTCTCTTGGGACATAAAGGTCAACATGGACTGGATATAATTCTGCATAAAATCAGTGTAAAGAGTATTTGTGTGTGTCTGTCAGCTTGGAACAAAGTCAGATTTAGCAAAAATGTGCTCCAACAATAAAAAAATTCCACTCAGCTCTCTGGAAATTTATCCTATGGATTAAAATTGGGCAAATAAGTTTTTTAAAATGTTAAAAAAAACACAAGCAAAATAATATGAACCTTGTTATTTATGAGAAATGTATAATATTTCATAAATTAAACTTGCTCTCTTGATGTCACTATGACAACTAAAATAGCAGGAAACTAAAATAGTTCAATATATGTTTCCGGGTAGTTCTTTCATTCAGCAATCAAAAACTGAAAATATGTCCCGCCATTCAGGGAATAGTATGGCTATTAAATAAGACCTAAACATGGCTTGAACCAATAGCATTCCAAGAGGAGAAGGAAAATGAAAACAAAGCTGCTTCCAAATATTTGTGCTTCACCCAATAAGCTTCTGTGAATAAAAGCTGCAACAAATGCAAAGCTTATTCTGGTAAAAAAAAAAGTTAAGTTTATGTTTCTGATTTTGCTTGGGTATCATTACCATTTTCTATATATTCATTTAGAATAGAATTATGGTGTTTCATTTTCAGACAAGTTTACTGACCATAAATAAATGCTATTTTTGCATTGAGCATGTTCAGGGACTTCATCAACCAATGCCTTCAGCTCACCATTGGCAGTTAGACCTACTGCTGTCTAGTCCCTAACTCCCCTTTTTCATTACCATCACCTGTGCCTTCTACATTTTTGCCCTTTTTAAAGCCTCTTTATAAAGCTGATCATCTTGACAAGCTTTTATTTTAACTAGCAATATTTTAAGCTGTCAAATTTTAATTTATAATGTTTCTGTAAGGATCCAGAATTTCATAGACAAAAGCAGGGAGGTTGTGAGAATGTAAATGCTCAAACTGGGGTAATGTGAACTATTCTTGACATTGCACTTAAGAGCGAATGAAAAGAACCTCAGAAGGGTTAGGGAAAGTCCAGGAATGGAGGACTACAGCCACAGGGTTCAACTGAAGAAGCTAGGATATGCCTCCTTGGATTGAGAAGAAATTTAATAGACATTATGAACTCATGACAAATTTGGTCACATCACGTGGACAGAATGTGCCCTATTGTCAGGTAGCTCAAAGACCAGGAGATTCATATTGCAAATGATGGGTAAACAATAAAGGATTAGTAGGGCATCTGAGATTAACTCATTTTATGCAGAGAGCATTTTGAACTGGAACTCAGATACCTGAAAGAGGAGAAATAGAGTTGTTCAAGGCTTTCGAAAGGGAATTTGATAGGTGCTAAAGGGAAACATATTGTAAGGCTATGAAAGAAGGATAAATTGCACAATAAGATAATGTTAATGGGTTCAACAGCTCCTTCTACACTATAACAATTTCATAAAGTCCCTGTAAGTTTTTTTTTCTCAGCATAACAGAGGCAAAACAAGTTGATGTTGTTATTTTGATCAATCAGATTACCAATAATGCTTAATGTGCTTATAAATATCAGTATGCTGTTTCCTTCCTTAAATGTGTTCTCTAGCTTTGGAAGCTCTGGAGTAATCTGACCTTTGCCCAGGAATATTCTTTGAAGATGGGTGTTTGGTCCAGTTTCTGCATTGTTCAAAGTTGAGAAATGGCAGCTACTGTAGTATTCTAAATCATGACATCTTGAAGACAATTCTTTGTAATAATGATCAATCAGTTTATTCTTGACGGTCAGTTTCTGCATTGTTCAAAGCTGGAAAATGTTAGCTACAGTAGTTTTATAAATCATGACAATCTTTGAATACAATTCTTTGTAATACTCATCAGTCAATTTGTTCTTGATTGTCAGTTCGATTTTTGTCCATCAAAAACACCTTTTTCAAGTTTTTGCACCTTTTTGCAGGTTGAAACTGATGTCTTTTTTGTTCTTTCACAGGTACCAGTAATTTCAAATCCTTCAAAGCTGAACCATATCATTCAGCAAGTACTTTCCCGGATTTCTGGAGTTCTGGACTGACTTGGTTACTGGTGCAAAATTCAAGGAACTTTCATCTTTATTTCTATTAGTAGCAACAGCAGATGTTCATATGCTAAGGATCATTTGATTTTTCTTACCCTTTGTTGTTTGGAAGGCATCCTTGCCAGTAATCATTGCTGTATTCTTGAAATTTTCTCATGATATCAAAATGTAAAACAAAATTAAGCTGGTGCACTGATTCAATAGAGGATGAATGGCCCTTTGATCAACATCAGATGTTTCCCAGATATTCAGCCAGCTCTACATTCATGGTCAGCTCTTCATAAATGATGCTCTGCTCCACTTAATTCATCTAATGAAGTACAGACAAAGACTAAGAGGCTGTCTTTGGTATATATTATTTGGCATAGCAATAATGCCACATCTCAACCAAATCCCACATGGCTAATATAGCCCTATACAAGGGAGATCGCTTCTGTTGTCTTGGATCAACTCTTGTCAGATTCATTTCACCTTCAGAGACAGCATGAGACAAAAATCAGTCCTTTCATCTCTGGCAATCTTAACATGTGCAAAGAAACATCTAGTCGATGAAACAGCCATGCTGCTGCAGGAGCACAAGTTCTCGAATCCATCTTGGGACATAACCTGTTCATCATTACAAATGTTTCTCAGCACAGAGCAGATTCTTACTATTCTCAACAACCACAAGCTCCAGCCCAAAATACAGGCAGCTGATAAAATAGAAGAATATAGACTAGAATGCAAAGATTTTAACAACAGCTGAAATCTTTCAAATCACTTGAAACCACCAGAAAAGCATTCATGAAAGAAAAAGGTGCTCAGAAGAATGGCTAGATAGTATGGTGTTAAATGGGAACAGTTGATGAGAAAAACAAAAAATGATATATAAATGCAGAAGACAAAATGTGCCAAATCATGAGGTGCAAATACAAATAACCAAATGGGAATATGGACAGGAAGGGCTGTAATTGAAACAAAGTTAGTATTTGATACTTCCAGAGTGGGAGATGTGGTCACATTGGAAGAGTAAGATATTTGAAAGTTTCCTAATTCTACATGAAATGTTCTGGTTAAGATTTTTATTGTAATGCTGTAGGTATTTCATTTAAGCAGTTTCTGAAAAAGCATTGTATCCTGCTGGTAGAATGTTTTGGTTTCAACTAGGGATAAGAAGTCCTGCTGTTCAACTTAGGAACGTTGCGTCAGCCTGTCAGGATGGTGGAATCGGGAGGAAGTTCAAGAGAGCGGAGTAGAGAGATTTATGACGGACACTAGTCTGATTCGGTAAGAGCTTTGGAGAAGGACAGGAGGGAAGATGCTGCTGAGTGCCTTGGGAGGGAGAGACCCCGTTGCACAAAGCACTTTGTGCAGATGATTGGCTCCAAGGAGGAAGGGCTAATACACCTAAGGGAGAGCCTGCTTATTCAAAATGTATATTGAGCAAAGTTCAGAATGTGGTATGTGCTTTCAGTTGTTACGTAACCTCGTAACCAGGTAACTTACCAGCAAAGATAGTGGGATCAGCTGAGTCGGATGCTACTATTTTCAAACGTTTTATTCAAAAAGGGGCACAAACGTATGGTTAATACAAAACATTCAGATCATATACATCGTCAAAACTCAATCTAAAACACCGGTGTAATAATAATCAATCAGAAATAAGCTCTATAGTTGTCTAGGGGATAATACTGAGTCCAATTGAAATATAAAGAGTCACTCAGAAGTTTGCAGGCTTTTCCCTTTTGGGAACCGCTGGGGTTTCACGTTGTGGAGAGAGAGAGATGGTTGAGAAAGGATAAACACTTGCCTGTTGTCTTTACAGAGCAAATCCTTGGAATCAGGGGAGCAGGCTTCCCCGTTGTTAGTTAAAAGCAGTCTTCCGTTGGTTCTAGCCACAGATTCAAAATTTGGAATCTGACGCACGTGGCTTCCTTCAAAATGCCTTCCCGCTCCCATGGAATCGGTATCGTGCTTCCTTGGTGTCTCCTTGGTGCGTCTGAGGGTTGTCCCCCCCTCAGACCCTCCTTTATACTTCTTCACGGGATCGCAGGTGTCAATCAGGTTGCAGGTGATGTGATCTCTCTCTCAACCAGCCCACTTTGCCCGAGGGCTTTTCACGTGGTCTTCATGAGACAATAGTCAATATCGCCTTTATTCTGCTTCTCGGGAGAACGTGGTCTTCCGCACGTCTCTCTCTCTTGGGTCAGTTGACCCCCCCTTGACTAGGGCTCTTGCGATTCTCACAAAGGAGGGGGCCGAGGTCATAACACAGTCAAACCATGAATTCAGTGCGCAAATAAAGACAATTCCCAGATGAGCTCCAAATTTATGTGGAAGTCAGACTGGTTTAACTGTAGTCGAATCTTTTAATTTCCGCTTTTTTTTCTTTTCTACTAACTGCTCGATGAAGCTGAAACTTGAAAATATACTTTCTTTATATATAATGTTACGTTGTATACAATCTGTTATTTCTTGTCAGCCAACAGTTTTGAATGAGGTACTTACACAGCATTCACTCCAGTTGAGGTTTCTCCAATCGGAACATCACAACATTCCTGTTCAATTGAATTCCAAATCATACTGACCCAAGACATACACTGTTTGTGAAAGGTGGCCTTTTCATCATTGAGTCACGTGGTTGTTAGCAGAGCTGGCTAACAAGCCAAGTTTGTTTATGAGCCCGGTGGGGGGGTGGGCTATGTACATTTCAAAATTTGGTCACAGTGGTGTTGTTGATTATTGTCAAAAACAATAATTGATTAAGCATAAAGAGAATCTATATTTACGGTCTACCAGGTTCCCATGACCCTCACTGAACTGTCAAAGAGTAGGAAAGGTAATACCAAGGAATAGGAGCTTATGCTGGCCAGACATTCCTCCTGATCTTGACATAATCTCCACATTCCCAATGTGTGGTCATACACTTCAGCGATGGTTGACCTCCAAAAATGTCACAGCTTCTACACTTGAAACCCTCCATTCTTATTATCCTCTTTCCCATCAGATCAAAATGCGTTTTGATTCCATTCACTCTGGTTTATCTGGCCAGCCTGTGTCAGCATTCTACTGGAGCCCAAGGCAACAAGTAGCATTAATTTATCAATCCTCTACTTGACTAATGTCTAAGGGAACTTTCTTTGTTTTCCCTGAATCAGACCAGTTCAAACCAGTTTAGCCAGCTCAGCCAAATATTCGCCCCAGGCTACTTCAGATTATAAACTGTTCTTTCTACAAGTCTGCCATTTCTACTTAACCAAATAAACAACTTATTTGGACATTATATCAGACTTAGCAGATCACCTGCAGGTACTTCATTGTTTCTGAATTCAGTTTCTCTGATCAAACCATCGCTGACCAAGAATCAGTTCACAAAATGGTGGTCACAAGAAGGGTCTCATAAAATGGCAGCTTCCATTCTCTTGACCACATGGCAAAAATAAAGTAATTTGGTTTGCCTGCTGCCACTGTCTTTCACTCATTCCAATGAGATGTCTTACGATCTTAATTTGTTTCTAGTTGCCACAGGGCTAGGAAAAGTTGAGCTTCCTTCTGGATGACCATCCAAAAGACAAAATATTTACCAATATTCTGCAAGTGACGACACCCAGACGAGTTCCGTATATGGCAACATTGGCCAAAGTGTTGTTTGGGAGGCTGGTGTTGTATATTTAATATTTCAATAATATTTGAGTAATCTTGCATAACTATACATAGGTTGGTTAAGCATTCTTGTTTGGTTAAATATACATTATGGCTCATATATACCTGAATTGCCTACATCACCACATGATATATGCATGCCTTGCTTAAAGTAAACACAAAGTTAGATCTGTATTCCCAGACTCCCCTGACTTTCCCTGAATGTTTTGAAACTACAAAACATAATACTGGCAATGAGAATTAGATTTCTTACTCTTGTGGGATAATGGCATTCAGCACTGGGTGGTTGGTGACCTTAAAATCACCATAGAACCTGACAAACGCATTCATCTTGGTGATTGGGACTACTGGCCCAGCCCATGAGCACCACTCAACCTTGGAAAGAATTCCTTCAGACTTGTAGCTGAAATGAAGAGATTGTCTGAGCACTGTCAGTTTGGTCATGGGCTTAATGATGCACTGAGACATCATTTAGTTTATGGAATCTCAAAAGAAAGCATTCAAAACTGGCTCTTAACTGAGGTACAGCTCAGATTTAAAAGAGCAGTTGAAATTGCTGTTTCAGAGGAAACTGCAGACAGTTACACAATCAAATTGCAGTCAGTGATGAAAACAAGTGTGAACGAAAGCATAAACAGAAACCAACCTGGCTGTACAAATTATGTTACCATCATGGCAGGGGCTCACATACACCAGACCAATGCAGATTTAAAAGCAAAATGCAGAAAATGCAGCAAAATAGGATACATACAAAGAGTATGATGGGCAGACAAAAATAAATGGCCTGCATAGGGAAGAGGAAAAGCTAAAATGTCAGACTGCAATTTCAAAAAGAATACAAATATGCATGCTGTTGATGAAAAATCTGACAATGATGAGAGTGATACAGGACTGTATAGCCTTGAGATTTACAGTGTGAAATTTAACAATAGACAAGCAATATGGCTTACACCAGAAGTGAACAGCAAATTATGTAAAATGGAATTAAAAATGATTCAACTGTTTCAGTCAATCCAAAAATGAGTTTGACTGGGTTGAACTTTGTGTTTACTTTAAGCGAGGTGTGTGATGCACCATCAATAACTCACGCTGAGACTTAGGAAATGAGATATCGGCTTTTATTGACTGGAAGAACAAACAACACTACATCCTGGGAAAATGAGGGAGAGCAGCAGACCACAGTCGCCTTTATACAGGGGTCTGTGGGAGGAGCCACAGGAGCAGTCAGCAGGGTCTGTGGGAGGAGCCACAGGAGCAGTCAGACAGGTATATCTAGTTCACCACAGTGTGGTAACATGATCAGAATCAGAATCAGATTTATTATCACTGGCATGTGACGTGAAATTTGTTAACTTAGCAGCAGCAGTTCAATGCAATGCATAATATAGCAGAGAAAAAGAAATAGGTAAAAAAACTTAATAATAAATAAGCAAGTGAATCAATTACATATATTGAATAGATTTTTTTAAATGTGCAAAAACAGAAATACTGTATATTAAGAAAGCGAGGTAGTGTCCAAAGCTTCAATGTCCATTCAGGAATCGGATGGCAGAGGGGAAGAAGCTGTTTCTGAATCACTGAGTGTGTGCCTTCAGGCTTCTGTATCTCCTGCCTGATGGTAACAGTGAGAAAAGGGCATGCCCTGGGTGCTGGAGGTCCTTAATAATGGATATATGCAATTCATGTATTTATACATATAAACCATAATTAATTATTTAACTGAACAAGAATGCTTAATCAACTAATATATTCAAGATTACTCAAATAGGATTGAAATATTAAATACATAACAGGTAGGGCGCTAATAGAGAGTGGAAACAGAGTGGTCATTAGGAATTCCACATTTACTGGAAAAGTGTTTCTGCAACCATCAATGCAAATCTGGCATTGTGTGTAATCTTCCCAGTGCCATGGCAAAGGACAACAAAGAGAAGGCATAAAACCAGAAGAGAGCAAGATGCAGGAGGAGAATTCACCCATTGAGTCTGCTCCCCCAGTTAATCATGGCTGATTTATTATTCCTTCTCAACCCCATTATACTGCCTTCGCACTGGAAACTTTGATATTCTTAAATAATCAACACCATACTAACATCCGCTTTAAATAAATCCAATGACAGCCTCCACAGCTGTCTGTGGCAATAAATTCCACAGACACACCACCATCTGGCTGAAGAATTTTTTTCTTCATCTCTGTTCAAATGTAACATCCTTTTATTCTCAGGCTGTGCCCTCTGTTCCAAACTCTCCAATTCACAGAAACATTCTCTCCATATCCACCATATCCAGCCTGTTAAATTATTGGTAGATTTTAATGAAACCACTCCATCTTTCTAAAATTTAGTGAGTAATCATTCTCATTAACCTTGTCAAGACTCTCTCCAATGCCAGGGTATCCTTCCTAAGATAGGGTGCCACAGTAACATAGTGGTTAGCACAACGCTATTACAAGTCGGGGCATTAAAGGTCAGAGTTCAATCCCAGCATCCTCTGTAAGGAGTGTGTATGCTCTCTCCGTGTAATTCATGAGTTTTCTCCAGGTTCTCGGGTTTCCTCACTCAGTCCAAAGATGTACCGGTTAGTAGATGAATTGGTCATTGTAAATTGTCCCATGATTAGGCGGGTTAAATTGGGGAATGTCGGGCATGCTGGGTGACACATCTGAGGGTCGGAAGGGCCTATTCCACATTGTATCTCTAAAATTAAAAAAATTGCTCAAAATATTTTAAATGTAGTCTGACCAATACCTTATAAAGCCTCAGCATTGCACCCTTGCTTTTATATACTAGACACCTCCAAGTGAATGCTAACATTGCATTTGCTCTCCCTACTACCAACCCAACCTACAAAATAACCTTTAGGGAATCCTGTTCTAAGACTCCCTTTGCAACTCTGATTTCTGATTTGCTCCCAGTGTAGAAAATATTTTTTGCATTTATTCCTTCAACCAAAGTGCATGATCAAACACTTCCCTATGCTATATTCCATCTACCATTTCTTTGCCAATCTCCCAACTTGTCCAAGTCATTCCACAGACTTCCTTCTCCCTCAACACAACCTGCCCCTCCACTTATCTTTGTATCAGCCACAAACTTGGCCACAAAGCCATCAATTCCTTCATCCAGGTCATTGATAAATTATGTGAAACATAGTGGACCTAACATGGACCCCTGGGGAACACCTCTCATCACTAGCAGCCAACCAGCATGGGTCTCCTTTATTCCCACACTTTGCCTTCTGCCAGTCAGCCAAACCTTTATCCATGCTAGTACCTTTCCTGTAATACCCATGTGATACTATCTCGTTGTGTGGCACCTGATGCAGTATTCTTGAGGAAGGAGGTAGTAAGGTGGAAATTGTGGTCAGTATGAGTATCAGATCTGTGAGGTACTATTTATGAGTATCAACATCCTACAGTCAGATTTTCAAGAGCTGAAAACCAAGTTAAAAGGAGGCCACCAAAAGCAGGAAGCTCTGAATAACACAGAGCCATGTGCCAGCAAAACTGGTAGGAAAATCAGGCAGATTATTCTTTGGCTAGACATAATCAGATAAGGCCAGGTCTTTCACTTCATTAGGCATTGGTACTAGTTGAAGGACAGGAGGAATCTATTCAAGATGGATGAGTTGCAATTAAAGGGATGGGACGTATCATCCTTAAGGGGATGGCTGGGATATGCTGAAGCTAAATGGACAGCAATATAAAATAAGAAGAAAGAAGAACAAGGTGCATACAGGAAAGCAAGTCTTTGCAAGGAACAAAGAAGATAGCATGGTGTTAAATGGGGGCAGATTCGAAGGATTACAAAAATGGATATATAAATGAAGGAAGTGTAATGTGTAGGGATAATCAGGTGCAATTACAAATAGCCAAATGGAAATAGATGCATTGACAATAATTGAAACAAGGTCAGCATTTGTTATTTCAATGTTCTATTACATAGTGTGCTCAGGAAAGATATGCAAGAAAAAGATTAAGATAGATATCAATGAGACATAGAGGCTACGACTGCTAGAATCTAGAGAAACTGACAATTTGCTGAAGGAATTCAGTGAATTGAACAGCATTGGTGGGAGGAAAGGAAATATATCTTGGAGTTGCTGGAGGAACTCAGCAGGTCAGGCAACATCTATGGAAAAGATCAGGCCAAGAGCATTCATCAAGACATCAGCAGGAGAGCCAGTTGGTTGGCAGAGGATTTCAGTACCTGGCCAGGTACACTGTCGGGACCTGAGGGCTTCTGAGGGTTCACTGTCTTGAAGGATGTTCTGACGTTGGCTTCAGAGACAAAGGTCACAAGGTCACTAGCTGTTGAGGTGACTCACATAGCTGCAGTGTTACTCTCCGTTTCAAAGTGTGCATTGATATTAAACTTGGAAATGCAGTAAATTGTGAGGAGGATTGCGATAGTTTGTAAGAAAATACAAGCAGGCTGGTTGAATGATCCATTAATTGGCAGGAAAAATTTAATACAGAGAATTGATATTTTATTCAGGAAGAATAAGGAGAGCCAATGTCAACAGTTATGGAAGATAAGGAACTGAAAGAAAGGAACGTTGTCTTTGTGTGCATTAACCTTTAAACGTAGCAAGAAATTAAGCAAGAACAATAAAGATTATGAATCTTTTGTTGTAGTGGGATCCATAAATGTAGGCACTGAGTACAAACACAAGGCAGTAATGTTAAACTTATACAAAATATTAGATTATCCATAGCTAGAATACTGCATCCAATTCTGGTCAGCATGTGATGTTCCTAGAAAATGTGCAAAGTAGTTTACTGGAATGGTGCAGGATTGAGGAAGTTGATCTCAAATATTAAAACGAAGAAGCTAGAGTTTATGCAGAATGGTGAAAAGAGTTCTGATACAGGTGTACAGGATTATGACAAATACAGAAAGAATAAAGGGAAGCTGTTTGTATCAGCAAGTAGTTCAAGGTGGAAGGTTGACAGTTTCAGACTTGTGAATTAAGATCTATAATTCACTGCCTGAGGGTGAACGAAATTGAACAAAGCAGTGCTTATAAAAGTTATTTGGATAGGCAACTGAGGATAAATAATTTGCAGATCTATTGGAAAAATAAAACTGACTAGATTGTTCTACTAATAATTGGCATAGATTAGGTGGCTCAAATGGCCTCCTTTCTGCAATGAGACTTTCAGATAATGATTTGAATTGAATTTACTTTATTTCTTACATCCTTCACATACATGAGGAGTAAAAACTTTGTTATGTCTGAGTCTAAATTTGCAATGCGTAATCATAGTAATTTATAATAATATATAATAAAAGGCCTGTCAATGTAACATAGAAATACTCTCAAATCAGCATGAGTTAATCAGTCCGATGGCCTAATGGAAGAAGCTGTCCCAGAGCCTGTTGGTCCTGGCTTTTATGCTGTGATACCGTTTCCTAGATGGTAGCAGCTGGAATAGATTGTGGTTGGGGTAACTTGGGTCCCCAATGATCCTACAGGTCCTTTTTACACACCTGTCCTTGTAAATGTCCTGAATCATGGGAAGTTCACATCTACAGATGTGCTGGGCTGTCTGCACTACTCTCTGCAGAATCCTGTGGTTAAGGGAGGTACAGTTCCCATACCAGGCAGTGATGCAGCCCGTCAGGATGCTCTCAATTGTGCTCCTGTAGAAAGTTCTTAGTATTTGGGGGCCCATACCAAACTTCCTCAACTGTCTGTGAAAGAGACAATGTTGAGCCTTTTTCACCACACAGCTGGTGTGTACAGACCATGTGAGGTCCTCGGTGATGTGGATGCCAAGGAACTTAAAGCCGTTTACCCTCTCAACCCCAGATCTCTAGTGGAGGTTAGCCTATCTCCATTCCTCATGTAATTCACAACCAGCTCCTTTGTTTTTGCGACATTGAGAGAGAGGTTGTCTTCTTGACACCACTGAGACAGAGAGATGCTTCTTCCCTGTAGGCCACCTCACTATTGTTTGAGATTGAGCCAATTAATGTAGTGTCATTGGCAATATTAATTAGCAGATTAGAGCTGTGGGTAGCAACACAGTCATGGGCATACAGGGGGTAAAGGAGGGGACAGTACACAGTCTTGAGGGGCTCCTGTATTGAGAGTCAGAGAGGTGAAGGTGCTGGTGATCTGACAGCAAGTCAAGGATCCAGCTGCACAAGGCAGGGTTAAGGTTGACGTCACTGATCTTCTTGTCAAGCCTAGATGGAATTATGGTGTTGAATGTTGAACTGTAGTCCAAGAACATCATTCTCACATAAGCATCTTTCTTCTCCAGATGTGTAAGGATGGTATGTAGAGCAGCGGCTATTGCGTTGTCTGTAATCAGTTGTGTCGGCAGGTGAATTGTAGGGGATCCAGTGTGGGTGGTAACAAGCTGCAGATGTAGTCCTTGACCAGCCTCTCAAAGCATTTGCTTATTATTGAGGTGAGTGTGACAGGACACCAGTCGTTCAGGCATGTTTCCTTGGTCTTTTCTGATACAGAGACAATGGCGGATAATTTGAAGCAGGAGGACACTCTACACTAAAACCAATATAAAATGTTTGATTTCTTTATTGAAGACACAATAATTTCAAATAAGTCCAACTTTATTAAGTTTGGGTCTTTCACCTGTTAAGCCTAAACACAAAGGAGACTGTGTATCAGATTTGCACACTTCTTTGTGACTAAGGGAGATGTCAGGAGTGGAGGCTCCACAAATGTTGCCTTTGATGATATGAAGAAACCTCTGGAAGCATTTGGGATAAAAGATTCACTACAACAAGATCTTTGGGAATCAACAGTCTGTAGACTCTCGAAAGCTTTGCAGGCTGAGACACGCAGCCAGTAGTTCTTAGAATCATCTGCAGAGGTCTGTGTTCCTAGTCCAACACAATAAACTGCACAGTGGAAAGCTGAAGTTTTGATACAGAGACAAGATCAAATGCAGTCACCAAAAAAACACTCAGGCAGTCACTTGCAGGAACCCTGATCATGCTGCTGAATCTGCAGAGGCTGGTTCAGTGTTGGACCAGTCACTGGAGTAAGCATCCAGACAGCCATGTGTGGCCCTCACTTCATCTGGTGAGCCTCATCATAGCCTCTGTGAGAAGGCTTGTTGCTCATCCAACAGGGTCTTTCCTATACTACTGCCTAGCATCACTAACTGAATGTTTTTGTCATGATTCCTTTCATCTGTCAAGATATTGGGTGGCCTTCTGATTCGCCTTCAAGCATCCTGCTGTTTTCACGTTTTTAGCTGTGGGACTCTTTGCTGTTCCACTGCACAGTCATCAAAGCTGTACAGAATGTTACAGGACAGGAAATCTACAAGCAGGCTCATCAGTCCTTTAGAAAAAGATAAACTACAGATTTTATTGTTTGAAAACCCAAGTGGCACAGATTTTCAGGATTTCAACACTTCATTGATTCAGCAAAATAGGAAAAAGAGCCATTGGGAAAAAGAAAACTTATCTATAAACCTGAATTACAACAAAGAACACACCACTGAGCTTCAAATATCACCAACTACACACAGAGCTGTTCCAAGTGCAGGAATCATTCAACACATGCAACTTGCAATGCTAAATCACACGATTATGAACTTCAAAGCAAATTATCCTGGTAAAGGAGCGGGATGTCTTCAAGTGTTAGAAGGTACTGGATTCTCAAATTGAGGTACATGTGCATTTTCAAGTCAAAAAGCAAAAAAAAAGGCAATTATTAGCCCTCAAGAAAGGCCTTGCAAGAAAATAGAGTATAACCTTTCTGAAGTATATGGAAGAAACCATGTTTTATGTTCATTTTTTTTGTTTTCTTTGTTATAGGCATACTGACAACTGGAATAGGAAATTAAAACTGAAAGCAAAGAATCATGCTGTTAAAATTTTTAAAAAGTTGTTAGAATTATTCAGTTAGACATCTGTACGAATCTAACCTGAAACATTTGTAGTTTCTTTGTCCGTAGATGCTTTTTGAATTAACAGATTCTGCTTTTTTCCCCCAGTATCTGCAGTTTATTACATTTACTGTTTTACTTACAATGTTGAAAACTTGCTTTTATTTGTTTGGACATTTCAAGTAAAATGACATGAAAAGTGCGTAATAATTGCACAATTGGTATAGTTTTTAATGACAGTATACATACTAGGTTATCAACTTATTGCAGATCAAACACAGGCAATCACAGAAATGAGCCTGGCATAGGACATTATATGCCTTTCCCAAGTTATTGTTATATATCCCCAAATAACTAGCAGAGAGCAAAATTGGACACTGATAGACTAAATGTCAGATTCTCTAGTTCTAGCTCTTTGGCAACTGAAACAGCAGACCTGAGACAAGTTTTCGATAATGGAAGGAAACAGTAAAAATGTAGATCTTCCCAAAGGATTATTTAGTGTACCCAGTAAGCAGTTGGTTCATAGAAGCAGAACATTCCTTTGTACATCTTAGTCATTATCCTTGGTGCCCACTGCCTGTGGTTGGTTTCTCTCAGCTCGCGTCTTCTTTCACTTGAAAGTTTCACTTAAAGCTGTTCAGTGCACAGCTGGAAAAAGCACAGCCACTAAACCATTACTGCCCAACAGTATTTCAGAGATGATTTGAATATTTCTAAAGCTCATTCAAGAAGTAGTAGAGATAAAGTGGTTAATTATCTTTGAAAGTACTATTGGGCAGAAGATCTTTGTTTGGCATACTGTACAAAAGCCAGTTGATTTTGTACAAAACATCAGTTTACGCCCAGTAGGTGCATTGGTCCAGATGGGAAGCCGTTGGTTGAGTTTCGAGAAATTATTTACTACAATTGCTCTGGAATGAAGAATGAAAGTAGGTGCACAAAATGGAGAAGTTTGGTTGATTTCCTTGGTGCAGATAAGACCAAGGGACAAACTGACAGAAGAATTTAAAACAGTGAGAGATTCAGGCAGAGGAAATGACAAATGTTTCCTTTGACTGAAATTAAATACCAAAAGACACAGGCTTTAGAGGATTATGGAACAGTCAGAGATAACCAGCATGAGAGACATTTTGGAATAAATATGAAATATTTGCATATTTGCTTGGATTAATGTACAATATATGCATGTGGTCAATGGGGAAATGAGTTTGTCAGGCAAGTGTCTGGAGTCTGAGTGTCACTGTTGAGATTAATTTTGTCAATTTTGTGATCATGATATGAAATTTCTTTATTTAACTTTTGGAATCTCAAGTTGTGCTGATCAATTGATGACAGGGCAGGATTGAGTGCCAGAGGCTGATATTTTCCCCATGTCCCAGTGAAGGAAGTCTATTTGGAATTGAGTAGCTAATTAAGAAATAAACAAAAATGGTTAAATATTATTCAGAGTGTAATGCCCAGGTAAAAAGTGTTACTGCTAATATCACAGGGTAATTCATGTAATGATCTTTCTGCAGAAGCAGTATTTGGGTTACTGTTTGAGATAAGGAATGTGGGTCATCCAATCAGGAGATGGAAATGGGGAGAAGGTTCTAGAGAAGGCTCGGGGTGCAGTTTTGTGACTGACACCAGTGGTGGGTCTTTGTCTTTGTTCGGCGGGAGATGAAGAGAGAAGACACTGGAGAGAACTGGTTGTAAGATTCGATCCGGTGGGGAAACGCAAGTCGATGGAACCAAGGCACAAAGGTCCACCAAGGATCAGTGGCTTTTGGAAGATTTGAGCTCCAACCTGTGCACATTTGACTGTTTAATTATAATGGACTCTTTGTTTTTTTTTCTTTACCAACTCTTCAGTTAAGTTAATTTTCACAAATAAACTTTTTTATAATTGTATGCAGTCTGCAGTCTGTTATTTCATGTGACAGGCTATTGCAGGACATTAAATCACACAGCATTCAACAAACCAGGGGTTGGATGGGTGAGACATCCCAATCTCATGGATTTGGTGGGACCAAAATCATGTACAACCTAGATATAGGAAGCCAGAGAAAGATGGGGTTATCACCACGGAATCCTGCGGCTGTTAGCGAGGGGCTAACGAGCCACATTTCCAGAGACACCCAGTAAAATGGGGTTTCAAGAGGATTGTTTGATGTTTGAAATTTAGTCCAATGTGTCATGTTTATTGGGAGTTAATGATAATCTTGAAAATGTATCCAAACATTTTCCATTGATTCAATGCCACAAAATGAAAACAGTGTTTATGAAAATAAAAGACAGAAGATGAAATAGAGAGAGAGAGAATCAGAGTGAGATAGAGGGATAGAGATGGAGAGACAGATAGAGAGATAGTGAAAGAGATAGAGGTAGCAAGAGCGATAGAGAGATAGCGAGAAAGATAGAGAAAGAGCGATACAGAGATAGATGCAGAGAGAGACAGAGAGAGACACTGGAGCACGTGTATGAATAATTGAAAGAGAGGAAATGTATAAGCAATAAAGAGCAAGCAAGAACAATGAGGAAAATGAGAACACAGAGAGAAAAATCGAGGGTGAGATTGTGCCAAGTCAGAGCATGTTGAGAAATAATAGCATAGAGAAGGAGTGAGAACATTGAGGAGTAATGGCATAGAGAGAGTAGGAGCAATAGAAAAAGAGACCAAAATTGAAAGCGTAGGGGACAGAGAGATTGAGAGCAATGGACAGAGAGAGAGAACACATGAGAGAGACTGGTGAACTGTACAAAGTAAATGTAAGTTCATTTCCGTAGTAAATATTATCAGAGTATACCCAACCGGATTTAGTGAAAGAATCAAAATAACCCCTGAAGCTCTAGGTTTTTGAAATAAAATAAAACTTACTTTTCTACTGCATAGTGGTTGAAAAAATTAATATCGACTTTAAAAGATTATTGCTCTTGTGCTGGGAGGGTGAAGTCAGTGAATAAATCTGAAAAGAGCTTAAAACAGCCCAAGGCATTACTATAAGCAACAATATTTTCGCAGCCTATTCTAAGTGTTGTCTGGGGCGAATCTTTCTCGTTAAATTTAAATAAACTAATCAGTGCATCCATAAGTATATTTGTCAAGAGCATGGTGATTACCTTCTTAGAATTACTGACACATCTAAAACCAAAGTAAAATACTGCAGAATCAAATAAGCATCTTAAATGCTGAAAACATTTGGGAGTATATACACTTATATTTTTTTTAACTCAATTGCTGTTTTGAACATGGTGAAAAAAACATTCTGCTTGCAAACCAAATGTTCATACTCCTTAATGTGTAGCTCTGATGAACTGTGTAAAATGTTACACTTTACATCCAAGACTGTGGAATACCAAATGGAAAGAACCTGTTAGATTTGACAGTGCTATGATGAAACCAAATCTGAAGCTCTGCATCTAGTTTTAGTTTCAGACATGTGAGGAATATTAAAGGCCCAGAGGCAGTGTCACTGGAGCCACAAAATGGATTCCAATCATGAAAAGAAATACAGCTTGAAATAAGCTTTATCTAAGAAAGTGAATGGAATGAAATGGTATATCCGTAATATCACCTTAACATTACCTGCACGTCGATCTGTAGGACAAAGAGGCATGAATTTCCAAAATGAATGTAAAGACCTTGCAGTCATTTAAGAAACTGCTCTATACTGTGACAGTGAACAAAAGGTTCATCCTGAATGTCTGATTGAGAACGAAATGAATTCATCTCCAGCTTTTAACTTCTTGATCTGCACTTCTGAAAGCAGATAACTCGTGATATTTTTAATGAAAAAATCAAACATGCTAAACTGTTGATCAATGCTGTTTTCAGTAACCACAGCTACATATTGTATGGAAGGTGACAAAGATGAGATTTTTATCCTCCAGTCTTCTATACTCCAACTAACTTAATAACAAACCCACCACATCAACTGTCAAAGACTAAGTAACAGTGATAATTGTTCAGATGATCTGTTTTTGCAATGTTGTTTGAGAGATGAATACTGCACAGCATACAATGCATTGAATTGAATTTTGGTTTATTGTCATTTAGAAACCACAACTGCAATGCAGTTAAAAAATTAAACAACTTTCCTCCAGAATGATATCACAAAAGCACAGGACAAAACAGACTACACCAGAAAATCCACATAATGTTTGGCAATCCCCAAATCCAGAGTCCGGAGAAGCTGCGACGTATTAATATCGTGCTACCGTCTTAGCGTGTTCCCCGGAAAGGAGCTCCAAATCCACCAGACAAAACAAGACCACCCAGACACACCAAGTCAGGAGACCAACTCTACCACCCAACAAACCAAAAACTAAAGCTACAAGACCTACACAAAACCAAATAGTTACAACATATCAGTGCAAACAATGCAAACAACAGTGCAAACAATACCATAATTGATTTTAAAAAAAACAGACCATGGGCACAGTAAAAATAGTCCAAAGATGGTAAAAGACTATAAGTTCGAAAGAAACCACCACACATTTTCCACAAGTCCTCAGGGTCCGGATTGACTCATCATCCCATGCAGGCGGCAGAAGGGAATACCCCCGCTATAGACTTCCACAGCACCGCCGGACCCAGCCTCACAAACGCAGCACACAGTGAAAGCGCCCTGACCGCAGTGGTAGTAGACTCTGGATTGCCAACTGTGTCATGCACTAGTGAGGGTAAAAATAGGATGATTTGGCAGATGAATAAGTGGCTGGGGAACTGGTGTAGGTGGCATGGTTTCAGATTTCTGGATCACTAAGATCTCCTCTGGGAAGGTATGACCTGTACAAAAAAGTTGGGTAACACCCAAACTCAAGGGGGAGCAATTTCCTTGCAAGCAGGTATTCTAGAGCTGTTGGGGAGGGTTTAAACTAATCTGAGTGGGATGGGAACCGGAGTGATCGGATCGCTCCCTACGCGACTCCCTTGTCCATTTATCCTCCCCATCCCTTCCCACCGATCTCCCTCCCGGCACTTATCCTTGCAAGCGGAACAAGTGCTACACCTGCCCTTACACTTCCTCCCTCACCACCATTCAGGGCCCCAGACAGTCCTTCCAGGTGAGACGACACTTCACCTGTGAGTCGGCTGGTGTGGTATACTGTGTCCGGTGATCCTGGTGTGGCCTTTTATATATTGGTGAGACCCGACGCAGACTGGGAGACTGTTTCGCTGAACACCTACGCTCTGTCCGCCAGAGAAAGCAGGATCTCCCAGTGGCCACACATTTTAATTCCGCGTCCCATTCCCATTCTGATATATCTATCCATGGCCTCCTCTACTGTCAAGATGAAGCTACACTCAGGTTGGAGGAACAACACCTTATATACCGGCTGGGTAGCCTCCAACCTGATGGCATGAACATTGACTTCTCTAACTTCCATTAATGCCCCTTCTCCCCTTCTTACCCCATCCTTGATATTTTTAGGTTTTCTTCCCCCTCTTTTTTTCTTTTGCTCTCTGCCCATCACGCTGCCTGTTCTCCATCTCCCTCTGGTGCTCCCCTCCCCCTTTCTTTCTTTCTCCCTAGGCCTCCCGTCCCATGATCCTTTCCCTTCTCTAGCTCTGTATCCCTTTTGCCAATCACCTTTCTGGCTCTCAGCTTCACCCCACCCCCTCCGGTCTTCTATCATTTCACATTTTCCCCTCCCCCTCCTACTTTCAAATCTCTTACTATCTTTCCTTTCAGTTAGTCCTGACGAAGGGTCTTGGCCTGAAACGTCGACAGCGCTTCTCCCTATAGATGCTGCCTGGCCTGCTGCATTCCACCAGCATTTTGTGTGTGTTGCTTGAATTTCCTCGTAATGGACTGAGGATGGGCTGAGTTGGTATACAAGTAGATGCAGTGTGTAATGAGGCTGTGAGGAAGGACAGGTAGATGATAGGGCAAAACTGCAGTCAGAGGCATGCCTCAAAGTGCATCATGGGTGCAAAATCAAAAAGAGTGATGAATACAGGAATGAAACTGCTATATTTGAATGCACACTGTATATAGAGAAAGGTAGATAATCTTGTAGCACAGTTGGTGATTGGCGGGTATGATATGGTGGGCATCACTAAGTCATGGCTGAAAGTAGTTCATAGTTGCCGACTTATCATCCAAGATATACATTGTATTGAAAGGACAGACAGGTAAGCAGAAGTTGTGTGGTGGCTCAGTTTGTAAAAAATTGAAATCAAAACCTTACAAAGAGGTGACATAGGATCGGAAGATTAAGAATCCTTGGGGGTGGAGTTTAGAAAATGCAAGGGTAAGAAGATCTTAATGGGAATTATATACAGGCCTCCAAACAGTAGCTAGAATGTGGGATACAAATTACAATGGGAGATAGAAAAGTCAAGTAAAAGGGCAAAGTTATAATAGTCATGGGCAATTTCAATATGCAGGTAGATTGAGAAAATCAGGTTAGTGCTGGATCCTAAGAGAGTGAATTTGTAGAATGCCTTTGAAATGGCTTTTTAGAGCTGCATGTGGTGGAGCCACCTAGAGAAAAGACAATTTTGGATCGTGTGTTGTGTAATGAACCAGATTTGATTAGGGAGCTTCAGGTAAAAATATCATTAGAAGACAGTGATCATATTATGATCGAACACACACTGTAGTTTAAGAATGAAAAGATAAAGTCAGATGTGTCTGTATTACAGTGGAGTAAATGGAATTACAGAAGCATAAGAGAAGAACTGGTAAATTTGATTGGAAGGGGAGACTAGCAGGGATGACAAAAGAGAAGCAACAGCTGGAGTTTCTGGGGATAATTCGGAAGGCACAGGTTGGATACATCCCAAAGATGAGAAAGTATTCTCAAGGGAGGATGAGGCAACTCTAGTTGACCAGAGCAGTCAAAGATAGAATAAAATAAAAAAGAGGGCATATAATATAGCAAACATTCGTGGGAAGTTAGAGGATTGGGAAACCTTTAAAAACCAACAGAAGGCAACTATAAAAGTCATAGAGAGAAAAGATTAAATATGAAGATAAGCAAAAGAGGATATCAAAAGTTTTCTTTAGATATATAGAGTACAAGAGAAGTGAGAGTGGATATCGGACTACGGGCAAATGACACTGGAGAGGTAGCAATGGAGGACAAATAAATAGTGAGTGAGCTTACTGAATATTTTGTGTCAGTACTCACTATGGAAGCCAATAATAATAAGGATTGCATTTTGTGGCAGCCATGGTTAAAACAACAATTTACTGTCAACTGATAACTCCCAAAGATTTGGTTCAGCATCTCACATTTGCAAATGGTGAGAGTTACTGTTGTAAATGAATCCACAGTCATTACTTGCACTGTCCTTTTAAAGAATCCAAGTTCAATTGTAGTCAAAAGAAAGAATACAGAGTTTGACTGTAAAATGAAACACAGGAGAACAGACACATTTGTCATCCTAAAGGCAACATTAGTACAGGATGTACTTCTCATGAGTTGTTGCAGAAAGGAATCTGCACAATATTACAACTGCTGCAGGTAGCACAGATTTTTCTTTACATCACATTAAGGCTATAAGCAGCTGCAGTTTAAAACTAAATAAGTTTTATTGACAAAGTCTTAATTTATAGAATATGTTCAGAGATGCAGATCAACAGAGCTGCAAATTGTTTTGTCACAGGGAAGGTTAAATATGACAATTCAGTGAGCTATCTTTTTTAAAGGACAAAGTTAGTCTTAAAACTAATTCAGCATTTATTGCAGAAGTTGGCTACTGATGAATCGTCTGAAATTGGGTGAAAGTTTAATTTTCACAATGCAACCTTTTGGTGAGACTTGTGAAACGGTCACCGAGGGACAGTACAGACTGTAGTGCTGCAGCGGACCCAAGAACACATTTTGTGCAGATGGATTAATCAGAATCAGGATCAGATTTAATATCACTGGCATATCGTAAAATTTGTTGTCATGTGGCAGCAGCTCATTGCAATACATAATCATAAAAACTGTTAATTACCGTAAGTATATATATAAAAGGTTAAATTAAGTAAGTTGTGAAAAAAGAGAAAATAAAAAGTAGTGAGGTAGAGTTCATGGGCTCAATGTCCATTCAGAGGGGATGAAGATATTCCTGAATCATTGAGTGTTTGCCTTCAGACTTCTATACCTCCTCTCTGATGAAAGCAATGAGAAGAGGGCATGTCCTGTGTGATTGGGGCCCTTAATACACTATTAACTCAGGTGTGCATCATTACTCAATCAAGGATGTTTAAAATGGGGTCATTGGATAGCACCTCTAAGAGCTCTCAAGAAAATTTGTCTATTAGTACCTATGAAATGTACTGAAATGGTCAGTATGAAGTCTACTCCAAGAACCTGCACAGTGGCCAAACATTGACAGATTTAGAGTGGTTGCACGGATTGTATAATTTGTCAATAATACTACCTGAGAAATCATTATGGCAATGGAAATGGCTAACTCATCGATTCAAACAAATCCATGTTGACATTTGTCCGTAAGGGAACTATCATCATCTTGTACTCAGTGATGCAAATTCCAAGCAGGGTAAAGTTAAATATTCAAGTACTTAATGTACAAAGGAAGATAGGTTTGAAGAAATTATTACTTTCTATACAAGTAATATCAGCAGAGACTTGTACATACATTAATAAAGATTTTGTGGAAATAACTGTTCCAAGGTTACTCCAACTACATGATATATTGATTTGCTAACATTTGCTAAAAAAAATAGCTGTGCTTTATTGTTGGCTTTACTTCAGCGGAGTTATTAATACATAATTGTCTTCACCACAGCTGAGCTCAGAATAACCGAACAGAGAGGCAGTTATTGAAGCAGAGAGTAATGTTTTAAGGAGAAGAAAAACAATTTTAGCTGTGTGATTTAGAGTGATCAGACCAGTGATCAAGTGTGAGCAACTCCTACCTCAGCAGAATAGTCCAAACATGCGATTCAGACAGTCCAAATGTGAGTGAGTAAGTGAGAGAGAGAGAGAGAGAAAGGAAATACAGCAATGAACCTATTCCTTGTGTTGATTTGTTGATTAAGAATGAACTACTTTTTGATTCTCTGAACAGCAAGGAGTCAAGGCAATAAGTTCCACATTGCCCAGTACAAAGAACATCAGAAGCCATGTTCACAACTGGGGTAGTCAGACTACAGAATGAATCTAAGTTGATAGTATACAGTTTTGAAATATGTTTACTCATATTATAGGAGGGAAAGAATATGGGGTATCTTGGTATCTATGTTAGAATGAAGTGAACACCCTTGTAAATGTAACTTACTAGTCTCTAGCTGTGTCCAATGTCAATCTTAGGATACACTAATTCTGATTCTACTGCAGCATGTTTCTTAAAAGAGAGAGGTGGGCTCTTTGTCTTGTCTTTTCCCATTGTGTTCAGAAAACATAAATCTTTTTCAAAAGAACACATTTATAAATCAACTTTCCTAATTTCATGGAACATGGATCCATCGTTAGCACAGGTTATCAACCTTCATGTCCTGCTATTTAAATCATCATGTACTTTTAGGTTCTGATGCACCATCAATAACCCTCGGAGACGGGAGGCGAATGATAGGCTTTTATTAGATGCAAGAGACCACCACACAAGATCCTGGAGACTGAGGGAGGAGCAGTGCCTCCAATCGCCTTTATCCAGGGGTCAGTGGGAGGAGCCACAGGAGCAGTCAGCAGAGGGGCGTGTCCAGACAGGTATATGTAGTTCACCACATTCACCCCCCCTTTGTTTTAAAAGAGAGTTCCCATGGGGTGAAGTTTCTTACAAGTATATTTACAGGTTAAGTCTATCAGGCGGTCGAATCTGTCGCTGTGATCTACGTAGCACCGGTGGTGATTGCACCGGTGACGATGGTTGTGCTGGCTCCGGCCTGACTTGAGGTGTCAGCCCTCTAGGCGTCAGTAATCCCTCATGCGTGTGTGAGATGCCCGGTATAGGAGTGTCGTGAGGAGTCTGTGTAGGGCTTGGTGTGCGCGGTGTCTCGTGGGTATACACCTCGGTGGGTACGGGGTTCATAGTCACCGTGGAGTGTTCAGGGTAGTGGTCTGGTGCTCCTGTGGGTGCCAGGTCGCGGACGGAGACCGTGTCCTGCCGCCCATCAGGTAAGACCACGTAGGTATACTGGGGGTTCGCATGAAGTAGGTGAACCCTCTCGACCATCGGGGAGTATTTATTGCTCCTCGCATGTTTCTGGAGCAGCACTGGCCCTGGGGACGTCAGCCAAGCCAGTAGGGTGGTCCCAGTGGCAGACTTCCTGGGAAAAGAAAAGAGTCGCTCGTGAGGGGTGGCATTGATGGACGTGCATAACAGGGAGCGGATGGAGTGGAGCGCCTCGGGGAGGATCTCTTGCCAGCGAGAGACCAGCAATCCCTTTGACTTAAGGGCTAAGAGTGTGGCCTTCCACACAGTGGCATTCTCCCTCTCCACCTGTCCATTTCTCCGGGGATTATAGCTCATGGTCCTACTAGTAGCAATGCCCCTCACCAGCAGGTTCTGGCGCAGCTTGTCACTCATATAGGAGGACCCTCTATCACTGTGGATATAGCAGGGATATCCAAACAGAGTGAAGAGCTGGCGCAGGGCTTTTATGATGGACGTGGCAGTGGTATCGGGGCAGGGGATGGCAAAGGGGAACCGCGAATACTCGTCGATAATGTTAAGAAAGTAGACATTGCAGTCGGTGGAGGGAAGGGGGCCCTTAAAGTCGACACTCAGCCACTCAAAGGGGCGGGTGGCCTTGATAAGTTGTGCCTTTTCAGGACGGTAGAAGTGCAGTTTGCACTCAGCGCAGACTTGGCAGTCCCTGGTCATCGTCCTGATGTCCTCAAGGGAGTAAGGCAGGTTCCGGGCTTTCACGAAATGGTAAAATCGGGTGACCCCCGGGTGGCAAAGATCTGCATGGAGGGCGTATAGCCGGTTGAGCTACGTGCTAGCACACACTCCCCGGGATAGGGCATCAGGGGGCTCATTGAGCCTTCCAGGCCGGTACAGGATATCATAGTTGTAGGTGGAGAGTTCCATTCTCCACCGCAAAATTTTATCATTTTTGATTTTGCCCCGCTGTTGGTTGCTGAACATGAATGCAACTGAGCGCTGGTCGGTCAGCAAGGTGAATCTTTTGCCGGCGAGATAGTGCCTCCAGTGCCTAATAGCTTCCACTATGGCCTGGGCTTCTTTCTCCACCGCGGTGTGCCGAATTTCAGGGCCTTGAAGGGTACGAGAGAAGAATGCTACCAGCCTTCCTGCCTGATTGAGGGTAGCAGCCAGCACGAAGTTGGAGGCGTCACTCTCTACTTGGAAGGGAATGGTCTCGTCCACCGCATGCATCGTTGCTTTGGCAATGTCCCCTTTAATGCGGCTGAAGGCCACGCGGGCCTCGGCTGAGAGTGGAAATGCGGTGGACTTGACCGGGGGCGAGTCTTGTCTGCGTAGTGAGGGACCCATTGGGCATAATAGGAAAAGAAGCCCAGGCACCGTTTGAGGGCTCTGAGGGTGGTGGGAAGAGGGAGTTCCAACAGGGGGCACATATGGTTGGGGTCAGGACCAATGACCCCGTTCTTCACGACATACCCAAGAATAGCAAGTCGGGTGGTTCCAAACACACACTTGTCCCTGTTATAGGTAAGGTTAAGAGCTTTGGCCACTTGGAAAAATCGTTCGAGGTTAGTGTCGTGATCCTGCCAGTCGTGACCACAGATGGTGATGTTATCCAGATATGGGAACGTGGCCTTCAGTTGGCACTGGTCCACCCTCCAGTCCATTTCCCTCTGGAAGACAGAGACACCATTCGTGACACCGAAGGGGACGCTCAGGAAGTGATAGAGCCTGCCACCTGCCTCGAAGCCTCGAAGGCGGTGTAGGGGCAGTCCTCCGGGCAGATGGGGAGCTGATGGTAAGCAGATTTCAGGTCTATAGTCGAGTACACCTTGTACTGAGCTATCTGATTGACCATATCCGCGATGCGGGGTAGGGGGTACGCGTCAAGCTGCGTGAACCTATTGATGGTCTGGCTATAGTCCACGACCATCCTATTTTTCTGACCTGTCTGAACCACGACCACCTGGGCCCTCCAAGGACTTGTGCTTGGCTCAATGATCCCCTCCCTGAGCAGCCGCTGCACCTCCGACTTAATGAAGGCCCTGTCCCCCGCGCTGTACCTCCTGCTTTTAGTTGCCACAGGTTTACAGTCGGGGGTCAGGTTGGCGAACAGCGGTGGGGGAGGGATCTTGAGGGTGGAGAGGCTGCAAATGGTGTCAGTAGCGCGGCTGTTGGCATGGTGCTAGGTGGGATGTGCGGGTCGGTATGTGTGTGTGGTCAGTAATGGGGTATATGACGAAGCCCCACAAAACTGAGGATTTCTGACAGTGATTGGTGGGAGGGGCCCGTCATACGCCATTGTCACACTTTTCAGGTGGCTCTGGAAGTCGAGCCCCAATAGCACAGGGGCACACAGTTGAGGCATGACCAGTAAAGCAAAGTCCCGATATTCTGTGCCCTGCACCACCAATGTCTCTACACAACCCCCCCGGATGTCTGTGGAATGCGATCCAGAAGCCATGGTGACCCTCTGGCTTACCGGCCGTGGCACAGGTCCACAGCGTTGCACCGTGTCCGGGTGAATAAAACTCTCAGTGCTGCCCGTGTCAAACAGGCAGCTAGTCCTGTGCCCCTCCACCAGGATGTCCATCATTGACCTTGCAAGCTGGTGTGGGGCGCTTTGGTCAAGGGTTACGGAGGCCAGAGTTGAATTGCCGTCTTGGTGCCCAGTAAGCACCCGTGGGTCGGAGGCGGGGCGAGGTGGCGCCGACAAAGATGGCCGCCCCCATACCTCGCACGAGGCGGGCAGGCAAGATGGCGGCAACCAAGACAGCGACCCCCATGCCTCGCATGCGGTGCTGCTCGACCCCGCTCATGGTTTAGACTTACAGGCCTTGGTGAAGTGGCCCTTCTTTCCGCAGCTGGAGCAGGTAGCTTCTCGGGCCGCGCAGCATTTTCGGGGGTGCTTTTCAAGTCCGCAGAAGTAACACTGCGCGGACTTGCAACTGGCAGCAGCTGTGGTCGATTCGCCGGCGGGTTGCGGGGAGTTCACGGACTCGCGAGTGGCAGCAGCCGTGGTCAATTCACCGGAGGGTTGCGGAGACTTCACGGACTTGCGAGTGGCAGCAGCTGTGGTCGATTCGCCGGCGGGTTGCGGGGAGTTCACGGACTCGCGAGTGGCAGCAGCCATGGTCAATTCACCGGAGGGTTGCGGAGACTTCACGGACTTGCGAGTGGCAGCAGCTGTGGTCGATTCGCCGGCGGGTTGCGGGGAGTTCACGGACTTGCGAGTGGCAGCAGCTGTGGTCGATTCGCTGGAGGGTTGCGGGGAGTTCACGGACTTGCGAGTGGCAGCAGCTGTGGTCGATTTGCCGGCGGGTGGCAGTGTCTGCAGCGTCCATGGGACCGGCGGGAGATCGCACGGCTGGACAATGTCAGCGTTGTGCAGAGCAGTCTCCAGCATGTCGGCCAGCTCGATCGCAGACTGTAAGGTAATATCGGCGTTTTCCAGCAGCCGCTGGCGCACGTACACTAACCTGATCCCCGTAACGAAGGCGTCTCGTACCAGGAGCTCAGCATGCTGTTCCGCCGTCAGTCCCCTGCAGTCGCAGGCCTGCACGAGTGTCTGTAGGGCTCGGACAAACTCAGCACTCGACTCTCCGGCCCACTGCCGTCGTGTCACTAAGCGATATCTTGCATAGACGGTGTTCACCGGCCGCAGGTACTGTCTTTTGAGGGTGTCCAGTGCCCCTTGATAGGTCGGCAGGTCCCTGATCAGGGAGCATACCCGCGGACTGACTCTGGAGAGGAGAACTCTGTGCATGATAGCAGGCTCAGTCACAGGAATCTCTTCCAGGTACAATTGGAAGCATGCAAGCCAGAGTTCAAAGGCAATGGCTGCTTCAGGAGATTAAGGATCAATGTCCAATTTATCTGGTCGTAAAATGCTCGCCATGTTTTAAAATTGCAGCTTATAAAATTGATGCACCATCAATAAGTCTCAGAGACGGGAGGTAAACGATAGGCTTTTATTAGCGGCAAGAGGCCACCACACAACATCCTGGAGACTGAGGGAGGAGCAGTGCCTCGAATCGCCTTTATACAGGGGTCTGTGGGAGGAGCCACAGGAGCAGTCAGCAGAGGGGCGTGTCCAGACAGGTATATGTAGTTCACCACAGGTTCAAAACCCTCCTGTCCTGCCAATCAGATGGCTTGTGAATGGGTGTTCAGATGGTTCTGAAATGCAAAACAGCTACCACATTCAAAAGAAAACGCTGCAGCAATTCCTAAGGCTTTTACACAAACTTTCATTCATTGAGGAGAGCAGTAAGTGGCCCACTACCCATGATAAATGATGGTAGACATACAAAATTCATGCTGTTGGCCACACAGTATGGAATGATAATTGAAGTGAAAGCATCAAGCGTGATTGCAGTGGGATATCAAAAAGAGAAAGGGAACTACCAGAAATCATTAATAATAGTGCAAAATGCT
The DNA here is from genome assembly GCF_048418815.1 of Hemitrygon akajei. Lineage (NCBI taxonomy): Eukaryota > Metazoa > Chordata > Chondrichthyes > Myliobatiformes > Dasyatidae > Hemitrygon > Hemitrygon akajei. The sequence goes on from NC_133128.1 coordinate 58,123,182, forward strand.
GGAAGAGTATTATTAAACTAAGGGATGACGCAGCCCAATCCGCTCCTTCCTACTTGTCCAGCATCTTAGTTGGCTATGTTTTTCCGACATGATATCACTGTGGCAGGTGCTCTGACAAGATGTCACAGTCTATGTAATCAACAACTACTGCCATGCCTGCTTAACTTCAGCTACATTGAAAACCTGTCGACTCTCATACAATACCTATTGTGCCTCCTGATATTATTACACATCGCGTCCAATGCCAGTTGTCTACCAAATGTCAAAGTAAGTTAATGTCACAGGATAAGAGATATTTCAGCCGGCATTATGCTTTTCACCTTTCTTTTCCCAAAAAGAAATAAAAAGACTGCCTCGAGAATATTTGCTTCCAAGGATTTCTCACATATTTTTGCCTATCAATGAATATTACTTCAGATGTAAACGACTAGAATTGTTCAGCACAAGCAGCTGACAATGCTCAGCTCAGAATCAAACTTACCATGGGTTTCAAATCATTGCTTTTCTATGAACAAAACAGAATGAAAAAGACTTTGAATTAATTTGTAGCCTTATCTTGTCTCAGGATCATCCCAATGAATTACTAGAACCACATTCATTGTGGTTGTGCAGTCAAACACAGCAGCTACGTTGAGCTCAACAAGATACTACAAGCATCACTGAGATGAATATCCAGTTAGTCTATTTGTTTGATAGCAATAGCTGATTGCCTCTGTACATTTCAAACAAACTAAGTGCTGAAACTAAGAAAAAATAAGCTAGGGACTATAATGAGCATTGAAATGCTTGCTAAAGTGGTACTTTTAGATGAACTTGGGCGAACTGCATATCAAACCTTGAAATTATATTTTATGTGCTGCACTGCTCGGTATAACCTGCATCGGTGTCTTGGCTTCTTGACTTTCGGAGCAATCGTACTTATTGTGCTTTCAGGCGCTATGTGAGAAGAGCAAACTGTGCCATGCTGCACGGTGGCAGCGCTTTTCAAATGGCAATTCTTGATGGAAGCAGTCACTGGGAAGTCGTGACGAGAGCAGTGAGAAGGATGCGGAAGCAGGTGTCACATTTCTGAAATGATCAGTTACCCTTGTAGCAGAGGAAGAGAGAAGTCCCAACTGTTGGACCCTTGCTCAGGGGAAGTAACTCATCTGCCAAAGCATTGCGGAAAAATTCTCTGTGGCATACTCTCCAAAAGCAGTCAAAACAAGCACTGTCATACTGATGCCTTTTTTTTCATCATTCAGTAATACTCTCTGTTTCCCAGTGGCACACTTGTGCACAAACATACCTGAAGAAAAATAGAAAAATAATCCTCTTTCCCAGTAGCCTCTGTACATGAGTGCAATTCTCTTGATGCTGCCTAACCAGAGTTTTATAAAGCTGCAGCATAACTTCCTTACTTTTGAGCTCAGTGCCTCAACTAATAAAGTCAAGCATACCATACACGTTCTTTACAACCCAACACACCTGTGTAGCCACTTTCAGAATCTGTGGACTTGGGGCCCAAGAGCCCTCTCTGTATATCAACACTGTTAGGAGACCTACTATTAACTGTGCACTGTCCTTTTTCATTTGACCTCCCAAAATGCAACACCTCAAGCTTGATTAAACTTCATCTAATGTTTCTCTGTCCATATCTGCAACTGATTATATCCTGTGGTAAGCTTTGGCAATCTGCTGCACTGCTCACAATGCCACCAATCTTCAAATCATCTGCAAACCTACTAACCCACTTATCCACATTTTCATCCAAGCCATTTATTTATATCACAAACAGAAGAGGCTCCAGTACCATCCCTGTGGGCCACCTTAAGGAGGTAACCTCCTTGTTTGCTGGAGAAATTGTGGAAATCAAAATGCAAATCATTATCATATTTTTTGGGATTGCCCTGTTATCAAAAACTATTGGAGGGGGGATACACAATGCCCTACAAGACATCTTTAAATGTGAAATACCCTTAGAGAGTAAGACCATATATTTTGGATATATACCTCAAGAATGGTTGAAAAGAGATTAATATTTAATGAATATACTGTTGGTGGCTGGTAAAAAGACTCTTACTAGGAAATGGTTATCACAAGAGAGCCCAACTTTAAATACATGGATGGAAATTACAATGGACATTTGCAAAATGGAGAAGATAACAGCACCTGTTAATCATAAGCTGGAACAATTGGATTCATACTGGGGAAAAATGGTTTAATTACATAATGCCTCATAAGCCTGATTTTATTCTCACAAATCAATGAATATGTTGTAAAAAAAAAAATCACTCCCTACTTGTACATAGTTTTTCCTTTTGCTTGTTTTTTCTCTCCACTCTTTTCTATAAGTGTATACCTCAGATAAATACTTTGTGGATATTTGTGATATATATGATTATATGATATATATGTACAATGTCTGAAATACATCTTATGGAAATGTTTGTTTGATGTTGAACTTCAACAAAAAAATAAATTACAAAAAAAAAGAAATGAACCTGCAGCCAGAATTATTCCCATCAACCATTACCCTCTATCATCTATGACCAGCTAATTTTGAATCCAAATGGCTAAGTCACCATGGATCCTACACATCTTAATCTTCTGGGTGAGCTGCCCATGAGAAACCTTGTCAAAGCCCTTACTAAATTCCATCTAGACAACATCCACAGTTCTATCTTGCTCACCTCCTCAAAAAACGCAATCGAGTTTGGAAAATGTGACTTTCCCCATGCAGAGTTATACAGACTGTTCCTAAGTAAGCTGTAGTTTTCTAAATGCTCAAAAATCTTTTTTCTAAAAATCTTCGCCAATAGTTTCCCTAACACTCATGAGAGACTCACTGGCCTAACCTCAATGTACTGATGTACGGATTGATATAAGATTAATAAGATCATAAGTTAAAGGAGCAGAATTAAGCCATTTGACCCATCAAGTCTGCCTCCTCATTTCATCATGGCTGATCCATTTTCCTCACAGCCCCAGTCTCCTGTCTCCTTCCCATATCGCTTCATCCCCTGACCAATCAAGAATCTGTCAAACCTTGTCTTAAATATACATAAAGACTTGGCCTCTACAGCAGCCAGTGGCAGAATCCCACAGATTCACCACTCTCTGGCTAAAGAAAATCCTCCTCACCTCTGTTCTAAAAGGACACTCCTGCATTTTGAGGTTATGACTTTGGTCTTAGGCACTCTCACCAGAGGAAGCATCCTCTCCACATCCACTCTATCAAGGCCTTTCACCATTCAATAGGTTTCAATGTTACCCCTCACTCTTCTGAGGGGGCCCAGAGCCATCAAACACTCTTTATATGATGAGTTGTTTAACCTGGGAATCATATCCATGACCCTCCTTTGAAACCTCTCCGGTTTCAGCATATCCTTCTGAAGGGGCCCAAATCTGCACACTGTACCCTGTGAGGCCTCACCAGTGCTTACAAAGTTTCAACATTATATCCTTACTTCCATATTCTATACCTCTTGGAATGAATGCCAACATTACATTTGCCTTCCTCACCACAGACTCAACCAGCAAATTAACCTTTAAGGAATCCTGCACAAGGACTCTCAAATTCCTTTGCAAATCAGTTGTTTGTACTTTCTCTCCAGCCAGAAAATAGTCAACCTTTTCATTTCTTTTAAAAAGTTCATGACCATACACTTCCCAAAACTATATTCCATTTGCCTCTTTGCCCGTTTTTCTAATCTTTCTAAATCCTTCTGTAGCCTCTTTACCTCCTTAAAACCACCAGCCCCTCCACCTATCTTTGTACCAACTGCAAAGTTTGAAACAAAGTCATCAATTCTATCATCCAAATCATTGATATACAGTGTTAAAAAAAAAACTGGTCCCGGCACAGACCACTGTGGAACACCACTGGGCACCATCAGCCAGCCACAAAAGGCTCCATTCATTCCCACTGTTTGCCTCCTGCCACTCAGCCACAGCTTTATCCATGCTGGAATCTTTCCTGTATTACCATGGCATATAGCTTGTTAAACACTCTTATGTGTGGCACCTTGTTAAAGGCCTTCTGAAAATCCAGTACACAACATCAACCATTTCTCATTGTTTATCCTGCTTATTGTTCCTTCAAAGAATTCCAACAGATCTGTCAGGCAAAATTTTTCTTTGAGGAAACCACGCTGACTACGGCCTGAGACCTCACACTTAGTAACCATCTCCAAGATCTTCCCAACCACTGAGGTCAGAATAACTGGGCTATAACTTCCTTTCTTCTGCCTCTCTCCCTTCTTGAAGAGTGGAGTGACATTTGCAATTTTCCGGTCTTCCAGAAGCTTTCCAAAATCCAGTGATTCTTGAAAGATCATAAATAATGCCACCTCAATCGCTTCAGTCACCTCCTTCAGAACCCTGGGGTGAACACTATCTGGTCCAGGTGATTTATCTACCTTCAGACCTTTCAGCTTCCCAAGAGCTTTCTTTCTAGTAAAGGTATCTTCACACACTTCATGACCCGCACCATCTGGAACTTCCACTTTACTGCAGGTGTTTTCCACAGTGAAGACTGATGCAAAATATTTATTCAGTTCATCCACCATGTCCTTTTCCCCATTACTACCTCTCCAGCATTGTTTTCTTGTTGTCCAAAATACACTTTCACCTCTCTTTTACACATTATGTATCTCAAGAAATTTTTGGCATCCTCTTCGATATTATTGGCTAGTTTACTTTTGTATTCCATCTATACCTTCTTAAGGACTCTTTAGTTGCCTTCTGTTGGTTTTTAAAAATTTCCCAATCATCTAACTGCCCACTATTTTTTGCTCTATTACATGCTCTCTCTTTGGCTTTAAGTTGGCTTTGACTTCTTGTGTTGGCCATAGTTGTGTCATTTTGCCTTTAGATATCTTCTTCCACTTTAGGATGTATATATCATGTGCCTTCCAAATTGTTTTCAGAAATTCCAGCTGCTGCCTCTCTGACATCATCCCTGCCAGTGCTCTTTTCCAATCAACTCATCCCTCATGCCTCTGTAATTCCTTTTACTCCACGATAATACTGATACATCTGACTTTAGCTTCTCATTCCCAAATTTCAGAGTGAATCCTATCATACTATGATCACTTTCCCCAAATGGGTTTTTTTACCTTAAGCTCTCTAATCAATTCTGATGCATTGCACAACATCCAAATCAGAACAGATGATCCCTTAGTGGGCTGAACCACGAGCTGCTCTAAAAAGCCATCACATTGGCATTCTAGAAATTCCCCCTCTTGGAATCCAGGACTAACTCTATTTTCCCAGTCAACCTCTATATTGAAATCCCCCATGACTATTGTAACTTTGCCCTTTTGGCATGCATTTTCTATCTCTTATTGTAACTTGTCAACTACGTCTTTCCTACTGTTTGGGAGTCTGTTTATAATTCCTTACTGGAGCTTTTTACCCTTGCTGTTCCTTAGCTTTATCCACAACGATTCAACATCCTCTGATCCTATGTCACCTCTTTCTAATGTTCTAATTTCATTTTTTACCAACTGAGCCATGCTAACCCCTCTGTGTCTTGCCTGTCATTTCAATGCAATGTGTATCCTTGGACATTAAACTCCCATCTATAATCTTCTTTCAGCCATGTGATACCTACAATATCATACATGATAAACTGTAACTGTGCTACAAGTTTATTGACCTTTATCCATATACTGCGAGCTTTCAAATATAGCACCTTCAGTCCTATATTCACTTCTTCAATTTTGTCCATCTTTTATTTGGTAACTCATCCTGCTGACTTCAATTTTGACCTATCACTAGCCTTGATAGGAGTCTCACTACACATTGCCTCTGTTTATAAACCAACTACCTCATCTTCAGCACTACCACTCTGGTTTCCATCCTCTGCCAAATTAGTTTAAACCCACCCAAACAACTCTAGCCAATCTGCCCACAAGGATATTGGAATCCCTTGGGTTCAGATGTAATCCATCCCTTTTGTACAGATTGTGCCTTCCCCAGGAGAGATCCTATTGATCTATAAATTTGAATCCTTGCCCCATGCACCAGTTCCTCAGCCACACATTCACCTGTCAAATGATCCTATTCTTACCCTCACTGGTATGTGGCACAGGCAGCAATCTGGAGATTACTACCTGGGAGGTTCTGTTTCTACCTAACTATCTACCCAACTCCCTAAAATCTCTCTTTGGGACTTTTTCATCTTCTCTACCTATGTGATTAGTGCCAATAGGTATCAAGACTTCTGGCTGCTCACCCTCACCCTTGAGAATGCCATGGACATGATTTGAGATATCTCTGATCCTGGCAACATAACATCTGGGTCTCTCTATCACACCCACAGAACCTCGTCTCTGTTCCTCTGACTAAGAAATCTCCTAACAACACTGTAGTCCTCCTCACCTCTATGTTCTTCTGAGCCACAGCACCAGACTCAGTCCCGGACACTTGGTCACAGTAGTTCTCCCTGGTAGGTCATCCCCCTCAATAGCATCTAAAGTTGTATACTTATTTTTGAGGATAACAGCCACAGGTGAACTCTGCACTGGCTGTGCATTTCCCCTCCTTCTCCTGACAGTCACCCAGTTACCTGTCTCCAGCAACCTAGGAGTAACTACCTCCCTGCAGTTCCTGTCTATTACCCCTTCATTCTCCTGTATGTCGAAGGTCATTGAGCTGTAGTTTCAGTTACATAATACAGTCGCTCAGGAGCTGCAAGACTGTGCACCTGGTGCAGGTGTGTTTATCCAGGAGACTGAAGGTCTCCCAGACTTCCCACAGTCCACGCAGAGTACAAAACACTGTCCCTAGCGCCATTCTCACTAAATTTCTAAGCCATAACATATGAGGAATGAACAAATAAGTACGAAGAGAGAGCAACTTTCAAGATAATTTACCTCACTGTTGCTATTGATTGTGAGGACATGGATATGATGAGGACCTGGATGATGACAGACTTGAGTGGAGCACCAGCACAGTGGCTGTGCACAAGAAGAGCCAGAGTCACCTCTACTTCCAGAGGAGACTGAGATCCTTTGGGGTATGCAGGCCTCTCCTTCACATGTTCTACCAGACTGTTGTTCCCAGTACAAGCTTCTGTGCAGTGGGGTGCTGGGGCAATGTTGACCTCACAGGTGATGCCAAAAAGTTCAATAAACTGATCAGAAAGGCTGGCTCTGTTACAGGAATCAAACTGGACACACTGAGGCTGTGGTAGAACTAAGGACCCAACAGAAATCCTGGCAATTCTGGACAATGTTTCTCACCCGCTGCATGCCACCTTGGCCGAACAGAGGAGCACGTTTAGTAATAGACTAAGACAACTACGCTGCTCCAAAGAGCGCTATATGAGGTCATTCTGATCCTCAGCCATCGGGCTCTATAATGAGTCAACCTATAGCTGGGGAAGTGATGATTCCACACCCCTCCCTTTTAGACTGTTTGTGGTAACTTACTTTTTATTCTTTCTTCTTCTCTTCTAATATTTGTACATCTGTGCACTTGTAACACTATTGTGACACTGCAATTTCCTTTGGGATCAATAAGGTATCTATTTATCTTTCTATCCATCCATCTACCTGGCTATCTCACCCAAGCCTGATCTCACCTAAGCTTGATGAGCCAAGGCCACTCAAAAGCCTGGAACCTTCCAAAACAATAGCCGCTCTGCCTGTACCTGAATTACTTTTATTGGCACCCTATAATGAAATCCCTCTTGCTGATTGGTAACTCCTCAACTCAGAGAAACTGCTGCAAAACTCTGCCTTTAAAATCTCAGTCGCTGTCCTGATGAAAAAGTAGCTCTTTTCATACACCCCTGAAGTGGACTGTCCTTAGATGGCACGCATACAAGAGCTTTACACAGTATTTTGGTACATTTGACAATAATGAAGCAGTATCAATAGCTTATTTCTGGTAACACTGAGGCCTATTGACTGCACACTTACTAAACCCCCATCCCTTTCCACTTTGTACATTACCACAATTTTAGCTGAGCTAAACTTCATTAGGAGTCCTGTTGTAGGCAGTATCAATGGTGGCCTGTGAGATGGAGTGGTAGGCCACAGGCTGTACCACCCCCTTTCATCTCACAAGCGATCCAAAGCCAGAATGATACCTCCCCTCTGCCCTTACTAACAACAGCTTCAGTGCAGCTCAGAACCCCAGAGCCCAGGCTTGTTTTAGCTGCTTGTGGACTGCTACAAGAAAGCGACTTAAGCATCTTGCAAATTTACATCCATGAAATATGAAACTACAGTGGGAAAGTATCCAGTTTGCACCAACAGAAGCTGCTTCAAAGTATTCCAGTTTGTACCAACAGAACAAACATGAGGAAATCTGCAGATGCTGGAAATTCAAACAACACACGCAAAATGCTGGTGGAACACAGCAGGCCAGGCAGCATCTATAAGGAGAAGCACTGTCGACGTTTTGGGCCGAGACCGTTAGTCCTGACGAAGGGTCTTGGCCCAAGACGTGAACAGTGCTTCTCCTTATAGATGCTGCCTGGCCTGCTGTGTTCCACCAGCATTTTGCGTGTGTTGTTTGTACCAACAGAAGCTCTTTCATAGATTTCTAAATCTCTTTTATCCTTAGAATCTTAAAACTCAAGGGATCTAGAAACCTATGAAGGAGTTTCTGTTGGCACAAAATGGAATGCATGCTTTCCCACTGTAATTTCATATATAAAGAGGCAGAGATAGGTATATGCAACACAAACAAAAGGCTGGTGGAACGCAGCAGGCCAGGCAGTATTTATAGGAAGAAGCATAGTTGACGTTTCAGGCTGAGACCTTCCATCAGGACTAACTGAAAGAAGAGATAGTAAGAAATTTGAAAGTGGGAGGGGGAGGCAGATCCAAAATGATAGGAGAAGACAGGAGGAGAAGGGATAAAGTCAAGAGGTCGGAAGTTGATTGGCAAAAGGGATACACAGCTGGAGAAGGAAGACGATCATGGGACGGGAGGCCCAAGGAGAAAGAAAGGGGGAGGGGAGCACCAGAGGGAGATGGAGAGCAGGTGAGGAGTGATTGTGAGAGGGGCAGAGGGAGAAAAAAAGAGAGAGGAAAAAAGGGGGATGGATGGATGGATGGATAGACATATAGATAAATAAATAAATAAAGGATGGGGTAGGAAGGGGAGGAGGAGCATTAACGGAAGTTAGAGAAATCAATGTTCATGCCATCAGGTTGGAGGCTACCCGGACGGAATATAAGATGCTGTTCTTCCAACCTGAGTGTGGCTTTATCTTGACAGTAGAGGACCCATGGATAGACATATCAGAATGGGAATGGGACGTGGAATTAAAATGTGTGGCCACTGGGAGATCCTGCTTTCTCTGGCGGACAGAGTGTAAGTGTTCAGCAAAACGGTCTCCCAGTCTGCATCAGGTTTCAGCGAAACAGTCTCCCAGTCTGCATTGGGTATATAATAGTGCCTTTTCTCCCCAGAGTGGAAAAGCCAATATAGAAGGCATAGCTTAAGGTGAAATGGGGAATGTTTATTGGGAAGTTTTTGAGGGATGTTTCTCTACATAGTGTGGTAGGTGTCTGGCACAGACTGCCAGGGTAGGTGGGGATACAACATACAGATATAACAACAATATTTAAAAGGTGTTTAGACAGGCACATGAATAGGCAGGGAACAGAGGGATGCAGACGAAATCAATTTAATTTGGCTTCATGGCCAGCATGGCAAAGTGGGATAAAGGGTCTATTCCAGTGTTGTTTTCTAGTTCTGCAGTATGTTTATCTATGTACCTCCTTCCTAACCTGAAGGCACACACTCAGCTTCTTCCCCTCAGCTTCTTCCCCTCTGCCATCTGCTTCCTAAACAGACATTGAACCCTTGAACGCTACATCAATTTTTTATTATTTCTGATTTTGCACTCTTTTTAATTTAACTATTTAGTATACATATATACTTACTGCTATTGATTTACTTTTTTATTGCACTGTACTGCTGAAACTAAGTTAAATTTCATGACATATGTCGACGATATTAACCCTGATTCTGATTCTGATTCTATGTAAAGCAGGGTAATAAACTTCATTGTGAGAGGCAACAGCTGACAAAGAAAATTAATGCATAGAACTTGGTTAAGTGGCAGTATGAATAGGAGGTTAACAAGATAAAAAATACAATAGAGTTATAACATTATCAGTTGGCAGCAGTTAGTCATTCACTCACTGAAATCAATTCATTAAAACTGATTGACAGCAGGTGCTCCACTGAAAAGCAGACTGAACAAGGTATGAATTTCTATGTTTAATGCATTCAACAGGAAGAGAAATTCTTCAGGTCTGACTTTTCCAGGTTCTTTTCTGACAAAATCTAGAATACAAAGTCACATAACATTTAGCGGGACATCCACCTTCTTATCTCATCATACAGTTTGAAAGGAAGGCAGAGTATCTCCACACATAACAACGACAGTATCATATTCATTAACCAAGCAGCTAATGAAAGAAAGAAAAAGAGTTTATGCTTCAGGCTGAAGATCCCCTGTTTCTCTTTCCACGGATGCTGCCTAATCCGTAGAATTTTCTTCTTTTCAGATTTCCAGTATCTGCAAATTACAGATTTTCAGTTCCAATATTTTTTCCTGGTAAAAACTGACATCAGTGTACATACATGCAGAGCCATATACAAGTGCATGTATAACAGTGTTTTCAGAGGGTGGCAAATTATGAGCGTGATATGCACATAGGCTTCAGTGCTCAAACAGATTATCTATATGACCAGTAAAGATTTCAGCTCACCACTTAGATAATTGTACAGACTCAGTTCATTATCTGTGTCATGATAAGTGTCAATCAGCTTAAACAGAGACATTTATTTTTGTTTACCTTCTGCCCCAACTCCCCACTCTTCTTTGTTCACATTTCTCTATCATGTTACCATGACCACCAAGGCAACATTTCTATCACTGTTAAGTGGAAGTAATTTGTGGCATATGTGGAACAAAGAAAACTGCAACCTAGTAAGGGCACAGTGACAGTTCCTTTAAAAAAAGGAATTATCTATTCTGTTTTAAGAAATAGATCAAAAATTGAGATGTCAGACATTTCTTTTTGAGCATTAAAATTTGTGTGGTTCGGGACAGATAAGAAAAAAACACACTAGAATTCCCTGTTTAATAAAAAAAAAGCTGCTAATCTGCTCCAAAGGGCAAGTGGACATTTAGTTGCCTGTGCCACAATCTAGCCCACCACGTGTAAATTAGATTAAGTGACTATTGAAAGTGTAACACTCCATTTCCACCACCACCTGTTGCTTGTCCCTAGCAATGACTCTTCAGAAAAGCTACATTAATGGTTGGTAGTTATTTTCGAACAAGCGGAATTGCTGTTCAAGATCACTGTCAGAGGATTAAATGGCAGTATGAAACTGGTAACGATTCTCTACTCTGCTTTTTAATGCTCTGCCTTAACAATAAGTAATGCTTCTTGGACAGTGACTTTATCTTTCTATTGACCACAGGAGGCAGTTATAATCTTTGTATGCTTGTCATAATTTATGTCGAAGCAAAGGATAACGTCTACAAAGAGTTTGATGAGTGAGGCAGCAGCAGCAGATTTGTCCAGTTGATTGACAACACCCATGCATCTGTACTGACCACAAAGCTATTCTACCTTGAGAGCAAAGCAGAAGCAGCAGTGGCCCATTAGGTGTTCTGTTATAAGCTCAACAAAGGGCAGGAACACACTTCCAGCACATCACCCAATGCCAGCTAGTTACTACACCCCTCAATATATCTATACAGTGGTTAATTCAAGATATTTGTCAAAAGCACAACTTTGCAGTGTCCCAAAGAGCTTCACAGCCACAGTCCTTCTCGTTAGAAATTCAGCAGCAAGTTTTCACAATAAATTAATTATGACCAGAAATTAATTATGTTACTGCTGTTTCAGGATTAAGTAGAATATGGGGATTAAGTCTGCTCCTCCGTTTCAGAATAATGACAGGAAGAGCAGAAAGAAACTCGCTTTAACATCTCGTATAACAGCACTGCCAAAGTTTTGCATTGGGGTATCAATCTGGACCAGGATACTGCATCCTATAGAAGAAAAAGACTGTATTAATTGTCCTTTCCCAACTAATGATAGTACAGGATAGTCCATTGGGGAAAACATCCCTCAGTTTTATCTCTAGTCATGCCACAATAAACCTTAGTAATACTATAAGTCCAATCAAAACATTTGTTTAGTTTACCACAGACCATCATACAATATAACATAAATTTGGACATCATGTATCCTTCTGCCTTGCTCATAAATATTGATAAATATTGAAGTACTTTGATAAACCAAGGCCAATAATCTATTTTAATGCACACAAATTCTATACTCCATCTGAAATGCTTTCAACCAAATGATTTCCCTTGGGCTATGGCAAAATATGCACTGTCAACTCTACTCTTATTTGGTTAGAGAGCAGGAGTTTCTAAAATTGTTTTGTCCCTCTCTCCTACTCAGCAGATTTTAGACACATTTTTCATACAAGTTTTGCTTGGAAATGCTAGTTGTGGCATGTTAAATTGCTAGCATTTACTTGCACAATTGATTGCAAGATCAGGACATGGATGCTTATGTTTATGAACAAGTTATCCAAGACTTGGTAACATTTTCCATCCATGCAATCTGGTACCTGGCTGAGTGTAAAGTTATTGAGATCTCCCCCTGAGCATATTGTTCATGGATCCTAGACAATGTTGCGCTGATCAATAGATCTATCATATACCAAATCCTTACAGTTTGACAGGCTGATAACAGGGAGGCTGTCTCCCTAGGTTGGGGTTATCTAAGATGCATATAGATTAAGACATTTTGGGATGACATGAAGAGAATAGCATTTACTCAGATTGTTGGACCTGTGAAATTAATCACCACAGAAGGCTGTGGAGGCCAAATCACTGAACTATTCAATAATGGAATGGACAGATTTCAAGACATAATAGATACTAAAGAGTATGGGGAATGTGCAGAATGGACAGAAAGGGCCAACCATGATTCCATGGAATGTCATAGGAAGCTTGAAGGGGCAAACACTTCTGCTCTACAGTATGTCTTTCTGTTTCTGTTTCTTTTTTCTGTAAAACTTATAGTACCAATGCTAAAAGTCAAAATCAAAGTAAAATTTATTATCAGTATATGCATATCTTACCCTATACTAACTTGAGATTTTTTTTTCTTGCAGGCATTTGTGGGAAAATAAAGAAATATAATAGCATTTATTAAAAACTATACATAAACGAAGACTGACAACCAATGTGTAAAAGAAGACAAAGTGTGCAAATAAAATATAATACTGAGAACATGAGTTAATAAAAAGTCCTTGAAAGTAAATTTCTAGTTTGAGTTCTGGTGAGCAAAGGGATCCATTCTGGTTCAGGAGCCTAGTGGCTGAAGGGTAATAACTATACCTGACCTTGGTGGTGTGGGACATAAGGCTTCTGTGCCTCCTGCCAATAGTGGTAGTGAGAAGAGGGCATGGCTTGGATGGTGAGGGTCCTTGATGATGGATACTGCTTTCTTGTGGCAGTGTTCCATGTAAATGTGCTCAATAGCGGGGAGGGCTTTGCCTGCCATGAACCAGCTGTGTCCACCACTTTCTACTGACATATCCATTTCTGGGCATTATTGTTTCCATACCAGGCCATGATGGAACCAATTATGATACTCTACACTGTGCATCTATGGAAGTTTATCAATATTTTTGGTAACATGCCAAATCTATGCAAATTTCTAAGAAAGTTTCTTAGAAATGGGGTTAATTTTTTACTAAAAATGCTTATCCAGTAGCTGGAGCAGAAATGTGGGAAATGTCCCTCAAAAGTTTTTTTTTAATTGATTTTTAATGCATTTTCTACAACACTACAAATAAAAAAAACCCAAAACAAAGTAGAAAATTAATACAGTGCAAGATAAACATACAATAATAATATAATACAGAAAAAGATAATTGAGAAAGCATGCAAATTGAAGTCATGTAAAGTTAGTATCCTCCCCAAGCCTCACGACAAAAAAAAACTCCAGACCAACCATGACAAAATGTAGAGAATATAAATCAGGACATTCAAACCCCCAAAACTGTAGGTACACTTGAAAACAGAAGATAATAATGCCTAATACCAAAAAAAAAAGTTTATAGTTGGATCTTTTTCTTGACCCGATTGTACTGCAAATCTTTCATGCCACAATATGTCTAGCAGATTGGGTCCATCGTGATGTTGACCCGCAGCTTCAGTCATATGCTTCCACATAATGTTAGTATGGGACAACGGGCCACCCGTGCAACAAGTGTGAGCTCTGCTCAGCAAAATCCAGCAGGCACTTACTACTTAGTGTGTGTGTTTTTTTTTCTTACTGAGCCGAATATCCCCATTTGGAGAAGTTTTAAAAAGAACTGGAATTATGTAGGAGGCTGTAATCATGAATGAGTGCACCCTCTATTTTGCATTTCCCAATTATGAGTTGTCATTGTTTCAAGCAAATAATTTGTGTCTCAGCTTCTCAATGATTAAGTGTGCTCACCACGTATCAGTGACAGGATCCAAATGATTCCTCAGTAAGGTCTGCCAAAGAAGTTGAAGCAGAGTCTTAGTGCAATTTTGTGATCTAACATATCATAACAAGAATCCAATATTTCAGTAATGTATAAAGTTAATGAAACATTTGAAATTGTTGCTTATTGGGACAAAGGTCCTACCATGCTCACATATACACATACATATAATTAATTAAAATCTTATAATTAATTCAAACTATACTTTTTGTAATTTTTATAAATATTATTTTAGTCTTCTTTATGAAGACACACACTTGATGCTTCAGGAACAGCTTCTTCCCCCACCATCAGATTTCTAAATGGACAATGAACCCATGAAAAATGCCTCGTTATTTTTTTGCTCTCTTTTTGCACAATGTACTTAATTAACTTTTTATTATGTATTTTTTTATTGGAACTTATAGTTTTATATTATTGTGTATAGCAATGTACTGCTGCCGGCAAACAACAAACTTCATGACAAATGGCAGAGATATGAAACCTGATTCTGATTCTAATTCTGATTTAACATTGACCTTAATGCATGAAATCAAAACTTAGTTTTAGGGACCTGTAAACTGCAAGGGAATTTCTATGATAAGAGGTGTAATAAAAAAACAGAAGCCTGCATTAGATAAAGCTGTGAGAAAAGAAAAGGTGTACTGAGGCAATCAACAAACCCCAGGATAATTATAGGGGGGGTTGGGAAGAAAAAGACTAGGACAATTGGAATAAATGCATGAAATGACATGAATATAAAAGGCCATAACAATGGGAATGAAGCAGACAGAAAGGAGTGACAATTGGAATAAATCAGACACAGGAGGTGGTAATGAGCACAAAGAGAAAAAAAAGGCAAGACATTCATCCATGGTGAAGAACCCATACCATCACCATCATTACAGTGCTCTACTTTCCCAATGGCTTTTAAAATGCAGCATCAAACAGCTTTGATTCAAAGTGCATCCTTCATCTGTTACAAGAGAGAAAAAAAAAGCTCAACCTTTAAACCCTCCCAGAGTGGGAACAACTTAACTTTCCATCAGTCTGTTGGAAATCACCTAAAGAGATTACGAAAGCAAAGCTGAACAATCCTCACTAATGATATTTGTCAAGCTAAAGTGCTAGTCCTGCATCCTAGCAGTGCATTACTTTGTCTCCTCATAAGAAGATCTAAACTCCTAATATCCATAGCTCTAAAACATCCAAAGTGCAAACTTTGTGAGGCTTTATGATTGACATAATTTTATGTATTTAAGTTCATAGTACTTACAAAATATTATTTCATATTTAAAATGTCATTTAGTGAACAATACAGCACTGATATTTATCAAAATTTAAGCATAAATGTATCCCAATTAATACTATAAACAAGGTGTGCTTGTTTTGATGGAAACATAATTTTTCTAAAAATCATTTGACTGGTGTGAGCATTGTATGTTGTTGACATTCAACCAATGAAAGCACGGTGCATAATTTAATCCTCCAATTATAAGAGTACAGTGTGCAATTGGTATCTGCCAATGAGAATGCTAAATATATATAATGAACTGTGGGAAAAGAGGTGGGAGTGCTTTTATCACAAATCATTGGTTTAGAACCAACTCTCTCAGTGACATTATTGAGGCTGCAAAGCGAGGAGCAATCAGGACTGTCACAGAGGCTGCTGAAGGTGCCTCAAGAGGTGTGACCCATGGACCAATGTCAGGGACTGATCAAACTTGGTTGAGTCACTTGGGAGAGGATTTCTGATGTTGAAAGACCACACCACATGACCCCCAGGTTACATCACCGATGATGTGCCCCAGCACATCCTAGGATATATCTCAGCATTATGGTCTGCACTACAAATCCATGCAGGCATTGACATCAAAGATTCCCACTGACCTCAGCGACAAGCTAGAGCTCAGAGATGAGTTGGCTCTTTGAAAAGAATGAGCACTGAAATTTGAAGGATGACAACCTGATAAGGGTAGGATGAAGCCAAAGGGGGTGAAGATGGCCATCCATTCACAGGTACAAGCTACTCACACTCAGTGGGTGATTGTTGCTTAGTGAATGGGAATGCAGAAAAATGTTTAATTGTGTTTATATGCTGTAGTACCAACAGTTTTGTGAAGGGGCTCCTGTTACATTATTTACCAGATATACTGTGGGTCATGACTCAAAAGTGTTGAGAAGGCAAAATGTTGGATGTGAAACTGCAAAGTTTGCAGCAACACTGTGCTCATGTGCAGACCAAAACCACTGAAACAAAATAATCCCCAGTTGAAAAGAAACCTGAATAATACTGACAATAGTCGTCGTGGAGATTGAGAAGGTAGTGGGACTATTTTCTGTTATTTTACCCAGATTGGGGAGCACAGCACTGCTACAGAGATGTGCACAACACCACTACAGAGAAATGCTCGATGACAGGAAGAGCAGATAAGTGAGTAAACACTGGATCTCTTTTTTTTGGAAAAGAAGAATCACAGTTTGACTCATCAACTAAACTGTATCATCATCTACTTCATCTCCTACATCCATTGCTACTCTCAGATGTCTGTGGATTTACTTTTATCAGTTTTCCAATATTCAAATTTGAATAAATAATAATGTAATAGCCCATGTTTACTATCATTAAGTCCTCCTTTATTTCTTTCAGTTAGAAAAATAACATAGAATAACACATCAGCACGTACTGTACATAATGGTACAGTAACCCATTTTGAGCAGATTCAGTCGAATTGTCATTCGTAGGCAAACCATTCTAAGTGCTAACTGAGGTATCTATATAATCTAAGTATTGCCAGGTCCCAAGAAGTTTGTTCTAGCGATCTTCTGTTATAATATTTCAGATGAGTTTTGCAATTTCTCACTGTACTGACTGCATTTGCCTTTGAGTCTTGCCATATCCATACGTCAATGCCACGGCAGCTCTTTCATTGCACTTCTGTCGCAGCTCCTTTGGATCTTCCCCCTATAGATGACAAACTCAGAAACACAAAGTAACCAGCTCTGCCGCATTTTGGCGTTCTCAGCTTGCACGCCATTGTTAAACTCATATGATATTTACACCTTCTCTCCAACAGTACATATGTTTCACTGTGCAAGGACAGCAAATCCACTCCTGCCAAATATGACTTACGAGCTCACAGAGAACGCATTGCAAATAGGAATAGGAAGCAAGTCAATAACACAAAAGCAATGTTAAACACATCACAGATAATAATTAGCTCTTTACTTCACAAAAACCAATTGGAAATCTTTGTTCTATGATAAGGGGCAACCTATGTGACATTTGTCCCAATAATATTATTTGTGATATGATGATGCATGTAAAGATGCAGAATTGCACAAGTACATTTCCAATATACTTCTGTGATCCTATTAATCTTGCAAACTTCAGCCAAGGTGCTACTTTTCCTTTGCCTTTTCTGCAGTTTTTCCAGACAAAGAATTGCAGAGCTGGTTAAGTTACTTTGAGAAGTGGATACACTTAGGTCAGATCTCTGACATTACCCATTCTGTTCTTTCCTTCATGAACTAAGCAATAGCTGTTGTTAACTACATCAAGATCCTTAACAAACAATTATGGACTTCAATTCTGCATTATGGATTTTGTGTGGTGGTGTCAATGGAATAGCTGTGGCCTAAATTGCCATCCTATACTTGGATTTACAACTTCACTGCAAACACAAAGTACATTGCACCAAAACTTCAGAGTGTTATAAAGCCCATGCAAAATTCTTCAGGGGGCTTCATAAACATCATACAGAAACATTATGTTCCCTGCATGAGGAGTGTGAATGATGTGGTCAGATCTCAAAATAAGGTGCAGGCCATGAAAAACCGAAATGAACACAGCCAGAATGTGGTAAATCTTTTCAGCGCTCTTTCCCAAAGGGCTGTGAAGGCTGATTGCATTCAAAACGGTGATCAATCACTATTGCTTCTTAGAGGAACAGTGGGATATTGGAATATTGCAGGAAAATAACATGAGGTAGAAAATCACCTCTGACTTTCACCTTAGAATATCAGAACCCATTGCCCTGAACAGGCAGCCAATACAATGGGAGAGCTCCCACCCTGGCCATTTCCCTCTCATATCCTGTTAGTCAGAAGTTGTAAAAGCTTGAGAGCACATACCACCAAACTCAAGGACAGTTTCCTGTATATCCCACTGTTATCAGACTCTTGACTGGACCTCTCACAGGCTAGAGATAAACTCTTGATCTCCCAATCTACCTCACCGTAGGCCTGGCACTTTATTTGCTTATCTGCACTGTACTTTCTCTGTAACCGTAACACCATATTGTGTAAATGAGAAATTCTGCAGATCCTAGAAATCCAAAGCACTGCACACAACTTGCTGTAGGAGCTCAGCAGGTCAGACAGCGTCTATGGAAATGAATAAACATTCAACATTTCGGGCCAAGACCCTTCTTCAGGACTGTATTCTGTTTTCCACCTCCTACCTCAGTATAGTTATATATGACACCATCAGCCTGAATGACACACAAAGAGTTTCACTGTATCTGGTACAAGTGAAAATAAACCAGTACCAAATTCCAGGTTCTAGGGTATGGATGGCCTTCTGCCCTATTTCTTATATTTTTGCTACTTTCTTACATTAAACTACCCTACTTAATTACCAGTGGGAAGAAACTTTGTGCAGTTCTGAAATCTACTGATCTAGTGTACAACATTGCTGCATGGAAAAATGAACCTAAAAAAAAACAGGGAATAAAAGCCACAGTGTTTTCTAATGTCATGATGGATCTGCTTTTGAAAGGAAAGATGCTTATTTGAATCAGTGAACAGACCAGAGGTAGTAAAATTAACATCTGTCAATGACATAAATCAGAAGAGACACCAGACTAATTATTTTCTTTCTCCTTGTTCATATTGTAAATTTGCATATATTTGCATTTCATAAAATTATACATAACTTGATGCAGCGTCCAGTCCATTGGGCTCGTGTGGCACATTCTAGTGTTTGTGCTTTTTGCATGTACCTCATCTGATCTAAACAGCATAGACTTCAGTACTTTCCTTGCTCATGGATTTTTATCAGGTTTCCAATTTAAATGCATTGTATGATATAAAAAGACAGGGCAAAAAGAAGTTTGTATTCCTTGAAAAGGTTCATTCTAATACTGAATGCACACATACTCTCGCATGCACAAAACAAGATATTTTGCAGAAGCAAATAAATATTTATCCATGAAAATGCAGACTTCATTCCACAATACTTACAAATGCCACAGATATAATGAAAACAGAACACAAGAACATAGCCAATTGAAGTCGATTTTAAATTGTTTTTGTTTTTTTTAAAGAATTATGGAATATGTATTTATTTGCTATAGAACTATAATTATTATTACAATTTTCCTTCTTTTTGGAGGGTATCAGTACAAAATTGCATAAAAGCTCAGATCAAATTTATTTTTGAAGTGTTCTTTGATGTTTGCCATTTCTAATCAAATCTTAGTTAAATAAAATATAGATGTTAACAGATCATGCAAAAGATAAATGTCCTATTATTATGCAGTCTACACAATTTTAATCCATGTTTGATGAAATTACTATGTCAATTAATTTTGTGGAAAAGCTTATTCTTGCTCCAGATGTTCACTGAAAATCCACTGGAAGAGTTGTGAACCTCCAGTGAAATAAAAATGTGAAAGGGTTTTATTGGAAAAGAGTTTCTGTTCTGCAAAATGACACCATAGCCCTGAAGAACATAGGAACAAATAAAATCAATAAGGTTTGGCACTATAAAGTTTATCTCTATAAATTCAATGTTTATCTCTATAAAGCCATCTCACCTTCCTTGAATACAGGAGGAAATAATAGATCACAGTCATTGAATGTGTCCACTCAATAACAATCAACTAAACACACAGTATATCACAGTTTAACACAAGACTCGGCTTGCAGTTTAAGCTTTTGATGTGATCATCTGAAATTGTTATGTATAGTATAACATGAAAATGAAATAATCTGAAGCTGGCCATTCAGACTCTCATGCCTTCTCTACCATTCAGTTATATCATGTCTAATCAGTTACATTAGCAACACTTTCCTCTACTAAGCCCAAAGCTTTTATTCCCCTAGCAGTCAAAATGGATCTCTGCCTTAAACAATCTCAGTGACTGAGCTTCAAAAACCCTCTGGAACAGACAACTTCAAAGATCCACCACCCACACATGAAGACATTTCTTCTCATTTCTGATTGAACTCTTATTTTGAGACAATAACTCTGGTTCTAGATATCAGAGTTTGGAAATATTAATTCTGTAACTCAATCTTCCACACTCTGAAGAATATAAGCTCAGACTGTTTTTAATGGCTCTACATATGCTAAACTCAGTAATCCATTTGGTGAACCTTTGCTGCAGTTCTTTTATTGTAGGTATATAATTTATTTTTACAGAGAAGTCAAACTTGCAAACATTATTTCACATGTACTCTCTAGGCAATTGTAGAAAACATCTCCAATTTTGAACTCAAATTCTTTTGTGTAAAATATAATACAATATTTTCCTTCCTAATTGCTTGCAAATCTGCACATTAACTTTCAGGGATTCATGAGTAAAGCTCTTATGTCCCTCTATAATACAGACACCTTTCAATAACACAAGTTCAAAAAACACTCCGGCTTTCTACTTTTTTCTCACCAAAGTGGATGACTCATTTTATTTTCATTTTACGTTTGATCTGCCAAAAACTAACCTATTTACTTATCCTGTCTCTATCTGCTTGAAGGCACACTACATTTGCTTCAAAGCCCAAAATGCCATCTAGTTTTTTTTTATCATCAATGAACGTGAATATATTTTGCATTTCATCCGCTCATCCAAATTATTGATAATAAATTGTAAACAGCTGAGGCCCCAGCAACATTCCCAATGGAATTCGCACCTGTCTCTGTTTTCCCACCTGAAAGTAAGCTGTTTATTCCTTCTGCATGTTAACCAATCTCCACACCACTCCAGTATATTATACTTAATATTCTTTCAAATTAATGGAATTATTTTTGAAGGCACTAACAATTTTTAATTTCAAAAATAGACTTTATTCATGATAAAAATGTACAAAGTTAGAAATAGTGGAAATAAAAACCTTTACATTCATAATTGGTACATTCAGTAGTGTAAACTTTAAAGAGAAGAAGTCACAAATAAGCAAAACACTATTTTGTTTTCCCGAGGCTCCCTGAGGTGACATACCCTTTGATTGTTTGAGAGACTTCTCCCACCTAACCTCACCCATCCATGTGCAGTCATAGACTGGACTGAGCCAATCTGCAGCATTCCCTTACAGACATCTCACTGTACTGGAAGACCAACAAGTTTTGGGCAGACCAAAATGCATACTCTATTGAGTTGATGATTTTCCAGTGGTACATGAAGTCTACTTGATATGTTTCCCCGGGTATAGCCCATAGATCAGAAAGCCCTCTGTTAATCAGCTGCTGGCGATGAACCGAGTCATAGACCCTTGCATCCATCTCTACACCCTCTTAGCAAATCCACATTCTGCAAACAGATGGGTGCCCATCACTTCTCCACCACAGCCATATACCAAGGGCAGCGAAGATTTGGGGTTGAAATGTCATCTCTGACCAGGAAGGTACCTCTCACTGCCAGCCAAGTGAGGTGTTGGACAGATCTGGCGATGAGGTGTTCTGCCCTATGGTTTGGAATGTTTGTTAAGGAAACAAACCCTCTGAATCAATAGTGTTCATGTTCTGCAGATTCTGTCATACATTCCACAGTGACCACCACCTTGAGAGAACTTTGCAGACTCTACAAATCAGGGATATGATTTCTAATTATTTTTGCCTTCTGAGTATTTTACTCCTTTCCAAATCAGGGACTGTGAAAACTGATCACTTTGAAGTTAGGCATGGCAGTTTTCAGAACAGGTGAAGATTTCTAAAAAAGATGTCTTTGATTTGAAATAAACACTCAGTTTCTCTTTCTATATATGTTGCCTGATCAGCTGAGTGTTCTCATTTTCTGATTTTACTTCAGATTTATAGCATCTTATTTATAGTAGTTTTATTTATATAGCTTAGCATAGATTTATCAGAAAATAAACATTATATTCACTGTTTTATTAAACATGTAACCTAATTTTAAAAGATGAACAAGGATTTCCAAAATGTAGGCAGACTATTTCCTAGTTTCATTATCTACTGGTAATTCTTTTAGTAGTTTATGCTTTTTTATATACTTTAAAATTTTAGAAGGTGCTATGAGTGATATGGTGCCCTTTTTGGCACATGAGATAAAAACTTAACACGGCAATTATTTCAATTGAAGACTGTGGCCAATTTTCTGAACAAGGCTCATGCAAATGATTTCAGAAATGATCTCTGTAAGTAATCAGTGCTTAAAATCCCTCATTCATTTGTGGCAATTTAGTTGATTTCAAGTTAATACAACTCCTCTGATCAATTTAGGGTAAAATCAAAACCTGGATTATTTTAAAAACAAAAATTGGAAATTACTGAATAACCTTAAAAATGCATATACACTGAATACTGTAAATCACACACACACACACTGAGTTAATTGCAAGAATAGGATAGCAGAGAATAAAAGGAATAGATTTCTAACTGAGAAACAGGAAAAGTTGATTCATTGTTGGATTTTGTGGATAGAGAGAATGGATAAGCTGATGGGTCAAATGGATTCATCTATAATTATTTTGTGACCTGAGAAACTGCAGTATTTTCAGAGTTCATTTCAGATTCCTGCTGTTTCCTGTTTCTCAATCAATGGTGGAGCAGGGTTTTCTTTTGCTTAGGGAGCACTTTCACTAAGAAATGAAATGGAAGGGCTCACATTTATTTTCCACAGGAGCCCTACAGTAAGTAGATTTAAGCAAACTTCATCCTATTAGTTTCTTCTGCATTTAAGCACATCACTAAAAGTATAAAACTTACTGTCACTCTCTAGTGTCACCACAGCTTCCATTTAACAGTTACTTTCAAAGGCCATTTAACCATTCAAGTGAGTCCATTTTACGAGTTCCCAGTCAGGCATGTTTGCAAAGTATGCTATCTGAATCAGCACCTGTATTTTTTTTTGGGTGGGGAGAGAGGTAATTTATTCTGATATTTTGGTAGCTAAGAATGATGCAAGTTTTTCAGTGTAGCCACCTGCAAATGAACTGGCACCAACATTGGGATAGTGTGGTTATTGTTAATTATTAAATACCACTATTTCTAGAAATGATTTTATTAACATATTGCAATAATATCAAGTTGGGAATTTTAATTAGCAATGAATTATAATGACCAGCTACAGGTTTGCCAAATGAAACCCTAGCATTTGAGCAGAAAGCTGAAGTGTCAATGAATAATGTTATTCAGCTTTTAAACACATGCAAATGTCATCAATGTGAATGACGAAACTGTGAGCAAGATTTGGTAGTGAGGAGATTTCAGTATACAGTATATATCAGTGAATAGTTAAAACCAGGCAGAGACCCTTTGGCAGGACTGGAGAGATATAAAAAAAAATGAGTAGATTTAAAAGGCAGGCAGGGGAGAGAGAAACATAAAGTGATAGATGAAACCAAGAGGAGGAGAGATGAAGTAAATAGCTGGGAAGTTGATTGGTGAAAGAGATAGAGGGTTGGAGAAGGGGGAGTCTGATAGGAGAGGATAAAAGGCCAGGGAAGAAAGAAAAGGAGGAGTACCCCTTTTTCCTCTCTCACTTTATCTCTTTGCCTGCCTATCACCTCCCTCCAGCACTGCTCCCCCTTTTGTTCTTCCATGGCCTTCTATATTCACATATCAGTCTCCGCCTTCTCTAGCCCTGTATCTCTTTCACCAATAACTCTCCAGCTATTTATTTCATTCCTCCCCCTCTCAGTTTTACCCATCACCTCCCCCTCCTTTTAAATTTATTCATCTTTTTCTCTCCAGACCTGCCAAAGAGTCTTGACCCAAAATGTTGTTGACTATAATCTTCCATAAATGCTGCCAGTCCCGTTGAGTTCCTCCAGCTTTTTGCTTGTGTTGCTTGGATTTCCAGCCTCTGAAGATTTTCTTTAGCTTGTGAGTTAAAACAAAACTTTTATATTAATTCGCTTTCATTCTGGCAAACATCTAAAATACACCTGCTTACACATTTCTCTGGGGATAAGACACTGTTCAACTAGTGGCATGCAGAAGTTTGGGCACCCCTGGTCAAATTTCTGTTACTGTGAATTGCATAGTGAGTAAAAGATTACCTGATTTCCAAAAGGCATAAAGTTAAAGATGACACATTTCTTTAATATCTTAAGCAAGATTTTTTTTTTATTTCCAGCTTTTACAGTTTCAAAATAACAAAAAAGGAAAAGGGCCCAAAGCTAAAGTTTGAGCACCCTGCATGGTCAGTACTTAGTAACACCCCCTTTGGCAAGTATCACAGCTTGTAAACACTTTCTGTAGCCAGCTAAGAGTCTTTCAATTCTTGTTTGGGTGATTTTCGCCCATTCTTCCTTGCTAAAGGCTTCTAGTTCTGTGAGATTCTTGGGCCGTTTTGCATGCACTGCTATTGAGGTCTATCCACAGATTTTCAATGATGTTTAGGTTAGGGGACTCTGAGAGCCATGGCAAAACCTCCAGCTTGCACCTTTTGAGGTAGCCCATTGTGGATTTTGAGGTGTGTTTAGGATCATTATCCTGTTGTAGAAGACATCCTGCTTTCATCTTCAGCATTTTTACAGACGGTGTGATGTTTGCTTCCAGAATTTGCTGGTATTTAACTGAATTCATTCTTCACTCTACCAGTGAAATGTTCCTCGTGCCACTGGCTGCAACACAAGTCCAAAGCATGATTGATCCACCCCGGTGCTTAACAGTTGGAGAGGTGTTCTTTTCATGAAATTCTGCACCCTTTTTTCTCCAAACATACCTTTGCTCATTGCGGCCAAAAAGTTCTATTTTAACTTCATCAGCCCACAGGACTTGTTTCCAACGTGCAGCAGGCTTGCTTAGATGTTCATTTGCAAACTTCTGATGCTGAATTTTGTTCTGAGGACGCAGGAAAGGTTTTCTTCTGTTGACTCTTCCTGATGGTCTTTTGCAGTCAAACAGGGGTTTTGATTTGCCTTTCTAGCAATCCTACGAGCAGTTGTCTTGGAAAGTTTTCTTGGTCTTCCAGACCTCAACTTGACCTCCACTGTTCCTGTTAACCGCCATTTCTTAATGGCATTACGAACTGAGGAAATGGCTACCAGAAAACGCTTTGCTATCTTCTTATAGCCTTTTCCTGCTTTGTGGGCATCATTTATTTTAATTTTCAGAGTGCAAGGCAGCTACTTAGAGGAACCCATGGCTGCTGATTTTGGGACAAGGTTTGAGGAGTCAGGGTATTTATAAAGGTTTGAAATTTGCATCACCTGGCCTTTTCAAATGATGACTGTGAACAAGCTAATTAAAAAGCTAATGAAGGTCTGAGACCCTGGTAAAAGTTATTTGAGAGCTCAAATCTCTTGGGGTGCCCAAGCTTTTGCATGGTGCTCCTTTCCTTTTTTTTCACTCATAAATTGTACAAAACAAAAATAATGCACTAATCTTGCTAAAAATGTTGAAAAGAATGTTTCATTTTTAACTTTATGACTTTTGGAGATCAGTTCATCTTCTACTCACTTAACTATTCACAGTAACAGAAATTTTGACCAGGGGTGCCCAAACTTTTCCGTGCCACTGTAAGGGAGCCTCGCCCTCTTTCAGTGAAAAGACTGGGTCTGAGAGTTCTATCTGGGATCAGAAATTCAACTCAAATCCTACCAATTCCTGAACATGCACCTTAAACTTTTCATACACCATCAAATGCTCATATTTCAAAGCTAGGAAGAAGAAAGTCAATATTATTTTAATGACCTCATCAAACAGGATATTAATTAGGCAATGTAATGAATAATTTATTAGATTTATGTTAGCATCTGTCTTCATTTACTTAGAAAGAACAGTTTTCTCAAATTAACAAATAGTTAATTTTTACTGATCATCACTTCCTCCCACGATTCAAGTACTAAGAAGAGGGACACCTCACGTCTTAATAAGCTGGTAAGGAAGGCGGGCTCTGTTGTGGGCAAAGTACTGGAGAGTATAACATCGGTAGCAGAGCGAAGGGCGCTGAGTAGGCTATGGTCAATTATGGAAAACCCTGAACATCCTCTACATAGCACCATCCAGAGACAGAGAAGCAGTTTCAGTGACAGGTTGCTATTGATGCAATGCTCCTCAGACAGGATGAAGAGATCAATACTCCCCAATGCCATTCGGCTTTACAATTCAACCGCCAGGAGTAAGATATGTTAAAGTGCCGGGGTTAGGACTCAATGTATTTAAGTAAACTACTTAAGAACTTTTTTAAAGCTATTATTAATGCTTTTTGAGAGGGTGATTTTAGATGCATATCATATTTTTACTGAGTTAAGTATTGTATGTAATTAGTTTTGCTACAATAAGTGTATGGGACATTGGAAAAAATGTTGAATTTCCCCATGGGGATGAATAAAGTATCTATCTATCTATCTATCTATCTATCTATTATGTCATCTTTAAAGGCAATCGGAATTGGTACTTCAAGCTTCTATTTAACACCATATCTATATGTTTGTACCCTTCAGTCTTTTAAACTCCATAAACTATAGATTTAATGCCACGAGTGATAGAACAGTACTCTCATGCCAGGAATTAGCCCTGTGGAACCTTTTTTGACTCCCTGCAAAAGTTCCAATTCTGAAATAAGAGGGATCAAGCCTCAAGTTAGAATCACACCTGGATAATTAACGTCAAAATGCAGTACTGAAATGTCAATCTACAAACATAGATGGTGTTTGCATTGAAAATGCAATCTGACCAAACAGTAAAAACATTTCAATGCCCTGAATAATAGAAGCATATTAACAAATGAACATATTGATGAAGGTAGAGCCATTGATGTACTGTATAGTGTATATGGATTTTAGCAAGGCATTTGTTAAGTTATCCCATGCAAGGCTTATTGAGAAAGTAAGGAGGCATGGGATCCAAGGGGGACATTGCTTTGTGGATCCAGAACTGGCTTGCTCACAGAAGGTGAACAGTGGTTGTAGATGGAGGTTGGTCACCAGTGGAGTGCCTCAGGGATCTGTTCTGGGACCCCTACTCTTTGTTAATTTTATAAATGAGCTGGATGAGGAAGTGGAGGGATGGGTTAGTAAATTTGCCCATGACACAAAGGTTGGGGGTGTTGTAGATAGATTGGAGGGCTATCAGAAGTTACAATGGGACATTGATAGGATGCAAAACTGGGCTGAGAAGTGGCAGATGGAAGTAAACCCAGATAAGTGAAAGGCGGTTCATTCTAGTAGGTCAAATAGGATGGCAGAATATAGACTTAATGGTAAGACTTTTGGCATTGTGGAGGATTAGAGGGATGTTGGGCTCCAAGACCATAGGACACTCCAAGCTGCTACGCAGGTTTACTTTGTGATTAAGAAGGCATATGCTGCATTGGCCTTCATCAATTGTGAGATTGACTTTAAGAGCCAAGAGGTAATGTTGCAGATATATTGGACCCTGATCAGACCCCACTTGGAGTACAGTGCTCAATTCTGGTCACCTCACTATAGGAAGGAGGTGAAAAACATAGAAAGCATGCAGAGGAGATTTACAAGGATGTTGCCTGGATTGGGGAGCATGCCTTATGAGAATAGGTTGAGTGAACTTGGCTTTTTCACCTTGGAGTGACGGAGGATGAGAGGTAACCTGATAGAGGTGTTCAAGATAATGAGAGGCGTTGATCATGTGGATAGTCAGAGGCTTTTCCCCAAGGCTGAAGTGGCTAGCATGACAGGGCATAGTTTTAAGGTGCTTGCAAGTAGGTACAGGGGAGATGTTAAGGGTAAGTTTTTCACGCAGAAAGTGGTGAGTGCGTGGAATGGGCTGCTGGCGGTGGTGGTGAAGGCAGAAACGATAGGATCTTTTAAGAGACTCCTGGATGGCTACATGGAGGTTAGAAAAATAGAGGGCTATGGGTAAAGCCTAGGTAGTTCTAAGTAAGGGACATGTTTGGCACAGCTTTGTGGGCCAAAGGGCCTGTATTGTGCTGTAGGTTTTCTATGTTTCTGTGTTTCTAATAGACACAAGAGATTTGCAGATGTTGGAAGTCTTAAGCAACACACACAAAATGCTAAAGCATCTCAGCAGGCCAGACAACATCTATGGAGGGGAATAAATGGCCTATGATTCAGGTTGAAATCCTTCATCTGGACTGGAAAGGAAGGGGCTGAAGCCAAAATAAGTAGGGGTCGGTGGGGAAACAATTACAAGCTGGTATGTGATAAGTGAGGCTAGGTGAGGGGAAGATAGATGGGTGGGGAAGAGGATGATGTGAGAAGCTGGGAGTTGATAGGTGGAAAAGCTAGAGGGTGAATTGAAAGCAGAGGACAGTAGACTAAATGGAAAAAGATGGGGAACCAGAAGTATCGACCTTTTCTCTCGCCTGGTCTCACATATCATTTGCAAGCTTATACTCCTCCCCCACTTTCTTATTCTGGCTTCTGCCCCATTCCATCCTCGTGAAGAGTTTTGGCTTGTGACATGGACTCTTTATTCCCCTCCATGGATGCTGCCTGACCTGCTGATTTTGTCCAGGTGTGTGTGTGTGTGTGTGTGTGTGTGTGTGTGTGTGTGTGTGTGTGTGTGTGTGTGTGTGTGTGTGTGTGTGTGTGTGTGTGTGTGTGTGTGTGTGTGTGTGTGTGTGTGTGTGTGTGTGTGTGTGTTCTGGATGAAAATAAAATGTCGGCTTAGGAGCTCGAGTTTACATTAGCAGCTGTCAAAGAAATTTCCCAGCAATACATCCTGCAAATTCAAATGGTGCTGTCAACTGTGAACTCAGTGGTAGCAATTTTCTCTTTGAATCATGGCCATATATTGAAGTCACACTGCAGAAAACCGAGCACACAAATCCAGGCCTGTGATCCTGCACTGTACCAGAAGAGTCTATTTCTCCTAATGCAATGCCCCGGTTTGAGGTTGACTTGTTTCCACTTCATCCTGTGGACTCTATGGGATCAGCTTCACATGGAGAAGATAGCTGTTGGAGGGGGTAATTTGTGAGGTGGAGTGCTCCTTCTACATCTCATGCTAGACTTTTGTGGTCCTGGGACATAACCCCAGGCTTTCATTGAGCACGTCCATATTCTCTATCCACCTGGTACTGTCCACTCATAACAAAGCTCAGAATAGAGTGACTGTTCCAGACGTCTGTTGATAGGCATGTAAACATCACAGCTTGGCAAAACAGCTCCCTGAGTTGCTACTTTATCCTTTCCCAAGCCAACAACCCTGCTACTTGACAAAGCAGGTATGCTGGCCTGGGAAACGACACTGTGGCTGGTTCACTTATATTGCAAGTGAATTTAGTAGATTTTGTGGAGACAATATGGGGGTATTATGCTAATGCTTTAAAATGCCTGTGTTCATATTTCAGAAACATTCAGAGGACAAGCATTAGTTGATAACTTATGTGCCATATCTGATACCTTGATCTTCAATTAAGTGTTGCCTTGCTGATGCTGAAGACTTTCTGATGAGATATTAAACTGACAGTGTTGATTCCCTCTTGTGGATATGCCCTAAGAGGCATTTTCTCCAGTTTCCTAGCTAATAACTATCTCTCAACAAGCATCTCTAAAGGAAGACAAATTGCTGCTGGTAGACTTAGCTTTGAGGGATTTGACTAATACATTTCCTTTATTACAAAGGCAAAATGATTTCAGTAGCAAGAATGAACATAGGGAGGTCCTGAGATCATGTAATATTTTGAATATTATTTCTGATTTTCTGATCTGTGTTTTCAAAGGCCAGTGCTCTTTGGTAGGAAACAAAGTTATGTTCTAGTCAATACATTAATAAATGGAGTAACATGCAAACAAAAACAAAGCTTAATACCAAAGCCTAATGAAATAAAATCATCTGACTTGAAGCTTCAAGTGCATGGGTCATTTGAAGGGCTGTTGAAGATTCAAATTCTCATCCAAAAAACACTCTCTTCAATAATATAACCGTATCTATTAAAGGGCTGACTTGCACTTGGTACTCAATCTTCTGGAATGCTATAAAAACTTTGACTTCTGAATTGAGTTATGTTGTGAAGGGCTTTGATAGTCCAACTGTGTCAAGAAGTGTAGAGGAGACTTGACCAACACGTAAAGCAGCAGAGATGATTTAGCAGCGAGTGATAACTTTAATAATAAACTGCAAAATAATAAGCCACAAAGGGCCACAAAATGAATCACAACAAGGCAGCAGACGGCAAGGAACAACTGATTGAAGCTAGCTAGTTTGATGGGTGAACACAGGCTATGGATGAGAGCTGGATTTAAATAGGCTGCAGGTGATGAGTTGAAAATTAATGCCAAGTGACTCCTGTTGGATGGGTGGAACTTGGGAGAGACCTGCCTGTATGTGCCTGAGAGGAACCCCATTTTCTAAAGCCTTCACCCTATGGCCCAAGATCATCCAGATGGGTCCAATGGAACTCCTTGATGAGTAATAATTCCATGATGAAACTGATGATATCCACGGCCTCTCCTTTGGGCGATGCTCTTCCCAGTCGACCAGGTACTGTGTGCACCATCCATGATGACATGAAACCATCGACTGGCAAACTGTGTACCTGGACCACGTTCCACCGTCCTATGTTCCAGAAGTGCAGGCTCAGATGAGTTGAACAGTCCATGGACAATAGGTTTGAGGCAGGACATGTAGAATGTAGGGTTGGTGGAAACTGTAGATGGTAAGTGACTGGATTGATGCAATGGGCAATCTTGAAGAGGGGTGAGAGCTTGCGTGAGTAGGTGTGCAGTGCCAGATCTCAGGTGGCCAGATAGACACGTTCCCCAGGCTGGAGTATTCTAGTTGGGCACCACCAGCGGTTGAGCTGGCAGCAGTAGGTGCGGTTAGCAGTTAGGATGGCCCTCCATACCCTCCTCCAAATATTCCAGCATCGACAAACCAGGGGCCTCGCGAAGGGGACCTTTACTGTTGGCTCCTCTGTGGAGGTTAGTAGCCTTGAAGTACTTCAACGGGTGACATACCCATGCAGAGGAGGTGTGTAGATTGTGTGACAGTTCAGTCCGGAGCAGATACATCTTCCATGGAAAAAGGTTAGAGGAGGTGAAGCATTGCAAACTCGTCTCTTTCTGACTGACCATTGGTCTGCAGGCGATATCTAGAGGACAAACTCATAGAGGTGCATAGAAGGGAACAGAACCAGGAGACAAATTGTGGTCCCCGGCCCAAAACAATGTCCTGAGGGAAACTGTGAAAGTGAATTACATGTTGGAGAACTAGGTCCATCTTCTTAGTGGCTGATGGAAATTTGGTAAGGGCAATGAAGTGGGCCATCTTGGAGAACCAGTCCGCCATTGTCATGATCATTGTGGCCCATTGGAAGGTGAAAACCCATGATAAAATCCACAGTGGTGTGGAACCACAGGTGTTGAGGGGTCGATAGAGGCTGCAGGAGCCCAGAAGGAATTGGCACTTTGAGGGTAGGCTACGACAAACTGACATACATTTACAATCACGTGGGTCACAAGAACTGATGTTGCCGAAAACCCAGATTGGGATGAGGAGTGGGCTGACTGGAGTGCCTCAGAGCACATGTACATGCAGTTGTCCGGTGCGGTGGCTGGAGCGGACTTGTGATGTAGGACAGGCAGTTCGAGTTCTCAAGGTCCCAGACGATTGGGCAAGGATCTGGGAGGCTGGAATGATGGACTGAGGATTGATAAACTTTTCAGTTGTGTTGAACTGTTGTGACAGGGCATCTGCCTTAGATTTCTTGAAGCCAGATCGGTAGGAGATGGCAAAGTTGAATTGCTCAAGGAAGAGGTCCTAGCGAGCCTGATGTGGGTGGCGTTGGTGGCTCTGTTGAGTGGATATGAGGTCAGTCCAGATCATGAAGAGCTCAATGTTTCCCCATCTGCCAGTGTCTCTATTCCTCCAAAGCATGATGGCAAGTAGCTCCCTGTATCCTACTCCATAATGGCACTGTGTGGAGTTGAACTGTGTGAGATGAACACACAAGGGTGTATCTTTTGTCCAGACCTCGCTGGAGAGAAGGGCCCTGGCATCCATGTCAGGAGTGTCCACCTCCACTACAAAAAGTCCAGAAGGATTCAGATGGGGGTAAATGGGAATGGAGTTGAAGCATCTCTTGAGTTCCCTGAAAGCGTGGTTCATGGCAGCAGAACAGATTATCTGTGAGGAAGGTGATTTGGCGAGAGAGGTGAGAAGAGAAGTGATTTGGCTGTAGTTCCTGATAAAATGGCAATAAAGGTTGGAGAAGCAGAAGAAGCTTTGCAGCTGTTTGAGGGAATGTGGTGGGAGCCATCCAATGACAACACACACTTTCTTTCTGTCAACGGTTATACATTGGGGTGAAAGGATGCAACCTAGGACGGAAATGACTGGAGTCTGGAACTGGAATTTCTCTGACTTGCAATACAGGAGATGGTGAGGGTCTGAACTTGCGTGACATATGTGGTCTTGGGGGTCCTTGGTGAAGATGAGAGCATCGGTGAAGTAGACAAACACATGCCAGTGTAGCATCTTCTGGAGAATCTCATGAATGAAAGCTTGAAAATTCAGATTCAGATTCAGATTCAGATTTGACTGGACTGTTGAAAAGTCCAAAAGGCATCACCAAGTATTCGTTGTGGCTTATGGGTTTTATGAACGCTGTCTACCACTCATCTCCCTGGTGGATGTAAATCAGGTTGTACCTGCTCTATAAATCCAGCTTGGTGGAGATCTTTGCAATGTGAAGTGTTTTGAATGCACTATCCATCAAGGGCAGAGGGTAGTTGTTCTTAATTGTGATTTTGTTGAGTTCACTATGGTAGGCCCCCATCTTTCTGTTTGTCCAAGAAGAATCCTGCACAGGCTGGGGACTGGAAAGGTCAATTGAAGCCATGTCGTAGTGCTTCATCGATGTAGTCATTCATGCCTTGGGTCTCAGGAGGAGTGAGGGAGAACAGACACCCTCAGAGAGGGGTAGTGCCCAGGAGGATATCAATTGCACAGTAATGTAGTCTGGCAGGCTGCTGGCTTCCCTTTTACCATGATAGCTAAGTTGAGGTTGAGGGTTTCCTCCGACTCCATGGGTTTATGGGGCAAAATCAACTGAGGTTGCAGGCAGGGGGTCTGGCAGGCAGGTTGCTAACTCAGCAGTGAACCAGATGACAAGGGAAGGTGAGGTATATGAGTGGAAAGCTGGGGTTAACCCAGGACGAGAGGAGCGTTGGGCAAGTTGATGAGGAGGAATTGGATGGACTCATGGTGCTCTTGCGCGCAGGCTGTGTGTGGGCTCTGACCATCCCAGAATCCAAGGGATGTCAGTCAAGGGCCATTATACAGAAAGGGTGAGAGATTGGCTCAGCAGGGATTTCAAGCTGCACACACTGTGTCTGGCCCAGAAAGCTGCCACCAGAGCCGGAATCCACCTGAGCCTCCTGTGCATGTGGAGCTATCGGGGTGTGGAGGGGGATAGAGAGAGACAGTCAGACTGTGGAGTTGGACCGAGGGGCCATGGGGAGCTAACCAGATAGGAGGGCCCTCGTCTCTTCCTTTTGGTGCTGTTTCCTTGACGTGGTGGACATTTGATGAATGGGTGATCATCTGCACCACAGTAATCACACAAGCTGTTTCTCCACTAATGCTCCAGGCTCTTGGGACTTTACGGGAATGCCCCCTAACTTCATAGGTACTGGAGACATCACTGATGAGGAAACTGCAGCTTGAAATTGTTCTGGGAACAGAACTGTGGCTCTAGCTGATGATCTGGAGGGTTGATCCATCAGGAGCTTATCAATATGGAGGGCCTTTGGGACGAGGCTTTTCAGGTCAGTCGGCATCTTCCCATTAGACAGCTCATCATTCAAGCATTTTGAGAGGCCGTGATGGTAATGAACCAGCAGTGCTTCTGCATGCCAGTTACACTCTGCCGCGAGTTCCTGATTTCCACGAAGTAATCTAGCACTGATCATGAGCCTTGGCGGAGGCGAAGTGTTTGATCCACTGCCTCCATTCCACTTTCCTGATGGTCAAAAATTCAGCACATCTCAGCAGTGAATTCCTCATAACTGTTGTAAATGGTTGTTTCAATGTTCCATTTAGCAGTAGCCCAGTTCAAAGCTTTCCCAGTGAAGAGAGAGTTTACGAAGGCAATCTTGGCCCGCTCAGTGGACTACAGAGATGGCTGGAGCTCGAAGTGTATGATGCATTGGGACAGGAAGGTGCATCACCAGATTTTGATCCATTGAAGAGACCAGGTACCGGAATCTGAAGCTCTGAGGGAGGAAGTTTACTGGCGCAGAGTTGCTCTGTCAAGATGGAGAGTTGGAAATGAGAGCTGAGCAAAGGGTCAGCGATGTCCTTCTGCTTCTCAATCATGTGCTCCTGTTGACAGACGACTTCCTATAGGTGAGTAACACTGCTGGGTCAAGAGAAGGTTCATCCATCATGTCTGGAAATGTAGGGAAGGGCTGACCCAAACACAGAGCAGTGGAGATGATTTGAGAAAACAGACAATGAACTACAACAAAGCATCTGAAGGCTAGGAACAACTGGCTGTTCAATGGGTGAAGAAGGAATGTGGATGAGAACTGGGTTTAAATAGGCCGCAGGTGCAGAGTAGAAATGAGTAGCCCATGACTCCTGTTAGCTGGGTGGAGACCGTCACTGTGTCTGCCTGTGCTGACCTGACAAGCTGCTCATTATTGGTCATCCATTTTAAAATCTTCCTCCCTCTGTTAGAGTTGAAATAAGTCTATCTTAGCCTGTTGAAGCATGGAGTTTAGTCTTTCCTGCAGGGTGCTCTGGTATGTAAAAACAATGCTGAAGCTATAGTTATTGAACTCAGATATAAGGTTCCACAGCTGCAATCAAAACTAATAATGATCTAATATAAAATGCAGAAGATAATCAATTTTGAAATACCAGCAAAGAAAGGGCAATTATCTTATTTTCAGCCCATGAATTCCTGGATCATAGTCCAGCTGCATTATCGTTAGGGATAGTGAAAGATTTTTGTTAAACCTAAGCACACTGCAGCATATCCCAAATCATTAGGAAGAACATCAGAAATAATGATGGATAATGATGGGTAGTAAGGCATTTAACGTAGATCAGAATCCAGTTATCAACGGCAAGGTATAAATTCAATATTGTACTTTTCATTGACCAAATTGTTGTCAGGGGAACAATTTCCAACCATCAAGCAGAGATGGGAACCATTTCACAATCTGTATTAGGGCGGCACAGATGGTACCATAACCACACTTCAATTGACCATCATAAAGAGGTGTCCAAAAAAATTCAAAATTAGATCATCAAAAGTCCCGTAAAGTTGGCTTCATATATATGATTGAGTAAGGAAGAATAATGAGATATTCACTGAGATCAGATAAATATTGTGCAAGATACCTCAGAAGGAGATAATCCAGTTTAATTCTGGTGAACAAATAGGATAGTGCTGAAAGATTTAATCCTGGTTGTCAGTCACAATTCTCAGTGCTAATGAATAGGCAGCTCAACTATCTTCTGATTTGAGAACCAGAAGCTTGACATGGAAGGATTCTGTCCAATATAAATTCAATGCAATTATTTCCGCACATGGCAATTAAATAGTCCACTGATTTGAATTATTATTCCATGGAAACAGTGAGCAGCTAGACTTTGACTCCCTTACCATTTTCCTCAACCTCTCATAACAAGTAACTGAAGATTAATTTTGTCCACTGTAATGTTTAGCTTACCTACTGATAGCACTGGTGACAGACAGCTTCTTAAATGAAATGGTTTCATGTTCAGGGACTTCAGCTGGCAAGCAAGCACCAAGTGCTGATGTGGAGTGATATCGACAGATGAGGATATGAAATGCTTCATTAAAAAGTCTTGCTCAGTGGCGTACCAGGAGAAATTTCCTTAGAGTCAGAGACAAATGACACACTGAACAGAAAAAAAGGATGCTACTTTTATTTTTCTTGATTTGGGCCAACCTTTAGATTCTATTACTTACTGTGGCAGCTGTGATGCACTGGTCTTATTTATTGGCTATGCTCCCTGGTTAGTGCAGCTGTCATCAGATCAGGGAACGTTTTCAAATTTACATTTATTTAGGCTCATTCAAAGGGCATTTTATGACAGATAATAATTCAGAAAATCCTGCAGAACTAAAGTATCCTAATTGTTCTGTCTGCAAGAGTGTGCTGATAATTGTAGCCTTTCTCCTCCAAAATGGGTGGGCTCTAGAGGTGATTCAGAACTCTTTGATTCATCGTCTTGTCATTGATCATGCTTTTTAAAAAAAGTTTTCCTATTCATAAAGGGCAAAACAGACTTGGAAATCGATTCATAACTTAACAGACACCATAATTGGCACCTTTATTATGTGAAGCTTCCAGCTTTACTCAAAAACGTGCTGAAGAAACTTCATTTCACCATTTCACGTACAGTACCTATGAATGGGGCATGTTTGTGCCTGGAGAATGAGATGCATTATCACTGCATTTGTACTTTGAATATACTCCTTTAATTTGGTTCAATTCAAAATTGTAACCATGGCACTGATTCTTCTGCGTGTGCTCTTCACCTTCTGTGGTTTCTAGGTCAATGTGCAGTATCTGGGATGTTCTTGAAAGGCACCTAGGGTCTTCTCTTGCTGATAATCACATAGTCTCATATGTATTTTGCTGTGCTCCATCTTCAGCATTGCTAGATGCTGTCAGTAGTTGGTGACTATTTCCTCTGTGGGACTGAAATTTATGCATCAATCATTGATCCCTGAATGTCTGCACAGTTTCTGAGAGATTTCCAAGTTAGCCTGTTTCACTGTTTGATCACCCCAAGGGAATCTCCCAGTTGGAGAGACACAATTACAGCCAGGGAATTAAATACAACTCTTTCTTTGTCTAATCTACTTAATTCACATGTTAAAATTATAATTATTATTCAATTGATACCTATATGAAGTAATCAAAGTTATTCTATTTAAATTACTTTTGACTCCTGATTTAAGGGATGAATTAATGATGCAACTTTTACTTTCATCAGCCATGATTCTTGGGCACTAATTTCCACCTCTTCCCCCCCCCCCCCCCATTCATCATCTTATTCTCAATGGAATTAGTAATTGGTGTTAATTGTTTTATTAATCTTTGCTGTTAAATCTATTTTTGTGCATATTTAGTCTCCTCTTTAGTCTTCAGACATAGCCAAATTTACCTGTTTCATCTAATAAAGCCAATCCAATCCATGCCACTTGCCGATTAGTTGACTGCCACAACAGACTTGAATTCTTCATGACTATTATCCCTTGACTTTTTTCTCTTTTATTCTTTTCTGAAACCCCATCCACTGTGCTTCCAATTACTTCTTAACTCCTTGCTTTTCAATCTCTATGTTTCAAGACTATTTTGAATGGACAGATGTTCAAAGAGGCCACCACAAATGGAGTAGACACGGACCTCGAAGAATATGTCTCATCTGTCAACAACTACATCAGTAAGTGTGTTGACAATATTGGTACTTTATGAATGGTAACCTTATGGCCCAGCTAGAAGCTCTGGCTGAACGCAGAGATGACTCCCTACTATTAGCTTTCAAGTCCGATGGAAGAACACCCAGGAGAAGCATCATCTTAGGCATCAAGAGGGCGAAGACTGATACGCACAAAAATTTCAGGGACACCTGTCCCAGCATATGTGGCTATGCATCAAAGGCATTACTGACTACACAAAACATTGATTGTACCAATAATAGCTCCCTCCCTGATACTCATACAAACTTTCATGCATGCTTCAACTCATGCAACTCAATGCTGGCCATGAATGCCAGCTCCCTCTCAAGTGAGTTGCCACTGTCTGTAACAACCACAACAACACTCTTGTTCCAAAGATCTTGGTGAACAAATTCCTTCTCCTCATCAAAATACACCACTGAGCAATTGGGTGATGGACTTCCTAACAAACAAATCTCAGATATGAAAATGCGCAAGCACTCCTCCCTCCCTATCATCCTGAACTTGAGAGCCTTCCCAGGCTGTGTGCCTTACCCATTGCTCGCATGTGATTGCATGGTCCAAGACGCAAACAATCACATCATCAAGTTCACCGATGAAGCAACAGTGGTGGGTCATGTCACCAACAATGAAAAAACAGCCTATAGAGAGGAGATGGAAGAATTCAAGGCCTGATGCCAGGCAAATAACCTCTTCCTTAATTTCAACAAGTCAACAAGATGATTATCACTTTCAGGAGAAATCACACCACTTACACTCATCTTTACAACTGCAAGCAGTTTCAAACTCCTGGCACAGCACATCACACACAACTTCTCGTGGTCCCAGAGCACATCCTGCACAATCAAGAAAGGTCACCAATACCTCAGCTTTCTGAGGAGGCTGATGAGAACTGGACTATGTACATCCATATTCATGTCATTGCACAAATATGCAGCAGAGAGCATCCATCGCTGCTTGGCTTGGAAACTGCAATGCGGTGGACAAAAAGGCACAAAAGCAGTTAGTCAAAGCTGCCCATGCATCACTGGTACCAGCCTACCCACCATCAAGGATACATATTATATTATATATACACACACACACACCCACACACATATATATATATGTGTGTGTGTGTGTGTGTGTGTGTGTGTGTGTGTGTGTGTGTGTGTGTGTGTGTGTGTGTGTGTGTGTGTGTGTGTGTGCGTGTGTATAGATATATATAGAAAGGTGTTGGAAAAAGCCCAGTAACATCATGAATGATGCTACACATCCTGCTCATGGACTGTTTGCCCCATTCCCCTCAG
Source organism: Hemitrygon akajei (assembly GCF_048418815.1). Lineage (NCBI taxonomy): Eukaryota > Metazoa > Chordata > Chondrichthyes > Myliobatiformes > Dasyatidae > Hemitrygon > Hemitrygon akajei. The sequence goes on from NC_133128.1 coordinate 58,162,558, forward strand.
GGTGTAGGCTACAGGACCATGCCAAGACCTCCAGAGTCAAAAGGAGTTACTTTCTCCAAGCAGTAAGACTGACGAAAATCTCCACCCACTAACTCCACCACTACTTTATTTCCTATCAGTCACCTTATGTGCAGCCTAACATCACTTTATAGACATACAATCAATCAATGCATATAAGCTATCTTATGTATTTATATAAATTGTGTGTTTTTAAAAAATTATTATTACTATTGTATTCTTTAACTTTTGGGTGATTTTTTGTGCTGCAGCAGATCTGGAATAACAATTATTTTGTTTTCCTTACACTTGTGTACATAAAATAATATTAAACGATTTTGAACCTTAAGTCTTTATATATTTGCAAACCTCAACCCTTCAGTACTTATACTTCCTTCTAAACTGCTTTTGCTACTCCAACATGCCTTTCTTTTGGACTGTCTTCCAGCATTCCTATGTCCCCCTTTAGGCATTCTCTAATTGGCTCACTGTTACTTCTTCTCAACAAGCAGCAGCCCCTCCGATATCCTGTCTTGCTTGCCTGTCAGAGGCAAATCTTAACAATTCACAGCTCCAATTCTTCACAATTTTGACCCTCGATTTTGTTCTAAAGTATAAGTACATGGTCTTAGCATCACATTTGCCTCTTGGCTATGATGCAGTAATGGCTGAGGGTGCTAACTTACCTCGATATGAAAATTCCCTAGCTGCCTCTACTTCCTATCATTTACCCCTCCGGAACTGCTGTGCTGGTGGTTCAGCTTTCACATTTTGGTCTGATTCCCCACTCATCTCTCAATGTTCTTCTTTGCTCCATCCTTCATGTTTATCATTTAAAATCCTTGCTCTTTACCATCCACCTTACTATAACATCCATCCAAGTTTTAGAAACATAGAAACATAGAAAACCTACAGCACAATACAGGCCCTTTGGCCCACAAAGCTGAGCTAAACATGTTCTTATCTTAGAACTACCTAGGTTTACCCATAGCCCTCTATTTTTCTAAGCTCCATGTACCTATCCAGAAGTCTCTTAAAGGACCCTATCATTTCCCCCTCCACCGCCACTGCTGGCAGCCCATTCCACGCACTCATCACTCTCTGCGTAAGGAACTTAGCCCTGACATCTCCTCTGTACCTACTCCCAAGCACATTAAACTATGCTCTCTTGTGCTAGCCATTTCAGCCCTGGGAAAAAGCCTCTGACTATTCATCCGATCAATGCCTCTCATCATCTTGTACACCTCTATCAGGTCACAGCTCATCCTCCGTTGCTCCAAGGAGAAAAGCCCGAGTTCACTCAACCAATTCTCATAAGTCATGCTCCCCAATCCAGGCAACATCCTTTAAAATCTCCTCTGCAACCTTTCTATGGTTTCCACATCCTTTCTGTAGCAAGGCGACCAGAATTGAGTACAGTACTCCAAGCGGGGTCTGACCAGGGTCCTATATAGCTGCAACATTACCCCTCAGCTCTTAAACTCAATCCCACAGTTGATAAAGGTCAATGCACCGTATGCCTTCTTAATCACAGAGTCAAACTGCTTAGCAGCTTTGAGTGTCCTATGGACTCGGACCCCAAGACCCCTCTGATCCTCCACACTGTCAAGAGTCTTACCATTAATGCTGTATTCTGCCATCATATTTGACCTCCACTAAACAGCGTAATATCACATATGAGGGAAAAAAGCTGTTTTTCACTCAGGACCTGTCAGCTGAGACCATGCAACAGCAAAATGAGTTCAACGTGGTCAGAGGAGTGTTTGTCGAAAAAAGAGCTTTCTGCGGATTTCAACAAATCCATGCAAGATGAGGGTCCTTCACAATGGGAAAATACACCTGTTTTCTAACCAAAAGAGGCGGAAGATTTCCATCGAGGACACGCCTGAGGGGTCTGATTAAGGCAGTGGTAAGATTTGTTTACTTCCATACCCAGCTGATCCTGATTGCTTAACAGGTATAAGCCTACGCTGAGTTCCAGAAGACATCTTTTTTTTTCTTCCTTTACTTTTCTTTTACTACAACTTCCACTTTAGCCTCTTTTATTCCATTCCTAAAAAGATACTCTATTTAAAGGTTGGTTAAGCCATCAGTATAGCTTTTTTATTTTGCCTATTTTTATTATTTAAAATAAATTATTATTTAAAATAACGTTTTTCTTTGTTAAAACCTTAATTCTATTAAGATAGGACTGCATGGTCCTGAGTGAACATTTATAATAGGCAATACTGGCATACTGTTCAGAGGCTACTTTGATTTTATTTTTATGCTAAGTGGTTTGGATATATAATGTTCAAGACGTAATGACGTGCATGGTTGATGGACACCACTAGTTGCCTATGGAGTTAGGTTAGCATAGTTTATTTAGCTGTTCCTCCATTAAGTGGATCCGCACAAGCCCTATAGCTTTTTTGCTTTGAGTAAGGGAGGGGGAATTCAAGAGTTTAAATGTCTATATGTGTAAATGTATATGCGTTTTTTGTTTTTCTTTATGTATGTCATGCACCCAACACAGCAGTAATATTTCTTACTCCTTTTCCTGTGTTATGCCGTTGGCCCCCTCCTTTGTGAAAATCGCAAGAACTCTAGTTAAGGGGGGTCAGCTGACCCAAAAGAGGGACGTGCGAAAGACCACGTTCTCTCAAGAAGCAGACTAACGGTGACTTCGATTATCGTCTCATGGAAACCACGTGAAAAGCCCTCGGGCAAAGTGGGCTGGTTAAGAGAAAGATCGCATTACCTGCAACTTGATTGATACCTGCGATCCCGTGAAGAAGTATAAAGGCGGGTCTGAGGGGAGGACCCTCAGATGCCCCAGCAGACACGAGATCGATTCCCGTGGGAGCGGGACGCCATTTTTGAAGGAAGCTACGTGCGCTAGATTCCGACTTTGAATCTGTGGCTAAAACCAACGAAAGACTGCTTTTAAAATAACAACGGGGAAGTCTGCTCCCCTGATTCCAAGGATTTACTCTGCCAAGACGACGGGCAAGTGTGCATCTTTTCTAAATTGTAAAGGAAAAAGCCTGCAAACTTCTGAGTGACTCTTAAGACTTCCGTTGGACTCAGTATTACCCCCCTAGACAACTGTAGAGCTTATTTCTGATTGATTATGGTTACACCGGTGTTTTAGATTGAGTTTTGACGATTTGAATGTTTTGTATTAACCATACGTTTGTGCCCTTATTGAATAAAACGTTTGAAAATAGTAGCATCCGACTCAGCTGATCCATCTATCTTTGCTGGTAAGTTACCTGGTTACGGGGTTTACGTAACAAGTGGGGTTCTCGTCCCGGATTTGAAACCAAACGGGAGGGTCAGTGAATCGGGCTGTAAGTCCAAACTTAAATCTGGTTACGCAGGTAGTCAGACGAGAAACCAGCAAAGATGGATGTGCAGGAATTTATGGGAAACCCGACGGTAGGGGCGCTAGGGAAAGCTACAAAATCAGACTTAGTAAGTTTGGCGCAGGCCTTAGACCTCACAGCGGTGAAGCCAGCAATGAAAAAGCAGGAAGTGCTAAGGGTCATACAACAGCATTACGTTGGGAAGAAGGTGTTTACAGCTGAGGATTTGGAAAATATTCCCGAAAGGAGATTAGTGAGTGGGACAAATCAGGCAGAGTTGGAGAAAACAAGGCTGGAATATGAGTTTAAAATAAAGCAGCTAGAAATAGAAGCAGCTCAGAAGGCTGCAGAGAGAGAAGCCGAGAGAGCCGAGAGGGCAAGAGAAGCCGAGAGGGCAAGAGAAGCCGAGAGGGCAAGAGAGCAGGTGTTCAAACTAAAGCAGCTAGAAGCAGAAGAGAGAGAGAAACAGAGGAACTATGAATTGGAGCTGGACAGGCGAAAACAAGAGCGAAGAACTCAAGGGGGAGAGAAAGAGGGGTTTGATATTAGTCGGGCGTTGAGGTTGGTCCCCCCGTTCGAGGAGACGGATGTTGATAGTTATTTCTTGCTCTTTGAAAAGGTGGCAGAGAATCAGAAGTGGCCCAGAGAGCAGTGGGTGGCGTTGTTACAAAGTGTGTTACGAGGGAAAGCACAGCGGGTATATGCCGCGCTGCCCACAGAAAGGGACGGGAATTATGATCAAGTAAAGGAGGCCATTCTCCGAGGTTACGAGTTAGTACCTGAGGCGTATAGACAAAGGTTCCGAAATTTAAAAAGAGGGTGGAATCAAACGTATACCGAGCTAGCCCATGAGAGGGGTGTGCTCTTGGACCGTTGGTGCACAGCTGAAAAGGTGGCCGAGAACTATGGGCGTCTCAGGGAGCTAGTTTTGATTGAGGAATTTAAAAGTTGCGTTCCGGAAGAGATCCGAATGTATTTAAATGAGAGGACGAATCAGTCCATCTCAGAGATGGCTAGGCTCGCAGATGAATATGCCCTAACCCACAAGACAAAGTTTTCCTCACCAAAAAGTTACCCGAGAGACCGTCGGAACGGTAGGGACAGTCCGCCAGCTAAGGGAGAAACTCCACCGGGAGCTAGCACAAAAAGTGAGGATAACAGACAAGAAACCTGGAGATCTCCTGGTTTCAACTGTTTTAATTGTGGAAAGGTGGGACATATTGCATCAAAATGCACTGCTCCGAGGAAGGAGTCGGAACGAGGGAAAGCAGCTATTTCCATAGGCTGTGTTGCGTCGATCCGAAAATCGACAAGCAGGCCCCAGACAGATGGAATACAGGAGGGGCGGGAGACATTTAGGTCCGAAGGAACCGTGGCTTTGAAGGAAGGGGACCCCCCAATTCCCGTACGAATTTGGAGAGACACGGGGGCGGAACTATCGTTAATTAGCCGTAATGTGTTAAAATTCGGCCCTCGCACGGGGGAGGTAGCCCTTAGAGGTATCGGGAACCGAACCGAGGTCGTGCCTTTGCATAGGGTCTTTCTAGATTGTGAGTTGGTGTCGGGACCAGTAGATCTGGGGGTCCTGCCGGAATTGCCAGGAGAAGGAGTGGACGTCCTTCTGGGTAACGACCTAGCGGGTGGGAAGATGGGTGCCGCCGTGAAGCTGACCACCCAGCCCGTGAGAGTTGAAGACCCTCCCTCAGAAAAAAAATTCTATCCCGCATGTGCGGTCACTCGCAGCATGTCGAAAAGGGCCGCTGAGACCGAGAGCGGGTGGAATCTGGCCAGTTTTGATTTGGCCGAAACCTTTTTACCGACTCTGTACCAACGAGAGTCCGAGGAAGGGAAAACAGAGAGTAGGGAGGAACGAGTGGGAAATAGAGAGGAGGTAGACCGGTCCTTAGCCAGAAGAGAGTTTGTACGGGAACAGAATGGTGACGAGGAGCTGGTATCCTTGAGAGAGTCGGTTCTCTCCGAGACTGAACTGGAGGCAGAGCCAGAGGGTTATTATCTCCAGGAGGGGGTGTTGATGAGGAAGTGGAGACCCCCTGCGGTGCAGGCCGATGAGGACTGGGCGGTGCTACATCAGATAGTAGTCCCGAAAGTATATCGGAATGACATTCTTGACTTAGCCCATAAGGGACCTTTAGGCGGGCATTTGGGAATAAAGAAGACCGTGGAGCGGGTTCAGAGGGAATTCTATTGGCCCAATCTGAGGAAAGATGTTACTGAGTATTGTAAAAGATGTCATACCTGCCAGGTGGTGGGTAAGCCGAATCAAGTTATCCCTAAGGCCCCCCTCCGACCTATTCCCGCATGTGAGGAGCCTTTCTCCCGAGTCATTGTGGATTTTGTGGGACCCTTACCTAAAACTGCGAGTGGGCGGCAGTATATCATGACCCTGATGTGTGCCGCTACACGATTTCCCGAGGCCGTGCCTCTGGGTAGTATTAGGACCTCTGCGGTGGTGAAGGCCCTTATCAAATTCTTTACCACCATGGGGCTACCCAAGGAGATACAATCAGACCAGGGAAGTACATTCACGTCGAACGCATTTCGGCAGATGATGACCCAGCTCGGGGTGAGGCAGATTATGGCCTCTGCGTACCACCCGGAGTCACAGGGAGTGTTGGAAAGGTTCCACGCTACCCTAAAGACCATGCTTAAAGCTTATTGCCAGGAGAACGTTCGAGACTGGGATGAGGCTTTACCCCTTTTGTTATTTGCCGTAAGGGATACAGTCCAGTGCTCCCTGGGGTTCAGTCCGTTCGAGCTGGTTTTCGGTCACAGGCCCAGGGGACCCCTAACCCTACTGAAAGAAAAATGGTCTAACCCGACCGCCCAAGTCAGTGTGGTCGACTATGTGCTGAAATTCCGGGAAAGACTGCGTCAAGTATGCGCCTTGGCAAACGAAAACCTTAAAGCCTCTCAGGAAAAAATGGGTCAGTGGTATAACAAGAGAGCGAGAGAACGAGAGTTTCACGTGGGCGACCGGGTCCTGGTCCTATTCCCGGTAGCTACTCACCCCCTGGGGGCGAGGTTTCAAGGACCATATACAGTGCGTAAGAAAATAGACTCGCTGAATTACGTGATCGAAACCCCCGACCGACGAAAGCCGACCCAGTTAGTTCACGTGAACATGATAAAAGGGTATCACGAACCCACCCCCCCGGTTGTTGGCGCGGCTATGAAAGCCGATGAAGTTGGGGGGGACGGTAAGGAGGAACCAGAACGGTTCGACAAGATAGGTATAGTCCCTACCAGATTAGAGAACTCTGTCGTATTGGCGAATCTTGCGGGTAAAGTTGGCCACTTAAAGCCTGAACAGCGGGAGCAGGTAATACAGCTCGTTAACCGGCATGCAGACTTATGCCCAGATGTTCCCCGAAGGTGTAATGGGACACAACATGATGTGATAGCTACCTCAACCCAACCTATTAAACAAGCCCCTTATCGGATGAATCCTGAGAAAAGCCAGCTGGTAGAGAAGGAGATTGAACATATGCTAGCTGCTGGGATAATCCGCGAATCCTCATCCGCGTGGGCTTCTCCTTGCGTGGTTGTCCCAAAGCCGGACGGGACCATACGATTCTGTACCGATTATCGGAAGGTCAACGCGGTTACCCAGACCGATGCTTACCCTCTTCCCCGGGTGGATGATTGCATTGATCAACTGGGGAAGGCAAGGTACATCACAAAAATTGACTTGCTAAAGGGGTACTGGTGCGTTCCTTTAACGGACCGGGCTCGAGAGATTTCAGCCTTTGTCACCCCGTCTGGGTTGTACGAGTACAACGTTATGCCGTTTGGGATGAAAAATGCCCCAGGGACATTTCAGCGGATGATAGACGCTGTGATAAAGGGGTTAACCCACACCAAGGCTTATCTTAACGATGTGGTAGTTTGGAATGACACCTGGGAGGAGCATCTGGGGGCTGTAGAAAGTTTGTTTACCCGAATGTCGGCAGCCCACCTTACTGTAAACCTCGCCAAGAGTGAGTTTGGTCATGCCACGATCACCTATCTGGGGTATGTGGTGGGAGACGGGCAGTTGGCCCCTGTGCAGGCGAAGGTCCGGGCTATTTCCGAGGTCCCGGTACCCTCCAATAAAAGGGCCCTGAGGAGGTTTCTGGGCATGGTGGGATACTATCGGAAATTCTGTAAAAATTTTGCGGACATTGCGCTCCCCCTTACAAAATTGCTGCAGAAGGAGGAAAAATTTGAGTGGGGTCATTCTTGTCAGAATGCCTTTGAAAAGTTAAAAGCCGTACTGTGCCATGACCCGGTGTTAAAAGCGCCCGATCTGTTAACCCCCTTCTCCTTGGCCACGGACGCCAGCGATGAGGCGGCAGGAGCAGTCCTATTGCAGCAAGCGGGGGATGGAGTGGAGCACCCGGTAGCATATTTCTCTCGGAAGTTCAATAGACACCAGAGGAATTACTCTACCGTGGAAAAGGAATTGTTAGCGCTTGTGTTAGCGATACAACATTTCGAAGTGTACATTTGTCCGGCGCAAAGACCCCTAGTGGTCTATACCGATCACAACCCGCTGGTATTCTTGAACAATATGAAAAACAAAAACAGAAGGTTATTAAGCTGGAGTCTGATGCTACAAGAATTTGATATTAAGATCCAGCACATAAAGGGGAGTGATAATGTGCTAGCGGATTGTTTATCCAGGTGTTGAATTAAGTATGCGATGTATGGCACGGTAGGGTAAGGTATTAAAGAAAAGGGGCACTGTACTTGTTACCTGTTTAGATACTGACTTGAATGTATAACAGTAGTACTCTGTGAAGAGAAAAGCTTGTGTAGTATGTAGATTCAAAAAGAAAGAGAAAAAAAATCCGGTGTCAACCTGTTTTTAACCGCTGGTTAAAACCCATTATGGGGGGAGGTGTTATGCCGTTGGCCCCCTCCTTTGTGAAAATCGCAAGAACTCTAGTTAAGGGGGGTCAGCTGACCCAAAAGAGGGACGTGCGAAAGACCACGTTCTCTCAAGAAGCAGACTAACGGTGACTTCGATTATCGTCTCATGGAAACCACGTGAAAAGCCCTCGGGCAAAGTGGGCTGGTTAAGAGAAAGATCGCATTACCTGCAACTTGATTGATACCTGCGATCCCGTGAAGAAGTATAAAGGCGGGTCTGAGGGGAGGACCCTCAGATGCCCCAGCAGACACGAGATCGATTCCCGTGGGAGCGGGACGCCATTTTTGAAGGAAGCTACGTGCGCTAGATTCCGACTTTGAATCTGTGGCTAAAACCAACGAAAGACTGCTTTTAAAATAACAACGGGGAAGTCTGCTCCCCTGATTCCAAGGATTTACTCTGCCAAGACGACGGGCAAGTGTGCATCTTTTCTAAATTGTAAAGGAAAAAGCCTGCAAACTTCTGAGTGACTCTTAAGACTTCCGTTGGACTCAGTATTACCCCCCTAGACAACTGTAGAGCTTATTTCTGATTGATTATGGTTACACCGGTGTTTTAGATTGAGTTTTGACGATTTGAATGTTTTGTATTAACCATACGTTTGTGCCCTTATTGAATAAAACGTTTGAAAATAGTAGCATCCGACTCAGCTGATCCATCTATCTTTGCTGGTAAGTTACCTGGTTACGGGGTTTACGTAACACCTGGTATAATTGACATGTACTATACAGTCGGCCCTCCTTATCTGCTGGGGATTGGTTCCAGGACCCCCCATGGATACCAAAATTCACGGATAACCTGGGCTATATTTAACATGTCTCCCTGCGGTGGACATTAGGACCGGGCGGCGCAGCTCTGAATCCGCAGTGTTTCTGTTCACAAAAATAATCACGATCGCGATTGAAAATAAGGTGAAAGCAATAAAGCGATCGCAAAAAGGTGAAACGCCATCGGTCATTGGAAAAGCATTAGGCTACAGTCGGTCAACGATCGGAACAATTTTAATGGAGAATGCGTAAGGTCCTGCTCTGATGAAAGCTACAATTATTACTCAGCAACGCAGTGCTTTTAATTATTGAAATACGTATGTTTCTTAAGTGTTTTATATGCATAGAAAGGTAAAATATGTACTATATACTAAGAAAAACGTTTGACTAACTGATGCTAAATAATACCGGATGTACCTGTTCCGACTTCAAATCCGACTTAAAGACGGACACAGGAACAGAACTCACTTATAACCTGGGGACTGCCTGTACTTTTAAGACATTTCTAGATTACTTATAATACCTAATACAATATAAATGCTACATAAATAGCTGTTGTACTGTATTGTTTAGGGAATAATGACAAGAAAAAATAGTCTGTACATGCTCAAGAAATGGAGAAGCCGGAGACAGAACTTTCGGGTTTTCCCGATCCGCGGTTGGTTGAATCCGCGCATGCAGAATCTGTGGATAAGGAGGGCCGACTGTATATGGAACAAACGAGCACTCAGAATATCTTTAATATAAAAGTCACAAGCTGGAATGTTAGAGGACTAAAGAAATTAATCAAATTGAAACAGTTTATAAATAGGATCAAACAGCTTAAGTCCACAATATTTTTTCTTCAAGAAACCCATCTGCCAGCCTCAGGTATTAAATTGGTACGGAATAGATGGCCTGGCAAAGTAATATATGCAACATACAACAACTATGCTAAAGGTGTACTTTTTCTTATTCATAGAACGATACCATTTTCAAACTATGAAAACAATAGAAGGCTCAGCCGGAAGGTATGTTATTGTGCAAGGTAATATCCTCTCTTTCACATTAAACCCCGTCAGTATATATGGCCCAAATGAGTGCAATCCTAAATTATTTGAAGTTTTCTTCCTTACTGTGACCACTTTACGAGGCTTTGATATAATTGGAGGAGACTTTAATTGCACTTTAAACCCAGCAATGGATCGCTCTACAGGCTGTGGTACCTATAAGGCACAAACTAGAAAATTACTGAAACAATACATTGTGGATATAAATTTGGTTGAAGTATGGAGAGAACAAAACCCTGGCAAAATAGAATACCCTTGTCATTCAAGTACACATAAATCTCATTCTTGTATTGATTATTTTCTTGTCTCAAGAGAGCTCTTATCAAAGATTAAAAGTTGCTGGTATGATAGCATAGTAATAAGCGACCATGCTGCTATTTCATTAAATATTCATATAGAGAAATCTATTCACAGTCACCCTAACTGGCAATTTCAGGTGAGACGGCTACAAAACCCAGACTTTGTTAAATTGGTGGGAACTGAAATAGTTAGTTATTTTGAGTTAAATACAGATCAAACTAGTGCCAGCACGAGATGGGAGGCGTTCAAGGCATATATTAGAGGAGAAATCATTAGTTATACAAGCTCCAAGGCCAAACAATGAAAAATAGAGATGGAAACTTTGGAAAAACAAATTAAATCTTTAGAGATAGAACAAAATGAAAGGGATAAACCAACAAAACAAAGAGATCTGCTACTTTTGAGAGCCAAATATAATAAATTATCTGCTGATGAAGCTGCAAAAAGTTTAATGTGGCTGAAACAATCTTATTATGATCAAGGAGAAAAAGCAGGGAAACTCTTGGCATTGAGAATTAAAAAAATACAGTCTGATAGAGCAATTAACAGTACAATAACCTCTTCAGAAAGCCTAACAGAAGACCCACTGGAAATTAATAAGTTTAAGAGAATCTTATGAACATTTATATAGCCACAAGCCTCAGACGAACGGGACACATTTCTTGATCAGTTTCAATTCCAGACACTGACAGAAGATGCAAAAAAGGAGTTACATAGAGGTACAACAATTGAAGAGATATCACAGGCTATCCAAAATATTAACAGTGGTACAGCACCAGGGCCTGACGGCCTACCAACTGAATTCTACAAAACATTTCAAGAAAAATTACTGGTTCCACTCTTCAATATGTATGACAAATCTAATCGGAATGGAACTCTCCCACCCTCTTTAAGGCTGGCAATGGTAATGCTGATCTTGAAACCAGGCAAACTGCCTACAGAATGTTGCTCATTTAGACCAATAAGTCTAATTGGATCGGACACAAAAATACTTAGCAAAAAGATTAGATCCTTATATCCCACATCTAGTTCATAATGATCAGAATGGTTTTGTGCAAAACTGCCAAGGATTCCATAATATTAGAAGAGTTCTTAACATAATTCATGAAAAATTTGATGCTAAAGATACAGCGGTATTGCCACTGGATGCTCAGCAGGCTTTCAATAGAATAGAATGGCCATATTTATTTAATGTATTGCCTAGATTTTGATTTGGAAAGAACTTCCTTAAATGGATTCAGATTTTATATACAAACCCAATAGCCAGTGTCTTAGCAAATAGTATAGTTTCTAAACCAGTCACCTTGGAGCGATCTACTCCCCAGGGATGCCCTTTGTCACAGATGTTGTTTATACTGGCCATAGAACCCCTGGCTACGGCAATAAGAATGCAGGCAGGCCTGTTGGGCATCCAGCTAGGAGAACAGGAACATAGAAAATCCTTATATGCTGATGATGTGATTCTTTTTTTTAACAAATTTATCCATCAGTTTCCAAAATTAATGTAACATATTGAATTGTTAGGGCAGTTCTTTGGTTATAACATTAACAACTCAAAATCATCAATACTATTTTTGAACAAAGAAGAAAGATTGAAACCAATCATAAAAACCCCATTTATAAATGCAAAGGAAAGATTTACCTACCTTGGTGTCAAAATTACCCCGAAATTAAAACGATTGTCCCAACAAACTATGACCCACTAGTGGGCGAAGTAAAGAAGACGTTGGATCAATGGATAACAATGCCCATATCAATGATTGGCCGTACAAACATGATCAAAATGAATATATTACCAAAATTTCAATACCTTTTTCAAGCACTTCCTCTCCCACTACCAAAATCATTTTTTGATCAGCTTAATAGTATTTTTAGTAAATTCATTTGGAATAATAAAAAATCTAGACTGAGAAGTAGGCTGTTATACCTGCTTTATGAAAGGGGAGGCTACGGCTCCCAAACCTTAAATGGTATTATTGCTATACCTCCCTTATGAAAGAGGAGGTTATGGCTCCCCAACCTGAAATGGTATTATTGGTCTGCTCAGTTACGTTCTGCAATGTTTTATTTCTCAATGGAGACCCTTCCAGCCTGGGTTAATATTGAATACGCATCAGTACCAAACCTCCCATTAAAGCTCTATCTATACTCTGCAGACCCAAGAAATCTGAAGAAAATAGAGGACCTTTATATGAATAGTAATCTTACTACATTTGATCAATTGTGTCAGACATACCATATTCCTAAAAAACACTTTTTTAAGTATTTGCAACTGAAACACTTCATACTATCAAAATATAAGCATTTAATATCTGAACCACCACTATCACATCTTGAAAATCTCACACTTCTAAGCCTAAAGGGGAGGAGTCAGATTTCTTTATTCTATACAGCTTTGATGTCATATGATAAGGAGTCCACTACTGACAAGCTAGAGGCATGGAGACCGGATGTTCAAGAGGATATACAAGAAACTGAGTGGGAAATGACATGCTTAAAAGCTGAAAAACAATCAGTTAACACGAGAATGAAGCTATTACAATATAAATGGTTAATGAGAACTTATATTACCCCGGTTCAGACTGTATCTAAGATTGTTGGAGTAAAGGTGCCTCACCAAACAAAAATGTGTGTACTAGGTATATATCCAAAGGACTTTACTGTTCGTTCAAAACATCAACTTTAATTGACTTGGACTCCTGCAGGCCTGGAGGATGATAGCTTTATCTTGGAAAAAAATGGATATACCTTCGGTACATGTATGGATGAAGGAGATGGCATCTTGTATTGGAGAGACTGACTTACATAACCAGAGGAAGGGCAGGAGAATTTGAAAATGTGTGGAAACCTTTATTGGAGTTTCTTGGACTTCAAGGTGCACAGTCATTTTGAAATAGCTGTGTGTTGTTGAGTGCTTCTATGGTTTTTTTTCTGATGTGTTTTTATTTTATTTCTTTGTTAACGGACAGACAGACAGACATACTTTATTGATCCTGAGGGAAATTGGGTTTTGTTACAGCTGCACCAACCAAGAATAGTGAAGAAATATAGCAATATAAAACCATAAATAATTAAATAATAAGTTAATCATGCCAAGTGGAAATAAGTCCAGGACCAGCCTATTGGCACAAGGTGTCTGGCACTGCAAGGGAGGAGTTGTAAAGTTTGATGGCCACAGGTAGGAATGACTTCCTATGACGCTCAGTGTTACATCTCGGTGGAATTAGTCCCTGGCTGAATGTACTCCTGTGTCTAACCAGTACATTATGGAGTATGTGAATATGTGAAGTATGGGAAATGTTATATTTCTTTTCCTTTGACGATTGTGAAAAACATGAGGATATGTTTCACTATTTAGTTTAATTATTATTATTGTTTATTTGCATGTGTGAAATATATGTAAAATTCAATAAAAATATTGTAAAAAAAATTTGACCTACCTCTCACTTATTTGGGTTGAACTCCATCTGCCACTTCTCAGCCCAGTTTTGCATCCTATCAATGTCCTGCTGTAACCTCTGACAGCCCTCCACACTATTCACAAAACCCCCAACCTTTGTGTCATTAATAAATTTACTAACCCATCCCTCCCCTTCCTTATCTAGGTCATTTATAAAGATCACAAAGAGTAAGGGTCCCAGAACAGATCCCTGAGGCACACCAGCCTCCATGCAGAATATGACCCATCTCCAACCACTCTTTGCCTTCTGTGGGCAAGCCAGTTCTGGATCCACAAAGCAATGTCCCCTTGGATCCAATGACTCCTTACTTTCTCAATAAGCCTTGTATGGTGTACCTTATCAGATGCCTTGCTGAAATCCATATACACTACATCTACGGCTCTACCTTCATCAATGTGTTTAGTCACAGCCTCATGCCACAGATTGATTCATTCTTTGCTTTCCCCCTCATCCTATGCATCAACTGACTTCTCATCCTCATTAACTTCAATCTTCAGCTCATCTCTTCTTGCCTTTACTCTTAGAGTTTGTGCCCTCTCTTCCATCATAAAGTTCTCCCTTCATTTATAAAGTCTGCTATCATTATTCATGGCTGTCTCCTTGATTTTGCCACGTTGTTTTTTTAATCATAGTTGCATTGCAGGCATTTCTGGTAAAGCATTTTCAGATCAACTTCTTGTTTCATTCTCTATTCATTTTTTCCTTCTTCCAAACTGCACATTTTTCTGAGCTCAAAAGCTGGAAAACAGCTCTTCCTCAGATTCTTCTACAAATTATTTTCAATTCCCCAAAATTTCAGCCTTTAACTTTGCTCGAGGTGATGTTTCAATAGCCCCTTATGTATGTAGTTTCACTAATACATTTGCTGCACGTATCCCCATAAAATCTTTATTGTTTCTCATCTTTAGTTAATTCCCATAACCTACCCTTCATCCCCACTCTTTTACTTGTAAAGTGAAATTCGTGCAAAGTGGTAAAGCACAAATTTGACAAAACCACAATTGCCATTATTACTGACTATAACTAAAATTTGTTGTGCATGAATACAACAATAACCCCTGACTTTCTTCATCATAAATCATCCTCCCCTGCCTTCTTCATCATCCATGAGCAACATGCACATTTCTTTGTCACAAAGATCCATTCATCTGCCTCTGCTCTGCCCCTTCTTTCTCTTTCTCTGCTAGATTAAACTCCAAATGTTCCTTGTTATTCTTGTTTTGAATCAGATCTTTATCTGCCCTCTATCATATCTGTTGCCTTCCTCACTTCAACACTGTGCCTCATGATAAACTTCATGTTGGGGTTTCAACACACCCTGAATGTCTAAATGGTGAGAGACTGCAAAGCTCTAAGTTGCAAAAGAACCTAAATCTTCTAGGTGTGTCCTACAAAAGGTAGTGTGCATGCAGAGTAGCTAGTTTAGAATGTTAGATGGAAGTTAGTATGGGAATTGAATAAAAACAATAAGGAAGTTAGGTTTCAGTGATACTGGGCATTGGTCAAAACTATATGACCATAAAACACAGGAACAGAATTACGCCATTCAGACCATCAAGTGTGTTCCACCAATTGTTCATGGCTGATTTATTTCTCCTCTCAACCCCAATTATCCTGCCTTCTCCCTGTAACTTTCATGTCCCTTACAAATCAAGAACTTATCAATCTCTGCTTTATACATAGGCAATGACCTGGCTTTCACAGCCACCTGTGGCAATGAATTCCACCCTCTGGCTAGAGCAATTCCTCCTCAGTTTTTCTAAATTGATAACTTCTGTTCTGAGGCTGTGCCCTCTGGTCCTAGACTCTTCCACTATTGGAAACATCCTCTCCAGGCCTTTCATTTTTCAGTAGGTTTTAATGAGATCACTCCTAATTACTCTAAACTCAAGCAAGTAGAGCCACAAAGTTCCTCACATGTTAACCCCATCATTCCTGGGATTGTTCTTGTAATCCTCCTCTGGACTCCTTCCAATACCAGCATATCCTTTCACAGATATGGGGCTTAAAAGTGATCACTGTATTCCAAATGTGGTCTGATCAACATGTTATAAAGGCTTAGCATTACTTTATTGGTTTTATGTTCCATGAATGCTAACAATGCATTTGTCTTCCTTACTACTAACTCAACCTGCAAGCTAAACTTTATGGAATCCTGCACTAGGACTAGCAAATCCCTTTACACAACCAATTTCTGAATATTCTTCCTGTTTAGAAAATAGTCTATGGCTTTATTCCTTCTACAAAAGTGAATGACCATACACTTCCCCACACTGTATTCCATCTTTAACTTTGCAGCAGTACAATGCAATACATGATAACTATAGTAAAAAAACTGAATCACAGCAAGTATATATATGTATATTAATTAGTTAACTTAAAATAAAGTAGTTTAAAAACAGAATTTTTTAAAAAAAAGTAGTGAGTTAGTGTTCATTGGTTCAATGTCCATTTAGAAATTGGATGGCAGAGGGGAAGACACTATTCCTGAATTGCTGAGTGTTTGTCTTCAAGCTTCTGTATCTCTTTCCTGATGGCAACAATGAGAAGAGGGCTTGTCCCAGGTGGCGGGTGCCCTTAAAGATGGTCACTGCCTTCCTGAAGTACCACTCCTTGAAGATTTCTTGTAAGCTAAGGAGGCTTGTACCCATGATGGAACTGACTAATTTTACCACTCTTTGCAGTTCACTTCAATCCTGTACAGTAGAATCACATCCTCCCCCCATATACCACACAGTGATGCAGCCAGTAAGAAAGCTTTCCATGATACATTTGTAGAAGTTTTCAAGTGTTTTAGGTGATAAACCAAATCTTCTCAAACTCCTAATGAAATATAACTGCTGTCTTGCCTTCTTTATAGCTGGATAAATATGTTGGAACTAGGTTAGTTCCTCAGAGATATTGACATCCAAGAACTTGAAATTGCTCACTCTCTCCATTTCTGATCCCTCTATGAGGATTGGTTTGTATTCCCTCATTTTACCCTTTCTGAGGTCCATAATCAGCTCTTCAGTCTTTCTTACTGATGTTGAATGTAAGGTTGTTGCTGTGACATTACTCAACTAGTTGGTATATCTCACTCCTATATGTCCTCTACTCACAATCTGAGATTCTACCAACAATAGGTAGGTCCTGGGTAGGTCTGTAGTCTAGTGTAGTTTTTTTCTGTGTTGTTTTTTTAAGTAGTTCAGTCTAGTTTTTGTACTGTGTCATGTAACACCATGGTCCTGAAAAAAACGTTGTCTCATTTTTACTATGTACTGTACCAGCAGTTATGGTCGAAATGACAATAAAAATAACTTGACTTGACAATGGTTCCATTATCATCAAATTTATAGTTCACATTTGAGGTATGCCTAACTATACGGCAATGAATATAGACAGAGTAGAGCAGTAGCTATGCACACATCCCTGAGGTGCACCAATGCTGATTGTAGGCGAGGTGGAGATGTTATTACCAATCCACACAGACTGTGGTCCTCAGGTTAGGAAGTTGAGGATCCAGTTACAGAGAGAGATACAGAGACCCAAGTTCTGTAGCTTTTCGATCAGGACTGTAGAAATGATGGTGTTAAATGCTGACCTATAGTCAAAGAACAGCATCCTGACATAGGTATTTATATTACTAAGTCCAGGTGACTTACAGTATCTTCTTTCAGTCCTTTCAGCTTCCCTGGCACCTTCTCCTTAGCAACTGCAATTACACTCACCTCTACATCCTGACACTTTTGAATTTCTGGCATGCTGCTGGTGTCTTCAACAGTGAAGACTGATGCAATTTTTTTTAGTTCATTTGCCATTTCTTTACCTCCCATTGCTAGCTCTCTAAAACTAGCTGTTTTTAGTTGTTACTAGTTGTAACTAAAATTACTAGTTGTTTTCAGTCATCCAATGTTCACTCTCAATAGGTCAATAGGTACCTTTAATGTTAGAGAAATGCATACAATATACATCTGGAAATTCTTTTTCTTCCCAAACATCCACAAAAACAGAGGAGTGCCCTAAAGAATGAATGACAGTTAAATGTTAGAGCCCCAAAGCTACCTTCCCCCAGCTCCCACCTCCCTCGCTCTTGCCTCTCTTTTAACCTTTATATATCAGGAAAAAAATTGGTATCCACATTATTAGCTAATTTACCTTCATATTTAATCGTATTTTCTCCTTATTGCTTTGGAGGGAGTAGCAACTACAATATCGTTATTCTTATTTTAAGAAAGGTATCAATGCATTAGAAGTTGCCCAAATAAAGTTTACAATACTAATATCTAGAATAAGGAGGTTATTTCATGAGGAACAATTCGATGGGTTTGCATTGTTTCCACTGGAATTTAGAAGAGAGGGTGGACCTGACTGAAACATGGGAGGTTTTGAGGGGGTCTTGAAAGACTATGAGTGGACAGAAAATATCCTTTTGTGAAAGGATCTAAAACTAAATGTCACTTTTTTTCAAGGAAGTGGTTGCTCATTTAAGGTAGAATTGACGTACAAAATTTTCTTTAATGGATCCCAATTCTTTGGAACTTCCTTTCTCAATGGGCAGTGGAACTAGAGTTACTGAATATATTCAAAGCAGAGGTAGCAGGATATTTAAGCAAGAAGGTGCTACCTGGGATATGCAGCAGTGTGGAGTTCAACAAGCAGATCCACAATGATTTTATTATATAACCAAACTGATCTCTGGGACTGTGTGGCCTCCTCCAGCTCCTAATTAATATTCTTTTTCTCCCATTCCAATTCTTAATAAAATCAGCATCTTTAAAACTTTTATTGTCATCTATTGCTAATGACCTACGGCTCTTAAAACAGCATTATCACCTCCCTCAAAAATTTCTACATCCTTCATTCTAATTTTTCGTAAATTGGAGTGCAGCCTTCATGATTTGTTTCCTATCAAATGATGCTTCCTGCAAATTTCAACCTCCATCCATCCAGGCTGAATTTTTGGACTGTGTTAAAAGGAAGTATCTCTTATCAAAGTTATAAGTAGCATGTTTTACAACCTTGACTATAGTAATTTGCTTCTCTCTTTTTTTTTAATCAAGCTGCAGATTTCAAAAGAGTTGACTGCCCCTTCCTCCTCCAATACCTCTCCTCCATTTTGCAGCTGGATGGGACTACACTCACACTAATCTGATTCTATTTTTAGCTGTGAACATTCACTTCCAGAATCGCTCAGTCCTTTCTATTTGTCCTCTAAATACTTCTCCATGGTGGTAGTATTCTTATTAATCACTTATTCATATTCTGGTATCTGGCTAGTTTTAAGCTCCTGTCCCTAATTTGCCTTGAGAAAGTGGTGGTGACCTGCTCGTTGAACTTCTGCAGTCCCTCTGATGAGGTACTCAAACAATTCACTTGGATAGGGAGTTTTCCATATAAGGCAATAAGAATATAAAATCATAAAACATAGGACTATTCAGCCCATGAATACTGCAGTCAGAGGTTCACAACTGCTTCAACAGGGAAACAATCATACCAGTGTCCAAAAAAATAAGCAGAGTGAGATGTCTCAATGACCTTCATCCAGTTGCACTCACATCTACTGTGATGAAGTACTTGGAGAGGTTTGTCAGGGCCATAATCAACTCCTGCATTAGCAAGGACCTGGACCTGCTGCCACAATAGGTCAATAGTTGATGCAATTTTTCTGGCTCTCTATTTGGCCTTGGCCCATCTGGACAATACAATACCTACAATATGTCAGCCTGCTGCTTATTAACTACAGCTCACAAGCTCCAATACCTGAGCCTCTGTACCTCCCTCTGTAACTGGATCCTTGACTTCCTCATTGGGAGACTGATGCACCATCAATAACTCTAGAAGACTGGAAGTGAACAATAGGCTTTTATTAACAACGAAAAGGGAGCACGACATGTCAAAGACTGGGGGAGGTGCAGTGCCCCAATCCCCTTTATACAGCAGTCTGTGGAAGGAGCCACAGGAGCAGTCAGCAGCAGTCAGCAGAGGGGCGTGCCCAGACAGGAATACATAGTTTACCACAGAGACCACAGTCAGTGCACGTCAAAAATAACATATTCTCCTTCCTCCTAACTGACAATCAACACTGATATACCTCAAGGATGTGTGCTTAGTCCACTGCTCTATTCTCTGTACACCCATGACTATATGACTATGCACAGCTTAAACACTATCTACTGTTACGAATGTGCCACAGCTCTGAGGGGCCGAAGGGTGCGGGGTAGCCCCCTCCTTTGTGAGAATCGCAAGATCACTATTAAGTCAGTTCAGGGGACACAGGAATTGAGAGAAAGACATGCAGAATCCACAAAAGGGTTGGAATGTGTCCTGGCCTCCGAAAGGCGGACCCATTGATACCGGCTATTGTCTCTTGGAGACAGACTTGTGTATTGCATCCTGTACTATGCATCGAAGCCCCAGGCAATGAACCGAGGGGGAGGTTGGTGGAGGGATTGCCTCACCCCAACCTGATTGACATCTGAGACCCTGTGAGTCAGGATAAAAAGAGGGGAACAGCCCCTCAGGCGCACCAGAAGAAACGCTAACGATCCCGTAATAGCGAAAGCCGGTGGGAAGGCCACGTGCGTCCGCTTCCATTTGCCCGGAATCAGTGGCCTTTACCACGGAAAAACGGTTTTTAGCTAACAATGGGGAAATCAACTCCCAATGACTCTCGAAGGATTGACATCATAAAAGGAATGGGCAAGTTTTAACCCGTCTTTCTCTCCAACCCAAAAGCTGCAGCTTGAATGAACTGACTGACTTTTATATTTCCATCGGACAATACATTAAACCCTAGACAATGATAGAGCTATTTCTTATTGATTACTATTAGACCCGCGCTTTTAGATTTAGTATTGACGACGTATATTATCTGTATGTTTGCCTTGATATTATTTTGTGTATTTTTATCAATAAATACTGTTAAAAATAGTACCATCAGACTTCAACGGACCTCTCTATCTTTGCTGGTAAGTGACCCAGTTACGGGGTACGTAACACTACCAATTTGCCAATAACACAACTATTGTTGGCAGAATTTCAGATGGTGACAAGGGGATGTACAGGAGTGAGACAGATCAGCTAGTTGAGTGGTGTCACAGCAACATCCTAGTAGTCAACATCAGTAAGACTAAGGAATTGATTGTCCTGAGATTGGGATGATTGAGTGTCAACAATGTCAATGGCACTTCAGAAAGGGGAAGTTGGGGGAACACGTGCTAGTCTGCATCGAGGGATTAGCAGTGGAAAGGGCAGGCAGTTTCAGCTTCCTGGATGGTTAATTCTGAAGATCTATCCTGTGGCCAAAACATTGATGCAATTAAAAAGAAGGTAGAACCAGAACTATACTTCATTAAGAGTTTGGTGAGATTTGGTATGTCACCAAAGATTCTAGTGAATTTCTACGGATGTACTGTGTAGAGCTTTCTAATTGGTTGTGTCACCATCCGGTATGGAGAGGCCACTGCACAGTATTGGAAAAAGCTGCAGAAAGTTGCAAAGTTATCACAAGCCTCCCTAGCATTGAGGACATGTTCAAAAGTTAAAGCCACAAAAAGGCGGCCTCTATCATTAAGGGCCCCCCCATCACCCAGGATACGCCCTCTTCTCATTGTTTCCATCAAGGAGGAGGTTCAGAAGCCTGAAGACACACACTCAATATTTCTTCCCCTCCACCAGCAGATAATGAACCCATGTACACTACCTTATTATTATTTTTTATCTCTTTTTACACTACTTACTTTTTAAATATGGATCGCTCAGCAATGCTGCTGCATAACAACAAATTTAACAACATAGGCCAATGATATGAAACCTGATTTTATTCTGAGTCTGCTCTACCATATCATCAAGCTGATTTATTATCCTCTCAATCCAACTCTCCTGCCTTCTCCCCATAACATTTAATGCCCTTTATAATCAAGAACCTATCAACTTCCACATTAAACGTACACAATGATTTGGACTCCACAGCCATCTGTAACATTGAGTCCACAGTTTCATTGAACCAAAGTTGACCACCAATATCTGGTTAAAAAAAATTCTCTTCATCTAAGTTCTAAATAAATGTCCTTCCATTCTGGTGCTGTGCCTATGGTCCCAGACTCCCCAGCTATAGGAAATATCCTCCCTATGTCTACTCTATCTAGGCCTTTCAATATTTGATAGGTTTCATTGAGATCCCTCCTCATTCTTCTAAACTCCAGCAAGCAAAAGGCAGAGCCATCAAATGATCCTCATATATTAGCCCTTTAGTTCCTGGGATCATTCTGATGAACCTTGTCTGGACCCGCTCCAATGCCAGCACATCCTTTCTTTCATAAGGGGACCAAGCCTAGTCTGACTAAGGCCTTATAAATCCTCATCTGGAGGTAATGGTTATGAAAGAACATAATATGAAACCAGATCACCTGTCTTTATGGTAAAGTGATGGGTACGTTAGACTATGAGATTACACGTACCTACTGCCATTGTCTTTCTTGTGATGGAAATCATCGTGTGAGTTGCCACTGGAGGTTAGTATCTTGGGTGAACAACTGCAGTGCATTTTGTTTGTGATACAGACAACTGTCACAGTGTGCTGGTGTTGAAGGGTATTAACATTTTGGGTGGTTAACGGGGTGAAAATAAAGTGTGATGGTTTGTCCTGGATGATGTCAAGAACCTTGAGAGGGATTCAGCCAAGCAGAGAATTTTCCATCAGAGTTCTGTGTCTCGAGGTGTCAAGAAACAAGTTACTTCCCACATGATACCCAGCACCTACTATCAATGGCAGGTGGTTAAATTATTTTTTTGGAGATGGCCATTGCTTGTGGTGTGAATATTACTTGGCACTTCTCAAGCACACCTGTACTCTGCCTCAATTTCTGAAGTACTGAAAATAGAATTGAACTTTGTAATCATCAACAAAAATTCCCACTACGGTCCTTATGATTGACAAAGCAACTGCAGGTGACTGCCCTGAGGAGCTCTTGCGATGAAATCCCGGGACTGGGATGACTGAGTGCCAACAATGTCAATGGCACTTCTGTCATTTGGCCAAACTGAATGAGGTCAGAAACAACACTGGCATTTACCTACTGTCCGTGATTAGATATGGATAGGGCTTTGATCTGATCTATTAGTTATGAGATTGCTTCTTCGGTCTATTTTATGCTTTTTTTTTGCACATATTGCTATACTATAGCTTCACTGGACTGGAATGTCATTGAACCAGAGTTGATCACCTTTCTTTATGGTAAAGTGACTATGAGATTACAGATTTAGCTCATGTTCACTTCAGCTGTTGCCATTCATTTCGGGTTTAAGATGGTGCTATCAAAGATGTGTGTCAGCTTACTGGTAAACTAAGGTAAGAGAATCGACTAAAAACATTGCTTATAACATCTTTTTTGAAGCAAATTGTGGTGAACTATCACCTTACCCAGTAACAAGGCAGTGGTAGGTGAAGCTGGTTCAGGGGATGATCCGTGCTGGTGCATTGCGAGGCGCAATACGTTCGAACCAGGGGAGCAGATGGAGCTCGTATCGCTACTGCAGATGGAGTGAGTGATTCAGAGAGGGGTCGATGCAGGGGAGTTTCGTTGTCCATCCACATAACCTGGGTGTGAGGTTGAGGTTGGATGGCTCCAAGCGCCTAGCCAATTTGGTGAGATCGAGAATGGCTTTGGGCTGGGCGGTCCGGGTGTGTCACCATGCCTGGATCCGGGTCCTGAAGTGTGGCACTGCTCGGCACTTGGACAATTTAAATGTCTGTTCGTATAGACTGGAAGCCTGAGTGACTGAAGCTGATTCTGTTTGCTGTCCCGTGAATGTTTATTCTTTTCTCCGCACTGCCAAGTCTGTGATTGATCAGCTGCAGTGTGCTTCTGCCCCGCTGGTGATGAACTAGGTGCCAAGACTTGGGCCCACTCTGGCTGCTCCAGGAGCAGACCTGAGACTTCATCTGGTTGAGGATGCTGTTGGCTTGCTTCTATTGTTTGCAGGATATGTTTGTGTTCTAAGAGTTTGGGAGGTCAATTATATTGGTGTTACTTATACACGTTTGTAGTTTCTACTTACATGTGTTAATTGCCAACAATGTAATCCCACTCCCTTTGTACTATTGTGACCGTTATGTATTTGCCTTTGAAAAATTCAATAAAAATATTGAAAAAGAAAAGATATGTTTGTGTTCTTTTCTCTCTCTTACTCTTTCTCTGTCAGTGTTTTTTCTAAATTGGGTTATTTGGGTTTCTTGCTTTGCGTCTGCCTGTAAGTAGACACATTTCAAGGTATATAATTTATACATCCTTTGATAATAACTGTGTTTTGAATCTTTGCTTTAAATCTTTAGTAGTCTGTAGTATCTTATGGATGACCAGATTGAGGTGCTAGAACTAATTCTTATAGAACAATTGTAATGCCATATAACTCAGTGTGAAGATAGAACTTAGTTTTCACAATCATTGCAGTCATCACCTCTACCAATGCCAATGAAGACAGATTGACAAGGGTGAGGTGAAGTTGATTTATGTTTCATGTTGCTTTAATGACTAACTACTGAGAACTGATCTGGTAACTGGGTGTATTTGATTTTTGCTAACTAAATCAGGTGTGGAGTTACCAAGCCACTCTTGGTGAAGCCCTGCACCCAGAGTGAATTATATGGCCTTTGGTACTTTCATTGCTTTTTCCCAGCACTAATTCATCTGGAGAGTGAACGTGGTTGATGAAGGTCCGTCTAGATGCCATGAGACCTTGTGGCCACTGGACCTAGAGTGAGTGTTGCAGATGCTGAAGGTTACTTATTCCTGCCTGTACACTGCAGTACACCATTTCTAATGGATCTGTCCTGCTGATAGGAGTGAACACATTATGAAGTTGTGATAGAAGAAACCTACAAGGTAAATTGCAACATCCAATGAAATTGCATCAGCTCCCCATGTCCCATCCTGAAGCAGAATCCTTCACAACATCCCTCTTACATGCACTATGGCTGGGATGGCCTAGGGGGAAAATTTATCAGAGCTTCTGTGGTTAAGAAGGCGTACAGTGCATTGGCCTTCATCAACCGTGGGATTGAGTTTAAGAGCCAAGCGGTAATGTTACCTTACCTCTTAGGACCTTAGTCAGGCCCCACTTGGAGTACTGTGCTCAGTTCTGGTCACCTCACTACAGAAAGGATGTGGAAACCATATAAAGGGTGCAGAGGAGATTTACAAGGTTGTTGCCTGGATTGGAGAGCATGCCTTATGAGAATAGGTTGAGTGAATTTGGCCTTTTCTCCTTGGAGTGGCGGAGGATGAGAAATGACCTGATAGAGGTGTTTAAGATGATGAGAAGCATTGATCATGTGGATAGTCAGAGGCTTTTTCCCAGGGCTGAAATGGCTAGCACGAGAGGGCACAGTTTTAAGGTGCTTGGAAGTGGTACAGAAGAGATGTCGGGGGTAAGTTTTTTACGCAGAGAGTGGTGAATACATGGAATAGGCAGCTGGTGACGGTGGAGGAGGCGGATACGATGCGGTCTTTTAAGAGACTCCTGGATGGGTACATGGATCTTAGATAAATAGAGGGCTATAGGTAACCTTAGGTAATTTCTAAATAAGTACATGTTCGGCCCAGCATTGTGGGCTGAAAGGCCTGTATTGTGCTGTAGGTTTTGTATGTTTCTATGTTTGCTGAAGAGGATGGAGGCAAAGACTCGAGAGGTGTTGGTCACCATCCAACTTGCAAATTCACAATACTTTTACTTTCCTTCCTGTTTATTTCATTTAGCTTTATTTTCAATAGATATTGCTTTTGCTTGTCTTTTTCCAGCTCTGCAATAGACATTTCCACAAACCCAAGCGTTGATTACCTCCACTCGATTTCTGAAATATTCAAAAGGCATACAAAGGTAAGGCAGGGCACCAAACATGGACAGATCAACCAGAACATGTGAAAAAAAAGGTTAGTACACTCTGCATCCTCACCAGGCATTAATTTCAGCAAATATTGAGGAAGCTCCTCAATTTCAAACTGCATTTATTAAATAATCAGCTGTTCATGTCCTGTTCCACAATGCCATCCTAACTTTTTGTTGATCTTTCTTTCCTCTAAGTCCTTTTAAGTGCTAGAGATTTTTGAAAGAAAAAAAACTATTCAGGATGCAATGTTACAGGCTGCATCTCTCTTTGCCTTCCCTGGTCCACCCACTCACTGAGCACCAGCATGGACAAAGGCAGTCAACATGGGGCAGACAGAGAATAATTATGAACGTTGGCCAGCATGTGTGAGCAGCAAGAGGCACAGATGGCTGGGATGGCCTGGGGGAGCTTTTTTTCACAACAGTTGGTGAAGAGGATGGAGGCAAAGACTGGAGAGGCGGTGGTCACATGAATGAAAATGCTTGTTTGGCACTAGTGATTACGCCAGGCACTGGAGACCAGGAAGGAGATTCAGTCCATAGTTGAAAGTACAGTATCAGGTTGTCTTACGCACATCACTACTCTGATGTGTTTTGGACAAAAAAAAATCTCTTTAAAGATTTGCCACATCCAAACACTTGCTATGGAAGTCAGCATCAGTAGCATTTGCTGCTTTGATGGAAGACAGGTTCAGTGGCCCATACTGGACTGACTAAAGAACCACATTTCAAGTAGTCATTCATTTGTATTCTGCACTGCTGAACGCAGTTGGGTATCAATTTCTTCTTACTTCTTCACACCCCTTTAGTCTTGCAGCTCCGTTTAGCTGAAATTTCTGAGCCTACACTCTCAGTATGTCACTGATGTGCCTGCTGGCAGAATGATTCCTTTGTTCTTTAAGTATGATGAGTAAACTAACAGATAAAGGGTAACCAATCTAAATTTTTAACTCTTTCTCTCTCAACCAACTTTGACTGAATTGTTGAGCATTTTGAGAATTAATTCTCTGTTTTATTTCAGGTTCCATATTTGCAGATATTTGCTTTTCATATTTTTCTTTATTGCAAAAAAAAAGGCTATTCTTTCTATTAAGGTTAGGCCAGCTCCCAGAGCAAACTTGATTGCTATAATCAATTCTTTCACACATGCCGACAAACACTTCTCCAGGAAGCCCCTGCACTCAAGATAATTTACATTACCTAATTGATTTACCAGCCAGCATGCCATTGGAATCTGAGAGGAAATGAGAACATTGAGCATGGTTGGGGAAACCCACAGAGTGACAGAGAGAACTTGTAAATTCATATAAGCAGCATTGAGGTCAGAACTAAATCCGGGCTGCTGGAACTAAACAGTAAGTTAGCTGCACTATCTGTGACACTATTCTGCTGTACAATTTTCATTCCATGTTTCCTCAAAATTGCCTTACATGATCTTTCACAGCAGAGGAATTAGATGTTTTTGGAATCATTGAATAATTCACTCATCCTCACTTCTAATGTTGCAAGGTTTGCAGTAGCCACTGTTCTTCAGTTTCTTCAACATTGATGGTCCTATTGACTCACTGAGAACTAATCCAAGGCTTATTGCACTCCATAGGTTTTTCTAAGTAAGCAAGTTTACATAAGCTGCGGAATATGACTAGGATGTGGGAGGCTCTTTAAATTGTTAGGAATCTTTCCAGGTACAGGGTTCATGTTTTGATCAACCTATGATCATATGCTCAGTGACCATCCTGTTGTTTCCCAGGAATTGATTATAATAGTTTCCCCAGGACCTTGAGGGAAGTTTGTGTAGAGATAGCAGGAGCTCTGACGGAGATCTTTCAGATGTCATTAGAAACAGGGATTGTGCCGGAGGATTGGCGTATTGCTCATGTGGTTCCATTGTTTAAAAAGGGTTCTAGAAGTAAGCCTGGCAATTATAGACCTGTCAGTTTGACATCAGTGGTGGGTAAATTAATGGAAAGTATTCTTAGAGATAGTATTTATAATTATCTGGATAGACAGGATCTGATTAGGAGTAGCCAGCATGGATTTGTGCGTGGAAGGTCATGTTTGACAAACCTTATTGAATTTTTTGAAGTAGTTACGAGGAATGTTGACGAGGGTAAGGCAGTGGATGTAGTCTATATGGACTTCAGCAAGGCCTTTGACAAAGTTCCACATGGAAGGTTAGTTAAGAAGGTTCAGTCGTTAGGTATTAGTGCTGGAGTAATAAAATGGATTCAACAGTGGCTAGATGGGAGATGCCAGAGAGTAGTGGTGGATAATTGTTTATCGGGATGGAGGCCGGTGACTAGCGGGGTGCCTCAGGGATCTGTTTTGGGCCCAATGTTGTTTGTAATATACATAAATGATCTGGATGATGGGGTGGTAAATTGGATTAGTAAGTATGCTGATGATACTAAGGTAGGAGGTGTTGTGGATAATGAGGTGGGTTTTCAAAGCTTGCAGGGAGATTTATGCCGGTTAGAAGAATGGGCTGAACGTTGGCAGATGGAGTTTAATGCTGAGAAGTGTGAGGTTCTACATTTTGGCAGGAATAATCCAAATAGAACATACAGGGTAAATGGTAGGGCATTGAGGAATGCAGTGGAACAGAGAGATCTAGGAATAACAGTGCATAGTTCCCTGAAGGTGGAGTCTCATGTAGATAGGGTGGTGAAGAAGGCTTTTGGAACGCTGGCCTTTATAAATCAGAGCATTGAGTACAGAAGTTGGGATGTAATGTTAAAATTGTACAAGGCATTGGTAAGGCCAAATTTGGAATATTGTGTACAGTTCTGGTCACCGAATTATAGGAAAGATATCAATAAATTAGAGAGAGTGCAGAGACGATTTACTAGGATGTTACCAGGGTTTCAGCACTTAAGTTACAGAGAAAGGTTGAACAAGTTAGGTCTCTATTCATTGGAGCGTAGAAGGTTGAGGGGGGATTTGATCGAGGTATTTAAAATGTTGAGAGGGATAGATAGAGTTGACGTGAATAGGCTGTTTCCATTGAGAGTAGGGGAGATTCAAACGAGAGGACATGATTTGAGAGTTAGGGGGCAAAAGTTTAAGGGAAACACGAGGGGGTATTTCTTTACTCAGAGAGTGATAGCTGTGTGGAATGAGCTTCCTGTAGAAGTAGTAGAGGCCAGATCAGTTGTGTCATTTAAGGTAAAATTGGATAGGTATATGGATAGGAAAGGAGTGGAGGGTTATGGGCTGAGTGCGGGTAGGTGGGACTAGGTGAGATTAAGAGTTCGGCACGGACTAGGAGGGCCGGAATGGCCTGTTTCCGTGCTGTGATTGTTATATGGTTATATGGTTATATAGTGCAGGTCAACCACAGTGTAGTTGTGTAGGGGCCCTGTTTACCCCTCAACATCCTTCCTGGCCCCATGGTAAGAAGTTGAACACTGAGGGTTAACTGATCATGAAAGGATAAATCCATTGTAAAATCTTGCACGATGATGTTTCTATGTTCATGCACTCCCTTTATCTTAACACACAAGTAGCTTTTCCTGATGAAAAACAAAGCTTTGCTAGTGTTCATGTGCCAAATTTTTGATGCAGTGAAATATGGATTTGAGGGATCACAGAATCACAGAAGGATACCTGACAGCCATGACAGGGCTTGAATGCTATCATCTCCTACAAAGTGAAGCCAAGCAACACATGTGCCAAAAAGGTTTCCCTCCCAGATATGCTCATTGCATTTTATGTTTATTTTTGACCAACAAAACATGGAGGCAAATTCATGAAATCCCACAGCCCCCAACGAGCCTGTGATTTCAGTCTCTGTGGCCAATGTAAGAGCATCCTTCAGGAAGGTGAACCCACAGAAAGCATCTGACCCAGAGTAGCTGGCCAAGTACTACAGACCTGTGTTATTCAACTGGCTGTAATGTCCATTGGTATCTTTAACCTCCTGTTTCGGCAGTCTGAGGCACCCATCTGTATCAAGTAACCTTCAATTATACCAGTGCCTGAGAAGAATGTGGTAATCTGTCTCAATGACTATCATCCAATATGATGAAGTCCTTTAAGAGGTTGGTGATGAAGTAGATCAAATCTGCCTGAGGAGTAACTTGGATCTACTCCAATTTACCTAAAAGCACAACAGGTCAACAGCAGGTGTCATTTCATTGGCTCTTCAGTCAACCCTGTAACAGCTGGACAGCAAAGGTGCATACATCAAGGTGCACTTCATTGACTACAACTCCGCATTCAACACTATCATCACCTCAGAACTAATCAATGAGCTCCAAGACCTAGGTCTGAATATCTCCTTGTGCAAATGGTTCCTCGATTTCTTCACTTGCAGACCCCAGTCATTTTGGATTGGCAACAACAGCTCCTCCACAATGACCATCAGCACAGGTGCACCACAAAGCTGTTAGCTTAGTTCCCTGCTCTACTCGCTTTATACTTCAAACTGCGAGGTTAAGTGCAGCTCCAAAGCCATATTTAGGTTTACTGATGATACCACTGTTGTGCGCTGAAATAACAATGTGGGATAAGGAGATGGCAGATTAATTAAATGAGAATATTGCATCAGTCTTCACTATGGAAGACACTAACAGTGTGCCAGATATTGAAGGGTGTGAGGGAAGAGAAGTAAGAGCAGTTATTATTATTACAAGGGAGTAGGTGCTCAAGAAGCTGAAAGATCTAAGGGTGCATAAGTCACCCAGGCCAAATGAACTGCACCCTGGGGTTCTGTAAAAGATGGCAGTAGAAATTATGGGCATTAGTAAGGATGTTGCAAAAATCATTGGACTTTGGCATGGTGCCAGAGGACTGGAAAACTGCAAATGTCAATCCCCACTCGTTAAGAAAGGAGGGAGGCAGCAGAAAGAAAATTATAAAAGAGCTAGCCTGATGTACTGGTTGGGAAAATGTTGGTGTCAATTGTTAAGGATGAGGTTATGGAATGTTTGGTAACACAGGACAAGATAGAACAAAGTCAGCATGGTTTCCTTAAGGGAAAATCTTGCCTGACAAACTTATTGTAATTCTTCGAGGAGATTACAAGTAGGGCAGATAAAGAGGGTGCAGTGGATGTTGTATGTTTGGACTTTCAGAAGGATTTGACAAGGTGCTACACATGAGGCTGCTTACCAAGTTAAGAGCCCATGGTATTACAGGAAAGTTAATGTCATGTTTAGAACATAGGGCTGATTGGTAGGAGACAGTGAACGGGAATAAAAAGATCTTTTTCTGTATGGCTGCCAGTGGCTAGTGGTATTCCGCTGGGGTCAGCATTGGGAGTTCTTCTTTTTATGCTGTATGTCAATGATTTAGATGATGGATAAATGGTATTGTTGCCAAGTTTGCAGGTAACACAAAGATTGGTGGGGGGGCAGGTAGTGGTGAGGAATCAGGTAGGCTGCAGAAAGACTTAGACAGAATAGGAGAATGGGCAAGAGAGTGGCAAATGAAATACAGTGTTGGAAAATGCATGGTCATGCACTTTGCTAGTAGAAATAAATATGCAGACTATTTTCTAAACGGGGAGAAAATCCAAAAATCTGAGATGCAAAGAGACTTGTGCAGAGCAACCTAAAGGTCGACTTGCAGGTTGAGTCAGTGCTGAGGAATACAAATGCAGTGTTAGAATTCATTTCAAGAGGTCCAGAATACAAGAGCAAGGATGTGATGCTGAGGCTTTATAAGGAAGTGATGAGGCCTCAGCTCAAGTATTGTGAACAGTTTTGGGCTCTTCATCTAAGAAAAGATGTGCTGGTATTGGAGAAGGTCCAGAGGAAGTTCACAAGGATGAATCCGGGAATGAAAGGGTTATCATACGAGGAATATTTGATGGCTCTGGGTCTGTCCTTGCTGGAATTTAGAAGAATGACGGAGATCTCATTGAAACCTTTCAAATGCTGTAAGGTCAAGACATGGTAGATGTGGAAAAGATGCTTCCCACATCAGGATGCTGTTCATCAACTACAGCTCAGCATTTAATACCATCATTCCCACAATCCTGATTGAGAAGTTGCAGAACCTGGGCCTCTGTAACTGGATCCACAACTTCCTAATCAAATGACCACAACCTGTGTGGATTGATGATAATATACCCTGTTTGCTGACGATCAACACTGGCGCTTCTCAGGCGTGTGTGCTTAGCCCACTGCTTTACTCTCTATATACACATGACTGTGTGGCTAGGCATAGCTCAAATACCATCTACAAATTTGCTGACAATACAACCATTGTTGGTAGAATCTCAGGTGGTGACGAGAGGGCGTACAGGAGTGAAATATGCCAACTAGTGGAATGGTACCACAGCAGCAACCTGGCACTCAACATCAGAAAGATGAAAGAGCTGATTGTGGTCTTTAAGAAGGGTAAGAAGAAGGAACGCATACCGATCCTCATAGAGGGATCAGAAGTGGAGAGAGTGAGCAGTTTCAGGTTCCTAGGTGTTAAGATCTCTGAGGATCTAACCTGGTCCCAACATATTGATGTAATTATAAAGACGGCAAGACAGCGGCTACACTTTATTAGTAGTTTGAAGAGATTTGGCATGTCAACAAATACAGTCGAAAACTTCTATAGATATACCGTGGAGAGCATTCTGACAGGCTGCATCACTGTCTGGTATGGAGGGGCTACTGCACAGGACTGAAAGAAGCTAAAGAATGTTGTAAATCTAGTCAGCTCCATCTTGGGTACTAGCCTACAAAGTACCAAGGAATCTTCAGGGAGCAGTGTCTCAGAAAGGCAGCGTCCATTATTAAGGACCTCCAGCACCCAGAGCATGCCCTTTTCTCACTGTTACAATCAGGTAGGAGGTAAAGAACCCTGAAGGCACACACTCAGCGACTCAGGAACAGCTTCTTCCCCTCTGCCATCCAATTCCAAAATAAACATTGAATCTTTGGACACTACCTCACATTTTTTTAATATATATTATTTTTGTTTTTGCACATTTCTTAAAATCTATTCAATATACATATACTGTAATAGATTTACTTGTTAATTTATTATTATCTTTTATTTTATTTATTATTAGTATTTTTTTCTCTGCTAGATTATGTATTGCATTGAACCGCTGCTGCTAAGTTAACAAATTTCACGTCACATGCCGATGATAATAAACCTGATTCTGATTCTGATTTAGATGCCATGGTGGGAAAATCTAGGACAAGAGGGCATAGCCTCAGGATAGAGGTGCATCCATTTAAAACAGATGCAGAGAAATTTCTTTAACCAGATGGTGGTGAATTTATGGAATTTATTACCACAGGCAGCTGTGGAGGCCACGTTTTTTGGGTGTACCGAAGGCAGAGCTTGATAAGTTCTTGATCGGACAAAGTTATGGAGAAAAGTCGAGGAAGTGGGGCTGAGGAGGGGAAAAAATAAGGATCACACATGATTGAATGGCAGAGTAGACTCAATGGGCCAAATGGCCTAATTCTGTTTCTATGTCTTATGGTGATGAACCAGCATATAGGAGGGAAATGGAAAATCTGGCTGAATGATGCCACATAAACAATCTCTCACTCAATGTCAGCATATCTAAAGAGCTGTTTATTGACGACAGGAGGAGGAAACTGAAGGCCCATCAGCCAGTCCTCATCAGGGTACCAGAAGTGAAGAAGGTCAGCAACTCCAAATTCCTCAATATTATCATTTCAGAGGATCAGTCCTGGGTCCTGCAATGTAACTGCCATTACGAAGAAAGCACAATAATGCTTCTACCTTATTAGATGTTTGTGAAGATTTGGTCGAGCCATTCAGAAGGTCATGAGTCATGGATTCCATCCGGACATTTCTGCGTGGATTCAGAATTGGCTTGGTCACAGAAGACAAAGGATGATAGTAAATGGAGAGCATTCTGTTTGTTGGTTGGTGACCAGTGCTGTTCTGCAAGGATCTTTTCTGGGGCCCCTGCTTTAGTGATTTTTTAAAAAATAGATTGGATGAGGAAGTGGAGCGATGCATTAGTAAGTTTATAGATGACACAAAAGTTGGGGGCGTCTGTTATAGTGCAGAAGGTTGTCGTAGGTTACAACAGGATATAGACAGGATGCTGAATTAGATAGAGAAGTGGCAGATGGAATTCAATCTGGAAAAGTGTGAAGTGATACACTTTGGAAGATCAAAAATAAAGGTGGAGTACAAGATCAATTGCAGGATTCTTAGCAGTTTAGAGTAACAGAGTGATCTTGAGGTCCAAGTCCACGCATCCTTCAAAGTTGCTGTGCAATTGATAAGGTGGTTAACAAGGCATATGGCCTGCTGGCCTTAATTAGTTGGGGAATTGAGTTCAACACCATGAGGTTATGTTACAGATGTGTAAAATTCTGGTTAGAGCACAATCGGGCATTGTATTCAGTTCTGGTCACTTCTTTATAGGATGGATAGGGACGCTTCGAAGAGAGTTCAGAGGAGATTTGCCAGGATGTTGCCTGGATTTTATATGAAAAGGTTTTCTCTTTGGAGTGACAGATGATGAGTACTGACCTGATAGAGATGTAAAAATGGCCAATGCCAGAGGACATGTGTTTAAGGTAAGTGGAGGAAAGTTCAGGGGAGATGTCAGAGATAGTCCTTTTTATTGCGAATGGAGGGTGCCTGGAATGCATTGCTGGGGATAGTGGTAGAAACTGATTCAATAGGGACATTTAAGAAAATCTTAGGCATATAGATGCAAAAAAAAAGGAAGGCTAAGAGCTGTGTAGGAGGGAAGGGTGAGATTGATGCTAGAGTAGGTTTAGATTGGTTAGTACAATATTGTGGA
Organism: Hemitrygon akajei; assembly: GCF_048418815.1. Taxonomy (NCBI): domain Eukaryota; kingdom Metazoa; phylum Chordata; class Chondrichthyes; order Myliobatiformes; family Dasyatidae; genus Hemitrygon; species Hemitrygon akajei. The sequence goes on from NC_133128.1 coordinate 58,197,023, forward strand.
CCAAAGGGCCTATATTATGCTGTACTGCATTGTTCCATGAGTATTCTGTCCATGGTTCCTCTCTATTCCGTTGGGATTGATAAGGGTATTGTCACTTTTGATATGTTTTTCTCCATCTTATGTATTCTGGTTGTAATTGCAAAAGTTATTTCAGAGATTCTTAAAAAAAATCAAACTACAAAATAAGAATAATTGCTGATGTCTCGGACTCGCAAAATAAAAGAAATTTTTGTCATTATAGCGATAGTCTACATGAATTAAAATAAACTATCTCCCTAAATTTAATGTCATAAAAATGTCATCATGATTTTTAATATAATTTAAAATAATTTAATGTCATAATTACATAAAATACATCAATATCTTGCAATATGGGGATCTTCCAAAAATATATTTAAAATATTATGCCCAAAGTATCGAAACAACAATGAATCTATATTGTCAGAAGGTCAATATACGCTGAATATAGAATTAACAACAATCAATGTGGAAGATTTATCTCTAAAATTCTACTATTTAAACAAATATATATGTAATGTGTATAACAATGTTCTTGAAAAGTCACAGATATTAAATCTTTTAAAGTCTTTCTTTAATTTAAAGGAAAAAAACCTGTGAGTATACAGTAACATTTTAGATATCAGCAAATATCTCCTAGTTCCATAGGGAGAAAAATAACTCAGAAGTTATGTTTTACAATTCCAAACAAATAAAATCAAGCATTTTCTGCTCAGTCTCCCAAGTGTCATTAACACTAAAAGAGGTCACCATGGGTCAAGAGTTCTACACAAAACAAATGCACTCAGTCATGCAGAAAGGCCCTAAATAATTTCAAACTACTTTGTTTATTCAGAAGGTCAAAGTCTGTAGATCTTAAAGGAAATATTTGGTATACATTCTGTTGGTATACCAGACAAGAGAAGCAGCATATTTAGCAAACAAAATAGAGAAATGATTGAAGAGTGGGACAGTGGAAGGATTTGGAGAGTTAGTGTCAAAGAATAAAAGAAACTGCATGAAAAGAGACAATAGTGGAGGAAATTAATCATGTCAAAAGGAGATAAAACTACCCCCACTAACCCCATGAATGCACTGACTTTTTATGTTTACATGGAAGCTCAGATTCCATGACCATCCTACAAGCCGATTTGGCGATGAGTCAAATAGGACTGTAGGAAATGTGTTCTTTGGCCCTGCTCCACCAACATATTGATAGAGGCCCATTCCATTTTATTTAAATATCACTGATGAACAGAGATATTTAAAAAGTTTATGTTAATTTAAATTATAAAGAAATAAAAATATTGTTCAAAAATGTACTAAGCTACCCAATGTTATTTTTAAAAAAATAATCGGCGCTGGGACCCTTGCTGTTTGAAAGGAACAGGAATGATTTGGATGTGTAGATTGGAGGCAAGATCAGTACATTTTCAGATGACATGAAGACTGGCAGAGCTGTTGATAGTGTGGAAGGCAGTCTTAGGCTGAAGAAGGATAATAATTAAATAGTTAAAAATAAGGCTGAAACAAGGCAGATAGAGTTTCATCCACATAAACGTTAGGTGATGCACTGTGGAATACAAATGAAGCTAGGACAAACATAATGAATGTCAGGGTATTAGGGAGTATTGAGGAAGAGAGGGACTGTGAAGTGGTGCAGGGGGCAGGGTTTCAGATTTCAGAATCATTGGGATCTCTTCTGAGGAAGGTATGACAAAAAGGATAGGTTACATCTGAACTTGAGGAGAATCAATATCCTTGTGAGCAGATTTTTTAGAGCTGTTGGGGAGGGTTTAAACTAATTTGGCAGGGAGATGGGACCTGAAGTGATAGGGCTGAGAATAGGAAAGTTGGTATTAAAGTCAATACATTGTGTAGTGAAACCTTGAGGAAGGACAGGCAGATGATAGGCTAAAATTTCAGTCAGTGAGATGATTTGAAATGTAACAGGTGGGCAAAGTTGAAAAGGGTGTTGACGATGCAACTGAAGGTGTTATATTTGAATGCACATAGTATAGAAAACAAAGTAGATGATGGCCAGAAATGAAGTTGTTGGCATCACTCAGTTGTGGCTAAAATAAGAGCATAGTTGGGAGCTTAACATCCAAGATACACCTTGTATTGTTAGGGGCTGGTAGGTAAGCAAAGTGATTGGAGTGGCTCCATTGGTAAAACATTAAATCAAATCCTTATTAGGAAAGGACATTGTATCAGAAGATGTAGAATCCCTCTGGGTACAGCTAAGTAACTGCAAGAGTAAAAAGACCCTGGTAGGAATTATGTACAGGCTCCCAAGCAGTAGCCAGGATGTAAGATATAAATCTAAATCTGAAGTAGAAAAAGTATGTAATACTAGTAATGTTACAATAGTTATAGCAGGTTTCAATATGCAGGTAGATTGGAAAAATCAGGTTGATGCTTGATCTCAAGAGAAGGAATTAGGAGAATGCCTACAAAATGGCTTCTTAGAGCAAGCAGCTTATGGTTCAGCATTCTAGTGGAAAGTCAGTTCTGGATTGGCTGCTGTATAATGAACTTAATTTGATTAGTGAGTTTAAGATAAAGGAATCCATGGGAGATTGTGATCAGAACATGATATATCAGTGTTACAATGGAGTTAAGGGAATTACTGAGGCATGAGAGAGGTATCTGGCCAAATGTGTTTGGAAGGGAACACTAGCAGGGATGATGGCAGCAGTGTAATAGCTGCAATTTCTGCTGGCAATTCTGAACGCACAGGATAGATACATCCCAAAGGGAGTAGGAAGCAACTGTGGTTGACAAAGGAAGTCAAAGATAGCATAAAAGCAAAAGAGTGGGCATATAATATAGCAAAAATTAGTGCCGAGTTAGAGGACTGAGAAGCTTTTAAAAACAAACAGAAGGCATCTATAAAAACCATAAGAAGAGAAAAGATGAATATTGAATCACTGGAAAAAGACACTGGGGAGGTAGTAATGGGGGTAAAGAAATGGAAGACAAACTTAATAAGCATTTTGTAGTAGTCTTCACTGTGGAAGATACTGGCAGAATGCCAGAACTTTAAGAGTGTCAGGGGGTGGAAGTGAGTGTAGTTGCTAATACTAAGGAGAGGATGCTTGCAAAGCTGAAAGGTCTGAAGATAGATAGGTCACCTGTTCTAGATGGACTACACCCCAGGTTTCTGAAAGAAGTAGCTGAAGAGGTTGTGGAGAACTGGAAAGTTGCAAATGTCAGTCCACTCTTTAAGAAGTGAGGGTGGCAGAATAAAAAGGAAAACTTAGACCAGATAGCCTGACATCAGTAGTTGAAAAGTTGTTTGGATTAATTATTAAGGATTAAGATTTGGGGTACTTGGGGGGACAAGATAAAGTAAGCCAAAGTCAACATAGTTTCCTTAAGGGAATATTTTGTCTGACAAATCTATTGGAATCCTTTGAAAAAATAATGAGCCGCATAAACAAAGGAAAGTCCATGGATGTTGTTTACCTGAATATTCAAAAGTTCTTTGACAAGGTGCCACTCATGAGGTTGCTTTACAAAATAAAAGCCCATGGTATTACAGGAAAGATACTAGCATGGATTAAAGATTGGCTGACTGACAGGAAGCAAAGAGTGTGAATGAAGGGGGCTTAATATGGTTGGCTACCAGTGACTGGTGGTGTACTGTAGGAGTCGGTATTAGCATTTCTTTTCATGTTTTATGTCAACATGATGAAATTGATGGCTTTCTGGCCAAGTATGCAGATGATACAAAGATAGGGGAAGTGGCAGTGAGTGTTGAGGAAGCAGGAAATCTACAGAAGGCCTTAGACAGATGGGGAGAATAAGCAAGTAAGTGGCAGATGGAAAACAGTGTAGGGAAGTGTATGGTCATGGATTTTGGTTGAAGGAATGAAGCCATAGACTATTTTCTTAATGGGGAGAAAATTCAAAAATTAGGGGTGCATAGGTATTTGGGAGTCCTTGTACAGCAGGGGTGTCAAACTCATTTTAGGTCACGGGCCAGATTGAGCAAAATGCAGCTTCATGCGGGCCGGATCAGTCGGACACATGCGAACGCAGCTTTCGTTGCCTCCGTTTTTTCAGCCTGCTCTCATGTGTCTCAGTCTCTGCTATAACTACAAAGTGTTTCACTTTACAAATTCCGTTTCTTATGAAGAAGACTGCCGAGCAAGACTGCCGAATAAACACTAAAAACCCTGAAAACCTGGTACCTGAATAAACTCAGCATTAGCCATATCATACGCCATAGGCGCTTCGATTACTGGGGCCAGCTTTAATAGTAATTAGATATTATCTTGCGGGCCAAAGATAATTCCACCGCGGGCCGAATTTGGCCCGCGGGCCTTGAGTTTGACATATATGTTGTACAGGATTCCCTAAAGGGAAACTTGCAGTATGAGTCAGTGGTAAGGAAGGCAAATGCAATGTTAGCATTTATTTTGAGAGGCCTAGAATGTAAGAACAATGATGTGAAGCTGAGGCTTCTTAAGACATTGGTCAGCTTGCATTTGGAGTATGGTGAGCAGTTTTGGGCTTTGTATCTTTGGAAAGATCTGGCATTAGAGAGCATCCAAAGGAGGTTCACAGGAATGAAAGGGTTAGGTAATGAAGAGTATTTGGTGGCTGTGGGCCTGAACTTGCTTAGAAGAATGAGGGGTGATCTCACTGAAAACTATTGAATATTGAAAGATCTAGATGGAGTGGATGTAGAGAGGATGATTCATATAGTGGATGAAGCTAGGATGAGAGGGCAAAGCTCAGAATAGAGGGACATCCATTTGGAACAGAGACGAGAAGGAATTTCTCATTTCTGAGAGGGTGGTGAAGCTGGAATTCATGGCCACAGAACAGCTGTGGAGGGTAAGAATATTTCAAGTGGAGGTTGATAGATTCTTGGTTAGTCAGGGCATCAAAGATTATGGGAGAAGGCAGGTGAATGGGGTTGTAAGGTATAATTAATTAGCCACAACAGAATAGCAGATCAGACTTGATAGGCCAAATGGCCTAATCCTGCTCCTATGTTTTATAAACTTATTGTGTATAAATCTATAGACCCTGAATGGTAGAGAATATACATTCAGTGGCCACTTTATTAGGAACATCTGTACACCTGCATGTTAAAGCAAATATCAAATCAGCCAATCATGTGGCAGAAACTCAATGTAGAAAAGCATGCAGACACAGTCGAGAAATTCAATTGTTCAGACCAAATGCCAGAATGCAGAAGTAATGTAATCTAAGTGAATTCATCCATGGAATTATTGCTGGTGCCAGACAAGATGGTTTAAGTATCTCAGAAACTGCTAATCTCTTGGAATTTTCACGCTCAACAGTCTGTAGAGCTTTTAGAGAATGGTGCAGAAAACAAAAAAAAAAAACATCCAGTGAGTGGCAGTTTTGTGGGCAAACATACCTTGTTAATGAGACAGGTCAGAGGAGAATGAGCAGATTGGGTCAAGCTGACACGAAGGTGACAGTACCTCAAATAAGAATGTGTTACAACAGTGGTGTGCAGAGAAACATCTCTGAATGCACAACATGTTGAAGCTTGATGTGAATGAGCTAGAACAGCAGAAGATCACAAACTTAAACACAGTGTCCACTTTATTTGCTGCAGGTGGTACCTAGTAATGTGACTACTGAGTGCAGGTAGACTATGTGATGAGAAAAGCTCCTGGGACACCTTCACTAATTGGTTTGAACACTGAAAATAGAAGTGGTGATTTCTAGGTGCAACTTTATGGTCAGTACTGCATGCAGTATTGGTCACCAAGGTTTAGAAGGATGTGATAGCAATGAAGGGGATGCAGAAGGGAATCAGCAAGATTTTGCTTGTGATGTACCAAGCTGAGGAGACCCTAAGAAGCAATATCTGTTTCCCTTGCATTGGAGGAGATTAAAAGGAGGCATGATTGGGACAGCTAACATTATAAGGGGTAAACTGAAGGAAACATTTCCCCATATGAGAGATAGATAAAACTTGAGGACATAGGTTTCTTGTAAGAAGAAGAGATTTGGAGTGGATATGAGGGTGAGGTCAGAGAGTTGTAAGTCTTGAAAATCTCTGTCTGCGAGAATGGTTTAAGTTTCAGTCACTGACAGCACCTAACAACTGTTCTAATGAGCACTTGAATCCTTTGGAATAGTGCTTTGTGGATCATGTGCTAGTCAAAGGTTTTCGTGTGGAAGGGCACCCATTGATGAGTGTGCATGAGTTGGGCTGAATGGCCTCTCTGTATGTTTATATGATTCTATGATACCTATCACACATCCTTAGGATGTGGGAGCTAACAAAGTATCTAAAGAAAAGCATTGGTCACACAGAGCAGGTGCAAACCCGACACTGACAGCACAGAAATCAGATTCCCTGTGACTATGAAGCAACAGCTCAGTTTGCTGTGCCACAGTTTTATGTTCTGGCACATACCTTCGTCTCTTCTGAGCTCAGGCTGCATCATCACAACCACATCTTCATTTTGGCACTGACTTCTGCTATCATAGCCTGCAGATGCATAATGATGCATGAACTCTTTCAAAATGGATTAGTGTCTTGAAGGTAATGGACAGAATAACATCCCAAAAGGTGACATTCATTCATCCATTCTATAAGCAACAGCAATTTTAAACTAATATTAACTTCATTATCCCCTTTCAACACCTTCTATAGATTTCCTTGGAAGCTAAAATAAAATTCTTCACAATTTGCACTTGCATTAGGCAGTTTTTTCACACTTTTATATTGTAGCCTCAAAGAGAAGAACCATTCTTATATATCTGAAGCATAATTGCAATAGTAAAAGTCCCAAAGTGCTCGTATGCAATCATCTCACAAAATCAAACAGAATGAACAAGGATCTGAAATTACCACAGCTATACTGGGTATTTGAAATATTGTTATCGGAAATGTTTTCTAATGAAAGGTAAGAATCATAAAAATTACTCCTGCTGCATTTTACAGTCAAACAATGAACAAGATGCACTTATATTATATGGTACATGCAGCTAGATGATTCACATAAGGGAAATTATATTAATCATGATAGGACATTTCAAATTGACAGGTTTTGAGGATGCTGCTGATATCTAAGGCAGCCAGCAGAACAGAGAGAGTTCTCAGGCCAAGTATTGTAGAGGTAAGGGTCAGGAATTCTCACCACTATAATATGTATTCATGAATGGGGAAGAGAACAAAGCTGGCAAAACCATCTCTTAATGTCTATCCCTTAATATTCCCAAACAAATTAGATTTTTAGGCCAAATCAGAGGGCTACCAAGGGTCAACCAAACTGATGCTTTAGATAAGGATCCTACAAAATTAACCTTTTAATAAAGCTGAAAGAAGATCATAAATTTATTTAAAAATGAAAGTAGATTTACTATGATAGCAATAAACATCACTGCTTTTACAGCATTTAATTCATGCTTATCCCTTATTACCCTGGCTAACTCTCATTTATATATCATATGCAGAAACATTTGGCATTTGCTGGCCTCTGTAATTTCACAATGAATGAAATTAAACTATTAATAATAACATATATGTAAAATGGTAGAAAGAATATATTAAATGTGGTTTTTTTTATTTTTTTTAAATGACAGCTTGGTTATAATGAGTTTAGAAAAATCATGTTCCTTCAACTTTAAATTCTGAGCAAAATGTACAGCTAGTTGAATTTATGTTTTAATTGTACAGTGATAAAATAGTCAATCACACAAGTCAGAAAAACAGCACAGGCACACTGTTATGGAAAGAGGCAAAATACCTGATACAAAATACAATGCAAGTGCATCAAATTAATAACTATACAGTCATCCAATACATCTCAATTATTTAGCAAAGTGAATCAGTACTGATTATAAGAAAACAAATCTTCATTTGAAATAAAGTTAAAAAAATTCACTTGCATACTTAGGCATGGAACCATAGAAAATAGGTACAACAGAGGGATCTGCTCAAGTATAAAATTAAAACTTCACTCGACCACAGCCAAATCGAATCTAACCAAAGCATAAGCTTTTCTATATCTGTTCTTTTTTTTCTATATATGACCCAACTAATACCCAAAATAAAAGTTGAGTTGCTTGAGGATGTAGCTCTAATATTGATCAAAAACATTACAAGCACAATATTATAGTGTGCTGTCCATCCCAGCACGACCAGATACAAACACAAACACTTGAACTAGATATAGATTTCCTATTAATGTTCCCCCCCCCCCGGAAGTTTTATTGTTTTACAACATTTACTCATAGTAGGTTTAATTTGGCTTCTTTGACACTGATCAACAGAAAAATTTTCTTTTGTGTCAAAGTGAAAGCAAACTTTACAAAGTGATCTAAATTAGTTACAAATATAAAACACAAAATAATTGACTGCGTAACTATGAAACCCCTTCAAGTCTGCATTTAGTAGATGCACCTTTGGCAGCGTTACAGCCTTGAGTCTGTGCAGATAGGTCTCTATCAGCTTTGCTCATCTGGACACTGCATTTTCCCCATTTTTCTTTACAAAACTGCTCAAACTCTGTCAGATTGCACAGAGTTTGTGGGTGAACAGCCCTTTTTAAATACAACTGCAAATTCTCAATTGGATTGAGATCTGGTCTCTGACATGTTCACTCCAGGACATTAACCTTGTTTTTAAGTCATTCTTGTGTAGCTTTAGCTTTATGGTTGGGGTCATTGTCTTGCTGGAAAACAAATCTTCTCCCAAGTCACAGTTCTCTTGCAGATTGGATCAGGTTTTCCTCTAGGATTTCCATGTATTTTGCTGCATTCATTTTACCCTCTATCTTCACAAGTATTCCAGGGCCTGCTGCAATGAAGCATCCCCATGCTTCGCATTAGGGATGGTGTGATTTGGTGATGTGCGGTGTTTAGCTTATGCCAATCATAGCATTTCGTCTGATGGCTAAAAACCTCAATTTGAGTTTCATCAGAATATAGAACCTTCTTCCAGCTGACTTCAGAGTCTCCCTTATGCCTTCTGGCAAACTCTAGCTGAGATTTCATGTCAGTTATTTTCAACAGGGGCTTTCTCTTTGCCACTTCCCATAAAGCTGTAACAGGTGAAGCACCCGGACAACAGTTGTTGAATGTACAGTCTCTCCCATCTCAGCCACTGAAGCTTGTAACTCCACCAGAGTTGTCGCAGGTATCTTGGTGGCTTCCCTCAATAGTCCCCTTCTTGCACAGTCACTCAGCTTTTAAGGACAGCCTGCTCTAGGCAGATTTACAGCTGTGCCAAATTTTTTCCATTTCTTGATGATTGACTTAACTGTACTCCAAGGGGCATTGAGTGACTTGGAAATGTTCTTGCATCGATCTCCTGTGCTTTTCGATAACCTTTATGCAGAGTTGCTTGGAATGATCTTTTATCTTCATGGTGTGGCTTTTGCCAAGGTACCAACTCATCAGCAGTTGGACCTTCCAGATACAGGTGTATTTTTACAACAATCAATCGAAACACCTTGACTGCACACATGTGATCTCCATTTCACAAATTACATGACTTCTAAAACCAATTGGTTGCACCAGTGATGATTTGGTGTGTCATGTTAAAGGGGGTGAATGCTTATTCAATCAATTATTTTGTGCTTTAGTAATTAATTTGGATCACTTTGTAGGGATCTGTTTTCACTTTGACACAAAAGAGTTTTTTTCTGTTGATCAGTGTCAAAAAGCCATATTAAACCGACTCTGATTCAGTTGTAAATCAACAAAACATGAGAACTTCCAAGAGGGATGCTTATACGCTTATACTTCCAAGATGCTTATACAGTGCTTTTTATAAGCACTGTATAAGCATCCTCACCAAACACAAAAAAAATACAGAATGTCAGGTTCAGGTCAGGTAGCTTAGCTGCTGTTACAATGACATTCCATAACAGAAAGGTTCATACTTGTCATTTTGAGTATTTTATCAGAAGGAATGTTCTAAGAGAGCTTTCCCACATCTCTCTTATCCAGCTCAGTTGTAGACCAGCTAAAGACAAATAAGCAATAAGCAGAATGCTTAGAATGCTAAAGAGGAGGCGTAGGCAAAAAGGAAATAGCAGAACATATTTTCAAAATGCATTTCCTTTAGTCAAAAATGTACTTAAATAAAAAAAAATCTTGTCTTGAAATCAGTCAGAGAAAATGTATTGTTCTTCCAAGTAAAGGATGTAGTTTACTCCATCTTTGAAACAGTGACAACTCTACTCGATCAGGAATAGAATGCAAATACTGTTTGATCCATTGATCTCTTCTAACATAATATTCTTTTGTTCCAGATTCCAGCATTTACAGTTTCTTTTATCTTCATACTTCTGCTTGATGAAAACTTGGTCATCCACTCAATTATTCCTTTGCAGTCCTTTGGTAAAATGTGTCAAATCAGGTTCAAAGTAACTAGTCACATTTTATAAATGCTAAATTAATCCGATAAAGTTCTCAGACATTGTCTCGTCTCTACTGTGTACTGTACCAGCAGTTATGGTCAAAATGACAATAAAAAGTGACGACTTGACTTAAGAAACTCAATAAATTACTGTTCAATTTTGCCATAAGAATGTCATCCAGCAATTTATTGAGACACTGACTGCATCAACACTTGGATCTGATGATTGCAAATCATATTCCGCATACATCTCACACCTGTCTAGGACCAATGTCAGTGTTATAATTGGATGTCTTTGCCTGGAATATGCCTCAGATGTCATTTCAGCAACAGTGCCAGATACCCTTGACCTGGTGACTGGATAAATCATAGTTCTCAAAGTGTTTGTAAATGTTCTTAAAATTTGCCTTCAAGGATATACTGATCATCAATGTTCTTCATGCTGAAATGCTATATTTGATTTTAAATGCAAAATGAAATGAAGTGCAAATCCCTTCAACACATTAAAATTCAAAGACAATGGAGATTAAATGAATGTATTTTGGTACAAGTCTGAAATATAGCCAGTAGCTTGTGATAATTCTAAACCTATTTTTAAATCTGTGCTCATTAATAGGATTCCCTAAGCAACTAGTTAACAACTATTCTCTTATTATTTTTACAATTGATAGTTTCCTTTTAAGAATCATGAGGAACCTTAGCTCCACCAAAGCTTTATCAAACATATTGCAACTCAGATGAAGAGATTATCTCATTCCTTCAACCACAGAAAATTTATCAGAATTCCTGCTTAAATATCTGTTTTAAATTGTATAATGTTACATTTTACTTTTTGTACCTCATGGATACCCTCAGGCCACAGTGTCGCTTGTCGCAGCCATCCAGGGATGAAGGTCCAGGAGGCAGTCTGGGAGAGGACAGAGGTATGGCAGGTACTCTGGAATCCATCATGAGTTGGGGTCTGGCCCCGGCAAGCCAGCTGTCCTGTTGGTGATGCTCTTAAGTGTTCGCTTTCTGGAAGACAAGCTGGATTGCCTTCATCTGCGTGAGATGAGGAACTGCTGTGTGCTTATTCTTGCTAAAACATCGCTCCAGGACAGCATTCCATGCATAATGGATCTTCAAGCCATGCCACTCAGGGGCTTGTGCTAATATTATTTTGTGACTGTATGTGCTATCATTACTACATGTGCTGTATGCTACATGTGACTATGTACTGTGACTTGCACCTTGGCCTCAGAGAACTGATGTTTCATTTAACTGTATACATGAGTATAGTTGACAATTGAACTTGAAATTGCCTGACCTTCACTTCAACAAGAAGACTCTAATCTAAATAATCTTGAACCTAACTGAGGTGTTTTGTTTTTTCCCCCAGTTCTCTGAAATCACCTTCTAACTTGAATGTAGGAGAAATCTACATCAGGATAATATATTTCATATCTTTTATACCATTTCTAATGCATTAAAAACATTACCTTCCATTATAAAACAAATTATTATAGCTATATCTATGATAGTCACTACCTTTATGGACCAAATCCCTACTTGCAAGCACTTTTACATTCCATTTTCGGATACTCTACCCTACTTTACCTGCTGCTGCACAAAAATCAGAACTGAAATCTCAACTAATGGTTAAATGGTTGGAAATTCAATTCTTGGCACTTTAATTAAGTAAATTCCTGCCAGCATTTTGTTTAAGCAAAACTTGTGGACATTTAGTGACCTGAAATGATTTTTAAAAATCCCCTGCTTTGTCTGCCCAAGCACTATTGATTGCAAGAGTACTATATGCTGTTAACAAGTTTCCTTCAATGTACTGTAGATTTTCCTGTGAGACAGTTAATAGAAGTTACTATGAGGCTTAGTACCTATTTCCTGCACCCAATTCAGGACTAGACAAAACTGGGTTGTTGGGTTCAACCGAAAAAATGGGAGAAAAAAAAAATAATGGACAAATCAACATATCTTTCATTTCTGATCTCAATAATGCCCAACTTTCCTTGTTTTGGTAATTACCAATCATATTACCTTGCTTTAATGATGTCACCTGGAAACACAGTGCAAGAAAGGCCAAAGTATGTGAGGATTTATTTTCTATTATTAAATACGGTCAGTAAAATCACTAGCTTTCCTGTATCCACAGCATATGACAAATAATTTCAGTGAATTGTTAAAACATTGTTTCTCTTTCACAAAATCATGTTGAATTTGTCTGATTCCCTTAATTGTTTTTCTAAATGTCCAGCTATAATGCATTGCTGACAGTGGTATTTCTGCCATAAATAGTATTTATTTGTTCTTCCAATTACTATGTTCTGTGCAAGCCAAATCACTATAATCTTACACCTTTCTTTAAATTTACTTTTTGTTCTCGTTCCAGTGGTGAATGCAGATGATGCATTTCTGCATCATTCATGACCTCTGGACCACTATCTATGGCCCCAAACTTCCTTTATGAGAATTGCTAGGATTTCAGTATAATATGTCTTTGCTAAATACAGTGTTTTATCTTTGGGTGATCTTCATTTATTAGCAAATGTGATCCTGGGGACCTCTCAAGCCCATTTGCATTCAGATCTTTCTGTCCTTGGCTTTCCATGTGTACCTGAGCATAATATAAACTCGAAGATCATTTACTAAAAGAAATTTGCAGTCCTTTACCTTTACTAAGTCTTTAACAACTTTGGACCATAATTACAACATTCTGCTTTTCTTTTACAGTAGACACAAGCCATACTTGAAGGTACCAGTACTTCTGACATTTAGAGAAAGTCTGTGCTTGTGTTTCAAATGAGGAACTCACAGTAACACTTTGCAGATGAAAGGAATAGTACAGGTATATCTCACTTCAATCGACAACATATGCTGAAGCACTGCAAAATCCTTTGCTTTCTACTCTAATCTACTCTACTATACTCAGCCCACTATCTCCAAATTCTCACTGTCTCACATCTCATTTATTCTTCATGTTATTCCACTGTTCCTCCTTTTATCTTAAATTATTTCCAATGCTGATGGTTGAGTAGTCCTGATTTCCACTTCTTTTTATCTTTTGCTGATCCTTGCCTCTTTTCTCTTCCCCACAGCTAATGAAGATCAGCACATCATATGTTTTTTCAGCTACCCTATTCACTTGTGTGGCAATTTTGAGAGATCTATGGATTTGGTTCCCAAGATCCCACTGTTCCTCCACACTGCTAAGAATGCTGCCATTAACTTGTATTCCGCTTTCATGTTCAATCTCTCAAAGTGTATCATTTCACACTTTTCGAGATTGAACTTCATCTGCCACTTCTCCACCCAGCTCTTCATCCGATCTATATCCTATTGTAATGTATAACATTCTTAACCAACCATAACACCACCAACCATCATGTCATCTTCAAGCTTACTAATACATTCTTCACTCAATGGGCCAAATGGCCCGACTTTGCCCCTATGTCTTATGGTCTTCCACTTCCATGACACATGATACAATACAAAATCAAGACGTTGATGTTGTGAATTACCGCAAGCCATTGTAAAGTCTTCAGTCTGAGAAAGGACTGTAGCTCTGAAGTTAACAAAGGGGAAGTAGTTCAAGTTCAAATTCAAGTTTATTGTCATTCAATTGTACATATGCATCATGCCAAATGAAACAACGCTCCTCTGGACCAAAGTGCGTAACACAGTACATATAACTAACACATATAACACATAAATTAATATTACCACAAATAAATTAACAGATAATAAGGTGCATATATGATACAAATTAAAAAGTAAATAGTATAATGCTACTGGCGCTTCATACATTATGAGATCTGGGTGGTGGCAGGAATTACATCAGTTTTACATCCTGGGGGAAGAAGCTGTTTCTGATCCTAACAGTTCTTGCCCTCAAACTGCACTACCTGCTACCTGATGGTAGGGAGCCATTTCATAATACTGTTAATGATTATGTGAGGATCCACCACCAGTTGCAGTCATCCTTCCACATTCACGTTCTCTGAAGTCAGTGGAGCTGAATGGGTAAGGGACAATTTGTGTGATGGCTGCAGCTTGCATCCACAGTATCAATTCATAAAAAATTATTTTATTCCCCAACACCTTCGTTGTTTCACAGAAACTACCTGGCTTGTTGAATGTAATGAGTATTTTTCTGTTTCATTTGATTCTTTCCTTGAATCCTTTCTGAGAATAATTTGGTACAAATATTTTAAATTTCTATCCATGTTAAGCACATAGACATGCTGACAATTAATGCAGGCAGCAAATGTGCCATATGACTGACAAATGTTAACAATAAACCCGTGCCAAGTTCCATTAAAATGAAAATTCAGTGACAAATGCTGAGCTTTGCAAATCTAAACTACAGAAAAATAGAACAAAATAGGTTTGATTCTTCTCTTTGACCAGTTTAATGCTGACATATTAGTGAAACTGCACTTCCACTTGTCAGGGCTGTTTGGCTGAGAGTGACTCCAGGTTTTCCCAGTACTGTACATTTTCATAAATATTCAGTTATCAGAAATCTCTACTGAGAGTTAGCTGAGGGAGAGTGATGGCCATACAGTAGTTGCAGCATCTGGAAGAACCAAATGCAGCTATTTTTATTTCAGTAATTAAAATACAAATCGAGCAGCATCTGTGGGCTGAAAGTAATTATTGATGTTTGGAGGCAAGACCCTGCATCCGGACTGTTACTTCCAGTCGTGATGCAGGGTTTGACCAGAAATGTCAACAATTTCTTCTGACAGATGCTGCCTAACCTTCTTCGTTTCTCCAGCAGTTTATTTGCTTCATATTTCAATGTCCACAGTCTCTTATGTCTTTTTTTTCCAGGAGTAATTTGACTTCCTACAAACCGTAATACTCAAAGCATGAAAGTCACAGATTTATAGACCCCATGGATAAGATATTACCAATGGCAATACCACTTTCTTGGTTTGAGAAAAGAATGTACATACACCATTACTTGTGGGTAAATGGGATCTTGATAATTGATGTAATTAGGAGAAAATTCAGGAGAAGGAGGGTGTGCACCACTCCACTTCCCAAAGTCAGTGATCACCTTTTTGTTTTGCTGACATGGAGAGGAAGTTTAGTGACATGAGACCATTCACTCAGCTCTCTTTCCTCTTCCTGTACTCCTTGTCATCATTTGGGATTTAGCCCACTGCAGTGCTGCTACTCACAGTATTCATAAGTTGCTTCTTGTTTCTGCTCTTACCATATTTAC
Organism: Hemitrygon akajei; assembly: GCF_048418815.1. Classification (NCBI taxonomy): domain Eukaryota; kingdom Metazoa; phylum Chordata; class Chondrichthyes; order Myliobatiformes; family Dasyatidae; genus Hemitrygon; species Hemitrygon akajei. Next base: position 58,212,616 of record NC_133128.1, read on the forward strand.
ATAAAGACTTCCAATGACGCACACATATCTTGATATCAAATTCTCGACTTGGTAGGTAAGATACAATAACTAATGATGAAGAAGCGAAACATTTCCAAGGCATTTACAACCAACTTTGAAATCATCAGCTACTGCAAGAGAAACAGGAAAAGAGGTACAAAAGATGAGGTACTTTAACTGAAGCTGGTGTCTGTAAGTTGTGGGAAGTTGATATGTATATTCCATCAATAAATGCTTGTCACTAATAGGAAGTATATAACCAAAAGATGGTGAAGCCCCTGAGAGAAGAATGCAAGAATCATTTCCTAATGGAAACATAGGTATTTGTGGAGAAAAATTACACAGCTTCCAAAGAATGAACCAAATTTATTGCTAAATGGATGGCAAGACAGCAATGCTCTTTTTCCTTTTGTGGGTGCATATCTTATTTGGCTCTACATCACTTTTATGAACTTTGCTCAAAGCTGCAGGCAGCTTGTATACTCAGATTCTGCCATACGAAGGAACAAAACCTCCTGTAGTGCTATCAAGCCATAAAATTGAAACATTTTCACCTAGGTTTCAAGGTGCGAAAGCACTGTTGTAAAAGACTTGGAGGATGCTTAAAGGACTAATTGGTATGTATTTTATTATACTGTTCCTTGTTTTCATCCTCCTCTACCTCTTCAAAGAGAAACTATGCAACATCCAAGTCAGTATCCCTAGATTCAGACATTAGATGTCTTTGATAAGATCATTAGTAAAAAAAATCTGCAATTCCTGAAACTCTTAACATATTGCACAACAGCACGTGTCCCTAGCATAAGTGCTACTTCCTTAGGGGTCTTCAAAGTCCGCAGCCAAAGACTGCATTTTAAGAGGACAGATTGAAGTCAGCAGGGTAATAAATGGGACAGAGATTCACCAGAAGGTTTTGTTGCCCAGTTTCTATCATTATCTGCTCAGTGACCATCAAAGCATGGCTGAAAACCTGGAGAAGATTTTAAGTGATGTTTTTCTCAGGAAACGCTATTAGTTTTCAGAAGGTTAGATAGGCTATACTTGTTTTGTTCATCTTTATTTCGCATATCAGCATATATTTCTAACTCCTTCTCTACTCTATGAAGTATTATAGCATGCTTGTCTTCATTAATCAAGGCAATACATTCAAAAACAATGAAGGTAGGTTAGAGCTGTATTAAATTCTGGTTTGGCACCACTGGAGTACTGAGTTCATTTTTGTCTCCTCATTACAGGTAGGATGTAAAGACTTTGGAAAGGCTGCATTAGGATGCTACCTGGTTTGGAGGAAACTTGATATGAGGAGAGGCTGGCCAAGCTGGGGATGTTTTCTCTAGTTCAGCATAAGTCCAAAGGGAGTTTGGATGAAAATGTACATAATGTATGCAAATAGGCAGCCAGTATCTTTAAAATGTCAAGTGCTGGAGGGCATATATTTAGGTGAAAAGGCGAAAGTGCAAAGGACATTTGCAAGGAAAGTATTTTTTCTGCTGAGGGTGGTATGAATGTACTGCCAGGGTGTTGGTAGAGGCAGATAGCTTGGAACGTTTAAGAAAGATAGAGATATGAATATGCAGAGAATGCATGCAGAACAGGGATTAGATTAATTATAAGGTTTAATTAGTTCTGTATAATATTGTCAGCTGAAGGGTCTGTTCAGTGCTGTACTGTTCTATGTTCTATGTTCTATGTTCTATGTTCCTTTCTCCTTTAAATGTATTTTTTTTTCTGGCTTCTTAAATCCTAAACTATTAAACTAGTACAAGTGCAAAATTCTCATTACTCTTTAACTAAAGTTGTTTCTACTTATTACATTTATTTGTAATTACCCTGCATCTCAATCCTTTTTCCACCATGTTCAAAGCTCAAAAAATTCAATGCAAGTATATTATCAAAGTATATATATCACTGTATAAAACCCTGAGATTCATTTTTTGCAGGCATACTCAAGAAATCCATCATAGAATAATAACAAAATAAAATCAATGAAAGACGACTCAGGCGTGGGTGTTCAACCAACATGCAAAATTAAACAAACAGTGCAAATACAGAAGAAAAATTAATAACGATAAATAAATAAGCACCCCAACATCGTCCATCCTTCCGCCCTATCAAACCTTTTGTTAAATTGTGCTGGGTTGACTTTGAGCCTTCTATGGCTTGGGATCCCCAGCCTTCTGAATCTTCCTGCTTTTTACCGTAACAATACATCGGTATTCTGGATCCCTGTGTTAAACTTCGGGGAAGCCTAAGGATCTAAGTTTTAATGCAAGCATTTTAGCTTTTGAGGGACAGTCTCAATATAATAAACTAAGTCCTTCACCCCTTCAAAGAATCATGGAACTATTTGGATATTAGCAATATGCAGAAGCTATAGCACAGAAAGGAGCCATTCAGACCATCAAGTCCACACTGGCTTTCAGTGCTATTCTTCTTCTTGGTCCATTTGTGAATAAAAGAGAAAACAATCTGTTGATTGTCTTGGTGAAATTCAGCTTTTTCGTGCCTGTAATTGTTAGAGTGACAATTCAAACCATCCAAAGTAAACAAATCAACTTAATTTTGTTCAATGAACTATTTTGAGCCTCTGCTATAAATAGTATTTCCAATATTTTCTTAAATTACAATGAAATCCTGGGGATTGATGGAAAAGTGAATGCTTACAATTTAAGTTTTGCCAATTAACCATCAAATCATGAGGCTCTTTGCAATTTATTATATCTTAATTGACCTGAATCGATGTGTGATTTGAAGATCCTGCCACAAACCAACTAGATTTCACAGGCAGAAATGCTGTGGAAATTTAAAAAAATAAGATTGAACCCAAAACACAAACCAGCCTTTCAGATTTTGAAATTTAGTTACTCTTCTAGCATTTTTTGTATAATAGCATGAATCAAGATATTTTGAAGATATTAAGTTAATGTACATATATGAAATCTACGGGTAATTAGCAATCACTTCTACTGACAAGATTTGGATAGATTTTCATACAATATATAGATTATAATTTTAAAAATCATTAATCGAGAAGAATAAATGATTTTTATTTATCTTTAGCAGCACTAGCAGCACTGCTTACAGACAGTGAGGAAATAAGACAAGGATGGGAAAAAACCCCACAGAAAACAAGTAATAAACCACAAAGAACACAGCAATGGTAGGCATAAGATTTAGAATTTAGATTATTTAGTTCAAGTAAAATATAGTGATCATTACGAAGTTAAGATTTTGAAGAGTTTTACTTTGATTAATGTTTTGCCTGTTCAATAGCTGTGAGAGAACAGTCCCCTACTGCATGAACCTGACATTGAATAATAACAACTGAGAAACCCACACAAATTTGTCACAGTATCAACACCATTTAACTTTGCCTTGCTGAATCATTGTGCTCCTCCCCTTTACTAAGCCAATTTTCACATTTTAAATAAATCTATATGCTTTCTTCCTTCCACTAAACAAATAATGAAATAACAGCACTGTTAAAAGGTCATTGCCTCACAGAGTCATTGCCTTAATGAGGTTATTGCCTCATTACTCTTTCTCCAGAAGCTGCCATGCATACTAAGAGCCTCTAAATTCCACTTCCTGCTTTTGCATCTGATTTTGTAAATCCATAGTTTTTTTCTTTTGCTTAATGCTGAATTCACTGCCATTCCTCTTCCAGGACTGTCTGGCATAAAGGAGATCTACTTTTCTCTCTGACATTATTTAAAACTTGCCTCTGCAAAGTTGCATTAGCTACACATATAAGCTAGATTTCACTTTCACAGCCTTATCCTTTTACTGAGCATATATATTTTTGGCTTCTATTTATTCTGCAAAGATTCAAAATAAAATCAATCTTTCAGTTCTACTCAAGATCACGTGTCACACAACATTGTTCTTATCACTTCCCAAGATCCTCATTTTTTTCACATAGACATTTCTGACCTTACACTTCAGCAGCACCAACTGGTGTCATGATGCTCAGTCCAAACTGACCCTTTCCCTCCCAACTCAACAAACAGTCAACTAGAACTGCATGCCCCAGAGCCTTTTAGACATCAATGTCTCTCAGATTACAGTCTCACCTGACATTTTTTTACCTTTGATTTTCTCTGACTACCTTTATCATTATCCTCCTTCCTTTCCTTCTTTAGCCCAAAACAATTGATATTGATTACTAAATCCGTCTAACTGACATAAGAGATGGATCACTGAAACAGCAGGAGGGATAGAAAGAGAAAATAGTGATTGAAATTATACACCTGGAAATGTAAAGGCTGGTAGGCATGTTGTTGAAAATTCATTTATGGTTTCATAGATCAATACTCATTACAAATCAGAACTGTGGTTCTGTAGCTATAATCCAGAACTAATAAAAGAGAACATGTAAGCAGAGACGTAAAATCAAATCTCATCGATGAAGGGGAACTTAAAGTTTGATAATTCCATCCAACTCATTAATGTCCCCCAATAAAATATCTAACATCTGTATACAGACTGGTCTATATAGAGTATGACTCTATACTCATTTAAATTCCCTTTGCAATGAACCAATAAGCCGCTTTGCTCAAGGCAAAAGGAATGACAATAAATGCTCACTCCTTTGATTACATCTTTGATATAGTCTAAAAATGGCATAACATTTTTAATCAAGTCATTCCAATTTTAAGGATCCCTTTGATATTATGATAGGAATTAACATTGCCTTAAAAATAACCTTTCTGCACATTCATCAAAGATGAATTAAAAGTGCAAATGAATGTCAACATATATAATTGCCTCCATATGAACATTGTTGCAGGCTGACCAAGATTGGGAGCTGAATATCCAAGGACATTTGATCTTTAGAAAGAACAAACAAGAAGAAAAGTCAAGTTGGAAGGAGTTAATAAAGGACAAAATCCAAACAATGAAAGTGATATTACCTCACAAAAACAGCATAAAACGCTGACGGGAGAAATTTATGGGCCTCAAGATAGGTGTGGTCTCGTAAGGGTCAGAGAAAGTACGAAGGATTCTAGTCCTTAAAGCACTAAGATCAAACCTGCAGATCAGGCAAGCAGTTAAGGCAGCAAATGTTGGCCTTTATTGCAAGAGGTTTTCAGAACAAGAGCAATGTCGACTCATAACAAATAATCAGGACTTACTGAAGAAATTATATACTTGCTACAGAGGAAGTGCAGCAAAAGTTTCCCCAAACAATTCCTGGTATAGCAAAATGCCAAGAGAGATTTTTTATCCTCTCTGAATTGTAAATTCCATTTTCAAATATTCTTAATCGAGTTTTTCTATTCTCGATGTTTTATTTTCTGCTCCAGATTGGACATTCAATTCACAATTCATTTTTGTCCACATTCAGATCTTGTACATTCAATTGCCATTCTTCTAATCTACTAGGATAAAGTCTACCTACAGAGGGCTCGTCTTTGGATGCCTTGTGTCCAGCAATTTCCTGCATAAAAAAATAGAAAACTCCACAAGGCAATCTAACCCTGGATAAAAGAAAATTAGAACTGCGAGCTTAATGTCCAGGATACAAATTGTATCAAAAGTACAGGCAGGAAGGCAGAGGGGATGATGTTGCTCTGTTGGTAAAAAATAAAATAAAATCATTAGAAAGGTGACATAGAGTTGAAAGGTGTTGAATCATTGTGATAGAGCTAAGGAAGTCCAAGTGTAAAAAGACCCTGATGAGAGTTATCTACAGACCCCAAAACATTGATAAGGATTTGGTCTACAAGTTACAACAGGAGATAGAAAATGCATGCCAAAAGGGTAAAGTCACAATAGTCATAGGGGATTTCAATATGTAGGTAGACTGGGAAATTCAGACTGGTGCTGGATTCCAAGAGGGGGGAGTCTCTAAAATGCCTACGAGATGGCTTTTCAGATCAGCTCATGATTGAGCCCACTAAGGGATCAGCTATTCTCAAATGGATGTTGTTCAAGGAACCAGAATTGATTACAGAGCTTAATGTGAAAGAACACTTAGGGGCATATGATCAAATTCACCCTGAAATTTGAGAAGGAGAAGCAAAAGTCAGATGTATCAATATTACAGTGGAGTAAAGGGAATTGCAGAGTCATGAGAGAAGTATTAGCCAGAATTGACTAGTAAAGACACTGGCAGGGATGAGGCAGAGCAGCAATGACTAGAATGTCTGGAAGCAATTTGGAGTTACAGGATATATATACGTCCCAAAGAGGAAGAAGTATTCTAAAGGAAAGATGGCAAAACCGTGGCTAACAAGAGAAATCAAAGCCAACATAAAAACCAAAGAGAGGCATATAATAGAGCAACAATTAGTGGGATGTTAGAGGATTGAGAAACTTAAAATCAACAGAAGGCAACTAAAAAAAGTCATTAAGAATATAAAGATGGAATACAAAAGTAAGCTAGCCAATAATATTAAAGAGGATAACAAAAGTTTCTTCAGATACATAGAGTGTAAAAGAGAGGTGAGAGTAGATATTGAACCACTAGAAAATGACACTGGAGAGGTAGATATGGGGGACAAGGAAATATCAGGTGGACTGAATAAGTATTTTGCTTCAGTCTCAGTGAGGAAGATGCCAGCAGTATGGTGGAAGTTCCAGATGTCGGGGTGATAAAGTGTGTGAATTTACCATTATTAGAGAAAACGTCCTTGGGAAACTGAAAAGTCTGAAGGCAGATAAGACATCTGGACCAGATGATGTATATCGTAAGGTTCTGAAAGATGTAGCTGAAGGGACTGTGGAGGCATTAGTTATGATCTTTCAAGAATCACTAGATTCTGAATGGCTCCAGAAGACTGGAAAATTACAAATGTCACTCCACTCTTCAAGAAGGGAGTGAGGCAGAATAAAGGAAACTATAGGTCTCAGGTACTTGGAGGCACATGATAAAATAGGCCACACTCAGCATGGTTTCCTCAAGGGAAAATCTTGCCTGACAAATCTGTTGGAATTCTTTGTATAACAAACAGGATAGACAAAGGAGAATTGGTTGATTTTGTGTACTTGGATTTTCAGATAGCCTTTGACAAGGTGCTGTACACAAGGCTGCTTAACAAGCTGCAAGCCCATGGTGTAACAGGAAAGATTCTAGCTGGATAAAGCAGTAGCTGATTGGCAGGCAGCAAAGCATGGGAACAAAGGGGAACTTTTCTGGTTGGCTGCCGGTGACTAATTTGTGTTGTGACCTTTTCCTTTTCAATTATATGTCAATGATTTAGAATATGAAATTGATTGTTTTGCTGCAAAGTTTGCAGATGACATGAAGATAGGTGGAGGGGCAGGTCATTTTGAGGAAGTAGAAGGGCTACAGAAGGACTTAGACAGACAAGCAGAATGAGCAAAGAAATGTCAGATAGAATTCAGTGTTGGGAAGTATATGGTCATTCACTTGGCTAGAAGAAATGAAAGGGTTGACTACTTCCTAAATGGAGAAAATATACAAAAATTTGAAGCACAAAGAGACTTGGGAGTCCTTGTGCAGGATTCCTTAAAGATTAATTTGCAGGTTGAGTATGTGGTGAGGGAGGCAAATGCAATGTTAGCATTCATTTCAAAAGGACTAGAATATAAAAGCAAGCATGTAATGTTGAGACATTATAAAGCACTGATGAGGCCTCACTTGGAGTATTATGAGCACTGTTGGGCCCCTTATCAAAGAAAGGATGTGCTGAAACTAGATAAGATTCAAAGAAGGTTCATGAAAATGATTCCAGGATTGAATGGTTTGTCATGAAGAACAGTTGATGGCTCTGGGCCTGTATACACTAGAATTCAGAAGAATGAGGGGTGACCTCATTGAAAGCAATGGAATGGTGAAAGGCCTTGATAGAGTGGATATAGAGAGGATGTTTCCTATGGTGGGAGAGTCTAAGACCAGAGGACACAGCCTCATATTAGAGGGGCATCTTTTTAGAATGGAGATGAGAAGGGATTTCTTTAGCCATTGAGTGGTGAATCTGTGGAATGCTTTGCCACATGCAACTGTGGGGGCCAACTCTTCATGTATATTTAAGTCAGAGTTTGATTGGTTAGGGTATGAAGGGATATGGGGAGAAGGCAGGAGAATGGGGCTAAGATGAAAACTTCGATCAGCCATGATGAAATGGCAAAGAAGACTTGATGGATGAAATGGCCTAATTCTGTTTCTATATCTTATGGTTTCATAAAAAATCAAGTTGCTGTTTCAAAAAAGATCATGAATCTGCATGCTGATGATGAAAAATCTAATAATGAGAAGATTGATAGTTAGCATTGAGATTTACAAAGTGAAAACTAACAATAGGCACACAGTATTGCTTGCAACAGAATTTAACAGCTAATTAATTAAAATTGAATACCGGCACAGATGGCATTTCAAAGATACTGAACTGAAGTCTGCAGACATCCAACTAAAAACTTATACCGGAGAAAAGATAACTGTGTGGGAATGACAAACCTGGCTACTATGCTCCACCCCTTCAATTCATTACTACAGATGAGGTGAATGCAGAAGGCAAGCAAGTATTCAGTACTGTCTACCAGCCTCTCGATTGTTGCTGCCAGAGGAAGTTGTCTGCATGTGACAGTTGAATCTGGTTTGGGATGTAAAATGTTTCAACCAGTACTTGTATAGGAAACAGATTACCCTCATTACTGATCATCAACCACTAGTGTCATTTTCAATCCACAGAAGGGTATTCCACAAACAGCAGCAGCATGAATACAGAGATGGGCTCTGTTTCTTGGAGGACACAATTACAAGATCAAATTCAAGAGGATGACTAATCATAGAAATGCTGAGAAATTGCCCTGTTTACCCTTGGAAAGAAAACACCTGGAAAATTTACAAATGAGGATCCTCCTCTTCACTCATCCACCCTAATGTAAATTGAAATTTTCCCTATCACGACAGAGATGATCCAAAGGGAACCCAGAAAAGACTCACTCTGTCTCAGATCTGCATGGCAACCCAAAATGGTCAGAATGCGCAGCAGAAATTGCACTTCCCCCAGTTTTACCAGCACCAAAATGATGTTGCCCTTGACAGATATTGCCTTATGTGGGGATTGAGAGGAGTTGTACCATCCAAGCTGAGAGGTAAATTTCATAGTCAAAATGAAAGCGCTGGCTCAAAGCTTTGTCTGGTAGCCTGGGATTGATCAGCCGATCAAGTAGCTTGCCATATCGAGAAGATGCTAAGAGCAGCACGTCTCCATCTCTGGGAGTGGCCTGCATTGCCCTGACAGAGGATTCATGTGGATTTTGTTGGACCATTAACGTGCGCAAATTCCTTGGTAGCAGTGGATGCAGCTACGAAGTGGCTAAGTGTGTTCCTAATGGCCTCCACTATAGCCACACACACTGTTGATGTGTTGAGAAGCTTCTTCTCAAAGACTCGAGTTCCAGAAGATTTAGTGACAATAGATCACAATTTTAGTCCTTCCTGAAAATAAATGGAATAAGATATATTACATCTGCACCATACCACCCAGCTACAAATGGCTTCATGGAAAGGTTTGTCCAGATTCTAAAGAACAAACTACACTGAAATCAGAAGCTGGCCAATTTCCTCTTTGTATACCACAATGCAGCACACTCCACAAGCAACAACTCACCAGCTGTGTTGTTCTTGGGTCATATCTTGTGTTCATGTTTGGATCTCCTCCAACTCAATCTCAGAGAGAGTATGCAGGATAAATAGTTGAGGCAAACTGAGAGCTCCTCAGACAAGGATGTTCGATGTTTCACTCTTGGACAAGCAGTTCAGGTGAGTGACTACAGAGGTGATTTAAATTTGGTAGTTGGAAAGAGTAAGAACAGAACTGGACCACTTTCCTAGACAGTAGAGATTGTGTAGGATGTGACCTGGAGATAACACATTGATCAGTTGAGGAAAGCAGTCAATTGTTAATAGAACATAGAATAGTACAGCACATTACAGGCCCTTCGGCCCACAATGTTGTGCCGACCCTCAAACCCTGCCTCCCATATAACCCCCCAACCTTAAATTCCTCCATATACATGTCTAGTAGTCTCTTAAACTTTACTAGTGTATCTGCCTCCACCACTAATTCAGGCAGTGCATTCCACGGACCAACCACTCTTTGAGTGAAAAACCTTCCTCTAATATCCCCCTTGAACTTTCCTCCCCTTACCTTAAAGCCATGTCCTCTTGTCCTGAGCAGTGGTGCCCTGGGGAAGAGGCACTGGCTGTCCACTCTGTCTATTCCTCTTAATATCTTGTACACCTCTATCATGTCTCCTCTCATCCTCCTTCTCTCCAAAGAGTAAAGCCCTAGCTCCTTTAATTTCTGATCATAATCCATACTCTCTAAACCAGGCAGCATCCTGGTAAATCTCCTCTGTACCCTTTCCAATGCTTCCATATCCTTCCTATACTGAGGCGACCAGAACTGGACACAGTACTCCAAGTGTGGCCTAACTAGAGTTTTATAGAGCTGCATCGTTACATCGCGTCTATTAAACTCTATCCCTTGACTTATGAATGCTAACACCCCATAAGCTTTCTTAACTACCCTATCTATCTGTGAGGCAACTTTCAGGGATCTGTGGACATGTACCCCCAGATCCCTCTGCTCCTCCACACTACCAAATATCCTGCCATTTACTTTGTACTCTGCCTTGGAGTTTGTCCTTCCAAAGTGTACCACCTCACACTTCTCTGGGTTGAACTCCATCTGCCACTTCTCAGCCCACTTCTGCATCCTATCAATGTCTCTCTGCAATCTTTGACAATCCTCTACACTATCTACAACACCACCAAGCTTTGTGTCTTCTGCAAACTTGCCTACCCACCCTTCTACCCCCACATCCAGGTTGTTAATAAAAATCACAAAAAGTAGAGGTCCCAGAACAGATCCTTGTGGGACACCACTAGTCACAAACCACCAATCTGAATGTACTCCCTCCACCACGACCCTCTGCCTTCTGCAGGCAAGCCAATTCTGAATCCACCTGGCCAAACTTCCCTGGATCCCATGCCTTCTGACTTTCTGAATAAGCCTGCCATGTGGAACTTTGTCAAATGCCTTACTAAAATCCATGTAGATCACATCCACTGCACTACCCTCATCTATATGCCCGGTCACCTCCTCAAAGAACTCTATCAGGCTTGTTAGGCACAATCTGCCCTTCTCAAAGCCATGCTGACTGTCCCTGATCAGACCATGATTCTCTAAATGCCCATTGATCTTATCTCTAAGAATCTTTTCCAATAGCTTTCCCACCACAGACGTAAGGCTCACTGGTCTACAATTACCTGGACTATCCCTACTACCTTTTTTGAAAAAGGGGACAACATTCACCTCCCTCCAAACCTCCAGTACCATTCCCGTAGACAACGAGGACATAAAGATCCTAGCCAGAGGTTTAGCAATCTCTTCCCTTGCCTCGTGGAGCAGCCTGGGGAATATTCCGTCAGGCCCCGGGGACTTATCCATCCTAATGTATTTTAACAACTCCAACACCTCCTCTCCCTTAATATCAACATGCTCCAGAACATCAACCTCACTCATATTGTCCTCAGCGTCATCAAGTTCCCTCTCAGTGGTGAATACTAAAGAGAAGTATTCATTGAGGACCTCGCTCACTTTCATAGCCTCCAAGCACATCTTCCCACTTTTATTTCTAATCGGTCCTACTTTCACTCCTGTCATCCTGTTCTTCACATATATGAAGAATGCCTTGGGGTTTTCCTTTACCCTACTCGCCAAGGCCTTCTCATGCCCCCTTCTTGCTCTTCTCAGCCCCTTCTTAAGCTCCTTTCTTGCTACCGTATATTCCTCAATAGACCCATCTGATCCTTGTTTCGTAAACCTCATGTATGCTGCCTTCTTCCACCTGACTAGATTTTCCACCTCACTTATCACCCATGGTTCCTTCACCCTACCATTCTTTATCTTCCTCACCAGGACAAATTTATCCCTAACATCCTGCAAGAGATCCTTAAACATTGACCACATGTCCATAGTACATTTCCCTGCAAAAACATCATCCCAATACACCCGCAAGTTCTAGCCTTATAGCCTCATAATTTGCCCTTCCCCAATTAAACATTTTCCTGTCCTCTCTGATTCTATCCATTTCCATGATAATGCTAAAGGTCAGGGAGCGGTGATCACTGTCCCCCAGATGCTCACCCACTGACAGATCTGTGACCTGACCCAGTTCGTTACCTAATACTAGATCTAGCATGGCATTCCCCCTAGTCAGCCTGTCAACGTACTGTGACAGGAATCCATCCTGGACACACTTAACAAACTCTGCCCCATCTAAACCCTTGGAACTAATCAAGTGCCAATCAATATTAGGGAAGTTAAAGTCACCCATGATAACAACCCTGTTATTTTTGCACCTTTCCAAAATCTGCCTCCCAATCTGCTCCTTGGTATCTCTGCTGCTACCAGGGGGCCTATAGAATACCCACAGTAGAGTAACTGCTCCCTTCCTGTTCCTGACTTCCACCCATACTGACTCAAAAGAGGATCCTGCTACATTACCCACCCTGCAGCTGTAATAGTATCCCTGACCAGTAATGCCATCCCTCCGCCCCTTTCCCCCCCTCTCTATCCCTTTTAAAGCACTGAATTCCAGGAATATTGAGAATCCTTTCCTGCCCTGGTGCCTGCCAAGTCTCCGTAATGGCCACTACATCATAATTCCATGTATGTATCCAAGCTCTCAGTTCATCACCTTTGTTCCTGATGCTTCTTGCATTGAAGTACACACACTTTAGCCCTTCTACCTTACTAGCTTTACACCCTTTATTCTGCCTCTCTTTCCTCAAAGCCTCTCTATATGTTAGATCTGGCTTTACTCCATGCACTTCTTTCACTGCTCAATCTCTCCGGGTCCCATCCCCCTTGCAAATTAGTTTAAACCCTCCTGAACCATGCTAGCAAACCTACCAGCAAGGATATTGCTCCCCCTCGAGTTCAGGTGCAACCCATCCAATCTGTACAGGTCCCACCTTCCCCAGAAGAGATCCCAATGGTCCAAAAATCTAAAACCCTGCCCCCTGCACCAACTCCTCAGCCACACATTCAACTGCCATCTCCTCCAATTCTTACTATCACTATCACCTAGTACTAGCAGCAATCCTGAGAACGCCACCCTTGAGGTCCTGTTCTTCAGCCTACTGCCTAGTTCCCAAAACTTACACTTCAGGACCTCATCCCTCTTCCTGACTATGTCATTGGTCCCAACATGTATCACGACTTCTGGTTGCTTTCCCTCTCATACCAGGATGTCATACACCCGGTCAGAGACATCCCGGACCTTGGTACCCAGGAGGCAACAAACCATGCGGGTTTCCTTCTCACGTCCACAAAATCTCCTGTCTGCTCTCCTGACTATAGAGTCTCCAATGACGACAGCTCTCCTCTTCTCCGTCCCACCCTTCTGCACCACAGGGTCAGACTCAGTGCCAGAGGCCCTGCCACCGTGGCTCACACCTGGTCGGTCATCCTCACCAATAGCATCCAGGACGGTAAACTTATTATTCAGGGGAATGGCTACAGGGGTGCTCTGCACTACCTGTCTACTCTCCTTTGCTTTCCCCCCTCGGACTGTCACCCAATGACCTGCTTCCTGCAGCCTAGGTGTGACTACCTCCCTGTAGTTCTCGTCTATGACTGCCTCATTCTCCCTTATGAGTCGAAGGTCATCCAGCTGCTGCTCCAGATTCCTCACACAGTCTTCCAGACCACCCAGCCGCAAGCACTTCTGGCAGATGTGACTCTGTGGGAGAGGGAAGTTCCCCCAAGAATGCCACATCTCTCAGGAGAGGCACATCACCATCTCAGGAGGCATTGTAAAGACTAACTGGGAACAAGCTCGTCCTCCGCCTCTTCTCGTCGAAGCCTCTTGAGTCAAAGCCTCAAATCTCCACTCCTTCACTGGCCCACTCACTCACTGGCCGCTTTCCACAGGCCGCTCCGCTTGAGGTAACCCTCTATTTATTTGTTTGAGCTTTTCAAACTGCTTAGTCACCTGACCTCAATTGCCCAATCAGCTGTTTTCTGCTGAGTCTGAGCTATTCAAATCTTGATTGTCTAAATCTTGCAAACACGAGGAAATCTGCAGATGCAGGAAATTCAAACAAGAGAAGAAAGGTGGCCAGAGCTGTCAAAACTGCTTCCTGAAGTCCCACAGTCTTACAACCACTGTGATGATATCACATGCAGTGATGTGCCAGTTCCTGATTGGAGAGCACTAAGCATGCACAGGGTTTGCCAGAATGTATCAGCACGTAGCGGGGTTAAGATGTGTTTGTTTATTTCTGTAAATAAAAGTTCTTTAATTCTTCCAGAATATGACTCTTTATTGCTAACCCACAGAATATTTTAAAAGTAGTAACATAACACGGTGTCAGAAGTGCTTTTGGAAGAATAATATGGGAGAATCAAGAATCGAAGATAATCGAAAAAAAAGAAGAAAAAAGTTCGAACAGTAATCGGTGAAATGGCAGTTTACAACCCCCACAAAAACTTCAGCTGACTGGGAATGTAGCTGAGAATTGGAGGATATTCAAGCAACAATTTGAAATGTACTTATTGGCGATCGAGTATGAAGAAAAATTGGACAAAACCAAAGTGGCAATCCTGCTCCATTAATCGGAAACGACACAGTAGAGATATACAATAATGTTGTACAACAAGCTGGAGGAACTCAGCAGGTCGGCAGCATCTGTGGAAAGGAGCAGTCAACATTTTGGGCCGAGACCCTTTATCAGGACTGAAGAGAGAGGGGGCAGGGGCCCTATAAAGAAGGTGAGGGGGAGGGGGGGAAGGAGAAAGCTGGTAGGTGCCAGATGAAAAACCAGTAAGAGGAAAGATCAAGGGGTGGGGGAGATGAAGCAGGGAGTGGATAGGCAAGAAAGGTGAAGAAGGAATGTATGGGGAAAGCATTATGTGTAGTAGAAGAGGGCAGAATCATGAGAGAGGTGATAGGTAGCTGGAGGAGGAGGCAGAGTGAAACTGGGATGGGGGAAGGGAGAGGGAGGGAATTACCAGAAGTTAGAGAATTCAATGTTCATGCCAAGGGGCTGGAGACTACCCAGATGGTATATGAGGTGTTGCTCCTCCAACCTGAGTTTGGCCTCATCATGGCAGTAGAGGAGGCCATGTATGGACATATCCAAATGGGAAGGTGAAGCAGAATTGAAGTGGGTGGCAACCGGGAGATCCTGTCTGTTGCGGCAGACGGAGCGGAGGTGCTCGACAAAGTGGTCCTCCAATCTTGCACCGGGTCTCACTGATGTAGAGGAGGCCACACCGGGAGAACCAGATGCAATAGATGACCCCAACAGACTCACAAGTGAAGTGTTGCCTCACCTGGAAGGACTGTTTGGGGCACTGAATGGTGGTAAGAGAGGAAGTGTAGGGACAGGGATAAGTGCCAGGTGGGCCTCTGCCCCCTCCCTCTTCAGTCCTGACGAAGGGTCTCGGCCCGAAACGTTGACTGTTTGTTACCACGGATGCTCCCTGACCTGCTGAGTTCCTCCAACTTGTTGTAATTTCTTTTTAATCTTCCCTACAATAATTTTTGTCTTTGAAGATGGAGATAATTTCAATTTAAAGTTGATAATGGACAGATTTGAAGTTTTTTGTATACTGAGGCATAACGTGATGTATAAGCGCTATAAATTTTTAAATGCTGGCAGTGACCTGGTCAAAGGATTGTTCAATTTGTTACAGAGTTGAAACACCACAGTAGAAGATGCAAGTTTACAGAACTCACAGAATCTCTCATTAAAGATAGACTGGTTTGTGGCATTCAGGATAATACTCTGAGAGAAAGGCTTTTGCGTGAACAGGATTTAAATTTTGAACAACCTTTCTCACTCTGCAAAGCTTCTGAGACTGTAAAGTCACAGGCTGAAGAGCTTTTTGTTGAAAACTGCAATGTAAATGCATAAAAAGGCGCGAATATATCAAGAAATATAATAATATGTCAACAAAACCAACGGAGAGCAAGATGGCATTTGGAAAAAAGTCATGTGATTGCTGTGCGCAAATTAGTGTTTCGCATATGGCAAAATTTGTTAAAACAGTCATAAGATTAATCATTTTTCGCACTGTTGTAGAAGTAGGAAGAAGGAAAATGAAATGAAACAAGTAAATGCTGTGATTGAAGATGAACGTGACGAATTTTATATAGATGCACTTTATGAAAATGCTGACATGCAGAATATAAAAGCAGTAGCTGCAGTGTCTGAGATGAGCAAACAGGAGGCAATTGATGTGAAAAAGCAATGGCAGGAAGAGGTTGCTTCAATGCAAGTGATAATGAAAGAGACTGAGAGAATATGAGATTCAGTCTAATCACCGGCTAGAGCAAGAACACTCACAATGGGCACAGTATAAGAAAGATGTGAAGGCACAAGTAATGGAATTGAGAAGTTTTATTGAAATGATAAAGTCTCAGCATAAAAAAGAGATTACACAGTTAATGAATGAATTAGATGAAGAAAAGATTCGTATTTCATTACAAATGGAAGTGGAAGGAATTAGGAAAGATACAGTCCCAACAGAAGCAGGGAAGCAGATTGCTGAGGAGGATAGCATGAACTGCTTACCTAAAATTCCAGATTCTAACCAGGAGACATGTGAGAGTATACCAAAAAGTTTAGTTCAGATACATGAAGAAAAGCTTAAAGCAGAAAAGAAAAGAATAAGAAGAAGCACTAGAAGAGTCATGGCTCAGATAGCAAAGAGCCAAATTCAGAGTTTCAGTTAGCTGATATAGATATGTTTATTGGTTAATATTGTTATTTGTTTTTCATTTTAAGGAAAAGAAGATGTGATTCTACAGAGATTCAGTTAAAGAATTCAGATGAGACAAAACATATAAGTAATAACAAAAAAATACGAGATCTATGTGTACCACTTAGGAGGTCTACTCTTGTTCGTAAACCCACCGAGAGACTGATAGAGACTTGTTGAATTATGTGTTTGTTTTGATTAAAGTTGTTAATTGTTTTTCGTTTCAAGGAAGGGAAGATGTAGTGATATCACGTGCAATGACATTCCAGTTCCTGATTGGACAGCAGTGAGCACGCGCGGGATTTGCCAGAATGTATCAGCATGTGGCAGGGTTAAAATGTGTTTGTTTATTTCTGTAAATAAAAGTTCTTTAATTCTTCCAGAATGTGATTATTTATTGTTAACCCACGGAATGTTTAAAAAGTAGTAACATAACAACCACCACAGAGTAGTACCAGAACCTGCTATTGTTTCACAGCCAAAAGTCTCACTTGTCAAGCAGAGTGACATTGAAAAGACATCGCCCCACAATGGTATGAAATCCTCCACATCAATTAAATCTTCAGGCCTGTATGGGACAATTTAAAAATGTACTATGTTGTGGATGTTTACTCATTTGAGTTGAGATGCATTCTATAGATTTAGAATTTATAGCTAAACAGGGTGGAGTGTTCTGCACTCAATATTTCAGTAATATTTGAGTAATATTGTAATTATTTTGTTTAATTAAGCATCTCTTTTTTCTTTACATAATTCATTACATGTAAAATAGAATAAGTACATGAATGGCATATGTCATTATGCCATCCCGTCATGTTTGAGTGCATCACTAAAGTAAAAAAATGAAGACATGCATCTCCCAGTTCCTGTGTTTTCCTTTTGAGTAGTTTCTGGAGTTACAAAACATAACACCTGTTGCAAGCACTATGAAATAGCTGATTAGGTTGACAAGATGACTGACTGAAATTTAGTTTCAGGTTTTGGTTATGCAGGTAGGCCTGTCTGAGGCAATTTACTGAAAATCATGTTGTAATTTTCAGTTAATTACTTACCAGAGATCTTGTTTTACATGCAGTTCTCATCATTTGTTGGGGGGGGGGGGTGGATAAGTGAAATCCTGGACATTATAATGTGAGGTTGCTTCAAGAGATTTGTGGAGCTTCTCCATAGGCTTGACCACAACCAGTGCTTGGAAAACTTGGTGGCCCTTCTTAATGTGTTGGAGCTCCCCAGTAGCTAAGAGTATACAAGCAGCACTGCTAATAGTTAATGGCATAAAAGTATTACTACGAACTGCATGCAACCTTGAGCTTGATTTATTAGTGAAGAATCAAATAAGGAAATATGAAATTTGTTTTTTTTTTGTTGAATTAGATAGATTTGTAGCTGTAGTTAGAAATTGAATTAGAGTTGTACTTAAGAGTTAAACAAAATTACTCGAGTAACTAATTTCTTCAAAATTTTGTGATGAAAATTCTCTTCCTGGGACAGGAGAGCTCATGCTTTGCAAAGCTCTCATTTTAAACACTGCAGCTGCCACATGTAGAGATAACAAAAAGTTGTAGATAAACATCCAATTCGTTTAGTTTCTGCTCCTAAACGGGAATCAGTCTTCAGTTCTTCAAACGTACATAGAAAGCAGTAATCTGTTTGAAGTTAAAACAAATTACTGTCTATAGAACAGCTTGACAAATAAGATCTGTATATAGAAGACGATCTGTCTTTCATGAGTAACTTTACCTGCTTTCTTGCTGCTCAGAGGTGTAATATAAGAGGATAGGTTATTTAATTTGGGTTGTTCAAAACAGACAAACTGACTAAGTTGCTTAGTTCAAAGAAGCTTACAGATGAGATGGAAACATATAATTTAATTTTTCAATAACTGATCTATTAATATTAGACATTTAATGTACTCAGTGAAAATAGCTTTACAGCATAAGCTGCCGACTACTGCATGTCCCCAAGAACTTTTTAAGCCTTTTATGTTAAAGGGGTATCTAAGGAAATATCATATGTGCGAATTCACCAAAGTGAAAAAGAAACTGCATAAATGTAGAAAGCAGTTCAAACTTATTAGAAATAGGGTAAGGAATATCAATAAGCCTTAAGAAAACAAGGGGTGAACTAGAATCCATTCTTCCAGTTTCAGTTTCTTTGATGGATGACTGTATGTCTTTTTAGTTTATAGGAATTGTATGTGTGTTTTGGAAATCATTAGTCCTTTATGCTTTGTGTCTTCGAATTCCTTTGTGTTTAGAAATGATTTGTAATTTGGAAATGTTTATGACATAAATCCTCTGTAAGTTTTAAACGTATTTTAAGAACGTTGCTTGATTTAAATATGTATCAGTGAAAATGAATGAACTGTGTCTTAAACTAGTTGGAAGTATCTTCTCCTTGGTAGGGAGAAGGGGCCCACAGCTTGAATAGTGGGTATTGTCAAGTAAACTCACCATGGAGAATAAACAAGGAAGCAAACAAATCTTCGAAGATTGGATAGTTACAGTATAATCTCTTTTTAATGAGAGCCCTTGTGGCTATTTATATCTGATAGGGCATAAGGTCTTTGTTTGGATTTAGAGCTTTATGGTCTGCAAATCCAATAACATCACAATTTTAGTTAAGTGTTAAATAAAATTACTTAATCAAACGTTTTGTTAAGTTTTGGCTCTTATTGCCGACTTGGTCATTGTAGAGGAATCAAAAGAAACCTGAGGTCTGTTTTGAGACAGTTGGTTATAGCTCAAACATGGACCCACTGTAATTCATTAAGTCTACAATCTAAGCAGTCTCGTTGGTTCTCCATTCTGCATTGGAGCACCTAGACAACTGAAACACAGAAGTGTGACTACTGTTTATTGATTACATCTCAATATTCAACACCATCATTCCTTCAGTTCTAACAATCAAGCTGCAAATCCTGCGCCTCTGTACCTCCCACTGCAACTGGATTTTTGTTTTCCTCTTTGGGAGATCACAATCAGTGTGGTAATGTAATAACATCTCCTTCCCACTGAAAATTACATACATATAAAGAGGTATGCAAAAGTTTGGGCACCCCTGGTCAAAATTGCTGTTACTGTGAATAGTTAAGTGAGTAGAAGATGAACTGATCTCCAAAAGTCATAAAGAGAAAGATGAAATGTTCTTTTCAACATTTTAAGTCAGATTAGTGTATTATTTTTGTTTTGTACAATTTTAGAGTGAAAAAAAGGAAAGGAGAACCATGCAAAAGTTTGGGCACCCGAAGAGATTTGAGCACTTAGATAACTTTTACCAAGGTCTCGGACCTTAATTAGATTGTTAGGACTATGGCTTGTTCACAGTCATAGTTAGGAAAGACCAGGTGATGCAAATTTCAAAGCTTTTTAATTACCCTGACTCCTCAAACCTTGTCCCAACAATCAGCAGCCATGGGCTCCTCTAAGCGGCTGCCTAGCCCTCTGAAAATTAAAATAAATGATGCCCACAAAACAGGAGAAGGCTATAATAAAATAACAAAGCATTTTCAGGTAGCCGTTTCCTCAATTCATAATGTAATTAAGAAATGGTAGTTAACAGGAATGGTGGAGGTCACGTTGAGGTCTGGAAGACCAAGGAAACTTTCCAAGAGAACTGCTCATAGGATTGCTAGAAAGGCAAATCAAAACACCTGTTCGACTGCAAAAGACCTTCAGAAAGATTTAGCAGACAATGGAGTGGTGGTGCACTGTTCTACTTTGCAGTGACACCTGCACAAATATGACCTTCATGGAAGAGTCATCAGAAGAAAACCTTTCCTGCATCCTCACCACAAAATTCAGCATCAGAAGTTTGCAGAGGAACATCTAAACAAGCCTGATGCATTTTGAAAACAAGTCCTGTGGACTGATGAAGTTAAAATAGAACTTTCTGGCCGCAATGAGCAAAGGTATGTTTGGAGAAAAAAGTGTGCAGAATTTCATGAGAAGAACACCTCTCCAACTGGTAAGCATGGGGGTGGATCGATCATGCTTTGGGCTTGTGTTGCAGCCAGTGGCATGGGGAACATTTCGCTGGTAGAGTGAAGAATGAATTCAATTAAATACCAGCAAATTCTGGAAGCAAACATCACACCATCTGTAAAAAAGCTGAAGATGAAAAGAGGATGCCCTCTACAACAGGATAATGATCCTCAACATACTTCAAAATCCACAATGGACTACCTCAAGAGGCGCAAGCTGAAGGTTTTGCTGTGGCCCTCACAGTCCCCCGACCTAAACATCTTTGAAAATCTGTGGATAGTCCTCAAAAGAGCAGTGCATGCAAAACAGGCCAAGAATCTCAGAGAACTAGAAGCCTTTTTCAAGGAAGAATGGGTGAAAATCCCCCAAACAAGAATTTAAAGACTCTTAGCTGTCTATAGAAAGTGTTTACAAGCTGTAAACTTGCCAAAAGGGGTGTTGCTAAGTACTGAACATGCAGAGTGCCCAAACTTTTGCTTCGGGCCCTTCTCCTGTTTTGTTATTTTGAAACTATAAAAGATGGAAATAAAAAAGTAACCTCGCTTAAAATATTAAAGTAATGTGTCATCTTTAACTTTATGGCTTTTGGAAATCAAGTCATCTTTTACTTGCTTAGCTATTCACAGTAACAGAAATTTTGATCAAGGGTGCCCAAACTTGTGTGTGTGTGTGTGTGTGTGTGTGTGTGTGTGTGTGTGTGTGTGTGTGTGTGTGTGTGTGTGTGTGTGTGTGTGTGTGTGTGTGTGTGTGTGTGTGTGTGTGTGTGTGTGTGTGTGTGTGTGTGTCTGTAAATAAATAAATAAAACTAGGGTGATTTTATGTACTGTGTTGCACAACTTTGTTCCACAAAGAAAAATAATGACATATGTGAGTGATGATAAACCTTGTTCTGATATGCATCTCTATTATGGACTGACAGTGGGAAGGGGACAGGGAGAGTGGAATTATGGTTGGGAAAAGAGGAAGGGAGAGGGGAAAGAGCAGGAAGTACCAGAGAGACATTGTGTAATGATCAATAAAACAACAGTTCAGAATCAAATGACCTTGCTTGGTGTTTCAGGGCTGGATGTGTTTGCACCCACGCCACTGCCCGCCCCCGGCATTCCTTCTCTGCCACTTGTCCAACACGCCTCCTGCAGCACTCTATCCTCACCATTCCCATCATCCTGTGTTCCCGCAAGATTTACAAACTTGCTCTCTGCACCATGTTGACAAATACAGTGCAATCCAAAAGCCTTAGATACCCTAGCTATGTATGTCTGCCTATGACTTTTGCACAATACTGTATTTATTCCTGTAGTGTAGATTTCTATCTCTTTGCACTATACTGTCACTGCAAAACAACAAATTTCACATCATATGTCACTGATGATAAATCTTATTCTGATATTAGAGTCGGAGGAACTAAAGTTGGCGCCAGAGGATTTTGTGGACCAAGATGACTTCTTCCAGTTCATCCATGAAACAGTTTAAATCTCCTCTTCTTATGTCCTTTTTTTTTCACAAAGTAGCTGTGGACTTGTCAGAGCTTATGACCTACAGCTACACTCAAACTACGTTCTTCACAGGCAGTGGGTTCTCACTCTTGGAACTCACCCAGTGGTCTAACATTTCGGGATTTCCAGGTGCAGCCTGGAAGATGTGTGCCTTTAGAGGTTGCCCTGTAGATTACCAAATTCCTTGCTGATCTCACTGATATAAGTGTCACAGGAGATTGGAACATTGAGACAGTGGGCTCTCGGAGGTCCATGCACTCAAGTGATCTCTCAGTCCCTCTTCCTCTCTCTTCATGGTGAGTAAGAGAATGCTGGTCTTTCGAGCTGGGGGGCTCAGACCAGCGATGCAATGGATTGTAACATTGAAACTGAACTGCTAGCCTCCCGTCTTGCTGTTGCAGAAGCGATATCGCTCTCTCCCTTGTTAGGGAAAGAGACAGCATGACTGAGATTCCAAAGTGTTGGGGGGGACTGTAGTTTTTGATGGATTCTAGATCATGGTCTCTACAGGCTTTGCTATTGCTGGGTGGTGGGTGCTTGATGGTTTTGCAAGTGCTAGTAGAGGGAGGGTTGATGCTTTGCTGCTGCTTGAGCAAGGGAAGGGGAAGGGTGGGCTTTGTGGTTCTAACATTTTCTGTCATTCATTATTTGGGCTTTATTTCATGGATGTCTGCAAAGAGTAAGGATTTCAGGTTGTATATTGTATTAAGTTGAACTGTTGAACCATTGAACAACTTCCGCTACTAGGTGATTGACATGAAGTGTGAACTCTGGCTCTCTCGCCACAGATGCTGACTGATCTGTTACTTCCTGAAATTTTTTTGCCATTATTTCAGATTTATAGTATCTGTAATATTTTTCTTCTGGAGACAATCTAACGTAGTATTTAACCAGCTCTGTACATTTCTGGCATCGTCAGAGTCTATTCCATTGTGCTGGATATGGCCAACTATACCAACGGCAAAGACCGACAACAGCTTCATTGACTTTTCAAGCCAGTGGTATTCAAAAAGATTAGTAAATTTAAAAATTCTGCTAAATGTAAAATGAATCTTGCTAGAAAAAGAATGGGAACATCTGAAGTCATTTGGAATACTTAACTTAGTTGAACTTTACTAAAATTGATTCATCATCAGCATTACAGCAGTGTTACAAGAAAACTCACAATAGTTCATACAAGTTCATTCTCCATACCACGATAGTGGAACTTGCATGAAAGTAGTTACTAGTAGTACTATTACAGATCATTATAAGAGAGTACAAAATATTAGGGGGAAATCTTAAGGGTCACACACAAAATGCTGGAGGAACACAGCAAGTCAGGTAACATGCTGTTACTTGGAGGGAAATAATTAGTTGATGTTTCAGGCCAGAACGCTTCATCAAGACTGGAAAGGAAGGAGGCAGAAGCCAGAATAAGGTAGGAGAGGGGAGGAAAGTGTACGAGCTAGCAAGTAATAGGGGATTCCAGTGTGATGGCATTGGGTTCACCGTCCACAAAGCCCTAAAAAAAGGAAATTTTAAGCCTACAGATACTCCCATTCTAGGAAAGTTATACTGTATCTAACTATTCTTCAAGAACTAACTTACTTCCCGGTCTAGTCTCTGCAATGAGATCTAGCAGGTACAGGGTTAGAGAAAGCAGGTTCAGGGTTCTGAGTTGGATGATCAGCCATGATCATACTGAATGGCAGTGCGGGCTCGAAGGGCCAAATGGCCTACTCCGACACCTATTTTCTATGTTTCTATGTTTCTAGCTGCCAATACCTACTATTTGAGGGATGGACCCCCTCCCTACCAAGGAGGAGGTACTTCAAGATAACAAAGTTGTTTAAACACAATTTATTTTATTTTTAATGATACACATTTAAACTTAGACAAATAGTTTTAACAAGCATTTAACACTCACGGGAGATTTCTGATTTATAAAATATTTTCCAATTCCAAAAGATTTATAAACTACAGAGCATTTCCAAACACAGGTTTAATTCTGACAAATTAAAAGAACATGCCAATGAGTTACAGACAAGCAAGACATCCATTGAAGAAATTGAAGATTGAGAAATGAATTCTAGTTCTTCTTTATATCACCCCATCTTTCTGTCATTCTCATTGTCATTCGTAAAATTCCCCAATGATTTCTAACATTTATACTGTTTTGCTATTAGTAAACATTATTTGGATGTGATGTTTTTTTTTTAGCATACCTTTGCTGGGACAAAGAAATTCACACCGATGGTCTAAAGCTTCTGGAGATAGAGAAACCAGACATCAAAAATGAATGCTGTGAGAAGTGTCTCTCTGCGTACACAAATATCCCAACCATTGATTGATCAGCTATACCGGTGACCACACTTGATGTGCTAAGTGACAAAATCAGTCTGGTATGCGAGCTTCCACTCAGTCCCAGTGGTGTAAATAACTGAATATTGTCTAATTTGTTATTGGCCAATTAACGTAACCCCATTGTCTTACTTTGATGGAAATAGGCCTACAAGATCTCACTGTTTACTGGTTTACATCAAGAAGTTGAGCAAGGGATATTGATTAGAAATGTGTCAGAAATAACTGTGATCCTCTGGAAAGGTCTTGCTACTGTGTTACAAAGCTAATGTTTACAATTAATATCTTGGGATTCGGAAAGTGAAAAGCAAACACACCAGGGTGGGGCAAGTGGAATCATCTGCAGAATTCTTATGCCATTTTGCACACATTGACTATATGTCATTATCAAGTTGTTTATATATTGATAACTACTTCTCTTTGCAACCTTCAATCCCCCTTTCATTTCTTTTATTCATTTTCTGTTGTTCAAGTAACTCACTGTGTGTTGTGATATTCGTTTTGTGTAATGTCGATATTAATACAAGGTAAGCTTCTTTGAATAAGAACAAAAAATAATGGTCCTGCATACAATCTGCTGAAAGTGACTGATGTAGTGGGAGGAAAGAAATTGTTGATGTTTCTGGCTAAAACCCGACATTTGGATGTAATGATAATACGTAGTAGGCTAGATACAGTTCTGTCTGTGGAAGGACAGTGTTATCAAGTCAGGCTGAACAGCACATTGTTAGGAAAGATCTAGACACTAGAGAATCCAGATGCTGGAATATGGAGGAACTAATTTAATCAGGTATCAATGTGGGGGAAATGGATTATTAACATTTTGGGTTGAGGCAGAGAGGTTCACAACCTGAAACATCAGCTGTCCATTTCCCTTCTTAGATGCTCTTAACACACTTTGTTCTTCCTATGTGCAGCTCTGATAAAAGTCTTCGACTTGAAATATTAATTGTTTCCTTCTTTACAAATGGTAAACACTGCAGAATTTCCTGTATTTTTATTTGGATTTGAAGTATTTATAGTATTTCTTTTTCGGTAAGTTTAATTGATTTGTGTTTGGTAAGGTATTTTCACTAGTTATTCTTGTCATCACGAGGTGTGGTATACTGTGGAAGTACCATGGGCATGGGAATTAGCTCGACACAAACCTAACACTTCCTATGTAGTTAAAATGACTTAACTTCAGAAGTATTTCATTTATTCTAATTTGCTCTAGCGTATCTTGTGATCATGAAAAGTATTAGATCTATCAACGATGGCAAGAACACACATTGATATTTACATCTGGTTATCTGAATCAAGTGGAATTAAATGAGGTTCAAAGTACATTTATTATCAAAGTATGCATACATTATATAACCCTGAAATTCGCCTCCTTACAGACAGCCACGAAACAAGAAACCCGAAAGAATCCATTAAAAGAGACCAACAAACACCCAATGCACGGACAGAAAAAAAAACACAAATTGTGCAGAATTAAAAGTGAATAACAGTATTCAGAACAAAAGTGAGTCCACAGACATGAAGCCCGGAGCAGCCAGAGCAGGCCCACAGCTTCAGCCTCAGTTCATCACACAGCAGAGCAAAATGTTGTGGAGCTCACAGACGTGAAGCCTGGAGTAGGCCCACAGCCTCAGCCTCACTGCAGTGAAGAGTGGAGCAAATGTCGTGGAGCAGCGATCCCACATATTCTTCACTTCCACTGCAAAACTGCCATCCAACCTTATCAACACTTCCCAAAGCAACTTCACTCCTTCACTCCCTTGATTCCAGCTAAGAACCTGCTTCAAGCAAACTGAGCAAAAAAAAAATCAGAATTTCCAGTTAGTTTTTGATTTTAACCTCCATTCATGACGTGTCCATTTGCCTCTCCCTGTCTGTTTGTTCCCACTTTTCCTCACTGCTTCATGTGTTTAACCAGCTTTGTCTCTACTGTTCACCTTGATCCCTCCTGTGCCTACACTCTCTGAAGAATGAAGTTGCTCTTTAAAACAAATCAGATTCACACAATTTTTGGCTGTGGTCCGTAAATTGTAATCTACACTCAACAGTTGAACAAACCATGAACTTTAGCTTTTGCAAGAGAGTTAAAAAATCAGCATACTTGTCGGCTTCCTAAATGTACCCATACATTCTTTACTCGACAAAGTTTAAAGTTCAAATTCAAAGTGCATTTATTATCAAGGTATGATGACCTTTGCTCAACATTGCATACAAACATCAAATTTGTTATTGTTATATATTTAATCAAAGGCTGTTCACAAATGAAACTTGATTCATTGTTCACCATTCAGTAATTTACCTTAATACTTTAAAATACTGCTTGCATATCATAATTCAATTCCTTACTTTCGCATTTGCTCTCTTTCCTGTACTTCCTGGGGTTCCATCAGAAAATCTGGAATGAAGTTGAACACTAGCGTTTTGTGGTTCGTTATTTGGCAAGGACTTCCTCCAAAACTTGGTTTGACAGCCACTCAAAACTCAGGGAATTGTAATTGGATTGGATTGGATTGCATAATCTGTCTAGTGTGTTTTGAATTCAAGCTAAGACACCCTACATAACATCTTAACACAGCCTAGTACTTTTGCCTTGAGGCAACTAATGATGCTCAAGGGTCAACAAAAATCTATACATGAGCTTGATCTAGTTCTAAATTAACCTCTATACCCTTTGAAGGGTTTCGGCCCGAAACGTCGTCACTACCGCCTCCCATAGATGCTGTCTGGCCTGCTGAGCTCTGCCAGCATTTTGTGTTTTTATTTATTTCCAGCATCTGCAGATTCACTCGTGTTGCCTCTATACCCTTTAGCTGGTTTAGGACTCAGATAGAAAGGTCTGATTAGACCAGCAAACCAATAAGTATTTTGGGACAAACCAAACCTTCCCTGCAGCTATATATATATATATATAAAGGTATTACCGTCTTTCTGCAGCCAAAGGTCCTGTTTACACTGCTTGTTTTATTCTGAGATAAAACTGGCATAGATCTGGCTCTGCAGCACTGTTTGCTAACAAACACAAATATCAATGTAAAAGAATCACTGAATACATACTTTAAAGTTATGAATTGAATCCCAAGAATAAAACTGCAGAATGTCAATAATGTAAATCTTAGACAGATTTTATAGTAAGATGAATGTCCCATCAGACCTTGCCAATGGAGATGCTAACTATGTTAGCAAACTGGTTCACAATCTAAAAAATAGTCTGAGCAGCTCTCTCTCCGCTGTGATGTTACTGCTGATTGGAGTTGTACTAATGCAACTGCAGTATAAGTAGGACAGTTCTGTTCTCTTACTTGGCAGGACCCAATGGTTGGGGCAAGTTACACCAGTTTCTCTGGATACCTGATTTGTCCTGCGTTTAAAAGGACAGTATCCTCCAGTGTGGTAAATGCAGGAAATAAAGTGTACTCTTGACAAATCTTATTGAAACATTTACATATTATTTTTGATGCTAAAATAAGTTCAGTTGCACTTATCTTCAACTAGACAGATTTTAACAATTCTGTATAAGAGAACACTCCAACTCACAGTTGAAAATGTAGATTCCCTTATGCAGAAAAGATAAATTACCTTGTAAACTATAATAATGAAATAATTTTTCATGAGGTGATATCAAAAGGGTGAAGGAACAAAAAAGAAACTCTGAATATGCTGATTGCAGAGAAAAGATAAAACTCTGGTGGATACAAGAAACCATCAATGAATTGCACTTTCATCTTGTTTGATAAAGAATTTAATATGTCTGATCTTAAATGTTACAATGAACATGAGAGTGGAAACTGGATCATTCCCAATGCCAATACCCTTGTGACAATCTGCAAAAAAAAATAAAAACTGCACTATTAATGTGCTTCATTTGGAGGAAAGCACAACAAAATGAATGAATGGCAGCAATGTGCTAGTTTGCATTATAATTGCAAGACAACCAAAGGATTAAATGAATATCTAAAGATTAAGATGCTAATGTTAAGATATTAGTTTATTGAATGACTTTACCTGATCCTGACTAATATATGAGATCATGGATTTTTATGTGAATATCTCATATGCTTGTCAGTTAATATTGAAGTAACTTTATCGAATATGTCTCTTCATTTTAGTATCAGAATTTTTGCCATAGAATGTGGTAATATTAATTTATTTCTATGTTGTTTTGCTCGGGACGTTTTCTCAATTATTGTCAAATAAAACATTGGAAAAGTGAAAGGATATTGCCTTATTTATCTTTTGATATAATCAATATTACCACCACTGCACAGATGCACTGCTAATTTTTAACAGTGTGATAAAATGCACATACCGGTAGTGTCAACAACCATGATAGAGGAAAATTAAGTTGATACGTTACAGCAGGGTGAAAGAGCAGACAATCACATTAGAGTACTGAATTGTTTGATCATAAAACATCAGTGGAACCAAGGCTAGACTACAAAAATGGGAGCAGTGCAATGCCTTTAAACTACTTATTAATGCCCAGAATCATAATTGTATTGATTTACACTCTACCCATGCATGCAACAACATATTTTTGGAACTTTGAATGCCAGTAAATCAACAACATGCATTTGCCTTCAAAGAAATGTGACACTTCTCACTGCCCATGTTCATAAAAGCATCTTATATATCTTTTATAACATGTCAGACTGTCAGAACAGGAACTTGGCTGTGAGAAGAGAGAATCAGTGTCCACAGTAAACCTAACTTACTATTTGTAGTAACTTTCAGCCCTGGAACCAACAGAAGATGAAGTTAAAGCTCATTCTGCCAATACATAATTCAGCTGTGTTCCCATCTGTATTTTTTTTAGAATCTTCAACATGGTAGTTTTAAAGCTTGAAAGTGATCACAAGAATGAAGACTCTTACAACTTCTCCAGATGGAAAATCTCACAGTGCCCTGCCTAATT
The DNA here is from genome assembly GCF_048418815.1 of Hemitrygon akajei. Taxonomy (NCBI): domain Eukaryota; kingdom Metazoa; phylum Chordata; class Chondrichthyes; order Myliobatiformes; family Dasyatidae; genus Hemitrygon; species Hemitrygon akajei. The sequence goes on from NC_133128.1 coordinate 58,242,104, forward strand.
CCTTGTCTGAACTTAACCGCATCCTTCCATTGCATCGATTTCCATTCAGGCATTGCTTAATGAAAATATAAAAGTTTGCATTGAATCTAGTAAGTAAAATGCAATGGGTCAAAATAAAATTCGATTAAAAAATGGAACATGCAGCAGCTACAAATATACCTAAAAATGCAAGAACCAACTAGAAATCCAGTGATAGTTTCCAGATCTGATTCCTGATCCATTGATCTGTGAGCCTGAGAAAACTTGTTACATTGCTAAACATAAATGATTAAATACGCTTGTATACATATATATTCAGGCAGCACATTTTTTAGGTACCTCCTGTACCTAATGCAGTATGTTCATGGTCTTCTGCTGTTGTAGCCCATCCACTTCAAGGTTCTATGTGTTGTGCATTCAGAGATGATCTTCTGCAAACCACTGCAGTAATGCTTGGTTAATTGAGTTACTGTTGCCTTCTAGTCAGCTTGAACCAGTCTGGCCATTCTCCTCTGACCACTCTCATTAACATGACTTTTTCACCCACAGAACTGCCACTCACTGGATGTCACACCATTCTTTATAAACTCCAGAAAGTTTTGTGCCTGAAAATCCCAGGAGAATATTAGTTTCTGAAAAAAATCAAATCTTCCCCACTCTGACCTTCAGTCTGAAAAACAACTGAACCCCTTGACTATGTCTGTATGCCTTTATGCATTGTTGCTGTCATATGATTGGCTGATTCAATATTTGCATTAGTGTACAGATGTACCTGATTAAATGGCCACTGAATATATACTGTACAGCACTATGGCTCGGAGGGAGGAAAGGGGGCTCCTGTTGTTATTTTGTTGCTGTTTTTCTGTTGTTGTTGTTGTTCTAGTTGCTTATGTTGTTCTGATGAACATTGTGGCCATGGTACGTTGGGACTGGAATGTGTGGGGACTCTTCTGGGCTGCCCCCAGTACATTCTTACATTGTGCTGTTTGTTCATGCAAAGAACACACTTCACTGTCTTCAAAATTAATGGCTTTATCATGAAAAAAGACAGTGGCATTTCTCAGTATATTGAGCAAAAAGCTATAAACAATATTGGGGAGATATGGAGTCCAGGGACATCCTCAGTCCTTGCAGTTTATACCAAATGCACGATAATTGAAAGAAACTGCATATAAATCAGAATAGTTTGCAACATCTAGTTTTGGAAGGATAACTGAAGCGTACTTCAGAGCATTGAGAGAACTTGAGCAAAAAAATCTGAAGAGAGCAATGAGTAACCGAAAACAAAGTGAAGAGAGCAATAATTCTTAATAAGCATCATAGATCCTTCCAGAAGAAGAAAAAAAAATGATGCAAGATACATGGACGATATTTAAATAAAACAGTTTGTGAGGAGATTTCAGGCAGCGGAATAAATAATTCAACTGGAATTGAGGGCAGGCATAAAATAGAATATACACGAAGACACAAATGACTGCAGATGCTAGAATCCAGAGCAAAGTATTAAATTGCTGAAGGAACCCACTGGGTGGAGCAGCAGCTATGGACAAAATGGAATTGTCAACATTTTGGTTTTAGACTTTGCATCATGACTGGATGAGGAGATACGTCTTTGGATAAGCAGATGGATATAGAAAAGGTATCTGGAAAGAGAAAAATAAACTAGAAGGCAAATTTATGCCAAGGCATAAATGCAACAGTGTGAGAGGTACTAGAATTGAATGCTGCAGTGGTAGAAAAGAAGAACATGTGGTGGCATTAGAAACAAAGATAAAACATATATATTTAAATATGGCAGGTCCATTTCTATCGGACAGCTTGCTGAACCTCCAATTCCTCTATGTACAAAGACCCAGCAAGTCTCCAAATACAGTATTACCAACCCAGTCTCAAACAACACCCTCTCACTTTCCCATTCAACAATTCAATGCCTTCTGGAATGTCTGCTGATGTTGCCAATAGTGAAGAGAACAGTCATAGCCTACCAAATGATATTAATCAATTGGTAAAGTGGGCAGATTAATGGCAGGATGAATTTAATCCTTGAAGGAGAAGGATGATGTAACTTGAAAGGATGAATAAGGATAAGGCATACAAAAAGAATTATTTGACCTGAGAATACTAAGAAACAAATAGACATTGGAAGTCAAGTTCAGCACAAGTGGATAAGATGGTGAAGAGGCAAAGGTGACAACTGTTCATTAACAAGGGCATAGAATATAAAGTGGGGAGATTATGATGCCTTTTTGTCAAAAAAAATTGGATAAGCCACTGGTGAAATACTATGTAATACTCTTGTTGTCACAGTGCAGGAAGGATGTGATTGCAAACTGGAGGAAATTCCTCTGGATGTTGCATGTAATGGAGCATTTCTGTTATGAGGACAGTGGCTGGGCTGGGTTTGTTTTTGTTGGAGCGTAAGAGGCTGGGGTGGGACCTGACAGATGTATACAGAATTATGTGATACAAAGAAATGATGCATAGTTGGAAACATTTCTTATAACTGTATCTCTAAAATCAGATGGCAGATATTTAAGATGAGAATTGGGGAGGATTTAAGGAATATGTATTTTACCCAGAAGGTGACTGCAATCTAAGAAAGTCCTGGAGGAAAGAAATTTCATAATGGTTATGAATTATCCAGACAAGAACTCAAATTGCCAAAGCACAGATGAATACAGACTAACTACTGGTAAGTGGATATAGTAAAAGTAGTTGCCTGTTGGTCAGCATGGAGATGGTGGAAAAAGGACCTGTTTCTGTACTGTGTGACTTTATGGCTAATGGCTTCTAGTTCCAACAAGACATCAAAGAGCTGAAATACGAAATGAAAATTTTAAAAATTTGCAAATGCAGAACGTCTGAACTAAAAGCATAAAATCATACACACAACAGTTCAGTCAGCAGTTTTGAATACAGAAACAGTTCATGTTTCAGTTAATTCTGTTCTGTTTTCATAAATGCTACCTGCTCTGCTGAATGCTGAAAGCAATTTTAATGAAAAATTAACTCTGTTCAGTTCTCCAGGCATTTTGGCTGCATCTGTCTTAATTATGAAACCAAGTACTCTCAATTTTCTAGTATTTGTATTACACAGGGGATACCTGGAGTTTATCAAGTCACCATAAGAAGAATTTGACAGGTTAAGTGACAGCAGAGTTTGCAAGAGTAAGAATGTTCTTTAAATGAGTTCAAAATAAAAAAGTCAGGAAAACTTGAGCTATATTTAAGTCAATATATAGACGCAGTTCATGCATGCTTCTTGGCCTAATGTGTGTGTGTGTAAAAAAAACAAGAGGGATTGCTTACCTTGATGTGGTAAATGACCCAGAAAATGTTCAAGGAATGTCCCTTATGTAAACAACAGCCACAGAATAACAGTTTATTACCTGGCAGTCAGAAATTTCTAAACCTGAGAAATGCTTAAATGGTAAATTCAAGAAACAAGTGTAAAATCAGTGTAAATACAATGAAAACATTCTCAGATTATCTTTGTTAAAGTAAAAAGAATGCATTTAAAGGTACATTGTCAAGACAGAAGAATAAATGCAATCCCAACACCAACAAATTTAGCCTAAACCAAATAAATGTAAGGTGCTACATTGCAAAAAAACTGCCTTTCCTAAACTTGAAGAGAAAACAAAGAGAAAAAGATCACAATGGAAGAATACAAGGCACTGCAGGAACCTATTAAAAATATGATGAAGTAGAGAGTAGAACAAAAGCATACAGCTGAGAGCAAATCATTCAAATATATCCTATAGTGCCTTAATAATTATGAATTGGTAATAAGAGGATAAAAAACACAAAAGGTATGAACAGGCATGAGTCTAGAGGTACATACATATGTTTTATGTCTTGAATAGCCACTGCCTCCAAAGTTTCACAAAGAAAATTTCATCACCATGCACATGACAAAAGAACATACCCCAGTGAAATCAACGACGTGGTTATAATTGAGATGGAAACCTGGGACAGGCTAACCAAGCTGAAAACACAACAATTTCTTGGGACAGATGGTATTGTTGCACGAACTGAAAAAAATGTGAAGAGATTGAGGTGTTCTGATTACCTTTATGGCGATGGAGGAACTAGAATGGAAACAGCCAATTGTACCCTATGTTCAACAAGAGTGAAAAATTAACACAAAGCTCTATGTCAAGGAATGGAGTAAATGATCAGGAGTCAACCTGGGTATTTCTAATCAAAAAAGCAAATAAATTTCACAGAATCATTTGAAATGTTATGATTTTTTTTGTACCTGAGACAGATCTACCCAGTGCTGTTGCACCAATAGCACATGATCCATTGCCTATGGGTCACCACTCAAAAATATCCAGCTACTTCTTAAGTATGATGAGCATTTCTGCCTCAATTACACTTTCAGGGAAATAAGTCCCTGAGACCCTTGACTTACCTGCATTTGGTTAATTACTTTAAATTGGGGATTCCCAATCTTTTGTATGGCATGGACCAATACCATTAAGCAAGGGGTCAATGGACCCGAAGTTAGGAACCCCTGCTTTAAATCTGCATCTTCTAGTATTGATACATTTCTATATGCAATACCATTTTCAATATTTATTACATCTACAGTGTATCCCTTAAAACTGTATGTATCTTAATTAAGCTTCTACTCACTATCCAATAAAGCACAGCCCCAAACAATCCAGTTTTCCCACATCTATTCAAGGCATGAAGCTATTCTTGCAAATTTCTTCTGCAGCTCTTTAATACATTGACATGTTTCCTGTATCATGGTTACCAGAAATGCATATAATACTTAAGCATGATCAAACAAAAGCAGTATTCATTTCCAAGATAACCTTTCTGCTCACTTATTTTATGCCTCAGTTAATAAAGGAAAGCTTGCTGTGTGGGTTCTAATTACCTAAGCTAACTGTTCTGCCACATTCAAAGATCTTTACATCCTTCTGATCCTTCACATTTCTCAATATCCTCCCACTTACGGTGCAGCCCCTTACATTGTCGTACCTCCAAAATACATTTAGTGACACCTCTGTATTAAATTCCTGAACATCTGCATTCTCCTCAAAGTCAAAAGCTCTACTCCTGTAACTATACCACATGGGCAATTTCATAACAAAAGGCAGCTGACTCTTTGATTCTCTTAACGTTTATTCAAGAAATAACAATCAAAGTGGGCTGTAGTAAAACCTTACAGCATGATGTTTCTTGATTTTGGTAAGGAAATGGTTGATAGGTGTCACATGTATAGAGATACAGTGAAAATCTTTGTTTTACATGTCATTTCATCACAACAGTGCACTGAGGTAATAGAAGGGTCATCACTAACAGCTGAATAAAGTATAACAGTTGAGGGTCAAAGAGGTCATGCAAAATTTGTTTAGCCTTTTGAAAATTTCCAGCCAAAAGGCCATTTATTAAAGTGATGGTCTTGGGGGAGGTAGGCTAAATACAGGCAATGGATATGAAGGCAGCTAATGATTGTAGAACAATGCCAGCAGAACAGGTGTGAAGTCGTGTCAATGAAATACCGGTGCTCAGAAAATCTTCTGTTGTAAATTCACATAAAGAAATTGAATTCAGAACTGCAGGACAAAAGATATCAGACCGGAAAAAGCAACGTTGTCTCTGTGGTGGGCAAGATCTTGAGATAATGGTGAAACAATGGCAGAATAAATTCAAAGCAGACAAGAAGAAAGTGCTACCGATTGAAACGGAAATAAATTAGTTATTTATACATCAAAGCTGTAGCAGCGGTAAATAATGAAGTTAGAAGAGACATTGGAATCTGAGTCATACACAAAATGCTGGATGAACTCGGCAAGTCTGGCACCATCTATGGAGGAAAACAAATAGTTAATATTTCAGGCCAAGAACCTTTATCACAATGGATCCCTACTTTTTTTATGCCTTAGACCTCTACCATTAACCGAGGGGTCTGTGAACCCCAGGTTGTGAACCCTTGCTTTATCAAGATTCAATGGAAAGAGGACAGAGGCCAGAATAGAAGAGTGGGGGCATCTTCAACCCATCTGCTGTAACAGCCAGGATCTCCTGGTGGCCTGCCATTTTAATTCCACTTCCCATTCCCACACTGACATTAATGCCCATGGTATTCTCTACAGCCACATTGAGACCAGAAGAAAATTAGAGGAACAACACATCATTATTCATCTTGGTAGTCTCCAACATAATGAGATGAACATCAATTTCTCCAACTTCTGATAACTACTTCTTTCTATGCTCCACCCATTTTTTTGTTTTCCCTTATCTTTCTTGCTCTTTTACCTTTTCTCTATCCTCTCTCATACCCTCATGACTAGCCCATTACCTCCACTGTTTTCCTCCGAATCCTAAACTTCTTCTCTTTACTCTATGGTCCACTGTCCTCCATTCCTATCAGATCTATTTGCCTCTTCCATCTATTACAGCTTCTCACATCATTTCCTTTCCTCCCTCACGTCCCCCACCCCACCTTTCTACCTACTCCTTCTCACCTGGATTCACCAATCACCCACCAGCTCATGCTCCTCCCCTCCACCATCCTTTTATTCTCCCTTTTGCTCTCCTTCTTTCCCGTCCAGATTTCATTTGTTATTTATTTATTGAGATGAATGCAAAATAGTCACTACTGGCCCTTCGAGCCACACTGCTGTGAAACCCTCAATTTAACCCTAACCTAATAACAGGATAATTTACAATGACCAATTAACCTACCAGCTGGTACATTTTTGAACTATGGGAGGAAAGCATAGCACCCAGAGAAAATTATGCATTCCACGGGGAGGACACACTGACTTCTTACAGATGGCAACAGAATTGAACTTTGTACACTGACTCCTCATGCTGCAATCATGTCACGCTAACTGCCACGCTACAATGAAGGGTCTCAACCTGAAACACTATCTGTTCATTTCCCTCCATAGATACTGCATTTCTTGCTGAGTTCCTTTTAGCATTTTGTGCATATTACTCCATAATTCCAGCATCTGCAGTCTCTCTCAGAATCTGAGTCATCTTGACAATAAATATCCAGCCAATTTTGAACAGTAATCAACAACAAATGAGAAGGTGCTAAATTACATAGCTATAGAACTGAATATAATTCAGAGAGGCAATTATTACATTCCATATTTCCACCATGATTCTGTAATGTCACATAAACCTTGAACGTTTCATCACAGTCCTGGTCTCAAAAACAATAGATACATTTAAACTCAGGAGGCAGTGAGAAGTGGGATGTAAGTACCCCATAATCAAATTATGCAAATAAAGATAAGTTCTAAATTCTTATCTTTACGACAACAAGAAACAATCACTAACTATTCATCAATAGTTTCTGTAGACATTTTCAATGTTATGTTGCATAGTGCTGGTTTTATTTGCAGACTCTAATATGAACACTTCTGCAACCACTGCATTCTGTGCATACATCTGCAATTCCTGAACAAATAAGAGGGCAAAATAAAGTTCACTGGATTCATCATATAGACCAATGTGTACCTCAATTTCCAACACTTACAACTATGAATAATTCAACAGCATATTCTTTCCAGCTCTCACTTTCCGCCCTCTATATTGCCCAACTCTCCTCCAGCACCTGTGCTCTACTAACCAAAAGAAAGGCTGGAATCATGCTGTCTTTGGTTGGGAGTTCTGCAGCTTCAAAATTACTTTGATCTGTTTGAGGTGCAGATCAAGCTGTTGCAGAGTGCAGCTGATCAACATAGCAGAGGGCAATGACTTCTATGATTCCACAGTAGCTATAGACTGGGAATCACCCTTTGACTTCCCAACCTGGAGACCAGGAAGATAAAATTAAGATCAATTACACATTTTCTATTTTACTTACTTTATTTGAAGTTTCAAATTTCTCCTTATAATTTTAGTATGCATTAATCAACTTTATTGTTTTTAAGAAGCATTTCCGTAATCTTAATTAAAATAATGCATTTATATTTAAAAATGTTTTTGATTATCTAAGCTATTTAAAGGCTATTCCAAATGCCTGCCAACTTTGCCTCTTGTTAAAACTCTCTTTTGGTCAGTGGTCAACCAGCTGAAACCTTGTCACTGCGGAGGTCTTGTTCTTCAATTCCCTGGGGTGCAAAGCCTGATTTTTTGGTCAATTGCAACCACTAAATTGTGGGAGAGCACCAGGCTGTTGGGCTAAATCGAGCTAACTTATCTGCACTAATTAACCAACGGCATGTTTTGCTGCAACACCTGCATAAAGCCTTGATGTTTTTGTCGTTTATCACATTGCCCTTCCTATTACTATGGGTGAAGTTGAGGAGGATTGGCTTTGGCCGCAATTCCATTATCCTTTCTGAAGTTGGAAAGCCTCATTCCTGATCCTGACACACATGAATGGTCTTATGGAGGATAAATCATGGGTGAAAAATATGTCATGCCTGCTCAAGTTAGTACTCAGAAGACAAAATGGGTAAGGCTGAGAGGCTGGTTGCATGATTAGACAGAGATGGATCTGCTTCCAAGCTGGGTAAAATTTTGATGCCTAGAGTTCAACCCACAGTGGTAAACGTTCAGTTCAAATTCATTGTCTATTTCAATTTACTATTAATTCCTTACATTTGGTTTTCTAGAAACAGTTGTAACATCTTCAGTTCAAAGTTAAAACAGTAAGTGATTACCTTGGCATTTAATAAGACAACTCCCTCCCATTCTAATCTCGTCTGTCTGCAAACCTGTTTGGCAATAAATGCAAAGTAAATCCTTTATCTGGCTTCTTAATCAGTCTGAATTAGGTTTATGTTATTCTGCTAGATGGAGAATAATTTGGATACTAAATCAATAGCTGACAATGCACCATTAACTTCCAATAAAATACACTTAATATTTTTGTGCTGTTCAAAGCTGTTCCTCCCTGTATTCCCCACCCACCTGCATTATAGACAGTCAAGGGCAAACCAAAGTTAAGGAAAATAAAATTACATGTATGACACACAACCCACATTCAACAGTGCCTAACGTGCATTAACTTTCAATCTGACTTTTTTTTCATTAACCAGGATTTTTGAGTCACCAGTGCCCTTTATGCACAAATAAACTGATGGACAACTGCTTCTCTGCTGAAGACATGAAGTGGCAACAATACTCACACCAGATTTAAAACTTTGCCTATATCCAATGTATGCTTCTGGAGTTTGGTCAAATGAGATCACCCTTCTTTCACATTATGTTTAACCAGCGACTCAAGGGTAAGTGTTACAGTGTGGAATGTGTCTCTTCAATCCAGCACCAGCCCCATCTGACCTAAGAACAGCATTTTCACTTATTTGAATGGATTATCAGCTTTGAAACTTTGAGATCAATTTCTTTATTTTTTTTACTTTGTTTTAATGTTCTGAATGATTTCCTTGTTTTAACTAATTTGTTGATTCATTCAAATGTTTTAATATTATTTATTTAATTATTTAAAGAAATTGTAATATTCTTCACTGTATCAGAAATAACTCTGATAAACTTTGAATACAGGAGATGAGGTTCTGTTCTCTGCTTTGCTTCTTCATTTACTAATCCACTGGGTGAATCCAAGCCAATCTGACTACAGATCTTCCTGGATTCGGGAGGGTTTTCTGTGACTTCTTCCATGTTTCACAGGAAGCATTAATTCCTTCACTGACTTAGCCCATAGACATTGGACAAGTAACAGTCTATGCTTTTGTTGTCTCCTTTCCATTACTGGGACAGCTGGACATCTAGTCAAATACATGAATACTCTCCCATCTACAGAACAGTGAGTGCACCCAATGTTCATCCCAAAATACTGTGATCAATATTTCAAAGTTCATACTAAATTTATTATCAAAGTACATGTATGTCACCATATATAACCCTGACATTCATTTTCTTATGGGTTTATTCAATAAATCCAATAACCATAATAGAATCAATGAAAGACCACACCACTAGTGAGGACAACCAGTGTGCAAAAGGTAACAAACTGTATACAACAAGAAAGAAAATAAATAAATAAACAAACAAACAAACAATATGTGTTAAGAACATGAGATGAAAAGTCCTTGAAAGTGAATCCATAGGTTGTGGGGAAATTTCAGTGATGGGGCAAGTGAAGTTATCCCCTCTGGTTCAAGAGCCTGAAGGTTAAGCAGTAATAACTGTTCCTGAACTTGGTCGTGTGAGACCTGAGGCTCCTGTACCTTCTTCCTGATGGCAACAGTGAGAAGAGAACATAACTTGAGTGGTGGGGGCCCTTGATGATGGATAATGCTTTCCTGCATCAACACTCCATGTAGATGTACTTAATAGTGGGGAAGGCTTCACCCATGATGGACTGGGCCTTATCCACTACTTTTCACAGGATTTTCCATGCAAGGGCATTGGTGTTTCCGTAGCAGGCTGTGATGCAGCCACTCTCCACCACACATCTATAGAAGTATGTCAAAGTTTTAGATGTCATGCCAAGTTTTTGAAAATTTCTAAGGAATTAGAGGCGCTGCTGTGCTTTCTTCATAATTGCACTTAAGTACTGGGCCCAGGGCAGGTCCACTGAAATGATAACACTGAGGAATTTAAAGCTGCTGATCCTCTCCACTTCTAATTCCACGATGAGGACTGGTTCATGGATCCCTGGTTTCCTCCTCCTGAAGTCAATACAAAACTTCTTGGTCTTACTGACATTGAATGAGAGATTGTTGTTACGGCACCACTCAACCCGATTTTTAACCTCCCTTCTATCTGCCGATTCATCACCCCCTTCGACTCAGCCTGCAATAATGGTATTATCAGCAAACTTAAACATGCAATTGGATCTGTCCTTATCCACACAGTAACATAAGTGTAAAGTGAGTAGAGCGGGGGCTAAGCACACAGCCTTGTAGTGCACCAGCGCTGATGGAAATATTTGTCATGGATGCACATTGAAATTAGTGTCATGATGGAGTATAACATTCCCAGTACTGTTCAAATGGGTACGAAGTAAAACAGAACAAAATCACACATTTTGCTACATCACAATACATTGCATTAGTTTTGGGACTGCTGATCACCTATATCTGATTGGTGGTCAGCAGAGTTTATCAAATGAAAACGTTGGCTCCCTCTGCATGCAAGTGTGAACTCATTATCTTAGTTTCAATGCAATATTTTAATTTTTCTTCAGCACAATTGGTCTACGAATCAAGCAGAAGTACAATTTCTCACCCAGCTAAGAGCTGTTCATGAATCGACATAGATAGGGAACTCTGAAAGATACTGAAAATTGGAGGTTATACAGCCAAGCCCCATCCTGAACTTGAGTCCATGACTTACTGACGAGCAAAACAGCCCTTATTCTTGAAACAGTGCTGAAATACACAGTCACTTTAAAGTTGTAATTATAATTTGCAGTTTACAGGGAAGCTGAGTGCAATGGTCAGAACAATCTGCCCTGCATTTTGTTCAGACTTCACCATTATCAGCAAGGAAACATTAGTGTTTCATTGTCACTAAGTGTATTAAAACATAATTTTATTTTCCAAGCACAATTTTACATTTTACACTTTAAATTTTTATGAATTGTACTTAGACAGAAAGAGGCATGAAACTACATACCCCTGTAATATTGTTATGGACTAAAAGAAGATTAAATCTTCTGTATGCCATCCTTATTTTAGCCAACTGTGCTCTATTAATAGTACTATTTATTTTGGTGATACTGGATGAATCTAAATAAAAATTGAAGTACAAAAAAGCAATGGGTATCAAGAAAGCATCTGATTTACATTTTGCCTTTACTGAGTCATGACTTTAATTGGGGTGAAGGAGATTGTGTCGTTATATTTGAACTTCTGAGGTTACAGAAGAAGGAAATAAGTTCAAATAGAGTCCCCACACTTGACAGCCATTAACCCTGGATAGGCATGCATCTGTTGACAAGTTTGGTTGCAATGGCTCATACGGCTGAATAGCTGGCACTCAGTGCAGGCTCACACATGAAGAATGGGTCCTCAGACGAGTTAATTTAGGATGGCCAACTGTCACAAAATCTGTAACCTCACATGGATTGGGAGAGGAAGAGAAAGGCAGAACAGCACCCCTGCAGAATGTGTTTGAAGCTTCAAGCAAACAATGCGAAGAGCGAAATAAATGTGTCTGAGAATTTTTTCCACACCTGTTAATTCTCCAGTATCAGGATGAAGATTTCATTTATGAGAGTTTAAATATATTTTCCCGTCAACATCCAAGTAAGCATCCAAGTCTGCCTATTACAATTTTGAATGTGGACAGAGAGAAACCAGTGAATAGAAAATAAATAATTGAAAAACTATAAGATGAAGCTTGCAGAGAAGGAATGAAAGAGTTAATATCTTATTTTAAAAAAACTTTATGTGACCCTCTCCTCCCCCTCAACACCTGCTCAGTGACAAGAGACTAGTATACTCAATTCTCCCTCACAATATCCTGCTTTGGATTTCTTTAAACCTCAACAATGGATTTTGTTCATAGCAGACAGTGCTGTGGAGGATTAAACAATAAATGGACATTCAGTGCATATGAATGCACAAAACACATATGAACAGAGCCATGATTATTAAACATGCACATTTTTGATCCAGATTGTCATAAGAGAAGGGAATGATGAAGCAAAATGATTCATTTCTTCTACATAATTCAAGCAAAAATCCTCCAGATTTCCTTCTCGCCCTCTCTGCCTGCCACGAGCACACAGACTGTTTCACACTTACAATATGTGTTGACATTGTGCTCATCTCAGTGTATAAGTTATCATTTTAAGTGAGATGTTCTGCAAGAATGGCTGTATTTTTGAAGCTGCTATTTTAGCAGTGAAATCCATCAAAGCCTACTGTTGCCAAGAAGTGCAAGGATCCAGTAATCAACCTTTATTTACAACAATTCAGTTGAACAAGAAAGAGTTACTTTTATCCCATCGTTTGCATTTTTGATCGCCCCAGTGCTTCCAGGAAAGGATAATTTGCCAAAAAGAAGAAAACCCCGAAAAGATCCAAAACAACAATCTTTCAATGTTTCCTTTAAAGCATTCGCAGCTTTCCGCAATGTATTATCTTTTTCCAGGCTCTCTGTAAGCAGTTATTATGTAACCCTTTCAATACTTGAGGGTGCCTGCAACTCAGGGCACACTGACCCGCTTTCTGTTTCTCTACATTTACAAAGATATTATTCCGACTACTACACGAACATTTTGAACAAGCAAGCTGCAGAACTGCAATATCTGACCTGCATAACAGTGAGGCAATCAGAATTATCTCAGATCTTAAGCCAGTGAGTATTATGTTAAAAAGAGCCAAAGAAATAAATTGTCTCAGAGGACTGGAAAAAGCAACAGGGTGTTAATGAGCCATTGTTTGTACTTCGTTCCACATAATTAGTTGCATTTCCTACCTGAGGATAGCCGTGTTTCCCTGCCTGATGGTGATGTTGTCCGTCCCCCTGGAGAAGTCCACGCTTCTAACCGGCAGTCCTGTTGGAAGAAGGCAGAGAAATCTCAGAAGGATTGCGGGTAGTGGGCGCTGATAAAAAGGACCCCGAGATACCATTGTCAGGGCAGTACAAGCAGGCCGGACTAAAAAGAAAAAGCTCTCCCAAACACTCTGGCAACACTAAAGCTGTCTTCACTAATAACAAGCTTTGCAATTCCAAGCGCCAGCTGAGTTCCCACTAATCTGACAGCAGAGGCATCACTTGTAAGAGATATGTGAAGCGATGCTCTGAGCGTGAATTGACTGCTTTCCTCCTCACGCTTCCTTACTTCACCTCCCCCCCCCCACCCAACAAAACCCCCTCCCCAACCCCCGCCCCCCCACCACCACCGCCATCACCACTGCCACCCTTTTGGCAGCACGCTTGATGAAGGTCTGATACCACTCCATCACCATGGCAACAGCTCCATCTGAGGCAACTCGACCCAGACAACAGAATTGTGCTTTGAGGCAGAAACTCACCAAGCTGCTAAAGTGAGGAATAAAGTTAAATCCTTTTTTTTTGGCAAAAGTAATATATTTTGCAAATCAAACTTGCAAACACCGAAGTGTTCAGCACTGGATGACAGATGCTGACAAGATCTAGCAGTAATTATCTGTGGCACTTCATTCTTGCGGTGAAAAGTCTGAATATAACACCTAATAAAATTATCTGAATGCAGTAATTTTATACTGCAAATGGGAACAGAGAAGTGACTAAAGCACAAAATTAAAGATAAGCCTTGTTAATCAATGCAAAGTGCCTATTCATAACAATATAAAACACATTGGTAAAACAACTGCATTTAAACGTTTCTGCAAGAGTCGTCATTTTAGACCAAGTTCTTTGAGTATGTGGATAAGATTTGAAAGTGCTGCCCAGATCAAAGTTCAGAGGAATAAAGAGTTCATTGGCCAAGTGGGATCCATTAAATATCAATTGAAATATTAAAACTTACTGCTGCTGACTTATGGGGTGTTAACCAACAGCATCCAAAAAGATCTTACTGCAGCCTGGCCAGACAGCTGACTGTAACACTAACCTGGGCGTTAGCCTGATTTTAATCACTTCAGCAATTGTATTTTCACCAAAAATCTCATAGGTTTGCCCTTTTGCAAATTACCTTGCTAAGTTAGACCCTCAGACTGAGCTTTTGGAGTTTAGATTTGTATCTTTAATGAATCTTTTTTGGTGACTTACATCAACAGTAAAAAAGGACAATTGGTACAAGCCTGATGCTTGGTCCATTTGAAAAAAAATATGAATCAGACTCAGATTCAGATTTATTTGTCATGTGCACATCAAAACAGTGAAATGCTTCATTTGCGTTAAAGATAGGCACACCCAAGGATGTGCTGGGGCAGTCCACACGTGTCAGCAAACATTCTGATTACACAAAGTATCCCACAGAACAACCCAACCAACAACAACAACAGCAAAACAAACCCCTTTCTTATCCCACTCCATCCTTTTAACCCCCCCACAGACAGTCCTGCAAACCCCATGACAGTTCACCTCCAGACTTCCAGTCCTTGTTCCCAGATTCTCAGACTTACAAACATCAGGCTTCCAACTGCGGCCTTCATCCAGGACTTGACCTTTAGGCATTGACTTCCAAACTCCCGCTATCCTCCAATCCCATTAACCCTGGGCCTTTGTGACTCCTTCACAGCCTCATGACTCCTTGGGCCTCTGCCTTCAATCTTCAACCATCCAGCTTCTACCCCTGGACTTGCCAGGGCCTGGACATTGACCTTCAGCTCTTCAAATTTCACTGTATTTAACTTTTGGGCCTCAAATTTCAAATTCATATGAGCAACCTAACCCAGTTACCTGGTGTTTAGTGGGGGGGGGGGGTCACCAGCTCCTGGAACTTGTTGCTCTGTACGGACCTGTCTTGTCAGCGCCTATGACCCAACTTCTGAAATCGCCAATGTTTGACCACGGAGCACACTAACTCGGACTCAGACACCTGCCCAGGCATTTATTTTACTCCCCCTGACCTCTAATTCCCTCTCATTCATGTCTCTATACCTTAACCGGATCCCAAACTCCCCGTGCTGTCCCCAAACCATCCTTACAAACCTAATAAAACAAATAAATCTGAACCATGACATCAATGGACATCGCAGCTCGGCAACATCTCAACTGGAAGATCATTCCTGGGTGATGCAAATGAGTGTTTTTTCTCTTTAATAAGTGAGGAGTCAATTGGTCACCCCAGCTCATGTGGCTGAAGAATAGAAGAGATGTAATGAATAACATAATCCAATATCCCCATTGGAAATCCTTGTCCTTTCCCCTTCGTGTTTATATGATGTCAAAACTCACTGAGTTGATCAAATCCATCCATCCTTTGACATGTTGTTGTTAGAACTCCACTGAGCTTATCTCTTACCTAAAATTTTGTTTTATTAGTTCTTCTTCCATTTCGATCCTAGGCCCACCAAATAGGTGGGTTCCGCCATAAATAGAAATAAATAGGTTTACTACACAATCTGTTCCTTCATTCTGTTATCTTCCTTTGTTTCTTTCAATGAGGGTATTCTTCAATTTATAGTGTGATTATCAATAATATCCTATAAGCAAGTGATTTGGAGGCGGGGCAGGATACATGGTTTGGTGCAGACAGCGTATTATTCAGCAAACAAAACCAATTAACTCAGAAAATAATGACCATCTTATGCACAGAGAAATATATATTACAGTAAGCACCCTTAGGTGCTTGAGAGGTGCAGTAAGGGGTGACTTCATTGAAATCTATCTAATGTTGAAAGGCCCTGATAGAGTGGAAGTGGAGAATTTGCTTCCTATGATGGGGGAGTCCAAGACCAGAGGATACAGAATAGAGGGCCATCCTTTAGAATGGAAGTGAGGAATTTCATTAGGCAGAGAATGGTAATTCTGTCTATTTCCTTGCCATAGGTGGCTGTGGAGACTAAGTCTTTGGGTATATTTAAGACAGCAGAGGTTAAAAGGTTCTTAATTAGTCAGGGCTTGAATGGATACAGGGTGGGGGGGGGGGGAGGAAAGTGATGATAAAATGGCGGTGCATATTCAATGGGCCAGAAGACCTAATTCCTATATCTTATGGTCTTGTTGGAGGCAGAGTCTTTATATTTGTCAGAAAATGCAGTGAATGGAGTATAGTTATATATAAATTATGCTCACATTATCAATCTTTGTTACTTGCAGCAGTATGGATTGTAAGCTTGATCGGGTCATCTCAATAACCCCAACTTCAGTATTGTCACAATGTGCAGCCTTTCTTAAAAGAGAGTTCAGGATTGGGATTTACATAGAGACACCACATAGCAATGAAAGAAGCTGAGAAAATTTGATCTGTGAATAATAAAATTGATTCTGCAGGATTGGAGCATAAAGCTGCAGTCAGAGGTTCAAGTGTTGACTGTGACTTGATCAGAAGAAGAGTTAGCAGTTATTAATCAGTCTGTGCTGGTAAAGTGCAACAACTCATTAAAACAAAGCAACCATCCAAGAAAGGAGAAGCTAATTCCATCCATCACATTCTGTAACAACAACTTCTTTGAGCAGAGAATGAAGCTCATCAGTGGCAGCTGTCCAGGGATCAATGGCCTCCACTATTTCCCTTTCTAGCTACAGAAACAAGAAGTGTGATGAGCACTGGGGGTGGGGGGGGGGGAACAAATCAAGAATAACCTGCAGGAACTGTACAGTAAAAAGTACATCAGCACCTTTTTTTGTCAGTAACTTTGTGCATTTTTACCAATTTAATGTTACAATGATTTCTGCCTTTAGGCATTGCTTGCATAAACTGAATTTACATCATCTGATTCCAGTACATTTCCAAATTGATCATCAGAAACTCCCACTGCTGCACACATTTAAACAAATACTGCAACCAAACATGTCTAGATTGTATGGAAAAGGCTTCTCATGTAAACAAGCTAGTAATCAGCTGTATCTGATATGGCAGCATAGTGGAAAATACAATAATATGCTTTCTAAACTCAGAATAAACACAGAGATTTCACTATAATCTACATGTCACTCCCTGACAAATTCAAAAGAAGAATTAATCTAAGAACTGGTATTCCAATATGGTGCAAAATTTCAGGTGCCGAATAAATTTTTTGAGCTAATATTTGATCTTTCTTTTTTGAAGGACAATACCTTGTGGGGAATTGTTCCTTTGACAATGACAGTGTTTTGGTATCATACACAAATTCATGTATGAGTCTGCACAGTATGTTTTTGCAAGCTGTTCAGCTGTGAAGAGGTCACAGCTTAATCTCATCCCACTCCTTAGTGTTACTGGCATGTGCTCTAGCAGGCATAAAGAAATACCAATTAGCTGCACCACCTAAATGCTTTTCTGTGTCTCTCTCCATGAGCAAGACACTGATGCTTGTTGAAGCATCTCTGTGGATGTGAAATCTGAAATGAATTTCCTTTGACCATGTGTTAAATCTCAGCTGCTTCATCCATGTGGGTTAGAAAGCATTTTGGGTAATTCACTGGCTTTTGAACTATTGAGGAACTAGATTAACCATCATGAATCTAATATCTCCTTGTCAATGAATCCTGGATTTTAATAGATATCAGATTTAAAGCAGTTTGAGGAGAAAAAAAATGGACAAAGTAGTCAAGGTTGGAATTGTTGCCCATTTCCTAACTCTCCCTTGTCAGTGGCACAGTCATTTTTAAAATAAAAATGCTTATTTGTGGATTCCCTTGTTATGGTAGCTGTTTTTGTACCATGGTTGTTATCGCAAACCTAAACAAAGAGCATAAAGTAATAGTCCCCTGAGTAATTTTTGGTCAAAAGAGTTAAACCTTTTGAACAGACTGTATATTTTCCTCTATAGATGTTACTAACTTGCTCTGTTCCTCCATCATTGTGTGTGTTTCTCAAGCTTTCCAGCACCTGCAGAATCTCTTGTGTCTAAGGAAAGCATACATGGCAACAATGTAAAAAGTGATAAAGAGCAGAGGGCAATTAGGCTATGACTCAACTTGCTTGTGTTCAAACGATAAATTATGTGTGAAACTCTTTATGTGCATCTTGTATGGGAGAATAACAATTCTAAAAACCATATCTTAATCAAATAACTTCATGAAAAATAGTACTCCATTGATCGTGTGGATAGTCAGAGGCTTTTTCCCAGGGCTTCCACAAGAGGACACAGGTTTAAGGTGCTGGGGAGTAGGTACAGAGGAGATGTCAGAGTTAAGTTTTTTTACTCAGAGTGGTGACTGCGTGGAATGGGCTGCTGGCAACGGTGGTGGAGGCAGATATGATAGGGTCTCTTAAGAGACTTTTGGATAAGTACATGGAGCTTAGGAAAATAGTGGGCTATGGGTAAGCCTAGTAATTTCTAAGGTAGGGACATGTTCGGCAAAACTTTGTGGGCCGAAGGGCCTGTATTGTGCTGCAGGTTTTCTATGTTTCTACTCCTCTAATGGAAGCCAGCCCTGACTGCTCTGGAAATCAAGTGTGCATGCGCCAAAGGTCAACATTGCTGTGTACAGTGACACAGAAAATAAGACATATAAGAAGTAGGTTCATCCCAAATTAAAGCTGATCCCACTCACATATGCTTTCAATTGTTCAACCATCCAACAGTCTAATCTGCTTAATTCACAAACAGTCTGCCAGAAAGTAGCACTACAAGAATAAACCATGGTTTTCAGATCCTGAGGAAAACAATTGGGAACGTGATCAAAGATAATAATCTAAATCAGGAATGCTTATTTCTCATTTCTGAGTGCCACCTAACATCCTGAGTTTCAGAAATAGTGATCTATTTCTCAAATCCAAACCTTTTATAAAGGAAATGATTCTTGCATTACATCTGATCTTGTGCTAGATTTTTGATCTTAGTGTGATCTCTTAGAAACTAATCTCATACAAAGCATGATATAAAATGAATGAATGAATTTTTGCGAGCTGTAAGTGAGACAGCTATGCGAATGGTCTAATATTAGGGACATATATCAACTCCATTACAAAAGCAGCTATAACAAAGGCCTGCTGAAAGTTAATGGTCTCCTCTACAACCATTCACATTTTAATGTTAAAAGTGGCATGTTTGCAGCCCAAATTTATTATAAATCACACTAGTCAATCCAAAGAAACAGAGCGGATTATACTCAAACACTAATGAGTATTGCTCTTCTTAATTGCAAACAAGCAAAAATATATACTTCACATGCTTTTTGTTATAGAGTCATAGAACACAACAACACAGAAAAAGGCCCTTCAGCCTATCTAGTCTGTGCTGACCTTATTTTCTGATTGTCCCTCCAATGTGTTCCCAGACCACTGCCGTCCACACCACTCTCATGCATGCATGCATGTATCGAAACTCTCTTAAATGTTACAACTGAACCCACATCTATCACCTCTGCTTGCAGTTTATTCCACACTTGCACTACCCTTGTGTGAAGAAGTTCCGCCTCATGTTCCCCTTAAATATTTCACCTTTCACCTTTCCCTATAACTTCTAGTTCCAGTCTCACCCAATCTCAAGGGAAAAGACCTGCACGCATGTGCCCCTATCTATACCCCTACCCCTCATAACTTAGTACACCTTTTTCAAATTTTCGCTCATTCTCTTAAACTCCAGGGAATAAAGTCCTTTTGTCTATGAAGTTACTAAAGATTTGAAACTCGATAACACAATTAGGAAGTGCAATCTAGCTAAAGTGCACTTACTGATTCACTTTCTGTGATTGTGTTAGATTTTCATTCCAGAATTAACAATACAAGAATGGGAGGAATCTAGGAAGTCTGATATATGCCTAATTTGTGTTCAGTAAATTGAATTTGTTTTGATCGTAAACTGTGTCAGATATAGACTCTGTACTGCTGCAATAAGAATGCAAAAAGAAAATAATACACAGCCTTCCATAAATAGCACTCTTATTGCACTGAACCAGGATCCATAGCTTTGCTGTTCCTCCTAAATTTTATCAATTGAAGTTGGGCTTGGTTGTCAGAGACTACTTGAAATGCACACCATTGGGAGCATTTAATAGGTAGTGGGAGCTTATTACCACCCCCCACCCCACACCTCCTGGGTATGACAACTTTAAGGAACCCTTTGCACACCATTTCAAAGATATTATATTACTTAAATAACAATGGCTTCTCCCAGTGATATCTTTGGTAGAATTCCAGGTTGACACAGAATCACTCAAGCATTTTGAAGTTTAATTTGAAAATTATTGCCCTTGTTTAGAGATTTCTTATCAGTCTTGCCTTTCTCTAACTTGGTAACCTGCTGTGCTTTATCAGTTCTCAGCTCTCCATTGCTTCTACTATCTTGCATATCCCCAAATTTATTCACTATCATAGTTAATCTCAACCTTAGCTGTGTTAGCCTGAAGCTCTGGCATTCACTGGAAAAAATTTGTCACTGGTTCTCTCCAGTACTTCGCAGTGATCCTTAACAAACCATTTTCTTGACTAAGATTTTGGTTATTTGTCGTAATATATGGCATGTTATCAAATTTAACGTCTCTTTTTTTTGTTTGTATTCACCGAGAGTGTGCCAGTTATCAGCAGCTGAACAGAAAAGTTAAAATGAGCTCCGAATCTCCATATGCGTTATGTTTTGGGCCTACCAGTGTCAGCAAAGTGATTAATCCCTTTGCCCAGTACAAACCAATATTTCTGGTGTAAGCCAATTATTTTTGCATAAATAGACAAATGGTGAAATACTTTCATAATTAAAAGAAGTTATAACAATTCCAAAGTTTCAATTGTTAACTATTAACCTTGCATTAAATGCCAAAGCCATGAGATTTCATGAAAATTATATGTCTACAGGCTTTTAAGAATATTACTTTTTTTTGGAATCCAGATGCCCCAGTGAGTTTAGCATTTATTGTTCGACCCTAACTACCCTTGAGAAGACCATGGAATCTTGGATTTATGGAATGAAAAAGTCACACAGCAGAGAAACAGACTCTTCAGTCCACTGCATCAACCATAGTAATCCTACTTAAATTCAATTTTCTGTGCATTCCCATCTAGATAACAGTGACCCACCTTGTAGAACTGATGCAGTTCATCTAGCGCAGAATCTCCCTGCAGTACGTTCAGCAGGGAGAAGCAGGATTTATATTAATAATTATGACAAAACAGCAATAACTTTATCCAGGATAATATGCAGCTGGGAATTCAACTTCTCGGCTTCATACTTCATTGTTGCAATTTGCAATCAACATAATTTGCACCAATTTAATTCCCATACCGCTACGATTTTTTTGCAATCAATTCTAAAAGGCTTCAACGTCAGGCTGAATTTAAAAGTTCTGAAGACCATCACTGCAAACTGTATTCCCTAAGAGATAAGTTAACATCATAATTAAATCACCCTCACCATTAAATTTTAGATAGCTTGACACAATTATCTGGCATCTCCTTCTAGCTGATGGAGGAAGCAGTTGATGTGTAACAGGGTTTTCAGAACTTTAATTTGGATTATCCAAGAGTATTTCTATCATTGCTTTTCTGACCTCTAATGGAGATACTTAAGAGACAAGAAGGAAATGCTTTGGGGAGAGAAAAAGTTCTTCAATAATCCTACTTAAAATCACTAATTGATTGCAATATTTCAATTTTATGGTTTATTTACTGTGTCACTTTGAAGCCTTGTTTGTTAAACTTGGTTTAAAATATGGAAAAGGTCTCAAGTAAAATAAACTGCAAGTGAAGAAAATAGATGCATACAAGAATGAATTATACCTTTGAATAAAAGGTACCCTGAAATATTCAAAACTTGTTTTGATGTTGATTCTTTAAAATAATTAAAATCTTGGATGACAACTTTGTGTAGACAATGGTTCCTTTTTAAATGAGCTGTAATAACATTCTTGACCTCAGTAAAAGTATGTGAATTATGATTTCTCAAACAATAGAAAACAAAATCTATGAAGTTTAATCTACTGAGTCTGTCAAGTGCACTGAATGGTTTCTAATAAGGGCTGTTGAAGCTTCAATGGGAAAAATACAGTTGGGGAGAAATCCATTTTGGATTTGTGAATCAGCAACTTAAATATGTTCCAGATGTTTGCAAAATCAGGCAGGGTAAACAAGCTATCAGGCTGCTTGAGATAATTTTGCTTCCATCAGATTTACAAAACTTATGAATCGCTCTGAATATTAGTAAACAAGTCCTACATGCAGCATGGCAGAGCAATGCATGGACAATGAATTTTCTAATCATTACAAATGTTTTGCAAACACCAATTAGCCACATTTCCTCAAAGTATCTTTGGATTCAATCATAAGATTAAACCTCCTTCACACTTTTCTCTTTCAGTGGTCCATTGTACTGCTCAAAAACACACTGAATTCATACATTCCATCCAAATTACTTTGGTAAAACATGTATTTTGCAATTTTTTGCATCAGTTCTAAAAACTTCATCAGTCTGCATCTGTTCCTTTTGTTCTTTAATCACAGACTTTACAATGAACCAAATGACATTCATTTAAATTTCAAGCTGGGGAATTCATAGTGCTGTCTTAGCACTGTGGCCTTTTACCTCTGGGGCTTGTATTAAATTCAGCCTGCAATGTTAATATTAAAGAATCACAGTTCTGGAGTTTGCAGAGATCACATATAAAATTAATTTGGTTAGTCTCAACCCAGTAACATGCATGGATCCACAGAGAGAACTGCTCCTACTATGACATTAAATTGCAAATGTCATTCAGAAACTAAAAATATCACATTTGGAGACCCTCTTCAGAGACTGGATGACTGTGATGGAGTGTGCTTTTCTTAGCCCCTATCAGTACATTACCAAACCCAAGAGTGCTTAATATGGAATGGTTAGATTTGCTAGATGGGAAAATGTCTTCTTCCTCTTCCACTGAGTGTTAACTTTCACCCAAAATAAACAAAATGTGCAGCATAGTTTAAATTATACTGTATAAAGACTCCTGAAAGCTTGGTATTATGACCACAAATTAATAACTTACGAATCTAGGTAGACCCTCTGAAAAATGGGAAAGTGCATGATTACTTATGATGGCAACACATATACAGTATTACCAGTCATCAGACTTGATATATTATGCAGAAATGAAGGTGCATTATTGTTAAAAGAATGCTGATTTCAGTTCTCACATCTTGTCACTTACAAGATCCTAAGGTTCTCAATAGATGTCCTTATTTCATCCCCTCCGCGCTGAATCTTTGATGCAGTAACTGTTGCTAGTTATTGCTATTCTTTATCTTCTTAAGCCTGTCATCTCTTCTGGGTCATAGGCTGCTGACAGGAGCTTGCTGGAGTCCTTTCTCCTGGGCTACTCATTCAATTTGTCCCTAGGTGTAGCCCATCTTCTTGTTTGAATCCATCCTCTCCCAGGAATGAGGTCTTTGGAGCTTCTACTTACATTTCTATAGCTCTGGGTTTTTACAGGATAGGATTGCTAACCCTATGCCCAAAATTCCTCCTTTTG
The DNA here is from genome assembly GCF_048418815.1 of Hemitrygon akajei. NCBI lineage: Eukaryota > Metazoa > Chordata > Chondrichthyes > Myliobatiformes > Dasyatidae > Hemitrygon > Hemitrygon akajei. Next base: position 58,265,996 of record NC_133128.1, read on the forward strand.
CAGTCAGGCTGCCTGTTACAAGACAAATCTCAAGGTTGTTCAATGTTTACATGCTTTGATTATACAATGTACCTTGAATTTTGAGCTTGGAAATGTCCATGATGGAGTTGTTATTGCTATTGCTTGTCCACAAAATTGCTGGGAGATCAGCACGTAATATTCCTTTCCTATGGACAATTTCAAGGCATCTCAGACTGCTGTCAACTCTAGCAGTATAAAGACCTCATTTAACAAGGGTTTTCTCACCAATCACTCAGATCATGAGGAGTCATCATATGCTGTGCCTAGAATTCTTGTTTTTCCAGTGCATGATATTTCAAAGAAAAATCATGTTTTATCTGAATTTTAAATACATTTCAATCTTCCTGCTATTGATCCAGTACACCCATACAACATAATTGCCTGGATACACACAGCAGATAATTTCTCGGCAAATACAAACCATGTATCACAGGCACTAACCTCCTTCCATCACCAAACCTCAGATTTATGGAGTTCAATATGCAGTGCTCAAACCCACTGTTGCCACATTAATATGGATTGACAAAATCGAATGGAGTGCACAATTTTAAGAAATATCCATTTTAGATAAATGCAAGGACTGAATTCAAGTGTACGATCTAATCTAGGAATCAACTCAATTGCTTCAGCCTAAGCTTCACAGTTAACTCCTTATTCTTTGCATTATATGCAATAACATTTTCAAATATTCCCTCTGAACTGTGTGGCCACTCACCGATAAGATTGGAAATATTGCAATTTGATGTTGGCTTAGTCAACTGACCCCGGAATACTGAGTACAACACTCTCATCACCCAATTTCTATACCAAATATACTTTCTGCAGCAAGTGTTTAAGTTATAGAAGAGGCAGCACTGGTTAATTTACCCCAAACTATCCCAAGGAACAGATTTAAGAACAGTTCAACTTAATTCCAACAAGACATCAATTTTGGGATTTGCAATTCTTGTGACCTAACCATCAAATGGATAAGGTGTGAGCGAACAATGAAGAGTAGTAAATAACTTCCCACTCCTGAACCCTCCCCCACCATTGCACTAGAAATTAAATTTAGAAGTACACTTGTGCATGACTAGTTCCTTACTGTGAAGGGCCAATTTTATACTGCTGTGGAAGCTACGGTGCTAAGTCAAGACATTGTTGTGCCTAACCATGTTCCTTTGATAGATGTCAGAAATTGTCAGACATCACAGCTTTTTAACTTGCTTTTTGCATTTCAGGATCATTTTGAATGCATTCTGCTGTTGGTCTTCCTAAAAGATGCGGCTGGAGTCAGTGATATTTCTGAAATTCACCTTGTGCAGTTCACAGCTTAAAAAATATCATTTGCAATTATCATGCATTACCAGAGCCTGGGGTGACCCTCAAATGGTTGCAAGTTCTTCTGATTTGCTCTCAGTGATCAAGGCCCTTTCAAATTATATTTTAAAAATTACATGGGATGTGAGTGTTGCTGGCATATCTGGTATTCTGATAACCATGCATAATTACCCTTGAAAAGATGATTATGAGCCACTTTTCTAAAATGTCAATTTTTTTTCTACTGGAGGTAATTCTGCTATGTGGTTCAGTAGACAGTTCTAGAATTTAGATCCAGGGACAAAAAAGGAATGGCAAGATGCATGCAGTGGCCACTTTATTAGCTACACCAATACACCCGCTTGATAGTGCAAAAATATCTAATCAGCCAATCATGTGGCAACAACTCAATGCACAAAAGCACAAAGACATGGTCAAAAGGTTCCTTATTTGTTCAGACCAAACACTGGAATGGGGAAGAAATGTGATCTAAGTGACTTTGTCTGTGAAACAATTGTCGGTACCAGACGGGGTGGTTTGAATATCTCAGAAACTGCTGATCTCCTGGGATTTTCATACACAACAGTCTTTAGGGCTTACAGAGAATGGCACAAAAACAATTTTAAAAAAACATCCAGAGAGCAGTAGTTCCATGGATGAGAATGCCTTGCTAATGAGAGAGGTCGGACAAGAATGGTCAGACTGGCTCAAACTGACAGGAGGGTGACAGTAACTCAAGGAACCACAGATTAGTGTGGAAGAGCATCTCTGAATGCACAACATGTCGACCCTTGAAGTGGATGGGCTACAGAAGCAGAAACCATGAAGATGTACTCAGTGGTTACATTATTAGGTACAGGCCTAGAGTAGTCACTGAGTGTATTTCTATCGGAAGGATGTATTACTTAGGGTCACAGAGGGCAGCTCATCCACCATGTCTGTATCAACTGTCAACTAACTATCTAAATTTATCACAATCATCTCCGTTTGGTCTGTAACTTATTCTGCCTTGGTGTTCTAAGCTCTTGTCTGAGTACAGTAAAAGTTATGAAGATACCTGGCTTCAAAACTTCCTCAGGCAGTGCAGATCAGACTTCAGCTGTCCTCTGTGAGAAGGATTCCTCCTCAGATCTCTTCTAAACCTCTTATGCATCACCATAAACCTACATCCTGGGATCTTAGATACCTCTGCCACAGGATAATCCTTCTTACTATCTATGCAGTTAATGCTCCTCAGTCTCTGTTGCTCAAACCTAACTCATCCAGATTACTCAATAATGAAAAATCCCATCCCAACAACATCCTGGTGAATTCTCCCTACACCCTCTTCAGTGCAACCATATTCTTCTTACAGTATTGTGTATTGTGACTAGTATTGCACACAATATTCTATCTGTAGCCTTACATAACGTTTCATTATTTTGTACCATTATTTCTCTGCTCTTGTATTCTAATGAAGACAAGTGTCATGTATGACAGCTGCACCATCCTATCTACCTTTGCTGCCATTCACAGATCTTTTGGATTTGTATATGAACATACTTTCAATCTTCAAAGACTCCCTTTCTCCTACCCTTCATGATATATGTACAACACTTACTTGCTCACAGCAAAACATATTACCTCACACTTATCAGGATTAAGTTCCACCTGCAATTGCTTTGTCTTGCTTAACATTTTGTAACCAACAATGATCTTTTTATTAGCAACAACACTATCAATTTTCAAGATGTCAGCAAACTTATTAATCATATTCATTCATATCCAAACCAGTAATGTATGTAATGAACGGCAAAGGTCCTAGCACTGACCTTCATGGTACACCACTGGTTAGGGTCTTCCAATCACAAAAGCAACACTATCATACTCAGCATCATAAATGCAAGCCAATTTTACATCTATTTTGCCTTGGATTCAAAGCACCAAATTGTTCGGACCAGTACTCCACAAATTACCCTTAAAAATGTCTTGCTGAACTCAATGTAATCCACATCAAACACACTGCTTTCATCGATATGTTGCATTACCTTTTCAAAACCTCTATTAAATAAATCAGATGGAACCATGCTGAGAAGCCTTGATCAATCCCTGCCCTTTAAAGTGCAGATTAATCCACTTTAATCCTCATTAATCTTGACTTGTAGGGAAACCCCAGGTGCTGACACTCCCATATAACTGCTGTCTTTATCCTACCTCTTGTGGAGGTTTTGGGTCTGAGAGGCATTGTCAATGTTGTCTGTGTGATGAACTCCAGTGGATTTTGTAGATAGTGTGCATTGCAGTCACAGTACTCTGATACTGGAAAGTTCAGACAGGCATGTCAATCCAGAAATCTGCTTTGTACTTGGTGGAGTCAACTTTCCTGAGCTACACTCAACCAAGCAAGTCAGGATATTAGGTGATATCCCCGAGTTGCGAATTGCAGGTGGTAACAATTCACTGGGGAGTCACTGGCCAAAAGATACATCATCTCTGAACTGTTTTTGTAGTCAAGCATTTGTGGGCTGTAACAGTTAAGCTTATGGTCAGAGTCAAAGGGTCACGCAGCATGGAAACAGGACCTTGTGACCATGTAATCTCTGCTATGTTGCCCAGCGAGCTAATCCCGTCTGCTGTTGACAGTTGTAGCCCTCCAAATTTCTCCTGGCAATGTTGGTATCTATGTCAGGATCAATGGAATGGTGATTTTGTGGGATTACTGATAACACCAATTTTGAGGTGGTAGGTGTTGGCTCTGTCTTGCTGGATATAATTATTGACCAGCACAGAGATCTGCATGACACAAATGTTAATTGAAATCACTAGCAAATACCTGCTCGGTACTGCTGCAAGTAGGTGCTGGGGCTTCTTTTAATAAAGAGCTGGAACCATCATAGAAAATCTCTTCCTTTCATCTTCTGATGGAAGGGAGATCATTAATGAATTTGCTGAAGATGCTTGTCCCTAGAAGACTCCTCCAAATAACTCATGCAATAACATTTTAAAGCTGAGATAATTGACTACACAATAACTATTTTGCTCTATCAGAGGTATGACTCCAGCCATCAAAGGAATTTTTTTCTCTTGACTAAAGTTTCCCCAGATCACAATGTTGCCACACTTAATCAAATACTACCTGCCTGATAAAGGCAGGAAATCTCACCTCACTCCTGGAATTCAGCTCTTTTGTTTCTATCTTGACCAAACAAAAATGTCTACAGCTGATTGGTCCTATCAAAACTGTGAATTAATGAGCAGGCTTCTTCGGAATAAATTATGTCAGAAAGCAATGTTCAAAACGTTTGCCATCATTTTGTTGGTAATGTGTATAGACTGATTTGATGGTGATTAACTGACCCATAATTATTCACAAGTAAAAGAAGATGGAAATGGTTAATCTTAATCAGATCCTTTCCCTTGAACCACGAAATTCAAGTTTCTGCATTCTATCATTCAAGTTACAATTCCAAGTGTGAACCTTTAAATGGTATAAATGGCATAGCATTATCAACTGTATCACTGCGTACTACTCATAAAACCAATTTATAGATAAGGCATCTCTGTACCTTTAAATCACAAGCCGTAACACGAAGAATGCCAATGATAAATGCAGTTCTGGTTTATTCAGTAAAACAAATGTTAAGGTGTCTAAATTTGAGAGAATGTCATTTGTATTATTTAGTGTTATTTAATGGTTTCTGTGCACATCCTGGGCATATTCTGTTGTTCAAAATTCCAGAAACTCATTGAACCTCTAAAAAGAGAGTGTCATCAAAGAAGCCACAAATCTAAAAACGACCATAACTGAAAATTATAAAACTTCTTACTTCAGAACAATCAGACTGCAAGTTGTTCATTCTGAGGTTTCCCTTGAGGAAAACAACATCATACTGAAAAGAAGCTTGATGCTTGTCACTTTCTGCTAACTTTCATTTTTTCTGTCAGCTGATAAATCAAAAGTGACAGTAAAAAAGCCTCAATGGTATATTAGCGTGCATAGCCATTACTCTTTAATGTTGTGCTGGAAGCATATATAACGTTGTGCTGCTGATGAACTTCATGTTATAGACAAAATGAATAATATTCAGCAATAAGGATTATTTAGCATTATCCTATATTTTGCCCAAATGTATAGGGATGTCTCTTCTGCATAATACTTGAGTCCAATTTTTTTTTGTTTCTAATTTTATTATTAGTTATAATTGATCACGTTTTAATTCATTGAGTTCATAGACATACAGTATTTAGTCAATCAAATCTTGATATAATTAAGTTCAGCCTCTCAGGTTTGGCCCTGAACTTGGATCCTGAGTGAGGAGTTCATGCATTCATCCTGTGACTCCCTCCAAAGCTTCAATTTCCTCCCCCATACCAAAGAAATACTGGTAAGCAGTTTCATTAGTGGCTATAAATACCAAAGGCAGGTTTTCCCAACCTTTTTTATGCCATGGGCCTCTACCATTAACCGAGCAGTCTGTGGACCCCAGGTTGGGAAACCCTGCCCCAGAGTAAAGGTAGGAGAATTGTAAAGGGTGGTGGGGTGGGGGAGGGAAGCTGATGACCATGTGGGAGAGAATAAGTTACAGCGAAAAGTGAGAAGGAATAGAACTGATTGGAATTCTCTCAGAACCAATGGACTTAAGGTACATTGATCTATTTATTTTAAGGCTTTAAGCCTCTATGACTGGCCTGAAAGTTTTAGAACTTTGACATATTTGAGGGCTCTTCCATAAGCCAGCCAATCCTATTACCCTGCATTCTGCTCAAATAACTGAACACTCCTAAGAGAATATGAATTTTCTTTCCATTCTACTGGATACAGCAACCTATTCAGCAACACCCACCCCCCCCCACCAACACCAACTGTGCCCCTAGTGGCAGACCAAGACTCAACACATGTCAACACATCATTATTAAGACAAAATCCAATCAGACAATAAATGTACTTCTCACTTCATCATGATCATTCTGTTTTGCAGGCCTGCCCATTAAATGAGGAAAAGTAAATGACAATGCTACTGACTCTGACCTCCTGTCCTTCACTCAGATAAATGGCTCAAAATTCAGTTCAAGAAAAAAACCTGATCTGTTATATGGTCTCCTCTCCCAATGTTCATGGAATATTTTAATGATCATTGTGATTCCAAAGATTTGAACAATGGGGAAAATTTGATAGTTAGGTATTATTCTCTAACAACACATACCTGAATAAAGAAAATGGTGGGAATACAGAATCAAATCATGCCTAAACTAATGGCAAATGCCTACTATGCTTTAAGTAAATTTTCAAGAAAGCATTTTCAATTTTATTCCTTGCTTACTTCAGTGATGAAGGTAATTGATCATCACCCTGGCTACCTGCAGCTCTCAGTAATTTATTTGCTGCACTTTGCAATTAGCAGTTTACATGCAGTGGTACATATGCCTCTTTTATTCATAGGACTGCTGATTTTTTTTCTTTTTTCCACAAATAATATATTAATATTGTCCATCTTGACAAAAGCTTTCATTACAATTAAAAATGCAATTTTCACATATATTATTGTTATGACATTAAAGTACATTTAGTTCTGTCTTTTCCAAGTATCTGCAGCAAATTTGTAGTCTAGTTATATCCTCCTCTAGCTTGGTAAAATGGAAATTGTACAATCATGTCAATCAAACACATTGACATAAATGTGCTTAGAAGTGTCACTTGGTTCAAAATGAAAAAAAAAATTATCTATTCTCCAAAACTGTCACTTCACACTCTGAGATGAATACAGGAGAGAGCGAAAAAAATCAAAATCATCCATTCTATTTTATATAGCAGGTCTATCCTACCACTTGGTGCCAGTAACTGGATATGGACAGGAGGGCTAGTCCAATACTTAGTCACTTCTTAGTACCAACCCTTCATTTCTCATTGGTTCTATACCATGGATTCAAATTTGGGTGATACTTTAACAATATAACAGATGTTCTCTTTGTGCAAATTGTAGGAATGACATTAAATCATAACAAATCTTATCAACTAAAGGACTGAAGACAGTATCAACAACATTGATCACCATAGGAAAAAATGGTGCTTCATTTGTAAACCCTCAGATTGAGGACTGATCAGAGAATAAACAAACATTTTTTGAAGATTTTCGTAACTGGCTTCTTATAGGAGTCTGCCACATGCATTAACATAGATTTTTGGTGCAATAGTTGGATGACAGATCACATTAGTTCTAATATTGGAATTGTTAGAATATAATCCATTCTGAACAACAATAACATTATTTGTTTAATTATAAAAAATACATTGTAGTGTAATCTGCTCTTCATAGTATATACAGTAATTGAAGTAATGATTCAGCATATTGCTTCAGAAACCAAGCTGGGCGATTTTTCAAGTGAATGCAAGCAAGTATCTAGGTTCCTGATCAGTTGTCAGCATATTTTCCTCTGACCTTTGAGAGCTAAAGACTCAAGTCTAAATTAATGGGTTCTTTCCTTTTATCACATCATGTGTCTATTCTACAGAACGGTCTAGAAGTCAACAGTAATTGGCACTCCAAGCAAGAAAGTCAAAAAGCATGGCTATTATCCACAACTCAGATGTCACAATGGTGCAGTAGAAGTCATACATCTGAGGGTGTGGTTAAGTATAGTACTAGGAGCAGTAAATATAACAGAATAACTAGATTTCTTTCCCCTTCTTTTTTAATATTCTTTATCTCTCATTATTTCATCTCTCTCAAAATGTTTATGTGCTTTCAAGCAGAAAAATAATGGATATTCCCCACCAAAGCAGTCTGCCCCATTCAATTGTTGGAAATCTCATCTTTTTATGAAATACATACCAATACTTAACCACCTAATATGACGCTTCATGTTAATGAAACACTTTTTAAACTTTATTATATTTGAACAGAAATTATTATACAAAACTATATGTCAGTTCCAAATATTAATAGGTATTACCTGATACCATAATTCTCTGCTTCAATTAAAGCAATGTTTACTGATTTATCCAAAATCTCAAATCCTTTACCATGCTTAAAAAGGATTATCCTGTCAGAAGACAAGCCCACCTCCAGTGTTCTTAAGTACCGGTAACTGGATGAGGAGAGAGCAGTTGGAATATACACTTGTGAATGCAGATATCTAATCAGCCAAATATATGGCAGCAACTCAATGCATAAAAACATGCAGATGTGGTGAAGAGTTGTTGTTTAGACCAAATATGAGAAAGGGGAAGAAGTGTGAATAACTGTTGGTGCCAGACAGACTGGTTTGATTTCTCCAAACTTGCTGATCTGGGATTTTCATGCACAACAGTCCCTAGAATTTGTAGAGAGTGGTGCAGAAAATAATAAACAAAACATCCAGTGAGTAGTAGTTCTGTGGGCGAAAATGCCTTGTTAATGAGAGAAATCAGAGGAGAAATACCAGACTGGCTCACGGTGACATGAAGGTGACAGTAACTCAAATAATATGTAACTCAGTAACATGTTGCAACAGTGGTGTGCAGAAGAGTGATTTAATACATAAGATGTTGAACCTTGAAGTGGATGAACTACAGCAGCAGAAAATCATGCTGGATTCCTCTCATGTGCCTAATAAAGTGGCCACTGAGTGTAATGTGGGAAAAAATGTGAAGGCATCTGCTTTAGCAGAAAAAAAAACAGAAAGCAGTGAGAGTCTGAAAATGTTGATGTTAGAGGGTCCTGAGTCATTGCAAATTAATGCAGGACAATCAATAAGGAAGGAAAATGACACGTTGACTTATGCTGCAAGAGGATATTAGTGTTAGAATAAAGATGTCCTACTGTAATTACTTAGAACCCTGATGGGACTGCACTTACACTATTATATGCAGATTTGACCTCCCTACCAAAGGAAGGAAGCACTTGCATAAGAGACAGGGCTGATTCCTGTGGGAGAACTTTGTTCTTTGAGGAGAGATTATGCAGACTGGGCCTATACTCTCACTACAATAAATGTGACCTCAATAAAAGTCATAAAAACTTGCATCAGTTTTATCAGAGCAAACAGAGAATTGTTTTACCTGATTGGTACATCTAGAACAGGAGTTCCCAACCTGAGGTCCATGAACCCCTCAGTTAATGGTAAGGCCCAAGGGCATAAAAAAGGCTGGGAACCCCTGATCAAGAACCAGAAATTACAGTCCCACAATAAAAGGTTTTCCATTCAAAACGGAGATAAGAAATATCTTCATTGAAGAATTGTTGAATCTTTGGAATTTCCTATCCCTGCAAGGCTCTGGGAGCATGTTCTAGACAGATATCAATAGATGCTTGGGTACTAGGAAAACCAAGCTGTATGGAGTTTACGTAGGACAGAGGTGCTGAGGTAAAAATATAGTTGTGAACTTTTGAATCACGGATTAGATAAGAATGGCTGAAAGGCCAACTTCTACTTCTACTACTTTTGTTCTCAAGTTCACTGTATTTTAGTTGATGGGGACTTACACAAGCAAGCAAAGTAATTTGCCTAAGGAGTGATGGTCCTCTTGTAAACATAATATGAAAGCAAGTTTCAATAATGTACAAAATTCATACAACTTGAAAGGGAAATGCTATTGATCTATCTTTGCCTTTCATGTCAGGAAGGAGTACTCAGAGACCTAGAGCAGTCTTTAACATCACAAGCCAAACAGTGTGTGTCTACTACATGTTTGACAACACTGACCTGTGCAAGCTTACAAGCCTGAAACTCAGGCCTGACCTACAGTCAAGGCAGTGGGGAAACTCACATCACAGTCGCTGCATCTACCTTGTTTATCAGTTTGCTGTCATGAAAGAAAATAAAATTGACACAGGGAAGTGAATTTTAGTTGACGGTGTCAGAAATTGCTCTCAAAAGGCCAAGTATGTGTGTCACCATAAATCCTGAGTAATATTATTGCTTAAGCAGGAAATAACCAAGTTCCTCCCCTTTAAATTTTTTTCTATGAAGCCCAGGTTTTATACAGAGTAACTGAGTCATGCATTAACAAACTGAGATCATCTTTCTGTTAAAATAAATGATTATATGTTTTTCTTGAGCTGAACATCCTATTAATCCCTGATCGGTCATGTACCAGACATATCAGTTCACATGATCGGTGCTGGCTTAAACAAAATTAAATGAGTTCAGCCTTATGTACAGCTACGCAGGAACCTCATAACTTGGAATGACATAGCATTTTGCATAAAACTCTACGGCAGAACAGAAATGAAATTCATTTAAAGATGCCTGAATACAAATATATATATTTCCATGAGGTTATCTATTCAGTCTGATTCCTTGACTTCATAGTTTGTTTCAAACCAAACTGCAGTTTTATACATTCTCTTTCCAGGGCAAGGTTCAAAGGATGATATTTTGAAGCTGTGGCGACCCACTTTCTACGCAGCTGAACCAGCTCACAAAATGGTGCGCGCATCAGCAGAGAGGCCAGCCCCAAAATGGCGCTGGGCCTTCTTCTTCACCAGCAAGGGGAGAAAGCCCGCACGCGGGAAGAGAGTTTTGTAATGCACCTCTGACGTCATTTCTGCCCAGAGAGGGCGGGAACAGAATTGCGTAAAAGCCAGTGCCGCGAAGTTTGAATAAACCAGTCTGGAGTGCAACTTCCAGACTGCATGTCGTTATTTCTAGCTCTGTGTGCAGCACATCGCTACAAAGCAAAAATATAGTACTCATCTGCTTATAATTTGTTCTTGTAACCGTATTAATGATTCTTTTAGGTTACATAACAATAGGAAGGTTCATTTGTACATTTACACATAGTAAAAACATTACTTATATGGAAATCAATTTGTAAGTATATCTTTTGAAGTCTAGGATAAAATATTCATTTGCTCTGCAGTGCATTTCCTATTTGCTACTCCAAGAATTCATCAGTCCCTGAATTATATTATACACAACTTTCTAGGCCAAGATGTTAATTTCGTCTAGTACGTAGATGCAGGTCAATTGAATTCCTTATGCAAAATATTAGAAATGTTGAGACATTCTCTCTAAGATACATGTGATGATAAACAATCTTAAGAACTCTCACAATGCCAAATCTCCACACCCAACTAGCTCCCTTAACAAATGAGAACACATTTACTGAAGGTCAAGGCTAATTGTCCTTTTCGTCTAAAGTTTCTAATTAATCCTAAGATATTTATCGTTCTTTTATAATTGTGTCAGGAAAGAATACCTGATAGATCTTAGTTTCCTTTAAACATATCTTCTTTTTTAATATGCAAATTTTATACAATGTCTAACAAATACTGTTCAAAATTTGTTGTTATGTGTCACTGAAGTATCAGTCCATTGGCCATAAACTCAAATAGGAAGATTTCACTGAACACATATCTTGCCAGATATGATAGATTAACCATAATGTGTCAAGTTGTTTACATGAGCATATCATTCTTGCAAGAATTGTGGCTAAGAACTCTGTTTTCTTTTCCCCTCTATGCCAATAATGAGCATTTTTAATAGTTACTTCTTGCTATCAGAGCCACAATTAAGCTGTTTTGCAAAGGGTACAGATTAATGAAGGAGCCTTCCACATCTATGCAAATGATCAAGTTTCATTTCTAAACATTATAGGACAAACACACAACAAATTTGTCCATAACACACCCAGGAAATCCTGGTTGCCATCCAAAGCACATAAAGTTGCCGTGTCTTCAATGATAAGCAAAATAAATAGAGACCTTAAGTTCTTCCTCATAAAGGCCACAATATACTTCACCCCTCAACAGCAAATTTTAATGATTTCAAAATTGTGGATTTATTGAAGAGCCAACTATCTCAAGAGGGCCAGCTGGACAATGCTCATTTTGAGAAGTTGTTAATATTTAATAAGTACTTTTAAAATAGCTCACTAGCAACATCTGCTGGTAGAAATCAAATACTAGGAAAGTGGTATGATGCTATTCACTGCTAATAATCTCTTGCCACCTGAGACAAAACATACACAGAAAGAGCATGGTCAGAAACAGAAGTGTAACATAATCAAATTTCTGATTTCTGCAACTCTGAACGAGCACTGCCTCTTGATCTGAACCTCTAAACTAAAAAGTTAAAACGATTTCAAAACTTGGCTTTTATAGTCACATGCTCATAATTGTTATATGGTAACGTGGAAGTCATTGGAGACAGTTCACAAACATTCACCACAGGGATTTCTTTCAGGGTATTTGCAGCAGAAGTGAAAATGATTGTTTCTTTAACTGGGAATTGGTGTAGACTTTCAGTCAATTAAGATACATGAACTTCAAACTCATGTCAGCACATTCTCCTCCACAAATGAATAAGAATGCAAATTTCATTATTTTGTTACCTTCTTCTCAAAACCAGTTTTAAAATTGACTGTGTTCCAGTGGGAAATGATATAAGCAATCACTGTTAGCCTCCAGCTCTGTGGTAAATTATACTCACCCTTTGATGATTTTAACCAACTCCCACAGTATCCTTCTGCTGTGCTTTTGAGATCAGGCATTTCATTCCACCTCCACCCCTCCCCCCGCAAGACCAGCATATCCATAGAACAATCTCAGTAAACATATCTGACGGTGTGTTGAACAAATATCCATTTGGGAATGGGGTCAATGGTTTTGGCTTCAATCTTTAACCTATCATTACCAATTCAATCTCAGTTCAAGGCAATAAGGGAAGATTGGAAAAATCAAAGATCAAGGATGATTGTAAGAGTTAGGGAAGAAGCAAAGGAAAATATACTGAATTTTGTATAACTACCACAGTACGAACCTCAGCAAATGATGATGTTTCCGAAAACTAAGAATCAGTGCAGTAGGTAATTCCAAAGCTTAGGTGGACTGTTGGAGGAGAAAATTGACTAGCCTATTCATATTTTAGCCTTTCTCGTGTTCATAGTTTAGTTACACTTCATTCTCTCTCAAACTTCCTTCAGGTTATTCTACACTTCCTGTAATACGTGGCTGCTTACTGTTGTAGTGATAAATATTAACTACCATGTTGCTACAAGGGCAAATTTTGTTCAAATGTATTATAAGCCTCCAGCTTTAAGCACTGCATTTCCAGAGTTAATGTTACTTTGGAAATTTCACCTGTGTAAAGCAACTGATAACTGATTACATTTTAGTGATGGTGTGAACACTTTCCTGATGCAAATGGAGGACATAAAATATACATTTCACTGATGGAAATAATTGCTGGAAATTGCTAAGAAAATGAAGAGATCTTTAGGTGTCTATCTCTCTCATTAATTTATCTTATACTGTCAATCTATCTACCACACTTAATTCTATCTGTAGTTCAAAAGTCCAAGGTTCAAAGTAAATTTATTATGAAAGTATATATATGTCACCATATACAACCCTGAGATTTGTTTTATTGTGGCCATTCACAGTAATTCCAAGAAACACAATGTAATCAATGAACGACTGCACCCAACAGAATGGACAAACAACCAATGCTCAAAAGATGCCAAAATGTGCAAATACAAAATAAAAAAAAAAAAAAAATAATAATAATAATAATAATAATAATAATAATAATAACAATAATAATAATAATAATAATAATAATAATAATAATAATAATAAACAATAAGTGTCAAAAATATGAGATGAAAAGTCTTTGAAAGTGAATTCATAGGTTGTGGGAATGGTTCAGTGATGGGTGAGTGAAGTTGAGTGAGGTTATTCCATCTGGTTCAAGAGCATGCTAGTTCAGGGGTTATAGGATTTCCTGAACTGGTGGTGTGGGTCCTGAGGCTCCTGTACTTTCGTCTTGATGACAGCAGTGAGATGAGTGCTGCCATCTGGATGATGGGGGGCTCCTTGATGATACCTCCCTGTGACAGGCTCCGGGTAGATGTGCTCAACATCTGCAAAGGGCTTTCCCATGGTATAGTGTGCTGCACCCACTACTTTTTGTAGGATTCTCCAATCAAGGGCAATGATGGATCCACACCAGGCTGTGATGCCACCAATATGCTCACCACTACACATTAATAGAAGTTTGTCAAAGTGTTCGATGTCATGCTGAATCTTTGCAAACCTTTAAGGAAGTAAAGACGCTGCTGTGCTTTCTTCATAATTGCACTTTTGTGTTGGGCCGAGGACAGATCCTCTGAAATGATAACATCAAGGAATTTAAAGCTACTAACCCTCTCCACTGCTGTTTCCCCAATGAGGACTGGCTCATAGACTTTCCTCCTCCTGAAGTCAATAATCAGCTCTTTGATCTTGCTGACATTGAGTGAGAGGTTGTTGTTGTAGCACCACTCAGCCAGATTTTCAATCTTCAAACCACTTATTCACTTTCTCTATGTTATTTAAATTCAAATAGTTTCCCTATTTGATGCTGTCTGATTTCTTGTCTATCAGTCCCTTTGAGAATTCTTCACTTGGTGTCACTAAGAGAGACTATTAGATCCCTTTACATGTTAACTCCATCACAAAAGCTTGGTCCTTTCCATGATTTCCAAGGAAGCAGCATCACTCTCATCCCGAAAACAAAGACAGATCTTTTAGACTACCTGGTTTATCAATACTAGCACATAATCCAGAAATTCTTATTCCGAATAACTTCTCGTTTGATTACTTTCACTTTCTACAAATCAAAGGGATAGCCATTGCATTCTTACTGGCCCTAGCTACACCCCTCTTTCTGTTGGATATGTGGTGCATTAGTGCTGCTTCTGGCACTCATGGAAATATCATCAATTTTAATAATCTTGCTCTACTCCTCTCTTAAATTCACAATTAATGACATTTCTTTTCTTTTTTCTGCATCTCTTTGTCTTCATCAAACTATTTACTAATATTTACTACAAACCCACTGACTCCCACAGCCAGCTCAATAATTGCTTCTCCCATCCTGTCTCTCGTAACACTATCCTTTTCACTCACTTTCTCAGTCTTTGCTCATATCTGTTTTCAAGATGAAGCTTTTTACTCCAGGACATTTGAAGTATTGTTCAGAATTTTCAGGAAACATGGCTTTTCTTTTGCTCCATTTTCCATACTTCTTTTCTCACTATGCCTCCAAGACAGAATAGAAATAGAATCCTCCTGGTTCTCACTTTTCACTCTACAAGGTTCCACGTCCAACATATCACCATTTGTCACTGTCACCAGCTGCAATGAGATCCTACCTCTAGTCTAATATTCCACTCCCCACTCCTTTTCACTGGACCACATGCTCTGTGACTCTCTGGTTCACTCATTCCTCTCCTGACCTCTGGAAATATCCTCTATTAATTTTCAGATGTGCAACACCTGTCTCTGCTGCTAATCCCTAGCCATCATCCAGGGATTTAAGCAGTTAGACAAAGGTTCACATGCATTTCTTCCAACAGTTGGTGCTCTCAAAGTGGCCCCCTCTTCATTGGCGAGACAAGGCGATTGTTTGACAGAGTACCTGCTTTCTGTTTGCAGTGGCATTCCTTGCATATATTTCAACTCCCCTTCTCATTTCCACACAGACCTTTCCATTCTTGGACTTATTCACTGCCAGACAGAGGCTAAGCACAAACAAGAAGAAGATTCTGCCTGGGTAGTCTATAACACTGAATTTTCTAATTTCAGGTAACCCACACTCCACCACTCCATTCTCTCTCCTACTCCACCCCCCTCCACTGTTACTCATTCTCATTCCCCTAATCCACTAGGTTTCACCTGACTGTCACCAACACATTTATCCTATTGGGTCTCTTGTACCCCTCCCCCAACTGGATCCATCTGCCCATCAACCTACCCCCCCCCTTCCAACGCCACTAGTCACCCTATTTACTTATTAGATTCCAGCATCTGTGGCCTCTTGTGTCTCCACTTATCATCTTCTAGCCTCAGTGTCTACCACCACTCTTTCCTTCCCCACCTGACTCCATCTACCCATTTTCTCCTCTTTTACCTACTTCTGTCTATCACTCAACCAGGCACCCTCTTCCAACTCCACCCTCCCCACTACTGAGCTACCCAATATCCCTCCCCTGGTTCCACCTATGGCCTGCCAACCCTACCTCATCCTCCCCTCTCCCTCTCACCTTTCTCTATTGCCTATTTCCTATATCTCCTTTTGCTTCCAATGATGCTGCCCGACCTACTGAGTTCCTCCAGCAGTTTGTTTTCTTTTTACAACATTTTGAAGTCTCTTGTCTATCATATTTGTACTGTGTCCGTGCACCCCAGCATAATTAGTCCTATCTGAGATTCACATTTTAAAAATGCAGGGTTTCTCAACAGCTTGTCAAATCAGAGCTATCCTATGTCCAACAAAGCTATTCTGAGACAAGGAAAGACCAATGTATATCTGATGTCATATGCCATATGATTAAATGACAAGTCATTTGGTTAAGTACTGATACAGTTGCTTTAGTCAAGGACTAAATTGAATAAATTTAATCAGTGACTTTTCTTTTTAAACTTTTCATGCAACAGTATCCAAATAGCAATTGAAAAGTGTTCAAAGCACAGCTGATTCATGCAGACCTTTGGTCAACTACAGAATTTTAGTTTTAATATTCTCTTTCTCATCATCATTATATTACTTACAATTTTATTAAGATTCACTTGCATCAAGATTTAGTACATAAAAGGAAATATATTTGGTGTTTAAAGATAATGAGGTTTAAGATTTTTTCCATTGAGACCTTGGATGAGAGGAACATTTTTTAAAGCAGATCTTTTTCAGTTACAAGCAGAAAACATGATACATTCTTCTTAAAAAAGAAACAAAATAAAACAGAAATGTGAAAGGAGCCATGTAGAGATGTATTGCCTGTCTCCTTTATAAATATTCATCAAGGATCTTTTCTAATAAAAGATGGATGTCTGAAATCTACATTCTATTATTGATTATTCAGTTGTTGAATATTTCAGAAATATTGGGATACAAAATGATGTACAAGAGCTGTAACTTTACATATAAGGCTCAAAGATGCAACATTTCACCATAAAGTCAACACCAGGTGCAACAAAAGTAATTTATGCATGAAGTACATTGAAATTTTAAGTTGCTAAAGTTCCACACAGACCAAGCACTTTAATCAGAAGGAAAAGCAGAACGGGGTAGGATAATTCTAGATATTAGTGCACAGAAATTACAGTCCACAAAATAACAGTAGACAGTGTTATGTTTGATAACTGTAGAAACTCATGAAAAGAAACATATGGGAGCTGAGAGATATGTGTACTCTTAATTTTGTTTTACTTTAGTGAGGCAAGCAAATATGACGTGGTAGAGTAATGACATATGCCATTCACATACTTTTACATATAATCCGTAATGAATTATGTAAACAAAAACGTGTAATCTAACAATATGTTTACTATATTACTGAAATATTAAATACTCAATATTCCTTCCTACCTAGCTATAAACTCCAACTCAATATAGAATATACCTCAACTTGTATACCTACATACTGTAAGTATATACAGTATACTACTGCATATAATACAATTACTATATAGACATTCACAGCATAGTAAATTTTAAATTGCGTCATTCAGGCCTAAAGATTGAACTGCTGTGGAGGATTTCTTATTCTTGTGGGATGACATCTTTCCTGACAAGGGGGAATCACTCTGCTTGTCAGGAGGGACTTGTGGCTGTGAAATAATCTCATGTTCTAGGCCCTGCTTTGTGGTGGTTGTAGGTGTTTACTCCGAGACTGTAGGAAGTGCTTCCAAGAGCTTTGGACACCATTCTTCACTAACATTTAACTCTGCTCTCCTTAACTGATCAACGTGTGGTCTCCAGATGACATCAGACACAATCACCACTGTGTAGGAGAATGATCCAATTCTGTCATTAATCTTTCCAAATACCCACTTTTCATCACCTCTGCAGTCACTAGCCAGGACAGCTTGTCCAGGAGTAAAACATCAAACCTCATTGTTTGAGCAGCCCTCAATTTGTCTCAGCTGTCTGTCCTACATACTCCATCTGAGGTTGGGTTTGAGAGATCTGAGCATGAGTTCAAGGGAAACCCCAGGAACATGCCAGTTATTGGTTGTAGAGTGTGCTGCATTGAAATATGCAACAAGGAAACCAGCCAGCTTCTGATTCAATATCAGTGTAGTGTGTTCTGCTAACATTGCTCGCAGTGCATTTGCTAGGCTCCAGACAAACCTTTCCACCAGGCCATTATTAGCTGGTTGATACAGTGCAGATGTAATAGGTCTTATTCCATTCTTTTTCAGGAATGGCTGAAACTGTTCACTGACTGGAATACCAGTTCTTGAGACGAGTCTTCTCAACACATCAACAGTGTGTCAGGCTGTAGTGGAAACTATTGGGAACACTTCTGGCCACTTTGTAGCTGCGTCCACTACTACCAAGAAATTTGCGCCCATGGATGGTCTGGCCAAGTCTACACGAATTCTCTGTCAGGGCAATGCAGGCACTGCTCTTGGCATATCCTGCATGTGTTGGCATTCTGAACAGTGCATGGCAAACTGCTCAGACAGCTGATCGATCCCAGCCCACCTGACATAGCTTTGAGCCAACACTTTCATTTTGACCGTACCTAAATGACAAGCATGTAGCTCTTCCAACACTTTAGCTCTAGCTTGGATGGCACAACTCTCAATCCCCGGATAAGGCAAACACCATCAAGGGTAGGTTAATCCCAGCGCTGAAAAAGATCAGGGAACTGGAGTTTCTGCAACATATTCTAGCCATTTTTGATTGCCAAATTGACCAGAGGTATTTTCTGGTCTCTTTGGATCACCCCTGCTGTAACAGGGAGACTTGCAATTTGCATCAGAGACAATATGTCAAGAGGAGTGTCCTGTTTTGTAAATTTTTCAGGTATTTCCTATTCCAAGGGTACATGGGACAATCCATCAGCACTTCCATGATTGGATTTTCCTCTTGAATTTGATCTTACAATTGTATCCTCCAAAAAAGAGAGTCCATCTCTGCATTTTTGCTGTCACTGTTAGTGGAACACCCCTCTGTAGATTAAAAATGGACACTGGTGGTCAATGATCAGTAATGAGTGTAAACTCTCTCCCATACATCTACTGATTGAAATGTTTTACATCCCCAAACCAAATATTTTTTTCTCTGCAACAGTAAGGAAAAATTATGCAAAGGCCATGGGGTGGGGGGGGGGGGGGGGGGGGAGTTCACTTCCGTCACTCATAACATGTGACATGACTGCACCTACACCACAGGCCAACTTCACTGAACAACGTGGATCATAATACATGAGTACAGTCTCTGCCATCACTATTTCCTTTGTCTTTTGGAAAGCCACCTCACACTTCTCTGACCATTGCCATGTTTTCCCCAATCTGTAGTTATGAATTTAAGGGGTGGAGCACAATAGCCAGGTTTAGCAGGAAACTGCTACAGTAGTGACCAATCCTTAAAAGGAGCACAACTGTAGCACATCCTTTGACATTTCAGCATCCAACACTGCTTGAAATTTCTCAGCACAGTTGTCCAATCCTTGTGCATTGATCGTGCGGCCACAGTAAGTGATGTTTGGTTTAAAGAATTCAAACTTGTTGCATTGTGCTCTGACACATATTCTTCTATTCTTTTTAACACCGTCTTGAGATTTTGCATATGTTCCTTGTCATCCTCATCGGTAAAAATTATGTCATCCAGGTAACACTGAGTGCTGGGGCAGCCTTGCAGCACCTGGTCCATAGCTTTCTGCCAGAGTGCTGGTGCAGTTGCTATTCCGAAAATAAGCCTATATTAATACTTAAGCCCTCTGTGAGTGTTTATGGTGAGAAACACTTTAGACTCTTCATCTATATCCATGTATAGGTAGACGTCAGGTAAGTCAACTTTACTGAAGAGTTTTCCTCCAGAAGGCTTTGCAAAAATATCCTCTATCTTAGGCAGAGGATATTGATCTAATTTCCGTATTGGGTTGATCACCACAGATCCTGCCAGGTCCATACTCCTTAGCCACTGGGGCCATTGGCATTGCCCATGGTCTCCACTCAACCTTGGAAAGAACTCCATCAGCCTCCATGCATCTCGTTCACTGGCTACCATATCATGGACTGTATAAGGAACCAGATGGACTTTGTAAAACTTGAATGTAGTACTTTTATTTAACACTATTTTACCCTTAATATGTTTGCATTTTCCAATGCCATCCTTGAACACTGCTATGGTGTCACCCAGTAACCTTCTTAATTTGCTTTCAGTTGACTCTTGAAGAGGATGTGGCATGCAAATGATGGATGAATTTCCAATCAAGTTCTAATTGTGGCAGCTAATCACGACCCAGCCATACTAGCCCTCCTATTTTTACTACATGCAAGCTCAATGCGCCTTGTTGGTTGTTGTATTTCACGGGTACAAATGTTACTTCCACAGGAGGTTTCTTTTCTCCAGTATAAGTTCTTAGTTGTTTATCAGTATCCTTGAAAAGATGTTCAAACTCATTTTGTGGAATGACTGAAACAACCAAGACAGTGTCAAATTCTATTTTAATTAATTTGCCGTACACTTCTGGTGTAAGGTATACTGCTTATGAGTCCCAAAGAAGGGTCTCAGCCCTAATCGTCAACTGTCTATTCATTTCCATAGATGCTGCCTGACCTGCTGAATTCCTCCAGCATTTTGTGTGTGTTTCTTTGTGTTTTCAGCATCTGCAGATTTTCTCATGTTTATAAGTGCTTGCTTCTTGTTAGCTTTCATATTGTAAATCACAAAGCTACTCTGTCCGAGTCACTTTCATCATAATCAGATTTTTCATCAATAGGCAGATTAGTGCTCTTTTTTGAAATTATAACTTGCTGTTTTATCATTTTCTCTTTTCAGTCCAGTCCTTTATTTTTGTCTGCCCAACATGCTCTTTGCATGCTCTGATGCATTTTCTGCTAGTTTGACCTTTAAACCTGTGTTGATCTGGTATGTGTGAGCCTCTGCCACAATGGTAACACAATTTGTTCATCCAGGCAGCTTTCTGTTTAGACTTTGCAATTTTTTCACCTTCACTTTCATTCTATATTGCAACTCTGTCTCCTGTTTCCATTGATACAGCAACTGCTCTTTTAAAAGGGAGTTCTGCTTCAGTTAGGATCCATTTTTGAATGTTTTCTTGTAAGATTCTACAAAACAGATGATCTCTCAATGCATCATTAAGCCCATTACAAACTCACAATACTTAGACAATTTCTTCAACTCAGCCACGTACCCTGAAATGGAAACTCCTTTCTTTTGATTCCACTTTTGAAACACAAAGCGTCTATAATCAACAGTGGTTTTGGTTCTAAATGTTCCTGCATCACATTCGCAATATCGGCAAAGCTCCTTTTGGCTGGTTTGGTTGGAGCAGTTAAACTTGTAAGCAAACTGTATGCCAATTACACTGAGGAAAACTAGTACGTTTCTCATTGACTATTCCAGTTGCTTCAAAATGTGAATTTCTGTGTTCTGTATGGAACAAGTTTCCAGTAGAAGTGCTAGAGCCAGGTTCGATTTTGTCATTTAAAAAAAAAATTGGATAGGTATATGGACAGGAAAGGAATGGAGGATTATGGGCTGAGTGCAGGTAGGTGGGACAAGGTGACAGTAAGTGTTCGGCACGGACTAGAAGGGCCGAGATGGCCTGTTTCCGTGCTGTAATTGTTATATGGTTATATGGTTATATGAAATACTGCTCAATTCATTCCATATACAGTAGCCAGTTATTTGCTATTCTTTATTTATGATTGTTATCATCCTGTAGTCACTTTTTATGAACTCCCGCATTCTGTCTGTTTTCTGCCTTTTTTAAACTTTGAACATCTAGCTGCACTTTAACAGTTAAGTAGTCATCTCAGGTTCATTTTAAAACTTACTCATTACCACTGTTACATTTGGTAACTGCAAAAACTAATCGAAAGATAAACACATTAGCAGAGAGATGTGGGTACACTTGGTTTCATGTTACTTGAGTAAAAATTGAGCGCAAATATCCCGTGGTGGCGCCATGACACATTCTATTCTAGTACTTTTACATATAACTTATAATAAATTATGCAAACAACAAAGAATGCTTAATCATTCAAAATATTTACATTATTACTCAAATACTACTCTACGTTATTATAGAACAGTCAAGATATGAATAATTGTAGATGCTGGAATCTGGACCAGCAAGCAATCTGCCAGGGGAACTCAACAGGTCAAGCAGCATTTGTGGGGGGAAAGTAATTTTCAACCTTCCAATATGAAACCTGAAACATCAACTATTCCTTTCCCCCATCCTCCCTCAACAGACGCTGCTCAACCTGCTGAGTTTCTGCAGCTGATTGTCTGTGGCAAAAGACAACATATGTCAGGCTGAGAAAAAGCAGTGAGAAATATTCTGAAAATTAATATAGAGATTAGATTTTCCTAAAGTATAAACCTCCAGAAAAAATGATGAAGATTTAACACTGTTCAAATATCCAATAAATTGTTTAACATCAAATTATTTTTATAACTATTCTGTCATATTTGCTTTGAAGTTATTATTTGCTTGCAATCCATTGTCTTTTGCATGCTCATCAACTTTTCCCTGGTTTTCATATGACAGAAGCGGCAGAGGGAAAAAGAAAACACCTAGCGATAGGGTGAACATGCAAACTCCACATGGAGAGTACCAGAAGTCAGAAGTCAGGTCACTGGAGTTGTGAAGCAAAAACCACTATTTTCTGAGCCATATGCTGCCCTTCACAAATATTTGTAAAGTCAATTTCTGCTCTAAAGAAAATTTAACAAAGCAAAATCTGACAGCACTTTGCTCCTTATGCAAAATCTTCACAGCTTTGGCTTGGAAATTTAGCTGCACTTCCCTCTCTCCATAGATGCTAAGTGAACTGTTGAGATTTTGCAGCATGTTCAGCAATTCATTTTCGTGTGGCAATGCTATGAGGTGATATTCAGAGCTTGAAGGAGTTGAAGACTTGTTTCCTTTCCCAGCAATGGCAAAGAAAAATCTGCCTCTGGCTTTGGGAAGCAGAACTCATTGCTGCTTGCCTGCTAACAGATGAAAGAGTTTGCTTTGAAAATGTGCTGCAGCTGACAAGGTATGATTCAGGAACCTGCTATCTTTATTCAGGACATCAGAAATGTGATCTCTCTGTGGAAGATTTAAGTGTTGTTGGACTTAGATTCACTCTTAGCCTACCAAATTACTTTACCCATTTAAATAAATTTATTTGATTATCCTTCACCTTCACAGGAATACAAATCATGTTTAACAAATCAGCCCTTATTATTTAAACTTTCAGTTCTTGGGAATCATTCTAGTTAATCAAAGCTCACCACGGACAATCCTTCTTGAGGTTTATACCCTAAAAACATAGCACTCTATATATAGATTACCCAAACTTCTACACAACAGAAATACCATTTCCTCATTTCTGTATTCCAATCTCATTGAAACAAAGGTAATATTCCATTATGCAGACTGATGGCTTTTTCATAACTGCACACCAGCTTTTAATGATTAGTACATGCTTAGTGAGCAATTCTTCATCAAGAAAATACTCAGAATTGTCTTCCACAAACTAGGTCTGGAAAACTGCAAATGTTACCCTGCTCTTTAAGAAAGGGGAAAGGCATCAGAAAGGAAATTATAGAGTAGTTATCCTGACCTCAGTGGTTGGGAAGATGTTGGAGTCAATTGTTAAGGATGAGGTGATGGAGTACTTGGTGACACAGGACACGATAGTACAAAGTCAGCATGGCTTCCTTCGGGGAAAATCCTACCTGACAAACTTGTTGGAATCCTTTGAGGAGATTACAAGTAGGATAGATAAAGGTGATGCAGTGGATGTTGTATATTTGGACCTTCAGAAGGCCTTTAACAAGTGTTAGGGTTAATTTGCGACTGCCAGTTCAGGTCAGCGTGATATTAGCAGACAGAAATACAAGGGAGGGAGGGAGCGAAACAAAGGATTCCTTTGTGCCGAAACTGCTAGTGTCACGTGATTCAGTAAAACAGGGAACTCGTGAAGAAATGGCATCGGACCAAGGACACAAGTGTCCAGCATTACCAAATATGTGTAGCGAGGGGTTGGCTAAGGGAAAAGGGGTATAAATAAGAAAAGAATGTAAGGGGAGGGCAGAACGCGCCTTCTCCAGCGGGGTCTTGTCTCCTCGCTGTGCCAGTTACACTTCTGCATTAAAGCCAAGTTTTGTAATATTCCGGTGTTGGTTGTCTCTCTTCCTAAACGAACACAGGGCAGAATTTAAAGCCCAACACAAGGTGTCACATATGATGCTGCTCGGAGGCAGCAAGTGGGAATAAACGGATCCTTTTCCGGTTGGCTGTCAGTGACTACTGGTGTTCTGCAGGGGTCGGTGTTGGGACCACTTCTGTTGATGCTGAAAATAAATGATTTAAATGATGGAATAGATGGCTTTGTTGCCAAGTTTGCAGATGATACAAAGATTGGTGCAAAGACAGGTAATGTTGATGAAATAGGTAGAATGCAGAAGGACCTCGGCAGATTAGGAGAATGGGCAAGGAAGTGACAAATTAAATACAATGTTGGAAAAGGCATGGTTATGAACTTTGGTAATAGAAATAAATGTGCAGAATATTTTCTAAGTGGGAAGAAAATCCAAGAATATGAGCTGCAGAAGGCCTACGGCGTCCTCTTACAGAACACCCTAAAGGTTAACTTTCAGGTTGAGTCAGTGGTGAGGAAGGCAAATGCCATGTTAGCATTCATTTCAAGAGGTCTAGAATACAAGAGCAAGGATGTGAAGCTGAGGATTTATATGGCACTGGTGAGGCCTCACCTTGAATATTGTGAACAGTTTTGGGCCCTTCATCTTAGAAAAGATGTGCTGGCATTGGAGAGGGTCCAGAGGAGGTTCACAAAGATGATTCCAGGAATAACTTTTGATAGCTCTGGGTTGGTATTCACTGGACTTCAGAAGGATGAGGGGGATCTCATTGAAACCTTTCGAATGTTGAAAGGCCTAGACAGAGTAGACATGGAAAGGATATTTCCCATGGTGGGAGAGTCTAGGACAAGAGGGCAGAACTCAGGATAGAGGGGCACCCTTTCAAAAACAGAGATGCAGAGAAATTTCTTTAGCCAAAGGTTGGTGAATTTGTGGACATTGTTGCCACATCTAGCTGTGGAGGCCAGGTTGTTGGGTGTACTTAAAGCAGAGATTGATAGGTTTCTGATTGGACAGGGCATTAAAGGTTATGGGGAGAAGGCCAGGAACTGGGGTTGACAAGGCGATTAAAATAAAAGGTCAGCCATGATTGAATGGCAGAGCAGAATCAATGGGCCAGATGGCCTAATTCTGCTCCTATGTCTTATGGTCTTATTGTCTTAAACTGGATGATCATACAATTTCAAACACTAAATTTCATCCAGCATTGATCATTCAATTGGTCAATCTATTTCTTTGAAATTTCATCTTCCTATCTACATTTCATGTGATGACTGCTCCCCAAATTCGGGGCAGATCTTCCCACTCCAGTCACTCTGGCATGATCTGCCAGCTGCAGTCTCATTTCCCTGATATGCATGAAAAAGGACAATCACACTGTATGACAAAGTTCCCAGCAGCACAATGAGAAACCACAGCCCCTAAACGCTCTGACAAACTTTGACAACTGACATGTTCAGTTCTATTTATTCTGGCCATGAAAGCTATAAATTAAGATCATTACAATTACTTGAAACAATATAAAATTAACTGAATACTCAATAAAAACTCTGAACTAAAGCCACATAATTAAAAGTAACACACTCTCCTCCTTGTTCTGATGCATGCATTAAACTCAGCAGGGTTTCAATTCAGTGTCAA
The DNA here is from genome assembly GCF_048418815.1 of Hemitrygon akajei. Lineage (NCBI taxonomy): Eukaryota > Metazoa > Chordata > Chondrichthyes > Myliobatiformes > Dasyatidae > Hemitrygon > Hemitrygon akajei. The sequence continues at coordinate 58,292,039 of NC_133128.1, forward strand.
GTTTAATCTGGTGCAGGTCCAAAGAGCCAATTCCTCTTTGCAATCACAGCTACTCTGGGCTCAACAAATACCGCCTTTGAATCTTTCAAAGATTCTACATCTACAACTCTCTATCCTTTGCCCCATAACAAAATACGAGATGCAGATGAAGAATACTTCTTGTCACATCAATTATCATAGAGCATTCCTCCCAAACTTATTCATTGTCTTCTGCTTTGCCAAATGCTTCCTAGGCCCATTCACAAAATTGCCTTTCTGAGTCCATGCATTTTCATCTTTGGGAATGACTTGAATAGTAATCTTCTCTGTGACAAAATATAAAAAAAGGAACATAAAAATGAAACATACAAAAGACTATCAAGACTAACAGGGAAAACATCCTAGAAATATATTGAACCCTTAAGTTTATCTTAGGTTAGGCAGACAAGCATTAGGATCAATTAGAGGTGACGTATTTTGGTCGGAAACGGGATCAAAGTGAATATGAAATAAATGATACCATTTTAAACAGGTAAAATAGCAGGGAGTCAAGCAGTATTCAGTGGAATTTGATTGTGTACACACAAATATTCAAAGATTCAGAATGAGCTGAGAAGCACTTTTGGAAAGAACAGATGGGATTCCTAAATTTATTAGTTTATTAGCAGAAGAAGAGTACAGAAACAAGGAGGTTGTTTCTACATTTACCCAACCAATTAGTGTCAGCAGGTGTGATTAAGATTGAATGATGTCATTAAATCCAGGTATTTGAAGCCATACTCTAAGCATGCAGGCTTAAGGATTTGGAATTAGAATTAAGTAACAAATTCTAAAAAGAAACAGCAGCAAAGCCTGTGCCTATTTTAATGCTATGTCTCTGCTGAGTCCGTTGAAAATATTGGACAGACACTGACAACTTTCAGTGGGCAGAGTAGCTGGCTCAAAAAAAAGATACGTAGCTGGAGGAAGCATATGAAACTAGAACACGATGTTCAAAAATGCATGATCATATTTTTTATATCTCCTGTTGAAGCCAGTGTCAGCAAACCTCTCGGAACAGAAACAAAAAGCTTGCAGGTCTTCTTCTATAGACATTGCCCCATCAATCACTAATCAGCTCATTACTTAGCAACATCGTGCATAGCACTCAAGTTCAATTTCAGCCAAACATTCCATTCTTCCATATTATATATTTTATTCATCACACTTATTTATCTTTATTTTCTCATTCATACACAGCAATATTGCTGGCAAACAAGGCAGCTAGAGAACCAGATATTGTACCAAACAGCCATAAAGCAAACAGCAGAGATCAGGAGACTATTGCTGTACAGATTCCTCAGACAGAGAGAGAAATAACCCCTCAGCTATTTGAGAACAAAATTAAGCTACCATTCAGTCACGTTGAATTGATGTCAACTAAAGCAATATACAATCACGTCTGTAGAGATAACTTTGATACTCACCTTCATTCGTTCTGTCTCATTCTGGCCAATAACCACATGAACCTGGAACTGTTTGCGGTCATGCTGATTTTGAGGAAATCAATCCTTTTCAGAACTTTTCCTCATAATATTTAGTCAAACTGTGCACCAGCTCAGACACTCACACACCGGTACAAATGATTAATTATGAGTGATTTTTATGATAACTCATGCCTCATAATAGTGAAACGTGAAGTTGAGGACAAGAGCAGACAGGTGTTGAGAAGTACAGGTATCTCTAACTTTATCAGGTTACACTACTGATGCTGTAACATCAAATATGGCAATTTATCAACTGCCCAAAGTCCCTTCAACAATAACTAGTGCACTCTAGATGTCACCTTAAATAGAAGAACAATACCCTATGCTTGACATTCATTGATCTTTGCTTTCTTCAGTACTAGTGGTGGATGGTGAAGTGTATCATTATCTTGATTTCATTGGTGACTTCCAAAAAGATGGAAAGTACATGGGGCCTGATATTAACATTCCAAAGGCATGTGAATTATATTCAATTTGTTTGGTTAATTTACGTTAAGTAATAATTGGTTTACAGGCAGCTAAGCGTCAAGGTTGAAGGCAGAAGCTAATGGATTAGAGAGAGTTTGCTGAAACATTCTGAATTTTGTCAGCCCCATTCCCAAAACATACAAGAAGCACATTAAAATTCATGCCAATTTGTTTCTAGTCAATCACAGACAGTTGTTTTTTAAACTACAACAATTTGTAGGGTCTTATGTGTAAACATGGATCTTAAGTAAAAAGGAATGGTGGCAAAGATAACTTTAAAGTGTAGAGGTCCTCAAAAGCATGGTCCAGAAAACATGCTTCTATTGTGCCACAGTCAATAATTTTCATCATCGACTTTCTAAAAGGGACAAGGAATGAAATATAACTCTCCTATTGCAGCTGCCTGCCACCAGTTACTATGTGTGAGCGTAGCTTGAATAAAAGAAGTTACTGTACTGGTGTAAACATAGCAAGAATTTTTTAGCAGTGAGCATTTCACGGTAGTTGACATTGTGTGAAGGACAGCACGTAATGAGGAAAAGAGGTGCAGAATACTGCACTCTAAGCAGCGGGAGATGACGAAAAGTCTGATGCATTTCTTGGTGGTCAAATAAGAGATGAGCAATGATTGATTGGACAAGAAGAGATGAGAAATAGTACACACTAAACTTCCTTGCCATTTTATCTATATGAGGATTACTAATTCTGGCATTCACTTGCTCAGACGTCTCTACCCACCCATGTGACAGTCTTTTCTTGAAATCTTTCCACCATGTAATGGATCAAACCAGGCCCCTTTGCAAAACCCCTTTCATCAAAAGTCCCAAGAAAATGTCTGAAAACAAGTAGACCCTAATAAAATCTAACTTCCTGCTGTGTAGAGTGTAAAATTCCTACATCTCACAAAACCTTGGAATCCTATGGCAGATTATTGAACCTTTCCTTAAGTTGAAGTGTACCTCTTCTCTGAAAGGTACAGGCTGCTTTCAGCAATGTGCCAAAATGATAACTTTCATTAGACCATCTACTACAGCACATTTTTTAAATTAATTAGCAACCTTCTTTCCAACTACAAGCATGGTGCCCAATCTACACATATAAGCACACATTATAATGTCTTGCTTTTATATTTTTACCAGTTTGTTCTTAATGTAGCTGCAGAAAAGCCCACCTCAAACAGCTGAACTCCCTTAAAGAATGAAAAGAGATTCTGTTGAAGTACTGTCATTTTACATGAATGCACATATTCTGGTTCTCCAACAAGGTACTCCAATATTCAGCTCCACAACTCTAACAACCACACCTATTACCTAGGTTTTAAGCCTTCTGCCTAAATTGCATTGCTAAGACATACATAAAGAAGTGTGAGTTATTTTCAGGCAGGGACTTGAGGGAGGGGAAGAGATATTGAAGGAGTAAATTTTTTCTGTACTCAATTTCTCAGGTGGCACCTTAAATTACTTTTTCAGTGGTCTAGACATGAGTGAAATGGATGCAAATAATATTCAAATAGTTTACCTTCAAAAATAACATGCATTTTGCATTTATTAAAAGCCACATAATAAATCATCCTCTGACTAGGCCAGATACTGTCATTAAAAGAAACAGAGTCATTTGATTTCAGGTCAAAATGAATGTTGCTTACATCATTTTGGAAAAGCAGATATTTTAAAACTGAATTTGCAATTTGTTTCATGCCCAAGATACAACATGTTGATTATTTTCACAAATTCACAACACAATGTTGGCAAGTATTATTACAATCCTTGACGTAGATAGGTTTTCATACTTATTCTTTTGCAATTATGGGATCATCAAGTATCTCTATAGTTTAGGATACAATCACCCAAGGATTATTTAAACTGCAGAATGTATATTCACATTACTGTGAAAGTTAAACTGCTAAAATTTGCGACTGACATTCTAAACAATAGATTCCTAACTTTCTTGATCCTGAAACTACTGTATACATGTTCTGATGGTATCTTCGGAAAGGAGAAGAATTTTCTTAGCCTATTGTTCCAGTTAGGAATGTTCCCTGGACTGTTATTCTTTCAGAAATCGCCTTACAAAGTTCAGAGTTCAACGTAAATTTATTCTCAAAGTACATACATGTCACTATATACAACCCTGAGATTCATTTTCATGCCAGCATACACAGTAAATCCAAGAAACACAATAGAATCAATGAAAGATCGCACCGAACAAGATTGACAAGCAACCAATGTGCAAAAGACAACAAACTATGCAAATACCCATTGCACCGACTACAATCAACAGAGCCTTAGCTGAACAATATATTAGATGATTCGCCCACAATCTGCAGGTACTCTGTAAGGTGACCGTGTAGGGGTATTAAGGATCTGCATTTTTGCACTCACATGCTTTGCTGCTGAGTACAATGTTCAGATTGATTGATGATACACAAGTGATATGTGCAGCTTCACAGGCAGTCGCCATAATCGTAAATCTGTTCCCTAAATGAATGCCTCCTGACGCAGTCAAATATTACGTTTCCTCAGATCTTCTATCAAGATACTCTATCATAGGGAGAGGTTATGCAAGTTTACAGTAGCTTACCTCCCATTCACTGTGATCTCACTAAACCCCCAACTTGCTGCATGGCTTCAAGGAATCTTTCCAACTGAACTTTTTTTTAGCAATTTCAAGAGCAATGATAAATAAAATAATGCCTGGACTAAGACAAGAAACTCACTGCAGACACAAAGATAGGGTTCCATTGGTTTTCCCAGTCTCTCAGGAAAGAGCATGATCTAAATGGGACACGCGCAAAATTCAAAAATGGAAAATCAAACTCTTCCCTATGAATGCATTAACTTAGATCAAACGAGGGATCATAACATTGCTCTTTGCTATGACTAAACTTCAATGAAAAGGTCTCCATTTCTCAAATACAATGACAGTTCAGATAGAGTATTAAGTGGGCATTGAATGTTCCTGATAAATAAATGAAAACAGTATTACTGGCTCACAAACTATGTTTACCTACAGTGACGTAAGACCACTGACCTGATGTATTAAAATTGTTTCTCTCTTTTAACTTACTGGCATCACTTTCCAATAATGTCTACTTTGTAAAAAATATGCTTCTTTTTCAGATGAGATTATCACTTGCCTCTTTTATTTTGTTCACAATCCTTTAGGTTTCCCTTCTTGTTTTTCTAAGCGGTTAACCAAAATTCACTTAGTTTTATTGACCTTAAATGAGAAATTACCGTTGTTGTACGTCTCAACCAGGTGTCCATTTTGCTCCAGCAGGCTGACTCATCATCGCTGTGATTCATCCAGCGACAGTATTGTCATCAGCAAATTTGAAGATGGCATTGGAGCTGTGATTAGCCACACAGTCATCAGAATCAGAATGAGATTTAGTACTATGGCATGAAATTTGTTGTATTGTGGCAACAACACAGTGCAAAAACATAAAAAGCTATAAACTGCAAAATTCAAAAGAAATGCAAAAATGGAATATTGAGTTGATGCTCACTGGTTTATAGACTGTTCAGAAAAATGATGGTGGGGGAGAAGGAGCTGTTCTTACATCATGCAACCCACTGCTACCCCTGGTAACCTATTCCTATCTCCTGGCCTCTCTGCATTAAAAAAAAACTTGCCTCTTATGTTGCCTTTAAACATCCCCCTCTAACCTTAAAAACATTTCCTCTGGTGTTTGACTTCTCTGCCCTGAAGAAAAGACTGACCGTCTCCTTATCTATGCTTCTCATAATTTTATAAGTATCTATCAGGTCTTTAACTCCCTAGGGAAAACAGCCCACATCTGAACCACCTTTCCTTATAGTTCGTACTGTCTCATCCATCCAGCACCCTGGTAAAACTCTTCTGCACCCTCTCCATGTCCTTCCTATAACAGTATGACCAGAACTGCACATAATACTTCAAGTAGAATCTGAGTAAAGTTTTATATAGTAGCAGCATGAGTTCTTCACTGTCATAATCAACACCCTTACCAATGAAGGGAAACATAGCACATACCTTATTTAACCCGTTACCACTTGCATATTCACTTTCAGTGAACCATGACCTTATAACCTCAAAGCTTTTAAGGGATCTACCATTAATTGTATATTTTCTCCTTTCATTTGAACTCTAAAGGTGCAACAGTCCACACTTGCCTGGATTAAACTCTACCTGCAGCTTCTCTGCCCATAATTGTAACTGATCTATGTCCCACTGTAATCTTTGATAGTCCATAACACTGTCGAAAACTCCACTAATCTTGGTGTCATCTGCAAATTTGCTAATTGACTCATCTACAAGTCACGGATATATATTGCAAACAACAGAGGTTGTAGCACCAATCCTTGCGGAACATCACTGATCATGGACCTCCAGCTAGAATAACAGCCTTCCACCACGACTCTGTCCTCTATGAGCAAGCCAGTTCTCAATCTAAACTTGCAATTCATCCAGGAATCCATACATATTCATCTACTGATCAACCTAGCATGACAGGCCTTATCAAATGCCTTACTGAAGCCCATATAAGTAACATGCACTGCTTTACTCTCACCAAGCACTTTAGTTGCCTCATCAAAAAATTCTATTAAGTTTGTAAAACTTGACCTTTCTATCTTAATGCTTTTCTGAAGACACAGCACTACCTCCTCTTCAATCTCAAAATGTGCTAACACATTAGTAGGCCTCACTTTATATTCAATATACCCTAAATCCTTCTCCTCAATAAATACTGACACAAAATATTCATTTCATACCTGAGTCACTTGCTCTGACTCCAAGCACAGATTCTTTCCTTCATCCTTGAGTGGACATACCCTCTCCTTAATGATCTTCTGTTTTTAATATAAGTATAAAATTCCTTGTGATTCCTTTTGATTTTGTTTGTCATGGATATTCCTTGGCCCATTTTTGCTTTCCTAATCACCTACTTGAGCACTTTCCTGCACAACAGACTACTGTAGCAGTTTCACAAGTGAAGTGTTGCCGCACCTGGAATTGACTGCTTGGGGCGCTGAATGGAATTAAGGGAGGAGATGAATGGGTTAGGTGTTGTGCTTAGGCCACTTGCAGGGATAAATGTCTGGTAGGAGATCAGTGGGAAGGGATGAAAGGTCATGGGAATTGCAGAGGGAGCGATCATTGCAGAAAGCGGGGGTAGAGGGAAGATAAGATGTGTTTGATGGTAGGATTCCCTCAGAGATGCAGAAGTTGTGAAGGATGATGTGTTGGATATGGAGAGTCATGGGTAATAGGTAAGAACAAGAGAAACTCTATCACTGTTAAAGTGGAGAGAAGTTGGAGTGAGCACAGATGTCTGGGAAACAGTGGAGATGTGGGTGAGGGCAGTATCAAATGGTGGAGGAAGGTAAACCCCATTCTTTAAAAAGGAGGATATCCCTGATATCCTGTAAAGGAAAGCCACATCCTAGGAATAGATGAGGCAGAGACGAGGGGACTGAGAAAAAGGAATAGCGTTTTTTCAGGAGATATGGTGGGAGGAGGTGTAGTCAAGATAACTGTGGGAATCGGTTGGTTTATAAAAGATGTCGATTAACAGTATGCTTCCAGAGATGGAGATGGAGAGAGATCAAGAAAGGGGAAGGAGGTGTCAGAAGTGGACCAAGTGAATGTAAGGATAGGGTGGCAGTTAGAGGCCAAGTTGATGAAATTGATGAACTCAACATGAGTGCATGAAGCGGCAGCAGTGCAGTCATCAATGTAGTGGAGACAGAGTTGGGGAGTATTACCGGGGAAGACTTTCAACGTGGACTGTTCTACCTAGCCAACAAAGAGGCAAGGTTAGCTGGGATCCATGCAGGATCTTTAGTACGTGGCCAGATACACAATCTGGACCAGATCACATATCATCGATATATCCTGTTGAATGTTGCCTGGACGCCAGCCTCAAAGACTAAAATGACAGGGACAGCTGGAGAAATGTGGAGTCATCTGGGCGTCTCATGTTTCTCCCTATCAAATCAAATGTATAAAATGCATTTAACTCATCAAGAAGTGATGGGTCATTACCACTTGGTCTATTCATCTCGTGCTGCAGAAGTTATATTGTCCATGCCCTACCTCAGCTGTGGAACAAACATTTATGGCTCCAGGTTAGTCCTACATTACCTCTTTGTGCTCAAAATGGCCTTCTAAATGTCATACCTGGACTTCTTATATGATTCTATGTCACCAGCTCTAAGTGCCACAAATCTGGACCTCAGCAGGTTCATCCTGGTTCATCCAGGGCTTCTGTTTGGGAAGGTCTCAGAATAATTTTGTGGGTACACACTTGACCATGCATGTTCTGTGGAGCCAGAGATAGCTATTTGTGTATGCTCGCTGACATGTCCTTACCTATTACCCATGAGCCTCCATATCCAACACATCATCCTTCACAACTTCTGCATCTCTAAGGGGATCCTACCTTCAACATGTTCCAATCCACTAAATTGAAGCAATCCCAAATTCATTCCTCTGCTTTTGCCATTCAATTCTTTGTATTGTTCTTCAACATTGCCATGGTCTTCAGTTGCTTACTGCGTACAGGCAAAAGAAGCATAGCTAGTTGGTTGGATGGGGAACAGAGCTTTAGGTGTTCCTAATGGTGATATTGCAGTGTCAAATGTGTTGAAACCTCTAGTGTTGCAGGTGATGTGTTGATAATAGATTAAAGTTGCTCGTCATGATGTGACAAGCATTGGGATATGTTGTTTCATTCTTATTGATTAAAGCATTTCATTCCTCAAGTGCTAGCTTGATGTCTGCTTGAGGTAAGATGTCAACTGCAGTCAGGATGATGGTGGAGGACCAATGCAGAGAGTCAAATGGTCAGCACATCATAGCAGACACTCCAGGTCAGGGGAGCAGGAATAGGATGAACTGCCGCACCATGGCAAGTTCCTCATAAAGCAGATGCTACCCCCAATCCTTTACCCACCCCTGCTGTCTGGTCCATGCAAATTAATTATTATTTGGAGAAGTCTTTAAATGGGAAGTGGGACAAAATAGCAGTTCCAGCACAGAGAGTATACGTAAGCATTTTATGAGTGTGCAAATGACACCACACATGGAGAGGATGGAGGTGTTCTTTGTTGCTAATTATATTTCTGAAACAGTAGGAACGTGTGAGAACATCATTCTATTCAGAGAGAATGGATCGGAGACCCATCACATTCTTATCAATCTGGTGGTGCCACAAAAAGCCAAAGGTGAGCAGAGTCAGTGGAGTATTTCAATTTATTTTTGAAGAACCAGGGAGGAGATACAACAGCCTGAAGGCACACACTCAATTATTCAGGAATAGATTCTTCTCCTCTGACATCAGATTTTTTCCCTCTTTTTGCTTTACTTATTTAACTTCTTACTGCAATTTAGTTATTATTATATATTAGAATGTACTACAGGCACATAACAACGTATTTCATGGCATATGCCAGTGCTATTAAACCAGTTTCTGATTCTCCCAACTATAATGTTGCAGGATTTATCCATACATTAAAACTTCATACAATTATTAAACTGTTCACTGCAGGATGGATCTATGTACAATTTAATTGCAAACAGATTCAGTCAAAATTCTAGTCAAGCAAATTCTCACATCTGAACTGGCTTGCAGGACTGCCAGAAAATTCTGTTCATCAATAGGTTCAAACACGACACAAGCTTACAGTCAGAAGGCATCCACGAGTGTTCCATATTTGAAACAAGATTAGTATCACAGGTGCCAGGGATGCAAATTCCAAACCCAGAGTAACAAACCAAAGCAGTGATACCAATGTGCCCCCAATTCAGAGAGGAAAAATGTCCAGCAGGGAAAAACAAATTGAGGGAATCTGCATAACAATGAAACTGATTTAGATAGAGCAGAATAGGGCTTGTATAACATTCATGCTTCTAATGGAAATGGTAGAAAACAGCAAGATTTCAAGATAAAAGTCTATATAAATGACCAGATTGTTTAAGTGAATAGAGTTATAGCAGAAGATGGTTCTATCAAGTTCAATCAAGAACTTTAGCTGTGAACCTTTCACAGGAAATATTTTCAGCCTCAGGTTGTACTCCGGTAAAGCACAAAAAGTGAAAGGAGAAATGATAGTAATGATAGCTAATGATTATTGCCAATAGTCAAAACTAACTACACAAAACATTACCAACCAAAGATTGCCCGAGAAGAATAACCGTTAATTTTGAAAAGGACATTGTGAAATCACATTCTTCATATTTGAGCAATGCAAATGTGAATGCACAAATATGAATAAATCTTTGAGAATGCTAATGCTATTGTTACCTGCAACATACATTAACAAAAACGTACTATTGCAAAACTTGTAGATTGCAAACTTTGACCAGTGTCAGATGTGATGTATATTATGTGGAAAGAGAAGTAGACAGATGAAAAAAAACAATAGAGCTTGAGTGATAGCAACTCCAAAATCAAATTATTTTTATGTATAGTTGGTAGGAGTAAGTTCTTTATGAATTTAGACTTGGCATGAGATAAACTCATTTGAGTGTGCAGAAAGGCAGTCAATATTACCTAACCATCAATATAAAAATTACAATAAGGAGTTAATTATTCACTTGACTTTCCAGTCAACAATGGGTATCATCCTGCAAGGCATAGATCTCCATGTGGAAGACAATTTTTGTATATCGGAAGTTCTCAAATAATTGCATCTTCATATCAAGAAACTGAACATTTGTCCATCCCAAAGTTGTTCACTTCATCTTTGATAATGAACTGCAATTAGTTCATAAAGGACAAAGTTGAAGTCCTTGTAAGCGATTATAAAGGTGATGCACCAGGTACTGAGATGGAACTTAGATATTTGTAGAGATACATAATTTTATTTGATTATTCTCATTCATTGACAAGCTCTTCCAATTTTCAAAATCAATTATGCTTAATCCAAACAACCACACAAGGATTCCAATATTTGAAATGATCAGAAATGAATAACGTTTTTCGATCACACTTGCAGCGATAACTGAAGCAAGTTTGCAAACTCCAAGGACAGACCAATTCACATAAACCCCAAATGTGGAAATGTAATTATTTTACAACATGAGATGTATGTTGACTGTTGCTCAACAATGTCTCAGATGGGGATATGGAATAGGCATCACCTAGGCTTGAAGGATGAGCTTTAAATGAATGAAATTCAAAATCTATTGGCATTATAAATACAAAGGCTGTATTGGCCAAGTACTGTATAGTCAAGGGCACCAATAGAAATGGCAGGTTCTTTCAACGTGAAAGGATTAACTGGATTAAAAAGATTAAACGTCCCAAGACCCTGACAGATATTTAAGGAGCTGAATTCAGAAATACTACATTAATTTCTGTCAAAAAGCAATGAGAGCTTTCTTTTGCTCATCACCTTTTGTTGGAATAAAATTTTGACATGTAGGATTAGAATCAGAATCAGGTTTATTATCACTGGCATATATTGTGAAATTTAAAGTGCAGCAGAACATTGCAACACATAATAATAAAAAACTATAAATGACAATAAGTGTAGAGTATTAAAAAAAATTAAGTAGGTAATACAAAAAGAGTGGGAAAAGAAATGCAGCAGTGTTCCTGGATTCATCGTCCATTCAGAATTCTGATGATAGAGGGGAAGAAGCTGTTACTAAAATGCTGAGTGTGTGTCTTCAGACTCCTGTAACTCATTCTTGTTGGTAGCAATGAAAGGAAGGCATGTCCTGGATGACAGGGGTCCTTAATGATGGATGTTGCCTTTTGAGGATTTGCCCTTTGAAGGTGTCCTCGGTGCACAATAGCAGAATGTATAATTGAGGTACTTAGACACATTGTTGCAACCCATTTTATACCCAGAGATTGAATATCAAATAATGGATCTTAATTCATATCACATTGTTTGAACCCATTATAAGAAGCAATGGTGTTAAGCATTTATTAATTCCCCCATGCAGCGAGAATGAAAAATTTCCATGTAGTCTTATGGAAGCCTTGAAAAGGTTACTGAAATTTAACCCTTCATTATTATTTGGCTATGTTACATTCTACCACAGCTCTCACTCCAGCAGAGCTGCCAATGTGCCTTGTCTCCTAATGTATCTGCATTTACTAAAAACCAGTTTGGAGTAGAGTATGCCGAGATAGCAGTTAAAACTGTTATCTCACAGCAATTTACAACACAACTTTTAATTAAATCAAAGCTTGGACTTTATTGTCCTTACACGAATATCAACACAACTATATTGGCACTGAGCCAACAATTTAAGTCATGAAAGCTCTTGTTCCTCTGTACCAATACACACTCAGACTACCTCTACAAATTATAACACTGAAATAGGGCTCTCTCACAGGCCAAGTGAATGATCTATCCTCTCTCTGCCCCTGGCATAAGGTCCTCCTTTTATTCAGAGATACAGCTCTGTACAGGCTCCTTCCTGCCCAATGAGCCACTCCACCCTATTACATCCAGGTGACCAATTAATCTGCTAACCCATGGGAAGGAAACCAGTGCACCCAGAGGAAACCCACACAGTTATGGGGGGAATGTGCAGTACAAACTCCTTTCAGATAGTGATGGAAATTGCACCCAGACTGCTGCTGCTGTAATAGAGTTACGCTAACTGCTACATTACCATGTGATGCACCATCAATAACTCACTCTGAGATGTAAAAGCGAGGTATCGGCTTTTATTGACTGGAAGAAGGAACGAACAGTGAGTGACCACCATACTACATCCTGGAGACTGAGAGGCCGGGCTCAGACCTCCATCACCTTTATACAGGGGTCTGTGGGAGGAGCCACAGGAGCAGTCATCAGGGGGCGTGTCCAGACAGGTATATGTAGTTCACCACACCATGCTGACCTGAGATCATTATTCTCCAGAGTTTTTGCTGATCTGCATTTGAAGACCCTTATTCTTATTCTCTTTCATTACCAGTTCAAGCTGTAGTGTTTTGATCTTGTTGGTCTGGCCTACGTGGCTAACATATGTCAGCTTTCCATTGGCTCTGTTCCAAATCTTTTAAGTAATGCTTCTTACTTTGTTCTCCCTGAATCAAAGCAGTTCAGGCAGTTGCTAGTCTCAGGTAAAACTCAGGTCACAGACAGACTGCCCTTTTCATAAACCTGCATGTTCACTTTTATCAAATAGTATCTCACAAACAAATTTTATCTGGAAATTATCTCTAGTTCTGCAGATTATCAGTAGGGTTCTCACTGTGTCTAATTTTAATCACTTTCATCCAGATATATCGCAGCAAAACCAATCACAAGGCAGTTTACAAAATGGGGGTGGCAGAACAGTGTCACAAAATGTCGGCCTCCATTCCTTCCACCACACAGTAAGACTATAGAGACATTTGGTTAGTCTACTTCAATGGTCTTTGACTCATTCCAGTTAGATATTTTCTTCCATATTTTAGTTCCTTCATGGGCAAAAAACAAAATTAAAACAATGTATCAAATGCATCAATCACCAAAGAGAGTCAAAGAATCCTCATAAATCTTATCTGCACTCTTTCCAGTTTGACCATATCTTTTCTATAACTAGGTAATCAAAATTGTATACAGTACTCCAGGTGCAGCCTCACGACAAGTTATATAACTGTAATATAATGTTCCAAATGCCCTGACTGTATTAATAATGTCCCATTTTATTGATCTCATATATATGACATGAATAGTTGTTGATTGGTCTGCAATAAGTTCTACACCCATACTCTGCAGGGCCTACTGTTTTCTACAGATCATATACAAAGCAAGTAAGTTTATTTTATTGCATCTGTGCATACATGTTCTTGTGCAGATGACAATAAGCTTGACTTTGACATTGACATCATAGGTTCTTATTAGCATTATCATAATAGCTCACAAATCACTTTCAAGTCAGTTAAAGTGCCCAAACAAATATTACTCTCAGACATATCTACGCTGCTTTGAGAGTGAAGGGACCAAAATGAACACCATTTTTTAGTGCGACTCAATGAATATTATCCTGAATTCTTCTTCATTATTATGTCTACCTAGATAGTCCTTCCCTCATTTTTTAAAGTTAGTTGGCTTTACTCAGCCAATGGACCACAATGTTTTTCCATTTGCCTTTTCTGTCACAGTTATCAACAAGATACCTATCATATTGTGTTGTTAACTTGAGAGAATATTTTAGGCTTCTGTGGGGATAAACCTGGCTTCTCTCCATCCAATACCAGCACAATTAATTCTCCGTATCAAAATTAGTCCCAATCTAAATTTATTTTTGGTTGGTAATAAAGGCAGAATTAGAACTCAAATTACCTACCAAAAACAATGGAAAACGTTTTTTTTTCGTTCTTACAATTTGTTCTTATTAACACATAGTGAAGCTTTGTTCCAAAAATTGATCTATATCAGAATCGATATTCAGAAATATAAATTACACAGTAAAATGAGAATTTGCTACTAAATAAATCGGTTATTGCAAAATTTCAATGAAGAACTTCAAATTAAAAATTCACTTATGTAACAGAATTGATAGGAAGTAATGAGCTGGTGAAAGATAGTAAAAGCTACAGAGATCAGACGATGTTTTGAGGCAAAAGCACATTTTCAGCAACTTACTTGATTAGTTTAGAACATGTTTTGGAAGCTCAGATTGAAAGAGCAGATGAGAAAACATCTATCCGTGTGTAATAATTAACCCAAGATCAACTCTATCAGCAGGACCACCAAATGGTTGATCTCTGCCGGTGATATGTTACTGAATCTATAAGGTTTGAGCTCTTTGTGATGCTTTATATGGAAATATGTGTCTATAACCATCAATCAATGATCCAAGCAGGTTCTAGCCTTTGTACAGTTCATCTGCAACCAGTTTTGTACTTGTCCTTTAGATGGCTAATTTGAGAAAGGTGGTCATTTCTCCCAGGCTTTTGCTTTTAGAATATGTGTTTTATTGCAGGAAAGCTTCCTAGTGTCACAGTACCGCAGTTTCATAAATACATGAGGAACTTGTTGACAACTATAAAATATGTTCCTTCAGCAACTAGTAACATACCAGATGCTGAAGGAATATAAACTTGCCAAAAAACCCCAAAAAAATGCCTCTGCTGATTTTTTGACAATGATATAAATATTCTGTACATAACACAACAATACAATAAACAACATAAAATAAAATGCAAAAACCATCATAGCTAACAAGTTCAAACATGTCACCTATTTTGGTACTAACATCCACAAGACCATAATCATAAGACATAGGAGCAGAATTAGGCCATCTGGCCATTCAATCACGGCCGATCCTTTTTTTCTATCTCCTCCTCAACCCCAGTTCCCGGCCTTCTCCCCAAAACCTTTGATGTCATGTCCAATCAAGAACCTATCAATCTCTGCCTTAAATACATCCAACAACCTGACCTCCACAGCTGCATGTGGCAACAAGTTCCACAAATTCACCACCCTTTGGCTAAATAAATTTCTCTGCATCTCTGTTTTGAAAGGGCGCACCTTTATCCTGAGGCCGTGCCCTCTTGTCGTGGACTCTCCCACCATGGGAAACATCCTTTCCAGATCTACTCTGTCTAGGCCTTTCAAGATTTGAAAGGTTTCAATGAGATCCCCCCTCATCTTTCTGAATTTCAGTGAGTACAGACCCAAAGCTATCAAACGTTCCTCGTATGATAACCCTTTCATTCCTGGAATCATGCTTGTGAACGCCTTATGGACCAACTCTAATGCTAGCACATCTTTTCCAAGATGAGAGGCCCAAAACTGTTCACAATACTCAAGGTGAGGCCTCATCAGTGCCTAATAAAACCTCAACATCACAACCTTGCTCTTGTATTCAGACCTCTTGAAATGAATTCTAACATGGCATTTGCCTTCCTCACCACTGACTCCATCTACAAGTTAATCTTCAGGATGTTCTGCACAAGGACACCCAAGACCCT
This sequence comes from Hemitrygon akajei, assembly GCF_048418815.1. Taxonomy (NCBI): domain Eukaryota; kingdom Metazoa; phylum Chordata; class Chondrichthyes; order Myliobatiformes; family Dasyatidae; genus Hemitrygon; species Hemitrygon akajei. Next base: position 58,307,924 of record NC_133128.1, read on the forward strand.
CTGCATCTCAAATTCCTGGATTTTCTCCTCATTTAGAAAATAGTCCACATATTTGTTTCTACTACCAAAGTGCATGACCATGCATTTTCTAACATTGTATTTCATTTGCCACTTTCTTGCCCATTCTCCTAATCTGCCTAAGTCCTCTGTGTTGTAGCTGTATTGTCAACACTACCTGCCCTTCCACCCATCTTCATATCATCTGCAAACTTGGCAACAAAGGCATCTATTCCATCATCTAAATCATTTATATTCGGCATAAAAAGAAGTGGTCCCAACACCGACCCCTGTGGAACACCACTAGTCACTGGCAGCCACCCAGAAAAGGATCCTTTTATTCCCACTCACTGCATCCTACCAATCAGTCAATGCTCTAACCATGTTAGTAACTTTTCTGTAATACCATGGGCTCTTAACTTGGCAAGTAGCCTCATGTGTGGCACCTTGTCAAAGGTCTTCTGAAAATCCAAATATACAACATCCGCTGCATCCACTTTATCTATCCTTCTTGTAATCTCCTCAAAGCATTCCAGCAGGTTCATTGGGCAGGATTTTCCCTGAAGGAAACCATGTTGACTTTGTACTATCTTGTGCTACAACAACTTTTTAATGTTAAAAATGGAATCAGATATTCAATATGGGAAAATTCTTTTGACTTTCAGTAGCAGAACTGTGCTACAGAATAACACAAATCAAATAAACTCAATAAAAAAAAGAAAATCTGCTCCAGAGAAGGAACTATGTTTTAGATTAGAAAAAATCAGATTTTGTAAACTCTAGTAGATTTTGTTTGTTGATGAAGTATATCATATGCACATATATTATCATTATGAATGCACATATTGTGATGTATTACATACCTGACTCAGTGATTACTTAGGTTGTTTGCACTTTTCCAGAGGCTCATTTTAAAAGTTTCACATTTATTCCAATGATTTCTGTTTGTAACTCTAAGACCAATATATATTTAAAAACTCACTCAATTTCACCTGCATAAGGACATATATTTAGTGTTACAGTTGTAGTCCAGAAAATGTTAAGTACCTGGAATGCATTGTTGAAGAGAATGATGAAAACAATGTCACTGACAGCATTTAAAATATGTCCAAACCAGCATTTGAATCACCTAAGGTTTGAAGGCTATTGGCTAAGTGTTGGAAGAAGGGATTGAAATGGATGATTGTGCACTGGTCAACATGAATTTGCTGGGCTGCATGGAATGTTTCCATGCTATGTAACTTGTCTACTTCCTTAAAATAAAAGTCCATTTCAACAATTGCATATAGCAGATCATTTATCTCAATTGTCATTACAGATTTTAATTGATAAACAGAAGACCGAATTATTGCTCAGCAATCTGTAAAATGACATCAGTGATTGCATTAAAAAAATTTAAATCTGGCCTTATCTTTAAGAAGCATCTTATAAATACATAAATATATCAAAGATATTTTAACAATGAAACAGGAACACATTTTTTGAAGGGTTTCGGCCCAAAATGTTGACTGTACTTTTTTCCATAGATGCTGCCTGGCCTGCTGAGCTTCTCCAGCATTTTGTACGTGTTGCACAAATGATTATTTTATTCCTTCCCAGAAAATGATTTCCACCAGCTTAGAAATTCCAATTTTATGATTTATTTGTATACATCCATTAAGTTTGTAATCAAAGATCAACAAAAGTAATAGTAATTTTTGTGCTTTGACTATTTATACTTTGCAAACAGTCCAGTACATTGATTTCTATTTTGCATAGGCCAAAATATAGACTTTGTTTTGTTGGAAATATTAATTTCAGTGCTGTGTTAATAATTTTTGCTTTGATAACAAGCAGAGTCCATACTGATTGGGAAGTGTCACTGAGCAACTAAAATGCACTTTGAAGCAATATGCAGCAGGGAGCAAAGTTAAAACTGAACAGAATTGCTTACAAATGTACATAAAGGTGTCACCATTATAATGCTAACTACAACATTGATACTGACATTAAATGTCAGTAGTCAATAGGGTAGTACGGCACAGAAACAGGCTCTTCAGTTCAAATGATCCAAACCATCCACAGCATTATTCCCGCTAGTCACCCCAAGAAGAAATGATCAATTACGATCAACTACTTTAAAAAAAAATTCTGTAAGGATCTCAAGATATTTATTGAGTTGTCCAGCTTTTCATTATGGCACAATTGCATTTAAAAATTAATTGCTAAACAGAGTACAAGTAGTGGCCACTTTATTGGGTAGCTTCTGTATCTAATAAGGTGGCCATTGAGTGGATAGTTATGGTTTACTGCTGCCTCTCCATTTCTAGGCTCGATGTGCTGTGTGTTTAGAGATGTGCTCTGCACACCATTGCTGTAATGCATGGTTACTTCCATTTATGTCACCTTGGTGTCATCTTGAGCCAATGTGGCCATTTTCTTTTGACCTCTCTCATTAACAAGGCATCTTCTGCCACAGAACTGCAGATCACTGGATGTTTTTTTTTTGTTTTTCACACCATTCTCTGTAATCTATAGAGACTGTTGAGTGTGAAAATCCTTGGAGATCAGCAGTTTCTGAGATCCAGTGTGGTACCAACAAACATTTCGTGGATAAAATCACTTACATCATATTTCTTCCCCATTCTGATGTTAGGTCTGAAAATAACAGAACCTCTTGCTATGTCTGCATATTATTATGCAACATGATTGGCTGATTAGATATTTGAATTAATGAGTAGGTTTATAGGGAAACCTAACATAGTGGTCACTGGGTGCATATTCCATGAGGGCCCATGTTATGGATTTATAGAAAGGCACTTCTGCTTTTCCAACCACAACACATGTAAAATAATATGTATAGTGTGGTCGGGGAGGGGTAGCACTTCTGGTGAAGTGGAGCCCACTCTGGGGCAGCTCACTCGCCTCTGACCACCTCTGGATACTCAGCTCTTACCTGAGGCTCCACATAGCTGTTTGCATGCGACAGCAGCCACGCTCTGGATACGCTGCTTCCACAGGTAAGGATAGCTGGGCGGCTTCATACCCCACTGAGATAGGGGCATGCCTGTTCTAGTATGCTAAGTCAGCTCTGGCGGACTGGATGGATGAGATCTACAGTGAGATCTGGCAACCAGGAAGGTGATACAACAACACTCCGTGCAGAGTGATGGGCATAACAAGGCACAGAAAATGTCATGGTTATCCACTGCAACCAAAGAAGACCTCAGTCTGACACTTGTTTGTACCACTGGACCTGGACTTCTGAAGCCAGTGCACTAGCTTTTCTACTTTATCCCGCAGAAGTTTTCTATCATCATCGAACACACTATACTGTACAACCCCCACATCTGGAGATAACTGAAACCCTTATGCTGTATGATCATGAATTAGAACACTGCTCAGATAGTGATGCTTCGTTTAAATTAATGAATCTTTAAGTTCCCATGTACCAAGTTCCAACTGTGAAATAAGTGTTTATATTCATTAAATTTCAGGATAGTGATGGGGTAATGTAATTGACCTTGGTGCCCTTGGGTTACGAAGTGAAAATTCAGCTAAGGTTTTTACTTCTGATGATTATTTATCACTCCCTGTTTAAAGTGCCTGAGAGAAGAGGGCTGCTTGAAGCCCCTTGGGATAAGCACACTACTATCATATTTAAAAGTGTTTGGAAATCTTCAAGTATAATATGATATTATTCTGCAATAATTATTGTAGATTAAATATACATAGCTCATGTGTTAGAATATAATTTGGCATGTATTAAAGATCCATGCCAACAGTTCAACATACTTCCAGAATTGTGCCATCCTTGCCCAATTTGTGCCCCACTTTCTAGGGACCCATGCTCGAATCCCACTAACCAAGTTTCTTCTGCGCCACAGCACCAAAGCATCTCTCTCTTCAATTAGCAGTGCTCCTGATGACACAGTGATAATCTACACTTCCATATCCTCTTCACTGATTTACATGCTTAATCACTTATTCAACTCATTTAGCCAGCCATAATCAAAGAATCACCAACAATAGTTTTCCCTCCTTGTTCCACACTGTCACCAACCCCTGCTAGGTATTCTTGACCCTCTCCGGCAACTCCTCAAGGATGCCATCCAAACACATCTGATTATTTTTCATACTTGAAGAAGGCAAACCTCTACCTCACCACTTCTCTAAAATTCTTCACTGTTTAATGTCACTCTGCCCGAACAATCCCCTGTATTGAATGAGTAAAGATCTCTTCCAACTGAATAAGAAGAGAATTAAAAGTCCCTGTTATAAATGACTTAATAACTTGAAAAAGCCAAAACATATGCACCATGTCTGTAAGAGGACACAACTGCAAGCACACAAGCAACATTTCTGAAGAATTCATAATTTTTCAGAACCTTCAGAAATAACTAGATCACTTATATCAATATTATGGCTACTAGTGCATGGATAAAGCTATGTTTGTGATGGATATTCCAGAGCCAGGGGGCCTCATCCTTATTTCCAAGCTCCGGTTTCTGAACACAACAGCTGACACTTCCAAGCATCAAAGTGTTGTTTTTCAGTAAGTTAAACTGGCAATCAATATTCTTTGTTCAACTTCTTGTCATACATGGGAGACAGTTCTTAATGTAAATGGCATCAGTGAAAAAGTCAGTTTTGCAAACAAGCACTGGCTATAGCACAAATGTGCTGGTGCCATAGCACCTGTGCTGACTGATGAAGGGTTGGAATATAAGACAATGGGTTAGTTCATTTAGCCTGTTTCAAAACAGATAACACTGGCTAAGTTTTTTTTAGTTCAAGGAAGCCTGCAGACTTAATTGATATTATCATTTAATAGATCAAATAGCTAATCTGTTAATAGTTGGAAGCTTTGTATACTCAGGAAGTCAGCTTAATTGTGAGATCTCTGTATCCAGAAATTTTTAGATCACTTGCATTAAAAGATATCTGAGAAAAGTATCACATGTGTGTGAAGTCACCCGTTTGGCAGAGAAACAGTATACATGAAGAGAACAGTCCCGTCATTTTAGGAATCATCCAAGAACATCAAAAAGGATGACAGAAAGTGATGAATTTGAATCCATTCTTCTGACTTCGATTCAAGTAATGGATGACTGGGTCATCTGTATCTCTTGGGTATGTCTTTTTAGCTGATAGGAATTGTGTTTGTGCTTTAGAAATCCTTTGTGTTTTAGAAATGGTTTGTAATTAGGAAGTCTTTTATAAGATAGAAATCCACTGTGAATTTTAAATGTATTTTAGAATTTTGTTTACATTTAAATCTGTATCACTGAAGATAAACTTTGTTTAAACTACTGTGTTAGCTGGAGGATTCTCTTCCTTGGTAGAGAGGGGGAGACTCACTCAACGAGTGGGTAGTGGCAGCTGAACTCACTGTGGAGGATAAAAAGGGAAGTGAACTAGTATTTAAATATTGAGGAGTTACAGTATAGCCTCCCTTTAGTAAATGTACATGTAGCTATTTATATTGAACAAGGTTTAAGGTCTTCCTTTGAGTTTAGAACTTAGTGGTCAGCAATTTTTACCACCACAGTTCACTAGGCTTCACATCTGTCATTTTGACTCTTAAAGCCTTATGTAACAAAAGTGCAATGAAGAATTCTCCACTCATCTACAAAGAGCAGAATATAACAATAATCTGCATGATTTACATCCTCCAAGATTATATGAGCATACTTAATCAGCACAACAGCTACTTCTGCTCTATGATGTCAATCCATACAGTTTAAAGGCTCCCCTGCAACGAATGAGTAAGTTTATTTTTGCACCCATCTCCTCACAATTCCCAACAAAGAAAAACAGCAACATCACATGAACATCATAGTATCAAGCATTCCTCCAGGTGGTGCAAGATGATGCTTTTGACATACATCAATATTCTCCCTTGAAAATGAATACTTTACATCACTGCCAAAGAAAATTAAATGTTGACATTGCCTGTTTCTATAACTAATTCCTATCATAGCCATAATTAAAAACAATAAAGATCAGCATTTAATATTGATGCCTAATAGTCCTCTATAGTAATAGAAGCAGCAAATGGATCTATACACTTTTGCCACAAAGTAGGAGCCAGAATTACATGCTGCAAAGACCTTCTTCAAAGACTTAGAAATATAGAGGATGAATCAAGAGCATTGGGGTAAAAAATTGGGGAAATTAAGAAAAACTATGGGAGGAAAAAATAAAACTCTTGAATTTTATTAATGGGTGAGAGGTCTGAGAACAAGAGAATATATAACCGCTGTTATACCTTCTTTGTAATTGCATCAGTATGTTGGGCCCAGGATAGATCCTCAGAGATGTTGACACCCAGGAACTTGATATTGCTCGCCCTTTCCACTTCTGAACTCAGATGCAACTTCTTGGAGTGAGCTGCCAGAGGAAGTGGTTGAATTGGGTACATTGCAATGTTTAAGACACGCTTGGATAGGTCCTCTCGAACATTTATAAAGAAGGTACAATAGTGGCTATATATTTTTGGACTTTGAGGAGATTTGGTATGTCATCAAAGACACTCACATATGTCTATGATGTATCATAAAGAGAATTCTAACTGACTGCATCACAGTCTCGTATGGGAGTGGGCCATGCAATTGATCAAAACAAGCTGCAGAAAGTTGTCAACTCAGTCAGCTTCATCATGGGCACTAACCTCTGCAGCATCCAAAATATCTTCAAGGAGTGATGCCTCAAAAAGGCAGCATCCATTATTAAGGAACCTCATCACCCTGGAAGTGCACTCGTCTCATTGCCATCATCAGGGAGGAAATACAAGAGCCTGAAGGCACATACTCAAAAATTCAGGAAAAGCTTTGTCTCCTTTGCCAGGAGATTTCTAAATAGGCATTGAACCCATGAACACGAACTCACTACTTTTTTTCGTTTTTGCATTATTTATTTAACTTAACATTTTATATATATTCCTTACTGCAATTTTTTCTTATTATGTATTGCAATGTACACAGAGATATCACAGAGACATGGCTCCAGGGTGACCAAGGATGGGAGCTCAACATCCAGGGATATTCAATATTCAGGAGGGATAGACAGGAAAGAAAAGGAGGTGGGGTAGCATTGCTGGTTAGAGAGGAGATTAACGCAATAGAAAGGAAGGACATTAGCCTGGAGGATGTGGAATCAATATGGGTAGAGCTGCATAACACTAAGGGGCAGAAAACGCTGGTGGGAGTTGTGTACAAGCCACCTGACAGTAGTAGTGAGGTTGGGGATGGCATTAAACAGGAAATTAGAAATGCGTGCAATAAAGGAACAGCAGCTATAATGGGTGACTTCAATCTACATATAGATTGGGTGAACCAAATTGGTAAGGGTGCTGAGGAAGAGGATTTCTTGGAATGTATGCGGGATGGTTTTCTGAATTAACATGTCGAGGAACCAACTAGAGAGCAGGCCATTCTAGATTGGGTATTGAGCAATGAGGAAGGGTTAGTTAGCAATCTTGTCGTGCGAGGCCCCTTGGATAAGAGTGACCATAATATGGTGGAATTCTTCATTAAGATGGAGAGTAACATAGTTAATTCAGAAACAAAGGTTCTGAACTTAAAGAAGGGTAACTTTGAAGGTATGAGAGGTGCATTAGCTAAGATAGACTGGCAAATGATACTTCAAGGGTTGACAGTGGATATGCAATGGCAAGCATTTAAAGATCACATGTTCTTTGTTCATCCCAGTTTGGCAAAAGAATAAACCAGGGAAGGTAGTGCACCCATGGCTGACAAGGGAAATTAGGGATAGTATCAAGTCCAAAGAAGAAACATATAAATTAGCAAAAAAAAGCGGCACACCTGAGGACTGGAAGAAGTTCAGAGACCAGCAGAGGAGGACAAAGGGCTTAATTAGGAAAGGGAAAAAAGATTATGAGAGAAAGCTGGCAGGGAACATAAAAACTGACTGTAAAAGCTTTTATAGATGCGTGAAAAGAAAAAGATTGGTCAAGACAAATGTAGGTCCTTTACAGTCAGAAGCAGGTGAATTGATCATAGGGAACAAAGGCATGATAGATAGATAGATAGATAGATAGATAGATACTTTATTCATCCCCATGGGGAAATTCAACTTTTTTCCAATGTCCCATACACTTGTTGTAGCAAAACTAATTACATACAATACTTAACTCAGTAAAAAATATGATATGCATCTAAATCACTATCTCAAAAAGCATTAATAATAGCTTTAAAAAAAAAGTTCTTAAGTCCTGGCGGTAGAATTGTAAAGCCTAATGGCATTGGGGAGTATTGACCTCTTCATCCTGTCTGAGGAGCAGACCAATTGAATAACTACTTTGGTTCTGTCTTCACTAAGGAGGACATAAATAATCTTCCGGAAATAGTAAGGGACAGAGGGTCTAGTGAGATGGAGGAACTGAGGGAAATACATGTTAATAGGGAAGTGGTGTTAGGTAAATTGAAGGGATTAAAGGCAGATAAATCCCCAGGCCAGGTGGTCTGCATCCCAGAGTGCTTAAGGAAGTAGCCCAAGAAATAGTGGGTGCATTAGTGATAATTTCTCAAAACTCCTTAGATTCTGGAATAGTTCCTGAGGATTGGAGGGTGGCTAATGTAACCCCACTTTTTAAAAGAGGAGGGAGAGAGAACCCGGGGAATTATAGACCGGTTAGTCTGACATCGGTGGTGGGGAAAATGCTAGAGTCGGTTATCAAAGATGTGATAACAGCACATTTGGAAAGAGGTGAAATCATCAGACAAAGTCAGCATGGATTTGTGAAAGGAAAATCATGTCTGACGAATCTTATAGAATTTTTTGAAGATGTAACTAGTAGAGTAGATAGGGGAGAGCCAGTGGATGTGGTATATTTAGATTTTCAAAAGGCTTTTGACAAGGTCCCACACAGGAGATTAGTGTGCAAACTTAAAGCACATGGTATTGGGGGTATGGTATTGATGTGGATAGAGAATTGGTTGGCAGACAGGAAGCAAAGAGTGGGAGTAAACAGGATCGTTTCAGAATGGCAGGCAGTGACTAGTGGGGTACCGCAAGGCTCAGTGCTGGGACCCCAGTTGTTTACAATATATATTAATGATTTAGACGAGGGAATTAAATGCAGCATCTCCAAGTTTGCGGATGACATGAAGCTGGGCGGCGGTGTTAGCTGTGAGGAGGATGCTAAGAGGATGCTGGGTGACTTGGATAGGTTAGGTGAGTGGGCAAATTCATGGCAGATACAATTTAATGTGGATAAATGTGAGGTTATCCACTTTGGTTGCAAGAACAGAAAAATGGATTATTATCTGAATGGTGGCCGATTAGGAAAAGGGGAGATGCAACGAGACCTGGGTGTCATCGTACACCAGTCATTGAAGGTGGGCATGCAGGTACAGCAGGCGGTGAAAAAGGCAAATGGTATGTTGGCATTCATAGCAAAAGGATTTGAGTACAGGAGCAGGGAGGTTCTACTGCAGTCGTACAAGGCCTTAGTGAGACAGCACCTAGAGTATTGTGTGCAGTTTTGGTCCCCTAATCTGAGGAAAGACATTCTTGCCATAGAGGGAGTACAGAGAAGGTTCACCAGATTGATTCCTGGGATGGCAGGACTTTCATATGAAGAAAGACTGGATAGACTAGGCTTATACTCACTGGAATTTAGAAGATTGAGGGGGGATCTTATTGAAATGTATAAAATTCTAAAGGGATTGGACAGGCTAGATGCAGAAAGATTGTTTCCAATGTTGGGGAAGTCCAGAACGAGGGGTCACAGTTTAAGGATAAAGGGGAAGCCTTTTAGGACCGAGATGAGGAAAAACTTCTTCACACAGAGAGTGGTGAATCTGTGGAATTCTCTGCCACAGGAAACAGTTGAGGCCGGTTCATTGACTATATTTAAGAGAAAGTTAGATATGGCCCTTGTGGCTAAAGGGATCAGGGGGTATGGAGAGAAAGCAGGTACAGGGTTCTGAGTTGGATGATCAGCCATGATCATACTGAATGGCGGTGCAGGCTCGAAGGGCCGAATAGCCTAATCCTGCACCTATTTTCTATGTTTCTATGTTTCTATGTACTGCTGCTACATAACAACAAATTTCACGATATATGACATAAAATTAGAACTTTAATTCTGAAGGTGAATGTAAGGGGATTTAAATCAGTTAGGGAATGGGCTGAGTGGCAAATGGATTTCAATATAGCTAAGTGAGATATAGAAAGTCAAATCAGAGTAGGACTTATACCATGAATGGTAGAGCATCAGGTAGTGTAATGCCACAGAAGTACAAATGCGTTTTTCTTTAAAAGAAGTTTCACAGATGAGAAAGGTGTTCAGCACACTAGCTTTCATTAGTCAGGGCACTGATTATAGAACATTGGACATTTTGGACATTTTGTTGCAGTTGGATAAATTGTTGGTGAGGCCACATTTGGAGTACTGTTTACAGTATTGGTCACCCTACTGTAGGAAAGATTTAGTTAGACTTGAAGGAGTGCAGAAAAGATTTATGAGGATGTTATCAGAATGAGTGGGCCTAAGTTTTAGGGAGAGGCTGGCCAGGCTAGGTTTTTATTCTTTGCAGCACAGGAGAATGAAATGTTTAAAATAATAAGGTGTGTAGGCAGCAGTGAAGGCACAGCAGAAGTACAATTAGAAAAAAGCAGTGACTCCAAAAATCTCCTCCAGGAGGCTGCACAAGCACAAGATTGTTGAATGACAAGGTCACCTCAGGACACAAAGAGGAAATGAGGCTAATGAGAAGTTTACACAGGAAGCATAGTCATAAAATCCCAACTCAGCTGGGTAATGCAAGCTCCAAAAAGACCTCAAATGACAATATTTATTTTTGATGGGAGGCAGCAAACAAAAGTTATTTTTAGCATAGGAACGTAGGATTGGTAAGCAGAGTTTCGTGAAGGTTTTGTGATTAAACCTTTCGGAGTTCTAAAAATGGCCAAAAACTTCTAAATTTTATGTTCATTGGTGAATAAGAATGAAGATGGCTGCTGACAGGACTTATGAACAGCATTTAAAATATGATTGAATATTCTTTTGAAAAAGAAAAATTTTCCCCATGTGAAAAGTGACTGAAGTGTTTTGTACTTCATAATTGTTTGAATTTCAGTTGTGTTTGGCAGTGTACTGAGTGGGCTTCAAACTCTCAGCTATATCAGAGATTTTCTCATTAAGAAGAAATGAACAAACTGCTGGAGAACTCGGTGGGTCTGTGAAGGCAAAGGGATCATTAATATTTCAGGTTCAGGCACTGCACCAGGTCTGAGAGTGTAAAGGGAAAGGAGTCAGTATAGAGAGGTGAGGAAGAAGCATGACAAGAGGTAGGTAGATTCACATGTGGCAGTATTGATGGATTGATTGATCCAAGCAGGAAAGGGAAGGGTAGAGATAGTAGCAGGGGTTAGAAGGTAATATCCCTTATGTCAAGTAGTCAAGTCAAGTCAATTCAACTTTTATTGTCATGTTGACCATAACTGCTGGTACAGTATATAGTAAAAAAGAGACAACATTTTTCAGGACCATGGTGTTACATGACACAGTACAAAAAACTAGACCGAACTACGTAATAAAAAAAAAACAACACAGAGAAAGCTACACTAGACTAAAGACCTACACTGGACTGCATAAAGTGCACAAAAACAGTGCAGGCATTACAATAAATAAACAGGACAGTAAGGCAAGGTGTCAGTCCAGGCTTCGGGTATTGAGGAGTCTGATAGCTTGGGGGAAGAAACTGTTACATAGTCTGGTCGTGAGAGCTCAAATGCTTCGGAGCCTTTTCCCAGACGGGAAAAGTGGAGGGAGAAGAGATTGTATGAGGGGTGCATGGGGTCCTTCATAATGCTGTTTCCTTTGTGGATGCAGCGTGTAGTGTAAATGTCTGTGATGGCAGGAAGAGAGACCTACTCCATCCTAATGCAGGGTCTTGACCCAAAATACTGTCTGACCTGTTGAGTCCCTGCATAAGTTTGCTTTGGGTTCCAGATTCCAGCATCTGTAGCCTCTTGTGTTTCCATTTCCTCAAGGAACAATTGGATAGGGCCAGAGAATGATAATTCCATGTGTTAGCTCTTTCAACTAAATTCAATTTAAATATTTACACGATCAATTATAAAGAAATGCAAGGTTAAAAACTCACTAAACCTGGACAAGAAAGGATAACAAAACATTCAGTTTTGGACAAATCAAAATTTTTGTATTCAATTTATAATACACTTGGTTATCAACTCCCCTGAAAAGTACAGTTCTCCTCATTCATATAGAACACAGAACAGCACAGTACAGGAGCAGGCCCTTCAGCCCACGGTGTCTGTGTTGAACACAGAGAAAACTAACTTCTGCCCTCACATTTCAAAAGGTTTCATGTTTTCTGATGTGTGTATGAAATGAATATCAAGTATTTCTGATCCAACACCCACCTTTGGAAATCTCAAATTTCTTTCCATCAGAATTCATAGAGAGTTGATCTCAGTTCTCCACAACTGCAATTTTTTCACAGCTTCCACCCAGCTGTCCAATCACTATTCAGTTTTTTTGCTTTTAATTCACATAGTCAGCACTTAAACCCTATATTTTAGTTGCTTGGTTATATAACCCAATATATCATGTTGTTGCTCTTTCCTTATGTAATTTTGTAGGAGTAACATTTCTGATTCCATCTTTTATGTTGAAGAGAATAGAAAAGCATTGTTCTCAGCATGCTACAACTCCACAGAGAAAGGTAAATGGCATGGGACTGCTAATTGAAATGAGTTAGTCATGGAAAGCTCACATCCCTCAATGATCTTTGCAGGCATATTGCAGCATGTATGTCTTGCTAATCCATCTTAATGATCCTAAATTTACTTCTTCCAAAGCAGCTGCTGTCATAGCTGATTATGTTTGTTGACTAGTTACTTGGTTTTAACATTCTTGATATGATTCTACAATCATTATATAACCATTCATCAAATAGTCTTACAACTGGAACTGAACTGTCTGAAAGCCCAGAGAGAATACTGCACACTTCTCTCATCTGCAGGCAGCTGTCTTTATAACTAATGTATATGTATTTACCATGCAAAAATTTGCCTGTGTATGTTAGTTATCTAGACATCTATCTGTAGAGAATTTTTTTTCTGCAAATTCATACAAACTAGTTTAAATTGTAGAATTACTGAGTTAAATATTGTACAGAAATTAATATGAAACATACTTCAATCTGACTAAGATGTGAAATGGCTATATAGTTAGAAACTGAAGTAAATATACAACAGGAATACCATTATCCACGGATAAATTAAGCCCTTTTCGTTCAACGCCTCAGCAGAATTGAGCGGAAGTGTCTACTGTGGGCAGGTAAAGACATGACTGAGAGAAAAGAACTAAGGAACAAGTTGGGGCTCAGAAATCAATAACTATCTTGACCAAAATGCAGCCAGGGAAAATAATGCAATCAACCAGCAAGTGAGTATAATGGCAGTGCAGCTGCATGATGCCACAATTAATCAAAGTTATATAGTGCATTAAAAATAAGAATGAATTGTTTACCCAGGCAAAAAAAAATGGATTGCAGAGTAGTTATGGTGAGATGAAATGGAGCAGGTGGGCTTCTAGGAGCTTTCAGAAATGTGAGAAGTGGAAGAATGGAAAGTAAAAGGTCAAATTTGTAGAAATTTTGAGGTAGGTTTCAGTGATAAATTGGGTAGGGATAATTTGATTCTGACTTCATTTTTGCTTTGAAGTACCGTGGATTTAGTTAATTGGGAAATCAGTTAATGGGGGTAGCCATTTATTTGGGACAACTCTTTAAGATCAAAAACTAATTGAGAAAATAGCCAGGATTCCCTTTGTTTACTTACAAAACTGTGCTGCTTAGTTGGGACAGGAGACTCTTGCTGAGCAGTATCTAACTAGCGGCTGTTGCATGCACCTCTCTGGGCCATTAGCCATTACACTGTGCTTAGAGAAAAGAGATTTTAAATAACATCAGTTGTGTGTGTTTGTGTTCAAAAAACAGTGATTTTTTGTCATCAATAGTTGGGAGAATTAAGCATTAAGCCAATTCAGAACTGTTTTGCCCACTGCAGTTTCAATTATTCAGCCTTGGAAATTACAGAAATGGCTGGAAGTGAAAATGAAATCATTTCCCTACTTCAAGTAGTTAGGAACTATGAGGAATTTGAAGTTATCGACAATCAACTTGAATGAAAATGAAGATTTGGAGGGTGCAATCATTGAGAGCATTGTATGAAGGCAATCTATTACCTGCACTAGGTGTTTGTACTGATTTTGTTCATTTACAGTCAATTGATAGAACATGGCTGGTTGAATTCCTCCATCAACAACTATATAGGAAACCAATACACAATTTTATAGAACTATTGTAGTATTGGTAGTGTTCTAATTCATTCTGTATTTCATTTGAATACATAATTTGTTCATCAGCTAAATAGTAGTCTGTCTTTTGATACCTTTTGAACTATTTCCATGAAACTTCGGCTAATTGGTCCAAAATAGACTGATCCTGGTGTGTCCCAATTAACTGGATTACATCATACAGAAAAAAGTAATTGCATCAAAACAGGCTGTTCAGAAGATCTGTATAGCTTTCTGCAGGCCAGAGAAGGAATTTGTTGATACCATATGCATTGCTTTTATAGATTAATATTCCGTTTTAATGCTTTTAGTTAACTCATCAAAAATATGTATCAATCAACAGAATGTATGATCCTCTTTCTCAAAAACCTTTCAACCAAGGCATTACCCAGTTGAGATGCCAATAACCATTGGCACAAATGTAAATGGATTGATAGATGGACTAGAGTGGAAATGCGGAGAAGTAATAAAAAAGATCACTCAATGAATAACAGGATTCTGAAACTCACAGCATGTACAGGAGGATACAGGAGCACTCAGCACATTTAAAATGTACAGATCACGTACCATAAAACAGGATTAAGCTAGCATTAATTTTGGGCCTGAAACTTCCTATAATTGTATGAACTTATTGGAAATTTAATATACGCTTGTATCCACATTTGTTCTGACAAGGTGTCGCAATCCAAAATATTGCCTGCTTCTCATTTCACAGATGTTAAGTTCTCCCAATATTTTCTATAGTTTTAATACTATAGTTCCAATAGTTTTAAATTTTGAGCATCTGCAGTTTGTCTGATTTTCAGTTGGTTCCTTATTGTCTCCTTCTGTCTGGATATCAAATTATCCTATCATCACAAAGTGTCCCAACTTTAAAATTCTTAACAATCTTACTGATAATCTCTTCCATGGTTCTTTGTATGTCTTGTGTTAGCTTATATAACATCAAAGCATATAAAAATGGGATACTGCATAAACTTTGAACAACTCAAGCTGCTCAGTTGATTTTAGTGTTACTTTCTCAACATTATTTAACCACCAACCTGATTGGTCTTCACCAAAGCTCCCTATCTAGGGGTCAATCCTGTCGCCAAGATATTTTTCAAAAGCACATTGATCAATAAAATTCACATTTTTAATCTTCCAGCCCCAACTTAATTCTAGATTAATGGTTTATTTTAGCGAACATATAAAAATCAGAAGGCTACTTGACATAAATTTGTACCTAAATTTTGAAACAGAATCTCTGATCAATCTTGGGGTTATGGCTCATAACTTTAAAAGAATCACCAATGACAATAATGCCTTCAGCAAAGGAAAGAGCTGCACACATCAAATTCATTTAAGGTAGAACTATTTCCATCCCACGCCAAAGAAAACACAGAAAAGGCACAGCATTGATGGGCTGAATGGCCTGCTTCTGCATTTTATTTTCAAGGTAGTTCAAAGGAAGGTGCAATAATAACCAAATCAAATTCATTTTTTTACCTGGTTTACTTTGGAATTTTAAATGACTGTACATATGCAATGGCAAAATTTGTTTATGTGAGCACTGAAAATCTAATTCTTTATTCAAGCCTTAGTACCATCACCAAACGGAAAGAAATTATTTTCTAAAATTCAATAATGGTATCTGGGTAAAATTTGGTAGAAGGGAAACACTACATGCCATAGAAAGTAAGTACTCAGGAACAGATATCACCATGTTCTTCAAACGGGGGTGGGGGGGGATTATTTGTTAGAACTGTCATCTGGAGTAATTTATGCATGTTTAATGAAGATTCATTTAAAAAAAATTGAATTTATATTTATCTTAAATGCAGTGAAAAGTCCTAATATGTTTCATATGAGCATTATCAATGAAGATTTGGCACCAAACTACATAAGGAAATATCAGGATAACTAAAAATAGTTAAAAAGGTTAATTTTAAGTTTTTCTTCCCAAACTTCTGCATGCCATAATCCCACACACTCCCCACCTCTTTCTTACCAGGCCATATAGTCAAATGCTCTGATGGAAGGAGAAGGAACTTTGGTGAATTGAACAACATTTCGTAAACTTAACAATTATATTAATTCCACCTGGAACTGTGGTACTGGGTCTTCCTCGTTTGCAAGTACAAATGATTAACTATACTTATAAGCTATCTTGACATGGAGTTCTGTCACTTGATGGTTAAATTTTCATTGTTGGTACTTCAAATTAAACGAAGATTCCTTAGCTGTATTTTATTGACCTGAGTCACCCTTAAAACTATTTCAAATAAATCAATTGGAATTTGAGTGAAAGACAATCAATACTTCTCTTTCAGATGTTGACCAGCCTGCATCATAGTTTCAATTTTTTCTCCATTTTAGTTGCGTTTCTCTAAACCCATTTTGTCTTATTTCAATTTCATTCAAAATAATGGAATTGATGATCGGAATCTACTGGAGGACATTTCTATAATATATCCTCAAGTGGGTCTTAGATACTGCTGGACCACTGTTAAAGTCAACAAATAATAACAATCATAGGTCACAGGAGCTTCAAACCATGCCATGTATACATTTTATACATAAGCATGCTTATTATCACGTCCTTTAACCACAGATACACTATATGTCCTTCCTTAATAAAAAATGCATGTAAACACTTTTCATAAGCACAATTATTACATATTCAGTTTGTTCTCTGTTTTCTTTAGATGCTCTGAGATCCTCAACTGTGTATTTTACAAATGCATTTCCTACTGAAATGGAGGAACTTGCACTCTCTTTGATATAACTCACTACTGTTCAAGACTCTTGGATCTTAATAAATAGAGAACAATGTCAAGAAAATATTCATCATTTGTTACTTCAGGGTTTACAACTATGCGTCTTGGGATCAATTGATCTATATGAACAGTTCCACCATGATTTCAAACACTTCTTAAAATTATAGATTAAGACTATTTTACTGAGTTCATATTACTGCTTCACATACATGGTTACGTATCTGGTGACCTAAACTTTGTCACTCAAACAAAATTGTTTTTCTTTTCCTCAATATGTTATCTGACTTTGTGTAAATCTATAGGCTGAGCAATGATTTCTGTTTGCAATTCTTTTAACAATACCTCTCCTCATCTGTAATGTATCCTAAAATAAACTTTGGATATTGCTGGAATTCCCATAAATTCCATTTTATTTACAGTTTCTAGACATGAGATTTTAATAAATGTGTTAATTCTAAATCTAACAATAAGGGTCCTCCTAAATATGATGCTGCATCATAATATATATTCAATGTCACATCTTATGACCATGTGAGATTTACATAGTATGATAACCTCATGTCACATGTCTCTAGAGAATGAAAGTAGCATTTCACCTATCTCCTTGATTTCCCCAGTCAATTGTAGTAAATCCTATGACAGTGAAAAACTTTCACATGAATGATTTCAGATTAAGTTACTCGCTGTGGAAATTCATTGTTAAACTTATGTATAGGTTTTAAGTGGGTCACGGAGTAGAAAACCACAGAAAATGGTTAGAGAAACAATACCAGAACTGGATGAATTTATTCTACTGCTATGATTTTATGTCACAACAGTAGATTCTATGCCAAAAGGTACTTACAGTTAAATTGTGAGAAGTGGAAAGGGGGACCCAGCCTTATAATGGTAAAAGAAAAATCAAACACATTAGTAAAATTCTTCATACAGCGATTAAGGCATTATATGAAGTTCTAGGCCAAGGGAAAAGAAACACATATTTTGGAAAAATCTAAGAATGATTAAGCATATGCATAATGAGAAGGAAATATTTCTTTCTCTCTTGAAAGCTAGATATTGTTAAGAATCCAAATACTTCATTAGCTTTGTGCTGGGCTTCATTTTAAGTACATAGCTGAAAGCATTTTGCTATTTTGTTTTCAGTGTACATGGTCAATGCATGCACCTTTTGTCAAGATCATTAATGAAAATTTTGAACCTCCGCAAGTTGCAAAACAGATTCCTAGAGGACTCTACAAGTCACAGCTGCTTAATAAGAACTATTATCATTGATAACTACATTATGCTTTCTATTATCTAGGCAATTAATAATCTAATTTACAATTTCATCTTGAATCTTCACGTCAGCCATGAATCCCTATTGAGAAAATTAAGTTATATAATATCCATAACCTTGCCCTTATCTACCAGCTCTATTTTATACTCAAAGAATTCAAATGCATTTGTCAGGCATGACCTGCTTTTCATGTTGGCTCAGATTTATTGCTTTCAGTCTCCTGGGGCTCTTTTGGATATCCTTCTTTATATAAAAAAAGAGTCCAGCATGATTCAGTCTCTGACCACTTCCTTTATTATAACCATATTTCAGTCTTTTGCTGTAACCTTCATGCATTATGAGCAAAGGAAAAAATCCATTACACCACTTAGTTCCTACCCCAACTCTTCTGAATATTCTATCTGATCTTGCTGTTTTATGAGTTTTTGAGCTCCAGAATACTTTAACGATCACTTTAATGCCAATCAATGTTTTGGACGTAAATTATAAACAATTCCCAGACAATTAAATTACCTATCTGGGAATAGGTTCTTGTATAGTAAAATCTTTTTGTGAAACATAGTTAAATCTACATTCGCGTCCATTGAAATTTCTGCTATTAAAAAAATGATTTTAGGAGCTTGAAGGCAAAGTTCCTCCTTGCTGCATTCATTCTTGTTATGTAATGTCTCATCTTTTAAAATAGAATTTTTTTGAAATGCCATGAATATAATTCCTAAAGACTTTTATATGTTTCCTTCAACACCTATATGGCCCAGTGCTCTCTTTTATTTAATCCTTACTCATTACTGCTGCATTTGAAATTTTAAGCTATGCCTTAGTCCAAAGACATACTGGTTAGTAGGTTACCGTAGATTCCAGATTATAAGCCGCTACTTTTTTCCCACGCTTTGAACACTGCGGCCTTTACTACGGTGCAGCTAATGCATGGTTTTTTTTCATGCCGCCAAAAACATTTTGCCTCGTAACAGTAGACCAATAAAATTGATGAGTAGTTCACAAAGGTCCAATGAAATTGTACGATAAATCAAGCGCACTTTCACAATTAAATTATTGTAAATCAGTCATTTGTACTCACCCTCATCAACATGGAAAACACTCGAAGAAAAGCATTGTGCTGCCTTTATGGCAGTTATTTAGTTTATAATATTTTCGCTTAGTAATTCATTTGTTAGTATTTTCTAGTTAAAGTTAGAAGTGTTTTAAGTATATTTGTTTTCTGTACTACATCCCGGAATGCTATGACGTCACATCCGGTTTCGCTGCGTCTTGTGGGAAAATACCGGTTTGCGATAAACGGAAAGGAGGGGGCGAGCGCATTAGACCCGCTGCAAGCATATGCTACAGCTTTTAAGTTAAAGGCGATCAATAACTTTTCCTGGTAGGCTGCAGTATATATATTTTTTTTACCAGTCGTTAGGAGATATTGGAATGTTGTTAGTGCACTGTTCAGTAAAAAAGTATACGCAACGTAATTTGTGTGTTACCGATATGTATGTATATTTAAAAGTAGCCGTGTTACAGGCACAGTTCGAAAAAAAGCATTTGCAATATGTATTTGTTTATGTTACCATATGGATTTAATTAAAAGTTAAACAATCCTCACGTGTAATATCTTTCTGTGTAAATATCTCATATTACAACGTGGGACACCTGCAGCTTAAAATCCGGTGCGGCCTGTACAAGTACAAAATTGATTTTCTTTCTAAAATTAGAGCCTGCGTCTTTTAATCAGGTGCGCTCTGTAGTTCGGAATTTACGGTAATTGCTCATTGTAAATTGTACTGTGATTAGGCTAGGGTTAAATCAGTAGTTGCTGGGTGGTGCAGTTCAAAGGGCTGGAAAGGATGATATGTGCTGTATTTTAATCATCAATAAATAAATATAAACCAGATTTCATCAAATTTCTCCTTTGTCAACCACCCAAGCCCTGTTATTAATGAATAAAAACCTTGCTAATTGTCCTTCATTTCTTACTGGTTCATAGATATAATTTCCAGTGGTTTCCAAAAGCTTCCCATCTTTCAAAGCATGAACTTCAACACCATCACACTTATTCCACGAGTACACCTCAAGGCCAAAAAACCACACACACTAGGAAGTTGAAGGAATTTTGTAAAATTTATAAGTGTGTGCCATTCACTGATCACTTCAAATTTCCAATTGCATGTCCAATCTGACCTTAGCTTTCTACACAGTTACCACAAAATTCAATGTTAACTCAAACTAGATTGAACTAGTCACACCATGCCCACAAGAGTAGGATGGGAGATATGTAAGTTATATTAAATGTGATGCATGAAAGAAATGTGATGGAATATACATTCCAATGGATAGAGCAAAAATGGACCTCAGAAGCCCAGTCCAAGATGATTTAGTTGATTATCATCACCACGGTATCCTCATCTCCATCCTCTACAGTCACCACACAGTGTAGACTGTGTCTCCAATGGGTCTGAATTCCAACAAAGTAGATAACACCTCCATACTCATCAACTCTACAACTAAGGATCTGGTTAGGAAATACATGACTTAGGTACAAAAACATCCATCATTCTCTCTGGGTAAACCACCTGGAATCTTCTGGATAACACAATGAAAGCAACTATTCAAGGATGCAGCACACCTGCACTTTTCCCAGTCTTGCCAACACAGCATATATACTAAGTCATAGAGTCACAGAGTCCTAGAGAAATACAGCACAGAAACAGGATCTTCAGGCCAACTAGTCCATGGTGAAAACCATTTAAACTGCCTTCTTCCAATGACCTGCACTGAGACCATAGCCTTCCATATCCCTGCTATCCTTGTACCTATTCAAACTTCTCTTAAACATTGAAATTGAGCTTGCATGGACCATTTTTGCTGACAGCTCATTCCACACTCTCAGTCCCATGAGTGAAGAAGTTTGCTCCTAAGGCTTCTTCTTAAGCCTTTCACTTTTCATCCTTAAGCCATGACATCTAGTTGTAGTCACACCCAACCTCAATGGAAAAAAGCTTGCTTGCATTTGCTCTATCTATATCCTTCACAACTTTGTATGCCTCTATCAAATTTCCTCTCAGTCTTCTATGTTCTAAAGAATACAGTCATAACCTATTCAATCCTTCCTTATAACTCAGGTCCTCTAGATCCTGCAACATCCTTGAAAATTTTATCTGCACTCTTTCAACCTTGTTTACATCTTTCCTGTGGGTAGGTGACCATAACTGCACAAAATACTACAGATCTGGCCTCACCAATGTCTTATACAATTTCAACATAACATCCCATCTCCTGTATTCAATACATTGATTTATGAAGGCAAAAGTACCCAAAGCTTTCTTTATTATCCTATCTACCTGTGACATCACTTTCAACAAATTATGTACCAGTATTCCCCGATCTCTTTGTTCAACCACACTCCTCAATGTCCTATGTTTATTGTGTAAAACCTACCTTGGCTGGTCCTACAGAAGTGCAAAACCTCGCACTTGTCTGCATTGAATTCCATCTGCCATTTTTCAGCCCATTTTTCCAGCTGATGTAGATCCCTCTGCAAGCCAATGATAACCTTACTCACTGTCCACTACAACCCCAATCTTGGTGTCACTAACAAATTTGTTGATTCAGTTAACCACATCATCATCCAGATCATTGATATAGATGACAAACAACAAAGGACCCCGTACCAATCCCTGCAGCACTCCATAAGTCATGGTCCTCCAGTCTGAGTGGCAATCCTCTATGACCATACTCTGGCTTCTCCCACTAAGCCAATGTCTAATTTACTACCTCATCCTGAATGCTGTGTGACTTGACCAGTCTCTCACGTGGAATCTTGTCAAATGCCTTGCTAAAGTCCATGTATACAACATCCACTGCCTTACCTTCATCCACTTTCCTGGTAACTACCTCAAAAATTCTATAAGATTGTTTAGACATGACCTACCATGCATGAAGCCATGATGACTATCCTTAATCTATCCATGTCTATTCCAATACTTATGTATCTAGTCCTTCAGAATACCTTCCAGTAACTTTCCCACAACTGGTGTCAGACTTACAGTCCTATAATTTACTGGATTCAGTTAAAAGCCTTTTTTAAACAGCGGAATAATATTGGCTATCCTCCAATCCTCTGATACCTCTCGAATTGTAAAGGATGTTTTAAACATCTCTGTTAGGGCCCCATGCAATTTCGGCACTAACCTCCCATAGAGTCCACGGGAACATCTTGTCAGGCCCTGGGGATTTATCCACCCTGATTTGTCTCAGGGTAGCAAACACTTCCACCTCTGTAATCTGTGAATTCATGGTGCCTTCTCTCAATTCTATAGACTCTGTATCCATCTCCCGAGTAAAAAAACAGATGTAAATAATGTATTTAATATCTTCCCCCTTCTGCTTTGATTCTACATATGGATTACAATGCTGGTCTTCCAGAGGACCAATTTTGTCCCTAGCAATGCTTTTACTCTTAATATACCTGTAGAATCCCTTAGGATTCTCCTACACCTTATCTGAGAGAGCAAGTTCATGCCCTCATTTAGTCTTCTTAACTGTTCTTAACTGTTCTTGTACCTTCTCACACTTCTTGTCCTCACTAAGCACCTTCTTTTTTCCTACTTGGATGTACCTTATACGCATCTTATTTTTTTTTCTTAAAGAGAACCTCAATATGTCTTTAAAAGCAAAGTTCCCTACACTTGCTATCTGACAGGCACATACTAGTGTTATACTCTCAAAATTTCAATTTGAAGGCCTCCCACTTTCCAAGTATATGTCTGCTCGAGAAGAGGCTGTCCCAATCCACCATCAAAATCAGCCTTTCTCCAATTTAGTATCTCAACACACATACCAGACCTATCTCTTTGCATTTTTACTTTGAAACCAACAGCATAGTGCTCACTGGATACAAGGACTAAGAACTAACAATATTTGTTTCCCATATTAAGCAATATGAATGAACATTTTTAAAAAACCTACTGTAACCGAAAAGTCTTGCAGTACAAACCACTTGAAAAGTAAACTGATTCTCTGCAAAATCCTCTTCCATTGATAGCAATTAAGATGGTGCTTCATTGGATCAATGGGGATTTATGGCTGTGGTCCATCAGTCATGTGTATGCTTGCGCAGGGAATATTAAGGTGCAGGAGGTGGGATATTACAGGAGAGATCAATCATCTAATGTTCTCACACATTAATTCCCAAACAGGTTCTTAACAGCAATCAGGAAAGGTTGCTGTGGACAATCAGTTTGCGTTCATTCTCCCAAGGTGGTCATTGCTGCATCCTTACTTTCATCTTGAATTAAGTTAATACAACGTTGACTAAAAATTGAATTTTTTTGTGCAAAAATATTATGAATATAAATGCATTGCATTATTTCATTATGTCGCCTTTAACTCTGCTCTTTCCTGGAGCAAGGGGTTGAGTGCCAGCAACCAGTAGCAAGGAAAGATAATTGCATAATCCAAATAAATCTGTGAGCCTATCCCTGGCAGCTCTTTTAGTGCAAGGTTTTTCTTCAAAGTGCTCATTGTAAGTCAAGCCCTAAAAATAATTATTCCAAAAATCACAGTACACAGCTAATTTTGCCCTAGGCTCATAATTTGACAGCACAGGAAAAAAAAACTGAACATATTTTAGCTTCGTCAAACTTGGAACTGACACTGCACCAGTTTTGAATGGAGCTAATCATTTACTCTAACAGAACTTTAAAGTACAGCTCCCTCTTTTTTAATTAAGCATTAGATCAAATTCAAAACTACATGTAAAGCAATACTTACAAAACCAAACACTTATATTGCCAAATCTGGGGAGATATAAATCTTTGGGTATTCACAGACAACGCTAGATTGCTCAATAGTTCAGTCAACAACAGAGAAAGGTAATAATTTGGACTGGTGATCTCTCAACAGAAAAGGAAGACATTAGATATTGTCAGTTATTTCATGGAAAGGAAAGGGATGAGGAAAAAGAGAAAGAAAAGAAAAGTTTAATATACAATTAATAGGTTGTCATGGTGAATTTCAGGAAACTGCACTGAGCAAACAGTCAGGCAACCTTAAGATAATATCTCCTCCATAATTATGAAACTTTAGAGCCTTGTGTTTCCTCGCAGTCGTGTTTGTCCTAATTTTGTAACTTAGTTTTTCTAAGTGTTTGTTCCATTTTTGAGCCGCTGCTCTAGAAGCAGGCCCTGACCATGCGGGTGACCATGTTTCAGTCTAATTAATCACCATTGGCAGCTTTGAGATCATTTGCAGTCCTTTTTAGAGGGCCAAGAGATGAAGTCAGAACCATTGGAATCAAGTATAATAACAGGGACAAAGTGAAAGGTTTTGAATTTTTTAAATTACTGTGGAAATGCCTACTGCTTTCAATATATCTAGAAAATAGTTTGGTGTTCTGCTTTAAAGTCATTCTCAGTCATTTAAATTTGGGTTTATCACCGGTAGATTGAAACTTAGATTTAAAATAAATTTTGTGATAATTCCATCTTCCATTGTAACAATCAAATCATACCAAGTTATCACATAAATAAATTGAATAATTTTAAAGCAATTTTAAAAAGAAATCCATTTAAGTCATTTATTGAATGAGCAGGTTAAAATTTTGCATTTGGCAATGGACAAATATATTTGAGGGAAAATTCAGTTGCTTGCAATTTTAGATCTTATTTGAACTAGAGTTACCAATTGTCCCCAAAGCACAAACTCTATCCCACCAGGTATTTGCTGGTTTAAAAATAAATCAACAATCTGAAACTTCTGAGGAAGTTAATAATTTCCCTCAAATTCTCCTGCCGCATTTGATAACAGATAATTAGAAAGAATAACCCAACACCCTATTTAACTCATCACAGCTTCACAGCTTTCAAATACTCCAGTGCTCATTGTTGTAAACATAAGTGCAATTACAATTATTATATAATCTATTATGACAGGACTTTCCACATCGCCAATCCAAGACACAATGGCCATTCTGTTAACTCTTCCTTTCCCTTCCATGACTTCCACAGTTTGTTTTTGAGAACATCCATTGGAAGCCCACTAACACTTTGGTGTCATTCATTCTGTCCGGTGCTCCTAAGTGTGGTCCTCTCTACGTTAACGGGACCTGACACAGATTAAGGGATCTCTTCATCGAACACCAACAAGAGAAAATCTGCAGTTGCTGGAAATCCTAGCAACACACACAGAATGCTGGAGGAACTCAGCAGGCTAGGCAGCACCTATGGAAAAAAAGTACAGTTGATGCTTTGGGCCAAAACCCTTTGGCAAGACTGGAGAAAAAATGCTGAGTAGATTTAAAAGGTGGGGTGGGGGAGTCAAGCACCTTTACCCTATGCACTGCAACAGCCAAAATCTCCCAGTGGTCAACCACTTTATTTCTATTTCCAATTCCCACATGCACGCCAACATGCCTCACCATTGCCATGTTGAAGCTAGACACAGATTGGAGGAGCAACACCTCATCCTCTGGCTTGATAATCTCCAATTTAATGGCATGGAAATCGACCTCTCTAACTTCTGGTAACCAGATCCCCCCACCCTTTGTTTTCCGTTTCCCTGTGGCCCTTTTAACACCTTTTCTTTCCACTCCCTAACCCTCATCAACTTCCCATGACTTTCGCTTTCTGATTCCCCTCTTCCTACTGTCCTCTCCTACCAGATACCTTCTTTTTCAGATGTTTGCTTTCTCAACCTAATCACCTCTCAGTTTCTCACATTTCTCCTGTTTTCAATTGCTATAGATGTTCATTTCTATCCGTTCACTTATCACCAGCAAACTTTCTGTCATACTACTATTTCATTCCTGCTTTTCAGTGAACCTTCTGGATCCTTCATTCCCACTTTCTCTTTCCTTATCTCTATATTTGCTTAAAATGTATTTATTTCTTCCAGTTATGATTAAAGTCAATGATTTTAAAATAACAAATCTTTTATTCTCTCCATTGCACACTGAGCTGCTGCACATTTCCAGCACTTT
The DNA here is from genome assembly GCF_048418815.1 of Hemitrygon akajei. NCBI lineage: Eukaryota > Metazoa > Chordata > Chondrichthyes > Myliobatiformes > Dasyatidae > Hemitrygon > Hemitrygon akajei. The sequence goes on from NC_133128.1 coordinate 58,334,269, forward strand.
CTGTTTACTAATTTCAAATTTTCAGCATCTATGATATATTACTCTTCCATGTGATGATTCATTATGTTGCCTGACCTTGGTTAAATCAGCACTAATTTTCACTGGAAAACTGATTTAGTCATAATTTCATACAGCACAACAAGGGGATTTGTGGCCTTCCAAACATGCTGACCTTTATGCCCTCTACATTTATCCCATTTCTCCAGATTAGGACCGTATCCTTCGATGCCTTGCCCATTTAATTGTCTATTTAAATGCCTCTTAGATGTAGTAATTATATCTCATTCCACCACCTCCTCTAGCAACACGTTTCAGTTATCAACCACTCTCGGTATTAAAAAAAAACGTAGCTCTCAGATCCCCTTTAAAACTTCTTCATCTCACTTAAAACCTAATCCTCTTGCTTTCAATATCCCTAGCATGGGAAAATTGATTTTAGTTATTTACCCTATCTGTGCCTCTTATAACCCTTGATGTTACTGTCAGGTCACACTTTAGCCCACTTCACTCCAGGGAAAATAACCCTATCTCTCCAATCACTTCCCATAATTAAAGTTCTCCAGTCCAGGCAACATTCTGATGAATCTTCTCTAATTTAATGCTGAACAATGAATTGAATGGCTAATAATGTGACTCTATGAAAAAACATAAATGAGGGCCATTTTCATTTGGTTACATGTGGTACAGTTATTTTTAGATTATTATGTGTGTTTGATTATATCAATGCAAAGTCAAAATATACAAATGTTAAACATATTGATTACCGGGTTCATTCACTTGGATTTCAAGAAGCTGCTATAAATTGTGATTGTCAAAAAAAATTGAAGATTCAACTGTTAAGACTTGTTGGTATTGCTTGTTACTTTTATTTTTTTGCATTTTTGATTATTAGTTGCAGGTTTCGTTTGAACTGAAAATAAAACACTGAGACATGTCATCTGCAGAATTTCTCTGATGACGCAGCAATAGTTGGGTGCATAAAGGGAGGACAGGAGGATGAATACAGCGGCCTGTTGGTAGGACTTTGTCAAATGGTGCAAGCTGAATTATCTACAGATCAAAGGAGATAGTGACGGACTTTAGGAAGACTAGGCCTACATGACTCCCAGTTACTACTGATGGTGAGAACGTGGAAGTGGTGAGGACCTGGGGATGCACCTGGATGAAAGACTTGAGTGGAGCACCAACATAGAGGCTGTGCAAAAGAAGGGCCGGAGTCGACTCTGCTTCCTCAGGAGACTGAGGTCCTTTGGAGTATGCAGGCCTCTCCTTCACATGTACTACCAATCTGTTGTCGCCAGTACAATCTTCTATGCAGTGGTGTACTGGGGCAATAGCATCAACATGGGTGATACCAACTGGCTCAATAAACCGATTGGAAAGGTTGGCTCTGTTATAGGAGTCAGACTGGACACACTTGAGGCTGCGGTAGAACAAAGGACCCTACAGAAAATCTTGGCAATTCTGGACAATGTTCAGCACCCTCTGCCTGCCACCTTGGCTGAACAGAGGAGCACTTTTAGTAACAGACTAACTGCGCTGCTCCAGAGAGCACTATATGAGGTCATTCTTACCCTCGGTCATTAGGCTTTATAATGAGTCAACCTATAGCTGGGGAACTGATGACTGTTTGAGGTAACTTATGTTTTTAATTCTTTCTTTCTTCTCATCTAGTATTTGTATATCTATGCTCTCGTAATGCTACTGTGACACTGTAATTTCCTTTGGGATCAATAAAGTATCTGTCTATCTATTTAGAACATCTGATGAGCCTAGATAGCGTGATCATGGAGAGGATGCTCCCAACAGTGGAAGAGTCTTGGATCAGAGGGCAGAGCCTTTTGAACAAAGGTGAGGAGGAATATCTTTAGAAAGAGGAGGGTAAAACAGTAGAACTCATTGTCACAGACAGCTATGGAGACCAAGTCATTCACTTTATTTAAAGCGGAGGTTGATAGGTTCTTGATTACAAAGAGAAGGTTGGAGAATGGATCGAGAAGGCAAATTAATCAGCCATGGTTGAATGGCAGAGCAGACTCGATGGGCCAAGTGGCCCAATTCTGCTCCGATGTCTCATGGTCTGAGATAAACAACCTTCTTCAGAATAGCCATTAATTGATGTTTCCCTGAGGCTACTTAACAGTTAAAACTCTAAATGTGTTGATAATCGACCACCAGCTGGTGAAATTGCATTTCTTATGTCTTATGGATGACTCTTTTTACTCAGGACAATTCCATCTCATTGACTGAGCTTCAGGTATTTTCAGCACCATTTAAAAGCCATTTAAAAGTTAAAAAGTCTGATTTGGTGAATGCATTAAAAGCCAATCAGGGCACCAGCACATTAGTTTTAAATTTATATGGTTTAACTGCATTTCAGGAAAACAGTGATCACCTGAGTCTTTCTATAATAAATACCTTCCAAGTGTTTTTGTTGATGGGTTTTTAGTTAGAACTTGAAATCTGTTGATAATCAAACACCAGAAAATTCCAAGAAAAAAAGTGGTAAACGTGGTATGATGGAAAACATCTTAGTCCTTCTTTCCTTTTTCAAAATTCGATAGCTCTTTTGCTATGTAAGCCAGTTTGAAAGGGTACAATTCCTCTGCAGAATAAGCATCATTCACAAATTGGAGGAATATTATTAACAACTGACCCAAACTAACATTAATTGTGCAGATATATAGATAACGGAAAATAAATGGTTTTTCATTGTTTTATATAGGTGGTTAATCCTCAATGTATTGGATTTCTCTTCAGCTACATTAACTACCAATGTCCAGTGGCGTGTGACTGCTCCCCTTAACATAACAAATTCTCAATAATTTACTCTAATTATTAATCACATTTCACACAGCACAACACCGTAACTGTTTTATTGTAACTTAGAAAAGTAAAGGCAAAGTTTTCTTGACGATCCTACTAAAAAGTCAATCTTTTTATTTGCACTTTTTAAAAAGTAACATGTGCAATTCATTCCAATAGTGTTAAAAGCTTCACAGCAATTTAAAAATTCATCACCTCGTGAGCAATTGAGATATGAATATTACAAGAACTTTTGGTAATTTAAAAGCCTTTTGCAATCACCCCAATGTGTATAAATATTACAAGAAGTCTGGTGATGTAAAAGTACAGTTTTTAACAGCTGGCTGGACCAATTAGTGTAACCAATTACAAAAAGAGGTTATTTCAGTCATTCAGTTATTCTGTACTATTTCAAATTAATAACAAAATAATGACACCACAGGCATTCTACAACATGGGTGGTTATATAAGTCCAAACTGGCATTGTGGGATACTGCAGTAAATTTCACTGCACCAAACTTTAAAAAAAATGTTTACTTAATAGATCCTGCTATCTGCATGCACTAAATCCATACCAACATTTAGTATCAGATCTCCATAATCTGATTACAGAATGGATTCATAATAATGGGATATAACATTTTTCCTTCAGTCTCTTTCTTTGTTATCCTTCTTAGTGTGTCAGCTTGGACTGCAATTGTTTTTAAATGCCAAGGGTACTGTGATTGAATAAAAATCTTGCAACTCTCACTGTGGCTTAAAATTAACAGTAGAAGCCAGTTTATGAATTTTAAATCTGCACAATAATGATCAATTTAACACTATTGTAGAAAAAAGTAAATTTTTTATCAAAGTACTTATAAGTCACCATGTAGATGTGTTCAATGGTGAGGAGTGCTTTACCTGTATCAACAAAGTTTTGTGGGTTTTTCCATATGTTAGTATTGGTGTCTCTGTACTGGGCCCTGATGCAACCAGTCAATATACACTCCACCACACATCTATAGATGTATGTCGAAGCTTTAGATGACATGCCAAATTTTTGCAAACTCCTAATTGCACTTAACCCAGGACAGATCTACTGAAATAATAACACCAAGGACATTAAAGTTGATGACCCTCTCCACCCCTGATTCCTCAGTGAAGATTGGCTTATGGACCTCCAATTTTGTCCTTCTGAAGTCAATAATCATCCCCTTGGTTTTGCTGACGCTGAGTGAGAGGTTGTTGTTGTGGTACCACTCAGCCAGATTTTCAACCTCCCTCCTGTAGGTTGATTCGTCACCACTGTTCCTTCAGCCAATGGTAGTGATGTTGTCAGCAATCTTACATATGGCATTGGAGCTGTGCTTAGCTTAACAGTCATAAGTATAAAGTGAGTAGAGCAGGGCGTGAAGCACGTAGCCTTGTGGTGCACTTGTGCTGGGGACATTGTGGAGGAGATGTTGCCAATCTGAACTGACAGTGGTCTGCATGTGAGGAAATCAAGGATCCAGTTACACAAGGAGGTATTACGACTTGGGACTTGAAGCTTATTGATTAGTTTTGAGCGATTTGTTTTGATCGAAGTTTTGAGACTTGGTGCCACTTTCAAATATGATGGCCCAGTTAGCAACTCACAAGCCAGAAATGACTCCCTGTTGGCCTTTGACTCTTCACCTTTTACAACTGCTCTTCCCCTTCATCTCCTTGACCAATCTTGGCATGAAATCATTGAGGTTCCAATAATCAGTGGTGTTGGGGCATTTCATTACAGCCACTGTTCACCTTATTTCATTATGAACAGGTCTAGACACATTGATAGAACTTCAACCTAGGGAGAATAGCAAGGAATTTAAGCTCTGTTGCTTTCACAGTGACTGTAGCCTTACTCTCAGAATAGAAAATAGGTGCAGGAGTAGGCCATTCGGCCCTTCGAGCTTGCACTGCCATTCAGTATGATCATGGCTGATCATCCAACTCAGAACCCTGTACCTGCTTTCTCTCCATACCCTCTGATCCCTTTAGCCACAAGGGCCATATCTAACTTCCTCTTAAATATAGCCAATGAACCAGCCTCAACTATTTCCTGTGGCAGAGAATTCCACAGATTCATCACTCTCTGTGTGAAGAAGTTTTTCCCCATCTCGTTCCTAAAAGGTTTCCCCTTTATCCTTAAACTGTGACCCCTCATTCTGGACTTCACCAACATCGGAAGCAATTTTCCTGCATCTAGCCTGTCCAATCCCTTTAGAATTTTATACGTTTCAATAAGATTCCCCCTCAATCTTCTAAATTCCAGTGAGTATAAGCCTAGTCAATCCAGTCTTTCTTCATATGAAAGTCCTGCCATCCCAGGAATCAATCTGGTGAACCTTCTTTGTACTCCCTCTATGGCAAGAATGTCTTTCCTCAAATTAGGGGACCAAAACTGCACACAATGCTCTAGGTGCGGTCTCACCAAGGCCTTGTACTCTGCAGTAGAACCTCCCTGCTCCTGTACTCAAATCCTTTTGCTATGAATGCCAACATACCATTTGCCTTTTTCACCGCCTGCTGTACCTGCATGCCCACCTTCAATGACTGGTGTACAATGACACCGAGGTCTTGCTGCACCTCCCCTTTTCCTAATCGGCCACCATTCAGATAATAATCTGTTTTCTTGTTCTTGCAATAGCTCCTTATTATTTTTATAGAAAAAGGTAAATACTCAAACCTGTGAAAATAACTGAAAAATAATGTTATAACTACGAAATTACTCACAATGTTTGATATGTCAATGAAATTTTATATAAGTAAAATCTGTAAAAGTACTTGGAGCAAATAAACCCTTCAAATGTATAATTGTACATTTGGAAAAGGAGAGCACTGCAAGAGAAAGGGAAGAAAAAGCAAAATGGGAAGGATGGATAAAGAGAGAAGACAGAGAAGAGAGAGCCTAAGATTGAAAGAGGAGAGAGGAGGAGAAATACTGAAGACAATGATAATGAGAGATGCCGTAGGATTAGAGCTCAGACATGATCAGAGGAGACTGGAAAAGGGTGATAGAGCACTTTAAATCCTTCCCAGACTTTTGCGTTTCTTTATCTAATTTTACAGAGAAATATAGCACCACAAATTCAAAATGCTGTATTTGAATGCCTGATCTTGTTTCCTTCTGCAAACTCTCAAATGTAGTTTAGTTATAAAGATGCAGATTACTTAAATACACTGTAAAAGGTTTGATTGAGGCTGATTGCAATAACCAGCAATCCTTTAACTGACTTGTTGCAGCATATTTACCTTTTATTGAGTAATGCTTAAACCAGAGCAGACATCATTAACTCTTTTGTGAATAGCTGCATGCAGAAATAATGCCAATGAACAAGGTTGCATTTTAAATCTGAACTTTAAAATTGGTAATTAATTCCTTCAAATTAGATATTAACAGTTGTCCAATTTAATGTTGAGAAGTATATGATTTCCCTATAATCTTTACTTGCTACCTGCAGACTCTATGTTGTTCATCATCAGCTTGCCTTTGTCCTTATAACATAGAGGATTTTTTTTTTATCCTGACCTCCTAATGTTCAGGTACTGCTGATTACTGCTCTCAACTTTCCTTTCTGTTGCCACTCATTCTGCTGGCAATAGGAGAATGCAAGAGAGGTAAAGAGGAAGACAGTGGGCAGATTCCCTCTCATTTTTATTTCTTCTTTAATCTTTTTTCCTCACCTATATGTTCTGTCTCCATCTTCCACTATCACTTTCCTTGCCATACCATCTCTCCTCCTCCCTTCCTGTCTCACTCTTGTGTTCTCTGATCCCCATTCTCTCCCTTTCTCTACCCTTGCTATTTTACCCTTACTACCCTTCCTTTTGCTACCCCTCACTCTTCTCTATTTTATCTCTCCCCTTTGCACAAATTTTCCCCAACTTTTTTTCTTTCCTCTCATATTGTACCACTTCAATCATTCTCGTCCACCATTGCACTCTCCCATCCCTTTCTCCGCTTCCTTTTTTCCCAATAATAACTCCCTCTTTTAAAACTCAACTTTCATTTTAATACCCACAACCCAACCCCTTCCATCCCCTTGTTTCTCATTCTTTCTGACCCTTTCGAATCATCTCATTTCTCTTGTCGTTAACCTTTCTTTCCTTTCCTCTCTCCCACTCACTTCTTTTCTTTCCTTGCTCTTCCTTCATTTTTAATGCCTTTTGTCTCCTCTTTTTCTCTCTTACAAGCAAATGCTGTGACAGATTAAACTGTAGATGTGCAAGAGGGCAGAACAAAAGGAATGCAATGATTTGAGATTTGAAGAACTGGAAGAGGTCGCTGAGATAATGTCAAGTTCACAAAGGTATCTGAAGGCCCGCTGACATTTTTAAAAATTATATCATTAGATGCTATTAAGGCAAGGCATTTCCATGAACAGGAAAGCATTTGCATTTGGATTTTTCAAAATGATTAGTATTCCATTATTATTTAACTGTACTACTGAAACCATGATGATCTAATGATAATGTTTTTAATTACAATTAATGCTTTTAATTGCTCAATATCTCTGGATATTATGTTATAGTATGTGACATGAAGTGTAAAGTATGTAAATGAACACAGCAAATAATGAAACTTTTTACTTCATACTTGTTAAACTTGTAATGCAATACTTTTTCATATTTTAGTTATATTTTTTCATTCACATCACTGTTCTTTTTAGAAATTTGTTTTAAATCACTTATAAAGTTCTATGAAAGCTTTTGGGGTTCAAAAGCTGTTTAACTTTGAAAGCTTTGTAATTACTGTTTGTTTTAAAAGCAATAAGATAAAATAAAATGTAGAAGCTCTAATAGCGTCCACCAATGCCATCCTCCAAGATGCTAATCACAATTCTCCCATGGAAAGTATCTTTCCAAAGGAAAGTATATCCTTTCACATAGTGGGATACACACCCAGTAGGTTTTCATTTAGTCTCTAATGGTGAAGATATATTGGTACATACATAAATTTTGATACAAAAACATACAGCTTTTCTTTGGCTGAGTAACTAAAATATCACATTTTTTTTCTTCAAACAGCTTTCACAGTGGGCATCACTTGTTAAGGTCTGTTTGATGCCATAAATTATGAGGATTTGAATAAGTGCAATGGATCTTAATTGACTCAGATACCAAGCTCTACACTGGCTCTAAAGGCAACATCTAAACCAAAGGCAGCTGTACTTTCAGAAGATTTGAGGTAACACATGAACCTAGCTGTCATCCTCAAAACATTCCCAAGTGAGTTCCCACAATCAATTTCATTGGAAACAGAGGAAGTGTTCTTGGTAATACCCAGGGAATAAATCTAGTTAATGTTGTCTATTAGAATTTCAAACAATTGTCTAACTGGAATTAATAATACTTTGACTCAATTCATTCATGGTTTTTGCATAGGTGCCCAGGGAAAAGCAACTGCAATTTGCTACAAGCAAAGTTGATCTCAAGAGTGATTTGATCATGAGATTTGAAATAGACTCCATTATAAAGAGAATAATCTATTGCCAAGAGAGTTATTAAAAGTATCTTTTGTTCCAAATGTGGAAAAGTCTGAAGAGCTGTCCCAGGGCAATTACTAAAGAAGACATTACAATAGTTAGCATTTACTATGTCAAAACTCAATTAAGTGGTGTCTTGCAATGAGTAAGATTATAACTAAGCTCTAAATTGTGATGCTAGCTATTAGGTCCTCAGACTATAGTAATAAAGTCATTTGGAGAAACCAGAGAGAGAAGATCCTGGAATCTGGAGTGAAAAATAAACTGCTGGAAAAATTTGTTCAAACAGCACCTGTTGGAGGAAAAAGGAATATGTCAGTTTTATTTTTCAGTAATATCTTGTCTTTCAAATACAAGAATTTGTAGGAAATGCACCATGGCATATTTGGAAAAGAGTATACACAAAATGTGTAAGGAGTGCCAAACACTTTTCCCTGCCAATATTTTGTGAAGAGATTGGCGTGTAAGCATTCAACTGTGAACAATAAGAACACACACTTACACTATTTGAAACTTCACAGCCCTTTTCTCTTACTATGTAAGTATTTATCTTAGTCCACTACTGTATCATTGTACAAATTTATTGTGTACCACAATTCATTGTTAGCTTCTTTGTTCTACATTTCTATACAGGTTCAACATGCTACATTTTGCATGATTAGCTCACCAGATCAAATTCTACACCTTTTTATGGGTTCACTATACTGCATTCTGTGTTATATTATGGGATCAATGAACAGCAAACTGGATTCTGTTGTTGTATTCCATATCTTTGTTTGTGCAGCAATCTGTATTATTGGTTAAGATCACAATACTGTGTAATTTTTTGGATAGCTCATTCCTGCACTGCCATAGGGACACAAGAGAAAAACATCTAGCTTCAAAGTGCCATCAAATGTCACTTTGATAACCAATCATGAATAAAACATGAATCATTTTTCATATTGTTTAAATTTCCAAAGACATATTTGAGAACTGAAAGACAAAAAGCACAAATTTGTTTATTGAGATACAATGCAGAGAAGTCTCTTCCTTCTCTCTGAGTTGCACCGCCCAGCAACCCCTATTTTAACTCTATCTTAATCAGAGAACAATTTACAATGAACAATTAACCTACTAACCATTACGCCTTTGGATGGTGGGAGGAAACTGGAGTACTTGGAGAAAATCCATGCATTCCACTGGGTGGTCGTACAGATGACATTGGAATTGAGCTCTAAACTCTGATGTCCCAATCTGTAATAGTGGCACACTAACTGTGCCACAACTGTGGCGACCCTGCACATGTGCGGGAAGTTTAATCAGTGCAATGTTTGAAACAAGATCATAAACGAGACTACTGAGAAACTTGTTGACATTAACAGAAAAATGTATACATTAAATGACCATATTCACCATTTTGTGTTCTATTCAAAACAGTTTTAACAACTGTCCCAAAAGAGTTTAACAAGTAACAACTTCTTTAACAAACATAGAATACTATAGCACATTACAGGCCCTTCAGCCCACAATGTTGTGCTGACCCTCAAATCCTGCCTCACATATAACCCCCCCCCCACCTTAAATTCCTCCATATACATGTCTAGTAGTCTCTTAAACTTCACTAGTGTATCTGCCTCCACCACTGATTCAGGCAGTGCATTCCACGCACCAATCAATCTCTGAGTGAAAATCCTTCCTCTAATATCCCCCTTGAACTTCCCTCCCCTTCACTTAAAGCCATGTCCTCTTGTACTAAGCAGTGGTGCCCTGGGGAAGAGGCGCTGGCGGTCCACTCTGTCTATTCCTCTTAATATCTTGTACACAAATGAGCAGCCCTAAAGCAGCAGACAATGCAATATCATGTTATTGTGCTATATACTTACCTATGAAGATGATCATTTACAATATATATATAGAATGCAATATGTAAAATGTACCATAAATCACAAATATGTAATATAACCAGTAATTTATACTACATTTTATGATTGCACTATACTGCTACTGAATATAACAAATTTCACAACATACATTAGAGAAAATAACACACACAAAATGCTGGTGGAACACAGCAGGCCAGGCAGCATCTATAGGGAAAAGCACTGTCCACGTTTCGGGCTGACACCCTTCGTCCTGACGAAGGGTCTCGGCCCGAAACGTCAACAGCGCTTCTCCCTATAGATGCTGCCTGGCCTGCTGTGTTCCACCAGCATTTTGTGTGTGTTGTTCGAATTTCCAGCATCTGCAGATTTCCTCGTGTTTGCTCTTAGAGAAAATAAATCTGTTCCGATTCTGATTGTCAATAACAAACAGAAGGAATTTTCTCAAATATTGCCAGTTATTAATTAAGTGGTCTGAAAGCTGTCAGAAGTATTAGAAACATGCCAATTCAGATGCAAACAGCAATTTTCCACATGGGCAACCTCAATGCAACTAATGTGCATTCAGAGTAACTCATGTTAAAAAGCATCCAGATGTCACCAAAGCACACCTCCAACCCAATCTCAGGTCAAAAAGTGCATTCTAGAATGCACTCAAAATTGGCAAAAAAAAAAATTGAACTCAGACCAAACCATCAGGGATCATTAAAATGCCATATATTTGTTATTTGAGTCTTCAATGTTAACTGTGTACTGAATTTAGCACTCCTTTTGCACAACAGATACAACAGTGCAAAGATTGAAGTAAGAAGATAAACAAATAAGAAAAAGTAAAACTTTAATTATTTTAAAAGATTGAAATGAACTTAAACGTTAGAAAACTGGAAAAATTGTCTGAAATAATGAACATCTGACACAAAACTTATTGCCGCCTGCGGAATGTGAAGCCAAAATCAGGGCTCTGCAACTTCAAGACTGATACTGAATAAAGGAGGGGAATTAAGACACTGAAAGTAAACATGCTGTATCCCTGAAGTGCATGACTGACAATTTCCAGTTCAGACAAGATATCTTGACATACAGTATCTTAAACTGTATGCTTCCACCATATTTGGAATTACAAATAGCTATTGTGTTGTAATTTCTCCTCTGATCCTACTTACTCTCTACAATACCCCATATTCCTTTGTTCTTGTATGAAAATCATTGCTGGAGAACTTATTTGAACTCTTGATGAATAAAGTTCATACTGGAATTAAGAACCGGAATATTACAATGGATTATCTCCAAAGACTCTGATTAACCATAGTGATCATCACAAAGCTCTAAAGCTTGTAACTTGCTGTACAGAATTTTAGACAATTCAATAAATTTAGGTGAACCAAAGTTTACCAAGAACCTAATTCGAAAGAAAATGCAGTGACCTCAATGATTCTTTATATTAGATAGGACAATCATAATTAGCAATTGCATCAGCTTTTGCCATAATGACTTGCTCTCATTCTTCTCAAAACAACACTAATGTTTTGCTACAGATGGAAGAAGCAATGGAATTTATGCACCCATTCCACGCATAACTGTACAAACTCATAAGCTGTGAGAATGTAATAACCCTTGTCATATTATTCAAAAATGTGCTTCCTGACTAAATTGCTGCAGAATCAAGTGTTTATAACCTCAGAGAAGTTTCATCCATTTTTGGCCTTTTAATTATTAGGACCATTTGTTGGCTATAAAGCCTGAAAGGCAGTGATTACAGGATTTGGTGTGTACAGTATCTGCTGTTCAGCAGTCAACTACAGAACAGATGACATGTTCATACATTTGTAATGAGTAGTTAGACCTTTTGCACTGCAGCACAAGTTGAAGTTCCACAACATGTTTCTCAGAAATCATTTCTAACCTAACATGTGTTCTTACATGTGCAAGTATCCACATAGCATTTATATAAAAATCAAATCATATCCTTGAAAAATTGCATAGTATTTTTATTTACTGACTGTAAAGAGATCATTTGCAGTACCAAATTTCTCAAGGCTGATCTACAGACCTGGATAAAATGTGCATTTTAATCAGTAATGCCATTTAGAATCACAGGTAAACACTGATAATGTATTCTGAGATTCTCAAAATATTAACAGCTTGCCATAACTGTTCAATACTGAAGTATTGGATATGTTTCTGAATGAGCAGTGATCACAGCCCCCTTCTGAAATTGGAGCAAAACCAACAGCAAAGATTCTTATTACAATTATCGAGTTAATATGAGAACCGCTTTAGTTTCAGCATGCTCTCTTGATAATAATTTTAATGTTATTTTCATAAAGATATTTCACTATTTTAATGTCAATGACAAATATACGGAGAGAGATAGTCAACATTTGTTTTACATGGCCAAAGATGGCAAAAAGAATTGTCAATAATATTTTGGGAAAAAAACATATTTCAACAAAGACACAGTTATATAGAAGAAACAGTTGTATAAGTCACTGGTGAGGCCATAGTTGGAGTACTATATACAGTATTGGTCATCCTGCTATAGGAAGTATGTGGTTGAACTGGAAAGAGTGGAGAAAGGATTTACAAAGACATTGCCAAGATGAAAGGGCCTGAGTAATCGGGAGAGGTTGGCCAGGATAGATTGTTTTTCCTTGGCATGTAGGACAATGAGGAATGACCCTATAGTGGTTTATAAAATCATGAGGGGCATAGATAAGGTATGGTAGCAGTGTTTTCCCCAGGGTAGAGGAGGTCCAAATGAGTGGGCACAGAGTCATAGAGCACAACAGCAAATAAACAGGCCTTTCAGCCCATCTAATCTATACTAAACTGTGGTTCTACCTGGTTCCATTGGCTAGTACCTGAACCATAGCCCTCCGCACACCTCCCATATATGTACTTATCCAAACTTCTCTTAAATGTTAAAATAAAAGTCATATCCACCACTTCTGTTGGCAGCTTATTCCACACTTGCATTACCTTCTGAGTGAAGAAGTTCTCCACTGATGTTCCCCTTAAATATTTTACCATTCACCCTTAACCTACAACCTCTAGTTCTAGTCTTATCCAACCTCAGTGGAAAAAGTCGCGTGCATTTGCCCTATCTACACCTCAAATAATTTGTATGCCTCTACTATGTGCTCCAGGGAATAGAGTCCTAACCTATTCAACCTTATACAGCAACTCAAGTCCCAGCAACATCTTTGGAGTGAACATCACAATAGCCTGTCCTGGTCTAACCATGGTGATGATATGGCCAAGAATGCTTACTGATGCCCCTATTTCCACAGGAGGCTAAATGAATTTGGCACTCACCAATTTTTATCAATGCAACTTAGAAACCATCCTGTCTAGATGTATCACATCTTGGTATGGCAACTGCTCATATTATGGACACAGTTCAGCACATCACAGAACCCAACATCCCCCACACAATCCATAATCAAAGGTCCCACCTACTTTAGCATTGCTCCTCCCATTGGGCAAAAGGTGCAAAAACCTGAAAGCACCACCAGGTTCAAGAACAGCTTCTATCATGTTCTTGGTATGATAAGATGGACTCTTGACCTCACAACTTACCTCATTGTCACTGAGTACCTTACTGTCTACCTGTACTGCACTTCTCCGTGGATTGTCAACCTTGTCGTGGTGGAGAAGCTTGTGTGGTCCTGAGATCCCAAGAGCGATGCCGTCTGGAGCTATACTCCTGGTAGGGTCACCCATGGCGGTAAGGTCGAGGGTGAGGTCCCTGTCAAAGAACAATCCAACCAAGACCTCAACAGTGGAACAGGCAGACAAAGTTACTTCGAACTCAATGGCTGTGAAGGCGGATGAAGGCTGCAACAAATCCATCAGCTCCAGTCGTCATGGTTTCCATGCCATTGGAATCAGTTGGTTGATTTGTGAAGTATCGTGTGCTTCTTGGAGTGCAACATCAAGTACACATTAAATAAATACACACACAAGCGTCTTCGCTCTGTGCAAACGGAACGAAGACCATCATCCTCAACCTCGAGGGATAGTCACCACGACGACAACCTGTACTGCAATTCTTTATTATGCACTCTGTTATTTTTTTATCTTGTACTACTTCAATCTACTTTGTAATGAATTGATCTGTATGGACCACATACAAGATAAGTTTTTCATGGTCCTCAGTAATGTGATGATAATAATAAAATAATTTACCACTTACCCTTAACACGAGAGGGCACAGTTTTAAGGTGCTTGGAAGAAGGTACAGAGGAGATGTCAAGGGTAAAATTCCTACACAGAGAGTTGTGAGTGCATGGAATAGGCTGCCAGTGACAGTGGTGGTGGCAGATACGATGGAGTCTTTTAAGAGACGCCTGGATAGGTACATAGAGCTTAGAAAAATAGAGGGCTATGGGTACCGGTAGGTAATTTCTAAAGTAAGTACATGTTTGGCACAGCATTGTGGGCTGAAGGGCCTGTATTATGCTGTAGGTTTTCTATGTTTCTATGCTTTACAATTTAGGGGGTCTGCTGTTTTAAAATTGGCAGGTGTGCTTGACTATGTAACAACTACGATAAAATTACAAAATTTGGCTAAGGTGCTTTGGGATATCCTATTGAAAGGCTCTATGTGTATGTGTATTTTTTTCATCTTCTTGCAATTCATGTATGCAGATCTCTTAAATGAACGTTTATCTTTACACATTAGATATCCTTTCATGTATTCAGCACTGGCTCTTTTATGCACACACACACCACTGATTTGTGCCATAAGCACAGAGAAACAATTCTTCAGCCTTGGCTCATGATTTAAAGCACACTGAGAAATGTGATTGATAGCAAAGCATTTGCTTAAAACTCCAAAGCTGCATTTTCATGGTCTGCAGGGAAAGTTTGCAATATAGCCTGAAGACAAGCTTGCTGGTTCTTATCTCCCTATTGTACTTTACATTACACAATAAAATTAGCTGAAATTGAGAAGCTATGTCAAACAGCAAAGAATATATTACAACTGAAAACAGTACAGAGCAGGAGTTCCTCCCATGGGATAACAACCTGGCTGCTTAAGACATCTATGTCATCTTGATGTGTTTTTTACTTAAGATCAAAATGAAATACAAATGATGAATCCTTGCTTGTGGGTCAACTTAAAGAAAGAGTATCTTTGGCTTTACAATATTGTGAGAATGTGATCCTCATGAAAGATAGCAAAGCTTGTATGAGCATTATGACAAGTGTCTAGGTATAATGCAAATGATATTTCTGGTGGTGATATCTGAATCTAATCTGAATCATATGAAAGGATTTTTCTTTAATGACACTGAAAATGCATGGCATTAGATTGTATCTAATGTCAATTTAAGGGACTTCAAAAGAAACGCTAAACATCAATCATGACACAATTGATACACAAAATAAAAGGACTGAAAAAATGACAAACTATTTTTATTCCATTCCACAAAGTAGTCTGTACAATATATGAGAAGCAACAAAGTGAAAAACAAACCATTATTTCAGGTTAAGTCCAGTTTTTTTCCAATACAAGAATTACATCTCCCATCTTAAATATTATAGTTTTCTCAAGAATTCACACATTGGTACTCTGGGTTAGAGGGCCATTATCACCAGCCACATTACAGGTAATTCTGAGTCTTTTAGCACAATGAAGAGGAACAGTATCTGACAAATTTCCCAAGTTGCCTTCAAATGTTCAACAGGGAAAATAAAATTTTGAAAGTTATGATTCCTTTGAGATTTGAAAGAGAATTACTTTGGTGCTGCAAATGTTTGTGTACCCAATTATCATCAATAACTTCTGGTTTATAGTGACACCAAGGCATATTATGGAAATATGACAAGCAATCATGTGCATAGACAAAGAGGTAAGTTTTAATAAGAAAGAGGTTGAGACTCTTTGCATGATAGTTCCAGGGCTTCAGGTTTAGAAGCTCTAAAATGTGTCTTTCATTGAACTTTATCCTTTGATATTAACCAGAGACTCAGTTATCCTTCCAAACATTTTCATTTCTTACAATTTAGTGTATCACTTTTGGTGCTCCTGATATGCTAATGTGTAAGATTGTGTTACAGTTTTGCAGATCATCTTTGGCTTTGGCCTCCCACACTGTTCCATTCAAGCCAGAAGCAACAGCTTGAATGGAACAGGCATGTTGCAGATCTCAGATCTTGATCATGAATTCAATCATTTCAGGTAATCATCCACTTGTTTCTCTTTCCAGAAACGCTACCTGCTCTGCAGAGAAATTCCAGCATTTTCTTGCAATTCATACTTCCAAAATTGCTATGCTTTACATCTCCCAGTCCCAGGAATGATCTTTTTCCCCCCTTTCTCTATGTCCTTCAATCCTCTCTCTCCAATTACATCCTCTAAACTATCAGCCAATTAACAAGAATTCTTCACCCTCTCTGAGATGGCAACTATTTCACCTTGATCCCCATCCTATTATTGTTATCCACGTGTTCTCAGCATCCCTTTTCCCTACAACATATTTGTATTCTCCCTTCCCAGGTTCAGATGGAGGGACGTAGAGCTGCTCCTCCCTCCACAGGTTAGATCATAAGACCATAACAGATAGGAGCTGAGGTGGCCATTTGGCCCATTGACTCTGCTCCACCATTTCATCATGGCTGATTCATTTCTCCTTTCAGCCTCTCCCCATATGCCCTCATGCCCTGACTAATCACGAATCTATCAACCTTTGCCTTATATATACATACAGTTTTGGCCTCCACAGATTCACTCCTCTCTGGTTAAAGAAATTCCTCCTTGCCTCTGGTCTAAAAGGATGCCCTTCTATTCTGAGACTGTGTCCTCTGGTCTTAGACTCTCCCATCATAGGAAACATCCTCTCCACATCTACTCTATCCAGACCTTTCACCATCCAAAAGGTATCAATGAGGTCACCCTTCAATCTTCTGAATTCCAGTGAAAACAGGCCCAAAGTCATCAAACACTCTTCATATAACAAGCCATTCTAACCTAGAATCATTTTCATGAACCTCCTTTGAACCCTCTCCAGTTTCAGCACATCTTTTTTAAAATAACGGGCCCAAAACTGCTCACAATACTCTAAGTTGAGGATAGTACCTTTGAGACTTCCAAATCTAAACTTGATTGTTATTTCAACACACTATGTGAATAGGAATTTGGCAAGCTTTGTTGGGCTGAATTGGTTGTTCTTGTCAAAAGGTTTCTAATGTTCTAGTGTTTACCAGTGCTTTATAAAGTCTCAACAGGTTCTGTCTAACCTGTTGAATATCCAGAGGATTTTCCATTTTAAATTTAGACATCTTACATTTTGATTAACAAACTATGAGTTTAAGAAAGCAAGATCTTGATTACATTTATTTTTTAACAAATACACATTTGTTAAAACAGTTTTTTCAGTCCTGTGCATGAAAAAAAATGAACATCAGGAGACAGAGCACAAAAAAGGAGACCTGTTTCATTCAAGATTTTCCAGAATACATAGTTAAAGCTTCCGAAGCAGAAGCTCCAGTAGCAGTAAATACTGCACAATTAAGTTAATTGTTTGTAATAATTCTGCTGTTCAACAGTAAGAAGCATGCAAAGTTCATTTTCCAAATGTTTTAGAATTTTTAATCTCATTTGCTAAATGTACACCTGAAAAGCTGTTATGTGTTTGTACAAAATGGATTCAAGTGCCAATGAAAAACTGGTTATTGTCTAAGCATTTCTATTGAGGAAAATCACATTGTATCATTAAAACCATAAATTAGATGGCCAGTTTATTTTTCATTTTCAAATGCTACAGTTACAGCTCTATGAAGACATTATTTTAAATAGGTATTATAAAAGCATGCATTACTGAAAAAATGTTGAGCAATATTCAACACCTTAAATGGTGAAAAGTTGTATTGTTGACATTTGTTGATGCTTGAAGTGTGAGATTGTTAATTTTCTAACACTATTTTTGTTACAGCAGCATGGCTGATTTTCGACAGATACCTCTATTCAGGTTTCCACCTCCCTGCCATGTCTTTCGCATTTAAGTGTGATACATTGCAAAGCTGATCCCATGGCAGCAGTGTGATATTAATGTTGTCACATTGGATAAAGGAATTATTACCTTGCAAGTCCTTCCCTAGGTACACACATACAAACAAAATTGCCTCAAAAAACAAACCTTAGATGTCAATAACAGTAATCTTTATGAATTAACATGCACAATATATTTTTAAAGCTGCCACCATAACGATTGATCCTATGTACAACAAAGTAGAACAAATTAATAACAGAAAACACACAGAATTCTGAACTGACCCACATTTGGGAACCTTGGAAAGATCTGAGTTTACTTTCTGTTGGTTGATATCACTGTCAAATTGTGGGATAAGGGTGTTTGCATAGCTGGTTGGTACCACTATCAAGCTGTAGGATAAGAGTACATGCTTCCTGCTGTAGGCACACACTTATTGGGTTCAGTCTGCTATGACCAAACAGTCAATTGACTTGGACATGACTACAACGATATATCAGAATCAGAATCAAAGGTTTAAAAAGGTTCAAAGGTTAATTTTATTGCATGTTTGCATGCATGATACAACTCAGGTGTTTGTCTACTCCAGATAGCTATTAAATACAGAAATACCAGGGATATTGGTGAAAGAAAAGACATCAACTAACACCCTCCCCCACCGGCACAAAAAAGAAAAGAATCAAAACTCGCAGACTGATAATCCATCCCTCACCCACAGCAAAAAACAGGCACAATTACAAACACCAGCCCCCTACACATAACAACCCCTGACCCCCTCACTCACAAAAAAGAACTGCGCCAGCAGGACCAAACCCTCAACCCCACCTGTCAATCGTCCACAAGAAACAAAACACTGAAAAACTGAAATAAACCAATAAAAAGTCCAGTCCAACAGTCACATAAATCTCAGAATATCACTGGCACATATCATGAAATTTATCTTACAGCAGCAGAACATTGCAATACATAATCATAAAAACAATAAATTATAATATATATAAGTATGTATATGAAAAATTAAATTCACTAAATGATGCAAAAAGAAAGGACAAAAAGTAGTAGTTGTGTTCATGTTTTCATTGTCCATTCGAAATCTGATGGCAGAGGGGAAGAAGCTGTTCCTGAAATATTGAACATGTGCTTTCAAGCTCCTCCTTGATGGTAGCAATGCAAAGAGGGCATGTCCAAGATGACAGGGGTCCTTAATGATACTTGCTGCCTTCTAAGGCTTCTTCTTTTGAAGGTGTCCTTGATGCTGGGGAGATCAGTGCCCATGATGGAGCTGGCAAAGTTTCCAACTTCCTGCAGGTTTTTCTGATCCTATGCACTGGCCCTGCATAGCAGATGGTGATGCAACCAGTTAGAATGCTCTGCATGGTACATCCGTAGAAACTTGAGAGACATAACAAGTCTCCTCAAACTCCTAATGAAATAGAGCCGTTGTTGTGCCTTCCTTGTAATTGCATCACTATGTTGGGCTGTGGATAGATCTTCAGAGATACTGACATTCAAACACTTGAAACTGCTCACCATTTCCACTACTGATCCCACAATGAGGACTGGTGTGTGTTTCCTTGACTTCCCCTTCCTGAAGACAACAATCAATTCCTTGGTCTTACTAACGTTGGGTGCATGGTTGTTGTAGTGACTGGATTTCAGTTGTTGTCCTCCTAAACGGGAATAGTTGAAGATTCCCTTCAGAGCTGCACACAACGAGTATGTTTGAATATCTCTTACTGACATAGCAGCAAAGCAGTCTGACAATATGGGCAGCCATCTTATTTCTAGCCTAACAATATAACTCCATTGTTATCTTGTTTATTATGTGTCCCAATGTTACAAAGTCTTCATGAGAGGCTTGTTTACATAAAGTCATAGCTTAGCCATTGGATTCAAAAACTGGCATTTATAAATTCATCTGTCCACTGTTTCATTATGTTAACCGAATTACTACAAAATAAATACATGTTTTTTGAATAACATGTAAATTTCACCACCCTATTCAGCACAATATTTTGATGTGAAGTTTGCACTAACTTGTAAGGCTAGTGAGGTAAAAAATGAAAGAAGTATCAAGTTTTGACCTAGTATCTGAAGATTGGTATCCTTTAAGATCATCAGTATCTTTGCAAGGCTTTGCCATGCATTTTTTAGTTTGAAAGCAGCCACGATATGACTTTCTGAAGCACTTATACTGAAGACCAAGATAACATGGTTGTAAAATTGCTGTTCCTTGTACTTTTTTTTAATGACACTGACTAAGAAATCTACCAGTCATATCTATTTAGATATCAATAATCAAATGCATTATTCCTGTTTGATTCCAATAATATTATTTAACATATGAATCATAGACAGAAACTCACATTTAGTCAAGAAATAGATACTGTATACATATATGCTGTCCATTCAGTGAAAAAAGGCACAAAAATAATTAAAATTATGTTTGAGATGGAGAAATGCCTAGATTTTCCTAACATTTACAAAGCAGAACCCAGTTTTCCAAAGATGCTTTCTCAGTAGTCTTGTTGATCCCTAGTTGTGCACTGTTACATCCCTAGTTGATGCTCTTGCATCTTTTGTACCATTAAATGGGAGTAATGATTTTATCATTGTATACCTTACTTTCCACTTCCCATATCTAACCACAGCAAAATTACTAGATTATGTACTGTACAAAGATTATCTCCAATCATAATTTTGAACAAAAAATATATTTCTAATCCATGACAAAATGTGTCTCCAAATTCACAGTATCTATAATCCAAAGTATAAATTTATTTGTCTCCATTTTCTCCATTCTTCATTGATGATAATAAATGATCTTTACCACAAAGGTTAAAAAAAACTTCCATGAAACAATGTTACTTGGCATCTATCTATGTCATTCTACAAATCAAAGGACAATACTACTGACTTAGAGTCCACTGAGTAATTTGCCCAGACTAAGTAGTTATTATGTATAAGCTTTCAGGGAGTGAAAGTCCTTTCATTGCGGTTTTGGAATGCAATTTATCATATATTAAAGATCATTTTCTGCATATTTCTATTTCTGACTGAAAGGCTTCTGTCATTTTTCTGTGCCTATCCACTCCTGGTATTCAAATAGAAATATTATCAATAGAGATTTCATTCAGCTTCATGGGACAAAGGCAAGATACATTTCAAAAAGGCTTTTAACATATTAAAAAGCTTTTCAGCTTTTGACAGGGTAGGAAGAAGTAGTTGAGATAAAAGGTGATTTAAATAAGGCAAATTAAATTGTGAACCGTCTCACAACTGAGAGAGAAATCTTGAGAAGAATTAAGGAACGTATCAACCTTTTGATTCACTTGTTACTCAAGGTGCCATTTGTCATTATCATTGCTTTTGATAGAAGTTTCTAGCATTAAATTGGGCTGGAAAAGGTCATGATATGATTGCAAATTAACCACACAGAACCACTCTAAAATTCAAGCACCACCCTCTTCAAGTCTTGAGTTGCTACAACAATTTATATTTAAATGCTGCTTATTCAGGGGCTGTCATTAATGTCACTGAAGTAACACAAGTAGCAATTTAAAACTTCAATACTTATAACAATTAGAGTATTACACACTTAAGGTCAACCTTTGCAAAATTAAATCCAATGAACAATTGAAAAACTGTGTAGAAAATCACAAAATACTGTAATGACTTAAAAGTGCTCTTGCACACTGATCATTTTAAAAGATTATAACTGTGTATTTAATTTGCCATTTCCACTGACATTTATATATTAAAGGCAATATGGAGGAAGAAAGTTATGACTAATTTTTGGAATCTTGAGGAAGAGTTTTCTCCTGAGATCACAAAAGGAGGAATATTCTAACCTGATCACCCAGTGTTCTAAATCAAATTATAATCTACCCAATTCATCAGATTTACAACTACCTCTCAGCAAATCACAATTAGACTGTTCCATAATTCCTTTCTTAACACTTAGTTTTTTAGTTTCAACATCCCACACTCTTCTTTAATGTTAAAGTTTCAACTATTTTGATTATAATTTGCATGCTTTTCAATAATAATAAGCTTCTTCCCAGATCATACACCAGTAAACACATGCTCTCCCGAGTTTCTTTTTGTTGCTGACAAGATGCTCAGAAAAGAGAACATTGGAATTTACCAGTTTGTTAATGTGCAGCATTGAGTCATTCATCAATTCCATCAAATATCAGGTTCTAGTTCTGGTTTTGGTGGGTCATCTCAATCATTTGTTATACTGTAAGCAGGTTACAGTACATATACAACACAAAAGTTTATTTGATTTATTTTCCAAGTAAGAGAAACTGCAAAGTCTCCAATTGTTTATTTTTCAAACAACTTAAAACATTTTTGCTTCTGTTACCTTTCTTGGAAATCCATTCCAGTTATGAAACATTCCTTTGTGTGGTAAAGAATATTCTCAGTTTAGACTAATTTTGGCCTTTTGCTGATGTAAATCTATGCTCGTCAGAGCTTAACAAAGTAATGTCTGAATGCAATGCCGCATATATTTTCTTGATTTTGTCAAGGTTGGGAATAGTTCTGTTTACCATAGTCATTTGTTACTTGGAGATTGTCTCTTTCAATGGTTTGGAAGGTGAAGTTTCCTGAGCTTCTCCTGATGCTGTTAACAAACATTATGATTGCTTCCATATTATCTCTAATTACCAACTGCAGAAATAGAACAATGTAATTAGAGCAATTCAGTAACCAGAAATTAAAGTTGAATGAGCACTTTCTAAAAGACATTGTACACTGCAATACTTGCATGGTTTCAGTGCTGTGTTAGGTAGAAAAACTGATTTAGAGACAGCCTGATCCAAGGTTACACACTAAGTTAGCATATCCGAAACTAATCACATAAATTTCATTTAATGATGGCATCATGACACCAAGTAATTCTAAAGACTAAAACAAGATTTTCCATCTCGACACTGTAAATTAACACAATTTCTGTGACCATTCAGCACTACCTTTGAACAATCACTGCTCTATAATGCAAAGTAATTTACCATTTTGATTATAATTTGCGTGGAAATAGCAAGGTGATCAAATCCATTTCCAGAATTTTCATTGTTAGCTGAAATACATTGCATGAATATTGATAGAATGAAAAATAAAATATCAATCTAGGTGTGAAATTAGACCTTGAGACTGTACTTAAACTGAATTAAACAACATGATTTACAATATAAAATCACCATAAAATAATATCTGATTCTGCAATTACCAAGAGCTAAGGCATATTATACTCCAGAGAATTGTCTATTTTTCACTGTCAATTTTATGCTTCTTTTCACTTCAATTGAACAAGTACAGATGATTTCACAAAACTATCAGTGGACATGGAATAAACAAATTTTAACTTACAAATGAAAATTATTTTATAGTCTGAGAACACTTAAAAGTTCTCACATAATTAAATTTCCTCATGCAAAAGTTTAAAATGTGGACTTCAATTGGATCATGTCCTTAAAACAGAATGTTGTAAAGTAGGTTAGGACATTCATAAATTCAAAGGTGGATTAGTTTTATGAGTAATGGGTAGACCTGTTTCTTACTAGTTTTCTTTTCATTAAAACCAAACATTTCCTGACCATTTCTTGATAATTTGTACACCTTTTAGTAACAAATATCAAAGTAAAAATGTTGCTCCTTACCTGAAACAAAATGATTATTATTTTACTAAAATAACAACCAAAGAACATCAATTTTCAGAAAGCTGGCCAGATATTTTCACTGTTATATTGGCCATCTAACTTTAAGTAGAGGTGAAAGTAAGTCCACTGATGCAGCTAATGACAAACTGATTAGAAAGATGGACTCTGTGTGTTGGACAAAGTTATAGCAACTGGTTAAGTCTACTCTGAAACTCTGTATGACTATTTATATTTGGACATATGACTCAAAAGTATGATATAATACAGAATATGCACTGTGTTCTGTTTCCAAAATAAATTTTGCTGAACTAACTTGATTTTAGCAGAAGCAATTAAATCATCAGGAGACAATCAATTTGGGAAAAGTCACTGGTCGGCAACAAAATAGAGAATTATCTATATGTTTTGTTGTATTTAACAGAAGAGTGCAGCTAGATTGTTTACATATGCAATAAAATTCATTGAAGATACCAAGATTTGAGGAAGATCACTATGAGTGAATGGCTTTTATCAGGCAAATAATGTATGTATAGTTGCCACAATTGCAAGCTCTACAGAAAGGAGTCAAACTGTTCCTAGCTTCATAAAAGTTGACGTCAGTGATATTGTCCCTATGTAATTATCCAGCAGTTCATCTAAATATTGAAATGCAATCTAATGGCATGATTTGCAACAAGAAATTTTCCGAGCAATTTATGTTTCTGAACTTTTTACTGAGTTGAAATATGGATAATTATTGCCCTGTACTTATAATAGATTAAATATGGCCAACAGCATCCAACATTCTCCAAAGGATTATATTTTATCTACTCTCAAAGCCTTGAAGCTGATTCTTTACCTGAAATTAATATGCAGGAAGGCAGGGCAGTTTAGCAATAATTGGGAAAAGGAACTAAAGTTGTAGCAAAAATATGATTCTCACATGGCATCCCTTGTCATAAAAATCTATAAAAATATGTATTAGTATGATTTCAAGGGATTCCTTGCACATACTGTACATTGCTCATTTTTCCCACACATGTCCTACTTTAATTTATTACCTTAAATTTAGCATTTACTTTTAAATCAAAGCAATCTTCAGCTGTTTTGAGAAACAATTTGTTTAGCCAACAGGGATCTAGATGGTGCTGTTCAGTCTAATGCCATTCTACACAATAAATAAGTTGGTCAGTATTGGAACCGTCTCTTAACTGGAGGAAATATTGGCTGTGACTGGAGACAGAATTATACAGACAGACCAGTCTTATCTGAAACCTTTTGGCTGATATGCTGGATTTTAGAAAGGGCATTGCTGTGTCGATTTTGAAATGAATGATTGACCTCCTTTATTACCCTATCACAGAGAAAAAAAAACAAGCATGGCAGGTATTATAATGAAAATGACAGTGATCTTCTCAGTAAACCTTAGTCACAGACAAATGATTCCGACCATCCTTCTACCATTTCAAGAGAATGAATTAGCTCAGAAATTTGAGTGAGCCTGTATTAAATTCTAATTTTTGCTCTGTGCAAAATAACAAGACGACTGACTGCCTGTGACAGATAAAGATTGAAAGGAAAGGGATGATTAATGAGGACATGCAGTGTAGACAGTCTCCTGAGAACAACCTGACAATAGATTCCCACAACAGGTAAACATTTTTCAAACTTGATTATCCATTGTTAGACACTTTAGAAGAAAGTAAAACATTATTAATAAGAAAAATAAGTAGAAGTTAACCATTCATTTCATCATCCTCACCATGGCCATAGAAACACTACAGCCATAAGTATTTCAGGATCTCATTTCATGTCTAAATCCTTGGATATCTCCAAGATAGTATCTAACAGTGCAAGGAGTTGGAGGTAAAAAGTAGGTAAGGGGAGGCTATCTTAAAGAAAAAATCCATACACCCCAGCTTAACATAATCCAACCTCTTCACTCGTTGTCGCCCAAAAAATCCTCATAATAATGATCGTCTATAAGACAATGAATTTAACAGGTCCAGCAACAGACAAATCTGTGGAATGGTCTAATGTGTGTCACTAAGTCTATACTCCATACA